>NW_023416313.1:119655340-122055340 GCF_014108235.1 Myotis myotis
CCTAAGCAGCAGAGGCCAGGCCCATGCAGAGGACAGGTGTGCATACAGGGCGCTACTGCAGCAGATGGAAGGCATCTATGCTGCCATCCTGGTGTGGTCCCCGGAGACCAGCACCCATGTGCAGTAGCTGTATCAGGAGTGGCTGGGGCGGGGAAGGGGGGGTGACTTCCCCCGGGTTCAGGCTGCCCTGCAAACCGCCAAGCAGGGCCCAGGGCATCCTGCCAGGACATCAAGTGGTAAAGGTGCAGCAGACGCCTGACCTGCAGGCCACCTGAAGAGGGGTGTCAGACACGTGAAGGAAAGGCTTAGAATCTCTGTCATCACTTTGTTTTTCAGAATTCCCTGCTCCCCATCTGTCGGCTCCCTCCCTCTGAGACGTGCTGTCGTTGTCACATGGGTGCAACTGGAATATTGTATCTCAAGAGGATTGCCCCAATGTATGTATCCTTTTATCCAATGATGAAAAAATCCCAAAGAACAACAATGGAGACAGACTACTGTCCTTTAGGTTTAAAAAAAGTCCGGAAGTGTCCTGCAAAGAGCTGAGACTTGGTTCTGTCCACATGCCTCAGAATGATTGGGTGAGGCAATGGCCGGGTTTGGCCCTGACTTTACCCACTTATGTTATTCTTGGAGGTGTCTTTGCCACAATGTGAATGTACATTTGGAATAGGGGCTCATATGAAAGTCTGCATTCCCAACTTTTCTTGAAACAGAGCTATGTTCTGCAGCTGTGGTCAACATCCTGAGATCAGGTCCTGTCGACCAGGTCCTGTTGCTGGGAATCAGGGGGCACTGGAGTGGAGCCCTGCCCCCTGTGCCCTTTTACATTCAGGGATTGAGCTGAACTCACTCTGGGGGAGGTCTGTCAAGGGGGCAGGGCTTGTCACAGATGGAAGTATGGAGAATGGAGAGGCGGACACCCTGCTCAATCCCTTCCTGGGTGGGGTCAGGCAGATGAAGGCCAGCCAGCCTGCTCCACAATTGGGTGAGATAGTTTCCTCTGTGTCCACCTCTCACCCCGTGGGCCCGGCCACTCCCCTCACCTCCGGGCAGCCCTCTGTGCTCCATGAGAGTGCACTCTGCCCTCACATGCTGCTCGCCCTACGTGAGGAGGAAGAGAGCAGTTGGCCCACAGAGAACTACACAGAAAGATAGGGCTCATAGCTGGTGAGTGCAGTGGCAATGGCAGGAGCCTCTCTTGCTTCCATGGCAGCGCTAAGGAGCAGCGAGCTGAGTGGTAAGGAGCATTGACCAGGTATCCGGTAAGGAGCGAGGGGTCCCAGACTGCGAGAGGGACTTCCAACTGTGAGCTTAGGCCAGTTCCCCATGGGGACATCCCCTGAGGGGTCCTGGACTGCAAGAGGGTGCAGGCTGGGCTGAGGGACCCCCCTCCAGTGCATGAATTTTGAGCACTGGGCCTCTAGTGTGTGTGTGAATATATGTCCTATCTAATAATAGACAAACATGGTAATTAACCGTAACTTCGCTACCCTCCCCATTGGCTAATCAGGGCGATATGCAAATTAACTGCCAACCAAGATGGCGGCCAGGAGCCAGGCTGCTGAAGCGAACAGGAGGCTTGCTTGCTCCAGTGATGGAGGAAGCCAAGGTTCCCCGCCTGCCGCTGCCGGCCTCTGAGCTACTCTCTAAGAAACAATGTTGCAATTATAAAGGCTAAACAAGCTCCAGATACCTGCTTTCAGCCAGCTTCGGCCTCAGAGCTTAGAGTGGCAGTGATGGCAACAATGTTTCAATTATAGAAGCTAGCCTCAGAGCTGGAGCCAGCTCTCAGCTCCAGTGACAGCTATAGAAGGCAAATAAATCCCAGAATAAAAAAAGTAAACAGAGCCAAAAC
This sequence comes from Myotis myotis, assembly GCF_014108235.1. Taxonomy (NCBI): domain Eukaryota; kingdom Metazoa; phylum Chordata; class Mammalia; order Chiroptera; family Vespertilionidae; genus Myotis; species Myotis myotis. Next base: position 119,657,199 of record NW_023416313.1, read on the forward strand.
CGGTTTGGCTCAGTGGATAGAGCGTCAGACTGCGGACTGAAGGGTCCCGGGTTCGATTCCGGTCAAGGGCATGTACCTGGGTTTGCGGGCACATCCCCAGTGGGAGATGTGCAGGAGGCAGCTGATCGATGTTTCTCTCTCGTCGATGTTTCTAGCTCTCTGTCTCTCTCCCTTCCTCTCTGTGGAAAATCAATAAAATGTATTTTAAAAAAATAAAAAATAAACAGAAAAAAAGGAGAGCCTGGGAGCTTCAGTTGCCCGCCAGCATGAAAACGGCTCTCAGCCCCTCACCAAGGCTGGCCAGGCACACCAGTGGGGACCCCCACCCCGAAGGGGGTGTGACCAGCTGCAAACAGCCATCATCCCCTCATCCAGGCTGGCCAGGTACCCAAGCGGGACCCCCACCCTGAGCCGGGACACACTTCAGGGCAAACCAACCAGCCCCCACCCGTGCACCAGGCCTCTATCCTATATAGTAAAAGGGTAATATGCAAACTGACCCTAACAGCAGAAAGACTGGGAATGATTGGTCACTATGACACACACTGACCACCAGGGGGCAGACGCTCAATGCAGGAGTTGCCCTCTGGTGGTCAGGGCGCTCTCACATGGGAGGAGCTCTGCTCAGCCACAAACCAGGCTGATGGCTGCCAGTACAGCGGTGGTGGTGGGAGCCTCTCCTGCCTCCTCAGCAGCGCTAAGGATGTCCGACTGCAGTTTAGGCCTGATCCCTGCTGGCAAGTGGACATCCCCCGAGGGCTGCCGGGCTGCCAGAGGGATGTCTGATTGCCATCTTAGGTGCAATCCCCTGGGGAGCAGGCCTAAGCCAGCAGGTGGTCATCCCCTGAGTGGTCCCAGACTGCAAGAGGGCACAGGCTGGGCTGAGGAACCCCCTCCCCCACGAGTGCACAAATTGTTGTGCACCGAGCCTCTAGTATATATATATATATATATATATATATATATGTATATATATATAGCAATTGACTTTATTTTCCATTCCAATCTTAGTTCGTTTGACAATATATAAATATATAAGTGTTTTCTCAAGATCCCTCCACCACAAACTTTCTGCAATATCCCAAAACCTTCTGCAACAAAACAAACCTTCTTCAACTTACACATACTTTGATTTTGTCCTATATTTCCCTTTTTATTTTGAAGCAATCATTTTATTTTAGGACAAAATGACTTTTCTATTTATTTCTTTACAAACACAGCAAAACAAAGAAAAAGCAAACAAAACAAAAGCAATTTGTCTTTTATGTCCTTCCATATCCAAAAATACATTCTATTATTTTATGATAGTTCTTTTTTTATTGTTGACACTATTAAGGATGTCCAAATTCCATCCCCCCCCCCCCGCCTTTACCCACCACCACCCAGCCCCCAGCCCACTTCCCTCTGGCATCAGGACACTATTGTCTTTATCTGTGGGTTATGCATGCATGTTCTTTGGCTAATTCCTTCACCTTCTTTCATCCAGTTTCCCCTATCCTCTAACAGCTGTCAATCTGTTCAGGTGTCCATGGCTCTGGTTCTATTTTGTTTTGTTAGTTTATTTTTGTTCATTAGATACCACATACTAGTGAGTTCATACGGTATTTGTCCTTCTCTGACTGGCTTATTTCACTTTGCACAATAATCTCGAGATCCCTTCATGCTGTTTCAAAGTGTAATATACCCCCTTCCCTTTTTTAGGGCCACATTGTCTTTCATTATGTAAATGTACCATAGCTGTTTTATCCACTCATCTACTGAAGGGCATTTGGGCTGTTTCCAGATCTTGGCTATTGCAAATAATGTTGCTCTGAACATATGGATGCATATATTCTTTTGAACTTGTGTTTCAGGATTCTTAGGATATATTCCCTGAAGTGGGATTGTTGGGTCAAAAGGCAGTTCCATGTTTAATTTTTAGAGGAAACTCCATATTGTTTTCCACTGTGGTTGCGGCAGTCTGCGTTCCCACCATCAGTACACTCGGGTTCCCGTTTTTCAACACCTACCAGCACTTTTTGTTTATTTATTGATGGTAGCCATTCTGGCAGGTGTAAGTGTGCAATGATAGCTCATTGTAGTTTTAATATGCATTGATGATTAGTGATGCTGAGCAATTTTTTTTCATGTCTATTGGACACCTGTTTGAAAAAGTGTCTATTCAGGTCCTTTGCCCATTTTTTAATTGGATTGTCTTTCTGGTGTTGAGTTGGATAAGTTCATTATATGTTTTGGAGATTAACCCCTTGTCCAATGTATTGTTGGTGAATATATTTTCCCATAGTGGGTTCCCTTTTAATTTTCTTGATGGTTTTGTTTTGGTTTTATGTTTTTGTTTGTTTGTTTTTGCTGTGCAGATGTAGTCCTATTTTTTTCCTTTATTTCCATTGTCTTAGGAGATTTAGGGGCAACAATATTGCTCCAAGAGATGTCTGAGACTTTACTGCCTATGTTTTCTTCTAGGATTTTTATAGTTTTGCCATTTATGTTTAAGTCTTTCATTCATTATGAGTTTATTCTTGTGTGTGGTGTAAGTTGATGGTCTAGTTTCATTTTCTTGCATGTACCTGTCCAGTTTTCCCAACTCTTTTTATTGAAGAGGCTGTCTTTAGTCTATTGTGTGTTCTTTCCTACTCTGTCAAATGTTAATTGACCATATAGGCATGGGTTGATTTCTGAGCTCTCTGTTCTTTTCTATTAATCTATATGCCCATTCGTCTGCCAATACCAGGCTGTTTTGACTACAATGGCCTTGTACTATAGTTTTAAATTGATGCCAGACTTGGAAGGGTCCGGGCTGCCCATTGCTACTAAAATCAAAAGAGGTTCAGTATTTTTGGTGCATTTATTAATTAGGTATCCAGCATTCTGAGAGAGTGGCAGGTATAACACCATGAAAAGACTGCTCTGATGTTTTATTTTAAATAAGCACTTATATAGGATTAATGGGTAGATAAATCTAACGTTAGTGAGTTCCCAGGGTCTATCTTCTAACACTGTCCTTTCAGAGATTAGTTCCTGAGGACTGAAAATATTAGCCCTGAACGCTGTTTCCCTTCAGATAGGTTCTGCCCTTGATCTGGGCTCCAGGTTGCCTTATCTTCAGGGCCTGTTCTCCTTCTTGTAATACCTTCTTCCATTTCACAGAGTCTGTAAGAACATCTCTTCTTTATTGTGAATAGTTTTATATAGAAAGAGTATTGCTGTTGAAGGGGGGAGAGCAGAGTCCACCTATCTCAAGGTATCACAGTCTATTTACAGATGGGAGGGGGAGTTGGAGCATAAGATGGGGCCCATGTTGCCATTTACCATACATTCCACCTCAACATGGGTACCTTTCCTTTACACTCCCATACAGTCTGCACATTATGCCTTCCACATATATCCTGGGGAGGGAGGAGGATGGTGAGAGATTGTATTTGCATTTTATAAGAATAATATAACATAAAGTAAAGGAATAATACACTTATATATAATAGATTTATACATAATAGTATCAGAGTATTTAAAGTTGATTGCCAGTCCCAAGAAACCTTTTACTAGTAAATCATGTTGACAGTGGACCATTATGTCAGGTTGTTTTCCAAGGCAGCCAGCAGTAGCAAAGAGGGATTCTTTGAGCATACCCAACAGTCTGAAACATCGAACTGGAGAGCCATTTTGCCAGCCCATCCCACAAAACTGTTAACCTGAACTAAGGAGAATAAGAAAAATGTTTAGTGGGCACCAATAGAGGCAAATCAGCACCAATGAGTCATATACAGGCCATTATTCTATCTTCTGTGCTAGTATACATCACATCCTATATGATAAAAGCATAATATGCTAAGTGTCCGTCCATCCATTCATCCGTTCAACCAATCAAAGCGTAATATGCTAATGATATGCTAAGGTTGCTCAACTGCTCACTATTACATGCATTGACCACCAGGGGGCAGACTGTCAACTGGTCGACCAGTCGCTATGATGTGCACTGACTACCAGGGGGCAGAAGCTCCAACCAGTAGGTTAGCTTGCTGCTGGGGTTTGGGCAATCGGGACTGAGTGTGAAGAGCTGGACTTGCCCTGGAGCCCTCCCAGGCTGGCCAACCTCCAAGTCCTTTGGTTGCTCTCTAACCTTGCTCCTCCCCTATCATTTGTCTCTAGATCGATCTATTCTTGTTCATCAAATTATGTTGATCATTATATCCCACATATGAGTGAGATCATGTGATATTTATCTGTATTCTACTTGCTTATTTCACTTAGCATAATGCTCTCCAGTTCCATTTATGCTCTTACAAATGGTAAAAGTTCTTTCTTTTTAATAGCGGCATAGTATTCCATTGTGTAGATGCACCACTCTATTATAATCCACTCATCTGCTGATGGGCACTTAAGCTATTTCCAAATCTTAGCTATTGTAAATTGTGCTGCTATGAACATAGGGGTGCATATGTCATTTCTGATTGGTGTTTATTGTTTATTGGTATATAATCCTAGGAGTGAGATTACTGAGTCAAATGGGAGTTCCATTCTTAACTTTTGAGGAAACTCCATACTGTTCTTTACAGTGGCTGCACCAGTCTGCATTCCCATCAGCAGTGCAGGAGGGTTCCTTTTTCTGAACATCCTCGCCAGCACTTGTCATTTGTTGATTTGTTGATGATAACCACTCTGACAGGTGTGAGATGGTATCATTTTTGTTTTGATTTGCATCTCTCTGATGATTAGTGACTTTGAGCATGTTTTCATATGTCTCTGGACCTTCTTTATGTCCTCTTTTGAAAAGCGTCTATTTAGGTCCTTTGCCCATTTTTTGATTGGATCATTTATCTTCCTTCTGTTAAGTTGTGAGTTCTCTGTAAATTTTGGCGATTAAACCTCATCAGAAATATCATTGGCAAATATGTTCTCCCATGCAGTGGGCTTTTTTCTTGTTTTGTTGATGGTTTCTTTTGTTGTGCAGAAACTTTTTATTTTATGTAGTCCCAGTTGTTTATTTTCTCCTTAGTCTCCATGGCCTTAGGAGCTGTGCCAGCAGAGATATTGCTACAACATATATCAGCTATTTTGCTGCCTATGTAGTCTTGTGGGATTTTTATGGTTCTCCATCTTACATTCAAGTCCTTTAGGCATTTTGAGTTTGTTTTTGTGTATGGTGTAAGTTGGTAGTCTAGTTTCATTTTTTTTTTTGCAAGTATATATCCAAATTTCTCAGCACCATTAATTAAAGAGACTGTTTTGACTCCATTGTATGCTCTTGCCTCTCTTGTCAAATATTAATTGAGCATAATGTCTTCAGTAAATTTCTGGGTGATCTGTTCTATTCCATTGATATATATGTCTATTCTTGTGCCAGTACCAGGCAGTTTTAAGAACCATGGCTTGGTAATATAGCTTGATATTTAGTAATGTAACCCCTCCAACTTTGTTTTTCTTTCTCAGGATTGCTGTGGCTATTTAGGGTCTTTTCTTTTATTCCAGATGAATTTTTGGAGAGTTTGTCCTAGATCTTTGAAATATACCGTTGGTATTTTAATGGGGAGTGCACTGAATCTATGGATTGCTTTGAGTAGTATGGACATTTTAATAATGTCGATTCTACCAGTCCATGAAAATGGTATGTTCTTCCAATTGTTTATGTTTTCCTCTATGTCTTTTTTCAATGTCCTGAAGTTTTCCGAATATAGGTCTTTTATGTCCTTAGTTAAGTTTATTCCTAGATATCTTAATTTTTTTGGTGCTATAGTGAATGGGATTGTTTTTTTCATTTCTCTTTCTGTGGGTTCCTTATTGGTATATAAAAAGGCAATCAATTTCTGGATGTTAATTTTGTATCCTGCTACATTGCCAAATTCATTTATTAGGTCTAGTAGTTTTTTTGATGGTGAGTCTGGGATTTTCTATGTATAGTATCATGTCATCTGCAAATAAGGACATTTTTACTTCTTCTTTTCCAATTTGGATGCCTTTTATTTCTTTTTCTTGTCTGATTGCTATGGCTTGTACTTCCAGTACTATATTGAAAAGAGTGGTGAAAGTGGGCACCCTTGTCTTGTTCCTGTTCTTAGGGGAAATGAGTTTAGTTTTTGGTCATTGAGTATGATGTTGGCTGTAGGTTTGTCATATAAGGCTTTTATTATGTTGAGGTATGATCCCTCTATTCACACTTTGCTGAGTGTTTTTATCAAGAAAGTGTATTGGATTTTGTCAAATTCTTTTTCTGCATTGATTGATATGATTATGTGATTTTTGTCTCTCACTTTTTTTAATGTGATGTATCACATTAATTGATTTGCGGATAATGTACCATCCTTGCATCCCCGGAATAAATCCCACTTGGTCATGGTGTATGATCTTTCTAATGTAATGCTGAATCTAATTTGCTAGAATTTTGTTGAGAATTTTAGCATCTATGTTCATCAAGAATATTGGCCTGTAGTTCTCTTTTTTTATGGTGTCTTTGTCTGGTTTTTGGATTAGGGTAATGCTGGCTTCATTGAAAGAGCTTGGAAGTGTTCCTTCCTCTTGAATTTTTTGGAATAGTTGGATAATAGGTTTTAATTCTCCTTTGAATGCTTGGTAGAACTCCCCTGTAAAACCGTCCAGACCAGGGCTTTTGTTATCTGGAAGATTTTTATTGCTGCTTCAATATCTTCAGTAGTTATCAGCCTATTCAGGTTTTTAGATTCTTCTTGATTGAGTTTTGGGCTCTTGTATTTTTCCAGGAATATGTCCATTTCATCTAGGTTATCCATTTTGTTGGAATAGAGTTGTTCATAGTATTTTTTTTCATAGTCGTTTGTATTTCTGTGGGATTGGTTGTTACTTCACCTCATTTATTTCTGATTTTGTTTATTTGGGTCCTCTCTCTTTGCTTCTTGGTGAGCCTTGCTATAGGTTCATTAATCTTGTTTATTCTTTCAAAGAACCAGCTCTTGGTTTTGTTCATCTTTTGTAATTTTTTTTCTTTTTGGTCTCTGCTTTGTTTATCTCTGCTCTGATCTTTATTATTTCTTCCTTCTGCTTATGCTGGGCTTTTCATGTTGCTCTCTTTCTAACTCTTTGAGTTGTAGGGTTAGGTAATTCATTAACATTGTTTCTCATTTCTTGAGATAGGCCTGTAGAGCTATGAACTTCCCTCTCAAGACTGCTTTCACTATGTCCCATAGATTTTTTGGATTGTTGTGTTTTCATTGTCATTTGTTGCCTTGATGCTTTTTATTTCTTCTTTGATTTCTTTGGCAACCCAATCATTGTTAAATAGCATGCTATTTATCCTCCATGTGTTTGATTTTTTTTATTGTTTTAATTGTAGTTGATTTCTACTTTTATGTCATTGTGATCTGAGAAGATGCTTGATATGATTTCTATCATCCTGAATTGGAAGAGACTTTGACTGTGTCCCAGTGTGTCATCTATCTTTGAGAATGACCCATGTCCCCTTGAGAAGAAAGTATATTCTGTGGCTTTGGGATGAAATGTTCTGAAAATGTCCATTAATTCCATCTTATCTAGTGAGTCATTTAGGATTGCTGTTTCTTTGTTGATTTTTTTGTTTAGAGGTTTTGTCCAGTGGTGTTAGCGGGGTATTAAAGTCCCCTACTATGACTGTATCACTGTCTATCTCTCCCTAATATCCTTCCAAAGTTTTTTTATGTATTTGGTTGCTCCAGAGTTATGTTTACCAGAGTTATACATTTTTGTTGAATTGCTCCCTTTAGTATTATGAAGTGGCCTTCCTTATCTCTTGTTATGGCCTTCACCTTGAGGTCTAATTTGTCACATATAAGTATTGCTGGAGAACCAAGATGGCGGCATAGGCTAACGCCGGAGTTTGCTACCTTGAACAACTACTTGAAAAGTGAAACTAAAAAACGGAAGGGACATCACCCAGAACCACAGGAACGCTGGCTGAGTGGAAGTCCTACAACTAGGAGGAAAGAGAAACGCATACGGACACTCAGAGGAGGCGCAGTGCTGAAGTCAAATTCTGAGGCGCGGAGTGCGCTGAGCAGGCTGGCGGCGGAGGGCGCGGTTGGCGTTTTCAATCGGGAGGGAGTCGCAGACTCTGAGCTCCAGATACGGGCGAGTCTTTAGGGACCCAGACTCAAACGGGAGAAGCGGGACTGTTTGGCTTTGGTCAGAGCAAGTGCAGCTTTCTCTCCGAGGTGTGCAGTGGGTGCTGGGACTCAGAGAGGCAGAGCCCCTGGGGACAGAACTGAGAGCCGCCATAACTGCTCTCTCAGGCCCACCCTGTTGATCCTGTGCGACCTGCCCCGCCCAAGCCCTGCACACAGGCATTTGCGGGATAACCTCAGGCAAACGCCAGATTAGCACCTCCCTAGAGGACAGAAGTTCTCTCACTGCAGACACAGCTGATTCTCATAGCCACTTGGCCTGGAGGTCAAACCCTCCCTGGTATTAGCTACAACAATCAAGGTTTAACTATAAGACTGCGAACAAAGACCACCAGGGGGTGCACCAAGGAAGCATAACAAAATGCGGAGACAAAGAAACAGGACAAAATTGTCAATGGAAGATATAGAGTTCAGAACCACACTTTTAAGGTCTCTCAAGAACTGTTTAGAAGCCGCCGATAAACTTAATGAGATCTACAAGAAAACTAATGAGACCCTCGATGTTATATTGGGGAACCAACTAGAAATTAAGCATACACGGACTGAAATAACGAATATTATACAGACTCCCGACAGCAGACCAGAGGAGCGCAAGAATCAAGTCAATGATTTGAAATGCGAGGAAGCAAAAAACACCCAACCGGAAAAGCAAAATGAAAAAAGAATCCAAAAATGCGAGGATAGTGTAAGGAGCCTCTGGGACAGCTTCAAGCGTACCAACATCAGAATTATAGGGGTGCCAGAAGATGAGAGAGAGCAAGATATTGAAAACCTATTTGAAGAAATAATGACAGAAAACTTCCCCCACCTGGTGAAAGAAATGGACTTACAGGTCCAAGAAGCGTGGAGAACCCCAAACAAAAGGAATCCAAAGAGGACCACACCAAGACACATCATCATTAAAATGCCAAGAGCAAAAGATAAAGAGAGAATCTTAAAAACAGCAAGAGAAAGAAACTCAGTTACCTACAAGGGAATACCCATACGACTGTCAGCTGATTTATCAACAGAAACTTTGCAGGCCAGAAGGGAGTGGCAAGAAATATTCAAAGTGATGAATACCAAGAACCTACAACCAAGATTACTTTATCCAGCAAAGCTATCATTCAGAATTGAAGGTCAGATAAAGAGCTTCACAGATAAGGAAAAGCTAAAGGAGTTCATTACCACCAAACCAGGATTATATGAAATGCTGAAAGGTATCCTTTAAGAAGAGGAAGAGGAAGAAAAAGGTAAAGATACAAATTATGAACAACAAATATGCATCTATCAACAAGTGAATCTAAGAATCAAGTGAATAAATAATCTGATGAACAGAATGAACTGGTGATTATAATAGAATCAGGGACATAGAAAGGGAATGGACTGACTATTTTGGGGGGGGAAAGGGGTATGGGAGATGCGGGAAGAGACTGGACAAAAATCGTGCACCTATGGATGAGGACAGTGGGTGGGGAGTGAGGGCGGAGGGTGCGGCGGGAACTGGGAGGAGGGGAGTTATGGGGGGGAAAAAAGAGGAACAAATGTAATAATCTGAACAATAAAGATTTAATTAAAAAAAAATAAGTATTGCTACCCCAGCTTTTTTTTTTTTTCCTTTCCATTTGTCTGAATAACTTTTTTCCATTCCTTCACTATCAGTCTGTGTTAGTCCTTTGTTCTGAGGTGGATTTCCTATAGACAGCAGATGTATGGGTCATGCTTTCTTATCTACTCAGCTACCCTGTGTCTTTTGATTGAGGCATTTAATCCATTTACATTTAAAGTTATTATTGATAGGTACCTGTTTGTCACCATTTTTATTCTTTATGCCTGTGTTCCTTCTTCCCTTCTTATTTATTCTTTTTAAAGCTGACCCTTTAGCATTTCTTGCCTTGCTAGTTTGGTGATAATAAACTCTCTTAGTCCTCTTTTGTCTGTGAAACTCCTTATTTCACCCTTAATTTTGATTGATAGCCTTGCTGGGTACAGTATTCATGGATTCAGACCCATCGTTTGCATCACTTTGTATATTTCATTCCATCCCCTTCTGGCCTGGTGTGTTTCTTTTGAAAAATCAGTTGCTAGTCTGATGGGGGATTCTTTGTAGGTAACTTTCCGTCTCTCTCTGGCAGCCTTTAAGATTCTTACTTTGTTGTTCATGTTTGCCAATTTAATTGTAATGTGTCAGTCTTTTAATGTTCATTTTGTGTAGGACTCTGTGAGCTTCTTGGACTTGTGTGAGTTTTTTCTTCCCTGTATCAAAGAAGTTTTCTGTCATTATTTCTTCAAACAGGTTTTCTATTCCTTGCTCAGTTTCCTCTCCTTCTGTCACCCTTATGATGTGGATGTTGTTTTGTTTCATGTTGTCCCAAAGTTCCCTTAGGCTCTCCTGTTTTTTAAGTTGTTTTTTCTAGATGTTGCTCTGCTTGGGTATTTTTTCCTACCTTGTCTTCTAGCTCACTGATGTGGTCCTCCACTTCTTTTAGTTTAGTCTTGATGCTTTCTATTGAGTTCTCTATTGCAGCGATGTCATTTTTCATTTCTTCTTGGTTTTTCTTCATTTCCTCTTGGTTCTTACACAATATTATTGTATTTGTCTTCCACCCTTTTCAGTGACCTTATGACTATATCTCTGAATTCTTTCTCTGAAATTTTGCTTGCCTCCATTTCATTTAGTTCCTTTTCTGGTGATGCCTCCTTTTCTTTTGTATGTGGGTGGTTTCTTTGTCTCCTCATGATCGCTCCTCTCTGGATGTCTGGTTATATAGCTCTCTCTCTCTCCTGCATTGACTTAAATGCACAAAATACACCACAATACACAGCATACTGGGCTCCAAAGAGAAATGTATTCACAATACTAATAACCCCAAATAAAGGTGACCACCAGAAAAAAGAGAATTAGGAGATAGAAAAAAGTGCAAAAATGATATTAAGAAAAGGAAAAAAATTAAGAGTGAAAAGAAAGAAAAAAAAGAAAGGGGTGGGGAAATATATGTATATGGGGAGAAACCTCCAATAAAACAACAAATAATCCAAAAAACTGCAAGTAACGAACACCCAGAGATGAATGAAAACTACAAATAACAACTAATCCAAAATATGTAAACTGCAATCCCTCAAACGACAAACATCCAGATGAATATGAGGAAGCAGAGCTTATTTCCAGAAGGATAGGTCAAGGAATTAAATGAATGGGAAATAGCCACAATTCAGCATAGAGGAGGTAGGAAGTGAATGAATCTATAAGAAAAGTCAAAACAAAACAAAACAAAACAAAAAAACTGAGTACAAAATATATATATTTCTCTTTTTTGTATTTAGTTTTTTTTTTTACTTTTCTTATAGATATACCTTTATATATAGAGAGAGAGATGAAAATATATATATATATATATATATATATATATATATATATATATATAACTTTTCCCCTTCTTTAATCTATATATCTATGTGTTTGTTTACTATTGGAAAAAGAGAATAGAGAGCAGCTAGGCCTGAGTTTGTGATTGCAATTAGTTAAGCTATTAGTAGAAGAAGAGTACAAGCGACGAAAGGAATAACAAAAACAAACAAATGAAAAAACCCAGCAACAACAACAAAAACAAACAATAAAAGAAAAAACTCAAAAAACAAATACAAACAAGCAATAAAAAACAAACTAATCAACAAACATTAATAAGACAGAAATAAATATAAAAGCAAATAATTAAAAAGGAAAGAAAAGAAAAAAGAAAAAACAAAACAACACACACACGCAAAAGGGAAGTAAAAGAAAATCTGGATAGTGAAGAAAGGGAAGAGAAAAGTGTATATGGGCTTGGAGCAGGGGAGCAGAAATTAGATATATGAGTAAGATCAATTTTTAACAGAGAGTAAAAAGAAAGGATAGAGAAAAACTAAAGCAGGAACATGGTAATAGAAATGGGGCAAAAAGGCAACATGAGGAAGAGAGTGTTCGTATAAAGGAAACATTTAGATATAGTAAAATAATGCTATAGAAAAAATAAAAATATAATGTAGAACACTAATCCCAAAATAAAATAAAGAAAAAATAAAATAAAACTTGAAAAAGGTAAGATAATAGTAGTAGTAATAGTAATTAAAAACAAAACTTTAATAAAAATGGTAAAATCAGTTGAGAAAGAAAAAACAATTATTTTCTCAAGTAAACGATAAAAAATAAACATGTGAAGTAGTGAAGGTTGTTCACTTTCTCTACTGTTCTGTTTAGCAGGCCTATTTCCTGTCAGGTAGACAGCCCAGTATCGGAGTACCCTGCGCTCCTCAGCTCCTCTGCATCATAAGCCACAATCCTTTTTTCAAGGAGTTCAGAGCTCTTTGTTTCTTAGCCTTCCTTTAGTTGCATTCACACAAGAGTCAATTTCTCATATAACCTGTGGGTGGCAGTGTTTCTGTATTGATATCTGGGGCTAAAAGTTTCCTCCCCTACCCAGCATTTAGATTGCTTTTCTTGCCACACTTAATTTTGGGTTAGAGGGATGGACTGCCCTAGAACTGGCTTTCTGCTCGTTTCTCCGCACTCTGTTCTCCAGGTTCCACAAAAACAGCTTTCCCCTCCAGTCTCAGCAAGTGTTTTTTAATTGGAAGATTCTATGTACTTGGCTTAGTAATCAGAAGCAAGGGTTTAAAAACGAAAAAGAAAAAAAAAAGAGCCCCAGGATGCACTCAGACTCACGTCTTCCCCTAACACTCCGCAGCTGGAGCACTGGCAGAACTCTAGACTGCCCTCCTGTGTCCAGCCCTGCTGTGGATTAATTTCTATAGTCTCCTTCTACCAGAAGCCCTGTGGACCCCCTTTCACATTCGAGATCTACACTTACCCCAATAGTGCGTATTTTGGGGGGTGCAATCTTACTTTGAGACTCTAGTTTCCGCTGCACACGTTTCACGCATGTTTCACATGCATTTCTCCCTTCAGCCTGGACCCCAGGTCTCACCTCTCCCTAGCCAGTGGTCAGCAAACTCATTAGTCAACAGAGCCAAATATCAACAGTACAATGATTGAAATTTCTTTTGAGAGCCAAATTTTTTAAACTTAAACTATAAAGGTAGGTACATTGTTATTAACTTAATTAGGGTACTCCTAAGGCTTAGGAAGAGCCACACTCAAGGGGCCAAAGAGCCGCATGTGGCTCACAAGCCGCAGTTTGCCAACCACTGTCCTCGGCTATAGCTGACCTTTCCATCCATGGATTTCCTCACTGTCCACAGATTTCTCACCAGCTGTGTTTAATTCACCAATCCTGGGTGGATATTAATCAATTCAGCTGTTACTTCTCTCTACTCTGTGGGAAGGCACAGAGGTCATCTGCGTACTCGCGCCGCTTTGTCTCCTCCTGGACAGACTTTCTAGGCACACATGGTTGGAGAGGTTGGAGTCTTGGTACTCCCGGGTTTTCAGCTGAAGTAGCTGGTCCCTGGGGGTTGTAGTTGTGGGGCCCCGGGAGGTATCCGAGGGTATCCCCGGTTGATGTTAAGGCTGGGCTTCAGATCACTGCCACTCTCCCCCTCAAGATAGTGCAATCTCTGCACAGAGCCAGCCACTTCCAGAAAGATTTCAGCAGCAGTAGAAGCTACCTGGTCAGGGGAGCCTGGTCTGGCAGTCCCCAAAAATTCCCTGGAATATAGCTATCCCTCACTCACAAATACATACACTCCCCGCACATCCACTCACTCTCCTTTTGTTCTCTCACTCACACACTATTTTTCAGCCTGTCGTCCTGTTGGCAGCCATCTTAGAATCTCGTTTCCAGGCAAGATCTTTTAACATGTCATTAACTGGTTTTGAAGTGTGTGATGGTGCGTCATCATGAAGCAAAATTACTTTGCCATGTCTTCTGGTCATTTCTCGATCAAACCGTGGTTCAGATTGATTATTTGTTGTCGGTAGCAATCAGTATTAATGGTTTCACCTGGTTTGAGAAGCTCATAATACACCACACCTTCCTGATCTCACCAACCACAAAGCATTGTCTTCTTTCCAAAGCGATTTGGCCTTGCAGTCAATGTTGATGGTTGACCTGGATCAACCCATGATTTTGTGTGTTTGGGATTCTCAAAATAAATCCACTTTTCATTGTCAGTCACAATTCCATGCAAAAAAGACCTTCTTTCATGCCACTGAAGCAACATTTTACTGATAACTTCATTTTCCATTTGTCTTTCCTGCAAGTTGTCGTGGTACCCATTTTCCTTCCTTTAAAATCTTTCCCATTGCTTGTATATGATTGGAAATGGTTTGCTGAGCAACATTTAATCTTTCTGAAAGTTTTTTTTTTTTTTTTTTTTTTTTTTTTTTTTAGTTTGACACACATCTTCATCCAATAATGCTTGTAATTGTTGATCTTCAAACTTTTTTGGTTGACTTGGATGTTCTTTGTCTTTCACATCGAAATCATCATTTTTAAAGTGTTTAAACCAGCATTCACAAGTATCTTGAGATGGAGCACTTTCACCTTAAGCTTCCCGAAGTATTCAGCAGCACTTTTCTTCAAAATAAAGTAATGAATTAAAACTTCCCATAATGCACTTTGGTTTTTTTTGGCACAAAATTCAACATTTTTAAGTGTAAAAATATTTATGATGTTAACATCTTCAGAAAATTTGACATATGAAGTTTTGAAGCTTGTCAATACAACAAAATAGCATACATATCAAATCGCACATATATCAACATATGTGTAACTCCATCTATTGACAAAAATCCGCATTATTAACTGGTACACCTAGTATATGCTGTCTATATATCCTGATATCCACCTCAGAACAAGAGACTCACACAAACTGAAAGTAAAGGGATGGAAAGAAATTTTGCAGGCAAATGGAAATGAAAACAAAAGCAGCTGGGATAGCAATACTCATATCTGACAAAATAGTCTTCAAAGTAAAGGCTATAACAAGAGATAATGAAGGCTACATCATAATACAGTGGGGCCTTGACTTACTAGTTTAATTCATTCTGTGACGAAGCTCGTAACTCAAATTACCCGTATGTCAAATCAAAAAGTGAACTAGTGAGACACGTGATGCTGGGCTGATGTTGTGGTGTTCACTGTGACGTTCGCTGCGCCAACTAGTGGTGGGGTATCTGAAGCTGGCTCGTAAGCCAAATTTTAGTTCGCAACTCAAAGCAAAAGACTGGCCGAGAGACAGCTCGTATCTCGAAAAACTCGTTAGTCGGGACACTAGTAAGTCAAGGCCCCACTATACTAAAGGGATCGCTACAACAAGAGAATATAACTTTGGTAAACATAGAGGTACACCAAACAGGAGCATCTAATCTAACAAAAGACAAACATGCAAATTGACCATACCTTTGCTATGTCTTAAGCCATGCCCACCAGCCAAACAGAGTGACTATATGCAAATTAACCCAACCAGGATGGCGGCCGGAAGCCACGGAGCTGAAGCGAGCAGGAGGCTTGGTTGCTCCAGTGATGGAGGAAGCCAAGCTTCCCCACTGGCTCTGAGCTCCACTGAAGGCAACAAAGTTTCAATTATAGAAGGTAAATAAATCCCAGAATAAAAAAATAAATAAAAAAAGGAGAGTCTGAGAGCTTCCATTGCTGGGGGGCTTGGCCAGCCTGAAAATGGCCCTAAGACCCTCATCCAGACTGCCAGGCACCCCAGTAGGGACCCCCACCCTGAAGGGGGTGTGACCAGCTGCAAACAGCCATCAGCCCCTCATCCAGGCTTGCCAGGCAACCCAGCGGGACCCCCAACCTAATCCGGGACACCCTTCAGGGAAAACCAGTCAGCCCCCACCCATGCACCAGGCCTCTATCCTATATAATAAAAGGGTAATATGCAAACTGACCCTAACAGCAGGAATATTGGGAATGACTGGTCACTATGACACACACTGACCTCCAGGGGGCAGGCACTCAATGCAGGAGCTGCCTCCTGGTGGTCAGTGTGCTCCCACAGGGGGAGTTCTGCTCAGCCACAAACCAGGCTGATGGCTGCCAGTACAGCAGTGGTGGTAGGAGCTTCTCCCATCTACTCAGCAGCACTAAGGATGTCCAACTGCAGCTTAGGCCTGCTCCCCGCTGGCAAGTGGACATCCCCCGAGGGCTCCCAGGCTGCCAGAGTGATGTCTGACTGCCAAATTAAGCCCAGGGAGTGGGCCTAAACCAGAAGGTGGTCATCCCCCAAAGGGTCCCAGACTGTGAGAGGGCACAGGCCAGGCTGAGGGACCACCACCCCCTGCGAGTGCACAAATTTTTGTGCACCAGGCATCTAGTCCACATATATAAAAGAACTTCTGAAGAATGTTAAGGGAGAGATTTACAGCAATACAATCCTAGTAGCGTACTTTCATACCCCACTGCCTTCACTGGATAGATCTTTTAGACAAAAAAATCAAAAAGGAAACATTTACTCTAAATGACACATTGGATCAGATGGAATTAACTGACATTTGCAGAACATTTCACACCAAAGCTAAAGAATATACATTCTTCTCAAGTGCAAATGGGAAATTTTCAAAGATAGACCACATGTTAGGACACAAGATAAGTCTCTACAAGTTCAAGAAGATTGAAATCATATCAATCATCTTCTCAGACGGCAATGGCATGAAATTCAAAGTAACTACAATAAAAACACTCAAAAACATTTGAACGCATAGAGGCTAAATAGCATGCTATTAAACAATTAATGTGTTACCAAAGAGACCAAAGAATAAATTTAAATAATCCTGGGAACAAATGAAACTAAACACACAAAACCCCAAAATCTATGGGTCACAGTTAAAGCATTCCTAAGAGGGAAGTTCATAGCATTAAAGCCTACCTTAAAAAACAAGAAAAACTTTTAATAAGTTATTTAACCCTAGAATTTAAAGAATTAGAAAGAGAACAAGAAAATCCTGAGAAAGTGGAAGGAAATAATTAAGATCAGAAAGAAATAAATGATATAGAGACTAAAAGCCAATACAAAAGAGCAAGAGTTGGTCCTTTGAAAAAATAAATAAGATTTATGAACCTCTAGCCAGGCTCATCATGAAACAAAGAGAGGGAACCCAAATAAACAAAATCAGAAACAAAAGAGGTGAAGTAAGAACTACCCCACAGAAATACAAAGGGTTATAAAAAAAATTACTATGAACAACTATATTCCAACAAACTGGAAAACCTGGACAAAATGGACATATCCCTAAAAACTACAATCTTCAAAAAATCAATCAGGAAGAATCAGAAAAGCTGAATAGTCCAATAACTACTAATGAGATTCAAGCAGTAGTAAAAAAAAAACATTCCAGCAAACAAAATTCCTAGTCCGGATGACTTTACATGGGGGATTTACCAAACATTCAAAGAAGAACTAACACCTATCTTCCTCAAATTTTTCCAAAACGTTTAAGAGATAACACTTACAAGCTCTTTTGAGGAGGCCAGAATTACCCTAATTCCAAAACCAGATAAAGATACTACAAATAAAGAGAATTATAGGCCATTATACATGGTGAACATAGATGCTATAATCCTCAACAAAATATTAGCAAATGAGATCCAGCAATACACTAAAAATATCATACACTACAACCAAATGGGATTTATTCAGGGATGCAAGATTGGTACAATATCCACATATAAATAAATGTGGTACATCCCATAAGCAGATTGCAAGATAAAAATCACATGATCATATCAACTGAAGCAGAATAAGCATTTGACAAAAATCCAACAGCCATTTTTGATAAAAACTCTCTGCAAAGTGTGAATAAAGGGATCATATGTCAACAACAACAACAAAAGTCATATATGACAAACCTACAGCCAACATCATACTCAATGGTCAAAAATTAAAACCATTTCCCCTAAGAACAGGAACAAAGACAGGGATTCCCCCTCTCACCACTCCTGTTCCAGATAGTACTGGAAGTTCTAGCCATAGTGATTAGACAACAAGAAGAAATAAAAGGCATCCAAATTAGAAAGGAGGAAGTAAAATTGTCATTATTCACAGACAACATAATATTTTACATAGAAAACCCTAAAGATTCCATAAAAAATACTAGATTTAAAAAATAAATTTGGCAATGTAGCAAGATACAAAATTAACACCCTGAAATCTATGGCGTTTTTGTACACCAACTAATGGCCCAGTGCATGAAATTCATGCACGGAGGGGGGCAGGTGTTCCCTCAGTCCAGCCTGCACCCTCTCTAATTGGAGATCCCTTGGGCGATGTCTGACTACCTGTTTAGGCCCAATCCCACAGGACATTCCTCACGCAATCTGGGACTGCTGGCTCCTAACCGCTCACCTGCCTGATCACCCCTAACTGCCCTCCCTTGCTGGCCTGATCTCTCCCCCAACTGCCTCTGCCTGACTTATCACTCCTAACTTCCCTCCCCTGCAAGCCTGATCTCACCCCCAACTGCCCCCCCCTGCTGGTCAATTTGGTTCTGATTGATCGGTTCCTATGCTAGTCAGCGTCAAAAGCTCAGCCTCCTAGGCAGCCATTGGCTCCTCACAGATTTGGTTCTGATTGGTCAGTTTCTATGCCAGTCAGTGTCTCTGGGACTATCTCTGGGCCTGATCAGAGAGGCGGGGCTGATCAGCAGCCCCTGCAGAGACCCGGAAAGAAACCGAGGTGCAGCTGCTGGTGAAGCCCAGAGAGAAAGAGAAAGGCAATGGCTGATCAAAAGCTGCCATGGAGGCTGAGGATCAGACTCCGCTTCTCTCTCCAGGCCTGATCCACAGCACCCTTGGCAGTCAGTGCTGGGTCACCACGGCAACCCAGCACTGACTGCAAGACTGACTTCCAGTGTCCAGTCAAGCCTTCAGTCGGTCATTATGGACCCTGGGTTTTTGTATATTAGGACTAGTGGCCCAGTGCACGAAATTTGTGCACGGGGGGAGGAGGGGTTCCCTTCAGCCCAGCCTGCACCCTCTCTAATCAGGGAACCCTTGGGGGATGTCCGACTGCTGGTTTAGGCCTGATCCCTGGGATCCCCCTAACTGGCAGTCGGACATCCCTCTTGCAATCTGGGACCACTGGCTCCTAACTGCTCACCTGCCTGCCGACCTGATCTCCCTAACTGTTCTCCCTGCTGGCCTGACCCCCCTAACTGCTCTCCCCTGCCAGCCTGATTGTCCTAACTGCTCTCCCCTGCCGGCCTGATCACCCCTAACCGCCTCTGCCTCGGCCCCGCCACCATGGCTTTGTCCAAAAGGACATCCAGAAAGTTGTCTGGAAGTTGTTTGGTCTAATTAGCACATTACCCTTTTATTAGTATAGATTGATTTCAGAGAGGGAGGGAGATAGAAACATCAATGATGAGAGAGAATCATTGACTGATTGCCTCCTGCACGCCCCAACACTGGGGATCAAACCCATAACCCAGGCATGTGACCTGACCAGGAATTGAACTCTGGGCCCTTCAGTCCTCAGGCAGAGGCTCTATCCATTGAACAACACTGGCCATGGATACACTTTCTCTTTCCACTGGGACGAGTTCTGTTTGTTGGAGCTGAAACACTGAAGCTGTCTCACTGGGGAAGAGTGGGGTGCAGTGGGTTGGAGTAGGTGAAGCCCCCTGAAAGTTGGAGAGGGGCCTTGTTTAACAGCTGGACTGTTTCATGGCTGTGCTGCCTCGTAGTTGAATGGCCACACTGTTGGGCTGTGCTACTGTCAGTGGGAGTTTACACAGCTGAACTGTCTGCACGGATAGCTTCTTCCTCACCACACCCCCAAGCTGGGGGTTCCTCTTAGGGTTGAAGTGACACCGACCACCCTTGGTTGGTAGCCCAATCGGCCACTTTGGAAAGAGAAGTGGGGAATCCTTATTTTACATGAATGCTCCAATTTCTTAAGTTGGCAACTAATGAGAACTTCAGATGTTTGGGCCAAACCAGAGAGGCGGTCAGGCCTGGTGTCCAGGCCACTGGGCGGCACTGGGCTCAGCCCAGCTGTAAAGGGACCCTAGGCGTTCTGGGGGGTGAAGGGGTTGGGGGTACGCTTGGGTAATTCCGATGTCACCCCACTTGGTTTTTTTGGGTTTTTTTCCCCACTGATCACAATTTATTATAATCTGTTGGCAGCATAGATAGATGTTAGTTACCAGAACTATGTCTTCATAGAAGTCGACAGTATGTAGCCATTCTATGGGGAACTGTGTGCACTTAAGTATCAGCATGATCTTTCAGTTTCTTTTTGTTGTTGTTAATGAAAATAAGCTTTATTACATCAAGTAATAAATACATACAAAGATGCAAACACTATTAGTCACTTTCTTCCAGATGTTTGGATCCACTGATGGGAAAGACGGAACTGAAATGTACATACATCCTTAGGGGAAATTTCAGGGGTCCTTGTCAGGTGAGGTTCAGTAAATTGCTCTTTCTTCTGTATTTATAACTTGTGCATTTTAAAGATTGACTTCAAAGTACTAATAGTCATGCAAATGCTTAAGCAAAAAAAAAAAAAAGTTACATTGAAAAGAATTTATACTATGTGGTGAATGGGCATTGGCTACTAAAGCGCTGCCTCAGGACTCACTGAAACAAACCCTCAGAGTTGGATCAGCTCAGAAGAGAAACGTAAAGAACCATGTGAGTAACAGAAATGTATCCAGAAGAGAAACATGTATCTGAGAGGCCAAATACAGTTTGCTGTGATAGATAACTGACATGCATCATGTAAATCAATGCTTTAAAAAAACACACAAAATGCCCTGGGTAGTTCCTAACTAATATGTAAATCTAATAACTGCAAAAATCTCTTCTCCATCTCAGCGATGGTAGGTTCAGAGCCTGGTGAACCACGGGAGGGGCACGGGGAGGAGAAACCAAGCTGTTATCATTTTGAAACCAAGTTTCATCTGAAGGGGGTGCAAGCATGAGCTGTCACTTCTTGGAAGAAGAGGGTAAGCCTTTCACGCTGACTTAGGGGCTAGGACCTGTTGTTCCACTCCATCTAGGCCAAGCACTCCCAAACCAGCCCTGTCCTGTGGATGATGCCTCATTTCAGTCTCTCCATCGCGCTCTTGCTGCCCGCATACGTGAATCAGATCTCCTTCCCTAGTTCTTCGATGATGACCAGCAGCTCAGCATATTTGCTCTGGGGCACTTGGCTGTTCTCTGTTCCCTGCATGTTAGAGATGGTGGTCCTAGTCACTCAGCAGCTGGCGGTACTGGGAAGATGTTGCCATGCTGGTGGAAGGCGGGTGAACGCTCCCAGAGGCCTTGATGGAGGTGGTGGGCATGTGCATGGTCAAGTTCGGTTTGTAAGACATCCCCCACCCCGTCCCCCACCTCCCGCTGCGGGGCGCAGGCCCCATGAGACTGCATCGGCAGCGGGTGGCGGTGAGGCCAGGCAATGGCGAGGTGGGCCTGGGGTCTGTGTGCCTGTCTGTGTGCCTGCCCAGCTCCCGCACACTTTTGTTGTTGATAGCTCGGGCACACTGGCAAATATGGCTGTCCCCTCACCCTGACACTTCCCCAGTATCATGATCTTTCAGTTTCTTGATGTTCTGCTTGTGCTGCTCAATTTCTTTCTGCAGACGCTCAAATCTCCTTTTTATGATGAGTGATCTCTTCTTCATGTTGTTTCTTCAAGGCGTCCAGCTGTTTTTTAATCTGCTCTGGGAAGTATCCTCCCTCTTCAGCTTTCTCTTTTTTTGTGAAGGTCCCAATGTCTTCCCTGATTGTGCCTGCCTTGGAGCTGAAATTATCTGACCATTGCAGCCAAAGCCTCTGGCTTGTATGGCCCTCACCACCCACACTTCGAGCCGCAGATGTGCCACTGACGCAGAGACTGCCTTGGTTGTCAGTGCCGCGCAGTTCCAGACCACCCCACTTAGTTTTAAATGCAAACCTGCCTTGGACAGGCCTTGAAGGTCTCTTTTCCATGACAATCACGGGGAAGCAGTCCAGCCGGCACCCCCAGCCCCGGGGGACCTGGGGTGCTGGCTGGCCTGTGCCGGGGCTCTCTCTGCCCCAGATTGCCATGGGGATCACGGGGAAGCAGGTCAGCAGGGAACCTGGCTGGGGGGGCGGGGGTCGGGGGTGCCAGCTGGCCTGGCCAGGGCTCTCTCTGCCTCCGATCCACAACACAATCACCGATCACTGGCCGCCTTTGCCTGCCCCCCACCTCTTGCCTGCTGCCTGGGTTTCTGATCCCTTTCCCCTCCCATCATTGCTGGTTAATTACCATGTTTCTCTATTATTAGATAGCATAATGAACTCTCAGGAAGATAAACTAAAAAAACAATCACAGTTACCATTGCAAAAAAACAAATTAAGATACATAGGAATAAACTTAACCAAAGAGGTAAAAGATTTGTATTCAGAAGACTACAGGATGTTGAAAAAAAGAGATAGAGGAAGATATACACAAGTGGAATAACATCTCATGTTCATGGATTGGTAAAATCAACATCATTAAAATGTCCATAGTACCCAAAGCAATCCATACATTCAATGCAATCCCTATTAAAATACCAACATCACATTTCAGAGACCTAGAACAAACTCTCCAAACATTTTTTATAGAATCAAAATAAACTCCAAATAGCTTCAGAAATCTTCAGAAAGAAGAACAAAGTTGGAGGAATCACAATACCAGATATCAAATTATCCTACAAAGTTACAGCCTAGTACTGGCACAAGGACAGACATATAGACCAATGGAATAAAACAGAGAACCCAGGAATCAACCCAAGCCATTATCCCCCATTAATATTTGTCAAGAAGCTAAGAGCATACAATGGATTTAAGATAGTCTTTTCAATAAATGGTGTTAGGAAAATTGGAGAGGTACATGCAAAGAAATGAAACTAGACTACCAACTTACACCATGTATAATAATAAAGTCAAAATGGAGAAAAGAATTAAATGTAAATCATGAAACCATCAAAATCTTAGAAAATACCATAGGCAGCACAATCTCAGATATCTCTAGTAGCAATATGTTTATCGATACATCTCCTATGGCAAAAAAAAACAACACAGGAGAAAATAAACAAATGGAACTTCATCAAAATAAAAAGCTTCTGAACAGCAAAAGAAATCATCAACAAAATGAAAAGAGATCCCACTGCATGGGAGAACAAATTAGTCAATAATACATCAGATAGGGGTGAATATCCAAAATACATAAGGAACTCACACAACTTACCATAAGGAAGACAAACAACCCTATTAAAAATTGGGCAAAGGACCTAAATATACTCTTCTCCAAAATGGATATAAAGATGGCCTAGAGACATATGAAAAAATGGCCAAAGTCATTAATCATCCAAAAGATGCAAATCAAAATGACAATGACGCAAATTAAAACACCTGTCAGAATGGCCTTCATCAACAAATCAGCAAAGGACAAGTGTTGGAAAGGATATAGAGAAAAGTGAATTCTAGTACACTTCTAGTGGTTGTGCAGTCTGGTTCAGAAAATGTGGAAAACAGTATGGTGTTTTGTCAAAACATTAAAAATGGAACTCCCATTTGCTGCAGTGATCCCACCTGTAGGAATATATCCTATAAAACTGGACACACCAATCAGAAAGAATACATACACCCCTATGTTCATAGCAGCACAATTTACAATAGCTAAGTTTGGAAACAGCCCAAGTCCCCATTAGCAGATGAGTAGATAAAAATGGTGTGGTATATCTCCACAATGGAATACTAAGCAGCTGTAAAAAAGTAAGAACTCTTACCATTTGAACCACATGAATGGACCTGAAGAATATTATGCTGAGTGAAATAAGCCAATCAGAGAAAGGTAAGTATCACATGCTCTCGCTCACATGTGGAATCTAATGAACCAAATAAACTGATGATCAAAAATAGAGCCAGAAACATAGAAGCATGAATAGACTGTTGGACCTCAGAGGAAGGCAGGGGAGGGTGGGTGGGAAAAGATCAACCAATGAACTTGTATGCAAATGCCTAGTATGCATAACCCATGGACACAGACAGTGGGGTGTTTAGGGCCATGGGGAGTGAGGGGATGGGAGGGAGTGGGCTGAAAGACATTAATAGAGGAAAAAGGAGGACCTATGTAATACTTTCAACACTAAATATAAAAAAAACACACAAACAAACAAAAAAGAACTCTTACCATTTGCAACAGCATGGATGGACCTGAAGAGTAATATGCTAAATAAAATAAGCCAGTCATAGAAAAATACATATCACATGATCTCACTCATATGTGGAATCTAATGAACAAAATAATCTGATGAACAAAATAGATCCAGAGACTTAGAAACACGGAACAGACTTTTGAATCTCAGAGGGAAAGTGGGGGAGATTGGGGGAGTTTGAAGAGACCAACCAAAGAACCTGTATGCATATATGCATAATCCATGGACACAGACAATAAGGTGGTGAAGGCCTGGGACATGGGGCAAGGGCAGGCTAGAAGAGGTCAATGGGGGAAGAAAGGGAACATATGTAATACTTTCAACAATAAAGATTTAACAAAATAAAGATTAAAATGAAAATGAATATGTACATGTAAACAATAACTTTAAATACAAATGGCTTGCCAGGCTAGTGGGACTCATTTGTTGAGTATTGACCCACGAACCAGTAGGTCACAGTTTGATTCCATACTGAGGTACATGCCAGGGTTGTGGACTCAATCCCCAGTACATCATTGATGTTTCTATTTCTTTCTCCCTCTCTCCTCCTCTCTCTGAAATTAAATTTATTTTTAAATAAAAACAAATGGCTTTAATGTTTGAAGCAAAAAACATAGGGTAGATGAATGGATTAAAAAAATAAAAGACCCATATATGCTGTCTTCAAAAGAGCCACTCAGAACAAAAAACACACGAAGACTAAAATTAAATAAATGGAAAAATATTTTACGCAAATGCAAATAATAAAAAAGCTGGGTAGCAATTCTTAGACAGAAGGGTATTCAAAAGAAAGGCCATAATGAGACACAAAGAAGAACACTACATAATGATAAAAGGATTATTCCAATAAGAAGATATAACCCTTAGAAGCATTTATTCCCCCAATATAGGAGAATCTAAGCAAATAAAACAAATCTTGATTAACATAAAGGGAGGGATCAAAAGTAATATAGTCATATTAGGGTATTTTAACACCGAATTGACATTAATGGATAAATCTTCAAGATAGAAAGTCAACAAGGAAACAGTGGCCTTAAATGACACACTAGATCAGTTGGATTTAATTGATATCTTCAAAGCGTTTCAACCCAAAGCGGCTGAATATACATTTTTTTTATAAATGCACATGTAACATTTTCTGGGATAGACTACATGTTAGAACACAAAACAAGTCTCAATAAAGTTAAGAAGATTGAAATTATATCAAGCATCTTCTCTGACCATAATGGTATGAAACTAGACATCAACTGCAAGAAAAAAACTGAAAAACTCATGGAGGATAAACAACAAGTTATTAAAAATTAATGGGAATACAATGAGATCAAAGAATATATCAAAATTTACCTAGAATCAAATGAAAATGAGAACACAGCAACCCAAAATCTATGGGCACTGTGAAAGTAGTCCTAAGAGGGAAATTCATAGCATTACAGGTCAACCTCAGAAAATAAGAAGAATCTCAAATAAGTTAACTTTGTAGTTAAAGGGACTGGTGAAAAACAGCAACAACAAAGCCTGAAGTGAGTAGAAGGAAGGAAATAATAAAGATCACAGCAAAAATAAATAAAATAGAGTCTAGAAAAACAATACAAAATATTAATAAAACAAGAACTGGTTCTTTGAAAAGATAAATTAGATTGATAAACCTTTAACCATACTTATTGAAAAACAAAAAATAAAAATAAAAGAGAGAAAGAGAGAGGACACAAAATCAGAAATGCAATAAAAAAATAACAACCAACTGCACAGAAATACCAAGTATTATAAAGGGATAATACAAACAACCAACTGCCAACATATTTGACAATCTCGAGTAAATTAATACATTCCAAGAAACATATAATCTCTGAATACTGAATCAAGAAGAAGCAGAAAATCTGAACAGACCAATTACAACTAATGAAATTGGAGCAGAAAAAAAGAAAACAAACAAAGAGAAACTTCCAATAAATAAAATTTCTGGACCTGATGGCTTCACAATTTAATTTCATCAAATATTCATAGAAGAATTAACACCTATCTTTCTTAAACTATTCAAAAATTTCAAGACAAGGAAGACACTCAAAGTCATTTTATGAGGCCAGCCTTATCCTTAATTCCAAAACCAGGAAAAAACACTGCAAAGAAAGAAAATTAAAAAACTAAAAGCATTTCCCCTAAGATCAGAAATAAGGCAGGTCTGTCAACTTTCACCACTTCTATTCATCACAGTGCAGGAATTAAGCCACAACAATCAGACAAGAAGGAAAAATAAAAGGCATCTTAATTACAAAGAAAGAAGTAAAACTGTCATTATTTGCAGATCACATGATACTTTATACAGAGAACCCTAAAGATTCCACTAAAAAACTACTATTATTGATAAATAAATCAGTAAAGTAGCAGGATAAAAAATAAACCTCCAAAAGTAATTGCACTTTTATACCCCAATAATGAAATATTAGAAATGGAAACTAAGAAAACAATACCATTTACAATTGTATCAAAACATTTAATAATCCTATCTAATAATAGACAAACATGGTAATTGACTGTACCTTCACTACGCCTCCCATTGGCTAATCAGCACGATATTCAAATTAACCACCAACAGAGATGGCAGCTAATTTGCATACTGCAGTCAGGGTGGGACAGCGCCATCCCGCCTGCCCTGCTGCCATCTGGGCCTGCTATCTGTGACCCAGGGTGGCGGACGTCCGTGTGCAACCCGACCCTGGGCGGACGGGTGGGGCAGCAGAAATCGGCAGGCCTGCCTGGTCATCCCGTGTGTGACCCCACCCGGGGTGATGCCCCAACCCCTGGATCAGTGCTGCCATGTGCGTGACCCACGGCAGCACCCCAACCCCCAGATCAGCCCTACCATGAAGGCAACCCGGGGAGGCAGGGCTGTCACCGAGGGATCGGGCCTGCCATCTGCCACCCGGGGAATGGGCCTAAGCCAGCAGGTGGTTATCTCCCAAGGGGTCCCAGACTGTGAGAGGGCACAAGTGGAGCTGAGGGACACCCCCCACCCCCTCCCCAGCCAGTTCACAAATTTTTGTGCACTGGGCCTCTAGTTAGGAATAATTATAATCAAAAAGGGAAAGACCTATATTTGGAAAATTATGACACTGAAGAAAAAAATTGAAGAAGATACCAAAAAAATGGAAGCATATACTATGATCAAAGAAAGAATTAACATCATTAAAATAGTTATACTACCCAAATCAATCTATAAAATCATGTAATTCCTATCAAAATAATAATGACGTATTTCACAGACCTAGAACAAATAATCCATAAATTTATATGGATACACAAGACTCCAAATAGCCATAGCAATCTTGAGAAATAAAAACAAAGTTGGAGAAATCACAATATCTGACATCAAACTATACTGCAAGACTATAGTAATCAAAACAGCATGGTCCTGGCACAAAATTAAACATATAGATCAATGGAACAGATTAAATAGCCCAGAAATAAATTCATGCCTATTAATCAATATTTGACAAATGATGCAAGAACATACCATAGGGTAAAGACAGTCTAATAAGTGGTGTTGTGAAAATTAACACATATACTCAAAGAAAATGAAACTAGACCATCTTCTTATATCACATATAAGAATAAATGAAAAATGGATGAAATACATACTTAAATGTAAGTCTCAATGCCAAAAAAATATTCTAGAAGAAAAACATAGGCAGTAATATCTCAAACATTTCACTTAGTAATATTTTTCTAATAAATATACTCGAGCAAAGGAAACAAAAGAAAAAATAAACAAATGGGACTACATCAAACTGAAAAGTTTTTGCACAGCCAAGGAAACCATCAACAAAATTAAAAGACAGCCCATTTAATGGAAGAACATATTTGCCACTGATACATCTGACAAGGGGATAAGATTCAACGTTTATAAAGAACTTATAGCCCTAGCTGGTTTGGCTCAGTGGATAGAGCGTCAGCCTGTGGACTGAAGGGTCCCAGGTTCAATTCCAGTTAAGGGCACATGCCTGGTTGTGGGTTCAATCCCCAGTGGTGGGTCTGTGGGAGGCAGCCAATCAATGATTCTTTCTCATCATTGACTCTCTCCCTCTCCCTTCCTATCTGAAATCAATAAAAATATATACATTTTTTTTTTTAAAAAAAGAACTTATAAAGAACTTATAAATCTTCCCCTGTCCAGTGTGGCTCAGTTGACTGAGCATCCTCCCATGCACCAAGAGGTCTCCAGTTCAATTTGTGGTCAGGGCTCATGCCTTAGTTGGAGGTTCAATCCCAGTAGGGGGCATGCATGAGGCAGTCAATTGATGTTTCTCTCTGAGATGGATGTTTCTCTCTCTCTCTCCCTCTCCTTCCTCTCTCTCTCAAATTAATAAAAACATTTTTTTTATAAAAAAGAACATACAATTAAATACCAAGAAAACAAACAATCCAATTAAAAAATGGTCAAAGCACCTAAATAAACACTTTTCCAAAGAGGAAATACAGATGACCAATAGACATGTGAAAAGATGCTCAATGTCACTAATCATCAGAGGAAGGCAAGTAAAAACCACAATGACATATCAATTAATACCTGTCAGAATGGCTATCATCAATAAATCCACAAACAAGTTTTTAAAAAATATATTTTTATTGATTTCAGAGAGGCAGGGAAAGGGAGAGAAAGATAGAAATATCAATGATGAGAAAGAATCACTGATCGGCTGTTTCCTGCCTGCCCCCTACTGGGGACCGAGCCAGCAACCCAGGCATGTGCCCTGACCAAGAATGAAATCATGACCTCTTGTTTCATAGGTCGACACTCAACTCAGAACCACATCCACTGGGACAAATAAGAAGTTTTGGCAAGGATGGGGAGAAAAGGGAACCTTCATGCACTGTTGGTAAGAATGCAGACTGGTACAGTCTCTGTGAAAAAATACTTTAGAAATTCCTCAAAAATTAAAATTGGAACTGCCTTTTGACCCAGAAATTCTAATTCAAAAAAACATATGCACCCCTATGTTCATTGCAGCATTAATTGCAACAGGTAATCTATAGAAGCAGCCCAAATACCCATCAATAGACAAGTGATTAAAAAAGTAGTCATACATATATACAATGGAATATTACTTGGCCATAAAAAATGAAATTTTATTATTAGCAACAGCAAGGATGGACATAGAGGGTAATATGTTAAGTAAAATAAGTCTGTCAGAGAAAGACACATACCATATAATTTCACTTATATGTGGAATCTAAAGAACAAATAAATGAACAAACAAAACAGACAGACTCATAGATGCAGAGAACAGACTGATGAGGAGGAGGTTTGGGAACTGATGAAGAAGGTGAAAGTACACATTGGTAGTTATAAAATAGTCATGAGGTTGTAAGTACAGCATAGGAAATATAGTCGATAACACTATAATAACTATGTATGGTGCCAGGTGGGTCCTGGAAATATCAAGGGGAACATTTTACAAAGTATGTGATTATCTGACTAATATACTGTATATCTGAAACTAATACAAAATAATATTGAATGCAAAATGTACTTGAAAAATATTTTTTAAAATTTAAATAAATAAGAAAAACACACAAATATGATCATTTTATAAGAATGATGTGATTATGGATTATTTTCTTTGTTTTACAAATATTTTATAATGTGATTTTCATTACTTTTTACAATTTCATTATATATTTAAAAAGTACATTTCCTAAAGGTAACTTGTACCAGTTGGTATTTGTGATTAGATATATAAGAAGTCAAATGTCAGAATTGTGAATTGTGAATGATAGTTCAATAATTCTTTTAACAAAAAATAATTATGACTTAGTTGGCAGGAGCATATATGTATGAAATATTTGGCAATAGAAGCTAAAAAAATATTCTGAGAAATTTGGGGAATATTCTCAGAATATTGGCAGAAAATAGAAGTTGCTTTGCAGTCCCAAAGCCAGCCAAGTCTACATCAAAATGTCTGTCTAGGCTTCACTGCTGGTTCTGCCTCCCTTGGACACTCACCACTGCTATAAATTTCTGCAGATTGCCTCAATTGTTGAGCAGGAGCATCTGTTCGGCCAAGTCTAGATTACACAAGTGACAAGGAGATGGAATATTTATCTAGCTCTTTTGCTTCTGTTAGGGATCTTGGTCGCCCTCCTACCACAATCTGCATAATGTAGAGTTTCCAAACAGAAGATTGTTCAATTGCTGGAAAGGCAAATACTGGCACATGTCCACCATAGGATTATACAAAACTGTAGCATATGAAAGGGCTATAAATAAAAATTATATTATTGCAATGGGTTAAATGAATAATGTCCTCTATTCGCTTCAAAAGAATACTATTTTGTGTTCTTTAAAGATAATGTGAAGCCTCCATTATTCCATGTAGACTATGCCTTATGGCAGTAGGTCTCTCAACTTACACTCATTACTCCTTTTAACTATCCCAAACCCTGTCCATTGTTCATGGCCAATTTTAAGTCCCTCTTCCATGAAGTGACATAGTTCTTTTCTGCTAAAACAGTCACCTGCCCCTCAACTGAAATACATGCATTTGCAAACATTCTAGACTATTAATAAAAGCAAATGTTAAGATGAGGAGAGTACTCATGAGGCCAACTACATCTATTGAGAAAATATTCAACAATTCAGATTTCAAGCATAATCCATACTAATAAAAGAGAAAGATGTAAATTGACCATCCCTACATGATTCCCACAAGCCACACCTACCAGCCAATCAGGAGTGATTATGCAAATTAATCTGACAAAGATGGTGGGTTAATTTGCATATGCAGGTGTCAAGCGCCCCAGGAGGCAACGGTGGCCATGGGCTCCCAGGACCATTGCTCGCCCCGGGAGGTGAGGCCGACTGTGCCTAGCCATGCCTTCAGGCTCCTGGGACCTTCACTGGCAAAGAGCAGAGTGAAAGAGCGGGCAGAGAGCAGGAGGTTTGGAAGACTTGGCAGAGCAGGAGGCCTCTGGACATAGAGCAGAGCAAGAGAGGGCAGCTTGGAGGGCATGGCTCCCTCTGTCACCCCAGCTTCCTCATCACAGCTGTGGAAATTGACAGCATGGAAGAGAAGTCCCATCCCAACAGAATCAGCCAGAATCAGCCATTGGTCAGACAGCTCTCAGTGGCCTGACAGCAGGAATCTCATTCACCTGCATCTCAGACCGTGACAGTAGAGAGGTGGGACTATGTCTAAAGAACAACTGTTAAAACAATGTAGCTCTGCAGCCGAAAGATGCCAGTGTTATCAACAGAAAATGTCTGAAGAGCAACATGTGTCTGATCTTGAAAGAAAGTGGTGCCTGTGACAGAATGTATCTGAAGGCCAGCTACTGGAAAAACGTTGCTCTGATGCTGAAAATCACCAACATCATTGACAGAAAATGTCTAAAGACCAATGTGCCTTTGAAGTTGAAAGAAGGCAGTGGCAACAACAGAATATGTCTAGAGAACAATCATCAACAAGTACTATCAATTCTGGTAGGAACTGCCTTCTCAGCAAAAATAAAGTACATGAGGATGTAATTCTCGAACATAGTTGTGTCGGAATGACTGTTAGATGTGAATTTTGCCTATCACTACATTTCTCTGATGAAAAACCATCCGATGGGAAATACTCAATGTTGTAGCAAAGGGAAAGTCTGTCCAAATGATATACGTTTTCCAGATTACCTGGCATATTTAAAAAGATTAATGACAAACGAAGATTCTGACAGTAAAAATTTCATGGAAAATATTCATTCCATAAATAGTTCTTTTGCTTTTGCTTCCAGCAAATATTTCATCGCCATCAGGATATGGGCCATACTGTTTTAGAATAAACAGACAAGTTTATCACTGTACTGGAACTTTACATCCTTTGGATGGTGTTTCTCAGAAGTTTGCCCAACTCTGTATTTTGGATACAGCCAAAGCTACAAGTAAAAGATTAGCAATTCCAGAAAACCAGGGCTGCTCATAAAGACTCATGATTAACATCAACAACCTCATGTATGAAATAAGTGAATTAACAAAATTGTACAAGATGCTACATGAGGTAGAAAAGGAAGCCCAATCTGAAGCAGCAGCAAAAGGTATTGCTCCCATAGAAGTAACAATGGCGATTAAATACGAGCATAACAGTGACACAGGTAGATATAATTCTCCCCATGTAACCGAGGTTGCTGTCATATTCAGAAATGAAGATGGAGAACCTCATTTTGAAAGGGGTTTGCTCATTCATTCTCAACCAGATCCCAATAATCTAAATGCTACTGAAATGAAACAAATCAATATCCTGTTTCCTACATTAGGTGCAATGACATATCCTATTCTTTTTCCAAATGGTGAAAAAGGATGGGGAACAGATATTGCATTAAGACTCAGCGACAACACTGTAATCGACAATAATATTAGACAAAATGTAAGGACATGAGTCACACAAATGCAGTATTATGGATTTCATCTCTCTGTGCGGAACACGTTCAATCCTATTTTAAATGCAGGAAAATTAATTCAACAGTTTATGGTGAATTCATATTAAAAAAATGGAGGCAAGTCGGATACATTTCATCAAAGCAAACCAATATAAGTTTAGAGTTGAAAAATATAGTGGTTTGATGGATTATCTCAAATCTAGATCTGAAAAGGACAATGTACCAATTGGTAAAATGATAATACTTCCATCATCTTTTGAGGGTAGTCCCAGAAATATGCAGCAGCGATATCAGGATGCTATGGCAATTGTAACAAGGTATGGCAAGCCCGATTTATTTGGGGTTGACATTCAACCCCAAATGGGCAGATATTGCAAACAATTTACAATGCTGGCAAAAAGTTGAAAACAGACCTGACTTGGTAGCCAGAGTTTTTAATATTAAGCTGAATGCTCTTTTAAATGATATCTGTAAATTCCATTTATTTGGCAAAGTAATAGCTAAAATTCATGTCATTGAGTTTCAGAAATGCGGACTGCCTCATGCTCACATCCTCTAATTAATTCCCTTTCAATGTGCACGAATTTCATGCACCGGGCCACTAATCTATAAAATAAAGGGGAAATATGCAAATTGACCATCACTCCAATACAAAAAGATGGCCACCCCCAAGTGGTCAAAGATGGCTGCCCCCATGTGGATACAAGATGGCTGCCACAAGATGGCCATCAAGGGAGGGCAGTTGTGGGTGATCAGGCCTGCAAGGGAGAGCAGTTGGGGTTGATGAGGCCTGCAGAGGACAACAGTTAGGGGTGACTGGGCCAGCAGAGGAGGGCAGTTGGGGGCAACCAGGCCTGCAGGGGAGGGCAGTTAGGGGTGACCAGGCCTACAGGGGAGAACAGTTAGGGGCAACCAGTCCGGCAGGGGAGGGCAGTTGGTGGGAACCAAACCTACAGGGGAGGGCAATTAGTGATGACCTGGCTGGCAGGGGAGGGCAGTTAGGGGCAATTGGGTCAGCAAGGAGCAGTTAGGCACCGATCAGACTGACAGGGGAGTGGTTACTGGGTGATCAGGCAGGCAGAAGTGGTTAGAGGCAATCAGGCAGGCAGGCAGGCAGGCAGGCTAGCAGTTGGGAGCCAGCAGTCCTTGTTTGTAAGAGGGATGTCCAACTGCCTGTTTAGGCCCAATCCCGAGGATTGGGCCTAAATGGGCAATCAGACATCCCTCTCACAATCTGGGACTGCTGGCTCCTAAATGTTTACCTGCCTGCCTGATCACCCCTAACCAGTCTGCCTGCCTGCCTGATGGCCCCTAACTGCTCAACTGTCTGCCTGCCTGATTTCCCCTAACTGCTCACCTACCTGCCTGATCACCCTAACTGTTCATCTGCCTGCCTGCCTGATGGTTCCTAACCACTCTGCTTGCCAGCCTGATCACCCATAACTGCTAACCTGCCTGCCTGATTGCCCCTAACCACCTCTGCTTCAGCTCCTGCCATGACAGCTTCATCTGAAAGGAAGTCTGGAATAATGTCTGGAAGGTCATTTGGCTGTCTGGACTAATTAGCATATTATGCTTTTATTATTATAGATTTTTCAATTACAGTTCACATTCAACATTACTTTGTACTAGAGGCCCAGTGCACAAAATTTGTGCACTCGGGGGGGGGGGGTCCCTCAGCCCGGCCTGTGCCCTCTTGCACTCTGGGGACCCCTCCGGGGATGACCAACTGCTGGCTTAGGCCCACTCCCCATGGATTGGGCCTAAGCTGGCAGTCAGACATTCCTTTGGCAGCCCGGGAGCCCTTTGGGGATGTCTACTTGCCAGCAGGGAGCAGGCCTAAGCTGCAGTCGGCCATCCTTAGCACTGCTGAGGAGGCAGGAGAGGCTCCCACTACCACCGCTTTACTGGCAGCCATCAGCCTTGCTTGTGACTGAGTAGAGCTCCCCCATGTGGGAGCGCACTGACCACCAGAGGGCAGCTCCTGCATTGAGCATCTGCCCCCTGGTGGTCAGTGTGTGTAATAGTGACCAGTCATTCCCAGTCGTTCTGCTGTTAGGGTAAATTTGCATATTACCCTTTTATTATATAGGAGTGCCTGGCCAGCATGGGTGAGGGACTGATGGCTGTTTGCATGCTGGCCACAGCCCCTTCAGGGTAGGGGTCCCCCCTGGGGTGCCTGGCCAATTTGGTGAGGGGCTGATGACTGTTTTCAGACTGGCCACAGCCCCTTCAGGGTGGGGGGTCCTGCTGGGGTGCCTGGACAGTCTGGTTGAGGGGCAGAGGGCTGTTTTCAGGCTGGCTAAGCCCCCCAGTGGGGATCCTCAGCCCATGAGGGTGTGGCCAGCCTGGGTGAGGGGCTGATGGCTGTTTGCAGGCTGGTCACAGCCCCCAGCCACCCAAGCTCTCAGTGGAGGCTGGCTGGAAACAGATATCTGGGATTTATTTATCTTCTATAATTGAAACTTTGTTGCCATTAGCGGAGGCCACAGCCAGCTCAGGGCAGGCGGGAAGCTTGGCTTCCTCCATCGCCTAGGCAACCAGGCCTCCTGCTTGATCTGCTGGCCACCATCTTGGTTGGGTTAACTTGCATAGAGTCACTCTGATTGGCTGGTGGGCATGGCCTGGGGTGTAGCGAAGTTACGGTCAATTAGCATCTTTTTCTTTTATTAGTGTGGGTTAGTTTCAGGTGTACAGCATTATGATTAGATAATCACATACTTTACAAAGTGTTCCCCCTAATATTTTCAGTAACCAACTATGAAGGGGAGTTGGGGGACTCAATGATACAGGTAAAGGGATTGAAAAGTACTGATTAGCAATATGGGCAGGTGTCTGATTTTAATTAATAAATCTTAAATGGATTATATGCTTCCTAAACCTGAGAAAGAGTATTGATCCCAGGTTTTCTGGAGATTTGCTTTTAGAGATTGGTTTTACCAAGCAACCCAAGGTCATCTTTACAAATGCATTTTCAAATTGTTTGTTACATCTCTGCTTTCATGATTTGAACTGACTCAAGGAACTTATGATGATCTCACTGACACTAAGCCAGATAGATAATACCAGTTTCAGAGTATAAGCTAATAAGTCCTTTCTTAGTAGAGGTGTACTTGAGTAGTTGCAATACTATATATTTCCAAATAGCTTGCCGTATACCTAAGGCTGTGCATGAGCCCAAGCAATAATGTCCGTTCCTGAGAAAACTTATCAGGAAAGTGAATGAAGCCATTGCACATCCTGAGGACATTCCCAGTATATTTTCAGTACTCATTTTGCACTTTGACAACTTAGAGGGCTTTGGAATGCTTCCCCATATCACTACAGAAGTCCAATTGGCAACAACTAGAAAAAATGTAGCTCAGTTGTTAGGAAAAATTTGACTACCCTAGAGAGGACAAAGAGCAGATAATGGTAATCAAAGGGTCTCTTTTTTCTGCACATGCTGGTTTAATTGTTAAACTAGAAAAGAAACAAAAGAAGCAGATCTCCAAGACCTCCTTATCCTAACAGATAAAGAGCCTATTCTGAAACAAAAGTAGAAGAGAGGCATCCCATTGTTTTCTAAGGAAGAGAGAGGATTGATAAGATTTTCTGTTACCATAAATTTAGCTAGGTGGTATTTTCTAAAATCAAAAAGTATTTTCAAATTCCCAAGGAAGAGAAAAAAAAACAAGGATTTTTTAAAGAGATAATGTATATAGGCTATGAGGCCTACATTCTACTTCCTTTAATATGAAAGATATTGATCTCCTTTTCCTTAATTTAAATACAATTAAAATAAGTGAATCCAGTTTCTAAATATCTCAGCAACCAAAAACTAAGCCAAGTTTGGGTCCCAGCAAAGTTAAACTTATGATTTAGCCAATTAGATTTTTGTCTAGATATAAAACACAGTATAACTAGTTCTACTTCCCTAACTTAATAAAAAAAAAAGCAAGATAAGTATCATGAAAACCCAGAGATATAAAATTCTGAAATCCATTCTGTCTTGACATTATTTCTCCTATATATACAAGCCCATACACTAAACATTAATTTCTATCAGGAAGTGTGAAATTTATATTTCTAGTGATATGCAATAAGTTTCTCAGCCATAATGAGAAATAAGGAATAAATTTGGTATCAAACTATTGAAAGGAATGTCCCTAGAACATCAAAGATATAAATAACAACAAATACATAAATTATTTTACTAACTTTTGATGGAGTGGTATGCAAGGAAAGAGTCATCAGAGAACAACTCAGAACCATACTAAGCTGAACCTCAAAATGAATTTATAAGCTTAGCAACGAAGGAGGAAATAGAAAATAATTCATCAAGGTTTCTAATAATCATAATTTATAGAGTCACATAATTTTATATAAAGAAAAATTATGTACTTCCTCATCTGCATGAGAAAAGACCAATCAGGAACTAGGGGTGGGGACTTCAGTCCATATTAGCCAGCTCCCCCTAGCCTTGGGAGTACACTTTCCCTTTCTACCCAAGCTCCTCCCTGGTTGAGCTGAAACATCTAAGAAGATATCTCACTATAGGAGTAGAGCACACCAGTGCAGGGCAGAGCAGACTGGCAGGGTGGTATTTAGAAAAGCTAAAGTTAAACTTAAATTGATGTGTACTCATACTTAACTCTAAAAGTGACAATTAATAACAAACACTTATTGAGGATTTATATTCCAGGTACTGCCACGATGATTTTATATATGTAAAGTCATCAATACTATTTTTTATTATTTTTAACTTTTTATTTTTTTATAACCCTATGAAGTAAATATTATTATTAGCCCATTTTATAGATCAAGAAACTACAACACAATGTGGTTAAGAAGTGGTATTCAAACCAAGGAAGATTCAGACTACAAGAGCCTACATTCTCCTTCCATTGCCTCTCAATTTAAGTTTATTGAATCTCAAGCTCTTCAAATCTGATATAACAAAAATACCACTTACCTCCTTGTTCTGGGGCCAACATTTGAAGTTATTTTGATAAGGATTTGAGTTACAAAGATATAGGGCAATATTGATATCCAGATCTTTAGCATAACAATATTCACTGCTAGCAGAAATCTCTGATCAAATCAATATTCTTTGTTGTAACAAGAATAGAGGTGTGAGAGAGGAAGGAGAAAAGTGAGAGAAAGAAGGAAAGAGAGTGCAGGATTAATAAAATATACACATTCTCTGAATATTCCAGAGAATTTTCTAAAGAGTCACAGCTAGAGGGAGGGTCACAAGAAGGATAAATTCTGTAAAAACATGTAGTGACGTGTAAATGTCCATAATACATTAATTTTTAAATAATAAAAGCCTGTACAATATTATCCTAATGTGAAAGAACACATAGAACACTGTAAGCCTGAACAAGTGGAATAATGTGCACTAAGTTGCTATGTGATTGTATTTCACTTTAAGCCATGATGGAATAACAGGACCAGGCTTTACTCTGCTGCCTTAACCAAGTAGAAACTAGAGAAAACAAACAAACAAACAAAAACACTGTTTTCAAACATTTGAAAATAGGCAGTGCAAAAAAATGATCCCTTAAAAAAAAAGATAAACAAATGAGGTTAGTTCTGTGAATGCCCCCAGATCAATACCTGAAGAGTTGCCAGGTATCAGTGAAAAATAAAAAGAGGAAGCAAAATATAGTCTAGCATTCTTACTTATTGGAGGTGGCAGAGCTCAGAATTTAGGGAGACTAAGGTAGACAGAATTTATAGGTCAGAGTAATGAAAAGGTAGGAGCTACATTAAATGAAAACTACAGATGGTTGTGGGAACCAATTCAACCCCAACAGGAATCCCCAATTTGGGATGTGTTGAAGAAGGAAACTTAATTAAGTACAAAGCAGCTAAATTGTGACACAGCATGGCTGTAAAAACAGCACAGCTGTGAGTCTCCTGGCCCTGTGACCAGGCCCTTCTCTTGCTAGGCAGCTCTGCTCTGCTCCTCCAGGATGTGTTCAACTTCAAGCTATTGTGCCCTCTGCTGGTATGCTCCATTCTGTGCCAGTCTGCTCTGTCCTGCACTGTTGTGCTCTACTCCTGTAGTGAGACATCTTCTTAGATGTTTCAGCTCAACCAGGGAGGAGCTTGGGTAGAAAGGGAAAGTGTACTCCCAAGGCTAGGGGGAGCTGGCTAATATGGACTGAAGTCCCCACCCCTAGTTCCTGATTGGTCTTTTCTCATGCAAATGAGGATCCAAATCCTTGCAGTTTGACTGGTCCAAGAGGCACTGTTTTGATTAGTCAGAATAGAGCTGCTCTGGTTGGTAGGAGCTGCACAGCTCTGATTGGATGGGGAAAGCCTCAGTCCTATTGGTTGAAATAGGATTCCAGGAACTCAACTACAATAGCTGGCGCAAGTGGTAGAAACACAATGCAGGCAGGCAGTTCAGTGCACAGGCAGGCAGATGATTTACTGCAGGCCTCTACCTAAAGTGTGATTTGTGTGAGAGGCCCTATGTAGAAATGGCTGCAAGAATTTTTTTTTTTTTTATTTGAGCCCAGTTAGACACTAGACACCCTTCTTAGTAGGTGTCTTTTTTCTCAGAGTTCACACCTTGAATTATTGGCTCAGTACTATCTACAAATGCACATAGGAAAATTACCCAGACCAGAGAAAGAGCCATGAACAAGCATACAGAACTTGGGTAGTACCCTAGGATGGCTGGAGGCAGAGCCGGATCTCCCTGCTCAACAGTGGCAAGGTCTGGCTCACTGTCTGCCATATACCTGTGCCATCCTTGACCTGCCAGGCAGCCCAGCCACCATGGCTCTTTTGGTGCTGGGCATGGTTATGACAGTGCTCAGTCATTTACTGCTTT
This sequence comes from Myotis myotis, assembly GCF_014108235.1. Classification (NCBI taxonomy): domain Eukaryota; kingdom Metazoa; phylum Chordata; class Mammalia; order Chiroptera; family Vespertilionidae; genus Myotis; species Myotis myotis. The sequence goes on from NW_023416313.1 coordinate 119,696,665, forward strand.
ACATGAAACTGCTCATTCAGGTAGGTTATGAGCTGATGCCCCCCACCATTGGGACCAATGTGTTGGGGATAAAGCTCCTCTTTCCACTGAATTTCTTTACCTTGCCAAGGAAATTGTTCAAGTGGATGGAAAGATAGGGCTGCTCTAGACCTGAGTCCCCAGTTGATGTCCAACACCCTCTCCACTGTGACATTGGGAAGCATGAAAAACATTTTCCTCCCGAAGAGATCATGCAGAATTCCAACAGGGATGACATGAAGACTTCTCTGAGCAAAGTGGCAAAGGAGACCTCCTAGGAGATGATTATGCAGGCTGTAAAAGAATTCACAACTGAGAGAAGAAATAGATGCAGAGAGAAAATTTATTTTACTTTCCCTGAAGGGTAAGGGCTAGTACATTACTAATCATTTCAAGAACAAGTAATAAACAGTGGCCTGATCTTTTAAAGGGTAATGGCTACTGTTGCTATGTGACAAGGAAAGGAGGGGGATTTGGGGTTGAAACAGTCTTGCAGATGTCCTAGAGAAGTGTTTTATCAGTATTTTTCACAAGCCTATAAAACATGCTTATAGTAAAAGTTATGAAGAGTTCAAAAGAGGCTTATTGGAGTGGGGGGGAGTTTCTATTAACTAGAGACTCCTTGATTCAAATTATCCTTGAGTTGTAAAAAATCAAAGAGGAGAGGTATACAAGAATGTAACCTTGATTTTAGTCTTGCAATATGTTTATATAATGTATCATGCTTATTGATTTGCAAATATTGTAACAGTTTTGCATCCCAGGAATAAATCCCACGTGGTCATGATGTATGATCTTTTTAATGTATTGCTGGATCTGATTTGCTAATATTTGGTTGAGGATTTTAGCATCAATGTTCATCAGGGATATTGGCCTATAATTCTCTTTCTTTGTAGTGGCTTTATCTGGTTTTAGAATTAGGGTAATGCTGGTCTCATAGAAAGATGCTGGAAGTGTTTCTTCCTCTTGAATTTTTTGGAATAGTTTGAGGAGGATAGGTGTTCTTTGATTGTTTGATTAACTCCCCTGTGAAGCCTTCCAGACCAGGATTCTTGACTGTGGGGAGTTTTATTACTGCTTCAATTTCATCAGTAGTTATCAGCTTATTCAGGATTTCTGATTCTTCCTGACTGAGTTTTAGAAGATTGTATTTTCCTAAGAATATGTCCATTTTGTCCAGGTTGTCCAATTTGTTGGAATAAAATCATTTATAGTGTTTTTGTACTATCCTTTGTATTTCTGTGGGGTCAGTTGTTATTTCACCTCTTTCATTTCTGCTTTTGTTTATTTAGGTCCTTTCTTTGCTTCTTGGTGAGTCTGGATAGAGCTTCACCAATATTGTTTATCCTTTCAAAGAATATCCTGTGTTCATTGATTGGTAGAATCAACATCATTTAAATGTTCATACTACCTAGAGCAATCTATATATTCAGTGCAATCCCTATTAAAATACCAACAGCACATTTCAGAGACCTAGAACAAAAACCATATTTTTTTTTTATGTAGTCAAAAAACACTCTGAATAGCTGCAGCAATCTTGAGAAAGAAGAACAAAGTTGGAGGGATCACAATACCAGGTAGCAAGTAATACTGCAAATCATTGTACTCAAAATAGCCTGGTAATGGCACAGAACAAGCATATAAATCAATGTAACAGAAGAGAGGATCCAGAAGTAGAACCATGCCATTATGCTCAATTAATATTTGACAAAGAAGGCAAGAGCATACAATGGAGTAAAGACAGTCTATTCAGCCCTAACCGGTTTGGCTCAGTGGATAGAGCGTCGGCCTGCAGACTGAAAGGTCCCAGATTCGATTCCGGCCAAGGGCATGTACCTTGGTTGCAGGCACATCCCCATTTGGGGGTGGGCAGGAGGCAGCTGATCGATGTTTCTCTCTCATCGATGTTTCTAAATCTCTATCCCTTTCCCTTCCTCTCTGTGAAAAATCAATAAAATATATATTAAAAAAGATAGTCTATTCAATAAATGGTGTTGGAAAAATTGGAGAGGTACATGCAAAAAAAAAAAAAATGAAAATAGACCATCATCTTACACCAGTGATGGCTAACATTTTGAGCTCGGAGTTCAGCATTTTGAAAAACCCTAACTTAACTCTGGTGCCGTGTCACATATTGAATTTTTTTGATATTTGAAACCACAGTAAAACAAAGACTTATATTTTTTATATTTATTTTATATATTTAAATGCCATTTAACAAAGAAAAATCAACCAAAAAAATGAGTTCACGTGTCACCTCTGACACGCGTGTCATAGGTTCGCCATCACTGTCTTACACCATACAAAAGAATGAAATCAAAATGGGTAAAAGACTCAAATGTATGACATTAAACCATAAAAATCTTAGAAGAAATCATAGACAGTAAAATCTCAGATATCTCTCATAGCAGTATGTTTAACCATACATCTCCTAGGACAATGGGAACTAAGGAGAAAATAAACAAATGAGACCACAACAAAATAAAAAGCGTTTTCACAGCAAAAGAAACTATAAACAAAATAACTCCCACTGCATGGAAGAACGTATTTGCCAATGATACATTCAATAAGGGGTTAATTTCCAAAATAGATAGGGAACTCATACAAGTTAACAAAAGGAAGACAACCAACCCAATTAAAAAACGGGCAAAGGACCTAAATAGACACTTCTCTAAAATGGAAATACAAAACACTAAGAGGCATATGAAAAAATGCTCAAAGTCATTAATCAAAGAGATGAAAATCGAACAACAATAAGGTACCAACTAACACCTGTCAGAATGACTATCATCAACAAATCAACAAACGACAAGTGTGGACAAGGATGTGGGAAAAATTGAACCCTAGTATACTGCTGGTGGGAATGCAAACTTGTGTAACCTCTGTGGAAAACAGTATGGAGTTTCTTCAAAAAATTAAAAATGGAACTCCCATTTGACCCAGTGATCCCACATCTAGGAATATATGCTAAGAAATCATAAAGAATGCATGCACCCCTATGTTCATAGCAGTGCAGTTTAAAACAGCTAAGTTTTAGAAACAGCTTAAGTGCCCATCAGCAGGTAAGTGGATAAAAAAATCTGTGGTATATTTATACAATGGAATTTTATGCAGCTGTAAAAAAGAAAGAACTCTTACCATTTGCAAGAGCATGGGTGGACCTGGGGAGTATTATGCTAAACAAAATAAGCTAGTCAGAGAAAGATAAGTATCACATGATCTCACTCATATGTGGAATCTAATGAACAAAATTAACTGACAAACAAAATAGATGCAGAGACATATAAACATGGAACAGACTTTTGAACCTCAGAGGGAAGGCAGGGGAGGGTGGGTAGGTGGGAAGAGATGAACCAAAGAACTTGTATGCATGTGTGCATAACCCATGGACATAGACAATAGGGTGGTAAAGGTCCGGAGTTGGGGGCAGGAGTAAGCTAGAAGAGGTCAATGAGGAGAAAGAGGGACATATATAATATTCTCAACAATAAAGATTTTAAAAAATAAATAATTAATTAAATTTTAAAAAGAATGTAGCTTGAAAATAACTTGTCTTGTATTTTGAACAAAAGAGCTGTTTGAATCAGAGGAGCTAACAATATTGCGGTTTAATTACCAGGTGCTTTTCATAAATTGTGGAAGGCGACGGCAAGGAAAAAGAGGCCTTTTTCTTGTCCTCACATTCACAATCTCAATGTGCTTTAGGGACCAATCTGTATTATAGGAGGCCAAGTACAGTGGTGTGCTGAGCTCCACTGGGAACATTTACAAAAAGGAGGGGCTGCTGGTACATGTTATCAGCTTCATCCCTCACCTTCTGTGAATTACGGTTTTCTTTTGGGGCCTGTAACCTGTTGGCCCACTTCATTAATGCCTACCTGGTGGATGACCACATAAGTGAAACCTAGGAAGGGGTTGGGGGTGGCGGCTGGGAAACCCTCAGAACCAAGGTTTCAAGTTTAGCCAGGCTCTGGCCATCTGGAGCTAAGCCAATTTTTTAATGGTAATTGCAGTGAGTGTGCTGACCTACCTTTTCCTGCTGGTTGATGATCTCATGGCTTTGAAAAACTGTGGGCTGTAAGCTGAGCTACCCCTACTCCCCAGTGTTCAAATCCTGGATCCAAGGCTGGAAGTACCTGAGTGTGTGGAGTTAGCTTTGCCTTGGATGTCCTAAAACAGGCTGTCTCAGCCTGGCTGCTGTAGGTGAGACAACTCCAACCCAGAAACACCTAGATGTGCCCCAGCCCTGATGGTCTTCTGTGTCCATGTTTTCCATGTCTTTGTCCAGAAGTAGGAGATGGGTGGAGGTGTGGCTATAACCAGTGGCTTGATCAGTCACCTGTTAGACCTGGAGAAGGTGGATCAAGGATAGAGAAATGGAGTAGAATACCCTTATCTCATAGAATTTTTGAGTCTTCTTTGTGCATGGGGCCTGTGGAGTACCAGGTTGTATGGGAAAAGGCTAATAATGTCAGATCCCACTCCCACTCATTCCCAAATCAGTCCTATTACTCATCCTGCAGATCAACTGGGAGCACCACTCTGTTGCTTGTAAGTAGGGTGCAATCCTCTTTCATGAGACCACCATCATGTCAGGCCTGTACTGGGAATCTATTGCTAGTTTCTGCCTTTATTTTTCTCAACACTATTTTTAATATGAAGGCAGAACCTTCTGAGTGGGAAATCATATGACTACACAGAGTGTGTCCACTCTTTAAGTGCTCACAGGTTTAATGGTGATGCCTCATGTTCCAGATCTGGTTACCTGTGCTGTTGTGAACACTGTCTCTAGCCCTGCCCAGTTTAAAAGATCCTGATAGGATTTGACCCTTTCTCCCTCAAATAAATGTATTAGTGGTGATTTTGGGGGTGGGGTGAATAGTAAATAGAACAATCCCTAGAGCACACATGAATCCAGAAATAGTTCATATTTGCATAGTCATAGCCAAAAATTATATAATATATGAGCTATCAAGTACATTCTGTGAAATGTATTGCCTTGGTAATGGGGACAAATTAGCCCAGACAAAGGCTATTCCAGGCTCACCTAAAAACAGTAATAATCCTTCAAAGAATAAAGTTGATTCCAAGTATCAAAACCAAGACCCAAATATTTAAAGAAGTACAAAAAATATCCAACACCCAACAGCATCCAAACAAAAATAACCAGCCATTCAAAGAAACAAAAAGAAATAGATAGTAGACTGACCAGAAGTGACACACGATAGATTTGTAGGCAAATACATTAGCATAGCTGTTAAAATATATTTCATATACTCAAAAAGGTAGAAAAAGAATGCATGATAAGGATAAAAATGGACAATGTAAAAATATACAAATGGAACTTTTAGTGATGAAAACTAAAATATTTTGATTGAAAAATATTGTCTGAGAGCAACAATATATTAAGTTATGCAGAATTAAAAAAAAACAGTGAACTGAAAGACATAGAAAGCAAAGTATCCAAAATATAATACAGAAAAAAATGGAAATATAAGAACAGAGCATTAGTAATATTTAGAACAATATCAACTGGCCTCATATATGTGTAATTTCATTCTTAAGGGAAGGTGAAGAAATCAGGAAATAAAATACAATTTTAAAAATTTGATGAAAAAATGTAATCCCAGAATTTAACTTAAAAAAGTGTACTTGAATAGAAAAATGTAAAAACGACACCAAAGCACATTATAATCAATTTTTTTAAAAAATAAACAGTAATAATGAGAAATACTTGCAACCAGAGATAAAAACATCAAATTACACACAAATAAAGTTTAAAATAACAATAAGAAAATAATAAGTATTAAAGAAGAGCTCAATAAAAGTAAAAACATAAAATAATTACAGAAAATCATATAAACCAAAAGCTAGTTCTTTGAAAAAATCAATAAAATGAAAAAGCCTCTAGACATGTTAAGAAAAGAAAGGGAGAAATACAAATTATTAATATCAAAAATGAAAGAAGGGAATGCTAAAGACCCTATGGAAATTAAGATGAATTGGACCAATTATTGGCAAGACACAACTGGCCAATACTGCATAACAAGAAATAGAAGATCTTTGCCCCAGCTGGGTAGTTCATCTGGTTATTGTCATCCTGATTTGCCAAGGTAGTGGTTTTAATCTCTGGGCAGGGCATAATACAAGAGCCAACCAATGAATGCATAAATAAGTGAAACAACAAATTGTTGTTTCTTTCTCTCTCTCTCTCTCTTCTCTCTCTCTCTCTCTCTCTCTTTCTTCTCTCTCTCTCTCTCTCTCTCTCTCTCTCTCTCTCTCTCTCTCTCCCTTCCTTTCTCTATTACCAATAAATTTTTAAAAAGGAGGGAATAGAAGATCTAAATAGGCCTATATATTAAAGTTAATAAACCAATAATTAATAACCTTCCAGAAAAGAAAGCACCAGTCCTAAGTGGATTCACTGGTGAATTTTACCAACATTCTTTTTTTACAAAATAAATTTATTACCAGGTTGTAAATACAGAATAGTCATTTACATAAAATAAACATAAATATTTCAAGAAAAATATTTTAAATATAATATTTCTTACAATAAACATTGGAATATCAAGAAAAAAGATTTAAAATATAATAATATTACCAAAACTGTACTAACAGAGTATAACATCACAAAAGTTGTAGGAAATATTAAAAATCAACAATTCATAACATTTCCTCTATTGTATTCTAAAATACTTTTTTCCTCTGGCTCAATTTTTGTTCATCAGTTTATGTTGTTCATTATATTCCACAAATGAGTGAGATCATGTGATATTGATCTTTCTCTGACTGGCTTATTTTGCTTAGCATAATGCTCTCCAGTTTCATCCATGCTGTTGCAAATGGTAAGAGTTCCTTCTTTTTTACAGCAGTGTAGTATTCCATTGTGTAGATGTACCACAGTTTTTTAATCCACTCATCTGCTGATAGGCACTTAGGCTGTTTCCAAATCTTAGCTATTGCAAATTGTACTGCTATGAACATAGGGGTGCATATATCCTTTCTGATTGATGTTTCTGATTTCTTGTGATATATTCCTAGAAGTGGGATTACTGGGTCAAATGGGAGTTCCATTTTGAGGAAACTCTATACTGTTATCCACAGTGGCTGCACCAGTCTGCATTCCCACCAGAAGTGCACCAGGGTTCCTTTTTCTCCGCATCCTCGCCAGCAATTGTCCTTTGTTGATTTGTTGATGTTAGCCATTCTGACAGGTGTGAGATGGCATGTTATTGTCATTTTGATTTTCATCTCTCAGATGATTAGTGACTTTGAGCATGTTTTAATATGTCTCTTGACCTTCTATATGCCCTCTTTCAAAAAGTGTCTAGTCTATTTAGATCATTGACAATTTTTTAAAAATATATTTTATTGATTTTTCACAGAGAGGAAGGTGGAGGCATAGAGAGTTAGAAACATCGACGAGAGAGAAACATCAATCAGCTGCCTCCTGCAGGTCCCCTACTGGGGATGTGCCCGCAACCAAGGTACATGCGCTTGACCAGAATCAAACCTGGGACCCTTCAGTCCGCAGGCCAACGTTGTATCCACTGAGCCAAACCAGTTAGGGTCATTGCCAATTTTTTGATTGGATTGTTTATCTTCCTTTTGTTAAGTTGTATGAGTTCCCTGGAAATTTTGGAGATTAAACCCTTATCAGAGATAACATTGGCAAATATGTACTCCCATGCAGTGGGCTTTCTTGTGCTCTTGTTTGTTTGTTTGTTTGTTTGTTTTTGTTTTGTTTTGTTAATGGTTTTTTAGATGTGCAAAAGTTTTAATTTTTATGTAGTACCATTTGTTTATTTTCTCCTTAGTTTCCATTGCCCTAGCAGCTGTATTGGTAAAGATATTTCTATGACACATGTCTGATATTTTGCTGCCTTTGGAGTCTTCTAAGATTTTTATGGTTTCCCGTCTTACATTTAAGTCCTTTATCCATTTTGAGTTTATTTTTGTGTATGGGTGTAAGTTGGTGGTCTAGTTTCATTTTTTTTTAATGTATCTGTCCAATTTTCCCAACACCATTTATTGAAGAGACTGTCTTGATTCCATTGCATGCTCTTTCCTCCTTTGTCAAATATTAATGAGCATATTGGGCTTGGGTCCATTTCTGGGTTCCCTGTTCTGTTCCATTGGTCTATATGTCTGTTCTTGTGCCAGTACCACGCTGTTTTGAGAACAGTGGCTTTGTAATACAGCTTGATATCTGGTATTATGGTCCTTCCAACTTTGTTCTTCTTTCTCAGGCAAGCTGCGGCTATTTGGGGTCTTTTTTTTTATTTTAGATGAATTTTTGGAGAGTTTGTTCTATGTCTGTGAAATATGCTGTTGGTATCTTCATGGGGATTGCATTGAATTTATAGATTGTATTGGGTAGTATCGACATTTTAATAATGGTGATTCTACCAATCTATGAACATGGTGTATTCTTCCATTTGTTTATGTCTTTCTCTATCTCTTTTTTCAATGTCCTGCAGTTTTCTGAGTACAGGTCTTTTACCTCCTTAGTTAAGTTTATATCGAGGCATCTTAATTTTTTTGTTGCAATAGTAAATGGGATTGTTTTGTAGTTTCTCTTTTGGTGAGTTCATTATCTATATAATGAAAGCACAGCAACCATTATGGTGGAACAACCAGACAATCAGAACGACTGGACGATCAGAACGACCAGTCACTATGACTCGCACTGACCACCAAGGGGCAGACGCTCAATGCAGGAGCTAGCCCTTGGTGGTCAGTGTGCTCCCACAATTAAGGAGCAAGCAAGAGCGTCGTTAGGAGCAGGCAGGTGCGTGGTTAGGAGTGAGGGGCCCTGGATTGTGAGAGGGATGTCTGACTGCCGGTTTGGACCTGATTGGGTCTAAATTGGCAGTTGGACATTGCCCAAGGGGTCCCAGATTGCAAGAGAGGGTGCAGGCTGAGCTGAGGAACACTCCTCATGCTGGAATTTCATGCATTGGGACTCTAGTAGGTGTATAAAAAAGCCATAGATTTCTGGACATTAATTTTGCATCATACTACATTGCTGAATTCACTTATTAAGGTTAGTAGTTTTTTTATGGAGTCTTCTACATACAATATCATGTCATCTGCGAATAATGATTCTTTTATTTCTCCTTTTCCAATTTGAATGCCTTTTATTTCTTCTTCTTGTCTGATGGCTATGACTAGCACTTTCAGTTCTATGTTGAACAGGAGTGGTGAAAGTGGGCATCCCTGTCTATTTCCTACTCTTAGGGCAAATGGTTTTAGTTTTTGCCCATTGAGTATGATGTTGGCTGTAGGTTTGTCATATATGGCCTTTATCATGTTGAAATATGCTCCCTCTATTCCCACTTAGATGAAAGGTTTTTTTCAAAAATATGTGTTGGATTTTGTTGAATTCTTTCTCTGTGTCTATTGATATGATCATGTGATTTTTGTTTTTCAATTTGTTTCTGTGATGTATCACTTTTATTGATTTGCGAATATTGTACCAGACCTTCATCACTGGGGTAAATCCCACTTGATTGTGGTGTATGATCTTTTTAATAGATTGCTGGATGCAATTTGCTAATATTTTGTTGAGGATTTTAGCATCTATGTTCATTAGGGATATTGGGCTGTAATTCTCTTTCTTTATAGTGTCTCTATCTGGTTGTGGAATTAAGACAATGCTGGCCTCATAAAAAGAGTTTGGAAGTGTTCCTTCCTCTTGGATTTTCTGAAATAGTCAGAGGAGGACAGGTTTTATTTCTTCCTTGAATGTTGGGTAAAACTCCCCTGTGAAGCCGTCTGGACCTGGGCTTTTGTTTGGTGGGAGTTTTTTTGTTTGTTTGTTTTTATTACTGCTTCTATTTCATCAGTTGTTATTGGCCTATTCAGGTTATCTGATTCCTTCAGGTTCAGTTTTGAGAGATTATATTTTCCTAGGAATTTGTCTATTTCATCCACATTGTTCAGCTTGTTGGCATATAGTTGTTCATAGTATTTTCTTACAATCGCTTGTATTTCTGTGGTGTTAGTGGTTACTTTTCCACTTTTGTTTCTGATTTTATTTATTTGTGTCCTCTCTCTTTGTTTCTTGATGAGTCTGGCTAATGGTTTATCAATTTTATTTATTTTTCAATGAACCAGCTCGTGGTTTCATTAATTTTTTGTATTGCTTTTTTAGTCTCTGTGTTATCTAATTCTGCTCTGATATTTATTATTTCCTTCCTTCTACTTACTCTGGGCTTTTCTTGTTGTTCTCTTTCTAGTTCTTTAAGTTGTAGGGTTAAATAGTTTATTGCTAGATTTTTCTTTTATTTTGAGATATGCCTGTCATGCTATGAATTTCATTCTCAGGACTGCTTTTGTGGTGTCCCAGAGATTTTGGGTTGTTGTGTGTTCATTTTCATTTGTTTCCAGGAAGTTTTTATTTATTTATTTTTTAATCTCCTTGGTAAAGCATTCATTGCTTAATGACATGATATTTAGCCACCATGTGTTTGAATGTTTTGGGTGTTTTTACTGTAGTTGATTTCTAATTTCATTCCACCATGATCTGAGAATATGCTTGTGATAATTTCAAACTTCTTGAACTTGTAGAGACTTGTTTTGTTTCCTAACATGTGGGCTATCTTTGTGAGTGTTCCATATGCACTTGAGAAGAATGTATATTCTGCTGTGTTGGGGTGATATGTTCTATAGATGTCAATTAAATCCATCTGATCCAGTGTGTCCTGTAGAGTCTTTATTGCCTTCTTAAGATTTTGTCTGGAAGATTGATCCAGAGAAGTCAATGGGTTGTGAAATTTCCCTGCTATGACTGCATTGATGTTGATCTCTCTGTTAAAACCCTCTAGAAGTTTTTTTTTAAAATATATATTTAGGTGCTTCCATATTGGGTGCATATATGTTTACCAGGGTTATAGCCTCTTGTTGAATTGTTTCCCTTAGTATTATGTAGTGTCCTTTGTTGTCTCTTGTGATGGCCTTCATTTTTAAAGTCTATTTTGTCAGATATGAGAATTGCTACTGCAGATTTTTTTTTCTTTTCCATTTGCATGGAAAATTTTTTTTCCATACCTGCACTCTCATCCTCTGTGTGTCTTTTGTTTTGAGGTGTGTCTATTGTAGACAGCATATAGTTGGGTCATGTTTTTGCATCCATTCAGCTACCCTATGCCTTTTGATTAGAGAATTTAATCCATTTTCATTCAGGGTTGTTACTGATAGGTACTTATTTATTACTATTTTAATTCTGTATGTCTAAGTTTCTTTCTCAGTTTCTCCTTCTCATTACAGCAGCCCTTTTAGCATATTTTTTAATGCTGGCTTGGTGGTGGTTTACTCCTTTAGCATTTTTTTTCTTTTTTTTTTTGTCTGGGAAGCTCTTTATTTGACCTTCTATTTTGAATGATAGCCTTGCTGGATATGCTTATCTTGGTCTCAGATCCTTGTTTTCCATTACGTTGAGTACTTCATGCCATTCCTTTTCGGCCTATAGAGTTTCTGATTAGAAATCAGGTGTCAGCCTTATAGAAACTACTTTGTAGGTAACAGTTTTCTTTTCTCTTACTGCCTTTAAGATTCTCTTTGTCTTTAATTTTTGGCATTTTAACTATGGTGTGTCTGGGCATGGGCCTGTTTGGGTTCTTCTTGCTTGGGGTTCTCTGTGTCTCCTGAACTTGTGTGACTTATTCCTTTACCAGGTTAAGGAAGTTTTCTGCTATTATTTCTTCAAACACGTTTTCTATGCCTTTCCTCCTTTCTGCCTCTTCTGGCACACCTACTATTCTAATATTGTTATGTTTCTTGTTATCTCACAGCTCCCTTAAGCTATCCTCCTCTTTTTCTTTTTCTTTTTGGTTATCTGATTGAGTGATATTTTCAACTCTCTCTTCTAATTCACTGATTTGATCCTCAGCTTCTCCTAATCTGTTGTGTATTCCTTTCAATGTGTTCTTTATTTGTGTTATGTCATTCTTTATCTCATACTGTTCTTCTTTCATAGTTACTATGTCTTTTTTCATGCTGTTGAGCATCTTTACCATCATTACTCTGAACCTTGTTTCAGATAAATTTCTTATTTCTGCTTCAATTATGTCTTCTTCTGGAGAATTCTCTAGTTCTTTCATTTGGGGGTTGTTTCTTTGTCTCAGAGTCAGCTTCTCCTCAGGTTTGTGACTATGTATTAGGTAGATCCTCTACACCTCTCAATCTCTAGTGCAGGACAGTGTTAAAGGTTGTTTCTGACTAATTTGATCAGGCAAAGTCTCAAAGCCTCCAGAGACGGCCTCTGCTTACAGACTGATAGTTTTCTGACTTGAATTGCCTCCCAAGCAATCATCCTCAGGTGTGGGAACAGGTTTTTTTTCAACAGGATAGGGCAGTTGCTTCTGCCTGGAGGCTAATTGTTATTTTTAATGTTTTAAGTTGTCTCAGGGCAATGTGTTTTCCAATAGGGTGTGTCATCTGTCTTCCCTCAGAGCAAGTCAAATGTCTATGTGTAAAAGATGTCCTCCGCTGCATGAAGGAATGACTTGGCCCAGGAAACATGGGGTGTCTTCCTTCTGAGCTCTATCTCCTGAGTCCCCAGTTCTGCTCTCACATCTCCAGATCACTTCACCCTCCCTCTGCCAGAGCACAAGCTGGGTGGCTCCACAGGGAATTTTGTGCATTGGCCCTTTAAGAGAGTGCCTGTATTTTCAGGTGTTACTCCATGGCAGAGAGCACCCTGCTGCTTTTCACAGCTAGATGTTATGTAGCTACCCTCCTCAATTTTGGTGCTCTTTGCTGGGGGGCCCAGCTTGAGGATTAGATCCCAGAGTTCCCCCACAGCTGAGATATCTCTCCAGGACTTCAGTTGTGTCTGTGGGTGCCTGGAAAGCCCTTTCCCACCTCCACCCCTCCTACCAGTCTCTGTGTGGTCTCCACTTTCAGTCCTTGGGTATCAGGGTTCTCGCCTGTGAGTTTTCAATTGATTATTCAGGAAGGTTTTTCATATTTTAGTTGTAATTTCAGTTTGTTCCTGGGAGCAAGTCCATGTAGCATCCACTTACTATGCCACCATTTTTAATCCTCTTACCAACTATTGAAAGAAGAAAGTATATTAGTTCTTAACAATCTCTTCCAGAAGATAGAGAAGAGGTAATACTTCCTAATTCATTCCATGAAGCTAGTTACAATAATACCAAAACCAGCTAATGAAACTACAGACAAATACCTCTTATGAACATAGATGAAAAAAAATCCTCAACAAATTATAGTAAATTAAATCCAGTACTCTATAAAAGAATTATATACCACAACCTAATGGACTTATCTCAGGTGAGAAAAGGCTTATTTAATATTTTAAAGTCAATTAACATAACTCATCACATAAACAAGCTAAGAAGAACAATCACATGATACTATCAAGAGATGCAGAAAAATACTAGACAAAATCCAGTACCCATTCATGATAAAAACTCTCAGTAAGCTAGGAATTCAAGGGAACATTCTCAACCTGAAAAAGACTACCTACAAAACAAAAAACCTGCAGTAACATCATACTAAATGCTGAAAAAATTAAAAGTTTTTCTAAAATTAGGTACAAGGCAAGGATGTGTCTTTTTGTTGTTGTTGTTAATCCTCACTCAGATGATATTTTCCATTGATTTTTTAGAGAGTGTGGAACAGAGAGTAAAAGACAGAGAGAAACATGATGTGAGAGAGACATATAGATTGGTTGCCTCCTTTTTGTGCCCTGAGTGTAGTCTCCCCCAACTTGGGCCTACTAGAACTGAGGATATGATAGAGACTGAAGAGGCTGCAGATCTGTGGGTGAGATGGGAGGTCCTGAGACAGAGATAGCCCAGAGGGTGCTGTCTGTGGAGACCACAGAGTGGGTGTAGCAGTGGTAGCCTGGGCTGAAGTCCCTGGATGGAGTAGCACTAGCATCTGACCATCATCCAGCCTGGGAAATTCATCCTGATCTGTGTGAAGGGCCATGCAGTGGAGCTCAGAGTCAGCTTCCAATGGAGTGGTCTGAAGGAATCTGTGGGACCTTTTATTTCTTGGAGGAACTTGTGCCATTGAACGGAAAGGGGACTGGACAATAGGACCAGGAAGGAAGATCAGGAATGCCACCTGGAGAACAGGGGAGTTGCCTCCTTTCCTCTTGCAAAACAGCTATTTCTGACTCACCTTGCAGTGACCTGATGCAAGGAGAAACAGCCCAGGGATGGAAATCTGCACCATTGCAGGTGGCAGTGGGGAGGTGCTAGCAAGCTAGGCAGAGCTGAGGCATTGGAGAGAAAGGAAGTACTCAGCCCTCCTCCTACAGGTTATAGAAACCATCCCCAACACGAGTTTGATCGAACGAACCCAGACAAGATCAGGATACCCTCACTAAGCATAGCTCTGTGGAGGAAGGAAGAACAGTTTATAACAGGGACATTCAAGGTGTGAGACCTGAGGCAGACCCAGCCTCTGGGCTAAGGAGGCCCACCCACTGGATTACTTAGGGCTCCAACGTATTAGGCCTCAGTAAAGTGGCCCAAGGCAAGGAAGGCATCCATATTGGCCTGCACCAAAGAAGCTCCTGGGAGGCCCAGGTTAGACACATCAAGGGACAAGATTTGACAACATCACAGCAAAATCCAGCGAGTTCCACAAATAGCAGATCCAAAGGTTTTTGTGCGGGTGTGTGTGATTTCTGTGTGTGTATGTGTGTGTGTGTGTGTGTGTGTGTGTGTGTGTGTGTGTGAGAGAGAGAGAGAGAGAGAGAGAGAGAGAGAGAGAGAGAGAGAGAGAGAGAGAGAGAGAGATTTGGTTTTTGTTATTTTTCATTGTGTTTTTTTCTTTTTTATATTTTATTATTTTTTTATTATTTATTGTTTAAGATATTACATATTTCTCCTTCCCCGCCCCCCATTGACCTCTCCCCAGCTGTTTCCATCCCCCAGCACATGCCTTCACCCCCTTATTATCTGTGTCCATGGGTTATGCTTATATGCATGCATACAAGTCCTTTGGTTATTCTCTTACCCTTCCCCCCTCCCACCTTCCCTCTGAGGTTTGATGGTCTGTTTGACAATTCTATGCCTCTGGATCTATTTTTTTTTCTTTATTGATTAAGGTATTATATATGTGTCCTTATCTCCCCATTGCCCCCCCCCCCCAACACACACACACCCCAACTCTTGCCTTCAGCCCCCTGGTGTCTGTGTCCATTGGTTATGCTTCTATGCATGCATAAAAGTCCTTTGGTAGGACTCTAACCCTTACCCTTGCCCTCCCCTACCTTCCTTCTGAGGTTTGATGGTATGATCCATGCTTCTCTGACTATGAATCTGTTTTTGTTCATCAGTTTATGTTGTTCATTATATTCCACCAATGAGTGAGATCATGTGATATTTTTATTTCTCCAGCTGCCTTATTACACTTAGCATAATGCTCTCCAGTTCCATCCACGCTGTTGCAAATGGTAAGAGTTCCTTCTTTTTATAGCAGTGTAGTATTCCATTGTGTAAATGTACCACAATATTTTATTTTTTTAAATTCTTTACTGTTTAAAGTATTATATATATAGTATTACATATGTCTCCTTTTTTCCCCATTGACCACTCTATGGCCGCTCCCAAACCTGAGCACATGTCCTCACCTCTCTAGTGTCTTCATCCATTGGATATGTGTATATGCCTGCATACTAGTCCTTTGGTAATTCTCTTACTCAACCCACACCCTCCCCTGCATTCTCACTGAGGTTTGAAGGTCTGTTACATGCTTCTATGTCTCTGGTCCTATTGTTGTTCATCAGTTTCTGTTGTTCATTAAATTCCACAAATGAATGAGATGATGTGATATTTATCTATTTCCAATTGGCTTATTTTGCTTGGCATAATGCTCTACATGTCCAACCATGCTGTTGCAAATGATAAGAGTTCTTTCTTTTTTAAAGAAGCATAGTATCCCATTCTATAGATGTACTACCATTTTTTAATCCACTCATCTGCTGATGGGCACTTAGGCTTTTTCCAACACTTAGCTATTGTAAATTGTGATGCTTTGAACATAGGGGTGCTTTTCTTTTTATTTTTTTCTTTTTATTTTTTATTAAATCTTTATTGTTCAGATTATTACATTTGTTCCTCTTTTTTTCCCCCCATAACTCCCCTCCTTCCAGTTCCCACCCCACCCTCCGCCCTCACTCCCCACCCACTGTCCTCATCCATAGGTGCACGATTTTTGTCCAGTCACTTCCTGCATCTCCCACACCCCTTTCCCGCCCAAGAATAGTCAGTCCATTCCCTTTCTATGTCTCTGATTCTATTATAATCAACAGTTCATTCTGTTCATCAGATTATTTATTCACTTGATTCTTAGATTCACTTGTTGATAGATAGATGCATATTTGTTGTTCATAATTTGTATCTTTACCTTTTTCTTCTTCTTCCTCTTCTTAAAGGATACCTTTCAGCATTTCATATAATACTGGTTTGGTGGTGATGAACTCCTTTAGCTTTTCCTTATCTGTGAAGCTCTTTATCTGACCTTCAATTCTGAATGATAGCTTTGCTGGATAAAGTAATCTTGGTTGTAGGTTCTTGGCATTCATCACTTTGAATATTTCTTGCCACTCCCTTCTGGCCTGCAAAGTTTCTGTTGAGAAATCAGCTGACAGTCGTATGGGTATTCCCTTGTAGGTAACTGAGTTTCTTTCTCGCTGCTTTTAAGATTCTCTCTTTGTCTTTTGCTCTTGGCATTTTAATTATGATGTGTCTTGGTGTGGTCCTCTTTGGATTCCTTTTGTTTGGGGTTCTCTGCGCTTCCTGGACTTGTAAGTCTATTTCTTTCACCAGGTAGGGAAAGTTTTCTGTCATTATTTCTTCAAATAGGTTTCCAATACCTTGCTCTCTGTCATCTTCTGGCACCCCTATAATTCTGATGTTGGTACACTTGAAGCTGTCCCAGAGGCTCCTTACACTATCTTCGTATTTTCAGATTCTTTTTCCATTTTGCTTTTCCGGTTGGATGTTTTTTGCTTCTTCACATTTCAAATCTTTGACTTGATTCTTGCGCTCCTCTGGTCTGCTGTTGGGAGTATGTATAGTATTCTTTATTTCAGTCAGTGTATGCTTAATTTCTAGTTGGTTCTTTTTTTTTTTTAAATATATTTTATTGATTTTTTATAGAGAGGAAGGGAGAGAGAGAGAGAGTTAGAAACATCGATGAGAGAGAAACATCGATCAGCCGCCTCCTGCACATCTCCCGCTGGGGATGTGCCCGCAACCCAGGTACATGCCCTTGACCGGAATCGAACCTGGGACCCTTCAGTCCGCAGGCTGACGCTCTATCCACTGAGCCAAACCGGTTTTGGCTCTAGTTGGTTCTTTATCATGACATTGAGGGCCTCATAGATTTCTTGTAGATCTCATTAAGTTTATCTGCGGCTTCTAGACAGTTCTTGAGAGACCTTAAAAGTGTGGTTCTGAACTCTATATCTTCCATTGACAATTTTGTCCTGTTTCTTTGTCTCCACATTTTTTATGCTTTCTTGGTGCACCTCCTAGTGGTCTTTGTGTGCAGTCTTGTAGTTAAGCCTTGATTGTTGTAGTTAATACTGGGGGGATTTGACCTCCAGCCCAACTGGCTGTGAGAGTCAGCTGTGTCTGCAGTGGGAAAACTTCTGTCCTCTGGGGAGGTGCAAATCTAGCCTTTGCCTGAGGCTATCCAGCAAATGGCTCTGTGCAGGGCTTGGGCGGGCGGGTTGCATGGGATCAACAGGGCGGGCGGAGGGAGCAGTTATGGCTGCTCTCAGTCCTGTCCCCAGAGGCTCTGCCTCTCAGAGTCCCAGCAACCGCTGCAAACCTTGGAGAGAAAGCTGCCCTTGCGTTCTGACCAATGCCAGATAGTCCCG
Source organism: Myotis myotis (assembly GCF_014108235.1). Taxonomy (NCBI): domain Eukaryota; kingdom Metazoa; phylum Chordata; class Mammalia; order Chiroptera; family Vespertilionidae; genus Myotis; species Myotis myotis. The sequence goes on from NW_023416313.1 coordinate 119,714,555, forward strand.
CTTCTCCCGTTTGAGTCTGGATCCCTAGAGACTTGCCCAGAACTGGAGCTCAGGGCCTGAGCTTCCCTTCCAATTGAAAACGACAACCACGCCCTCAGCCACCAGCCCGCTTCGCGCGCACCTCCGCACGTTTGTATTTTCTGCACTGCGCCTCCTCTGAGTCTCGGTATGCTGTTCACTTTCCTTCTATTTGAAGAATTTCCCCTCAGCCAGGTTTCCTGTGGTTCTGGGTGATGTCCGTTCCGTCTTTTAGTTGTATTTTTGAAGTGGTTGTGCGAGGCAGCATTCTCCGGTGTTTACCTATGCCGCTATCTTGGTTCTCCCATAAGGGTGCTTTTCTGATGGGTGTTTCTGGTTTCTTGGGATATAGTCTTAGAAGTGGGATTACTGGGTCAAGTGGCAGTTCCATTTTGAATTTTTTGAGGAAACTCCTTACTGTTTTTCACAGTGGCTGCATCAGTCTGCATTCCCACATGCAGTACAGGAGGGTTCCTTTCACTCCACATCCTCGCCAGCACTTGTCATTTGTTCAATTTGTTTATGATAGCCATTCTGACAGTTGTGAGATGGTATCTCATTGTGGTTTTGATTTGAATCTCTAGAATGATTAGTGACTTTGAGCATATTTTCATGTCTTTTGACTTTCTTTATGTCCACTTTCCAAAAGTGTCTATTTAGGACCTCACACACGCTGCCGCCTGGTTCCGGCTCCTCCTGACCTACGAACCCACTGCCACCTCCACTGCCATCCCAGGTGCTCCGGTAGCACCATGTCTTTGCCTCCCGAGGAGAAGCAAAAGACAAAAGCTGGACACCTGCCCACTGTGAAAGCTGGTGGAATGCGAATCATGCAGAAACACCCGCATTCTGGAGACACCAAAGAAGAGAAAGACAAGGATGAGGAGGAGTGGGAGACCAAGCCCAACCCGCCTAAACCCACCATGTACATCTCTGGTGTCATCGCCCGGAGTGACAAGGACTTCCCCCTGGTGGCCGCCCAGGTGGCTCACCAGAAGCCCCACGCCTCTATGGACAAGTACCTATCCCATAGAACCCAGCACATCCAGCAGCCTCGCAAGTGACTACGAGGACCCAGCGCCCTCCCCTGCCGTGCCTGGTTTCCGACATTTGGTTCCCGACATTTGGTATTTCCCCGGCAATGAGAACTGCATTTTCTTCCAAACACTTTTTCAGTGGGAGATCTAAGGCAAAGCAACGCGCCCTTCCTTTGCCTTACATTTCCAAATCAAGCTAGAAACTGGCCCCAAACTTTGTTCCCAGGGAGTTCTGTTTGGTGAGGGGCCATTAGCAGAACCTGCCGAGTTCTGAGCAAAATGAAGTTGCTCAGAGTTTAGCTCTAGAACTATTTCAGCCATTGACTAAAAGTCCTGCCTGTGGTCTTAAAAACAAAAGGGGCACAAATGTGGGAGGGTTGGATTGAGATTAGGAGGAAAGCTCAATCGTTTTATGCTTCTGAGTACTAGGACAATCAAATCTGCACACCTAAGGGAGCATAAGAAATGAGGGTGTTCATTACAGGGGTGGGTTTCAGACAGACATCAAAGAAGACTTAAAATGGACCACAGCAACCCTGAATGTCACTCCCTGTGCAACCAGGGGTCCCTGTGCAGGGCAACCCCAGAAGGACCAATGAAAAGTTTACATCTCTGAGATAGCTCTGTTATTCCAGGAGTCATCTTGCTGAAAAATTAGAGGGCAGGTAGTTTGCCCAAAGGTAGTACCTCTAGGAGGAGATCTCAGTGTGGGTACCAAGTCCAGCACTGCCCTGCCATCAAGGCAGCCTGCCCCAGAGCAATAGAGACAAACTCGTGTTTGTCATCACTCACCTCTAGAGCTGTCTCTGAGTTCTGGAAGTGGCCACTGGCCAGGCAGACAGATAGCCAATTCTGGACACACATAAAGAGCACAGACTGCATGGGGAGAGAAGTGAACGCCGAGAGAACAGACCGAACCTGCCCTTTGTCTCCCTGGGAACAAGAGACACCACATTCCATTAGAGCTAGAAAAGCCTGTGTGCCAGTGGGCCCAGCTGTCCAGATTCCTTCTGCCTGTGCACGTTTGCTGTGCCCACCTTCACTTGGGCCCGTCAAATGGCCCCGCTTTCTGTGCGTTTCCTGCCCAGAGCCACCCTGGGCTGCTCTCTGGCTCGGGGGTGGAGTGCCTGCTTTTCTGAAAAGCCAAAGGTTCCTTCAGATCTCCCTGAGCAAAGGCATGGGGAGGGCCCTCCCACCAGCCACCCCACTTGCCAGCAGTGGCATTTGCTGCAGGCCAGCAGTGCGCTGTGAGCAGTGTGCCCGCCACCAGCCTTGCGATGCCATTCTCAATCAAGAGTTGCGATGAGCAGGGGTGAGTCAGACCTAGGCAGATCCATGCCCTCTCCTGAGGGAAAAGCCCTGCCTGACTTTCTTAAGGCCTTGTCATTTCCTCCTACTGGCTTGCGGAAGCTGGAGTCTAACCTTCAAGGTACCATGTGATCACATCTGGTATTTCTCTTTTTTTTTTTCTTTAAAACGTCTCTTTATTCATTTTTTTTATTGCTTAAATTATTGCAAAGAGTATTACATATGTCTCCTTCTCCCCCCCCCCCCTTGATATTCCCCTGGCCTCCCCTACCCCCAGGGTCTTGTGTCCATTGGTTATATTTATATGCATGCATACAAGCCCTTGGGTTTATCTCTTACCCTCCCTTCTTGCCCCCCAACCCTCCCCAGCCTTCTCGCTGTAGTTTGACAGTTTGTTCGATGCTGCTCTGCCTCTGTATCTATTTTTGTTCATCAGTTTATAATGGTCTTTATTATCCATAAATGAGTGAGATCATGTGGTATTTTTCTTTCATTGACTGGCTTATTTCACTTAGAATAATGCTCTCCAGTTCCATCCATGCTGTTGCAAATGGTAAGAATTCCTTCTTTTTTACAGCAACATAGTATTCCATTGTGTAGATGTACCACAGTTTTCTAATCCATTCATCTGCTGATGGGCACATCTGGTATTTCTTAATCTGAGAGGTTGGTATACACCAAGGCTGGCTTTGGAGAGGCACACTCTGTGGGCAGCATGGTCGTGGGGCACACAGAGCAAGCAGCTCCCCACCCCCACCCCACACCACAGAGTTGGCATCCCAGAAGGGCGCTGAGAGCAGGCAGTGCAGGTCAGGCCTGTGCAGATCCTTGCACTTCTGCTACAGAAATGTAGGTGCGTTGTTTATACCTGAGTTTTCAGGCAGGAGTGCTGTGCTGTTTCCCAAGGGGCATGTTTATGTACTTGTAGCTGCACCTGGCATGTATCTGTGGCTCGCTGAAAGCATACTGTTTCCTGAATGAGTACCAATTTTTAACTTAAAGAATAATACTGATTATAATAAAGCCCCTGCGTTTCTTCTCAAAAAAAAAAAAAAAAAGGTATCCATTTAGGTTCATTGCCCCCCCCCCCTTTTTTTATTGGATTAACTTCCTTTTGTTAAGATGTATGCAGTCCTTATAAATTTTGGAGTTTAGGCCATTATCGGATATAACATTGGCAAATATGTTCTCCCATGTAGTAGGCTTTCTTGTTGTTTTGTTAATGATTTCTTTTCCTGTGCAGAAGCTTTTTATTTTGCTGTAGTCCTACTTGTTTATTTTCTCCTTAGTTTCCATTGCCCTAGGACAGTGATGGCGAACCTATGACACGTGTGTCAGAGGTGACACACGAACTCATTTTGGGTGACACACATCGACAGAGACAAAAATTGCATAATTCAAATATTTGTCTCTCGCAACGGCCAGAGTTGGGCATCACTCGAGTAATATTATTACTCACATTACTCATGATCAATAATGCAATTCTAAAACCAGATGTAAACATGTACATCGGTGTTGTGTAGCAAAGATACATAGTGAAAACATCCAAGATACATTGTTCCAATATTGACATTAATATAAAAAGGTTAAGAATTGCACTATAAAGAGATTAATCTTTACTCATGACATTTTATTTTTACTCCAGTGACAAAATGCCCAATTCTGGAAATAGCCTCGTTATTGTCAACATGTGCCTCAGGTAAGCTTCCTGTGCATTTGGGTGCATTCAGCAAATGGACACACTTGATAGCAATTTTTCTTTAGGAGACAGGAGTGTGAGGATTAGAAGAAAAAGATATACAGTGCAGCAGTGCTCAACGAGACATTCTGAGTGTCGGATAATTGTTTATAACACAATATATTGGTTGCTTATACAACTATCTATGAATTGTTTTGCACTAAGAATCAGTGCAACAACCCTGCAAAAAGTTAATAGGTAAGAAACCTATCAACTTTTTATAAAAAACGCTGTAATTTTTATTTATTTATTTATTTATTTATTTATTTATTTATTTATTGCAGCCTTGTGATGGAGAATCAAAAAAATAAAAAAACAAGATTGAATGAAAAAGGAAGTGGAAGTAGCAGTAGCTGACCCTTTCAAGACATATGGACCGAGATGTACAGGACTGTCGACAGAAACAACAGATCATTGTGCATACTGTATAATGAAATGGTAGTAAGCAGAATGTGGAATGTATAGAGACATTTTGAAAATAATCATTGTCAGCTCTTGAAAAGAAGTATCGATGAAAGGAAGGAATACATTTCTAGGCAGCTACACCTCTATAAGAATCAATCAAATTCCATCATTAAATGTGTAAGATGCTCTACAAATTTAACATCAGCAAGTTACTTATTGCTCACTCCAGAGCTCAGCTTGGGAAAGCCCTCAGTGACGGAGAATTTATTAAGGAAACATTTCTAAGATGTACACCAGCTCTATTATACGATATGAAAAGTAAAGTTAAAAATATTATTAAAAGAATTTCTGAGTTACCACTCAGTAGAAATACTATCAAAGACAGAATAATAGATCTTAACAAAAATGTACAACATCAATTAAAACAAGACTTAAATAGTTGTAAATATTTTTTGATTTCTCTTGATGAAACTACTGATGTCACATCAAATGCTTGGTTGGCCATTATTGCTAGATATTCTGATGGTCTCACAATGAGAGAAGAGTTGATAAAGTTAGAATCAGTGCCAATAAGTACATCAGGAAACAAAACATGTAAGGTTGTTATAAAAATATTCAGTGACCTAAACATTGATATCTCTAAAATTGTGTCAGTCATGACAGATGGGGCACCAAATATGGTGGGAAAAAATGTGGAATTCCTGAAATTGTTTATGGAAGCTATTAGACATCCACTTGTACCTTTTCATTGCATTATCCATCAGGAGGTGTTGTGTGCCAAATCGGGATTCTCAGAATTGAATGAATTGAATGATTTAATGTCAGTTGTAACAAAAATTGTGAATTTTATAGCTTCTCGACCCCTTCACAAGCAAGAACTTTCTGCACTTTTAAAGGAAGTTGATTCAACCTACAGTGGACTACTGATGTTCAATAATGTGAGATGGCTGAGTCGAGGTAAAGTACTTGAGCGATTTGTGGAGTGCTTTGAAGAAATTACAATATTTATTGAGAATAAGGATCTGGCAAACTTTCCTCAGATCAATGATGATAAGTGGTCAGCAATTTGACGTTTTTTACAGATCTCTCTGTTCATATGAATGAACTGAACTTAAAATTACAAGGTTTTGGCAAAAGTATTGACGTTATGTTTGGATATATCAAATCCTTTGAAAGTAAACTTAAAATTTTCAAGCGAGGTATTGAAACTAAAATTTATAAGTATTTTCCTCGGATAAAAAAGTATTTTGAGAAGGCCACTACAACGAGTGTAATGGAGTCCACACTTATGTACCAGAATATAGTAAACTCGTTATTTGAACACTTCAGTGAAAGATTCGACCAATTTAGAAGCCTAGAACAGACCATTAAAATAATTAAGTATCTGGATGTAGTTGTTTGCAGTACTTAAGAATGAAAGGATTTCCAATGGATGCAAATTGACGATTTATAGATGCAACTTGCAGATTTTCAAGGTAGTATTTGGACTCATGTGTTTGTCAACTTAAGGTTGAAACTTGAAAATCTGGAATGAAATCGTTTGAATAATGAAGAAGAGTGCAACTATGAACAAGAAATTTTGAGTGCTTGGAACAGAGTACCTGACACTTTTAGCGACATAAATAATCTAGCGATGGCTTTGCTAACAATTTTTCATCAACATATTTTTGTGAGACTTTGTTCTCAGCATTAAATAATCTTAAAACGAACAAAAGAAACTGGCTAACAGATGAAGTTAGTGGCGCTTGCTTGGCCTTGAAATGCACCAAGTATTTACCTGCAATCGAAGAATTAACAGACAAACTTCAGCACCAAAAAAGTCACTAATTTCTAGTTTTCATACCATTTGATTATCATTGTTTTTATTATTATTTTTTCTTAAATGTACATTATTTTTCTGTTTTTGTTCATTTTATACATAGGTTTTGGTTGATTTTTCTTTGTTAAATGGCATTTAAATATATAAAATAAATATCAAAAATATAAATCTTTTTTTACCATGGTTGTAAATATAAAAAAGAAATTTATGAATATTTCTATATGTGACACGGCACAAGAGTTAAGTTAGGGTTCTTTCAAAATTTTGACACACCGAGCTCAAAAAGTTCGCCATCATTTCCCTAGGAGCTGCATTGGTAAATATATTGCTATGACATATATCTGATATTTTGCTTCTAAGATTTTTATGGTTTCCTGTCTTACATCTAAGTCAGCGGTTCTCAAACTGTGGGTCGCGACCCCTTTGGGGGTCGAACGACCCTTTCACAGGGGTCGCCTAAGACCATCGGAAAACATACATATAGTTACATATTTTTTGTGTGATTAATCACTATGCTTTAATTATGTTCAATTTGTAACAATGAAAATATATCCTGCATATCAGATATTTACATTAAGATCCATAACAGTAGCAAAATTACAGTTATGAAGTAGCAACGAAAATAATTTTATGGTTGGGGGTCACCACAACATGAAGAACTGCATTAAAGGGTCATGGCATTAGGAAGGTTGAGAACCACTGATCTAAGTCTTTTACCGTTTTGAGTTCATTTTTGTATATGGTGTAAGTAGTTTCATTTTTTTGCATCTATCTGTGCAATTTTCCTTATACCATCTATTGAAAGACTGTCTTGACTCCATTGTATGCTTTTGCCTCCTTTATCAAATATTAATTGAGCATAGTGGGCTTGGATCAATTTCTGGGTTCTATGCTCTGTTCCATTGTTCTTGTGCCAGTACAAGGCAGTTTTGAGAACCATGGCTTTGTAATATAGCTTGGTATCTTGTATTGTGATCCCTCCACTTTATTCTTCTTTCCCAAGATTGATGCAGCTACTCAGGGTCTTTTTTTTTTATCCCACATGAATTTTTGAAGAGTTTGTTCTAGGTCTGTGAAATATGCCATTGGTATTTGAATGGGGGTTGCATTGGATCTATAGATTGTTTTGTGTAGTATGGACATTTTAATGATGTTGATTCTACCAACATCCATAAATATGATATATTTTTCTATTTGTTTATGTCTTCTGCTACCTCTTTTTTCAATGTCTGGAATTTTCTGAATACAGGTCTTTTACCTCCTTAGTTAAATTTATTCCTAGGTATCTTAACTTTTTGGTGAAAAGCTAAGTAGGATTGCTTTTGTTGTTTCTCTTTCTGTGAGTTCATTATTGGAGTATAAAAAAACCATAGATTACTGGGTGTTATTTTTGTATGCTGCTACATTGCTGAATTCATTTATTAAATCTAAGAGTTTTTTATGGAGTCTTTATGGTTTTCTATGTATAATATCATGTCATCAGAGAATAGTGACAATTTTACTTCTTTTCCAATTTGGATACCTTTTATTTCTTCTTATTGTCTGATTACTATGGCTAACACTTCCAGTACTATGTTGAACAGGAGTGGTGAGAGTGGGCATCCCTGTCTTGTTCCTTTTCTTAGGGGAAAAGGTTTTAGTTTTTGTCCATTGAGTCTGATGTTGGCTATAGGTTTGTCATATAAGGCTTTTATTATGTTGAGATATGATTCCTCTATTCCCACTTTGCTGAGTGTTTTTATCAGGAAAAGGTGTTGGATTTTATCAAATGCTTTTCCTGCATTGATTGATGATTATGAGATTTTTATCTCTCAGTTGGTTTATGTGATGTATCACCTGTATTTATTTGCAGACATTGTGCCATCCTTGCATCCCTGAAATAAATCCCACTTAGTCATTGTGTATGATCTTTCTAATTTAATGCTGCATCCGATTTGTTAGAATTTTGTTGAGGATTTTAGCATCTATGTTCATCATAGATACTGGCCTGTAATTCTCTTTCTTTGTAGTGTCTTTATCTGGTTTGGGGATTAAGGTAATATCTGTTTATAGAAGGAGCTTGGAAGTGTTCCTCTTGAATTTTTTGGAATAGTCTGAGGAGAATAGGTTTTAGTTCTTCTTTGACGATTTGATAAAACTCACCTGTGAATCCATCAGGCCCAGGGTTTCTGTTTGCTGGAAGATTTTTTATTACTGCCTCAACTTCATCGGTGGTTACAGGCCTATTCAGGTTTTTCTTTTTTTTATTCTTCCTGATTGAGTTTTGGAAGCTTGTATTTTTCTAGGAACATGTCCATTTCTTATAGGTTGACCAGTTTGTTGGAATAGAATTTTTCAAAGTATTTTTTTACAATGTTTTGTATTTCTGTGGGGTTTGTTGTTATTTTGCCTCTTTCATTTCTGAATTTGTTTATTTGTGTCCTCTCTCTTTGATTCTTGGTGAGCCTGGCTAGAGGTTCATCAAAATTGTTTATCCTTTCAAATACCAGCTCCTGGTTTTATTGATCTTTTGGGTTGTTTATCGGTCTCTATGTCATTTATTTTCGCTGTGATCTTTATTATTTCCCTCCTTCTGCTTAGTTTGGGCTTTTCTTGTTGCTTTCTTTCTAATTCTTTAAGTTGTAGAGTTAGATAATTTATTACCATTTTTTCTTGTTTTTTGATGTAGGCCTGTAGAGGTTTGAACTTCCCTCTCAGGACTATTTTCACTTCGTTCCATAGATTTTGAATTGTTGTGTTTAATTGTCATTTGTTTGCAGGATGTTTTCAATTTCTTCTTTGATCTCTTTGATAAGTCAATCACTGTTTAATAGCATGCTATTTATCCTCCAAGTGTTTGATTTTTTAAATTTTTTTTATTGGAGTTCATTTCTAATATTATGCAATTGTGGTCTGAGAATTGCTTGATATGATTTCAATCTTCTTAAATTTGAAGAAACTTTGTTTGTGACCCAATATGTGATCTTTCTTTGAAAATTTACCATATGCACTTAAGAAGAATGCATATTTTGTAGCTTTGGGGTGAAATTTTCTGAAGATGTCAATTAAGTCCATCTGATATAGTGAGTTTTTAGGATTGAATTTCTTTGCTGATTTTTTGTCGAGAGAATTTTTCCAGTGATATCAATGGGGTATTAAACTCCCCTACCATGATTGTATTGCTGTTGATCTCTCCCTTGATATCTTTCAGAAAAAAAAAATTTAATGTATTTGGGTGCTCCTGCATTGGATGCATATATGTTTACCAGAGTTATATCCTCTTTTTGTATTGATCCCTTTAGTATTATGAAGTGGACTTCCTTATCTTTTGTTATGCCTTTACTTTGAGATCTATTTTGTTAGATATAAGAATCACTACACCAACCTTTTTTCATTTCCATTTTCCTTAAAAAAAAATTCCATCCTTTCATTTTCAGGCTATGTGAATCCCTTGTTTTGAGGTGGGCCTCTTGTAGACAGCATGTATATGGGTCATGTTTTTTGTTTTTTTTTTATCCATTTAGCCACTCTATGTTTTTTGATTAGTGTTTATAATCCATTTCCTTTTAAGTTTATTATTGATAGGTACTTGTTTGTAGCCATTTTTATTCCTTATGCCTGTTTTCCTTCTTCACTTTATATTTCTTCTTTTTACAACAGTCCCTTTAGTATTTCTTACATTGCTGGTTTGGTAGAGATAAATTCCCTTAGCCTTTTTTGTCTGTGAAGCTCCTGATTTCCCCTTCAATTTTGAATGATAGCCTTTCTGAATAGAGTATTCTTGGATTTACTTCCTTGCTTTGAATCACTTTGTATACATCATTCCATTCCCTTTGGCCTGATATGTTTCTGTTGAGAAATCATTTGATAACATAATGGGATATCCTTTGTAGGTAACTCTCTGTCTCTCTACTGCAGCCTTTAAGATTCTCTCTTTGTCATTAACATTTGGCATCATAATTCCTACATGAGTTGGTGTGGGTATTTTGGGGTTCACCTTGTTTGGGGCTCTCTGTGCTTGTGTGACTTTTTTCTTTACCAAATCAGTCATTATTTATTCAAATAGTTTTTCTAATCTTTCCTCCTCTTCTTGTTGTTCTGGCATCCCTATTATACGTATGTTGCTTCATTTTGTGTTGTTCCAAAGCTGCCTTAGGCTCTCATCCTGCTTTCTTTTTGTTTCTTCAATTGTTGTTCAGATTGAAATTGTTTCTCTGCCATATCTTCTAACTCACTAATTCAGTCCTCCACTTCTTCTAGTCAACTTTTGAAAACTTCCATCATGTTTTTTATTGTAAATATATATATTTTTTCCTTTTACTTCTTACATAAGTTGTTGATTTTGTCATCCATCTGGTTTATGAACTATATGACCCAGAATTCTTTTTCTGACATATTGAATGCCTCCATTTCATTTCATTCCTTTTCTGATGATTCCTCCTTTTCTTTCCTTTGGGGGTTGTTTCTTTGTCTCTCCATTTTTACTGTCTCTTACTGGACCTGGGCTCCCTACTTGGGGTTTAACAGATTGAAGCCCTTCACAATCCAATTGACTTGGATTACCTATCCCCTGGGGCTGGGTCTTCCTTGATTTTCACATCTTTATTGTCTCTGCTTTGAGTTGTAACCACTTCTACATGGATCTGGTCCCTCCCTTACTTGTTTCTTGGGGTTGGCGAGGATGGGTTCACAGTTCCTCTGGTATGTGACTCTGTGTGAGGGCACAGAACCTTCTGGCATGCAATTCACTGGGTGGCCCCAGTCCCTAAGGTGAGATGGTTATCTAGGTCCCTCTGGAAGTACACTTGCAGAATGGTCTTGTGACTGCTGGTTGGGCACACCAGGTCACACCAGCATCTTTGACCTGGGCTGAGGGTAGGGTGCACTGGGTGACAGCTCTATCTGTGCTGGGGGCAGGGCACCCACCAGCCAAAGGGTCTGTCTCTTCCAGGGGATAGCACACACTGGGCTGAGGCTCTGTCTGTGCTGGGTGGGTGTGGAGGGGGTGCACACCAGCTAAGGTGTCTGTCTGTGCTAGTGGTGGAGCATGTTCTCTCTGTGAAGGGAATGGGTCTATCTGTGATTTTGGCAGATTGTTCTGTCTGTGCCGGGGGTAGGGTGCTCATTTGGCAAGAGCTCTGTCTGGGTGGGGCCGGGGGGGAGGGGTGTAGCATGCATCCGGCTGTGGTTCTGTATTGGGATAAGGAATGGAATGAGGAGTGGAATATTGGTGGGTTGCACTCACAATGTGGGAACCTGAAATGGGAGAACCTGAGACACTGGGTTTGGGCTCCTGCTAGGAGGCACAGCTCAGGAGTTCTGTCTGTTGCACTCTCACTGCAGATGTCTGGGATCCACATTGTGGTACTGCACTGCTCACTGCTGGAGCACCATGGTGGTTCCATGAGGGCTATGGCTACAAGCAGTTCCCTGCACAGGTCCCAGGGTGTGTCTGAGATCAGTCTGCATATTGGTATAGTAGCAATCCTGGCCTCTGTTGCTCCCCTCTATAAGATGGCATGCATCCCATGCCAAAACGGAGCCAGCCTAGGGTGTCTGTAGCAGTAGCAAGGGCTCCCCCTCTAGAAGAGCCTAATCTTTCAGTCCTTGGGACTCCTGAGATATCTATATGTCCCTTGCTTACCTACACACATACCACACAGGTCCACACATACCCCTCTCACATCTTCACTCAGTCACATTCTCTCCATGCCATCCTATCAGCTGCCATGTTGAAAGTAACCATAGTTTTTTAATTAACTCATCTCCTGATGGGCACTTAGGCTGTTTCCAAATATAAGTTATTGTAAATTGTGCTGCTATGAACATAGGGGCACATATATCCTTTCTGATTGGTGTTTCTGGTTTCTTGGGATATAGTCCTGGAAACTGGGTCAAATGGGAGTTCCATTTTTAACTTTTTGAGTAAACTCCAGACTGTCTTCCACAGTGACTGTGAAAGGGCGAGGACTACGCCCTCCATCTTGCCCCAGGGTAAGGGCTAAAAACAACAGCTGTGGGCAAACTACGGCCCGCGGGCTGGATCCGGCCCGTTCGGCTGTTCTATCCAGCCCGTGGAGCCAAAAGAGAGGAGGGTTCTCTTGCTCTCCCCTCCGCTCCTTCACCAGCAGCAGTGTTAACATGGCAACATTGGGAAACATGGCAGCAGCTCCTTCTTCTGAGTCCAGTTTAAGAACCCATTTTGGCTCTCGAGTCAAAAAGTTTGCCCACCCCTGGGCTATGCCATCCATCTTGCCCCAGGGTAAAGGCTACGCCCTCCATCTTACCACATCCTGTGTAACAAGACACCAACTTGCACCTGGCCAATCAGCAGGGCCCACAGTCCTTTCTCCTCCCCTTACTCCAACCTCCTATAAATCCTCTCTCCACACAGAGTTCTCTCTCTCTGCCACTTGGCTTGCCATTGTGTCAGTGAGTGTAGTGGATGGGGAGCTCGAGCTAGCTCGAATAAAGACTCTTTGCTTTTGCATCAGACTCGGCTGGCTCCCTGGTAGGCTTTTGGGGATCTTGAAATCTGGGCATAACATTTGGGGGCTTGCCCAGGATCCCCAAGACCCTCGAGGGACCCCCGATCCGGAGAGTCTGACTGACCACAGTAAGTGTCTGTGTGCTGTGTATTCTGTTCTGTGTGATATATGTTATCTCTAAGGGACCTGTCCTGTATCTGAAGGAATGGCTTCTAGATGGTATTCACCGTCAAAACTCAGACTGGCTAAGGGTTAGAATCTGGCCTATCTTAAAAAAAAAAAACGCAGAAGAGAAGCATTCCTAGGCAGTTTTCTACTGCCTCTGTTCAGGGACTTGTTCTGTATCTGTCCTGTGTGAGCTCACTTCTGAAATTCTGTAAGTGTTCGTAATGATCTAAGTGGACGCACTGGGGGATCACGGGCGGGAGGAGTTGGGGGATGCCTCAATTCTCCATCTGGAGGGGTGTAGTTTTGCTTCCGCGGAGTGGGAAGGTCTGTAGAAACCCCTCAATCTGAGAATAGGTGGGTCGCTCCCGCTGGTTGGTGCGCAGCCATCGTCTAGATTTCGGTTTTTGCTTCCATGGAGTTGGAAGGCTGTATTTTTGGGCCATCTTAGTTTTCTGTGTTTGTATGTTTTTTCCTGTGGACTTACTGGATGGATATTATGGGATGGACTCAGACTGCTCCTTTGGGTATTGTGATTGATCATTTCAAGGAGATTGGGGGAGGCTTTAGAGTTCCCTCAGGAGTTGGGAAGTTGTTAGGAATTGAATGGATTGTTTAAACTCTGAATGAATGTCAGTGAAAGTCTGTGAGTGTGGAGGGAGGGGGCCTTCCATCTCCTCTCCTTTGTGTGGCTATCTGAGTATGCCTAGTATGAAATCTAGATGATAGAAGTTAATCTATTAATTGAAAATGCCTTATATTTTATTTGAAATGTATCCTTAAATGTAAAAGTATTGACTTGAAAAATGCTAAGTATTTAATTTGCTACCTAAGATTTAAAGCTCTGAAAGTTTAAGGTCTCTTTTCTTGCCATTAAAAAGTTTATTTTAGTGGAGGGAGGGGTAGACACGCCCTTCCCCTAGCATGCAGGCAATCTATTAAGCATGACTTTGGGAAAAATACGCCATCAGAGTCATTTGCTGAAACTTCCCCAAAGAAGGATGTGGGGGAAGGGAAGAAAGAAGCCCACGTGGCCATCCAATATGGACGTCACTCCCCAAGAAAGCCACTTCTTAGCCCAGGGGTGGGCAAACTTTTTGAATCGAGGGCCACAATGGGTTCTTAAACTGGACCGGAGGGCCGGAACAAAAGTATGGATGGAGTGTTTGTGAGAACTAATATAAATTCAAAGTAAACATCATTACATAAAAGGGTACGGTTTTGTTTTGTTTTTTTAGTTTTATTCATTTCTGTTACGTCGGAGAGAGCCCAGGATCAGATACATGCAGACATGTGCTAAGACAATGGACTTCCCCTGGAATTTCTCACAGATCAACGTGCCAGACACAGGTACCAGCTTCTTCTCCCTGAATCCACATACCCCCACACAGATACGGACTTCTTCTGAATACCCCCGCCCATCCCCTGGGGCAGAGAATTCTTCAGCTCATGTCCCCGCCCCTCACCCAACCGCAGTATAAAAAAAGCACCCCCCTCCCTGTTGGTGTGAATCCACGTGCCCTGTATTTGGGGTACGTGGGTCTCCTGGGGACGCAGAATAAACCTTTTCCTTTCCTTTCTTTTCTGACTCACTGGACTCTATTTCTTGCGCCGCTTCTTAAGCCACCTAACCTAACAATTTCAAATGGGCCGGATCCGGCCCGCGGGCCGTAGTTTGCCCATGGCTGTCTTAGCCTCATCTTCCCCATCTTTATCTTTTTTTTCCAGCTAATGACTTAATGCATCTGGGATTTCTGTGCACATGTAAAGGGAAAAGGCCAGTTTAAAAACGAGTGCATAGTTTTGAGCTGGACTTGACCTTATGCTGTGTACAGAATAAAAACCCGAGACTGTTTTGGCCTTAAAAATGGTGGAGATGAACCTGACAAAGACATCCAACCTCCTCAGTTGCCACAGTTCAGGGTGACCTTGAGGGCTATTTGGTGAAAGCTCTTTTGAAATTTCCCACTCTGAGGCAAGTACCATCAGGAAGTTGATAGTCAAGTTTACATGTGAATAGCTATGGGTTTGCTTCTTGCCTTCCCCAGCAGGAAAATTGTGACCATTTTGAAATTTAGCAGCTATGCCAGGCCTATTGGCTGGAAAGTTAAAACTTTTAAGTTCAAATCATCTACGGGGCAGGCAGTGTGCTTGCCCCGCGGATTTATTTTTATGTCAAATTCTTATGTCAAATTCTTTAAAAGGGACTGATAGCAGTAATCCAATTTCTAAAGTAAAGTACGATTATTTCAGGTAGAAACTGGTTTCTGTAAATTGATCTGTCCTTATTGCTTAAATATGTATCTGTGTCTCTTAAAAAATTTTTTTGAATGTATTGCTAATCTGAGGAATGTTAATTATTTACATGTAACCTAAAAATTAAGACTAAGAGTTCTAACTAACTGAAAAGCATGGCTTTGACGTGATGGGAGGAAAAAATAAAATGTTGAATGAGTGGTAGGCCAGTGAGCTGGGACTGGTCACTGGTGGATTGTGAGAAGGGCTGGACGTGGCCTAACTTCTCCTTCCTTGGTACCCCTGAAACGTCAGAGGGTACTTCTGGCATTGGTTTTCTCG
Organism: Myotis myotis; assembly: GCF_014108235.1. NCBI lineage: Eukaryota > Metazoa > Chordata > Mammalia > Chiroptera > Vespertilionidae > Myotis > Myotis myotis. The sequence continues at coordinate 119,730,089 of NW_023416313.1, forward strand.
ATTTTTGGTTTTGGATTTGTTTGTTTGTGATGAGTATCATTTCTATCTGGATAAGAAAAAGGTCAAGAATCCTGTCCTGGGATGTGGGAAAGGGAGGCCCCCACATCTGTTCCTGTCAGGCCCCCATCAGGGGACTTGGGCGGTGCTCCTGTTATCTGCTCAAGATCTCAAGACTGTAAAAGTACTTGTTCACTGAAAGAGTATAAGTATAAATGTTTATTTGATATTTGTATGTCTACTTGGGTATAATTATTTGTTCATATAAGTGTGGAAGTCTGAGGGGGAAAAAAAAGGCACACGCTTGATTTCTTTAAGGCTGAATGCTCTGACTGATAGCAAAGCACCCTGAGCGGCCACCCAATGGCACTTGCTCTCTGTCAGAGGTGGAATTGGCCCGCCTAACTAGTAAACATCTCTCTGTCTGTTTGTTTGCTGGGAACTTTGATTTGCTATGTGATATTCTGTGCTGGGTTGGGATTTTGGAATTCTGGGGTAGATTTAAAAGGTATTTGTGGCTTTTCTAGTCTGATTGGGACATTTAAGGGTGGGGCTCACAGTTCCTCAGGGCAGAGATTTTATGGGCCCTTCCCCCTGCCTGTGCTGAATTAAATAATGCAGGCCAGTGTCATTTGGCTTGCTGGTTAAAGGAAGACAATAAGCCTTAGAATCTGTAAAGGTGGGCGGGAATGAAGCTGGCCAAATGTACTGAAAAGGTTTGGTACCTGTTGCTGCTAGCAAAGGAGGGGCTGATACCCCCTTCTAGCGCACTCCCTTGAAAGAGGTCTGGTTGCTGCTCTGCCACAAAGGGAACTGGTAGAAAGGCAAGAAAGCAGAGCACTATAACTAATAAACAGGGTTACCTAGAAGCCATCAGGACTTTGAAGTTCTCCAAAAGAGGAGGAATCTGACTCAGAGACTGGTGGGGACTGGGTGGCTCTCCTATCTTGTTTGGCAAGCCATCCCCTATAAAACCCTTTTCTTTAACTATCTATTTCCTTGAGAGGGCTCCAGAAGGCACACGAGGACATTTGGCCGTGCTTCCGTGCCATCTACGAGACCGGCCCAACCCCAACTTCTCATCAGCACAGACCAGGAGATTGGGTCTACGTCAGAAGGCACTGCCGGGAGACCCTTGAGCCACGTTGGAAGGGTCCCTACACTGTGGTGCTGACAACCCCCACCACTCTCAAGGTAGACGGCGTCGCGACCTGGGTCCATCACACTCACGTCTGGTCAGCGGTCCCATCCGTGCACCAAATGAGCGTCGATCCAGATCAACACAACCCGCTCAAGCTCAAGCTGCAGCATGCTCAACCTGCCTGATGCTGGTAACCTTGCTCACGATCACTCCTGCTGCTGGTAGCCCCCACAACACCATATAATAGACCTAGATGATGCCTGCATCTTCATGGACATGGCTCCAAAGAGACAAGGACAATTTATAGGAAGGTCAAGAGTAGACTTTAGTGTCACATGTTTAGTAGCAGAAGATTTGGCTGCCTGAAGCAGCCATGATGCCAATATCATGTTTCATTGTGTTAATATGCTATATTAACCTTCAATTCTCTTACAGGTTTAAATGTAGCTGTAGCTGTGGACCGGTGATGGTCTACAGTCCTTAGTAGTCTTTGGGAATAACTGGCAAGTGTCCAGTATCCCACACAGGGGGACATTGTTATAGCTATGTATTTTGGCTATCCTGGAAGGGGACTGTGTGAGGTGAACCCCAAAAGTAAAGGGTGTCTAGCTGCCAAGAGGGCAGGTACCCAACTGGGCAGGGAAGAGTGCCCATCAGGTTTTTGGTCTCTGTTGAGAGACAGTTGATGGTTGGCAGCCTGTATACTGTCTTTCAGGCCTGCGTAACCATGCCCATGTCAGGGGTAGTACAAACCTCAACTGTAGAAAGCTGGGAAAGGCCTGTTTAGAATAGAAGGTCTGAGGCATGGTTATGCATATAAAGAAGGTTTTATGCCAACAGATACTGTTTTGTTATAACTCTGAAGAATCCATGAAAAGAAATTGGCAAGGAAAGTCAGAAAATCTTAGAGCAGATCAGTATGTTTTTCTCCTTATGTAATTCCTCCGAAATTTGGCAATGCTAAGTAAGTCATGGCAATACATTTCTTTGCATATATTCAATAAGACTGGTTCCTAATAGTGTTTTTATTAACGGAAAACTTTGACTGGAGTATCCTGTTTTAAAGAGCCCTGTCTGAGCTCTAAAGACTTAAAGCCAGTAAAAATGCCACGAAGAAAGCCTGGTATCCTGCTTGGGAGCCCTGAAGATGGCTGGCGCTGGAGCGTCAGGCCCATGCCCTACCATCACTGGTGGTTGGTTAGAGCAGAAGGGGAGCAATAAGGATGCATCTGCATCCCTGCGGAACCCCCACACACTGGGCCGCAACGAGTAGCAGGGCTACTGAGATGGGCCTTAAAGCCTAGAGCATGGGCTCAGGTGGAGTTGCTACAGGTGAGGCATTCACCTAACTCAGCAGATATTGCAGGCAGGCCTGATGGCAGCTGGATGGCTTGGCTTCCTGGCCCTATGGGGCACATTAAGATTCAACCATGAGATTCCAGCAAAGGTGGTCGGTTACCATTCTTGTTGTGTTTATGCAAACATCAGGCCAAATTGAATACAGTAGATAAATTAATCTTGACTTGGCTTTTTGATAGCCATAGAGGAATTTTAAGAAGAAAAATCCCATTTCAATAGAAGTTGTTAAAGCTAAAATGGTTTCTTTCCCTTCCACTGGACCATTTGTTAAGCATATAGGGATAGATCAGTTGATAGTTCTGTGTGCCCAGTACGGGCCTCTAGCAACGGTGGAATAGAAATGCAGTCCGTCTCATGATTGAGCCAGAAGTTCCAAGACAAAGGGGGGAATGAAAGGGCTAGGACTACGCCTTCCATCTTGCCCCAGGGTAAGGGCTACGCCCTCCATCTTACCACATCCTGTGTAACAAGACACCAACTTGTGCCTGGCCAATCGGCAGGGCCCACAGTCCTTTCTCCTCCCCTTACTCCAACCTCCTATAAATCCTCTCTCCACACAGAGTTCTCTCTCTCTGCCACTTGGCTTTCCATTGTGTTGGTGAGTGTGGTGGATGGGGAGCTCGAGCTAGCTCGAATAAAGACTCTTTGCTTTTGCATCGGATTGGGCTGGCTCCCTGGTGGGGTTTTGGGGATCTTGAAATCTGGGCATAACAACTGCACCAGTCTGCATTCCCACCAGCAGTGCATGAGGGTTCCTTTTTCTCCACATCCTCGCCAGCACTTGTCATTTGTTCAATTTGTTGATGATAGCCATTCTGACAGGTGTGAGATTGTACCACATTGTTGTTTTCATTTGCATTTATCAGATTATTAGTGACTTTGAGCATGTTTTCATATGTCTCTTAGTCTTCTGTATGTCCACTTTCAAAAAGTGTCTATTTAGGTCCTTTGCCCATTTTTTGGATGTATTGTATACCTTCCTTTTGTTAAGTTGTATGAGTTTTCTATAAATGTTGGAGATTAAACCCTTATCAGATATAAAATTGGCAAATATATTCTCCCATGCAGTGGACTCTCTTGCTGTTTTTATTATAGTTTGTTTTTCAGTGCAGAAGTTTTATTTTGATGTAGTCCCACTTGTTTATTCTCTTCTTAGGTTCCATTGTCCTAGGAGCTGTATCAGTAAAGATATTGCTATGACGTATGTTTGATATGTTGCTGCCTATGGATTCTTCTAAAATTTTTTGGTTTCCCATCTTATATTTAAACCCTTTATCTATTTTGAGTATATTTTTTTGTATGGTATAAGTTGGTGTTCTAGTTTCATTTTTTTTTTGTATGTATCTGTCCAATTTTCCCAACACTATTTTTTGAAGAGACTGTCTTGACTCTGCTGGAAACCATTTACTGTCTTCTAGAGCTGAGTATAGATAGAGACCCCAAAAGTTAGTAACCTTGAAGCCCTAGCAAAGGTCAGGGCTGTGTACCACCCAGTTAATCTAGATACCACCCAGTTAATCTAGATAATGGTAGCTGAAGCAACCTCCCTACCTTTAATCATATAAATAGCTGAAGCAACCTCCCTACCTTTAATCATGTAAATTGCCTATGGGTCATGTTATGACCTAATCTGTGTGTCATTGAAACCTCCTTACCCTAAGGCTAGCCCGACCTCAATAAAAGATTGGAGTGGCCTGAGCTTAGGTGGAAGTCCTTCTGGACTTGCCTGCCTGGTCCCCCAATATTGCAAAATTATCTCGTGTCATTTTTCTCTCATTTGCTGTGCGGCTCCTCTTTCAGATACCGAACCCTACTCCACACAGAACGTGGAAGGAGTCTTACACGACACACTCCACTGTATGTTTTTGCCTCCTTTGTCAAATATTAGTTGAGCATAGTGGGCTTGCATCAAGTTATGGGTTCTCTGTTCTGTTCCATTGTCTATATGTCTGTTTTTGTGCCAGTACAAGGCAGTTTTGAGAACAGTGGCTTTGTAGTATAACTTGATGGCTGGTACTCTGATCCCTCCAACTCTGTTCTTCTTTCTCAAGATTGATGCAGCTATTCAGGGTCTTTTTTATCCTACATGAATTTTTGGAGAGTTTGTTCTAGGTCTGTGAAATATACCATTGGTATTTGAATGAGGGTTGCATTGAATCTATAGATTGCTTTGAATAGTATGGATATTTTAATGATGTTGATTCTTCCAATCCATATATATGGTATATTTTTCTATTTGTTTATGTCTTCCTCCACTTCTTTTTTCAATTTCCTATAGTTTTCCAAGTACAGGTATTTTACTTCCCTAGTTAAGTTTATACATAGGTATCTTAATTTTTTTGTTACAATGTAAATGGGATTTTTTTTTTTTTTAGTTTCTCTTTCTGTGACTTCATTATTGGCATATAAAATAGGCATAGATTTCTGTCTTCCCCAAATCAGGAAAACTTTCTGTCATTATTTCTTCAAACACATTTTCTATTCCTTGCTCAGCTTTCTTTCATTTTGGCATAGCTATTATGTGGATGTTGTTTTATTTCATGTCCCAAAGCTACTTTAGGCTCTCCTCCTTTTTAAGTTTTTCTTCCAGTTGCTGCTCTACTTGGATGTTTTTCTACCTTGTCTTCTAACTCACTGATGCAGTCCTCAGCTTTTTCTAGTGTACTGTTGAAACTTTTCATTGTGTTCTTTATTGCAGTGTGTTCTTTAAGTTGTGGTTTCTGCTGAGGGAGCCATGTGCCTTTTGTTGGTGAGGTGCCAGCCCAGCGGTGACTCATCAAGTTTCCCAGAAGTTGTCTGCTGGGATGGTGAGCTCACAGGGCTTGCATGCTAGTGTGGTGTGACCTCGGTGTCCAGAAGTTGGCAGCTGAGGAGAGTGAAGTTGCTGTGTATCTTGTGGGACCATTGTGATCTTGGAGGTGTATGTCCTGGGGTCTGCAGGTCAGTGGATGAGGCAGCACAACTTTGGTTAGAGTGGCTGCAGGGTGCTGGGCAGCATCCAAGGCAAGTCTGGGTAGTGGTGAGGCTGAGTTCCTAGTGGAGACCTCTCTCCCCTTCACTATGGCATGGGCTCCATGCCTGAGCTCCACAGCCCTGGTAGTGCTTGTAGCAGTGACAGGGGCTCCCTGTCCAGTAGAGCCTTCTTTGCCAGCCTGATAATCCTGCAGCATCTAACTGTCCCTCACTCATACACACACACACCATACATGTTCACACACACACCCCTTTCACTCCCTCACTCACTCACACCTTCTCCCTCACTGCACTCTGCCAGCCACCATCTTTCTTTCCATGATACTTTCCATTGTTCTTTTTATTACAACTATGTCATTCTTGATATCCTCTTGGTTCTTCTTCATTTCCTCTTCTTACACATGCTGTTGAATTTGTTTTCCACCCTTTTCAGTGTCTTTATAACCATTGCTCTGAAATCTTCCTGTGACAAATTGCTTGCCTCCATTTCATTTATTTCCTTTCTGGCCATTCCTCTTTTTCATTGTGTGGGGGTTATTTCTTTGTCTCCCATTTTTACTGTTCCTTTGTGATTATTTTTATGTATTAGATCAAACTTCTATGTCACTCAGAGTTTTTTTAGTTTGTCTCATACAGTAGATGTTTTGTGGGACCCAGTGGTGCAAGGTCTTCTGAACTGGGTATTCTAAGGATGCCCCCTACTTGGGATATTTGGGTTCTCTTCGTGTAGTTGGGTATTGAGTGTTATTGTTCTGTTCGGGGATGGAGTCTCCTCTCAGGGGTCTGGTTATGTGGCTCACTGTCTACCACGTTGACTGAATAGCACGAAATACAACTCGACTAGACACGGCACAAAGGGAACAAAACATGAATGTATTCACAACACCTATAGAGAATTAGAAGAGAGAAAAGAGAGCAAAAATAATATTGAGAAAAGGAAATAAGGTAAGAGAGAAAAGAAAAAGAAAAATAAAGAAACACCACAGAGCAAACAAATAAACCAAGAAATGAAAAGAGGGGGGAGTCAGAATTTGTAGAGGCTGAGCTTATATACAGAAAGTAAGGTTAAGGAATTGAATGAATAGGGGAAGGATCATGGTTCAGTATAGAGCAGTGGTGGCGAACCTATGACACATGTGTGAGGTGACACGAGAACTCATTTTTTTGGTTGATTTTTCTTTGTTAAATGGTATTTAAATATATAAAATAAATATCAAAAATATAAGTCTTTGTTTTACTATAGTTGAAAATATCAAAAAATTTCTATATGTGACACGGCACCAGAGTTAAGTTAGGGTTTTTCAAAATGCTGACATGCCAAGCTCAAAAGGTTTGCCATCATTGGTAAAGAGGATGTAGAAATAGATTGAGTGGATAAGAAGAAAAGAAAAAAAAACCACAAAATAATCAATCAATAAACAAAATAAACAGGTAAAACAAAAAAAATGTTTTAATTTATATATTCACCTATTTTTGGAAAAGGAGAATAGAGGAGAGAGCAGATAGGCTTGAGTTTAGTGAGTGAAACTAATTAAACAATTAGGAGAAGAAGAGAGAAAGAGAGGAGAGAAAAAAAAGCATAAGAAAAATTGGCTAGTGAAGAAAGGGAAAGTTGCATGGACTTGGAGCAGGGGAGAGGAAATTACTAGTAGATATATGAGTAAGCCAACAGAGACTACAATTATAATAAAGCATCAATAGAGCAGATTAAGAAGATCAATTTTTAACAAGGGGTCAAAAAGAAAGGAGAGAGAAAAGCTAAAGTGGGGGCAGGAGAAAACAGGATGAAAAAGGGAGAAGTGAGGAAAAAAAAGTGGAAAAAATAAAATAAAATAATAAAATGATTTAAAAATTAAGATGAAGAAAAATAATACAAAAGAATAAAAAAAACAAAAGAAAATAAAAAATTAAATAAAAGATAAAAAAATAAAAAAGTGAGCTTTTGTTTGTTTCAGCCAAGTTTTAATGTCCCTTGTAGGTGGTTTAAGACTCCACTCTCCTGTTCAGGCACTTCTGTTTCCTGTTGGATAGTCAGCACCATGTTGACTTTCCAAGCGATTCTCCATTTCTCTGTGTCTGTCTCCGGAGCCTTGGTTGCAAGCAGCTGGGACCAATCTGCCTGCTTTACCTGTCTGCCTGCTGTCAGTCTTAATTACTCAAGCATTTGTTTCTATCAAGGGCTTTAGGTGGGGCTATTCAGAGTCTTTATTTTCTCTGCAAAGCTGTAGGCTGGGTACAGCTGCACAGCTGTAGGAGCTGTCCTGAGTCTGCTGGGAGAGACTGGCTCTTCAGGAGAAAAATGGCTGCTTAGGTTTGGAGGGTCCATAATGTTTCAGGGCCACATTCCTGGTCACCTCTCCCTGTCCTGCTTCCCTCCACAGCCTCTCTCCAGACTTCACAAAACTTCACCTCCACCTGCACTGCAGCTCAGTGAGTGTTTGTAATTGAAAGGTCTTATGAACTGGTTTTAGTTTTCTGGGAGTAGCCTCTCCTAGCTGTGATTAGATCTAGATTCCCCAGCTGCCAGCAGTCCTGTGGACTGCCCTTCCACAGTTGGGTGTTAATCCTGTCCCCAAGGAATGCAGACTTGGTGCAGCACAGTTTCCTTCTAACCCTCTCATCCTGGTGGTCACACATCTCTCCCTACAGTCCAGATCCACAATCCTACTGTTCTCCAAGCATCCTCTGCCCTTTTCAGTTGTGGATTGTCTCACCAGCTATTTAAAGTGATTATTAATAGGTACATATTTATTGCCATATTATTCTTTATAACCCTGATCTTCTTATTAGAATTTTAAATTATGCTTAATAAAGACCCTTTAACATTTTTGCATGCTGGTTTGATGGTAATGAAATCCTTTAGCTTTTTATTGTCTTGGAAGCTCATTATTTCTCCTTCAATTTTAAATTATAGGATACTAGTAGCCCGGTGCACGAAATTCATGCACTGGGGTAGGGGGGTAAAGGGGCCCCTCAGTCTGGCCTGCACCCTCTCCAATCTGAGACCCCTCAGGGAATGTCCAACTACCTGTTTGTGCCCACACTTTTAACAGATAACTGCTCCATTGTTGTTTCTTTCTTATGCTTAAAACCATTGGAATTAGTAGGTATTCAAAGTGTGTATACATTTTGGGGGGACACCCTGTATATCTCTAGTCAGCGGTGAACGAAACCAACAGCAGATTTGGAACCCCCAGACAGGGAACCTCGCTCACTCCCCACATGTCTCCCCACTTCACTTTCCACCTTTATGGGCAGCAGGAGAATCAACGTTTTCTCTCATCAATTCAGAAAAGCACGTCCTGTCACCCGCTGCCTGGCAGGAGTGCTCTAGGCCCCAAGCAAGTGAGGCTCAGTCAGGGCAGCCTTCACTCATGGGTGCTGGCACCCAAAGTGCACATTCCTTCTCTACTGTCACCCCGACTATCCCACTATTTCACTGAGAGGATGGAATTCCTCTCCGCCTCTGGGTTCTTGATCATGAACACTGACCGAAGGCACCTCAGCGAGGGCCGCCTGCGCCCACCAGGTGTGTCTGTCTGCATCTGCTCCCACCTCAGCATTTGCATTAAACCCCCAGAGGTGATCTCGTAGCTGCACTGGCCTCCGTGGGAACAGGGCATCACCACTCCGCCCTCTCACTGTCATCTCACAGGCGCCCACTCTCAGCACGCAGAACACCCAGACACTCTCCAAAGGACGTGAGCGCATCAGAGGGCATGTGTGCACATCCTGTGGGGGTGCTAGGCATGCCGGGTTGATGGAAGTGAGGTGGAGAGGCGGGGGGAACTTGTGCATGCCTTGGTTTGCAACTGTTGCAGGCGCGGGAGGGTGACAGTGTGCTGGGGGATGTTCGCATGCCAGGGGGGATGTGCACACCAGAGGCCTCTGGCTTTGCAGATCCACAAACGCCCATGGTACGGCCAGGAGGATGTCAGTCTGTCCCACCACGGTGGCTATCCCTGCGATCCTGCACCTTCTGGGCCAGGAGGCGGATCTTGCGCAGCCACTCCTGGGCGCTGATGGCCTGCAGGTGCTACTTCAGCTCAGCCTGCAGGCTACGCTTGGTGCGCTCACAGCTGTCACCACCGCCATATGGGGAGTACAGGCTGCCCTCCGCCGGCCTGCCCCCCCGTCCAGAGGCTCTATGCACTGTTCACCTGCCCAGAGTGACTGGGGCTGGGAGGAAGCCAGGCATCCTGCCTGGCCCAACCCTGGCCAATCCGTCCCTGTGCAAGCTGCCGCCCCGCCGGGAAGGGTCCCAGGACCGTGGAGAGCCTCAAGCACTGCCCCCCACCCGGCAGGGTCAAAGATCTGGGTCCCAGGACCATGGAGAGCCTCAAGCGCTACCCGCCCCCCCCCCGCCCCCCCCCCCTGCCCGCCAGGACATGGATCCGGGTCCGGACCACGGACAGCCTCAAGCACTGCCTCCCACCTTGCAGGGTCACAGATCTGGGTCCCGGACCGCGGATAGCCTTTCTTGCTGCTGTCTGCCTTCAGTATGCAAATTAGCCGCCATCTTGTTGCTCCAGGGTGGGGGTCCCCAATGGGGTACCTGGCCAGTCTGGGTGAGGGTCATACCCCCTTCAGGGTGGGGGTCCCCACTGGGGTGCCTGGCCAGTCTGGGTGAGGGGATGATGGCTGTTTTCAGGCTGGCGGGCAACTGAGGCTCCCAACCTCTCCTTTTTTTCTATTCTGGGATTTATTTACCTTCTATGGCTGTCACTGGAGCTGAGAGCCGGTTTTAGCTCTGAGGCTCGGCTCCAGCTATGAGACCTCCGCTACTGAAAGCAGGGATCTGGGTTTGTTTGGATTCTATAATTGTAACACTGTTGCGATCCTGCTGGCTGAAGCCCGGCTGGCTAAAAGCAGGTTTCTGGGGAATGTTTACCTTCTATATTTGCAACAATGTTTCTTAGAGTTGCATCTCAGAGGCCGGCAGCAGCAGGTGGGGAACCTTGGCTTCCTCCATCACTGGAGCAAGCAAGCCTCCTGTTCACTTCAGGTGCCTGGCTGCTGGCCACCATCTTGGTTGGCAGTTAATTTGCATATCTCGCTGACTAGCCAATGGGAAGCGTTCGGGGCCACGGTCAATTTGCATGTTTTTCTTTTATTAGATAGAATATGCATAAAAGTTCAGCCCTTGCCAGTTTGGCCTACAGACCAAAGGGACCCAGGATTGATTCTAGTCAAGGGCGTGTACCAGGGTTGCAGGCTCCTTCCTGGCCTGGGCCCTGGTCAGGGTGTGTACAAGAGGCAACCAATTGATGTGTTTCTCCCACATAGATGTTTGTCTTTCTCTCTCTCTTCCACTCTCCCTAAAAATCAATGGAAAAATATTCTTGGGTGAGGATTAACAACAACAAAAAAAGTTTGCAGTTTGTTGGTTAATCTCTCCCCACACACCCATTCTTATCTCCCATCTGAGATTACACAGTTTATTCCATTCTTCAATGTCTTTGTACCAATTTTGTTTATCAGTTTATTTTGTTCATTAGATACCACATATGAGTGAGATCATGTGATACATGTCTTTCTTTGACTGGCTTATTTCATTTAGCATAATACTCTCTATATCCCTCCATGCTCTCTCAAATGATAAGAGATGCTTCCTTTTTTAATGCTGCATGGTATTCCATGGTATAAATGTACCACAGCTTTTTTTATCTACTCATCTTCTGATGGACACTTAGCTATTATAAATTGTGCTGCTATGAACATAGAGGTGAATATATTCTTTCCAATTGGTGTTTGTTTGTTTTTTGTTGTGTGTTTTGTTTGTTTTTTTGTTTTAGGATATATTACTAGAAAGTGGATCACTGGGTTAAATAGCAGTTCCATATTTAATTTTTTGTGTGAAAACTCCATACTGTTTTCCATAGTGGCTGCACCAGTCTGCATTCCCACCAGCAGTGTACCAGTATTCCCTTTTCTCCACATCCTTGCCATGACTTTTTATTTGTTGATTTGTTGATAATAGCCATTCTGACAGAAGTGAGGCAATACCTCATTGTCATTTTAATATGCATCTCTCTGATGGTTAGTGACTTTGAGAATTTTTTTCATGTGTCTCTTGGACATCTGTATTTTCCACCTTAGAGAATTGTCTATTTAGGTCCTTTGCTCATTTTTAATTGGATTTTTTGTCTACCTTTTGTTAAGTTGTAAGAATTACTTATATATTTTGGATATTAACCTTTTATCAGGTGTATCATTGGAAAATATGTTCTTCCATATATTGGGCTCCATTTTTATTTTTGTTGATGGTTTCATTTGAAGTGCAGAAGCTATCTATTTTGATGTAGACCCATTTGTTTATTTTCTCTTTTGTTTCCCTTGACTATGGAGATGTATCAGCAAGCATATTGCTATGAGAAATGTATGAAATTTCACTGCTTATGATTTCCTATAAGATTTTTATGGTTTCATGACTTACATTTAAGTATTTTATTAATTTTGACTTTATTCTTGTGTATGGTGTAAGTTGGTGGCCTAGTTTAATCTTTTTGCATGTATCTGTCCAATTTTCCCAATACCATTTATTGAAGAGCCTGTCATTCCATTGTATGCTCTTTCCCCCTCTGAAAAATATTAATTGAGCGTAATTGCATAAGTTCATTTCTGCAAATTCTATTGCTGTATTTTAAGAAATATTAAACAAAATAACTTGTTTTGCCCTTTTTTAGAGGCAAAAACTTAAAATACATATTTATTAATATTTATTTGATAAAGCTTTCTATGTGATTTCAAGTATATTAAATTGGCTTTATTAAAAAATCCTTTAAGAAAAGAGAATAAATTTTTAAAAACATTTCAGGGCCCATGAAATGTCCTAAAGTCATTCCTTGATTATAGTTTTGAAATCTAACTTAAAAGACTATTAAATATATATGTGTATATATGATTTAAAGATTATATACAGTTTATAATTATTAAGAGATATCAATTAAATTAAAACTGATCTTTGTATGTAAAAATTTTGGTTGGGATTATAGAATTTATCCTCTTTTTTCAATTAGACAAATGTTGAAATTTTATTATAATTATATGATTTCTCCCAATTTATTTAACCAGAACTTTAAACTCTTAGCTGGAAAGTTAAATATTTAGTATTTCTTAATCAGTAACATTTTTAAGAATAAACTTCAAAAATACAAGACATAATCAATAGATTTAATTCTGTCCTCTAGATTTTTCGCGAGGGACATTTAGATTAATATTTTAGCATTTTTTTATTTCAGAATATCTAATTCAATTTAGCTAACTCCTAAGCCTTGGGGTGCCATTGACTGAAAACAGGTAACCATTAAAATGAAAATTAGTTACATTCTTTCTACTAAGGTTGGGAAACTGAGAAGCAAGCCTCTTTTTAAAAGTTGTCACTGGCAGGGAATTTTTGGCCTACCTGCTCTGTTGGGGGAAGGGAGGCTAGCCCTTCCTCTATTAGAAATTGCTTTGGGAAGCCAGCCTTAATTAAAGGGCATAGCTATCTTTTACCTGGGATACTTAAATTTTTATAATTAGTATATTTCAATAATTCTTGAGATTTAAATCCAATTTATTATTTTAAGGCATATTCTTTAGCAAATTTTTGTAACAGAGATAATTTTACTGAATTTCCTTTTCAGCCTTGAAATTAACTTTTTAATATTCTTTATTAGTATTTAAAAACTGTTCTTTATTATGGAAATGCCAATCCTGCTGCTAGACTCTAGCCAGCATATTTTTTCCTTTGGGTTAAATTTTCTATTTTTCTTAGGAAATAATCAGTCTTGGGTTTTATTTTGTATATTTGTAAAGAGATTTCAGCTCAAAACTCTATCTAAATGTCCAAAATCCAACAATGCGCGCATTAGTTCCAAGCCAGTTTTCTCTTTACACGTGCACAGAAATCCCAGACTCATTTTTAAATTTTTGTAAAACTTTTCAATTACGAGAAGGAGATTTTAAATTAGAATACTTGGGGAGGGGGCGTCCATATTGGATCTCCACCTTCTCCCTTCTTCTCTTCCCCCACATCCTGCTTTGGGGGAAGTTTTAGCAAATGACTCAGATGGCGCATTTGTTCCCAAAGTCATGCTTAGTAGCAGCTTGCGGGCTTGAGTCCAACGTAGTTCAAATAAGTAAAAATTAACAAAGAACTCTCTCTCCCTGCTTTCCCTGCCAATGGCCTTCTCTCTCTCTCTCTTTTTTTTTTCTTTTCTTTCTGCATTACCTATTTGGATATTGGGGATAAATCATCATTTCTTTTCTCTGTGGGAGGTTTTAAATCTAATGATATTTTGTTTATTTTAATAAGCAATGGCAGCACCTAGGGCAGATAGAATGTCTCATCTCTATGGATCCAAGGTCCAGCCTGGTACTTCCGGGGGTTGCTTGGAATAGCTCTTGTATCTATTTTGTTTTCTGGGGAAGGCTGGGTGCTGTGCAGCCTGCTGGCCTTGAGACAGCACAGGGACAGGAAGGTAAATAGACAATGCCCCTGTTATTTGCCTTGGCTGGGCTGGCCCCTTTTGGTAGTTTCCAGACTGGTGTTGAGGCAAAGAATTTCCCTGGATATCTGTCCTAGATTTACACTCATTTGCCCAATGTTTTCCTTTTTTACATTTAGGGCATAATCCAGGTTGTTTGGGACCCCTGCCATTTCCTTTATTAATCCCTTTATTAGAAGGACACTGTTTTTCCATGTGTCCTGTTCATCCACAAGTAAAACACTTGTGTATTTGACTTATCCTTGGAACTGGTGCCGCACAAAGCAGCGGAGAGCGACGGGAATGGCCCCCGCGGCTTCTCTTTTTCTTGCCAAGAAGCTTTAATAATTCTAAAAAGCATTCTAACACATCCTCTATATCACTGCCCTCTTCAGTTCCAGCAGAAAAACAATCTTCCTCCTCTTTTGTCTGAACAATACTTGTATTATCATCATGACAAAGAGCAGCAGCTTCCTCAAAATCCTCCTCATCTTGAGGAGTAAAATTGTCTTTAAAAGTTACATTATTTCTTTTTAATATACTGTCTTTTTTAGACTCCTGTTTTGTGCTATCACACTGCTTCTCCTTTTTTTCTGGCTTAAGAGGTGGTTGATTATGGTCATGCCTGGGATCTAAATAATCCCGTATTAAATTCCATAAGAAAATGCAGACCTCCTGAATGAATTTTAAAAAAGTTTCTAATTGCTTGTCATTAACCTTAGTTCCTTTACTGTTGAGCATAGACTTTAACATTTGGCTATAAAGGGCATTTTATCTAGATTCTAACTGTCCCTTGCTTTACTCCCGACTATCAAAAAATTTCTCCTCCTTTACCTTAATGAGTGCACTCTTTATCCAGAGGAGTTCCTCACCATCGTCTCTCCAAGCCCGGCGGAGTTCCTCACCATCTTTTTCCCAGTTCCTCAGTCCCATTGCTCGGGTGCCAGATCTGTCAGGGCCAGCCTGACAAGGTTGAGCCAGGCTGAGGCAGGGAGGTGGGAATTGAGAAAAGAAAGAAAGGCAGGAAAGTGGGATCGGGAGGACCCCAGTTCTCGAAGAACTGAAGCAAGTTTATTAGCCACACCATCCTATTTATACATAACACACTGAATAGGAAGTTTGTCAAGAGGAATGTATTCTTTGTTCCTCTTAATCTCTAAGGGAGAGACACAGCAGAAGGACAAGTTCTCAGTACAGAATATCTCAGTAAATAGTTACAGACTTCTTGGTAAGCTCTGAAAGGCTGTTCTCATTCTACAAATGTTGCTCTCATTCTACTGATAATTGCCATCCAAACAAGTCTGGGAAAACAGTGTGGGTAAGGGCCCCAGCCTTGCTAGCCCCTTCAGGTGCAAGGACCTTGCCAGCTTACATCTGGCCCCCAACAGAAATGTAACTTCTTGCTGGCTCTCTGCTTCCTTGTCTTATGGAACCAAAAATGTGTGTATTTGGAGGGTCCCTCTGCCCGGCCTGTGCCCTCTCACAGTCTGGGACCCCTCGGGGGATGACCACCTGCTGGCTTAGGCCCACTCCCCAGGGGATCGGGACTAAGCTGACAGTCAGACATCCCTCTGGCAGCCCAGGAGCCCTCAGGGGATGTCCACTTGCCAGCGGGGACCAGGCCTAAGCTGCAGTCGGACATCCTTAGTGCTGCTGAGGAGGTGGGAGATGCTCCTGCCATCACTGCTGTACTGGCAGCCATCAGCCTGGATTGTGGCTGAGCAGAGCTCCCCCTGTAGGAGTGCACTGACCACCAGGGGGCAGCTCCCGCTCTGAGCATCTGCCCCCTGGTGGTCACTGTGTATCATAGTGACCAGTCATTCCCAGTCTTTCTGCTGTTAGGGTCAATTTGCATATTACCCTTTTATTATATGCCTGGTGCATGAGTGGGGGCTGGCTGATTTGCTCTGAAGGGTGTCCAGGATCAGGATGTGGGTCCCATGGGGTGCCTGGCCAGCCTGGGTGAGGGGCTGAGGGCTGTTTCAAGACTGACCATACCCCCTTTAGGGTGGGGGTCCCTGCTGGAATGCCTGGCCAGCCTGGGTGAGGGGCTGAGGGCTGTTTGCAAGCTGGTCAAGCCCCCAAGCAGGGACCCTCACCCCTTGAGGTTGTGGCGAGCCTGGGTGAGGGGCTGATGGCTGTTTGCTGGCTAACCACGGCCCCCAGCCACCAAAGCTCCCAGTTGTTTATTTATTTATCTTTTATAATTGAAACTTTGTTGCCTTTAGTGGAGGCCACAGACGGCCAGGGCAGGTGGGAAGCTTGGCTTCCTCCATCGCCTGGGCAACCAAGCTTCCTGCTTGCTCCAGCTTCGTGGCTGCTGGCCGCCATCTTGGTTGGGTTAATTTGCATATAGTCGCTCTGATTTGCTGGTGTGCATGGCTTGGGGTGTAGTGAAGGTATGGTCAATTTGCATGTTTCTCTTTTATTAGATTAGATAACTTCTGTTGGCTCCCTGTTCCCTTGTCTTATGGAAATGTACCCTTTTGCAACTGTGTAGCCCTGTGTTTTTTCTGTGGACCCCCTTAATTAGGGAATTTTAAAATTTAAATTAGGGAATTTTAAAAATTCCCTAAATGTGCCTTTTTCAACCCTAAAAAATTCCTATTTCAATAGTGGTATTGGTGTTCTTTGGTAGATAGACAACTGCCTCAACTATAAACACTAGTCTTTCCCATGTATTAAATTACTCTGACATTCCCCTCCTTCCAAAACCGATGACTACTATTTTAATAAACATTTACTAACAGAGAGTATTCCAAGATTCTACCTCTGGTGTACCTTGAACTAATTAACAATTTAGCTTGAGTTGAGAAAAAGTTCACTTCAGGCACTTTTATAGTGAGAAAAAAATGTGAAATTCTTTTGCATGTGTTAATTCATTAAAAAAAAAAAAAAAAAAAGTCTCCAGAGGAAACTTAATGTCAGGAATAATTTATAGAAGCGGAATTTAATTTTAATCTTCATATTTGTAATATCTTGAAAATGTTTAATTTTGATTGACATCAGCAAAATCTCTCTATATGGATATATGAGTCACAAGAAAAGGAAAACAGAAAAATTAGAATTTCTTGTTTTAGCTGCTTGGAGTCATTTATGGTGAGTGAGTTTTCATTAGATGGTGGTAACAGTAATATCCAGTATCTTAAGGAAAAAAGGATCTGAATGACTTTTGCAAATATTTTGTCCTATATGTAACAGATATTTTTTCCCAACTGATTTCAAAGGTTCTAATAATCCATAGACAACTGCTGTGGTAGATTGCAAAAATGATCTCTGCCCTGTGTTCACAGTCTGCCATATAACTTGGTTTTGCCCTGATCCTTTGATTCTGTCATTCCAACTGAGGACATCCAAGGTCAGCTGACAGTCAGCACACCCCAAACATGTGAAGGAGCTCAGACAAGACCAGAATAGTCACCTATCTATCTCCCAAATGAAAGCTAACTGATACTTGTAATTGAGAATTGTGGTTGTTTGCTTTATAATATTACTGTGACACTACTAAATCATCTACAATCCCAAAATAATCATCATCCTCTTTCCAGCACACTCAATTCTCTTGCCTCAATTCTGTATAACATTACCTTCCTTAAAAAAGTCCATCCATTCATCAATCTAGATTTATGCTGCCTTCACTCCTACATTTTTATGGCTAAGTAATCTTGGGGGAAAAAATCACAAAACCATTCACACAGGGCTACAAGAAACTGATGATGTCCCACCTCAACCATTATCTCACACAACACAACCAAGCAACTCCATTCTGTGTCTCTGATGAGATCCTTCTCCCATTCTCCTCTGGAGCTTCTTCTAATTTTTCTAGCATGCCTTGAGCTCCAAACTCCCTTGTTATATCCTTCATCCTAAAATAATTCTGCATCCTTTTTCCTTATAACCCCAACTGAATATGAAGTCCAATATAATCCAGTTTTGAAGAGATGTCTTACTCAGCATAACAGTCTGCCTCCACAAGAAATAGTAATATAACCATAATCTGTCACTTGTATTTTTCTTAGAATGTCAAAAGAGAATCCAAATGTATAATTTACTGCTATCTATAATAATAAAAGTGTAATATGCTAATTAGACCAGACGTCCTTCTAGTCGACCTTCCAGACAAAGCCAGGGCTGTGAGGGAAGCCGGGGTCCCAGATGCTGGAGGGAAAAGCCCAGGTCCTGGGTGCTAGAGGGAAGCCGGTGTTGGCAGCTGGGGGAAGGAAGGCCTACTCTAGCATGAATTTCATGCATCGGGCCTCTAGTACTTTTTATAATTCTCTTTCCTCACTTAATTATTTAGTTCCTGTGTAAAACAAAAGATGAAACACACACACACACACACACACACACACACACACACACACACACACTTACAAAACTGCAGCCCTGGTTGGGTGGTTCAATTGGTTGGAACATCTTCCTGTACACCAAAATGTTGCAGGTTCATTTCCCAGTCAGAGCACATACCTAAACTGCAGGCTCAATCCCAGGTCAGGGAGGCAATCAAGCGATCAGTTTCTCTCTCACATGGATTTTTTCTCTCTCTCTTCCTTCCTGTTTCTCTAAAATAAAAAGAACAAACATGTCCTTGGGTGAGGATTTAAAAAAAAAAAAAAGAAAACACTGCAGAAATTTGTACCAATTTCTCAAAAGCTCTCTAATCCATACTACATAAACAACCTCTTCCTCCAGTTCCTTCTGTACATTTATTAAAAGGCACAATCTTATCCCCAAACCTAGACTTGCTGAACCCAATTACAAGTATCCCCCATGAAGAGGGCAGGCAATTTGTGCAGTAAAAAGGGACCATGAATAATTCTTATAATCAGCAAGTTTGAAAAGCACTGCTATCTTGATCTCTGGTTCTCAGTCTTGGTTGCATATTAGAATCTCTTGGGAAATTTAAAACACTCCTAATGACTGTCTGCTCCTTCACCCCTGCCCCAGTGTGGCAACCATGCCAGAGTCACCAGATAGCCAAGGCTAACTAGAATGTGGAGGCCTTATTTATAGTACACCAGATGGCCAAGGTCATTCTGAACATGGGAATCTTAATCAGAATGTTCAAGTGCAAGTGCAAGGACAACAATTATAGTACACTGCACATGCGTGCCCTGCTGTGACCCAAATGATTGATGCCACTGTTGGCAACTTGCCTCTTTTGCCTAAGTGGTATAATACGTTATGACCAGCCAGTGTACGGCTGCTGCTATGAGAGGAGACCAGGAGTGCAAGAAAGGCTGGAGAGAGGGGAGAGGCCAGAGAGGCAAGAGCAGAGAGCCCAGGTGCCGCTACTACGTGAGGCTGTGAATCTAGGGGAGTGTGCAGCTGTTACCATAATAGCTATGGGTACAAAGACTACTACTGCTTATGGGAAATATGTATTAGTTTATTAGCTGGTGTGCAGCTGCCTGTTTTATGGACTTTGCTGTGAAGGACTGTTTTGTCTGATGGCTATATGGCCACTAGCTTCTACAATAAAGACTCATTCTTTTTGTTTGTTTGTTTAAGTCTCATTCTTGTACAACCACAACTTCTTTTTTATTTTTTCTTCTTTATTGATTAAGGTATTACAATATATGTCCTTGTACTTCCAGTCCCCCCCCCCCACATGCCCTCACCCCTCTGGTATCTGTGTCAATGGGTTAGGCTTATATACATGCATACAAGTCCTTTGGTTGATCTCTCCCCCTTATCCCCACCTTTCCCTACCTTCCCTCTGAGGTTTAACGGTCTGATCAATGATTTTTTATCTCTGGATATGTTTTTGTTCATCAGTTTATGTTGTTCATTATATTCCACAAATGAGCGAGATCATGTGATATTTATCTTTGTATGACTGGCTTATTTCGCTTAACATAATGCTCTCCAGTTCTATCCATGCTGTTGCAAATGGTAAGAATTCCTACTTTTTTACCGAAGTGTAGTATTCCATTGTGTGGATGTACCACTGTTTTTTAATCCACTCATCTGCTGATAGGCACTTAGGCTATTTTCAAATCTTAGCTATGGCAAATTGTGCTGCTATGACATAGGGGTGCATATATCCTTTCTGACTGGTGTTTCTATTTTCTTGGAATATATTCCTAGAAGTGGGATCATGGGTAAAATGGAAGTTGTATTTTTAGTTTTTTGAGGAAACTCCATACTGTTCTCCACAGCGGCTGCACCCAGTCTGCATTCCCACCAGCAATGCACTAGAATTCCTTTTTCTCTGCATCCTTGCCAGCACTTGTCCTTTGTTGATTTGTTGATGATAGCCATTCTGACAGGTGTGAAATGGTACCACATTGTCATTTTGATTTGCATCTCTCAGATGATTAGTGACTTTGAGCATGTTTTAATATGTCTCTTGTCCTTCCTATGTCTTCTTTCGAAAAGTATCTATTTACTTCTGTTGTCCATTTTTTGATTGGGTTATTTGTCCTCCTTTTGTTAAGTTGTATGAGGTCCCGGTAAATGTTGGAGATTAAACCCTTATCTGAAATAGCATTGGCAAATATGTCTCTCGTGCAGTGGGCTTTCTTTTTGTTTGTTGATGATTTCTTTTGCTGTGCAGAAGCTTTTTATTTTGATGTAGTCCCATTTGTTTATTTTCTTCTTAGTTTCCATAGCCCTAGGAGCTGTATCGGTGAAGAAATTGCTTCAGCATGTCTGAGATTCTGCTGCCTGTGTATTCCTCTAATATTTTTATGGTTTCCCATCTTATGTTTAAGTCCTTTGCCTCCTTTGTAAAATATTAATTGAGCATATTGGTTCCGGTCGATTTCTGGGTTCTCTATTCTATTGCATTAGTCTATATGTCTGTTCTTGTGCCAGTACTAGGCACTATTGAGAACAGTGACTTTGTAATACAGCTTGCTGTCTGATATTGAGATACCTCCTACTTTGTTTTTCTTTCTCAGAATTGCTGCAGCTATTCGGGGTCTCTTTTTTTTATCCCACATGAATTTTTGGAAAGTTTGTTCTAGGTCTGTGATATGTGCCATTGGTATTTTAATGGGGAGTGCATTGAATCTATAGATTGCTTTGGGTAGTATGGCCATTTTAATGAACACGGTATGTTCTTCCATCTCTTTATGTCTTTCTCTGTCTCTTTTTTTCAGTGTCCTGTAGTTTTCTGAGTACAGATCTTTTACCTCCTTAGTTAAGTTTATTCCTAGGTATCTTATTTTTTTTGGTGCGATGGTAAATGGGATTTTTTTTTAGTCTCTCTTCCTGTAAGTTCACTATTGGTGTATAGAAATGCCACAGATTTCTTGGCATTAATTTTTTATCCTGCTACATTGCTGAATTAATTTATTAAGTGTAATAATTTTTAATGGAAACTTTATGGTTTTCTATGTACAGTATCATGTTATCTGCAAATAATGACAGTTTTACGTCTTCTTTTCCAATTTGGATGTCTTTTATTTCTTCTTCTTTTCTAATTGATATGGCTAGCACTTCCAGAATTATGTCAGCAGGAGTACACCCACAACTTCTTGTGGCTTCTATATCTACCACCCAGCATCCAAGAAGGTCCAGCCCCTGGCAGAGGGGCTCAGCCCTGACAGTTAGTGCAATGGGCAGGATTGGAGTTGGCATAGTCATAGTTGAGCAGAATTCAGAAGAATATATGGACTCAGAGCACCAGTGCTCTAGCAGTGCTCTGACACCCAGGTTTTGGGTTAATTGAAATGGAACAAGTCCTGGACATCTGTATTTTTAAGAGCTTCCCAGGTTATTCTAATGTGCAGCACAGTTTGAGAACCAGTGGGCTTGTATTTCACCATCCAAATATTATCCAGGTGTATAGGGAAACAATGCAGGCATAACTGAGGATATAATTAGAAGAAGCCAAAGAACTCATATATATGCAAATTGTTCTTCTACTACAGTCCAAAGAAATAGAATGAGACTATTTTACCTTTTAAAATAAAAACTAAATAAAGATTATGGGTTTCCTATATGCATCCAGAGTAATTCCCAAATTTAGTGATGTAGGAAGAGGAAGGGAAAGGGAAGAGAGAGAAAAGGAAAGATGGAGTAATGTGATACATTATAAAAGGCTTACCCAAACTGACACATATAGTAGAGACCCAAATTTATTATTTTACCATTAACTAAAACAAATGCCTCAGAGTTGCACATTTTCTCACAGTGTGTACAAAGAGATTATAGCTTCTTTTTTTTCATTTATTTCTCTTTCTTTCTTTTCTATAACTTATATAATCTTCCATGCCTATCTCCTTACTGAAGAGGGGTTTGGACAAGGGAGCAAGCCAGAATCTAACAAACTCAAAGTGATTCTCTATGCAAAGAATACTTTGTGGTAACAAATACCTTTGTCAGTTACTTTTTCAAAGACTTCCTCTTGGTCCCTGGGATGGTGGGGGAAAAGATTATATGGAGTCCATGTGTGTCCACTGGATCTTTTGTGCCCTTTGCTGAGAGCACTTTCTCTGGTCTGGTCCCTAATTTGTAACCACTGAGGTATGTGGCACAGCACCATCTGCCCTTGCAGAGTGACATTCTAGCTTCCATGAGTGTAGTCCATTGTCCCAACTCTCAACCTCCAAATTTAGAGTTCTTCACATACATTATGGCCTCTTCATCTGACTCTAGCCTCCACCCATCCCATGGCTCCCCAGCAGCTCAGCATATCCTTAGTGGGGGACAAACGTTTGAGTCCTGGGCACATCATGTACTAGTACACACAGGGGGGTCTATAGTGCTACCCAGGATCACTGTTCTGGACTGTTCCTGTTGCCATATCTACCCACCAACCCCACATTAGGATAGATGGATTCTGACCCAAAGGCTGAGGTATTCTTAGGCATAGTCAACCTTCCCCCAGCCATCTCCAAGGAACCAGGCCACTCACTTGGTGTCCTAGACATCCTTCATGCTTATATGAATATTTCTAAAAGCATTTCTCTTTTTATTCTCCTCACCATTCACCATTCACTGGAGTGACAGGGTTTTCTTTTAGTTCTCCACTTGATTCATATCTCTTTCTATCCCTATCCCAATTCCTATCTCATGGTTCATCCTTAATAACAGAAAAGGTACAAAGAGAGAAACTTTTAAAATTATCCTATCTAATAATAGACAAACATGGTAATTAACCATACTTCTGATACGCTTCCCATTGGCTAATCAGGGTGATATGCAAATTAACTGCCAACCAAGATGGCGGCCAGCAGCCCGGCAGCTGAAGCGAACAGGAGGCTTACTTGCTCCAGTGATGGAGGAAGCCAAGGTTCCCCACCTGCTGCAGCCACTCTGAGCTCCTGAAGCAACAGCTTCAAAAGATACAATGTTCCAATTATAGAAGCTAGAAGATGGCAGTTAATTTGCATATACCAGCTGTGAGCAAAGACTGAGGACAACATGGAGGCTAAGCGGTACAGAAGGGAGCTAAGTAGAGGCCGCAAGGACAGAAACAGAGCCAAGGCTGAGGAGGTGGGAGGTGGGAGGTGGGAGGGCAAGCCTAGCCACAGTGGCTGCTAGCGGGAGGGGAAGCAGCTGGAAGCAGGAGAGGCAGTGTCTTGGAGAGGAAGGGGCAGCAGCTGGGGGCGGGAGGGGCAGCGGCTGGGAGCAGGAGGGCAAGCCCAGCCCCAGGGGATGGGTGCAGGAGGGCAAGCCCAACCACTGTGGCTGGGAGCATAAGGGGCAGCGGCTTGGAGCGGAAGGGGCAGCGGCTTGGACGGGAAGGGGCAGCAGCTGGGAGTGGAAGGGAAAGCCCAGTCACAGCTGCTTGGAGCAGGAGGGGCAGTGGCTGGGAGCTGAAGGGGCAGAGGTTGGGAGCAGGAGGGTAAGCCCAGCCCCAGCCACTGGGATCAGAAGGGCAAGCCCAGCCGCAGGGGATGGGTGCAGGAGGGCAAGCCCAGCCCCAGTGACTGGGAGTGGGAGGGCAAGCCCAACCACTGTGGCTGGGAGCATAAGGGGCAGCAGCTTGGAGCAGAAGGGGCAGTGGCTTGGAGGGGAAGGGGAAGCAGCTGGGAGCGGGAGGGCAAGGCCAGCTGCAGGGGCTTGAAGCGGGAGCGAAGCCCACCTCAGCGAGTTTAACTCTCTTCTCTGTTTTGCTCCAGCCACACGAAGCCCTATTCTTGCAGGAATATTCCTGCAACGGGCCTCTAGTTATTAAATAAGAGAGAATTTGTCTTAAATATAAGAGAATATAAATCATGAAATATTTCAAAACTAACATTTCTGTTATTCAAGCATGCATATTATTTATCTTAGGGAGAAAAATGTGCGATAAGTAGAGTTGATATTATCCAAACATGGATTGCAACCTAATCTGGCACATAAATTATGGAACCCCTTGTTCAAGACATTATTAAAACAGTGACATAAAGCATTCAATCAAGTGTGAGACCCTTCTGAGTCATATAGGTTGCAGTTGCACACCCATAATTGCAATAACACTAGAAGATAACTTCCATCTCCCTACCCACTAAACTGTGATCAAATCTGATGGTGGAAAATATTTTTTAAAATATATTTTATTGATTTTTTACAGAGAGGAAGGGAGAGGAATAGAGAGTTAGAAACATCGATGAGAGAGAAACATCGATCAGCTGCCTCCTACACACCCCCCACTGGAGATGTGCCCGCAACCAAGGTACATGCCCTTGACTAGAATCGAACCTGGGACCCTTGAGTCCACAGGCCGACGCTCTAGCCACTGAGCCAAACTGGTCAAGGAGGAAAATATTTTTTAAAATTAACCTATAGAATTTCACATAACTTCTGGATGCTAGAAAAAAAGACCATCAAATTATTTAACATAGGAGAATTATTTTTGAAGATGTCTTTCAAAAATAGAAATTTACACTTTAAGTTTTTCAACCATCCTACTACATTCATCCTCCAATTAGAGGGGAGCTCCCTGAGCTAGCTAACATGCAAAACATTAGTGTTTTCCCTCTTTCTCCAGCTCTCCGTTTGATATTTGTGATAAGGTAGATTAATCTCAGTATACTTTTACTTTAATATCCAGTTAATTATAAGGTTGTCAGAGATTCCCCTTTAGGGAGAACTTATCAAATCATTCTGGACATAGCAACCCCTCAAGTTATAGAGCAAATGTCAACTTAGTGAAAAATGAGAACAATTTTTAAACAACAACTTATACCAGCTTCTCAGAATTCATCTGTTCCTCCTATTCATATCCAGGATATAGAAAAAAAAGAAAAGGAAAGAAAGAAAAAGAAAAAAGAAAGAAGGATAATGCCACAACTCATTTATATTGCATTGTTGAAAAAATTAGTTGCTTCCTTCAGAGCAGATTTGAGTGTATTTTTATGTTGTCATAATTACAATTACTCTGCTAAGAATATCTTCCAATCAGAACATATGATGAAAAGATAAATCCATTTTATAGTACAATGGTAATTAAGCCATTGAAACAGCACCATTATACTTTGTTCAGTGATATCAATCATGCATTGTGGCTAGTACATATCTAGCAGTATAAGGGTTGCATAAATGCTAAACATATAAACAGAAATAATTTGGGATTCTTTTAGTCATTGTAAGAACTTATTGTAAAGCAATAAATGAATCTATCAGCAAGTGCTTCATTGTGGTACAAACTTTAATATAGTCTAGATTTCTAAATATCAATATTATAGACAATAGATAAATTATTGTCAGAATAACAAATATCTGGCTTGGCATTTGTGGGATATCTTTGTTAAGGTCACTTTATATGGAAACCTGGTATAAAGGACATGCTCTTGGCAAACTGTAAGTCCAGACTACTGTATGTAATAGCCATATATGAAGACATATCCAGGTGTGTCTACCATACAAATGGCTATAAGTAATGAGTAAAAACACCAAAGCAATAAGCAATAACAACTATTCCAACACTTAAAGTGTATTGAGTTCTAACAGTTTTCCAAATATTCATCCATTTATCTTAGCCACAGCCAGCTTTGTGAGATACACACTACTATTACTCCTGTTTTACATATGAGGAAACTGAGGGGCAGACCAAGGTCACACAGCCAGTAAGTCACAGAGCCAGAATACACAAAAAGTTCGCCTCAAAAGTTTGCAATCACCTATATGCTACACTCTTTCTTATAATAAAGCAGAAGACAAATCTAAGCACTATAGCAATATAGCAACAATTCAGAATCCTAAAATTCACCTGGCTTAATATATTTATTATTTTACTCAAAACCAATGGCATGGCCTTGAAATATTAGTCAGATGTACAAGCAATAATAACCAAAAGGACCTGGCATTTGAATTTGAATACAATAGCATTGTTAATCTGTTCTTTACATTATGTTCTAATTATAAACAACAATGAATTTGTCAATGATTATAACTCAGTTTTATAAACATGTCTCCTTCAAAATAATTTGAACAATTTTATGATAATTTAAACAAATGAACAAAAATAAACAATTAATTATAAGGTAATTAACTGTTTTCACATGCAATTACCAATAATTTGTTTTATACAGAAACTCACCATTTTGTACATTTTTAAGCATATGCTAAAATGTGCAAGCAAACTTCTAGCCCACTCTCATTTTCCAAGAATCAAATCTCTGTGAGAATCGGGGTCAGATGCCTTTCTAGGGATTTGAATTATGACAAAGAACTAGCCAGTGTAAAACAATTAAGTCTGACCAGTCATGATGGCCATTTAATGAACCTCCTTGTGGCAGAAGGGAGTTCATTCTACCTGTCTCAAATAGATTCTGATATGCCATAAAGCTAACATAATAAATAATTTAAATGCTGAAATAATCCAGCAGAAAGGCTTTCTTGCTGACTGGCTAGTGCCTGGCTAAACTATCATAAACGGAAACAGTGGTTAGGAACCAATACAGCACCTCTTTTTTATGGAGAAAGAGTTAAGACACTAGTTAAGAGTAAGTATATCTGTGCTTGTACTTTACCTCCATTTATCAGGCACAATGGACAGGCCCTGTCTCCTGTATAAATTCCTAGAAGGCATGGCCCTGAGATTAAATTAATGGTGAGAAAGAAGATGTCCTATAATTACACAGGAAATCACATACTATGCTATTTAGCCAGCAAAACTGATGGTTTCTGTAGTTGGTAAATTAACCCGGTGGGGATTAGGGGAATATTTCTGTGCAAAATATTTCTTTATTCATGATAATAATTGGATATTGAAATGCCATCATGTATTGTAACTTGATTTTAAACTATCAACTGATTTGTGCAGCCCCTTACTGTCCCCTCTCTTCAGCCCCCTGTGTGTCTTTGCTCACCTAATTATGGGGCCACCTCTGCATGGAGGCCCAGAGCTCTGGCCCAGGGCTGCTCTCAAATCACAGATGGGCAAAAACCTTCTTCTTGAAAAAGCCTGTCCTGATCTTCACTGACCACTCAGGTCATTAAAATGACCCCATAAAAAAGAGAAATAATAATAATATATTTTTAAAGGAGATAAAAGAATAGTCCATTTTTTAAGGTAGCCATGTGAGAATTAGCTTCAAGATAACATCCTCTAGAAATTGAAGAGCTCATTTTCACAGTTACTGCCTATTTCAAGCATTTTCTTTCCATCCACATTCCAAGTATATTATTTAGAGAGAAAGCACCAGACAAATGCACTGGAAGTTCACAAGTTATGAGGTAATTGCATTAGCACATAGAGAAAAGGGAGAGTATGCACAAAATCCTGATTGGCATTTCTCTGCTTAAAAGGCATTCTTTCCCAGTACCTGAGCATGCCCAGAGGAGCTGTCTCTGAGCAGCTGTGAAACAGAACCTTTTTACTTCAGGGTTAGTGCAGGGAGCTCATTAGCAAGGGCTCTACCCTCAGCTAAACAGCCTTGTTTGCATATTGAAGCTATAGAATGTGAAGGTGTTAAAAAGGAAAAATTGCTGCTGCTACTCCTGACTGACATGTCTATCTGGGCTCTTGTGTTTACAAGAGAATAACGAAGCTGCCCCAAAGCCCCTACTGGGCCTGATTACTATGCAGAGGCTTCTTAGATTATGTATAATTGATATCCTTTTTCCCTCCAGTTAACCAATGGTAGCTCTCAGGAGTAATGCTAATTCTCCTGCATCTTACCATCCAAGCAAACATTGGAAATTGCTGTTGCTCTCTGCTTAATAATTTTTAAAGACCAAAAAAGTGACAGTTATGTTTTTTATAAGCACAATGACTGTGCAGTTGGTGTGGGTTTACTGCTTAATAACAATCATTGAATCAAACAGTTGAGAGACACTATTCAGGACTTGCTTAGCCTCTATGAGTGTGTGTGTGTGTGTGTGTGTGTGTGTGTGTGTGTGTGTGTGTGTTGTGTACTATGTGTTTGATAGAAATACACTACATAATAATCACTCTTTCAGGCAAAGAATTGTGTCTAACAATCCCCCTTCATTTGGGGAGCAGGTGGCTCAAGTCAGTGAGCCCTGTGCATTGGAGTCCCAGATTGTATTTGAAATGCTTCAAAGGGAATCACTACTATTTGCGATTTCTAAACATACCTAAGCCTTAGTGTAATCTTCCATTGAGCTGATTCTTTGATGCTTTACATTTTGAAAGTTAATTTTTGATGGAAAAAGTCAGAGATATGTGACATAATTAGGCAAAGGGGACAGAGTTCAATTGTCTTACACCTCTGTTCTCAATTTATTGCCTGCTGAGAAGAGGAAAATTAAGGAAAGGCAGATTGGTGGTATGGAAGTTCCTGTCCTCCAGCCTCATGGAGACCACTCAGTCTCCAGAGCAGTCAAACTTCCCAACTCCTTGTAAACATAGATATTGGTGCTACTTGGAGATTAGAGTGCATTGGCTTAAACATGCCTACCAAAAGATGACAACCAGTTTAGCTGAAGGGTAGCCCCCAGCATGATTACTATCCCCAGGGAAGTGTCCTGAGGCAGAGCACCCTCTACCTGTATACCAAATCTGGACACAACTCCAGAAGCAGTTTCCAAGGCAATGAGGAAAGTTAGGATTCAAATTGGGGAGACTCAACCATTTTAAACATTTTTGTTGAGCAACTATTAAGTGCCAAAAGCAGTCCAGAGCTCATTGTGAGGTAGATCAGGTTTCTGCCTCATCAAGCTTACTGACAAGTGAGGGAAAGAAATAATTAAGTAGGGAACTGAAATAAATTGTTTTGTGAATCAAAACAAAAGAGATGTAGGATGCTTGAGAGCACATGGGGAATGAATTCAGAACTGCAATCAATCTGTGGGATCAATTTATACTTCAAACTAGGAGATCCAGAATATCCCTCATGTGTTCAGACCACTTCATCTCAACATGCACTCTGTAGGAAATGACATAATATCTAGAGAAGAACAAGACTATTCCAAACTCAGAGTGGGCAGCCAAAGTGTGTATGGTAGAAGAAGGTTACAACAAGGCTTGTCTTTAGTGGTAAGCTACATAGCCCCAAAATGCTTCCTTACCCTCTTAATTACTCTCTATAGGCTCCTCATACATTTTACTTCATTGGTTTAAATTTATTTTTATTAAAGTTGATTTCATTTTGGGGAACTACATTACCAAAATTACACTGTTGTGTGAAGTGGTGCTGCCCAGGTGAAGAAAATGGAAGTGGGATGCAAGGTAGAGTGATTCCAATTTCTCTTTGTCCCCATGATTGACGCTTGTTACAGGCTATTCTCAAAGGAGAATTGCCAATAAAGTCTGTCACAGATGATTCCATTTAGCTGGATAGCGTGGAAAAGAAAGAGCCACAGTATAACAAAAATAGAAATGATAATTGTATTTTCATTCAAAATAATTTGGTCATAAAGCACTCAAAAATTCCTAATGCTTAATCAACCAGTGAAATTTAAGTGTAAGTTGGATCAATAATCTTAAATCATTATACTCATCAGTATGCATGCACCTTGAGGAAATTCCAGCATTTTTCCCTTTGAGTTAGAATATTAAGAAAACAGCCATTCCCTAATGCTGCAACAGCTTCACTCAAAAGCAGAGACTTACAACAACTAGATCTAACACTGACCTGAGGGTGCAGCCAGGGTAGGAGCAGGGTTCTTTGAAATTGACAGAAGCAGGTCAGACCTGGCCTAGGTTTTTCCAGTCAAAGTTTATTCCTTTTCCAGGACCCCCTTTGTGGAGGAAAGAAAAAAGAGGGCTTAAGCCCTCAAACTGCTTAGTTTCCTATTTTGCCCAACCCTCCAACATTTGCAGTTTCCTTCTGTCCTATAACCCAACAGCCAAAGTTACCAAGGATATGAAATCTCAGCAAAGCTAAAAAGCTAAAGCTTTTGAGAAAACAACTTAGGTATGTATTTCAGTATTTGTCACTCTGTCTCCTTTAGACTGCTGGTCAGTAGCTATAGCTCTGTATTCCATGAATACAGAATTCTGTGCTTCTTTCCTGCACTTTAAATATTTCTCTTTTGATGAATGTCTTTAAGGCTAAGGTCAATGAATACTCCATCGTTCAATCTATTCTTTTTAAGTTGGTTATTTTTATTTTTTTTTTTTGGGGGGGGGCGGGGGGTGACAGCTAAGTTTTCTTCCAGATTTGTTCTCTCTTTAAATCAAAACATTGTCCCTGCTACATTACAAAAAGAACTAATCATCTGATGAGGCACTTCCGGAATCGGTGCTGGGACCAGAGAGAGAAATAGGACAATATCCCAGCTAACTTCCATCTGTCCTAAAGAGGATGAAAATGCAATTTGTTGTCTAAACTGGGACACTATTGAGTAAAAGCAAGCTCTATAAAGAATTATGCCAGGATAAGAAGTGTAACCTGGACGCATGTGGTGTGTGTGTATGAGCTAGAGACAGTTAGATTCTGCAGGTCTTCTAAGGGGCTGCTAAACCAGGCAGTCTTAGGCGGCGGAGTCCCGCTCCCTGCGCAGACACTCCTGGGCTGCCAGCACAGGCACAGCGACCACGCCATCTTGGGAAACAGAGCTGCTTGAGACTAGGATCCTGGCCTCAGCACCACCCAGTCTGATCTCAGACGCATACCAGGACCCTGCAGCCACTGGGGACAGAGACCTGCGACCACAGCTACAGACCTGTGGACACCAAAAGTTCAGAAATCCCCGCAGCAGATCCATGAGTAACAGAGCCCATCCCCCCTTCCCGCAGGCTTGCAGGCAGCACCAGAGTAACTAACTCATAGACCCACCCCTTGCCGGGCCTCAGCGCTCCAGGAACTTTAGCCTGGAAGTACGTGAGCACCTTGGAACTGATCCTACTCGCACTGCCAGCTTCTGAGCCCTGGGCTGGGAGCAATCGCCCGAACACCAGGAATTTGTCCCGCGTATCACAGGCCCAGGGACCCCGATTCTCTGGGCAGGAGGCAGCATCAAGCACCAGTGACTTGACTGTGTTTCTTTTCACCTGCTTCTGCTATCCTGATTTCCTGGGCATTCATAATAAGAGCCAGTGACTCCAATTCCTGGTCCAAGGGCACACAGGGACCCTGATTCTCAAGGCAAGGTCTCACGAAGCAACAGAGACTCTGATACTGGATTCTGGGGAACTCTGACTCCTGGCGCACGCTAGGGGGCTCTGGTTTTCAACACAGCTTCAGGGAGGTCTCTGTTTCAGCACGGTGCAGGCAGGGTCCCTGATTCTAAGGGCGCATACGAGGCCACATTGAGCGCTGACAACACTGACTCTGAGCGAGCCTGGTTCCCACCAACCCACGACAACCACACATCTTAGTGTCAGAGCTCTTCAGTGACACTAGGGTGGTGGGAGGCTCCCACTGCACACGGCCCAGGCCCACGCAACTCGACTTTGGACCATCGGGAGATAATCAGAATGAAGAGATGAAACAACACCCAGAGGAAAGACAATGAGGAGTCACCAAGAAAGGACATTAATGAAGTTGAAGCATGAAACATGACAGGAAAAGAATTCAGAATAATGGTTGTACAATTCATTCACCGGATGGATGAGAAAATCAACAACCTATGCAAGAATCAGGAAGAAGTGAAAAGTGATATAGCTACAATCAAAAACACCATGGAAAGTTTCAACAGCAGACTAGAAGAAGCAGAGGACCAAATTAGTGAATTAGAAGATAAGGCAGAGAAACAAGCTCAATCTGAACAGCAACTGGAGAAAAAAATTAAAAAGCAGGAGAGCCTAAGGGAGCTTCGGGACAACATGAAACGAAGTAACATACGCATAATAGGGCTGCAAGAAGGACAAGAAGAGCAGCAAGGATTAGAAAATCTACTTGAAGAAATAATGTCAGAAAACTTCCCAGATATGGGGAAGAAAAAAGTTACACAAGTACAGAGAGTCCCAGGCAAGATGAACACCAAAAGACCCACACCAAGACAAGTCATAATAACAATGGCAAATGTACAAGACAAAGACAGAATTTTAAAGGCTGCAAGAGAGAAACAGAGAGTTACCTACAAAGGATCCCCCATCAGATTATCAAATGATTTGTCAACAGAAACACATCAGGCCAGAAAAGAATGGACAGAAATTTACAAAGTGATGCAAAGCAAAGGGCTGAATCCAAGAATACTCTATCCAGCAAGGCTATCATTCAAAATTGAAGGGGAAATAAGAAGCTTCACAGACAAAAAAAGGCTAAGGGAGTTTATCACCACCAAGCCAGCAATGCATGAAATGCTAAAGGGATTGGTGTAAAAAGAAAAACTAAAAAGCCCAGAAAGAAAGCAGCCACACACACACACACACACACACACACACACACACAAAAAAAAAAAAAAATAGAAATGGCTACAAACAAGTACCTTTCAATAATAACTTTAAACGTAAATGGATTAAATGGTCCAATCAAAAGACATCAAGTGGCTGAATGGATAAAAAAAACATGACCCATATATTTGCAGTCTACAAGAGACCCACCTCATTAGAAGGGACTCACACAGACTGAAAGTGAAGGGATGGAAAAATATCTTTCAGGCAAATGGAAATGAAAAAAGAGCTGGGGTAGCAATACTTATATCAGACAAAATAGACCTCAAAGTGAAGGCCATAACAAGAGATAAGGAAGGCCACTTCATAATACTAAAGGGATCAATACAACAAGAGGATATAACCCTGATAAACATATATGCACCCAATGCAGGAGCACCTACATACATACGAAAACTCCTGGAAGATATCAAGGGAGAGATCGACAACAATACAATCATAGTAGGGGACTTTAATACACCACTGACATCACTGGATAAATCCACTAGACAAAAACTCAGCAAAGAAACAGCAATCCTAAATGACTCCCTAGATCAGATGGACTTAATTGACATCTTCAGAGCACTTCACCCCAAAGCCACAAAATATACGTTCTTCTCAAGTGCTCATGGGACATCTTCAAAAATAGACCACATATTGGGTCACAAACAAAGTCTCCCCAAATTCAAGAAGATTGAAATCATACCAAGCATCTTCTCAGACCACAAGGCCATAATATTAGAAATAAACTACAATAAAAACAACTCAAAATATTCAAACACTTGGAAGCTGAATAGCACGTTATTAAATACTGATTGGGTTACCAATGAGATCAAAGAAAAAATTAAAAATCCTGGAAACTAATGACAATGAAAACACAACAATCCAAAACCTATGGGACACAAGAAAAGCAGTCCTGAGAGGGAAGTTTATAGCTCTACAGGCCTATCTCAAAAAACAAGAAAAAATGGTAGTAAATCATCTAAATCTACAGCTCAAAGAATTAGAAAGAGAGCAACAGGAAAAGCCCACAGTAAGCAGAAGGAAGGAGATAATAAAGATTAGAGCAGAAATAAATGACATAGAGACCAAAAAAAACAATACAGAAAATCAATGAAACAAAGAGCAGGTTCTTTGAAAGGATAAACAAGATTGATAAACCTCTAGCCAGGCTCACCAAGAAGCAAAGAGAAAGGACCCAAATCAACAAAATCAGAAATGATAGAGGCGAAATAACAACAGATCCCACAGAAATACAAATGATTGTTAAAAAATACTATGGACAAGTCTACTCCAATAAACTAGACAAGCTGGAGGAAATGGACATATTCCTAGAAAAATACAACATTCCAAAAACTTAATCAGGAAGAATCTAAAAATCTCAGTAGGCCAATAACTATAGAAGAAATTGAAGCAGTCATCAAAAAGCTTCCAGCAAACAAAAGCCCAAGAACAGACGGCTTCACAGGAGAGTTTTACCAAACATTCAAGGAAGAACTAAAACCTATCCTCCTCAGACGACTACAAAAAATCCAAGAGGAAGGAACACTTCCAAGCTCATTCTATGAAGCCAGCTTCACCCTAATTCCAAAACCAGGTAAAGACAACACAATGAAAGAGAATTACAGGCCAATATCCCTCATGAACATACATGCCAAAATCCTCAACAAAATCTTAGCAAATCGGATCCAGCAGTACATCAGAAAGATCATACACCACGACCAAGTAGGATTTATCCCAGGGATGCAAGGATGGTACAATATCCGCAAATCAATAGACGTGATACATCACATAAACAAATTGAAAGAAAAAAACCACATAGTCATATCAATTGATGCAGAAAAAGCGTTTGACAAAATTCAACACCCATTTTTGATAAAAACTCTCAGCAAGGTGGGAATTGAAGGATCATACCTCAACATAATAAAAGCCATATATGACAAACCCACAGCCAACATCTTACTCAATGGACAAAAACTAACACCATTTCCCCTAAGAACAGGCACAAGACAGGGATTCCCACTCTCACCACTCCTGTTCAACATAGTACTGGAAGTATTAGCCATTGCAATTAGACAAGAAGAAGAAATAAAAGGCATCCAAATTGGAAAAGAAGAAGTAAAACTGTCCTTATTTGCAGATGACATGATATTATACTTAAAAAACCCTAAATACTCCATCAATAAACTATTAGACTTAATAAAAGAATTCGGCAATGTAGCAGGATACAAAATTAACGCCAAGAAATCTATGGCATTTCTATACACCAATAGTGAATGTGCAGAAAGAGAGACTAAAAAAGCAATCCCATTTACCATCGCACCAAAAAACTTAAGCTACCTAGGAATAAACTTAACTAAAGAGGTAAAAGACCTCTACTCAGAAAACTACAGGACGTTGAAAAAAGAGATAGAGGAAGACATAAACAGATGGAAGAGCATACCATATTCTTGGATTGGTAGAATCAACATCATTAAAATGTCCATACTGCCTAAAGCAATCTATAAATTCAACGCACTTCCCATTAAAATGCCAATGGCATATTTCACAGGCCTATGATGAACTCTCCAAAAATTCATCTGGAATAAAAAACGACCCCGAATAGCTGCAGCGATCCTGAGAAAGAACAAAGTAGGTGGGATCTCAATACCAGATATCAAGCTGTATTACAAAGCCACTGTTCTCAAAACTGCCTGGTACTGGCACAAGAACAGACATATAGATCAATGGAATATAATAGAGAGCCCAGAAATCAGCCCCAACCAATACGCTCAATTAATATTTGACAAAGGAGGCAAGAACATACAATGGAGTCAAGATAGTCTCTTCAATAAATGGTGTTGGGAAAATTAGACAGATACATGCAAGAAAATGAAACTAGACCACCAACTTACACCATACACAAAAATAAACTCAAAATGGATAAAGGACTTAAATATATGACGGGAAACTATAAAAATACTAGAAGAATCCAAAGGCAACAAAATCTCAGATATATGCCGAAGCAATTTCTTCACCGATACAGCTCCTAGGGCATTGGAAACTAAAGAGAAAATAAACAAATGGGAATACATCAAAATAAAAAGCTTCTGCACAGAAAAAGAAACCATCAACAAAACAACAAGAAAACCCACTGCGTGGGAAAACATATTTGCCAATGTCATATCTGATAAGGGCCTAATCTCCAAAATTTATAGGGAACTCATACAACTTAACAAAAGGAAGATAAACAATCCAATCAAAAAATGGGCAAAGGACCTAAATAGACACCTTTCAAAAGAGGACATTCAGAAAGCCAAGAGACATATGAAAACATGCTCAAAGTCACTAATCATCCGAGAGATGCAAATCAAGACAACAATGAGGTACCATCTCACACCTGACAGACTGGCTATCATCAACAAATCAACCAACTACAAGTGCTGGAGAGGATGTGGAGAAAAAGGAACACTTGTGCACTGCTGGTGGGAATGCAGACTGGTGCAGCCACTATGGAAGACAGTATGGAGTTTCCTCAAATAACTACAAATGGAACTCCCATTTGACCATGTGATCCCACTTCTAGGAATATATCCCAGGAAACCAGAAACACCAATCAGAAAGGATATATGCACCCCTATGTTCATAGCAGCACAATTCACCATAGCTAAGATCTGGAAACAGCCTAAGTGCCCATCAGTAGAAGAATGTATTAGAAAACTGTGGTACATCTACACGATGGACTACTATGCTGCTATAAAAAAGAAGGAACTCTTACCATTTGCAACAGCATGGATGGAACTGGAGAGCATTATGCTAAGTGAAATAAGCCAGTCAATGAAGGAAAAATACCACATGATGTCACTCATTTCTGGATAATAAAGACCATTATAAACTTTTGAACAGTAATAGATACAGAGGCAGAGCTGCCTCGAACATACTGTCAAACTACAGCAGGAAAGCCGGGGAGTACAGGAATGGGTCATCACATAGGAAGCCAGCTCTCATGGAAATGCCTTCATAGAAATTAGTAAATATTCTAACAACAGAGGCTTATTGGAGATTTGTCCTAAAAGGAACGTCTTGAAATTCAGCACCAGTCAGCTCTAAATTTGAGTGATCCCCACTTACCCAAAGTTCATTGCCTGGTCATCTCAATTCTAAAATATAGTAAAGATCTAGAAAGTCTTTTGAGCAATTACAGGAGTTTCTCTGGTATGTTCTTCCCTAGAGAGTGCCTCAAATTCTTTCACAGATTCAATTTCTGC
The DNA here is from genome assembly GCF_014108235.1 of Myotis myotis. Taxonomy (NCBI): domain Eukaryota; kingdom Metazoa; phylum Chordata; class Mammalia; order Chiroptera; family Vespertilionidae; genus Myotis; species Myotis myotis. The sequence continues at coordinate 119,766,941 of NW_023416313.1, forward strand.
TGATGTTGAAGATAATTCTAATTAGTTAGACTTTCTTCATGGATTTGAAGTAGTAAATTGAATGGTTGGGAAAGGCTGTAAAATTGACTTTAACAATATTAAGAAATAATATTTAAATTAAAGAAAGAAAATTAAAAAAAAAAGACCAATGTTCTAACACAATGAACCTTAATTTTCCTGCCTGATAAACATCCAATGTTTAAGGTTTAAAAGCAGTAGAGTGCCAAGTTTTGGTGACAAGGTCTGGATAAATATTTAAAAGTAATTAATATTTTTCTTTCATGATGGTGCTGATGATGAAGTTGTACATGGGCTATTGTATCCATGAAGTAGTACCCATGAGTTTTAGGTATTCTGTTCATTTTAATGGACCTAGCACCCTATTGTTCATGAATTCAGAAAGCTTTTATACCACAAATCACTAGAACTTCAACTTCTATGAAGACTGAGGTTAAAGCCATAATCCTCTGATAGTGAGATCTACCTTCACCCTCTTTTCTAAAATGATATAAATTATAACAATAAATAACATCCAAATTGATTACTAGGATTAGCTCCCTCCTATTGTCAAAATCTACAATAATATACAAATATTTGAGTGATTGGGCAACTTTTTTAGGTTTTTCCATGATATATATACTAGAAGCCCAGTGCACAAAAATTTGTGCACTCGGTGGGGAAGGGGGGTCCCTCAGCCCGGCCTGTGCCCTCTCGCAGTCTGGGACCCCTTGGGAGATAACAACCTGTTGGCTTAGGCCTGCTCCCAGGTGGCAGAGGGCAGGCCCAATCCCTAGGTGCAGCCCCTGGTCAGGCTCAGAGCAGGGCTGATTGGGGAATTGGGGCGCCACCCCCTGTCATGCACAGAGCAGGGCGGATCAGGAGGTTGCGATGCCACCCTCAGTCACACTCAGGGTAGGGCCAATTGGGGGGTTGGGGCACCGCCCCCTGTCACACTCAAGGCAGGGTCAATGGGGAGGTTGCAGTGCCACCCCCTGTCATGCACAGAGCAGGGCTGATCAGAGGGTTGAGGCGCTGCCCCCTGTCATGCACAGAGCAGGGTCAATCAGGGGGTTGGGGAGCTCCCCCCTGTCACAGAGTAGGGCCAATAGGGGAGTTGAGGCACCGCCTCCTGTCACACACAGAGCAGGGTGGATCAGGGGATTGGGGCGCCGCACCCTGTCACACTCAGGGCAGGGCCAATGGGGAGGTTATGGCTCTACCCCGTCACACACAGAGCAGGGCCTGTGGGGGTCGGGGGGTGGGTTGAGGCGCTACCCTCTATCACCCACACAGCAGGGCCGATCAGGGGGTTGGGGCGCTGCCACTGTCACACTCTGGGCAGGGCTGATGGGGAGGTTATGGCTCTACCCCGACACACACAGAGGAGGGTCCGTGGGGTTGGGGGTTGGGTCGCCACACCCTGTCACACACAGAGCAGGGCCGATCTGGGGATTGGGGCACCACACCCTGTCACACACAGAGCCGCAGGGTGATCAGGGGGTTGGGGAGCTCCCCCCTATCAGTCACAGAGCAGGGCTGATCAGGGGGTTGGGGTGCCTTCCCCTGTCATGAACAGAGCAGGGCAGATAGGGAGGTTGTGGCCCCGCCCCCTGTCACACACGGAGCCGCAGGGCGATCAGGGGTTTGGGCGCTGTCCCCTGTCACGCTGATCCCGGTGCCGGGAGGCCTCGTGGCTCTGCTGATCCCAGTGCTGGGAGGCATATTACCCTTTTACTATATAGGATAGAGGCCTGGTGCATGGGTGGGGGCTGGCTGGTTTGCCCTGAAGGTTGTCCTGGATCAGGGTGGGGGTCCTGCTTGGGTGCCTGGCCAGCCTGGATGAGGGGATGATGGCTGTTTGTAGCTGGTCACACACCCTTCAGGGTGGGGGTCCCCACTGGGGTGCCTGGACAGTCTGCGTGAGGGGCTGAGGGCCGTTTTCAGGCTGGTGGGTGACTGAAGCTCCCAACCGCTCCTTTTTTTCTTTTTCTTTTTTTATTCTGGGCCAGCTTTAGCTCTGAGGCTTGGCTCCAGCTCTCAGGCCTCGGCTGCTGAAAGCAGGTATCTGGTTTGTTTTGGTTCTATAATTGAAACACTGTTTCAACTCTAGCTCTGAGATCCCGGCTGGATGAAAGCAGGTTTCTGGAGTTTGTTTAGATTCTATATTTGCAACAATGTTTCAAACTGCAACCTCAGAGGCCGGCAGCGGCAAGCGGGGAAAGTTGGTTTCCTCCGTCACTGAAGCAAGCAAGCCTCATGTTCACGTCAAGCTGCTTGGCTGCCGGCCACCATCATGGCTGGCAGTTAATTTGCATATTGCCTGATTAGCCAATGGGAAGGGTAGCGGAGGTATGGCTAATTACCATGTTTCTCTTTTATTAGATAGGATATATATCTTTGTTATTAATCCTCACTTGAGGATATTTTCCTATTTATTTTTAGGGAGAGTGGAAGAGAGAGGGGAAGACAGAGAGAAAAATCGATGTGGGAGAAACACATCAATTGGTTGCCAGGGCCCAAGGTGCCTGCAACCAAGGTATGTGCCCTTGACCAGAATCGAACCCAGGACCCTTTGGTCCACAGGCCAGCACTCTATCCACTGAGCACTTGGCTCAGTTTTTATGATTGGTCAAAAATTCTCACGAACATTGGGTGTTTATAATATATTTCTGTAATGTGTCCTCTTTTGAGAATAAACAATGATTAGAATAATGATTAGAAATTAGAATTACAATGAGTTTATTCTTTTCAAATTAATAAAAATGTTTATACTTTTTGTTAAACTAGGAGTTTAACTCCTAGTGAAACAATCATCATTTTTCTGGACATGTATTCTACTACCAGTTATATTTATCTCTTGTCTGTATGTGAACATTTTGCCTCACACTAATACTCATGAAAAATAAGATCATATTGCTGTTAAGAATTATTATGAATTTTAGTTTCCCAATTTCCTCTCTTTCCAAAACCAAAAGTCCTGCCCAATTGCAACCATGATGATGATAACTTCGAAAATAAAAATAAAAATGAGGTAAATACAAACGTTCTGTGTGTCACTCAAAACATCTGTATGAATACTTTGAAACATCTAAAAAAACAACAATTGTGAGTATACCCAACTTTGCTGTTTGTTGTTATTATTTCTGGTATCTTAATTAAGCAAATTGGGGTGAGTTTTTCATGATATAAAAGTCAGAGGTATTTAGAGCTAGCAGGTTTCTTAGAGGTATTCTAGTTCAATACTTTTATTATTTTTCCTGATCACAAAAAGGAGCCGGTTAAGTGACATACAGAAGGAGACATTGCTAACCAGCAGCACAATCATATTCTAGTGCAGTGATGGCTAACCTTTTGAGCTCAGCATGTCAGCATTTTGAAAAACCCTAACTTAACCCTGGTGCCATGTCACATATAGAAATTTTTTGATATTTGCAACCATAGTAAAACAAAGACTTATATTTTTAATATTTATTTTATATATTTAAATACTATTTAACAAAGAAAAATCAACCAAAAAAATGAGTTCACGTGTCACCTCTGACACGCGTGTCATAGGTTTGCCATGACTGTTCTAGTGCCTGATTTCAGTCCCAGACCAGCTCTAGCACTGTGCCCTGCCTTCCAGCTCCTGGGTTATTTTATTATAGACCTAGCAATCTCTTAAAGAAAAACTGTATCTCCAAATCCCAGGTACCCAACAATGGCAGGGAACTAGGGAGTGAGCGTGCAAGTGGGGCTCACCTCCTTGGTTACTGTAGCTGCTGACTATGGAAGGCAGGAAAGTATCTAGCCATATATACTGAAAAAGAACCAGGCTTTTCTGCAGAACTGTATTGTGATGGAGCCATGTTCCATCTGTATTAAGTGACAGCTGTGATAGGTGTAAATATCCCTGTGTTGTACATTTCATGGAAACAATACAGTTGGGCAATCTGACTCAGAACTGCAGCCTGCTGTGCATTACTTCTCAACATCTGAACAGTCAGACCTCAAAGGGGAAGAAAAAGTAGGGAGAAGGCAAGCCATCAGACCAAAATAATCACAGCTGTGGTGACTGCCCCAGTTACTGCCTAGGACCTAGGTGCATTTTTTAAAATTATATCCATTTATTTAATCTGAATTACTAAACTTAGATAATATCCTCATGTTACTGATAAATACACAGAGAGGTTACAGAGATTGCTAAGTGGCCTGAACTAACCATCAGCTGACCTAGGCCTGTTGATCCTGGTGTTCAAGATTTTTATTGCTATTTGAGAATATTTTATTCGTTGTTCTCCTCCTATGTTCCTCTGCTTCACTTCTCAAGAAGGTAGTAATTGAGGTTCATTAATATAAGAAAAATCAGTAATTTATACATTCTCAGACCTAGAAAACATAAGCATAATATTTTCTTAGCCTTTTAGAAGCTGCTGTGAGGTCAGACATAATAGTTAAACAGCGGAACAAATCACTTTAATGACTCACCACAGCTGTACAGTTTTCTTTTCTTTCTTTTTTTTATTTTTTTGGCATTGGATATTTAAACATGGAAAATGTAATAAAATCTTATAAAAGAGAGGAGTGAAAAATTATAACAAGCTGAATTATGAAATACATTGAACTATGATGACAGACAAAAGCCATCATAGTGGTGTACAGAGAGTGTTACTCCGCATCTGTTGAAGAATAGGGTCCTGAAAACCATATGGCACTTTGTGCCAAACATGGTCATACCTTATGGGTCCTGCCAATGTGTTTCCCTGTCCGTCATCAGTTCACCTGTGTAACCTGTGAAGCCATGGAAGTAATGATTTGCCAAAACACTGTAAATTATTCCCAAATACAATTCAGTCAATGGCATCAGGAAGCTGTTTTAAACAACAATATGTAAGAAAGTGAGAACAAAAGACAACTTTGAAAAGTATATGTATTTTTAAAGAGTTCTAAGGAAAAGATCATATGTTCAGAGTCCATATTTCCAGCTACATTTTTACATATCTGATAGTGACAAATTCCACTTCTTCATAGGTATGTACCTGCATCCAGGCACAAGGTGACCATTGAAAACATGGTCATGCTGGTTAGTGGTGCTTATTGTTCACTCCCTCTCCCTGCCAGTCTCTGTTTTCCCTTGTGTATCTCAGCTGTCAAGAGTGAAAGTGATTGGGAGCTTCAGGTTTAACTCTACCCAGTCCATAAGTCAATTTGCCCATTTCATAGGACATCATCACCTGCTCTACCACCCAGAGGTTTTGAAGGATGTCTTCTTGGTTCCAAAATACCACCCCTGTGCCTATCAAGTTGTGTCTCAGTTATCTATTGTTGCATAACAAACCACCTACAATTTAGTGGTGCAAAATAACCAACCATATATCTGGTCACATTTCTGGGGGTTCACAGTGAGGTGGTTTGCAGCTGGGATGGCTGGTCCCTGATCATGTGTTTTTAGCTGGGTTCCTTCATGCTACAGACTGGCTCATCTCAGCTGGCCTCACTCACATGCCTGACAGCTGCTTGAGGCTGTCTGCTAGGGCACCTTGTTTTTTTCCATGTGGCCTCTCATCCTCTAGTAGGCTAGACAAGGCTGATTTTTCTTATTTTGGTAGAAGCATTCCAAGAGGGACAGAGGAGATACTGCAGGGACACTTGAGACTTTTCTCAGAAGTCATGCAACACAATATTCACTGTGTAGTATTAGACCAGTGGTTCTCAACTTTGGCTGTACATTAGAATCACCTGGGAATCTTTTTAAAATCCTGATTTCTGGGCCTCATCCTCCGGAAATTCTGTTTCTTTGTTATGGGGTGGGGCCACAACATTAGTAACAAAGAAACAGAATTTCCGGAAGATGAGGCCCAGAAATCAGGATTTTAAAAAGATTCCCAGGTGATTCTAATGTGCAACCAAGGTTGAGAACCACTGTATTAGACAAAGAAAATAATAAGGTCAGTCCAGATTCAGATGGTAGGGAAATGGACACATTTTTAATCCATCACAGCATGCTTAACAACATTAAATAATACCCTCTGCTTTGTACTCCCCCATCCTTTAAAATAGGTTAAAATTGAATCAATTTTCTGATGGACATTTGTCACCCTGCTGGGTCTAGAGTCCTATCCTGAGCCCCAGCCTGTTGGGTTTCTTGTCCCTCAAAGAATAACTGTACCCCTGGACCTAGTTCCAAACATAAGGATGCTCCAATCATGGCAATAAACTTTTGTGGCTGTTATCCTTATTCATAAGATCAGACTGTTATCATAGAGCAGCGGTTCTCAACCTGTGGGTCGCGACCCCTTGGGGGTCGAACAACCCTTTCACAGGGGTCGCCTACCATCGGAAAACACATATATAATTACATATTGTTTTTGTGATTAATCACTATGCTTTAATTATGTTCAATTTGTAACAATGAAATTGGGGGTCACCACAACATGAGAAACTGTATTAAAGGGTCGCGGCATTAAGAAGGTTGAGAACCACTGCCACAGAGGGTCAGTCAGAGCACCGGGAAATCTCCCCTATTGGCCAAGATGGCACCGGGGGAGGTTCTTACACTCAGCTCACCCAAAGATAAAAATATGAATGGATAGGGCCCAAGAGCTCCAACAGCTAGTAAGATCATTGGATGAGGAGAGAGGGGGAAGCCGTCCTCTACTTTTTTTATAAGAACTGCAGCCTTGCACAGGAGGAGGAAATGGTCCTTCTTTCGATGGAAATCCGCCATTCTCCTAGATTATATGGTAACTAAGTAAAACCTCTTTCCTTTTGCACTAACATCTGCCTTAGGATTTTGGCTTTCATTGAGGCAGGCAGTAGAACCTGCGTTATTTGGTAACGAGACACCAAGTTGTTAAATTCTGGCCCAGATCATTCACCTAATAAATACTTACTAAGCTTCTGCTCTGTGTCACTAGACACTAGATACTTGACTTTCTGGTATTTTGAAGAGCAGATATATATATATATATACAGGTCAATTGCTTTGTAATGTAAAGATTGTGCTACAGAAGTCTAAATGACAAGCTGATGGGCACCACAGTCCAAGAAAAAGTTGACCAAAGAGAGGATGTTTAAACTGGATTCTAAAGGATGAGTAAAAGTTTGCCAGTTGATGGTGGCAGAGAAAGAAATTTCATGTGAACAAAGCTACACAGTTATGGTGAGAAGCTGAGTCACATTTTACATCCTAGTAAGCCCTTTTTATGTGAACATAAAGGCAAACATGGGATGAGGCAGAAAAGGCAGATTAAGTCTTACGGAGAAGCAATGAAGGTGAGAAGTTTGTTTGTTATACTGCAGATAGGAATCCAGCTGTCAGGTGTTCCCAGACTTGCTGATCCTCAGAATAACCAAAATTTCAGCCCAGATTAACAAATAAGGAGAGCCTTGGAGCGTGGGAATCTGAGTTTTTAACAACTATTTTAGTTTCTCTGATGACAATCCCTACTAAGAAGCCCTGTCCTAATCTAACAGGGGAATGAACTCACTAGGGTTTAAAATAAAGTGATGATTACATTTAGATTTTGAAAATGTGACTCAGTTGAATGGCAGTGTGGAGAGATGAGAGACACCAACTGGAAGGATGTCCCAATGAGGAAGAAAGCAATGACAAGGATTTGAAACAGGAATAGAGAAGGGTCAGACACAACAAACCTTTCTGTGGAAGAATCACTTGAGTTTTATGGGAGGAAAGTGAGGTAAATGAGGAAAGAAATAAAAAAAATAATGGACAATTCTAAAATTTCCAGCCCTGAGTGTAAGTAATGCCATTAGCTGAGTTCTAGTATTTGGAAAACTAAAATAAGAAGAATTATAAAGCATTTTACTTTACACATGGGGAATTTGAAATATCAATAAGATATTAAGATGGATCTGTCTATATGAAGTTGTAAAAGTGTGTATAAAACTTAAAAAAATAGTAAAGAGCCCTAAACTGAAAAATATCAACAAAAGATATGGTAGCTACAAAAGATACAGTATCTAAAGCCAGGAATCATGTAGAATAATAGTTCTCAAACTTTAAAGGGAATAAAAATCATCTAAGAATCCTGTTGAAAGGTTTGGGCTGTTCCCTAGAGATTTTGATTCATGAGGTCTGGGATAAATACTTGTAACCAGAAGTAAAGGTGATTACTAGGACTATATTATGAGAAACACTGATGTAGACAGAGCATAAGGATGTCAGAGAAAATTCCTGAGGGTACCAGCAAATAAGAGACAAAGAAGGAACAAAAAGCAATAGAAGGTGTTGTGGCCTATCTTGTCCCTCAAATTCACATGCTGAATGAAGTTCTGACTGCCAAGTACCTCAGAATGTGACTATATTTGGATATAGGCCCTATAAATAGGTGATTAAGTTAAAACTAGGTCATATGGCCCTGGCTTGTTTGGTTCAGTGGATAGAGCATCGGCCTGCATATTGAAACATCCCAGGTTCAATTCCAGTCAAGGGCACATGCCTGGGTTGTGGGCTCGATCCCCAGTAGGGGGCTTGCAGGAGGCAGCCAATCATTGATTCTCTCTTATCATTGATGTTTCCATCTTTTTCTCTGAAATCAATAAAAATATATTTAAAAAAAAAACAAAAAACAAACAAAACAAAAAAACCCTAGGTCAGTGGTTGGCAAACTCATTAGTCAACAGAGCCAAATATCAACAGTACAACAATTGAAATTTCTTTTGAGAGCCAAATTTTTTAAATTTAAACTATATAGGTAGGTACATTCAACTTTAAATTCAACTTTAAATTCACGGTTTTTGTCTTCCATTTTTCTTTGCTTCTTCTTTGTAGCCATCTCAAACAGGGCACCTAAAAAAATGTTTCATTTTATAATAATAAAGCCACCAACACAAAAGAATTACAATTCTTAAATTGATGACAAAAATACCTGTAGGATTTGCATGGTTGGAAAAAATACAGGTAACTTTATGCTTTGAGTAGGTACTTTTGTCACCCACGCGCGATTTGCAGACGCAACTAGCACTAACCACTGCACATGAGACTGCTGACTGACTGGCTCACTCAACTTGTGCATGAACCACGCTCCTCCCCTGCGCCTCCCGTTACCCAACCGACAGACACCCCCAACTTCTTCTAATGCCACTTCTTCAAAATAGACTCACCCAGGCTGAAAACCGACTTCTGCGCATGGGCCACGAAGTTTCAATCGCACTGTATGTGTGCGCCCGCATGTGGTATTTTGTGGAAGAGCCACACTCAAGGGGCCAAAGATCCCCATGTGGCTCACAAGCCTCGGTTTGCCAACCACTGCTCTAGGTCATATGGCTAACCCTTAATCTAATATGACTATGTCCTTATAAGAATTGGAGATTAGAACACAGATATACACAGAGGTAAGGCTATGTGGAGACACAGGGATAAGACAGCCATCCACAAGCCAAGGAGAGAGGCCTCTGAAGAATCTTATCCTGCTCTTAGCCTTAAACTCTTAGCCTCCAGGTCTATTAGAAAATTGATTTCTGTTATGTACTAGTAAGTGTATGGTGTTTTGTTATGGCAGCCCTAACAAACTAACACAGAAGCTAATATAGAGAGATCAACATGATAAGATAAAAAATAAGAGTAATTGCTAAGTGATCTTAGAAATATCAGCAGCAATAGAGAGTGGGGCATAAAGCAAAATACAATAGGTTAAAGATTTACATTGGTAGTTGCAAAGTGGGATTTAGGTTGATAGCTTGAGAAGTTGCACATTTGAGAAGTTGTTTTAGGATAGAGAAGAGTTGAACATGTTGATACTTAATAAAACAACACAAAACCTGCAAAGACTGTATTGAAAGTTAAAGAAAATTAAGGCAGGAGACAATTAGAAAGAAGTCAGAACGTGAGTATAAATGGAGGAGGATGAAGACGAGAAGATGAAGGAGATAGGGAGGAAGAAGGAGAGGGAAAAAAGGAAATGAAGAAGGATCAGAGGAGGAGAAGGTTACAACAGAAGAGAAGGCGAAAAAGATGGATGATATGATAAATTTGAAATAGAAAATTCTAGAAAGAGGGTGTTGACACTCTGTGTTTCTGAAAATAGGCATCTTTTTTCCCAGAAAAGTAAAAGGTGTGGTTATCAGCTGAGAGTTAGGGATTGTGGCTGATATTTTTACTGAAATTAAGTGAATACATGGCATATGTTGAATGGGAATCAATATGTTTCTGATGAAGTGTGACAAGACCTGGGCAGTCTAATTTTACCCAATTTACAAAATAAACAGGGGTACTTAGAGCCCATCCTTTCTGTCATTCTCTCTTTAGTTGACTGAATGCATCTGAAATCAGTCAATTCAGGCTTCATAATTAACTGCTTGGAAACACAATATTGTCTTTAAATTTTTGGTTTATGAAATAGAAAGAAAAGTAGGACCAACTATGACCTAGGTAGCTTTTTATAGTCTTAAGGATTAACTTAATGCATTTTTTTACACTCTTTATTGAGTTTCTTATATATGCCTATAAGGTCCTTAGGTAGTAACATAAGATACAAAAATAAATGTCATCTTTGATCTTATAGAGGTCATAATCTAATCATAAAAATTAAAAACTTGCCCTAGCCGGCTTGGCTCAGTGGATAGAACATCAGCCTGCGGACTGAAGGGTCCCAGGTTCGATTCCGGTCAAGGGCACATGCCTGGGTTATGGGCTTGATCCCCAGTAGGGGGTGTGCAGGAGGCAGCCGATCAATGATTCTCTCTCATCATTGATGTTTCTATCTCTCTCTCCTCCCTTCCTCTCTGAAATCAATAAAGATATATATTAAAAAAAACTTACATTAAGCATAAATACTGCACAACAGGTAAACATAAAGTAGAGAGGGAGGAGAGAGGAAGGATAACAATGACTAATCTTGTCAAATGATGTCAAAAGAAGTGGCTCCTATGTGGAAGGTCGCCAGGAAATAAAGCCAAGAAAAGGTGATTCCAGACAATTGGGACACAGGTATAAAGATATGGGGGCAAGAAGCAGCTGATCTGTGCAAAGGAAAGTATGTAAGGTGACACTACTGTCATTTAGGACATGAGAAATTGAATGGGGAGAAGTAAAATTAGAGGCAGACAAAAAGGCATAACATGAAGCTGCAGGCTTTATTTGCACATGTAAGCTAGCTCAGGACAATGGAGTAGAGAGGGAAGGAAGAGGTCCAACAGGGGTAAAATCCTGGAGATTACCATTACTGAAAGATTACAGGAAGGAAGCCTGTGGAAAGACCTGAAAATAAGCAACTGAGCAGTTTAAGAAGAGTTAGTAAAAGGTGGCATCAGAGAAGGAAATGGAGAAAAGAATTTAAGGAAAACATAGTAAACAGTGTCAAATGTCACTGAAAGGTCCATGAAAAAAAAAAAAAAAAAAAGAACTGAAATTCTTCTATTTGACTTGGCAAATAAGGGCTGGTATATATCTTAGCAAGGGATTTTTCAGTGATATGGTGACAACTAAGGTGTTAGTATCTATAGTCCTTTTTATTTTCTTCAGTGTCATACCACAGTGAACATAAAGTGCCACCAGATAAACAATGCTTTCTCATGATCTAGGCAGTTCACTTCCCATGGACACAGTTATCTTAATCACAGAATATAGGACACAACATAGGACAAAATATAGGACACAATATAGGACAAAAAAATTAGTCTGTAAAAGATAATCAATTAAGAATCCATTTAGGAGAAACCAAGATGGTGGCATAGGTAAACACCTGAAATTGATGCCTCTCACAACCACTTCAAAACTACAACTAAAAGACAAAACGGACATCAACCAGAACTACAGGAAGGCTGCCTGAGTAGAAATTCTACAACTAGAAGGAAAGAGAAAAGCACACTGAGACTCAGAGGAGGTGCAGAAGTAAAGTGCAGAGGTACTGAGGCACACGCGGAAAGGGCTGGCAACTGAGGACGCGGTTGTCTTTTTCAATTAGGAGGGAAACACAAGCTCCTGACTGCTCTGAACTCCAGTTCTGGGCAAATATCTGGGGACCCAGACTCATACGGGGAGAAACTGGACTGTCTGGCATCAGGGGGAACTCGAGGGTGGCTTTCTCTCAGAGGTGCTTGCAGTGATTACCATGGGACACTGAGACCCGGGGCCTCTTAGGGCAGGGCTGAGGATCAGCCATTGCTGTTTTCTCCGCCCTGTTGATTCCCTGAGACCCCACCCCACCCAAGCTGTGGCATAGGCTTTTGCATATGAATGGCCTGGCCCTTTGCAATCTAAAATTACCTAACAAAATGCAGCTGGGTCAGAGAGACCCAGAACATCCAAATGAAGGCCCAAGGCCCCACCACAGGTTGCATTGCTTCACAGCTGGGCCTCATCTAGGCACCTCCAAACCCCAAACAAAGAAGAGAAATCTCTCCATAGCTCCTGCTGGGTGGCCTCAGGCAGAGGCTAAATTAACACCTCCTTAGAGATACAAGAGCTAGTGTACCCAGTGGTCAGAGTGGGACCATCCAGATTACAACTCCTCAGATCTATAAGGGCCACACTCAGGGGTCAGACTCAGTGAGCACCAAAGCCCCACTGAAGCAAGTCTTGCCCCATAAGGGTGTCTCCAGCACAGAAGTTCTCCCACTGTAGACACAGCTGATTCTCACAGCCAATTGGCCTGGAGTTCAATTCCTCCCAGTGATACCTACAACAATCAAGGCTTAACTACAACAAGCCTGTTCACAAAGCCCACAAAGGGGTACACCAAGAGTGTCCACCTCACGTAATTAGGGAGGCTGAGCCACTGGGCCCTATAGGACACCTAGCACAAACAGCCACTCTATCAACACAGGGAAGCAGCCATAATGAGGAGACAAAGAAACAGGTCACAAATGACAGAAATGGAGGAAAGCAAACTACTGGATATAGAGTTCAAAACCATGGTTATAAGGTTTTTCAAGAATTTTCTAGAAACCACCAATAAATTTAGTGAGACCCTCAATAAATCTAGTGAGACCCTCGAGGATATGAAAAAGGACCAACTAGAAATTAAGCATACACTGACTGAAATAAAGACTATTATACAGAGATCCAACAGCAGACTAGAGGATCACAAGAATCAAGTCAAAGATTTGAAATACAAAGAGGCAAAAAACACCCAACCAGAAAAGCAAAAAGAAAAAAGAATCCAGAAACATGAAGATAGTGTAAGGAGTCTCTGGGACAACTTCAAGCGTACCAACATCCGAATTATAGGGGTACCAGAAGAAGAGAGTGAGCAAGATATTGAAAACCTATTAGAAATAATAATGACAGAAAACTTCCCCTACCTGGTGAAAGAAATAGATTTACAAGTCCAGGAAGCGCAGAGAACTCCAAACAAAAGGAATCCAAAGAGGACCACACCAAGACACATCATAATTAAAATGCCAAGGGAAAAACACAAAGAGAGGATATTAAAAGCAGCAAGAGAAAAACAGTTAGTTACCTACTAGGAAATGCCCATATGACTGTCAGTGATTTCTCAACAGAAACCATACAGGCCAGAAGGGAGTGGCAAGAAATATTCAAAGTGATGAATAGCAAGAACCTAGAACCAAGATTACTCTACCCAGCAAAGCTATCATTCAGAATTGAAGGTCAGATAAAGAGCTTCACAGATAAGAAAAAGCTAAAGGAGTTCATCACCACCAAACCAGTATTATATGAAATGCTGAAAGGTATCCTTTAAGAAGAGAAAGAAAAAAAAAAGGTAAAGATAAAAATTATGAACAACAAATGCATATCTATCAACAAGTGAATCTAAAAATCAAGTGAATAAAAAAATCTGATGAACAGAATAAACTGGTGAATATAATAGAATCAGGGGCAGAGAAAGGGAGTGAACTGACAATTCTTGGGGGGAAAGGGGTGTGGAGGTTGTAGAAGACAAAAATTGTACACCTATGGATGAGGACAGTGGGGGTGGAGGTTAAGGGCAGAGGGAGGGGTGGGAACTGGGTAGAAGGGAGCTATGGAGGGGAAAAAGAGGAACAACTGTAATAATCTGAACAACAAAGATTTATTAAAAAGGGGAAAAAATAATCCATTTAGAAAAAGATTTTTAAAACATCTATACTAATAATAGAGGAATATGCAAATTGTCCGGTACACCATCATGTAACGACCAATCAGGACAGGGGCAGGGCCACAGAGGAGAGCTCTCAGCATGCCTGTGCCGGGGGTTTTAAGGGCATGGAGAGGGAGGGAGCGCAAATAGGCAGTTAGGGGATCAGGCCAGGAGGGGAGAGCAAATAGGCAGGTAGGGGATCAGGCCAGGAGGAGAGATCAGATAGACAATTAGGGGGATCAGGCCAGGAGGGGAGCACAGATAAGCAGTTAGGGGGATGAGGCCAGGAGGGGAGCACAGATAGGCAGTTAGTGCGATCAGGCTGGCAGGGGGGAGTAGTTAGGCATTTAGGGCAATCAGGCCAGGAGGGGAGAGCAGATAGGCAGTTAGGGGGATCAGGCCAGGAAGGCAGAGCAGTTAGGGCCATCAGGCCAGCAGGGGAGCAGTTAGAGGCATCAGGAAGGCATGCAGGTGAGCAGTTAGGAGCCAGTGGTTGCAGATTGTGAGAGGGATCCCGGATTGGAGAGGATGCAGGCTGGGCTGAGGGACCCTGCCCCCATGCATGCATTTTGTGCACCGGGCCTCTAATGCATGTATAATTAGATTTTTTAAATTGTGATAATAACATTTAACATGAAATCCACCCTCTTAACAAATGTTTAAGTGCAACATTCAATGCTGTTATCTATAGGCACCGCATTGTACAGCAAATCTCTAGAATTTACTCATTTCACATAACTAAAAACAATTAGATGTCTTACTTATTTAAAAACTGTTTACATTTCCATTAAGTTTGAATTATCCTGATTTTTCATGGTCTTGATGAACTTAAGCCTGATTAACGTAACTAAAGCATGCTCAATAATGAGACATTGAGCTTTTCTTCTTTCAGAGAGCTTCCATTTACCCTTGATCACATATGCTCAATAAGAGAGACCTAATCACTTCCAAAGGAGTTTTCTGAGCACTATCCCTGACTCAAATGTAGTTTACTTTTGCCTTTTGGCAAAGAAGAAAGAAGAAATGAGGTAACAGCAAAAGTAAAGTTTTGTGATATTTTATTATCTCCTTCCAATCAGTCATTTCCTATGCTCTAGTTCCTAGGTCTCTTTCAGTTCTCCGTAACATAGGGATCCAGAAATATTATAGTCACTGTTCTGATGACAAGGAGTCCTATGGAGTAATCTCTGCTGTTTTCAAATGTTAAAGGCACCACAGATGGACTAACATTTTTAAATAAAATATACAGTGTTTTTAACTGAACAACAACAAAAAACCTCTTGCTTTATTTCAATAACAAAACCTTTATACTCTATTTGTTTAAATTAAGTCATCAAATAAATTAGAATGCCCTATATGAGGCATAGCCACAGACTAGACTTTGAATGAGATTGAGTTTCTCTTCTGTTGCCCTGTCAACCAAGACTTAAATGGCTTTCTTCCACTCCTAATACCTCCTCACCATGTGATAAGAGCTTTACCGCTTTACTCTTAGTTAGTCATGACTTATAAAATCAGCTGTTTTTAATACAGACTTCTGAAAACTTTATAAAATAATTCAAGTATTGAATTCCAAATTATGGAATCTCAGCCCATGTACCAATTTGCAGGAAAGAGATGTTATTTATTGCCTGATAATCAACCTATATATGTATACTGATATATCGAAGACACAGTGTTTGACTGTTCTGTCACATGGTTTGATAGCACCTACAGTGGTTAAAATTGGGACCACCCAAGCATACTTTGACTATGTTGTTATCTTTCCTTATCTGGGTGGCCATATTTTCCTTGCCATATAAAAGGCATCCAGCTCCTCAGACAAACCCCATTTGTAGCTGGCCAATCTATTTCTTGGCAATCAGAAAGCAAGCTGTTGAGTCTGCCAGCCTTACCCACCTGTCATGAGTCTCAATCTCCAAACAGCTGGTGAAAACCTATACAGAATTGAGTGCCAGCCCCTGCTGTGGAGATGGATGTGGCTGTGGAATTAAACACACACATGTTCACTCACTCTCCTTCTTACTTTGCAAACACATTGTGACAAATCATACAACCTCCTGAATGGATTTGATTACATTAAATGCCTCTGGTTAATTTTTTCCCCCCATAACATGTGGTATCTCTGACTCCAGATTTTGGGTGGAGCCAGAAGGACCCTGCCTGTAGAGTCTATGTGTCCTACTTCCATATACTCTGAAGTGGATTTTGTCCTCTTTTAGGCCAAAACTAATAGCAGCAGGGAGCAAGAATAGGGATCTTTCCCAGATATAGCACAGCAGGGCTCAGATTTTCTCAGGCAAAGGAAAAGAGATTATTTCCCCTCGATATTGGCTCCATTTATCTAAAAGCCAACTCTTTAACATGTTGCAATTCTCTGTTATAAATAAACCCAGTGGTGTGAGCCTTTCAGGTTATAGCTTTACTGTCAAGTATCAGGTGTCACAATCTGTACTTGATACAATAAACTTAAGACTTTAGATCGAGATGGGACTACCTGTCAATAATGCTGAACTATTAGAGATGAAGAGCCTGGCAGAACTGGTGCTATGGCTTTAAAGAGACAAGGAATTTAAAGTCAATAACAGAAGTTTTATTTATTCATTATGATTTTTGAGGACTATGCAAGGAGGTAAGGAATCTTATAAGGACAGACATATGAAAGGCCTTCTTATCACTTATCATACCGAAGTGCTCCACCACTCTTTCATTAGACCTACTTATCTAAGTATGTTTTAAATATTCCCAACCTACCCTTTCTGCATGCACCCATCACTCCCCACCACTCCTTAGATTTATTTTGTAGCGTATTTATCCTAAACCAAGCAAAACTTGCATGTAGGAAAGGATCAGTTATTTACACATAAATGTGCAGGTCCCTATTTCCACTGAATATCAAACCTGATTTCTGAATGGGAGGGAGAGGGAAAGATTTTGACACTATCTCCTTTAACTGTAATTACTTTCCTGTGCCTATAAAATCCAAATTATTTAACATCAACAAATCAACAAGTATCTGAGTTCTTAATGTTTTATTATATATCTCTGATACTATGGAGGAAACAAAAAGCATCTATCAATAGAGGACATGGTGGGCAATGCATAAATGTTTCCTGAAAGAACAAATAAGTGAGTGAACCAAGGGTTGGACAAAGTGCATATTATCATCTGTATTTGTGTTTATGGTCTCACGGTGGAAATGAAGTATTTATTTTGGGGTTACCATAATCATGTTCTGAACCAATTAAAAATAGACAAGGAGGAGGAAAATGAAGGTCAAAATAATACATTCTTTTTATTTTTTTTCAATGTAAAATTTTTTAAATTATTTTATTGCTTAAAGTATTACAAAGAGTATTACATATGTCTCCTTTTTTTCCCACCTTTAACAATCCCCTGGCCTGCCCTACCCCGAGTGTCTTATGTCCATTGGTTATGCTTATATGCATGCATACAAGTCCTTCGGTTGATCTATTTACCCGCACCACCTTCCCGCCCTTCAACCTTCCCCAGCTTACCCGCTGTAGTTTGACAGTCTGTTCTAGGCAGCTGTGCCTCTGTATCTATTATTGTTCAAAAGTTTATAATGGTCTTTATTATCCAGAAATGAGTGACATCATGTGGTGTTTTTCCTTCATTGAATGGCTTATTTCACTTAGCATAATGCTTTCCAGTTCCATCCATGCTGTTGCAAATGGTAAGAGTTCCTTCTTTTTTACAGCAGCATAGTATTTCATTGTGTAGATGTACCACAGTTTTCTAATACATTCTTCTACTGATGGGCACTTAGGCTGTTTCCAGATCTTAGCTATGGTAAATTGTGCTGCTATGAACATAGGGGTGCATATATCCTTTCTGATTGATGTTTCTGTTTTCTTGGATATATTCCTAGAGAAGTGGGATCACAGGGTCAAATGGGAGTTCCATTTTTAGTTTTTTGGGGAAACTCCATACTGTCTTCCATAGTGGCTGCACCAGTCTGCATTCCCACCAGCAGTGCACAAGTGTTCCTTTTTTCTACATCCTCTCCAGCACTTGTTGCTTATTGATTTTTTGATGATAGCCATTCTGACAGGTGTGAGATGGTATCTCATTGTTGTTTTGATTTGCATCTCTCAGATGATTAGTGACTTTGAGCATGTTTTCATATGTCTCTTGGCTTTCTGAATGTCCTCTTTTAAAAGGTGTCTATTTAGATCCTTTGCCCATTTTTTGATTGGATTCTTTATCATCCTTTTGTTAAGTTGCATGAGTTCCCTATAAATTTTGGAGATTGGGCCTTTATCACATATAACATTGGCAAATATATTTTCCCACGCAGTGGGCTTTCTTGCTGTTTTGTTTATGGTTTCTTCTGCTGTGCAGAAGCTTTTAATTTTGATGTAGTCCCATTTGTTTATTTTCTCTTTAGTTTCCAATGCCCTAGAAGCTGTATCAGTGAAGAAATTGCTTTGGCATATGTCTGAGATTCTGTTGCCTTTGGATTCTTCTAGAATTTTATGGTTCCCCATCGTACATTTAAGTCCTTTATGCATTTTGAGTTTATTTTTGTGTATGGTGTAAGTTGGTGCTGTAGTTTCATTTTTTTTGCATGTATCTGTTCAATTTTCCCAACACCATTTATTGAAGAGACTATCTTGGCTCCATTGTATGTTCTTGCCTCCTTTGTCAAATATTAATTGAGCATATTGGTTCGGAATGATTTCTGGGCTCTCTATTCTATTCCATTGATCTATATGTCTGTTCTTGTGCCAGTACCAGGGGGTTTTGAGAACAGTGGCTTTGTAATACAGCTTGATATCTGGTATTGAGATCCCACCTACTTTGTTCTTTCTCAGGATTGCTGCAGCTATTTGGGGTCATTTTTTATTCCAGATGAATTTTTGGAGAGTTCGTTCTAGGCCTGTGAAATATGCCATTGGCATTTTAATGGGAAGTGCGTTGAATTTATAGATTGCTTTGGGTAGAACGGACATTTTAATTATGTTGGTTCTACAAATCCAAGAACATGGTATGTTTTTCCATCTGTTTATGTCTTCCTCTATCTCTTTTTTCAACGTCCTGTAGTTTTCTGAGTAGAGGTCTTTTACCTCCTTAGTTAAATTTATTCCTAGGTATCTTAATTTTTTTGGTGCGATAGTAAATGGGATTGTTTTTTAAGTCTCTCTTTCTGCACATTCACTATTGGTGTATAGAAATGCCATAGATTTCTTGGCGTTAATTTTGTATCCTGCTACATTGCAGAATTCTTTTATTAAGTCTAATAATTTATTGATGGAGTCTTTAGGGTTTTTTAAGTATAATATCATGTCATCTGCAAATAAGGACAGTTTTACTTCTTCTTTTCCAATTTGGATGCCTTTTATTTCTTCTTCTTGTCTAATTGCAATGGCTAATACTTCCAGTACTATGTTGAACAGGAGTGGTGAGAGTGGGCATCCCTGTCTTGTGCCTGTTCTTAGGAGAAATGGTGTTATTTTGTCCATTGAGTATGATGTTGGCTGTGGGTTTGTCATATATGGCTTTTATTA
Organism: Myotis myotis; assembly: GCF_014108235.1. Taxonomy (NCBI): domain Eukaryota; kingdom Metazoa; phylum Chordata; class Mammalia; order Chiroptera; family Vespertilionidae; genus Myotis; species Myotis myotis. The sequence continues at coordinate 119,786,496 of NW_023416313.1, forward strand.
TGTTGAGGTATGATCCTTCAATTCCCACCTTGCTGAGAGTTTTTATCAAAAATGGGTGTTGGATTTTGTCAAACGCTTTTTCTGCATCAATTGATATGACTATGTGTTTTTTTTCTTTCAATTTATTTATGTGATGTATCACGTTTATTGATTTGCGGATATTGTACCATCCTTGCATCCCTGGGATAAATCCTACTTGGTCATGGCGTATGATCGTTCTGATGTACTGCTGGATCCGATTTGCTAAGATTTTGTTGAGGATTTTGGCATCTATGTTCATGAGGGATATTGGCCTGTAATTCTCTTTCATTGTGTTGTCTTTACCTAGTTTTGGTATTAAGGTGATGCTGGCTTCATAGAATGAGCTTGGAAGTGTTCCTTCCTCTTGGATTTTTTGAAATAGTCTGAGGATAGGATTTAGTTCTTCCTTGAATGTTTGGTAAAACTCCCCTGTGAAGCTCTCTGGTCCTGGGCTTTCGTTTGCTGGAAACTTTTGATGACTGCTTCAATTACCTCCATAGTTATTGGCCTATTGAGATTTTTAGATTCTTCCGGATTAAGTTTTGGAATGTTGTATTTTTCTAAGAATATTTCCATTTCCTCCAGGTTGTCTAATTTGTTGGAGTAGAGTTGTCCATAGTAGTGTTTAACAATCATTTGTATTTCTGTGGGGTCTGTTGTTATTTCGCCTCTATCATTTCTGATTTTGTTTATTTGGGTTCTCTCTCTTTGCTTCTTGGTGAGTCTGTCTAGAGGTTTGTCAATCTTGTTTATCCTTTCAAAGAACCTGCTTTTGGTTTCATTGATTTTCTGTATTGTTTTTTTTTTGGTCTCTATGTCGTTTATCTCCACTCTGATTTTTATTATTTCCTTCCTTCTGCTTACACTGGGCTTTTCTTGTTGCGTCTTTCTAACTCTTTGAGTTGTAGGGTTAGATAATTTATTCTCGTTGTTTCTTGTTTGTTGAGATAGGCCTGTAGAGCTATAAACTTCCCTCTCAGGACTGCTTTTATTGTGCCCCATAGGTTTTGGATTGTTGTGTTTTCATTGTCATTAGTTTCCAGGATGTTTTTAATTTCTTCTTTGATCTCCTTGGTAACCATATCAATATTTAATAACATGCTATTGAGCTTCCAAGTGTTTGAGTATTTTGTGTTGTTTTTATTGTAGTTTATTTCTAATATTATGCCATCATGGTCTGAGAAGATGCTTGGTATGATTTCAATCTTCTTGAATTTGGGGAGACTTTGTTTGTGACCCAATATGTGGTCTATTTTTTAATCTGTCCCATGATCACTTGAGTGGAATGTATATTCTGTGACTTTGGGGTGAAGTGTTCTGAAGATGTCAATTAAGTCCATCTGATCTAGTGAGTCATTTAGGATTGCTTTTTCTTTGCTGATTGTTTGTCTAGAGGATTTATCCAGTGATGTCAGTGGTTTATTAAAGTCCCCTACTATGATTGTATTGTTGTTGATCTCTCCTTTGATATCTTCCAGGAGTTTCTTTATGTATTTGGGTGCTCCTTCATTGGGTGCATATATGTTTATCAGGGTTATATGTTTTTGTTGTATTGTTCCCTTTAGTATTATGAAGTGGCCTTTCTTATCTCTTGTTATGGCCTTCACTTTGAGGTCTATTCTGTCCGATATAAGTATTGCTACCCCAGCTTTTTTTTCATTTCCATTTGCCTGAAAGATATTTTTCTATCCCTTCACTTTCAGTGTGTGTGAGTCCCTTATTCTGAGATGGGTCTCTTGTAGATAGCAAATGTGTGGGTCATGTTTTTTTATCCATCAACCACTTGATATCTTTTGGTTGGAGCAGTTAGTCCATTTACATTTAAAGTTATTATTGAAAGGTACTTGTTTGTAGCAATTTCTTTTTTGTGTGTGGCTGTTTTCTTAGTATTTTATTTCTTCTTTTACACCAGTCCCTTTAGCATTTCTTGCATTGCTGGCTTGGGGGTGATAAACTCCCTTAGCCTTTTTTTTGTCTGTGAAGCTTCTTATTTCCCCTTCAATTTTGAATGATAGCCTTGCTGGATTGAGTATTCCCAAGAATACTCAGTCCTCAGTCTTGAGCATTCCCAAGAATATTCAGTCCTTTGCTTTGTATCACTTTGTAAATTTCTGTCCAATCTTTTCTGGCCTGATGTGTTTCTGTTGAGAAATCATTTGATAATCTAATGGCAGATTCCTTGTATGTAACTTTCTGTCTCTCTCTTGCAGCCTTTAAGATTCTCTCTTTGTCCTGAACATTTGCCATGGTAATTATGATGTGTCTTGGCATGGATCTTTTCGGGTTCATCTTGGTTGGGACTCTCTGTGCTTGTGTGACTTTTTTCTTCTCCACCTCAGGGAAGTTTTCTGATATTATTTCTTCCAATAGGTTTTCTAACCCTTGTTCCTCTTTCTGTTTTTCTGGCACCCCTATTATTCATATGTTGTTTTGTTTCATGTTGTCCCATAGCTCCCTTAGGCTGTCCTCCTGTCTTTTAATTCTTTTCTCCAGTTTGGGTGTGTTTTGTTACCCTGTCTTCTAATTTGCTAATTCGGTCCTCCGCTTCTCCTAGTCTACTGTTGGAACTTTCAATGGTGTTTTTTATTGCAGCTATATCACTCTTCATTTCTTCTTGATTCTTACATAAGTTATTGATTTTTTCATCTATTTCTTCTTGTTTCTTACACAAGTTGTTGATTTTTCTCCTCCATCTGGTTTATGCACTCTAGGACCCTTAATCTGAATTATTTTTCTGTCATGTTGCATGCCTCTGTATCTGTGGCAAGAGCTCAGGAGATTTATCTCAGTCCTGTGGCTGAAGCAAGGCTCTGAGCACACTCCAGCGAACAGACTTCCTTGGCACACCAGGAAGTGGCAACGCCCACCTGACAAATCTCCAAGGGCCACCTACTCTTATCCCTGACCCTCACGCCCTTTGGATAACATAGCAAGCATGTCCCTATTGCATTGGCTGCTTACCCCTTTATATACAGCTGTACTTCCTCAATAAAGTTAGACCTGTGTCTCTGAACCTGGTCTCCGGAGTCATGCATACAAGATAACCCAGCGCATTGGACTCCATCGTCCTCACCCCTGAGGGATCCCCTGTCTCATCTGGCACCCAAACAGGGACCAAGGAACAGCACGCTCCACATCGGGTGAGTGACCCTCTGTAACGATGGGAAATCTTACCCCTTCAGCCCATCAGGCGCTCCATACACTCATGCAGAGTAGGAGAGTAAAAGTAACAGTAAAGGAACTACAAAAGCTCTGGAATGTTCTAATAGCATTTAACCCCTGGCTCTCCACCACCAGTGGTGTGGGCAGGGGAACAGAAGACCCTTTGCCTCCCTATTCCTCTCCAGAGCCCCCGCAGATCCCTGGGCTTTTCAACAAGCCAAAAGTAGTTTCTCAAAGCTCAAGGAAGGCTGAAACTGAGACAGAAAAAATCTCTAGTGAGGTAAAAGCAGGGGAGTCTCACCAGGAGGTTTCCTGCTGGAGTCATCTCCCCCCCCCCCCAGCTCCCCTTGCAGAGCGAACAAAAAGTTTAACTGCCCAGCGGCCCCCAAGTAATCCTTTCATGGGGGACACGGATGATAATCCATGGACAGGGATATATCAATCCATGTGTAGCCAGAGAGATAGAGCAAAGATATATTTAGGGCTAGAGACCCCTGGACTCTTTCCTGTGAATGTTAACCCCACAGCTGCAGCAAATGCCACTGGACCTGCAACAATATTCCCAATATCCAAATGGTTAATGCAGAAAAAAAAAAAGAGGCCGTTGGCAGGGAGAGCAGGGAGAGAGAGTTCTTTGTTGCTTTTTACTTATCTGAACTATGTTGGACTCAAGGACACAAGCTGCTAGTAAGCATAACAATTTCTTTGTCCAGTTTTCTTCTCTTTAACCCTTCCAATACTAAATTAGACTAATACAGTATACTTGGGATTACATAAGGAAGAAAGCACCTGCTCTTAGTAATCTAAAGAAATGCTGAATGTTTAACTTGCCAACTAAGAGTATAGAAATTCATTGTTAAGAATATCTTGTGCTTTCTCTGAAAAATTCGGTGTTCAAAATATGTTATTCATTGGTCTGATTAGAAAAGAGAATAAATTCTATAATCACAACCGAAATTTTTGTATACAGGGATCAGTTTTGGTTTGATTGGTGTCTCTTGATAATTATAAAAAGTATATAATCTTTAGATCATATATACACATATATATTTAATGGTCTTTCAAGTTAGATTTCAAAACTATAACCCAGGAATGACTTTGAGACATTTCATGGGCCCTGAAATGTTTTCAAAAGTTTATTCTCTCTTCTTAAAGGATTTTTAATAAAGCCAATTTAATATGCTTAAAATCACATGGAGAGCTTTATCAGATAAAAGTTAATGAATATATATATATCTTGAGTTTTTGCCTAAGAAAGAAGAGGCAAAGCCAGTTATTTTGTTTAATATTTCTTAAAATACAGCAGTAGAATTTTAAGATATAATTTAAAATAACAGAAGCTCATTAATAATTTTTAATATTTTACGACAGCATATTATACATTTATTACAAACAAGCTTACAAACTAATTCTTTAAATGTTTGGCAGCAATATAATTTAAGGACATGAAAGGATTTAATCCCTTCCACTTTGTGAAAGGCTCCCTGGGAAGGCACTTAAGCATCCTATATTGGCCTCTCTCACCCTTTTTGCCAAGAGGGTCCCTCTTCCAATTGCCCACAGCTGTTGCCTGAGCTCTCTGTTCATGCTAAGGTTAAAGCCTCATAGTGGCTAGTACCATAAATCTGTCTCTCTCCCAATGGCGTGAGCTGGGCCCTCTCTGGAGAAGAAACCTGGGTTCCCCAAGATATGTGATCAATGCCGGGGCCCCGCCAGCAGGTGAGGGGATCCCAAGGCAGTTGCTGGGCATGGAGGCCATAGGGACATAGGCTACCAAGGAGACAGAACTGAACCTCACATCACCCTGCTTGGTCCCAGAGGATGGCTGGTTAGCCAGAGATGGGTAAAATTCCTCAGGGAGAAATGACCTAAGACAGGAACAGTCTCAGAGGGGCCTTAGGAGAGAAGTTTGAGGCCAACAGAGGTGGAACACAGATCCTCACTGCCCCCCACAATTATGCAGGGGCTTGAACATTCGCCCCTTCTGAGGGAGGTCTCCTGCACCCATGGCTGCTTCTCAATTCCCATGCCCAACTGAAATCGGTACCCAGATGACAGAAACTTGGCTAATAGCGGCTATCCTATATCTAAATCCAGCTTAACACCAGGAATGCTCAGGGCCTTCTCAAGGATGCAAAATAATTCTTTCCATTAATATTTACAGTGTAAACTAAGATTGTTGTTAGAGTATTAAATTTGACAGTAACGAGTTTAATTGAAACAAGTAGTATTAACCAAAATTTTCATTTCATAGAAAAATTGCTTAACATGCAATGAACCTAAAGCAGTCATATTTTTGTGCAAAAAATTAAAATTTAAAGTTATCTAGACTGCATTATAAATTTTCCAAAAAGTCTTCTAATAATTAATTCAAAAAGGAGGGGATGGTGGAAAAATACCATGTAAGGAAAAATATCCTGTAACTAATTTACATCTAGAAATTTTTTTCATTTATAATGCTAACAGCAAGACACACATGCAAAACATACGTGGTGTCAAAATAAGCCAAAGGAAATTCATTTAAGCAAAAATAAATAGAATCCCAAGTAAAGTTTCCTTTATTAACCTTTGGTTGAGAATACGTTTGTATATTTTTAGAAAACAACTCCAAGGCCATGTAGATTCCTGCAACAGAGTGGAATTATCAGCAATACTCCAGCCATGAAGACAAGAGGAAAAACAATCCAGAGATAAAGGCAGCTAGCTTGCACAAGCTATTTCCTCATCTAACCCTCTCTAGCTACAAGCATCTCATACGGGCATGCAAAACCTGTGGCCCCCTATTGCCTTTAGGCCCCCTCCAGCCACAAGGGGTCAACCCCCGGGGGCTCCAACCCAATGCCTTATGGCAAGCAGAGATGACCCATATTCCCAGCTCCGATAGACTCAAACATGTACATGTAATCGTTGACACTTGCTCTGGGGCCACATATGCTCAAGCTCACACAGGTGAAAAGACTCGTCATGCAATAGCAACCCTCAATGGGGCATTTTTAACATTAGGCTTCCCCTAGGAAATTAAAACAGATAATGGCCCCTGCTACACTAGCGAGGCTTTTCAACAATTCCTCATGAAACATAACATCAAGCACGTTACTGGCATAACATACAACCCACAAGGGCAAGCCATAATAGAAAGACAAAATAAAGAGTTAAAAATCCAGCTTACTAAAGAACAAGGGGGGGGGGGGGAAGATAGACCAAAGATTAACACCTCAACAGCAACTATTACAGGCTCTCATAACCCTCAATTATTTTCATTTTGCCCCTGACGGTCTTCCTCCCATTTTCAAACATTGAGGAGGTCTCAGAGACATACCAACACCTCTCCCCTTGGTCCAGTGGAGAGATCCACTAACCGGGGTTTGGAAGGGCCCCGACACACTCTTAAACCAAGGGAGAGGGCTTGCTTATATTTTTCTAGAAGGTGAGAAAAATCCTGCGTGGATTCCTGCCCGTAACTTCAAACCCTGCACCACCAGTGATGAGCCGTAGACCACCATCATCATCACCATCACCATCACCCTTGGTAGAGGAAATGGAGGACCTGACCATAGAGGACAGCCAGCCCCGGCGGTGGAGACGACCACGACACCAACGGGCCCACAACATTACCTGGGGAGACATCAAGAATCTACAGGACTAAGCTGCATGCATGGCACCAGAAGGCAATCCGTCAGCAGGGACATTATTCCTATTAATATGTGCCATCATAACAGCGAACTCTCAGGCGCGAGCACAACATGTATGGGTGGCCATACCTCATCCAGGGGTGCTCATGCCTGTTAGTGCCGACAACCTACAATTCCCCGCTGTCCAAGTGTCTAACTGCTCTGTAGGCTTACCCTGTGACGGAGCGGAACCGGTCTCATCGCCATGGAGCGGGATGGTATGGGCTGATACCAGTAGCCCTAATCTCCTTAAGTGGACTCTAGATAATGGGACTACTGCAGGACAAGGGTGGATATACCTAGCACCTCATGAAACCGGGGACTTTTACTGTAATAACCATTTCTGTAAAGAGGGGGTTATGCTGGGACTTAATGCAACCTTTCCCTTGGCCTTATCGAGCTAGACCAGGGTCTCCACCAGCCCCTCCACAGTACCCCTCTGCCCTTACCTTTTCCTCTCTGAGGAGTCACCCCCCATACGCCTCCCTTCCACGAGCATCCCCTGGGTAGAATGCCTCCACGACTCACAACCCGACGCGCAGACGGGCACCCTGGGAATTTGGGGGAGACAGTTAAGAAAGGGAATGACACCATTTGCACTAAGAAACCCCATACAAGGGTTGTGCTCCCAATTCAGGTGGTGGGATTTATGCTGGCCCAATACATGTATTGATCAAAGAGCCTTCACCAGCCTAAAAGGGGCCCACCTGTATAACGGCACCTGGAAAAAGCTGACAAGTAGATGAGACAACAACGTCACAGTCAACCCCAAAGCCACTCATAGTTTTAGTTACTGGCCCTGTGAAAGACCCCCCTTCTTCTTACAAAGCAATTATAGCGCTTTTACTTGTACCCAGCAATCTTGTATACTATCTAATTGCTGGAATCCAAACCATGCCTACGCTCTAGCCATGCGCACCCCCTCGCTACTATGGGTTCCAGTAGAAGTCAGCGATTGGGACGGGCTGGGTGAACTAATAATTCATAAGGAATTCCAGAAAATAGAAAAAAGGGCTGTAGGACTAGTAATATTAATAATCTCTTCCATAATAGCCGCTATAGAAGGTATGGCCACAGGAATCACTTCCCTAGCCCAGGATGGATTAACAGTGCAGAGTCTAAACTCCTTATCAGAGGTCACGGCCCAAGCCTTTGCTACACAAGCAACAATAAACCAACAGGTATGGGGGGTGTTACTCAATTTACAACAACAAATAGATTTAATCCAAGAAGACCTCGATAATTTATGGCAAATATCACACACCCAATGTGATATAAGATACGCTGCCATCTGTGTAACGCCCATTCCAGTGAGAAATGCCTCCTGGGAGCACAAAAAATTAGCAAATCTCCTTAAAGGTCCATTCAGCCAGGCATTCCTAAACAGCACCTATCAGCTCCAGTGAGAAATCCTAAAAATCAACAATACCCAAGTGAAACCCGTTGAGTTTAGTTTCTTAAGTGATGCCCTCAGCCATCTAACCTCCTGGTTAAATCCTGCTAACATATTCATATGGGCCATCCTAGCAGCAGGAGGCCTCCTTGCATTCTGTTTGTTTCACTGCTTTTACTCCATGATCCAAAGAATAGATGCACAGCAAGCTATGATTATCCATATCCAGCAGGCACTTATAAAAAGGGAAGGGGGAGATGTGGGAAGAGCTCAGGAGATTTATCTCAGTGCTGTGGCTGAAGCAACACTCTGAGCACACTCCAGCGAACAGACTTCCTTGGCACACCAGGAAGTGGCAACGCCCATCTGACAAATCTCCAAGAGCCACCTACTCTTAGCCCCGACACTCACGCCCATTGGATAACATAGCAAGCATGTCCCTATTGCATTGGCTGCTTACCCCTTTATATACGGCTGTACTTCCTCAATAAAGTTAGACCTGTGTCTCTGAACCTGGTCTCCGGAGTCGTGCATGCAGGATGCCCCAGCGCATTGGACTCTGTCATCCTCACCCCCTAGGGACCCCCTGTCTCATGTATCACTTAGCTGTTTTTCTGGCGAGTCTTCCTTTTCTTTCCTTTGGGGGTTTCTTTGTCTACCCATGTTTGATCATACCGCCATACCTAGATGTTGAGTCGTTCAGTGGCTGCTCCTTGGGTGGCAGTGTCTCCTTGGGCTGCGGTTGCTCTTCGGGAAGTTGTGGTAGCAGCTGCTCCTCAGTTGGTAGCAGCTCCTCTGGTGGGTGCTGTTCACAGTTGTGGTGGCTCCTCTGGCTGGTGGGTAGAGGCTTCACATACAGCTGCTGTTCCTCAGACAGAGCTCAAAATAATACATTCTTAATGAGAAAGTCTAGGTTGGAAAATGTGCCTTTAGTGCGTGCCAATAATGGGCTTCCTAAACCCCAGAATTAGGCAAAACTACCTAGTCATAGACATCGTAGACACCCAAAGGATTTTATGTTGAAGTTGTCCTCAGAAAACTTTTGAAGCAGAGAAGCAAGAAATAATGTGTAGGGCAGCCTGGCCATCAAGAAAGGATAAGAGAGAAAGAGGACAAGTTGTGACCACCCAGTTTCTCTTCCCAGGCCCATCAATTAGGTCAAGAAGCCAGTGTGTTTAGGAAAAAAGCCTTCCTCCTGGAAACAAAAAAAAGTTGAGAATAAGTGCCACTCCCCTTTAACAATTCACCATAAGTTGCCCAACATAATATGTAGTAACATGACAAAGAACTAGTTTGAACATATTGGAGTAAAGGGACAATCTTGGCTTGAGTCTCAAAAGGAGTATTTGAGTGAAGGAAGAGGCATTCCTGTGACTTGGAAGGAGAGTTTTGGGATGGTGCCTGGGGAAGAAAAATATCACAGCACAAGCAAAGGTATAAATGGGCATAAATTGTTTTGTTGTTTTTTTCAATTCTTTATTGTTGAAAGTATTACATATACCCCCCTCCTCCCCCATAGACCTCAGACAATAGGGGGGTAAAGGCCATTCACTTTCATTCTCATGGTGCTCTCATTATTCCCTATGTGTGCACTCACATTTCTAGTCTCTGCACCTCTGCTGCACTGGTCTGGCCAGCTGGTTGCCCTCACAACCCATCTCTACCTATAGGTATTATAAAGATCCTCTGACATCACCTCAAATGTCATTCCTTCGGAGAGCCTTTCCAGACCTACTTCCCACCCTCTCTCAGAACATAGTTCTGTTCTCCATCCCTCAATATCTCATAGTGTTTTCTTCTAGTATTTTCAGATTTTGCACTGTTTCTTAGTCATTATAAACCTGTCTGCCTCCCCAACAAGACTATGAAGTCCCAAAAAAGTGGGACTAGGAATATGTCTTTTTAACCCTCAGAAATTTAGGAGAGTCAGTGTTCAATGAATGCACTTTTTGGTGGTGGTGTTAATCCTTATCAAAGGATATTTTTTCCATTGATTTTTTTTTTAAATAAAGTGAAAGGGGGTAGGGGAGGAAGGGAGAGACAAAGAAAGAGAGAAAAAGAGAGAAACATTGATGTGCCTCCCCCTGGGGCAGAGGATCAAACCTGCAACCCAGGTGCATGCCCTTGAATGGAAATTGAACCTGAGACCATTCGGGTATGTAGGCCAACACTCTAACCACTGAGCACACTAGTCAGAGTAATGCATTTTTAATTATAGGAATCTCAAGCACTGGAGATAGTGTTTTTTTGGATAAAATTAATCTTGGTTTTCTGAAAAGTTCTTCATAACCATTGATCTTAAAAGAGTAAAGGTCATCACTCCAGTCCTGTTTGTTTTATAACTAACAAAGGGCAAAATAGGCCTTTTTGAAAAATACACAAACCTCCTAGTTGGGTTCTCAAACACTTAACTACTAATCTTACCTCTAGTTCAAATGGCACAATTAAAATAGGTGACCTCGAGGGTGACTTTCAGGCACAGAAAAGACGATAGTTACTTTGGCTTTAACATAAGCTAATCAAAGTTACTAATTAAAAAGCATATTTTTCTAAGCTTTTAGGTTTAATTTATAATTTTATAAAGATTTTAAAAGATACATTAACTAATATATCTTTTAGTCTGCAGGCCAATGCTCTATCCATTGAGCCAAACCAGTCAGGGCTAACTAATATATCTTAATTACTTATGGCATGTTATTTAAAATCTGATAAACTTATCACTTATAAAGAGTGTTCAATAAGAGAGAAGTTAATTCCCTTTCACTGCATGTATACATTTAATATATTTGATTTTCAATTGTTTCTAAGAACTAGAAACTTTCTAAAATATAATTTATTATAAATCAAATAAATTAAAAGGATAAATTTCACAAATCTTAAATTTTCTTAGCATTTTAATACTTTTTAATACTGTTTAATACTGTTTAATACTGTTTAATACTGTTTAATACTGTTTAAACTTAGCTAACTCTGAACTTTTGACTGAAAACCATAATGATATCAACAATACTTTGAATTTTAATCATAAGGCTTATTTGTTAGATATCCTGATTTGGCCACTGTTTAAATTACTCAAACATATACAGATAACTTCTATGGGATATTGTGGGCCAGATTTACTTATCATTTCTATAACTTTACTCTTCACTCCCAGGTTAAAAGACACTGACAATTAAAGGGCTGTTGTGATGTGAATATTTGTGTCCACCTCCCAAACTTATATGTTGAAATCTAATGCTCAGTGTATTAGGAGGGTGGGCCTTTGGGAAGTGATGAGGTCATGAGGGTGGGACCCTCATGAATGGGATTAGAGCTCTTATAAAAGAGCCCAGAGAAAGCTCCTTTGCCCCTTCCATCATATGGCAGTCTATACCCCAAGGCCCCCAATGGAACCTGGCTATGCTGGCACATGCATGTTGAACTTCCAGGCTCCAAACTGCAAAAAATAAATTTATGTTGTTGTTAAGCCACCCAGTCTGTGGTATTTTATTATAGCAGCCTGGTTGGACTAAGATAGGGCATTTATGTTACCCTAAGCAAGTGGAGGTTTCCAATTTAGTGGGCCAAGATTAAATATTACCCAGAAAAAAATGAATCTGAGGTTCAGGATTAAAATATTGACCAAGAACAGATGTAACAGATTTAATCTTTGTCAGTCATTGTAACTAAAGTTACATTGTGAAAGTCATTGTAAAATTCAATGGAAAAGTCATTTTTATGAGTCATATAAAGGGACAGACTTCCCAGCCTACAACCCTAGATTGAAATTCTACATTGCTTAATTCTACCCTCTGATTTGAGCCTTTTTTCCACTTTTTTTCCAGGTGCAGTTAATTTGCTTCCCTGATTATTTGGATTTGAGAGTTTTGTTGTTTTGTTTTGTGTTGTTGGCCTCTCATGACATTTTAATGTCTTTCTGTCTGACTCTAATGACACTTTTTTTCATTTGATTCTTTGAACACTAATGTATTTCTTTCATATGTTGCATCACTTGACTTGAGTAAATAGGATTCAATATTTTTCCTATTTTTAAAAAGCCACAATCCCTAATGATACAAATATGACACCCAGTCAGGTTCTGCATTATGAAACTCAATAATACCAAAGTCACACTAATGACAACAAACACAAGGTAAATTCATCTTACACTCTAGCTCCTGACCTTATTTAAAATCACAACTCCTCATGTACTTTACCTTGTTCTACTTTTTTCCATAGTACCCATCACTTTCAAACATGATATACTGGAACTTGTTTATTATGCTTACTTTTATTGTCTTCTCCTCACAACTGAAATATAAACTCCATAAGCACGGGTAGAGCTGCTGTCTTGTTCACTGAAGTATCACTGTACCTACAACAGCGTTTGGCAGTTAGTAGGCACTCAAAATATATGTTGAATGAATATGTTAATAAAAGCTAGACTGACTACATAATTTGTGGGGTATCTCACTAAAAAAATTTATTAAGAATTTCAAGATGGTACCAGCAGAGTATTAAACTAAGCATGGGCCCCATATAAGAACAGGACACTTGCAACAATATAGGTCACATACTCATATAGCTGACCTGAATATAAGTGTATGAATATAAATGGTAAAGCAGCACATGACATATTACCTTATAATCCTACTAGACCTGGTGCACAGATTCGTACGCTGGTGTGGTCCCTCGGCCTGGCCTGTGGACATCTCCCAAGGGGTTCCAGATTGCAAGAGGGCACAGGCCAGGCCAAGGGACCCTACCGGTGCACGATTGGGGCCAGAGAGGGGCTGTGGGAAAGTTAGAGGGCATGTCTAGCCAGTCTTGCACAGTCCCGATCAGCAGGACCCCAGCAGCAAGCTAACCTACCAGTCGGAGTGTCTGCCCCCTGGTGGTAAAGGGGGTTAGTGTGCATCATAGCGACTGGTCCAACAGTGGAAGGAACAGTCGGACAATTAGCATATACGCTTTTATTATATAAGATTTGTGCATCGGTGTGATCCACTTGATTATAAACTTTCAGGCAAGGTTTACATGGTCTTCATGTTTGTGTATTGGGTTTGTGTATCATTGGTTATTTACTCAGACAGCATCACATTAAGAGGTAAGTGCTTGAGTGCTAAACACAAACAAATAGATGCTTACCAAATGCTAAAGAAATGTCACCAAGTAATGTTCTGACAAAGTACAGAGAATTTCAAATTCAAAGTACCCTTTTATCCTCTGTGAACTCAGAGATGGACTACAGGTTCACTAAAGGTGGGCAGTACTTTCAGTGTTCATGTCTTATTTGTGGACCCATGAGTCTGGAACTGTACCCCAAAACCTCTGTTAAAGCATTATCTCACTGGGTGGCTCAGTTGGATGGAGCATGTCAGTACATCAAAAAGGTTGATTTCCGAGGAGCAGCAATGTGTGCAGCTCACTCCAGTCCAAAGAACAGCAGCCGTGCAAGCAGCCCACCCCCATCTGAGGAGCAGCAGATTTGCAATCAACCTGTCTAAGTACAAGGAGCAGTAGCCCCACAAGCAGCCCTCCACATCAGAGGAACAACAGCAACGTGCAACCAGTCCCCATTCAAGGAACAGCAACCAAGTGAGCAGTCCGCCCCAGTTCAAGGAGTAGCAGCTACATGTGTAGCCCTTCCCCATCCAAGGAATAGCAGCCTCCTGATCACCACACCCTCTGTCTGAGGAACAGCAGCTTTGTGAGAAGCCTCCCCCCACCAGCCAGAGGAGCCACCACAGCTGTGAACAGCACCCACCAGAGGAGTTGCTGCTAACTGAGGAGCAACTGCTACCACAACCGCCCGAGGAGCAACCGCAGCCCGAGGAGCCACAGCCACCCAAGGAGCAGCTCCTGAACGACTCAACATATAGATCTGTCAGTAAGATCAAACATGGGTAGACAAAACCTCCTCTGAAGAGGAGGGATCACCAGAAAAGCAGCTAAGTGAAACAGAGGCATGCAACATGTCAGAAAAAGAATTCAGATTAAGGGTCCTAGAGTGCATAAACTGGATGGAGGAGAAAATCAACAACTTATGCAAGAATCAGGAAGAAATGGAAGAAAAAAATCAATAATTTATGTAAGAACCAAGAAGAAATGAAGAGTGATATAGCTGCAATAAAAAAAACACCATTGAAAGTGTCAACAGTAGACTAGGAGAAGCGGAGGACCAAATTAGCGAATTAGAAGACAGGGAAACAAAACACACCAAAATTGAACTGCAATTGGAGAAAAAAATTAAAAGACAGGAGGAGAGCCTAAGGGAGCTATGGGACAACATGAAACAAAACAACATATGAATAATAGGGGTGCCAGAAAAACAGAAAGAGGAACAAGGGTTAAAAAACCTATTGGAAGAAATAATATCAGAAAACTTCCCTGAGGTGGAGAAGAAAAAAGTCACACAAACACAGAGAGTCCTAAACAAGATGAACCCGAAAAGATCCACGCCGAGACACATCATAAATACCATGGCAAATGTTCAGGACAAAGAGAGAATCTTAAAAGCTGCAAGAGAGAGAAAGAAAGTTACATACAAGGAATCTCCCATTAGATTATCAAATGACTTCTCAACAGAAAAATATCAGGCCAGAAAAGAATGGACAGAAATTTACAAAGTGATGCAGAGCAAAGGACTGAATCCAAGAATACTCAAACCACCAAGGCTATCATTCAAAATTGAAGGGGAAATAAGAAGCTTCACCGACAAAAAAAAAGGCTGAGTTTATCACCACCAGGCCAGCAATGCAAGAAATGCTAAAGGGACTGGTGTAAAAAGAAGAAATAAAAAACTAAGAAAGAAAATGGGCACAAAAAATAGAAATGGCTACAAACAAGTACCTTTCAATAATAGCTTTAAACATAAATGGACTAAATGCTCCAATCAAAAGACATCAAGTGGCTGAATGGATAAAACAACATGACCCATATATTTGCTGTCTACAAGAGACCCACCTCAGAATAAGGGACTCACACAGACTGAAAGTGAAGGGATGGAAAAATATCTTTCAGGCAAATGGAAATGAAAAAAAAGCTGGGGTAGCAATACTTATATCAGACAAAATAGACCTCAAAGTGAAGGCCATAACAAGAGATAAGGAAGGCCACTTCATAATACTAAAAGCATCAATACAACAAGAAGATATAACCCTGATAAACATATTCACCCAATGTAGGAGCACCCTAATACATGAAAAAACTCCTGGAGGATATTCAGGGAGAGATCGACAACAATACAATCATAGGAGGGGACTTTAATACATCACTGACATCACGGGATAAATCCTCTAGACAAAAAATCAGCAAAGAAACAGCAATCCTAAATGACTCACTAGATCAGATGGACTTAATTGACATCTTCAGAACATTTCATCCCAAAGCCACGGAATATATGTTCTTCTCAAGTGCGCATGGGACATTTTCAAAAATAGACCACATATTGGGTGACAAGCAAAGTCTCCCCAAATTCAAGAAGATTGAAATCATACCAAGCATCTTCTCAGATCACAATGGCATAATATTAGAAATAAACTACAATAAAAACAACCCAAAATACTGAAACACTTGGAAGCTGAATAGCATGTTATTAAATATTAATTGGGTTACCAATGAGATCAAAGAAGAAATTAGTCTCTCTTTCTGTAAGTTCACTACTGGTGTAAAGAATTTACATTTTTAAAAAATTTTAAAATTAAAAATGGAACTTCCCTTTGACCCAGCAATCCAACTTCAGGGGATATATCTTTAAAAACCTCAAAACATCAATCAGAAAGAACATATGCACCCCTATGTTCATAGCAGCATTATTTATAAATGCTAAGATTTGAAAACAGCCCAAGTGTCCATCAGTAGATGAATGGATTAAAAAATCTGTGGGGCATTTACAATAAATACTATGCAACTGTAAGAAAGAGGAATCCTGTACCCCTTGGGACAGCATGGATGGACCTGGAAAATATTATGCTAAGTGAAATAAGCCAAACTTGGAAAGACAAATATCACATGACCTCACTTATTTGTGGAATCTAATGAACAAAATGAATTGACCAACAAATAAGACCTGGAGCAGGGAGGCATGGAACAGACTGACATACCTTGATGTGGGGTTCAGGAGATGAGAAGAGATAAACCAAAGAAGTTATATACTTACTAGAGGCCCAATGCACAAATTCATGCAAGGGCCTTGGTCCCGGCCCCTGCCTGCCACTGCTGTGTCCAGGGGCCTCTGCCACCTCTGCCTTGGCCCCCAAATGCTGCAGCTTTGTTGGGAAGGAAGGATGTCTGGAAGGACATTCAGCCTAATTATCATATTATGCTTTTATTATTGTAGATATACATAGCTCATGGACATAGGCAATAGGTTTGTGAAGACCTAGGGGGTGGGTAGGGACTTGGAGAAATTGAAAAGTGGAGAGGGGGGTGGGAATGGGAAATATCTGTAATACTATCAACAAGAAAAAATACATTTAAAATAAACAAATAAATAAATAATTAAATAATTAAAAGGTCTAGGAAAAGATCTGTTATGTCATTTGAATTCAAAAGGGTGCCTGAAAAATAAAATGAAAAGAAAAGCAAAAACAAAGGGTGCCTGAATAAAGCAAGGCAGGTGAGTATACTTATACACACACATAGATAGATATAAACATATTCCTACAACATGCATACATAAACATGCTCACACAAACATACACATACCACACAAAAATACACCCATACAATCCCAAAATACACATAAATACATGCATGCACACAGACACATACTACTACACACACTCCTACACAAATATACACAAGCACACACATACACAAAAACCACACTCAGATACACAGACCTACATACACATGCATGCACATATACATGCAAATATACATACACACAAACACATAGTAATGGCTAGAGTAGATTATTAATCTGTTCAAAGATGAAGAATGAAAGTGTGACATTACTGAATTTGTTTACAGTGCACCTGATTCCTATAAACACTGATAAGATATTACTTGGCACATCTCTTCTCCACCTTATTATAACTTTCCACTAGAGGCCCGGTGCACAAAATTTGTGCATGGGGGGGGGGGGTGGCTCAGCCCAGCCTGCACCCTCTCCAATCCGGGACCCCTCGGGGAATGTCTGACTGCCAGTTTAGGTCCCATCATCAGGCCTAAACCAGCAATCGGACATATCCCTCTCACAATCCTGGACTGCTGGCTCCTAATTGCTCACCTGCCTGCCTGCCTGGTTGCCCCTAACTACCCCCCCATGCCAGCCTAATTGCCTCTCACTGCCTCTGAGTGCTGGCCTGACCGCCCCTAACTGCCCTCCCTGCCAGCCTGGTCACCCCCAACTGCCCCCCTCTGCCGGCCTGGTCACCCCTAACTGCCCCCCACTGGCCTCGTCACCTCTTACTGGCCCCTGCTGGCCTGGTCACTCTTAACTGCCTACCACTTCCAGCCTAATTGCCCCCAACTGTCTCCCCTGCCAGCATGGTCACCCCCAACTGCATCCCCCACCAGCTTGCTGCCCCTAATTGCCCCCCTACTGGCCTCATCTCCTCTTACTGCTGGCCTGGTTGCCCCTAACTGTCCCCCGACTGGCCTGGTAGCCCCTCACAGCCCCCCTGCCAGCCTGGTTATCTCACGCAGCCTGCTGTTCGGTTGTTTGGTCATCCCTCACTAACGCCCCTGCCGCCCTGGTCATAGGCAGCCATCTTGTGAGGGTGTGAGGGTTGATTTGAATATTATGTCTTTATTATATAGGATTGTTTGTGGTCTAATGTACAAATTACAAACATTGTGTCATTTCTTTCCAAACTTTCTTATGTGTTATAATTAGACAGTTGGGCATTGCCTTCTAATATATAATGCTTTGAAAAGAAACTTTCACAGCCCATAAAGAAAGAATAAACTATATCTCACTACATTACTGGTATATAATGTTTCACATTTTTGAAGAGACCACAGCTTCAGAAGTCTGAAAGGGATGATTGTTAGACCTAGAAATTGTGCCTTAACTGCTAGGAAGTAGATGTTGCTGAATACTCTTCTTTTCAACATGTTTCTGAAAATGTTAATACTCTTTGGGAATGTCTCTTAGCTCTGCATTATTCCTCTCCTAACTGACCCAAAGACTGTGTAATTCTATTTAATAAGCATGAGATAGTAACAATCACAGCAGATTGTTCATCTGTAATTTGAGATTCCTGGAAGAAAAGTAATGCACTACAGTAGGTTATGTTCTAATTAAATAGTTGAACTTCTTCCAGAGTGTTGGTGACAGAGGAAATATTTCTCATGTTCTGTTTGAATGGCATGTCAGAGTTACACAAGTGTAGGTTCAAACCCTAGGACTCCCACTTCTTAGTGGCTAGAATTTGAACAAACAATTTGCCACACTGAACTTTATATCCCTCATTTTTTAAATGAGGATAATGCTACATACCCCACAGGATGCATTGAAACTGACTGGTTCATAAACTCTAAAAATATTTGTTTTATTTTTTTAATTTAGTATATTCATGACATCAAAATAGCCAATATCTCAGGGGAAATTATAAGTCATGTAGAAAAGTAATTATTTTATTGTCTTTTATTTTTCAACTAACTGTTTTAGCAAATTACAAAGCAACTTAGAAAAAAGTAAGAAAAAGGTTTCAAATTAAAAACTTTATTTTTAGCTATTGGTTTAGAATGATTGTTATAGAACTTTTTACCCTGTCCTCTAGCAATCTATAATAATAAAAGCATAATATACTAATTAGACCAGACATCCTTCCAGATGAAGCCAGAGCTGGGAGGAAAGCCCGGGTCCTGGGTACCAGAGGGAAGCCAGTGCCGGCAGTCAGGGGAAAGAAGGCCTACTCTTGCATGAATTTCATGCATCAGGCCTCTAGTATATAATAACAAATATATGATTTTAGCAAAACATAAAAGCAATATTTATTAATTGTATTCCAGTCATAGTTTTGACTTGGTTTTAAATTCTGCTACATATAATATCTACTTCAACTCTAAAGATATCTATGGTCCATCTGAGTATTCATGACAGTCATCTGAAATCTAGAGGGGCCAAAGAATTGGCAGTTGCAGCAGTTTCCAAATGGGCAGCCAGGGACTTCTACGCATAGCATAACAATGACATCTTCTGCTTAATTCAATGGTTCCAAATGGCTCCATTTCTCCCCAAAACTTGAGTCAATACTCTAGTGGGTAGGCTTAAATAATTACAGTTTTTACAAGACTCCTCTTTCTTTGAATCTATATTCACTCCTTTGATAAGTGGAGCTTATAAGTTAACTGTATATTGCAATCTATTATATTTTATAGAGATTTACACAATGCCAAGCACCCATAGAAAGTTTGAAACTACGGGTGTATAACTAGATGTTTGCTCTGCATCCTACTAAATATTCAAATACTTATTAATAGGTTATTTTTCAAATAATAGTTTTAAAGAAAACTCATATAGAGATGTAGTTCTAGTCAAACTACAAATGTAATACAAGAACACACATTTTCTTAGAATCCAAAAATAGAAGGGATGCAAAACTCTGTGTTTTATTGTTTTTAGGAAGTAAGGAATTCAGTTAAGATGTTACCTCCAGATATCTGCCTCATGGATAGAAACAATGAGAATAAAACCTGGCTTTGTCCAAGATAATCATTATTAAGCAATGTGTCTGAGAATATGTGCCATAAATCTGAAAAAGTTAAAACTAGTGTAGCCATTTATGTAACTACTTGTGTATTTCCTTTACTGGAGATAAGTTCATTTTTATTTTTTTAATTTATTTCCTTTTATTCTGTTAGTAGATTTGTTTTCTTAGTGGAAAAAAGGATGAAAGAAAATGAAAGTTTTGTGTAGTGTATTTCTACTTAATTACATTTAAATACTTAGAATTATATTCCTCATACATTTTAAAACACAAAGGTCAATTATTATACTCACATTTATTTCATAGTTTTCACTGGTCTGTTAATAACACAAACACACATTTCCAGGCTTTCTCTATATTTCATGCTTATTAGCCTGAATTATCACATTTATTCTTCAACAAGCCTTCCCTCTATGAAACTAAACTCAGTAAGATTTTTCTGCCCTAGCTGGTTTAGCTCAGTGAATAGAATGTCAGCCTACAGACAGAAGGATCCCAGGTTCGATTCCACTCAAGGGCATATACCTAGGTTGCAGGCTTGACCACTGGCCCTGATTAGGGTGTGTGCAGGAGATAACCAATCCATGTGTCTCTCTCACACTGATGTTTCTCTCTGTGTTTCTCCCCCTCCCTTCCACTCTCTCTAAAAACCAATGGAAAAATATCCTCTGGTGAGGATTAACAAGCGCACACACATGCGCGCGCGAGCACACACACACACACACACACACACACACACAGGAGATTTTTCCCCCTAGGTCATATACCTCACAAATTATTAGCAGGTCGTTAGTATTAATCACATCAGACGCACTGAGGAAGATCAAATTGTCACACAAAGCAATTTGGAAGGATGAGCCAGAAAACTTAGACCTGTAAAACTAGCTCTGAAACATACACCAGCACCTGGGTGAAAAGCATACGTTCAGCAACACTTGGTGCATCAGAAGCTTATCTCTGAGAGGTCATGATCAATTAGATTGTTTAAATATGAAGTAAAGGCCAAGCCAGTCCTGAAGGAATGCCATAGGCCATGTACCCAGCCCCCTATTTTGTACAAACAGAAAGTAAAACCTAGAGAGGTTAGAGACCTAAGCATAAGAGCAGAGCCAGCACTTGAGGTCCCACAAGATACATTGTTCCAATATTGACATTAATATAAAAAGGTTAAGAATTACACTATAAAGAGATTAATCTTTACTCATGACATTTTATTTTTACTCGAGTGACAAAATGCCCAATTCTGGAAACGGCCTCGTTATTGACTTGATCGCCATGTTCCTTTGGAGACAGGAGTGGGAAGCTTAGAAGAAAAAGATATACAGTGCAACAGTGCTTGACAAGACATTCTGAGTGTTGGATAATTGATTACAGCACCATATATTTGTTGGTTATACATACTATCTTTGAATTGTTTTGCACCAGGAGTCAGTGCAACAACACTGCAAAAAGTTAATAGGTAAGAAACCTATCAACCTTTTATAAAAAATGCCATGATTTATATTTATTTATTTTTGCAGCCTTGTGATGGAGAATCAAAAAAATAACAAAGCAAGATTGAATGATAAAGGAAGTGGAAGTAGCAGTAGCTGACCCTTTCAAGACATATGGACCGAGATGTACAGGATTGTCGACAGAAACAACAGATCATTGTGCATACTGTGTAATAAAACGGTAGTAAGCAGAATGTGGAATGTAAAGAGACATTTTGAAACTAATCATTGTCAGCTCTTGAAAAAAAGTATCGATGAAAGGAAGGAATACATTTCTAGGCAGCTACACCTCTATAAGAATCAATCAAATTCCATCATTAAATGTGTAAGATGCTCTACAAATTTAACATCAGCAAGTTACTATATTGCTCACTCCATAGCTCAGCATGGAAAAGCCCTCAGTGACGGAGAATTTATTAAGGAAACATTTCTAAGATGTACACCAGCTCTATTATACGATATGAAAAGTAAAGTTAAAAATATTATTAAAAGAATTTCTGAGTTACCACTCAGTAGAAATACTATCAAAGACATAATAATAGATCTTAACAAAAACTTACAATATCAATTAAAACAAGACTTAAATAGTTGCAAATATTTTTTTTATTTCTCTTGATGAAACTACTGACGTCACATCAAATGCTCGGTTGGCCATTATTGCTAGATATTCTGATGGTCTCACAATGAGAGAAGAGTTGATAAAGTTAGAATCAGTGCCAATAAGTACATCAGGAAACGAAATATGTAAGGTTGTTATAAAAATATTCAGTGACCTAAACATTGATATCTCTAAAATTGTGTCAGTCATGACAGATGGGGCACCAAATATGGTGGGAAAAAAATGTGGGATTCCTGAAATTGTTTATGGAAGCTATTAGACATCCACTTGTACCTTTTCATTGCATTATCCATCAGGAGGTGTTGTGTGCCAAATCAGGATTCTCAGAATTGAATGATTTAATGTCAGTTGTAACAGAAACTGTGAATTTTATAGCTTCTCGACCCCTTCACAAGCAAGAACTTTCTGCATTTTTACAGGAAGTTGATTCAACCTACAGTGGACTACTGATGTTCAATAATGTGAGATGGCTGAGTCGAGGTAAAGTACTTGAGCGATTTGTGGAGTGCTTTGAAGAAATTACAATATTTATTGAGAATAAGGATCTGGCAAACTTTCCTCAGATCAATGAACATAAGCGGGTCAGCAATTTGACGTTTTTTACAGATCTCTCTGTTCATATGAATGAACTGAACTTAAAATTACAAGGTTTTGGCAAAAGTATTGACGTTATGTTTGGATACATCAAATCCTTTGAAAGTAAACTTAAAATTTTCAAGCGAGATATTGAAACTAAAACTTATAAGTATTTTCCTCGGATAAAAAAGTATTTCTAGAAGGCCACTACAACGAGTGTAATAGAATCCATACTTATGTACCAGACTACAGTAAACTCGTTATTTGAACACTTCAGCAAAAGATTCGACCAATTTAGAAGCCTAGAACAGACCATTAAAATAATTAAGTATCCGGATGTAGTTGTTTACAGTACTTTGGAATTAAAAGATTTCCAATGGATGAAAATTGACAATTTAGAGATGCAACTTGAAGATTTTCAAGGTAGCATTTGGACTCATGTGTTTGTCAACTTAAGGCTGAAACTTGAAAATCTGGAATGAAATCATTTGAATAATGAAGAAGAGTGCAACTACGAACAAGAAATTTTGAGTGCTTGGAACAAAGTACCTGACACTTTTAGTAACATAAAACATCTAACGATGGCTTTGCTAATAATTTTTTCATCAACATATTTTTGTGAGATTTTGTTTTCAACATTAAATAATCTTAAAACGAACAAAAGAAAGCGGCTAACAGATGAAGTTAGTGGCGTTTGCTTGGCCTTGAAGTGCACCAAGTATGAACCTGCAATCGAAGAATTAGCAGACAAACTTCAGCACCAAAAAAGTCACTAATTTCTAGTTTTCGTACCATTTGATTATCATTGTTTTTATTATTATTTTTTCCTGAATGTACTTTTTTTTCTGTTTTTCTTCTTTTTATACATAGGTTTTGGTTGATTTTTCTTTGTTAAATGGCATTTAAATATATAAAATAAATATCAAAAAATAAATCTTTTTTTTGCCGAAGCCAGTTTGGCTCAGTGGATGGAGCGTCAGCCTGCGGACTGAAGGGTCCCAGCTTCGATTCCGGTCAAGGGCATGTACCTGGGTTGCGGGCACATCCCCGGTGGGGGATGTGCAGGAAGCGGCTGGTCGATGTTTCTCTCTCATCGATGTTTCTGACTCTCTATCTCTCTTCCTTCCTCTCTGTAGAAAATCAATAAAATATATTTTAAATAAATAAATAAATAAATAAATAAATAAATAAATCTTTTTTTACTATGGTTGCAAATATCAAAAAAAATTATGAATATTTCTATATGTGAGAAGGCACCAGAGTTCAGTTAGGGTTTTTCAAAATTTTGACACACTGAGCTCAAAAGGTTCACCATCATTGACCTAAGTAGTAATTCTAGTTCATGAGACATGCAGTTTCTGCTAGTTTTCCTGGAGATATTTTCCTCATAAGATGGGATATAAAAAGGAATGACTTCCCTTTTTTCTTCTGGCTTTTAGACAATATTGTATGACAATGAGACACTTTGAATTGCATCAGCAGTCTTGCAATTACAAAGAAGCAAGTCTGAGAACAAAGGGCAGTATGTAGATAACAGCAGAGAGAACATAGGGAAAGAGCTTGGCCCTTGGTTTAGCCATTGAATGAACTTCCCAGGCACGTAATCTTCTTCCAAACTTCTTATGAGAGATAATAACTTTTCCTTATTATTAAGACACTAGAGGCCCAGTGCATGAAAAATCATGCACTGGGGGGAGGGCGGTCCCTCAGCGCTACCTACCTCCTCTTACAGTCTGGGAGCCCTCAGGGGCAGGAGGCAACCAGCGATCAGGGGAAGGCAATGCCCCAATCACACCTCTGCTCCTGCCACTGCCAGCAGCACAAGCCTTGGCTGGCCCTGGTTACCTGAGCCTCGGACGGCCCTGGGTGGCTGGGCAGCCAACATCTGAGGCTTGCCTGTGCCTTGGGCTGGCTCTGGGCTGCTGGGGGGCTGAGGGTGGGTCAGGCTACACCATGTGCCTGCCACCCACCATCAGGGTTGAAAGAACTGGGGGACTCCAGTGGGGCTGAGGAGACTGGGCACTGCCATCTTGTGGCTATGGGCACTGCCATCTTTGTGATGGTGTGATGGTCAATTTGCATATTCCCTCTTTATTAGGTAGAATTTGAGTTGAGTTGTCTGTTATTCACATCTGAATACATTTTACAAGGTATTTTAAATACTGTATTATTCTCTTAGACCAACTGCAGAACCATGTGCCCAATTTGGGTCAAAGAATACAAAATTTTAGATCAGTGATGGTGAGCCTTTTGAGCTCGGCATGTCACCATTTTGAAAAACCCAACTTAACTCTGGTGCCATGTCACATCCAGAAATTTTTTGATATTTGCAACCATAGTAAAACAAAGACTTATATTTTTGATATTTATTTTATATATTTAAATGCCATTCAACAAAAAAAAATCAACCAGAATAATGAGTTCATGTGTCAACTCTGACACACGTGTCATAGATTCACCATCATTGTTTTAGATACACAAGTTAAATAAGTTCTCTAAATATGTACAGCATACCAACTATAATTAATAATACTGTCTTATCTACTTGAAATTGCTAAAGTTAATTTTAAGTGTTATTTAACCATTTGTATGTCATAAGTGTCTAGAGATGCAAGCAGCAGAACTTTTTTAATTAAATTTAAAATATCATGGCATTTAACTGTTTAAAAAAAGAAAGAAATGAAAATGGCAACTGTGAGGTAATGGAGATGTTAATTGTAGCTTAATTGTAGTGATTATTTCACAATAAACATTTATATTAAAACGTCAAGGTGTACTAGCCTATCTAATAAAAGGTGATATGCAAATAGACCAAATGGTGGAACAACCGAACAAACCCATAACCAGTCATTATGACGTGCGCTGACCACCAGGACATGCGTGTAGAACATGGAAGGCATTGGCAGCAGGTGGCAGGGTGAAGAACATGGCGGGTGTCAGCCAGGACAGGATGGTGGACCAGGTGCCACACCAAGGCGGGGTGCTGGTCACTGTCATCGGGGCAGGCCTCTGGTGGTTACTGAAAATTTTTTGTTCCTGCATGCCGCGGTCCCACCTGGCACTCACACCAGCTGCCAGTGCCAGCCCCACTTGCACCTGCTGCTGGTGTTGGAGCTGCCACTCACACCCACTGCCATCTCCTGGCACCAGCCCCAATCATTCAGCACTGTCAGTGGGTACGATAGGCAACTGCCAGCCCCGATTGCCCCTCGGGGCTTCTCCACCTCCCCCTGCTAATGAGGGGCAGTCAGGACCAGCAGCTGTCTCTTGCACATGCTGCCGATGACAGCCCCACTTGCACCCACAGCCAGAGCCACTGCTTGCACCCGCTGCCAGCACCCTACGCTGGTCCCAATTGCTCAGTGCTGTCAGTGAGTGCAAGCGGTGGTTGCTGGCCCTGATCGTCCCTGAGGGCTTCTCCACCTCCCCCTGCTCCTGAGGGGCAATCAGGGCAGCAGCCACTGCTTGCACAAGCTGCTGGTCCTGGCCCAATTGCTCTGGCCATCAGCGGGTGCGAGTGGGGCCAGTGCCATCAATGCGTGGGAGTAGTGATTGTGGAGCAAGGCTTCCAGAAGATAGGGGACCGGGACTGCGGCGGGAGGGGCCAGGCAGGGGCATGGAGGATGGGCCAAGACCCACCCTTGTGCCCATAGCAATCTCATGGCCCACAGTTCCTTTCAAGGTGCACGAATTTGTGCACTGGGCCCTTAGTGTATATATATATATATATATATATATATATATTGTACATGTATATGTATATGTATATACATATATATATATTTCTTGTGTTATGTTTAATAAAATGCAACTTTCTTTTTTTCTGATAAGGGCATGAGATATTATATCAATTTATTAGGTTCTGTGAAATTTATATATACATGTTGATCTATTGGATTCTATAAAAAATTAATAACACAAAGGAACAATTAATAAACAGTACCATTCTACCATTCTGAGAACAGAAAATTAAAATGTTTGGCACCAGGGATCCTCCTAGTGCACCTATTAAAAAACTGCCTGCTCAGTCTACAGCATAGCTGACCCTCTATCTGACATTGGCCCAGAGGAAGAATCCTCAAGGATCATGCAGACATCCACATATTTCAAATAAAAACTTCCATCCTATAATGGGCCTTCTCCTTTTGGCTGAGATAAAGCAGAAACATAACAAAATCACCATTGTGGAGGTGATTTTTAAAAATTTTCTTATGTGAACAATTAATCCTCTAAAATAATCTCAACAATTAAATTAATCCTCTAAAAGAATCTCAATAATCACAGCTTGACAACAGGAGTTTAATATGTACTACTAAAGATTTTAATATATAATACTAAAACTATAAGTTTTAGAAGTGCAACTTATAGTTTTTATTTTTCATAAACATGAAATATTTCAAATATAAATACACTTTCCACTGAAATACCTAGAAACTGCCTCACACGCTTGCCTCCCCAAATTCTGCTACTTTACACATAGCAAGAGACAAAGATAAGTATGAATTTTTGTCAGAAAAGTTTTACTGTGATAAACAATTCAAATTCCATATGGTCAAGTTTTTTAAGAACTCTAGACCATAGTCCACAATATTACTGAAATAGAACATTTGTAGGTATTTCTCCACTGCTAAAGAATAATGTACAGAATTCACACCTGGAGGTCACATGCTGACATGATACATTTCTGGAATATGGATCTGAAACATGAGATAAAACATTGGTTTATAGTTAAAGTCCTATGGCCCCCAACAGAGGAGGTGGACTGGCATAAAAGGATTCTCAGATTTCCCAGGGAGGCTTAAAGATGTCCCATGAAAATGAGAAGGAAAAAGATTCTTATTTCTTTTTTTCATAGGATTTTCCAAAACCTAGCTAAACCCAAATACTAAATATTAAAAACTCAAATTTTAATCAGAAACAAGTACGAGAAAATTAAGAGGCAGTTGATGCAGTAGTACAAAGATCCTGGGATGAGAGGCAGTTCTACTTCCTGTTCCATCACTAATTCTCTGGGGGTCCTAAGGGAAGTCATATTAACTCTCTGAACCTCAGTGTCCTCTGCTCTAAAATGAACAGGATGCTCTCTTTCCTGCCTCCATGTAATTGTACTCAATGGCTCTGACCTAAATATAAAACACTTGTGTGTAACTCTAAAATACTTGACTGCACCTTAAGGTCAAATCCAAAAATTTTTGGAACAGTCTAAGCAATTTTTAAAGAGTATCTTAAATCCATCATTATGGTGATTTTCAATACCCACCTCCTCACTATGTTCCCCACCCTGATTTTTGGACCTATTAATCCTCCCATACACTCTCTCTCTCTGAGTAGACATAACACCAAAATGCACCCATTAGCTCATGCTAGAAATAAGGAGCAATCCATAACACTTCTCTTTCCCTCATTCTCCAACTCTAACCCAGTCCTATTTTTTTAAATATACATATATTTTTTATTTTTTACAGAGAGGTAGGGAGAGGGATAGAGAGAAACATCGATGAGAGAGAAGCATCAATCAGCTGCCTCCTGCACACCCCCTACTGGGGATGTGCCTGCAACCAAGGTACATGTCCTTGACCGGAATTGAACCTGGGACTCTTCAGTCCACAGGCTGATGCTCCATCCAGTGAGCCAAACCAGCCAGGGCTAGCCCAGTCCTCTTGAATATCTCTAACTCCATTACCTGCCCTGAAATATCTACTTCAGCAACCTTGAAGCTCTAATCCACTCGGTTTCCCTCCAAAACTATTTACCATATTAAAGAGGAAAGGCTTATTTATAAAATTAATTTTGATCATGTCTTTTGTACACACACACACACACACACACACACACACACACACACACACACAAGCACATACTTATGTGTGTACACACACATCTGCTCCCAAAACCCTTCGGTGATGATATTCACTCTCAGCATAAACAAATATAACTAAGAGTACTTCCCCCTTCTCCTTAGTCAGTGTCTCCTCTCCGATAGCTCAACAGAGCCTCTCTGACCAGATCTTTTCAACATGGGTCCTCAGAGAATGTTCCTCTACTTTGTAGAACTTATTACACCTGTAATTCTACCTGTATTTGTGGGGGTTTTCTCACTCAAATAAGACTGCAAGTTCTATGAAGACTTAGTGAGATCACATCCACTTTTGTTCACAAATTAAAACTCTTGGTCCATGTACTGTGGTGAAATATAAATAACAGGCTTTTGGGGTTGAATATCAGCCCTACCATGGCAAGCTGCTGGTCAGGCTTTTGGAACTTCTATGCCTCAATTTCCTCATGTGCAAAATAAATCTAATAATACTTAATATATATAAGGATGGGGTTCTAAAGATCAAATGGATAACATTATTTCACTTTATATTGTACTAGAGACCTGGTACACAAATTTTGTGCCCTGAGGGGGGTGTCCTTCAGCTCAGCCTGCACCCTCTCCAATCTGGGACCCCTCGGGGGATGTCCAACTGCCAGATTAGACCTGATATTTGTGGAATCGGGCCTAAACAGGCAGTTGGACATCCATCTCACAATTCAGGACTGCTGGCTCCCAACCGCTCGCCTGCCTGTTGGCCTGATTGCCCCTAACCACTTCTGCCTTCCAGCCTGATCATCCCCTAACTACTCCCCTACCAGCCTGATCTATGCCTAACTGCTGCCTTGCCAGCCCGGTCACCCCCAACTGCCCTCCCCTACCAGCCCGGTCACCCCCAACTGCCCTGCACTGCCTGCCATTTTGTGGTGGCCATCTTGTGACCACATGGGGGCAACCATCTTGTGCGAGGGCATGGCGGTCAATTTGCATATTACCTCTTTATTATATAGTACTAGAGGCCCGTTGCAGGAATATTCCTGCAAGAATAGGGCTTCGTGCAGCTGAAGCAAAGCAGAGAAGGGAGTGAAACTCGCTGAGGTGGGCTTCGCGCCCACTTCAAGCCCCTGCAGCTGGTCTTGCCCTCCCGCTCCCAGCTGCCGCCCCTTCCTCTCCAAGCTGCTGCCCCTTCTTCCCCCAGCCACTGCCCCTTATGCTCCCAGGCACAGTGGCTAGGCATTCCCTCCTGCTCCCAGCCACTGCCTCATCCACTCCAAGCCACTGCCCCTTATGCTCCCAGCCACAGTGGTTGGGCTTGCCCTCCCGATCCCAGGCGCTGGGGCTGGGCTTGCCCTTCTGATCCCAGTGGCTGCAGCTGAGATTGCCCTCCTGCTCCCAGCTGCTGCTCCTTATGCTCCCAGCCACAGTGGCTGGGCTTGCCCTCCCATTCCCAGCCGCTGCCCCTTCCCCTCCAAGCCACTGCCCCTCCTGCTCGCAGCCGCTGCGGCTGGGCTTGCCCTCCACCTCCCGCCTCCCACCTCCACAGCCTTGCCTCCGTTTCTGTCCTCACAGCCTCTACTTAGCTCCCTTCTGTACCGCTTGGCCTCCATGTTGTCCTCAGTCTTCGCTCGCAGCTGGTATATGCAAATTAACGGCCATCTTTTAGCTTCTATAATTGAAACATTGTATCTTTTGGAGCTGTTGCTTCAGGAGCTCAGAGCTGGGTGTCAGCAGGAGGGGAACCTTGGCTTCCTCCATTGCTGGGGCAACCAAGCCTCCTGTTTGCTTCAGCTGCCTGGCTGCCGGCCGCCATCTTGGTTGGCAGTTAATTTGCATATCGCCCTGATTAGCCAATGGGAAGTGTGTCGGAGGTGCAGTTAATTACCATGTTTTTCTATTATTAGATAGGATAAGTAGAAAAAGGATATACATAGTATTAATAATATTATTAATGTTAATTATTTTTAAGGTCTCCCAACAAGTAACATCTTCACCTCTCACCTATCTTCAGCTTCAGCTCAGGTGTATTTCAACCAAAAAATTTACCTTACAGTCTCTGTATACGTGGTTGCATTTCTTGGCCATTATCCTTGACTCCTACATTCTTCACAAACCTGCATATTCCCCCTCCTGCAGCACTCTGTTCCACACATAACTCCCTCAATGCCTGCCACTTCATTACCCAGATACTCAGATGCTCTTGCATATGTAATCAAAGAATAAATTCACGTTAGATCTGAGAGAGACTATAGAAATCAGCTATTCTAATGTCTTAATATTACAAATGAGAAAACAGAAAGTCAGATCATTTAAATGACCTGCTAGTTGGTGGTAAAATGGAGACCAAAGTCCAGACCCCCAGAGAATATCTGTTAATATTTGGATCCATATAGAACAATATTAAGCCATGACAGTGTCAACATCATTTACTAAAATATAGAAGCAGAGTTCTTTCATACAAGATACAGATCCTCAACATCTCATTGTCTAAACAGTTGTTAAGTCCCTTGCAACAAGCAGTAGAGTTAGTTTGTCTATAACATGTGAGAAAGTAGACACTTAGAGATATTTATTGACAACACTTTGTATTATACTATATTAGTGGCCTGGTACATGAAATTCATGCATGGGAGAAGAGGGGTGGACCTCAACCCAGCCTGCACCCTCTCCAATCTGGGACCCCTCGGGGGATGTCCAACTGCCGGTTTAGACAGGGATCAGGCCTAAACCAGCAGTCGCACATCCCTCTCACAATCCGGGACTGCTGGCTCCTAACTGTTTACCTGCCTGCCTGCCTTATTTCCCCTAACCACTCTGCCTGCCGGCCTGCTCACCCCCAAATTCCCCCCTGACAGTCTGCTCACCCCCAACTGGCCCCCTCTGCTGACCTGCTTGCCCCCAACTTTCCCCCCACCCCCTGCTGGCCTGATCACCTCCAACTGCCCTCCCCTCCTGGCCTGATCACCCCTAATCACCTCTGCCTCGGCCCCGCCACCATGGCTTTGTCTGGAAGGACATCCAGAAGGTCTCGCAGTCTAATTAAGATATTACCCTTTTATTAGTATAGATACCCAGAAGTGCTCAATTATTGTTTGTAAGTGGGTGAGTGCAGGTATGATTGAATTAGGAGTTATGAGAAAAGAGTTTCATAAAATCATCATCATAGGAATCCACTAAAGAATTTGAAAATTTGGTTTATCACAGAAATTAATTCCTTCTCTAGAAATTTTGGCCTTTTACAATTAAATTTTCAGAGCTCATGTGCTATTTGGAGACAGTTATTCCACATGTGCAGAGGTAGAAGGCATATATAATCCTACAGAGGATTATATTAAACCAAGGTGGGTCCAATCAAATTTGATTCTAAAAAATAAGGACCGCCGAAACCGGTTTGGCTCAGAGGATGGAGCGTTGGCCTGCGGACTGAAGGGTCCCAGGTTCGATTCCGGTCAAGGGAATGTACCTGGGTTGCAGGCACATCCCCAGTGGGAGATGTGCAGGAGGCAGCTGATGGATGTTTCTCTCTCATCGATGTTTCTAACTCTCTGTCCCTCTCCCTTCCTCTCTGTAAAAAATCAATAAAATATAAAAAAAATAAGAACCATGTAGTTAGGAATACTCTACCAGACATTGACATGATTTATGTCATAACACTTAAAAAATATATTTCTTCTCCAGTTATAATATTCTGATCAATGGAACAAAATGGGGAGTTTAAAACAGACCCATACTCATATCAAAATTAAGCTATAATAGAAGTGGTATCATATAAGCAAAGAAAACATGGATCATTTTACCAGTGGTATAGGGGAAATTAGCTCATTATAATGAAAAGACTCAATTATATCCCTACCTCCCTCTACAAGCAAAAATATTTTTAGATGAGTTTAAAACCTTAGAATAAAATATACTATTGGGGAGAGAAGAGAGTAGCTTTACAACCCTGGAATCAAAAAATATTTTTTAAGCATGTCAGAAAAAGCAGTACCTAAAGGGAAAATGGAAAGATCTGATTACATCAAAAATAAAAAATTTTTCTCCACAAAATGCACTACAAGGTTAAAAGAAAGATGACAAATGGAGAAAAGATATTTTTCAATATATATAACCAAGAAATTATTAATACCTAGAATATTTAATTAACTCCTATAAATCATTAAAAATAAGAGAGGCAACCCAAAGATAAATGGACAAAATATATAAATGTTCAAGTTACTGAACTATAAATGGGATGACTAATATAAACAAATACTTATCTTTATTAGTAGGTAATAAAAAAATCTCCAAAAAAACTACACTGACCAAAAAAAGGAATTTTCAGATAAAAGTTAATGTCAGGAAGCATAAGGGGAAATAGGCAAGTTCACATGCATTGTGACTGCAAATATTTATTACTGACCTTTTGGTGAGTAATCTAGCAATATGTAGTAAAATTTTGTTAGAATCCTATCTAATAATAGACAAACATGGTAATTAACTGTACCTCCGACATGCTTCCCATTGGCTAATCAGGGCGATATGCAAATTAACTGCCAACAAAGTGGCGGTTAATTTGCATACATAGGCACAATCATGGGGGGCAAAAGGGATCAGAAACCCAGGCGGCAGCCAAGAGCTGGGGGGCGGGTAAAGGCGGCCCTGCTGGCCGCATTTGCCTGCCCCCCAGCAGGTGATCACCATTGGAAAGCCTGGCAGCAGGTGAGGCAACAACCCCAGACTAGGGGTGTGGCCTGCCTGCGGACGGTGATCGCATTGTGGATAGGAGGGAGAGAAAGCCCGGGCGCAGGCCAGTTGGCACCCCCGGGCCCTCAGAGCCGGGGGTGCCGGCTGGCCTGCTTCCCCTTGATCACCATGGCACCCCCAGCACCTCAGCACCTGTGATGCAAAGGTTGGGGATGAAATGACTTTTCCCAACCACATCTGCAAATATCCTGGGGAAGGCATCACTGAAGAGTTCACAACAACTGTCTTACTTGGCAAGGAAGAAAACAGCTGGCAACAGAAACAATCCCTTACATCAAAGTTAAGGTCCCTCTGAGTAAAAAAGAATATTTCCAAAGTAAAGGAGGGAGCAGGCAAAAATAATAGGTTCTCATGACTTCCACTGAAGTTTGAGCATATGACAGAGTCAAAACGAACATACAAATTAAAACAGACAGTGAACATTCAAATGACCCGAATCAACTGTCACTGTGTTCCAATAGCAGCAATGCTTATGTGATAATATAGTTTAACAAACATACAAAACAAGTCACATGATAAGAGAAGTTTGGCTGCTAAAGTAAATTGAATATGTTCTTTAAAAATTCTCATATCCTCCCCTCTGACTATAATTCTTAATTTTCCAATCAGAAAATTACCACAGGTGATCCAGTAACATGTAGAACTTCAGTAACTTAACTTGTTTAAAAAAAGACAAACAGCCCAACCATTTTTAAAATAGTTAAATTGATATTTTAGGGTTAAAATTATAGAAGATATTTAGATCCAAATATATTTTCTGAATAGAAAATATTTTAGTTTTTGTTTTAAAAAAATAAACATGAAAAAATATATGTGACACATTTTCCCAAGGAACTCTGAATTAGTACCTTTACCTCTAAATTTCTTCAAATTAAGAGAATCTATGGAGTTCCCTATACTGCACAAGTTTTAATGAAAGAAAATAAGACTTTCTAAGAGCATCAAATACATGTTTTGTTATTTACAAACATATAACAACATATATACTCCTCTCTCTCTCTCTCTCTCTCTCTCTCTCTCTCTCTCTCTCTCAAATATATTCTTACTGATTCAGAGAGGAAGGGAGAGGGAGAGAGACAGAAACATCAATGATGAGCCCTGGCTGGTTTGGCTCAGTGGATGGAGCATCGGCCTGTGGACTGAAGGGTCCCAGGTTCGATTCCAGTCAAGGGCATGTACCTGGGTTGCGGGCACATCCCCAGTAGGAGGCGTGCAGGAGGCAGTTGATCGATGTTTCTCTCTCATTGATGTTTCTAACTCTCTATCCCTCTCCCTTCCTCTCTGTAAAAAAACAATAAAATATATTTTTTAAAAAAAAGAAGAAAGAAACATCAATGATGAGAGAGAATCATTGATCGGCTGCCTCCTACATGCCCCGTACTGGGGATCAAGCCAACAACCCGGGCATGTGGCCTGACCTGGAATCAAACTGTGACGTCCTGGTTCATAGTTCAATGCTAAACCACTGAGTCACACTGACTGGGCTCAATTCTAATTTATAAATTCATTCCAAGAACATATACAGCTTGAAAAGCTTTGGAAGTAGTTTCAAAAAAAAACAACTAGCTTTTAAGTAACAAGAAAACAGCTATAGAAGAAAGTTTAAATTAAAAGAAAAAATTGTTTTGATTTATTCAAGAGTGGGAACATCCTCCATGAAAATGTGTACCTTGACTGTGGATGGCTGGGAGGCATTATCACACCTTAGGAATTCAAATGCTTTTTACAATGAGAAGAAGGAGAGTTTCATCTCATTTCTCTACCAGGGTAGATGTCTGTCAATAGAAGGTGAACATCAATAAAAGGAGGGGCTTGCACAATCAATCCAGAAAGTCAGCAATCTATTAATAATCCAGAACCAAGTATTTATCTCCTCTGCCACACACCCTTCCTCCCAGCCAGTGAGCAAGATAATTACTCTTAAGTCAAGCTAAGTGCCCCCAGTCACAGTGGCCCAATGCTGACATTCCAAGCATACAAATAATTCTCACTCTGGCATAAAAGTGACAACTTTCTTGGAAGAAAAGCAGATACTGTAAATTTCTCAAAGTCTTCCTGAAACATTTTTTAAAGTAATTTTTACTTCTTTAGAAAAAATGCTATGGGAAACCATCTGTAATAAAATGCCCATTATATAAAATAATTCATCTATACTAATAAAAGGGTAATATGCTAATTAGACTGGGAGGCCTTTCAAATGTTCTTCTGGACAAAGCCATGGTGGCGGGGCCGAGGTAGAGGTGGTTAGAGGCTAAGAGGGGAGGGCAGTTGTGGGTGATCAGGCTGGTGGGGGCAGGGCCATTGGGGGTAAGCAGACCAGCAGGGGGGCCAGTTGGGGACAAGCAGGCCATCAGTGGGGGTCAGTTGGAGGTGATCAGGACAGCGGGGAGGGGAGCAGTTTGGAGTGAGCAGGCCAGCAGGGGGACATTTGGGAATGAGCAGGCCAGTGGGGAGGGAAGGTAGGGGCAAACAGGCCAGCAGGGGGGGCAGTTTGGGATGATCAGGCTGGCGGGGGGGCATTTGGGGGAAAGCAGGCCAGCAGTGGGGGCAGGGGCAATTAGGAGCAGGCAGACTGGCAGGCAGAGTGGTTAGAGGCAATCAGGCAGGCAGGCAAGCAGGTGAGTGGTTAGGATCCAGCAGTCCTGGATTGCGAGAGGAATGTCTGACTGCCGGTTTAGGCACAATCCCTGTAAACTGGCAGTAGGACATCCTTCAAGCGGTCCCAAATTGGTGAGGGTGCAGGCCAGGCTGAGGAACATACCCTCCCCCGTGCACGAATTTCATGCACTGGGCCACTAGTATTCTGTATAACATAGGAATTTCTGGATATGTATATTCACATAGCTCAGTAAACTTAAAGACATGTGTTAAGATTGTTATGATAGCAAAATGTGGTGAATTATTTTTTTGTTAATCCTCACCCAAGGATATTTTTCCATTGAGATATATATATATATATATATATATATATATATATATATATATATATAAAATTTTAGAGAGGGTGGAAGAGAGGGGGAGAAACAGAGAGTGAAACATTGATATGAGAGAGACACATTGATTGCTTGCTTCCCACACATGCTCCGAAGGGCTGGGGTTCAAGCCTGTAACCCAGGTACGTGCTCTTGACTGGAATCAAACCCAGGACCCTTTAGTCTGAGGGCCAACACTCTATCCACTGAGTGAAACCAGCTAGGGCAAGGTGAAATATTTTTAATGTATGGTTTATGCATACATATTCTTCAGGGGTCAAAAGATGATTATCAAGGACAGAGTTGAACAACAGTGTTGACAAAAATGTATATATATAAAAGGCTAAATGACCATTTGACCAGCCGACCAGCCAGTAGCTATGACTCACACTGACCACTAGGGGGAAGACGCTCAACACAGGAGCTGCTGAGAGACAGCAACTTTGCAGAGTGCCCTCTCGCACTCCAGGACCCCTTGGGGGTTGTTGGACTGCCAATTTTGGCCTAATCCCTGCAGGTCAGGCTGAGGGACCCCACCTGCTAGAGAGACCCTGCTCACTCTGCAGATGCCCTTCAAGTCCTAGTGCCACCCCAGGTGTGACTGGCTGGGGATGGATCGCTGGAGGTTGGCTCCAGGGTGTGTCCAACCTGTCTCACGCAGTCTCGCCCCTCTGACCACCTTCTAATTAATTTCCTTTCAATGTGCACAAATCCGTGTACCAGGCCTCATACATATATGAGAAGTTCAACTGGAGGGATCCAAGATAATAGCGAAGTAGGTAGAAATTATACTCACCAGCTTCTAGGATCAAATAAGAATTACAATCTATACTAATAAAAGAGTAATATGCTAATTAGACTGGGAGGCCTTCTGGAGACCTACCAGATGTCCTTCCAGACAAAGCCAGGGGCTTGGCTGACCTGCAAACCAAATGACCCTCAGCCCCTCACCCAGGCAAGCCATGCCCCCCAGCAGGGACCCTCACCCCAATGGGGGCATGGCCAGCCTGCAAGTGGACATCAGCCCCTCGCCCAGGCTGGCCACATACCCCAGTGGGGACTTTCACTCTGATGGGGGCATGGCCGGCCTGCAAACCACCCTAGACCCCTCACCGAGGCTGGCCCCTCCCCCCCAGGGAACCCCACTCTTATCTGGGACCCTCTTCAGGGCAGACCAGCCAGCCCCCACCCATGCACCAAGCCTCTATCTATACTACTAAAGGGTTATATGCTAATTAGACTGGGAGACCTTCTGGACATCCTTCTGGACAAAGCCATGGTGGCAGGGCTGAGGCAGAGGCAGTTAGGGGTGATCATGCCAGGAGGGGAGGGCAGTTGGGGGTGAGCAGGCGGGCAGCGGGAGCAGTTGGTGGCGAGCAGGCTGCAAGGGGGGGGGCTGTTGGGAGTGAGAAGGCCGGTGGCGGGGCAGTTGAGGGCAAGCAGGCTGGCAGGCAGAGTGATTAGGGATGAGCAGGCAGGCAGGCAGGTGAGTGGTTAGGAGCCAGTGGTCCCGGATTGCGAGAGGGATGTCCGACTGCTGGTTTAGGCCCGATCCCTGTAAACCAGTAGTCGGACATCCCCTGAGGGGTCCCAGATTGGAGAGCGTGCAGGCTGGGCTGAGAGATATTCCCCCCATCATGCATGAATGTCATGCACTGGGCCACTGGTCTATACTAATAAAAGCCTAGGTGGCCCTCACACTCTCACATGATGCCCTCACATCATCTCAAGATGGCCTCCATAACATTGCCACCACAAGATGGCCAGCAGGGGAGGGAAGTTGGGGGTGACCAGGCCAGCAAGGGAGGGCAGTTGGGGGTGACCAGGCCTGATCACCTAGCTCATTTATGTGATCAGGGTGATTGTGTCACAAAACTCTGCAGGACAACTAATACATAAGGCCACTCTACCAAGACAGGAAGACATAGCAGATCTACCTAATATGAAGAAACGTTTTCAGAGAAGCAGCCAAAATGGGGAGACAAAGAAGCATGCCTCAAATAAAAGAAGAGAA
Organism: Myotis myotis; assembly: GCF_014108235.1. Classification (NCBI taxonomy): domain Eukaryota; kingdom Metazoa; phylum Chordata; class Mammalia; order Chiroptera; family Vespertilionidae; genus Myotis; species Myotis myotis. The sequence goes on from NW_023416313.1 coordinate 119,824,614, forward strand.
GAAATTCCCACAAAAAGAACTAAATGAAACAGGCAAACAATCTACCAGATAGAGAGTTCTAAACAATAATTATAAGGATGCTCAAGGAACTTAGGGGAAGAATAGATGAACTCAGTGGGAACTTAAAAAAAGATTGAAAGCATAAAAAGGGTATAAATTCTATAAAAAAGAACCAGTCAGAAATGAATACTACAATATCTGAAATAAGAGTACTCTAGAAGAAATCAACAGCAAATTAGATGAAGCAAAGGATCAAATAAATGACTTGGAAGACAAGGTAGCAGGTAACACCCAATCAGAGCAGAAAAAAAAACAAAAACAAAAACTAAATAAGGATAGTTTAAGCCAAAACCGGTTTGGCTCAGTGGATAGATGGTCAGCCTGCGGACTGAAAGGTCCCGGGTTCAATTCCGGTCAAGGGCATGTACCTGGGTTGCGGGCACATCCCCAGTAGGAGATGTGCAGGAGGCAGCTGATCGATGTTTCTCTCTCATCGATGTTTCTAGCTCTCTATCTCTCTCCCTTCCTCTCTGTAAAAAATCAATAAAATATATTTTAAAAAAAGGATAGTTTAGAAAACCTCTGGGACAATATCAAGTGTAATGACATCCACATCACAGGAATACCGGGAGAAGACAGCAAAAGATTGAGAACCTATTTGAAGATATAATGCCTGATTACCCAGATAAAGAAAAATGACACATAAGTCTAGAAAGCGCAAAGAGTCCCAAACAAAATAAATCAAAAAGAACCACAACACAATACACCATAATTAAAATTCCAAAGGTTAAAGACAAAGAGAGAATCTTAAAAGCAGCAAGACATTTACCTACAAGGGAGCTATTATATGACTGACAGCTGATTTCTCTATAGAAACATTACAGGCCAGAAGGGATAGGCATGAAATATTCAAAGTGATGGAAAGCAGTGACCTACAACCAATACTACTCTACCCAGCAAGGCTATCATTTAAAATTCAAGGTGAAATAAAGAGCTTCACAGAAAAGAAAAAAAAAAAAAGCTAAAAGAGTTCATCAACACAGACCAGTATGACAAGAAATGTTAAAGGGACTTCTTTTAAAAAGAAAGAAAATAGGAGGAACATAAATATGAATAATAAAATGAAAATAAATATGTAATTATCAATAATCAGTTTTTTAAAATGTATCTTTATTGTTGAAAGTATTACAGATGTCCCCTTTATTTCTTCTTTGACCTCCGCCTCCCCACTCCCACCCTTCCCCAGGCCTTTACTGCACTATTATCTGTGTCCATGGATTATATATTAAATCTTTGATTAATCTCTTCCCATTTCCCCTCTTTTCCTCTGAGAATCTTCAGACTGTTGCATGCTTCCAAGTCTCAAAAAAAAATCACTTTAAAAAATTCCCAAAACACTAAGTCCTGGACCAGTGACTTTTACCAAACATTCAAGGAGGAACTAACACCTATCCTTCTCAAACTATTCCAAAAATTCAAGAGGAAGGGAGACTCCAGAATGCATTCTTAGAAGGCCAGTATCATCCTAATTTCAAAATTAGATAAAGATACTGCCAAGAAAGAAAATTATAGGCCAATATTCCCGATGAACATAGATGCCAAAATCAAGATTGATATAATATCCACAATTCACTGAATGTGACACACCACATAAAAAATCTTACATGATCATATCAATAGAAGCAGCAAAAGCATTTTACAAAATTCAGCACCCATTTATTATAAAAATTCTCAGCAAACTGGGAATAGAGGAAACATACCTCAACATAATAAAGCCAATTGTGACAAATCCACAGCTAACAACTTATTAAAGGAGAAAAAATTAAAAATGTTTCCTTTCAGAAACTAGACAGGAATGTCCACTTTCACCACTCTTATTCAATACTGAAGGCCCAGTGCATGAAAATTGTGCACTTGGAAGGGGGAGGTCCCTCAGCCTAGCCTGCACCCTCTCACAGTCCGGGACCCTTTGCTTCTTACTACCCACCTGCTCGCGGCTCCTTAGTGCTGCTACAGAGGTGGAAGAGGCTCCTGCCACTGCTGCTGCACTTGCCAGCTGTGAGCCGGGCTTCCAGCTGAGTGGCACTCCCCTTGTGAGAGCGCACTGACCACCAGGGGGCAGCTCCTGCATTTAGTCTCTACCCCTGGGTGGTCAGTGCATGTCATAGTGCCTGGTCCTTCTGCTGGTCAGTAGATTTGCATATTAGCCTTTTATTATATAGGATAGTATGGAAAACCTAGCCACAGGAATAAAATAAAAAGAATAAATAAAAGGCATCCAAAAAGTAAAACTGTCATCATTGGCAGATGACATGACTGTATATGACGAACCCTAAAGGTTTCAGAAAAAAACTACTAGAACTGATAAATGAATTCGATAAAGTAGCAGGATACAAATTCATATTCAGATATCAGCTGCATTTTTTGACACAAATAATAAACTATCAGAAAAGGAAATGAAGGGAATGATCCTATATACAATTGCATAAAAAAATTAAATACCTAGAAATTAGTTTTACTAAAGTGGTAAAAGACCTGTACTCAGAAAATTATAAAAAATGAAGAAATAAATTGAAGAAGATACAAATAAATGGAAGCATATGCCATTCTCATGCATAGGAAGAATTCACATCATTAAAATGCCCATGCCACTCAAAGCAAGCCATAGATTCAATAAAATCTCTATCAAAATATCAATAGCATTTTTCACAGAACTAAAACAAATAATCTTAAAATTAATATTTAACCACAAAATAATCTGAATAGCCATAGTTATCTTGAGAAAGAAGAACAAAATTAGAGGTATCATGCTACTTGATATCAAATTATACCACCAGGCTATCGTAATCTAAACAGAATGTTACTGGCATTAAAAAGAAAGCACATAGGTCAATAAGAGTAGAATAGAAAGCTCAGAAGTAAACCCAAGCCTATATAGTCAATTAATATATGACAAAGGAGGCAAGAACATACAATGTGATGAAAGCAGTCTACTCAGTAAATGTTAGGGGATAATTGGACAGCTACATGCAAAAACTATGAAAGTAGGTCACCTTCTTAAACCACATACAAGAATAAACTAAAAATGGATTAAAAACTTTGATATAAGACTTGAAATCATAAAACTCCTAAAAGAAAAAATGAGTAATATCTCTGACATCTTTCTTAGCAATATTTTTCCTTTGGGCAAATATATTGGAATATGTTTCTGGGCAAGGGAAGCAAAGGAAAGAATAAACAAATAGGACTACATCAAACTAAAAAATTTTTACACAGCAAAGGAAACCATCAACAAAACAAAAAGACAACCTACTGAATGGGAGAAGATATTTGCCAATGATATATCTGTTAAGGCAAGCATGTCAAACTCAAAGGTTAACATGGGCCAAATATCAAGGTTTAAGTTATGTGGGCTACAAAAGAACAAAAGTTTCAATTTTCATAGAAACATAGATTTTTTTCAATAGAGACATGCTGAATACAAAGAGCTGAAATAAATGAGTAATAACTAACATAAAATAATAGAACATTTTAATTAATATTTTTTCTTGAACATTAACTTACCAGACACTGAATAACTGCACAAATTAATAAGCATAACACAAATAAACCTATTTTTCTTGTTCTCCAAAAGCAAAAGATTTCCTGTTGTGCACACCAAACAAGTCAGTACAAGACTAATGACGTTGCAATCAGCTGCTAGTATTAGTGGAGAGAAATGGTGTGCCTGCATGTAAGGCGCATAAGGTAAATGAATGCAACATGATTATAGTAATCAGTCTTTAGTGAACACTGTAGTTTGTTGCTAATAATTATGTATAACAGGATATTGTAAAAATTAAGTTATGAAATTTTTATTAAAATGTTTCTTATATACCGTTATATTGACTGGGCTGCAAAAATATGCATTATGGGTCACATGTGGCCCTCGGGCCACAAGTTTTACATGCTTGTGCTAAGAGGTTAATATTCAAAATTTACAAAGAACTCAAGCAACTGAACACCAAAAGAAACTATAATCCAATTTTTTTTTAATTAAATCTTTATTGTTCAGATTATTACATTTGTTTCTCTTTTTTTTCCCCCCATAACTCCCCTCCTCCCAGCTCCCGCCCCACCCTCCGCCCTCACTCCCCACCCACTGTCCTCTTCCATAGGTGCACGATTTTTGTCCAGTCTCTTCCCGCATCTCCCACACCCCTTTCCCCCCCAAGAATAGTCAGTCCATTCCCTTTCTATGTCCCTGATTCTATTATGATCACCAGATTATTTATTCACTTGATTCTTAGATTCACTTGTTGATAGATGCATATTTGTTGTTCATAATTTGTATCTTTACCTTTTTTTTTCTTCTTCCTCTTCTTAAAGGATACCTTTCAGCATTTCATATAATACTGGTTTGGTGGTGATGAACTCCTTTAGCTTTTCCTTATCTTTGAAGCTCTTTATCTGACCTTCAATTCTGAATGATAGCTTTGCTGGATAAAGTAATCTTGGTTGTAGGTTCTTGGTATTCATCACTTTGAATATTTCTTGCCATTCCCTTCTGGCCTGCAAAGTTTCTGTTGAGAAATCAGCTGACAGTCGTATGGGTATTCCCTTGTAGGTAACTGGGTTTCTTTCTCTTGCTGCTTTTAAGATTCTCTCTTTGTCTTTGCTCTTGGCATTTTAATTATGATGTGTCTTGGTGTGGTCCTCTTTGGATTCCTTTTGTTTGGGGTTCTCTGCGCTTCCTGGACCTGTAGGTCTATTTCTTTCACCAGGTGGGGGAAGTTTTCTGTCATTATTTCTTTAAATAGGTTTTCAATATCTTGCTCTCTCTCATCCTCTGGTACCCCTATAATTCTGATGTTGGTGCGCTTGCAGCTGTCCCAGAGGTTCCTTACACTATCTTCATATTTTCAGATTCTTTTTTCATTTTGCTTTTCCAGTTGGGTGTTTTTTGCTTCTTCGCATTTCGAATCTTTGACTTGATTCTTGCACTCCTCTGGTCTGCTGTTGGGTGTCTGTATAATATTCTTTATTTCAGTCAGTGTATGCTTAATTTCTAGTTGGTTCTTTATCACAACATCGAGGGTCTCATTAGATTTCTTGAGGATCTCACTACATTTATCGGCGGTCTCACCAGTCTTTTCGAGGGCCTTACTAAGTTTATCGGCAGCTTCTAGACAGTTCTTAAGAGACCTTAAAAGTGTGGTTCTGAACTCAATATCCTCCATTGACAGTTTTGTCCTGTTTCTTTGTCTCCGCATTTTTTATGCTTTCTTGGTGCACCCCCTAGTGGTCTTTGTCCGCAGTCTTGTTGCCTTTAAGCCTTGATTGATGTCGGCAATACCGGGGTGATTTGACCTCCAGGCTAACTGGCTATGAGAGTCTGCTGTGTCTGTAGTGGGAGGGCTTCTGTGCTGGATCTCTAGGGCGGTGCTAATCTAGCGTTTGCCTGAGGCTATCCGGCAAATGGTTCTGTGCAGGGCTTGGGCGGGGCGGGTCCCCGGGGATCTGAGTATTTCACTTCAGCACTGCGCCTCCTCTGAGTCTGGGTATGATATTCTCTTTCCTCCTAGTTGTAGAATTTCCACTCAGCCAGCCTTCCCGTGGTTCTGGGTGATGTCCGTTCTGTCCTTTAGTTATATCTCTGAAGTGGTTGTTTGAGGCAGCGATCTCCGGCGTTAACCTATGCCGCCATCTTGGTTTCTCTAATCCAATTTTTTTAAAGTAAAGGACCTGAATAGAAACTTCTCCAAAGAGGACATATAGATGGCCAATAGACATATGAAAAGATGCTCAACATCACTAAACGTTAGAGAAATGCAAATTAAAATCACAATGAGTTACCACCTCACACCTGTCAGGATGACAATAATCAATAAATCCATAAACAAATGTTAGCAAGGATGTGGATAAAAGGAAACTCTTGTGCACTGTTGGTGGAAATGCATATTGGTGCAGCCACTATGGACAACAGCATGGAGGTCCCTCAGAAAATTAAAAACGGAACTAACTTATAACCCAGTGATTCCACTTCTGGCTATATATCCAAAGAAAGTCAAAACACTAATTCAAAAGGCTATATGCACCCCAATGTTTACTGCAGTGTTATTTGTGATAGCCAAGATATGGAAGCAACCCTAGTGCCCATCAACAGATGAATGGATAAAAAAAGTGGTGGTATATATATACAATGGAATATTAATTGGCTGTGAAAAAATTGACATATTACCATTTGTGACAACATGGATGAACCTTGAGGATCTTATGCTAATGAAATAAGTCAAACAGAGAAAGACAAATACCTTATTATTTCACATATACAGGGAATCTAAAAGACAAAATAAATGAACAAACAAAATTTAAACAGAGTCACAGGTAGAGAGATCAGACTTATGGTTGCCAGAGGGACCTGGGGTTAGGGGGGTGGATGAAAAACTTCAAGGTATTAAGAAGTACAAATTGGTAGTTATAAAATAGTCACAGGAATATAAAGTACAGCAGAGGAAATATGGTCAATAATATTGTATGGTGCCAGGTGGGTATGAGAGATATCAGATGGAATACTTTGTAAAGTATATAATTATCTAACCACTATCTATACCTGATACTAATACAAAATAATACTGAATGCAAACTATAATTGTAAAATAAAATTTAAATTTAAAAAAGTTCAACGTGGTATATAGTACAATATTTTGATCAAGTTTAGAGCATATATAAAATGTGTTTTTTCACAAATATTTACATGTAGAAAATTCCCACTAAGCATATGAGAATGAATGCTTGATGGAAGCCAGACAACTGGTAATGCAGTTGGGAGTCAAAAGGAAAAAAAAAAAATAGGACCTGAGACTGGGATAATTCTTTGAGTGTGACACAAACCAAGGAACAGCACTGATCATAGTAATACAATTCTGTGTGCTTTAAGGCCAAAACAGTAACAAATAATAAAGAGAATAGTTTAAAATAAGGTTAAAAGGAGAAAGTAAATTAGCTGTATTTAATTTATGGTCAGTTAATATAAAGAAAGAGGTTAACCTAAAACTCACTAAAGTCAGAAATTGGCTTGGTTGAGTAACAACCCGTCTTGATAGTCTTTTTATAGTAAAGGGGTAATTGAGTGCTAATTCTGCTTGCTGACCTTTCTTTCAGAAGCTTCTCCACCCCTGGAGCATCATGGCTCTCAGCATGCAATATATAGCTTAATGTTATATAGCTTAACGCTTTTATTTTTACTAAAATTTTACCTGAGTCATTCCAATCCTATAAGTTTAGCAATCAATTTAGGTCCAAAGCAGCACAGGCCCAAGTTCCCTAGAATTAGGTACTTATATGTGAGCTAACATTTAAGCACCAAGGGAGGAAAAATCAAAACATATGTAAAGAATAAATGTTTATGCTAAGTCACTACACAGCTAGTTTGCCTATCACAGAATGTAACTTTGTATGTAAAAGTGGGAGTATGTGTATATGTGTGTGGGTGGGGAGAGATCTGATCAATTAAATTTGTATACTCTTCATTGATGTAAGGTATTTTTAATTATGCTGGTTGTAATCACCTAAGCCAATGTTAGAAGATATAATCATAAAATTATAATAGCTAGATTTGAAATAAAAACAAAAATAATTTGAGACATAATTTGAATGGAATTATACCAAGAAAATCATAATTTTGTTTTTGTTATTTTTATCAACTCCACTTTTTTCAAGAAATAGAATCCACAAAGGGAATATAATAGGCATGTACTGTCAAGAATGGAATGTAATTTACATTTAAAATCTGTCAGTATGTATTTTTTAAATTCTTAACATAAAAACCATTTTCTATTCATTACAAGAAATTCCAGACACAGGGATAAGACATTTATTCAGATCACTTCAACAAGCTGATTATTGCTTGCATCATTTATTACATCCAGATCTTTTTGTTTTTGTTTTTGTTTTTTTCTTTCTATATTTCCTGCCGTTTTTTTTTTTAATTAAATCTTTATTGTTCAGATTATTACATTTGTTCCTCTTTTTTTTCCCCCCATAACTCCCCTCCTCCCAGTTCCCACCCCACCCTCTGCCCTCACTCCCCACCCACTGTCCTCATCCATAGGCGCACGATTTTTGTCCAGTCTCTTCCCGCATCTCCCACACCGCATTCCCTCCCAAGAATAGTCAGTCCATTCCCTTTCTATGTCCCTGATTCTATTATAATCACCAGTTCATTCTGTTCATCAGATTATTTATTCACTTGATTCTTAGATTCACTTGTTGATAGATGCATATTTGTTGTTCATAATTTGTATCTTTACCTTTTTCTTCCTCTTCCTCTTCTTAATGGATACCTTTCAGCATTTCATATAATCCTGGTTTGGTGGTGATGAACTCCTTTAGCTTTTCCTTATCTGTGAAGCTCTTTATATGACCTTCAATTCTGAATGATAGCTTTGCTGGATAAAGTAATCTTGGTTGTAGGTTCTTAGTATTCATCACTTTGAATATTTCTTGCCACTCCCTTCTGGCCTGCAAAGTTTCTGTTGAGAAATCAGCTGACAGTCGTATGGGTATTCCCTTGTAGGTAACTGAGTTTCTTTCTCTTGCTGTTTTTAAGATTCTCTCTTTGTCTTTTGCTCTTGGCATTTTAATTATGATGTGTCTTGGTGTGGTCCTCTTTGGATTCCTTTTGTTTGGGGTTCTCCGCGCTTCTTGGACCTGTAAGTCCATTTCTTTCACCAGGTGGGGGAAGTTTTCTGTCATTATTTCTTCAAATAGATTTTCAATATCTTGCTCTCTCTCATCTTCTGGCACCCCTATAATTCTGATGTTGGTACACTTGAAGCTGTCCCAGAGGCTCCTTACACTATCCTCGCATTTTTGGATTCTTTTTTCATTTTGCTTTTCCGGTTGGGTGTTTTTTGCTTCCTCGCATTTCAAATCATTGACTTGATTCTTGCGCTCCTCTGGTCTGCTGTCGGGAGTCTGTATAATATTCGTTATTTCAGTCCGTGTATGCTTAATTTCTAGTTGGTTCCCCAATATAACATCGAGGGTCTCATTAGTTTTCTTGTAGATCTCATTAAGTTTATCGGCGGCTTCTAAACAGTTCTTGAGAGACCTTAAAAGTGTGGTTCTGAACTCTATATCTTCCATTGACAATTTTGTCCTGTTTCTTTGTCTCCGCATTTTGTTATGCTTCCTTGGTGCACCCCCTAGTGGTCTTTGTTCACAGTCTTATAGTTAAATCTTGATTGTTGTAGCTAATTCCAGGGAGGGTTTGACCTCCAGGCCAAGTGGCTATGAGAATCAGCTGTGTCAGCAGTGAGAGAACTTCTGTCCTCCAGGGAGGTGCTAATCTGGCATTTGCCTGAGGCTATCCAGCAAATACCTGTGTGCAGGGCTTGGGCGGGGCGGGTCGAACAGGATCAACAGGGTGGGCCGGAGAGAGCAGTTATGGCAGCTCTCAGTCCTGTCCCCAGGGGCTCTGCCTCTCTGAGTCCCAGCACCCGCTGCAAAGCTCAGAGAGAAAGCTGCACTCGCTCTGACTGAAGCCAGACAGTCCCTCTTCTCCCGTTTGAGTCTGGGTCCCTAAAGACTCGCCCGGATCTGGAGCTCAGATTCTTCGACTCCCTCCCGATTGAAAACGCCAACCGCGCCCTCCTCCGCCAGCCCGCTCCGTGCACTCCGCACCTCAGAATTTGACTTCAGCACTGCGCCTCCTCTGAGTGTCCGTATGCGTTTCTCTTTCCTCCTAGTTGTAGGACTTCCACTCAGCCAGCGTTCCTGTGGTTCTGGGTGATGTCCCTTCCGTTTTTTGGTTTCACTTTTGAAGTAGTTGTTCAAAGCAGCAAACTCCGGCGTTAACCTATGCCGCCATCTTGGTTCTCCTACATCCAGATCTTTTAACAAATTGCCACAATCATTGCAATAATTGTGAAAGGAGTAGCCAGGATGCCAGTTCCAGAATAAAAATCTAAATAATCAAGCCTAATGGGACTAGCATATAAAGAATCTCAGATTTGACATCTTTGTGGGTGTTTGGAAAGAGAAGAGCTCATTTCTCTGCTGTACTGTAAAAGAGAAGACTATGTAATGTATCTTCAGCTAGTCCTCAGAAATGATCTGCAATGTCCTTAACTCCACCTAAGATATTACAGGAATTGATCCCTTAGTAACAGTCAAAATAAAACAAATTTACTTACTTCAGGCCTGCAGGTCAGTACTGAGAAAAGAAGCAATCTATATAATAAAGAGCCTGAGTTGTTACCACCTAAGGCTAGACCAGACCAGAAGTCAGTGCTGGGTTGCTGTGGTGACCCAGCACTGACTGGGCACTGCAGATGCACCAACCCAGCACTGACTGCCTAGGGGGCTGCAGATAAGGCCCAGGGAGAGGCCTTCAGAGAGAGGGGCAGGGTCTGATCTGTAGCCTCTGTGGCAGCTGTTGATCAGAACTTGCCTTTCTTTCTCTCCCAGCCTAGCCAGCAGCCACACCTCCATTTCTCTCCAGACCTCCACCCGGCTGCTGATTATCCCTGCCTTTCTGATCAGGCCCAATTGATAGGCCCAGAGATGCTGACTGGCATAGAAACTGACCAATCAGAACCAAATTGGCCGGCAGAGGAGGGCAGTTGGGAGCAAGATCAGGCTGGCAGGGGAGGGCAGTTAGGGTCAATCAGGCAGGCAGAGGTAGTTAGGGGTGATCAGGCCAGCAGGAGAGAGCAGTTAGGGGTGATATATGGCCAGCAGGGGAGGTAGTTGGGAGTGAGATCAGGCCAGCAAGGGAGGGCAGTTAGGGGTGATCAGGCAGGCAGAGGCAGTTGGGGGTGAGATCAGGCCAGCAGGGAAGAGCAGTTGGGGGCTTGATCAGGACAACAGGGGAGGGCAGTTGGGGCAGTCAAGCAGGCAGGCAGAGAGGTTAGGGGCAATCAGGCAGGCAGGCAAGTGAGTGGTTAGGAGCCAGCAGTCCCAGATTGTGAGAGGGGTGTCTGACCACCAGTTTAGGCCCGATCTCACAGGGAGGCCAGACTGCAGCTTAGGCCTATTCCCCTGTGGAACAGACCTAAGCCATCAATCAGACATCCCCTGAGGGCTCCTGGATGTCTGGAGGGTGCAGGCCAGGCTGAGGGATCCCCCCCAAGTGCACTAATTTTCATGCACTGGGCCTCTGGTCCTATCTAATAAAAGAGAAACATGGTAATTAGCCATACCTCCGCTACCCTTCCCATTGGCTAATCAGGGCAATATGAAAATTAACTGCCAGCCAAGATGGCAGCCAGCAGCCAGCAGCCAGGCAGCTTGAAGTGAAAAGGAGGCTTGCTTGCTTCAGTGACGGAGGACTCCAACGTTCCCCGCCTGCCACTGCCGGCCTCTGAGCTTGCAGTTTGAAACATTGTTACAAATATAAAAGCTAAACAAAACCCCAGAAACCTGCTTTCATCCAGCTGGGATCTCAGAGCTGGAGTTGAAACAGTGTTTCGATTATAGAACCCAAACAAACCAGATACTTGCTTTCATCAGTCGAGGCCTGAGAGCTGGAGCCAAGCCTCAGAGCTAAAGCTACCCCAGAATTAAAAGAAAAAAAGGAGCGGTTGGGAGCTTCAGTCACCCACCAGCCTGAAAACAGCCCTCTGCCCCTCACCCAGACTGGCCAGGCACCCCAGTGAGGACCCCCACCCTGAAAGGTGTGTGACCAGCTGCAAACAGCCATCATCCCCTCACCCAGGCTGGCCAGGCACCCAAGCGGGACCCCCACCCTGATCCAGGACACCCTTCAGGGCAAACCAGCCGGTCCCCACCCATGCACCAGACCTCTATCCTATATAGTAAAAGGGTAATATGCCTCCCGGCACCAGGATCAGCGTGACAGGGGGCAGCGCCCAAATTCCCTGATCGCCCTGTGGCTCTGTGTGTGACAGGGGGTGGAACCACAACCTCCCTATCTGCCTTGCTCCGTTTGTGACAGGGGAAGGCGCCCCAACTCCCTGATCAGCCCTGCTCTGTGCCTGATAGGGGGGAGCTCCCCAACACCCTGATCGCCCTGTGGCTCTGTGTGTGACAGGCTGCGGTGCCCCACCCCCCCCCCCATGGGCCCTGCTCTGTGTGTGATGGGGTAGAGCCATAACCTCCCCACTGGCCCTGCCCTGGGTGTGATGGTGACAGCACCCCAACCCCCTGATTGGCCCTGCTCTGTGGGTGATAGAGGGCGTTGCCCCAACCCCCCCCCCCATGGGCCCTGCTCTGTGTGTGACGGGGTAGAGCCATAACCTCCACATCGGCCCTGCCCTGAGTGTGCCAGAGTGCATTGCCCCAACCCCCTGATCCGCCCTGCTCTGTGTGTGACAGGGGGCGGTTCCCCAACTCCCCTATCGGCCCTACTCTGTGCATGACAGGGGGGAGCTCCCCAACCCCCTGATGGCCCCTGCTCTGTGCATGACAGTGGGTGGCGCCACAACCTCCCCATAGACCCTGCCTTGAGTGTGACAGGGGGCGGTGCCCCAACCCCCAATCGGCCCTACCCTGAGCGTGACTGAGGGTGGCATCGCAACCTCCCGATCGGCCCTGCTCTGAGCCTGACCAGGGGCTGCACCTAGGGATTGGGCCTGCCCTCCGCCACCCGGGAGCAGGCCTAAGCCAGCAGGTCGTTATCTCCTGAGGGGTCCCAGACTGCGAGAGGGCACAGGCCTGGCTGAGGGACCCCCCCTCTTCCCCCGAGTGCACAAATTTTTGTGCACAGGGCCTCTAGTTCCTTAATAAAAAGCTACACATCCATTTATTTAAGGCAAGAAGAGCCTAGCCCAGAGGTGGGCAAACTTTTTGACTCGAGGGCCACAATGGGTTCTTAAACTGGACCGGAGGGCTGGAACAAAAGCATGGATGGAGTGTTTGTGTGAACTAATATAAATTCCAAGTAAACATCATTACATAAAAGGGTACGGTCTTTTTTTTTTTTTAGTTTTATTCATTTCAAACCGGCCGGATCCAGCCAGCGGGCCGTAGTTTGCCCATGGCTGGCCTAGCCACACACAGACAAAGACACACAAACACACACAGAGCAAAAAATATGTTTGAATACAGAAGTTAGCAGGTTTCAGTCCACACTGTTGAGATTAGCTGGTGAAGACAGAAATAAAATTAGGCATTCTGGAAGCCACAAAACATAAGGTAAATGATGGGCATTCTTTGCAGCAGTTTTTGCCCCAGTTATACAAGAATTCATAGAAAGAAATCCATGTAGGAGCAAATGTGTTCATGGGTAACAGCTTGTCTCTTGAAAAGGACACAGAGCATGCCTTCCTCCATGAACCACAGCAGTAGGAATGGAAGTAATAGGTGTCTCCCTTCCATTTTAGTAGCACATCAATAACAATAGCTCAGAATGCTCAACTGGAAGTATGAAGTTCATTTTACATTTGAGACATGGTCAGAGAGGAAGGTGGAGGAGGAGAGAAACTAGAGTTCTACAGAAGTGCTTATCAAACTTTAAAGTGTATATGAATCACCTGGAGATTTGTTAAAATGAAGATTCTAGTTCAGTAATTCTGCAGTGGGACTGGAGATAGTGCATTTCTAACCAGCTCGCTGCACTAATGGTCTGACCACACTTTGAAGAACCAAGTTTAAAGAAATGATTTAAAAATCAAAAGCGGATAATAGAGGCCAAAACCTCTCTAATGTGACAAAAAATGACAGGGAAGAGACTATTAAGAAAACACCCACACACCTCCTTCCTCAGAAGGAATGTGTTCCCTAGATGCACTTAAAACTGGTCAAGTGCAGCCCTGAATTCTTTATTTCTTCCCCGCTCCCCAATCCTGCTACTTTGCTCTGCTTGCCTATGTCTGTGTGGTATCTCAGTTACCCAAATGTGGAGACAGATATCTCATATTTATTCTCAATACCCCCTTCTCTCTCAATCCCTACATCAGGCTCCAAGTCCTATCAGTCAGCCTTCCCAATCCCTCCTTCCATTTCCTGCTGTGTTCGCACTTCTCAGGATAAGATTTGGCACTTGTCTAGTTCCTGGGCCACCATAGTCCCCTCTGAATAGTTTCTTTCACACAACTTTCTTTTACAAGTGCCTTCCCATCCTTCTATATTGCTACCAGCATTATAATTCTAAATCTATGTGATTTCTATCATTTCCCTGTTAAAATGCCTTCTCATTAACCTAAAGAATAAAAAACAAAGCCCTAAGCAGGGTTTCCAAGACCTTTCACAATCTATCCTAGTATTTCCTCCTGGACCCTCTATAAGCACCTCCAATGCAGACCCCTGCATGGACTCAGGAATTAAGCCAGGCCCTTTCCTTGGTGAGTGATCTTATCCCCACAGTCAATCTCAAGTACTTTGTAGCTTGGAAACCACCTTATCCCACAAAATTCAGCTCAAAAACTATTTTCTTCCCTGTGGAGTCTCCCAGGTGTGCTACTTCCAGGCACATAACAGGTAAACAAGCAATATTGCTAAATCAATAAACTGTGCCAGAGAGTTGTCATATGATTAGAATGACATTCTCTAAGTTGCTCCAGCCACATGGCCAGGACACTAGCTCAAGTCTGACTATAGGGAAGAAGAAAATCAGATGAAAATTTTAATGTTCTACCAGCTCCCATTCTAGCAATCAAAATAGGGGGGAAAAAAGAATTTTGAAGCTTATAAAGTTTTCTTGACCATCAAGGACAATGTCTGAGGCTGAGAGATTATTCAACATCTATAATAATAAAAGTGTAATATGCTAATTAGACCAGACAGCCAAATAACCTTCTGGACGTCATTCCAGATGTCCTTCTGAACGAAGCCACAGCAGCAGGGGCTGAGGCAAAGGTGGTTAGAGGAGATCAGGAAGGTAGGCGAGCAGTTAGGGGTGACCAAGCAGACAGGCAGAGTAGTTAGTGGTGATCAGGCAGGCAGGCAAGTGGTTAGGGGCAATCAGGCAGGCAGGCAGAGGGGTTAAGGGCAATCAGGCAGGCAGGCAGGTGAGAGGTTAGAAGCCAGTGGTCCCTGATTGCGAACAGGATTTCTGGGATCCGGCCTAAACTGACAGCCAGACATCCCTTGAGGGGTCCTAATTGGAGAGGGCACAGGCTAGACTGAGAGACCCCCCACTCCATGCATGAATTTCGTGCACCAGGCCTCTAGTAGAGGATATAAGATAGTAGGGAGTGGAAGAGTACTTTGTACATCTTCTCAACATAAAAGTAGTTATTCTTATATTGACTGCTTTACTCTTAGAAGGGTCTCAGAGCAATTTAGAAGACTGACCAAAGTTTCTAAAACCTTGTTTAATTCGATCCAGCAAAGCAGTACATTAGTGTGAGATGAACAAGAAATAAGAAGCACTAATAATGTTGGACTATCACACTTGTTTCTTCAGATTCCAGCAAGGGTTCATTAAAGCTGGTGCTAGTAGGTTCTTCTAGGACAACCCCAGAAGTAAATTAATAATTAATGAAATGAAATCCACAAGCTATTAATTTGAGTTAATTAACATAACATAATGTGTTCTACAAGAAGGACAAAAGAAATGCATACTTTACCTTGATTTGTAAGCACATTAAAAAATAAACAAATATCTTAACAGCAAGAAAATTTCAGTTTGCTACTATATTGCCTTTCTCTCAAATTGTAAACCAGAAACATGGCCACTTTTATTTATTTATTCAATCAACAAGTACTTATTGTTGTGATAGTTTTAAAACATGTCCACAAATTCTTTGACACTTCCCACATTAAGGGGATAATCTCCTCCCCTAGAATGTGGACTGGTTTGTGATGTGGTTTTCCAACAGAATGCTGCTTGACTCCCAGGATATGGCAGCAAAAAGGCATGCAGTTCTGCAGGGTCCTCATGGGACACATGCCTTGAAGCTTGAGTCATCAGGGAAAAAGGCCCAACTACCCTGAAACTGACATGTTAGTGAGACCACATGGGGAAACCAGGTAGAAATAGAGACATCCCTAACCAGTATTGGCTGTTTCAACTGTTTGTGTCTTCTCGGCTCAGGCCATAGACACATGAGTGGGACTTTTGAGATGAGTCAGGCCCAGTAACCATCTGACTGCAATCACATGAGATGCTCCAAGCAAGAACCACCTACCTGATAACTGAGTCAAGTAACCGAAAGAGCAAGAGGGACAATAATAAACAGTTTATTATTTGACACCACTAAGTTCGGGTGATCGGTTACTTAGCAAGTGATAACTGGAACCTAATGTATGTCAGTTACAATATTAGGTATTGGAGATGCGCCTCCCCTTATGGAGTTTAAAACTTCCTGTACCAGTGATCTATGCAAATGTGCTAGTAAATAACAACCCTTGGCTTCCCTGATTTTTCAATCCAAAGAGCGATATAAGAAACATTTATATAAACATATACATGCCAATATAAGAAAATATATAAATAACATAAGTGCTAAATAAATAAATAGAAAACAGAATTGACTAAAGCGGGGAGGCTCTTGGGAGCTACACAGCAGAGAAATGTCCAGAATTCATGTGGATATAGGTGCTGAAGCAAGGGGAGGCATTTTAGCCTGAGTGTAGTGGGGTGACATTAGCTAGTTTGGGAGAGTTCCACACAGAAGTGTGTGAAGAAAAAGAATAGAAAAATTGCTTGGCTGGTTTAGCATCAACCTATGAACCAGGAGGTTACAGTTTGATTCCCGGTCAGGACACATGTCCGGGTTGCAGGCTCAATCCCCAGTGTGGAGCATGCAGGAGGCAGCCAATCAATGATTCTCTTTCATCACTGATGTTTCTATCTCTCTCTCTCCTTCTCCCTTCCTCACTCTGAAAGCAATAAAAACATATTTTTTTAAAAAAAGCCAACAGAAGGCAGATGTTAGACAGCTTTCAAGGACATAGCAAGGGTTTAGAAGCACTGGACTTCATTTTCTAGGCAAGTGGATGGCATTGAAGGTTTACAAGCCACAGACATGCTATGTTAAAAAGTGCGATCAGTCTGACAGTAGAAGGAACATGGATTAATGTAATGGAATTCTCACAAGAGGCAGGTAGGCTAATCAGGACACTATACAAATAATTTTCAAATATGGTAAGCAGTTTCTTTTACTCTAAGTCACCCCTCTCCCATGACATGCCCCGCCCTAAATGATATTTCTTGCCTCTCCTATCCCAGCACTTTATGGCCTGTGGAGCCACAGCATTCTTACTGACTCATATCCCCTCTGCTGGGATCCAGTTATGGTAGTTCTGCCCAGCAGCTAGCAACTGAATGGGTGGACTCGCCCAGTCACCATGGCCCCTGACAGCTGCTTCCTGGTGACCAAGGAGTTCTTTAATGCATGTTGTTGTTATTATTGTTGTTGCTGTTGTTTTTTTGGGGGGGTTAACTATTTGATCCTCTATGCTCTGCACAATATCATTAGTTCCCTGATGCCTGACAAGTCTTATCCTAAAGTGAGTGATAAATATGAAGACATATTCAAGTGTTCCCTGAAGTAGAAGCATTCCTGGTTTCTGTAAGAGATGATATGTAATAAAAATTATATGGTACTTTCATCTTCAAAGCCCTATACAAACATTATCTAATTAACCCTCGTATATACCTGGAAGGCAGAGAGCATCACTGCACCTGGTTTTCAGAAAAGGAGACAGGGAAATAAATTAAATGGCAAGCCTTCCACCAAAGAGGCTCAGCTTTGGTACCAAAGCTTGCAAGGGAGAATCCCTGACCCTCACTCCCATACAGAAGCCAAGTAGAAAACTTGACACTCAAGTGTTTAATTTATTGTTAAGGCTCATATGCAATATCTTCTTGTCAAGTTTTTTCAGACCATAGGGAAATGGATTGTATTTATCCAGGGAGACAGGATCCTGGGGTGTCAGGGCTGGATTTTTACTGTCTAGTTATAGGACCTCTCCATGTTTTGAATTCCTCCTCTATCAGGGAACCTCTGTCAGTGTGATACCAGACACATAGCAGCACTCAGTTCATGGAAAGAGGGCTCAGAAAACGAACTCTAATGAGTTTCTACAATATAGATTACTTTAGCAGCTGGAGAAAATTGTAAGACAGATAAGTCCTTCGCCTTGTTTTTACAAAGTTTCTACCTCATTCTGCCACATCCCACCAGTGGCAATACCCCTCATTACCTTGCTGATCATGACCTCAGAATCTCTCTCCCTCTTTTCCATTCAATCTTCCCCACAGCCTCTGGACTCACAGACACTGAGGTAAGGTTCAATATAAGCTGTCCTAGGGGATTTTTCATTTTAACAGGAGACAGAAGTCCTATTTAGCCAAACTGGAGTCCTGACTGAGGTGAAAGTTCTGGACACAAAAACTAATTTGGAGAAGCGGTACAAGGGGTGGCAGAACCCTGATAGCATAACACTGCATCCCTATAACATCAGCAGCCAACAACTTTTGATTGCCTACCAGAAACGAAGGTCTGTTTTAAAATTAAGTCTAGTGTTGTGGTTAAGAACTTGGTCCCAGGTCTTTCTCCCACTAAAAAAAAATTGTTTTGTCTCTCTATGCCTCAGTTTCTTGCCTCTAAAATGGGAATAATAAGTTTACCTATCTCCTAAGGTGGTTGTGATTATGGGATGAATTAATGCAAATAATGTACATAGCATGGGGCCAGGCACATAAGGACAAAAACATAGCTTCTATTATTGTAGGGACTTTATTTTTACTAATTAGTTTGAGTTGATACAATCTTATGAGTGGGCACTATCTCTAGTCCCATTTTGTAGATAAAGAGACTGAGACACAGAGGTAAGCAAACTTGTCTCAGTCATTAGTGAGAGTCTTGACTATCACTAGGGCAACCTGACCACAGAACCTGACCAACATGCTGCACTACCTGCCATCGCAGCATCCTCTCAAGCTCTATGGAGTGGCTTCTTGGAAACAGGTCCCAAGGCAGCAACTCTGTGGTTACAAACTTTGGTTCAAGCTGTGACTTGTTCATATCAAACACATCAAGGAGGTCCTCTCTTCTCCCTATCTTGGTATCTTCATCTTTAAAAGAAAAATATACTATAAAAGGTGGCCACAAAGATTCAAATATCTTGTACAAGGGGATTTTGAAAATTCTACAGTGCTCTTTCTTTTAATGTAAAAAATTATTAACTACTGCAGGACAAGCTAAAGAGGGGCAACTATAAGTAAGGGACTATAGAAAGCCAAGCCCCTGAAGGCCTTGAATACTCACTTGTACTGAAGTGGTTTATCCTCAGGTGACAGAGAAACTTGGTCAGAGCTGGGCTAGGGGTCCAGGAGCCCAGAGACCAGGCAGGGTAGGAAACCAGGAGAAAGACCCCTTGCTTCAAACCCCCCTGCAAGTCCCATTGCACAGTCCACCAATGTACCCTAAATTCCAGGTGCTTCATGAGGCTACCCTTCACACCCTCCTGAACCTATCTCCAAGGTCAGGCATCATAGGAAGAGGCCCTGAGGACTTTAGAACCTGGAAGTCTTTGAGGAAGGCATGATAAAAGGGCAGCCAGTCTTTTTGGGGTCTTTAGAGGCCTAGTGTCCTTGACTCAACACAAGGGCTTGCTAAGCTCTCCTATTCCTTCTGTTTTATGACAGAGCCATGCTGATGTCCCCAAGCCACTTGGGCCATCTCAGGTCACTACCCTGCTGAGTGGAGAACAAGCTGATGTTGACCAGGACATTGGAGAAAGTCACCCCAACCCCTGGGGACCTGTTGTTCTCAGAGTGTGGCCCTGTAAATTCCCAAGGGCAAATGACCCAAACTGTCATGCTGGTGATGTTAGAGCATGTGCATATGTATTTTTGAATTATTGACTTTGAATTATTGTTCTAATGGCAGCAAATCTGCTCTCACAGCCAAGTGAAATTATTGTGAGAATATTTTTTCCCCATTGATTTTCAGAGAGAGTGAAAAGGAGGGTGGGAGAGGAGAGAGAAACATCGATTGGTTGTCTCCTGCCAACAGAGGTTCGATATTGAACCTGCAACTGAGGTAAATGCCTTTGAGCAGGAATCAAACCTGTGTCTCTTGGGTCCAGAGGCCAACACTCTAACCACTGAGCAAAACTGACCAGGGAGAAATGATATTTTTTAAAAGTCATTACTTCCCAGGTTCCATGCTCTGGTCACACTATAAGCTACATGCCTCCTTAAGGCTTAGGCAGAGATGGCTGACACTCTGCAGGACATCCAGTGGCTATCCAGTCAGGTGCTATGCATCCTGGGATGAAACCAGGGTCCCATAGCCTTCAGGGCACCTGAGAGGGTCCCACCTAGAAGAATACTCATTGACACTGGAGAACCAGCAATTCCAGAATGTATCAGACATTGAAAGCAGGACCTGAAAAAATTAAACACAGGAATCCATGAAATCATAGCAGTCCATTGGCACTGTGATTACACCAGAGGCATACAAGATATTTGTAAAGACATTAAGAATGACACTAGATATTGCATGTAGGAAACCGGACTCTGTGATCCATCTTCAGCAGTGTCAACTCTTAGAGAAAACTAACAAGATGTGGCCAGTTGGTTACTGAATTTTCCCAGGGCAAACAGGATGTAGGGAGGAGGGGAGAGAATATAAGAACAAAGAACTGTGTACATAACCGGTAGCACCTTTTCCAGGAAGATCTGCCTGCCACAACTATACAAAGGGAGGTGGAGACAACTAGAAAAGGCCTCAGCCCTTTTTTTTTTTTAAATAAACCAATAGAAGACAATAAGACCTAGACAACATGGGGAAAACTATTAACCTCATAGTACTCAGCCAATGAGGAACCAGGAGAGGGACTTTCACACATTAGTGATTAATTGCCTGTGATCACTGCTCCATGTGTTCCTGTCAACTGGACACCCACTCTTGCAAGACTGCATTAAAAGTCTCATTTTCGCCATTCTTTTTTCTCCAAATCCATTATTTGAATTCAGACAGGTGAGCATTTCTCACAATTTGAGGCTCATCCTGGATTTCTGTGTCTGTGCAGAGAAGAGCCTTGGTTGAGAGGGAGACACGTCCCACCTGATTTGGGTGGCCTGCCTGCCTGAGTTCCTGTCTCTCTGCGAAGGCCAGATAAGCCCAAGACTATTTTTTGGAAGGTGGCAAAACTGATACAAGGGACAAAAGAAAAGCACCCACAGCAACCAGGCAACCTTGTGCATGGGCCAAGGTAGGAAAAAATGGACTATAAATAATGCCTTGGTGGTTGGGTATCCTTGGAGGTCAAGTATGTCTGACTAAGATGTGTCCTGGACATGAAGCGAGTGCATAGTCTTAATCTGTGGTTCTGTTCTCCTGCAAGGGATATGACTAGAGATGGATGAAGTGGAACTTGGGATGTGCAAGAAACCTCCAGTAAGGGGGCTTGAGCACAGGGCAATAAATCTCCAGTAAAGCAGGGGTACTGGGGGGGGGGGGCTATAAAGCATATAGACTAGTTGCAGGGACTCTTGGGGTGTGCAAGAAATGTCCAGTAAGGAGAGTTGAGCACATAGAATAGTCACGGGGACTTGCCGAGGATGGGAAACAAGAATTCTAGGCCTAGGAAAACCAAGGAAAGCAGGGTCAAGGAGACTCCCTTAGACATTCCCTTGGATAGTCCATTGGAGAGAATTCTGAGGTTCTGGGGGGAGAGTCCATGAACAAGAGACAAAAGATGATCAAATACTGTTGTTTTATATGGCCTAAAATAGCCGAATTCATAGACCTTCTGTCTTTTGGCCCAAGTTTGATTCAAATGAAGATTGGATGAGCCTGATCATCTCTGGATGGCAAGAAACCTTCTGCAGTCCTTGGCCTGATCTCTGAGTCCTTAGTTTGATCCACTCTGGGACAAGAAACATTTCTCTGCTTTGGTGTTTTTTTTGCAGGGCATTCTGTAGTATCTGTGGCTGGAAAGACAATGAGCATGGAGTGAAGCTCTTGTCTGTAGGTTGTATGCACCCATAAATATATCCTATAAAATAAAGAGGTGATATGCAAACTGACCATAATACCCTCGCACAAGATGGCTGCAACCATGTGGTCACAAGATGGCCATGCCCATGTCATCACAAGATGGTCACCCCCATGACATCACAAGCTGGCCACCACAAGATGGCCAGGAGCAGAAGGCAGTTGGGGGTGACCAGGCCAGCAGGGGAGGGCAGTTAGGGGTGACCAGGGTGGCAGGGGAGGACAGTTGGGGGCAATCGGCTGGCAGGAGAGGGCAGTTGGGGACAATCATCCCAGCAGGGGAGCAATTAGGTGTAATTCAGGCTGGCAGGGGAGTGGTTAGGGGGTGATCAAGCCAATACCAGCAGTCGGACATTCCTCTAGTGGTCTCAGATTGGAGAGGGTGCAGGCTGGGCTGATGGACACCCTCCAGTGCACTAATTTCATTCACCAGGCCTCTAGTTGTATATAAGAGAGTCTCTGTTGATGTTTTGTGTTTAAAGATGGGGTGCATCCAGCTTTGAGGGGCCCGGCTGCTTGGCAGGGATTGCAGAAACTTCCCAGCAGCTGCTGAGAGTTCTTAATTTTGGGGACCCTTCCTGCTCTCTCTTTTAAGGCATCAACCACTGGAAACTCTTAGCTAGTAAAAGTTATTGTCTGGAGTATCCAAGATGGCAACCGACAGGATGGCAGGCTGCAAGATAGTGTGTGAATGAGAGAGCGAAAGGAGAGTGCATAGACATGCAGGGAGTGTCTGTATTTGTGAGTGAGGGACAGTTATATTCCACAGGACTGTTGGGGACTTGTGAACCAGGCTCCCCTGGCTGGGCAGCCTCTTCTAGTGCTGAAATCTCCCCCAGAGTGGCCTGCTCTACTGCAGCGACTGCACCATCTTGAAGGGGAGAGCAAGCGGCTGTGATTGGAAGCCCAGCCTTACTTTCAACTGGGGAGACTTCAGATACCTCCCGGGACCATAGAACCACAATGCCCAGGAACCAGCTGCCTCAGCTGCAAACCCACGAACACTGAGACTCCAGCCTCCCTGGCCACAGACACCTAAAATTTTGTCCAGGGGGAGACAAGGTGGCAGCCGAACACGCAGACAGGTCCTGTGCCTTCTAACACAGAAGATAGAAGGAACAGCTGAATCAAATAAATAACTTACACCCAGAATTGGCAAATTAAACATAACTGGTGAGGCAATAAATGGATGGAAAGGTCAGAGATCGCCTGGAGAGAGGTGAGATTCTGGGATCCAGGCTGGAGAGAGAAACACACACAGCAGAATCTGGAGTCTCAGAGAGAGACTACACTCCACCAAATCCGCGGCCCTTGGGGTCAGTGTAGCCCTCAAATGTGGAAGGGGGTCCACAGGGCTTCTGGCAGAGGGAACTCTAGATCTGAGCCCACAGCCATGGAAGATGGTGCTCAGAAAGGCAACCTGAAGTGCTATACTGGCCATGCAGTGCTGGGGGGAGAAAGACTCGAGTTGGTGCAGTTCCTTTATCTGTTGGACTTCCTTGCTTTTGCTTGCTAAGCCCCATACATAGGATCTTCCAATTAAAAACACTCACCAAAACTGCATGGGAAAGTTGTTTTTGTGGAAACTGGGGGGTCAGACTAGGGAGAGATGAGCAGGAAACCAGGTCTGGGATAGTCTGTCCCTCCAACCCAGTGTTAAGTGCAGCAAGGAAAGAAGAGTCTAAAACACTGGGCTGAAGAGCCATTTGGTCCCAGAAACTAATACAGAAACACCGCCACCCAGAGGAGGTGTCAGAAATAGATGCTTGTGTAAATACAACTGAAGGCATGCAGAGAAACAAAGTGAGCAGAGAGATCCCATCTGCTTGAAAAAAAACTTGTGGCTTATGACACAGAGGAGCAGTGGATTGTGGGGAACTTCATCACTGTGCTGACTGCCTGACAGGAAACAGATGTATCAGGCAGAACAGTAGAGAGGGGTCTTAAACCAGCCACCATGGGTCATTGACACTCTGCAGAAGCAAACAACCTTCTCTCCTTCACTTTTTTTATTTTTTATCTTTTACTTAAAAAACTGAATTTTTTTCATACTTTATTTTACATGTTTTATTATATCTCTATTTTTAATTATTATTATTATTATTATTATTATTATTATTATTATTATTTCAGCTTTTTAAGTTTATTTTACTTTTTCTTTGTTTTATTTTTGGATCACTGTTCTACATTCTATTTTTATTTTAGCATTATTTTACTCTACCTCAATTTTTCCTTTATGCCAACACTCTCTTCCTCACTTTTCCCCTTTTTCATCCTGATTCTCTTACCCTATTACTGCTTTAGTTTTTTTCTATCCTTTCTTTTTACTCCTGGTTAAAAATTGATCTTACTCATATACCCAATTTCCTCTCCCCTGCTCCAAACCCATGCACACTTCTCTTTTCTCTTTCTTCACTAGCCAATTTTTTTTCCTTTTATTTTCTTTCTTTATGTCTTGTGGTTGTTGTTCGTTTGATTGTTAGTTGTTGTTTTTTTCTTCTGTCTTCCCTCTCCTCACTTGTTCTCTTCTTCTACTAGGAACTTAATTAGTTTCAATCACTAACTCAGGCCTATCTATTCTCTTTTTCCAAAAATAGATGACTACATAGATCATAGATGGATTAAAGAAAGGGAAAATTTATATATATACACACACACACACACACACACACACACGCACACACACCCCATATATATACCAGAGACCCAGTGCACAAAATCCATGCACTTGGCAGGGGAGGGGTGTCCCTCAGCCTGGGCTCCATCCTCTCATAGTCCGGGAGCCCTCAGGAGATGTCCAAATGATGGCTTAGGCCACTCTCTGTGGGGAGCAGGCTTAAGACATGAGTCAGACATCTTTAGCGCTGCCACAGAGTGGGAGAGGCTCCCACCACCACCACTGATCTCACCAACTGTGACCCCCAGCTTCTGGCTGAGTGGCACTCTCCCTGTGGGAGCACACTGACCACCAGGGGGCAGTTCCTGGGGTGAGGGTCTGCCCCCTGGTAGTCAGTGCATGTAATAGTGCCCAGTTGTTATACCATTGGGCTGAAACAAGCTATTCAACATCCCCTGAGATGTCCCAGATTGCAAGAGGTCACAGGCCAGGCCAAGGGACCCCACCAGTGCATGATGAGAGCCAAGGAGGGACAGAGGAGCTTGGTCAGCCAAGGAGGTGCCACGGGAGGGCTCCAGGGCATGTCCAATCCATCTTGCTCAGTCCCTCCCAATCAGCTGAACGCCAGCAGCAAGCTAAGCTACCAGCTGAAGTATCTGACCCCTGGTAGTCAGTGCACATCATAGCTACTAGTCAGCCAGTTAACTATCTGCCCCCTTGGTGGTCAGTGCAAGTCATAGCAAGTGATTGAGTGGCCTTAGCATATCATTAGCATACTATGCTTTGATTGATTGAACAGACGACCGGCCAATTGAACGCTTAACATATTAAGCTTTTATTATGCATGATTTTATATATATACTAGAGGCCCGGTGCACAAAAATTTGTGCACTCAGGGGGGTAGAGGGTCTCTCAGCCCTGCCTGTGCCCCTTCACAGTCTGGGACCCTTCGGGGGTGACCACTTGCTGGCTTAGGCCTGCTCCCTAAGGGATTGGGCCAGGATGGCAATCAGACATCCCTCTGGCAGCCTGGCAGCCCTCGGGGGATGTCCACTTGCCAGCGGGGAGCAGACCTAAGCTGCAGTCAGACATCCTTAGCACTGCTGAGGAGGCAGGAGAGGCTCCCACCACCACCGCTGTACTGGTAGCCATCAGCCTGGCTTGTGGATGAGCAGAGTTCCCCATGTGAGAGCACACTGACCACCAGAGGGCAGCTCCTGCATTGAGCATCTGCCCCCTGGTGGTCAGTGGGTGTAATAGTGACCAGTCATTCCCAGTCATTCTGCTGTTAGGGTCAGTTTGCATATTACCCTTTTACTATATAGGATAGAGGCCTGGTGCATGGGTGGGGGCTGGCTGGTTTGCCCTGAAGGGTGTCCCGGATCAGGGTGGGGGGTCCCGCTTGGGTGCCTGGCCAGCCTGGATGACAGGTTGATGGCTGTTTGCCATCCAGTTGTCTGGAGCTGAAAGCCGGCTCTAGCTCTGAGGCTAGCTTCTATAATTGAAACATTGTTGCCATCACTGCTGCTCTAAGCTCTGAGGCCGAAGCTGGCTGAAAGCAGGTATCCGGAGCTTGTTTAGCTTCTATAATTGTAACTTTGTTGCTTAGAGTGTAGCTTAGAGCAGGGCAAGGCAGGCGGGGAACGTTGGCTTCCTCCATCACTGGAGCAACCAAGCCTCATATTTGCTTCAGCTGTGTGGCTGCCAGTTGCCATCTTTGTTGGCAGTTAATTTGCATATCCAGCTGAATAACCAATAGGAAGCATAGTGGAGGTATGGTTAATTACCATGTTTGTCTATTATTAGATAGGATATTAGGGGCCCGGTGCATGAAGATTCATGCACAGGGGTGGGGGGAAGGAGTCCCCTCAGCCCAACGTGCACCCTCTGCCACGTTCCGGGACCCCGGACTCTTCGGGCCTAGGCTCGGGCCTACAGGCTCATGGTGGCCTGGCTCCCAAGGACACCTGTCCCAGGGACACAAGCCTTTTGGTGCCAGTGCGCACAAGCAGCCACAGAGCAATAACCTCCACCAGTGCATACCTATGCACTCCAATGGGGCGGAAGCTTCCCCCGTGTTGCCATGGCAACATGGGGAAAGCTCCATGTCCTGCCCCTGGTGCCACCCCAACCCATCTCCTCAGCTCCTGAGGGTGCTCACAGCCTGGCGAGAGCTTCCCTGCGCCAACATGGTGACAGAGGGGAAGCTCCCCCGACCGCAGCTCCCGGGCGTCCGCGCGCCCTGCCCCACCCTCAGCTCCCTGGCTCCCGTAAGCTCTTGCCCTGACCCCATCTTCCTACCACCTGTGACTTGGGGGAAGCTCCAGGCCCTGTGCCCGGATTCCTCACGCATGCACCACCCCAACCCCAGCTCCCAGACACCTGTGCGCACGCGCCAGCCAAGCGGGAGTTTCCCAGCATCCTTGCACACCGCCCAAACTCCAGCTCCCAAGCGCCCTTAAGCTTCTGCCCAGACCCCGTCTCCCCAGTGCTTGCACATGTGCACCAGCCAGGCAGGAGCATCCCCCGCATTGCCATGGCTACATGGGGGAAGCGCCCACCCTGACCACAGCTCCCCAGCACCCATGAGCACGCAAGCTCCTGCCCCATTCCATTTCCCTGTTCCTGTGGAAATGCAAGCGGCCAGGGGGCCTGAACTTCC
Organism: Myotis myotis; assembly: GCF_014108235.1. Classification (NCBI taxonomy): domain Eukaryota; kingdom Metazoa; phylum Chordata; class Mammalia; order Chiroptera; family Vespertilionidae; genus Myotis; species Myotis myotis. The sequence goes on from NW_023416313.1 coordinate 119,851,795, forward strand.
CCAGCATCAGCATGGGGACATGGAGGAAGTACCTGCCCTGCCCCCATTCCTCATGGGCTGGTGGATGTGGCTGGTGGGCGTGGCTTGAGCATAGCAGAGAGATGGCTAATTTGCATGTTTCTCTTTTATTATATAGGATATATATATATATATATATATATTGTTTTTTACTTTTCTTCATATACACGAATTTTCTTTCTACCTCCTCTATACTGAAATGTGACCACTTCCCCATTCATTCCATTCCTTGACCTTACCTTCTGGAAATAAGATCTGCTGCTTTAGATTCAGCTTCCCTCCATCTCTTCTGAGTGTTTGTTGTTTGCATTGTTTGGATTAGTTGTTGGTTTTTGGTGTTTTCTCCCCATATACATATATTTTCCCCTCTTCTATATTCTTCTCTTTCTTTTCTCTCTTACATATTTTTCTTTTCTCAATATCATTATTGAACTCTTTTCTCTCCCCTAATTCTCTTTTCTCTGGTGGTCACTTTTATTGGGGGTTATTGGTATCATGAATAAATTTGTGCTTGGTGCCCTCTGTGTTATGTCTTGTCATCTTGTATTTTGTGCCTTTAAGTCAGCCCAGTAGAGAGAGAGCTACATAACAAGACACCCTAAGAAGAACAAATATAAAGAGACAAAGAAACAGCCCCCATACAAAAGAAATGGAGGAATCACCAGAAAAGGAAGCAAACAAAATTGAGGCAAGCAATCTATCAGATAAAGAATTCAGAGCAATGGTCATAAGGATGCTAAAAATGATGGAAGACAAATTCAACAACATGTGTAAGAACCAAGAAGAAATGAAGAATTGTGGAAAGGAAAATAGGACACCAACACAAGATGCAGGTGAATGGCCAATGGCACTTTTTGATTGCCATTGCAACCTATTTATTTCCTTCAAGGTTATACAACCAATCATTGTTGCTAAGTGCGGTTACTAAAACAAGTGAATTACATAAAACATCATTAATCAGTTTTTGCCCCGTTACCAAGGTATTATTAATCAACTTTGCTCCGTTGCTCTAGCTACAAATATCAACTTGCCCCATTGCCCTAGATATTAATATCAACTTGCCCCATTGCCCCAACTACTAATATTAACTTGCCCCGTTTCCTAGACTATTATAAACTTACCCTGTTTCCCAGACTACCCTCAACCATAGTTGGTTCCATTTCCCCAGCAACTGCCAACATACCTTACAGGGACATTCAGAGGTCACAGTGGCCACGCACCCGGAACAAGCAGTTTTCTGTGGCATCTACAGGTAAGCTCCCATGAAGAATGACATTGCTGCAATAAGGAACACAATAAAAAGCATCAACAGTGGACTAGAAAAAGCAGAGGACTGCATCAGCGAGCTAGAAGACAAGGTAGGAAAAAAATACCCAACAAAGCAGCAACTGGGAAAAAAAAAAAAAAAAAAAACGTAAAAAACAGGAGGAGAGCCTAAGGGAACTTTGGTAAAACACGAAACAAAACAATATCCACATATCAGGGGTGCCAGAAGGAGAGGAACCTGAGCAAGGAATAGAAAACCTATTTGAAGAAATAATGACAGAAATATTGGCAAGAAAAACTCAAACAAGCCCAAGAAGTTCATAGAGTCCCAAATAAGATGAACCCAAAAAGACTGATACCAAGTCACATTATAATGTAATTGGCAAACAACAACAGCAAAGTAAGAATCTGAAAGGTTACCAAAGAGAGACAGAAAGTTACCTATAAAAGATCTTCCATCAGATTATCAACTGATTCCTCAACAGAAACACATTAGGCCAAAAGGGAATGGAACGAAATATACAAAGTCATGCAAAGAAAGGGTCTGAATCCAAGAATACTATACGCAGCAAGACTATCATTCAAAATTGAAGGTGAAATCCGCAGCTTTACAGACAAAAAAAAGACTAAAGAAGTTTATTACCACAAAACCAGCACTGCAAAACCTGTTAAAGGGTCTGTTGTAAAAAGTAAAAATAGGAAGGGAAGACGTAACACAGACATAAAGAATAAAAATGGTGACAAACTATTACCTATCAATAATAACTTTAAATGTAAATGGATTAAATGCCACAATCAAAAGACACGGGGTATCTGAATGGATAAGAAAACATGAACCATATATCTTCTATCTAAGGAAGATCCACCTCAGATAAAAGGACTCACACAGACTGATAGTGAATGGACGGAAAAAAAATTTTCTTCAGGTGAATGGAAATGAAAAATAAAAAAAGCTGGAGTAGTTGCCCTATTTTCCTTTCCACAATTCTTCATTTCTTCTTGGTTCTTACACATGTTGTTGAATTTGTCTTCCATCAGTGGATAGAGCGTCAGCCTGGGGCCTGAAGGGTCCTGGGTTCGATTCCCAGTCAAGGGCACATGTCCAGGTTGCAGGCTCCATCCCCAGTAGGGGGCGTGCAGGAGGCAGCCGATCCATGATTCTCTCTCATCATGGATGTTTCCATCTCTCTCTTCCTCTCCCTTCTTCTCTGAAATAAATAAAAATATATTTTTAAAAAGAGCTGGCCTAGCAATACTTATACCTGACAAAATAGACCTCAAAGTGAAGGCCATAATAAGAGATAAGGAAAGCCACTTCATAATACTAACGGGAGAAATTCAACAAAAAGATATAACTCTGGTAAATATATATGAACCCAATACAGGAGCACCCACATACATAAAAAAAAAATTTCTGAAAGATATGAAGGGAGAGAGGGACAACAATACAGTCATAATAGAGGACTTTAATACCCCACTAATACAATTGGATAAATATTCTAAGCAAAAAAATCAACAAAGAAACATCAATCCCAAATGATTCGCTAGATCAGATGGAATTAATTGACATCTTCAGAATATTTCACCCCAAAGCCACAGAATATACTCTATTCTCAAGTACACATAGGACCTTTTCGAAGATAGACCATATATTGGAGCACAGGCAAGTCTCTTAAAATTCAAGAAGATAGAAATCATGACAAACATCTTATCAGATCACAATAGTATAAAATAAAAAATCAACTACAATAAAAACAATGAAAAAAATCAAACACCTGGAGGCTAAATAGCATGCCATTAAACAATGATTGGGTTACCAAAGAAATCAAAGAAGAAATAAAAATCATCCTGGGAACAAACAACAATGAAAACACAACCATCCAATATCTATGGGACACAGTGAAAGCAGTCTTGAGAAGTCCATAGTTCTACAGGCCTACCTCAAAAAAAAAAAATGGTAATGAATTATCAAACTCTACAACTCAAAGAGTTAGAAAGAGAGCAACAAGAAAAGCCCAGCATAAGCAGAAGGAAGTAAATAATAAAGATTAGAGTGGAAATAAATGACATAGAGACCAAAAAAAAAAATGCAAAAGATAAACAAAACTAAGAGCTGCTTATTTGGAAGGATGAACAAGATTGATGAACCTCTAGCCAATCTCACAAAGAAGCAAAGAGAGAGGACCTAAATAAACAAAATCAGAAATGAAAGAGGTGAAGTAACAACTGATCCCACAGAAATACAAAGGATTGTGAAAAAATAGTGTGAACAACTTGTTCCAACAAAATGGAAAACTTAGACGAAATAGACATATTTTTAGAAAAATACAATCTCCCAAAACTCAATCAGGAAGAATAAAAAAATATGAATAGGCCAAGAAATTGAAGCAGTAATAAAAAATCTCCCAGCACACAAAAGCCTGGGTCCAGATGGCTTTACAGAGGAGTTCTACCAAGCATTCAAAGAAGAACTAAAACCTATCCTCCTCAGACTATTCCAAAAAATTCAAGAGGAAGGCACACTTCCAAGCTCTTTCTATGAAGCCATCATTACCATAATTCCAAAACCAGATAAAGACACCACAAAAAAATAGAACTACAGGCCAATATCCTTGATGATCATAGATGCTGAAATCCTCCACAAAATTCTAGCAAACCTGATCCAGCATTACATTAGAAAGATCATACATTATGACCAAGTGAGATTTATTCTGGGGATACAAGGATGGTACAATATCTGCAAATCAATAAATGTGATATATCACATAAACAAATTGAGAGACAAAAATCACATAATCATATCAATCAATGCAGAAAAAGCATTTGACAAAATCCAACATCCTTTCTTGATAAAAACTCTCAGCAAAGTGTGAATAGAGAGATCCTACCTCAACATAATAAAAGCCTTATATGACAAACCTACAGCCAACATCATACTCAATGGGCAAAAACTAACCTCATTTCCCCTAATAATGGGAAAAAGACAGGGTTGCCCACTTTCACCACTTCTTTCAATATGGTACTGCAAGGCCTAGCCATACTGGTCAGACGACAAGAATAAATAAAAGGCATCCACATTGGAAAAGAAGAAGTAAAACTGTGCTTATCCACAGATGACATACTGTGCCAGAAGCTAATTCCAGCATGTCAGCAGGGCTGAATCACCTGGAATGGCTGAAGGCATTTCCCCAAACCTGAAACGGATGCAGAAATGATTGTTTTGTGCCAGACTACTGAGGGTATTTCAATCTACATGTTATTGCCTCCTGCTGGCCAAACACCTGAAGACCTTCTAGATGCAGAAAAACACACACCGGCATTAATTGACACCCGAAACATGGATATTTGGAGAAGAAGAATTTGCCTGAGGGAAAACAACACCGGTATGGTGGTAAGATGAACTGTTTGTAAAGCTTTTACCAAGCTCTGGAAGTTGCGAACCAGAGTGGGCAAGAAAAGTCTTTTGTTTTAAGTCAGATAATAATGGGAAAGAATTTTATTAAAAGGCAAAATTATAAAGAAATTGGAATATTAAAAGGTACTTTTTAAAATCAGGCTTAAGAAGGAGTTCCATTATCATATTTAAAAATGTGGCTTCTTCTCTCTTAGCTCGGGTGGCCAACTTTATTTGGGGTTATTAATACCGTAAATACATGTGTGTTCAGTGCCTGGTACGTTGTGCCTTATTGTGTTGTATTTTGTGCCTTTAAAACAACGCGGCAGATCCAAGCAACAGTGGCCTCCTGATCACCACACGCTCTGTCTGAGGAACAGCTGCTGTGTGTGAGGCCTCCCTCTACCAGCCATAAGAGCCACCACAGCTGTGAACAGCACCCATCAGAGGACCTGCTCCCAACAGAGGAGCAGCTGCTACCACAAACGCCCAAGGAGCAACCACAGCCCAAGGAGCCACTGCCACCTAGGGAGCAGCCACTGAACAACTCAATATCTATATATGTCAGTGAGATCAAACATGGGTAGACAAAGAAATCCTCAAAGGAAAGAAAAGGAGGACTCGCCAGAAAAGCAGCTAAGTGATACAGAGGCATGCAACATGACAGAAAAAGAATTCAGAGTAAGGATCCTAGAGTGCATAAACCGGATGGAGGAAAAAATCGACAACTTATGCAAGAAGCAAGAAGAAACGGATGAAAAAATCAATAACATATTCAAGAAGCTAGAAGAAACAGATGAAAAAATCAACAACTAAGGTAAGACCCAAGAAGAAATGAGGAGCGATATAGCTGCAATAAAAAACACCATTGAAAGTTTCAACAGTAGACTAGGAGAAGCAGAAGACCAAATTACTGAATTAGAAGACAAGGAAGCAAAACACACCCAAACTGTACTTCAATTGGAGAAAAAAATTAAAAGACAGGAGGAGAGTCTAAGGGAGCTTTGGGACAACATGAAATGAAACAACATATGAATAATAGAGGTGCCAGAACAACAGAAAGAGGAACAAGTATTAGAAAACATATTAGAAGAAATAATATCAGAAAACTTCCCTGAGGTGGGGAAGAAAAAAGTCACACAAGCCCAGAGAGGTGAACCAAGCAAGGTGAACCCAAAAAGACCCACACAAAGACACATCATAATTACCATGGCAAATGTTCAGGATAAAGAGAGAATCTTACAGGCTACAAGAGAGAGACGGAAAGTTACATACAAGGGATCTCCCATTAGATTATCAAATGATTTCTCAACAGAAGCACATCAGGCCAGAAAAGAATGGATGGAAATTTACAAAGAGATGCGAAGCAAAGGACTGAATCCAAGAATACTCTATCCAGCAAGGCTATCATTCAAAATTGAAGGGGAAATAAGAAGCTTCACAGACAAAAAAAGGCTAAGGGAGTTTATCACCACCAAGCCAGCAATGCAAGAAATGCTAAAGGGACTGGTATAAAAAGAAGAAATAAAAATCTCAGAAAGAAAACAGCCACACAAAATAAGAAATGGCTACAAACAAGTACCTTTCAATAATAACTTTAAATGTAAACGGGCTAAATGCTCCAACCAAAAGACATCGAGTGGCTGAATGGATAAAAAATCATGACGCATACATTTACTGTCTACAAGAGACCCACCTCATTAGAAGGGACACACACAGACTGAAAGTGAAAGGATGGAAACATATCTTTCAGGCAAATAGAAAGGAAAAAAAAGCTGGGGTAGCAATACTTATATTGGACAAAATAGACCTCAAAGTGAAGGCCATAACAAGAGATAAGGAAGGCCACTTCATAATACTAAAGGGATCAATACAACAAGAAGATATAACCCTGGTAAACATATATGCACCCAATGCAGGAGCACCCAGATACATAAAAAAAAACTCCTGGAAGACATCAAAGGAGAGATCGACAACAATACAATCATAGTAGGGGACTTTAATACACCACTGACATCACTGGATAAATCCTCTAGACAAACAATCAGCAAAGAAATAGCAATCCTAAATGACTCACTAGATCAGATGGATTTAATTGACATCTTCAGAACACATCACCCCACAGCCACGGAATATACATTCTACTCAAGTGCTCATGGGACAGATTCAAAAATAGACCACATATTGGGTCACAAACAAAGTCTCCCCAAATTCAAGAAGATTGAAATCATACCAAGCATCTTCTCAGACCACGATGGCATAATATTAGAAATAAACTACAATAAAAACAACTCAAAATACTCAAACACTTGGAAGCTGAATAGCATGTTATTAAATATTGATTGGGTTACCAATGAGATCAAAGAAGAAATTTAAAAAATCCTGGAAACTAATGACAATGAAAACACAACAATCCAAAACCTATCGGATGCAATGAAAGCAATCCTGAGAGGGAAGTTTATAGCTCTACAGGCCTATCTCAAAAAACAAGAAAAAATGGTAGTAAATCATCTAACTCTACTACTCAAAGAATTAGAAAAAGCAGCAAAAAAAACCCAGAGTGAGCAGAAGGAAGGAGATAATACAGATTAGAGCAGAAATAAATGACATAGAGACCAAAAAAATAATACAGAAAATCAATGAAACCAAGAGCTGGTTCTTCGAAAGGATAAACAAGATTGACAAACCTCTAGCCAGGCTCACCAAGAAGCAAAGAGAGAGGACCCAAATAAACAAAATCAGAAATGATAGGGGAGAAATAACAACAGACCCCACAGAAATACAAATGATTGTTAAAAAATACTATGGACAAGTCTACTCCAACAAACTAGACAACCTGGAGGAAATGGACAAATTCCTAGAAAAATACAACATTCCAAAACTCAATCAGGAAGAATCTAAGAATCTCAATAGGCCAATAACTATGGAAGAAATTGAAGCAGTCATCAAAAAGCTTCCAGCAAACAAAAGCCCAAGACCAGACGGCTTCACAGGGGAATATTACCAAACATTCAAGGAAGAACTAAAACCTATCCTCCTCAGACTACTACAAAAAATTCAAGAGGAAGTAACACTTCCAAGCTCATTCTATGAAGCCAGCATCACCCTAATACCAAAACCAGATAAAGACAACACAATGAAAGAGAATTACAGGCCAATATCCCTCATGAACATAGATGCCCAAATCCTCAACAAAATCTTAGCAAATCGGACCCAGCAGTACATCAGAAAGATCATACACCATGACCATGTAGGATTTATCCCAGGGATGCAAGGATGGTACAATATCCGCAAATCAATAAACGTGATACATCACATAAACAAATTGAAAGAAGCCAAAGCCAGTTTGGCTCAGCGGATAGAGCGTCGGCCTGCGGACTGAAGGGTCCCGGGTTCGATTCTGGTCAGGGGCATGTACCTGGGTTGCAGGCACTTGCCCAGTGGGGGATGTGCAGGAGGCAGCTGATCGATGTTTCTCTCTCATCGATGTTTCTAACTCTCTATCTCTCTCCCTTCCTCTCTGTAAAAAATCAATAAAATATATTAAAAAAAAAATTGAAAGAAAAAAACCACATGGTCACATCAATTGATGCAAAAAAAACATTTGACAAAATCTAACACCCTTTCTTGATAAAAACTCTCAGCAAGGTGGGAGTAGAAGGATCATACCTCAACATAATAAAAGCCATATATGACAGGCCCACAGCCAACATCATACTCAATGGACAAAAACTAACACCATTTCCCCTAAGAACAGGAACAAGACAGCGATACCTGCTCTCACCACTCCTGTTCAACATAGTACTGGAAGTATTAGCCATTGCAATTAGACAAGAAGAAGAAATAAAAGGCATCCAAATTGGAAAAGAGGAAGTAAAACTGTCCTTATTTGCAGACGACATGATATTATACATACAAAACCCTAGAGACTCCATCCAAAAACTACTAGACTTAATACATGAATTTGGCAATGTAGCAGGATACAATATTAACCCCAAGAAATCTGAGCCATTTCTATACACCAATAGTGAACTTTCAGAAAGAGAGATTACAAAAACAATCCCATTTACCATCGCACAACCTAGGAATAAACTTAACTAAAGAGGTAAAAGACCTCTACTCAGAAAACTACAGGACGTTGAAAAAAGAGATAGAGGAAGACATAAACAGATGGAAGAACATACCGTGTTCATGGATTGGTAGGATCAACATCATTAAAATGTCCATACTACCCAAAGCAATCTATAAATTCAACACACTTCCCATTAAAACACCAACGGCATACTTCACAGATCTAGAACGAACTCTCCAAAAATTCATCTGGAATAAAAAAAGACCCCGAATAGCTGCAGCAATCCTGAGAAAGAACAAAGTAGGTGGGATCTCAATACCAGATATCAAGATGTATTACAAAGCCACTGTTCTCAAAACCCCCTGGTACTGGCACAAGAACAGACATATAGATCAATGGAATAGAATAGAGAGCCCAGAAATCGGCCCGAACCAATATGCTCAATTAATATTTGACAAAGGAGGCAAGAACATACAATGGAGCCAGGATAGTCTCTTCAATAAATGGTGTTGGGAAAATTGGACAGATATATGCAAGAAAATGAAACTAGACCACCAACTTACACCATGCACAAAAAATAAACTCAAAATGGATAAAGGACTTAAATGTACGACAGGAAACCATAAAAATTCTAGAAGAATCCAAAGGCAACAAAATCTCAGACATATGCCGAAGAAATTTCTTCACTGATACAGCTCCTAGGGCACTTGAAACGAAAGAGAAAATGAACAAATGGGACTACATCAAAATAAAAAGCTTCTGCACAGCAAAAGAAACCATCAACAAAACAACAAGAAAACCCACTGCGTGGGAAAACATATTTGCCAATGTCATATCTGATAAGGGCCTAATCTCCAAAATTTATAGGGAACTCATATAACTTAACAAAAGGAAGATAAAGAATCCAATCAAAAAATGGGTTAAGGACCTAAATAGACACCTTTCAAAAGAGGACATTCAGAAAGCCAAGAGACATATGAAAACATGCTCAAAGTCACTAATCATCCGAGAGATGCAAATCAAAATAACAATGAGGTACCATCTCACACCTGTCAGACTGGCTATCATCAACAAATCAACAAACAACAAGTCCTGGAGAGGATGTGGAGAAAAAGGAACACTTGTGCACTGCTGGTGGGAATGCAGACTCGTGCAGCCACTATGGAAGACAGTATGGAGTTTCCTCAAAAAACTACAAATGGAACTCCCATTTGACCCTGTGATTCCACTTCTAGGAATATATCCCAGGAAACCAGAAACACCAATCAGAAAGGATATATGCATCCCTATGTTCATAGCAGCACAATTCACCATAGCTAAGATCTGGAAACAGCCTAAGTACCAATCAGTAGATGAATGGATTAGAAAACTGTGGTATATCTACACAATGGAATACTATGCTGCTATAAAAAAGAAGAAACTCCTACCATTTGCAACAACATGGATGGAACTGGAGAGCATTAAGCTAAGTGAAATAAGCCAGGCAATGAAGGAAAAATACCACATGATCTCACTCATTCATGGATAATAGAGACCATTATAAACTTTTGAACAGTAATAGATACAGAGGCAGAGCTGCCTCGAACAGATTGTCAAAATGCAGTGGGAAGGCCGGGGAAAGTTTGGAGGCAGGAGGGAGGGGTATAAGAGATCAACCGAAGGACTTGTATGCATGCATATATGCATAACCAATGGACATGGGACGCTGGGGGGTGGGGGAGGCCAGGGGATAGTCAAGGGTGGGGGAGAAAAAACAAAGACACGTATGTAGTACCCTTTGTAATACTTTAAGCAAAAAAAAATAAAAAATAAAAATAAAAAAATAAAATAAATAAATAAAAATTAAAATGTGGCTTCTTGTTCAAATTAAAATCCTAATTCATATTTGGGGTCAAAAGTCTGTAATAAAGGTCCCAAGCGTTGTCCTAGAGCAGGTAGGGTTAGCAGCTGAAATGAGAAACATCCAGCCCGAATTGGCAAAGGAGACAGCTGGGAGATGGTTTGCAGCTGGGAAGGGCAGAGGATCCCTGGAGAAAGATGCTAGAGAGCGAGTCTCATCACCCAACACCTGGAGAGAAAACTATATCCACGAACGGGTCAATAACACCCCAGACCCAACTACAGAGCCAGGAAGAAGGCAGCAGTGAGTGAGAGAATGTGAGGGAGGAAGGGAGCAAAAGAGGAGTCTGTGGTCATGTGGGATATGCGTGTGTGTATGTGAGTGAGGCACAGTTAGATCCCGCAAGACCTTTAGGGGCAGGCTAACTGGGCTAGCCTAACTAGGCAGCCTCTGTTGCCATAGCATATAGTAGCTAGAGGACAGATTGTCCTCAGAGGCCTAGCCTTTTGAAGGGGAGAGCTGCTATAACTGGGACCCAGCCTCACCTCCACCCAGAGTGCCCTCAGATAACACCTGGGACTCTACAGCCACCTCTGCCAGGAACCTGATACCTTGGCTGTGGTCCCACAGACAACGAGTCTTCAGCCACCCTGGGCGCAGGCTCCTGTGAGTTCTGAAACATGCTCCCCTCTGACTGGCCCAACATCTTAGCACAGGGCACTGCAACCACACGAGCAGCAGACACATGAGCAGCCCACTCCTGTCCAAGGAGCACCAGCCCCGCAAGCAGACTGCCCCAGGCCTAAAAACAGAAGCCTCACATGGCCTGACCCTGTCCAAGGAGCAGCAACCACATGAGCAGCTTGCCCCATCAGAGGATCAGCAGCAGCATTAGCAGCCTGCCCATGATTAAGGAGCAGCAGCCCCAAACAGTCCAACCCTGTCCGAGGAGCAGCAGCCACACAAGCAGACCGCCTATGTCCAAGGAGCAGCAGCCACAGGGGCAGCTCACTCCTGCCCATGTTCAAGAATCAGCAACTGCATAGGCAGCCCATCCCCCATTCAAGGAGCAGCAGTTGTGTGAGCAACCCTCACTCGTACGAGGAGCAGTAGCTCTGTAAGCAAACTTCCCCAATCCAAGAAGCGGCAGCCACGTGAGCAGTCCACCCCTGTCTGAGGAACAGCAGCAGCGTGCAGCCTGCCCTGTCCAAAGAGCAACAGCCACACTCAGCCCACCCCCATCTGAGGAGCAGCAGCCTCGTAATCAGCCCACCACCGTCCAAGGAACAGCAACTGAGTGAGCAGCCTCCCCCACCAGCCAGATGTGACATCACTGATGCGAACAGCTCCCGCCAGAGGAGCCACTGCCACCCAAGGAGCAGCCACTGCATGACTTGATATCTGGATTAGTCCGTGAGACTCAAAATGGGTAGACAAAGAAACCCCCAAAGGAAAGAAAAGGTGAAATCACCAGAAAAGCAGCTAACTGAAAAAAGGGGTATGCAATATGTCATAAAAAGAATTCAGAATAAGGGTCATACAGTTCATAAACCTGATGGAGGAAAAAAATCAAAAACTTATATAAGAATCAAGAAGAAATGGATGAAAAAAATCAATAACTTATGTAAGAATCAAGAATAAATGAAGAGTGATATAGCTGCAATAAAAAACACCATTGAAAGTTTCAACAGTAGACTAGGAGAAACGGAGGACCGAATTAGCGAATTAGAAGACAGGGAAGCAAAACACACCCAAACTGAACTGCAATTGGAGAAAAAAATTAAAAGACAGGAGGACAGCCTAAGGGAGCTATGGGACAACATGAAACAAAACAACAGACAAATAATAGGGGTGCCAGAACAACAAGAAGAGGAACAAGGGTTAGAAAACCTATTTGAAGGAATAATGTCAGAAAACTTCCCTGAGGAGGAGAAGAAAAAAGTCACACAAGCACAGAGAGTCCCAAACAAGATGAACCTGAAAAGACCCACACAAAGACACATCATGATTACCATGGCAAATGTTCAGGACAAAAGGAGAATCTTAAAGGCTGCAAGAGAGAGACAGAAAGTTACATACAAGGGATCTCCCATTAGATTATCAAATGATTTCTCAACAGAATCACATCAGGCCAGAAAAGAATGGAACGAAATTTACAAAGTGATGCAAAGCAAGGGACTGAATCCAAGAATACTCTATTTGGCAAGGCTATCATTCAAAATTGAAGGGGAAATAAGAAGCTTCACAGAACAAAAAGGGCTAAGAGAGTTTATTACCACCAAACCAGCAATGCAATAAATGCTAAAGGAACTGGTGTAAAAGGAAGAAATAAAAGCTAAGAAAGAAAACAGGCACAAAAAAATAAAAATGGCTACAATCAAGTACCTTCCAATAATAAGTTTAAACGTAAACTGACTAAATGCTCCAATCAAAAGACATCAAGTAGCTGAATGGATAAAAAAAACATGACCCATATATATGCCGCCTACAAGAGACCCATGTCAGAATAATGCACTCAAACTGACTGAAAGTGAAGGGATGGAAAAATATCTTTCAGGCAAATGAAAATGAAAAAAAAGGTGGAGTACCAATACTTATTACATCTGACAAAATAGACTTCAAAGTGAAGACCATAACAAGAGATAAGGAAGGCCACTTCATAATACTAAAGGCATCGATACAACAAGAAGATATAACCCTGATAAGCATATATGCACCCAAATATATATAAAAAAAACACTTTTGGAAGATATCAAGAGAGAGATCTACAACAATACAATCATAGTAGGGGACTTTATTACACCAGTGACATCATGGATAAATTCTCTAGACAAAAAAATCAACAAAGAAGCAGCAATCCTAAATGACTCACTAGATCAAATGGACTTAATTGACATCTTCAGATCACTCCAAAGCTACAGAATATATGTTCTTCTCAAGTGCATATGGGACATTTTCAAAAATAGACCACATATTGGATCAAAATCAAAGTCTCCCTAAATTCAAGAAGATTGAAATCATACCAAGCATCTTCTCAAACCACAATGGCACAATATTAGAAACAAACTACATTAAAAACGATCCAAAAAAATTCAAACACTTGAAGACTGAAAAACATGCTATTAAACAATGATCACATTGCCAAAGAGATCAAAAAATAAATTAAAAACATCCTGGAAACTAATGACAATAAAACACAACAATCTAAAATCTATGGGGCACAATGAAAGCAGTCCTGAGAGAAAAGTTTATAGCTCTATAGGCCTACCTCAAAAAATAAGAAAAAAAAAGGTAATAAATCATCTAACTCTACAACTCAAAGAATTAGAAAGAGAGCAACAAGAAAAGCCCACAGTATCCAGAAGGAAAGAAATAATAAAGATCAGAGCAGAAATGAGTTGGATAGAGACAAAAACAAAATAAAACAACAACAAAAAAACAGGCAACAGTACAGAAGATCAATGAAACCAAGAGCTGGTTCTTTGAAAGCATAAACAAGATTGATGAACCTTTAGCCAGGCTCACCAAGAAGCAAAGAGAGAGGAACCAACCAAACAAAAACAAAAATGAAAAAAGACGAAATAACAACAGACCCCACAGAAATACAAATGATTGTTAAAAAATACCATGGGCAACTCTATTCTAACACTCTAGGAAACCAAGAAGAAATGGACATATTCCTAGAAAAATACAACCTTCCAAAATTTAATCAGGAAGATTCTAAAAGTCTCAATAGGCCAATAACTATGGAAGAAATTGAAGCAGTCATCAAAAAGCTCCCAGTAAACAAAAGCCCGGGCCCAGACGGCTTCACAGGGAAGTTTTACCAAACATTCAGGGAAGAGCTAAAACCTATCCTCCTCAGATTGTTCAAAAAAATTAAGTGGAAGGTACACTTCCAAGCTCACTCTATGAAGCCAGCATCACCCTAATACTAAAACCAGATAAAGACAACACAATGAAAGAGAATTACAGACCAATATGCCCCATGAACATAGATGCCAAAATCCTCAACAAAATTCTAGCAAATTGGATCCACCAGTACATCAGAAAGATCATACACCATGACCAAGTAGGATTTATCCTGGGGATGCAAGGATGGTACAATATCCGCAAATCAATAACGTGATACATCACATAAACAAATTGAGAGATAAAAATCACATAGTCATATCAATTGATGCAGAAAAAGCATTTGACAAAATCCAACACCCTTTCTTGATAAAAACTCTCAGCAAGGTGGAAATAGAAGGATCATACCTCAACATAATAAAAGCCATATATGACAAACCCACAGCCAACATCATACTCAATGGGCAAAAACTAAAACCATTTCCCCTAAGAAACAGGAACAAGACAGGGATGCCCACTCTCACCACTCCTGTTCAACATAGTACTGGAAGTACTAGCCATTGTGATCAGACAAGAAGAAGAAATAAAATGCATCCAGACTGAAAAAGATAAGTAAAACTGTCCTTTTTCGCAGATGACATGATACTGTACATAGAAAACCCTAAAGACTCCATCAAAAAATTATTAGACTTAATAAATGAATTCGGCAATGTAGCAGGATGCAAAATTAACACTGAGAAATCAATGGGATTTCTATACACCAATAATGAACTTACAGAAAGAGAGACTAAAAAAGCAATCCCATTTACCATCGCACCAAAAAAAATTAAGATACCTAGGAATAAACTTGACTAAGGAGCTATAACTACAGGACACTGAAAAAGGAGATAGAGGAAGACATAAACAGATGGAAGAACATACAGTGTTCATGGATTCATAGAATCAACATCATCAAGATGTCCATACTACCCAAAGCAATCTATAGACTCAATGCACTCCCCATTAAATTACCAAAGCATATTTCACAGACCTAGAACAAACTTTCCCAAAATTCATCTGGAATAAAAAAAGACCCTGAATAGCTGCAGCGATCCAGAGAAAGAAGAACAAAGTAGGTGGGATCTCAATACCAATATCAAGCTGTATTACAAAGCGACTATTCTCAAAACAGCCTGGTACTTGCACGAGAACAGACATAGAGATCAATGGAATAGAATAGAGAACACAGAAATCAACCCAAACCATTATGCTCAATTAATATTTGACAAAGGAGGCATGAACATTGTATGGAGTCAAGACAGCCTCTTCAATAAATGGTGTTGGGAAAATTGGACAGATACATGCAAAAAAAAAAATGAAACTAGTCTACCAACTTACACCATATAAAAAAATAAACTCAAAATGAATAAAGGACTTTAAGACAGGAAATATAAGACAGGAAACCATAAAAATACTAGAGGAATCCACAGTCAGCAAAATTTCTGACATATGCTAAAGCAATTTCTTCACTGATACTGCTCCTAGGGCAATGGAAACTAAAGAGAAAATAAACAAATGGGACTACAGCAAAATAAAAAGCTTTTGCACAGCAAAGGAAACCATCAACAAAACAACAAGAAAGCACACTGCATGGGAGACCATATTTGCAAATGTTACCACCAATAATTGTTTAATCTCCAACATTTACAGGGAATTCATATAACTAACCAAAATTAAGATAAACAACCCAATCGAAAAATGGGCAATGGACTTAAATAGATACTTTTCAAAAGAAAGGCCAAAAGACACATGAAAACATGTTCAAAGTCACTAATCATCCTAGAAATGCAAAACAAAATGACAATGCAATACCATCTCACACCTGTCAGAATGGCTATCATCAACAAATCAACAAATGACAAATTCTGGCCAGCATGGGAAGAAAAAGGAACCCTCGTGCACTGCTGGTGGAAATGCAGATTGGTGTAGCCATTGTGGAGAACAGTATGGGGTTTCCTCAAAAAACTACAAATGGAACTCCCATTTGACCCAGTGATCCCACTTCTAGGAATATATCCCAAGAAAACAGAAACACCAATCAGAAAGGATATATGCACCCCTATGTTCATAGCAGCACAATTCACCATAGCTAAGATCTGGAAACAGCCTAAGTGCCCATCAGTAGATGAGTGGATTAAAAAACTGTGGTACATCTGCACAATGGAATACTACACTGCAGTAAAAAAGGAGTTCTTACCATTTACAACACCATGGATGGAACTGGAGAACATTATGCTAAGTGAAATAAGCCAGTGAGAGAAAGATAAATATCACATGATGTCACCCATTTATGGAATATAATGAACAACATAAACTGATGAACAAAAACAGATCCAGAGACAGAGAAGCATTAATCAGAACGTCAAACCTCAGAGGGAAGGTAGGGGAAGGTGGGGTAAGGGAGAGAGATCAACCAAAGGACTTATATGCAAGCATATAGGCCTAACAAATGGACACAGACAACAGTGGGTGAGGGCATGTGTGGGGGGATATGGGGTAACGTGGGGATAAGGACGCATATGTAATAATTTAATCAATAAAAAAATTGTTTTTAAGTGTAATAAAAACTAAAGCCCCAATCCCGAATCTGCCTCTGGTGCAGAGAGGCTCAAAATCTTGAGAGGGCAGAGCTATCAGTTCTCTTGCAAAAAGATTCCTTAATGCTTTTTAAAAAATTTACTGAAGAACACATTGAGATAAGCAAATTTTGGCAAAAATAATTCTAAGAGCTAGTCATTACTTTGGAAAATGGAATAGAAAAAGTGCCAGGAACCAATTCCAGCATGTCATAATTTCAAGTTTCATCAAAAGGTTGATGAGACTTGGGGAGTCAACAGGGTTGAGTCACACATGTAGTCACCTGTTGGGAATGGCTAAAGGCATTTCCCCAAACCTGAATAGGAAACTGATTGTGGCTGCCAGACAGTTAAAGGGCATCTTATTCTACATGTTATTGCCTCCTACTGGTCAAACATCTGAACAGCCGTAGGCTATTCCCCAAACTGACAATGCTTCTGTACCCTTTGAAACCTTACCCTTTGAAGTGTATTATCTCCGCCTCTCCTTAGGACAAATTGTGTTAATAAAAGCAAGGGTCCTAGACAAAGAGGTAGTCTTCAGTTCCTTTAGCTGAAGGTCCTCTGACCCCCAATGCCTTTCAAAATTATATCTCGTCTCCAGACTAATAGAGTCTGGATTCCTATGTCATCTAAGCACAGGCCCTTCTCCAGATTCCTGAACCCTTCTGATGCTGGGACAAGAACACTGGCAAAAAAGATTTAGGAAAAGAACTTAGATTTGGTCTTGTTGATCTTTCATTATCCATTAAGCATGCCTTTAGTTTAATTGGGAAAAGAAACAAGGCCAAACCACTTACTGAATTTCCCCCCAAAGCAAGCAGGATGTGGGGGGAGGGAGACACATGGTGATGTTGTAACATAAACTCCCGAGTGTGCTAGGAAAAGTCTCCTTCTCATCATGAAAATTTTGCAAAATTTCAAAATGTGTCTGGGAATTCTCTGCATGTGAAAAGAGAGAAATTAGCTTAAAAACAAATGCATGCAAACATCTGATTTCGGATATTAGATAGGTTTTGAGCTAAACTTAACTCTCTTTGGGTTGATATAGAATCAAGACTGTTTTTTTTCCTGCTAAAGAAAGATGGTGGAAAGGACCCAAAATAGAAAGATGCAGGCTGGTTCTAGCAACAAGATTGGTATTTCCATAATAAAAAGTACTTTATTTAAATAACCATGGACTGCATTCAAAAGTTAACCTTAATGCCACCATGAAAATCAGTAAATTGTCTCTGTTACAAAAGTTGCCAAAGAAAATGCCTTAGATAATTATAATTGACTCTAGAATCTCAAAATTGGTGAAATATAAATAAATATCTATTCCAATAAAAGAGAAACATGCAAATTGACCCCACTTCCACTACATCCCAAGCCACTCCCGCCAGCCAATCACAGCAACTATATGCAAATTAACCCAACCAAGATGGTGGGCCGGCAGCCACAGAGCTGGAGCAAGCAGGAGGCTTGGTTGCCCCTGTGATGGAGGAAGATAAGCTTCCCGCCTGCCCTGGCCTGCTGTGGCCTTCGCTCAAGCAACAAAGTTTCAATTATAGAAGATAAATAAATCCCAGATACCTGCTTCCAGCCAGCCTCCACTGGGAGCTTGGGTAGCTGGGGCCCATGGCCAGCCTGCAAACAACCATCAACCCCTTACCCAGGCTGTCCAGGCACCCCAGCGGGGATCCTCACCCTGAAGGGGCTGTGGCTAGCCTGAAAACAGCCATCAGCCCCTCACCCAGGCTGGCTATACCCTCATGGGGTGAGGGTCCCCGCTGGGGGTCTTGGCCAGTCTGCAAACACCCCCTCACCCAGGCTGGCCAGGCATCTCAGTGGGGACCCTCACCTTGAAGGGGCTGTGGCCAGCCTGCAAACAGCCATCAGCCACTCACCTAGGCTGGCCTGGCACCCCAATGGGACCCCCACCCTGATCCAGGACACCCTTCAGAGCAAACCAGCCAGCCCCCACCTATGCACCAGGCCTCTATCCTACATAATAAAAGGGTAATATGCAAATTGACCCTAACAGCAAAGCGACTGGGAATGACTGGTCACTATGACACAAACTGACCACCAGGGAGCAGATGCTCAATGCAGGAGCTGCCCCCTGGTGGTGAGTGTGCTTTCACAGGAGGAGCTCTGCTCACCCACAAGCCAGGCTGATGGCTTCCAGTACAGCAGTGGTGGTGGGAGCCTCTCCCACCTCCTCAGCAGAGCTAAGGATGTCCGACTGCAGCTTAGGCCTACTCCCCGCTGGCAAGTGGACATCCCCTGTGGGCTACCGGGCTGCCAGAGGGATGTATGACTGCCAGTTTAGGCCCAATCCCTCGGGGAGTAGGCTTAAGCCTGCAGGTGGACATCCCCCAAGGTGTCCCAGACTGCGAGAGGGCACAGGCCCGGCTGAGGGACCCCTCTGAGTGCACAAATTTTTGTGCACCGGGCCTATAGCTTTAATTATAAAGATCTAAGTAGCCCAGGTGAACACTGGCTTCACCCTTTGGTAATTAAGAAAGCTGGCTTGCCATGGCAATCTGACGATTTTGCATTTGAGTAGCTACAAGTTCGCTGGTTGTACTTCCACCCGCAGAAAAAGTATGGTTATTTTAAGTCAAGCAGCTGGGCAAAACCTGTTTCCCCAGCCAAAAACAGTTTTTCCCACCTCGGCAACCTCTTAAAGAAAAAATAATGGCTCCTTTGAAATGAAGCTTTTTGCCTGCCTCTGGCAGTAACCAGCAGGAAGAAGATAGAAATTTGCATTTGAATGGCTACAGTCCTGCTACCAAACTAGTTTGGCAAGCCTAAATCTTCGGGAGTTTGCTAAATTAAATAAATAATTAAAATTTTAAATATCTAGGTGTTTTGAAATGACAAAATACTGAAATATTAATCTGAATATGCCTCGTATGAAATCTAGAGGACAGAATTAAATCTATCAATTAAATATGTCTTGTATTTTTGAAATTTATTCTTAAAAATATAAAGGTGTTACTAATCTAAGAAATATTTTACTTGCCAGCTCTAAAAATTTAAGGTTCAAATTAAATTGGGAAAAAAATTATATAGTTATGGTAAATAGATGCCTAAATTATAGAAATTTATTTTTGAGAATATAATTCTTGTATTTTCTGTAGAAAACTTGATAATTATCATCCATGTAGTAAAATTTCAACCTAGGTCTAATTAAAAAAAAGATTAATTCTGTGATCCCAATCAAAGTTTTTAATACAAAAACCAGTTTCAATTTAATTGATATCTTTTAAGATAATTATAAAAAGTATATAATCTTTAAATCATATATATAATAGTTTTTCCAAGTTAAATTTTAAGACTATAATTGAGGGGTGATTTTTTGAAAACTCCAAGGGCCCGGAAGGATTAAAAAAATGTGTTTTCTCTTCTTAAAAGAAATATTTTAGATTTAGCTGATCTAATATACTTGAAATAAGTGAAAGCTTTATCAAATAAAAATTAATAAATACATTTTATTTATATACATTATTTTAAATGTTATAAAGATTTTGGCCTCTAAGGAGGACAAAGTAAAGTAGCAAAATATTTCTTAAGTAAAGCTAAATTTTCAATAGCAGTAGAATTTTAAGACAAAATTTTAATCCCCAGAGGGAAAGTAGGGGAGGGTGGGGGTAAGGGGAAGAGATCAACCAAAGGACTTGTATGCATGCATATAAGCCAAACCAATGGACATGGACAACAGGGGGATGAGAGCCTGAGTGGGAGGGGAGCAGGGGGGTTAATGGGGGGGATGAGGACACATTTGTAATACCTTAACTAATAAAGAATTTAAAGATAAAAAAAAGAATAAGCTGGAAAAAAAAAGAAGACAAAATTTTAAAAACAAAAGCCCTAGCGGCCTGCTTTTTAAATAGGCTCTAGGTAGGGCAGCATTTGTGCTTTGTAGATCAGGCGTATATGTTTACTAAATTTGCTTGCTTTACTTTTTTAATAAAAATACCTACTTTAATTACTTAATAAATTAGCTTTTAAAAATATAATCAAGGTCTTATATAAATTAAGTTATATGAAAAACCAGTATTTTTATAAGCAATTGCGTACAAGTAAAGTCTTCTAAGAAAATTACTGAAACCTCCCATAATCCCTCTATATATGCAAATAAGCCAAAGGGGATACTCTTTAAAAATATAATTCTAAGATTAATAAAAAGAAGAAATTTAAAAATTTTGAAATCTCGTCCACTAATATTTACAGGGTAAACTAAAGATTGTTGTTAAAGTACTAAGTCTGACAATAAGTAAAGTCACCATAATTAAAAAAATCACTTGAAATATATGGCTTTGCGGCATTGTCAAAATCTCAAAAAGCAACCATGTTTGTTACATTTATTGCTTGGTGTGAAAAAGAAAGAAAATTGTCTTTTAAATAATGCTCTCTGAATGTAGCCAAAAAATTATTCTGGAAGGAAATATAGAGGTTTCCTTCAAATGTCTGGAAAACTATAATTAAAAGTCAATATATTAGGCCTCAAAAAGAAAAGTAAGTAATTTGTGTTTTTGCCTCCCTAAACACAGTGTATGTAAAATTACTCAAAGATTAATAGAAAAAAAAATAATTACTTGTCATTTACTCTCCACAGCCAAGGACAAGTAAAATTAAAAAATAAACTTTATTTCAGGCAAATTTAAATGGGCTATTGAGATAAATGAATAGTCAAGAAAACTTAATTGTACTGGGCAGGAAACTGTTCCTGAAGCATTAACAATTTTTTTATTAATGGTTCATCTCATAGTAAACTTGCTTAACATACAATAAATCCAAGCAGTCATATTTCTGTATAGAAAATTAAAAGTTATCAAGACTGCATTACAAAATTTCCAAAAGCCTCTTAATATTTAAATCAAAAAAGGGGGGATAGTAGAATAATCCCCTGTAAGAAGATATCTTGTAAGAAAATTACATCAAGCCTTAATTGCTTTAAAATTTTACTTTGAAAATTATTTTTCATTTGTAATGCTGGTAGCAAGACACCCATGAAAACACCCATGGTGTCAAAATAAGCCAAAGGAATATTGTTTGGGCAAAAATGAAAGGATCCCAAGTCTAATTATACAAAAAAGATTCCTTTATTAACCTTTGGTCAAGATGATGTTTGTATATTTCCAGAAAACTCCTCCAAGCCCTTGTGGATTTATACAACAACAGATCCCAGAGGGGAACAGACCAGGCTTCTCCAGCCACAGAGTAGCAGTGGCCCCCAAGACAAGAGGAGAAACAGTCCAGAGATGGAAGGTGGTGAAGACACCTTGTCATAGGCAGCTGTGTGTTGCTGCAGGTTACCCAAGACAAAGCCAGGAAGGTCAGACCTGCACTGCCACCGTTTGTCCACCATCCAGAATTAGCATATCATTGCTGGAATATACACATAAAAAAGTGTTGGACATTGAAAGGGGACTCAACGAACTGTTGGCTTA
The DNA here is from genome assembly GCF_014108235.1 of Myotis myotis. Classification (NCBI taxonomy): domain Eukaryota; kingdom Metazoa; phylum Chordata; class Mammalia; order Chiroptera; family Vespertilionidae; genus Myotis; species Myotis myotis. The sequence goes on from NW_023416313.1 coordinate 119,874,293, forward strand.
GAAAGGAACTTACTGCAGGCTGTTTCCTTTAATGCCTGACAGCAATTTAAAGGGACTTGATAGAACTCTATCCTTTCCATTGAATTTAAAAATCTTAAAACATACATTCTTGTTAAATTTATAAAATCAAAAAGGGTGAGATATCAGAAGCTAATTCCAGCATGTCAGCAGGGCTGAATCATCTGGAATGGCTGAGGGCATTTCCCCAAACCTGAAAAGGATGCATATCTGATTGCTTGCTGCCAGACAGCTGAGGGCATTTCAATCTACATGTTATTGCCTCCTGCTGGCCAAACACCTGAGCAGCCAAAGACAGTTCCTCCAATCCAATAGTACCTCTGTATACTAAACCTTGGCCTTTGATATGGATATCTATCTTGCCTTAGGACAATTTGTGTTAATAAAAAGCAAGAGTCCAGAGAGAGAGGAGAACTTGGTTTCTTGACTAATTTTTCTCTGGCTCCCCAAAATGCCTTCCAAAATTATGTTTCATCTCTAGACTCTATAATAATTTACAGCATCACCTTCTCCAGATTCCTAAAACCCCCTTCTAGATGCTGATTAAGACCACCGGCAATACTGTACATTGAAAACCCCAAAGACTCCATCAAAAAAATAGTAGACCTAATAAATGAATTCAGCAATGTAGCAGGATACTAAATTAACACCCAAAAATCTATGGCTTTTTTATATACACCAATAATGAACCCACAGAGAGAGAAACTAAAAAAAAATCCCATTTACCATTGCACCAAAATAATAATAATAATAATAATAATAATAATAATAATAATAATAATTAATAATAATAATATACCTAGGAATAAACTTAAATAAGGACATAAAAGACCTGTACTCAGAAAACTACAGGACATTAAAAAAAGAAATACAGGAAGGTATAAACAAAAGGAAGAACATACCATGTTCATGGATTGGTAGAATCAAAATCATTAAAATGTGCAAACTACCAAAAGAAATCTACAGGTTCAATGCAATCCCCATTAAAATACCAATGGCATATTTCAAATATCTAGAACAAACTCTCCAAAAAATCATCTGAAATTAAATAAAAACACCCGAATAGCCACAGCAATCCTGAGAAAGAAGAACAATGTTGGAGGAATCACAATACCAGATATCAAGCTATATTACCAAGCCACGGTTCTCAAAACTGCCTGGTACTGGCACAAGAACCAACATATAGATGAATGTAGTAGAACAGAGAACCCAGAAATCAACCCAAGCCATTATGCTCAATTAATATTTGACAAAGGAGGCAAGAGCATAGAATGGAGTCAAGCAGTCTCTTCAATAAATGGTGCTGGGAAATTTGGTCAGATACATACAAAAAATGAACCCAGATTACCAATTTACACCATACACAAAAACTAACTCAAAATGACTAAAGGACTTAACTATAAAACAAGAAACCATAAAAATCTTACAAGACTCCATAGGCAGCAAAACAGGCAGACATATGTTGTAGCAATATCTTTGCTGACACAGCTCCTAGGGCAATAGAAACTAAAGAGAAAATAAACAAATGGGACTACATCAAAATAAAAAACTTCTGCAAAGCAAAAGAAACCATCAACAAAACAACAAGAAACCCACGGCATGGGAGAACATACTTGCCAATGCTATTTCAGATAAGGATTTAATCTTCAAAATTTACAGAGAACTCATACAACTTAACAAGAGGAAGATAAACAATCCAATCAAAAAATGGCCAAAGGACACTTTTTGAAAGAGGACATACAGAAGGCCAAGAGACATATGAAAGCATGCTCAAAGTCACTAATCATCTGATAGATGCAAATAAAAAAAAAAACAATAAGATACTATCTCACTCCTGTCAGAATGGCGATCATCAACAAATCAACAAATGACAAGTGCCGGCGAGGATACGAAAGAAAAGGATCCCTCCTGCACTGCTGGTGGGAATGCAGACTGGTGCAGCCACTATGGAAGACAGTCTGGAATTTCCTTTAAAAGTTTAAAATGGAACTCCCATTTAACCCAGTAATCCCACTCCTAGGACTATATCCCAAGAAACCAGAAATACCAACAGAAAGGATATATGCATCCCTATGTTCATAGCAGCACAATTTACAATAGCTAAGATTTGGAAACAACCTACATGCCAATTAGCAGATGAGTGTATTAAAAAATGGTGGTATACTACACAATGGAATATTACGCCACTATAAAAAAGAAGGAACCTTTACCATTTGCAACAGCATGGATGGAACTGGAGAGCATTATGTTAAATGAAGTAAGCCAGTGGGGGAAAGATAAATATCAGATGATATCACTCATATGTGGGATATAATGATCAACATAAACTGATGAACAAAAATAGATCCAGAGACAAATGACAGGGGAGGTGGGAGGTTAGAGAGTAACCAAAGTACGTGTATGCATGCATATTAGCATAACCAGTGGACACAGACATTGGGGCAGTGGGGGCTTGTTTAGGGTGGGAATATCTGAGGGCAGGGGGTCAATCACGCAAAAAGGAAACATATGTAAAACTTTAGACAATTAAAAAAAAAACCTAAAAAAAAAGTTCTTGTCTGTCTGTAATGTAACTTGGTCACTGATGTTCTTTGCTTGCTTTCTTAACTTTGGGTGACTAAGTTTGCTCTTCACTGTTTTATGAACATAGAGGATTCTCTGTCTCTGCTGTTTGGGTATTGTGCCACTCAGAACCATTTGCTGTGCTGGGTTAGTGTGAGATAAGACTCTAAATAACAAAAAAATATTAAATATCTAGGTATTTTAAAATAATAGGATATTGAAATATTAATGTAAGTTTGCCTCATATGAAGAATCTAGAGGGTGTATTTGAATCTATTAATCAATAGGTCTTGTATTTTAAGGCTAATGTTACAGTCCACCCTTTTGTGAGTATTCATTTATTTACTGTAGGGGTTTTGTTTCTATTTTTGAGGTTTATTCTTATATGCAAGATTTCATATTGTTAGTTTACTGAGAAAGAAAAATATGGGAAATAAAATCTTCTAATAAACACCCCTAAGTCTTTTTCCTAAGAGGAAAAGATCTGTAGAAATGCCCTCCAGCAGGCTGCAGAAATAGCTGTGGGGGTCACTCCCATTTTGAAAAAAATAAAATAAAATGAAATTAAAAAACAATAAAATAAAACAGTACTTTCACATTAAAGCCACTGGAAGCTGGTGAGTTATACATGTTACAAAATTTGTCAAAAAAAATGCCTTGCTTAATAATAATTGGCTTTAAAATCTCAAAATTGTTAAAGCAAAATAAATATAATTAAAATACAGGGTTTATGATAAAGCTTTTCAATAATAGTTATATATGCTTAAACATAGTTTTCCAAAGTCTTTGGTAACTTAAAACTTTGGAGTTTGCTGAATTAAATAACAAAAAATATTAAATGTCTAGGTATTTTAGGAGAAACCAAGATGACACCATAGGTAAACACCGAAAATTGCTGCCTCCCACAACAAGTTCAAAAATACAACTAAAAGACAAAATGGACATCATCCAGAACTACAGGAAGGCTGGCTGACTGGAAATTCTACAACCAGAAGGAAAGAGAAAAGCACACTGAGACTCAGAGGAGTTGCGGCAGTAAAGTGAAGAGGTACGGAGGTGCACGTGGCAAAGGCTGGCACCTGAGAACGCGGCTGTCTTTTTGAAATGGGAGGGAGTCACAAGCTCCCGACTGCTCTGAACTCCAGTTCCAGGAAGTCTCTGGGGACCCAGACTCATACGGGGAGAAACTGGACTGTCTGGCAGTGGGCAGAACTCAGAACTCGAGAGCGGCTTTCTCTCAGAGGTGCTTGCAGCAATTACCAGGACTCTGAGACACGGGGCCTCTTAGGGCAGGGCTGAGGATCAGCCATAGCTGCTTGCACCGCCCTGTTCATTCCCTGAAACCCCGCCCCACCCAAGCTGTGTGCAGAGGCTTTTGCATATGAATGCCCTGGCCCTCTGCAATCTGAAAATTACCTAAGAAACTGAAGCTGGGCCAGACAGACCCAGAACTTCCAAGAGAAGGCCCAAGGCCCCACAGCAGCTTGCATTGCTTCACAGCTGAGCCTCATCTGGGCACCTCCAAATCCCAAATAAGGAAGGGGAATCTGCAGATCTCTCTGTAGCTCCTGCTGGGTAGCCTCAGGCAGAGGCTAAATTAACACCTCCTTAGAGATCCAAGAGCCAGTGTACCCAGTGGTCAGAGTGGGACCATCCAGATTACAACTCCTCAGATCCATAAGGGACACACTCAGGGGGAAGACTCAGTGAGCACCAAAGCCCCACTGAAGCAAGTCTTGCCCCATAAGGGTGTCTTCAGCACAGAAGTTCTCCCACCGTAGGCACAGCTGATTCTCACAGCCAATTGGCCTGGAGGTCAATTCCTCCCAGTGATACCTACAACAATAAAGGCTTAACTACAACAAGACTGTGTACAAAGCCCACAAAGGGGTGCACCAAGAGTGTCCACCTCAGGTAACTGGGGAGGCTTGAGCCACTGGGCCCTATAGGACACCTAGCACAGAAAGCCACTCTATCAATACAGGGAAGCATAAAAAATGAGGAGACAAAGAAACAGGTCACAAATGACAGAAATGGAGGAAAGCAAACTACTGGATATAGAGTTCAAAACCACACTTATAAGGTTTTTCAAGAATTTTCTAGAAATCGCCTATAAATTTAGTGAGACCCTGGAGGATATGAAAAAGGATCAACTAGAAATTAAGCATAGACTGACTGAAATATAGAATATACAGAGATCCAACAGCAGATCAGAGGATCGCAAGAATCAAGTCAAAGATTTGGAATACGAAGAAGCAAAAAAATACCCAACCAGAAAAGCAAAAAAAAAAAAAAAGAATCCAAAAATATGAGGATAGTGTAAGGAGCCTCTGGGACAACTTCAAGCGTACCAACATCCGAATTATAGGGGTACCAGAAGTAGAGAGAGAGCAAGATATTGAAAACCTATTTGAAGAAATAATGACAGAAAACTTCCACTACCTGGTGAAAGAAATAGACTTACAAGGATGCACAGAGAACCCCAAACAAAAGAAATCCAAAGAGGACCACACCAAGACACATCATAATTAAAATGCCAAGGGCAAAAGACAAAGAGAGAATCTTAAAAGCAGCAAGAGAAAAACAGTCAGTTACCTACAAGGGCGTACCCATAGGACTATCAGGTGATTTCTCAACAGAAACTATGCAGGCCAGAAGGGAGTGGCAAGGAATATTCAAAGTGATGAATAGCAAGAACCTACAATTAAGATTACTTTATCCAGCAATGCTATCATTCAGAATTGAAGGTCAGATAAAGAGTTTCACAGATAAGAAAAAGCTAAAGGAGTTCATCACCACCAAACCAGCATTATATGAAATGCTGAAAGGTATTCTTTAAGAAGAGGAAGAAGAAAAAGGTAAAGATACAAATTATGAACAGCAAATACATATCTATCAACAAGTGAATCTAAAAATCAAGTGAATAAAAAATCTGATGAACAGAGAAAACTGATGAATATAATAGAACCAGGGGCATGGAAAGGGAATGGACTGACGATTCTTGGGGGGAAAGGGGTGTGGGAGTGCAGGAAGAGACTGGACAAAAATTGTACACCTATGGATGAGGACAGTGGGAGGGGTAAGGGCAAAGGGAGAGCTATGGGGGGGAAAAAGAGGAGCAACTATAATAATCCGAACAATAAAGATTTAATTTAAAAAAAAACAACAACAATAAACCATCCACCCCTCCAAAAAAAATATCTAGGTATTTTAAAATAACAGAATATTGAAATATTAATGTAAGTTTGCCTCATTTGAAGAATCTAGAGGGTGTATTTGAATCTATTAATCAATAAGTCTTGTATTTTATTTGAAATATCTCTTAAAATCTGAATATATTGTTAATTTGAGGAGTGTTAATTACTTACATGTCACCTAAAATAAAGATTTCTAAAGGTTAAGAATCCTAACTAATTGGAAAGAAATTATGGTTTTAATGTAATAAAAGGCATGAGGCATAGAAAGGTTTATGAAAATTATAGAATGTTTGTAAAGAAAAGTGTTAAAAAGAAATTATACAAATGACACAGGCCAGTAAACCAGGAATAGGGAAACTGAGATGGTTAAACAACAATTTGGAGTCTCTAAAGATCACTTAAGAATAAATGATTCAAATTTTGCCATAGGGTAAGTAGCTTATATCAACCTACTCAGGGAGACAGATAGCAAAAATCCAATCAGTGTCATTTGCTGACCACACCCAAGGACAAATGAAGTTAGAGAATAAACCTCAGGAAAATTTTATACTTAAGGTGCATTGGAAAGTTGGTCAAATAAAGAAATAACAATATTATGCTTTCATTTGTAACTCTAATTGTTATTCTGGAATATTGTGTTTTGCAGGAAGGACAAAATTGCATGCCATTTGGATTATAATAAAATCCATAACTGTGTCATTTTAGAAACAGTCACTGTTTTGTTACAAGGCATTTGAAAAAAAATATTGCATCTTCTGAGGGATCCTTGGAAAGGACTCTGACATTTTCAGATTATCCCCTTTGAACTGGATGAAAATTATTAGAACTCTTAGAGTATCTAGATTAATAGAAGTATTGGCAGAGAAAATCAGAAGAAACAAAAACTATTTATGGGACTAAATGAACTAAAAATAATTATTTAGTTTTTATAACTTTTGTTGAAAGCATTGCTGATTCTTAATCTTTTTGTTTTTCAGACATAAGGAAACTTTGTTTTCTTAAAACAATTTGGTAAATTATATATATTTCTCCCTGGCTTATCCCTCCAGAATTTGGCAGTTTATAATGAGTGAATCATGGCAATATACTTCCTTGCATGAATTCAATAAGACCAGTTCCCAATGGTTGTTTTATTAACCAAGACTTTGACTGGAGTGTCATGTCTAAAAGAATAATGTCTGGACCCTGAATGTTACCAGAAGACTTGAAGCCAATAAGAGTGCCTTGGAGAAATCCTGGTACCTTACTTGATCACATGGTTCATAGTAATCTTTCCAGATAAGGAACAAAGGTTACTTTCCTGAGATATAGCAAGGAAGGAACCTCAAGACATTTTGGAAACCTCAAAAACTTGAGGAATTCACTCAAGTCCACAGGTATTCCAGGCAAGCCTGATGGCAGCTAGGTGGCTCAGCTTCTCTGCCCTGAGGGGCTCATTAAGGTTCAATCATGAAATTCCAGCAAAGCAGATTTTTAAAAAGCCTATATAATCAATTGCTATTCTTATTGTGCTCATGCAAACAATCCGGCCAAATTAATTTGGCTCCTTAATAAAAATGAAGGTGTCCTAACCAGTTTGGCTCAGAGGATAGAGCGTCAGCCTGCGGACTCAAGGGTCCCAGGTTCGATTCCAGTCAAGGGCATGTACCTTGGTTGCGGGCACATCCCCAGTGGGGAGTGTGCAGGAGGCAGCTGATCAATGTTTCTAACTCTCTATCCCTCTCCCTTCCTCTCTGTAAAAAATCAATAAAATATATATATATTTTTTAAAATGAGGGTGATTTTAGGGAAAAATGATATTTCAATAGGGAATTATTAAAACTGAAATGTGGTGTGTGTTTTTTCCTTCTACCAAACCATTTGTTATAATTCTTGCTGTTCTAACTTTTGAAATTTTTTAACAGTTTGTCTCCACCATGTTATAAGCCCTACTCATACACAGGGGACACCAACTGTAGGCAACTCCTTTCATGTCCAGGCCTCACTGTCCTTCTGACAGAGAGCAAGAATCTCTTGGCTCTGAAAAAAACACAAACACAAAACTTCCATCTCTCCTCAGCATGAAGTAGCTTCAAAAATGATATTATGCCCATTCTTCATGAAAAAATTCAGAGCCAAGATCCTTAAGGGGCTGTGGTAGATAATTAGACAGACATAAGCAGAACAAGGACAATGGGCCAACTGTAGTGAAATGGACAGGACCCTTAGACATGCTTCTCACCATTCCAAATGCTCTGAAGCTGGCAATGGAGGAACCTGTATAGACTCTTTCTCCCTTCCTCTAAGAAAGCCACAAGGTTTTAGAACAGCTAATGAAGATCAGTTAGTATAAAAAGAAAAGGAGGGAATTTGTAGGAAATAGGCCTCTGTGATCCATCTTCAGCATAATCAACTTTTAGAAAAAACTAACAACATGTGACCAGTTGCCGGGGTCCAACCCCAGCAGGTCCAGGGGTCCCCAAAGGTGTAGACGGAGTCGGTGAAGAAGGAAGGACACGGAGACAGCGTTCAGTTGATCAGCAGCCTAGCCAGGATCTCTAGCCAGGATCTCCAGCCAAGTTCTGGTCTGGATCTCCAGCGAAGTTCTGCTGTTTATTGTCTTGTTACATCCGTATTTATCCCAGTTGATTTTAATCCTGTCAATTTATATTACAATGGTTAGGGCGTTTCTTATCTCCATTCCAGGGAGTAAAGATTATGTAGCTTAAGCATGATTGTTTGTAGTGATTAACTACCCACCTGGCACTTAGTTAAGGAGTTTCATCCCCTCCCTGACTTCAGGGAAAAATTCCTACCTGGGGAAACAACCTTTCTCAGAGAGGTGACCTTGGTTAAAACACACAGCGCTAAGGGGAGCAAACATATTAAGAACAGTATGCTATATACGCCAGGTCCCTTGAAACATATGCTGTGCAGATGTTTCTTTCCTGCAGCGACTGTGTCAAGCAGCAAGGATGGACCGGCTTCCGGCAAATTCCCCCTTTTTTATTTTTTAAATGATAGCGCTTGCAAATCAGTGGCCACCTCTCAGATTGGGCCGTTTAAAACTCAGAAGAAGACTGGCAAGCAATGACAGTGAGCATAACTATAAACATAGTGGATGGAGTGCACAAGGAACCCCATTCCTGTAGAAGGTTGCCGGCCTCTTCAGTCAAGGGATTACAGCTGTCCTCAAGTTGTTGGTTTGATTGTCTTTGTTGGTCTGGCTAGCGGGCGGCGTCACTGGCGACGGGCTTCCCGAAGCGTCACCGAGTTGAAGGGCTGCATCAAAGGGTCCATCAGGGCCGTGGTTGATGGTGGTGTCGATGTCCGAGGAGGAGTAAGCTGTGCCCTCTGGATCCAGCTGATATGGAAAATGGAGGGTAGTAGAAAAAGAAGAGAAAGCAAAAGAACTACAAGGCATGGAAGTGTTTAGAAAAAGAGGGAGAAGAAAGGGAAGAATGCAGCATCCTGACACAGCCCTTTCCTTCAGCTGCCCCTTTCCCTGTGGTCCAAGGTAGAAATGGGAAACAAGTCCTGTTGCAGTGAGAGGGCAGCTGCTGTCAGCCAGTCTCTGTCTTTACCTGGGTCCCGATCTGAGCTGGGCATGGGAAGCAGGAAGCAGCCATGGGGACAGGAGACCTTCCTCAGAAGGGCCGAGTGTTCAAGCCCCTGCACCATTGGGGAGGGGGGTCTGTGCCCCACCTTTGTTGCACCCCAAGTTTTCTCCTACTGGCCCCCGACTGTGCCTGTCTTAGGTTGCCCCACCCTGTGGAGTCTTACCCGTCGTTGACTACCAGCCATCTCTGGGCCAAGTAGGGTGATGTGAGGTTCAGTTTTGTCTCCTTGATAGCCTATGTCCCTCTGGCCTCCATGCCCAGCAACTGCCTTGGGATCCCCTTGCCTGCTGGCGGGGCTCTGGCATTGATCATAGGGAACTCAGGTTTCTTCTCTAGAGAGGGCCCAGCTTACGCCATTGGGCCAGAGACAGATCCATGGTACCAGCCACCATGCGGCTTCAACCTCAGCATGAACAGAGAGCTCAGCAACAGCTATGGGCAATTGGATTGTAAGAAGAGGGTCCCCCTTGACACAAGGGTAAGAGGGACCAATACAGGACAAAGGAGAGTCCTGGAACAGGGCTTTCTCAGCCCAGGATGTCAGGCTCTTGGCCCAAGACAACTCCATGTATGGGGCATATACCAAACACCCCTAGTCACGGCATAAAAGGGAGATGCCCTTCCTGGAACAGTAGGGTAGGGAGATTCTAGAAAAGGCTGTGTTCAGGAAAGAAGGAGAAAGGCCAAAGAACCAGCAAACAAGTAGTTAGATTTTAAAAAAAGGAAAAAGGAAAGGAGATGTGGGGCAAAGCTGGGACATGTGGAAAGACAAAACGGAGGCACATGTGATCCTCCCAATGGACAGATTGTTCCAGCTCAGGGCTGCACATCTGCTGCAGACGGGCACTGGTCAGGTGTGCTATGATGAGGCAGAGATGGCGGGCGGTGAGACATAAGGTCGGACTAGACGGTCTGGAATCCACACAGGTGAGTCTGCGTCCTGTGGAAATATACAAGCATATCCTCTCCCCTGGGTTAAAAGTACATCAGGTCCCTTCCAGGCTCCTGTAAGCAAGTCTCTCCATTTGACGAGGGCTTTAGGTTTAGTTAGATCAGGGTTCCAATGCCTGTACATCGGGGAATTTCCCTCAGAATCTACATTTAGTATATTAATTACAAATTGAGCATGTTGTAGAACATGATGAGGAGAGGAATATTTAAACTCATTTTCTTGTAATTTTTTAATTTGTGTTTTTAAAGTTTGGTGAGCCCTTTCTACTATTGCTTGGCCTTGAGGATTGTAGAGTATTCCTGTAGTATGTGCGATGCCGAATGTAGAGCATAAGTTTTTAAAAGCTCTAGAGGTATAGGCAGGCCCATTGTCAGTTTTAAGTGCCCTTGGTATTCCTAGGTAGGAAAAGCATTGGAATAGATGTTGACTTACATCTTTAAAGGCTTCTCCTGTACGTGCAGAAGCAAGGATAACATGAGAAAAGGTATCAATACAAACATGCACATAGCAAAGTTTGCCAAAAGATGGGACATGAGTAATATCCATCTGCCATAAGTCACAGGGTCTAAGTCCTCTTGGATTAACTCCAGTAGCAGGGCTAGGAAAATGAGTAGGACAATGGCCGCAGTCACGCACAATACTTCGAGCAGCTTCTCTAGATATGCGATAATATAGACGGAGAGCAGAAGCATTTTGATGGTGAATGGCATGAGACCGCCGGGCTTCTTCTAGAGCTGTACAAACTACTGGGCGAGTTAGTAAATCCGCCTGATAATTTCCTTCGCTTAAGGGTCCTGGTAGGCAGGAATGAGCTCTAATATGTCCAATATAGAAAGCCTTTTCTCGTTTGTGAATGCAAGTTTGTAGCTGAGTTAACAAAGAGAAAATGGCTGTTCTTCCTTGTGGGAGAGAGGCGGTCTCAATATGAGGAAATAATTTAACTATATATTGAGAGTCAGTGTACAAGTTAAAGGGAACCTGTTGCAATTGTTCAAAAGCATAAATGACTGCCAAAAGCTCTGTTCTCTGAGCTGACGTCTCTAGAGTTTGTTGAACATGGGTTATTGAGTCAATGATTGTCACTGCCCTACCATTAGAGGAACCATCTGTGAATACTAAGGAGGCAGGAGGTGATAATGGTTCTTTTGAACATTTGATAGGAAATATAAACGGATGTAGGGAGAGAAATTGCAATATAGGTGATCTTGGCAAATGATGTAAAATTTGTCCTGGGAAGTTACCTATAGCTATTTGCCACTCTTCTTCAAATTGTAATAGTGTGTCTAATTGTTCTCTTTTATAAGGTATTATTATCTCAGTAACTTCTCTTCCAAAGAGTTCGATACTGCGTCGTCTACCTTTGATAATGAGAGTGGCCACTAGGGAGGGATAGGGTGGTACAATCTTCCTAGGAGTGACAGGTAAATGTATCCATTCTAATGGTCCTTCCTGCCACAAGCATCCTGTAGGAGTATATTTAGTGGCTAGAATAATTAAGGCCCAAGATTTGGAATAATCTAGATACTGTAGTTGCTGTTTATTGATGGCCTGTTCTATTTTTGCTATAGCCTTTTCTCCTTCTACAGTTAATTGTCGGGGAGACTTAGGGTTAGAATCTCCCTTTAAAATGTCAAATAGAGGTTTTAAGTCAAGAGTGGTTATTTTTAGATATGGCCTGACCCAGTTGATATCACCTAATAGTTTCTGATAATCATTCAATGTGTTTAAATGATATTTTCTTAATTGTAGAGGCTGATGTGTGATAGTAGAGGTATGTAATATTCTGCCTAAGTATGAAAAAGAAGGTTCAGTCTGAATCTTTTCTGGGGCTATTTTTAGACCATGTTCTTCTAAAGCAAGGATGGTCTGAGTAAGAATTTCCTGTAAAGTAGCCCGATCTTTATGAGCTAGTAAAATATCATCCATATAATGAATAAGATATAGATCTGAAAATTTCTTTCTAATAACTTGCAATGCCTGATCTACAAACTTTTGACATAATGTAGGACTATTTTTCATCCCTTGTGGGAGAACCTTCCATTGGTATCTCTGATAAGGCTGTTTAAAGTTTTCTGATGGTATGCTGAATGCGAATCTTTGACAATCAGCTGGGTGAAGAGGTATAGTGAAAAAACAATCCTGTAAGTCAATAACAACAACACAATACTCCTGTGGAATTGCCACAGGGGAGGGCAATCCAGGTTGTAAGGAGCCCATATCTTCCATGGTGGCATTTATGGCTCTTAGATCTTGCAAAAGTCTCCACTTGCCTGATTTCTTTCTTATTACAAATATGGGTGTGTTCCAGGGACTATTTGATGGCTCTATATGTCCCTCTGCTAATTGCTGATCAATTAATTGTCGGGCTGCTGATATTTTCTCAGATGTTAAGGGCCATTGCTCAACCCATACTGGTTGTGACGATTTCCAGACTATGGGATCAGCAGTCCTAAGGGCAATGGCCCCAATTACAGATCCTGTCGAGGAGTGTGAGGTATAACTTTCCTTTCCTAATCCCTTTCCTGGATTAAATCTCGTGTCTAGCATCTGTGATGTTACTCTATCACTGGGGCTATATAATACAACTCCCATTTGAGACAAGATATCTCTTCCCCATAATGTAAAGGGGATAGTCGTAATTACATAGGGACAGAATGTTCCTGAATGTTGATCTTCATCAGTCCAAGTTAGAATTTGAGAACTCTTTTTTACATTAGATGCCTTGCCTAGTCCTACTAGGGAAGTGGAGGTGGTGTGCGTGGGCCATGAAGAGGGCCAATCCTTCTCTGCTATGCAGGAAACATCTGCTCCTGTATCCAATAGACCTTCAATTGGTTTTCCCTGAATTTGTAAAATTTTTGTAGGTCTAGTAGCATGGATTTCTTGTATCCAAAATGCTGCATCACTAGATCCAAAGCCTCCGGCCCCTCTAGCTTCCTGGGTAACAGCTGTCCCTATTTTATGTATTGGTAACAGGAGTAATTGGGCAATTCTCTGGTTGGGCTGAATCTGTATAGTTGTGGTGGGTGGGGAAAGTAAAATCTGTATTTCTCCTGTGTAGTCTGCATCAACAACTCCTGGGATGACTAAGATCCCCTGTAACGAGGTGGAGCTCCGTCCTAATATTAAACCTACGGTTCCCTCAGGCAGCGGCCCAGACACTCCTGTAGGAATGGCTGCTGCTGGCGAGTCTGGGGTTAGTACTGCATGGGTGGTTGAGTGGAGGTCCAATCCTGCACTGCCTGGGGTTGCCCTGAAGAGGTCACTGACTGATCGAAATTTGCAAAGGGGTTGAAGGTTGATGCCCCTATTATTGCAGGGGCCTGGGGCTGGCCCCTTCTCAAGTTTCCCGATTGAGGTGATGGGATATAACCTCCTTGGGAGCTATTTGTAGAGTTTAAAGGCCGACCATTTTTATGGTATTTTGATCTACATTCCTTTGCCCAATGGAATCCTTTCTGACATCGGGGACAAATGGTTTTTGGAGGATTAATATTATTCCCTAATGTATTTCCAGGCTGTCGAGGAGCTTGCCATCTGGCCTGAGTATTATTATTTTTATTTGGGCATTCTCTGCTAAAGTGCCCAGATAAGCCACAAGAGTAGCAGTTCATATTTCTTTTATTACCTGTAGTATTGCTGGCTTGTCCTATAGCCTGTACATATTGAGGGTATGTCTCCCCTTTGAGAGCTGCAGCTATAGCTACACCCTGTATAAATGCTGGACTTACATCAGCACACTGTTTTATAAAATCATTTATAGTTCCTGTTCTGCGAATCGGCCTTAATAAAGCCTGACAGGTATTATTAGCATTTTCAAAAGCCAGTTGTTTGATTAGGATATCGGCTGCCTCTTTGTTATTGATTACTCTCTTGACTGCCTGCATGAGGCGAGAAAGGAAATCCTGATATGGTTCCTCGACCTTCTGTTTAACCTCTGTAAGGGTGGTTGTTTCTCCTGCTGTATAAGGTAGGGATTTCCAGGCACTTACTGCACAACTGGTTACTTTGGTAAGTGCCTCTGTGGGCATATTCATTTGCTCCTCAGCCGTGTTAAAATCACCTTCTCCTAATATCATGTCTAGGGTTATTCCTTTTCTGGTTTTTTCGCTAGTGGCTACAGCTTTCTTAGCAAGATCTTCATATTCAGTTTTCCATAATAAGTAATCGCCTCCTGAGAGACAGGATTTACAAACCTGTGACCAATCATAAGGAGTCATCCATTTACTGGCTAGGGTTTCTACCAAGGTTTGTGTGTAAGGAGCTAGAGGTCCATATTCAGAGCAGGCCAATTTTAATTCTTTAAGTACTTTGTAAGGTATAGGCTCCAAGGTGGGGTTTCTATTCCCACCAGACTCATTCTCATATGTAACTGGGAAGCAGAGTGAGAATTCAAGATCTCCATTAGCTTCAGCTTCTCTTATGGCCCTTTGAAATTTAGACATGGAGCTCATAGGAGCCACAGGACCTGGTTTAGGCTTCCTTTCTAATTTGGGGAGCCTGTTTTGAATGGGAGGGCCATTCTCCTCTCTACTGACTGGAAAGGACCAATGGTCATGTTTATGATATTTATTCTCCTCCCGATCACTAGGCATAGCTAAATTGCTTTTAGATTGAGCTGGAGACAATGATGATGTATCCTCTCTGGGTGGAGCCGAGGGACTATTTAAATTTTGAGAAAGTTCAACCGTTTTTGCCTCTGGTGCCAAGGTTTCACAAATTGAATTCCAGAGAGAAAAGGTAACTGCCGGGACCTTCTCAGATCCATGGTAGCTGTAATAGTTCTTTAATTGCTCTCCTACTTTAGTCCAAGTTTCTAAATTAACAGTTCCATCCTCAGGAAGCCATTCACATACATCTTCTATAAAACTTTCTGTCTGACTGGGAGTAACCTTAACTCCTCTGCTAGCAAGCATATGCGTTAAAAGATTAATACAGAGTCTTTTTTCTTTAGACTCAGTATGACCCATCTTGTCAATCTAAGTTCTGTACTAACTACCCGCTTACCCTACTTATCCTCTATAGGGGGGGTCTGAAGCACCCTACGGTGCAGTCCTATCCATCCCAAATACGGGGGGACTTACCTAAGGGAACCCTGTTCGGGCGCCAGATGCCGGGGTCCAACCCCAGCAGGTCCAGGGGTCCCCAAAGGTGTAGACGGAGTCGGTGAAGAAGGAAGGACACGGAGACAGCGTTCAGTTGATCAGCAGCCTAGCCAGGATCTCTAGCCAGGATCTCCAGCCAAGTTCTGGTCTGGATCTCCAGCGAAGTTCTGCTGTTTATTGTCTTGTTACATCCGTATTTATCCCAGTTGATTTTAATCCTGTCAATTTCTATTACAATGGTTAGGGCGTTTCTTATCTCCATTCCAGGGAGTAAAGATTATGTAGCTTAAGCATGATTGTTTGTAGTGATTAACTACCCACCTGGCACTTAGTTAAGGAGTTTCATCCCCTCCCTGACTTCAGGGAAAAATTCCTACCTGGGGAAACAACCTTTCTCAGAGAGGTGACCTTGGTTAAAACACACAGCGCTAAGGGGAGCAAACATATTAAGAACAGTATGCTATATACGCCAGGTCCCTTGAAACATATGCTGTGCAGATGTTTCTTTCCTGCAGCGACTGTGTCAAGCAGCAAGGATGGACCGGCTTCCGGCAACCAGTCAGTTGCTAAATTTTCCAGGGCAAATAGGATGTAGGGAAGGGTATAAGAACAAAGAACTATGTCGTAACCCAACGGTTCTCAACCTGTGGGTCGCGACCCCCTTGGGGGGTTGAACAACCCCTTCACAGGGGTCTCCTAAGACCATCGGAAAACACATATATAATTACATATTGTTTTTATGATTAATCACTATGCTTTAATTATGTTCAATTTGTAACAATGAAATTGGGGATAACCATAACATGAGAAACTGTATTAAAGGGTCGCGGCATTAGGAAGGTTGAGAACCACTGTAAGTAACCAGTAGCACATTTTCCAGGAAAATCTGCCTTCCACAACTAGACAAAGCAAAGTAGAGACAACTAGAAAAGGCCTCAGCCCATTTTTTTAAATAACCCAATAGGAGACAATAAGACCTAGGCAACATGGGGAAAACTATTAAACCCATGGTACTCAGCCAATGAAGAACTGGGGGAGGGACTCACACACATTAGTGATAAATTGCCTGTGATCGCTGCTCTGTGTGTGCCTATTCAACTGGATACCTGCTCTTGCAAGACCACATTAAAAGTCTCGTTTTCACCATTCTTCTTGTCTCTGAGTTCGTTATTTGAATTCGGACAGGTAAGCATTTCTTACATTTCATGAAAAAAACTCCCACAGAATTTTCAGAGAGAAAAAATTATGAGATGGAGAGTGTATACCCTGAGAAATACTAAGAAGGTCTCTTGTTGGCTAACTGGATTCTTTTCTTTTTTTTTTCTTTTTTTTTTTTTTTTTAATAAGAGCCTAGCAACCATGTCTACATAGGAGGCTCTCATTCAAACTGCAGTTCAGGGAGAAGCATACACTGACTTCCCTGCCTCTGCATTGAATTGCCTGCCTGCACTGAGTTTCTGCCATCTAGCCAGCCCTTATAAAGGAGTGACTGGAATCCTATTTCATCCAATAGGTTGATGAAATAAGACTGAGGTTGTCTCCATCCAATAGGAGATGCACAGCTATATCAACATTTCCACTGACCAATCAGAGCAGTTCCATTCTGATCAATCAGGAAAGCGCCCTTTGGACCAATTAAACGTTCATAATTTGGAGTCCTCAGTTGCATGAGGGCAGACCAATCAGGGACCAGGAAAGGGGACTTCTGTCTATATAAGCCAGCTCCCCTCTGTTCCTGAGAGTGTACTTTTCCTTTCCACTGAAGATTTGAGCTGAACCACCAAAGGAGACCCAGAGCAGAGCAGGTCAGAGCAGGCCAGAGAAGACTGGCACAGAATGGAGCAGACCAGAGCAGAATGGAACAGGCCAGTGCAGGGCAAATCAGACCAGAGAGGGGCATAATAGGACTGTCTAGCTGCCTGGCCACATGATTGTTTCACAGCCATTCTGTTCTCACAGCCATGCTGTATTACAATTGCACTGTTTTGTAGTGAATACAATTTCCTTCTTCACTGCACCCTAAATTGGGGATTCCCCTTGGTGTTGAATTGGCACCAATGACCATTGATTGACAAGAGCAACAGTATGTTTATTTGAAAGACAGAGATGTGATTAAGATAAAAGGTGCCACTGTAAAAGTTAAATATACACCTGGCCACACTAATGATCAAATGGCTCTATGTTTGGAAGAGGAGATTATGTCCTAGGACAAGGAACTATATTGAAGACCTCTTTGATCATATGAACTTCCGAAAAGAATTTGTCAACCGATGGCATCAATTCAAGGAACCACAATTTGGTGTATGGTGAAGAAGGAAATTTTATTCAGTGCAAACAGCTCAATGGTGATGCAGCACAGCTGTGAAAACCACACAACTGTGAGGTTGCCCTAGGTGGCACGCGAACACATTTTTTTGGTTGATTTTTCTTTGTTAAATGGCATTTAAATATATAAAATAAATATCAAAAATGTAAATCTTTGTTTTACTATGGTTGCAAATATCAAAAAATTTCTATATGTGACACGGCACCAGAGTTAAATTAGGGTTTTTCAAAATGCTGACACGCCGAGCTCAAAAGGTTCGCCATCAATGCCCTAGGGCCAAGTTCCTTTTCATCCAAGCTGCTCTGCTCTGCACTAGTCTGCCTTTCTACTCCTGGGCAGGTCTGCTCTAGAGCTGTTTTCTGTGTTTCAGCTCTGTCTGGGGAATCACAGTCTTCAATCACTGGTGGAAAGGGAAAGAGTTCTCAGAGCCAAAGGGGAGCTGCTTATATAGACAGAAGTCCCTGTCTGTGGTCCCTGATTGGTCCACCCTCATGCAAATGAGGACTTCAAATCCTTACGTGATTAGCCCCTTAGGCACTGTACTGATTGGTCAGAGCTGCACAGCTTCTATTGGATAGGAAAAGCCTCAGTCCTATTGGTTAAAATAGGATTTCAGCACCTTTATATAAGGGCTGGCTCATATGGCAGAATCACAGTGCAGTTCAATATAGAAGCAGGTAGATGAGTGCAAGCTTCTCAATGGGGTATAGTTTGAGTGAGAAGCCTCTGTGTGGAAATGGCTGCTAGTCTCTGTTTTGTTGTTGTTGTTTTATTTTATTTTGTTTTGTTTAATTTGAGCCCAGTTAGCCTCCAGGAGCCTTCTTAGTATGTCTTCCTTCTCAGGGTTCACTAGTTATTGACATCAAAGCTGATATTATTTATCCAGGACATGGCCCAGTAATCCATATTGCTGAAGATAAAATTCTACATTTCTCAGAGAAGTATTTGAGAAGAGCAAATTCTTAAGATGTTTTATGATATAAATTTGAAAAATCATTTACATAATGGAACTTATAAAGATTACAAATATACTCCTGAATCTATATAATAAAAGCCTAAGCAACTGTTAAGGTGGAACGATCAGAACAACCAGTCACTATGATGCGCACTGACCACCAGGGGACAGATGCTCAACACAGGACTGGCCCCTGGTGGTCAGTGCACTCCCACAGGGAGAGCACCGCTCAGCCAGAAGCCGGGCTCACAGCTGGCGAGCACAGCGGCAGTGGAGGGAGCCTCTTCCACCTCCGTGCAGTGCTAAGGAGCAGCAAGCAGAGCAGTAAGGATCAGCGAGCAGGTGGGTGGTAAGGAGCGAGGGGTCCTGGACTGTGAAAGGGATGTCCGACTGCCAGGGAGAAGGCCTAAGGCCAGCAGTAGGACATCCCCCAAGGGCTCCCAGACTTTGAGAGGGAGCAGGCCGGGCTGAGGGACCCCCCTCTCCAGTGCATGAATTTCGTGTATCGTGCCTCTGGTACTTACATAAAATGACTGAATGCAATCTCTTGCTTTATTTGAAAAAGAAGGGAAAATATTTAGCAACATGGATTCTGACAAGAAATGAGAATCTCATCTTTAGTTTCAGATTAATAAAATTTTAGTTGTTTTATTTTGCTTTGTTCATAGAGAGTGGTATGTTTTCTTAATTATTAATTATTTACAGAGAATTAAGAGTGTATAACATTGAAAATAATTCTAAATATGCCTTAACATAATGTCATATTTATTCTAAAATATAAAAATTGCATTTTTACATTTATAATATAGATCATTTATCTAACCTAGATATTACCATATTTTACCAAAATTCAAGATCCACCAGTTTATCTACTTTCAAGTAATTAAGTAAAATGGTTACTTTAAAAATAATAAAATTTATGTAATTTAAACTGGATATTATTCTTGGAAATTGGTTATCTATTACCAGTGGCCAATAATACTGTTTTCTCTAACTGCTTCAGTTAACACTGCAGATTTCTATGTAATTCTTCCTTTTCTGGAACCCTTGTCTATATCTATAGATAATGGCTTTGTTTTCATGTTTCTGTCAATTATATCATGATTTATGTATTAGTTCTATATCTCTGTATCATGTTTATTTTCTTATAATGGTATTCCACAAATGATTCATGAATATCAACTTTTGGTAATTAAAAAGATTAATTTCCCAGTTTTAAAAAATCATTACTTTCCCATCTTGTGTTTTATTTAATAAGAGCCACCATCCCTCGCCCCTAAATAGGAACAAACAAAGGACAAAGGACAGCCCTGAAAAGACAGACCTGTGACAAGCTGGCTAAGGTGAGCAGGTCAGGGAGGATTACACTGCAGCTTCAGAGCTGCTCTGATCAGTCACATGGTTAGGCTGCCACACCCTGAGCTCCTCTGAACACTATTTTCTGGCTTGCAGCTTGATTTTGTTACAATTTTCACATACTTTGCCATTCGTGAATGAAGCCCCCATTCAAATCTATCGGAGGATGCAGTATAGTTTGAAAGCCACTTAATGGCAAAGGTGAGTGCTTTGCATAAGCTTGTATATATTTTCAGACTCTTACTTCCCACTGGTTTTCTAAATACCACCCCTGCTTCAGGCTTTTTGTTATTGTCACAGTGTTACTGGTTTACATGTAACAAGTATGCTCCCTGTGCCTAGCACTGTAGCAAATGAATAGAAACATAGTGTCCCTGCCAAGTTGATTTATCACTTAACCAGAGTGAGCAAGAGAAGAAACAGTGATGTACACCCCTCAACCCCCTCCACTGAGGTCAGACCATGGTAAAATAGGGCTGGATGTCTTTGTTGTGCAGCCTCTGATGCCTAGCACAGACAGCAGCTTCTTCTGGGGGAACAATGGTGATGAGCTTTAAGGAACAATTCTTCTTGAAATAAGGTTACCACTCTATTTGGAACATTCCCCTAAAAAAGGCTTCTGATCTTACTCTGGCAACCTCACTTATCCACCGTGATCCTAACCCATAACCTCTGGTCTCCCTTCAGTTTGCCACTGCTATCCTAACCAGGAAAAAAAGCAGATTTGAAAGCCTTTTTTTTTTTTTTTTTTTGCCAAGAGAAATTTCTGCCCTCAATGGCATTAGTATTTTCAACTGCAATCACTCTTATTTTCAAGTTAGTACTGATAACAATTATGAAATACATATAAGAATCAGTGGGGGGCAGGGGGCAAGAAATTGACTCAAATCAGCTTAGGGCCGGGCGTCTGTGAGGTACTGGCAGATACTCCATGCTCCAAAGCCACAAGGAAGAGTGTTGTCTAAAACATTTCCTTACAAGGATGGAGCCAGACACCCATATCTCAGAACCAATCTCCTCTGGGCTTCATTGGAATTCTGGCTGAGACCCAGAGTTCATCCCTCTCTAGTCATTGGGTCAGGAATCTCAAGGTGCTCCACATTAAGATTCAGTGGTGTTTCCTACTCTCATGAGCAAACTTGCTAGCAGAACATGAGGCGAGAGGGAAACTGAGCCTGGGTGTCTAAGGAAATAAGCAGGTTGTCTTTGGTTTCCCACCTTGAGCTATCTCAATGGACCAATTTCTGTCCACTTCCCCTACTGTAAGGGGCTCCAGGCCTTGAAAAAATCTTTCTCTTAATAACCCCTTTCTCTTCTGTACTCCTCCAAGTTGGGTCTGGAAATGTACTATGCAAAGTCCCTGCAAAGAGGAACAGTTGCTTCCGGAGAGATGTGCTCACCAGCTAACCTGGTAGCCCTCCCTTTTGCACCTAGAGCAGGTATCAATTGCTAGACAGTTAATCTAATTCTCCTTGGAAGCTTGAGTCAGCTCATGTGCAGAACTGGAAGTTCCTGGTTATCCTTAAAAAAGGGGTGAGTGTGTGTGTCCTATGCAGTAAGACTTACAGTTTGTAAGTGCTTACAACAACCATATGAGAGTATATTATTTTTAGCTCCATTTAAGATATATTTTTTTAAACTGAGGCTTAGAAAGTCTAAGAACTTACCCCCAAATTCACCCAGTTAGTAGCACTGGGGACAAGATTAGAACCCAGTCTGCCTGGCTCATACCAAACTCAACTACCTTTTAGAGCAATGGTGGTTGCAGAACAGGGACTTATTTTACTGGAGCAGGAAATCAGGTTAATGCACAGGTTCTCGTGACTTCTAGTTTTATTTACTGACATGCTGTTTGGTTATGTTCTTAAGTCATTTCAAGTATGAGTGTTTCATCTCATTAGACTCTAAGAGTCTAAAGGATAACCATATTTCCTTTTAAATGATGTTCTTTCTTGCTTAACTCCAACTTGATTAAAAAGTGTTCCTCGTCTGCCTACCCCAAGGGACATGGTTGAGAATTCACTCCCTGGAATTTTGCTCCACACTTTTTATTTCATAACATTTCTATTACACCAGCTGAAGCTTCACTTCTCAGATTAAAGTGTGTTCCTAATGCTGCTTATATACTTACCACCAAGATTACCATCTCAGACATTCAGGCTGCTATAACAAGATACCACACACTGAGTAGTCTACAGACAACAGAAATTTATTTCTGCTCACTGCTAACATTATACACAATGGTGAAAAACTTAAAACCTTTTCCTTTAAATCAGAAATAAGACAAAAGTGTCCACTCTCTGTCCAATTTTCCCAACACCATTTATTGAAGACACTCTCTTGACTCCATTGTATGCTCTTGCCTCCTTTGTCGAATATTAATTGGGCATAGGTTTGGGTCGATTTCTGGGGTCTCTATTCTATTCCATTGATCTATATGTCTGTTCTTGTGCCAGTACCAAGCTGTTTTAAGAACAGTGGCTTTGTAATACAGTTTGATATCTGGTATTGAGATCCCACCTACTTTGTTCTTCTTTCTCAGGATTGCTGCAGCTATTCGGTCTCTTTTTTTATTCCAGATGAATTTTTGGAATGTTTATTCTAGATTTGTGAAATATGCCGTTGGTAATTTAATGGGGATTGCATTGAATCTATAGATTGCTTTGGGTAGTATGGACAGGAGTGTCCACTCTCACCACTTCTGTCCAAAATAGTCCTGGAAGCCCTAGTCAAATCAATCAGGCAATCAAAATAAATAAAAGGTATCCAAATCACAAAGGAAGAACTATAATTGCCTTCTTTTGCAGGTGATACAATCTACACTATTAATAGTCAAATATGTAAATTGACTGTACCTCTGAGATGCCCCACAGCCAATCAGGAGGGAATATGCAAATTAGCAGGACAAAGATGGTGGCAGCCACAGAGCCAGCCTGAGCAAGCAGGAGGCTTGGGTCACTCAGGCCAGCTGCCGATGAAGGTGTCTACAAATGGCCCTCAGCCCCTCACCCAGGTTGGCCAGGCACCCCAGCAGGGACCCCCACCCTGAAGTGTGGCCAGCCTGAAAACAACCCTCAACCCCTCATGCAGGATACACTTCAGGGCAAACCAGCTGGCCCCCACCCATGCACCAGGCCTCTATCAATACTAATAAAAGAGTAATATGCTAATTAGACTGGGAGACCTTCCGGACGTTCCTCTGGACAAAGCCATGGTGGTGGGGACAAGGTAGAGGTGGTTAGGTGCCAAGAAGGGATGGCAGTTGTGGGTGATCAGGCCAGTGGAGGGGACCATTGAGGATGATCAGGCCGGCAGGGGGGCAGTTGGGGGTGAGCAGGCTGGTAGGAGGAGCACTTGGAGGTGAGCAGGCCATCAGTGGAGGTCAGTTGGGGCAATCAGGCTAGTGGGGGGCAGTTGGGAGTGAGCAGGCTGGCAGGGGGCAGTAGGAGGTGAGCAGGCTGGTGGATGGGGTCATTTAGGGGTGAGTAGGCTGGCAGGCAAAGTGGTTAGGGGCAATCAGGCAGGCAGGCCGGTGAGCGGTTAGGAGCCAGCAGTCCCAGATTGCGAGCGGGATATCCCCTGAGGGGTCCCAAATTAGAGAGGATGCACGCTGGGCTGAGGGACACATCACCCCACCTTGCATGAATTTCATGCACTGGACCACTAGTCTTCTATATATAAATCCTAAAGACTCCACCAAAAGACTGTTAGAACTAATTTACAAATTCAGTAAAATTTCTGGCTACAAAATTAATATACAATGCTTTTTCATATTATAGTGATCAGAAAGAAAAGTTAAGAAAGCAACCCCATTTATAATTACCTCAATAAATATACCTCATAATAGATTTAACCAAGGAGTGGAAAGCCCATACACTGAAAATTATAAAGACATTGATGAAAAGAATTGAAAAAGACACAAATAAATGATAAGGTTTCCATGTTCATGGATTGGGAGAATTAATATTGTTAAAATGTCCTCACTACCCAAAGTTATCTACAGATTCAGTGCAATCCCTGTCAAAATCTCAATGGCATTTTTCACAGAAATAGAACACACAATCTCAAAATTTGTATGAAACTATGCAATACCCTCAATAGCCAAAGCAATCAAAAATTATCATAGCTGGATACATAACACTTCCTGATCTCAAAGTATATTACAAAACTATAGTAATCAAAACAGGATGGTGTTGGCATTAAAAAAAAAAAAGACACAGAGATGAATGGAACATAAGAAGGACCCCAGAAATAAACTCACACATATATGGTCAATTAATTTATGAAAAAGGGGCCAAAAATATGCAATGGGGAAAGGACAGTCTCTTAAATAAATGATATTAGAAAAACTAGAGAGCCACATGCAAAACAATGTAATTGTCTTACACCATACACAAAAATCATCTCAAGATGAATTAAATCCTTGAATGTAAGACCTGATACCATAAAACTTTAGAAGAATTCCCTCCATAGAGAGTAAGATATTTTACTTCAGTCTTAGCATTTGGATTTGACAGCATAAATAAAAATCAATGAGTGAGACTACATCAAACTAAAAAACTTTGCACAGCCAAAGAAACCACCAAGAAAATAAAAAGGCAACCTATGGAATGAAAGAAAATATTTGCAATTCATAGATCTGATAAGGGTTAAAATCCAAAATATGTAAAGAACTCATATAACTCAATAGGAGAAAAACAAACAATCTGATTTAAAAATAATCAGAGGATCTTCATAAACATTTTTAAAGAACACATAACAGATGGTCAACAGGCACATGAGAAGGTGCTCAGCATCATTAATTCTCAGGGAAATGTAAATTAAAACCACAATGAGATATCACTTCACACTTGTTAGAATGCCTATTATAAAAAAGGTAAGAGATAAGTGTTGGCAAAAATGTGAAGCAAAGAGAACCTTTGTGCACTGTTGGTGGGAATGTAAATTGGTGTAACCATTATGAAAAACAGTATGGAGGTTCCTCAAAAAATTAAAAAATAGAAAAAATATATATAATCTGGCAATTCTATTTCTATGCATTTCTCTGGGAAAGATATGTGTATGTTAATTGCAGCATTATTTACCATAACCAAGATGTGGAAGCAACTTAAGTGTCCATAAAGGAATGAATGGATGAAGAAAATGTGGTATACATGTAATCCTATATAATAAAAGGCTAATATTCAAACTGTCCAAACAGCATATGACCTGTTGCTATGAGGCATGCTGACCACCAGGGGGCAGACACTCAATACAGGAGCTGCCCCCTGGTGGTCAGTGCTCTCCCACAGGAGAGCCGGTCTCACAGCTGGCGAGCATAGCAGCAGTGGCGGGAGCTTCTCCTGCACCTCTGTGGCAGTGCTAAGGATGTTAGACTGACAACTTAGGCCCACTCCCATCAATTGGACATCCCCCGAGGGCTCCCAGACTACTAGAGGCCCAGGCCAGGCTGAGGGACACACACACACCCACACCCCCCCCTCCCCAACACACACACAGTGTACAAATTTTGTGCACCAGGCCTCTAGTCTATACTAATAAAAGGGTAATATGCTAATTAGACTGGATAGACTGGACGTCTTCCAGATGTCCTTCTGGACAAAGCCATGGTGGCGGGGGCTGAGGCAGAGGCAGTTAGGGGTGATCAGGTCAGCAGGGGAGAGCAGTTAGGGGCATCACGTAGGCAGGCAGAGGGGTTAGGGGCGATCAGGCAGGCAGACAAAGGTGGTTAGGGGCGATCAGGCAGGCAGGCAGGTGAGTGGTTAGGAGCCAGGGTTCCTGGATTGCAAGAGGGATGTCTGAGGTGTTCCAGATTGGAGAGGGTACAGACCGGGCTGAGGGACCCCCTCCCATGCATGAATTTCATGCACTGGGCCTCTAGTGGAATATATTCAGCAATAAAAAAGAAGAAAATCCTTTCATTTTCAACATGTATGGACCATGAAGATATTATGCTAAGTGAAACATGTCAGACAAAGACAAATACTATACAATTTCACTTATATGTGGAATCCAAAAAACCTGAGCTCATTGATACCTCTGGTGGTTGCCAGAGGTAGGGTTGGGACATGAGCAAAATGTATAAAGGTGGTCAGTAGGTACGAACTTCCACTTATAAGATAAATAAGTTCTGGGGATGTAATGTTTAGCATGGTGACTGTAGTTAACAATACTTTATGCATGTTTGAAAGTTGCTAAGAGAGTAGCTCTTAAAAATTCTTGTCACACACACAAAAATAGTTTCTCTATATATGGTGATGGATGTTCAACTTATTGTGGGAATCATTTTGCAACATATACATTATATCAAATCATTATGTTGTATACCTAAAACTAATATAATGTTATATAGCAATTATATCTCACTAAAAATAATAATAAAAAAATTCAGTGAGGGACACAGAGTGCACTCCAAAAATTCAAAACAGATTCTGAATTCAGACTTTGATGTACCACTCATCATTTGGAAGAGAAATGACATGCCACTATAATGGTAGGGTAGTGTGTGACATTTTTAATATACCATCAATTAATTAAAAGAAATTAGTGATTCCACAGAGTATTGATGAAAATCTTCATTCCCTTAATTTACCAAAATAGTCATTTCATTAGAATTATTTTGGTCTTGATTTGCTTTGTTCATTCAGAAATAGAAAGTCTCACAAGATAATATTTTAATTGAGAAGAAAGGGCATTATCGTTAAAGTCTACTTTTTTTTTTTTTTTTTTTTTCCTAAGGCCCATTGTCTTCCTTTAACCAGCAAGCCAAATGACACTGGCCTGTGTTATTTAATTCTGCACAGGCAGGGGGAAGGGCCCATGAAATCTCTGCCCTGAGGAACTGTGAGCCCCACCCTTAAATGTCCCAATCAGACTAGAAAAGCCACAAATACCTTTTAAATCTACCCCAGAATTCCAAAATCCCAACCTAGCACAGAATATCACATAGCAAATCAAAGTTCCCAGCAAACAAACAGACAGGTGTTTACTAGTTAGGCTGGCCAATTCCACCTCTGACAGAGCAAGCGCCCTTGGGGAAAGCCGCTTGGGGCGCTTTGCTTTTGGTCAGAGCACTCAGCCTTAAAGAAATCAAGCGTGTGCCTTTTTTTGTTTTTTTTCCCCACAGACTTCCACACTTACATGAACAAATAATTAGACCCAAGTAGACATACAAACATCAAATAAACATTTATACTTACACCCTTTCAGTGAACAAGTACTTTTACAGTCTTGGGATCTTGAGCAGATAACAGGAACACCGCCCAAGTCCCCTGATGGGGGCCTGACAGGAACAGATGTGGGGGCCTCCCTTTCCCACGTCCCAGGATGGGATTCTTGACCTATGTCTCATCCAGATAGAAATGGTACTCATATTGAACAAGGAAATCAAGACTAAATAGACATGATAACTAGATACATTCCCCATTAAGAACTTTGAGGTGCATGCCACATTTATACCATAAAATACCAACAAATCAGTTTCAGTTGTGTCGAGATACAGAACAAGTCCCTGAACAGAGGCAGTAGAAAATTGCCTAGGAATGCTTCTTTTCTACCTTTTTAAAAGATAGGCCAGATTCGAACCCTTAGCCAGTCTGAGCTTTGACTTCCCTCCGGAAGCCCCAGAGACAGTGAACACCATCTAGAAGCCATTCCTCCAGATACAGGACAAGTCAAGTCTACTTTTTTTAAAGTAAAAATGCACACTAGACTAAAAGATTATTGTTCCAATTTGAAACAGATTATCTGTGTGCATCATTATTTTGAAGGAGCTCAAAATGCCTGTTCTATCAATAAAAACAAAGTCCCTTAATGAGACCAAGTAAATCCCAGCATAAGAATACTGAATCAAGTTCCATTTGACCACAAGCTTCTGGATACTGTCTCCAGGAAAAAATTCAGAGTTTTCACACGATCTGAATACATATGAAATATCATCAATCAAAGCAAATATAACAACTATAACTTTCAGAAACAGAAAAATACTATAACAGCAGACCTATGCTTTATTAAATGGACACTGGTTAAACATCTTTCTCAGGTGTCAAAATAGCAGTAATATTTTTGTTCACCTTAGTTAAAACCCTCCAATATAATTCATATTTACTTTGAAAACATAACAAAGACATATATTTAAGAATTGTTTATGTCAAAGTATGCTTATGGTTAACTCAAAAGTCTTATGAATATAATTGCATGTAGAAATGTTTTTCATGGTACCCCTTGTTTTATTTCACTCTCTTGTCAAGTGTCTAGTGTCCTACAGCAACTAAAAACATAAATTAGAGTGTAACATTATTTCCCAAAGGTCTGGTGACTCAGTATTTCACTCTTCTTCAATCACCATGTAGAGAAAGTTAAAAATAAACAAACCTGACCTGCATATTTTGCCACTTGTTCATGATCTCTTCCTGTGCTTAAATGTGTCTATGGGAAAGGAGAGGGAGGAGGCAAAACTGTTTCCCAGCATGAAAAGTGCTTCTAGGACTCTCTCTTATTTCCTCTATTTCTGAAGCAAAGTCTAGTTAATTATTAATGAATCAGTTTGGGTTTGAGTATAATTTTTGTGTAAGATTTGACAGTAATTTTTTAAAAAAGGTAGAAGAGAACAATATCCTCTAACTTGTAGGTTTGCTTCTCTTCTCTGGTCTATATTTAACAACAATAACAAAAAGTAATAGCTAAGATCTTGGAATAGCCCAAGTGCCCATCAGTAGATGAGAGGATAAAACAAATTGTGGTGCATTTACACAAAGGAATACTGTGCAGCTTAAAAAAGAAGGATCTTTTACCCTTTGCAACAGCATGCCCTTTGCAACAGCATGGAGGGACCTGGGGATCATAATGCTAAGCAAAATAAGCCAGACAGAAAAAGACAAATATCACATGATCTCACTTATATGTGGAATCTAATGAATAAAATAAGCTAAAGAACAAAATAAGTCCAGAGGGGCGGGGCCGCTGCCTGGCTTCCAGATGCTGAAGGAGTCGGTCAAGGGGCCAGGCCATAATCGATTGTCCTGCAGATGGTGACCAGCAGCTGGCAGGCCCTGATCACCTAATCAGGGCCAGGCCCTGGGACAGGGAACTGGGGGTGGGTGGTGGGGAACAACCTCCCACGCACCCAAGTGGGGGGCTGCAACCTCTCACCAGCTACCTGGGGTAGGGGTGATAGGGACAGAGGTGTGATGGGAATGCGAGGTATCTGCCGAGTTTGCTCTCATTCCTCCTGCTACCCTCCCCCATGATGCTAGGGCTCATGCGCCAAGGAAGCCGCTGCACTCTGGTGCCGGGTGTCTGCGAGGAGCCCACCCTGCACCTGCAAGGCCTCTTCCAGGTGAGCCGGGCTGCAGGGGCCAGTCAAACTACCCGTGGGATCGTACAGGAGCCAGTCTGTGAGACCGGCCGGGAGAGACCAAACTGCCACCAGGTTCCATGTGGCGTGACTGAGCAGCCCAGAGGCCCAAGCTGCAGCCCAGCCCACAGCATCCAGCCATGCTCACCACATCTCCATGTGGGGACTCGGGCTTGGTGACTCAGGTGGAGATGGGCACATGGGGGCCTGGGGTCCCTGCTGCCCATGGCCCAGAGGTCAGCTGGGACCTGCCCTTACATGCCAGACACTTGCACTTCGATCACCAGCCAGGCCTAGGGATCACACCATGTGTGCATTTTGTGCACTGGGCCTCTAGTCTGTCTAATCTAATAAAAGAGAAACATGCAAATTGACTGTACCTCCACTACAGCCACAAGCAATGCCCACCAGCCAATCAGGAGTGAATATGCAAATTAACCCAACTAAGATGGCAGCAGCCACAGAGCTGGAGCAAGCAGGAGGCTTGGGTTGTCCCCGGCGATGGAGGAAGCCAAGCTTCCCACCTGCCCTGCCAACCCTGAGCTCCATTCAAGGCTACAAAGTTTCAATTATAGAAGATAAATAAATCCCAGATACCTGCTTCCAGCCCATGGCAGTGGCCAGCCTGCAAACAGCCATCAGCCCCTCACCCAGGCTGGCCAGGCACTCCAGAGGGACCCCCACCCTGATCCAGGACACCCTTCAGGGCAAACCAGCTGTGCCCTACCCATGCACCAGTCATTATGATGTTCACTACAGCTTGCAAACTGGCCCGATTGGGGTCTGGGGACAGCCGGCCAACCTCCTGCAGCCCCTCCTCCTGCCTGGCCTCACCCCAGATTGGCCCCCCCACCTGATCAGGGGCAGGGCTAGCCGGCTTGCTGCCCATGGCCCCTCCCCCCTGCCAGCACAACTCCCAATGGGTCCCCACTATCCTGATCAGCCTGCGGACCCTCCCCCAGCCAGCTCCACCCCCAACACCCCCCCCCGACCAATCAGGTGTGGGGCTGGCCGGCCAACCTCCCATGGCCCCTCCCCTGGCTGCTGACCCCAGATCAGCCCCCTCACCCTATTTGGGGGGGCTGGTATGCCCACTGCCCACAGGCCCTCCCCATGGCCAGCCGTGCCCCCAACTGTCCCCCACCCCCAAAATGGGCAGGGCCAATCACCTATGGCCCCTCCCCCTAGCCAGCCGGCTAATCCGCTCCAATTGGGGTCGGGCTGTCTGGACCCCAACTGTGCACCAATTCATGCACTGGGCCTCTAGTCCTATCTAATAATAGACAAACATGGTAATTGACCATACTTTCACTAAGCCTCCCATTGGCTAATCAGCATGATATGCAAAGTAACCGCAAACAAAGATGGCGGCTAATTTGCATACTGCAGGCAGGGCGGGACAGCTCAAGCCGCCAGCATGAGCCACCATCCAGGTGCCCGTGTGCGACCCCAGAAGCCGCCTGCTTGCCGTCTATGTGCGTGGCCCGGCAGCCGGTGGGGTGGGGCATGGCAGATTTCGATCCACCTGCCCCACACCCCGCCCCGCCCTGCTGCCTGCCGGGCCTGTCGTCCATGTGCAGGGTGTGGGGGCCGGCAGGGTGGGGCCCGGCAAATTGCGATCCGCCGCGCCCTTCCCTCACCCACCGCCCGCTGGGCCTGCAGTCCATGTGCATGGCTCGGTGGCCCGCCCTGCCCCACTGCCCACCGGGCCTGCTGTGTGCAGCAGGCAGCGGGGTGGGGCGGCGTGGCAGAGGGCCTGCCATCTGTGACTCAGCACAGGATCTGGGCCTGCCATCTGCCACCTGGGGAGCCGGCCTAAGCCAGCAGTTGGTTATCTCCCAAGGGGTCCCAGACTGTGAGAGGGCACAGGTCTGGCTGAGGGACACGCCCCCATCCCACATCCCCCAACCTCCGCCAGTGCACAAATTTTTGTGCACCTGGCCTCTAGTCTTATCATAATAAGCCAGGCCACTGCTAATCTGAACTTAAATCATAACTACTTGGCATTACCTGCTTTATGGGACTGGATGGCCTATTTTATATTATTTGTACTTCACTGAAGGCTGTGTGTTGATGTATAATTATATAACTGCTTTATCCTGAGGATCTTCATAAAAATGAGCAGAGTGGTGGCCCTAACCGGTTTGGCTCAGTGGATAGAGCATTGGCCTGCGGACTCAAGGGTCCCGGGTTCGATTCTGGTCAAGGGCATGTACCTGGGTTGTGGGCACATCCCTAGTGGGGGATGTGCAGGAGGCGGCTGATCGATGTTTCTCTCTCATTGATGTTTCTAACTCTCTATCCTTCTCCCTTCCTCTCTGTAAAAAATCAATAAAATATATTTTTTAAAAAATGAGCAGATTGGCTTGCAGAACTGTCCCACTGTGCAAACTGTAAATAGCTTCCATAGAGGCAAGGTGAAGCGCAGGCTGTGAAAATTGCATACCCTCAGTTCCAGATAGCAGAACTGCCCTTCTAGAGTTTATATCTCCACCATCCAGTGGGGTTCTGGGAATTACAATGCCAATTGTTTTTATCAATGTTTTTCAATTCAACATCATTTATTTACTCTTATATCCCTCCCGTTTCCTCTTTGCCACTGTTTGCAGACAGGAAAAGCCAATGGGCTCACATGAGGACAGGTTTCTGCTGGAGTGCAGTCACATTGACAGGCCAAATGATGATCTGTCATCATTACTGTGTTTACATGAAAGACTGAATAAATAAACAGACTATGTACAGCTGCTGTTTTTGCTATCTGCTTTCAAGATTCAGAAAGATGTTCCAAAATATCTAGACTCTGACCCTGGAATATTGAGCAGGAGTAAATTGGGGAATTATTCAGATGTTTATGTTGTTTGTCCTTTCATTACTAGGGCATACTAAATATCTTCTCCACTAAGAACAGACAGCACTTCCATTTAAAACAGTTTTATTCCTGGAGTATTTTCTCAGGAAGTACTGAGAGAAAAGTACCTAGATAACTTCACAGATACAGATCTGGCACAGTGGAAAGGCAGCACTGGAGTGTCTTGGCTGAGAAAGCTGGCTTTTCCATTTATGGGAATTTTGTGAATGTGAGCTTCAAATTAACTGCAAGTGTACATTTCACCTTTCCTAAAGATACTCCACCATGGAGAGAGGGTACAGAGAGACAGCATAGCCTAGAGCAGCAATTTTCAACTAGTGTACTGCAAGAATTTTTAAAGCATGCAGTACCTGACTATTTAGTCAGGGTTACTGACCTCTCTTCCCTTAGATTGTCAAGTGAAAAAAATGACAACAGCCAACACAACAACTGTCTGGTGTGAATTAATCAAAATTATACCTATTTTTTGTCAGATCATCATAAAATGTAATATATTTTCTGGTGTGCCACAGAATTTTAGTAATTAGTTTATGTATGTCATCAGATTTAAAAAACAAAGGTTAAAATTGCTGGCCTATAGCCCTGGTTCTCAAAGTAGGGTTCCATTAACATCTTATGATGATAACCTGTTAAAAATGCAAATTCTCAAACTTCAGACAATTTTGATGCGGCTTAAGTTTAAGAAACACTGGCCCAAAAAAAGAGGATAGCATGTAGCAAGGCTAGAATCAGTCATCAAATTGCTGTGTGTTCTCCTGACCTAGAACAAGCCATTTATGTTCTCTAAATCTCAAATTTCCATATGGAAAATGGGCAGTAATAATTATGCTGTCAGGACCATTTAGTGAATGAATTTGACCTATTATACATTTAGTGTAGGGCCCTGCTAATAGAAAGTAATAAGTATTAGTTATTGTTTTTATTTTTTGAAAACATGAAGGTGTTCTTTTTAAATACAAAGTATATGCTCAATAAATATAATGAACAAATGATTCCATGAATGGATGACAGAATTATAGATGGACAGCTTGTGTTGAGAAGGAAAAATGTTAATGGAAATACATAACTAGACCTCTTCTTTTAGAACACACATTAGAAAAATAAATGTGCTATTCTCTAAAAGTTTGTGAACATCAAATGCATTTAACAAATGGAAAGAGTAGGAAGAGAGGGAGGAAAGAAAAAAGAAAAGGGGCGGGAATGCAAAAGTGAAGATTTAAAATGTGTTGCTTTCCTGCACTGAATGTTAAGTGTGGTTGTGGCTCTTAGCATTGATTTCCCCACAAGTAACCTACCCTAGAGCTGTGCAAACCCTGATGCTTTTACAGTCTTTATTCTCTTTTCCTTTTTCCTTTTCCCTTCAGTTTATTTAAGCACCTTTTTCCTGATATAGTGGTACTTCATGTTTCCCTAATTCTGATGCTTTCAGGGAAAAAGTGCTGGGGTGGGAGAATAAAGGAGGTAATGGGATAAAAAGATATGGGGCCCAGAAGCAATAGAGGGGAAGCTCAGAAGACATCTGCTCCTGGGAACATCACTCCTGTGATCACAGGGGAAATCTGACCCTGGGGTCATAAGGACATGTACTGATGGCCAAAACCGGTTTGGCTCAGTGGATAGAGCGTCGGCCTGCGGACTGAAGGGTCCCAGGTTCGATTACGGTCAAGGGCATGTACCTGGGTTGTGGGCACATCCCCAGTAGGAGATGTGCTGGAGGCAGCTGATCGATGTTTCTTTCTCATCGATGTTTCTAACTCTCTATCTCTCTCCCTTCCTCTCTGTAAAAAAATCAATAAAATATATTAAAAAAAAAAAAAAAAAAAAGGACATGTACTGATGGGATCATAGTGGGTATCTGCTTATGAGAGTATAGGGGCATCTGCTGATGGGATTATAAAGGGGTGTCTGTTTCTGGGATTATGTTGGGTGTTTTCTCCTGGGATCATAGGAATTATCTACTCTGGCTTCAGAAAACAGAATTGCCACTCCTAATCTGGTTTGAAGAGGAAATCAATGCTACTAGCTGGAGATCTTTGTTAATTCTGTTAGCTTCACTTTGCTTCAAGAAAAATCTGCACAGACTTCATAAATTGAGAAAGTATTTTTCCCTAGACATGAAGTCACTACCAAACACAAACTGAGACTAAGGTATGCTGTCATTCAAGCTAATAGCGTATTATCTCTGCTGGACATAACTAGCAAATTCTAGACAGTATAAGAAAGCAGACACAGAACTTAGAATACGGAACCAAGAGAGACGGAACCTGGGCACAGAACCTACACGGAACGTTCTCTGGAGACAGAGGAACTTTGCTGGGGAGAACATGGCAAGAGATACTGGACAGAAACTGGCCTCAGAGCCTAGGGACGGAACCTGGCGAGAGAGCATGGCAAAAGATCCTGGACTGAACCTGACTGCAGAGATTGGCAGGAGAAGATACAAGAGAGCATTTCGGGGTTTTCTTTTTAATGCCCGCTTTTAAAAAATAAAAAAGGGGGAATTTGCCGGGAGCCGGTCCATCCTTGCTGTTCCAAGGGACCTGGCATATATGGCATATTGTTCTTAATATGTTTGCTCACCTTCTTGGCACTATGTATTTTAACCAAGGTCTCCTCTCTGAGAAAGGTTGTTTCCCCAGGTAGGGATTTTCCCCTGAAGTTAGGGAGGGAATAAAACCTCTTAACTAGTGCCAGGTGGGTAATTAATCACTTTAACTACGAACAATCATGCTTAAGCTACATAATCTTTACTCCCTGGAATGGAGATAAGAAACGCCCTAACCTTTGTAATAGAGATTGATAGGATTGAATCAACTGGTATAAATACAGATGTAATAAGACAG
This sequence comes from Myotis myotis, assembly GCF_014108235.1. NCBI lineage: Eukaryota > Metazoa > Chordata > Mammalia > Chiroptera > Vespertilionidae > Myotis > Myotis myotis. The sequence continues at coordinate 119,909,430 of NW_023416313.1, forward strand.
CAAGACACAGAACTTAGAATACAGAACCAAGAGAGACGGAACCTAGGCACAGAACCTACACAGAACGTTCTCTAGAGACAGAAGAACTTCGCTGGGGAGAACATGGCAAAAGATACTGGACAGAAACTGGCCTCAGAACCTAGAGACAGAACCTAGCGAGAGAACATGGCAAAAGATCCTGGACTGAACCTGACTACAGAAATTGGCAAGAGAACCTGACTAGAACCTGGTGACTGAACCTGGCTGGATAACCTGGACAGAACCTGGCTGGAGAACCTGGAGAACCTAGCAAGAGAACATGGACACAGAACCTGGCTGAGATCCTAAGCAGAACCTCTCTGGAGATCCAGACCAGAACTTGGCTGGAGATCCTGGCTGGAGATCCTGGCTAGGCTGCTGATCAACTGAACACTGTCTCCGTGTCCTTCCTTCTTCGCCGACTCCATCCACACCTTTGGGGACCCCTGGACCTGCTGGGGTTGGACCCCGGCAGAATGCCAAGGGCATCATAAGCATATAAATAAAAGAAAAATTAAAAAAAAAAAGAAAGCAGCCTGGCAGTGTTGCTCAGTGGTTGAGTTGACCCATGAATCAGAAAGTCCAATTCTCAGTCTGGGAACATGCCAATGCTGCTAGCTCGATCACCAGTATGAGGTGTGCAGGAGGCAGTCAATCAATGATTCTCTGTCATCATTGATGTTTCTATCTCTCTCTCCCTCTCTCTTACTCTCTCTGAAATCAATAAAAACATAGTTTTTTTTTAAAAAAAAGCAAAGAGGCTGCTGCAAAATGTTAAAAGGTAGATTTTCAAATGAGTTAGGGACATTTCTTCATTTTCTACCTTAATCAGGCCACCTTGAGAGATTAGTGAACAACCAAAGGGAAGCTTTTTTAAATATATACATATATATATATATATTGATTTCAGAGGGGAAGGGAGAGGGACAGAGAGATAGAAACATCAATGCTGAGACTGATAAGCTGCCTCCTGCACACCACACCCGACACTGGGGATTGAGCTCACAACCTGGGCATGTGCCCTTGGCCGGAATCAAACCTGGGACCCTTCAGTCATTAGTCCGACAATCTGTCCACTGAACCAAACCAGCTAGGGCAAGAAAGCTTATAATAATTGTGAGGTAAAGACACTTCTTATAAGTCAGAAGCATTGCACTATGAAGAAAAATCAACAGGCTTGACTCAAGCCTTAAGACAACAGAGCTGCCTGCTCTCAATATTATATGTGTAGCAATGTCTTATGACTATGATCTGTACCCACCTTGCCAACTTTCTCCACCTGCCCTGAGTCCAGTTTACTTTAAATAATTTTTTAGTTTTCAATTACAGTATATTAGTTTCAGATGTACAATCCAGTGATTAGACATTATATAACTTACTAACTGATCACCCCAGTATATCTAGTACCCACCTCGCACCATACATAGTTATCACAATATTGTTGACTATATTCCCTACGCTGTACTTTACATCTCAGTGACTATTCTGTAACTACCAACCTCTACTCCTTAACCCCTTCACTTTTTTCACTCATTTCTTAAATGGCTTCATTCTTACCACCAACCCTCTTCTTTATGGTTCTTACTATTCTGTATTCAGAGTCATATTTATTTTACATAGTAAAACAATCCCTACTTCCCCACAAAAGCTACCAGAATTAAGAGAAAGTGCAATGAGAACCAAAGTGATTAATTTCTCTGTTATAGTATATAATAACAGCAAAGTGAATACTCTAAAATAAAACAAAAAAAATACATAGATAAGTCCCAAGCATCCATGCTCAACTTATAAATTCAGCCTTTTATGAAAAAAAAAAAAATCTTTCCCAGCACTCCTACATCATATATCTGTGTTGACCTTTGACTTTCCTCCCCCTTTTACAAATGACCATAGGAGATATCATTTACTGCCCTAAAGTAGGAATCATGTATGTGATTCATTTCCCAAACATCTTGCTAATAACTCAGGTTGTAACCCACATATCTTGCAAATAAAAATTAATAACTTCACTCAAGCAATAGAGCTAATTACTGAGGGATACTTACTAAAATCTTTTTTCTTCTCGTGGTCTTTTGAGAAGTCATTACTTAACATCTCTTGCTAAGTGCAATCATAATTGAGGAATAATATAAATGTTCCATAAAAGGAATGCTACCATGTCAACCATAAGAACCCCCACCTCTGAGAAAATAACGTCCTCTGTGCCTTCGTTATGTCATTGTCATTTACTGAAAACATAAAAGCAGCAAAATAATCACCCACAGATGTGTAGACAGTGATTTAAAACACAAGCTCAGGAGTTAGAAGTGTGTTTGAATCTTGACTCCACCGACTAGCGTGTGGCTCCACTTTCCTGAGCCTTAGTTTTCTTAACCGGAAAAGGGGATAATAGCATTCTTTTCCTCAATGGGTCATTGTGAGGATTAAAGAACACATGGTGCACATAGTACAATTCCAGACACCTCCCAAGTATTTATATGCAATTTACTACTTTACAATTCTACAAAGAACTTGTACTTATGCTATCCCATTTGATTCTCACAACATCAATATGAGGCAGGCAAGGCAACTATTGTCACCCCCATTTTACAAATTAAAAGAAAAATTGGATCACATTAGTGAACTAACCTGCATTTGCTCACATAGCTAATGGTAGACCCAGCATTGAAATCCAAGATTCCTAACTCCAAAATGCACGCTTAATTTAACTATGCCGTTTTTATTTTTGTACTAATATAAATTTCTTTTAAAACTGCAGAAAGTTATTTAACCTGATTCTAACAGTAATCACATGAAACAAGTAGTGCAGACATTATATTTTGCAATTGGACAAATGGGAAAACCATTAGGAAACAAAGGTTTGCTAGTCTCAGCAGGGTGGCCACTGAAACCACATCTACTGCCTCTCTCATTAAGTTTTCTCATTATGGAATCAGCCAGCACTACACAAAGAAATCTAACTTTTCAATTAGTTACCCCTGCTCTAAAACCTTTTACAAAATAGCTCTTTTCAGTCTACAGAAAGTGCTTCCAGCAAATCATTTCAAGAGATGTTAACCTTTCAGAACGTTTTAAAGGGCAATTTGTGATCAAAGGTGGGAAAAATAAGCTGCCAAATAAACACATATCCCCAACCTGGAACTTTCATTTTGTAGACCCTAGAATTGAGGTGGGGAGGCACACAGAGCAGGGGAGGGCAGGTGCCCATGCTGAGGGCAAGTGGGTTGGGGAGCCATCTGGGCTGGGGGAGCAACCTTGGGGGTGGAGCACTGGTCTGGAGCCTTGGGTACTACCCTCTGGTTTTCCTAGGAAAGGCCGGCACTCTGATGTGTCCTGACGGTAATTTTCAGATGGAAGAGGGGCAGTTTTCTGGACACCACCCAGGGAGAGAAGACACTGGAACACTGCAGGAACATCCATCATTTTGTAACCAGCAAAAAAAAGGGCAGAGAAAAATCACCAGGAAACCATTTATTCTGATTTATCTCTAATTTGTTCAATTATGTAAATGCATTATGCAGCTCTCCTTGGATTTAGCACTGCCATGGGACAATAGATGTTAGTATTTAGTTGGAAGGCAGAGGGATCAGAGGAGAGGGCTTCATTTAACTCAGATATACCATAGGTTTGGAATCCTTTATTTCTGCTCCATTTCTCAATCTTAGACTGAAGCAGAATGAGTTTTTAGTTCTGTACTAACATCCAGCTTTACAATACATTTTATATAGACTGACAACTCCTGAAAAGACTTAGTTTATGGAACAAGCAAGATCAAATAAGGCAAGTGAATGATTTGATGCTAATGGAGAAATGAGAAGAGGCACAAGCACAAGGGGAAAACAGGTGAGAAGCTACCAATGCCTGACCCAGTGGGGATCGCAGCACCTAGCTCTGAACCACAGTGAGGACAAATAACTGATTCCTCACTCTCACTTCTCAAGTGATTGTGGTAAGATGCCAAGTCACAATTAATATGCAAAAATAAAGATTGTTATATATTTGGAGTCACTTTGTACTGACAATTAGTAGTTTTAAATTTTTTCTTGGCTTGAGACTCATTTTCTAGAAGTGTCAGAACTAGATTTAATGATCAAGTAAGGCAATATCTTTCCTCTGGTAAAAAGAGCCCCCTTTGTTGTATATACAAATCTAAACAGGTTTTCAGACTTCACTCCCTAAAATGTGAGCCTGCATACAGTTGGAGCTCAGAGAAAGGAGGAAAAGTATAACCTGAATGTTTATGATGGTAAGAAGAGCTCTCCAGAGGCCCAAAGGCTGGTAGCATTGGGTCATGGTCAGTGTCTGCCCAGGAGAGACACTCTCTAGTAAAATACTGGCAGTGACATTGCATTTGGGCAATTTGGAGACTTAAGAGCCTGGTAGTGGGTACAAAAAGGTTTAATTATATTTGTGCCTGAAAACATCTTTAAAAAGTGTGGGGTCTTTTATGTTCATTTCATAAAAGAAAATACGTTCAGAAAGGTAAGGGATTTGCTCTAGGTAGTATAGTAACTGTGAGGTAGAGCAGGGACTGATACCAGGCCTCTGCCCAGTGCTGTTCTGGACGTAGATAAAGCCTGAATAAATGAATTCAATATTCATTTAAGTGAAATTATTTCTCCAACAGAGTTTCACTGATATGGGAAATAAAAAACAAATCATTGTCCTGGAGGGGCTCACAGTCTTGAAAACAAGCAGAGTAAATAGTCATCCCCACCGTGTGGACAGCTGAGACTGAAGGAAAACAGAAACAATGGTCAGTGGCCATGGGGCTCCAGGAGAACTGTCCAACCTGGGGGAGGGGCAGGGATGGCTTCCAGAGTTGGGAAGGTTTGACCAGTGCTTAGGGAACAGAGGATAGCCTGGCTACGAAATGGGAAGGCAGAGGGAACACCTTGGTAACAAAGGATCTAAACTGGAAGAAATGAAGAAGTTTAATATGCTTGCAGCTCAGGGCGGCTGAGGAAAAGAAGTAAAGTTTAAGCTGGAAAGGGATGCAGGGCCTGATCATCAGAGTCCCTGTGTACACATGAAGCTTTTATCCTAAAGGTGCAGGGAAGTCTTTGAAAGATTTAAAGCAGGAAAATGACATGATTACATTTGCATTTTAGACCAATCCCCGCCCTCAAGGTTGAAAGATAGATTCAAGGGTATATTGGACACAGAAGTAGTCACCCACCTCTCATCTTCTCCTTCTTTGTTCCTATCAGATTTTGTTCCATTGACATGCTGGTTAGCCTGTATTTATCCTTTCAGAACTAGCCTCCCTCACTTTTTACCCTGTTATCTGTATCACCTGGCCTCACTTGCCCTTTGGCTTCTGTCGAGGTCCAGACTTTGAAGGCACCACATGCTGGCGTAGGCCTGCTCCCTGGGGGATTGGGCCTAAGCTGGCAGACATCCCTCTGGCGGCCTGGGAGCCCTCGGAGGATGTCCACTTGCCAGCGTGGAGCAGGCCAGCTGCAGTCGGGCATCCTTAGCGCTGCTGAGGAAGCAGGAGAGGCTCCCACCACCACTGCTGTACTGGCAGCTGTCAGCCTGGCTTGTGGCTGAGCAGAGCTCCCCCTGTGGGAGCGCACTAACCACCAGGGGGCAGCTCCTGCATTGAGCATCTGCCCCCTGGTGGTCAGTGTGTGTCATAGTGACCAGTGATTCCCAGTGGCTCTGGCTGTTAGGGTAAATGTGCATATTACCCTTTTATTATGTAGGATAGAGGCCTGGTGCACGGGTGGGGGCTGGCTGGTTTGCCATGAAGGGTGTCCCAGATCAGGATGGGGGTCCCACTGGAGTGCCTGGCCAGCCTGGGTGAGGAGCTGAGGGCTGTTTTCAGACTGGCCACACCCCCTTTAGGGTGGGGGTCCCCACTGGGGTGCTTGGCCAGCCTGGGTTAGGGGCTAAAGGCCATTTTTAGGCTGGCCAAACCCCTTTCAGTGAGGGGGGGTCCTGCTGGGGTGCCTGGCCAGCCTGGGTGAGGGGCTGATGGCTGTTTGCAGGCTGGCCAAGCCCTCCAGCAGGGACCCTCACCTCATGAGGGTGTGGCTATCCTGGGTGAGGGGCTGATGGCTGTTTGCAGGCTGGACACGGCCCCCAGCCACCCTAGCTCCCAGTGGATGCTAGCTGGAAGCAGGTATCTGGGATTTATTTAGCTTCTATAATTGAAACTTTGTTGCCTTTTGTGGAGGCCACAGCCGGCCAGAGCAGGCCAGAAGCTTGGCTTCCTCCCTCGCCTGGGCAACCAAGCCTCCTGCTTGCTCCAGCTCCATGGCTGCCAGCCACCATCTTGGTTAGGTTAATTTGCATATAGTCACTCTGATTGGCTGGTGGGCGTGGCTTGGGTGTAGCAAAGTTTAGGTCAATTAGCATCTTTGTCTTTTAATAGTGTAGATACATAAATTTGTTCAACCCATTAAGCAAAAGAACATGTTGCTCAGATTGAAATAAAGAGCTGAGACAGTTATGTTCTCCATTTCAAATTTAAGAATACAAAGTTTGAAAATATAGACATGAAAAATAAAAATAGATTATAAATACATATGCATCTAACAATATAATTTAACAAAGACATTGAACACATTCCTCTCAGAAATTGATTAATCAAGCTGTCAAAATTTAGCATTCATAGATCAAAATTTCATGAATAATAAGTTTTAAATATTATATATATATGATATTGTACCCACCAAATATAAAAATATATTTTTTAAGTACAAGTGTAATTACAAAAATTGACCATGTACAGATCACATGGTAATTCTTAATAAATTATAGGGAAAAAAATAGTATCATGTGGGCTATGTTTGCTAATCACAATGAAGTAGAAGTGGAACTCATTAGAAAAAATTTTAGAAAAAAAAAGTACATATGTCTGGAAGCAAAAACACCACTAAATATATATTATTTGAAGTAGGAATTTTGGTGTATTGGGATGATGCCCTTAACCAACTGAGCTACCCGGCCAGGGCCATTATAAAAATTTTGAAACACTTAAAAGCAAACAATAAAAATACTTCCTGTGACAATGCATGTGATAAAACAAATATGATACTCAAAGGGAAATTTATAATTCCAAATACATGTATCAGAAAACAAGAGTAATAAAAAATAAATCACCTGAGGGTACTAAGTGTACCCCTAAATATAGGGTTTATTTTTACTGAAAGCGTTACTTTGCAGCTTTTGGAGATTTAAGGAGGGAGATTTAAGGAGACATACAACCTTCTTAATTTTTTCATCAAAGATCTCAATTTATATTCTTCTAGGGACTTGCAGAATCATGTTCCTAGGAATGTTTATTTTCCATCACTTTATTAAGACTCAGTGATCTGACTAACTTCACTGGCACCCCACTCCTATCCAACAACACAACACTAGTTGCAAGATTCAGCACCAACTCCCACTTACCTGGCTATTTATAATTCTTGCCTCCAGGCATCTGTGCTTCATGAAATCACCTGACTCTCTTTTTCCCAGGCAAACCCAGACAAAGCAAGGCCAACACAGACTTTGTCAGGTCTTTCTATTCTCCTGGTCCTAAATCCTCTTGTTTCACCTCATTCTTTTTCCAAATATAGATTTGGAAATATTGACAATTAGCACAATAAATCGTTTGTTTTCCACTTGCATGAAATGTTCTTCTTTCTTTAAAAATCAAAATATATAGAAAATATAAAAAATAACTAAATGCTCTGGAAGTATACATATACATATATATAGAGATATCTACACACACATACCCAACATTTAGTCTTTTCTTGTTCTATCTTCTAAGGAAACAGAAATAAACCAAAATTAAAAATATCCCTGATCTGTGACCTTACAATCTAGTTGGGGTTTGGGGTGAAGCAATAAACAAAATAAATTAGTATATCATATAGTACAATGATGCTGAAAAATAAAGCAATTAATTCTAAGGAGTGCCAAGAGCTAGGAAAGAGATGGATGGCAATAATTAGAGAACACAGAGCTTAAATCTGACTCCAGTCATGGAAGGGAGACAGTATCACTATTCTCTCATCAACCAATGCCAAAACTGCCACCTTTTCCTTCATCTTTACTCCTTTCCAAGCAGCCACCAATTTCTTTAGTTTATTAATTTTGAATGACTTTGGTATCCACTTCTCCTCTCCATTCCCCATATGAAGATGTCCTCCTCTTTCCTTACCCTAAGACCCACCTCACACCTCTCTTCTTCTAGAGAGCCTCTCAGGAGCCTTGGCTGACTTCCCCAGCTTCTGCATTCCATTTATTTATTATCAGCAACTATCTCTAGCCACTTAGCACTCATTGCTATAAACTCTTATTATTTGACTATAAAGGAAAATCTCAAGTATTAATGCTTTGGATAATGAAACTTCTGTATAAAGTATGTGAATTTTTAAAAAACTATAAACTACTGAAACTGTGTTATAAGTGTCTGAAGTTGGCATGTCAAAATGCTCCACAAAGACTCCTGGATAGCTGAGGAATTTCTCTATGTAACTTTTGAGACCTCAGATTACATCTATAAAATGGAAGGCTTTGAGGTTGGAAAAAATGTGAGCAGTTAAGAAAGTTTCAGGGTGAGCTTCCAAAATCTTCCTGCTTCCCAGAAATGGGTAATTTAGAGTTAGACTAGCTTCAGCTGTGCAAAGCTGTCTTCATAGCCAAGGACATTTTCCACAATATAACATTTAGCCACCTGAGAGCTCCTCCACACATTTCCCTTTCTACCATAAATCAGCCAAATACAGGCACAACTAGGAAATATTGCAGGTTTGGTTCCAGACCACTGCAATAAAGCAAATATCACAATAAAGTGAGTAATTTTTTATTTATTTTTATTTTTTGCTGCTGGAGGTTCTTGCCTTCAATTTGTAAAAAAAAAAAAAAAAAAAAAAAAAAAAAAAAAAAAAAAAAAAATGCAACATCCAGAAGAAGATCAAAGAAGGTGGCCAAGTAGGTAGAAATAATATTCACCTCCTCCCAGGACCAAACTGAAATTACAACTCAAATATAGAACCATCAATCTGACTAACCAACTAAAAACTAGCTGAACAGAAGTCTTGTAATCACGGATTTACAGAAGAAGCCACATTGAGACTGATAGGAAGGGTGGAATGTGAAAAGGGCTGGCCTTGCACCTATGTAACATGGCTAGGAATCCAGATGGATATCTCAGCTGCAAATATCTTCCCTGAGGAGCAGGGATTCTGTCTGCCAGGGAGAGATAAGAGTCTGCAAGAAATCTAGCCACCCTGCTTAAGGATTAGCAAACAAAATCTAATTTGCAGGCACTCATCCTGGGTTCCGGTACAAGGAAGGCAGTTCAGAACAAACTAGAGTCATGTGAGGAGAAACTTGGTTGTGTGTCTCCAGCAAGAAAACTGAAGGAACAGCCAGTGTAGATGCCATCTTTCTTGGGTCAAGCAATCCCCTACATATGACATCAATCTGCGGTAATGCAATAGCTTCACACAGTCCTGCCAAGCTCACACTCTGTAGAAGAGTCAGCCAATACCACCTGGGCCTGTGGTATAGAAGACCAGACAGATTCAAGAGATCTTAAGAGGTGTCAGAAACTGAGTTGTGTGGCTCTGGGATGGTGGTCATTACCCCGTTCTCAGAAGCCTTACTGGAAGCCACCCTCCTGATTCCCAGCAGCCCACTCTGCTGAGCTCTGGCTCTTGAAGAGGTCCAGGCAGAATCCAGGACACACTGAATTGTGTGGCCCTAGGGCAGGGGTTATTTTTTGCTTGTACACCCAACTGGTAAAGATACCTCCTTTCACAAGTCAAACTTGCAGTTTGGGCCTGATAAACTCTGATGGCCCCACTTTGAGGACTCTTTGAGAACCTGCCCTACCACAGGTCTGTGGGCACCCAGAAAGTAGCAGCTGGCCTTGATGTACTTTGGACTTTTGCTCAGTGGTCCTCAGACCAAGCTCTGTATTAATCTGGTGAACTCCACTAGTGCATACCTGGTGACTCACTGAGAACTTACCTCATGCAACTCATCTATGGCCAAAAGGCTTTTTTTAGTGAGTGAGCCTAACAGGTAGCAAGCAGGCAGAGGTAAACCTCAGGGTGGCTTGGGCTTTTTGTTGACCTGCTCCCTGGTTCAAAGTGGATGGAGGGTGACCTTGATGTGCTGGTTGGCCCCTCCCATGCACATTCAGTCCCACCAGAGGCAAACACAAATTGTGGATACGTTTGTAGCTCCAAACAAGTTGCCTAGGGCCCATCATAGGAAGTATCTGACATTGACTTGCACCAGAGTCTCTCTGAAGAGACCCTACAACTAATGCACATAATAGAGGGCTTCAGACAACATCTTAACAGGACCCAACTAGCTCCATGAGTGGCATATCCAAAGTGATATCTTGACAGGCAACAGATCATGCTGAGGTGAATTCTGCTTCATGTTTATCCTCACAGTCAGCCAGCATGAGAGTTGGTTGACCCCATGCATGATGGGCAAGAGCAGGTGTCACATAGGAACATTCCTGGAGGCCCCAGCTCAGGTAATCAGGGAAACAGTGCCACTGGAACCCACAGGACACTTAATACATAAGGCTACCCTAACAAGCAGATCTACTTAATACACAGAAAAACACATAGAAGAACACAAAATGGAGAGACAAAGAAACATGTCCCAAATGAAAGAACAGGAGAAATCTCCAGAAAAAGAACTAAATAAAATTGCATCAAGCAACCTACCAAATATAGAGTTCAAAACAATATTTGTAAGAATGCTTAAGGAACTGAGTGAGAACTTCAACAGCATTAAAACAAACACACAAAAGCTATAAAAAGACCAAGTCAGAAATGAAGACTATAGTATCTTAATTGAAGAATACAGTATAAGGAATCAACAGTAGGTTAGATGAGGTAGAAGATCAAATAAGTGTTTGGAAGACAAGGTAGCAGAAAACACCCAATCACAGTAGCAAAAAGAAGACTTTTAAAACATGATAAGTTTAAGGGACCCAAATAATTAAAATCAGAAATGAAAGAAGTAACAACTGACACCAAGGAAACACAAAGGATTCTAAGAAAATATTACAAATAATTATATGCCAACAAATTGGACATTCTTAAAAAATAAATAAAATCCCAGCAATATACAATCTTCCAAAACTGAATCAAGAAAAACAAAATCTTGCCCTAGCTGGTTTGGCTTGGTGGATAGAGCGTCGACCTGTGGACTGAAGGGCCCCGGGTTCAATTTTAGTCAAGGGCACATGCCCAGGTTGCAGGCTTGATCCCCAGTAGGGGGCGTGCAGGAATCAGCCAATCAATGATTCTCATCATTGATGTTTCCATCTCTCTCTCCCTCTCTGAAATCAATAAAAATATTTTTTTTAAAAAAAAGAAAACAAAATATAAACAGGCAAAATACAAAAAAATGAAATTAAAGCAGTAATAAAAAAAATTTCAACAAACAAAAGTCCTGGACCAGATGGTTTTACAAGTGAATTTTGCCAAACAGTCAAAAAAGAACTAACACTTACTTTCCTTAAACTATTCCAAAAAATTCAAGTGGAGAGAACACTCCCAAGCTTATTTTATATGGCAAGCTTTATCCTAGTTCCAAAACCAGAAAAATATATTACAAAGAAAGAAAACTATAGGCCAATATCCTTGATAAACATAAATGCAAAATCCCTCAAAAAAATAGCAAACTGGTTCAGCAATACATGCACCATGATCAAATGGGATTTGTTCCTGGGATGCTAAGTTGGTACAATATCTGTAAATCAATTAACATGATAAACCACACAAATAAAATGAAGGATAAAGATTATATGGTCATATCAATAGATGCAAAAAACACCTTTGACAAAATCCAGTTCCATTTATGATAAAAATTCTCATTAGAGTGGGAATAGAGGGAACATGCCTCAACAAAATAAAGGCCATGTATGAAAAACCCACAGCTAACATCAGACTCAATGGAGAAAAACTGAAAGTGTTTCCCTAAAGAGTAGGAATAAGACAGGGATGTTCACTTTCACCACTCTTATTTAATATTAGAAGAAAACATAGGTAGTGAAATCTCTGACATTTTTCTTAGTAATATTTTTTTGATATATCTTCTCAAGAAAGGGAAACAAAGAAAAATGGGACTACATCAAACTCAAAAGTTTTTGTACAACAAAGGAAACCATCAACAAAACAAAAGACAGCCCAAGAATGGTGGAACATATTCACCAATGAGAAATCCAATAAGAGGTTAATATACAAAATTTATAAAAACCTCGTACAACTTAACAGCAAGAAAACAAACAATTCTATTAAAAAATGAGCAAAGGACCTGAATAGACACTTCTCCAAAGAGGACATACAGATGGCCAATAGACATATGAAAAGATCCTCAAGGTCACTAATTATCAGAAAAATGTAAATTAAAACCACAGTGAGATATCATCTCATAACTGTCAGAATGGCTATCATCAATAAATCTACACTAATAAAAGAGAAACATGGTAATTGGCATACGACCGCTAACCTTCCCATTGGCTAATCAGGGTGATACGCAAATTATCTGCCAGCCAAGATGGCGGCCGGCAGACAGGCAGCTGATGCAAACAGGGAGGCTTGCTTGCTTCAGTGACGGAGGACTCCAACGTTCCCCGCCTGACTTGCCGGCCTCTCAGATGCAACTCTAAGCAACTATGTTGCAAATATAGAAGATAAACAAAACCCCAGAAACCTGTTTTACTCAACCGGGCTTCAGCCAGCCAGACCGCAACATTGTATCAAATACAGATGGTAAACAAAGGCCAGAAACCTGTTTTCAGCAGCAGAGGCCTCAGAGCTAAAGCTGGCCCAGAATAAAAAAAAAAAAAGAAAAAGAAAAAAAGGAGAGGTTGGGAGCTTCAGTCCCAGCCTGAAAACGGCCCTCAGCCCCTCAGCCAGACTGGCCAGGCACCCCAGTGGGTGTCTAAAGGGTGTGTGACCAGATGCAAACAGCCATCATCCCCTCACCCAGGCTGGCCAGGCACCCCAGTAGGGATCCCCACCCTGATCCAGGACACCCTTCAGGGCAAACCAGCCATCCCCCACCCTTGCACTGGGCCTATATTCTACATAGTAAAAGGGTAATATGCCTCCCGGCACCGGCACCGGGATCAGTGTGACAGGGTGCAGCGTCCTAACCCCCTGATCGGCCCTGCTCTGTGTGTGACAGGGTGCAGCACCCCAACCCCCTGATTGGCCCTGCTCTGTGGGTGATAGAGAGCGGCGCCCCAACCCCCCCCCACACGGGCCCTGCTCTGTGTGTGACGGGGTAGAGCCATAACCTCCCCATCGGCCCTGCCCTGAGTGTGTCAGTGGCGGTGCCCCAACCCCCTGATTGACCCTGCTCTGTGGGTGATAGAGGGCGGCGCCCCAACCCCCTGATCCGCCCTGCTCTGTGTGTGACAGGGGGCGGTGCCCCAACTCCCCTATTGGCCCTACTCTGTGCTTGACAGGGGGGAGCTCCTCAACCCCCTGATCGGCCCTGCTCTGTGCATGACAAGGGGCAGCGCCCCAACCCCATGATCTGCCCTGCTCTGTGCGTGACAGGGGATGACGCTGCAACTTCCCTATCGACCCTGCCTTGAGTGTGACAGGGGGCGGTGGCCCAACCCCCCAATCGGCCCTACCCTGAGCGTGACTAGGGGTGGCATCGCAACCTCCAGATCCGCCCTGCTCTGTGCATGACAGGGGGCGGAGCCCCAACTCCCCAATCGGCCCTGCTCTGAGCCCGACCAGGGGCTGCACCTAGGGATTGGGCCTGCCCTCTGCCACCTGGGAGCAGGCCTAAGCCAGCAGGTCGTTATCTCCCAAAGGGTCCCAGATTACGAGAGGGCACAGGCCAGGCTGAGGGACCCCCTCTCCCCGCCCCTCCAAGTGCACAAATTTTTGTGCACCGGGCCTCTAGTCTATAATAAAAGAGTAATATACTAATTAGGCCATAAGCTGAATGACCTTCCGGATGACCTTCCAGAATGACCAGTGGGCAGGGGACGGTGGCCAGGGAGAATGCGCTGCCAGGCCAGCCATGGCAGTCCCAGTGAACCCCCTTCCACAGAGGCGGTGCGGGAGAGGCAGCTTCATGGGAGAGGCATTGGTGAGGGCCGGTCCAGTGCTGGGGCCCCTTCTGCAGAGGTAGTGGGACAGGGGTGGCGCAATCTTGGAGCCTCCACAGAGGGTGGATGGGGTTTCGACCTATAGTGCCTCTACCTCCCACAGCCCCTCCCACAGCCGGCCTGGCCCCAGATCACCCGCCACCCACCAGTGGGCGGGGGGCAGGGCCAGCACTAAGAAGCAGCGAGCCCAGATGAACCACTGAGCCAATGCTGGGTGGCTCAGTTAGTTAAATCAGTGGTTGCCAACCAGTGGTCCATGGACCACTGGTTGTTCGTGAGGTCCAAAAGCTTGGCAACTGCTGGGTTAGAGCATTCTCTTGTATACCAGAAATGTTGTGGATTTGATCCCAGTTAGGGCACATACATAGGTTGTGGGTTTGCTGCCCACTCGGAGCTATGTATGGGAGGCTATATGTTTCTCTATTACATCGATGAATCTCTCTCTCTCAAATCAATAAAAACATATCCTTGGGTGAGGATTTAAAAAAGGTGACGGGATCAAAAAATAGAGATTGTTAGTTACAAAACAGTCATGGGAAAGTAAAGTACAGCATAGGGAATATAGCCAGTAATCTATACTAATAAAAGTTTAATATGCTAATTAGACCTTCCGGACAGCCAAACAACCTTCCGGACATCATTCCGGACATCCTTCTGGACAAAGCCACAGTGGCGGAGGCCGAGGCAGAGGTGGTTAGGGATGATCAGGCAGGCAGTGGAGCAGTTAGGGGTGATCAGCCTGGCAGGGGACATTTAGGGGGTGATCAGGCCAGCAGGCACAGATGGCTAGGGGCTATCAGGCAGGCAGGCAGGCAGGCAGAGTGGTTAGAGGCGATCAGGCAGATAGGCAGGAGAGTGGTTAGGAGCCAGCGGTCCCGGATTGCGAGAGAGATATCCAACTGCCGGTTTAGGCCTGATTCTTAGGGGTCCCAGATCAGAGAGGGTGCAAGCCAGGCTGAGGGCCCCCTCCCCCATGCATGAATTTCATGCACCAGGCCTCTAGTATAGAAATAACAAGTGTTGGTTAGGATGTGAAGAAAAGAGGATCCTTGAGCATTGTTGGTGGGGATACAGATTAGTGTATCCACTATGGAAAACAGTATGGAGGTTGCTCAAAAAATTAAAAATGGAACTGCCTTTTGACCCAGTGATTTCACTTTGGGTATATATTTAAAGAAACCCAAAACACTAATTTGAAAAACTACATACACTCTTATGTTCATTGCAGTGTTATTTATAATAGCCAAACTATATGGAAGCAACCCAAGTGCATCAACAGATGAGTGCATAAAAACGTGCTGGTACATATATACAATGGAATATTATAATCTTGGCCATTAAAAAATGAAATTTTATAATTTACAACAGCATGAATGGGGTATTATGCCAAGTGAAATAAGTCAGCCAATCATCAACAAATCAACAAACGACAAGTGCTGGCGAGGATGTGGAGAAAAAGGAACACTCATGCACTGCAGGTGGGAATGCAGACTGCTGCAGCCACTGTGGAGAACAGTATGGAGTTTCCTCAAAAAACTAAAAATGGAACTCCCATTTGACCCAGTGATCCCACTTCTAGGGATATATCCCAAGAAACCAGAAACACCAATTAGAAAGGATATATGCACCCCTATGTTCATAGCAGCACAAGTCACCATAGCTAAGATTTGGAAACAGCCTAAGTGCCCATCAGCAGATGAGTGGATTAGAAAACTGTGGTACATCTACACAATGGAATACTATGCTGAGATAAAAAAGGAGTTCTTACCATTTGCAACACCATGGATGGAACTGGAGAACATTATGCTAAGTGAAATAAGCCAGTCAAAGAAAGATAAATATCACATGATCTCACTCATTTATGGTATATAATGAACAACATAAACTGATAAACAAAAACAGATCCAGAGACAGAGAAGCATTGATCAGACCATCAAACCTCAGAGGGAAGGTAGGGGAGGGTGGGGGTAAGGGGGAGAGATCAACCAAAGGACTTATTTGCAAGCATATAGGCCTAACCAATGGATACAGACAACAGGGGAGTGAGGGCATGAGTGGGGGGTGGGGGTAATGTGGGGATAAGGACACATATGTAATAACTTAATCAATAAAAAATATTAAAAAAATAAATCAGCCAGAGAAAGACAAATTTCATATAATATCACTTATAATTTGAAGCTAAAGAATAATATAAAAAAACACATACAAATCAGAAACTGAATCATAGATACAGAGAAGAGACTGATGGTTGACAGAGGGGAAGGGAGTGGGGGACTGGGAATAAAGATAAAGGGATTAAGAAGTACAGATAAAATATCATAAAAAATATTGTATATATTATTTAAATGTAGTCAATAATATAATTATACATATGGTTCCAGGTGGATACAGGAAATATCATGGGTAACACTTGTAAACTATGATTATTTAACCGTTATGCTTTATACTTCATGGTGTCTTCAACTCTTTTGCTTTGGTGTCATACACATGACTCAAAGAAACTGGACATTTTCTCCCCATGACTGACTACAGGAAATTCCGATATTAACAGCAACAACAACAAAAATGAACACAATAAGGTTCTGAGACTAATGTATAGTGTCTTTTGTTAAAAAAGACAAAGCTCATGAAAATGAAAGTTTCTACTACTTGCGCAAGCATTTCCTTATAAATCATGAGATTATAAATTACTTCAAACTGCTGGGGCCAATTTTTTAGTGATATCAGTCACCATAGACTCTAGATCGACAATGCTGATGTTGCCAGTAGAAATGGGATCCTTGTGGTGTCCCAATAAAAGCATTTCAAGGGCCATTCATAGGAGGATGTGGTGTAATGTTAGGTGCATTGAAGCTGGAGAAAACACAAAGGACTTTGCCGGTTCAGTTCCATCCTGCTGTGGAAAAGTACAGCCTTGTCTTCATCAGCCCCAGAAATAGGGCCAGTGTCCAGACGTTCTGTTCCATACCAAAGCTTAGTCCAGTTTAGTCTCTGTCCCCATTCAGATAGTGTAGTTTTTTTCTGAGCTGCACTCAGGCTACCACTGCATTGCTATATGCAGGCTCTCACTTGTAGTCTGTACTTGTAGTCCCTGCAACTGTTGGCTGCTGCTGATAGCAGGTAGTGGCTAAGGCCACATGGCTTCTATGGAGAGAGAATGCAGGAATGCACAGAGCACAGGAACAAATATCTGTTACAGGGCCAGAGAGAAAGAGAGTATGACCTTGTTAAGCTTGGATTATATTATCTTGGACTTGGGAAGGACCAGGCACTCTTTCAAAATAGCCAATCAATTTTCCAATCTTTTGTATTCTTTCATTGGGCCCTCCCCCTAATCAATCTATTCCCTAGATCTTTTGGGTTTCTGTGTTCCTTTTCAATCAGATCCTTTTCCTATATGGTTGCCATCTTAGTTGCTTCTGCATATGCCTCAGAGTAGAAGCACCTCCCCCCTGCCATCTTGGCTTCTACTGAGCATGTACCAGGCAGAGAAATTTCCTTACTTCCCCCATAATTTGATACCAGGACAGCAGTTCCCCAAGGAGACTTTTCCTGCCCATTCAGGGCCTGCTGAAGGTTAAATCCCAAGGGCAGAGATGTGATAGTCTTCTGGGAAGTCTATTAATGCTGTACTTCTTAGTGAAGCAGGTGTATTTGATTCAGCTTCCCAGTTTATGAGGCTAAATGTCAGATTACCTTTGCTCCCCTCATTTATTAATATCTAGCCACCTATACTAACACTGACACTTGTGTAAGCAATTTAACCCTCTGTGAAGTTCATTGTAAGGAAAAGCACTAGTAAATGGGGTTATTAGTTACATGGTTTAAAAAAGAAAGAAAATGCTTACCGAAGAAAACAGTTTTTAGAAAAATCAGCTGAGTGATTAAATTTCTGGCTTTGTTTAGCAATTGTAAAGATGGACTATAATAAGTACCTGTAAGTCAAGCACCCTGCTTTGTTATTCTCAGTGGTATCCACTCACACACTAGTTCATACTCATTAACCTTTAGCTTCTGACAGCCTTGCCATAATTTCCATGAAGAGGGAACTGCTCCTCAGCTCAGTCATGACCTGTGTAGGGCCTGCAGCTGAACAGAAAGCCAGCCAGTGCCCAGGGATGGTGAGTTTCAGCTGCACATGAGGTGGGTGTCCTAGTCCAGGAAGTGCCAGGGCAGAAAGCCCTCTCTCCAGTGGCCCAGAGGCCCCAGTTTAGCAGTACTTCTCCCTGAGCAAAGGTCAGGAGCTCTTTTCCTTCCCAGTAGAAATGTCATTACAGGCTTGACATTATCTACAGATAAATGGCAATATCAGTATTTAATTTTCTCTCTGGATGACTAATCAACGCTGACAGTAATCATGTTTAGTAGAGTATCCAAATTAACTGGGATTTGAAGGTTTAAATGACCTATGCAGTCTTATAAATACTTGTACCAAAACTACCAGAATTATACGCAAATTCTCAAAGGTATTCACAGCCATGAGGGATGATGTTGGGAGGTCACAGATACAATAAAAGTTTTTCTTATAATGACTGCCTTGCAATTATTCTGACTCATTCACTCAATGTTTTCTTAAGCATCTATTTTCCTCTAATGTTGCTCTTGTTTATATATTCTCATCAGTGTTCTCACAATTCCAGTTAATGTTAACTTCTGGTAAAGGCTTGTCATCTATGTGAATGAATATCAGAAAATACTGGCACTGCCTGGGTATCCCTAAATACCTTTAATTCCTGGTGTTGGAGACCTGCCTCCATGGCAGCTCAGTGCCATGATTGCCTCTGCCCTCCCTCCCCTTTCTTATTCTTTTCCTACTTGTAACAGAGAAAAGCAGAAAAAAAATGCTTCATAGAGAAACTGAGTTGGTCACCAATGGGGAAGCTTTGCTAGGGCTGCAGTATAATTTTGAGAAAGCTTGAGCTCCACTTTGGCTCAGAGCCAAAATATTCCTCCTCCTTAAACCCCCTGCTAAGCAGCACTCAGGAGGGAGGGAGATAGACAACCAGAACATAAGGGTTCCCAGGCTGGACCTGGTAACAGCACCTTAACCAGCCCATTAAGATCCCTCACCAGCAGAGGGTAAGTACTGCTTTTAATTACTTGTCTACCTGTGTGTCTGTCTCCCAGACTTGGGAACTCTCCTGGGGTCGGGTAGAGGTACAGAGAACTCTTCTTTGCTCACATTGCATCCTCAGGCACTGCACAGGGCTGACACTATCAGAATAGTCATTCAATAGATGTCTTTTGAGTAGACAAGCAGATGTGTCGTGCTATGGACTTCCTTTCCCCATGTTCCTCTGTCCCTCATGTTTCGCTTTGCACCTTTATGATTGCCCTTTCCCTTCACCTGAATCTGGATTCAGATTTTACTTGGATGACAATATTGAGGAAGGAGCAGAAGGCACCTTGAGTTTCTTACAGAACCACTTCATGTTGACCCCAAAAGACAGACATCCAAGGTCTTTCAGAGAGCAGGTATACTAATTCATTCAGTGCTTGAATTATTTGCATTTAAATTTTTTTGGCTATTAAATAAACCAATTACCTGGATTTCATGAAAAAAATAGTTGTATCTCCTGTCATTCTACCAAAATGCTCCCAAGTTTAACTCACCAAAGCCCAGACCAAAATGAGGGATTGATCTAAGAGA
The DNA here is from genome assembly GCF_014108235.1 of Myotis myotis. Classification (NCBI taxonomy): domain Eukaryota; kingdom Metazoa; phylum Chordata; class Mammalia; order Chiroptera; family Vespertilionidae; genus Myotis; species Myotis myotis. The sequence continues at coordinate 119,929,208 of NW_023416313.1, forward strand.
TACACACTCACACTTTACTAATTCTGTGACTTTGGACAACTAATTAAACCAAGTTTTTCATCTTTCAAAACTCAGCATGTGCCCTGGCTGGTATGGCTCAGTTGTTTAGAGCATCATCACATACTTTGAAAGTTTGTGGGTTTGATTCCCAATCAGGGCACATATGGGAAGGCAACTGACCTCTCTCTCTCTCTCTCTCTCTCTCTCTCTCTCTCTCTCTCTCTCTCTCTCTCTCTCTCTCCCTTTCCCTCTTTCTAAAATCAATAAGTTTGTACTTGGATAAGGATTAAAACAACAGAGTATATGCCTTGGTTCCTCTTGGGATCCCTCTGAGAATGCCAGGAAGTGATATGAGACAGGGCTTTGTTTACAACCTAGGGGAAAGTAATTGTTTCTGAGTCCATTTACAACTAGTAACAATTTGGGATATTGTAGTAAATTACAGGCTATACTATAGTGCCACCTTTTTGTGATAATCCACCCCTCAAGTTTAGCTCAACTTTTCTTAGTGTCTGTAACTGATGTAAATGGTTTAGGTCATTTGTTGCCACAGTTTAATAGTTTAATTTTACCTACCTTTACATTTTACTGCACCCTTCCCCCCCCAAAAAAATTTAGCTGTTTTGAAACCCTTAAATGGGGATGGAACTCCTATCCCATAAGCTTCCTTAGGGAGACATTTGAATAGGAAATTATGTATCACATTGAAAGAGAAATTGTACATCATAGCCTTTCCAAAGAGGAGGTTCTCTGGTTGCAGAAAAAAACAGTGAGAATGGGAGAAATAGCCTCTGGAAAGCTTCTCTTGTGTTCTTGTGTGCCATCCCTGCTTCCTGCAGCAGTGCAGAAGCCCACTGTGACTGAGCACAAAAAAACTGTAGTAGCCATCTGCAGATCACTTTGTAGCTCATTCAAGGGAGTCCTGGTCAGGACATAGGAAGCAGCTGACCTTGGCCTGTACCTCCCAAAAAGTCCCACAGGCAGAGCACCTGGTGTCCAGCTTCAGACCATGCCATAGCACCACTGAACTACCTCCACAAGCAATACACTCAATGGGCAGACGCAGTGGGCAACAAAGCCCTGTTGAAACAAGTTCTGCTCCATGGGGTTGGCCCCTGCACAACAGTTTCTCCACTATAGCTGTGTGCAATCCTCATAGCCAGTCAGCCTGAGGGTCAATACCTCCCACTGATGTGCCAACAGCAATCAAGGCTCAACTACAACAGGAAGCTCCCACTGGGTATGCACCTGGAGTTCCCAGCTCAAGTGACCAAGGAAATTACACCACTGGGTCCTACAAGACACCTGATACATGAGGTCACTCTACTAAGACTAGAGACCTAGAAGATCTATCTAATACACAGAAATAATCACAGAGAGGCAGCCAAAATGAGAAGACAAAACACATGTGCCAAATGAAAGTACAGGAGAAACCTCCAGAAAAAGAAATAAATAAAATGGAGTCTAGCAAACTGCCAGATACAGAGTTCAAACCAATGGTTATAAGGATGCTCAAGAAATTTCAACAGCATAAAAAATAACATAGAAACCATAAAAACACACTCATCCAAAATAAATAATACAATAGTTGAAATGAAGAATACGCTAGAAATACTCAAGAACAGATTAGATGAAGCAGAGAATTGAATCAGCAATTTGTAAAACAAATAGCAGAAAACACACAATCAGTGCAGCAAAAAGAAAAATAATTATTTTTAAATGAATGAGAATCTATTTGAAGAAGTAATGACTTAAACTCTCCTACTCTGGGAAACGAAATCAGAGTTCATCAAACAAGATGAAACCAAAGAGGCTCACACCAACACACATAATTAAAATTCAAAGGTAAATGAGAGAGAATCTTAAAACCATTAAGAGAAAAGCAGGTAGGTAACTCCTACAATGGAGTTACTAAAATGACTTACTAAAATGTCAGATGATTTATCAACAGGAACTGCCAGCCAGAAAGGGTCAGCATGAAATATTCAAAGTGATGAGAAGCAAGGACATACAACCAAGATACTCTGCTCACCAAAGCTATTATTCAGAATTGAAGAACAGATAGAGCTTCCCAGACAAAAAATAAACTAAAGAAGTTTATTACCACAAAACTGGTATTATAAGAAATGTTAAATGGTCTTCTTAAAAAAAAATATCTATCAACAACTACTTTAAATGAAAATGGATTAGATGCTCTCAGCAAAAGACATAGTATGGTGGCTAAATGGATAAAAAAAACAAAAGCCTTAAATATGCTGTCTATAAGAGACCCACTTCAGATGGAAAGACATACACAGACTGAAAGTGAGGAAATGAAAAAAAAACGATTTCATGAAAATCCAATTAAAAAAAAAAAGACAAAATAGACTTTAAATCAAAGACTATAACAAGAGACAAAAAAAAGGACCCAGCAATTCCACTTTGGGGTACATATCCAAAGAAACCTAAAACACTAATTTGAAAAGATATATCTATCCGTGTTCATTGCAGCATTATTTACAATAGCTAAAATATAAAAGCAATTTATGTATCCATCAATAGATGTGTGAATAAAGAAGAAATGATTCAAATATGCAATGGAATATTATTCAGCCATAAAAAATAATGAAAAATTGCCATTTGCTACAACATGGATGAACCTAGAAGGTATTGTACTGAGTGAAGTAAGTCTGAGAAAGACAAATGATATATGATTTTGCTTATGTGAGGAATCTAAAAAGCAAAATAAACCAACAAGCAGAACAGAAACAGACTCATATACTAGATAAAGAAAACAATTTGGCCCTAGCTGGTTTGGCTCAGTGGATAGAGTATCGGCCTGTGGACGGAAGGTTCCCAGGTTCGATTCCAATCGAGGGCACATGCCCAGGTTGTGGGCTTGATCCTCAGTAGGGGGTGTGCAGGAGGCAGCCAATCAATGATTCTCTGTCATCATTGATGTTTCTATCTCTCTCTTCCTCTCCCTTTCTCTCTGAAATCAATAAAAAAAATAAATAAAAATTAAATTTAAAAAAAAGAAAACATTTTGATGGTTGCCAAATCAGAGGGGGGTTTGGGTGAAAAAAGTGAAGTGATTAAGATGTACAAATTGGGCCCAGCAGGTGTAGCTCAACGGTTGACCTGTGAACCAGGAGATCAGTGTTTTATTCTTGGTCAGCACACAAACCCGGGTTGCTGGCTCGATCCCCAGTGGGGGGCATCCAGGCGGCAGCCAACCAATGATTCTCTCTCATCATTGATGTTTCTATTTCTCTCCCCCTCTCCCTTCCTGTCTGAAATCAATAAAATATATTTTTAAAAAAGAAGTACAAATTGGTTGTTATAAAATCATCACAGGAATGTAAAGTACAGCATAGAGAACATAGGCAATAGTCCTATATAATAAAAGGCTAATATGCAAATCAACCAAACGGTGGAACGACCAGTCGCTATGACACGCACTGACCACCAAGAGGCAGACACTCAATGCAGGAGTTGCCCTCTGGTGGTCAGTGCGCTCCCACAGGGGGAGCACTGCTCAGCCAGAAGCCTGGCTTATGGCTGGTGAGCGCAGCAGCCATGGCAGGAGCCTCTCCTGCCTCTGTAGCAGCGCTAAGGATGTCCAACTGATGGGTTAGGCCCACCCCATGGGGAGCAGGCCTAAGCCATCAGTCGAACATCCCCTGAGGGCTCCCAGACTGCAAGAGGGCGTAGGCCAGGCTGAGGGACAACCCCCCCCCCCTGAGTGCACAAATTTTATGCACCGGGACTCTACTGTTGTAATAACTTTGTATGCTGTCAGATGGGTACCAGATTTATCAGGGTGATCACTTCATAAAATATATAAATTTTTAATCACTGGGTGGTACAACTGAAACTAACATAATATTGTATGTCAACTGAAAAATGAACATTGTTTTTAAAACATGATTCTATCTATGTCATTCTTAAATTATACCTATTAGTGAGACATACCTCCCTCAATCCAAATGCAAAGGAAAAGTAGATAAAATAGAACAGAAAATTAAAGACATTAATAAGACTCCAAAAACAAGATAAATTTCTCCATGAACCAGAGGCATGGAAGTTAGTGGGCTCTGCAGGAGCCATCTGCTGGCTGGACACCATTCTGGAAGGAGGCTAAGCAGACTGCAGTTCAATTCCAGTGAGATAAAGAGGATGTGATTACTTCATTTAAGAGTGAGGATTGGGGCTACTGTCACTGACCAACTCCACTCCCATTCTCAACACCCAACCATGAAAGAAACTAAAATCTCTAGCTAACTACAACATAAGGGCTGGAATTTTGTTTTTCTTTTATGCTGAATTATTTATATCAATTTAATTAAATAAAAATTAATTTGGTGCTATTACATGGCATATTCTTATTTAAATTTTATTTATATGACCAGTCACGAATTCAACATTTTTATTTAATTTCCCAATAAAATTATATATATTTGCATGTATTCTTTCTTTTACTTATAGACATTTTTGTTTTCTTTTTTTTTAAGTTTAGGAAATTTAACATTGATACAGTTTTGGTATCTAATATACAATCTATATTCAAATTGTACAAATTTTCCCAGTAATAGGTTATTTTACCCAAATCAAGCTACAATCCAGGATCTCACATTGCATTTAGACATCATTCTTTCTTAGTCTCCTTCTATCTGAATGAGCTCTCCAGCTTTTCCTTGTCTTTTAACACACTGATAGTTTTAATGAGTACAGACCAGAAATTTTGTAGACCAAAGTAGATTGCTTAACATCCTGTCAAAAACAGAATATTTCTTTTAATGTTGCTCATGCTATGCATGGTACCATTACCACCAACCTCTCTATTTATTCACCCCCCTCCTCACTCCCTTAAAAATCCTATTCCTAATTAAAGCCAAACCCACCATGAATCCTTTACCCACCCTTGTTTTTAAAATATACTTTTCACTGTTGATAGTATTATAGATATCTCCCCTTTCTCCCCACTTTAGCCCCATCCTCCCAGCCCCTACCCACCTCATATCTTCACTACCCTGTTGCTCATGTCCATGGACTATGCCTATAAGCCTATAAATTCTTAGGTTTATCTCTTCTCACCCCCCAACCCCACATCAAGGCATATCAGTCTGTTCCATGCCTCGATTCTTCAGGTCTAATTTTGTTGGTCAGTACATTGTGCTCATTAGATACTAAAAATAAGTGAGATCATGTGATATTTGTCTTTCTCAGATTGGCTTATTTCACTTAGCATAATATTTTCCAGGTTCATCCATGCTGTCCCAAAGGATAAGAAATCGCTCTTTTTTACAGCTGCATAGTATTGTATTCCAAGGTATAAATGTCCCACAGATTTTTTTTATCCGCTCATCTACTATGGGCATTTGGGGTGTTTCCAAATCTTAGCTATTGCAAATAACGCTGCTATGAACATAGAGGTACATATATTCTTTCAGAATGGTGTTTTGGGGGTTTTAGGATATATTCCCAGAAGTAGGATCGCTGTTTCAAAGGGAAGTTCCATTTTTAATTTCTTTGAGGAAACTACATACTGTTGTTTTTTTAAATGCAGATAGTTTATTTTTGTCTTTTTGGTGGGGAAAAGGTTGTATTTCAAACATACAGAAAACTTGAAAGAATGATATAATGAAAATCCATAAATCTTCCACCCAGATTAAACAATTGCTAACATTTTGTCATATATATAGTCTCTCTCTCTTTCTCAATTTCTCTCTGTCTCTGTCACTCTAGGTAGGTAGGGAGAGAGAGAGAGAGAGAGAGAGAGAGAGAGAGAGAGAGAGAGACGATAGATGATAGATAGATAGATGATAGATAGATATATAGATAGATAGATGATAAATAGATATAGACAGATATACAGTTACATAATTTATGATTTGCTATGTGATTTGAAAGTAAGTTATAGACATTATGGCAGGATGACAGGCCTGAATATTTTAGTAGGAGTCTTTTATGAATAAGAACAATCTCCTACAGAACTACAGTACTATTTTCACACCTAAAAAACTAATAATCATTCCATAATAGCATCTATATTCAAATTTTCTAAATTGTTTTTTATTGCCTTTTAATTACTTGTTATGTTCTTCAGTCTCTTTCAGTCTACCAGTACTCCCACCCATTTTTTTTTTTTTTACCTCAATGATCATGACTTTTTTTGAGTCCAGAATAATTGTCTTGTGGAATGTCCCACAACATAGATTTGTCTAAGTTTGTCTAATTGGTCTCTATTTTTTAAAATTTTTATTGTTTGCAGTGGTTCTCAACCTTCTGGCCCTTTAAATACAGTTCCTCATGTTGTGAGGAACCCAACCATAAAATTATTTTCATTGCTACTTCATAACTGTAATGTTGCTACTGTTATGAATCGTAATGTAAATATCTGATATGCAGGATGGTCTTAGGCGATCCCTGTGAAAGGGTCATTCAACCGCCAAAAGGGTCGCGACCCACAGGTTGAGAACCACTGGTTTAAAGCTTTACATGAGTCTCCTTTTTCCTCCCGATTGACCTCTCCTCCACTACCCCCTCCCCCAAGCACAAGCCCTCATGTCCCCTACTGTCTGTGTCCATTGGTTTTTGCTCATATGCATGCATATAAGCCCTTTGGTTGATCTCTTACCCTCCTCTTCCCTGACTTCCTTCATAGGTTGTACAGTCTGTACAATGTTTCAATGTCTCTGGTTCTATTTTGTTTATCAGTTTGTATTGTTCATTATATTCCACAAATGAGTGAGATCATCTGATATTTATCTTTCTCTAACTGGTTTATTTCGCTTAGCATAATGCTCTCTAGTTAATACATCCATGCTGTTGCAAATGGTAAGAATTCCTTCTGTTAGAAAAAGATGGTGGCTGGCAGGATGGAGGTGAGGAAGAGGATGTGAGTGAGTGAGTGAGGGGATGAAAGGAGAGTATGTGGATTTGTGTGGTGTGTGTGTGAGTGAGGGACAGTTAAATCTGGCAGGAGCAGCAGGGGCTGGCAAACCAGGCTCTCTTGGACAGGTAGAAACTACCACCGCTGCGGGCACTCCCTAGGCTGAAGGATTCAGGCATGGAGCCCACACCATCTTAAAGGGGAGAGCAGCCTCTTCTAGGAATTCATCAGCACCACCACCCAGATAGGCCTTGGACACTGCCTGCAACTCAGCTGCCACTCCAGCCAAAATCCTGCTGCCCCACCCACAGACCCATGGACCCTGGGACCTCCTCCTCCAAAGGTGCACTGCTCACGCAGCGGTAAGTGCAACTTCCCCTTCCCCAGTGGCAAATGCACAGTTATGCGTTTCCTAGGCATACCACTCCACCAACAGTTCTTGGATGCTGCTGTGAGCCCCCTTTGGGTGTGACTTTGTGCAGACAGTAGAAATTCTGAATCCCCTCTTCCTGAATAACTGCCCGCAGACACCCTAGCTGTGCAACTTCAGTGCCAGGGCCCCTCAGAGTGCATCAGAGCTCTGCGCTGGCAAACACAATGCCACAGTCACGTGCACAGGCCCCCTGAGTCCATTGATCCACAGGGTGCACTTGGGAGCCACTGTGAGCCCCCTCTGGGTGTGATCTTGGACAAACAGGGATGCACTCCCCCAGCAGTAGAAATTCTGAATTTACTCATCCTGGATAACTGCCCACAGACACCCCAATTGAGCTGCTTCAGTGCCAGGGCCCTTCAGGAGTGTGTCAGTGCACCCTGCTGGCAAACACGCCATGTTTGCCAAAAAACTGCGTCTTCCCACCCCACAGCTGCAGAACTCTGGACACTACAGTCACATGGTTTTCCAGTACACAGGCCTCCCAAGACCACCACTCCACAGGCAGCTCTTGGGCACCACTGTGAGCCCCTGATGAGCACAATTATACAAACAGGGTTGCACTGCTGGGCTGTAGAAACTCTGAATTCCCTCTTACGGGATACCTGCTCACGGACACCTCGATTGTTTGGCTTCAGCACCAGGGCCCTTCAGGTGCATCAATATACCCTGCTGACAAACACGCCATGGGTGCACCTGTGAGCCACTACTGGGGGCACATGTATCAAACCACAGCAGCAGAAGCAAACGCTGAGTTTGCCCATCCCACAGCTACAGAACTCTGGAAACCACAGTCACTCCTTTCCAGAGCGCAGGCCTCCTGAGCCGCACCATTCCAACAGATAGCTCCTGGGTGCCACTGTAAGTCCTTGCTGGGCACATGCAATTTCAACCAATGGTGCAAGACAGAAAAACTTGGGACACCTCCCTCCATGGCTGCTGACTTCTAGACACCACGTTTGCACCTTTCCCAGCTTACAGACCTACATCAAGAGAACCCAGATAGCTCAAGTAAGGAGCTATGCTAGGTTACCAAGTCCAGGAGACTGGAGAGATCACACCAGTAGAACCATCCCCAAAAGAACTTGAGTAGCAAAACAATTGGATCTACAATTAAAATGTTACAGTGAAACATGGGAAGACAAAAAGCAATCCCCAAAGGAAATAAAAAGAGGAATTACCAGAAAGAGAGATAAATGAAATTAAAGCAAGTAATATGTCAGAGAAAGATTTCAGAATAATGGTTATAAGGATGCTCAAACAGCTGGATGACAAATACATACAACTCAACATAATTATAAGGAGCTGAATGAGAATGTCACCAACATGAAAAGGAACCAAGAGGAAATGCAGAATGACATAGCTGCAATAAAGAACACAATGGAAGGCTTAAACATTAGACTAGAAGAGACTGAGGACCACATCAGAGAATTAGAACACAAGGTAGGAAAAAACATACAAACACAGCAGCAACTGGAGAGAAAATTTAAAAAGCAAGAGAAGAGCCTAAGGGAGCTTTGGGACATGCAAAATGAAACAACATTCGCATAATAGGGGTACCAGAAGAAGAAGAGAAGAAAGGATTAGAAACCTGTTTGAAGAAATAATGACAGAAAACTTCCCTGATATTGGCAAGAAAAAGACTATTCAAGTCCAAGAAGCACATAGAGTCCCAAACAAGATGAACCCCAAAATATGGACACCAAGAAACATCATAATTAAATTGGCAAATACCAACAACAAAGTAAGAATCTTAAAGGCTGCCAGAGAGAGACAGAAAGTTACCTACAATGGATCTCCTATTATAATATCAACTTATTTCTCAACAGAAACACACCAGGCCAGAAGGGAATGGAATGAAATATACAAAGTGATGCAAAGCAAGGGAATGAATCCAAGAATACTATACCCAGCAAGGCTATCATTCAAAATTGAAGGTGGAATCAAGAGCTTCACAGACAAAAAAGAGCTAAGAGAATTTATTACCACCAAGCCAGCAATGCAAGAAATGCTAAAGAGACTGCTGTAAAAGGAAGAAACAGAAAGGCAGGAAGAAACACAAATATTAAGAATAAAAATGGTGCCAAAAAAAGTACTTATCAATAATAACATTAAACGTAAATAGATTAAATGCTCCAATAAAAAGACATAGGCTAGCTGAATAGATAAGAAAACATGACCCATATATTTGCTGTCTGCAAAGATCCACCTAAGAACAAAGGATTCACACAGACTGAGAGTGAAGGGATGAGAAAAAAAATTTTTAGGCAAATGGAAATGAGAAAAAAGCTGGGGTTGCGATACTAATATCTCCCAAAATAGACCTCAAAGTAAAGGCCATAACAAGAGATAAGGAAGGCCATTTCATAATACTAAAGGGAACAATTCAACAAGAAGATATAACTCTGTAAACATATATGTACCCAATACAGTAGCACCCAAAAATATAATACAACTTCTGGAAGATATCAAGAGAGAGATTGATAGCAATACAGTCATACTAGGGAACTTTATTTCCCCACTGACACGTCTGGATAAATTCTCTAAACAAATAATCAGCAAAGAAATAGCAATCTTAAATGACTCACTAAGCAGATGGACTAAATTGACATCTTCAGAATATTTCACCAAAAGCTACAGAATATACATTCTTCTACAGTGCACACAGGACATTTTCAAAGATAGACCACACAGGCAAAGTCTCTTCAAATTCAAGAGGATAGAAATCATAACAAGCATCTTCTCAGATCACAATGGCATAAAACTAGAAATCAACTACAATAAAAACAATGAAAAAAATCAAACACTTAGAGGGTAAATAGCATGCTATTAAACAATTATTGGGTTACCAAAGAGATCAAAGAAGAAATAAAAAGCATCCTGTAAACAAATGACAATGAAAACACAACAATAAAAAATCTATGGGACACAATGAAAGCAGTCCTGACAGGGAAGTTCATAGCTCTACAGGCCTACCTTGAAAACAAGAAAAAATGGCAATAAATTAACCATACAACTCAACGAGTTAGAAAGAGAACATCAAGAAAAGCCCAGAGTAAGCAAAAGGAAGGAAATAATAAACATCAGAGCAGAAATAAATGACATAGAGACAAATACAAAAAAGAAAACAACAATACAAAAGATCAATGAAACCAAGAGCTGTTCTTTGAAAGCATAAACAAGATTGATGAACCTCTAGCCAGACTCACCAAGAAACAAAGAGAGAGGACACAAATAAACAAAATCAGAAATGCAAGAGGTAAAGCAACAACTGACCCCACTGATATACAAAGGATTGTAAAAAAAAAAAAAAAATACTATGAACAACTCTACTCCAACAAACTGGACAACCTTGATGAAATGGGAACATTCCTAGAAAAATACAAGCTTCCAAAACTCAATCAGGAAGAACCAAAAAACCTGAATAGGCCAATAACTACTGATGAAATTGAAACAGTAATCAAAAAGCTTCCAGAAATCAAAAGCCCTGGACCAGATAGCTTCACAAGGGAGTTTTACTGAACATTCAAAGAACTAAAACCAATCATTCTCAGACTATTCCAAAAAACTCAAGAGGTAGGCACACTTCCAAGCTCTTTATATGAAGCCAGCATTACCCTAATTACAAAACCAAATAAAGACACCACAAAGAAAGAAAACTACAGCCCAATATCCTTGATGAACATAGATACTAAAATCCTCAACAAAATTCTAGCAAACCGGATCCAGCATTACATTAGAAAGGTATACACCATGACCAAGTGGGATTTATTCCAGGAATGCAAGGCTGGTACAATATCTGCAAATCAATAAACGGATACATCACATAAACAAATTGAGACACAATAATCACATAATCATAATCATATTAATTGATGCAGAAAAGGCATTTGATAAAGTCCAACACCCTTTTCTGATAAAAACCCTCAGCAAAATGGGAATAGAGGGATCATACCTCAACATAATAAAAAGCATTATATGACAAACCTACTGCCAATATCATACTAAATGGGCAAAAACTAAAACCATTTCCCTTAAGAACAGGAATAAGACAGGGATGCCTACTTTCACCACTCCTGTTAAACATAGTACTGGTAGTGCTAGCCAAAGATCAGATAAGAAGAAGAAATAAAAGGCATCCAAATTGGAAAAGAAGAAGTAAAATTGTCATTATTCGTAGACGACATGATACTGTACATAGAAAACCCTAAAGACTCCATCAAAAAATTATTAGACTTAATAAATGAATTCAGCAATTTAGCAGGATACAAAATTAACACCAAGAAAGCTATGGCATTTTTATACAGCAATAGTGAACTTACAGGAAGAGAGACTAAAAAAACAGTCCCATTTACCATGGCACAAAAAAATTAAGATACCTAGGAATAAACTTAATTAAGGACATAAAAGACCTCTACTCAGAAAACTACAGGACATTGAAAAAGGAGATAGAGGAAGACATAAACAGACGGAAGAACATACCATGTTCAGGGACTGGTAGAATCAATATCATTAAAATGTCCATACTACCCAAAGCAATCTATAGATTCCATGCCCTCCCCATTAAAATGCCAACAGGATATTTCACAGACATAGAAAGAACTCTCCAAAAATTCATCTGGAATAAAAACAGATCCCGAATAGCTGCAGCGATCCTGAGAAAGAAGAACAAAGTAAGCGGGATCTCAATACCAGATATCAAGCTGTATTATGAAGCCACTATTCTCAAAATTGCCTGATATTGGCACAAGAACAGACATATAGACCAATAGAATAGAATAGAGAACCCAGAAATTGACCCAAACCACTATGCTCAATTAATATTTGACAAAGGGGGCAAGAACATACAATGGAGTCAAGACAGTCTCTTCAATAAATGGTGCTGGGAAATTTGGTCAGACACATGCAAAAAATGAAACTAGACCACCAACTTACACCATACACAAAAATAAACTCAAAATGGATAAAGGACTTAAACGTAAGATGGGAATCCATAAAAATATTAGAGGAATCCACAGGCAACAAAATCTCAGATATATGCTGAAGCAGTATCTTCACTGACACAGCTCCTAGGGCAATGGAAACTAAAGAGAAAGTTAAAAATTTGGACTATCTCAAAATAAAAAAGCTTTTTTACAACAAAAGAAACCATCATCAAAACAACAAGAAAACCCACTGCATGGGAGAACATATTTGCCAATGATATCTCTGATAAGGGTTTAATCTCCAACATATACAGGGAACTCATACAACTTAACAAAGGGAAGACAAACAACCCAATCAAAAAATGGGCAACAGACCTAAATAGATACTTTTCAAAAGAAGACATTAGGAAGGCCAAGAGACATATGAAAACATGCTCAAAGTCACTAATCATCTGAGAGATACAAATCAAAACGACAATGTGGTACCATCTCACACCTGTCAGAATGCCTATCATCACCAAATCAACAAATAACAAGTGCTGGCCAGGATGCAAAGAGAAAGGAACCCTGGTGCACTTCTGGTGGGAATGCAGACTGGTGCAGCCACTATGGAGAACAGTATGGAGTTTCCTCAAAAATACTAAAAATTGAACTCTCATTTGACCCAGTAATTCAACTTCTAGGAATATATCCCAAGAAACACCAATCAAAAAGGATATATACACCCCTATGTTCATAGCAGCACAATTTACAATAGCTAAAATTTGGAAACAGACTAAGTACCCATCAGCAGATGAGTGGATTAAAAAAAAACTGTGGTACATCTACACAATGGAATTCTGTGCTGCGGTAAAAAAGAAGGAACTATTACCATTTGCAACAGCATGGATGGAACTGGAGAGCATTATGCTAATTGAAATAAACCAGTTGGAGAAAAATAAATATCACATGATCTCCCTCATTTGTGGAATATAATGAACAACATAACCTGATGAAAAAAAGTAGATACAGAGACATAGAAACATCAAAGAGACCAATAAACCACAGAGGGAAATCAGGGGAGTGGAGGGGTAAGAGATCAACCAAAGGGCTTGTATGCTTGCATATGAGCATAACCAATGGACACAGACGGTAGGGGTATAAGGGCATGTGCAAGATGTGGGAGCCTCTGGGGAGATCTTAATGGGGCAAAAAAGGAGACTTATGTAATACTTTAAACAATAAAGAATTTAAATTAAAAAATAAAATATTCACCCTCAAGGGCTTTTGATATAATTGGAAAAGCACATAGCAAGCAGGAGGTTGGGAAAAGCATATTTATACAGAGAAAGTGCTATAGAAATTTCACTCATGGACTTTGAGAGATGCTATCCTTTGGGAGGCAAAAACACAGATTTTGAAAACAGATCAACAGATTTGAACTTTGTTCCACACTAACGATACAAACTTGAGCAAGAGTTGTCAAAATATTTATGCCTCAGTGTCTTTATATTAGAGTAGAGGACTGGTGCACAAAACTTTGTGCACTCGGGGTGGGGGGGTCCCTCAGCCCTGCCTGTGCCCTCTCGCAGTCTGGGACCCCTCAGGGGATGTCCACCTGCTGGCTTAGGCCCGCTCCCTGGGAGATGGGCTTACGCTGGCAATGAGACATCCCTCTGGAAGCCCGGGAGCCCTTGGGGGATGTCCACTTTGCAGCAGGGAGCAGGCCTAAGCTGCAGTCAGACATCCTTAGCACTGCTGAGGAGGCAGGAGAGGCTCCCACTACCACCGCTGTACTGGCAGCCATCAGCCTGGCTTGTGGCTGAGCAGAGCTCCCTCTGTGGGAGCACACTGACAACTAGGGGGCAGCTCCTGCATTGAGCATCTGCCCCCCTGGTGGTCAGTGTGTGTCATAGTGACCAGTCATTCTGCTGTTAGGGTCAGTTTGCATATTACCCTTTTATTATATAGGATAGAGGCCTGGTGCATGGGTGGTGGTCGGCTTGTTTGCCCTGAAGGGTGTCCCAATCAGTGTGGGGGTTCCACTGGCATACCTGGCCAGCCTGGGTGAGGGGCTGATGGCTGTTTGCAAGCTGGTCAAGCCCCCCCAGTGGGGACCCTTACCCCATGGAGGTATGGCCAGTCTGGGTGAGGGGCTGAGGGTGGTTTTCGGGCTGTCCAAGGCCCCCCCCCCCCACCCGATGACAGAAGTTCCCAGCCTCTCCTTTTTTTCTTTTTTCTTTTTTTTATTCTGGGATTTATTTACCTTCTATAATTGAAACTTTGTAGCCTTGCGAGCAGTGGTGAAGGGAGCCTCTCCTGCCTCTGTGGCAGCACTAAGGATGTCTGACTAACAGCTTAGGCTCACTCCCCATGGGGAGCAGACCTAAGCCATTAGTTTGACATCACCCGAGGGCTCCTAGGCTGCCAAAGGGATGTCTGACTGCCAGCTTACGCCCAATCCCCTGGGGAGCAGGGCTAAGCCAGCAGGTGGACATTCCCTGAGAGCTCCTGGGCTGCCAGAGGGATGTCTGACTGCCAGCTTAGGCCCTATCCCCCAGGGAGCAGTCCTAAGCCATCAGTTGGACACCCCCCGAGGGGTCCTGGACTGCAAGAGGGCACAGGCTGGGCTGAGGGACCCACCCCCCACCACCCCAAGTGCACGAATTTTTGTGCCCCAGGCCTCTAGTAATAAAATAAATAAACAAATAAATAAAATGTATAGAAAAAAAAGAGTGGTGAAAATGGACATCCTTGTCTTGTTCCTGTTCTTAAAAGAAACACTTTTAGTTTTTCCCCATTGAGTATTATGTTAGCTGTAGGTTTGTCAGATAAGGCTTTTATTATGTTGAGGTATGATCCCTCTATATCCACATTGCTGAGTTTTTATGAAAAAAAAGTGTTGGATTTTGTTGAATGCTTTTTCTGCATCTATTGATATGATCATGTAGTTTTTATCTTCCAATTTGTTTATGTGATGTATCACATTTATTGATTTGTAAATATTGTACCAGCTTTGCATCCCCAAAATAAATACACTTGATCATGGTGTATGATTTTTTTAATATATTGCTAGATCCAATTTGCTAATATTTTGCTGAAGATTTTAGCATCTATGTTCATTAGAGATATTGGTCTGTAATTTTCTTTTTTTTTAATGTACTTATCTGCCAGAGTCCATTCATTGTCTTTACTGGCTGAGTTTAGACAGAGACCCCCCAAAAAAGGCTGGTGACCTTTGAAGTTCTAGTAAAGGTCAGAACTGTGAACTACCCAGTTAATTTAAGTAATAATAGTTGAAGCATCTCCACCTTAGTTCACTTAATTCCTTAGGTACTTATGTAGATCTTTGTTGATTATTGTTCATCAGATACTCCTGGAGCTCTGTTGATGAGCTAATCAGATACTCTGCCTATTCCTGAAAATTGTCTGCTGATGTGTGTCATTAAAACCTCCTTACCCTAAGGGCTACTCCAGATGAATAAAAGCTTGGTGAGACCTGAGCACGGGGAGGAAGTCTTTCCGGACTTGCCCGCCTGGTCCCCCAGTATTGCAAAATTATCTCGTGTCTCTTTCTTTCATTTGTTGTGCGGCTCTTCTTTCAGATACCGAACCCTACTCCACGCGGGTCGTGGAAGGAATCACTCAGCACTTATCCCATTTTGGAATTAGGCTATTGCTGGCTTTGTAAAAAGAGGTTGGGAGTGTTACTTCCTCTTGAATTTTTAGGAATAGTTTGAGGAGGATAGGTCAGTGGTCGGCAAACTGCGGCTCGCAAGCCACATGCGGCTCTTTGGCCCCTTGAGTGTGGCTCTTCCACAAAACACCGACTTCTGCGCATGGGCCACAAAGTTTCAATCGCACTGTACATGCATGCCCTCACGTGGTATTTTGTAGAAGAGCCACACTCAAGGGGCCAAAGAACTGCATGTGGCTCGTGAGTCACAGTTTGCTGACCACTGGGATAGGTGTTAGTTATTCTTTGAATGTTTGGCAAAATTCTCCTATATATCTATCCGGTCTTGGATTTTTTTGCTGTAATATTTTTAATTACTGCTTCAATTTCATCAGTTGTTATTGGACTACTCAGGTTTCCTGATTCTTCCTGATTGAGTTTTAGAAAATTCTATATTTCTAGGAATATGATCATTTTCCCCAGGTTGTTCAATTTGTTAACATATAGTTGTTTGTAGTATTTTCTTACAATCCTTTGTATTTCTGTGACGTCCATTGTTATATTGCCTCTTTCATTTCTTATTTTATTTCTTTGGGTCCTATCTCTTTGTTTCTTGATGAGTCTGGCTAGGTTTATAGGGGTTCATCAAACTTGTTTATCTTTTCAAAGAACCAGCTCTTGGATTTATTGATCTTTTGTACTGTTTTTTTCATCTCTATGACATTTATTTCTGCTCTGATCTTTATTATTTCCTTCCTTCTACTTCCTCTGGGCTTTTCTTGTTGTTCTCTTTCTAATTCATTTAGTTGTGGGATTAGTTTATTAGTCCTTTTTCTTCTTTCTTTAGGTAGGCCTGTAGTGCTATGAATTTCCTGCTCAGACCTGCTGTATCCCACGGGTTTTGGGTGGTTGTGTGTTCATTTTCATTTCTTTGCTGAAAGTTTTTGATTTTTTGCTTGATCTCATTGGTAACCCATTCATTGTTTAATATGCTATTTAACTTGAATGTATTTTAGGTTTTTTGAGGGTTTTTTTTTTTTATTGTAGTTGATTTCTAACTTCATGCTTTTGTCATCCAAGAAGATGCTTGGTATTATCAAAATCTCCTTGAATTTGTATAGACTTATTTTGTGTTTTAATATGTGGTCTTTGAGAAGAATGTATATTCTGTTGCTTTGTGGTGAAATGTTCAGTAAATATCCACTATATAAATCTGATCTAGTGTGTCATTTAATGCCTCCATTTCTCTGTTAATTTTTTGTCTGAAAGACCTATCCAGTGATGTCAGTGGGGTGTTAAGGTCCCCTACCATGACTGTATTGCTGTCAGTCTCTCAATTAAAGTCCATCAAGAAATTATTATGTATGTGTACCTATATTTGGTGCATATATGTTTACAAGGGTTATATTTTCTTGTTGAATCATTCCCTTTAGTATTATGAAGTGACCTTCTTTGTCTCTTGTTATGGCCTTTGTTTTGAAGTCCATTTTGTCTGATATGAGTATTACTACCCATCTGTTTTTCCTTTCCATTTTTATGGAAAATATTTTTCCATCCCTTCACCCTCAGTCTTTGTGTATCTTTTGTATTGAGTTGGGTCTCTTGTAGGCAGCATATATATGGGTCATGTTTTCTTGTCCATTATGTAACCCTATGTCTTTTCACTGGAGAATTTAGTCCATTTACATTTAAGTTATTATTGATAAGTATTTATTTATTGTCATTTTTATTTTCTTTATACCTATTATTCTCTCCCTCTCTCTCTCCTTTTCTTCTTTTTCTTAAAGCATCCCTTTAACATTTCTTACATTACCAGGTTGGTTGCAATGTACTCCTTTAATCATTTTTTTTCTTTTTTTTATTTCACTTTAGATTTTAAATGATAGCCTTGCTGGAGACAGTAGTCTGGAATTTAGGCCTTTGCTCTTCATTACTTTGAGTACTTCATGGCCCTCCCTTCTGGCCTGAAGTATTCTATTGAAAATTTAGCTGACATTCTAATGAGAATTCCTTTGTAGGTAATTTTCTGTCTCTCTCTTGTTTCCTTTAAAATTCTTTCTTTGTCTTTAACATTTGCCACTTTGATTATAATGTGTCTAGGTGTGTGTCTCTGGGTTCATCTTGATTGGGATTCTCTGTGACCCCTGAACTTGTATGACATTTTTCTTCACCAGGTTGGGGAAGTTTTCTGTATTTCTTTCTTTAAACAGATTCTCTGTTTCTTGCTTTCTTTCTTCCACTTCTGGTATTTCTATCATGTGAACGTTGTTATGTTTCCTGTTGTCCCAGAGCTCCCATAAGCTATATTCCTGCTTTTTACGTCTTTTCTGCTCTAATTGGGTTTTTATTTCTACCTTGTCTTCCAAATAGCTGATTCGATCCTCTGCTTCATCCAATCTATTTTTAATACCTTCCAGTGTGTTCCTGGTGTCAAATACATCATTCATTTCTGTCTGGTTCTTGTTAATGTCCTCTATTTCCCTTTTCATGCTGTTGTAATTTGCACAAAGTTCTTTAAGCATCTTTATAACCATTGCTTTGAACTCTATGTCTGATAGGTTGCTTGCCTCTGTTTCATTTAGTTCCTTTTCTGGGTATTTCTTCTTTTTCTCTACTTTGGGGTTGCTTTTTTGTCTCCACATTTTAGCTGTCTCTTTGTACTTGCTTCTATGTATTAGACAGAACTGTTATGCCTCCCAGTCTTCATAAAATGGCCTAATGTAGAAAGTGTTGGGAGAAGTCTGGTGGTGCAATCTCTTTGTTCGCCTGACCTGGATGCTCTAAGAATGTCCCTTGTGTGTGTTATTTGTGCTCTCCTATTATAATTAGGACTTGATTGTTGATTTTTCATTCTTGGGAAAAAGCTGCCCTCCAACTTGCTGACAGTGAGGTTGGGGTTCAGTGGATTTTGCTCTGTGGTTTTGAATCTTGTCCCTTGGTGTGCTTATCCTGGGCCTCCTGGAAATTGCTAGTGCAGGTGAATGTGAGTCATTGTCTCTTTCTGGCCATTGGCATCCTGATTGATGTCTGAGAATTTGAAGTCCAGTGGTCGGGGACTCCTTAGCCTAGAGGCTTTGTCTGCCTCACGTGTCACTTATTGATGGTCTTTGTTTTGACCTGTACTCCCTTCCCCAACCTAGCTGGTCCAGCAGGTATCAACTGCAGGAACTTGGCTTGGCAGGCACGTACACACAGTCCTGCTGGCATCTGACTCACTGAATGATCCTGGTGTCTGTGATGGGGGTCACTTGTGAGGTCCTGCTGGCGTGAGGCTCACTGCATGAGTCCGGGGTGGTGTCCGAGGCTAGGCTTGGTGGTGGCTTGGGTGTGCTACTAGCCACTGTTGCTTCCCCCTTCAAGATGGTGTGGTTTCTGAATCAGAATTGCACCCACCCATGGAGTGCCTGTGGCAATAACAAGGGCTCTTTGTCCAGGACAGCCTGATTCACCCACCCTGGAGACTCCTGCAATATCTAACTGTCACACACACACACACACACACACACACACACACACACACACACACCACTCCCCTCTCCAAGCACTCCCCTCTCACTCTTACTCATTCACACTCTCTTCCTCACTCCCATCCCACCAGTTGCTTTGTTGAATCTTCAAGGGCTAAAATTTTTAAGAAGTTAGAACCCTAGCTAGTACAAATAAAATAGGGATGCTGTCTGAATCAAGTCAGGAAACAAGGCACAATCCCACTGTGGACAAGAACCCTGTATTGTGGGTTTAGGGCAGGGAATGCTTAGCATCTGAGCAAAGTTAACCACAAACCACTGTCCCAGGATGTGAGCACAAAAGAAAACAGAGAGAAGAAAAACAAAATCAAGAGCTTCTCACTCAAAATAAGCCTGTAAAGCAAAATTCCAAAACAAAGTAAGAAATCTAAGACTGAGAAAGACAGCCAAAAAAATCAACACTTAAAATATGAATATGCCCAGAGGAAACTACGTTTGTGGAACAATCTGGAAAAAACAACAACATATATTTGGTTGCCCATTGAGACAAGTAAATAACTTTGCTTTTAAAAGAGTGAGAAATTCTAAAATAAAAACACATAAATTTTAAAAATAAAGGAATTGAGTTTAAAAACTTAGTAGATAGAAAATGCTCAGAACTGACAAAAAGAGAGAAGTGGTGCATGGCAAGGAATCTGCCCTAAATACAGTACAGAGAGGTTCCATGAAATTAAGGTACATGGAGAATAGACAGAGAAGCTAAACATCCAACAGAAATTCTCAAAAAAGGGAATGAAAGAACTATTCAAATTTTAATTTGTCCAAATTTGAAGAAAGATGTCAGATGAGTATTCAAAAGGAAAGCATACTTCAAGACCAATCAAGATGAATAATTGTAAAGTCATTCTCAGACTCATTGTAGTAAGACTTAGAACATTAATAACAAGAAAATGTTTACAGCTATGAGAAATGACATTATCTATAGAGTAATAGAAGAATGTTTTCTCAGCAATAACAAATGACAGAAGACAATGAAATTATACATTCAACAGGAAAAGAAATATTAGTGATTCTAAACTTCAAATTTTATACACAGATAAACTATAATTCAAAACTCAAGAGAGGAAATTATGTTGCTCAGACATAGTAAAATGAAGAGTTAAATAACCACAGGCCCTCACTTAAGAAATGCTAAATGATTATTTCACAAAAAGGAAAATGAACTCAGAAGATACATATAGAATATATATATAAAAGCCAGTGACCAGAATGCCAAAATGATCAGAATGACCAGTTGCTATGATGCCCACTGCAGCCAGTGAAATGGCCAGATTTGGGGTGGGACCAGCTGGCCAATCTCCCGTGGCCCCTCCCCCAGCCGGCTTGCCCCTGATAGGCCTCTCCCACCCCGATCTAAGGTAGGGAGGCCGGCCAACCCCCCCTGTGGCCCTTCCACATTGCTAACCCTATCCTGGATCTGCCCGCAGCACCTCCCCCTGGCTGGCCCCACCTTGGATTGGCTGCAGCCAACCTTCCAACTGGTTGCTGCTGACCCCTGATCAGCCCCCCCCCCCCATTCAGGGGTGGAGCCAGCCAGCCTATTGCCCATAGCCCTCCCCATGGCTTTCCTCACCCCAAAGCAGCCCCCACCACTGCAACTGACCCACAGCCCCTCCATCCAACCAACTCCACCCCTGATTGCCCCCCATACCAATCAGGGGTGGGGTCAATGGCCAACCTCCTGTGGCCCCTCCCCTCAGTCAGTCCACCCCTAATCAGGCTCTCCCAGCCTGATTGAGGGTAGGGCCGGCCAAAACCCCCACTGCCCTTCCCCCCAGCCAGTCCCACCCCCAATTGACCTGCAGCCCCTCCCCCTGGCTGGCCCTACCCCTGATCACCCACCCACCCCAATAGGGAGTGGGGCTTGTGTCCAAACTCCTAAAGCCCCTCCCCATGGCTGGCCCCACCACCAATGGGTCCCCAAAACCCTATTGGCCACAGGCCCTCCTCCAGGCCAACTCTACCCTGATTGCTCCCCCCACCCCAATAGGGGATGGGGCCAGCCAGTCAACATCCTGCAGCCCCTCCCTCCACCTTGCACCACCTCAGATAGGCCACCTCACCCCAATCAGGGGCAGGGCTGGTCAGCCAACCACCCGTGGCCCCTCCTCACAGCCAGCCCCACCTCTGATCAGCCCCCACCACCCTGATTGGCTCACAGCCCCTCCCCCAGCCATCTCCACTCCTATTGCCCCCCAATACCAATCAGGGGTGGGGCTGGCCAGCTAACCTCCCATGGCCCCTCCCCCAGATGCTGACCCCCAATCGGCCCCCACATTTTGGAGTGGGGTCAGCTGGCCCACTGCCCACAGCCTCTCCCTCCAGCTGGCCCTGCCCTCAATTGCCCCCCTCAATCAGGGGCAGGGCCCACTGGCCAACTGCCCACAGCCCTTCCCTCCAACTGGCCTGGCCCTGATCAGGCCCCAATTGGCTGGCCAACCTCCTGCTGTCTCCTCCTCCCAACAGGCCCAAACCCTATCCGCCCCGATTGGAGCCAGGCCAGTCGGACCCCACCCATGCACAAATTCATGCACTGGGCCTCTAGTTTAAAAATAAAGGTGGTAAGGAAAAAGATAAAATGCTTTGGTAAATTTATTTTAACTATTAACTGGAAAAGAAACTATAAAAATGAATAGAAACAATGATAAGAAAACTTTATTAATCTAGCAGATAGTAGAAAAGAAAAAAAGCTGAGAAGGAGGATGATATAAAGAAAATAAAAATAATTACAATAAATGTAAAAAGATTCACCCATCTATTAGAAGATAGAAATTATCCAATTTGCTTTAAAAATAACTCCTGCTATAATATACTTCTTGCATCTCAAAGACATTGCAAGGATAAAAGGATAAATAACATGCATACAAATATCTATACTAATAATAGACAAATATGTAAATTGACCATCCCTCTGTGATGCCACAGCCAATCAGGAGGGAGTATGCAAATGAACCCGACAAAGGTGGCGGACCTGTGGACAGCACGTGCGCAGGCACCAAGCGGCCGAGAGCAGGGCAGGACTCTCGCCCACCTACTGCGTGGCCAGGGTGGTGCAGCAGGCATCCCTGGGACCCTGCCCACTCCAAGCCTGTTGCCAGTGCACTCGCAGGCCAGCTCTGAGCAGCCAGGGTTCTGGGGACGCCACTGGAGTGTCGGATCCTGTCAGCCAAGCCTGGGGGCAGCTGAAATTCCCAGTCCTTTTGGTTTCTGCAGCCCCTGGACTGGAAGCGGAAACTAAGAACATGGGGAGCACCAGGAATTCTGGGAATCATAGTTCTGGTGGCAGACACATTTCAGGATCTCCTAGACCAGGGGTGGGCAAACTTTTTGACTCGAGGGCCACAATGGGTTCTTAAACTGGACCGGAGGGCCGGGACAAAAGCATGGATGGAGTGTTTGTGTGAACTAATATAAATTCAAAGTAAACATCATTACATAAAAGGGTACGGTCTTTTTTTTTTTTAGTTTTATTCATTTCAAATGGGTCGGATCCAGCCTGCGGGCCGTAGTTTGCCCACGGCTGTCCTAGACACTAGAGCAAAGTGAGCTTGGAGCAAGTTACTATTGTGGGTGGGGGATGGAGGGAAAGCAAAGGTGAGAGACATAAGTAAAGTCAGAGTGTTGAGGAAAAATTAAAAGGAAGATATCCTGAAACTTTTAGGAAATCTCCATCAATGGAGCAAAAAAAAAAAAAAAGACCTCTATTATTCCGTGAGCACCAAACCAAACCAGACAATTCACTCATATGATTGCAAAGACAGACCGAAATTCCCAGATTGGAGAGGGCTCCCATGAGGGCTCCCAGATTGGAGAGGGAGCAGATCGGGCTGAGGGACCCACCCCCTGCATGAATTTCGTGCACCGGGCCCCTAGTATTATTTAAAAACAAACCTATTATGGCAATTTTAATACCAAAAAGAAAATATATAAAACATAGATAAGAAGGGCTAAAATAGAGATAGAGGGTAATAGAATTATATTTAATTCTGTACCCAGAGAACTGAAAATATACATTCTCTTTACATCATTTATTTTTTAATGATGATATTTTAGGTCACAAAGGAAGTCTCAATAAAAATCAAAGGTTAATATCAGATAAACCATATCTTCTGACCAAAATATCTATATATATATAAAAGCCTAATTGACCGGCCTACCTTTTGACTGAGTAACTATGACGTACTCTGACCACTAGGGGGAAGAATTTCAACACACAGGCATGGAAACATGGAACAGACTGATCAATCTCAGAGGGAAAGGGGGAGGGTGGGAAGAGATTAACCAAAGATTTTATATGTATACTAGAGGCCTATTGTACGGATTTGTGCACCAGTGGGGTCCCTCTGCCTGGCTGAAGAACTAAGGAGTCACCAGTAATTAAGAAATGTACAAACATAAAAAGACAGTACCAAAAAAGTGTGGTTAGAAACCCAAAAATAACTCATAGGCAAAACAAGAATTCACAGTAGAAATCAGTAATGTTTACAACTGAACAATAATGAATTAACCAAATAAAAATCTTATAAGATAAAGATATAAAAATATTTAAATATAGAATTATAGTCTTACAATATATTAATTTTATTATTTTATTGAATTTATTTGGTGACATTAGCTAATAAAATTATATAAGTCTCATGGGTACAGTTATATAATACATCATCTGTACATTATATTTGTGTTCACCACCCAAAGTCAAGACTCCTTCCATCACAATTTGTCCCCCTTATGCCCTTTTCTAAGTGTCCTCACCCCCCTTTTTCTCTGGCAATCACCATACTATTGTCTATGAGGTTTTGGGGTTAGTTTTTTCTTAATTTTAAAAACAAGTAAGATCAAATACAGATGAGTTAAGCATTCAACCTATATCTTGGTGGAGAACAATACATCTAAAAAAGAAAAAGGAGAGAAATAATAAAGATAAGAAAATAAAGAATTAACAGGTAAAATAATCAAAAGCTGGTTCTTTGGAAAAGGTAATGGAATAGACAAACACTGGTAATAATAATTAAGAAAAAAGACAGGAGATTAAAATTGGCAGCAGAGTAAGTAGATGCTACACAGACATGCTTCCAGGACCAAACTAGAATTACAACCAAAATACAAACAAACAAACAAACAAACAAACAAAAACCATCCTGAATAATCAACTAAAAACCATCTGGAAAGTATCCTGATAACCAAAGATGGAAGATTGCATACAAAATCAACATCTGAAATCAATGACATTTTTATACACCAATAATGAACTCTCAGAAAGAGAAGCTAAAAAAGTAATCCCACTTAACTTTGCAACACACAAAAAACTAGGATACCTAGTAATAAATTTAACCAAGGATGTAAAAGACCTGTACTTGGGAAACTATAGGACATTGAAAAATGAAATAGAAAAAGATACAACAAATTGAAGTGTATACCATGTTTATGGATTGGAAGAATTAACATCATTAAAATGTCTATACAGTAGGTCCTCGGGTTATATCAGAGATCCGTTCCTACAGCGTGACCTTAATGCAATTTTCGCCGTAAGTTAGAACCCACCTACATAAGCACCTATGTCACTCACATGGAGCACATACACAACAGTAATGAAGTGAAACAGTAAAAATAAATTAAAAGAAAGATAACAGTTCCTGACCTTTACTTGTGGTAAATAAATAATAAAAAACATAAAGCACATATGTACATACGTTGAAATGATGGGAAAAAATTTTATAAATAGATGGGGAATGGCAATGTAACCACGAAATGATGTATGTTGAATCCGATGTAGCCTGAGGACTGTCTGTACTACCCAAAGCAATCTATAGAGTCAACACAATCCATATTAAAATACCAAAGGCATACTTCATAGAGCTAGAACAAATACTCCAAATATGTGTATGAAAACATAAAAGAGGCCAAACAGCTGCAGCAATATTGAGAAAGAAGAACAAAGTAGGAGGAATCACAATTCCAGATGTCAAACTATACTACAAAGCCATTGTAAAACAACAGCCTGGTACTGGCACAAGAACAGGTGTATAGACAAATGGATGAGATCAGAGACCCCATAAATTGACCCACACCATTAAGGTCGATTAATATTTGACATAGGAGGCAAGAACATACAATGGAGTAAAGATAGTCTCTTCAACAATGGTGTTGGGAAAACTGGACAGACACATGTAAAAAGCTGAAACTAGACCACCAACTTACACCATATACAAGAATAAACTCAAGATGGATAAAAGAATTAAATGGAAGGCATGAAACCATAAAAATCTTAGCAGAAAACATAGGCAGTAAGCTCTCAGACAGCAAATGTAGCAATATGTTTAAGAATACATCTCATAGGGCGAAGGAAACTAAGCAGAAAATAAATGAATGGCATTACATCAAACTAAAAAGCACCTACACAGCAAAAGAAACCACCATCAAAATGAAAAGGGAACCCACTGTATTGAAGAACATATTTGCCAATGATGCATCTGATAAAGGGTTAATATCCAAAATATGTAAAGTACTCATACAACTCAACAAAAAGAAGACAAACAATCCAATTAAAATATTGGCAGAAGACCTGAATAGACATTTCTCCTAATAGGACATACAAATCACCAAAAGACATGTAAAAAATGTTCAAAGTCCCTAATCATCCAAAAGATGAAAATTTAAATGACAATGAAGTATCACTTTACACCTGTCGGAATGGCTATCATCAAAAAAATCCACAGCCGAAACCGGTTTGGCTCAGTGGATAGAGCGTCGGCCTGCGGACTGAAGGGTCCCAGGTTCGATTCCGGTCAAGGGCATGTACCTGGGTTGTGGGCACATCCCCAGTAGGAGATGTGCAGGAGGCAGCTGATCGATGTTTCTCTCTCATCGATGTTTCTAACTCTCTATCCCTCTACCTTCCTCTCTGTAAAAAATCAATAAAATATATATTTAAAAAAAAAATCCACAAACAACAAGACTTGGCGAGGATGTGAAGAAAAGAAAACACTAGTTCGCTGCTGTTGGGAATACCAGTACAGACTGGTGCAGCACTATGAAAAACAGTATGGAGTTTCCTCAAAAAATTAAAAATGGAACTTCCCTTTGACCCCATGATCCCACTTTTGGGAATATATCCTAAAAACTCCAAAACACCAATCAGAAAGAATATATGCACCCCTATGTTCATAGAGCATACAATGGTTAAGATTTGAAAACACCCCAAATGCCCATCAGTAGATGAATGGAAAAAAAAGCTGTGGGACATTTACACAATGGAATACCCTGCAGCTATAAAAAAAAAAGAGGGATCTCTTACCCTTTGGGACAGCATGGATGGACCTGGAAAATATTATGCTAACTGAAATAAGCCAAACTGAGAAAGACAAATATCACATAATCTCACTTACTTGTAGAATCTAGTAAACAAAATGAATTGACCAACAAAATAAGACCTGCAGCATGGAAGCATGAGATTGACATACCACTATATGGAGTTGGTGGAATGAGAAGAGGTAAACCAAAGATCTTATATACTTACTAGAGGCCTGGTGCACAAAATTCATGCTCTGTGGTGGTGGTGGGGGGGGGTCCCTCACCCATCCTGCACCCTCTCCAATCTGGGACCCCAAGGGGGATGTCCGACTGCCGGTTTAGACCCAATACCACGGGATCAGGTCTAAACTGGCAGTTGGACCTCCCACTCACAATCTGGGACTGCTGGCTCCTAACTGCTCACCTGCCTGCCTGACTGATTGCCCCTAACAGCTTCTGCCTGCCAGCCTGATCACTCCCTAACTGCTCCCCGCCAGCCTGATTAACACCTAACTGCTCTCCTGCCAGCCCGATCACCCCAAGGGATGTAGTAGTGCGCAAAGTGGCAGGTGGCAGGGGAGGAGCTCATCCTGGCCTCTACTGCACCTGCCGTTGCTAGGTAGTGCTGTCATGGAGGCAGGAGTGGCTCACGC
Organism: Myotis myotis; assembly: GCF_014108235.1. Classification (NCBI taxonomy): domain Eukaryota; kingdom Metazoa; phylum Chordata; class Mammalia; order Chiroptera; family Vespertilionidae; genus Myotis; species Myotis myotis. The sequence continues at coordinate 119,956,565 of NW_023416313.1, forward strand.
CATTGTAGCTGCACTCACCAGCTGTGAGCCCAGCATCTGGCATTGGTCGAACAGATGAGCGGTGCTCCCACTGTGGGTGCACACTGACCACCAGGGAGTAGCTCCTGCCTTGAGTGCTGCCCCCTCGTAGTCAATGTGTATCATAGCAACCAGTCAACCGATCATTTGGTCGTTCAGTCTCTCAGGCTTTCATATATACAGAACTCTTACATGTTTATACATGCAAAAATATTCAAAATACATTTTTTATGTAGCAAGTAAAATTTGGGTGTTTATAAAATAATATACCATGTATATATATAAACAGGTAATATGCAAATTATCAGAGCATCACGACCAGCTCAACGAGGCTGCATCATGACCACTCAGGAAGAGCTGCACTTGCAGAAGGGCAGGAGGGGACTGCGTGCTGCCCCCAGCCCCAGCAGACACACACACACACACACACACCAGGGGTGGGGACATGCTCCGAGCAGCCGCGTGGCATGGCTCAGAGCACGCCCCCACCCCAGTGGACACACACACACCAGGGGTTGGGGCATATTCCAAGTGGCCGTGCAGCACGGCTCAGAGCATGCCCCCAGTGGATGGTGGCAGCAGCCAGAGTGAAGCAGCCTCAGTCCCAGATTCCTGGCAGAAGCTGGAGCAAAGCAACCCAGGTCCTGGGTGCCAGAGGGAAACCGGTGCCAGCAGCCGGAGGAAGGAAGGCCTATTCTTGCATGAATATTCATGCATTGGGCCTCTAGTATACAAATAAATATAAAAGAATTTAAAGGATATTTTAACATCAGAAAAAATATTTAAATAGATCTTATCAGGAAAGGAAAAAATGCCAACTCAATAAATTAACAAAATGCTTTTGATATTGTTCAATGCCTTTTCATTGTTAAAATATATATGAAACACAGAAAGAATTAGAAAAATCATTAATCTAAATATTTTACCAAAAAAATACATACATGTTATATTTAATGGTAAAAATTTAGAATATTTTATTAAAGTCAGTATTTTTTTATTTCTATTATCATTATTTGTATTCAGCATTACACTGAATATCCTACTCAATTCAACAAGACAGGAAAAATAATTGTAAGTATGAGAATTATAAATGAAAAGGCAAATTTATCCTTTATTTATAGGTGAATATTGCCCACAGACAAAATCCTAAAGATCTTAGAGTTAAAATTGTAGCCCTTCATATATTATACTAGAGGTCTGGTGCATGAGATTTGTGCACGGGGTGGGAGGGTCCCTCAGCCTGGCCTGCACCCTCTCCAATCCAGGACCCCTCGGGGGATGCCTGACTGCCTTTTGCAATCCAGGACTGCTGGCTCCTAACCGCTCGCCTGATGCCTACCTCATCGCCCCTAACCCCTCTGCCTGCCTGCTTGATCCCTAACCACCTCTGCCTGCCTGATCACATCTAACCACCTCTGCCTGCCTGATCACACCTAACCACCTCTGCCTGTCTGCCTGATCACTCCTAACTCCTCCCCTGTTGGCCTGATTGCCCCTAATTACCTCTGCCTCGCCCCACACCCAGGACCCAGAGTTCCCTCCTCCAGCTGGTCGCAGGCACCCAGGACCCAGGCTGGCTTCACCTGGGCCGGTCGCAGCCACATGGGCAGGCAGCTTCAACTGGGCCACAGCTTCAGGCACCCAGGACCACAGGGCAGGCAGCTTGTCCCTCTCCCAGGCCACAACCCCAGCCACTTACACCCAGGACCATGGGACATCAGGCTTGTCTCTCTCCAGGCTGCAGGTGCAGGCGCAGCTGCTGGCGCCTGGGACATGGGGTGGGTGGTTTGTTCCTCTTCCAGTCTGTAGCCTGGCTGGTCCCCATTCCTCTCTCACAAGCTCATTTGTGCCTGGCTGGTCCCCATTCCTCTCTCCCCAGTGTTGAGTGTCTGAGCAGTTCTGACACAAAGGCATGACCACCATTTGCATATTATCTCTTTATTTTATAGGACTAGAGGCCCGGTGCACAAAAATTTGTGCATTCGGGGGGGTGGGGGGGTCCCTCAGCCCCGCCTGTGCCCTCTCACAGTCTGGGACCCCTCAGGAGATAATGACCTGCTGGCTTAGGCCTGCTCCTGGGTGGCAGAGGGCAGGCCAGATCCCTAGGTGCAGCCCCTGGTCTGGCTCAGAGCAGGGCCGATTGGGGAGTTGGGGCGCTGCCCCCTGTCATGCACAGAGCAGGGCAGATTGGGAGGTTGCGATGCCACCCTCAGTCACGCTCAGGGTAGGGCCGATTGGGGGGTTGGGGCACCGCTCCCTGTCACACTCAAGGCAGCTTCGATGGGGAGGTTGTGGCACCACCCCCTGTCACTCACAGAGCAGGGCCCATCAGGGGGTTTGGGGCTCCATACCCTGTCATGCACAGAGCAGGGTCAATCAGGGGGTTGGGGCGCTGCCCCCTGTCACGCACAGAGCAGGGCCGATCAGGGGGTTGAGGAACTCCCCCGTCACTCACAGAGTAGGGCCGATAGGGGAGTTGGTGCACCGCCCCCGTCACACTCAGGGCAGGGCGGATCAGGGGGTTGGGGTGCCACCCTCTATCACCCACAGAGCAGGGTTGATCAGGGGTTTGGGGCGCCGCCACTGTCACACTCAGGGCAGGGCCAATGGGGAGGGGCTCTAACCCGTCACACACAGAGCAGGGCCCATGGGGGGGGGGGAGGTGGGGCGCCGCACCCTGTCACACACAGAGCAGGGCTGATCAGGGGGTTGAGGTGCCGCACCCTGTCACACACAGAGCCGCAGGGCGATCAGGGGGTTGGGGAGCTCCCCCATATCAGGCACAGAGCAGGGCTGATCAGGGGGTTGAGGTGCCGCACCCTGTCACACACAGAGCCGCAGGGCGATCAGGGGGTTGGGGAGCTCCCCCATATCAGGCACAGAGCAGGGCTGATCAGGAGGTTGGGGTGCCTTCCCCTGTCACGAACAGAGCAGGGTGGATAGGGAGGTTGTGGCCCTGCCCCCTGTCACACACAGAGCTGCAGGGTGATCAGGGGGTTTGGGCGCTGCCCCCTGTCACACTGATCCCGGTGCCAGGAGGCCTCGCAGTTCCGCTGATCCCGGTGATGGGAAGCATATTACCCTTTTACTATATAGGATAGAGGCCTGATGCATGGGTGGGGCTGGCTGCTTTGCCCTGAAGGGTGTCCTGGATCAGGGTGGAGGTCCCCACTGGGGTGCCTGGCCAGCCTGGGTGAGGGGATGATGGCTGTTTGCAGCTGGTCACACACCCTTCAGGGTGGGGGTCCCCACTGGGGTGCCTGGCCAGTCTGGGTGAGGGGCTGAGGGCTGTTTTCAGGCCGACTGAAGCTCCCAACTGCTCCTTTTTTTCTTTTCTTTTTTTTATTCTGGGCCAGCTTTAGCTGTGGCTCCAGCTCTGAGGCCTCTGCTGCTGAAAGAAGGTATCTGGTTTGTTTAGGTTCTATAATCGAAACAATGTATAACTCCAGTTCTGAGATCCCGGGCTTGCTGAAAGCAGGTTTCTGGGGTTTTGTTTAGCTTCTATATTTGTTACAATGTTTCAAACTGTAGGCTCAGAGGCTGGCAAGGCAGGCAGGGAATGTTGCAGTCCTCCGTCACTGAAGCAAGCAAGCCTCATGTTAGTTTCAAGCTGCCTGGCTGCCGGCCGCCATCTTGGCTGGCAGTTAATTTGCATATCTCGCTGGTTAGCCAATGGGAAGGGTAGCGGTCGTACGCCAATTACCATGTTTCTTTTTTATTAGATAGAACTAGGGGACTAGTGCACGAATTCGCGCACTTGGAAAGGAACTATGGGCTGTGAGGCTGCAGTGGGAACAGGGGCGGGCCTCGGCCCATCCTCCAGATCCCCACCCAGTCCCTCCCACCGTGGTCCCCAATCTCCTATCTACCAGAAGCCCCACTCCTGCCATCTGACGGCAACAGCCCTGCTTGCACTTGCTTACAGTGCAGGGTGATTGGGGCTGGTGCCAGCAGTGGGTGTGAGTGGCTGTTATGGCCCCAATCACCCCTCAGGAGCAGGGGGAGGTGGAGAAGCCCTGAGGTGTGATCAGGGCTGGCAGCTGCCGCTCACAACCACTGACGGCACCCAATGATTGGGACCAGGCAGCTCTAGTGCTGGCAGCAGGTGTGAGCGCCTGGCAGGACTGTGGCATGTGGGAGCTAAGAATTTTCATTAACCACCAGAGGCTTGCTCTGATGACAGCGACCAGCTCCCCACCTTGGTGTGGCACCCCTGCTCACCTGCTCCACCATCCTTCTGCAGCCGATGCCTGTCATGTTCCGTCACACCCCCTGGTGGTTACTGTATGTCATAGCGACCAGTTTTTCAATTGTTCGGCTGTTCAGTTTTCTGCCGTTCAGTCTATTTGCATATATATAAATTTTGCAATGATATAGATGCATTTGACACCCTCCATGGTTTTCATGCTATAATTGTCATATGTATATACATCTATATATATAAAACCCTAATCTGCAAACAGACCAAATGACAGAACAACTGAACAATTGGTCGCTATGACGTGCGTTGACCACCAAGGGGTGTGTGCAGAACATGCAGGTGTCAGCCGTGATGGGATGGTGGAGCAGGTGAGTGGGGGCACCAGACCAAGGCAGGGAGCCAGTCACTGTCATCAGGGTGAGCCTCTGGTGGTTACTGAAAATTTTATGCTCTCGCTCACCACTGTCCCACTGGGCCCTCACACTTGCTGCCAGTGCTAGTCCCGCTCACATCTACTGCTGGGGCCAGAGCACCATTTGCACCTGCTGCCAGCACCTGGCACCAGCCCAGATCACTCGGTGCTGTCAGGGAGTGCAAGCGGTGGCTGCCAGCCCCAATTGCCCCTCAAGGCTTCTCCACCTCCCCCTGCTCCTGAGGGGCAATCGGGGCTGGCAGCCATCTCTCGCACCCACTGCCGGCAATGGCCCCACTTTCACCCGCTGCTGACACAGAGCTGCTGCACGCACCCACTGCTGGTGCCCGGCACTGGTCCTGATCACTCGGTACCATCAGCGGGTGTGAGCAGTGGCTGCTGGCCCCGATAACCCTGGAGCAGGGCCACTGTTGTCAGCACATGGGCACAGCAGTGGCAAGAGTGGGGCTGCCAGCAGACAGAGGACTGGGGTCCACAGCAGGAGGGGCTAGGTGGGGGCACAGAGGATGGGCCGAGACCTGCACCTGTGCCCACTGCATCCTCATGGCCCACAGTTCCTTTCAAGGTGCACAAATTCGTGCACTGGACCCCTGTATGTTTATAAACATCACAAGACATTGTTACAATTTATGCCTTAAACAAGAATATACACTTTAAAAACATTAAGAGGAAAATATAATCCTTTCAATTTTTCCTTTTTTTAATCACTTCTGGTGGTCTTCTTTCCTTCTTAAACATCTGGTAACAGTTCCTTAAATCATGACAAGCTTCCTTGAGCATTTCTTGTAACTGGAGCATTTCTTGTAATTTAGCATTGCCGGTTCTGTTAGCAATAAACTTTCTTAGTTTTCTATAATCTGAGATTTCTTTTTATGTTTTATTATCATTACTATTTCAGAATATTTTATCTGAGTATAGAATTCTGTGTTGGCATGGTCTTTTTTCCTTCAGTACTTTGAATATATTGACTTTTGGACTCCATTGTTTGATAAAATGTCAACAATCATTTCAATGATTACTGCCTTACATATAATGTATTATTTTCCTCTGTCTGTTTTAAAGACTTTTATCTCTGGTTTTCTTCAGTTGACTATGACGTTCTTAGACATATATTTCTGCCTATTATGCTACTTGAGATTTATTGAACTTCTTGAATCTATAAATTTATGCCCTTTACCAAATTTGGAAAAGTTTCTACCATTATTTATTAAAGTAATATTTTTTACTCATTAACGTTCTCCTATACTTCTAGGTCTCTAATTATGCATATGTTAATATTTTTATATTATTATACAATTCTCTATTGATATTATATGTTCTATGTTATTCTACAGTCTGTATTCATTTTATGTCCAAACACTTTTCAATCTGTTCTTCATATGGAATAATTTATATTGATAAATTTGAAGCTAATTATAATTTCCTGTCTTGTTCATTTAATTGTTAAGCCTATCCAATGAATTTTTATTTATGTATTTTATTTCTCAGGTCTAGAATTTCCATATTTTGTAGTTTTTATTCTACTGCTGAAATTTAAACTTTTTGTCTATTATGAGCATATCCTTTATATCACTGAGCATTGTTATAATTGCTGCTTTATAAACCTTGCCTGATAATTTCAACATCTGGGAGTTGGTTTTTGTTAATTTCCTTTACTAGAGAATGGGTTATATTTTCCTATGTCTTTGAAACTAGAATAATATTAGTTGTACCCTGGACATTGTGAATATCATGTTATGAAGTACTATATTGTTACAGTCTTCCAAGGAGTGTGGACTGTTCCTATTTTTTTATAAGACAATTAAAATGGTTAGATTGAAACTGAAAACTCTATATCTTGGATGGCAGCTCAAATCTCAGTTTACTTCTTTTATCTCTAGCCTAGCTTCTCAGAGTCTGCCTTATATACATTTTACTCAAGTTTCAACAAGATTTAGACAGAGTTTTTACAGAGAATTTGGGGAAAACTTCCTGGACTCTCCTTGCTGAGATTCCTCCTTAACTTCCTGCTTTGGTTTACCTTTCGTGCCTTCAAGTGTTTCTTTTATATTTTCTTTTCTTTCTTGTTATTTATTTATTTTGTATTTTTATTTTTCAAACACATAACACTATTATATGTAGGAAGTTTGATCTGATAGGAGCTTATTTGGCTATTACCAGAAGTGGAACCAATATTTTGCATTTTACAAAGTATTTGTAATTATAAAAGATTACCACAAATTTCTAGGTAAAATGTCAACATAAGTTATTATATACCATCTAGAGGCCTGGTGCACAGATTCATGCACATTGAAAAGAAATTAATTAGAAGAAAGATTCATGTGGTAATTATGTTACTGCAAAAATTACCTGTCAAAATACTATATATAATATAGTATTATAAAATACAAAATATTTTAATATCACCATTTGCCCTTTCTCTATAATAGAAGTGTCAGAGATGAAAGAAAATTAGTAAAATGTATATGAAAATAATATAAAAATTGATTAATAAACAATAATAACATGATATATAAACAACAAAGACATGGTATAAAAATAACAAAAACATGATATGAAAACAACATTGATAAAAACAATGATTGAAAAATTGATTAATAAATAAACAACAAAAACATGATATAACAAAAACAAAGACATGGTGTAAAAACAACAAAAACATGATATAAAACAACATTATTGGTGCCAGGGAGAGCTTTATATGTATTGTGCATGCACAGGTAAAGTTTATTTTTAAATTGCCAGTGCACGTCATATGTACCACCCAGGCAGTCGGTTAGATGGTTGGACGGACAGATGGTTGGTCACTTTTATATATACTAGAGGCCTGGCACACAAAATTCGTGTTCTAGTACAGTCCCTGGGCCTGGCCTGAGATCAGGGTTATTTTCCACAGCTGCCTGAAGCTGGCCCCACCCCCTGCCGCCACCCACCCCCTATTCCACATTTACCATTTGGTGACAGCTGGGGGAAAGTACCAAGAGGTTGGCTGTTCCCGCCTGCTCACTGGCCCCAGCCTCACAGCGGGTAGCCATCAGATGATCAAAGCCTGCTCACCAGGGAAAAGGAGCAAGACATGGTTAGTGCACCTCATAGTGACTGGTCCAGCGGTTGTTCTGGTTGTTCTGTTAGGCTCAATTTGTATATTACCCTTTTATTATATAGGATAGAGGCCTGGTGCATGGGTGGGGGCTGGCTGGCCTTCCCTGAAGGGGGTCCAGGATCAGGGTGGGGAGAGCCCATTGGGGGGTGGAACTGCCAGGGCAGGGGCAGCGGGGTTTGCAGGCTGGCCCTGCCTCCAATCAGAGTGGGGGTCTCCACTAGGGGATGGGGCCGGCCTGAGGGAGGGACCATGGCAGTTTTCAGGCTACCTTGGCCCCCAATTGGGGTGGGGGTCCCTGTTGGAGGGTGGGGTCAGCCTGGGCAAGGGGACAGGGGTGGTTTGCAGGCCAGCCAAGCCCCTGGCTTTGTCAGGAAGGATGTCCAGAAGACATTCTTTTTTTAAAAAAAAAAATAATTTTTTTTTAAATATATATTTTATTGCTTTTTTACAGAGAGGAAGGGAGAGGGATAGAGAGTTAGAAACATCGATGAGAGAGAAACATCGATCAGCTGCCTCCTGCACACCTCCTACTGGAGATGTGTCCACAACCAAGGTACATGCCCTTGACCGGAATCGAACCTGGGACCTTTCAGTCCGCAGGCTGACGCTCTATCCACTGAGCCAAACCGGTTATGGCCAGAAGACATTCTTGAATGAGCAAGCATATTTATGGATAGAAAAACTCAATAAAGTAAAAAACATTAGTTCTTCAAAACTTAGTTAATAAATTTAAAGTAATTTTTATTAAGAGTTCAAGAGGGTTTTTTTAATTCACAAGCTGATCCTGAAATTTTTGTGGAGAAGAAGTTTAAAGAACTAGAACAATGACCATGTATTATACCAAAACTTTTAATAAAGTTATGTTACATATTGTATAGCAGTGAGACACACAAATAGACTAGTGGCACAGCACAGAGAGTGCAGAAAGAAGACCAGATATATTGCAAAAGTGACAATATATATCAGTAGAGAAAAAGGTGAAAAACTCAAATACTGCTGGAACAATTGACTAATCATAAAGAACTAGAGAAAAATTATATACACATGCAAAAATAAATTCCAGCTGCATTAAAAATATAAATGTGAAGGATAAGATCTTTTAAATTTAGAAAATAATGTGGAAAGATAATTTATATCATTTGGGGGAGTTATTTCTTAAATTGGACAATGAAAAGTACAAATTATGATTGAAAATATGGAATAGATTAAAAGTTAACATTTACTGTACATAAAAAAATAATGAATACGAGTGAATAAGTTACTAAATAAGATAATTCACTGAATTGGGAAGGTTATATACTATGAAGATAAGGTACAAATAATTAGAATAAGTAGGTACTGAAAACTCAATCAAAAGAAAAAGATACACAACACATGGGCAAAGGACAGGAAAAGGAAATCATTGACAACCTGATCCTTCAGTTCCTATGGAAGAAAAATTTAAAGAATTAAAAACAAGGACTTTCCATATAAAATACCAAGACATTATTAAACTATACTTTAATTTCTTTGTTTCTTGGGCATGATACATTTTAAAGGCTATGTCTACCTTCTGGGAGGAATTTATTTCCAATGCTCCATCTAAAATATTGGCGCAGCCTTCTAATATCTGTGGCACCTTGCCCAATAAGTCATGTTTATCATCTGGACATTTTCTGGCACATGTGGGTCAACCTCAGTGTGCTTTCAATAGGCCTCATAGATACCTTCTAAAAATTCAGAAAGATCTTCATTTGGTTTCTGTTGAATGGCCTGTATCATATTCAAGCTTTTCTATTTATACATTCCTTTAGTAAGCCCTTCTGGTATGCACCTTTTGTAATGTTCTAAGGAGTCTAGGTCCTATCATTTGGATCTCAGTTGGGCTCTGTCAAGGGAATCACTCCTGGAGTTGAGGGTCTCATTGGGATTCTCTTGATAGAGGCAATAAGCCTGTTCATTAACCTTATCTATAAACTAGAGACCTGATGCATGAAACTTGTGCAAGAGTAGACCTTCCTTCCCCCGGCTACTGGCACCAGCTTCCCTCTGGCACCTGGGACCCGGGCTTCCTTCACAACCCCGGCTTCATCTGGAAGGTCATCCAGAAGGACGTCTGGTCTAATTAGAATATTACACATTTATTATTATAGATAGCTACCTTTTATTTCCTATCTGGAGGATGTTAGGAGAGCCTGTATGTCTGTCCAGTTTGCATGGTGAGTAGAAAAAATGGAGGTAATAAAATGGCCCAATTTCTGAGGATCCTCCTGATATGAGGTCTTGGAATTGTTCCAGTTCAGTAAATCTGAAATGGAAAATGGAGTATGGGACAAAAGTAGCCAGTAGGCTGGCCTTCACAGTTTATTTTGCCTATAAGATATCACCTCAAAAAGAATTGTCCTGCTCTAGATAGGGATGCTCCCTGGCCAAATTGGGTGCCCTGTCAGGTCTTTGAAGGGGAGACTATTCTTTCATCACACAGGGGTAGGGCCCTGTCTCCAGTTTCAGGGCATTAAAGCATCTCCTCATTTTCTTTTTCTTCTGGTGTCTTACTATCAGGGAGTGATTTTGAAGCCAATTTCCTTCTCTATGTCTTTAGTTTGTTTTCTTTCTTTGCCAAATTCTTATTATGTAAAAACATAAATGCCTGAGCATATGGGATTCCATCTGATTTCCCAGACTATTAGCAAAACAATTCCAACTGCATGACAATGTAGTAACATAGGGAACCATTTAAGAGTTATTTTTCCCGTAGTCTAAATTATGAATGTCAAGCAGTGCTACAGTACAAAACCAATTCCTTCATAGTCATTGGTTCATAGTTGTACATGGACCAATCTACTAAAATTTGGCCCAGTGGGCTCCCTTGAGGTGTTGAAACAGAATAAACTCTGATGGCACAAAAGTACAAATGAAAAACCATAACCATAGAAAGACTCTAGACAAAGTAGGTACATGTAAACAAAACTTAGGATCCAAATTCCATTATTTCAAATGAATGCTCACAAGCAAGTCTTAACATCTTATCTTTTGCCAAATGATACCATAAGTGGTCCTAACTTGGCCCAAAGGGCATGAAGCCCAAGTGGCAGGAATAGAGGACACCCCCCACCCTGTGTGCATACTGGTTTGACTTGCCCAGCCTTGGGGTCCATCTACTTCCCAGAAACATGTTTTATTTCACCAGCCAAGCATTTTGGGCATCTGGAGCCTTGCAAAGGAGTGCAGAGAAATTCTCTGAGAAAAACTTTATGCAGCTACTGGAAAATACCTACAGTCCCATTCCAAGGTTGGCCTGCCACAGGCAGCTGGAACCCCAGACTGGCCCTCTAGGACTTACCGAGTTCCACATTGTCCTGGCAGTGTCATTAAAAAGTGTAACCAAAAACACAGATTAAGCTGTCTACCATAACAAAAGCCAAATTGGTGAGGCAGGTGCTGGTGTAAAGGAAAGGTTTTATTCAGATGCTGTGCAACCTGAGAGAATAGTGAACTTCAGTCTCAAAGATCATCTCACCTTCCTGTTTAAGCCCGAGATTCTAATAGGGATAGAGAGGAGAGGGCTTTTTTCTCTATCCTATTATCTTTCTAGCTTTTGGCACACTTGGTGGAATACCTCCTCCTATGACACTTTGGCTAATGGGGGAGACTCTTTGTACTCCATGACTAAGTAGCAGTATTGGTCATGTGGCCTGATTCAGTCATGGAATAGAGTTTTTAGAGTAGCACAAAGAACATCACCATGGAATCAAAGAATTTTTCAGTCAGAAGGAAACTTATAGATCATTCTAGTACAACCTCTTCATTTTAAGGAAGAGAAAGCAGAATCTTACTACCCATCAAAACACATTAATATTTATTGGGAGCATATTAAAATAACTAGTAAGTAAACTGGTTCCAAAAAAGGTTTCTTACATACAGTAAAGTCCCAATGGATGGGAAAGTAAGGGATCAATACATCTCTAGTGGAAAAATTACTTTATAGAAAGACTTCACCATAAAAATCTTATTATCCCTATTTTCTCAAGAGAACTCAAGGTCAGCCAACTGCTTTTATATAAGGCATCTGGCCACATGGCTTCCATTTAACTGGCACTATAATAGGGGTTCTTTGTCAGTGACTTGCTTCCAATCCTCCCAATCAGATCCCCAGTTACTACAACTAGGTAAAATAAAAATGCCATTTATTCTCATTGCTGAATTTTAGTATTTTTAAAAATATATTTTATTGATTTTTTACAGAGAGGAAGGGAGAGGGATAGAGAGTTAGACACATCAATGAGAGAGAAACACCAATCAGCTGCCTCCTGCACACCCCCTACTGGGGATGTGCCCGCAACCAAGGTACATGCCCTTGACTGGAATTGAACCTGGGACCCTTCAGTCTGCAGGCCAATGCTCTATCCACTGAGCCAAACTGGTCAGGGCTGAATTTTAGTATTTTTAAATTAGCTTTTCTCTGAGAAGTTAAGGAGTAGAGCATAAAGAGGAACAATTTTAAAAGAAATATTTTTTTGATTTCACAGAGAAAGGGAGAGGAAGAGAGAGTCAGAAACATCAATGAAGAGAGGAAATCATTGATTGGCTGCCTCCTGCACACCCCCTACTGGGGTTTGAGCCTACAACCTGGGCACGTGCCCTTGACTGGAATCGAACCCTTCAGTCCACAAGCTGACACTCTATCCACTAAACCAAATCGGCTAGGGCAAAGAGAAATAATTTGCAAACAATTTTCTTCATAGACAAAGGCATGCTATTAACTATAAAATAATAGAACCCAGGAGTCAGACCTTGTTCCAACCTCCCAGTCATTCAAGAAATCCCACCTAAAACATGAATGACCTATTATATAATTAAAGCTAATTGTATAATAGTTATATAATAAATATAATTATGTATTCTTTTTATTGGGGTACAGTTGGCATTTAATATCATATTATTTTCAGCTATACAACATAATGATTCATTATCCTAATAAAAGACAAAAAGGGTAATTAACCATACCTCCACTATGCTTCCCATTGGCTAATCAGCAAGATATGCAAATTGACTGCCAACCAAGATGGCTGCCGGCAGCCACCAGCTGAAGCGAGCAGGAGGCTTGCTTGCTCCAGTGATGGAGGAAGCCAAGGTTCCCCGACTGCCACAGCCTGGCTCTGAGCTCCGAAAGCAACAAAGTTTCAATTATAGAAGGTAAACAAACCCCAGATACCTGTTTTCAGCCAGCCGCGGCCTCAGAGCTGGAGCAAGCAGGACAGCAACAAAGTTTCAATTATAGAAAGTAAATAAGTCCCAGAATAAAAAAAAAGAAAAGAAAAGAAAAAAAGGAGAGGCTGGGAGCTTCAGTCATTGGCCAGCCTGAAAATGGCCCTCAGCCCCTCACCCAGACTGGCCAGGCACCCCAGTGGGGACCCCCACCCTAAAGGGGGTGTGGCCAGCCTGAAAACAGCCATCAGCCCCTCATCCAGGCTGGCCAGGCACCCCAGTGGGGACCCCCAACCTGAAGGGGGTATGACCAGCTGCAAACAGCCATCAGCCCCTCACCCATGCTGGCCAGGCACCCAAGCAGGACTCCCACCCTGATCCGGGACACCCTTCAGGGCAAACCAGCTGGCCCCCACCCGTGCACCAGGCCTCTATCCTACATAATAAAAGGGTAATATGCAAATTGACCCTAACAGCAAAGCGACTGGGAATGACTGGTCACTATAACACACACTGACCACCAGGGGGCAGATGCTCAATGCAGGAGCTGCCAGTGTGCTCCCACATTGGGGAGCTCTGCTCAGCCACAAGCCAGGCTGATGGCTGCCAGTACAGCGGTGGTGGTGGGAGCCTCTCCTGCAGTGCTAAGGATGTCCGACTGCAGCTTAGGTCTGCTCCCCACTGGCAAGTGGAAATCCCCCGAGGGCTGCGGGGCTGCCAGAGGGATGTCTTATTGCCAGCTTAGGCCCAATCCCTCAGGAGCAGGCCTAAGCCAGCAGGTGGTCATCCCCCTAGGGGTCCCAGATTGCGAGAGGGCACAGGCCGGGCTGAGGTACCCCCTCCCCTGAATGCACAAATTTTTGTGCACCGGGCCTCTAGTCCTATATAATAAAAGCCTAATATGCAAATTGACCAAACAATGAAACAACAGGTGGAAAGATCAGTCACTATGACATGCACTGACCATCAGGGGCAGATGCTCAATGCAGGAGCTGCCTCCAGCCCACAGGCTCCAGGCCAGCCAAGGCAGATACCAGCAGGGTCCCCTGATTGCCCTACTGGTTGCCCCACAGATTGGCCCTGATTGCTGGCTAGGCCTAAGGACCCTACCCATGTATGAATTTCATACACTGGGCCTCTAGTTTGTATATATTGCAAAATGATCATGTCTAATTAACATCTATTGCCATACATGGTTACAAATTTTTTTCTTGTGATGAGAACATTTAGCATCTACTCTCTTAGCAACTTTCAAATAGCAATCAAGTATTATTAACTACTAGAGGCCCGGTGCATGAATTCGGGGAGTTCATAGTAAGGCTTATATTTTCAGAGCCTTTCTGGTCCCTCAGCCTGGGCCCAATTGGGGCCGGCCAGGGGAGGGACTGCAGGAGGTTGGCTGGCTATGGAAGGTTGGCTGTGGGAGTGCACAGACCAACAGGGGGAAGCTCCTGTGTTGAGCGTCTGCCCCCTGGTGGTCAGTGTACATCATAGCGACCAGTCAACCAGTCATTTGGTCAACCTGTCATAACAGTCACTTGGACTTTTATATATATAGATAGTCACCATGCTGTACTTTATATCCCGTGATTTATTTACTGTATAACTCCAAGTTTTGAACCATTTTACCCATATCATATTATCCTATATAATAAGAGAGGAATATGCTAATTATCCATTATGCCCTGAGGCGTAATGACCAAGCATATCACAACCAGATCATAGATCAACAGGAGGGTGGGCCAGCAAGGTACAAGCTGTCTGCGGAGAGCTACAGGAGCGGGCAGAACAGCAAGCTATGAATGGGGGAGGGGGAAGGAGGCGGGGAAGCTATAGGAGGGCAGCAGTGACCTACTGGCTACAAGCAGGTGGCAGAGAGCTACAGGATGGGGCAGGGCAACAAGCAAGAGGGAGGCAGAGAACTACAGGAGAGGGCAGGGCAACAAGCTATGGGGGAGGGAGCGGGGGGAGCTACAGAAGGGCAGGGCAGTGGGCAGAGAGTTACAGGAGGGTGACAGCAACTTACTGGTGCACAGATTCATGCACAGGGCTACTAGTTCTTAAATAATAAATAACTATGATGATAGGAATAATAATGACTCAAGTGTATTGGGTGCTACTAAGCTGAGTATTTGACATGCACTGTATTATTAAATCCTTACAAAGAACAGTGGAATGGATACTATTATTATTTTATTTGCTAGATAATAACATTAGACTTTTAGAAAGTAAGTATAATTTGTCCAAGATTACACAAATTAGAACAGGGATTCAAATTCAGGCTTAAATCCTATATTATCTGATTTACTACATCTTATTGTAGTTGTTTATATTTTTACCTCTCAGTTAAATTGTAAGAATCTCCAATATGTTTAATACCCATCCCTTGTATCTGAATTATGAGTGCTCAGATATTTGTTTTCAGTGGAATCTATGTTAAATCTTGATCATTTAATCAATCTTACTTGTTTAGTCCACCTGGATTTGCATAGATGTCTTTTTTGTCTTCATGGAGCCATTGACAAATATATTGAACCATATATTTTTATATATGTAACTCTGTAACATTCCCCTGAGACTCTTCTTTTTGAGATAATGTTCATGTCTTTGATGTATGGTTGTTCACAAACTGGATCTTTCTAACTAGATTACTTTTTTCAACATTTCTTCCTACATACACCAAATTTTTTTCTGAGTGCCAACTATCATTACTATCATCATTTCTACCTGAGCACCTACATTCTACCATGAGAGAATTTTCCAATGAATTTTAAAATTATGATTACATTAGGTTTACATTAATGCACTAGTTTAACAGCAATCAGTTTATCAAACAAAAAAGGAAATAAGTTGCTTCCTTTTCTTTGTGTACAACACAGGCTCACCAATTTCTATTCTGAGCACTCACAGTTGCATTTAATAATACATTCTAGTTTTACTGATGCAGATTGTGTTAAATTTACCAGAATAACTTTTCCGTCAACCTAACACCTACAATAGTGTTTTTCAATTTATATTTTTAAAAAAGCTTTTACAAAATGTGAGAGTGCAGTGAATCCCCTGCTGGAAGATGTTCACTTTAGAAGGCACAGCAAATGGGATTGCTGAACTTACACCAGGTCTTCTGTCTCTATGTCCAGAGCTCTTGCACCATTCCATGGCAAAGTGGAAACAGAAAACAATCAGGCTTTGTGGTTTCTTAGAAACATCATCCAGAAGTGGAGACTGCGGTGCATTTTAAGTGTTTGGGAGACTCGGCAATCATCTCCCTGTTCCTCTTGCATTTCAATCTCCTTCTATTGAGGTTGTTCTTTACTTCCAAGTGCAGAGGTCACTATCCCTGATTACAAAGATGAAAGCAAAAATATATTTACATGCATAAGATTTTACATTGCTTTCAATACTCTTATACCTGCAACTTTTGACCTGGAAAATTTCTCCAAAGATTTCAAACTGCAACATTCAACACGGAAAATATTTCAGATAGCTTTCTAAGAGTTATAAAGTAGATTTTTAATGCTTGATTGGTAGGAAGGGTACTGTGTTTATAGTTCTAAGGTAGAACCCTGCACAACTGCTTTGTGCTTTTTCTCACAGGACACAATTTTAAAGCTCTTCCTTCC
Source organism: Myotis myotis (assembly GCF_014108235.1). Lineage (NCBI taxonomy): Eukaryota > Metazoa > Chordata > Mammalia > Chiroptera > Vespertilionidae > Myotis > Myotis myotis. Next base: position 119,973,130 of record NW_023416313.1, read on the forward strand.
TCTGTGCCACAAACCTGTTTACAATAGTTTCTCCCCTCCATAGCACTTGCCACAGATAGGTAAGTATGAATAATGACAACAAAAATTAAACTAAATTTCTAGCCCTAGCTGTTTTGGCTCAGTGGATAGAGCATCAGCCTGCAGACTAAAGGGTTCGATTTCAGTCAAGGGCACATGCCCAGATTGTGGGCTTGATCCCCAGTGGGGTGTGTGCAAGAGGCAGCTGATCAATGATTCTCTCTCATCATTGATGTTTCTCTTTCTCTCTCCTCTCCCTTCCTCTCTGAAATCAATAAAAATATATTAAAAATTAAAAATTAAATCTAAATTTTCATTAATAAAGAAAAAACTCAAGTCAGGTCTCTGGAGGAAAATCACAAGGATTAATTATATTATAGGAGTTGATATCTTTCTTCATTTTCCTTTCCAGCAATTTTGCAAATCTACTTTTCCACATTTTTTAAGAAATATAAGAACTCACAAGTTCCACAGTCAGAAAATCCTGACAGTCTCCGATAGCTGAATAATGGATGACGCTGCACTGTTTACTTAGCTGGGAGAGGAGAAAGAGGGTTATAGACAGTTTCAGATAAAGAGCCGGAGTCTCACACCCTCTTGTGCTAGACCATGGTGAGTAGAGTATCCTGGCCTCTCTTCTTTTTCTGTCCATCTACAAAATATATATGGGAACAACAGTTCAGAGTGAAGTTTATTATAGCTTCATGCCCATACTTGGATTCTATTCTATGTCATGTGAGTGCTTCTTTCAGTAAGGGGCTAAGACTTGGAGCACAGATGGTTAAGCATTCCTGTCCCACCAGTCTCCCATCCCTTACTGTACCATCACTTGAAAGAATCTTCCTAATATATAATGTCACACATACTCATTGATTGAAAAACTGATTAAAATATAAGGCTATAATTAGCAAAGTTTAAGGTTTTCTTCTCAATAAAATTCACTATTTCATAGCTGATTAATTCACATTCCTATATTCCTCTACAGGGCCTACCATATCAAATCAGTGTAGATGAAGGCTGTCAAGGTGTTTGTCTTCTGAGAGGTTTTAATGAAAAGCTCCCACAATGCCTGTCACAAATACCTAAAATTCCACCATTAGAGATTCACTCTTTTGGTTCTGGAAGCATTTTAATCCCTGGGGGCCCTATTAAAATGCAAAACTCTGAGAAGAATAACAGCATTAAAAGCTATTATTAACTGACAGCAAGAAGGTTCTTGGGAATTGGACACAGGATTGAGCCTACGGAATGAGGACAGGAAATCAGGACATAAAGAGAGGTAAGGTAAGATGGTAGCAAGAATAAACTTCACTTCACAATTTTTCAGGAGCAAGGCAGCCTAATTTCTGGTATTCCTTACACTAAGGGAATTTCATTCAAGGTGGGCTAACAGGCACAATATACGCTATTTATTTTCTGTTGTGCTAAAGGACAAAATAAGTATTGACACAAATATTTATGCAGAATTCTGACTTTAGTTAAATATACTTAATCTAGCTGTTGCCCCTAGACTTTCTCCTCCAATGCTTTGAAGTAGTCAATTGGACTTGTCAATAAGGGCTTTATTTAAGTCATGATTTATGCTCATGTTCAACCATTCCTTCTGGGAAAATACTAGAATCAATTCTACAATGGTGGAGTTGACCAGATATATCGAATATTTCTCTATTTTGGGAGATAGGAATACAGGAACTTTCCTTTTTCATTTGCTTTTAAAATTGTACATTTTACACAGAGCAGGATTTGACTTAAACATGTAAGTGATTTTAACTAATAAGGACTCTGAAAGGTGAACATGGTGGATGGTGCACCCAAGTAGGATAAAAGCCATCTCAGATGGTGATTAAATAAAATTGAATTTATTTAAGGGAAGGGGTTGGAGGATGCGATATCTAAAGGGAAGGGCTACAAAGCACTGAGCCAAGGTGATATTGGGACCATGATGGCAGTCCCCAGGAGCTGGAGTTTCATCCTTATATGCAGTCACTGGTGAGAAACTTGTCTTCAGTGGGTTTGGGGGCTGAGCTGGTGGGCTTGGAATGGGTATGGAATGCAGTTGTGTGATCAGGTGCCTTCGGGACAATTTCAGTTCCTTGCATGGGCTGACTCCTGGTGTCCAGCAAGTTTTCCCTGGTCTTTTGTTCTCCAGTGGCAGGAAGCTTACAAATGGTCATTAAGGATTGCATTTCCCTATCGGCCTAACAGATTGTAGAAGAGAAGAACTTGAAACCTACTGAAGATGCCTTTCTGAATTTTAGAAAAATCTGTCTCCATCCAACAAGTTGCTGACTTGTATCAGTAGGAAATGGTCCTGGAATCTTCAGAGATGATTTCTTCACTGAAACAGTAATCTAAACCCTATAAGTTTAAAAAATACCCAAAAAGACTGAAGTTCTGTGTTATTTTTATGTAGTGGTTGGTGTGTGTGTGTGTGTGTGTGTGTGTGTGTGTGTGCATGCATGCATTTACAAATAAAGATGTACAGTGGGGGGAAAATGCAGTGGGACATTATTTTTTTTTTCCAGAAAGATAATTACTTGAAGGTGTTATACCTCTGGGGAGAAAGCATAGACTGAGGCAATACATTTTTATACTTTTCTCATGAACCTGAAATAAAAGGTGATAGAGGTGATTTTTGTATGTGTTTTGTTATTGTTGTTGTTGTCATTTTTATAGTAAGTAGACAGAACTATTTGACTCAAACCCAGACACAACTCAAAGAACTTCAAAATGCAGTCAAGATCTGCTCAGTGAAGGGTGACTTGTCAAGTTCTTGCTGGTGGATTCATGTTCTTTCATGGAGTTGAAAGGGGAGCATTCTGGGGAATTCATGCATGGGAGGTTAAGGTTTTGTGGTAAGGTTCTTTGTAGAAGCAAAATTAAAGGACTGCCCCTGGATTCCCAGTGTCCCACTTCCATCCATCCTGCCATGTAAGAAGTCCAACCTTGTCTTTATCAAGCCCACTACAAAAGCCAAGGTCCAAAAGGTCTGTGCCATTCGTTCATTCCAGTTTAGCCTGTCCCCATATGGCTAGCTTAGTCTGTTCCTGGTTGCACGCAGGCTGGTGCTGTGCCCAGGCCCATACTTAGTCCAAGTGGCTGCTAGGGCCACATGGTTACTATAAAATGTGTGAATGAATGGGGCAAGCATGTGTTATAGAGGGAAAGAAAAAGAGCCACTTCTTTGTTAGGCTGATTATATTTATTTCTGGCTTAGGACAAACTAGGCACTTCTTCAAACTCGCCAATCAATTTCCAAGTTTTCTCGGGCTTCTGATGGGTCCACATCCTAACCAATCTATTTTCTAGATATTCTGGGGTACTGTGTCCCTTGTCCAATCCAATTCTTTTTCTGGGATAGACAAGCAGGTCTCTATAGTTGCCATCTTGGTGTCTACTTGGCACACACCCAGCAGAAGATTTTCTTTGTTTATAGACCTCCCCCAGTATGCCAATATAGAAGGTTTGTGTCCTGAGGGCAGAGGATACCCTGGAAAGTGTGTGAACCTGTAACTTTCTGGTGAAGTAGGCTCTCTATTTCACTATGTTTAATAATATCTGATTTCTTTTGCTTCCTTCTTTTATTAATATCTAGCTATCTACACTAATAAAGTCAGCAAGGGGCTTCTAACCAAAGAAGAAAAGAATGGTCTAGAAAATAAATCCCTTGAGTAAGCCTCAAAAAAATTGTAGACTTATTTATTTAAATCTTGACTCAAATATTGTCTTCACACTAAGTGAATAACTTGCAGCTGTAGCTAGTTAAGGATTGATATTATATTATTAATGCCTATATTATTTTAACAAAGAGATATACTTCTGTAGAGAAAGTCTGATCAAGTAAGGTACCTTTGCACACTCATCTCTATTATCTGAGTCTGATGGAAGATTTCCACTGACCTGTACTACGCCATCATAGGCACCACTCACACATAATGTACTCCATTTATGACACCCCAGAAGAACAAAACACAAAAGTAAGAAGGAAATTCTGAGGAAAAGTAAGAAGGAAATTTTTCTGAGGAAATTCAGGATTATCTTAGGCTGATACAAAGGTTTGGAAGCCCACACCCTACCAGAAAAAAAAACAGGAAATCAGTGTCTTTCTTACCATTGTTAAGTAGCCTTTATATGTGTGAAAAACAGCAAGCTCCTTTTCCTCTGAGCACTGCAAAGGCCTCTATGCTCTCTCCAGAGTAAGAAGTGGAGCAAGGGCCCATGGGAGTCCCTTGAAGTTGCCTTCAATAGCCACTTCTGAAAGTCAGAAGTAATGATGGATCCAGTGTCTGGAGACTGTCAATATCTTTATTGTAGATATGGAGGTACATGCACACACATGCTGTGTTTTATGATTCTTAAAAAGTCAGTTTTGCCCTAGCTGGTTTGGCTCAATGGATAGAGTGTTGGCCTGTGGACTGAAGGGTCCCAAGTTTGATTCCAGTCAAGAGCACATACTTTGGTTGCAGGCTCCTCCCCTGCCCAGGCCCTGTTTGGGATGCATGCAGGAGGCAACCAATAGATGTGTTTCTCTCACATCAATATTTCTCTGTGTCTTTCCCTCTCTCTTCCACTATTTCTAAAAATCAATGGAAAAATATCCTGGGGTGAGGCCAAAAAAACATAAAAAATAAAAAGGCAGTTTCATTTGTTGATAAGAATCACAAGCATTAATTAAATTAACAAATATTGAATACCTATTAGGTTCAAGGCATGTGCTAAATACTAGGAAGAAAAAAATAAGAGAGAGTGTCTGCCACTTACTCTAGGCTAGGAAACTATTCAAGAAAATAATTACAGTATAGAGTCAGTCAGCCAAAGGAAACCTTATGGCTGGCAGGATGGGATTGAGGGAGAGAGTATGAGTAAGTAAGGGAGTGAGAGGGGCATGTGTGGATGTGTGGGGTGTGTGTGTGTGTGTGTGACAGTTATATCTCTCAGGAATCTCGTGAATGGGGAGCCCCTGCTACCCCCAGGGTACTCCCCAAGCTGCAAGGTTCTAGCACAGAAATCATGCCATTGTAAGGGGAGAGCAGCCATGGCTAGAAGACCAGCCTCATCAACACCCAGACTGGTGTTGGACACCACCTCAGAATGCGCAGTGAGCTGCAGAGTGCATGCCACCCCAGCCAGAGTTGTACTACCTCAGCAGCAGATGTCAGGACCCTGCCACTCCAGCCTTGGGCTCTCAGACCCCACAGTGAGCCAAAGGGCCATGGGCCACAGGAACACACAGTGAGTCCCACTCCAGTGAGACCTGAGGGGACCCTTGCCATGGGAGCCAGACTCAGAGCACATCCACAACAGCATGCACAACAAGGTTGGGGGTGAGTCACATAGTCAGACAACCTGTGAGGATATTCCATCTGTGAAAGGGACAATAACATTCAAGACCTAACTACAACAGGAGAACACAAACAACTCAAGTAAGGGTCTTCCCTAGAGCACCCAGCTCAGGAGATCTAGGAGACTACAACACTGGATCGCACAAAACACTCAATACATAGGACCACCCTACAAAAATCTGCATGGCATTTTCAAAAATACAATGGGACAGCAAATATGGGGAGACAAAGAAACAAACCTCAAAAGAAAGAAAAGGAGGAATTGCCAGAAAAGGAGCTAAATGAAAGAGCAGCAAGTAATTTGTCAGAGAAAAAATTCAGAGTAATGAATATAAAGATGCTCAAATGTCTGGATGACAAAAACACACAACTCAATGAGAATTATAAGGAGCTGAATGAGAATTTCACTAACATGAATAAGAATCAAGAGGAAATAAAGACTGACATAGTTGCAATAAAGCACACAATAGAAGGTTTCAACAATAGACTGGAAGAAGCTGAGGACCAAATCAATGAGTTAGAAGATAAGATACAAAAAAATACCCAAGCAAAGCAGCAACTGGAAAAAAAAAATGAAAAAGTAGGAGGAGATTTTAAAGGAGGTTTGGGATGCATAAAATGAAACAACATCCACATAATAGGGGTGCCCAAAAGGAGAGAAAGCTGAGCAAGGAATAGAAAACCTGTTTGAAGAAATAATGACAGAAAACTTACCTGACTTAGGGAAGAAAAAGATAACACAAGTCTGAGAAGCACAGAGAATCCCTGTCAAGGTGAACCCCAAAATACCAATACCAAGACACATCATAATTAAATTGGTGAACGTTAAAAACAAAGAAATAATCTTAAAGACTGCGAGAGAGAGACAGAAATCTCCCATTAGACCAGTGGTTCACAACCTTCTGGCCCTTTAAATACAGTTCCTCATGTTGTGACCCAACCATAAAATTATTTTTGTTGCTACTTCATAACTGTAATGTTGCTACTGTTATGAATCATAGTGTAAATATCTGATATGCAGGGTGGTCTTAGGCAACCCCTGTGAAAGGGTCATTCGACCGCCAAAGGGGTCGCAACCCACAGGTTGAGAACCACTGCATTAAACTATCAACTGATTTCTCAACAGAAAGACATCAGGCCAGAAGGGATTGGAATAAAGTATACAAAGCAAGGGACTGAGCTCAATAATATTCTATCCACCAAGGCTATTATTCAAAATTGAAAATGAAATCAGGAGCGTCACAAAAACAAAAGGCTAAGGGAATTTATTACCACCAAGTCAGCAATGCAAAATGTGAAAGGGACAATGCCAGAAGAAATAGAAAGGGAGGAATGAAGACAAGCGTAAAGAATAAAAATGGCAAGAGAAACCAAGATGGTGGCATAGGTAAACACCTGAAATTGCTGCCTTGCACAACCACTTCAAAAATACAACTAAAAGACAAAACGGACATCATCCAGAACCACAGGAAAGCTGGCTGAGTGGAAATTCTACAACTAGAAGGAAAGAGAAAAGAACACTGAGACTCAGAGGAGGTGCGGAAGTAAAGTGCAGAGGTACAGAGGCACATGTGGAAAGGGCTGGCAACTGAGGATGCGGTTGTCTTTTTCAATTGGGAGGGAGTCTCAAGCTCCCGACTGCTCTGAACTCCAGTTCTGGGCGAGTATCTGGGGACCCAGACTCATACGGGGAGAAACTGGACTGTCTGGCATTGGTCAGAACTCACAGGTGGCTTTCTCTCAGAGGTGCTTGCAGCCATTACTGGGACACTGATACACTGGGCCTCTTAGGGTAGGACTGAGGATCAGCCATAGCTGTTTGCTCCGCCCTGTTGATTCCCTGAGACCCGCCCCACCCAAGCTGTGTGCAGAGGTTTTTGTATTTGAAAGGCCTGGCAATTTGCAATCTGAAAATTACCTAACAAACTGCAGCTGGATCAGAGAGACCCAGAACCTCCAAAAGAAGGCCCAAGGCCCCACAGCATCTTGCATTGCTTCACAGCTGGACCTCATCTAGGAACATCCAAACCCCCAAAAAAGAAGAGGAATATGCAGATGTCTCCATAGCTCCTGATGGGTAACCTCAGGCAGAGGCTAAATTAGCACCTTCTTAGAGATCCAAGAGCCAGTGTACCCAGTGGTCAGAGTGGGACCATCCAGATTACAACTCCTCAAATCCATAAGGGGCAGACTCAGTGAGCACCAAAGCCCCACTGAAGCAAGTCTTGCCCCAGAAGGGTGTCTTCAGCACAGAAGTTCTCCCACCGTAGACACAGCTGATTCTCACAGCCAATTAGCCTGGAGGTCAATTCCTCCCAGTGATACCTACAACAATCAAGGCTTAACTACAAAAAGACTATGCACAAAACCCACAAGGGGGTGCACCAAGAGTGTCCACCTCAGGTAATTGGGGAGGCTGAGCCATTGGGCCCTATAGGACACTTAGCACAGAAAGCCACTCTATCAATACAGGGAAGCATAAAAAATGCGGAGACAAAGAAACAGGTCACAAATGACAGAAATGGAGGAAAGAAAACTACTGGATATTGAGTTCAAAACCACACTTATAAGGGTTTTCAAGAATTTTCTAGAAACTGCTGAAAAATGTACTGAGACCCTCAAGAAATCTAGTGAGATCCTCGAGGATATGAAAAAGGACCAAATAGAAATTAAGCATACACTGATTGAAATAAAGAATATTATACAGAGTTCCAACAGCAGACTAGAGGATCGCAAGAATCAAGTCAAAGATTTGAAATACGAAGAAACAAAAAACACCCAACCAGAAAAGCAAAATGAAAAAAGAATCCAAATATATGAAGATAGTGTAAGGAGCCTCTGGGACAACTTCAAGCGTACCAACATCTTAATTATGGGGGTGCCAGAAGAAGAGAGAGAGCAAGATATTGAAAACCTATTTGAAGAAATAATGACAGAAAACTTCCCCTACCTGGTGAAAGAAATAGACTTACAAGTCCAGGATGCACAGAGAACCCCAAACAAAAGGAATCCAAAGAGGACCACACCAAGACACATCCTCATTAGAATGCCAAGAGCATCGACAAAGAGAGAATCTTAAAAGCAGCAAGAGAAAAAAAGTCAGTTACCTACAAGGGAGTATCCATACCACTGTCAGCTGATTTCTCAACAGAAACTATACAGGCCAGAAGAAAGTGGCAAGAAATATTCAAAGTGATGAATGCCAAGAACCTTCAGCCAAGACTACTTTATCCAGCAAAGCTATCATTCAGAAGTGAAGGTCAGATAAAGAGCTTCACAGATAAGAAAAAGCTAAAGGAGTTCATCACCACCAAACCAGTATTATATGAAATGCTGAAAGGTATTCTTAAAGAGGAAGAAGAAGAAAAAGGTAAAGATACAAATTATGAACAACAAATACACATGTATCAACAATGAATCTAAAAATCAAGTGAATAAATAATCAGATGAACAGAATAAACTGGTGAATATAATAGAATTAGGGGCATAGAAAGGGAATGGACTGACTATTCTCAGGGGGGAAAAGGGTCTGGGGGGTGCGGGAAGAGACTGGACAAATATCGTACACCTATGCATGAGGACAGTGGGGGGGGGCGGAGGTAAGGGCAGAGGGTTGGGTGGGAACCGGGGGGAGGGGAGCTATGGGGGGAAAAAAGAGGAACAACTGTAATCATCTGAACAATAAAGATTTAATTTTTTAAAAAAAGATAAAAATAAAATAAAAATGGCAGCAAACAAGTACCCATAAATAATAACCTTAAACATAAATGGATTAAATGTTCCAATCAAAAGACATAGGGTAGCCAAATGGATAAGAAAACATGACCCATATATATACACAGTCCACAAGAAATCCACCTCAGAACAAAGGACTCACACAGACTGAAAGTGAAGGGATGGAAAAAATTTCTTCAGGCAAATGCAAATGAAAAAAAAAAAACACCCAAAAAAACCTGGGGTTGCAATACTTATATCTGACAAATAGACCTCAAAGTGAAGGCCATAACAAGAGATAAGGAAGGCCACTTCATAATACTAAAGGAAGCAATACAATAAGAGGATATAACTCTGGTAAACATATATGCACTCAATACAGGAGCACCGTAATACATAAAAAAATATTTCTGGAATATATCACAGAAAAGATGGACAGCAGTACAATCATAGTAGAGAACTTTAAAACCCCATTGACAGCATTGGATAAAACTTCTTGACAAAAAAATTAACAAGAAAACAGAAATCCTAAAGAACTCACTAGATCAGATGGAACTAATTGAAATCTTCAGAACATTTCACCTCAACACTACAGAATATACATTCTTCTCAAGCGCACATAGGACATTTTCAAAGATAGGCCACATGTTAGGACACAGGTTAAGTCTTTACAAATTCAGGAAGTTTGAAATCATATCAAACATCTTCTCATATCACAATGACATAAAATTAGAAATAAACAACAATTAAAACAATAAAAAAACATTAAAACACATGGAGGCAAAATAGCTATTAAACAATAAATGGGTTACCAAAGAGATCAAAGAAGAAGTAAAAAACATCCTGGAAACAAATGACAATGAAAACACAACAATCAATAATCTATGGGACACAGTGAAAGCAATCCTGAAAGGGAAGTTCATAGCACTATAGGCATACCTAAGAAAACAAGTTACCTAACCCTACAACTTATAGAATTAGAAAAAGAGCAACCAGAAAAGCCCAGGATAAGTATAAGGAAGAACATAACAAAGATCAGATTAGAAATAAGTGACATAGGGGCCAAAAATACAATACAGAAGATCAAGATAACTGGGAAAAATAGCAATGGAGTAAGTTGATGCTGCACAGACATGCTCCCAAGACCAAACTAGAATTAAAAATAAAATACAGAAAAATGTCCTGAAAAAAAACCTCACTGGAAAGAACCATGATGCCCTAGAACTGAAAGTGGAGGCTGCATAGAGACTGGTAGCAGGGGCAAAGGAGCAAAAAGGGTTGTCCAGCCCCCCACAGACAGCAGCTGAAGTTCCAGAGAGATATATCAGCTGTGGGGGCATTCCCACTGAGAACTCCAGGGTCTAATCCCCATGCTTGGCCCCCAAGCAGAGAGCATTAGAACTGAGAAGAATACCCATATAACATCTGGCTGTGAAAAGCAGCAGTGTTGCTGCCTACCAGGGAGAGACACTTGGAAATGCAGGCATCCACTTAAAGGACCAACGCACAAAATTTCCTGTGGAGCCACCCATCTTATGCTTGAGCAGAGGGAGAGCAGAGTGGACTGGAGTTGCGTGAGCAGAAGCCAGGATCAGGGGCTCTTGAGTTAGAGTTCAGAGGCAGACACCTAGGTTTCCTGTGCTGAGTTATTTCTTCACACTGCAGAAGTCATCTTTCTAATGCAGACATTTTCTATACAGGTGAAATTGTCTGGGGGAAAGATGGTTGATCCACCCTATTGGAAAACATCATGCCCATGGTATGGAGTTGTACAGGCCCATTAAGACACTGAGAATAACAATTAGCCTCTGGGCAGAAGCAATTGACCCACACTATTGAAAAAAACTCTTGCCACACCTGTGGACAATTGCATGAGGGAAACTCAAGACAAAAGCCTATCAGTCTGTACATATGGACTCAATAGAATAGAATAGAGAACCCAGATTGGAGAGGGGTCCCCTGAGGGCTCCCAGATTGGAGATGGTGCAGGTTTGGCTGAGGGACCCCCACACTTCCCAGTGCACAAATATCATGCACCAGGCCTCTAGTGTTCTATAAATTTCAACTAAATTTATCTGGTCCAGTGTATCCTTTATTGTCACTGTTTCCTTGTTAAATTTTTTCCTGGAAGATATATGTAGTGAAGTCAGCAGGGAGTTAAAAGTACCTTATTTGACTGTATTGTTCTCAATCTCTAAGTTAAAGTCCTCTAGAAGTTGTTTTTATATATATATATAGGTGCTCCTGTATTGGGTGAATATATGTTTATGAGGGTTATATCCTCTTGTTTGATCCAAGTGTTCTGTAGTGACCTTTGTTGTCTCTTGTGATGGCTTCATTTTTAATGTTTATTTTGTCATATATGAGTATTGCTACTCCAGCTTATTTTCTTTTCCATTTGCATGGAAAATTTTTTTTCCATCCCTTCACTCATTCTATATGTGTCTTTTGTTCTGAGGTGGGTCTCTTGTAGACATCATATAGTTGGGTCATGCTTTTGTATCATTCAGCTACCTTATGCTTTTTGATTGGAGCATTTAATCTATTTACATTTAAGGTTATTATTGAGAGGTACTTATTTATTTCCTTTTTAATTCAGTATGCCTAGGTTTCTCTCTGTGTTTTTTCCTCTCATTACAGCAGTTCCTTTTCATTTCTTATAATGCTGGTTTGGTGGTGATGTACTACCTTAGCCTTTATTTTTCTAGGAAGCTTTTATTTGACCATCTATTAGTAATATTAATCTTGGATATAGTAATCTTTGTTTTAGATCCTTACTTTCAATTAGCTTGAGTACTTCATACCATTTTCTTCTGGTATTTAGAGCTCCTGATGAGTAATCAGGGGTCAGCCTTATGGAAGTATCTTTGCTTTTCTCTTGCTGCTTTTAAGATTCTATCTTTAACTTTAATTTCTGGCATTTTAATTATGATGTATCTGGGCATGGACTTGTTTGGGTTATTCTTTCTTGGGGTTCTCTATGCCTCCTGACCTCATGTGACCAGGATAGGGATATTTTCTGCCTTTATTTTTCCAGAGATTCTTTATCCCTTTCTCCCCTACTGCCTCTTCTGGCACACCTGCTATTTGAATATTGTTAAGTTTCACATTGTCTCACAGCTCCCTTAAATTGTCCCCTTATTTTTAATTTTTTTCTTTTTGTTTCTCTGATTGAGTGATTTTTTGTTTCTTTTTTTTTAATTAAATCTTTATTGTTCAGATTATTACATTAGTTACTCTTTTTTCCCACCATAACTCCCCTCCACCCAGTTCCCACCCAACCCTCCGCCCTCATTCCCCACCCACTGTCCTCATCCATAGGTGCACGATTATTGTCCAATCTCTTCCCTCACCCCACACCCCTTTCCCCCCACCCCAAGAATAGTCCATTCCCTTTCTATGTCCCTGATTCTATTACAATCGCCAGTTCATACTGTTCATCAGATTATTTATTCCCTTGACTTTTAGATTCACTTGTTAATAGATGTGTATTTGTTGTTCATAATTTGTATCTTTACCTTTGTCTTCTTCTTCCTCTTCTTAAAGGATACCTTTCAGAATTTCATATAATACTGGTTTGGTGGTGATGAACTCCTTTAGCTTTTTCTTATCTGTGAAGCTCTTTATCTGGCCTTCACTTCTGAATGATAGTTTTGCTGGATAAAGTAGTCTTGGTTGTAGGTTCTTGGTATTCATCACTTTGAATATTTCTTGCCACTCCCTTCTGGCCTGCAAAGTTTCTGTTGAGAAATCAGCTGACAGTCGTATGGGTACTCCCTTGTAGGTAACTGATTTTCTTTCTCTTGCTGCTTTTAGGATTCTCTCTTTGTCTTTTGCTCTTGGCATTTTAATGATGATGTGTCTTGGTGTGGTCCTCTTTGGATTCCTTTTGTTTGGGGTTCTCTGCGCTTCCTGGACTTGTAAGTCTATTTCTTTCACCAGGTAGGGGAAGTTTTCTGTCATTATTTCTTCAAATAGGTTTTCAATACCTTGCTCTCTCTCTTCTTCTGGCACCCCTATAATTCGGATGTAGGTACGCTTGAAGCTGTCCCAGAGGCTCCTTACACTATCTTCGTATTTTCGGATTCTTTTTTCATTTTGCTTTTCTGGTATAATGTTCTTTATTTCAGTCAGTGTATGCTTAATTTCTAGTTGGTCCTTTATCACAACATCGAGGGTCTCATTAGATTTCTTGAGGATCTCACTACAGTTATCGTCGGTCTCACCAGTCTTCTTGAAGATCTCACTACATTTATCGGCGGTCTCACCAGTCTTTTCGAGGGCCTTATTAAGTTTATCGGCGGCTTCTAGACAGTTCTTTAAAGACCTTAAAAGTGTGGTTTTGAACTCTATATCCAGCAGTTTGCTTTCCTCCAATTCTGTCGTTTGTGTCCTGTTTCTTTGTCTCGGCATTTTTTATGCTTCGCTGTGTCAATAGAGTTCCTTTCTGTGCTAAGTGTCCCAATTACCTGAGGTAGACACTCTTGGTGCACCCCCTTGTGGGCTTTGTGCACAGTCTTGTTGTAATTAAGCCTTGATTGTTGTAGTTATCACTGTGAGGAATTGACCTCCAGGCCAATTGGCTGTGAGAATCAGCTGTGTCTGCAGTGGGAGAACTTCTGTGCTGGAGACAGCCCCCTTGGGCTAGACTTGCTTCAATGGGGCTTTGGTGCTCACTGAGTCTTCCCCCTGAGTGTGTCTTTTATGGTTCCACAGAGCTGCAAACTGGATGGTCCCACTCTGACCTCTGGGCTTCCTGGCTCCTGGATCTCTAGGGAGGTGCTAATCTAGCCTTTGCCTGAGGCTATCCAGCAAAAGTCTCCCTGCAGGGCTTGGGCGGGGAAGGTCCCACAGAATCAGCAGGGCTGGGTTAGCAGTTATGGCTGCTCTCAGTCTTGCCCTCAGAGGCTCTGCTTCTCAGTGTCCCAGTAATTGCTGCAAGCCCCATGGAGAGAAAGCTGCCCTAGGGTTCTTAGCGATGCCAGACAGTCCCACTTCTCCCGTATGAGTCTGGGTCCCTAGAGACTCGCTCAGAGCTGGAGCTCAGAGTCTGAGACTCCCTCCCGATTGAAAACAACAACCACGCCCTCAGCCGCCAGCCCGCTCCACATGCACTCCACACCTTAGTATTTTACTTCAGCACTGCGCCTCTTCTGAGTCTCGGTATGTTTTACTCTTTCCTCCTAGTTGTAGAACTTCCACTCAGCCAGCCTTCCTGTGGTTCTGGATGATGTCCGTTCCGTCTTTTAGTTGTATTTTTGAAGTGGTTGTTCGAGGCAGCAAACTCTGGTGTTTACCTATGCCGCCATCTTGGTTTCTCCTGAGTGATTTTTTCAATGCTGTCTTCTAATTCACGGATTTGATCCTCAGCTTCCCCTAATCTGCTGCGTATTTCTTCCAATGTGTTTGTTTTGTGCTATGTCACTCTTTATTTCTGTTTTCATAGGTAGTATATATTTTCTCATGCTGTTGAGTATCTTTACCAACAATGTTTATAACTCTATATCAGATACATTTCTTATTTCCATTTCATTTATCTCTTCTTCTAGGGAATTCTCTTGTTCTTTCATTTGGGGTTTGTTACTTTGTCTTCTCATTTTGGATGCCTGTTTGGGTTTGTGACTATGCATTAGGTAAATATTTTATGCCTCTCAGTCTCTAGTGCAGGACAGTGTCAAATGCTAATTCTGACTAACTAGTAGCCCATTGCGCAATATTGTGCAGTAGGCTGCCCACTGCTCCCATGGGAGCTGGCAGGAACCTCAGTGCACCAGCGGAGGCAGGAGGGAGGCACGCTGATTCCGTGGGAGGTAGGAGGGAGTCACGCCACTTCTGCTGGAGCATGGAGGGACTCGTGCAGATTCCGTGGGAGGTGGAAGGGACCCATGCTGCTTCTGCGGGAGGCAGGCCCGCCCTCTCCTCTCCGGGCCTGCGCTCAGTTGCGCAGGCTACAGGCCAGCCCCCTGTCCCTGTCTGTGTCTGTTCCAGCTGGAGCCGCCTCCAAGCCTTCGTGATCAGGATCATGGGCTGCAGACAAGGTGGCTCCTGGGTCCCACAGGTGCCGTCTTGCTTGCAGCCTGGCTTTCCGGTCATGATCACCGGCTGGGTACGGGCAAAGGCACCCCAGTTCTCTGATCCAGGGCCAGGGGGCAGGACAAAGGCAGCCCCCGGGGCCGCCTTTGCCCTACCACCCAGCTCTTGCCTGCCGCCTGGGTTTCCAATCACCATTCTTCCATCCGTCCCCTTTCACCTCCAATCATTGTGCCTACGTATGCAAATTAACTGACATCTTTTGTTGGCGGTTAACCATCATCTTTGTTGGCAGTTAATTTGCATATCACCCTGATTAGCCAATGGGAACCGTAGCAAAGGTATGGTCAATTACCCTGTTTGTCTTTTATTAGATAGGATTAGGTCAGGCAAAGATTCCAAACCTCCAGACTGCCTCTGTCTCTGTCCCATGGTCTCCCACTCTGCCAAGTCTTCCAAGCCACCAGCTTTCCCACTCTGCTCTCTGCATAAAAAATTTTTTTTCACATAAAATTTTGAAAGATAAAAAATCACATATTCATATCAATTGATGCAGAAAAAGCATTTGACAAAATCCAGCATCCTTTCTTGATAAAAATACTCAGCAAAGTGGGAATAGAGGGATCATACCTCAACATAATTAAAGCCTTATATGACAAACCTATAGCCAACATCATACTTAATGGGCAAAAACTAAACCTATTTACCCTAAAAACAGGAACAAAACAGGGATGCCCACTTTCACCATACCTGTTTGACATAGTACTGGAAATGCTAGCCATAGCGATTAGACAAGAAGAATAAATAAAAGGCATCCAAATTAGAAAAGAAGAAGTAAAACTGTCATTATTCTCAGATGACATGATGCTGTACATAGACAACCCTAAAGGCTCCATCAAAAAATTATTAGACTTAATAAATGAATTCCATAATATAGCAGGACACAAAATTAACACCCAGAAGTCTATGGCATTTTTATACACCAATAGTGAACTTATAGAAAGAGAGATTAAAAAAAAAATCCCATTTACCATTTCACCAAAAAATTTAAGATACCTAGGAGTACACTTAACTAAGTTTATAAAAGACCGGTACTCGGAAAACTACAAGACACTGAAAAAAGAGATAGAAGAAGACATAAACAGGTGGAAGGACATACCGTGTTCATGGATTGGTAGAATAAACATTGTTAAAATGTACATACTACCTAAAGCAATCTGTAGATTCATTGCACTCCCCAGTAAAATACCAATGGCATATTTCACAGATGTAGAAGGAACTCTCCAAAAATTCATCTGGAATAAAAACAAAAACAAAAAAAACAAATAGCTGCAGAAATCCTGGGAAGGAAAATAAAGTAGAAGGGATCTCAATACCACATATCAAGCTATGCTACAAAGCCACAGTTCTCAAAACTGCCTGATAATGGCACAAGAAGAGACATATAGACCAATGGAATAGGATAGAGAACCCAGAAATCGACCCAAATCACTATGCTCAATAAATATTTGACAAAGGAGACAAGAGCATACAATGAATTCAAGACAGTCTCTTCAAAAAATGGTATTGGGAAAATTGGACAGTTACATGCAAAAAAATGAAACTAGACAGCCAACTTACACCATACGCAAAAATAAACTCAAAATGGATAAAGGACT
Source organism: Myotis myotis (assembly GCF_014108235.1). Taxonomy (NCBI): domain Eukaryota; kingdom Metazoa; phylum Chordata; class Mammalia; order Chiroptera; family Vespertilionidae; genus Myotis; species Myotis myotis. The sequence goes on from NW_023416313.1 coordinate 119,989,892, forward strand.
TAAACATAAGGCAAGACAACATAAAAATCTTAGGCAGCAGTTCTCAGCCTGTGGGTAGCGACCCCTTTGGGGGTCGAACAACCCTTTCACAGGGGTCGCCTAAGACCATCGGAAAACACATATATAATTACATATTGTTTTTGTGATTAATCACTATGCTTTACTTATGTTCAATTTGTAACCATGAAAATACATCCTGCATATCAGATATTTACACTACGATTCATAACAGTAGCAAAATTACAGTTATGAAGTAGCAATGAAAATAATTTTATGGTTGGGGGTCACCACAAAATGAGGAACTGTATTAAAGGGTTGCGTCATTAGGAAGGTTGAGAACCACTGTCTTAGAGGATTCCACAGGCAGCAAAATCCCAGACATATGCTGAAGCAATTTCTTCACTGATACAGCTCCTAGGGAAATGAAACTAAAGAGAAAATAAACAAATATGACTACATCCAAAAGAAAAGCTTCTGCACAGCAAAAGAAACTATAACCAAAACAACAAGAAAGCCCACTGTATGGGAGAACATATTTGCCAATGTTATCACCGATAAGGGTTTAATCTCCAACATTTACAGAAAACTCATACAACTTAACAAAAGGAAGATAAACAACCCAATCAAAAAATGAGCAATGGACCTAAATAGATACTTTTTGAAAGAGGACAAAAGGAAGGCCAAGAGACATATGAAAACACTAGAGGTCTGGTGCACAAAATTTTGTGCACTCGGGGGGAGGGGGAGTGGTCCCTCAGCCCGGCCTGCGCCCATTTTCAGTCCAGGACCCCTTGAAGGATGTCCACCTGTTGATTTAGGCCCACTCCCCGGTGGATCAGGCCTAAGCTTGCAGTCATACATCCTTCTGGCAGTCAGGGAGCCCTCAGAGGATGTCCAACTAAAGGCTTAGGCCCCCAAGGGAGTTGTGACAAGGAAGCTGGGGTGACAGAGGAGCCACACTGTCCCACCCCGCTGTCCTGGGTCAGGTGGCACACAGGACGCCTGGGCAGGCTGGCCGATCGCTGCTGCCCTGCCCGGCCAACCCAGGTTGGGTTGCACACAGGATGCCCGCCACCCCGGGTCGCAGATAGCAGGCCCGGATGGCGGCAGGGCAGGTGGGATGGTGCTGTCCTGCCCCACCACCCCAGGTGGCAAATAGCAGGCCCAGATGGCGGCAGGGCAGGCGGGATGGCACTGATCCACCCGGCCTGCAGTATGCAAATTAGCCGCATCTTTTTCGGCAGTTAATTTGCATATCACACTGATTAGCCAAGGGGAGGTATAGCGAAGGTACAGTCAATTACCATGTTTGTCTATTATTAGATAGGATGCTCAAAGTCACTAATCATCTGAAAGATGCAAATGAAAACAACAATGTGGTACCATCTCACAACTGTCAGAATGGCTATCATCAACAAATCAACTTGTGACAAGTGCTGGCGAGAATGCGAAGAAAAAGGAACCCTTGTGCACTTCTGGTGGAATGCAGACTGGTGTAGCCACTGTGGAGAACAGTATGGAGTTTCCTCAAAAAAACTAAAAATGGAGTTCCCATTTGAGCTAGTAATCCCACTTCTAGGAATATATCTCAAGAAAACAGAAACATCAATCAGAAAGGATATATGCACCCCTATGTTAATAGCAGCACAATTTACAACAGCTAATATTTGGAAACAGTCTAAGTGCCCATCAGCAGATGAGTATATTAGAATACTGTGGTACATCTACACAATGGAATACTGCTATAAAAAGGAAGGAACTCCTGTCATTTGCAACAGCATGGATGGAACTGGAGAGCATTATGCTAAGTGAAATAAGTCAGTCAGAGAAAGATAAATATCACATGATCTTACTCATTTGTGGAATATAATGAACAACATAAACTGATGAACAAAAATATATCCAGAGACAGAGAAGCATTGGTCAGACCGTCAAACCTCAGAGGGAAGATAGGGGAGGGTGGGGGGAAAGGGGAGAGATCAACCAAAGGACTTGTATGCATGCATATAAGCCTAACCAATGGACACAGACATTAAGGGTGTGAGGGCACTAGCAGGGGTATGGGGGGACAATTGGGAGATAAGGACACATATGTAATACCTTAATCAATAAGGAGAAAAATAAAGATCTAAATAATTAAGAGAGAGAGAGAGAGAGAGAGAGAGAGAGAGAGAGAGAGAGAGAGAGAAAGGAAGGAAGGAAGGAAGGAAGGAAGGAAGGAAGGAAGGAAGGAAGGAAGGAAGGAAGGAAGGAAGGAAGGAAGGAAGGAAGAAAAGTTACAGTATAAAGTATAGGGAAGCATGGGAAACTTGGTTCGAAAATTTGTAAGAAGGAAATTCCAAAAAGGGAAGTTGGCTGAAGGCAGCCTGCCCCTGTTTCTCGGAATTTCGACTTAGGGGAGTTGGCCAAGGTGGCTGCCCCTAATTGTTCCTTGATCTTTCCAAACAAGTGTGTGCATGTGAGAACCCTTGGGTGTTTACCAGAATCTTTATGCTTAATCTTTAGATGTCCTTGCTTAAAGGACACTGAAGACACATTTGTCCTCCCAAGATTACTTACCCTACTGATTGTATCTAAAAGATAAACTTTATCTCAAACTGCTGTTACAATAAAAGCCTGAAGAGGCACGTGAACAGGGCTGTCTAGTTCCTTTCGCCAGGCAGCCCCTTAGCTCTCTGTTGCACAGCAATCCTGTGTCAGAGTAATCATTCATCCATTGCTCAGGGTCTGCTGGTCAGCTCCTGAAACAAAGTATTAACTGTTATAATAGATGCATGTATGAACTGCTATAAGCTCTAGATGCCTTCACTATAATAATTATGACTACAAGGAGTGAGTACGAGTGGGATGGTGGTGGGTGAATATCCTTGCAGTCTGTCTTAGCCACCCACTGCCCCACAGTCTTCAGGGTCTCTGTCTGACCGGGAGGTGGTGCTGCTTCTCTGTGGGATTGGTCGTTTCCCCAAATGCAGAAAATAAAACCTCAGTGGGCAGACCAGAGCAGCATTATGGTGCAAGCTCCTGCTCTGGTCCAGGTTTGCTCACCAGCAGAGCTTGCTTCCATGCCAGAGGTGGTGGCATCACTAAAGGCTGTCTGATGGGGATGGGCCACCCAGTGCTTCAGCAACCCTGTGAGCATGTTTGAGGCGCTGCTTTCAGCAGGGAGTGAGGCCCCTCACCTGCCTCTAGAGACAAACGTAGTTTGACATCACCCTTTCTTGCTGGCCTGTCAGTGTACTAGTATATGTCTAATCAATGAATTCAGAAAGTTCCAGGTGTCATTGAAGAGACTCAGCCATGGAAGGCAAACTCTTGGTGATATCAACACAGAGGTCATGTCTGGGGTCCCCACCCAGATGTTCTGCTCAGTCTTCAGCAGTCATATCCTGGTGATGTTGAACCAGAAGATGGGTACCCTGGTCTCCCTGGAACCCAGCAATGTGGCCAGTGACGTCAGCAAGCCCATTCTCATTACTAGAGTTCTTCTCAGGCAGGACGAGTCTCCCAAGTTTTTGCAAAAACCTGGTGACATTTGTGTCTCAAGAAGCTTGAAACAATGCAGTCCTCCTTTCCATGGTCATGAAGGACAGAATAATTGAGCAGCTGAAGGCCTTGAAGGAGGTATATCCTAGGTGTGGTGACCCTGGAGTTAGCAGCTACACCTGCAGTTTAGCAGAGCCAATTAGAAACTGAGACATCCTCTTGATTTGAAGAACTTCCTACAGTCAGTCAGGAGGAACTCTCTCTAGCTCTAGCTCTGGAAACCAGAAGAAATGTGCATGTCTCCCACAGACTTTTTGTTGGTCTCTGACACCATCCATGAATGGAGGGAGGATGTGGACTACGTGTTGGGAGAGTAGTAAATCATTCTCATCAGGATCCAACTTGGTGCATATATTTGAGAATTGAAAGAATGAGTAATGACCCTCAATGTACCCGCTTTTAGAGAAAATTGTTTTTGAATTAAAAATAAATATTACTGCCAGGCCAGTGTTGCTCAATGGTTAAACGTTGACCTATGAACCAGGAGGTCACTGTTCAATTCCAGTCAGGGCACATGTCCAGGTTGCAGTTTGGATCCCCAGTGTGGGGCATGCAGGAGGCATCCAATCAATGATTATCACCTTTCCTCTATGAAATCAATAAAAAAATCTATTTTAAAAAATAAGTATTACTATATATTGTGATTAAATTTTTAAATAATATATGAATAAATACTATGTAATGAGAAGTCACTATGTGTAAAGACTATACATAATACCTCTTTTACTCTTCAAAACACCCTCCTCAGATAAGTACTATAAGCAAGTTAATGAAACTGAAGCTTTCAGGGTATTTTGAGATCATAATAGGAGACAGTAGTCTTTATTTGGAGGCAAAAACACTTCCCTAGTGAGACTGCAAAAAACACATAAATAATCCAGCCTGGTGAAAGGTCACCTATGAAATTAGAGGCAGGGTTAGCGGGGACACCTTAAACACCAATTGCTCTGAAAATCTTTAACAAGTCTGGATAAGTACCACAGGTAAAGTGATGCTGAAAGCAGATAAGACAACTCTTCTGCAGCAGGAGCCAACCTTGATCCTATTGTTGTTAAGTACATTTTATTAGGCATTGTACTGCATTCATTCCCTGCAACTGGGAAATTGAGAGCTCCTTGAAAGACAGGAAACACAGGCCAAAGGGCATTTAGGAAGATCACAGAGCAACAGGCAGGAATCAATAGCACTGAACAGAGTCCAGAAGGATCAATGACCGCAAGACTTTAGCACTTTTGATTAACAGTGCAGTACCTGTGAGGTTTGCCCAGAGTTGTGCTGGTGGTCACAAACACCAATTTTTAAAGAATCAGGAGAATAATACTTAACTGCAGGATGAAATAGATTGTCAAGGACAACTTTTCTAAGCAGGGATGCCAGCAAAGGCAGACCATTTGGTCACTTGTGTATGATTTGAGAGATCCAGAAAAGCATTCTTCCCTCTGGGCCTGAAATTACCACAAACTATTCTCTGAGTTAAATTGTTTCCTGCTCTGTGTTACTATGAGACATTTCAAACATATACAAAAGCAAAAAGAATAGTACAATAACCCCCCACATATGCATCACCCAACTTCCACATTTACTAGTTCATGACCAAACTCATTCATCTTTACCTATTTGTCCCCTCCTCACCCATTCACACTCTACTAGATTAGTATGGGGCATATCCTAGACATAACAATATGATTTTATATGTAAATACTTCTGTACAAGCTCTAAAGGGATTTTTTAAAAAACACACTATTAACACATCAAAAATAAATTGAACACTAATTCCTCAATACCACCAAAAACCCAATTAGTGTTCAAATTCCCTGAATTGTCTCAAATTATTTTTTTACAAATTAGAATATAAACAAGAACCAGACATTACAAATGATTGATGTGTCTCCTGAGTCATTTTTTAAATCTAATTGTTTCCCTTTTCCCCTCTTTATTTTTCTTTGCAATGTATTTATTGAAAAAGCCTGATCTTATGACCTGTAAAATTTCTCAAGTTTTGGATTTTGCTGATTATGTGGTCATTTAATATTGTTCTGTCTCATGTATTTCTGGTAATGAAGTCTAAATATTTAATCAAGTTCAGGTTCCATTTTTTTTGGCAAATATACTTCATAGATGGTGGTATATATTTCCATCAAAAGACATAGCATCATATTAGGTTGTTTCTCATGTTTTAATGTTAACTGCCATCAGTGATTATTATCTGGATCCATTACTTCATTTGGGGTTGCAAAATCATGTTCTAATTCCATCATTTCTCTTTCATCTAATAATACTTCTGTAGAGAGAAACTGGCCCTCATCAAGTATCTGATGACCCAGAGACACAGGATGTACATTCCTCTGAGGAACCATGTGTTCTTGATTCTTCTCCTTAATTTACTAGTTTTCATAATCATCAGGTTTTTTTTTACCAGCACCACTAAAAGAATCTTTTAGTTATATTACTATGACCTCATTGATTTATACATGTTTGATATACTCCAACCCACTGATACTATCATTCTTGTCAATACTGAGGTTGTGCTGTATTTTACCCATGCTAGCCTCTTCTCGAAGTTCCTTTTGATATAACTTTTGGTAAGTTATTTACTTGCTCATCTTGTATATTCCCTGCCCCAGACCTGGAATCAGCCACTTCTCTAAGAAATGCTATTACTTATATATGATAAGAGTATTAATCTGCCCAGTAAAAGTACTAATTAATCATGAATTGATAGTTATTTCTAGGTCTAGGACTGACCTAGAGTATACATCTTTTTTTCAAAGAGAAAATACTTCAAGTTTACAGCAAAGTTGTCAATTAAAATATAAGATTCTGGGGGTTTTACTTAATCTCTATGTTTTATATTTGAACACCTTTTCTCTTACATTGAAATTAGTTCTTAATGAAAGTAACAAAGTTATACAACTTCTTATTCTGATAATATGTCTTTAAGAGTTTTAGACTAACAAACACCAATATTATTCTTAACAATGTGATTAATAAAAACAATTCAAAATTTGTTAACAATTTGTTGTTGCTATCTTGTTTTTAGGTTGTATTCCCTAGAGATGTATATACAAATTACTGTATTAAAATTCATTTGAAAATATTTTTCTCTGTGTGGTTATGCCACCAATTTCATACATAGTTTGTTCATTTTGGTTTTCTTTTTTTCTCTTTAAGAATTGTTTATTTAATTTAATCTTGTTTTGTAATTTGCTAAAACACATGGTTTCTAAATTGCAGCTATAAAACAAAGTATATTCAGAGAAGTCTACTTTTATATATTTTCCATTTTGATCCTTCCTTCCCCTTTCCATGAATTGCTGTTAGGTTTTAGTTTATTATATATAAATGAGTATATTTGTTATATAAGTATATATATATATGTGTGTTCATGCATATATATAAACATATATTTATGTGTCTATATACACACATACATACACACTCCAACAAGTATCTATGTACTAGTATTTTTATAGCTCCTTTTGTGTGTGCTATTGTGTATGTTTTTTATTTTCTTTTTTTCACTTAATAAAATATCTTGGAGATTAATTCATAACAGCATGTAAAAATACTCATTCCTTTTTATAGCTGTATAGTACTCCATTGTGTGGCTGTGTTACAGTTTTTAATCATTTTTGCCTGTATTGGTTAAAATTTGAGGGTTTTTTTTGTTTTTTGTTTTTTACAATCTTGTGCTTTTGCAAACAATGCTCCAATGACTAATCTAATGGATATATCTTTTTATTTATTTTCTTTTCCTTTTTCACTTGTAATTATTGTTATACTATTTCTAAGATACAAATAGTTCTTAGAGAGATATACTAATTAATTCTCACTTTTGGGTGCCTTAGCTTATCAGATCACCTGGCTCAAAATATGCATGCAATTATTTGTTAAAATAAGTAGAGCCACTTAGTTTAGGATTTAGGCAGAATGAGATTACTTGGCACAGAAAAGAAGGCTCAGCATTGACATTTGGGAAGCAGGGCTCACAAAGTAGATATGAGGAGTATAAAACAAGACTATTTCAAAATTTTGTCTTATCAGAAGATTAACCAAGACCAAAATGCTTCCATAAAAACTTCAGGTACTTTTGAGATAGGATATATTTCACTTGAGGTTACTTTTCTTTCAAATCAGCATTAATTAAGCAGATTTTTTATCTATTTATTATGAATTGTTCAATTACAATTATGTAGATGTACTAGTGAGTATTTTAGCTAAGATTTATAGCATGCATTTGCCCCTCAACAGCAATTTAAAAAGCCTCAGCAGCCTTCATAAATTGCATCTTCACCTTTACTAAAGAACCATGGTTTACTACAGTCACATGGAAAGCATAATAAAATAATCGAAATTTAGATGTACCATTTTTTGCTCCTTTAATAACTGTCTTCCGAACTTCTGAAAAGAGCCACTGAGATATAAGAATTTTCAAAGCAAGTCACTCATTTTTATGAAGGAAAGACAGAGAAGAAAAGAGGAAAGATTTGAAAACTGTTTGGAAGGTAATAACTGTAGGTAGAATTATTAATTTTCCTTTTCGAATTGTAAGTTTGAGGCTGAAAGATCATATAGGGAGATGGAGCTAGAAGGCCCCATTAACCTTTCTAATAGCTGCAGGATGGGAGGGCTTTGGAAATTCGGGTAAGACTGAATTTAATTTCAGGAAAAATTGCACGGTGACAGATTGATGAAGAGAAGAAGGGAGAGCGTACAAGTGAAAGGCAGTATAGAAATGAAAAAGCTGTAAAAGATTTTAAGTGAGGACCATCACAGACCAACTTTTACTTTTGAAAGGGAATCAACAGGGCACCAACTTTCTGACCATTATCCAGATGCTATGTACTAGCCTGGTCTCTGATCCTTTGTATTCTGTCAGTTGGAAACTCCTCTTAACCTTCCAAGACTGACCTGAGCAGAGGTGTGTCCCTAATTTCCACTAATTTATGAATACTCTTATCATTAGCTTTTTCTGGTATGGCTGGAGTTAATTCTATTGGATATTTCTGCTATATTGTTGTCATAGCAACCTTCACATTGTAAACCTGGGGAATTGTGGGAAACTGTTTATTGCTTTCACTATCTGATAAGCATAGACAGAGAACCCCCCGAAGGCTGGGTGCCTTTGAAGCCCTAGCAAAGCTCGGAGCTAGGCACCACCTCTGTTTGTCCAGACAGTGGTAGCTGAAACTACTCCCCCATTTATTATTATGTAAATCCTTGCTGATGGGCTAGTCTGCTTGTTACTAGGGGGTCACCTGTCTAAGGGCTATGCTATGGGGGCATCCCAGATCAATAAAAGCTTGGTGAGGCCTGAGCACAGAGAGAAGTCCTTCGGGACTTGCCGCCTGGTCCCCCAATATTGCAAAATTATCTCGTGTCTTTTTCTCTCATTTGCTGTGCGGCTCCTCTTTCAGATACCGAACCCTACTCCACGCGAGTCGTGGAAGGAAAAACTCGATATCTGGCGCCCAACGGGTAATCTGGAAGTGCATGTCTCGCTGGAGCAAGAAAAGGAAGTTTTCACCTAAAAGGTGTGGAAAACTCACCGAAAAAAGGTGAGGGGGATTCCACCGCACGCAATGCCCAGGATCAACTACAGAAGCCTGGGTCTGTAAGTACACTGGGAACGTTTTCTTAACCAGGCTAACCAACGGGGCAGGATTTGGCTTTAAAAAAGTAGATTTGGCTTTAAAAAGGTATATTTCGCTTTTAGAAAAGTAAGAAACTTTATTATAGGCTTTTGATTTGCATGTTTAAAGTGTTAAATTTTAGAAGGTAATATCTTATAGTTTTTGCATGTTATTATAGAACATAACCCATGGTTTCTTGAAAAAGGTACATTAGATCTTAAAAGTTTGCCAAAAAGTTAATCAGAACTTGCCAAAAATTGTTTCCCCTTGTGGAACACGGCATTTCATTTCCTAGAGGCTTTAGGAGAGGTCAAGGAGGATGGATCTCCTCCCCCTTGCACCCTCCGCTCCTTAAGAGGAACAGAAAAAAAAAAAGAAGAAAATAAAAAATGGGAGGAATGGCCTTCATGGCTCCCTCCACCTCCATGTCCTAATCCTTAAATGTTTAATTCTCCATGAATAGAATCACCTGTGCAAAAAGGCCAAATTATAAAGAAATTGGAATATTAAAAGGTACTCCTTAAAATCAGGCTGAAAAAAGAGTGCCATGGTCATCTTAATGTGGTTTCTTGTCCAAATTAAAATCTTAATTTGTATTTGGAATCTAAAATCTGTAATAAGAAATGAAACCCTGCTGCCAAATCCGCCTCTGGTGTGGAGAGATTCAAAGGTGGCAGGAAAGGGCAGAGCTATAAGCCCTCCCACAATGAGATTACTTAATGTTTTGTTTAAAAATTACCGGAGAACATCTTATGACAACCAAACTTTGGCTAAGATAACCTTGGGTGCTAGCCATGACTTTAGAAAGCGAAATAGGTGAAAACTTAAAATGTCTTTTTCAATTAAGCATGACTTTGGGAACAAATACACCATCTTTATCCTTTTTTCCAGCTAATGACTTAAAGCTTTTACAAACTTATAAATGCATCTGGGGTTTCTGTGCACATGTAAAGGGAAAAGGCCAGTTTAAAAACGAGTGCGCATAGTTTTGAGCTGAACTTGACCTTTTGCTGTGTACAGAATAAAAACCCGAGACTGTTTTGGCCTTAAAAAAAGGCGGAGATGAACCTGACAAAGAAATACAGGCAGGTTTCCCAAGGCGACTTAAAGTAGCTTTTGAAATTTCCCGCCCTGAGGCAAGTACCACCAGGAAGTTGATAGTCAAGTTTACATGTGAATAGCTATGGTTTTGTTTCTTGACTTCCCCAACAAGAAAATTGTGACCATTTTAGCAGCTATGCCAGGCTTATTGGCTGGAAACTTAAAGCTTTTAAGTTCAAATCACCTAAAAGTATTGAAATTTATAATACTGAAATGTTGATCTGAGTATGCCTATTATGAAGTCTAGAAGATAGAAGTTAATCTATTAATTGAAAATGCCTTATATTTTATTTGAAATGTCTAAGATTTAAAGCTCTGAAAGTTTAAAGTGCAAATTGAATCGGGAGAAATTAATTAAATATCTAATGTATAACTTGTTTTTGAAAAAATAAAATGTGTTTTCTCTTAAATGATTAGGAATTCAAAATATATTACTTCTTGGTCTGATTTAAAAAAAAAAGGATTAATTTTATGATCTCAACTGAAAATTTTTAATACAAAAACCAGTTTAAACTTAATTGATATTCTTTAAAATAATTATAAAAGGTATAAACAGCTAATAGGATTTCTGCTTGTCTGAATATAATGTTGGCCATCTATCTTTTAGGGATTTTGGTTTGCTCTTCCCTTGTTTATTGTGAGAATAAGGAAATCATCTTTTCTGTCAGAGAACAGTGTAGACAGCCACAATGTTGAGCTGCCTGACTTGGCAGCCGCCATGTTGGCCGCATGGCCTGCTGCACCCCTGGGGGTCGCCATCTTGGAACAACAAAGGCCCCTCCCTCTGACTTAGCCCATCACAGAAGGGAGTGTCTGCTCACTGAGGCAGGATGGGATTTCAGGGGTGGAGTTTTAAGGCGGAGTTTTACTTTGGAAATGCAGATGGGGCAGAAAGTGTGCTTGCCTCTCAGATTTATTTAATACTATTTTTAAGAAGATATTTTTAATACTTAATAAATTAGCAATCACGGTCTTAATATAATTTCAGTGGTATGATAGACCAATGTTTTAAGCAGTTGGCTTTATAAGGGCCGACAATAGAGCTCATATTTCTTAAAAGGCTTGTAGATACATTTTTAAAAGATATCTTAAATTCTCAGTAGAACCACAGTTATACATACATCATAAACAAATTAAGAGTAATTGATTCCATGGTCAAGACTAGATCCTATTATGTTGAAAACTGTTTTTAAGTGTTGAAAATGGTTTAATTAGATATGTATTTGGAAGATTTTCCCCGAGTGCAATATTTCAAAATATAATATACTTGGTTGCATAAGGAATTTCTGCCAAATAAAAGATAGAATTGATTTATTAGTAGCAAAGTCTTTATTTAAACTAGCAATGTCTTTTATTTAAAAGCTCCTCACCGCTGCATTTTAAATTAGGCTGGAAGTGAAGCAGCGTTTGCACCTTGTGTATCAGACATAAAACTTTACTGAATTTACTAATCCTTGTAAGCAATTGAATCCTAGTAAAGTAAAATTCTTCTAAAAAGGTTACCGATGGCTTCCCATGATCCCTCTGTATATGCAAATAAGCCAAAAGGGAATGCTGTTTAAAAACATTATTTTAAATTTAATAAAAAGGAGAAAGTTTAATATTTTGAAATATCTTCCACTAATATTTACAGGATAATCTAATGATTTGCTGTTAAAATACCAAATCTGAAAATAAGTACAGTCACCATAAATGTGTAATGACTTGGAATACATGGCCTTGCGGCACTATCAGTCAACATCCAAGAAGTAACCCTATAAGTTACTTTGAGTAAAAAAGAAAGATTTTTCTTTTTTAAGTTAAAGTTCTCCAAGTGTAATTGAGCAGGAAAAAGACAAACCAGACAACCAACAGTCCAGAGACCACCTGGGGCATGGTAAAGTAAAGTATGGTAACAATTCATTCAGGTAAAAACTGTAGTTCAGATAACTTGCTTAAGTTTTACCTAGGTTACCCAAGGACTCTAGATAATGTGTTTACCCAAAACTGTAATTTAGATAGCATACTGTCTCTGCTTCTGTAAATTGCTTTTTTTTGCTAACTAGGTTCCTCATTCCAAACCTTGAGTTTAAAATTAAGTTGTCATGACCTAGAACAAAGAATATTCTTACATGGTATTATTCTACAAAGTTTCATTAATAATTTTTGATGCTTTATAACAGTATATTGTGCATTTATCCCAAACAAATTTACAACTGAATTTGAATGTTTTACATGAAGGGATTTATTCCTTTCCCCTGTGTGGAGGGCCTCCTGGGGAAGGCACTTAAGCATTCTGTATTGACCTATCTTGACTTTTTTTGCCAAGAGGAATCCAATTGCCTACAGCTGTTACCTGAGCTCTCTGTTCAAGCTGGGATCATGAAAAGCTGGTACCATGGATCTGTCTCTTGCCCAATGGCGTAAGCTGGGCCCTCTCTGGAGAAGAAACCTGGGTTCCCTATGATCAATGCCAGGACCCCGCCAGCAGGCGAGGGGATCCAAAGGCAGTTGCTGGGCATGGAGGCCAGAGGGACATAGGCTATCAAGGAGACAGAACTGAACCTCACATCACCCTACTTAGCCCAGAGATAGCTGGTAGTCAACGACGGGTAAGATCCCACAGGGTGGGACGACCTAAGACAGGCACAGCTGGGGGCCAGTAGGAGAAAACTTGGGGTGCAACAAAGGTGGGGCACAGATCCTCACCCCCCCCCCCAATGGTGCACGGGCTTGAACACTCGGCCCTTCTGAGGAAGGTCTCCTGTCCCCATGGCTGCTTCTTGCTTCCCATGCCCAGCCCAGATCAGGAACCAAATAACAGAAGAGATTTGGTCCAGCTGAAATCAGAATCCAGATAAACGGAGGCTTGGCTAACAGACCCTATGTCTAAATCTAGCCTAACAACAGGAATGCTTGGGCCTTCATAAGGATGTAAAGTGATCCTTTCAATTGATATTTACAGTGTAAATTAAGATTATTGTTAAAATATTAAATTTGACAGCAAAAATAGTTTTCAAATTAATTGAAGTCAAGTTTTCAAATTAATTAAATTTGGCTATTTGAAATAAGTAATTATTCAAAAAGTATTAACAAAAACTTTCATTTCATGGTAAACATGCTATGAACCTGAAGCATGTTCAGGTTCAATTTTTTTTTTTTTTGCGTGCAAAAAATTAATATTTAAAGCTATCTAGACTGCATTAAAAAAATTTCCAAGAAGCCTCCTAATTAAATCAAAAAAGGGGGATAGTGGAAGAATACCATGTAAGGAAAAATATCCTGTAACTAAATTACATCTAGAAAAATTTCTTTTTTCATTTTGTAATGCTAACAGCAAGACACCCATGAAAAACATATGTGGTGTCAAAATAAGCCAAAGGAAAATCATTTGGGCAAATATAAAAAGGATTCCCCAAGTAAAATTTTAATTATTAACCTTTGGTCGAGAATATGTTTGTATACTTTCAGAGAACAGCTACAAGACCATGTGGATTTCTGTAACAATGGATCACAGAAAGCCAGCCATAAAGACAGAAGAGACAGTTCAGAGATGAAGATGGTGAAGACGCCTTGCCATGCTAGCAGTCAGCAGCTGTGCGTCGCAGCAGGGTGCCCAGGACCAGACCAGAAAGGACCGGACCTGCATTTTCCACCATCCAGAACCAACATTTCATTGCTGGCATGTACACATGAACTTTTGGGCATTGAAACATGGACTCAGAACTTTTGGACATTGAAATTGGGACTTGATTATTTTTTAAAGAAAAAAATCAGGGGGAGATGTGGGAAACTGTTTATTGCCTTCACTATCTGATAAGCATAGACAGAGAACCCCCCGAAGGCTGGGTGCCTTTGAAGCCCTAGCAAAGCTCGGAGCTAGGCACCACCTCTGTTTGTCCAGACAGTGGTAGCTGAAACTACTCCCCCATTTATTATTATGTAAATCCTTGCTGATGGGCTAGTCTGCTTGTTACTAGGGGGTCACCTGCCTAAGGGCTATGCTATGGGGGCATCCCAGATCAATAAAAGCTTGGTGAGGCCTGAGCACAGAGAGAAGTCCTTCGGGACTTGCCGCCTGGTCCCCCAATATTGCAAAATTATCTCGTGTCTTTTTCTCTCATTTGCTGTGCGGCTCCTCTTTCAGATACCGAACCCTACTCCACGCGAGTCGTGGAAGGAAAAACTCGACAGGGAATCAGGGGAGCTATGAGCCCAGTCTAGAAAGGCTAGTGGAGGAGGAATGAAGGGGTGATGAAGTGAAAAGAGGGAACAACACTAGGGGTATCCTCCTTCAGAGAGATGGACATGGGTAGGAATTGCCTCTACAGAAAATTTCCTTCTAATCACTGCCAAGGCTCTCTACTCCCTGTCCCATGAAATCCAAGTGCCTCACCTCACCCTTGGATGCCCTAAATTAAACCAATACACCCTTCCTATTCACTAGTGCCATTTCTCCCTAGTCCCTTGGAAAATATCTTGCTTCAGCCAAACCCATCTACTCATTGACTTCACACTTTGCTTACCTAGTGCTACAGCCAAACTTGGGTTCTCATTCCACCAAAGCTACCTTCTTAGCCTGTCTTTGCCCCTCAACCTCTAAACCCAGAGAATAATACACCCCTTCGGAAGCCTAATTTGCCTAGTCATACTTCACAATTGTCCACTTGGTAGGGACTCTGATTGTACCTGGTGTACAAGAGTGTATGTTTGAAGAAATCCCACACTCCTCCTTTGCCTTCCCAGACAGGACCACAGACTGGAAACCAAACCTCATCTTCTGAGATATAAGCATGGCTGTCTCATGTGTGGGAATCCATCTGCCTTCTGGATGCAACTTCTTGTTCTGTCCTCAAGGATCTTTTAAGGACAAATATTTACCACTTTTGAATTAGGAAAAATCTTAGAATCCACATTTTAGTATTTCTCTCCACTGGCACAGATAATCAATACCTGTCTGACTTCTCTGGCTGCCGCTGTCTCCTTATCCCGGATGAGGTGCTCATATCACCTCCTCACAGAAACCTTATCTCACCTTCCAGTCTAAAGAAGCCTCCCAGTTATTCTAGTTGGCATCACCCTGTTTTATTCTACACATAACATTAATAATTACTTCTAAAATATTGCATTATTTCTTTATTATCTGTTTCCTTACCATAATGTAAGACCCAGAAAAGAAAGGAGCTTGTCTGGCCTGTTTGCAACTTGCTCCTGAAATAGTGGCTAGTACATATTGCATAATCATTCAATATTTTTTGGTAAATCAGTGAATTCACATTCTAAGAAAGTTGCTGTGATTTTTCTATAATTATTCTATCCACTCATTTACAAATAAAGGGACTACCTGATCTCATGGAAAGTTTTCTAATTCTCTTTATTAAGGTTCCACTCTTTTGTTATTGCTATAATGATAAAGACTAGGTGCTTTCCAGAATTCTTGCAACCAGGCTCTCCCCCCTCCATCCTAGACCACACTCTGGTATGGAGAGTGCTTAATTAAGGAAGTTACCAGGTACAAAATGCAGCCAACTTCAAAACTTTTAATAGCTCTTTGGGTGTGTTTTTTTTTGGTTTTATTTTGTTTTGTTTTTTGTTTGTGTTTTGTTTTGTTTTTTTGTTTTTTTGTGGTTTTTTTGGCAGTATGGAAGAATCTTTACAAGCTGATCATATTGAATTTTTTTATTTGATCCTCCCAGCAATCCTATGTAGGACAAATAATATATTCCCACATGACAGAAAATGGAACAGGGGCTCAGAGTGCTTAAATCAGGGGTCCTCAAACTATGGCCTGCGGGCCACATGTGGCCTGCCGAAAACATTTATCCAGCCTGCTGGGTGTTTTTGCCACCACTGCCTTTTATTTAGCAGCCGACTTGTCCTGGGCCTGCAGTGAGCTTGTGTGGAATGTACGCTGCACTCTCCAATTCCCCTCCTTCTCTCTGTCTATCGACTCCTCCTCTCAGTCTCAGGTGTGATTGGACAAGTCACGAGCTTGCCTATGCAGAGCCTGCTGCTGCCTGAGGACCAAGTTAAGAACAAGTTAGGATTTTTTTTTTTTTTTTTGAAGTTAGGAGGTCTATTTTTTTTTATTTTGCAGTTAGTAGGGCCTTCTTTTTTAAAATTAGGAGAGGCTTTTTTTTTTCTTTTTTTTTTTTTTTGCTTAAAGTATTACAGAAGAGTATTATATATGTCTCCTTTTTTTCCCTCCGCCCTTGACAATCCCCTGGCCTCCCCTACCTCCCAGTGTCTTATGTCCATTGGTTATACTTATATGCATGCATACAAGTCCTTTGGTTGATCTCTTACCCACACCCCTCCTGCCCTCCCACCCTCCCCGCCTTCCTGCTGTAGTTTGACAGTCTGTTCGAGGCAGCTCTACCTCTGTATCTATTTTTTGTTCATAAGTTTATAATGGTCTTTATTATCCAGAAATGAGTGAGATCATGTGGTATTTTTCCTTCATTGACAGGCTTATTTCACTTAGCATAATGCTCTCCAGTTCCATCCATGCTGTTGCAAATGGTAAGAGTTCCTTCTTTTTTACAGCAGCATAGTATTCCATCATGTAGATGTACCACAGTTTTCTAATCCATTCATCTACTGATTGGCACTTAGGCTGTTTTCAGATCTTAGCTATGGTGAATTGTGCTGCTATGAACGTAGGGGTGCATATATCCTTTCTGATTGGTGTTTCTGGTTTCCTGGGATATATTCCTAGAAGTGGGATCACAGGGTCAAATGGGAGTTCCATTTGTAGTTTTCTGAGGAAACTCCATACTGTCTTCCATAGTGGCTGCACGAGTCTGCATTCCCACCAGCAGTGCACAAGTGTTCCTTTTTCTCCACATCCTCTCCAGCACTTGTTGTTTGTTGATTTGTTGATGATAGCCATTCTGACAGGTGTGAGATGGTACCTCATTGTTGTTATGATTTGCATCGCTCGGATGATTAGTGACTTTGAGCATGTTTTCATATGTCTCTTGGCTTTCTGAATGTCCTCTTTTGAAAGGTGTCTATTTAGATTCTTTGGCCATTTTTTTTAATGGATTGTTTATCTTCCTTTTTTTTTTTTTTATTACTTAAAGTATTACAAAGGGTATTACATATGTGTCCATTTTATCCCCCCGCCCTAGACAGTCCCCTAGCCTCCCCTATCCCCCAATGTCTTATGTCCACTGGTTATGCCTATATGCATGCATACAAGTCCTTTAGTTGATCTCTTACCCCCCTACCTCCTGCCCCGCAACCCTCCCCAGTCTTCCTGCTGCAGTTTGACAATCTGTTTGAGGCAGCTCTGCCTCTGTATCTATTATTGTTCAAAAGTTTATAATGGTCTCTATTATCCATGAATGAGTGAGATCATGTGGTATTTTTCCTTCATTGACTGGCTTATTTCACTTAGCATAATGCTCTCCAGTTCCATCCATGACGTTGCAAATGGTAAGAGTTCCTTCCTTTTTAGAGCAGCATAGTATTCCATCGTGTAGATGTACCACAGTTTTCTAATCCATTCATCTACTGATGGGCACTTAGGCTGTTTCCAGATTCTAGCTATGGTGAATTGTGCTGCTATGAACATAGGGGCGCATATATCCTTTCTGATTGGTGTTTCTGGCTTCTTGGGATATATTCCTAGAAGTGGGATCACAGGGTCAAATGGGAGTTCCATTTTCAGTTTTTTAAGGAAACTCCATACTGTCTTCCATAGTGGCTGCACCAGTCTGCATTCCCACCAGCAGTGCACAAGTGTTCCTTTTTCTCCACATCCTCTCCAGCACTTGTCGTTTGTTGATTTGTTGATGATAGCCAGTCTGACAGGTGTGAGATGGTACCTCATTGTTGTTTTGATTTGCATCTCTCGGATGATTAGTGACTTTGAGCATGTTTTCATATGTCTCTTGGCTTTCTGAATGTCCTCTTTTGAAAGGTGTCTATTTAGGTCTTTTGCCCATTTTTTGATTGGATTGTTTATCTTCCTTTTGTTAAGTTGTATGAGTTCCCTATAAATTTTGGAGATTAGGCCCTTATCACATATGACATTGGCAAATATGTTTTCCCACGCAGTGGGTTTTCTCGTTGTTTTGTTGATGGTTTCTTTTGCTGTGCAGAAGCTTTTTATTTTGATGTAGTCCCATTTGTTCATTTTCTCTTTCGTTTCAAGTGCCCTAGGAGCTGTATCAGTGAAGAAATTGCTTCGGCATATGTCTGAGATTTTGTTGCCTTTGGATTCTTCTAGAATTTTTATGGTTTCCTGTCGTATATTTAAGTCCTTTATCCATTTTGAGTTTATTTTTGTGTATGGTGTAAGTTGGTGGTCTAGTTTCATTTTATTGCATATATCTGTCCAATTTTCCCAACACCATTTATTGAAGAGACTATCTTGGCTCCATTGTATGTTCTTGCCTCCTTTGTCAAATATTAATTGAGCGTATTGGTTGGGGCTGATTTCTGGGCTCTCTATTCTATTCCATTGATCTATATGTCTGTTCTTGTGCCACTACCAGGCAGTTTTGAGAACAGTGGCTTTGTAATACAACTTGATATCTGGTATTGAGATCCCACCTACTTTGTTCTTTTTCAGGATTGCTGCAGCTATTCGGGGTCTTTTTTTATTCCAGATGAATTTTTGGAGAGTTCGTTCTAGATCTCTGAAGTATGCCGTTGGTATTTTAATGGGAAGTGCGTTGAATTTATAGATTGCTTTGGGCAGTATGGACATTTTAATGATGTTGATTCTACCAATCCAAGAACATGGTATGTTCTTCCATCTCCTTATGTCTTCCTCTATCTCTTTTTTCAATGTCCTATAGTTTTCTGAGAAGAGGTCTTTTACCTCTTTAGTTAAGTTTATTCCTAGGTAGCTTAATTTTTTTGGTGCGATGGTAAATGGGATTGCTTTTTTAGTCTCTCTTTCTGCACATTCACTATTGGTGTATAGAAATGCCTCGGATTTCTTGGCGTTAATTTTGTATCCTGCTACATTGCTGAATTCTTGTCTGTTTATTGATGGAGTCTTTAGGGTTTTTTAAGTATAATAACATGTCATCTGCAAATAAGGATAGTTTTACTTCTTCTTTTCCAATTTGGATGCCTTTTATTTCTTCTTCTTGTCTAATTGCCATGGCTAATACTTCCAGTACTATGTCGAACAGGAGTGATGAGAGTGGGCATCCCTGTCTTGTTCCTGTTCTTAGGGGAAATGGTGTTAGTTTTTGTCCATTGAGTAAGATGTTGGCTGTGGGTTTGTCATATATGGCTTTTATTATGTTGAGGTATGATCCTTCAATTCCCACCTTGCTGAGAGTTTTTATCAAAAATAGGTGTTGAATTTTGTCAAACGCTTTTTCTGCATCAATTGATATGACTATGTGGTTTTTTTCTTTCAATTTGTTTATGTGATGTATCACGTTTATTGAGTTGTGGATATTGTACCATCCTTGCATCCCTGGGATAAATCCTACTTGGTCGTGGTGTATGATCTTTCTGATGTACTGCTGGATCCGATTTGCTATGATTTTGTTGAGGATTTTGGCATCTAAGTTCATGAGGGATATTGGCCTGTAATTCTCTTTCATTGTGTTGTCTTTACCTGGTTTTGGTATTAGGGTGATGCTGGCTTCATAGAATGAGCTTGGAAGTGTTCCTTCCTCTTGGATTTTTTGTAGTAGTCTGAGGAGGATAGGTTTTAGTTCTTCCTTGAATGTTTGGTAAAACTCCCCTGTGAAGCCGTCTGGTCCTGGGCTTTGTTTGCTGGAAGCTTTTTGATGACTGCTTCAATTTCTTCCATAGTTATTGGCCTATTGAGATTTTTAGCTTCTTCCTGATTGAGTTTTGGAAGGTTATATTTTTCTAGGAATTTGTCCATTTCCTCCAGGTTGTCCAGTTTGTTGGAGTAGAGTTGTCCATAGTATTTTTTAACAATCATTTGTATTTCTGTGGGATCTGTTGTTATTTCGCCTCTATCATTTCTGATTTTGTTGATTTGGGTCCTTTCTCTTCGCTTCTTGGTGAGCCTGGCTAGAGGTTTGTCAATCTTGTTTATCCTTTCAAAGAACCAGCTCTTTGTTTCATTGATTTTCTGTATTGTTTTTTTGGTCTCTATGTCATTTATTTCTGCTCTAATCTTTATTATCTCCTTCCTTCTGCTCACTCTGGGGTTTTGTTGTTGCTCTCTTTCTAATCCTTTGAGCTGTAGATTTAGATGATTTACTACCATTTTTTCTTGTTTGTTGAGATAGGCTTGTAGAGCTATAAACTTCCCTCTCAGGAATGCTTTCATTGCGTCCCAAAGGTTTTGGATTGTTGTGTTTTCATTCTCATTAGTTTCCAGGATGTTTTTAATTTCTCCTTTGATCTCATTGGTAACCCAATCAATATTTAATAATGTGCTATTCAGCTTCCAAGTGTTTGAGTATTTTGGGTTGTTTTTATTTTAGTTTATTTCTAATATTATGGTCTTGTGGTCTGAGAAGATGCTTGGTATGATTTCAATTTTTTTTTGAAGTTTTGTTTTTTTACTTCAAAATAAGATATGTGCACTGTGCATAGGAATTTGTTCATAGTTTTTTGTTTTTTTTTTAACTATAGTCCAGCCCTCCAACGGTCTGAGGGACAGTGAACTGGCCCCCTGTTTAAAAAGTTTGAGGACCCCTGGCTTAAATGCTCAGGTCTTGCCCTGGACAGTGTGGCTCAGCACGTTGGAGCATTGGCCCCTACACCAATAGGTTGAGGGTCCAATTCCCTGTCAGGGCACATACCCAGGTTGTGATTTCAATTCAGGTTGGAGCTTATGCAGGAGGCAACTAATCAATGTTTCACTCTCACATCAATGTTTCTCTCTCTCTCCCTCTCCCTTCCTCTCTCTTTCAAAGCAATAAAAGCATATCCTCAGGTAAAGACTAAAAATAAAAAAAGTGCTCAGGTCTTAGGAATAGTAAGTAACCAGACCTGTGTTCAAACTTGGGTCTTTTGGTTTCACAGTAACCATCAGATCTTCTAACACCAGTTTCCAAGAAGCAGCGTCATGTCATCAAGGGAACCTAGACCAAAACTGAGGGAACTCTAGCCTCATTTAAAGCTTGGTTTTCCAATTGCTGGCCATGTCACCTTCAACAACTTCTCCCTCTGTAAAGTTGGTATCTTAGTCAGTTCAGATTGCCATAACAAAATACTATATACTAGATGACTTATAAATAACACAAATTTATTTCTCCCAGTTCTAGAAAGCAGGAAGTCTGAGAATAGGGTACCATCAGGGTCAAGTACTGATGAGGGTCTCTTTTGGTTGCAGACTGCCAACTTCTTGTTCTGTCCTCACATGGCAGAGCAGAGAGAGGAAGCAAGCTCCCTTGTGACTATTATAAGGCCACTAATATCATTCATGAGCTCCATCCTCATGACCTCATGTACTCCCAATTAACTCTCCAAAGGCCCTACCTCCTAATGCCATCACATTGAGGGTAAGGTTCAACATATGAATTTGGGGAACACGAACTTTCAGGCTATAACAATTGGGATAGCAAAAAACATAAACCTCCTGACAACCTCCTACGATAGCTCTGATGAGCACACAGGATGATGACCTCAAAACACAGTACTCCAACCCTGGTTGGGTGGCTCAGTTGGTTGGAGCATCATCCGGTACACCAAATGTTGTGAGTTTGATCTCTGGTTGAGGTGCAAAGGGAGGCAACCAGTTCATGTTTATTTCTTCTCTCTCTCTCTCTCTCTCTCTCTCTCTCTCTCTCTCTCTCTCTCTCTCAAAATCATTGGACATAAAAAACACAATACTCCAAACAAAGAAAGGATTTCAGTGGGTTCTGTCTTGACTGCCATCTACTCTACCCTCTTTGCTTCAAGTCTATTCCTAAATCTTCTAAAGCAAGAGAGGAGTTACAAATAAAAAACCCAAAGAAGTCACAAGTTTGTCAAGGCCAGTGTCTGGAGAAATGGGAGTATTTAGAGAAACCTCTTCTAAAATAATAGGAATATAAATAGCAATTACCACTCAGGTAGTGCTGCACATTGAAGTGAGGGATCAGCTTAGGTTCTCTTGGTAAGTCCTAGATACATTTCACAGTGAGAACAGGAGTTAAAGATGGTGTGCTCTAGCTAGGACATTTCAGTAGTTTTAATATAACAAACCCTAAAGAAACAAACCAACCCCAAAGGGGAATGAGTTCATGGTTCTCCATGACTGACAGTTACTACTCAATATGGTAAACTGCTAGAGGATATTCAGCAACTGTATTAATCTCTGGCTGAGGAGTCAGATCTGACAGGTCAAATGAAACAAAATCATCCTTTACTGCTCCCTGGTCAAGTTTTCCAGAGAAACTTGTGAACGAACAAAAACAAATCCCTAGAATAATCTTTTTCATAGAATTTAAAGCCTATGACTAAACTAAAAGAAAACCCAATTTAAAAAAAAAGCTAAAAGTGCCTGACCGGCATTGCTCAGTGGTTGAGCGGTATGAACCAGGAGATCACGGTTCAATTCCCTGTCAGGGCATATGCCTGGGTTGTGGGTTCAATCCCCAGAGTGGGGCATGCTAGAGGCAGCCCATCAATGAATCTCTCTCATCATTGACGTTCCTATTTCTCTCTCCTTCTCCCTTCCTCTCTAAAATCGATAAAAATATATTTAAAAAAATAAAATTTAAAAAGCTAAAAGTTTTTCATATTGTAATTGAATCTAAAGGGCTTATTTTGTGACCTAGATAAAAGATTCTTTATTTTTCCTTGAGACACTCTTAAAATGAGAGTCTTAATATCCTATCATGAAAAGACTTGGACAAATCTATAATTTATATTATGGTGTTTGAGAGCTTTCACCTCAAGGAAGTGCCAAGCCTATAAGAGCATTCTGGTGCTCTCCTTGAAAATGCTTTTCATTACTAATAGAGAGAACATTTTTTTCTTATTATTTATACAAGGGCTTCTTTGATTTTCTGCATCTGACATTTTGGGATTAAAAAAACAAGCCACTGTGATTGCATTAATTAAAAACAAAAATGAGGTGTCTTAGATTTTTCTCTCCAGAGAAATGCTAAAGTCCCTGCAAGAAGACCTCAATGTGAGCCTCAGCCTGTGGAACAGGGCCAAGCACTCTGGTTTTTGTCATTAGATTCAACACAGACTTAAGTGACTGATTAGAACCATTAATTGGAGAGTAAGATGAAGCAGTTAAGTATTAAGAGGCTGAGTCAGGCTGAGGTGGCAGTTTAGTCATCTGAAAATCTAGAGAGAAAAGATGACTTTACCTACCTCCTGATTCCTTCCCTTCTTCTCCCCTCCCTACACCAATCAAACCACCTGATCAGACTTGAGAAAGAAGGAAGAACAAAGGGTGGTGGCTTCTGCTTCAAACTTTCTTCCATTTTGTGTTACTTGGAAGGATGGGTCCCAGGTGCCTGGAAGGCAGTATTTATGAAGACTCATCTTATGAAGGCAACCCAAGTGCCCACCAAATGATAAAGAAGATGTGGTGCATATATACAATGAAATATTAATTGGCCCATCCATGCTGTTGCAAAGGATAAAATTTCCTTCCTTTTTTAAAAAAAAAATATTTTTATTGGTTTCAGAGAAGAAGGGAGAGGTAGAGAGCGATAGAAACATCAATGATGAGAGAGAGTCATTGATTGGTTGCCTCTTGTATGCCACACACTGGGGATCGAACCCACAACCCAGTCATGTTCCCTGTCCAAGAATCAAACCATGACTTCCTGCTTCATAGGTCAACACCAAACCACTGAGCAACACCAGATGGGCTAAAATTTTCTTCTTTTTTATGACTGAGTAGTATTCCATTGTGTAAATTTACCACAACTTTTTTATGCTAAGTGAATTAAGCCAGTCAGAGAAAGACAAGTACCATATAATTTTACTCACAGATGGAATCTAATGAACAAAATGAACTAATAAGCAAAATAGAGACAGACTCATAGATAGCAGGTGGACAGCTGTTGGGAGTGGGGAAGAGGAGGTGGAGGGGGTTGGAGATATTGAGCAAATAAGAGAAAAGCACTCATGGACATGGAAAACAATGTGGTGATTGAAATCAATTAGGGTTTAGGGCAGTGATGGCGAACCTTTTGAGCTTGGCGTGTCAGCATTTTGAAAAACCCTAACTTAACTCTGGTGCCTTGTCACATATAGAAATTTTTTGATATTTGCAACCATAGTAAAACAAAAATTTATATTTTTGATATTTATTTTATATATTTAAATGTCATTTAACAAAGAAAAATCAACCAAAAAAATGAGTTCGCGTGTCACCTCTGACATGCGTGTCATAGGTTCGCCATCACTGGTTTAGGGTCATGTTAGGAGCTGATTGGTAAAGGTGAGGTAAGGGTACTAAATCATTTATTGAACCTTAACTGGTGTTGCTAAGTGGTTAGAGTGTCAGCCCACCCACTGAAGAGTCTCGGGTTTTATTCCTGGTCACATACCTGGGTTGCAGGTTCAATCCCCCAACCTGGGGAGGCAACTGATTAAATGTATCTCTCTCACATTTATGTTTCTCTTTCTCTCTTTCTCTCCCTCTCTCCCCCTTCCTTTCACTCTCTCTAAAATCTTTAGAAACATTTCATTCTTGCATGAAGTGGGAAGAGACTAGCAGGTGCGCCTGTACAGTTGCACCTAAGGAACACATGGGATCTGGCTCAGTGCAAGGCTTGCTTTGACAGACCCTTTGTGGTTGGAACCTCTGAAAGTCCCAGAGACAGGTTTTCACTGAGTTATAGAACAGGTTTATGAACTGTTCTATATTTGGGATAAACATTAGACTGATGTATATCTGTATAGAAACAGTTCAATTCTAACCTGATAGCAAGTGTGTGAGGAGTAGTCATCCTTCACCCCTGTCCCCATATCTAGGTGGCCCCTTACCAAAAGTACACTAAAACCTATGCAGAGGGGCACATTTGCTGTAATGCCAATGGCATGTCAGCTTCAAGGCCCCTCACCTGTATGGGCTTCTTCTCAGGCTCTGAATATAATTTACTAGTCATACTCTTGCAGTTTTTATCTTAAAAGCACCCCCAAATTAAATATATTCCAAGCTAAATAATACTTGGCCAGGCCTATGTCTTGAGAATGATTGGAATTTAGGTTAACTAGAGGTAGCAACCTGGTGCTGTCCCTTCTTCTCTCTTCCTTCTTTGGACTCCAAGAGACATTTCTCTTTCTGCAATCTATGAGGAGATAGGGGCAAAGTGTGACCAAAGTTCCAGGCAAAATCCTCTGTGTCAGGTTTGTGGAGCTAGATGGGCCCTCTAGGAATAGTTAAGATGTGGACCCAAAAGAGGAGCATTGGAGAACGATGAGAGCCGTTGGCACAGAGACAGTGAGCATGGACTCAAAGGAGAAGCTGTCTTTAGGCATGGAAACTGCAGTCACCTATGAACAGCTGACATAGGGTCTAAGGGAACTGACTATGGTGAAAACAAATCTAACCGGTGGAGAGTTGCCCTGTGAGCTAGATATGCTAGAATCACTGTCACCTGTAGGTTAAATGATAAGAATGCTGCAGAGCAGCATCACTGGGAAGGGTAAAGATATGAGAGCACTAGCACAAAGGCAGGTTTGGAATGGGCTTCAACTCCAAATCCCTGTTCCATTGCTTAGTCACTGTGCTGACTGGCAAATCAGTCAGCATTTTAGAATTTCAATTCCCTCTTCTGAAAGTAGAAGAAACATAATTACTTTTTAGAATTGTTTTATGTCTCAAGTGTAAATGAGACATGTGAGCTGCCTACATGAAGCTGCTACTAGATAAATATGGGTAATTACTACCCAGGTGTCCTGGAACACTCCACTTTCTAGAAACTGCACCACATATACTGGTTAGGGTGGGATCATGATGGCAAAACGTTTGCTTTACTGTCCACAGTTGAGTCACTCAACCTTCCCATTAAGAGTTATTTCACTGTGTCACAAACCCAGAAATTTGTTATGGTGCTGAAAAAACTGCATAAAGTACTTTTAGATGAAAACTAGACTTCTATGTTTCTATTATTAAATTGCCCTACTTGGAGTTTGGAACCAATTGTGTGTTTTGTTTTGTTTTTTTTCCATCATCCATCATGTCTGTCCCAGCTTTTATAAGCCAGGACCTGCCCAATCTTCCTGACTATCATCACTGAAACTATTTCTGGGTAAGTGTGGATTTTAGCTAGAACTTCCTCATGCACTACCCCTTTACTGTTCCATGTGTGTGTTTGGCCACCTGAGATTCCACACACAGTTGTCTGGAGCCAGGTTATGATCACCCAAGATCAGGAAGCAACAATCCAGAAAGGACCTCTAACCTCCAAGGATATTGGCAAGAGTCCTCTAGTCCTAAAACCAATCTATAACCTGTATTTACTGTCCTTCCAAAGATATAAAAAAGGGAGCATAGGTTGTGGCCTGGTTTCAATCCCCAGCTGCACTATTTAAAGCTATGTTATTTTGGTCAAACCACTTAAACTATCTGAGCCCCATTTACCTTATTTGTAAAATGAAGAAAATGGGTTCTGGTAGGGATTAAATAACCCACAATAGGCCTAATAAACACAAGTTATCTAGTAGTGCAATATCCATGCTTTATTTTATCAAGAATTCTATACTCATCCACAATGGGTGCCAGACTTCTCAGTTCCTTTTAGTACTACCCTCACAAGCAAATCACCACTGGGTAGAATTGTGAAACTGCAGTGAGTAGGGGGTGGGTTAGGGACAACCAGTAAACCATGCACTGTAGATAGGCAAAAGGGAGGGGAGAACTGGCATGGTGAAGAGGGAGTAGGAGCACAGGCAGGATGATGAGAGAAGCAGATGGTGCCTACTTCACCCTTTTATCTAGGATTAGAGGCCCAGTGCACAAATCCGTGCACCAGTGGGGTCCCTCAGCCTGGCCTGCAGGATCGGGCCAAAACCGGCTCTCTGACATGCCCTGAGGGGTCCCAGATTGCGAGAGGGCGCAGTCCAGACCAAGGGACCCCAACAGTGCATGATCAGGGCCAGGGAAGGACGTGGAAGGTTGGCCAGCCGGGGAGGGGAGGGAGAGAGCTCCAGGGCATGTCCAGCCTGTCTCGCTCAGTCCCGATCAGCCGGACCCCAGCAACAAGCTAACCTACCAGTCGGAACATCTGCCCTGTGGTGGTCAGTGTATATCATAGTGAGCTGTTGAATAGCCTTAGCATATCATTAGCATATTATGCTTTGATTGGTTGAATGGATGACCAGACAACTGGACACTTAGCATATTAGGCTTTATTATATAGGATTGGTTAAGTCACTCTGCAGCCACATTGTTCATCAAATCCTGCTGGCACAGCGTGGGAAAAAATATCAACTATTTCAATTGTAGCTTGACAATACCTTCACAACTAGCAAAACTGTCTTCATAACACAGTGCATGTAAAAAGAACCATTTTCTATTTTTCTCCTTTGCAAAACTGTATCGTGTGCTATTTAACAACTTCAGGCAGTGCAGCAGTGTGCTGATCTCTGACAGGGCTGCCTTCCCTGGAGCAGCTTAGTGAGGTTCTTTTTCTCCATTCAGTACCCAAATCTCCATTCTAAACTCAAGTAAAAAGCCTATATGGATCAGAGACAGCAACAAAATATGGATCCACTGGTTCACTTCTCATATACCTTTAATTTCAAGGCTATCCTCTTTTCTCTCTGGTACTTCTCTGAAATAATTTGAAAACATATTCCTTTGCTTTTGCCTTTGCCTTTCCCAGGGTCAGCCCCACTTTTCCTCTCTTGCCTTTTTACTTCTTTCTGTTTAGACCAGAGATGTTCTTTTTTTTCCTACTTTACCCACTGAGAATTCATCAGGTGATGGATTCTACCTCAACAATTAGCCAAGGGAATAAAAATAGTTTGCAGCCAGCTCTCTGCCACAGATAGAGCTCCCAACCATTGGAAGGTAGAGTTTCTCCTACAAGCAGCTGTGATTTCCCCAGACATAGCCCTGTGCTCAGAGCAGATGCCTGTCAAACCAGCTCCCAGTAAGTGGCAAGAGTGATCTCACTTCCTTTCCCTAAAGGTAACTGTCCTCATTAATCTCATTACTGAGCTCAGTGAACCTTGGGTGCATAATAGAATTTTCTTTAAAATATTCATCATCTGACAGTTGATATTTTAAGCCATACTTTTTTTTGAAAACTACATTGGAAGAGGAAGGCTGAGCAGCAGTATTCAATTAACTTAGTATTTTGCTCACCTTCTGAAACTACTTTTCAAGTCCAATTCATTAAAAATTCATGGTACTGTGTAACATGTGACTCTTCTGTGAGCTCTCTGAGCAGGATAGAGGTGGCTGCTAATGCACAAGCTGCCCCCTAACATACACAGTAAAATCTGGAGGACCTGTTACTTCTCCTGCCAGGAATAAATGGAAACTCTCCCCACTGTGCCCTGTCTACCAAAATCATCACTTTGTGCAAATGGGTCTTGCTTTATGGGTCTTCCAAGTGGGCTGGCCGGGTTTTTCATGGTTTCCAGAAAAAGAGGAAGCTACAGGTACACAAGAACACACTTGAAGCATGGCAAGTGGGAAGGTTGGAAACAGACACAATTGGAGCCACATGCCAGTGTCACCACTTACTTCTCTAAACCTCAGTTTCCCCATATATAAAAATACACACAGAGTTATAGTGCAAAGATTGGGAACAGCACAGAGAACATGCACTGAACAGATTGTGACACATCACTGATGCTAAAAAAAAGGCCTCCCCATAATGGTGGAAGTAATACTCAGTGGCATCAAGACCACACACATTACATTGGGTCACCATTGGCTGCCAACTTGTCTGCTTCCCTAATAAAGTACAAGCTCCTTAAGTCCAGGGCATATATCTTGTTGACTTCTAGTCTCAGTGTTCAACATTGTCTGGTACATAAAAGGGACTCAATGAAATTCTTATGAGGTAATTATAATTGCATGTAATTATTATTATTCTCATAATTATTCATTAATTCATAGAATAATTACATATAATTATTAAAATTATAATTATTCATTATTAATCCATTAATTATTATAACTTTTGAATAGATAAGAATTATAAGGAAAGTACAAACTAGTCATTACCAATGTCATTAATAACTTTTAAAAAATATTTTAACAGGAAACTGACCAAACTAAGTTGCTGTTCTAATTACTATTGCTGCCAGGTCCTAGGCAAGCAGGAATTTCACTTCAGAAGAGAACAACTGAAACAAAAACTGGCCCTTTGGATACAGTCTAACAATTAGCTTGATAATTGCATCATAGCTCCTAAACCATCCCATAATTTGAAAGTTTTCAGTTAGTCATTATTCAGTTTGCTGAGGTTTGGTTTTGTCTCTGCACTCCAACATTCAGAATCTTATTTAACCTGATCCAAGCCATTCTGGTTTAGAAACAGTCCTTGAAATCCAGATAGCCTGGGTTTTTATGCAATATTTCCAGTATTTCTGCTTTCAAAACAAGTCGGTGGACTAAATAAGCCCTACTGTGGTTTTCCAGAACTTTGCACCTTGGAAGTTTTGCATTTCTTCAAAGAATTGTGAGATACAACCAAGAAAAAGAAAAATAATACTATTTTACATTTGTCTGACATTTGATGGTCTACGTGTAGCTAATGTTTACTCAGCACATTGTGCTTCACACATAATATCTGTTGCATCCTCCAAACAACTCTGTGTAAAGGGATTTTCTTTTCACAGAAGATCCTTTATACAAGAATACAAGTGCCAAGCCCAGGTTCTTGGCGTGCGTTTAGGACAACTTTTATTGTCCAGAGGCTTTTATCATCAGAATATGGTTGGCTCTGACTGCAATACCTTCTTCAGACTGCACAGGAAGCTCAGGATGCAGACATCATCAAGAGAAATATAGGTGGGCTTGGGAGGCAGATGGGATAACTTTTGTTGAGGAAATTCTAATAGCTAACATAAAACTAGGGGATTAAATTTGTTATTACATGTTATAGACCCAAATCACAGAGCTGCCCCAACATCAAAACAGTCTCTTTCTACTGATTATAGAGTGATCAGTTAAAAAAAATAATAATTTTAGTTGTTATATAACATATTATCTTATTCAATCATCTGTGAAGGGTGAGGTGGAACAGGTAATGTGAGCCCCTGCCATGCAGAGCAGGGTGAGGAAGATGACTTTCCCAGGCTCATATGATAAATCCGGCTCTGACTTCTGGGTCTATGCTTCTTCCACATATCCTATATATTCTATATATGCTATAAGTGCTACTCCACTGTGAATTCCACTACAATACTTTAGTTTTAAAAAATTAATTACAGAAGTTCAGGTGTGCCAAATATCACTAAAAGAAGTAGCTTAGGTTTAAGTCACAATGGTGTGTGTGTGTGTGTGTGTGTGTGTGTGTGTGTGTGTGTATGTGTGTGTGTGGTGTAGCTTACGTTTAAGTCACCATGTAATTGCAGTATCATTTTATCTGCTCCTGCAGTGGAACAAGCTGAGCAATGGTGATAATAGGTTTATACCCTCAAGCTAAATAATGAATAACAATTTAGACTGACTGCATATTAAATAAATTAATGAAAACTGAAAAAGTTGGGTATACTTCAGAACTCAGTAAGTCTAACCTTTTATTTGAGAAGCATGATAGGGTAGTAGTTAGTCACAGTCCCTGGATCCAGACTCTATGGATTTAATCCTTTTTTTTTATATATTTTTTTATTTTTTTTTATTGCTTAAAGTATTACAAAGGGTATTATATATGTGTCCATTTTATCCCCCCGCCCTAGACAGTCCCCTAGCCTCCCCTATCCCCCAATGTCTTATGTCCACTGGTTATGCTTATATGCATGCATACAAGTCCTTTAGTTGATCTCTTACCCCCCTACCTCCTGCCCCGCAACCCTCCCCGGCCTTCCTGCTGCAGTTTGACAATTTGTTTGAGGCAGCTCTGCCTCTGTATCTATTATTGTTCAAAAGTTTATAATGGTCTCTATTATCCATGAATGAGTGAGATCATGTGGTATTTTTCCTTCATTGACTGGCTTATTTCACTTAGCATAATGCTCTCCAGTTCCATCCATGACGTTGCAAATGGTAAGAGTTCCTTCTTTTTTAGAGCAGCATAGTATTCCATCGTGTAGATGTACCACAGTTTTCTAATACATTCATCTACTGATGGGCACTTAGGCTGTTTCCAGATTCTAGCTATGGTGAATTGTGCTGCTATGAACATAGGGGCGCATATATCCTTTCTGATTGGTGTTTCTGGCTTCTTGGGATATATTCCTAGAAGTGGGATCACAGGGTCAAATGGGAGTTCCATTCTCAGTTTTTTAAGGAAACTCCATACTGTCTTCCATAGTGGCTGCACGAGTCTGCATTCCCACCAGCAGTGCACAAGTGTTCCTTTTTCTCCACATCCTCTCCAGCACTTGTTGTTTGTTGATTTGTTGATGATAGCCAGTCTGACAGGTGTGAGATGGTACCTCATTGTTGTTTTGATTTGCATCTCTCAGATGATTAGTGACTTTGAGCATGTTTTCATATGTCTCTTGGCTTTCTGAATGTCCTCTTTTGAAAGGTGTCTATTTAGGTCCTTTGCCCATTTTTTGATTGGATTGTTTATCTTCCTTTTGTTAAGTTGTATGAGTTCCCTATAAATTTTGGAGATTAGGCCCTTATCACATATGACATTGGCAAATATGTTTTCCCACGCAGTGGGTTTTCTCGTTGTTTTGTTGATGGTTTCTTTTGCTGTGCAGAAGCTTTTTATTTTGATGTAGTCCCATTTGTTCATTTTCTCTTTCGTTTCAAGTGCCCTAGGAGCTGTATCAGTGAAGAAATTGCTTCGGCATATGTCTGAGATTTTGTTGCCTTTGGATTCTTCTAGAATTTTTATGGTTTCCTGTCGTACATTTAAGTCCTTTATCCATTTTGAGTTTATTTTTGTGTATGGTGTAAGTTGGTGGTCTAGTTTCATTTTATTGCATATATCTGTCCAATTTTCCCAACACCATTTATTGAAGAGACTATCTTGGCTCCATTGTATGTTCTTGCCTCCTTTGTCAAATATTAATTGAGCATATTGGTTCGGGCCGATTTCTGGGCTCTCTATTATATTCCATTGATCTATATGCCTATTCTTGTGCCAGTACCAGGCAGTTTTGAGAACAGTGGCTTTGTAATACAACTTGATATCTGGTATTGAGATCCCACCTACTTTGGACTTTTTCAGGATTGCTGCAGCTATTCGGGGTCTTTTTTTATTCCAGATGAATTTTTGGAGAGTTCGTTCTAGATCTCTGAAGTATGCCATTGGTATTTTAATGGGAAGTGGGTTGAATTTATAGATTGCTTTGGGTAGTATGGACATTTTAATGATGTTGACTCTACCAATCCATGAACACGGTATGTTCTTCCATCTGTTTATGTCTTCCTCTATATCTTTCTTCAATGTCCTGTAGTTTTCTGAGTAGAGGTCTTTTACCTCTTTAGTTAAGTTTATTCCTAGGTAGCTTAATTTTTTTGGTGCGATGGTAAATGGGATTGTTTTTATAATCTCTCTTTCTGAAAGTTCACTATTGGTGTATAGAAATGCCTCGGATTTCTTGGGGTTAATTTTGTATCCTGCTACATTGCCAAATTCATGTATTAAGTCCAGTAGCTTTTTGATGGAGTCTCTAGGGCTTTGTATGTATAATATCATGTCGTCTGCAAATAAGGACACTTTTACTTCCTCTTTTCCAATTTGGATGCCTTTTATTTCTTCTTCTTGCCGAATTGCAATGGCTAACACTTCCAGTACTATGTTGAACAGGAGTGGTGAGAGGGGGCATCCCTGTCTTGTTCCTGTTCTTAGGGGAAATGGTGTTAGTTTTTGTCCATTGAGTAAGATGTTGGTTGTGGGTTTGTCATATATGGCTTTTATTATGTTGAGGTATGATCCTTCTACTCCCACCTTGCTGAGAGCTTTTATCAAAAATGGGTGTTGAATTTTGTCAAATGCTTTTTCTGCATCAATTGATATGACCATGTGGTTTTTTTCTTTCAATTTGTTTATGTGATGTATCACGTTTATTGATTTGCGGATATTGTACCATCCTTGCATCCCTGGGATAAATCCTACTTGGTCATGGTGTATGATCTTTCTAATGTACTGCTGGATCCGATTTGCTAAGATTTTGTTGAGGATTTTGGCATCTAAGTTCATGAGGGATATTGGCCTGTAATTCTCTTTCATTGTGTTGTCTTTACCTGGTTTTGGTATTAGGGTGATGCTGGCTTCATAGAATGAGCTTGGAAGTGTTCCTTCCTCTTGGATTTTTTGTAGTAGTCTGAGGAGGATAGGTTTTAGTTCTTCCTTGAATGTTTGGTAAAACTCCCCTGTGAAGCCGTCTGGTCCTGGGCTTTGTTTGCTGGAAGCTTTTTGATGACTGCTTCAATTTCTTCCATAGTTATTGGCCTGTTGAGATTTTTAGATTCTTCCTGATTGAGTTTTGGAATGTTGTATTTTTCTAGGAATTTGTCCATTTCCTCCAGGTTGTCTAGTTTGTTGGAGTAGAGCTGTCCATAGTATTTTTTAACAATCATTTATATTTCTGTGGGGTCTGTTGTTATTTCGCCTCTATCGTTTCTGATTTTGTTTATTTGGGTCCTCTCTCTTTGCTTCTTGGTGAGTCTGGCTAGAGGTTTGTCAATTTTGTTTATCCTTTCAAAGAACCAGCTCTTTGTTTCATTGATTTTCTGTATTGTTTTTTTGGTCTCTATGTCATTTATTTCTGCTCTAATCTTTATTATCTCCTTCCTTCTGCTCACTCTGGGCTTTTCTTGTTGCTCTCTTTCTAATTCTTTGAGTTGTAGAGTTAGATGGTTTACTACCATTTTTTCTGGTTTTTTGAGATAGGCCTGTAGAGCTATAAACTTCCCTCTCAGGACTGCTTTCATTGTGTCCCATAGGTTTTGGATTGTTGTGTTTTCATTGTCATTAGTTTCCAGGATGTTTCAAATTTCTTCTTTGATTTCATTGGTAACCCAATCAATATTTAATAGCATGCTATTCAGCTTCCAGGTGTTTGAGTATTTTGGGTTGTTTTTATTGTAGTTTATTTCTAATATTATGCCATCGTGGTCTGCGAAGACGCTTTTTATGATTTCAATTTTCTTGAATTTGGGGATACTTTGCTTGTGACCCAATATATGGTCTATTTTTGAATATGTCTTATGAACATTTGAGTAGAATGTATATTCCCTGGCTTTCGGGTGAAGTGTTCTGAAGATGTCTATTAAGTCCATCTGATCTAGTGAGTCATTTAGGATTGCTGTATCTTTGCTGATTGTTTGTCTAGAGGACTTATCCAGTGATGTCAGTGGTGTATTAAAGTCCCCTACTATGATTGTATTGTTGTCAATCTCTCCTTTGATATCTTCCAGGGGTTTTTTTATGAATTTGGGTGCTCCTGCATTGGGTGCATATATATTTACCAGGGTTATATCTTCTTGTTGTATTGATCCCTTTAGTATTATGAAGTGGCCTTCCTTATCTCTTGTTATGGCCTTCACTTTGAGGTCTATTTTGTCCGATATAAGTATTGCTACCCCAGCTTTCTTTTCCTTTCCATTTGCCTGAAAGATATTTTTCCATCCTTTCACTTTCAGTCTGTGTGAGTCCCTTCTAATGAGGTGGGTTTCTTGTAGACAGCAGATGTATGGGTCATGTTTTTTTATCCATTCAGCCCCTCGATGTCTTTTGTTTGGAGCATTTAGTCCGTTTACGTTTAAAGTTATTATTGAAAGGTACTTGTTTGTAGGCATTTCTGTTTTTGTGTGGCTGTTTTCTTTCTGAGCTTTTTATTTCTTATTTTTATACCAGTCCCTTTAGCATTCCTTGCATTGCTGGCTTGGTGGTGATAAACTCCCTTAGCCTTTTTTTGTCTGTGAAGCTTCTTATTTCCCCTTCAAGTTTGAATGATAGCCTTGCTGGATAGAGTATTCTTGGATTCAGTCCTTTGCTTTGCATCACTTTGTAAATTTCTGTCCATTCTTTTCTGGCCTGATGTGTTTCTGTTGAGAAATCATTTGACAATCTAATGGGAGATCCCTTGTATGTAACTTTCCGTCTCTCTCTTGCAGCCTGTAAGATTCCCTCTTTTTTCCTGAACATTTGCCATGGTAATTATGATGTGTCTTGGTGTGGGTCTTTTGGGGTACATCTTGTTTGGGACTCTCTGGGCTTGTGTGACTTTTTTCTTCCCCACCTCAGGGAAGTTTTCTGATATTATTTCTTCTAATAGGTTTTCTAATCCTTGTTCATCCTTCTGTTGTTCTGGTACCCCTATTATTCGTATGTTGTTTCGTTTCATGTTGTCCCAAAGCTCCCTTAGGCTCTCCTCCTGTCTTTTCATTTTTTTCTCCAATTGCAGTACATTTTGGGTGTGTTTTGCTTCCTTGTCTTCTAATTCACTAATTCGGTCCTCCGCTTCTCCTAGTCTACTGTTGACACTTTCAATGGAGTTTTTCATTGCAGCTATATCACTCTTCATTTCTTTTTGAGTCTTACTTAAGTTGTTGATTTTTTCATCTGTTTCTTCTAGCTTCTTCCATATGTTATCGATTTTTTCATCTGTTTCTTCTTGCTTCTTGCAGAGGTTGTCGATTTTTTCCTCCATCCGGTTTATGCACTCTAGGACCCTTATTCTGAATTCTTTTTCTGTCATGTTGCATGCCTCTGTATTACTTAGCTGCTTTTCTGGAGAGTCCTCCTTCTCTTTCCTTTGGGGGTTTCTTTGTCAACCCATGTTTGATTTCACTGACATATCTAGACCTTGAGTCGTTCAGTGGCTGCTCCCTTGGTGGCAGTGACTCTTTGGTCTGCAGTTGCTCTTCGGGCGGTTGTGGTAGCAGCTGCTCTTCAGTTGGCAGCAGCTCCTCTGGTGGGTGCTGTTCACAGCTGTGGTGGCTCTTCTGGCTGGTGGGGCGAGGTTTCACGTACAGCTGCTGTTCCTCAGCAGAGGGTGTGGTGCTCAGGAGGTTGCTGTTGCTTGGATCTGCTGTGTTGATTTAAAGGCACAAAATACAACACAACAAGGCACCACGTACCAGGCACTCTACACAAATTTATTCACGATATTAATAACCCCAAATAAAGGTGACCACCTGAATTAAGAGAATTAGGGGATAAGGAAGAAGGAAGAGAAAAAGATAAAAGAGAAAAAAGAAAAGAAAAGTAGGGACCAAAAAAAGGAGTGCAAAAATGAAATTGGGAAAAAGGAGGGGGGAAAATAAAAGCGAGAAAAGAAAAGAAAAGAAAAAAAAAAGAGCGAAAAGAGAGAATGAAGTGGAAGAGGGGAAGAGACTTTTTTATATGAGGAGAATACTCCTATAGAACAGCCATTAATCCCAACAAATTCCAGCAACAGCTCCCTGGAGATGAATGCAAACTAGAAACAACCAATAATATAACTATGAAAATAGAATGGAGAACACTAATCCCAAAATAAAATAAAGAGAAAATAAAATGGCACTTAAAAAAAATGGTAAAATGGTAGCAGTAATAATACTGGTTAAAAATAAGAAGGTAGTAATTAAAAGGGTAAAATCAGGTGATGGAAAAAAGAAGAAAAAAAAAGAAGAAGAAAAGAAAAAAAAAGAAAAAAAAAGAAAAAAAATTGGTTTCTTAGTTAAAAGGTGAAAAAAGAAAAAAAAATATTGCAGTAGTGAAGGTCCTTCGGTTCTTCTATTCTTCAGTGTGGCTCGCCTCAGACCTGCCAGGTATTCAGGAGAGTGTTGAGTTTCCCTGCGATACACTGTTCCTCTGTGTTGTAAACCACAGTCCTTATTTTAAAGCAAGCCGCATTTGTTTCCCAGACTGCCTTATTTTGTGTTTAGCAAAGAGTCAGTTTGTGGGTCAGCCTCTGGGTGGCAGTGTTCTGGGGTTGGCCTCTGAGGCTATAGGGCCTCTCTGTCCAGTGGAAGTTCACTGCCCAGAGCTGGCTGCGTAATAGTTAGTTACCGGCGCTGTGTTGTTGCTGGGATTGAAAATCCCTCTATAGGCCAGACCCTGTTAACTCCCAGGGACTGATCAGGTTATTTTAGGATTTAATCCTTTTATCTACTCACTGGTTCAGGTAGATGGGTTAAACTCTTCATTCTCTGTTTTCTCACCTCTGAAAAAGGGACACTAATGTTACCCACCTTGTATAAGTATTGCATTATTGAATTAATATATGAAAAGTCCTGGAATAGTCCTTAGCACAGACTAAGCATAATATAAGCTTTTATTATGATTATTGACAACATTGATCATCTATAAGTGAGTAATTGTCCTCTCATTTTAGTCAGAAATATGATGATCTCTGTGGTTTATGTGTGCATATTTTATATCCCCAGTGAAAGTGTACATTTTCCAAGGCCAAAGGTGTTTTTTATTAATTGGGTCCCCCAAATGCTTAACAGAGTGGAAGATATATAGTAGGTAATTACTAATACTCATTGAAGTGTTAAGCCAGTTTTAAAATCCCCAATGATCTCTGTTGCCTAGAGATCTCATCTGGCCTTTTTAACCAGGCAGACAAGGTTTGTGAGGCCTAACACTTCTTCCCCTACTTCTGCCCCTGCTGGTTCATTTGCCTCATCCCAAGCATAGGGACAGTTCCCCTCTTGCTGCTTTGCTTATTTTTCTTCCTACGTGAGTACCCTTCCTTCTGGGCTCCGATTGTTTTGTTTTGTAGTGTCTTTGTCTGGCTTAGAAATCAGGGTGATGCTGGTCTTACAAAATGAATTAGAAAGTGTTCCCTCCTCTTCATATTTTACAAAAGTTTGAGGAGAATTGGTATTAATTATTTTTATAATGTTTGGTAGAACTCACTGGTGCAGTGATTTGGTCAGAGCTTTCTTTGATAGGAGATATTTTTTAAATTACAGATTTAATCTTACTAGTTACAGGTATATTCATATTTTTCTATTTCTTTGTGATTTAGTCTTGGTAGCTTTTATGTTTCTAGGAGCTTGTCACATTTCTTCAATCTTTCTGTTCATCAGACTCAATAATTTCTATTGTCGTATATTGAGGTTTACTGATTCTTTCTTGTGCCTGCTCAAATCTTCCCTTTGAATCCCTCTAGTGATTATTACACTACTTAACTCCAGAATTTCTTTCTGGCTCCTTTTAAGGTTTTCTATCCGTTTGTTGATATTTTCATTTTATTCACACATCATTTTCTTGACTGTCACTTTATTTCTTTGAACTCCTATAAGACAGTTGTTTTAAGGCCTTCACCTAGTAGATCTGCCATAAAATCTTTCAGAGTCAGTTTCTGTTGATTGTTTTTTTTTCTTTTCAATGAGCCATACTTTTCTTTTTCTTTGTATGCTTTGTGATTTTTTTTGTTGAACACTAAACAATGTGGTAAGTCTAAAAATCAGACCCTCCACCTTCTCTAGGGTTTGTTGTTTTTCTGTTATTGTTTCAGGGTTTTTATTGTCATAGTCTGTCTCTGTGCTGAAGTGTAAATTTAAAATCTTCTCAGGTCTTTTCTCAATCTTTCCCTGGGCATTTATTGTCACTTTCTAATTTTCCTCATATATACGGTTGTTTTTTAATGTCCTAGTCTGTAATTCCTGGCAGACAAAAGGGAAAACACACACAAAAAAATAAATAAATAAATAAATGGGTAGGGAAAGGTGACCAGCTCATTAATCCCCCTGGAACTAACTTTGGCGGCCTGAGGAGAAGGAACTTGCAACAATAGGAGGAGGGGGAAATAATAGTAATTACCAGCCTCTTTGTCTACACCTCTGTGACCAGAAGCAATATTCAGTAATCAGAATCAGAGCACAGATTCTCAATATTTATAGGACAAGGTCCTTTTTGCATACCCTGACTTCCACAAGTTGTGTGCAAGATGCTTGTTCATAGCAGTGTGCTGCGTGGCTAGTGAGGAGGAATGGGTGGTTACTACTGTGCTAAGAGCTGAAATTGATTGAAATTAACCTCAATTTATCAGCCAAGTCTTTCTCCTGAAAGTTGCAATGCTTCAACCAACTCTGCAGTTCCAAAATGGTTACTCTGATAGATTCTGCCAGTGCAATAGTTATTTATGTAGGGAGACAGATTCCTGATGCTTTCTACTCTACCATCTCCCAGAATCCTCTCCCATGTGTATTCCTTAATTGACTATACTAATAAAAGCATAATATGCTAATTAGACCAGACAGCCAAACAACCTTACAGATGTCATTCCGGATGTCCTTCCAGACTAAGACACAGTGGCAGGGGTTGAGGCAGAGGCAGTTAGAGGTGATCAGGCAGG
This sequence comes from Myotis myotis, assembly GCF_014108235.1. Lineage (NCBI taxonomy): Eukaryota > Metazoa > Chordata > Mammalia > Chiroptera > Vespertilionidae > Myotis > Myotis myotis. The sequence continues at coordinate 120,029,440 of NW_023416313.1, forward strand.
CAGGGGAGCAGTTAGGGGCATCAAGCAGGCAAGTAGAGGTGGTCAGGGGTGATCAGGCAGCCAGGCAGAGGAAGTTAGAGTTGATCAGGCAGGCAGGCAGGCAGAGGCAGTTAGGGCAATTAGGCAGGCATGCAGAGGCAGTTAGGGTGATCATGCAGGCATGCAGAGGGGTTAGGAGTGATCAGAAAGGTAGGAGGAGGCAGTTAGAGGCAATCAGGCAGGCAGGCAGAGACAGGGTGATCAAGCAGTCAGGCAGAGTAGTTAGGGGTGATCAGGCAGGCAGGGGAGCAGTTAGGAGACAGAAGTCCCAGATTGTGAGAGGGATGGCTGACTGCGGGATCATTCCTAAACCATCAGTCAGACATCCTCCAAGGGGTCCCAGATTGGAGAGGGTGCAGGCCAGATTGACAGGTTGAGGGACACTGCCCCCATGCAAGAAATTTGATACACTGGGCCTCTAGTTTAAGAGTATACTCTTACTCTAGAATAAGAGTATAAAAAAATCTGTTGTTTATAGTTACTAAAATAGAGACAGCTTGTCTTAGCAGGGGAAGGGAGGGAAATCAGGAAAGAGCAAAGAAAATAGTCCTGAGAAGCCTCTGGTAAGAGGGTGGAGGTTTTGTTCTGTAAGCTCATCACACATTTGCACAGTGATGTCTCGACATGTCTTTAGCAACAGAGAATATTTTGCCCCTTGGGAGCTCAGCTTTTCTGTTTGTTGAAGTTCAATGATATCATTAAGCCTTCCCAGAGTTGTTGAAATGGATAGAACAAAGAATCTAAACTATAAGACAACCAAAGTGACTTATTTTAAAGTTTTTCATGGCCATCACACCACTGTGCACACATTGCTTGGGATCACATCATTGGGTACCATCTGTGCTAGAGCAGAAAGAACTGTTACAGAAGAGCAAGGAAATACTAAGCACGCTTCCTAGAGAAAGGGAGGGACCCCATTTATTAACACTAGTGGACTCGGGGAATAATTTCCAAATCAGAGTGAAGCAACACGTAGAGGCTTCGCTTTTTATAATATTCTAGGGTCTTTGTCTTGCAGATATGGTTCCGCCCCCTTTCGTGGGCTTATAGGAAAGCCTCCAGGTGTTGATGATCCGTCCTGGGGCAAGCAATAACGACCTCCCCCCCTCCCCCCAGGGCAGTGCATTGTTCACAGTTTTCATGGCCTGACACACCTTGCAAGACCAGTTTCCTCCTCATTCCCCCTCCCCGCCCCCCTTTTCCCACAAGCTTCTTTTAGCCTTGTGGAGCAATGACCATGGGATGTTTTGGTGAACAGGGGTGATGACCACTCTTAGCTACTTCCTGCTGGAAAGGGACAATGACCAAGGGGTTAGCTTCCTGCTTCTTCCTCTCAGAGGGTTTGTAGGGAGTTCTTCTGGTTGCAGGCAGGCAGAGGTAAGCAGTGGTCTTACACACATAGGATGTTCCTGCAGGAGGCACCAGGGGTAGGTGGTGTTTTCAGCCTTGGAGGTAGAGTTGCATAGTTCATCTGGGAGGTGACCTGGTGGATGTTGGCCCTGCATACTGCTGAAACAAATAGGAGCAACATTATTTAGCTGCACATTGGCCGTGACAGGTCTTATTATTATTTTTTTTCCATCCAATACAATGCCCCCACGTGCATTTGGTAGTAGAGTCGTAGCATGCCACAGGCTGATAAGTATAGCTAACAGAAATCTGGCTTGATTGGGTTTTCTCATGGACTACCCGGCCTAGCATACTTGGGTAGAGAGTTTCTAAGCAAGGAGAAAAGGATGGCATGACAAGGTGTAATCTAACAATTTATGCCAGAGCGTTTGTTTCCCTGCTGTGTTGGGAGCAGTAATTTTATGGTGCTCCTGTGTCCCAGCAAGAACAGATGAGTTCTCCTGGTACTAGTCTTGGATTCCACTGGCACTCGTAAAAAGACAAAATAAGAATTATTAGATAAAACCTGTGATTATCCAGAAATACTAGAGCATGTTACGTTAGGAGGAGATAAGAAAGAAAGATTAGTGTTAGGGAGAATTCAGCAGGGTGTTATCTGAAATCCTTGGAGCAGGTTACTCGGCCAGGTCTGCTGTCTTCTTGAGGGTGATCCGCAGGGGGTGTTTCTGGTCAGAGGTCACCTTCCACTCAGACTGGATGGCACTCAGCTGGTGGGCTGCCTTCACCTGGGAGTGGTGGATCCAGGTGTTTAGTCCTGCAACCTTAAGAGCTGTGGGGGTGGTTAATATGACTGGATAGGTTCCCTTCCAAGTAGGCTTGAGGGGCTCCTTTTTCCAGTCCTTTACCCAAACCTGGTCTCCAGGTTTATAAGGATATATAGCTGTTCCTAGAGAGATGGATGAGTTCATGCTGTTGGTAAATAACCAACCTGTGGACCTCAAAGACAGTTTTTCCAAGTCCTTGTAGTTGTTTCTGGATTTCTTTCCCCCTCTTTCCCCCCAAATCTCCCTTTGACCAAATTCTACTGTATAGAATTTCAAAGAGAGAGAAACCTATCCTGGCCCTTGGGGCATAGCGTACCCACAGGAGTACAAGAGGCAAGATATCTGTCAGGGTAAGATTATCTTTTGGCATAGCTTAGCCACAGCCTGCTTTAGAGTCCGGTTCATGTGCTCCACTTTCCCTGAACTCTGAGGCCTGTAAGCTGTATGTAGATTCCATTTAATTCCTAAAGCCTTGGATACCTATTGTACTATTTCTGCTACAAAGGCTGGGCCATTATCGGACCCTATGGTCAGAGACATTCCATACTGTGGAATTATATCCTTCAGCAATGCCTTAGTGACTTCTCTCGCCTTTTCAGTGTGAGTGGGATATGCCTCGACCCAACCTGAAAAGGTGCAAACAAAGACTAGCAGGTATTTATTCTATCTGTTAGGCCCTATTTCTGTAAAATCTACTTCTAAGGCCTCAAAAGGAGCTTGCTCACAGCATTGGGCTCCTATTGGTCCCACAGGACCCTGGCTAGTATTGTTCTGAGCACAGAGGAGGCAACACTGAGACTGAGGTACACAAGGAGGGTAGACGGGCAATTAGGTAGTACCTGCCTAACAAAGCTTCTATGGCAGCCTTTCCTAAATGAATGAGTTCATGCTGCTGGAGGACTGCCTTATGAGCTAACTGTTCTGGGACATAAACCCTATTATCTGGGAGTATCCACCAGCCTTCCTTTGTTCTCTTTCCCCTTCTTGCTGGGCCCGTTTCTCTTCCTGAGGAGTGTATTTTGGAGGTTCAGGTAATTTGGGGGTCAACATGATCCATGCCAATGCTGTTTGTTCTTTAGCAGCCAACTTGGCTGCTGCGTGAGCATGCTGGCTTCCTTCTGATCCTAAGTCTTTCCCTTTCTGGTGACCTTTGCAATGGATGATGGCTATTTCCTTAGGCTCCCAGACTGCTTCTAGTAACTTTAAAATCTCATTCTGATTTTTGATTCCTTTTCCTCCTGCTGTCAAGAATCCCCTTTCCTTATATATGGCCCCATGGGCATGCAGGGTAGCAAAAGCATAGCACGAGTCAGTGTAGATGTTGGCACGCTTATTCCTACTGAGTTCTAGGGTTCTCACTAGGGCCCAAAGTTCTGCCCTCTGCGCTGGCCATCCTTCAGGCAGGGCCTGTGCTTCAATTGTCTCAAAGTTTGATACCACTGCATATCTGGCTCATCTTTTTCCTTCATCTAAGAAGCTACTGCCATCTGTGAACAATACCAAGTCTGCATTTTGCAGGAGCCTATCCCTTAGGTCTGGTTGGCTGAATTTAACGTCCTCTAGGACTTTCAGGCAATCATGCTCAGGGGCCCCCTCAGAGATGGGTAGAAAGGTGGCAGGATTAAGTGTTCTCACTGCTTCTAATTGTACCCACAGATTCTCACATAATAGCCCTTGATACTGAGTCATTCGAGCATGAGTCAGCCAGTGCTGCCCCCTTGCTTCCATCAGGGTGACAACAGCATGACGTACTTTTACATTTAAGTTTTGTCCTAAGGTAAGCTTATCCGCTTCCTTGACTAATAATGCCGTGGCTGCAAGGGCCCTGAGGCACGGGGGTCACCCAGAGGCAACTGGGTCAATCCCCTTGGAGAGATAGGCTATTGGTCTTTGCAGGGTGCAAACTCCTGGGTTAGAACTCCTAGGGCTACCTCGTTGTTCTCGTGAACAAAAAGATTAAAGTCTCGCGTCACATCTGGTAGCCCTAGTGCCAAGACTCAGTGAGCTTTGCCTTTATGGTGACAAATGCTTTTCCTGTTCGGGACCCCAGTCGATAGGTGCCTTCTCTTCTCCTCTTAAAGCTTCAAAGAGAGGCTTGGCTAGGTCTGAAAACCCTGGGATCCAAATTTGACAGAATCCTGCTGCTCCCAGGAATTCCTGAATCTGCCGCCGGGTGCTAGGGACTGGGATGACACATACTTCCTGCTTCCTTTCAGTCCCTAGCCTTCGTTTCCCTTGAGTGATCCGGAAGCCTAGATACTTGACTTCTTTCTGACAAATCTGTGCCTTTTTCTTAGACACCCAATAACCTGTTTCAATTAGTAGTTCAGAAGGGCTCATGCTCCCTCCCAGCACTGAGCTCCTGTGGAGCTGGCCAGTAGGAGGTCATCTACATGCTGGAGTAGAATACACCCCAAGTCCTGTCCTGGGAACTTAGATCAGATGCTAATGCTCCACTAAAAAGAGTAGGGGAGTTCTTGAACACTTGTGGCAGTCTGGTCCAGGTGAACTGCTCCTTGGCCCCTGTAGTTGGGTTTTCCCATTTGAAAGCGAAGAGAGGCTGACTGGAAGGCGCTAATCAAAGAGAGAAAAAGGCATCTTTCAGATCTAGGCATGTAAACCATTCTGCTTCTGATGGGATGAGTCCCAGAAGAGTGTAGGGGTTCAGCAGTGCTGAATGTAGGGTTATAACAGCCTCATTAACAGCCTGTAGATCCTGCACTGGGCGATAGCCTTTTTGACAGGCAAGAGAGGCGTGTTCCATGGAGACCTGTATTGTTTAACAAGTCCCCACTGAAGCAGTTGGTCTAAGTCAGTGGTTCTCAACTTTCCTAATGTCGTCACCCTTTAATATAGTTCCTCATGTTGTGGTGACCCCCAATTTCATTGTTACAAATTGAACATAATTAAAGCATAGTGATTAATCACAAAAACAATATGTAAATTTTTGGGGATAGTCTTAGAAGGATTGTTGTGTTTTCATTGTCATTTGTTTCCAGGATGCTTTTTATTTCTTCTTTGATCTCTCTGGTAACACAGTCATTGTTTAATAGCATGCTATTTAGCCTCCAAGTGTTTGATTTTTTTCAGTGTTTTTATTGTAGTTGATTTCTAGTTTTATGCCATTGTGATCTGAGAAGATGCTTGTTATGATTTCTATTCTCTTGAATTTGAAGAGACTTTGCCTGTGTGGATTGTCTCTTCACATCCTAATATGTGGTCTACCTTTGAAAATGTCCCATGTACACTGGAGAAGAATGTATATTCTGTAGCTTTGGGATGAAATATTCTGAAGATGTCAATTAAGTCCATCTGATCTAGTGAGTAATTTAGGATTGCTGTTTCTTTGCTGATTTTTTGTTTAGAGGATTCATCCAGTGATGTCAGTGGGGTATTGAAGTCCCCTAGTATGATTGTATTTCTATTGATCTCTCCCTTGATATCTTCCAGAAGTTGTTTTATGTATTTGGGTGCTCCTGTATTGGGTGCATATATGTTTACCAGAGTTATATCTTCTTGTTGAATTGCCCCCTTTAGTATTATGTAGTGGCCTTTCTTATCTCTTGTTATGGCCTTTACTTTGAGGTCTATTTTGTCAGATATAAGTATCACAACCCCAGCTTTTTTTTTTTCATTTCCATTTGCCTGAAAATTTTTTTTCTATCCCTTTACTCTCAGTCTGTGTGAATCCTTTGTTCTGAGGTGGGTCTCTTGCAGACAACAAATATATGGGTCATAATTTTTTATCCACTCAGCTACCCTGTATCTTTTGATTGGAGCATTTAATCCATTTACATTTAATGTTATTATTGAAAAGTACTTATTTGTGGTCATTTTTATTCTTAATGTTTGTGTTTCTTCTTGTCTTTCTGTTTCTTCTTTTTACAGTAGTCCCTTTAGCATTTCTTGCATTGCTGGCTTGGTTGTAATAAATTCTCTTAGCCCTTTTTTGTCTGTGAAGCTCCTGATTCCATCTTCAATTTTGAATGATAGCCTTGCTCTGTATAATATTCTTGGATTCACTCCCTTGCTTTGCATCACTTTGTATATTTCATTCCATTCCCTTCTTGCCTGTTGTGTTTCTGTTGAGAAGTCAGCTGATATTCTAATAGGAGATCCCTTGTAGGTAACTTTCTGTCTCTCTGGCAGCCTTTAAGATTCTTACTTTGTCATTGGTGTTTGCCAATTTAATTATGATGTGTCTTGGTGTTGGTCTTTTGGGGTTCAGTTTGTTTGGCACTCTATGTGCTTCTTGGACTTGTGTAGTTTTTTTCTTGCCAGTATCAGGGAAGTTTTCTGTCATTATTTCTTCAAACAGGTTTTCTAGTCCTTGCTTCTCCTCCTCTCCTTCTGGTACCCCTATTAAGTGAATGTTGTTTCTTTTTGTGTTGTCCCAAAGCTCCCTTAGGCTCTCCTCTTGCTTTTTAAGTTTTTTTCAGTTGCTCCTGTGTTTGTGTGTTTTTTCCTACCTTGTCTTCTAATTCGGTGATGCGGTCCTCAGCCTCTTCTAGTCTGCTGTTTAAGCCTTCCATTGTGTTCTTAATTGCAGCTATGTTGTTCTTCATTTCCTCTTGGTTCCTTTTCATGTTGGTGACATTCTCATTCAGCTCCTTATAATACTCATTGAGTTGTGTGTATTTGTCATCCAGCCGTTTGAGCATCCTTATATCCATTACTCTGAATTCTTTCTCTGATAAGTTAGTAGCCTCAATTTCATTTAACTCTCTTTCTGGTGATTCCTCTTTTTCTTTCCTTTGTGGATTGCTTTTTTGTCTTCCCATGTTTTGCTGTAATATTTTAATTGTAGCTCTGATTGCTTTGCTACCCAGTTTCTTTTGGGTATGGTGCTACTGGTGTGACCTCTCAGGTCTCCTGGGCTTGGTAGTCTAGTGTAGCTCCCTACTTGAGCTATTTGGGTTCTCTTGATGTAGGCCTGTGAGCTGGAAAGGTGCAACTGAGGTATCTAGAAGTCAGCAGCCGTGGAGGGGGTGTCTCAATTTTTGCTGTCTTGTGCCCTTGGTTGAAATCATGCATGCCCAGCGAGTATTCACAATGGCACCCAGGAACCGTCTGTTGGGGTGGTGGGGCTCCGGAGGCCTGCGTTCTGGAAAGGCGTGACAGTGGTGTCTAGAGTTCTGTAGCTGTGGGGTGGGCAAACTCAGCTTTTGCTGCTGCCTCCGTGGTTGGATACACGTGATCCCAGCAGCAGTTCACAGGGGCACCTGTAGTGTGTTTGCCAGCAGGGTATACTGACACACTCTGAAGGGCCCTGGCACTGAAGCCACTGGATTGCAGTGTCTGTGGGCAGGTATCCCAGAAGAGGGAATTTAGCATTTCTACAGCCCAGCAGTGCACCCCTGTTTGTTTAAGTGTGTGCCCAGCAGGGCTCACAGCAGCACCCCAGGGCTGCCTGTGGAGCGGTGGTCTTGGGAGACCTGCACGTTGGAAAAGCATACAACTGTAGTGTCCAGAATTCTGTAGCTGTGGGGTGGAGAACCTCAGGTTTTGCTGATGCACCTGTGGTGGATAGGCACGCGTTTCCAGTGGTGGCACACAGGAGCACCCGCAGTGAGTTTGCTAGAGCAGGCTCACTGAAGCACTCTGAAGGGCCCTGGTACCCTTTGGGCAGATATCCAGGGTGGGTGAATTCAGAATTTCTACTGCCCAGGGGAGTGTGTCCCTATTAGTCCAATATAGGACCCCGCAGAGGCTCACTGCGGCTTCCCAAAGTGCCCTGTGGATAGATGGGTTCAGGGGGTAGTGAGCAAGTGTTACAGTGCAGTTCGCCTGCAGGCGCTGAGCTCTGGCCCACTCTGAGAGGCCCTGGCGCTGAAGGGCCCTGGCACTGAAATTGCGCAGCTGGGTGTGTGTGGGCAGTTATTCAGGCAGACGGAATTCAGAATTTCTACTCTGGGGGGCTGGGGGGGGGGGGTGGCGAGCAGTGTGCCTGTGTCTGTACAAAATCACACCCAGCTGAGACTCATAGTGACTCCTAAGAGAAGACTATGGAGTGGTGTACCTCGGAGACCTGTGCGCTGGAAATGCGGGAATGAGATGTTGGAGGTCTGCTGCTGGAGAGGGGAAGGCTGCACTTACTGCTGTGGGCAGGGTGCTCCTTTGGAGGTGGAGATCCCAGGGTCTGCGAGTCTGTGGGTGGGGCTGCAGGATTTTGGCTGGAGTGGCTGCCGGGTCGTGGGCAGTGTCCAAGGCCTGTCTGGGTGGTGGTGCTGATGAGTTCCTAGAAGAGGCCACTCTCCCCTTTAAGATGGTGAGGGCTCCATGCCTGAGTCCAGCAGACCAGGGAGGGTCCGCAGCGGTGGTAATCTCTCCCTGTCCCAGAGAGCCTGGTCTGCCAGCCTCTGCTGCTCCTGCCGGATTTAACTGTCCCTCACTCACTCACACACACACCACACACATCCACACACTCTCCTTTCATCCCCACACTCACTCACTTCCTATCCCTCACCTCTGTCCTGCCAGCGCCATCTTTTCCAGCCTTTTCCGATGGTCTTAGGCAACCCCTGTGAAAGGGTCGTTCAACCCCCAAAGGGAATGCAACCCACAGGTTGAGAACTGCTGGTCTAAGTGGACCTGGATTCCTAAGTGTGCTTCCCTTGGAATTGGATATTGGTGGATTTTAACAGGCTGTGCCCCAGGCTTTAACTCGAATAGCACTGAGGCGTGGTTCTTAGCCAGGCCTGGAGGATTCCCTTCTGCCCAGACCAGCGGGAATTCCTTCTCTAATTCAGGTTCTAATGGTGAGGCCTTTGTCTGGGGGGTATAAAGTCTCCATTCTTCCTCCCTCGGCACTGCTAAGGACAGAATCATTGGGGAGGTCTCCTCACCTAGGCAAAGCTGTGCTGAGCCATCTGGAGCAAAAGTGATTTCTGCCCCCATTTTGGCTAAAAGGTCTCTACCCATTAGAGGCACTGGACAGTCTGGAAAGTACAGGAATTCATAAATTACTTGATGACCGCCAAGTTGGCATCAGCGAGGGCGGCAGAATAGTCTATGGGTCTGGTCCCCAGTAGCTCCAATAATGGTGACCTCCTTTCCTGAGAGAGGCGCTACTTTCTGAGTGATTACTGAGTGCTCAGCTCCTGTATCAATCATAAAGTCCACAGACTGGCCCCCAATTTTCATTCTGACCATGGGTTCATGGGGGTCTAGCTGAAGTGAGTCCGGTCTGTCCGAGTCAGAATCAGCCATTGCTAGCCCAGTGAGATCTGCTTCAGGTGGCTCTGGTTGATAGCAACTGGGCGGAAAACGGGGCCCAGTCTTTTCACTTTGCCGTTTGGGGCATTCATTCTTCCAGTGTCCTGTTTCCTTACAATAGGCACACTGGTCTCGTCTCAGGCTAGCTCTTCCTTTTCCCCCTGGTCTGTATCCTTGCTGATCTGTCTAGGAACCTGAGCCTCTAAAAGCTGCTGCTATAATATTGGCCCTTCTTTGTATTCTTTTTTCTTCCTCCTTCCTTGCCACACTGTCTCAGTTGATGAAAACCTTGTCAGCTATCTCTAGCAGTTCAGTAGCATTCTTTCCTGCAAACCCTTCCAGTTTCTGTAATTTTCTCCTGATGTCAGGCTGAGATTGGCCTACAAAAAAGGCATTTACCATGGTTTGATTTTCTGGGGCCTCAAGTCTAAAGGGTGTGTAGATACGGTAAGCCTCACATAGTCTCTCATAGAAAGCTGCTGGACTTTCATCAGGCTACTGGAAAACCTCAGAGATTTTAGCCATGTTGGTGGGTTTCTTGTCTCTGGCCCAGACCCCCTGGAGAAAGGCCAGCTGATATCTTTCTAGCCTGATCCTTCCATCTTCTGAGTTCAGGTTCCAATTAGGTTCCTCATCTGGGAAGGCCTTCCTGGCCCATCTGTCTGTATCTAATATTCCTGCAGGGGCCTGGGTCTGGAGCCTCTGTTACTACTCTCATGTGCTCCTCAGTGTTAAAGAACGTGAAAAGAAGCTGCTTGCAGTTCATCCAGGTGGGCTTCTGGGTCTGGAAGATCGTTTCTAGGAGGTCTATCATGACCTGAGGTTTTTCAGAATAAGCTGGGGTGTGATGTTTCCAATTCAAGATGTCACTGGTGGTAAAGGGCTGATAATAATAGATTGGCCCTCCCTCCTGCAAGGTCCCATCTTCGCCAACTACTTTGGCACCCCGAATCTCCCATAGAGACATCTGATGTGCTGGTTGTGGCCTGGGCCCTTAATCGGCTGAACACAAGCGCCACCCAACTGGCTCTGGAAAGCCTGGTTGAGGAGAAATGGAAGGAAGGGAGCGGTGTCTCTGGACCTTTCAGACCAGCTGGGGAAGCACTTGGTGCTGCCTGTGGCACATATGGAGATGACAAAACTAGCAGGACTTCCTCAGGGCATCCTGGCAGAACAAGGGGCTGGGTTCCCTTTTGAGAGACCTATTTCTTTTCTCCTACTACTAAAACCTTACAGAACCAGACCCAAGGTGGCAAGGTTTGAGCAATTCCTAACCAGCTGTCTACATAAGGGAACTGATCTGGGTGTCCGGAGACTGTCATGACTACATTCCAGACCGCCCTGACCAGTCATACATCTAAAGAGCCTTCTGGGGGCCAGCTGACCCCAAAGGCTGGCCATTCTAATTCACAGAATTTCCTCAGTGTTTTGGAGTTCATTTTAATACCATAGTCCTCAATAAAACCCTTTTCAAAATTTTCCAACATGCAATTGAGAACAGTGGGTTTACTTTGTCCCAACCCCATGATGATTGGTGGCAAGAGACAGGCAAGGGTGCAGGGAAATTTACTAAAAGCCTGGAAGGTCTCCTTAAAGAAAAGATCCTTAATCAGCACAGGCAGGGGCAGGACAGGTAAAAAATCTCTTTGCCCTGCGAAGCTGTGTGCCCTGCCCCTGAAAGTCCCAGCCAGCCAAAAGAGACAAGAAAAGCCCCAAATACCTTTAAATCTACCCCCAGAATGCCAAAATTTCAACCTAACACAGCAAAATCACAGAGCAAACCAAAGCCTAGTACACAAAAGAGAGAAATTTTTATCAACTATCCCTCCATGATAGAGAGCAAACATCTCTGAGAAAACTCAACTCAACAGTGCTGCTTGAGACTTTTGCAGACCATCACGGGTTCTGCCTTCAGTAAATCAAACGTTTTAACCAGATGAGCAAACAGAAAATCAAAGTAGCTTTAGCTTTCACACAGACCAGTTATTCAGCAGATAATTATTCCAAGACAGACAAACATCTGTACTCACATTCTCTCAGTAGACTAGCCCAGACTGGAGCTGAGAAGATAATGCCCAACTCCCCAGATGGGCATGGGGGCACTCCCAGCACTCACACCCCAGAACATAATACTCGACCGAAGTCTCAGTGAGAACCTACTGGGGGAGTTAAGACTGCATCCAGCACCGCTTCTCGGTAGCAAATTGGCTAGTCCTACACACAAACAAACAGAAGAGTGAACCCATAATTCCTTAATCGAATCTGAATTCACTCACCTCCAGAGTCTTGATTCCTGATTTACCTGACGAAGTCCTATGACTTCCGGGGAGGTGATCAAGCTCCCCCTTCCACTCACTTGGAGTGGGCCTGACTGACTGGGCCCCTACCTTACTGATTCTGTTGACAGGTCCAGAGGTGTCTGTCCACTTTCTCCAGATGCCGGCTGGATTCTGGGATGAGGTCTGGGAGTGCCTGGAGTTCCTCAGGTTCAATTCTGCTAAAATCAGCAGCATACGCCTTCTGGAAGCCTGTCCCAGGCCCCCTGGCCCCAAACCCCGTTCACTCACCAGAGGCAAGAGCCAAACATGGTTAGCTTCTTGGTCAGGGAACCAAATATTGCAGAAGACCAAAGAAATACCAAGCACGCTTTCTAGAGAAAGGGAGGGACCCCGTTTATTGACAGTAGTGAACTCCGGGAATAATTTCCAAATCAGTGTGAAGAAACATGCAGAGGGCTTCACTTTTTATAACCTTCTGGTGTCTTTGTCTTGCAGATATGGTTCTGCCCCCTTTTGTGGGCTGACAGGAAGGCCCCCAGGTTTTGGGGGTCCCCAGGCCATATCCGATGATCTTTCCTGGGGCCAGTGATAATGATCTCCCCCCCCCCCCAGGGCAGTGCATTGTTCACAGTTTTTATGGCCTGAAACCCCTTGCAAGACCAGTTTCCTCCTCATCTCCAATTCCTGAGTCTTTTGTAATCCCCAAGACTAAGAATAGCTTGTGGAACAAGAGGGGGAAATGAAAAAAAATTGGGGGGGCTTGTAACCTAGTTCAGTATCTACTTAAAACAGTAGAGCCTAACCCCAGGGCCTTTCCACAGCTGACTTGCCCAGAGCTGCGGAGCATGCCCCCAGGCCCTGCCAAGACTGACTTGGGTGGACCTGTAGGGACCCTGAGGGGCCCACCACAGGAGGAGATATATAGGTGAGAGCCTCCCCACGAGTTCAGTTCAGGCTTTGGATTTGGAATTCCCCTGGACTAGCAGATGTGCGAAATAAAAGTTAAACTTTCTTCCTTCAGAGTGCTGGCTGATTTTTCTACCATGCATTCTGCCACAACAGTAGCACATGTACGTTTTAGGTTGGAAGGTTGGTGATGGAGGGTGGTATATTTCTGTGCTGTGTGAGAAGTGTGAGAGCTGGACCTATAACTTTAGTACTAGTCAGGACAAGGTTGCTATAGCTTTGTGCCCACCATTCTCAAAAGCAGCCTGGGGTCTGGCCCCTTTCCTGTTCTTCCCCTCTATGCCTTTTCTCCACTCGTACTTATCCCCAAATCCTCTGTAGGCCCTGGGCTCACAATATAATGCTACCAATTAAATTCATCAAACTTAAAAAAAATCTCCTGTGAGAGGAGTTTTTTATTTTTTGAAAGGGTAAGTGAAATGAAAAAAAACTTCATATTTAAGGTTAGTCAGATCTGTTTGCTTATTTCTTTAATTCTCAGGAGTTGGGTGAAACAACAACATGCATTGCCCATATAACATGCAAAGATGGTGAAGATGTTACTCAATTATATCTGGACTTACTAGGCCAAAAGGGAAGTTAAATGTGAGATATTTTTCACCTTTATTTTTCTTACCACCTTGTGATATGTTCATGTTTTACTCTTGTAGAAACCAAGACTTGTCATGAAATTAGTTACAGCTGGTGCAAGCTCAAGGACTCTGTGACTCCAAGGTACAAGCTCTTAATCCTCCCTGCAGGATCAGTTGCAGGCAGAATGATTTTGAAGATTTTCTAGCCTGAAATTTCAGGATTTCAAGTTGGACAATTACCCTCAGAAGAGCACAGTCACTTTCTATTTTAAAAGAACTGTAATTTTAAGAAATTGAAACTTTCATTAGGTATTCGATTGAATAACCTCAGAGTAAGTGTAGAGAATTCCTTCAGTGCATTCTTGAGGAAAGTCTTTTTCCCTGAAGGTCTTTAAGCATAGAAAGCAGGAAGGTGGGACTTACTGCTTCAGTTGACCACATGGACACATACTATGTATGATTTAGTTGGGCTGCCATGGGCCTACTGCCACTTCCAAAATAATTCCAAAATTACACTGCTACATTATTTGACATTCCCACCATTAGAAATCTCTTTGAGTTAAAAATGGTCTCTTGAACTCTCTTGATGATCTAGAAGTGAAAGGAAACTGGCTGAAATAACATTAAAAGTTTTGCCTGAATGATTTGATTATATTTGCAAAACTTTGAAGTAATAGGAAAAAGACAGATAAATTATAAGGTGTACAAAGGTATTTAACCATGTCTAGTATATAGAAAAACACCAAATACTGGTAAATGAGAGAAAACCAGGGATGGAATTTTGGAAAGGTAGAGGAAGCAAAGTGGGGACATGGTGACTCAATAGGAAATAATGCATTACAGAGAGGCAGGGAGGTGAAGAAAGGGAGGATGAGGCAGATTTGACCTGCCTGGAGGTCAAATTCAATTGTGTGCCCTCTCTGTTATCATAGCAGAAATCAGGCAGAAGTATGACCACAGTCTGACTCTTATGGGTATTTTCTAGATCTACGGTCTTAGGACATACAAAATTTCATTTCAGTTATTTTAACTTACACAGTTCAGACAAGATGATTACAAACTTAAGGAAACTAGATGAAGAGACTCAAGTGATACTAAAAACAAATAAACAAAAATTCTAAATGTCTTTCTTTGTAAAACATGAAAGTCCTAAGGTCATAAACACAAATTCTGGTAAAATCAGATACAATGGGTTATACAGACTGTTAAATTTATGTTCATCTTAAGCACCTACTAGCTTACCCTAGTTCCTATTTCCAAATAATGTTTTAAATTGTAAGTGGTGGAAAAGATAACTTATTGGACAATGGAAACTTCCTTTCTACTTTATTTATGATCAAGAACTATTTGTATCTCTGTTAGAGCTACTATAGAAAAAGACGAAATACTGAAGGGCACATAGACTTGAAAGGAGCCACAGCAAATATGAAGGGGCCAATAAGAGTAAGCTTTAGAAAGAACAAGAGATATAGACTTGTGGGACCATGTGAACCTCGATTTTTGCAAAATGGGCCACTGCAATGGTGGGTATGTTGTAGGTTAAGGAACATAATTGATTAAAGTATAGCTATGTTCTCCTGTGCATGATGTAGGCTCTGGTCCACTCTGGACCTATTAGGGCTTGAAAGACCAATGGTGGGACCAGAGTCTTAGATGGGCTTCCAAGAGTGTGGAGATGGTGGCATCATCTCCCTTTCAGGTGCAAACTTTTTACTTGAAATGCTTTCTATTAATGACTTTCCAGAAATTGAGTTTGAATGGTGAGAATATAGGTGAGGCTAACCTTGAAATAGTCACTGAGGATGCACCTCAGAATGTGCCCAAAGCCCTGCAGGTCCATCTTTTTACTCCATTACCTTTAGTTGGCTGCCACAATGGATATCAACTGTAGGTGGGGAGAGAGTAGTAAAGGAAGACTGGCTTCTTGCCTGTTAAAAATATTCAAGACCGGGGAGAAGAAAATGGCGGAGGTATAGATGGATGTGTCCCATACCTTGTCCTGGATCAGATAAGGGTGAGCAGCTGAAACAGGTAACATACAGCCCTAATAAGCAGAAGATATTCAGCTGGGAGACAGTTTGCAGCGGGGAAAGACAGAGGACTCCCAGAGAAAGGGGAGGGTTGGAGACTGCGGCTGAAATCTCTCCTGGAGCGCTGGCTCAGCTGCGGAGAATGCGCCATCTTGAGTGGCTGTTATTAGGAGCGTATACATCAGACCCGGCATCCACGGCATCCAGAGATTGGCTACTAACCCGGAAACAATGGACCCCAAGCAGCGTGACTACGTGAACTTATAGGAACCCTGCTTCTCCCCACAGAAAGGTCAGACTTCCCCTAAAGGTGTGGTTTGCAATTCAGGTTGGAGAGAGGGGAAGTCTGAGCCCCACAAAGTCTGCAGCCTTTGGGGCCAGCGTGATCTGCGAGTATGGAAAGGCTCCCACAAGGCTGCTGGCAGAAGGGAATGCTAAAAATAAGCCCATAGCTGGACTGGGTGCAAAAAAGCAGCCTTGGATTTTGCCAGTGTTCCGGCTGCTTAGCACTGGGGAAGAGAGGGTGCGCAGAAGGGACTGTACACAGAGCTGAAAGGTGTGGGGTTGTGAATTCGGGCAACTTTTCAGGCTCTTGTTCTCTCTCTTCCCATTAAATCGTTGCAATTGATTATTAAAACCAGTACATGAGATTGCCCAGTCGGGGTCACTCGCAGAGACTGCAAGGGAAAGTTGTTTTTGTGGAACCTGGGAATCAGAGCAGGAGTAACGATTAAAGAACAGGTTCTAGGACAGTCGACTCTCCCAAACCAGTTTTAAGGGGAAATAAACCCAACTATTGGATAGAGAGGACTGATAGCCTCGGAGGTCAATCCAGAAACACTGCCACCCAGGGGCTGATCCACGAACTGACTCTTCTGTAAATACAAATAAAGGCAGTCTGGGAAACAAATACGGCCTGCCTTAAAATCAGGACTGTGGTTTACAACACGGAGGAACAGTGTATCACAAGGGAATTCAACACTCTCCTGAATACCTGGCAGGACTAAGGCATCCCATAAAGAAGCATAGAGGACCTGAAGCACCTTCACTACTATACATTTTTATTTTTAATTTTTAATTCTTTTTTCACCTTTTAATTAAGAAACTATTTTTTTTTCTTTTTTCATCACCTGATTTTACCTTTTTAATTACTACACTTTTATTTTTAACCAGTATTATTACTACTACCATTTTACCATTTTTTAAAGTGTCATTTTAAATATACCCAATAGAATACTATGCTGCGGTAAAAAAAAAAAAAAAGGAACTCTTGCCTTTTGCAACAGCATGGATGGAACTGGAGACCATTATGCTAAGTGAAATAAGCCAGTCAGAGAAAGATAAATACCACATGATCTCACTCATTTGTGGATTATAGAGAACAACATAGACTGATGAAAAGGGACAGATCCAAACACTGAGAAACAGTGATCAGGCTATCAATCCCCAGAAGGAAAGTAGGGGAGGGCGGGGGTAAGGAGAAGAGATCAACCTAAGGACTTGTATACATGTATATAAGCCAAACCAATGGACATGGACAACAGGGGGATGGGAGCATGTGTGTGCGGGGCGGGGGTGGGGGGTGGGGTGGGGAGGGGAGGTTGGGGGTAAATGGGGGGGGATGAGGACACATTTGTAATACCTTAACTAATAAAAAAAAGAAAAAAAGTGTCATTTTATTTTCTCTTTATTTTATTTTGGGATTAGTGTTCTACATTCTATTTTCATCATTCCTTTAGCATCATTTTTCTCTACCCCAACTTTACCTTTATGCCAAAACTCTCTTCCTCACTTTTTCCCTTTTGTTGTCCTGTTTCTCTTACCCTATTCCTGCTTTAGATTTTCCCTATTCCTTCTTTTTACCCCCTGTCTAAATTTCACCCTACTTATATATCTAATTTCCAATCCCCTGCTCTAAATCCATATACACCTCTCTCTTGTCTTTCTTCACTATCCAAATTTTTTTGTCTTCTCTCTGTCATTTTGTATGTTTTCTTGATTGTTGAGTATATTGGGTTTTTTATGCTTGTTTGTGAGATTGTTTTGCTTTTTATTTTTATTTTCGTGTTGGTTTTTTCCCCTCTGGTTATTTTTGTGCTTCTGTTTTCCCTCGCCTCACTTGATATTAGTGGTCATTTTTAGTTTGCATTCATCTCCAGGGATCTGTTGCTGGAATTAGTTGGGATTAGTGGTGGTGCTTTGGAGTTTTCTCCCCATATAAATAGTCTCTTCCCCTCTTCTATTTCATTCTCTCTCTTCTCTCTCTTACTTATTTTTTCTCCATTTTCCCATTTCCATTTTTGCACTCCTTTTTTTTCTTTTCTCTTTTACCTTTTTCTCTTCTTTCTTCCTTATCCCCTAATTCTCTTTGCTCAGGTGGTCACCTTTATTTGGGATGATTAATATCGTGAATACATTTGTGTTCAGTGCCATGTACGTTGTGCCTTGTTGTGTTGTATTTTGTGCCTTTAAATCAACACAGCAGAGAGAGAACTACATAACCAAACATCTGGAGGAGAGAGATCATGGTGAAACAAAGAACCAGCCCACGTATGAAAGAAAAACAGGCATCACCAGAAAATGAAGTAAATGAAATGGAGGAAATGGAGGGAAGAAACCTGTCAGAGAAAGAATTCAGAGAAATGGCCATAAGGTGTATGAAAAGAATGGAAGAGAGATTCAACAATATGTGTAAGAACCAAGAGGAAATGAAGAAAAACCAAGAAGAAATTAAAAATGACATCACTGCTATAAAGAACTCAATAGAAAATATCAAAAGTAGACTAGAAGAAGCAGAGGACTGCATCAGTGAGCTAGAAGACAAGGTAGGAAATACTACACAAGCAGAGCAGCTTCTAGAAAAAAAAAATTAAAATGCAGGATGAGAGCCTAGGAGAACTCTGGGGCAACACAAAATGAAACTACATCTGAATAATAGGGGTCCCAGAGGGAGAGGAAACTGAACAAGGTATAGAAAACCTGTTTGAAAAAATAATGACAGAAAACTTCCCTGATCTAGGGAAGAAAAAACTCACACAAATCCAAGAAGCTCACAGAGTCCCAAACAAAATGAACGCCAAAAGACCAATGCAAAGGCACATTATAATTAAATTGGCAAACACCAATGACAAAGCAAGAATCTTAAAAGCAGCCAGAGAGAGACAGAAAGTTACCTACAAAGGATCCCCCATCAGACTAGCGACTGATTTTTCAACAGAAACAGACCAGGCAAGAAGGGAATAGAATGAAATATACAACGTCATGCAAACGAAGGGTCTGAATCCAAGAATACTGTACCCAGCAAGGCTATCAATCAAAATTGAAGGTGAAATCAGGAGCTTCACAGACAAAAAAGGACGACGGGAGTTTATTACCATCAAACCAGCAATGCAAGACATGCTAAAGGGTCTGCTGTAAAAAGAAAAAATAGGAAGCGAAGAAGGAACATGGGGGTAAAGAATAAAAATGGCGACAAACAAATATCTATCAATAATAACTTTAAATGTAGATGGATTAAATGCCCCAATCAAAAGACACAGGGTAACTGAGTGGATAAGAAAACATGACCCATATATCTGCTGTCTACAGGAAACCCACCTCAGAAAAAAGATGCACAAAGACTGATGGTGAAGGGATGGGAAAAGGTTTTTCAGGCGAATGGAAGCGGGAAAAAAGCTGGGGTAGCAATACTTATATCTGACGAATTAGATCTCAAAGTGAAGGGCATAAAAAGAGATAAGGAAGGCCACTTCATAATACTAAAGGGAGCAATCCAACAAGAATAAATAACTCTGGTAAACATATATGCACCCAATATAGGAGCACCCAAATACATAAGAAATCCTCTGGAGGAGATCAAGGGAGAGATTGACAGCAACACAATCATAGTAGGGGACTTTAACACCCCATTATCACCATTGGACAAATCCTCTAAACAAAAAATCAGCAAAGAAACATCAATCCTAAATGACACACTAGATCAGATGGAATTAATTGACATCTTCAGAACATTTCATCCCAAAGCCACAGAATATACATTCTTCTCAATTGCACATGGGTCATTTTCAAAGATAGACCATATACTGGGTCACAGGCAAAGTCTCTTCAAATTCAAGAAGATTGAAATCATATCAAGCATCTTCTCACACCACAATGGCATAAAACTGGAAATCAGCTACAATAAAAACAATCCAAAAAAATCAAACACATGGAGACTAAATAGCACTCTATTAAACAATGACTGGGTTACCAGAGAGATGAAAGAAGAAATAAAAAACATCATGGCAACAAGCAACAATGAAAACACAACAATCCAACACATATGGGATGCAGCAAAAGCAGTCTTGAGAGGGAAATTCATAGAGCTACAAGCCTACTGCAAGAAACAAGAAACAATAAGAATAAATTACCTAACTCAACAACTCAAAGAGTTAGAAAGAGAGTAACAAGAAAAGCCCAGTGTAAGCAGAAGGAAGGAAATAATAAAGATCAGAGCAGAGATAAATGACATAGAGACCAAAAAAAAACAATACAAAAGATCAACAAAACCAAAAGCTGGTTCTTTGAAAGGATAAACAAGATTGATGAACCTCTAGCCAGGCTCACCAAGAAACAAAGAGAGAGGACCCAAATAAACAAAACAGAAATGAAAGAGGAGAAATAACAACAGACTCCACAGAAATACAAAGTATTATTAGAAAATACTATGAAGAACTTTACTCCAACAAACTAGACAACCTGGAGGAAATGGACATATTCCTAGAAAAACACAACCTTCCAAAACTTAATCATGAAGAAGCTAAAAATCTCAATAGGCCAATAACTATGGAGGAAATTGAAGCAGTAATCAAAAAGTTTTCAGCAAACAAAAGCCCGGGGCCAGATGGCTTCACAGAGGAGTTTTACCAAACATTCAAGGAAGAACTAAAATCTATACACCTCAGACTATTCCAAAAAATTCAAGAGGAAGGAACACTTCCAAGCTCATTGTATGAAGCCAGAATCACCCTAATACCAAAACCAGATAAAGACAACACAAGGAAAGAGAATTACAGGCCTATATACCTCAGGAGCATAGATGCCAAAATCCTCCACAAAATGCTAGCAAATCGGATCCAGCAGTACATCAGAAAGATCATACACCATGACCAAGTAGGATTTATTCCAGGGATGCCAGGATGGTACAATATCTGCAAATCAATAAATGTAATACATCACATAAACAAATTGAGAGAGAAAAACCACATAATCATATCAATTGATGCAGAAAAAGCTTTTGACAAAATTCAACACCCTTTCTTGATTAAAACTCTCAGCAAGGTAGGAATAGAAGGATCATACCTCAACATAATAAAATCCATATATGACAAACCCACAGCCAACATCATAATCAATGGGCAAAAACTAAAACCATTTCCTCTAAGAACAGAAACAAGACAGGGATGCCCACTCTCACCACTCCTGTTCAACATAGTACTGGAAGTACTAGACATTGTGATCAGACAAGAAGAAGAAATAAAAGGCATCCAAATTGGAAAAGAAGAAGTAAAACTGTCCTTATTTGCGGATGACATGATACTGTACATAGAGAACCCTAAAGGCTCCATCAAAAAATTATTAGTCTTAATAAATGAATTCGGCAATGTACCAGAATACAAAGTTAATGCCAAGAAATCCATGGCATTTCTTTACACCAATAGTGAACTTACAGAAAGTGAGACTAAAAAAGTAATCCCATTTACCATAGCACCAAAAAAATTAAGATAACTAGGAATAAACTTAACTAAGGAGATAAAAGACTTATACATGAAAAACTACAGGACACTGAAAAAAGAAATAGAGGAAGACATAAAGAGATGGAAGAACATACTGTGTTCATGGATTGGTAGAATCAACATCATCAAAATGTCCATACTACCCAAAGCAATCTATAGATTCAATTCAATCCCCATTAAATTACCAACGGCATATTTCACAGATCTAGAATGAACGTTCCAAAAATTCATCTGGAATAAAAAAAAAAAGACCTCCAATAGCTGCAGCAATCCTGAGAAAGAAGAACAAAGTTGGTGGGATCTCAATACCAGATATCAAACTGTATTACTAAGCCACTGTTCTTAAAACAGCTTGGTACTAGCACAAGAACAGACATATAGATCAATGGAATAGAATAGAGAACCCAGAAATTGACCCAAACCACTATGCCCAATTAATATTCGACAAAGGAGGCAAAGGCATACAATGGAGTCGACAGTCTCTTCAATAAATGATGTTGGGAAAATTGGACAGATACATGCAAAAGATGAAACTATACCACCAACTCACACCATACACAAAAATAAACTCAAAATGGATATAAGACTTAAATGTAAGATGGTAAACCATAAAAATACTAGAGGAATCCACAGGCAGCGAAATCACAAACATATGCCCAAGGAATTTCTCCTCTGATAATGCTCCTAGGGCAGTGGAAACTAAAGGGAAAATAAACAAATGGGACTATATCAAAATAAAAAGCTTCTTTCTGCACAGCAAAGGAAACCATCAACAAAACAACAAGAAGACCCACTACATGGGAGAACTTATTTGCCAATGATATCACCGATAAGGGTTTAATCTCCAACATTTAGAGGGAACTCATGAAACTTAACAATAGGAAGTTAAACAATCCAATCTAAAAATGGGCAAGGGACCTAGATAGACACTTTTCGAAAGAGGACATGCTGAAGGCCTAAAGACATGAAAACATGCTCAAAGTCACTAATTATACGAGAGATGCAAAGCAAAACGACAATGTGGTACCATCTCACACCTGTCAGAATGGCTATCATCAACAAATCAACAAACAACAAGTGTTGGAGAGGATGTGGAGAAAAAGGAACACTTGTGCACTGCTGGTGGGAATGCAGACTGGTGCAGCCACTGTGGAGAACAGTATGGAGTTTCCTCAAAAAACTAAAAATGGAACTCCCATTTGACCCAGTGATCCCACTTCTAGGAATATATCCCAAGAAACCAGAAATACCAATCAAAAAGCATATATGCACCCCTATGTTCATAGCAGCACAATTCACCACAGCTAAGATTTGGAAACAGCCTAAGTGCCCATCAGCAGATGAGTGGATTAGAAAACTGTGGTACATCTACACAATGGAATACTATGCTGTGGTAAAAAAGAAGGTACTCTTGCCTTTTGCAACAGCATGGATGGAACTGGAGAGCATTATGATAAGTGAAATAAGCCAGTCAGAGAAAGATAAATACCGCATGATCTCACTCATTTGTGGATTATAGAGACCAACATAGACTGATAAACAGAGACAGATCCAAAGACAGAGAAACAGCGATCAGACTATCACTCCCCAGAGGGAAATTAGGGGAGGGAGGGGGTAAGGGGAAGAGATCAACCAAAGGACTTGTATGCATGCATATAAGCCAAACCAATGGACATGGACAACAGGGGGATGAGAACATGAATGTGGGGAGGGGAGAGGTGGTTAATGGGAGGAAGATAAGGACACATTTGTAATACCTTAACTAATAAAAAATTTAATAAAATAAAATAAAATAAAATTGAATTGCCATGGCCTAGAGCAAAGATATCCTTACATGATATTGTTCTACAATGTCATTAATAATTTCTGATATTTCACAATGACATATTGTACATTTATCCCAAACAAACTTACAAACTAATTCTTTGAATGTTTAGCAGCAATTTAATAAGGACATGAAAGAATTTAATCCCTTCCCCTGTGTGGAAGACCCCCTGGGAAGGCACTTGAGAATTCTGTATTGATCTCTCTTGCCCTTTTTGCCAAGAGGGTCCCTCTTCTTACAATCCAATTGCCCACAGCTGTTGCCTGAACTCTCTGTTCATGCTGAGGTTGAAGCCTCTTGGTGGCTGGTACCATGGATCTGTCTCTCGCCCAATGGCATGAGCTGGGCCCTCTCTGGAGAAGAAACCTTGGTTCCCCAAGATATGTGATTAATGCCAGGGCCCCGCCAGCAGGCGAGGAGATCCCAAGGCAGTTGCTGGATGTGGAGGCCACAGGGGCATAGACTACCAAGGAGACAGAACTGAACCTCACATCACCCTGCTTGGCCCCGGAGGCAGGCTGGTTAGCCAGAGATGGGTAAGATTCCTCAGGGAAGGAACAACCTAAGACAGGCACAGTTGTAGAGGAGCCATCAGGAGAGAACTTGGGGGTCAACAGAGTTGGGGCACAGATACTCACCCCCTCAACTATGCAGCAGCTTGAACACTCTCCCCTTCTGAGGGAGGTCTCCTGACCCCATGGCTGCTTCCTGCTTCCCATGCCCAGCTCAGATCAGGACCCAGATAACAGAAAGAGACTTGGCCCAGCTGAGATCGGTACCCAGAACACAGAGACTTGGCTGACAACAGCTATCCTATATCTAAATCCAGCCTAACACCAGGAATGCTCAGGGCCTTCTCAAGGATGCAAAATAATCCTTTCCAATAATATTTACAGTGTAAACTAAGATTGTTGTTAGAGTATTAAATTTGACAGTAACGAGTTTAATTGAAATAAGTAGTATTAACCAAAATTTTCATTTCATGGTAAAATTGCTTAACATACAAGGAACTTTAAGCAGTCATATTTTTATGCAAAAAATTAAAAATTTAAACTTATCTAGACTGCATTATAAAAATTTTCCAAAAGACTCCAAATAATTAAATCAAAAAAGGGGGGGATAGTGGAAAAATATCATGTAAGGAAAGATATCCTGTAACTAATTTACATCTGGAAATTTTTTTTTTTCATTTTTAATGCTAACAACAAGACACCCATGAAAAACATACATGGTGTCAAAATAAGCCAAAGGAAAATCATTTGGGCAAATATAAAAAGGACCCCAAGTAAAATTCCCTTTATTAACCTTCGGTCGAGAGTATGTTTGTATAATTTCAGAAAACAACTTCAAGACCATGTGGATTCCTGCAACAGAGAGAAATTCTCAGGAATGCTCCAGCCATGAAGACAAGAGGAAAAACAATCCAGAGATGGAAGACGCTGACGATGCTTTGCCATGCTAGCAGTCAGCAGCTGTGCGTCGCTGCAGGTTGCCCAGGATCAAACCAGAGAGGGTCAGACCTGCATTGCCACCATTTGTCCACCATCCAGAACGGAAATATCATTGCTGACATGTACACATAAGGAACTGTCGAACATTGAAACTTGGACTCAGAACTGTTGGACATCGAAATTGGGACTTAAACATTTTTGCTCTTGATTTTTAAGTTTTATTTTCATTGTAGTACCAAAATAATAAAACAAGGCAGGGGGGCGGAGATGTGGGAAAATGATATAGGGTTGAGCCTCGGACTGACCTGCTGGCAAAGTCACAAACAAGTCCCAGCTTAGAGGGCTCAGTCCTCTTAGCATAATTAGGCTTGACCTTATAACACTCCCCAGATCTTACCTGGGAAGCTAATGGGCTGAGGGAAGTGCAGGGAGTGTAACTATGGTCAAAACAGGTGAAACTCACAAGAACTGTGTAACTATGGTAACCACTGCCTTGTTTACCTCTGACTATAAAAGGTCGGTGTGGCCTGAGCACGGGTGGAAGTCCTTCCTCTTGAGTTGGACTTACCCGCCTAGTCCCCAATATTTCCAAAACAAAAATTGTCAAGACTATTAGAGAATGACTCCTGGAAATGTAGGGTCAAGGCAAAATTACATGTGTAGACCCTGTTTTTTTCAATATAATGCACATTTAGAATGAAAATGTATGCATCTTTGCTGATAGGTGTGTTCTCAGGTAGAAGAACCATAAAGTTGAAATTCAGAATTTATTTTGTGATTGACTAGATTCCATATTAAAGATGAAAATGAGGAATAAAACTCAAGTACCCCAAATTTGGACCAGATTACAAAAATGTCATCCCAACCATTTGAAAGGCAAGGCTTGAAGAGGGTGTCTGTGTGTGGTGGGGAAGGGTCCTTTTCTCCTCTCAGGTGTGGACAGCTTGCCTTCTTCCCGAGGTTCAGTGAGTAATTACTGGTACAAATATGCACCTAATCAAAACTCAGCTGCATGTGTTTCACCAGGCTTCTGGCTTATAAATCTGTGAATGGAGTTACAGACTTTCAGGAACCACGACTTGAATATAACAGCGAAGGAAAACATATAGTTCTGCATGCTTACTTTTAATTTTAATCAGTGGTTCTGAGGACTGCTAAACCATTTATATTTCAGATAATACCAGGAACTGACTAGAAATACATTCAGAAGGAAAACACAGTAATTAATTTGTCACTAAAACCTGAGGGGACTGGCTCCACATATAGGTGATAATGAATGTTTTGCATGTAATTAGCAAGAATAATTAACACATTCCTGGTAACAAATAGACTGAATGGTCCTCTGCAACAAATTAATTGTGCTAAAAGAGGGAATTGTGTCTCTTTATTGTCTATGTCCCTATTTGTACTAATACCTCCTTTAGATCTCTGCAGTTTTGTGCAGCTAGGAAGGGGAATCGATTAAGTTGTATCTCTTCCATCTGCTTCTCAGAAATTTTGGGACCACCGGGGGACTTGTTTGTCAAAAATTGCTAAACAATTTGTAATCTTTAACACGTGTTTAACTGTATTAATGGATGAACTATTCAAATCAACTCAGTGGTTAAGCTGGGAAAGCTACTCTCATCAATCAAGTGCTGATATTTTAAACTCTGGGAACTTTTTAAAAACCTTCCTATGAAAAATAATATATAAAAATATTGAACTAGTAATGAGAAGGGGAAAACATTAAGTTAGGTTCTCCTGATGCACCTGAGATGATTTCTGCTACCTCAGTCTGCACTGCTTGTGTTTGTAGGCTTATAATTGTGCAGTTAAGAGTAAAAATGGTGGGATCCATTCCATAGTTCATTAAAGTGTTTTATACAGCATGTAAAATTTATACATACAGTAGGCTTGTTTCTTCTTAACTTTGAAACATTTTTTAAATTATTTTGTTTTATTTTTTCCCATCACCATTTATCTGCCCTATATCCTCTTCGACCTCCACCCATGCACTCCCTCCCCCAATCACCACACTGTTGTTTGTATCCATGAGTCCTTTATCTTTTTTTCCTGTTTTGCTCAGTCCTTCCACCCTCAGTCCCCCACAGAGTTGTCCTTAGATTTCACATGAGTGAAATTACATGGTACATGTCTTTCTCTGATTGGATTAGTTCACTTAGGATAATGTTTTCCAGGTCCATCCACCTTGTCACAAAGGGTAAAATTTTATTCATTTTTATGGCCAAGTAGTATTCCATTGTGTAAATGTATCATAGCTGTTTAATCCTCTCATCTACTGATGGACACTTGGCTGCTTCCAAATCTTGTGCTAATTATTCTTGCTAATTACATGCAAAACATTAATTATCACCTATATGTGGAGCCAGACCCCTCAGGTTTTAGTGACAAATTAAAAATGTTGCAATGAACATAGGAGTGTATATATTCTTTTGAATTAGTGTTTGGGTTTCTTTGGACAAATTCCCAGAAGTGGAATCGCTGGGTAATACAGTTCCATTTTTTAATTTTTTGAGGTATCTTCATACTGCTTTCCACAGTAGCTGCAACAATCTGCATTCCCACCAACAGTATATGAGGGTTCCCTTTTATCCACATCCTCTCCAACACTTGCTATTTGTTGATTTATTGGTAATCATTCTGACAGGTGTGAGGTGATATCTCATTGTGGTCTTAATTTGCATTTCTCTGGTGATTGGTGACATTGAGCAGCTTTTCAAGTGTCTATTGGCCATTTGTATGTCCTTTTTTGGAGAAGTGTCTACTCCAGCCCTTTGCCCAGTTTTAATTGGATTGCTTTTTTTTTATGTTGAGTTTTATAAGGTCTTTATAACTTTTGTATATTAACTCCTTATCAAATATATTGGCAAACATGTTCTCCCATTCAGTGGGTTCTTTTTAATTTGTTAATGGTTTCCTTTGCTATGCAAAAAATTTTTAGTTTGATGCAGTCCCATTTGTTTATTTTTTTATTTTGTTTCCCTCGCCCCAGGAGATATATCCGAATAAATATTGCATTGAGAAATATCCGAGATTTTACTACCTATGTTTTCTTCTGGAATTTTTATGATTTTGAATCTAATATTTAAGTCTTTAATTCATTTTGAGTTTATTCTTGTGTGGTATAAAAAGGTGATCTAGTTTCCTGTTTTGGGACATGTCTAATTTTCCCAATGCCATTTATTAAACAACTATCTTTAGCCCATTATATCTTCTTTCCTCCTTTGTCAAATTGTAGGGAGTGGCTATAGGGTTAAGCCTCAGATTGACCTGTTGGCAAAGCCACAAACAAGTCCCAGCTTGGAGGGCACAGCCCTCTTAGCACAATTAGGCTTGACCTTATGACCTCCCTAGATCTTATCTGAGTAGCTAATGGGCTAATGGGCTAATGGGCCAAAACATGTGAAACTCACAAGAACATTGTAACTATGGTGACCACTACCTTGTTTACTTCTGGCTATAAAATAAAGGCTCAGCTTGCCGCCTATTGGATCTCTCTGTGTGGCCTCAGCCAGGCACAGGAAGATACACCTAGACCCAGCTTATTCTCTCTGTCTGTCTTTTCTACAGCCTTTGCTGCCCCCCCCCCCCGCCCTCAGGCTCACCGAACCCTTGGCTGAGCTGGCCCGGCACATGTGGCGCCCAACTCGGGGCCTGAGTTCAGGGGAACTGCAGTTGCCAGGTGAAAGGATGCTCCAGTGAAGCACATGCAGAAAGTAAAAAGGAAGGTAAGGAGCGAAGTTTAGTAATAACTAGGTGTAAAACATGGGATATTCAGGATTGCAGGAAAAGAATTTATACGTATCCATGCTTAAGGCTATGTGCTCCAAGCACAGGGCTGTTCTGTGAGGTATCAACAGCTTTTCAATTTGTTGGATTTTATAAGTAAAACCTGCCCATGGTTTCCTGAGGAAGGAAAGGTAAATATAGAGACATGGGAGAAGGTAGGTTGTTATATAGTTGAAGGTCCAGGGAAAATTCCTCTTTCGACTTTCAGTCTGTGGTCCCTGATTTGGGACTGCCTAGAGCCCACTCCTGAAACTGTGGCAAACTAGGGCATTTTGCTAAAAACTGTAATGCTAGAAATGGAAGTCAACAGGCTATAGGGAGTGGGAACAAGCAGCCTGGACTATGTCCAAGATGCAGGAAAGGAAAGCATTGGGCAAATGAATGCCTCTCCAAGACTGATGTTGATGATAATCCAATGCCCCCTAGGCAGGGAAACTTCAAACAGTAGGGTCCATATCCTTGACCCCACTGCAGCCTTTCCAGCCAGCTCAGTAAACCTTCATCATGCCACCCCAGGAAGCGCAGGATTGGCAAGGTCTCCCTGGGGTGATAGATCAAGACTCAGGCAATATCAGAAAGAGCCAATCCTACTCTTAAAATGCAACTATAAAAACAAAAAAGGGGGAGAAGAATTTTATGTGTTAAATTTTTTAAATTACAATACAGACAGCAGCCAAAAGGCATCAGACCTCCAGTGCAATAGCCTCCACTGACTTAGCCCAGTGGAAGGATGCACAAACCAGACAAGAGTTTTACCAGATTCAGTAATGATGTGAGGAAGAGGTTGTGTTTTGTATCTTTCCGAAGGGGCAGTGCAGCCAATTTGGGTACCAGAGTGTTATGTGTGTCACCACAATGGACCCAGAGAAGCTCTTTGTCCCTTCGTTCAAAAGACTGAGTTGTCTCGATGACAGCAAAGAGGAAAAAAAAATGAAAAGGAAGGCTATGCAAGGGACTGAAGTGCCAACATGGGGTCAGCTGAAGAAGTTAACAACTGAGGCCCAGCAGATGGTAGAAAAGCAAGAAGTGGAAGCTGCTCCATCAATCGTGTTTCTGGCATGGTAGCATTGGTTACTGCCAGTCTTCTGCAAAATCTTGTGCAGCCAAGTCCGAGAACTCTGAGTAAATCATCAAAAAAAAACTTTCATTTAGTAGAAAAATGTTACTGTAGTGATTTCTCTCTTATTGCTGTGTTGCATTGGCATTGTTTTGTTAATAGCCAGAACTTTATTCTTGATGTTTAAGTTTTAAAATGTTAACATGTCTGTAGTTTGGGTTTTGGATTGGCATTGTTTTGTTATTGCTTTAGTAGTCAGAGTTTTGTTCTTGATGTTTAAGTTTTACTTTCATTATAGTAGCTTAAAAGTAAAAGAAAGGAAAGATGTAGGGAGCAGCTATAGGGTTAAGCCTCAGACTGAACTGTTGGCAAAGCCACAAACAAGTCCCAGCTTAGAGGGCACAGCCCTCTTAGCACAATTAGGTTTGACCTTATGACCTCCCTAGATCTTATCTGGGTAGCTAATGGGCTGAGGGAGATGTAGTAAGTGCTGCCAAAACAAGTGAAACTCACAAGAACATTGTAACTATGGTGACCACTATCTTGTTTACCTCTGGCTATAAAATAAAGGCTCAGCTTGCCACCTATTGGATCTCTCTGTGTTGTCTCAGCCAAGCACAGGAAGATCCACCTAGACTCAGCTTATTCTCTCTGTCTGTCTTTTCTACATCCTTCACCACCACCACCACCACCACCACCATCACCACCCCCTGACCCCCCACCCCCCGGGTCACCGAACCCTTGGCTGAGCTGGCCCGGCACATCAAATATTAATTGACTAAAAGGCATGGGGTTATTTCTGGGCTCTCTATTCTGTTCTATTGATCTTTATGTCTGTTTTTATGATAGTACCTTACTGTTTTGATAACTATGGCCTTGTAGTACAGTTTGATATTAGGTAGTTTGATTCCTCCAACTTTGTTCTTCTTTCTCAAGGTTGCTGTTGCTATTTGGGGTTTTTTGTAGTTTTCTATATATTTTTGGAATATTTGTTCTAGTACTGTGTAATACAATCCTATATAAAAGCCCAGTGACTGAAATGATGGAATGACCAGAATGACCACAATGACCAGAACGACTGTGGCCCCTCACCCCAGCTGGCCCTGTCCCCCAGCGGGAACCCCCACCCTGATCAGGGGCATGGCCAGCCTGCAAACTGCCCGTGACCCCTAGCCCCGGCTGGCCCTACCCCCAGCAGGGAACCTCACCATGATCCCGCAGCCCCTTGCTTTGGCCAACCCCGTCCCCCAGTGGGGACCCCCACCCCGACTTGTGTGTCTTTTTTACTTTACCAGGTTAGGAAAGTTTTCAGTCATTTTTAAAAATAGTTTAACGATTCCTTGCTCTCTCTCTTCTCCTGGTACCTCTATCATGTGGATGTTGTTATGCTTCAGGTTGTCTCAAAGGCTCCTTAAATTATCCTCATTTTTGCCCTAGCCTGTTTGGCTCAGTTGGCCTACAGACTGAAGAGTCGCGGGTTCGATTCTGCTCAAGGGCATGTACCTTGGTTGCAGGCTCTATCCCCAGCCCCAGTCAGGGTGTGTGTGGGAGGCAACCTATAAGGTATTTCTCTCACATCAGTATTTCTCTCTCCCTGTCTCTCCCCGTCCCTTCCACTCTCTCTGAAAATCATTGGAAAAAATATCTTCAGGTGAGGATTAACAAAAACAAACAAACAAGCAAAACAACTATCCTCATTTAAAAAAATTCTTTTGTCTTTTTGCAATTCTGATTGGGTGTTTTTTTCTACCTTGTTTTCCAAATCAGTTATTTAATTCTATACTTCATCCAACCTACTGTTTATTCCTTTCAGTGTATTCTTTATTTTAGGTATTGCATTCTTCACTTCCTACTATAATGCTCGCCTACCGGTGGTCCACGGACCACTGGTGGTACGTGAAGTCCAAAAGATTGGTGACCACTATCCTACTGGTTCTTTTTATGATTTGTATGTCTGTTTTTTTTTTCATGCTGTTGAGCATCCTTATAATCATTACTTTGAACTTTATAGCTTATAAATTGCTTGCCTCTACTTCATTTAGCTCTTCTTGTGGAGAATTATTTTTCTTTCATTTAGGTCTTGTTTCTTTGTCTCCCCATTTTGTGACCTCTTTGTGTTTGTATGTGTTAGGTAGATCTGCTATAACTCCAAGTCTTTGTAGTCTTGGTAGGGTATCCTTATGTAGTAGGTGTCCTGTGGGATCCAGTGACACTGTTTCCCTGTTCACCTGAGTTAGGTGCTCTAGGAATGTTCCTTGTGTGTGTTATGTGGGCCCTCCTATTGTAATTTAGTCTTTATTGCTATTGACTTGTTTGTGTGTGGATCAACCTTCAGGTTGACCAACCGTGAGGCTCAACTACCAACACAGTGTGTAAGCTATTGTGCAGGTACTGATCACACAAAATGGAATTTGCCTCGGCAGTGTTTAGTGCCTGCTGATATCTCCCTGTGGATATTCTGTCTTTGAAGCTTATTTGATCATGTTCTGTTCTTGTCTGAAACTGACCACTAGGGGTATTGGTTCTGAGCCTCTTCAGAGTGACTCCAGTGAGGCCTATGTCAGACACTGCCTGTGACTGTCCCTGGGCAACCTGTTTGGAGCTATCAGCGATTCACAGCTTGTAGCTACCTCTGCTGTGTCTGAGTGTGTGCAGAATGCACCAAGCTGTGCACTAAGGCTTTTATCAGCACCAGCTCTGGGGACAGGTCAGCAAAGGTCTCAAAATACCCAGAAATCCGCCTCCACCTTCAGGCTACCTGTTAGGCTTAGTCACTCACTGAAAGAGCTTCTGGCTATACTCTTCAGCAAGACATAAGCTCCACAGGATGGAGTGGAGGCATTCTAACATGTGGGGATATTGCTTCTTCCAGGTTAATACTGCACAGAGGGTATTGTTCTGCCCAAGAAAATGGCTTCTGCAGTATAGGGGAATGACTCAACGTAGGAATTCTGGTGACAGACTCTTCAGCTCTCTCCCCAGAGCCACCAACCCCAGACTCTCCTCAAGAGGCATTAGTCCACTCTGCCCCAGGTAAGCGGTTGTGAACGTTGGTGCCTTTCATGGTTATGGTGCTCTAGGCTTGGAGTCCCAGCTTGGTGTTTAGAGCCTACACTTCTCAGAGGAATGTCCTCTCACCTGAGATATCCCTCTGTAACTTTAGCTGCCACCCATGGGAGCCTGTCCAATCCTCTCACACCTCCACACTTCCTATCAGTCTCCATGTGGGTTCTTTAGTAAGTCCATAGTTATAAGGCTTATTTCCAGTTAGTGTTCAGTTATTCAGGATGGTTTTGTATAACTTAATTGTAATTCCATTTTGGTTCTGGGAGGAAGTTAGTGTAGCTTCCACCTAATCTGCTTTGGTCTACTTCAAACAGGTATTTTAAACTTCTAAAGCTTATAATACTGGAAAATAATGAACATGAATATTCTATCTTAGGATAATTGCAGAAGCTGAGAATGTTGTGACATACTTTAGAGAGGAAACACCCTTTAACAGAACTGAATCCCTGTGGATGTTCAATAAATGGTTACATGAACTGAATGGAAGCTGAACTTAGGAAGTCAATGGGTACTAGTCTTTTCTTTTCAAACACTAACCTGGATTTCTGTGGGGAGCAGAGTAGTGCATGGCTGGCTTTGTGCTTGAAGCAAGGACATGTGTAAGTCTCTCAGTTGATCTTGAGGTGCCACTCATGCTCATTTACTTCTCTTCTGGAAATTATATGCTTTTGGGTTTCTGTGACTGTTTTCTCCTGATTCTCCTCCCATAGTCTTCAGCCCCTTTTCACCTTTGCCCTAATGTTGTACATCTGCCTTTCGATGACTTCTGATTTGGGGGTCTCAGTTACAACCTTCAGTGCACAAAAGTGAATGGTGTCATAATTTGATTTCCATTTCTGTCTCATATTTTCAACTCTTTGTTTATTACTTCTACCCAGATATACCAATTTCTTCTCAAATATTAAGACATCTATCTAATAATAAAAGGGTAATATGCAAATTAACCATCATTGCAGCATAAAGATGGCAGTGCCCAGTCCTCTCAGCTCTGCTGGAGTCCCCCAGTCCCAGGGGGGTGGCCACTGAGAGCAGGCAGTGTGAGCGGCCTGGCAGAATGCTTGCTTTGTTGCTGCAGTGACGAGGCAAGCATTCCGCGCCCAGCCGCGGATGGGCTTCCGGGTAGTGGGCATGGAGCAGCCAGGCCCTGCAGAGAGCTACTGGCACACAGATTCGTGCACAGGACTACTAGTCTATCTAATAATAGGGTGATATGCAAATTGATTGGGACGCCGTTACAGTAACAACTGATCAGCAAGCTGCATGTGCAGCAGGCACAGGTGGGCAGGGACTTGCAGGGACGCAATGGTGGCTGCCGCTTGCCCAGGGCTGGCCCAGGGCTCAGGCAAGCTGCCGATGGCCACTGCCACTATGAGGGCCTGAGGCTCAGGCAAGCCGCAGTGGCTGCAAAGGCCGAGGCTCAGGCAGCCTTGTGGCTGGCAGTGGCAGCAGCAGAGGCATGATGGGGATGACACCTTCCCCTGAACGCCAGGTCACCTCCTGCAGAGGGAGGCCAGAGGCAGCAGCAGCGAGGGGGTGACAGGGGTGGTGCCTTTCCCTGATCAGCCGGTTTCCTCTGGCAGAGGGAGGCAAGACTGTGAGGATATCCCCTGAGGGCTCCCAAACTGTGAGAAGGGGCAGGCCAGGCTGAGGGACACACACCCCCCCCCAGTACACAAATTTTGTGCACTGGGCCACTAGTCCTATCTAATAAAAGAGAAACATGGTAATTAGCGTACGTCCACTACCCTTCCCATTGGCTAATCAGTGAGATATGCAAATTAACTGCCAGCCAAGATGGCGGCTGGCAGCCAGGCAGCTTGAAACTAACATGAGGCTTGCTTGCTTCAGTGACGAAGGAAACCAACGTTCCCTGCCTGCCTTGCCGGCCTCTGAGCTTGCAGTTTGAAACATAGTTACAAATATAGAAGCTAAACAAAACCCCAGAAACCTGCTTTCAGCAAGCTGGGATCTCAGAGCTGGAGTTGATACAGTATTTTGATTATAGAACACAAACAAACCAGATACCTGCTTTCAGCAGCAGAGGCCTCAGAGCTGGAGCCACAGCTAAAGCTGGCCCAGAATAAAAAAGAAAAAAAGGAGCAGTTGGGAGCTTCTGTCACCCGCCAGTCTGAAAACAGCCCTCAGCCCCTCACCCAGACAGGCCAGGCACCCCAGTGGGGACCCCCACCCTGAAGGGTGTGTGACCAGCTGCAAACAGCCATCATACCTTCACCCAGGATGGCCAGGCACCCCAGTGGGGACCCCCACCCTGATCCGGGACACCCTTCAGGGCAAACCAGCCGGCCCCCACCCATGCACCAGCCCTCTATCCTATATAGTAAAAGGGTAATATGCCTCCCAGCACTGGGATCAGCAGAGCTGAGAGGCCTCCTGGCACCGGGATCAGTGTGACAGGAGGCAGCGCCCAAATCCCCTGATTGCCCTGCGGCTCTGTGTGTGACAGGGGTCGGGGCCACAACCTCCCTATCCACCCTGCTCTGTTCGTGACAGGGTGCCGCACCCCAACCCCCCCCCCCCCGATGGGCCCTGCTCTGTGTGTGACGGGGTAGAGCCATAACCTCCCCATCGGCCCTGCTCTGTGGGTGATAGAGGGCTGCGCCCCAACCCCCTGAATCGCCCTGCTCTGTGCGTGACAGAGGGGAGCTCCCCAACCCCCTGATGGGCCCTGCTCTGTGTGTGACAAGGTACGGAGCCCCAACCCCCCTGATGGGCCCTGCTCTGTGCATGACAGGGGGTGGCGCCGCAACCTCCCCATCGACCCTGCCTTGAGTGTGACAGGGAGCGGTGCCCCAACCCCCCAATCGGCCCTACCCTGAGCATGACTGAGGGTGGCATTGCAACCTCCCGATCTGCCCTGCTCTGTGCATGACAGAAGGCGGCACCCCAACTCCCCAATCGGCCCTGCCCTGAGCCCGAACAGGGGCTGCACCTAGGGATTGGGCCTGCCCTCTGCCACCTGGGAGCAGGCCTAAGCCAGCAGGGC
Organism: Myotis myotis; assembly: GCF_014108235.1. Classification (NCBI taxonomy): domain Eukaryota; kingdom Metazoa; phylum Chordata; class Mammalia; order Chiroptera; family Vespertilionidae; genus Myotis; species Myotis myotis. The sequence goes on from NW_023416313.1 coordinate 120,064,684, forward strand.
GTTATCTCCCGAGGGGTCCCAGACTGGGAGGGGGCACAGGCCGGGCTGAGGGACCCCCTTCCCCCTGGAGTGCACAAATTTTTGTGCACCGGGCCTCTAGTTTATCTATAATAGAATTGATTTGCATCCTCAAAGACCTTATTTCTATTCATGAAACTACCATTTTATTGGCTATGGAGTCTAGGTACCTCTGGATTATCTCTGTTTTCTCCAATTCCAACCAATTTCTGTCATATCCAGCATTTTATGAATAATATTTCTGTTCTTTTTTATTCCATCTGCCACTACCCTACTTGAGTCCTCATTTGGACAATTCTATGAGCCTCTTCAGTGATTTTTCCTATTGTCAAGAATTGGGTCCGCTATGGCTTCCTCTATTCATACTAATCTTCCCAATGAACTACTTTGTATCATGTCATATCTTGGCTCAAAATATCAATTGGGGGAAGGGGGGCTTGCTTAAGTCCACAGTCCAAACTTATTCACTTGATATTCAGAATTCTCAATAGTTTAAACCCAGTAGTTCCTGTGTAAAAATATGTTCTAGCTAGACACACTGTTTTCTCAACTATTTTGCACACTCTGATTTTATTAAACTTCTTGGCCTGCCATGTCCTACCTTTTGTCATCTATATCCAGCTGTCAAAGCCCTGTTTTTCTTTTTATTTTTCTCACTGAAGCTTCCCTCACTACTGCAAGCTGTTGAAAAATTCTTATCTGAATGCTGTATTACTTCTGTCTGATCATTAGTTAGGCCTCAACATATATTGCCTTTTATTGGCATTTACCTTTTCCAAATTTATTTCTGGTCTCTACAGTTAAATTTATCAAGGCTGTGGACTGTGTCATTTTAAAGTTGTTGATAATTCAATTTTGTATCAATCATATTTTACATTTGTTTCAAAAGTAATTTTCATTAAAATTGTCCTTTTAAGATGATTTTCCCTTTTTTGGGGGTTTTGTCTTAGGCTCTGGGTCTTGTTTCATTTTTGCTTGTTCAGATGTTGGAAACTCTTGAGAAAAAATTTTAACTCATGTAGGAGAAAGAACACTTATCCAAATTTATTTGTGGATCCTTATGATTCCAGCAAGAAGAGATTGTATACTAGAGAATAAATGGAAACTCTCATTGGCTGGAAAGTCTCACAGGTCATGTCTTTGGAGAAGAAATATAAATGATGAGCTGGAAAAGTGATGCAGGGGATGCAGGTTCTAGTCTTATCCTGCTGTTAACTAGCTGTGTGACTCTGGGAAAATTGCTTTGCCTTTCCAAGCCTTACTTTCTTATGTGCAAAATCCATCCATTCATTCATTCCTACTGAAAGTAATTTTGATTAGGGGAATCTCATATAAAGCTGCTCCTATTAACACTTGGTTCATACCTATATTACAACTTATATCACATTGTCCAAAAATATAAAATATTCATATATTTATCTTTCTTCTCAGATAATCAACTCCTTGATGGAAGAGGCCACATCCGATTATCCTTGTATTTCTAGCAGTGAGCAGGGTGTCCTTGGACAAGTGTTTTTGTTTTTGAATCCTCACTAAGGATATTTTTACACTGATTTTTCAGAAAGAGTGGAAAGGAGTGGGGGGAAGAAATTAGACACATTGATTGGTTGCCTCCTGACTGAGGATCGAACTTACAACCCAGGTATGTACCCTTGACCAGGAATCAAACCCACAGCCCTTTAATGTCCAGATCAACACTCTAACCACTGAGTGATGCCAGCCAGGGCTGGACCAATATTTTTTTAATGAATAATCATGCAGAAAGGGTTAGAGCCAATCATCTCCAAGTGGAAGCTGTAAAAGGACAGTTATTTACCTTTGACTCTTATAGGAATCTGAATTTTTGAGCTCTTTCTTTTGGGAAATGAAACAATTATTTTGTGGAAATTTCCCACTTACATAAATTGGTCACCAACTTTAAAGATAGTAAATTATAGTTACTCTAATAACACAGCCCACAATCTTCTTTCTTATGTGAAAGCAGACTATGAACTTTGCAACCAGGTTGCTTGATATTGACCATTTTTTACATTGATACCACATATATCCCCAGGATTCTTATTAATCTACTAGAGGCCTCACTCAAGGGGCCTCACTCAAGGGGCCACACTCAAGGGGCCAAAGAGCCGCAGTTTGCCAACCACTGCCCCAAGGGATCCTGTATTGTGAGAGGGTGCAGGCCAGGCTGAGGTCCCTCGTTCTGGCCTGCAGGATTGGGCTGAAACCAGCTCTCCGATATCCCCCAAGGCAGTGGTCAGCAAACTGTGGCTCATGAGCCACATGTGGCTCTTTGGCCCCTTGAGTGTGGCTCTTGCACAAAATACCGACTTCTGCCCATGGGCCACAAAATTTCAATTGCACTGTATGTGCACGCCCGCACGTGGTATTTTGTGGAAGAGCCACACTCAAGGGGCCAAAGAGCCGCAGTTTGCCAACCACTGCCCCAAGGGATCCTGTATTGGGAGAGGGCGCAGGCCAGGCTGAGGGGCCCCACCGGTGCACGATCGAGGCTGGGGCCGAACACAGGAGGTTGGCCACCCAGGAAGGGACAGCGGGAGAGCTTCAGGGTGTGTTCAGCCCATCTCGCTCATTCCTGTTTGGACAGCAGCAAGCTAACCTACCAGTTGGGTCAGAGTGTCTGCCCCCTGGTGGTTAGTGCACATCATAGTAAGTGATTGAGAGGCCTTAGCATATCATTAGCATATTACACTTTGATTGGTTGAATGGATGACTGGATGACTGGACATTTAGCATATTAGGCTTTTATTATATAGGATTTCAAATAATCACATGCAGTTTTGATGAGACTGCAATTGAGTTTATGTTCTTTGGCAGTCAGTCAGGAGAAGGGAGAGCATTCTAAGAGGGAGAAATTTGCATAAGCTAAAATGTCAGGTGGAATGATTAACCTCAGATCTACTTGTATTGTAGATAAACTGGTTTTAGTTTCCTACTGGCTCTTTAAAAGGCCAAGATGGGAAGTGACTCCTTGCTTTCTAACACAGCTGGTCTCCTTATATTCTTGTTTGCAATCCTTATTAATTGATAATATGACATTAGTTAAATTCTTAAAGCAAATACAGAGATTTTATTAGGCTAAACATTAAATTGTTTTACCTTGTTTAGTGTTCACAATGAGTGGATTAAGAAAAGCTCTCTTCTTTCTTCCTGGGAATATTCTCAAGTTGGGCTTCTACTGGGTGTTCGGAATAGAAAATACATTTTTGGTTAGATTTTTAAAATAAGCAATATAAATTGTAAGTATTTTTAATACATATGACAATATACTAGAATTCAGCTGTTTCATGGCATTAGGTAAAATCATAAGTTTAGAAATTCTTCTAGTTTGACTTATCACTCACCATTTCTGTGTGACCTGTCTTCAGGTTTGAACTCCTCCCCTCTTCTTTACTTAGCCATTCTTGTCATTTCCATAAAATTTGCTAAGGCACAAGCTAGTGAGAGTTAGTAGTCTTCCTGGATGAGAAGATAGTTTCTGACTGATGTGGGTTATTAGGCAGCTAAGGGACTGTTTTCTGTGTGGGATTTTTGCACAAGTATAGCAGGAATCCTTTTATATGCTCAAAAGAAATGAAAAAGTATCTTTTATGAGTAATAAGACACTATGGAATTTGGTCAGTTGAGAACAGTATACTCAGAAATATGTGAGTCCCGCCCTTCTAATTCTGAAACATCTTTAAGCCAAGTGTTTCTGAAAATATGTGGAATTAATCATACCATCCTTAACCTGCAGAAGGATACTATACTTTCTTTTTACGTGCATTTGAAATATAGGACAGATGTCCATTCTGTTCTGGAAATTTGCTGATGCTATTAAATGGTCCTTTTGTTTAAGAAGTTAAAATAGTAGTTGATTTAAATTTGAATCAAAAAGGAGGCTATTTTAATATGAGAATCCTTGTCCTACCAGAAAATTCTTTATGAATAAATTTTAGATGACTTTATTTTCAGTTAGAGTATTTTCAATTGCTTGTACCTCATTCCATGAGCACATATGGAATTCTTCATCTTCCCATCCAAGTACTATATTACATAGCTTGTCAGTTTGTGAGCTCTTTGCTATAGTATAATGAGTCAAGTGTGCTTTTACGTTAAGTACATAATCATGGACTCTTCCCTCATTACTCTCCCACACCCTTCTGCACACTGTCTTCCCCAGCCCAAACAGCATCTTGAATTTAATTCTCTACTTTGACTTTCCCTGAACCAGAGCAATGAAGTCATACAATGATTTTAAGGTTAAATAGTTGTATCTCCAGGTGTTTGACATTTAAACCTTGAAGCTGAAACAGGAGTCTTGTCTTATCTCTCTGTATTCACTTATGATGAATGTCATTGAAATATTGCACTTAAATACTCTGCTGTAGTAAGTTTGCACTTCAACTGTGGGCATCATTAGAAAACGGAAAAAGGCATCTTTCTTTGTTAATAATTGGGAGGTCAGCCAGTCACTGGATGTGGAAAGGATTTTTTTGGAGCTGGCATGGTCAGATTCCTCCTGTTCCCCCTTTCCACTACTCTCCACATCCAAGGTGAAACTGGTGAAACCCAGCAGTGGTGACGATCTTTGTTTAAGTTGTCCATATGTTAACTGATAAATTATTTTAAAACATTTATATATTGTCATAGTAAATACGTTTCTAGGAGAAGAACTGTGTGATGCCTGTTAATATTCCAAAGGAGTAAATTAAGTCTCCTTGACTCTTGAAATACAAACATTGTCACACTAATGGACAATTCTACCAATTGCAGTAATTGACCTAAATAATTTTTGAGCTAGATTGAAATAAATATCATATAGTAGCAAGGCTAGTTTAAAAGTTTCTTTCTTATTGATATAGTAATTCTTTCCTGAAGGAGAAATATTTTGTTGTCTCAAGGATGTCACATGTGTTTGGGACATGTAAGGTATACTTCTACATTCAGGAAGAAGTAGAGACTTCTACTTTGAAGTCTCTACATGAGACTGCCTGAGAATGCACTTATTCATTGTGAGCTGACTGGCCAATTGTGGGAAGGGTAGAACAAAACTGAAAAGAATAGCTGAAACTACACCAAAACAAATTTAGAAGAAAAATATTAGGTTAAATATTGGAAAAGTCTATAGCATTGGTGTTAAGCTTTGAATTTACTATTTTCTCATGTCCGCATGCCCCTAACACAGTATTTCTGATCTTGGTTTCACAAGTAAATTTGAAAAAAGCAAAAACCAAAATAAAACAAGTAAATTTGAGTTCATTGACTAAACATGTAGACTGCTTACATTCGATAGACACGACTTTTAACTTTAAGCACTTTTAAAAGTCTCTTCTTTGACTACCACTTTACAATCATGCCCTAGAAATGGCAATATGACTATCAACAACTGACATTTGCTCAGCACTTTTCAGCTCACTACAGCCTCTGGTGAGATCATCATGCACTGGTTATCTTCACCAAACTGGCCCTCTTCAGAGAAGTCCCAGGTAGAGGTGCAATGATGGTACGAGGGTCATCTGATTTTCACAACAACCATGAGATAAACAGGGCAGAGGTGAAGAAACTCAGGCCCAGAGAGAGGGCATGCACTGCTCACATCCTCAGTGGAGTGCGAGGAAGCCAGAACTCAAACCCAGGCCTTACAACTTCAACTCAGGGTTTATTTCATCATGATGAGGAACTGTCATTAATGGTTTAAATAGTTGGTTAGACAAGCACACAGGATGTTCTGGAAGAGCCCCTAAGTCTTATTTTCGTCCTTGTCAACCACCCCACTGACCATGGGGTGAAATCAAATGAGCTAATTGACTCAGGACCACCCTGTATCATGGTCTGGCTCTGGCTGTCCTCTACACATTGACTTGTTTATTCACACAACAACCCTCTGGGTACATATGATCATTATCCTCATATTACAGATGAGGAAACAGAGGCACAGAGAGGTAAAGTAACCTGCTTGATAACCTGCTTGAGTTTCTTTAGTTAGCAAGTGTCAGAGTTGGGCTGTGGCTCCAGGCCATCTGTTGCTAGAACCTATGCTCTTAATTCAGGAGTCCTCATGCTCTTACTTATTTTAGTTAATGGACTATGAGCCTTACTAAATCCAATACTTACCAAAAAACTAACAGGCTTTCTGAGGGGATTCTGACCCAGTTAGGAGCTCCCATCAGGATGAATCTCGTCTGCCTCTCCATAATTAATGCCTTTACCTTCAATGCATGACTCTCCTTCAGTCCCTCCCCCTTGAAGAAAAGGCAAAGAACAATCAGCTTTTCTAGAACTAAAGAGAGAAACCAGGTTGTCCTCTGCTTTCTGCATCCAAGGAAAACACCATCTCATTTATTTTTCTTAGGCTTCTTTTCTACATCTTGGTTAGTCTTTAATCTTCTCTAGGTCTTCATTAATGTGTTTACATCCCTCTTAAAATGGGAGACAAAAACTGAACACAATACCTTCAATAGTCAACTGACTTAAGTGAAGTAGAGCGCTGACCTATTCTAGCACATGTGTGTCATTTCCCTATGATTACGTCCCAGGTCCATTCTAGCTTCTCAACAGCAGCACACATCAATGTGTGTTGCCGAGTCTTGCCAGTCATGTTATTGTGGCCTTCTTGATTCAATATAAACCTCCTTTAATTGAGAGAACAGCGTTTGACAAAAGATGCAGTTTCATATATATTTTATAAATTATGTTATTTAGTGAGAAACCTAAACACAAATTGCCAAGACTATACACTCTCGTGAGCTAGCTGACCTGTTGGATCACACACACACACACACACACACACACACACATACACACACACACGTGAACAAATTTCCACCCTACAAAGTCCAGGGTAAACTATAGAAAACTAATATGCAGTTTTGTTTTCTACTGTGCTACCAAGGGAAGTGGTGAAATGTCCAACTATTTTAGACTCATAACTGAGTTGGAAAAATACTAGAAAAGACAGAAAATTACTGGATATTGGCATAAAGACAAGTTGATAATTCAGAAAGTTGTTGTGGTATGTTCTACAAGTGTTGGATTCTTTCTGTCAAGGATTTTCTATTCAAGTTTAATACTATTTAATGGCCTACACAGAAATATGTTTTACATTATATTGCTACAATTTGATCAAAAGCATAACATTGTAAGGTAATAAAACGTTTCACCATCTGTTTAGAGAGAGAGAATGTTATAGTTATAAAATTACCATAACTGTATTCTCTAGGTACATAACTGAATTCATTACTCAGGACAGATTTAAGCATAGTATACTATTTGAATAATGTAAGCCCTTAAGATTTCACTTATTTCTAACTGATTTGGCTTGTTTTCATGATTCAAAATTTGGGAAGTTTGCAAGTACTATCAATATGGAATTGAACTAAGCCCTGGCTGGTGTGGCTCAGTTGGAGTATCATCCTTTATACTGAATGGTTTTGGGTTTGATCCCTGGTTTGGGTGCATATGGGAAGACAACCAGTCAATATATCTCTCTCACATCGATGTTTCTCTCTCTCTTCCTTCCCTTCCTCTCTCTCTAAAATCAGCAAGCATGTCTTCAGGTGAGGATGAAAAAAAAAGCTGGATATAAGGACATTTGGTTGTTATTAATTGCTATGTTCAAATAATTATTTGGATAGTAAGTGTATTTGTCATGTGTGCTGTGTGGTATGTGTGCATGTGTGTGTGTGTGTGATGTGTGTATACATGTGTATTCCATGAGTGCATACATGTGTGCCATGTAAATGATGTGTTGTGCAAGCCCATGATATATGTGTGTGTGTAAACATGTGTATGGCATGAGTGTATGCATGTGCACACATTTGTGCACCCAGGGAGTGTGTGCATTTACTATTTGTATTTGTGTGTGTTTGTGTGGTGTGTGCATCTGTGGTGTGTGCATGCATTGTGCCTGTATGTGCATGTGTGCGTGTGTGTTTGTGAGTTGTGAAGCCAGAAATACTGTGAGTTTAGGTATATGCTCCAGCAATTTTCTCTGGACCTTGCAGTGTTTTGACAGTGTCTGAAACAGAAGCTTTATTGTCTGAGGGCTACTAATTGCACAGATTACATTTTTCTAACTGGATTTCTCCTGCCATTGCAGGTGATACACAACATTAATGTCCAAACTCTGAAAGAGTATTTTTTAATGAGACAAATGTATATACAGCTGTTTTCAGGTACAGATGTTTTCTCATGATATGTTGACTTCTAGCAAGACATCCTGGAGGGACTAAAGAGGAGTCATAACACTCAGGAAGAAGGAAGCCTTTCCCAGCCTGCCTGCCTGCCTGTGTCCGCCCTAGGCCACTTGCATCTCATCTTTGTAGTTCTGCCTTAGGCTTTGCTCGCTTTTTGCTATTTTCTGTCCTTCTTACAATTTTGCCTTCCCTAATTCCATCCACCAATTTTCCTCAAATTCAATGTTTTCTCACCTGTCCCAGTTCCCCCAGTTCTCTCCACATTAATAATCATTTACTTGTGTCCATCCTATGTGCCAGGCACTACTTTACATATTTTATCTCATGTAATCATCACATTAACTCTATGAAGTAGGTACTATTATTATTTCAATTCTATTGCTTTGGAAAATAAAGTTCAGGTTGGATATTTGCCAAGATCACACAGATACTGAGGAGAAAATTGGGAAAGCCACGTTATGTCTGCTGCCACTGCGACACACTGCCTTCCAGCTCTCTCTCTTCTCTACATACTCTATATTAGTGATAAATAATCTAATTTTATTTTTTTTAAAAGTATATTTTATTGATTTTTTACAGAGAGGAAGGGAGAGGGATAGAGAGTTAGAAACATCAATGAGAGAGAAATATCAATCAGGTGCCTCCTGCACACCCTCTACTGGGGATGTGCCCGCAACCAAGATACATGCCCTTGACTGGAATTGAACCTGGGACCTTTCAGTCCACAGGCCAACGCTCTATCCACTGAGCCAAACCGGCCAGGGCAATAATCTAATTTTAGTAAGAGCTTTTTGCTCTCTGGATTACTCTTGGTTTTCTGTGACTAGATACCACTCATACAAAGAGATTGTAATCATCCTGTGTCTCTTAACTAGTGAGTGTAAGTATCTACCTATCTCTGAATTTTTCTACCATTTTATTTAGTTGCTGTTTGTCCTACTTTCATTATACATCATCCTCTTCCTTTCCTCTTCCTGTATTTTATATACTCACTTCTCTATTTTATTTCATCTCCTACTGTGTGGAAAATTAATTTTATTCCTATTGTTTATTGGTTTCCTTTGAAGTTGTACTTGTTAAATGTAAAGTATATCAGTGGTTTCTTTCTCCTCTGAAAAAATACAAGGACTTATAACTGAACTCTAATCACCTATAAATGCCCATATGCTATTGTTGCCTAGTCTTTGAGATCTCACAAATTAGCTGTTACCAATGTATGTTTTTATAAAAATTTCTTATGTTTAATTTTATCCACATGTTTACCAATTTCTTTGTTGGCCATTTCTTTTTATATCATAGATTTTATTTCTGAAATAATTTTTTTCTTCCTAAAGTTCTTCCCTTAGCGGTTTTTCAGTGTTACTTTTTAAAATCTGAAAATGTTTTATTATTTTGTTCATGAAAGAGAGTTTTGCTTGATATACCATTCTATGCTGACAAGAACTATCTCACCATTTTGAGGATATTATGCTCTTGTTTATTTTCCACTATTGCTGCCAAGAAGTCTGCTGTCTGTCTAATTGCTTTTTGTTGCTGATTTAGGCTTTCTCTTTGGGTGCTTCTCAGATCTTTTTTCCCCTCCTCTCTTCTTAAAATCATTCCTCAATTGAACTATGTTTTTAATAATTAATTTTTTAATGTTTTTTTTAGTATACTTTGTAATTCCTTTTTTGGTGGATTAATGATTTTAATTAATCCTGGAAAAGTTTCAGCTATGACCTCCTTACATATTTCCTGTACTCTATACCTTTACTCTCTTTTGCTAGGATTCCAATTACATAGAAACATGTTAGAGTTTCTTATTCTTGCCTCCACATCATATACCCTCTCACATTTCCCCTTCTTTGTATCCTCTGTACTTTATCCTAGTAATTTATTCAGTTTCATCTTCCAACCTAGCTGGAGCATGCATTTAGTTTTCCAGGGTATTCTTTTCAGTACTATTTTTGTATCATCCTACTTGTGATATTTCTCTTACATTTAACCTCTATGATTCACTGGCCTGTATACATGTGTGAGGCTGAGAATGTTGAAATAAATGCAGCTGTTCTTACCTCAATAGTCAGGCATGTGAATACTAGCCCAGATTTTCATTCTATGTAACTTCGTGGGAACTCTCCCAAGACACAATTCAGATGACTGACCTTAATCAACCACCACCCTGTTCATCCATCAATCATTCACAAATTCATCTGTTTCTGAGCAGGTTATTACAATCGCACAATATGCCTAGCATCTACAGTCTCAGGGGGAGTGTGTTACAATCCTCATCAGTGGTATTTTTCTTTAAGGAAAACTTAGTACAAAAAGCAAGCATTTTATAATAAACTAGAAGCCTGGTGCATGGATTTGTGCACCAGTGGGGTCCCTCGGCCTCACCTGTGGGGATCAGGTCCAAACCAGCAGTCCGACATCCCTGAGGGGTCCTGGATTGCGAGAGGATGCAGGTCAGGCCAAGGGACCCCACTGGTGCACAAATCCATGCACAGGGCCTCTAATATGCATATAAAATATTTGGTTATTCTCTTCCTTCCCCCCCTTCCCCTTCCCTCTGGGATTCATCAGTCTATTCCATGTTTTCATGACTGTGCATTGAGTATCTGCCCCCTGGTGGTCAGTGAGCATCGTAGCTACAAGTCGAAAGGTCACTTAGGCTTTTATATATATAGACTAGGGGTTCAGTGAACGAATTTGTGCACCTTGAAAGAAACAAACTGTGGGCCGTGAGGCTGCAGTGAGCACAGAAGCGTGTCTTGGCCCATCCTCTGTGCCCCTGCCTGGCCCCTCCCACCACAGCCCCTGGTCCCCTGTCTGCTGGCAGCCCCACTCCCACCGCTGCCGCTCTCAGGCGCTGACAGCACCAGCCTCGCTTTCACCTGCTGATGGTGTGGAGCGATTGGATCTGACGCCAGCAGCAGGTGTGAGTGGCAGCTGCTGTCCTGATCACCCCTCAGGAGCAGGGGGAGGTGGAGAAGCCCTGAGGTGTGATCAGGGGCAGCTGCTGCTTGCACCTGCTGATGGTGCCAAGTGATCAGGACTGGCACCAGCAACAGGTGCGAGTGCCTGGCAGGAGCAAAGAATTTTCAGTAACCACCAGAGGCTCTCTCTGATAACAGCGACTGGCGCCCCGCCTTGGTCTGGCACCCCCACTCACCTGCTCCACCATCCCACCGCAGGCGATGCCTGCCATATTCCGCGTGCGCCCCCTGGTGGTCAGCGCACATCATAGCAACCAGTTGTTCAATTTTTCGGTTGTTCGGTTGTTCCTCCGTTTGGTCTATTTGCATATTAAGGTTTTATATATATAGATTGTAAGTGTGACTGCCATTATTGCTACCTACTTTAACACAACCAGGGACTATGATTAAGATGATTTGAACAGCAAACATTGGATCTAGTAGTTTACTAAGCAAGGAAATATTTTTGAGACAAAAGAAAAAGCTCCATATTTCCCATCTGCTCATGTCTTGACCATAGATGTACTGTTGTAACTTATGTTTTGTTCAGTCACTCTGCATGCCTCAAATTGTTTCCTTCAGTTGAGTCTGTGTATCTTTACTCAGACAATGCCTTTGGGTAGCGTGTGTGTGTGTGTGTGTGTGTGTGTGTGTGTGTGTGTGCCTATTTGTTGGGTCAGTGAAGGACACAGGAAGAAAAAATAAAAAAGACATGCTGTTGCCTTCATCTTCACTTTCATAATTATGCGATTTTTAATTAGGATTCCATTTTGAAATTAAATTTGGTCACAATCACAATACCAACAACTTCTCTCAGGAGCACAAGAACCCACTATTTCTATAGGTTCTGAAAATTCCTCTTTCTCTTTAATCTTCTTAACTGTGGCATGCCTCATAAGCTTTTCGCATTAGTTTCCAGGGCCTCCCTCTATAATCCACTTTCTTGAGGAGATCATTAACTGTCATAGTTTTTAAAAACACCTTTATACTATTGATTTTCAAATATGCATGGGCCTAGATTCTACATTGCAAGTTACTTACTGGCCATCTTCATCTGGATTTCTTTAGTTCGTTCAAATTCCACAAGTTCAAAATCAAAATTATCTTTCTTTTCAAATTAATTTCTATTTTTGACTCCTTTGCTTCTTTTAGACAATGCTACCATTTTTCTAGATTCTCTTGTTAAATATTTTTCAATCATTTAAAACTCATCTTCCTTCAATCCCCTCAGCAAGGACTAATTTATCCATTAGACACAGTAATCACAGTGCCTAGGGCCTATGATAGTTTTAATTCCTCTTAAAATGCAAAGAAAAACTTTAGGTAAAAAAACTTATGTCCTATATAATAAAAAGCTAATATGCAAATAGTCATCACACCATCACACTGTCATGTAGTAACAGCTCAGACACTCAACACTGGGGAGAGAGGAATGGGGACAAGCCAGGCTGTGGCCCAAGAGAGGGACAAGTCGCCTGCCCCTTGGTCCTGGGTCCCAGCGGCTATGGCTACAGACTGGGAGAGGGACAAGTTTTTCACCCCATGGTCCCAGGTGCCCCCTGCTGTGTCTGCACCTTTGGCCTGGGAGAGGGACAAGCCAGTGCCCCGTGGACCCGGGTGCCAGCACCTGTGGCTGCGACCCAGGCAAAGCTGCCCACCCCCAGTCTCCCGTGGCTGTGGCTGGCCTGGGTCCTGGTGTGTGTGGCTGGTCAGAGGGAGGGAAGCTCGGGTTCTGGGTGCCTGCCACCGGCTGGAAGAGGAAATCCTGGGTCCCAGGTGTGGGGTGAGGCAGAGGCAATTAGGGGAGATCAGTCCAGCAGGGGAGCAGTTAGGGGCAATCAGGCAGCCAGGCAGAGGGTTAGGGGTGATCAGGCAGGCAGGCAGGTGAGTGGTTAGGATACAGCGGTCCCAGATTGCAAGAGGCAGTTGGACATCCCTCAAAGGGTCCTGGAGTGGAGACGATGCAAGCCAGGTTGAGGGACCCCCCCCCCCCCGCCCCCGGCATGCACGAATTTCATGCACTGGGCCTCTAGGATATATATTCTGAACCTTGTGATTAGTTAATCCTTTTTTATCTTTATTGTTCATATTATTACAGATGTTCCTCTTTTTTCCCCCTATAGCTCCCCTCCACCCGGTTCCCACCCCACTCCAGGACTGCCCCCATCACTGACCTCGTCCATAGGTATAAACTCTTTGTCCAATATTTTCCCACAACCCCTTTCCCCAGAGAATTGTCAGTCTGCACCCTTTCCATGACCCTGATTCTGTTGTTACATTCACCCATCTGATCTGTTCAAGTTTTTTATTCATTTGATTTTTAGGTTCACTTGTGATAGATATGTATTTGTTGTCACTTTGTTGTTCATAATTCTTTATCTTTACCTTTTTCTTCTTCTTCCTCTTCTTAGAGAATACCCTTTAGTATTTCATATAATACTAGTAGCCTGGTACACGAAATTCATGCACATTAAAAGGGAATTAATTGCCCTAACCGGTTTGGCTCAGTGGATAGAGCATCAACCTGCAGACTCAAGGGTCCTGGGTTCGATTCCGGTCAAGGGCGTGTACTTTGGTTGAGGGCACATCCCCAGTGGAGAGTGTGCAGGAGGCAGCTGATTGATTTTTCTCTCTCATCAATGTTTCTAACTCTCTATCCCTCTCCCTTCCTCTCTGTAAAAAATCAATAAAATATATTTTTTTAAAAAGGGAATTAATTAGCAGAGATATTTTAATATTGCTATTTGCCCTTTCTCTATAATAGAAGTGTGAGAGATGAAAGGAAATTAGTAAAATGTATATGAAAATAATATATAAATTTATTAATAAATACACAGTAACAAAAGGATATAACAACAGAGGCATGACATAAAAATGACAAAAACATGATATGAAAACAACAAAAACATGATATAAAAACAACAGTTATTCAAACAATGACTGATAAAGTGATTAAACTTATTCTAATATCTCCCTGTACACCACATTAAGAGTGAAAACACTTTCAGAGTGCTTGACTAATTTCCCTTGTGATGAAGTACTTAGAACTTTAACTGTAACATCACATGCTCTTCAAACTCGAGAGAAAGCAACATATAACTGACCATGTGCAAAAACCGGTTCAGGTAGGAACATGCTTACTCTGTCTAGAGTTTGTCCTTGTGATTCATTAATAGTCATCACAAATGCTGGCATCACGGGAAACCGTCGTCGAATCAATTTAAAGGGGAGGCCAGTGTCAGATGGGGACAAATTAATTCTTGGAATCAGAACAGCCTCTCCCTCTGCAGATCCTGTTAATACTTCAGCTTTGATAATGTTAGGTCGTAATCTTTTGATAATAAATCTGGTACCATTACAAAGACCCCATTTACTATTAAGATTTCTCAATAGCATGATGATTGCATCCACTTTCAATTTTAATTTATGACACGGCATTCCCAAAGGAGTAATACTATTCAGAAATTCGATGGGGAAATTTTCCTTTGTTTCTTTGTTATGGGGTGGGGCCACAACATTAGTAAAAAAGAAACAGAATTAAAACTTTATTGTGGGGAGCCGCTACAGTGTTTTGGACAGGTTCAAGCCTTGGACTGAGGAGAGGGCACAGTCATCTCATTGCTATGTGCAAGTCCCAGCTTGGAGGGCAGGGCCCTCCCAGCACAATTATAGCCAACAGTTGTAGTTGGAAGCTTGAACCTATGGTCCGAACACATGGCCCCATGTGCCTGAGTGATGTGGGCTTGATGGAGTTCAGGTGCATGTAGTTGAGTAGGATTGAAACACAGGAGAATGTTTGTAAACATCTTGGTCACACCCTTACTTTGCCTCATAGCATCTGCTATAAACTAAAGGCATGGCTGTGGGCGTGGTCACTGTCTCTCAGAGAAGCAGTGTCCCACCGAGACCTGGCTTTCATTCTCTTGTCTGTCTTTTCTAAGCCTTTCAGCTGCCCCACTCAGGTTCACCCCATGCTGGCACAGCACACTTTAGAAAGATCTGCCTCCATGCTTCCAGGGGGGGTTTCTGCCTCAAACTCTGCCCTTACAGGAAAAAGCTCCAGGAAACAGCTTGGAGGAGGGCGCAGCCATTGCCAAGACAACCCCTGTAGGACTGACTTCCTTCCGCTTGGTTGCTGTTCATCTGTATGTGACGAACACCACCCATGGTTTTTATATTTCATATAATAATTTGGTTTGGTGGTGATGAACTCCTTTAGCTTTTTCTTATCTGTGAAGCTCTTTATATGACCTTCAATTCTAAATGATAGCTTTGCTGGGTAGAGTAATCTTGGTTGTAGGTTCTTGCTATCATCACTTTGTATATTTCTTGCCACTCCCTTCTTCCCTGCATAGTTTCTGTTGCGAAATCAGCTGACAGTTATATGGGTACTCCCATGAGGTAACTAACTGTTTTTCTCTTGCTGCTTTTAAGATCCTCTCTTTGTCTTTTGCTCTTGGCATTTTAATTATGATGTGTCTTGGTATGGTCCTCTTTGGATTCCTTTTGTTTGGGGTTCTCTGTGCTTCCTAGACTTGTAAGTCTATTTCTTTCACCAGGTAGGGGAAGTTTTCTGTCATTATTTCTTCAAATAGGTTTTTAATATCTTGCTCTCTCTCTTCTTCTGGCACCCCCATAATTAGGATATTGGTACGCTTGAAGTTGTCCCAGTGGCTCCTTATTTTTATATTCATTTTTCTTTTTGCTTTTCTGGTTGGGTGTTTTTTGCTTCTTTGTATTTCAAATCTTTGTCTTGATTCTAGAGATCCTCCAGTCTGCTGTCAGATCTCTGTATATTATTCTTTATTTCAGTCAGTGTATGCTTAATTTCTGATTCATCCTTTTTCATATCCTTGAGGGTCTCACTAAAGTTCTCAGAGGTTTCTAGAAGATTCTTGAGTAACCTTATAACTGTGGTTTTGAACTCTATATCCAGTATTTTGCTTTCATCCATTTTTTTCATTTGTGACTTCTTTGTCTCTGCATTTTGGCTGCTTCCCTGTGTTTGTTTCTATGTACTGGGTAGCTGCTAAGTCTCCTTGAGTTGATAGAGTGGCCTTGTGTGGTAGGTGTCCTATAGGGCGCAGTGGCTCAGCCTCCCCAGTCACCTGAGGTGGATGCTCTTGGTGCACCCCTTTGTAGGCTGTTTGCACAGTCTTGTTGTAGTTAACCCTTGATTGCTGTTGGTATCACTGGGAGGAATTGACCTCTAGGCCAATTGGCTGTGATGACCAGCTGTGTCTACACTGGAAGCTCTGTTATGCAGGAAACAGCCTTATGGGGCAGGACTTGCTTCAGTAGGGCTTTGTTGCTCACTGAGTCTGCCCCTTGAGTGTGTCTCTTATGGATGTGAAGAGTTGTAATGCAGTATGGTCTCACTCTGTCCACTGGGTACACTGGCTCTTGGATCTTCAGGGAGGTACAAGGTCAGCTACTGTCTGGGGCCACCCAGCAGGAGCTACAGAGATATTTGCAGATTCCTCCTCTTTGTATGGGGTTTGGAAGTGCCCAGATGAGGCCCATCTATGAAGCAAGGCAGGATGCTGCTGCTGGCCTTGGGCCTTTGTTTGGAAGCTCTCGGACTCTCTGACCCAGCTGCAGTTTGACAGGTTTTAGGTGGAGAGAGGACAGGCCATTCATATGCAAAAGCTGATGCATGCAGCTTGGATGGGGTTGTAAATTGGGTGGGGAGGGGTCTCTGGGAATCACCAGGGCAGAGCAAACAGCAATGGCTGCCAGTCAGCCTTGCACTGGAGGGGTCCCCTGGTCTCTGTGTCTTGTGCCCCTGTGCAGGAACAATGATCGCCGTGAGCACCTCTGAGAGAAAGCCACCCTTGCGTTCCTGTCCCAATGACAGACAGTCCAGTTTCTTCCCATATGTGTCTGGGTCCCCCAGAGTCTTGCCCAGAACTGAAGTTGAGAGCAAGCGGGAGCTGTATCTCCCTCCTGATTAAAAGACCAGCATATCCAGGTGCCAGCACTTTCCACGCCTCCGCACCTCTTACCAGTCTCAATGCACTTTCTTCACCTCTCTAGTTGTGGAACTTCCACTCAGCCAGCTTTCCCGTGGTTCTGGATAGTAGTTCTTCTGCCTTTTAGTTGTTATTTTGATGTGGTTGTGAAAGGCAGCAAGTATAGGTGTTTACCTACGCCACCATCTTGGTTCTTTTCGTGATTAGTTAATCCTTGAGTCTTACTGATTCTTATAATGTATTTATCCCTTCCCCTTTTATTTTCTTCATCTTGATCAGCTTAATATAGTTCCTTATTTCTTCATTTATGAAAATACCTGCTGAGTGCTATTGGTACTCTAGGATAATACATCTGAATGGGTTGGACAGAGAGGAGGTCCTCTATAAAAGGTAAGTGAGCCTCACAAAAAGAAACAAGGGTAGAAAGGACATTGGTCTTTAAATCAAGAAAACTAGTGGTTGTGATCTTGATAAATCTGAGTCTTGATTTTCATATCTTTAAATTGGTTTAATATCCATTCTACTTTCCATGCAGTGTTGTGGGGACCAGAAGGAAAGATGGAATTAAAGTAATTGTGTAAAGTGTTATAAAGTGTCTTTGTGTCAGTTCTTGAACCAACAATGTATAGAGATTTTCTGAATTTATCAAATTTAAGCCCTGACTGACTTCAAGGTTCTCTGTAAGTTGGCCCCACTCTCCTTTTACTCTGTTTCCCACCAGACTTTCATGTACTGATCTCTCATTCCTCAGTCATTCTCATATCCATACCTTGGCTTATAGCAACGTATCATTGAAATGCTTTTATATATAATTCTGTAATGTATTGCTCATGCAAAATATTGTGTGTAGTTTTAAAATTATTTTCCATCCTCCTTAAGGAAAGATTCTCTTTGTTTATCCCATAGTGTGTGAAGCAGCATCTTGCATCTATTTTATTCAATTATTTGATTCCCATGCCTCCGTATATGCTGTTCCTCAAACTATACTATCTTATCCTTCCAACCACCTCTCCACAGCCCACTGAACTCTCAGAGTCTCACTCAAAGCTTTAATTCTTCATAAGGCATTTTAACTACTGAACCCTGTAACTTTTTCTTTGCTGACCTTCTGTTGCACTTCCTGAATAGTTTAGCACCTGGTTGCACAGTATGTGCCTTTCTAGAACGGAGTGTACTTAGGTGAAAGCAAATCATAAAGGGATTAAAAAACATTTTGGTTGGCATTTTTTGAGCTTAGTATATATTTTTGTGTGATGAAAAATGACTTAAAAAAATCTTCATTAAGAAATGCAACATACTAGTAGAAGAGATCTAGGTGACTCAAATTCAGATTAAGGCAGTATTTTTTATTGTTGCTATTAAGAGAATAGCAGTTCGGGATTTAAAAATTACAAAGGAAATTAAAATGTAGGCATCCAAGCTCGAAATTGTCCTTAAAGATGCTGACAACAACAAGATTCTGTGTAATCCATGTGTGGTAACCTAACTCTGCTCCAGAAACCATGAGCCAGTCTGACACCTCTCTTCTCTGTTGCGTTGTTATGATTAATTGTTGTCCTTGTAACACAATACTTGGCTCTGTACTATGTAACAGGGACCAAAAGGTCTCAAAGCTGTTCAATTACTGAATAATAAAAAAAATTCATGAGTAACCTTAGGTGCAGAATAGTGGGTCTTTGGATTATATATGATATTTTTCTGGATTCCTGATGGTATAGGTACGGTGTGTAAATTCTTTCCATGGATAAGGAAAATATCATGACAGAAAGTTGATTATTTTGGACCATTTTGAACCTTGTTTTAACATTAGGGGAAAAACACACCACATCTGCTAAGTTAAGAGTAAGATAAAGCATTTCATTGCAGTCTGGGTCCCAGTGAATGCTTTGAGTCCAAAACCTGAGGAACACTGATGGCTGAGAGATAAACCACACAGGATGAGTTCTCCAGAACACATGTCAGCACTGGGACTGGAAATTATAGACCTGGCATAGGAGGTACACAAGAGAGTGCAACTGCACCAATCAGTGCCAGATTTAACTGTATGTGACCATTGATATACTGCTATTTGGGGATACTTGGACATTTTAAGTAGTAGGCTAAATTGGAAGCCTTGAAACATAGAGAAAACTTTTCCCTACTCATAAATACCATTTAAATAACCAGTTTTTCTCTCACTTTCTCTCTGACTCCCTCCACTTGCTCTCAATCTCTCTCATGTGTACCTATTCCAGAAACCTAGATACATTTTAGCTAAGTACTTGCCAATGGGCTTAAAATGAAGGGGGAAAAAATCCAAAATGACAAAAATAATGACACTCCTGAGAGAATGATGGCATACTTTCAGGTGAGAGAAGTGCCCATCATAACTTATCGATAACCCCTGCCACTGAAATTTAAGTGTTTGGCAGGGACTTTGTGATGTTTAATTCTAGGCTTCTCCTGATCTCCTGAACCAGTATTCTTTTTAATTTTTTGTTGTTGTTAATCCTCATCCGAGGATGTTTTTCTATTGATTTTTAGAGAGAGTGGAAGGGATAGACAGAGACAGGGAGAAACATTGATGTGAGAGGGACACATCAATTGGTTGCCTCCTGCCCACACCCCAACCAGGGCCAGGGAACCTGCAACCAAGGTATGTGCCCTTGACTGGAATCGAATCCAGGACCCGTCAGCCTGCGGGCCAATGCTCTATCCACTGAGAAAAACCAGCAAAGGCTGAATCAGTATTCTTAAGATCTCAACAGTTTTTAAGCCCCCTTGCTTAATCCTGAAAAGGCTGTCTCACAAAACGAAGGCTTGAGCATGGAGGGGCCTTCATTTGGGATCCATCTGTTTTATGGATAGACTAGAGGCCCAGTGCATGAAATTCATGCAGGGGGGGGGGGGCGAGGGAGGGGGGGGTGAAGAATCCCCTCAGCCTAGCATGCACTCTCCAGCAATCCAGGATTGCTGGTTCCTAACCACTTACCTGCCAGCCTGATCACCCCTAACCACTTTTCCTGCCTGACAGATTGCTCCTGACCCCTCTGCCTGCCTGCCTGATCACCCCTAACTGCCTTTGCCTTGGCCCCCACTGATGTATATTAGTCCGAATGACATCTGGAAGGTCAGTCAGCTGTCTGGCCTGATTAGCATATCATGCTTTTATTATTATAGATGCTATGCCATGCTCTGTAAGGCAGCCATTCTGCTAGAATTTACAGAGTATCTACCTTTGAAACCATAGCAGAAGATAAGAAAAAAAATCAAATCTCTTTCCCCACTTGTCATTACAAACAAAATGAGTTTGGACTGACTCATCTTTTTTTATTTTTATTTTTTTATGGGTGTGGCATATTCTTTATTGACAATGACCATGTATTTTATTTTATTTTATTTTATTTTATTTTATTTTATTTTATTTTATTTTATTAAAAAAACACTAGAGTCTTGGTGCACAAAATTCATGCACTGGGGGGTATGTCCCTCAGCCCAGCCTACACCCTGTCCAATCTGGGACCTCTTGGGGGATGTCTGACTGCCGGTTTAGGCCCGATCCTACATTGGCAGTCGGACATCCCTCTCACAATCTGGGACTGCTGGCTCCCAATCGCTTGCCTGACTGCCTGCCTGATTGCCCCTAACCACTTCTGCCTGCCAGCCTGATCCCCCTAACCACTCCCATGCCAGCCTGATCGATGCTTAACTGCTATCCTGCTGGCCCGATCACCCCCAACTACCCTTCCCTGCCAGCCCGGTCACCCCCAACTTCCCTCCCTGCTGGCCTGGTCACCCCTAACTGCTCTCTCCTGCAGGCCTGGTTACCCCCAACTGCTATCCCCTATTGGTCTGGTCGCCCCCAACTGCCCTCCCCTGCAGGCCTGATTCCCTCCAACTGCTCTCCCCTGCAGGCCTGGTCCCCCCCAACTGCCCTCTTCTGCAGGGCTGGTCCCCCAAACAGCCCTCTTCTGCAGGCCTGGTCCCTTCCAACTGCCCTCCCCTGCTGGCCTGATCACCCACAACTGCCCTCCCCTGCCAGTCATCTTTTGGCAGCCATCTTGTGTCCACATTTGGATGGCCATCTTGTGTGTTGGGGTGATGGTTAATTTGCATATTGCCTCTTTATTAGATAGGATTTTTAGTATATTTTTATTGATGTCAGAGAGGACGGGAGAGGGAGATAGAAACATCAAGGATGAGAAAGAATCATTGATTGGCTGCCTCCTTCATGCCTCCCACTGGGGATCGACCCCACAACTCAGGCATGTGCCCCTGACTGGAATCGAACCCAGGACCCTTCAGTCCACAGGCTGATGCTCTATCCATTGAGCAAAACTGGCTAGGGCTATTGATTTATAAATGATAGCCATTCTGATAGGTGCGAGGTGGTATCTCATTGTTATTTTACTTTGTATCTCTCTGATGATTAGTGATGTTGAGCATTTTCCCATATACCTCTTAGCCATTTGTATGTCTGCTTTGGGGATATGTCTATTTAGGTCTTCTGCCCATTTTTAAAAATATATATTTTATTGTTTTTTTTACATAGAAGAAGGGAGAGGGATAGAGAGTTAGAAACATCGATGAGAGAGAAACATCGATCAGCTGCCTCCTGCACACTCCCTACTGGGGATGTGCCTGCAACCAAGGTACATGCCCTTGACCAGAATCGAACCTGGGACCCTTGAGTCCACAGGCTGATGCTCTATCCACTGAGCCAAACCAGATAGGGCTCTTCTGCCCATTTTTTGATTCGGTTGTTTGGTTTCCTTTTGTTGATTTGTTTGAGTACTTTATATAGTTTGGATATTAACCACTTATCAGATTTATCATTGGCAAATATGTTCTCCCATACAATGGGTTCCCTTTTCATCTTGATTCTAATTTCTTTTGCTGTGCATAAACTATTTAGTTTGATGTAATCCCATTTGTTCATTTTCTCCTTAGTTTCCTTTGCCCTAGGACCGTGGTTGGCAAACTGTGGCTCGCGAGCCACATGCGGCTCTTTGTCCCCTTGAGTGTGGCTCTTCCTAAGCCTTAGAAGTACCCTAATTAAGTTAATAACAATGTACCTACCTATATAGTTTAAGTTTAAAAAATTTGGCTCTCAAAAGAAATTTCAATCATTGTACTGTTGATATTTGGCTCTGTTGACTAATGAGTTTGCCAACCACTGCCCTAGGAGATGGATCCATAAACATATTGCTACTAGAGATGTCTGAGATTTTGCTGCTTATGGTTTCTCCTAAGATTTTTATGGTTTTACAACTTTCTTTAAATGTTTTATCCATTTTGAGTTTATTGTTATGTATGGTGTAAGTTGGTGTTCTACTTTCTTTTTTTTGCATGTATCTATCCAGTTTTCTCAACACCATTTATTGAAGAGACTGTCTTGACTCCATTGTATGCACTTTATTTCTTTATCAAATATTTATTGAGCATAATGGCCTGGGTCAATTTCTGGGTTCTATGTTCTCTTCCATTGATCTATATGTCTGTTCTTGTGCCAGTACTAGGCTGTTTTGATTACAGTGGCTTTGTAGTATAGCTTCATATATAGTCTATGCTCCCCACAACTTTGTTCTTCCTTCTCAGGATTGCAGCAGCTTTTTGGGGTCTTTTTTGGTTCCATATAAATTTTTGGAGTGTTTGTTCTAGATCTGAAGTATGTCATTGGTATTTTAATAGGGATTGCATTGAATCTATAAATTGCTTTGGGTAGCATGGACATTTTAATGATGTTAATTCTACCAATCCATGAACATGGAACATTCTTCCACTTGTTTATATTCTGTTGTATCTTTTGTAAAAAAAATTTCTATAGTTTTCTGAGTACAGTATTTTTACCTCATTGGTTAAGTTTATTCCTAAGTATCTTAATTTTATATTTCAACTTTTTCTCCCATTGACTCCTGACAGTCTTCCCCCACCTCCCATCCCAGGCCTCCACTATGCTATTGTTTGTGTCTATGGGTTATGAATATATGCATACAAGTTCTTTGGTTGATCTCTACATACCAACCCATCCACACCCACCTTCCCTCTGAGATTCGACAGTCTGTTCCATGCTTCTATGTCTCTGAATCTATTTTGTTCAACAATTTATTTTCTTCATTGAATTCCACATATAAGTGAGATTATGTGATACTTGTCTTTCACTGATTGGCTTATTTTGCTTAGTATAATACTACCTAGGTCCCTCCATGCTGTCTCAAAGGGTAAGAGATTCTTCTTTTTTATTGCTGCATAGTATTCCATGGAGTAAATATACCACAGCTTTTTTATCCACTCATCTATTGATGAGCACTTTGGCTGTCCCCAGATCTAAGCTGTTGTAACTTGTGCTGCTATGAACATAGGGTGCATACATTCTTTCTGATTGGTGTTTCAGGTCTATTAGGATAAATTCCTAAAAGTGGGATCACTAGGTCAAATGACAGTTCTATATTCAATTTTTTGAAGAAACTCCATACTGGTTTCCATAATGGCTGCATCAGTCTGTTTTCCAACAACAGTGTACTAGGGTTTCCTTTTTTCTACATCCTCACCAGAATTTGTCATTTGTTGATTTGTTGATGGTAGTCATTCTGACAGGTGTGAGGTGATGCCTCATTGTCATTTTAAATTGCATCTCTCTATAGATCAGTGACTGAGCATCCTATATAATAAAAGCCTAGGTGGCGTCACACCCTTGCACGATGTCATCACAAGATGCCCACCACAAGATGGCCGCATGCACAGCAGAGGCGGGGCCCGGTGGTCACTCTGCATGGTGATACCTGGGGGTCCTGCGGCTGTGTGCGGTGCAGAGGAGGTGGGTCCTGGTGGAGGTTGCGGCAGGGGAGGACAGTTGTGTGCAATCAGGCCTCCAGGGGAGGGCAGTGTGGGTGATTAGGCCAGCAGGGGAGCAGTTAGGCATCAATCAGGCTGGCAAGGGAACGGTTAGAGGACAATCAGGTTGGCAGGTAGAAGCGGTTAGGGGCAATCAGGCAGGCAGACAGGCAAGCGGTTGGGAGCCAGCTGTCCTGAATTGTGAGAGGGATGTCCAACTGCTGATTTAGCCCCGATCCCAAGTTGGTTTAGGCCCAATCCTGGTCTAAACCGTCAGTCAGACATCCCCTGAGGGGTTCTAGATTAGAGAGGGTGCAGGCCGGGTTGAGGGACACCCCCCCCCATGCATGAATTTTGTGCAACGGGCCTCTAGTTTTTTCATGTCTCTTGGCCATCTGTATGTCCACTTTGAAGAATTGTCTATTTAGGTCCTTTGCCCATTTTTAAATTGGATTGTTTGTCTTTATTTTGTTAAGCTGTATGAGAACTTCACATATTTTGGATATTAACCCTTTATCAGATGTATCATTGCCAAATATGTTCTCCCATACAGTAAGCTTTCTTTTCATTTTATTGATGGTTTCTTTTGCTGTGTGGATGCTTTTATTTTGATGTAGTCTCATTTATTATTTTTCTCTTTTGTTACCCTTACCCTTGGAGAGGTATCAGCAAACATATTGCTATGAGAGATGTATGAGATTTTTGCTGCCTACAGTTTCTAAGATTTTTATGGTTTCACAACTTATATTTAATTCTTATATCCATTTTGAATTTATTCTTGGTTATGGTA
The DNA here is from genome assembly GCF_014108235.1 of Myotis myotis. NCBI lineage: Eukaryota > Metazoa > Chordata > Mammalia > Chiroptera > Vespertilionidae > Myotis > Myotis myotis. The sequence continues at coordinate 120,089,429 of NW_023416313.1, forward strand.
TAATTTGGTGGTATATTTTCATTTTTTTACCCTGTATCTGTCCAATTTTCCCTACACCATTTATTGAAAAGACTGGCTTGACTTCATTGTATGCTCTTGTCTCATTTGTGAAGTATTAATTGAGTTTAATGACTTGGGTAGATTTCTGGCATCTCTATTCTGTCCCATTGATCTATGTGTCTGTTCTTGTGCCAGATGTAGGCTGTTTTGATTACAGTGGCTTTGTAGTATAGCTTAATATCCAGTCTTGTGATCCCTCCAACTTTGTTCTTCTATCTCAAGATTGCTGCATGCATTCGGGGTCTTTTTTAGTTCCATATACATTTTTGGAGTATTTCTTCTAGATATGTGAATATGCCATTGGTAATTTAATAGGATTGAATTGAATCTATATATTGCTTTTTGTAGAAAGGACATTTTAATGATGTTAAATTTATTAATACATGAATCCAGTACATTTTCCCACTTGTTTATATCTTCCTCTTTCTCTTTATTCAACGTCCTATAGTTTTTTGAGAACAAGTCTCTTATCTCCTTGGTTAAGTTTATTCCTTGGTATCTTAATTTTTTTGTTGCTATGGTAAATGGGATTGTTTGTTTAGTTTCTTTTTCTGAGAGTTTATTATTGGTGTATAAAAATGCCATTGATATCTGGATGTTAATTTTGTATTCTGCCACATTGCCAAATTCATTTATTAAATTTACTAGTTTTTTGGTGGAATCTTTTGGGCTTTCTATGTACAATATTATGTCCTCTGAGAGTAATAAGAGTTTTACTTTCTCCCTTCAAATTTGTATATTTACATTATACAATAATATATTTTATTTTTAATAATTGGAAGGTATCTCCATTCCAATTTGGATGTGTTTCATGTTTTCTTCTTGTCTGATTGCTGTGGCTAGGATTTCCAGTACTATCTATCTATATATAAAAGCCCAGTGACTGGAACGGTGGAATGACCAGAATGACCAGAATGACTAGTGACTGTGACCTGCACTGCAGCAGCCAACCAGCCTTATCTGGGTCCTGATTGACCCTTGCCTTCTAGCCGGCCCAGCCCCTGATTGGCCCCAAACACCCTGATTGGAAGCAAGGCCATCTGTCCAACCTCCCATGGCCCCTCTCCCCTGATGGTCCAACCCAATGGGCCCCCATCAGGTGAGCTGGCCAGATCCCACCCATGCATGAATTCATGCACCAGGCCTCTAGTGTTGAATAAGGGTTGTGAAAGTGGACATTCCTGTCTTGTTCCTGTTTTGGAGGGAAATAGTTTTAGTTTTTGCTTATTCAGTATGATGGTGGCTGTAGTTTGGTCATATATGCTCTGTATTATGTTGAGGTGTGATCCCTCTATTCCCACTTTGCTAAGAGTTTTTATCAAAAATGGGTGTTGAATTTTGTTGAATGCTTTTTCTGCATCTATTTACATGATCATGTAACTTTTGTCTTTCAATTTTTTTTATGTGATCTATCACGTTTATTGATTTGCAAATATTGTACCAGCCCTGCATCCCTGAAATAAATCTCACATGATCATGGTGTATGATCTTTCTTATGTATTGCTGGATCCGATTTGCTAGAATTTTGTTGAGAATTTTAGCATCTATGTTCATCAGGCATATTAGTCTGTAATTCTCTTTCTTTGTATCATTTTTATCTGGTTTTGGAATTAGGATAATGCTGGACTCATAAAGAGAGCTTGGAAGTGTTCTTTCCTTTTGGATTTTTTGGAATAGTTTGGGGAGTACAGGTGTTAATTCTTCTTTGAATGTTTTGTAAAGTTCCCCTTTGATGTCATCTGGACCAGGGCTTTTGCTGGTTGTTTGATTACTGTTTTAATTTCCTCAATATTTATTGGCCTATTCAGGTTTTATGATTCTTCCTGATTCAGTTTTGAAAGATTGTATTTTTCTAGGAATTTTTCCATTTCATCAACATTTTTCAGCTTGTTGTCATATGGTTGCTCCTAATATGTTCTTACAATCCTTTGTATTTCTGTGATGTCAGTTGTTACTTCACCTCTTCCATTTCTGATTTTAATTATTTGGGTCCTCTATCTTTGTTTCTTGATGAGTCTGGCTAATGGTTCATCAATCTTATTTATCTTTTCAATGAATCAACTCTTGGTTTCTGATCTTTATTATTTCCTTCCTTCACCACACTCTGGGCTTTTCTTGTTGTTGTTTTTCTAATTCTTGTAGTTGTAGGATTAAAGAGTTTATTATTTTTTTTTTTTCAGTAGTCCTGTAGTGCTATGAACTTCCCTCTCAGGACTGTTTTCACTGTGTCTCATAGAGTTTGGGTTGTTGTGTGTTCATTTTCATTTGTTTCCAGGAAATTTTTTATTTCTTTGTTGATATCATTGATAACCAATTAATTTTAATAACATTCTTTTTAGCTTCCATGTGTTTGAATGTTTTTGAGTGTTTTTATGGTAGTTGATTTCTCATTTCATGCACTGTGACCTGAGAAGATGCCTGATATGATTTCAATCTTCTTAAACTTGTAGAGACTTAATTTGTGGTCTACCTTTGTGATCAAACCATGTGCATTTGAGAAAAATACATATTATGCAGCTTTGGGGTGAAATATTCTATAAATGTCAATGTAATCCATCTGATCCAGTGTGTAATTTAGAGTCACTGTTTCCTTGTTATTTTTTTTTTCTGGAAGATCTATCCAGTGAAGTCAGCGGGATGTTAAAATCTCCTACTATGACTGTATTGCTGTCAATCTCTCCTTAAAGTCCTCCAATAGTATTATTTATATACTTAGGTGCTCATTTATTGGGTGCATATATGTTTACCAGGGTTCTATCCTCCTGTTGCATTGATCCCTTCAGTATTATGTAGTGACCTTTATTGTCTCTTGTAATGGCTTTCATTTTGAAGTCTACTTTGTCAGATATGAGTATTGCTATCCCAGATTTTTTTTTCATTTCCATTTGCATGGTAATTTTTTTACATCCCTTCAATTTCATCCTGTGTCTTTTTTCCCCAAATATGGCTCTCTTATAGAGAGCATATAAATGGGTCATGTTTTTGTATCCATTCAGCTACCCTATGTCTTTTGATTGGAGCATTTAATCCACTTATATTTAAGGTTATTATCGACAGGTACTTATTTATTGCCATTTCAGCTCTTAATGCCCATGTTTCTCTCTCTTTTTCCTCTTCTCATTATAGCAGTTCTTTTAGCATTTCTTGTAAAGTAATGTTGGTTTGTTGGTGACAAACTCCTTTAGCCTTTTTTGGACAGGTAAGCTCTTTATTTCACCATCTATTTTGAATAAAAGCCTTGCTGCATATAGAAATCTTGGTTTCAGATCCTTGCTTTTCACTACCTTGAGTACTTCATGCCATTCCCTTTTGGCCTTTAGAGTTTCTGATGAGAAATCAACTGATAGCCTTATGGGAGCTCCTTTATAAGTAACAAATTGCTTTTCTCTTGCTGCCTTTAAGATTTTCTCTTTGTCTTTTTTGGAATTTTAATTGTGATGTATCTGGGCATGGGCCTGTTTGGGTTCTTCTTGCTTGGGACTCTCTATGCCTCCTGAACTTGTGTGACTTTTTCTTTCACCAGGTTAGGGAAGTTTTCTACCATTATTTCTTCATAGACATTCTTGATCCCTTGGTTACTTCCTTCCCCTTCAGGCATATCTGTTATGTGAATTGTTTCATTTCATGTTGTCCCATAGCTCCCTTAAGCTGCTCTCCTGTTTTTAAAAGTTTTTTTTTTCATTTTTCTTTTTGGTTCTCTAATTGAGTGATTATTTTCTACTCTATCTTCTCATTCACCGATCCGATCCTCGGCTTCCCATAACTGTATCTTTTCTCATGCTGTTGAGTATTGTTACCATCATTATTCTGAACTTTATCTATATTATGAAAGTCATATGACCCTAACGCTGTAATGGCCAAAGACCGGTGCAGGTGGGGTGGGGTGGGGCTGCGAGTACAGCGAGGCCATGCAGGTGGGTGGGGCTGCGCGATTTCACGTGCTGAGCTTCTAGTGTCAGATAAATGCCTTATCTCTATATCATTTAGCTCTTTTTCTGGAGAATTCTCTAATTTTTTGGTATGAGGCTTATTATTATTATTATTATTTGCCTCTCTATTTTAATTGCCTGTTTGGGTTTATGTCTATGTATTAAGTGGATGTGCTACACCTCCCAATATCTAGTGCAGGATAGTGTCAGACTCTGTTTGTGACTTGTCCTGAGTACCCTGTTTGGAGCTATCAGCAATGCATAGCTCATGGCTCCTTCTTCTGGGGCTAATGTCTTTGGAAAGGATCAAGATGTGTGCCAAGGTCTGCTTTTCCTAGCCCTGGGCCCTGAATCAGATCGGGCAAATACTCAAAGCCTTCAGATACAGTCTGATTCTTTTGCCTGCAGTCTGATTCTTAATTTTTTTGTTGCAGTGGTAAATGGAATTCTTTTTTTTTTAGTTTCTCTTTTTGAGAGTTCATTATTGGTGTATAAAAATGCCAATGATTTCTGGTTGCTAACCTTATATCCTGCTACATTGCTAAAATCTTTTATTAAGTCTAGTAGTTTTAGGTGGTCTTTAGGGTTATCTCTATAAAATATTTCATCTGCAAATATTGACAATTTTACAACCTCCTTTTCAATTTGGATGCCTTTTATTTTTCTTTTTGCCTGATTACTGTTGCTAGAACCTCCAGTACAATGTTGAATAGAAGTGATGAAGGTGGACAACTGTGACTTGTTCTAGTTTTTAGGGGAAATGGTTTTAGTTTTTGCTTATTGAATATGCTGTTGGCTGGAGGTTTGTCATATGTCATCCCTTTTTATTCCTCTATTCCCACTTTGCTGAGATTTTTATCAAAAATGGGTGTTGGATTTTGTTGAATGCTTTTCTGAATCTATTTATTAGATGATATGATTTTTGTGTTTCAGTTTGTTTATGTGGTGTATCACATTTATTGATTTGTGGATTTCGTACCAGCTTTGCATCCCTGGAATAAATCCTACTTGGTCATGGTGTATGATCTTTTTAATATATTACTGAATCTGTTTTGCAAATTATTTCTTAAGGGTTTTAGCATCTATGTTCATCTATGACCTGTAATTCTCTTTCTTTGTGGTACTGTTGTAATGTACCCTGCGAATCACACCAGGATGCCTCCAGAAGTCGAATTAAGGAGCCACATTTATTTCAGAACTGGCAGCTATGGGGGGCAAATGCTCTCCAAATCTTGAAGCCCCAACTGGCTGTAACATTAGCCTTATAAAGGCAAATATCACAAAGGTATTGATTACATCTCTAGGTTTGGAATGAGGAACCTGGTTTGCAAAAGCAGTTTGTTACAGAAGCTAAAATTGAGCAAGTTACTTATCTATGAAGAATAATTATAGTTTCAGGTCTTGGGACCACTGAGTCGACAGAAACACATTCTCTGGAGCCACTGAAGCAATTAAAGCAATTGTGCTGTCCTGGTCTGCAGGTGCTGAGGAATGTGTTTTGAAAGACCAGTAAAACCACAATCAATGGGTATTCAATCGAATTCAATTGAATGGAATGATTTGTATAAGTTCAGAAAATAAAAATAACTTCTCTATTATTTTAGCAAGCAAATAAGTACAGAAGCCAGAACAGCAGGGTTAAAAATTAAACAGTAGTTTTTACCCAAGGTGATTGTTACCATGCTTTAGTATCTTTATCTGGTTTGGAATTAGGATAATGCTGGCCTCATAAAAAGAGCTTGGAAGTGTTCCTTCCTCTTGGATGTTTTTGGAATAATTTGAGGAGGATAGGTGTCAGCTCCTCTTTGAATGTTTGGCAACCCCCCTCTCCCTCCCCCACCCTTGAGAAGCCATCTGGACCAGGGCTTTTGTTTGCTGGGAATTTTTTAAATTACTGCTTCATTTCCATGAGTAGTTATCAGCTTATTCAGGTTTTCTGCTTTTTCTTGATTCAATTTTGGATGTTGTATGTTTCTAATAATTTGTTTATTTTGCCCAGGTTGCTCTGCTTGTTGTCATATAGTTGTTCATAGTATTTTCTTACAACCCTTTGTATTTCTGCGGTGTCAGTTGTTATTTCACCTCTTTCATTTCTGACTTTATTTTTTGGAGTCCTCTATCTTTGTTTCTTGCTGAGTCAGGCTAAAGGTGCACCAATCTTGTTTATCTTTTCAATGAACTAGCTCTTGTTTTTGTTTTTTGCTTTTAATCTTTTGTATTTTTTTAGTGTTTATGTCATTTATTTCTGCTCTGATCTTTATAATTTCCTTCTTTCTACTTATTCAGGACTTTTCTTGTTTTTCTATTTGTAGATCTTTAACTTGTAATGTTAGATCATTTATTAGTCATTTTTCTTGTTTCTTGAGATAGGCCTATAGTGCTATGAACTTCTCTCTCAGGAGTGCTTTCTCTGTGTCCCATAGGTTTTGGGTTGTTGGGTGTTCATTTTTATATGTTTCCAGGAAGTTTCTAATTTCTTCCTTGATTTTGTTGGTGACCCAATTCATTGTTCAATAACATGCTATTTAGCCACTATGTGTTTGAATCTTTTGGGTTGTTTTTATTGTAGGTGATCTCTAGTTTCATGTCATTGTGATCTGAGAAGATGCTTGATATGATTTCAAGCCTCCTGAATTTGTAGAGACTTGTTTTGTGTTCTAGCATGTCTATCTTTGAAAATGTCCCATATGTACTTGAATAGAGTGTAAATTCTGTATCTTTTTGGTAAACTATTCTGTAAATATCTATTAAATCCATTTGATCTATTGTATCAATTAAGGTTGTAGTTTCCTTGTTGATTTTTTTTCCGGATCTATCCAGTGATTTCAGTGGGTTGTTAGGGTCCTCCACTATGATTGTATTGCTGTCAATCTCTCCCTTTAAATCCTCAGAAGTTTTTCTTTATGTATTTGTCTGCTCTTATATTGGGTGCATATATGTTTTCCAGGGTTATATCCTCTTGTTGTATCAATCCTTTTAGTATTATGAAATGGTCTTCATTGTCTCTTGTGGCCTTCATTTTGAAGTCTATTTAGTCAGATATGAGTTTTGCTACCCCAGGTTCTTTTTCATTTCTATTTGCATGAAAAATTATTTTTCTATCCCTTCACTTTTATTCTGTGTTAGTCTTTTGTTCTAATGTGGGTCTCTTGTAAACAGTATATATATGGGTCATGTTTTTGTATCTATTCAGCTATGCTATGTCTTTTGATTGGAGCATTTACTCCATTTACATTTAAGGTTATTATTGACGAGAGGTCCAGTGCATGAATTCGTGCACCAGTGGGATCCCTCAACATGACCTGTGGGATCGGCTGAAACTGGCTTTCTGACATCCCCTGAGAAGTCCTGGATTGCTAGATGGTGCAGGCCAGGCCAAGGGACCTCACCAGTGCACGATGGGGGTGAGGGAAGGACTCGGGAGGTTGGCCAGCCAGGGAGGACCACGGGAGGGCTCCAGGGTGTGTCGGGCCCATCTCGCTCAGTTCTGATTGGCTGGACCCCAGCAGCAAGCTAACATGCCAGTCAGAACGTCTGCTCCCTAGTTGTCAGTGCACATCATAGCGAGCAGTTGAGCAGCCTTAGCATATCATTAGCATATTATGCTTTGATTGGTTGAACAGCTGACTGGTCAACTGGACACTTAGCATATTAAGCTTTTATTGTATAGGATAGGTACTTATTTATTGCCACTTTTATTCTTTATGCCTGTGTTCTTTTTCTTCTTCTCCTTATAGCAATCCTTTTAGCATTTCTTGCATTGCTGGTTTGGTGGTAATAAACTCCTTTAGCTTTTTTTTTTTTCTTTTTTGTCTGCAAAGCTCCTAGTTGCACATTCAAACTTGAGTGATAGCCTTACTGGATGGAGTATTCTTTGGTTCAGTCCCTTGCTTTTCATTTCTTTGTATATTTCATGCCACTCCCTTCTAGCTTGAAGTATTCCTATTGAGAAATCAGTGGATTTAATTTATTTTCCAGTATTTATTTTTAATTAAATCTTTATTGTTCAGGTTATTACAGTTGTTCCTCTTTTTTCCCCCCATAGCTCCCCTCCACCAGGTTCCTCTCCCACCCTCCGCCCTCACCCCCCCACCATTGTCCTCATTCATAGGTGCACGATTTTTATCCAGATCTTCCCGCATCCCCCAAACCCCTTTCCCCCCCACAAGAATAATCAGTCCACTCTCTTTCTATACCCCTGATTCTATTATAATCACCAGTTTATTCTTATCATCAGATTATTTATTCACTTGATTTTTAGGTTCACTTGTTGATGGATGTGTATTTGTTGTTCATAATTTGTATCTTTACCGTTTTCTTCTTCTTCCTCTTCTTAAAAGATACCTTTCAGCATTTTATATAATACTGGTTTAGTGGTGATGAACCCCTTTAGCTTTTCCTTATCTGTGAAGCTCTTTATCTGACCTTCAATTCTGAATGATAGCTTTGCTGGGTAAAGTAATCTTGGTTGTAGGTTCTTGGTATTCATCACTTTGAATATTTCTTGCCACTCCTTTCTGGCCTGCAAAGTTTCTGTTGAGAAATCAGCTGACAGTCGTAAGGGTACTCCCTTGTAGGTAATTGACAGTCTTTCTTTTGCTGCTTTTAAGATTCTCTCTTTGTCTTTTGCTCTTGGCATTTTAATTATGATGTGTCTTGGTGTGGTCCTCTTTGGATTCCTTTTGTTTGGGGTTCTCTGTGCTTCCTGGACTTGTAAGTCTATTTCTTTCACCAGGTAGGGGAAGTTTTCTGTCATTATTTCTTCAAAGAGGTTTTCAATATCTTGCTCTCTCTCTCTTCTTCTGGCACCCCTATAATTCGGATGTTGGTACACTTGAAGCTGTCCCAGAGGCTCCTTACACTATCTTAGTATTTTTGGATTCTTTTTTCATTTTGCTTTTCCAGTTGGGTGTTTTTTGCTTCTTCGTATTTCAAATCTTTGACTTGATTCTTGCGATCCTCTGGTCTGCTGTTGAGAATCTGTACAATATTCTTTATTTCAGTCAGTGTATGCTTAATTTCTAGTTGGTCCTTTATCACAACATCGAGGGTCTCACTAGATTTCTTGAGGGTCTCATTAAGTTTATCTGCGGTTTCTAGAAAATTCTTGAAAAACCTTAAAATTGTGGTTTTGAACTCTATATCTAGTAGTTTGCTTTCCTCCATTTCTGTCATTTGTGTCCTGTTTCTTTGTCTCAGCATTTTATATGCTTCGCTGTGTCGATAGTGTAGCTTTCTGTGCTAAGTGTCCTATAGGGCCCAGTGGCTCAGCCTCCCCAATTACCTGAGGTAGACACTCTTGGTGCGCCCCCTTGTGGGCTTTGTGCACAGTCTTGTTGTATTTAAGCATTGATTGTTGTAGGTATCACTGGGAGGAATTGACCTCCAGGCCAATTGGCTGTGAGAATCAGCTGTGTCTATGGTGGGAGAACTTCTGTGCTGAAGGCACCCTTCTGGGGCAAGACTTGCTTCAGTGGGGCTTTGGTGCTCACTGAGTCTGCCCCCTGAGTGTGTCCCTTATGGATCTGAGGAGTTGTAATTGGATGGTCCTGCTCTGACCAGTGGGTACACTGGCTCTTGGATCTAAGGAGGTGCTAATCTAGCCTCTGCCTGAGGCTACCCAGCAGAAGCCAGCTGTAAAGCAATGCAAGTTACCATGGGGCCTTGGGCCAGCTGCAGTTTGTTAAGTCATTTTCAGATTACAAAGGGCCAGGCCTTTCATATGCAAAAGCCTCCGTGCACGGCTTGGGCAGGGCGAGCTGAGCGAGCAGTATGGCTGCTCTCAGTCCTGCCCTCAGAGGCCCTGGCAATCACTGTGAGCGCCTCCTAGAGAAAACTGTCTTGAGTTCCGACCTTTGCCAGACAGTCCCATTTCTCCCGTATGAGTATGGGTCCCCAGAGATTCGCCCGGAAATGGAGCTCAGAGCTTGAGACTCCCTCCTAATTGAAAAAGACAATCATGTCCTCAGCCGCCAGCCCTCTCCGCATGCACCTCCGCACCTTTGTATTTTACTTCCGCACCGCACCTCCTCTGAGTCTCGGTATGCTTTTCTCTTTCCTTCTAGTTGTAGAATTTCCACTCAGCCAGCCTTTCTGTGGTTCTGGATGATGTTCATTCATCTTTTAGTTGTATTTTTGAAGTGGTTGTGCGAGGCAGCAATCTCCGGTGTTTACCTATGCCGCCATCTTGGTTTCTCCTCATCAGTGGATATTCTAATGGTAATTCCCTTCTAGGTAACTTTTTGTCTCTCTCTTACAGCCTTTATGATTCTTCCTTTGTTTTTAATGCTTGCCATTTTAACTATGATGTGTTTTGATGTGGGTCTTTTGGGGTACATCTTGATTAGGACTCTGTGGTTCCTTCACTGTGTGACTTTTTTGTTCACTAGGTCAGGGAAGTTTTCTGTCATTATTTCTTCAAACAGGTTCTCTATTCTTTGGTTAGCTTCTTTTCCTGATACCCCTATTATGTGGATTGTTTCATCTCATGTCCCATAGCTCCCTTAAATTCTCCTCTTGCTTTTTAAAATGTTTTTTCCAAATGCTGCTCTTATTGGATTTTTTTTTCTACCTTGTTTTCTGACTCATTGATTTGGCGCTCAGCTTCTTCTACTTTACTGTTTAATTCTTCCAGGGTTTTTTTTTTTTTATTTATTTCAGCTATGTCATTATTCTTTCTGCTTAATTATTATTCATGTTGTATAAGGAGCTAAATGGTTCCTTATAATTCCCATTAAGTTGTTTGTAATTCTCACTTGGATGATTGAGCATCCTTATAACCATTACTTTGAATTCTTCATCTGACAAATTACTTGCCTCCATTTCATTTAGCTCCTTTTGGTTTTTTTTTTTACTTTGTCTTCCCATTTTAGCAGTCTGGTAGTCTAGGGAGCCCTGTGAGGCTGGCATTGCTGCTGCAGTGTGTCAGTGCATTCAGAGGTGACTGGGCACACTGGGTCCTAGAAGTGCATCTGATCTTCTGGTGGCACTAGGTTAGGCCCATCTGGTCTCTGTGGCAAGCAAGTCCTTGCTTGTTTGTGGGTGTGTGTGTGTGTGTGTGTGTGTGTGTGTGTGTGTGTGTGTGGCGGAATGTTAGGTCACATATACCAGGTGGTGTCAGCAGTGGAGACATTTAACCTGGGCCGCCAGGTAAGACACAGTGGGTCATGATGACATGTGCATGTATGTGGTTGTGTTGAGTTAGGGTGGCACAGCTTAGCATGCATTAAGGCAGTGGGGCCAGTCATCCAGGGGCACCAGGCTGGGCATACTGGTTCAGGGTGGCAGGTCCTTGTGCCCAGACTGGGTCCCTGTCAGGGTGGTGGTTCAAGCTGGGCCTTCTGCTGCTGGAGGGAGGTGTCTAGGCTGGTGATGCTCCACTGGTGCAGGGGATGGGCCAGGTTGAGTGCTACTCTGCTGGTGCAGAGGGCATGTGCTTGCCCTGTTCACCTTTATGGCAGGGCTGGCCTGTCACTCTGTTCACAGAGGGTTAGAGGCAGCTGAGAGCTGTGCTGCTGATAAGGCAGGGTGGCCTATAGCTCTGCTCTGAGGTGTTGGGAAAGCTGGGTGCTCACTGCTGAGGATTGGATGGGGTGCCCCATTTGCCAATATGGCCTTGCTGGCCTGTTGCTCTGTTGTGGAGGGGCCTGGGCAGTCAGGGTTCACATTCACCAATATGGCAGGGAAGGCTCCACTCACTACCAGTCAAGTCAGCCAGCCGGTCCTCCAAGATGCACAGTTCAGGCTAACTGAGCTGGTATGGCTGATCTGTGTGCCCATCGACTTTAGGTTTCAGCAGTGGAGCTGCGGGCATCTGACTGTGATTTAAGGGCACTGGGGCAAGATAACTCCCTGAAGCCTCCCTCCACAGAGCTCCCTGAGGCTCCCTCAAAATGATGCACCCTCTCCTGTAGTGGAGAGACGTGCCCAGGAGAGCAGCATGCTGCAGTGGTGATTCCTCCACCTGGAGTGCCCAAATCACCACTCTAACCTCCCCTCCCCAAACAGATGCCCTCCCACACTCATACTCTCCCTCTCACACACTCACACACTCACATACTCACCCTCATTCTGGACCTGGCTGCCTCCATGTTGGACCCCAATGACCTGCTCACATTTTTTTTCTTCGAACAGAGGTTGCTTTTTGAATTTGAAATATTAACATGCTTGACTTCTATTTGGCAATGCTCAATATTTGACATGCATAGGTCTCTCTATAAATGATAGGAACATAGAAAAAGTATCCTGTTTCTGATTAATTTTTGAAGTGGTTATATTTTTCTGAAAAAAGTTATTATAAAAAACAAAATTCAATGAATGCAGTAAATAGCTTGCTAAGTAAAGAAAAATAAATAAAATAAATGGAAAGCAAATTGGAATACCTTTAGAAAACAAAAAGAAAAAAGATAAAAGGATGAAAACGTGAAAGGGAAAATAATAGTTATGGAGGGCATTTATCAGAGATGCAGTCAATATAAAGATAATAGGCTTGCTGATAAGAGATCAAATTTAACATAAATAATAAGAAAACACTAAAAAAAATTTCCTAATCTAAATGAAGACTTCAATGAAATGTTTAACATGATCTAGGTAAAATTCATGCAGACCTGCTCCTAGTAATTATAATGAAAATTTTAAACAATGAAGACAAGGAAAAGAAAATCTTAAAGAATTTAGAAAAGAAAGCCATGAGGCCATGAGGATAATAATAGTTATGCCTTTGAAACAGTTATTTCCACAGAAGAATTAGCCCTAGATAGAGAACTTTCAAGGGAAATATGCAGACCCAATGATGCAGAAACTGATCACTGTCCCCACATATTCATTCTCCCCTTCTTTCTTTTCTAAACAGAAGCCCCTTGGTTTTAGCTGGAGAATACATTTCACAGCCTTGTTCCAACTTGGGTGTGGCCATAAGAACATGCAGGCCAGTAGGATAGGATCAGAAGTAATGTGTCCTGTCACCTTTTGGTAGATGAGGCTGCTTGAGTCAGGCTTTCTTCTTTCTTTCCTTAGATTGGAATGTCAGCCTGGACCACTGAGAAGTCAGTATGTGAAGAGATGGTGGAGCTATACACCAAAGTGTCCTGATAGACCCTGGGCTTTGGAGGTTCTTAGCAAGTCCTGATTGATCCCTTTGGACTGTTACGTTGAAGAGAAATAGACTTCTACCTTGTCTGAACACATAACACTTTGTTACAGCATTTTATCCTGTGCAATAACTAGAATGCCCAAGCCTTGTGCACACAGACAAGTTGTCAACCATAAAAAATATCAAGGAAAAAATTTTCCATAAAGTGAAGTGACAAATGATTTTGTAGCAACTGGATATCTATAGGCAAAATAGAAATCTCAACCAATACAAAAATTAACTCAAAATTGATCACAGATATAAATGTAAAACTAAAACTTGTAGAGAATACAAAAGAAAATCTTTTGGATCTAGAGCTATGGAGAGTTTATAGATATAAAACGAAAAGTGCAATTCACAAAAGGAAAATTGATAAGTTGGACAGCATCAAAATTAAACACTTTTGCTCTGTGAAAGCCCATGTGAAGGGAAAAGACAAACTACATACTGGGAGAAAGTTTTTGCAAGCCACATATCCAACAAAGACTAGTATCTAGAATATATTAAAACTTCTATAACTTAACAGAAATAAATGATCCATTTAGAAAGTAGGCAAAATACATGCAGCCATTTCACCAAAGTCAATATACAGATGGAAAATAAGCATTTGTAAGATGTTCAGTATCATTAGCCATCAGGAAAATGTAAGTTAAAACCTCAATAAAATATTACTACACATTTATCAGAATGGCTAAAATAAAAAATGATATTGTCAGATATTGAAGAGAATGGGGAAAAGTTGGACCCCTCTTACATTGTTGGTGGGATGTGAAATATCACAGTTACTCTGGGAAACAGCTTGGCAGTCTCTTTAAAAAACTAGAGATGTTACAACCTAGCAATTGAACTCTTAATCAGTTATCTCAGATAAGTAAAAACTTACGTTAAAAAACAACAACCGTGTATGTCAATGTTCATAGCAGCTTTACTTGTGATAACCAAAACCTGGAAATAGCCTTGACGTGCTTTAACAGGTGAACAGGTAAACAAATGGTATAACAGCCACACTATAGAATATTACTCAGCAATAAAAATGAACAAATTATTAATACACTCAATGACTTGGATGAATCTTTGGGGAATTATGCTGAGTGAAAAACCAATCTCCACAAGTTATGATTCCATTTATATGACATTTTTGAAATGTGGATATTTTAGAAATGGAGAGCAGATTGGTGGTTTCCAGGGATTAAGGAGTGAGATAGGTGTGAACACAAAATGGCAAAACTAGGGATTCCTGCCATGATGGAACATTCAATAATTTGATTGTGGTGGTGGCTACGTGTGATAAAATTGTAGAGTGTGCACATGTATGCACACACACACAAAATGGGCACAAGTAAAGTGGGAAAATTTAAGATTGGTAGATTCTATCATCTAAAAATCCTAGTTGTGATGTTGTACTTTCATTTTGCAAAATGTTACCCTTGAGGAAACAGTATAAATGATACACAAAACACTATATTATTTCTTTCTTTAAAAAATATTTGTTGTTGAAAGTATTACATATATCTCACTTTTTCTCCTATTGACCTCCTCCAGCCTGCCTCTGCCACTGCGTCAGGCCTTCAGCACCCTATTGACTGTGTCCCTAGGCTATGGATATATGCATACAAGTTCTTTGGTTGATCACCTCCCACACACCCACTTTCCTCTGCCATTCCCTCTGAGATTCTGCACCCTGTTCCTTGTCTCTGTATCCACGCCATTCATCAGTTTATTTGCTAACTAGGAGCCCAGCGCACGATTCAAAATTGTACAAGGTGGCCCACCAACCCGCAGTCCTGCCTTGACACTTGAACCTGTCCACGCAGAGCTCCAGTGTGCCTGGCCCAGCCCCAAACCCTCTGGGCCTTCTCTGGCCGCTTCAAGCCCCGCCCTCAGTCCCTCAAGTCACCTCCAGCTGTTCCCTCTTCTCTGGGTGCCCCCTGGCTTCCGCCCAGTCTCAGAGCAATATGCAGCGGCTCTGCCCCATCATGGCACCGGAGGAGAGCATGGAAGCCTCTCGCCTGCTGCGTTGTGCTCCTTCTGCTGGCAGGTGGGCCACAAGTGGTACTCAGAGTGTGAGCAGTACAATGGCTAAGGACTGGTGAGGGGGGTGATATGGGCTCTCACCCCTACCCTCCCCAGCCGGGATGGTCCCGCCTCCTCTGGGCGCATCCCTACTTCTGCCCCTCTGCGGAGCAATGCCCCAGCTAATATGCTAATAACTTGGTCATTACCGTTATGGCATATGGACCATTAGCATATTAGTTCTTTATTAGTATAGATTAGATTCCACATATGAGTGAGAGCATGTGATACTTG
This sequence comes from Myotis myotis, assembly GCF_014108235.1. Taxonomy (NCBI): domain Eukaryota; kingdom Metazoa; phylum Chordata; class Mammalia; order Chiroptera; family Vespertilionidae; genus Myotis; species Myotis myotis. Next base: position 120,104,855 of record NW_023416313.1, read on the forward strand.
TCTTTCCCTGACTGGCTTATTTTGCATAGCATAATAATCTCCAGGTCCCTCCATGCTGTCTCAAAGGGTAAGAGATCCATCTTTTTCACTGCTGCATAGTATTCCATGGTATAAATGTACCACAGCTTTTTCTCTATTGATGAGCACTAAGGTTGTTTCCAGATCTAAGCTATTGTAAATTGTGCTGCTATGAGCATGGGGTTGAATACATTCTTTCTGATTGGTGTGTCAGGTCTCAGGATTTATTCCTAAAAGTGGGATCATTGGGTCAAATGGCAGTTCCATATTCAATTTTTTGACGAAAACCCATTCTATTTTTTATAATGGCTGCATTTCCAACAGCCTGTGCTATAGTACCCTTTTTTCCACATCCTCACCAGCATTGCTCATTTGTTGATTTGTTGATGGTAGCCATTCTACAGGTGTGAGGTGATACTTCATTGTCGCTTTAAATTGTTATCTTTCTGATGGTCAGTGACTTTGGGCATTTTTTCATATGTGTCTTGGCCTTCATTTGGAGAAGTGTTTATTTAGGTCCTTTGCACATTTTTTGATTGTCTTCCTATAGTTCAGTTGTATGAGTTCCTTATATATTTCAGATATTAACTCTTTATCAGATGTATTATTGGCAAATATGTTCTCCCATACATGCAGTGGGTTCCCTTTTCCTTTGGTTGATGATTTCTTTGATGTGCAGAGCTTTTTATTTTGATGTAGTCCCATTTGTTTATTTTCTCTTTAGTTTACTTTGCCCAAGGAGATGTGTCTATAAACATATTGCTATGATAGATGTCTGATATTTTGCTGCCTGCCTATGGTTTCTTCTAAGACTTTTATGGTTTCATGACTTACATTTAAGTCTTTTATACATTTTGAGTTTATTCTTGTGTATAATATAATTTGGTGGTCTAGTTTTATTTTTTTCATGTGTTGTCTAATTTACCCAACACCATTTATTGAAGAGACTCTCTTGACTCCATTGTGTGTTCTGACTCCTTTATCAAATATAAATTGAGCATAATAGCTTGGGTCAATTTCTGGGATCTTTGTTCTATTCCATTGATCAATATGCCTGGTTTTGTGCCAGTGCAAAGGTGTTTTGATTATGGTGGCTTTGTAGTATAACTTGATATCTGGTATTGTGATTCCTCCAACTTTGTTCTTTTACAAAATTGCTGCAGCTATTCGGGGTCTTTTTTGGTTCCATGTAAATTTTTGGAGTATTACTTCTAGATCTGTGAAATATGACATTGGTATTTTAATGGGATTGTATTGAAACTATAGATTGCCTTAGGTAGTATGGATATTTTAATGATGATAATTCTACCAAATCATCAACATGGTATATTCTTCCATTTGTTTATATTTTCCTCTATCTCTTTTTTCCCCAATATTCTATAGTTTTCTGAGTGCCTCCTTGGTTACATTTATTCCTAAGTATCTCAATTTTTTATTGTGATGGTAAATAGGATTTTTTGTTTAGTTTCTCTTTCTGAGAATTTATTATTGGTGTATAAAAAAACATTGATTTTTGGTGTGGATTTTGTATCCTGATACATTGCCAAATTCATTTATTAAATCTAGTAGTTTTTTTTTTTTTTTTTTTTGGTGGAGTCTTTAGGGTTTTCTATGTACAATACCATGCCATCTGCAATAATGACAATTTTACTTTCTCTTTTCTAATTTGGATACATTTTATTTCTTTCTCTTGTCTGATCATTGTGGCTAGGCCTTCCAGTACTATGTTGAATAAGATTGGTGAAAGTGAACCTTCCTGTCTTTTTCCTGTTCTTAGGGGAAATGGTTTTAATTTTTGCCCCTTGAGTTTTTTTTTTTTATATAGGTTTGTCATATATGGCCTTTGTCATATTGAGATATGCTCCTTTCTCGATTTCCCCTTCACTGAGAGTTTTTATCAGAAATGGTTGTTGAATTTTGGGGAATGCTTTTCTGCCTCTGTTGATATGATCATGTGATTTTTGTCTTTCAATTCATTTATATGATGTAATACATTTATTGATTTGTGAATATTGTACCAGCCTTGCATCCCTGGAATAAATCCCACTTGGTCATGGTGTATGATCTTTTTAATATATTGCTAGATTCTATTAGTTAATATTTTATTGAGGATCTTATCATCTATGTTCATCAAGGATATTGGCCTGTAATTATATGATTTTGGAATTAGGAAATGCTGGCCTAATAAAAAGAGCTTGGAAGTATTCCTTTCTCTCAGTTTTTTGGAATAGTTCCAGGAATACAGGTGTTAGCTCTTTGAATGTTTGGTAAAATTCCCCTGTGAAGCCATCTGGACCAAGGCTTTTGTTTGCTGGGAGTTTTTGATTATTGCTTCTATTTCATCAGTTGTTATTGGCCTATTCAGGTTTTCTGCTTCTTCATGATTCAGTTTTGGGAGATTGTATTTTTTTAAATTTATTCATTTCATCCATTTTGTCCAGCTTGCTAGCATATAGTTGTTCATAGTATTTTCTTACAGTCCTTTGTATTTCTGTGGGGTCAGTTGTTACTTCACTGCTTTTGTTTCTTATTTTATTTATTTGGATCTTCACTCTGTTTCTTGATGAATCTGGCTAATGGTACATCAATATTATTTATCTTTTCAAAGAACCAGCTCTTGGTTTCATATATATATATATATATATATATATATATATATATATATATATATCCTATCTAATAAAAGAGAAACATGGGATATATATATATATCCTATCTAATAAAAGAGAAACATGGTAATAGCCGTAACTTTGCTACCCTTCCCATTGGCTAATCAGCGAGATATGCGAAATAACTGCCAACCAAGATGGCGGCCGGCAGCCAGGCAGCTGACGCGAACATGGAGGCTTGCTTGCTCCAGTGACGGAGGAAACCAGGTTCCCCGCCTGCCTGCTGGGCTCTGAGCTGATCTCTAAGAAACATTGTTACAAATATAGAAGCTAAACAAAACCCCAGAAACCTGCTTTCAGTCAGCCGGGATCTCAGAGCTGGAGTCGCAACAAAGTTTCAAATACAGCAAGTAAACAAAGTCCAGAAACCTGCTTTCAGCAGCCGAGGTCTCAGAGCTGGAGCCGAGCCTCAGAGCTAAAGACGGCTTTCAGCTCCAATGACAGCCATAGAAGGTAAATAAAATCCCAGAATAAAAAAGAAATAAAAGACAGTTTGGGAGCTTCAGTCACCCGCCAGCCTGAAAACGGCCCTCAGCCCCTTACCCAGACTGGCCAGGCACCCCAGTGGGAACCCCCCTTTTTAGGGGGTGAGACCAGCTGCAAACAGCCATCATCCCCTCATCCAGGCTGGCCAGGCACCTAAGCAGGACCCCCACCCTCATCCAGGACACCCCTCAGGGCAAACCAGCTGGCCCCCACCCGTGCACCAGGCCTCTATCCTATATAGTAAAAGGGTAATATGCCTCCCAGCACCGGGATCAGAGGAACCGCAAGGCCTCCTGGCCTGGGATCAGCGGAGCCACAAGGCCTCCCTAACCCAGGATCAGCAGAGCTGCGAGGCCTCCTGGCACTGGAATCAGCTGAGCAGCAAGGCCTCACTGCCCTGGTGTCAAGTGAAGCGGCGAGGCCTCCCAGCACTGGGATCAGTGGAGCTGCGAGACCTCCCAGCCTGGGATAAGTGGAGTCACGAGGCCTCCCGAACCCGGGATCAGCGGAGCTGCTAGGCCTCCTAGCACTGGAATCAGCGGAGCCACGAGGCCTCCCAGCACCGGGATCAGCAGAGCAGCGAGGCCTCCCTGCCCTCATGTCAAGCAGAGCCGAGAGGCCTCCCAGCACTAAGATCAGCGGAGCCACGAGGCCTCCTGGCCCCTGGAGCAGCGTGACAAGGGGCAGCGCCCCAACCCCCTGATCGGCCCTGCTCTGTGCCTGATAGGGGGGAGCTCCCCAACCCCCTGATTGGCCCTGCTCTGTGTGTGACAGAGTGGAGCTCAACCTCCCCATCGACCCTGACTTGAGTGTGACAGGGGGTGGCGCCCCAACCCGCCAATCGGCCCTACCCTGAGCGTGACTTAGGGTGGCATCGCAACTTCCTAATCCTCCCTGCTCTGTGCATGGCAGGGGGATCTTCCCAACCCCCTGATCGGCCCTGCTCTGTGGGTGACAGGGGGGAGCTCCCCAACCCCTTGATCGACCCTGCTCTGTGTGTGACAGTGTACAGAGCCCCCAATCCCCCTGATGGGCCCTGCTCTGTGCGTGATAGGGGGCAGCACCCCAAACCCCTGATTGGCCGGCTCTATATGTGACAGGGGTGGCACCACAACCCCCTGATCTGCCCTGCTCTGTGCGTGACAGGGGGTGGCGCTGCAACCTCCCCATCGACCCTGCCTTGAGTGTGACAGGGGCCAGCGCCCCAACTCCCCAATCTGCCCTGCTCTGAGCCCAATCAGGGGCTGCAGGGCAGGCACCTAGGGATTGGGCCTGCCCTCTGCCACCAGGGAGCGGGCCTAAGCCAGCAGGTCATTACCTCCCGAGGGGTCCCAGACTGTGAGAGGGCACAAGTGGGGCTGAGGGATACCAGCCCCCCCACCAGTGCACAAATTTTTGTGCACTGGGACTCTAGTGTATATATATATATATATATATATATATATATATATATATATATATATAAATTTATTTCTGCTCTAATCTTTGTTTCCTTTTTCCTACTTACTCCAGGCTTCTCTTGTTGTTTTCTTTCTCATTCTTTAAGTTATAGGGTTAAATAGTGTATTATTAATTTTTCTTGTTTTTTGAGGTAGGCCTGTAATACTATGAACTGCCCTCTCAGGACTACTTTTGCTCTATCCCAGAGATTTAGGGTTGTTGTGTGTTCATTTTCATTTGTTCCCAGGAAGTTTTTGTTTTTTTCTTAATTTTATTAGCATCCCATTCATAGTTTAATAACATGCTATTTAGCCTTCATGTGTTTGAATGTGTTTTTTTTTACTGTAGTTAATTTCAAATTTCATTCCACTGTGATCTGGGAAAATGCTTGATATGATTTCAATCTTCTTGAACTTATAGAGACTTTTTTTTTTTGTATGTGTCCTACCATGTGGTCTATCTTTGCAATTGACCTATGTGCATTTGAGAAGAATATATATTCTGCAGCTTTGGGGTGAAATGTTCTATAAATGTCCATTAAATCCATGTGAACCAGTGTGTCCTTTAAAGTCACTATTCATTTGTTAATTTTTTGTCTGGAATATCTATCCAGTGAAGTCAGTGGGGTGATATAGTCTCCTACTATAGCTACTGCTGTTAATCTCTCCCTTGAAGTTCTCCAGAAGTTTTATTGATATATTTAGGTGATCCTATATTGAGTGCATATATGTTTACCAGGGTTCTATCCTCCTGTTGCATCGATTTCTTTAGTATTATGTAGTGACCTTTATTGTCTCTTGTTATGGCCTTTATTTTGAAGTCTATTTTGTCAGATATAAGTATTGCTACCCAGCTTTTTTTTGTTTCTTTTTGCATAGATTTTTTCCCCCATCCCTTCACTCTAATCTGTATGAATCTTTTGTTCTGAGGTGGGTCTCTTGTAGACAGTTTTTGTATCCATTCATATACTCTGTGTCTTTTGATTGGAGCATTTAATCCATTAACATTTAAGGTTATTATTGATAGGTATTTACTTATTGCCATTTTAATTATGTAAGCCTATGTTTCTCTCTCTTTCTTCTCATTACAGAAGTCCCTTTAGCATTTCTTGTAATGCTTGCTTGATGGTAATGAGCTCCTTTAGCCTTATTTTTATTTTTATTTTTTGGTCTGGGAAGCTCTTTATTTCACCATCTATTTTGAATGATAGCCTTGCTGATAAGTAATCTTGGTTTCAGATTCTTCCTTTCCATTACTTTGTGTACTTCATGCCATTCCCTTCTGGCCTGTAGAGTTTCTGATGAGAAATCAGCTGATAACCTTGTGGGAGGTCCTTAGTAGGTAACAGATTGCTTTTCTTTTACTGCCTTTAAGATTCTCTCTTTGTCTTTAATTTTTGGCAATTTAATTATGATGTATCTGGGCATGGGCCTGTTTGGGTTCTTCTTGCTTGGGACTCAGTGCCTCCTGAACCTGTGTGACTTTTTCCTTCACCAGGTTAGGGAAGTTTTCTACCATTATTTCTTCATACACGTTCTCTATTTCTTCCTTCCTTTCTTCCCCTTCTGGCATACCTATTATGTGGGTATTATTCCTTTTCATGTTGTCCCACTGCGCCGTTAAGCTGTCCTCTTTTTTTTATTGTTTAAAGTATTACATATGTCTCCTTTTTTTTCCAATTGATCCCACCCCTGCCACTCCCATCCTCCAGGACAAACCCCCTCCACCCCAGTGTCCATGTCCACTGGTTATGTTCATATGCATTCATACAAGTCCTTTGGTTGATCTCTTACCCCCTCCTCCAGCCTTCTCTCAGAGGTTGGATGGATGGTCTGATCAGTATTTCTTAGTCTCTGGATCTATTTTGTTCATCAGTTTATGTTGTTTATTATATCCCACATATGAGCAAGATTATGTGATATTTATCTTTCTCTGACTGGCGTACTTTGCTTAGCATAATGCTCTCCAGTTCCATCCATGCTGTTGCTAATGGTAAAAGTTCCTTTTTATAGCACTGGAGTATTCCATAGTGTATATGTACCACAGGTGTTTAATCCACTCATCTGCTAATGGGCACTAAGGTTGTTTTCAAATCTTAGCTATTATAAATTGTGCTGCTATAAACATAGGGGTGCATATGAACTTTCTAATTAGTGTTTCTGGTTTCTTGGGATATATTTCCAGAAGTGGGATTACTGGGTCAAATGAGAGTTCCATTTTTAATTTTTTGAGGAATCTCCATACTGTTTTCCACAGTAGCTGCACCAGTCTTCATTCCCACCAGCAGTGTCCAAGAATTCCTTTTCTCCACATCCTCACCAGCCCATGTCATTTGTTGATGGTAGCCATTCTGACAGGTGTGAGGAGGTATCTCGTTGTTTTGATTTGCATCTCTCAGATGATTAGCGACTTTGAGCATGTTTTCATATGTCTCTTGGCCTCTTTCAAAAAGTGTCTATTTAGGTCCTTTGCTCAATTTTTGATTGGATTTTTATTGTTCCTTTGTTAAGTTGTATTAATTCCCTGTAAATTTTGGAGATTAAACCCTTATCTGAAATAGCATTGGCAAATATGTCCTCCCAGGTAGTGGACTTTCTTGTTTTGTTGATTGTTTCTGTTGCTGCACAGAAGCTTTTTATTTTGATGTAGTCCCATTTGTTTATTTTTTCTTTAGTTCCTATTGCCCTTTACTATATCAGTAAAGATATTGATAGGAAAAAAGTCTGCTATTTTGCTGCCTATGGCTTCTTCTAAGATTTTTATGGTTTCCCATTTTACATTTAAGTCCTTTAACTATTTTGAGTTTATTTTTGTGTATGATGTAAGTTGGTGATCTAGTTCCATTTTTTTTTTTTTTGCATGTATCTGACCAATTTTCCCAGCACCATTTATTGAAGAGACTGTCTTGATTCCATTGTATGCTCTTGCCTCCTTTGTCAAATATTAATTGAGCATAGTGGCTTGGGTTGATTTTTGCGTTCTCTGTTCTGTTCCATTGGTCTATATGTCGGTTCTTGTGCCAGTACCAGGCAATTTTGAGAACAGTGGCTTTGTAGTATAGCTTGATATCTGGTACTGAGATCCCTCCAACTTTGTTCTTCTTTCTCAAGATTGCTATGGCTATTCGGGATCTTTTTTTTATTCCAGATGAATTTTTGGAGAGTTTGTTCTAGGTCTGAAATATGCCATTTATATTTTAACTAGTAGCCCAGTGCACAAAAATTTGTGCACTCGGGGTGAGGGTGAGGGTGAGGGGTGGGGCCAGACCCCTCAGCCCGAACTGCACCCTCTGTCATGTTCCTGGAACCCGGCCACTCCTGGCCTAAGCACAGGCCTACAGGCTTGGGTGGCCTGGCTCCCGAGGCCCCATTTTATCAAGAGAACAAAGTCAGCGTTAGTTACAACCCTCACCGAACCCAGTACAGTGCATCTGTGCATACAACTGCCTCGTTCATGTGCCTGCTTCGCCCTACTGAATTACTAACATCTTGAGGACATAGCTCTGTCTTGTCCTGCTTCACTTTCAGTGCCTGGCCTGGTGCCAGGGACCTGAGAGGGTTTGCGGAGTGAGTGAATGAGTGAATGAATGAGCAAGTAAGTGAATGAGCAAGCAGCTACACAGGCAGCCTGGAGTGGGGCTGGAACATCTGCTGTGTTGCCATAGCAACATGGCAGAAGTTCCCCCTGTAGCTGCTTGCTATGGCAACACAGCAGATGTTCCAGCCCCACTCCAGGCTGCCTGAAGTCCACTCCAGGAAAGTTCCCGCCCTGCTCCCAGCGGCCTGGCGCCCCTCTCCTGGCTGCATACTGAATTACTAACATCTTAAGGACATAGCTCAGTCTTATCCTGCTTCAACTTCACTGCCTGGCCTGGTGCCAGGGACCTGAGAGGGTTTGCTGAGTGAGTGAATGAGTGAATGAATGAGTGAGTAAGTGAATGAGCAAGCAGCTACCTGTCGGGATAGTTGGCACTTCACTCTGGGCTGCCTGATGCAAACCCTGGGAAGTTCCCACCCTGCTCCCAGCAGCCCCACTCCCCTCTCCCAGCTGCATAGTATTCGCAGGGCAAAGGCAGCCCTGGCAGATTGGTGCATTAGCACCCGCCAACCCGGGATCCTCGCGGGAGGGCCGTTTGTGGGCGTGGCCATTGGTGGATCGGTGCATTAGCACCTGCCAACCCTGGATCCCCGTGGGAGGGCTGTTTGTGGGTGTGGCCAGTGAGATGGGTGCATTAGCACCTGCCAACCCGGGATTCCGGGAGGGCCGTTTGTGGGCATGGCCATTGGCTGATCTGTGCATTAGCACCTGCCAGCCACGGATCCCCATGTGAAGGCTGTTTGTGGGCGTGGCCAGTGGCTTATCTGTGCATTAGCACCTGCCAACCCGGGATCCCCACAGGAAGGCCGTTTGTGGGTGCAGCCGGTGTCTGATCGGTTCATTAGCACCTGGCAACCAGGGATCCCCGCCAGAGGGCCGTTTGTGGGCTAAGTGGGTGGCTGATCAGTGCATTAGGACCTGCCAGCCATGCATCCCTATGAGAGGGCCGTTTGTGGGCGCGTGGGATGGTGGATCGCTGTGGTCCCGCAGGCCAGCCCTGGGTCGGGTCCCATATGGGCTGCCTGCCACCCCGGTTGCAGATAGCAGGCCCGGATGGCAGGGGGGCAGGCGGGATGGCGCTGTCCCGCCCTGCCTGTAGTATGCAAATTAGCCACCATCTTTGTTGGTGGTTAACCACCATCTTGGTTGGCAGTTAATTTGCATATCGCCCTGATTAGCCAATGGGAAGCATGTTGGAGGAATGGTTAATTACCAAGTTTGTCTATTATTAGGTAGGATGGTGATTGCATTGAATCTATAAGTTGCTTTGGGTAGTATGGAGGTTTTAGTGATGTTGATTCTACCAATCCAGGAACAGGGTATGTTCTTCCATTTGTGTATGTCTTCCTCTACCTCCTTTTTCAATGTCCTGTAGTTTTACAAGTACAGGTCTTTTACCTCCTTAGTGAAGTTTATTCCTAGGTATCATAATTTTTTTGTTGTAAATGGGATTTTTTTTTAATTTCTCTTTCTTTGAGTTCATTGTTAGTGTATAAAAAAGCTATTGGGTTCTGGGTGTTAATTTTATACCCTGCTACATTGCTGAATTCATTTATTAAGTCTAGTAGGTTTTTGATGGAGTTTTTAGGGTTTTCAATGTGCAATATCATGTCATCTGAGAATAATGACAGTTTTACTTCTTCTTTTCCAATCTGGATGCTTTTTATTTCTTCTTGTATGATTGCTATGGCTGGCACTCCAGTATTATGTTGAACAGGAGTGGTGAAAGTGGGTATCCCTGTCTTGTTCCTGTTCTTAGGGAAAATTATTTTAGTTTTGCCCATTGACTATGATGTTGGCTGTAGGTTTGTCATATAAGGCTTTTATTATGTTGATGTATAATCCCTCTATTCCCACTTTGCTGAGAGTTTTTATCAAGACAGGGTGTTGGATTTTGTCAAATGCTTTTTCTTTCTTTTTTTGTGTGTACACATTTAATTTTATCATAATAATGTAACTTGCACACTTTTAACGTTTAAAACTTAGCATCCTATTTCCTTTCCAGTAAAACAAAAAGAAAATTTTAAAATAAACAGGAACAAAATTACAATAGAGGAATGTCAATTCTGAATAAGATCCTACAGGTTCTGCTGATTCTCCCAGTGAGTGGCAGGGCTTAAGTCATCATTAGGAGAGAATTTTATTTTAAAAGGGTCATCTTAGACTGCAAGGATGTCCATTAAACATCACAATTAAACATGCCAAAGGAGAATCCATGTTGTCTAAATGCCCACTTAACCCACTCAAACATCTCAAACCCACCCTTTGCTTACCTTCTATAACCACCAGGGGGGGGGGTGTGCTTTTAAAAGTTTTTTTTTTCTTTTTTAAACAAGAGAAAGTAGACAGATACATGTTGGTAAAAGCTAACTGTCCATATTGACATAGAGACACAGTGTAATCTCTGAGCCAAATATACATAGAAAGGAGGAAAAAAGCAAGAATTCTATGCACTACTACACAGGGGTCTAGCAACCTCCAGCTCCCAACAGAGCTAAGGGAGTAGAAGGTTTTTCTTTTTTCTCCCACAGAGCATGGTAGTGTTGATTCCATTAAGTTTTTCTTGAGACAGGAAGGGATAAAAATGAATTTGGAACAGAAAGGAGCAAATATTCGTTTCCCACTATATTCTGCTCAAGGTAAACACCCCCCCCGCAAAAAAAAAAAAATTAAGTTGAGAACCATGGTGTGAAGGAGAGAAAAGAGACCTCAAAAACAGGGCAACTGAGCACAAGGGCGTGGGAGGAAGAAAAAGAAAAAAGAAACACTGCAACTTGCTCCCAGGGACTGGAACCCATCAGTGTTCATTAATCATCTTCTCCTTCACCTTCCTCTCCTTCTTCCCCCTCATCATCATCTTAATTTTCTGCACCTTCATCCTCATCACCTTCTTCATCAATATCTTCCAACTCTTCCTCCTCCTCCTCATCATCTTCTTCTCCTTCCGCTTCTTCATCATCCATGTCAGGAACCAAGTATTACTGAAATGGATTTGGCCAAATGTCATCTTTGATGACTTCTCCTAACTCATCTGCACCTGCATCAGAATGGTCAGTAAACCACGTAAAGAAGCTTTCTGGTTCTTCATGCTGTCTCTTACTGCTGGCTTTATTCTGTGTTTGACTTGAATGTTTGGTCAAATCCTTTCCAGATTTCCATTTGATTTCAGTGGACTTCAAAGATGGATCACCACTCTCATTCAGATGAAACTCTTTGGAGAGAACTTTATTTTTGAAGTAAGGATTTTCATTAAAATAAAAATCTATTCTATAACCTGATTTAATATCTTTAAACTCTGTCATTTCAACTCTTGTCAAATAATGTGGCACCTCTTCATCCTTTTCTTTAAGCAGTTCAGACACTTGTGGATGGTTGACAAATATTGTTACCCCAAAATTTGGGATATTGGCGATCAATTCTGACCTCTTCTGAAAAAAATGGTTGGTGGAGTTTGTTATATCTCTGTTTTACTTTCAAAATCTTCTTACTGGCTTTTTCATTAAGTCTGTCTATTTCATTTTGTATTTTATCAATATGTTCAATTGCTTCTTGCTGTTCTTTTTCTCCCTTTGGCAAGTCTGAGGGGTTGGCTTCTTCTCCAGGTTGGGGGCTAGAGGCACTTTTGGTTTCTTCATTTGAGGTGGGAGCGAGGACTGGCATTTGGGAGCCTTACTGTGAGGAAAGTCAGAGGATCTGAATGCTGGGAAGTTGCCAGGCTCAAAGGCGTGCTGAACACTGGTCATATGCTTTTTCTGCATTGATTGATATGATTATGTGATTTTTATCTCTCAATTTGTTTATGTGATGTATCACATTTATTGATTTGCAGATATTGTACCATCCTTGCATCCCCAGAATAAATCCCACTTGGTCATGGTGCATGATCTTTCTAATGTAATGCTATCTCTGATTTGCTAGAAATTTGTTGAGGATTTTAGCATCTATGTTTATCAAGGATTTTGGCCTGTAGTTCTCTATCTTTGTGGTGACTTTATCTGGTTTTAGAATTAGGGTAATGCAGGTTTCATAGAAAGAGCTTGGAAGTATGCCTTCCTCTTAAATTTTTTGAAATAGTCAGAAGAAGATACGTTTTAGTTCTTCTTTGAATGCTTGGTAGAACTCCGCTGTAAAGCTGTCCTGACCAGGGCTTTTGTTTGCTGGAATATTTTTTATTACAGCATCAATTTCATCAGTAGTTATCAGACTATTCGGGTTTATTGATTCTTCCTGATTAAGTTTTGGAAGCATGTATTCTTTTAAGAATATATACATTTTGTCTAGGTTGTCCAGTTTGTTGGAGTAGAGTTGTTTGTAGTATTTAATTTTTTTTCAATCCTTTGTATTTCTGTGGGGTCTGTTGTTACTTCACCTCTTTCATTTCTGGTTTTGTTTATTTGGGTCCTCTCTCTTTGTTTCTTGGTGAGCCTGGCTAGAGGTTCAGCAATCTTGTTTATCCTTTCAAAGAACCAGTTCTTGGTTTAATTCATCTTTTGTATTGTTTATTTTGGTCTGGATGTCATTTATTTCCACTCTGATCTTTATTATTATTTCCTTCCTTCTGCTTACTCTGGGCTTTTCTTGTTGCTCTCTTTCTAATTCTTTAAGTTATAGCATTAGGTAATTTATTACAATTTTTTTTGTTTTGTTTTTTGAGGTAGGCCTGTATAGCTATGAACTTCCCTCTCAGGACTGCTTTCACTGTATTCCATAGATTTTGGATTGTTCTGTTTTCACTGTTGTTTGTTACCAGAATGCTTTTTATTCCTTCTTTGATCTCTTTGGCAACCCAATCATTGTTTAATAGTATGCTATTTAGCCTCCAAGTGTTTGATTTTTTTTTCATTGTTTTTATTGTAGTTGATTTCTGTTGGGGTCCGACCCCAGCAGGTCCAGGGGTTCCCAAAGGTGTGGACAGAGTCAGTGAAGAAGGAATGACACGGAGACAGTGTTCAGTTGATCAGAAGCCTAGCCAGGTTCTCTAGCCAGGTTCTAGCCAGGATCTCCAGCCAGGTTCTGTGTTTTATTGTCTTGTTGCATCTGTATTTATACCAGTTGATTTTAATCCTATCAATTTCTACTCCAAAGGTTAGGGCGTTTCTTATCTCCATTCCAGGGAGTAAAGATTATGTAGCTTAAGCATGATTGTTTGTAGTTAAAGTGATTAACTACCCCCCTGGCACTTAATTAAGGGGTTTTATTCCCTCCCTAACTTCAGGAGAAAATCCCTACCTGGGGAAACAACCTTTCTAGGAGAGGTGACCTTGGTTAAAACACATAGCTCCATGAATAGGAGCAAACATATTAAGAACAGTATGCCATATATGCCAGGTCCCTTGAAATATATGCTGTGTAGATGTTTCTTCCCTGAAGCAACTGTGTCAAGCAGCAAGGATGGACCTGCTTCCAGCAGATTTCTAATTTTTTGCCATTGTGATCTGAGAAGATGCTTGATATGCTTTCTATCTTCTTGAATTTGAAGAGAAGTTGCCTGTGTCCCAATATGTGGTCTACCTTTGAAAATGTCCTGTATGCACTTGAAAAGAATGTATATTCTGTAGCCTTGTGGTAAAATGTTCTGAAGATGTCAGTTAATTGCATGTGATCTAGTGAGTCATTTAGGACTGATGTTTCTTTGCTGAATTTTGTTTAGAGAATTTATCCATTGGCTCAATGGGGTATTAATGTCCCTTACTATGACTGTATTGCTGTCAATCTCTCCCTTGATATCTTCCAGTAGGTTTTTTTTTTTATGTATTTGGGTGCTCCTCTATTGGGAGCATATAAGTTTACCAGAGTTATATCCTCTTGTTTAATTGCTCCCTTTAGTATTATGAAGTGGCCTTCCTTATCTCTTGCTATGGCCTTCACTTTGAGGTCTATTTTGCCAGATATAAGTATTGCTATCCCAGCTTTTTTTTTTTTCATTTACATTTGACTGAAAAAAATTTTCCATCCCTTCACTATCAGTCTATGTGAGTCCTTTGTTCTGAGTTGGGTCTCTTGTAGACTGCAGATATATGAGTCATGTTTTCTTATCCATTCAGCTACCCCATGTCTTTTTGTATTGGGCTGCATATCTGGCACTTCGGCCAGACGGGGCGCGCTGTGCTGTCTGTCCCTGGAACACATAGATAGGAAGGTACTGACATCAGGCCAGGCCTTGAGATATGGTCTCATGGCCCCTTCCCAACACGTAGGCCAGCTTAATAAAGGCTCTTAAATTTAAATTCTGAGTCGGTGGTCTATTCGCTGAGCCAACCCATAACATTTGGAGGCCGCAACAAGATACCCGGCAGGGAGGAGAGGGACCCCTTATTTAGGGCTGGAGGCTCTCCCCCAGCAGGGAGGAGAGGGACCCCCTATTTAAGGCAGGAGGCTCTCCCCAGGCAGGGGTGAGAGGGACCCCTTGTTTAGGGCAGGAGGCTCTCCCCAAGCAGGGAGGAGCGGGACCCCCTATTCAAGGCAGGAGGCTCTCCACCACTTGTCGCCGGGCACTCAGGGAGATACCCCACACCTGTGGAGAACGACTACCAAGGAGGACTTCAGTCCACCCAAAACTTTCAATTCAGAAACCGAGCCACCTGGACTCTCGAGAGAGGTAAGGACTGGTCATTAATCTGGAATTGGGACGTCCCATGGAAGGACCTATATGGAGGGCTGGACGCAGCAGTACTCCTGGTCCTGACCAGCGGACATGACGGTGGCTGGGGTCCCTGGTTTGTGCAGCTTTAGGCTGCACTGGGTTTGTCTGTCTGGTGTTTGTTGTCTTTGATCTTTGTTGTCTTTGTCTTTGTCAAAATGGGTCAGGGTCAGTCATCTTCGTCGACCCCCTACCAGTCTGGCCCATTCCAAGTGAGTGGAAGGGGAGCTTGATCACCTCCCTGGAAGCCATAGAGCTCCCTTAGGCAATTAGTCAGGAATTGGTTAGATTGCTTAAACTCTGAGTAAACATTTGGTAGAAGTCAAAAACTTGGACTGTCTGGTATATGAATGTAAGTGTGAGAGTCTGTGTGAAGCGAAAGCTACTTTGTGCTGTCTGGCTGTACACATGAGAGTATTTTTTATCTCTTTCTGTTGTTTGTTTAAAGATAGGGCAAACACCGCTTTAGGGGGAAGAAAGTAGAGAACTTTTAATTGCTTTGCTCTGATGTATAATTTTGCCGTGTTAGGTTAAAATTTTGGAATTATAGGGTTAATTTAAAGGTATAACGTTGCAACCCAAAGAAGTTTAAACAAAGGCTTGTTAGGTTAAGATTAGTACATTTTCTCATGGCCTATGTAGGGTGAGGGAGCGGGACTGCTGGATTTTTATCATGTGGTCTGGCTTGCCTGCCCTTCCTGATAGATTTACAGTAGGTCTCTGTCAGGGACAGCATCTGGTCTGACTGGGGGATGAAGAGAGCTGAAAACTGCTCCAGAGCGGGTGTGAGATGGGGTGGTGGTGGTAGGATTGGCTAGATAGGGTGGTAGGCTCTCAGCCTGCTGAGATGGAGGAGCCCTAGGCTGGGGGACAGGAGGATAGTCAGAGAGATCAAAAGTAGTAAAAGAGAACGATTTGAGCCTCTGGGGCTTAGAGTAAAGAAGGAAAAATCTAGGAGGGAGAACAGCTAAGGACAGAGTAAATGGTTAATGCAGAAAAGGGGGGCGCGTCGGCAGGGAGAGCAGGGAGAGATGGTTTTTGTTGTGTTTTTACTTATCTGAACTATGTTAGACTCAAGCTGCTAAGCACAGTAAGTTTTTCTCTGCCCTGTTTTGTTCTCTTTAACCCTTCCGATACTAAATTAGACTAATAAAATATACTTGAAATTGCATAGGGAAGGAAGCACCTGCTCTTAGTAATCTAAGAAATACTGGCTGTTTACTTTATAGTAATCATTAAAGGATTGAGGTGTCTAAGAATAAAGAATTACTGAGTAGAAGGTCTGAGGCATGGTTATGCATTTTAAAGGACATAGAAAGAAGGTTTAAAGGCTAATTTAAAAGTATAAAATTTAGAAAGGTTGTGTATGTGATAAGAAGGAGAAGAAAAATGTTGAAAGGAAATTAATCAAATAGTACAGGCCAGTGAGCCAGAGGGTAAATAGTTATGCCAAAGTACTTAGGGGGGAATGATAAAAGAAATCCAACAGATACTGTTTTGTTATAACTCTGGAGAGTCCAAAAAAAGGACTGGCAAGGAAAATCAGAAGACCTTAAGGCAGGTCAGTGGCTTTTTCTCCTTATGTAATTCCTCCAAAATTTGGCAATGCTTAATAAATCATGGCAATACATTTCTTTGCATAAATTCAATAAGACCGGTTTCCAATAGTGGTTTTATTGAATGAAAACTTTGACTGGAGTATCATGTTTTAAAGAGATCTGTCTGGGCTCTGAAGACTTGAAGCCAATAAGAGTGCCACAAGTAAAACCTGGTATCTTACTTGGTAGCCCTGAAAATAGCTGGCACTGGAGCGTCAGGCCCATGCCCTACCATCACTGATGGTTGGTCAGAGTAGAAGGGGCGGCGGAACCCCCATGCACTCTGGGCCACGACGAGTAGGAGGGCTACTGAGATTGGCCTTAAAGCAAGGACAATGGGCAGCAGATACTGCATGCAGGCCTGATGGCAGCTAGATGGCTTGGCTTCCTGGCTCTATGGGGCACATTAAGATTCAATCATGAGATTCCAGCAAAGGTAGTCAGTTACCATTCTTGTTGTGTTTATGCAAACAATCAGGCCAAATTAAATACAGTAAATAAATTAGTATTTTAATAAACAGAGGGATAATTTTAAGGAGAAAACTCTATTTCAATATAGGTTATTAAAACTGAAATGTTTTCTTTTCCTCCAACCAGACCATTTGTTACAGTTTGTCTCTGCCAGGTCACAAGCCCACCTCCTTCTATGCCCAGGCCTCATTGTCCCTCTGACAGACAGCAAGGATCTCTTGGCTCTGAGAGAAACTTCTGTCCCTCCTCAGCACGAAGCAGCTACAGAAGAAATCCAATGCCCATTTTTCCCTGAAAGAATTCAGAGCCAGGATCCTTGAGGTAATATAGTAGGCAGTTAGACAGACATGAGCAGAGCAAGGACGATGGGCCAACTGGCACTGACTCCCCAGAAGCAAGAGGGAACTAGACTGCAGACAAAGCAGCCTGGGAGGCTGCCCTAAAACCAGTGGGGCCTTTGCAGGTTCTAGCGACTCTTCCAGACCCTGAACTACTCATCTCACCAGTTTACTCAAGTTCTTTCAGGCTTTACAGTCTACCCAGAAAGCAGACCAGAAGCATGTCTGAGACGGTCTGCCTGTTTCCGGTGCATTGCTTCCAACCTGGTAACACTGTTTGGGTAAAGAAATTTGCCACCCAAGGACTGAAAGGACCACCCCCACGGCAGTCAAGGTCGATGGGATCCGGACGTGGCTTCATCACACCCAGCTTAAGACAGCCCAGGCAAAATAGAAAGTCCAGGAGTCAGTGGACCCTCATTCCAGGCCCTTATTTTATAAACAGGCCCACTGACTTTATTCTGCAAAGAATTAATTCTATCAAGCTTATAGTCCTCAGGGGTCAATATAACTCCCTCCCCAACAATGACCCAAAAGAGTCAATGATTTGACTCATGTACATAAAACCAGTGGGGAATGTACTGGGCTGCATATCTGGCACTTTGGCCAGACGGGGCGCACTGTGCTGTCTGTCCCTGGAACACATAGATAGGAAGGTACTGACATCAGACCAGGCCTTGAGATATGGTCTCATGGCCCCTTCCCAGCACTTAGGTCTTCTTTCTCAGAAGGCCCGAAAGTCTCATTTCAAATTTGGGAGACAAAGGACTGGAAAAAGTATAAATAAAGAGAGTTTCCTCCATATTGGGGGGCCCAGAATTTGAAAGACACATTTTCTCTAGGCCTCCACAAAATTTAATAATAAAATGTAACTCTTGCAGTCATCGCTGCAGTTCAGCCTCTGCTTCGGCGGGGTGCTGTGACTGTGGTCAGTTGGCCAGCTTAATAAAGGCTCTTAAATTTAAATACTGAGTCAGTGGTCTATCTCACTGAGCCAACCCATAACACTTTGATTGGAGCATTTAGTTCATTTTCATTTAAGGTTATTATTGATAGGTACTTGTCTGTCACCACTTTTATTCTTTACTAGAGGCCCAGTGCACAAAAATTTGTGCACTCAGGGGGAAGGGTGATCCCTCAGCCCGGACTGTGCCCTCTCGCAGTCTGGGACCCTCAGGAGATAATGACCTGCTGGCTTAGGCTTGCTCCCGGGTGGCAGAAGGCAGGCCCAATCCCTAGGTACAGCCCCTGGTCGGGCTCAGAGCCGGGCCGATTGGGGAGTTGGGGCACTGCCCCCTGTCATGCACAGAGCAGGGCAGATTGGGAGGTTGCGATGCCACCCTCAGTCATGTTCCGGGTAGGGCCAACTGGGGGGTTGGGGCACCGCCCCCGTCACACTCAAGGCAGGGTCTATGGGGAGGTTGTGGCGTAACCCCTTGTCACGCACAGAGCAGGGCTGATCAGGAGATTGGGGTGCTGCCCCCTGTCACTCACAGAGCAGGGCCCATCAGGGGGCCTGGGGGTCCGTACCCTGTCACGCACAGAGCAGGGCCCATCAGGGGGGTTGGGGCTCTGTACCCTGTCATGCATAGAGCAGGGTCGATCAGGGGGTTGGGGAGCTCCCCCCTGTCACTCACAGAGCAGGGGCCATCAGGGGGTTGGGGAGCTCCTCCCTGTCACTCACAGAGTAAGGCCGATAGGGGAGTTGGGGCACCGCCCCCTGTCACACACAGAACAAGGCGGATCAAGGGGTTGGGGCACCGCACCCTGTCACACACAGAGCCGCAGGGGGATCAGGGAGATGGGGAGCTCCCCCTTATCAGGCACAGAGCAGGGCTGATCAGGGGGTTGGGGCGCCTACCCCTGTCACAAACAGAGCAGGGCGGATAGGGAGGTTGTGGCCCTGCCCCCTGTCACACACAGAACCGCAGGCGATCAGGGGGTTTGGGCGCTGCCCCCTGTCACGCTGATCCCGGTGCCGGGAGGCATATTACCCTTTTACTATATAGGATAGAGGCCTGGTGCATGGGTCGGGGCCGGCTGGCTTGCCCTGAAGTGTGTCCTGGATCAGGGTGGGGGTCCCGCTTGGGTGCCTGGCCAGCCTGGGTGAGGGGCTGATGGCTGTTTGCAGCTGGTCACACCCCCTTCAGAGTGGGGGTCCCTACTGGAGTGTCTGGCCAGTCTGGGTGAGGGGCTGAGAGCTGTTTTCAGGCTGGCGGGTGACTGAAGCTCCCAACTGCTCCTTTTTTTCTTTTTTTTTTTATTCTGGGCCAGCTTTAGCTCTGAGGCTTAGCTCCAGCTCTGAGGCCTCAGCTGCTGAAAGCAGGTATCTGGTTTTTTGGGTTCTATAATCAAAACAATGTTTCAACTCCAGCTCTGAGATCCCAGCTGGCTGAAAGCAGGTTTCTGGGGTTTTGTTTAGCTTCTATATTTGTAACAATGTTTCAAACTGTAAGCTCAGAGGCCGGCAGCAGCAGGTGGGGAACCTTGGCTTCCTCCGTCACTGAAGCAAGCAAGCCTCATGTTCGCTTCAAGCTGCCTGGCTGCCAGCTGCCATCTTGGCTGGCTGTTAATTTGCATATCACCCTGATTAGCCAATGGGAAGTGTAGCGGAGGTACAGCTAATTACCATGTTTCTCATTTATTAGATAGGATGCCTGTGTTCCTTCTTACCTTTTTATTTCTTCTTTTTACAGCAGTCCCTTTAGCATGTCCTGCATTGGTGGCTTGTTGGTAATAAACTCCCTTACCCCATTTTGCCTATGCAGATCCTGATTTCATCTTCAATTTTGAATGAAGGCTTTGCTGGGTATAGTATTCTTGGATTCAGTCCCTTGCTTTGCATTACTTTGTATATTTCATTCCATTCCTTTCTGGCCTGATGTGTTTCTATTGAAAAAGCAATTGATAGTCTAATAGGAGATCCCTTATAGGTAACTTCCTGTCTCTCTCTGACAGCCTTAAGATTCTTAATTTGTTGGTGGTGTTTGCCAATTTAATTATGATGTGTCTTAGTGTCAGTCTTTTTTGGTTCATCTTGCTTGGGATTCGGTGTGCTTATTGAACTTGTGTGACCTTTTTCTTCCCAATATCAAGGAAGTTTTCTGTCATTATTTCTTCAAACAGTTTTTCTAATCCTTGCTCAGTTTTCTCTCTGTCTGGCACCCTTATTATGTAGATGTTGTTTCATTTCATGTTGTCCCAAAGCTTCCTTAGGCTCTCCTCATGTTTTTTAAGTTTTTTTTCCAGTTGCTGCTCTCTGTGGATGTTTTTTCCTACCTTGTTTTCCAGCTCGCTGATGTGGCCCTCTGCTTCTTCTAATTGACTGTTGATGCTTTCTATTGTGTTCTTTATTACAGCAATGTCATCCTTCATTTCTCCTTGGTTCTTCATTTTCTCTTGATTGTTACACATGTTATTGAATTTGTCTTCCATCCTTTTTGGCGTCCTTGTGACCATTGCTCTGAATTCTTTCTCTGACGAATTGCTTGCCTCCATTTTGTTTACTTCTTTTTCTGGTGATTCCTCCTTTTCTTTCATATGCGGGCTGTTTCTTTGTCTCCCCATTTTTGCTCTTCTCAGGGTGTCTGGTTATGTGGTCCACTCTACCATATTAATCAAAAGGCACAAAATACAACTCTATAAGACATGACACTGGGGAAACAAAACATGAATGTTTTCACAACACTGATAACCCCAATAAAAGTGACCACCAGGGAAAATAGAATTAGGGGAGAGAAAAGAGTGCAAAAAATGATATTGAGAAAATGAAAAAAGGTAAGAGAAAAAAACAAAAAAAGAAAAAATAGGGGAAAATATACATATATGGGGAGAAAATTCCACAAAACAAAAAAATAAACCAAAAAATGCAAAGAACAAACACCCAGAAAAAAGGGGCGGGGGGACTGAATCTGCAGAAACAGAGATTATTTCAAGAAAGTAAGGTAAAGGAATTGAATGAATGGGGGAATGGCCAATGTTCAGTATAGAGGAGGTTGAAAGAGAATGAGTGGATAAGAAGAAAAGTAAAAAACAAAAATAAAAATAAATATAAAAATAGATAAAAATTAAAAATAAATGAAAAATAAAAAGACCAAAAAATTCCCCTTTCTTTAATCTATCTATCTATATATGCATCTATTGTTTTGGAAAGGTAGAATAGGGTAGATAGCAAATAGGCTTGAATTTGGTGAGTGAAATTAATTAAGCAATTAGGAGAAGAAGAGAACAAGTAAAGAGAGAAAAAACAAAAGCATAAATAATTGGCTGTTGAAAAAGAAAAGAGAAGGGTGCATGGGCTTGGAGCAGGGAAGAGGAAATTATATATATGAGTAAGCCAACAGAGACTACTATAATAGTAATGTGTCAATAAAGCAGATAAAGAAGATCAATTTTTAACAAGGGGTAAAAAGAAAGGAGAAAGAAAAAATAAAGCAGGAACAGGAGAAGAGAAACAGGATGAAAAAGGGAGAAGTGAGGAAGAAAAGGTTAGCAAAAAGGGCAAAATGAGATAAAGTAAAATAATGATAAAAGATAAAAATTGAATGAAGAACACTAATCCAAAATAAAAAAATAAATAAATAAATAAATAAATAAAAGGTCAAAAAAATAAAATAAAGAAAAAAATTTTCTTAAGTAAAAGTTAAAAAATGAAAAAGTGAAGTAGTGAAGTGTTCTCTTCAGCTGAGTTTTGATGTCCCATGGGGGCTGGTTTAAGACCCCTTTCTACTGTTCTGTCTGCCACTTCTCAGTTTCCTGTTAGATAGTCAGCACCATGTTGAAATTCCCAGCGATCCACTGTACCTCTTTGTCTGTTTCCACAGCCTTGGTTTCAGGCAGGTAGGACCAATCTGCCCACTTTGTTTGTCTGCCTGCTTTCAATCATATTTACACAAGTGTTTATTTCTGACATGGTTTCTAGGTGGGGGTGTTGCTATATTAGTTTCCGGAACCAAATGGCCCCTCAACCCAGTCTGCAAGGGCTCCCTGGGGGTATTCAGATTCCTTGTTTCCCTGCAGAGCTTGAGGCTGGTTGCAGCTGTGCTCCTAGGAGGGGCCGGCTCTTAAGGAGAAAAATGGCTGTTTAGGGTTGAAGGGACCGGAGTGTCCCAGAGCTGGATTCCTGGTCACCTCTCCCTGTCTTGCTCCCTGTCCTCCACAAAACTGAACCTGCACCTGCACCACAGCCTCAGTGAGTGTTTGTAATTGATATATCCTATGTACTGGGTTTAGCAAGTAAAAGCAAGGAAAATATAAAGACAGAGCAACCACACTGCTGCACGTTTCTCTCACCCCCCAGCACTGCATGGCCAGTGAAGAACTTCAGGCTGCCTTTCGGGACGCAGCCTCCCATGGCTGTGGACTTAGATCTGGATTTCCTGGCTGCCAGCAGCCCTGTGGACCCCCTTCCACAGTCGAGTGTTATATGTGTCTCCAAAGGATGCTGACTTGGTGCAGCACAGTTTTTTTCTGACCCTCTTGTCCTGGTAGTCAGGCGTCTCCCTCTCCAGCCCAGATCCCCAATCCTACCATTCTCCAGCAGTCCTCTTTCCTTTCTGGCTGCAGATTGTCTCACCAGCTGTGTTTAATTTGCCATTTCCAGGTGGATGTTATTCTATTCAGCTGTTTCTTCTATCTGTTCTGAAGGTGCAGGACATGTCCACCTATTCGCCCACCATTTTGTCTCCCCCTGGACAAACTTTTTAGGAGTCTGTGGCTGGAGAGGCTAGAGTCTTGGTGTTCATGGGTTTGCAGCTGAGGCAGCAGGTCCTTGGCTGGTGTGGCTGTGGGGTCCCAGGCAGTATCTTAGGGCTCCCCAGGTGGGTAGAGGTGAGGCTGGGCTCCCAGGCACAGCAGCTCTCCCCTTCAAGATGGTGTGGCCTCTGAAGCAGAGCTGGCTACCCTGGGAGAGATTGCAGTGGTAGCAGAGGCTGCCTGGCTAGGGGAGCCTGGTCCGCCTACCCCCAACAGTCGTGCGGAATAGAACTCTCTCTCTCTCTCTCTCTCTCTCTCTCTCTCTCTCTCTCTCTCACACACACACACACACACACACATGCCCCACAGGCACAACCCTTTCACTCCTTCACTCACTCAAACTCTTTCCCTCACTGCTGCCTTGTCGGCTGCCATCTTGGATCTCTCCATTGTGTATCTCTTTATGTTTATCTTACTCAAGATGTGCTGAGCTTCTTAGACCTATATATTGAAGCATTTTCATTAGTTTAGAATCTTTCAGCCATTATTATTATTGTTATTCTCACTCAATGATATGTTTATTCATTTTAGAGAGATAGAGAAAGAAACATCAATGTGAGAAAGACACAATAGATTGCCTCCCGTACATGCTCTGATCAAAACTACAGTCTTACTGGGATCAAACCCACAAAATTTTCCTGTATGGGACAATGCTCCAACCAACTGAGCTAGGCTATTATTTTTTTAAATATTTTTTCTGCCCCCTCTTCTCTTCTTTTCTTCTGGGACTACCATTTCAAGTATGTTGGTTCAGTTGATGTTGTCCTGTAGTTCTTTGAGGCTCTAATAACTTTTCTTTAATCTTTTTTTGAGATTGGATAATTTCTACTGATCTATCTTCACGTTCATTGATTTTTTTTTTCTTCAGCTCAAATCTGCCATTGACCTCTCTTAGTGTATTCTCTATTTTGGCTAATTTACTTTTCAACTTCAGAATTTTCATTTGTTTCTTTTAAAAATAAATTTTCTGTCTTTATTAAGATTATCTAGTTGTGGAATCATTGTTATTATACTTTCATTTAATTCTTTAAACCTGGTTTCTTTTAAGGTTTTGAACATACTTATTATAGCTGCTGTGAAGTCTTTGCCTACTAACTTCATCATCTGGGGACATTCATATAGTTTCTATTCACTGCTTTTTTTTTTTCAGTCCTGATCCAAAAATATGTTTTTATTGATATTTTTAGAGAGGGGAAGGGAGAGAGAGAGGAAGGGAAGGAGAGAGAGAGAGAAAAGAGAAACACTGATTGGTTTACCTCATATGTACCCCAATTGGGAATCAAACCTACAACCTAGGTATATGCCCTGACTGGGAATCAAACCCACAACTTTTTTAGTGCATGGGATGACATTCCAACAAACTGAGCCCTTTGACTAGGACCACTGCTTTATTTGAGTTTCGGTCACACTTCTTTGTTTCTTTGAATGCCCACTAATTTTTATTGTTCTTGATGAATTCTGGGCCTTTTTAGGTAATATATTATTGCAACTCTAGATTCTGAGTTTAATTATCCCTGACAGTTGTCAGTCTTTTGTTTAATGACTTGCCTAGACTAACTTTGTCTCCTCACAATGTGTGACTACTAATGGCTCTGCTCAGTTACTTTAAAAAAATTTAAACCTCATTTCCTAGGGTTTGAGTGTCTGTATAACTTAGCATTCAGCCAAAGATCAGCAGTTTGTGTTCAAACACCTTAAGCCAGGAAGGCTTTTGTTCCATGTGGTCCAGAAGCACATTCAGATTCAGCCCATTTTTAAGTCTGTCCCAACATTTATGTTATGCCGGACCTCATAACTCCTCTGTTCTGGTCAATGTACTCTTCCAGCTAGGAATACATTGGAAGCTTGCACCTGTTCTGGTCTCTTCTATGAATGCATACAGCCCTGAGTAAACTTGGATTATATGGAGACCTTCTCAAACCTCTATGCCTATTTCATCTCCTAGAACTTCCTAAGTACCAGTATAGTCTACTGGTTAATTGCTTGCTTATATATAGCATGACTTCATCCTTAGGTAAGTAGAGTCAATATTTCTTTCTGTTTACCAGGTCTGACTATATAATTTGCAGGTCCTAGTGTAAAATGAAAATTCAGTGCCTCTCAATAAACAATTATTATTTACTATATATCTGATGGCTTAGAGGTTATAGATTACACTAGTGGCCTGGTACATGAAATTCGTGCATGGGGGAGGGGGTGTTCATCAGCCTGGCCTGCACCCTCTCCAATCTGGGACCCATCGAAGGATGTCTTACTGACAGTTTACAGGGATCGGGCCTAAACCGGCAGTTGGACATCCCTCTTGCAATCCGGGACTGCTGGCTCCTAACCGCTCACCTGCCTGTCTGATTGCCCCTAACCACTCTGCCTGCTGGCCTGTTCGCCCCCAATTTCCCCCTGCTGCTGGCCTCCTTGTCCCCAGATGCCCCCCCACCAGCCTGATCACCCCCAACTTCCCCCCTGCTGGCCTTCTCGCCCCTACCTTCCCTCCCCACTGGCCTTCTCACCTCCAACTGCCCCCCTGCTGGCCTTCTCACTCCAGACTGCCACCCCTGCTGTCTTGATCACCTCCAACTGACCCCCACTGATGGCCTTCTTGCCTCCAATTAGCCCCCCTGCTGGTCTGCTTACCCCCAATGGCCCCGCCCCCCACCAGCCTGATCACCCACAACTGCCCTCCCCTCTTGGCCTCTAACCACCTCTACCTTGGCCCCGCCACCATGGCTTTGTCCAGAAGAATGTCCGGAAGGTCTTCTGGAAGGTCCCCCAGTCTAATTAGCATATTATCCTTCTATAGATAGAGGCCTGGTCCACTGGTGGGGGCTGGCTGGTTTGCCCTGAAGGGTGTCCCAGATCAGGGTGGGGGTTACCTTGGAGCATTGGGCAGCCTGGGCAAGGGGCCTGTGGTGGTTTACAGGGTGGCAATGCCCCCATGGGGTGAGGGTCCCCACTTGAGGGGGCAGTGTGGCCAGCCTGGATGAGGAGCTGAGGGCTGTTTTCAAGCTGGCCAAACCCCCTTCTGGGTGGGGGTCCCTGCTGGGGTGCCTGGCCAGCCTGGGTGAGGGGCTGAGGGCTGTTTACAGGCTGGCCATGGCCCCGCGCAACCCAGGCTCCCAGACCCTCCTTGAGTTGAGGCCAGAGTGGCTGGAAGCAGATATCTGGGATTTATTTATCTTCTATAATTGAAACTTTGTAGCCTTGAGTGGAGCACAGGGCCAGGGCAAGCGGGAAGCTTGGCTTCCTCCATCGCCAGGGGCAACCCAAGCCTCCTGTTTGCTCCAGCTCTGTGGCTGCTGCCATCTTGGTTGGGTTTATTTGCATACTTGCTCCTGATTGGCTTGTGGGTGTGGCTTGTGAGTGTTGCGAGGTACGGTCAATTTGCATGTTTCTCTTTCATTAGATAAGATTGCTATATGTTTTATTATCTTATTTAAAAAAAACACTGTCATCTTTTTCTAACAAGACTATGGTCATTTAATATTTCTCTCCTGAGCATGACATAAATATTTCCCATTAAACACAACTCCTTAAACCTCCTTTATAATTGCCATCTAGAGTTTTATTTTGATGTGTCCCTTTCATATAAAAAGAGTAAAATTAATTTTCTACTAAAGTTTAATTAATTTAAATGATATGCTTTTGTTATTTACTGTTTTTAATATTACTTATTGTATGCTTTAGAAGTTCTTTAAGTAAGGCTCTCAGTAGATTAAACTCTCTTATGTTCTTAATTTTGAGTAATCATCTAATCTAATAAAAGACAAATAGGTTAATTAACTGTACCTCCGACACACTTCCCATTGGCTAATCAGGGCGATATGCAAATTAACTGCCAATCAAGATGGCAGCCGGCAGCCACGCAGCTGAAGCGAACATGAGGTTTGGTTGCCCCGGCAATGGAGGAAGCCAAGGTTTCCTGCCTGCCGCTGCTGGGCTCTGAGCTGCACTCTAAGAAACAATGCTGCAATTATAGAAACAAAACAAACCCCAGATACCTGCTTTCAGCAGCAGAGGCCTCAGAGCTGGAGCTGCAACAGTGTTTCAATTATAGAAGCCAAACAAACCCCAGATACCTGTTTTCAGCAGCCGAGGTCTCAGAGCTGGAGCCAGGCCTCAGAGCTAAAGCCAGCTCAAGTGACAGCCATAGAAGGTAAATAAATCCCAGAATTAAAAAAAAAAAAAGAGGTTGGGAGCTTCAGTCACCCACCAGCCTGAAAACGGCCCTCAGCCCCTCACCCAGACTGGCCAGGCACCCCAGTGGGGACATCTCCCTAAAGGGGGTGTGACCAGCTGCAAATAGCCATCAGCCCTTCACCCAGGCTGGCCAGGCACCCAAGCGGGACCCCCACCCTGATCCGGGACACCCTTCAGGGCAAACCAGCCAGCCCCCACCCATGCACCAGGCCTCTATCCTATATAGTAAAAGGGTAATATGCAAACTGACCCTAACAGCAGAATGACTGGGAATGACTGGTCACTATTACACACACTGACCACCAGAGGACAGACGCTCAATGCAGGAGCTGCCCCCTGGTGGTCAGGGCACTCTCACATGGGTAGCTCTGCTCAGCCACAAGCCAGGCTGATGGCTGTCAGTTCAGTGGTGGTGGTGGGAGCCTCTCCTGCCTCCTCAGCAGCGCTAAGGATGTCCGACTGCAGTTTAGACCTGCTCCCTGCTGGCAAGTGGACATCCCCCTAGGGCTGCCGAGTTGCCAGAGGGATGTCTGAATGCCATCTTAGGCCCAATCCACTGGAAAGCAGGCCTAAGCCAGCAAGTAATCATCCCCTGAGGGGTCCCAGACTGCAAGAGGGCACAGGCTGGGCTGAGAGACGGCCCCATAGTGCACAAATTTTTGTGCACTGGGCCACTAGTCCTATGTAATAAAAGAGAACCATGTAAATTGACCATCCCTCCACTACGCTCACCAGCCAATCAGGAGTGAGTATGCAAATTAACCTGACAAAGATGGTGGGTTAATTTGCATACACAGGCACCAGGCGGAAAGCAGAGTGGGAGAGCTGACAGCTAGGAGGACTTGGCAGAGTGGGAGGTCATGGGTCAGAGACAGAGCAGAAAGGGAAAACCAAGAGCATGGGGAGCACCAGGAATTCTGGGAATAGTAGTTTTGGTGGCAGCCCCAGGACTGAAAGTGGAAGCCCAGAGCATGGGGAGAACCAGGAATGCTGGGAATCATAGTTCTGGTGGCAGACGGATCTCCTAGACACTAGAGCAAAGTGAGCCTGGAGCAAGTAACTGTTGTGGTGGGGGATGGAGGGAAAGCAAAAATGGGAGACATAAGTAAAATCAGAGTGTCTAGGAAAAATTAAAGGGGAGATATCCTAAAACTTCCAGGAAATCTCCACCAATGAAGCAAAGAAAAAAAAATTCCTCTATTATTCTGTGAGCAACAAACCAAACTGAGTTGGGGGTCTCAGACATTTTGCTCATATGATTGCAAAGACAGACAGAAACTCCCAGATTGGAGAGGGCTCCCCTGAGGCCTCCCAGATTGGAGAGGGTGCAGGATGGGCTGAGGGACCCCCACAGCTCCCAGAGCATGAATGTCATGCACCGGGCCTCTAGTTTGTTATAAAATTCTAAATTAAGATTTGCTTTATTCATGTATTTTACACCATTCTTTTGAAATCTGTTGTAGATGTCAATCTAATTATTTTCTCTGTAGTAGCTTTTTAGCTTTCTCTTTATGCTTACTGTAATTACTTTTTATGTTTATTTGTAATTATGTCACTTTAAAATATATATATATTTTATTGATATTTTTTTACAGAGATGAAGGGAGAGGGATAGAGAGTTAGAAACATCGATGAGAGAGAAACATCGATCAGCTGCCTCCTGCACACGCCTACTGGGGATGTGCCCGCAACCAAGGTACATGCCCTTGACTGGAATCGAACCTGGGACCCTTGAGTCCGCAGGCCAATGCTCTAGCCACTGAGCCAAACTGGTTACGGCATGTAATTATGTCACTTTAATGGTTATTACAATGTGCCTATGTTTATATTTTCTTTATTTTTATTTCCTGTTGAGCACTCAATATGCATTTTTTCATTTGTGCACCCATTACTGAAAGTTCTTAGTTCTTATTTCTTTCTATCTTGCGTTTTTCCATTGTGTTTTTATAATTCATTTTATTTTTATTTTTTTAAAATATATTCATTGAAGTCCCAGCAACAACAACAACAACAACAACAAATCACAGACATTCCAGAAACCTGGGAACTTAAGCCAGCCAAAGGAATGACATTTCAATTTTTCATTTTTATTTTTTTATTATTATTTTGTTAGGTTTTTTGTTTGTTTTTTTTGTTTGTTTTTTTTTTGCTTTTTGCATTGTTCTCCTTTTTTTTGTTTGTTCCTTTATTTCCTACTCCTTTTCACATTATTTTTTGAACCACGTGAGCAGCACACACGGGAGCAGCGCGCCCTTGTCCAGGGAGCATCAGCCCCGTGAGCAGCCTGCCTCGAGCCTAAGAGAAGCAGCCTCATGTGGCCTGCCCCTGTCCAAGGAGCAACAACTGTGTGAGTGGCCCGCTTCCACAGCAGAGGTGGAGCAACCACGCAAGCAGTCTGAACTGTCCGAGGAGCAGCAGCTTTGAACACCCTGAACTAGTCCGAGGAGCAGCAGCTACACAAGCATCTTGCCCTCGTCCAAGCAGCAGCAGCCGCACGAGCAGCCTGCTGAATCCAAGGAGCAGCAGTTCTGCAAGCGGCCCGCCCCCATTCAAGGAACAGCAGCAGCCACACGAGCAGACTGCCCACGTCCAAGGAGCGGCAGCCCTGCGCAGCACGCACCGGTCTGAGGAGCAGAGTCACAACGCCCTGCACCTGTCCGATGAGAAGCAGCCAGGTGAGTGGCACGTCTACATCCAAGGAGGAGCAGCTACGCATGCTGCTCACTCCTATCCAAAGAGCAGCAGCCTCGCAAGCAGCCCACCCCCATCCGAGGAGCAACAGACATGCAATCAACCTGTCCAAGTCCTAGGAGCAGTAGCCCCACACGCAGCCCACCACATCAGAGGAACAACAGCAGCATGCAGCCAGCCCCCATCCAAGGATCAGCAGCCATGTGAGCACTCTGCCCCAATTCAAGGAGTAGCAGCTGCGTGTGTAGCCCACCCCCATCCAAGGAACAGCAGCCTCGTAATCAGCACAACCTCTGTCTGAGGAACAGCAGCTGTGTGTGAAGCCTCCCCACACCAGCCAGAGGAGCCACCACAGCTGTGAAGAGCACCCAACAGAGGATCTGCTGCAAACTGAGGAGCAGCTGCTACCACAACCTCCCGAGGAGCAACCACAGCCTGAGAAGCCACTGCCACCCAACGAGCAGCCCCTGAACAACTCAACATCTAGATATGTTGGTGAGATCAAACATGGGTAAACAAAGAAACCCCCAAAGGAAAGAAAAGGAGGACTCACCAGAAAAGCAGCTAAGTGAAACAAAGGCATTCAGCATGACAGAAAAAGAATTCAGATTAAGGGTCCTAGAATGCATAAACCGGATGGAGGGAAAAATCAGCAACTTATGCAAGAAGCAAGAAGAAACGGATGAAAAAAATCAACAACTTATGTAAGAATCAAAAAGAAACGGATGAAAACATCAACAAATTATGTAAGAACCAAGAAGAAATGAAGAGTGATATAGCAGCAATAAAAAACACCATTGAAAGTTTCAACAGTAGACTAGGAGAATCTGAGGACCAAATTAGCGAATTAGAAGACAGGGAAGCAAAACACAACCAAACTGAACTGCAATTGGAGAAAAAAATTAAAAGACAGGAGGAGAGCTTAAGGGAGCTATGGGAAAACATGAAACGAAACAACATACGAATAATAGAGGTACCAGAACAACAGAAAGAATAACAAGGGTTAGAAAACCTATTGGAAGAAATAATATCAGAAAACTTCCCTGAGGTGGGGAAGAAAAAAGTCACACAAGCACAGAGAGTCCCAAACAAGGTGAACCCGAAGACCCACACCAAGACACATCATAATCACCATGGCAAACATTCAGGAAAAAGAGAATCTTAAAGGCTGCAAGAGAGAGATGGAAAGCTATATACAAGGGATCTCCCATTGGATTATCAAATGATTTCACAACAGAAACACATAAGGCCAGAAAAGAATGGACAGAAATTTACAAAGTGATGCAAAGCAAAGGACTGAATCCAAGAATACTCTATCCAGCAAGGCTATCATTCAAAATTGAAGGGGAAATAAGAAGCTTCACAGACACAAAAAAAAGGCTAAGGGATTTATCACCACCAAGCCAGCAATGCACAAAATGCTAAAGGGACGGGTGTAAAAAGAAGAACTAAAAAGCCCAGAAAGAAAACAGGCACAAAAAATAGAAATGGCTACAAACAAGTACCTTTCAATAATAACTTTAAATGTAAATGGACTAAATGCTCCAATCAAAAGACATCGAGTGGCTGAATGTATTACAAACCATGACCTATACATTTGCTGTCGAGAGACCCACCTCAGAATAAGGGACTCACACAGACTGAAAGGGAAGGGATGGAAAAATATCTTTAGGCAAATGGAAATGAAAAAAAAAGCTGGGGTAGCAATACTTATATTGGACAAAATAGACCTCAAAGTGAAGGCATAACAAGAGACAAGGAAGGCCACTTCATAGCACTAAAGGGGTCAATGCAACAACAGGATATAACCCTGATAAACATATATGCACCCAATGCAGGAGCAGCCAAATACATTTAAAAAATCCTGGAAGATATCAAGGGAGAGATCGACAGCAATACAATCCTGGTATTGGACTTTAATACACCACTGACATCACTGGATAAATCCTCTAAACAAAAATTGGCGAAGAAACAGCAATCCTAAATGACTCACTAGATCAGAGGTACTTAATTGAAATCTTCAGAACGTTTCATCCCAAAACCACAGAATATATGTTCTTCTCAAGTGCTCACGGGACATTTTCAAAAATAGACCACATATTGGGTCACAAACAAAGTCTCCCCAAATTCAAGAAGATTGAAATCATACCAAACATCTTCTCAGACCACAATGGCATAATATTAGAAATAAACTACAATAAAAACCACACAAAATACGCAAACGCTTGGAAGCTGAATAGCATGTTATTAAATACTGATTGGGTTACCAATGAGATCAAAGAAGAAATTGAAAACATCCTGGAAACTAATGACAATGAAAACACAACAATCCAAAACCTATCGGACACCATGAAAGCAGTCATGAAAGGGAAGTTTATAGTTCTACAGGACTATCTCAAAAAAATAAGAAAAAATGGTAGTAAATCATCTAACTCTACAACTCAAAGAATTAGAAAGAGAGCAACAAGAAAAGCCCAGATTAAGCAGAAGGAAGGAGGTAATAGAGATTAGAGCAGAAATAAATGACATACACACCAAAAAAAAATACAGAAAATCATTGAAACCAAGAGCTGGTTCTTTGAAAGGATAAACAAGATTGACAAACCTCTAGCCAGGCTCACCAAGAAGCAAAGACAAAGGACCCAGATAAACAAAATCAGAAAGGACAGAGGCGAAATAACAACAGACCCCACAGAAATACAAATGATTGTTAAAAAATTACTATGGACAACTCTACTCCAACAAACTGGACAACCTGGAGGAAATGGACATATTCCTAGAGAAATACAACATTCCAAAACTCAATCGGGAAAAATCTAAAAATCTAAATAGGCCAATAACTATGAAAGAAATTGAAGCAGTCATCAAAAAGCTTCCAGCAAACAAAAGCCCAGAACCAGACAGCTTCACAGGGGAGTTTTACCAAACATTCAAGGAAGAACTAAAACCTATCCTCCTCAGACTACTACAAAAAATTCAATTGGAAGGAACACTTCCAAGCTCATTCTATGAAGCCAGCATCACCCTAATACCAAAACCAGATAAAGACAACACAATGGAAGAGAATTACAGGCCAATATCCCTCATGAACATAGATGCCAAAATCCTCAGCAAAATCTTAGCAAATCAGATCCAGCAGTACATCAAAAAGATCATACACCATGACCAAGTAGGTTTTATCCCAGGGATGCAAGAATGGTACAATATCCGCAAATCCATAAACGTGATACATCACGTAAACAAATTGAAAGAAAAAAACCACATGGTCATATCAATTGATGCAGAAAAAGCATTTGGCAAAATCCAACACACATTTTTGATAAAAACTCTCAGTAAGGTGGGAATAGAAGGATCATACCTCAACATAATAAAAGCCATATATGACAAACCCACAGCCAACATCATACTCAATGGACAAAAACTAACACCATTTGCCCTAAGAACAGGAACAAGACAGGGATGCCCACTCTCACCACTCTTGTTCGACATAGTACTGGAAGTGTTAGCCATTGCAATTAGACAAGAAGAAGAAATAAAAGGCATCCAAATTGGAAAAGAAGAAGTAAAGCTGTCCCTATTTGCAGATGACATGATATTATTCATAAAAAACCCTAAAGACTCCATCAAAAAACTATTAGACTTAATAAATGAACTTGGCAATGTAACAGGATACAAAATTAACGCCAAGAAATCTATGGCATTTCTATACACCAATAGTGAACTTTCAGAAAGAGAGATTATAAAAACAATCCCATTTACCATCGCACCAAAAAAATTAAGCTACCTAGGAATAAACTTAACTAAAGATGTAAAAGACCTCTACTCAGAAAACTACAGGACACTGAAAAAAGAGATAGAGGAAGACATAAACAGATGGAAGAGCATACCATATTCTTGGATTGGTAGAATCAGCATCATTAAAATGTCCATACTGCCCAAAGCAATCTATAAATTCACGCACTTCCCATTAAAATACCAACGGCATATTTCACAGACCTAGAACTAACTCTCCAAAAATTCATCTGGAATAAAAAAAGACCCCAAATAGCTGCAGCAATCCTGAGAAAGAACAAAGTAGGTGGGATCTCAATACCAGATATCAAGCTGTATTACAAAGCCACTGTTCTCAAAACTGCCTGGTACTGGCACAAGAACAGACATATAGATCAATGGAATAGAATAGAGAGCCCAGAAATCGGCCTGAACCAATATGCTCAATTAATATTTGACAAAGGAAGCAAGAACATACAATGGAGTCAAGATAGTCTCTTCAATAAATGGTGTTGGGAAAATTGGACAGACATATGCAAGAAAATGAAACTAGACCACCAACTTACACCATACACAACAATAAACTCAAAATGGATAAAGGACTTAAATATACGACGGGAAACCATAAAAATTCTAGAAGAATCCAAAGGCAAAATCTCAGACATATGCCGAAGCAATTTCTTCTCTGATACAGCTCCTATGGCACTTGAACCTAAAGAGAAAATGAACAAATGGGACTACATCAAAATAAAATGCTTCTGCACAGCAAATGAAACAAGCAACAAAACAACAAGAAAGCCCACTGCATGGGAGAACATATTTGCAATGTTTTCACTGATAAGGGTTTAATCTCCAACATTTATAGGGAACTCATACAACTTAACAAAAGGAAGATAAACAATCCAATCAAAAAATGGGCAAAGGATCTAAATAGACACCTCTCAAAAGAGGACATTCAGAAGGCCAAGAGACATATGAAAACATGCTCAAAGTGAGTAATCATCTAAGAAATGCAAATCAAAACAACAATGAGGTACCATCTCACACCTGTCAGAATGGCTATCATCAACAAATCAACAAACGACAAGTGCTGGAGAGGATGTGGAGAAAAAGGAACACTCGTGCACTGCTGGTGGGAATGCAGACTGGTGCAGCCACTATGGAAGACAGTATGGAGTTTCCTCAAAAAAATAAAAATGGAACTCCCATTTTACCCTGTGATCACACTTCTAGGAATATATCCCAAGAAGCCAGAAACACCAATCAGAAAGGATATATGCACCCCTATGTTCATAGCAGCACAATTCACCATAGCTAAGATCTGGAAACAGCTTAAGTGTCCATCAGTAGATGAATGGATTAGAAAACCGTGGTACATCTACATGATGGAATACTATGCTGCTGTAAAAAAGAGGAACTCTTACCATTTGCAACAGCATGGATGGAACTGGAGAGCATTATGCTAAGTGAAATAAGCCAGTCACTGAAGGAAAAATACCACATCATCTCACTCATTTCTGGATAATAAAGACCATTATAAACTTATGAACAAAAATAGATACAAAGGCAGAGCAGCCTCGAACAGACTGTCAAACTACAGCAGGAAGGCCAGGGAGGGTTGGGGGGCAGGAGGGGAGGGTAAGAGATCAACCAAAAGACTTGTATGCATGCATATAAGCATAACCAATGGACATATTGACAGTGGGGGGTAGGGGAGGCCAGGGGATTGTCAAGGGGGTGAAAAAAAGAAGACATATGTAATACTCTTTATAATACTTTAAGCAATAAAACAATTAAATATATATATTGATTTCGAAGAGGAAGAAAGAGGAGAGAGAGATGGAACATCAATGATAAAAGAGAATCATTGATTGGCTGCCTCCTGCACACCCCCTACTGGGGATCGAGCCTGCCACCCAGACATGTGCCCTTGGCTGGAATCGAACCTGGGACCCTTCAGTCCACCGAGGCTCTATCCACTGAGCCAAACCAGCTAGGGCATAATTCATTTTAGATGTATGCTAGAGCTATGATTCTCAACAAGAAGACATTTGCCCCACTGGGAAAAATGTCTGGAGTCATTATTTTTTCCCAAAAGTAAGGGATACTACTGACTTTTAGCGAGTAGAAGCCAGGGATACTGCTAAATATCCCATAAAGTCTAGGACAGCCACCCATAACAACGAATTACCTTCCACAAAATTTCAATAGTGTCTGGCTGAAGAACTTACCCAAAAAATACTGTCAACTCTTAAATTTATTTTTCACATATTTAAAATATATTCTTGATTTCTTTATACTGTAGTTTAGGTTCCTTAGTACTATGTTCTAGTTCTTTCATTTATTCTGTTTTCATTCATTTGAGTTTTGGTCATACTTCTTTGTTTCTTTGCCTGTCCACTAATTTTTGTTGTTCTTGATGAATTCTGAACATTTATACAGTTAGGTGTTTTTTTAAAATTTACTTCAGTACATTGTTTTATTTCCAACATTTTTTATTGTATTTTTTTCATACTTAATTTCTATTTCTGCTTTAATTTTTTATCATTTTACCTCCCCAATACTTTTCTTGGTGTCTTTTAATTGAAGCTTTTTCATTTATCTCCTTACACTTCTAAAAATACTTATGCAAAGTCATTATTATACTGTTTCATCACACTATTTTTACTTGAAATGTTTACCTCCATTAGAAATTTATGGCTATCTTATTTTTATTAAATATTTCTATAGTTTTTAGAATTTAGGTTTTCAGTTTCAGTTTTCAGATTCAGGCACTGGATCAGTCTGTGCCTTGACCAGTTTTTGGTCATGCGATTGTATCTGAATTTTTTAGGTCTAGAACTTGTTAAAAAAAAATTTAAGGGAGTATCTAGTACTGTTTCCTTATCTTCCAGCCTCTGGCTTCAAACCTCGCTCTGGCCAACCATGTGATATAAAGAATATTTTGTTTTGTTTCACCCACTGGAGTCAATGTCTGGCTACCACTACAAACAGGCTCGTGGCTTTAATCTTGCTGTTTTGATTCTCTCTTCTGTGGTTTTCCTTCTCTTTTTTTGAAACTGGTTTTGTCTTTTTCTTTTTAATCTCTGTTTTGTTTATAATGGCTATGTGTTTGAAACTGATAGAATACTTCAGAATAAGAACATACCATATTATTGGGCCAGAAGACTTAAAAAAATTTTTTAATGCCAATTATTCCTTTCAATATTCAATACATTCATGAAAGTGCATTCTTTCTGATTTAAGCTTCAATACTCTCATTGTCTCTATAGCTTTTTTTCTTTTCTTTAAAATTAAATTTATTGGGATGACATTGGTTAATACAATTATATAGGTTTCAAGTGTACAATTCTATGATACATCATCTGTACATTGCATTGACACACCCAATGTCAAATCTTCTTCTGATACCATATATTTGACCTCCTTACTCTTTACTACTCCCTCACCTTCATTCCTTCTCATAACCACCATACTAATGTCTGTGTCTGAGTCACTGCTTATTTGTTGTTTTCAGTTTTATATATCACATATGAGTGAAATCATATGGTTTGTGACTTTTTCTTTCTGTCTTATTCCACTTAGCATGATGTCCTCAATATCCATCCATGTTGTTTCAAATGGCAGTATTTCATCTTTTCTGTTGGCTGAGTAGTATTCCATTGTATATATGTATTACATCTTTATCCAATTATATATCAAAGGACACTTCAGTTGTTTCCATGTCTCATACACCGTGAATAATGCTACAGTGAACATAGAGGTGCATATCTTTGTGAATAAATGTTTTCAAATTTTTCAGATAAATAGGAGAAGGGTAGCTGGGTCATATGGTAACTCTATTTTTAATTTTTTGAGCAACATCCATACTGGTTTCCATAGTGGCTGTACCAGTTTGCATTCCCACCAGTAGTGAAAGAGGGTTCCCTTTTCTCTACAACCTCTTTAACACTTGTTATTACTTGTCTTGCTGATAATAGCCATTCTAACAGATGTGAGGTGGCATTTCATTGTAGTTTTGATTTGCATTTTCCTAATAGCTAGTGAAGTTGATTATCCTATCTAATAAAAGAAAAACATAGTAATTAGTGTACGCCGACTACCCTTCCCATTGGCTAATCAGCGAGATATGCAAATTAACTGCCAGCCAAGATGGCGGCCAGCAGCCAGGCAGCTTGAAGCTAACATGAGGCTTGCTTGCTTCAGTGACGGAGGACTCCAATGTTCCCCGCCTGCCTTCCGGCCTCTGAGCTTGCAGTTTGAAACATTGTTACAAATATAGAAGCTAAACAAAACCCCAGAAACCTGCTTTCAGCCCGCCAGATCTCAGAGCTGGAGTTGATACAGTGTTTCGATTATAGAACCCAAACAAACCAGATACCTGCTTTCAGCAGCAGAGGCCTCAGAGCTGGAGCCAAGCCTCAGAGCTAAAGCCCAGAATAAAAAGAAAAAGAAAAAAAGGAGCAGTTGGGAGCTTCTGTCACCCGCCAGTCTGAAAACAGTCCTCAGCCCTTCACCCAGATTGGCCAGGCACCCCAGTGGGGACCCCCACACTGAAGGTGTGTGACCAGCTGCAAACAGCCATAATCCCCTCACCCAGGCGGGCCTGGCACCCAAGCTGGACCCCCACCCTGATCCAGGACACCCTTCAGGGAAAACCAGCTGGCCTCCGCCCATGCACCACGCCTCTATCCTATATAGTAAAAGGGTAATATGCCTCCCAGCACCGGGATCACCGGAGCTGAGAGGCCTCCTGGCACCGGGATCAGTGTGACAGGGGGCAGTGCCTAAACCCCCTGATCGCCCTGCGGCTCTGTGTGTGACAAGGTGTGGCCCCCCAACCCCCTGATCGGCCTTGCTCTGTGTGAGAGCGTGCGGCGCCCCAACGCCCACCCAACGGGCCCTGCTCTGTGTGTGACAGGGTAGAGCCATAACCTCCCCATCGGCCCTGCCCTGAGTGTGACAGTGGCAGCACCCCAACCCCCTGATCGGCCCTGCTCTGTGGGTGATAGAGGGTGGCGCCCCAACCCCGTGATCCGCCCTGCTCTGTGCATGACACGGGGGAGCTCCCCAACCCCCTGATGGGCCCTGCTCTGTGCATGACAGGGGGGAGCTCCCCAAGCCCCTGATGGGCCCTGCTCTGTGCATGACAGGGTACAGAGCCCCAACCCCCCTGATGGGCCCTGCTCTGTGAGTGACAGGGGGCAGCACCCCAACCCCCTGATTGGTCCTGCTCTGTGTGTGACAGGGGTGACACCGCAACCTCCCCATCGACCCTGCCTTGAGTGTGACAGGGGGCGGTGCCCCAACCCTCCAATTGGCCCTACCCTGAGCGTGACTGAGGGTGGCATCGCAACCTCCAGATCCGCCCTGCTCTGTGCATGACAGGGGGCGGCACCCCCACTCCCCAATCGGCCCTGCTCTGAGCCTGACCAGGGCTGTACCTAGGGATTGGGCCTGCCCTCTGCCACCTGGGAGCAGGCCTAAGCCAGCAGGGCGTTATCTCCCAAGGGGTCCCAGACTGCGAGAGGGCACAGGCCGGGCTGAGGGACCGCCCCCCCCCCCCCCCGAGTGTACAAATTTTTGTGCACCGGGCCTCTAGTCTTTTTATATATCTTTTGGCCATTTGTATGTTTTCTTGGAAGAAGTGTCTGTTAAGGTGCTCTGACTATTTTCAAATTGGATTGTTTGTTTGGTGTTGAGTTGTATGAGTTCTTTAGTTTTTAAAATATATTAATCTTAAGTCTGTCTTATCAAGTCTTTTCAAAATCTGCTATTTTCACTGTAATAATTCTTCATGTTTATTTCTTATCTTTTCAACCAGATTGTGAGTTTCTTAAGTGCAATGATTCTATATTTGATGTTGTTTATGACTCGACAGTGCATAAATAAGGTTTTGAATAGAATAAATGCTCTCTATATTTTTGTTGTTCTGATCATTCTACATAAAACATAATAATTCTACATGATTATTCTTCATAAGTTTGCAGCCACTTACCTTAGTGAATTCTACTTAGGGGAACCACTTGATCAGGATATACCCTCTAAATGTGGAGAAATGGGCATTTTGGTGTTAGAAGTAAGATAACCTAACATGAGTTTTCTTTCTTTTTTAAAAAAAATATATTTTATTGATTTTTTACAGAGAGGAAGGGAGAGGGATAGAGAGTTAGACACATCGATGAGAGAGAAACATCGATCAGCTGCCTCCTGCACACTCTCCACTGAGAATGTGCCCACAACCAAGGTACATGCCCTTGACCGGAATCGAACCTGGGACCCTTGAGTCCGAAGGCCGATGGTCTATCCATTGAGCTAAACCGGTTAGGGCTCATGAGTTTTCTTTTGATTAAATCCTGAGTTACTATTTGTAACCTTCTATGAAGTGAATTTGCAATGAATCCTGAAACCATGTAGTATTTGACTTGGAAGGAATTCATAAGGCTTTTATTCTGGACTAATCTATCAGTGAGATTGTGTTAGACTGGTAGAAACAGAAACTCAAAAATTGTTTTAAACAAATAACAGTGGGGTTTTTTTTGTTGTTTGTTTTTTCATGTAAGAAGTGAGATGTATGGCCAGAGGTACG
The DNA here is from genome assembly GCF_014108235.1 of Myotis myotis. NCBI lineage: Eukaryota > Metazoa > Chordata > Mammalia > Chiroptera > Vespertilionidae > Myotis > Myotis myotis. The sequence goes on from NW_023416313.1 coordinate 120,145,111, forward strand.
CAGTACAGCCCAGATTGATTTGATAGCTCATAGGACTCAGCTTCTTGTATGAACCTGTTTTTCCAACTTGGTTTGTTGTATTCTTTCTTGATGGTGTTAAAGAGGTTGCTACACTACTTGCTAGTCTTGATAACTTCCAAATGGAATTGAGAAGGAAGGGAAAATGGTGAAAGGTCCATGTCAATTCTCCCATTTGATTACAACAATAAACATTTCTAAAAGTACCACCCAGAGACTTCTACTGAAATTTCATTGTCCAGCACTGGTCATGGTGAGCCAAGGGAAAAAAGTATTTTTAACTGGACAAATTGCCACTCTATAAAAATGAAGAGTTAATTGATAAGGATGAAAGCAAAATCAATAATAAGTAGGCAAATTGCAGTGTGTGGCCAATCCCTACCATTTATTTTATAGATATGATACCTCTAAAGGAATTTTAAGGAGTTTTTCCAACTGATGATGAAAAGGATGGATTATAGATGAGTGAGACTGTAGGTAGGTATTTCTGAGAGGGATGTTCATAGCATTGCAGACTTACTTTAAGAAATAAATTATCTAACCCTATAATCACTGATGAACCCAAGCAAGAAATTATTCTTGAGATTCCAAGATGACAGTGGATTAAGGGTAAGCTACACTGACATTCTCCCGGGACCAAACTAGAATTACTACTCAAATATAGAATAACCAACTGAAGAATAGCTGGAGAGAACCTTTATACCCAAGGATGGAAAGAGAAGGCCACATCGAGACTAGTAGGAAGTGTTGAGGTGCAAGAGGACTAATGGGCTCCCACAGGAATCAGCTGAAGTTCTGGATGGATATCTCAGCTGTGGGAAGTTCCCCCTGAGAAGCCTGGGATATAAACCCTAAGCTGGATTCCACAGCCCAGCATAACAGTACTGGGAAATATACCACATAAAACCTGGCTGTGAAAAGCACTAGGGGTTCTGTCTGGCAGGGAGAGACAGCTAGAAATCCAGGCACCTCCTTAAAGGGCCAACACACTAATTTTGTTTGCAGCCACTTACCTTGGGATCCACCAGTGGGAAGTCAGAGTGGAATAGAGCTGCATGAGGGTAGCCTGGGTTTGGTGGCTTGAGGGAGAAAGCTGAAATTACAGCTGCAAGGATCCCTGTGCTGAGTCATTTCCCTATACAGCAGAAGCTACTTTTCACAGGCAGACCTTTCCCATCAATGAAGCTTTAGCCTGAGTAGAAGTAATTGCCCCTCCCATTGGAAACTCACTTGTCCCACATCCCACCCACCATATAGAGTTTATATCCAGCAAAGCTCTACAGCCTGAGGCTCATTAAGTGACTGAAACTAACAATCAGGAAGAAATAAAAAACTACCTGAAAACAAATGAAAATGAATACACACAAACCCCAAATCTATGAGATACAGAGAAAACAGTTCTGAGAGGGATGTTCATAGCTTTATAGGCTTACTTCAAGAAATAAGAAAAAGCTCAAATAAATGATCTAATCCTACAACTAAAAGAATTAGAAAGAGAAAAACAAGAAAGGCCCAGAGTAAGCAGAAGGAAGAAAGTAATAAAGTTCAGAGCAGAAATAAATGACATACTAGTAGAACCTAAAAAACAAACAAACAAACACACAACACAAAAAACCAATCAAACCAAGATCATGTTCTTTGAAAATATAAGAAAGATTGACATACCTCCAATCAGACTCATCAGAGAAAAAAGGAGAGGATCCCAATAAATAAAATCAGAAATGAAAATGGCAAAGTAACAACCGACACCACAGAAATACGAAGGATTATAAGAAAATACTATGAGCGACCATATGCCAAAATATTGGACAACCTGGGTGAAATGGAAAAATTCCTGGAAACATACAATCTTCAAAAATTCAATCAGGGATATTCAGAAAACCTGAATAGGCAGACAGCAGGTAATGAAATTGAAAGTAGTATAATAAAAAGAAAAAACCTCCCAGCAAACAAAAGTCCTGGACTGGATGGCTTCACAGGGGAGTTTTACCGAACATTCAAAGAACTAACATCTATACTCCTTAAACTATTCCAAAAAATTAAAGTGGAAGAAACACTTCCAAGCTCTTTTCACAAGGCCAGCATTATCGTAATTACAAAATCAGATAAAGACACTACAAAGAAGGAAAATTGCAGGTCAACATTACTGATGAATATAGATCCTAAAATCCTCAATAAGATGTTAGGAAATTAGATCTAGCAATATGTTAAAAAAAGATCATACATCATGACCATGTGGGATTTACTCCTGGGATGCAAGGCTGGTGCAATATTCTCAAATAAAAAAATGTGACACATTACATAAACAAAATGAAAGATAAAACTGATATGATCATATCAATATATGTAGAAAAAGCATTTGACAAAATCCAACAACGATTTTTGGTAAAAACTCTCAGCAAAGTGGAACAAGAGGGATAATACCTCAACATAATAAAGGCCATATATGACAAACCTACAGCCAATATCATACTCAATGGGCAAAAACTAAAACCATTCCCCCTAAAAACAGGAACAAAATAGGGATGTCTGTTTTCACCACTCTTATTCAACATAGTACTGGAAGTGCTAGCTATAGCAATCAGACAAGAAGAAAACATAAAATAACCCAAATTGTAAAGGAGGAAGTAAAACTCTCATTATTCACAGATGACAAGATATTGTATATAGAAAACCTTAGAGACTCCACCAAAAAAACTACTAGATCTAATGTTTGGGAGTATAGCAGCATACAAAATTAGCATCCAGATATTGATGGCATTTTTATACACGAATAAAAAACCTTATAGAAAGAGAAACTAAAAAACACACTCCCATTTACCATTGTAAAAAAAAAAAAAGTGTTATACTTAGGAATTTATATGCGTACAAGAGGCCCGATGCATAAAAATTCGTGCAAGAGTAGGCCTTCCTTCCCCCAGCTACAGGCACAGGCTTCCCTCCAGCAACCAGGATCCGGGCTTCCTTCCTCCTGCCGCCATCAGGCACCCAGAACCTGGCTGGCTTCCCTCTGGCCCTGGCTTCGTCAGGAGGGACGTCCAGAATGACGTCCATTCTAATTAGCATATTAAGCTTTTATTATTATAGATATGGACATAGACAATAGTGTGGTTCTGAAGGCCTGGGGTTGAGTGGGGGTTGGGTGGAGGTGGGAAGTGGGGGCAAAATAGGGGACATCTATAACACTGTCTAAACCAGGGGTGGGCAAACTTTTTGACTCGAGGGCCACAATGGGTTCTTAAACTGGACCAGAGGGCCGGAACAAAAGCATGGATGGAGTGTTTGTGTGAACTAATATAAATTCCAAGTAAACATCATTACAGAAAAGGGTACGGTCTTTTTTTTTTTTTTAGTTTTATTCATTTCAAACGGGCCGGATCCAGCCCGCGGGCCGTAGTTTGCCCACGGCTGGTCTAAACTAAAAAAAAAATTCAAAAAAATTAAAGTGTTTCATGATAAAATTGTAATTGGTATGGAAGTAAAACATCAGGAGGTCAAAATACATTGACTTGGTCACTGGGAATTCTTGATTCCTCAGGCCACATGATGAGTTCAGGTATGAGTGTATAACCTACTCTGGTTAATTAGAGCCCTGCCAGACTCATTGTAGAGCTATACAAGAGTCATAATCTCTATCTTATAATTACTATCTTTAAGCCTAAAATTGCAGATGATTGTCTTAAGGGAATTAAACCAACAGAAGAAAACCAGCAAACTGAAAGATCATGTCTTGATGACATTGTTTGACCGTCTAGACTCCACTATACCTGAAGTCAGGTGCTCCTCCAGCTGCCTTCTTACTTACCCACACCAATAAAATTTTCTGTGCTGAGGTTAGCTGGACTTGGTTTCTGATACTTACAACATAAAGAATACTGTTATATAGTGACCAGGGAACATAAGAATCTCTAGCATTTTTGTGCATGCTCAATGCTCAAATAAATATTACCTATGATTCTCAAATAAGGAGGAAAGAAGCAGGGCAGGACTTTGGCTGCTGCCTTGCACAAATTCAGATAGTGCTATTCACCCAGAAGATAGTTTGAAGGCCTCTGTAGATGTGCAGCAGTACTTCTGGGAATTGTTAGGGTAGAAAGGGGGCACTGTATAAAAAACTCCACTCTCTTTCACATAGATAATTTTGATCAGTTCCAGCAATCCTGTGGTGACTTCTTATTCTGGAGATACATAAAGACTAGGAGTGGGGCGGCCCTTTGGGTCAGGCAGAAGTGGAGGAAAGTTAGTGCAGTACATAGATAAGCAGCAGCCACTGAGCAGGGCTAATTTTCTGGTCCTGAATTCTGGTGTTTGTTGGCTGTATTATGATTTTTGTAAAAAGTAGATTGAGTGGCATTTCTATTTTGTATTAACTGGGTGCCTAGAGAACTTCTATGGATCTGAATTTCACAATTCTTACCCAAACAAGTTAAGTTTCTTTTAAATGACTGAGATTCTAATTCCTCTCCATCTCTAGGAAACCCCACATGCATCTGCATACTCCTGTTGTTACTTGCATGGAATCCCTTTTGCTATAACCAAGGAGAGACTAGGGCCTAACCATTGAAAAAGAAAGGTTAATTTATTAGAAACTGGTCTGAAGAAACAACTGCTGATAGACCCACTCATATAACACTTGCTCTCTGGGAGTTTTCATCCAGTGAAGGAACCAAGACTTGAATTGCATGAATAGCTAACTGATACTGAAGAGTTCAGGAAAAGAACAAGATTGAGGGAGAAAGCCAGCAAGGAACCCAATGTCACTGTGAATGAGCTGAGATGCAGCAGTGAGTGCTGGAGGAATGCAGGGTCAGAGATGAGATCACTTCCAGGCAGGGAAGCCTGGAGGGCTGGGAGAAATCACTTAGTCACTGTAAGTCTCTTGCAAACATTTAACAGTCTAGGCAGGTGCAAAAAGTATTTATTATTCAAATTAAATAATGTATTCACAAGGGGGATTATGATTTTTTTTTTTTTAGGCTGGCTAGTCAACAAAAGAGGAGTAAAATCCTTGAAAATATTGCCTCTGTTTTGTGATATCTGTAGTGTGTCTTCAAATTCACTTCCTGGGTCTGGATTTGCCATTTTTCTCCCACTCTGCTCTCCTCTCTGGTGCAAATGATGGGAACCTCTCTATGCTATCCTTTGCTCCAAAAGTGGGAAAAGCACACAGAAACAACTTGATAGCATATTACTCTTGAATTATTAATCAGTACCCAGGCTTCTAAGCTGATAGTGCACTGATTATTCTCCTTCAGGGGAGTTATGGATCTCTGTACAGCAATTGTTAACCAGAACAGGAAGACTGGAATTGGAAGAAACTGAAATTTGTTTCTTCTGAACACAACCTCTCTGGTAGCCTGATAATTAAAAAAAAGCATCTGTTAGAGATGGTGTAGTCTGCCTGTGTTTTGCTCATTAATTAGTTTTCTGGCTGAGGGGAAAATGATTTAATTTATACTCATAATTAGGAAATTGATTTCACAATAGCTATAGTTAAAGTTGTTAGGTCACCAAAGGAGGAACCCACAAGGCCAGAATAGGGAGAGATTACGAATTTATTTGATCATCTGCACACCAGGTGGCTGAGCCTGGATGGCTCCAGCCCCCAGTGACAGGAGTCAGTGGCTTTTAAAGGACTTTTGGCGGGCTTTTTCTGGGCAGAGAATTTTCTCTGTGCAGGTCCAGATTCTGGGAAGTCCGGAGGGGAGAGATAATGGTCTTAGCAAGTGGATTGTGGACTAGACAAATGGAATGTCCATTGTGAAGTAGCCCAAAGGTCAGTTCCCAGGGGAGGGGCTATTGATTCAATTATTTGATCAGACCTAACAAAAGTCTTAAGTTATTCACTTCAAATATGCATCTTCTTTTTTCCTCTCTAAATACTGGGTAGAACTAGTATATTTATGTTTTCTCATTGGCTTAAAATGATAATTAAGGAATAAAAGGCACAGACTTGAGCTATTTGTAATTAGACCATCAGGATAATGGATGTGTTTGACTTACATATCCCAGACTATTTGGAGGTCCAAAATAAGAGATTAGAGGGGAAGAGTGTGCTCAAATCCAGTTCTACTATGAACCAGGACATCCTTACGACAACGAAAATTGATAGAAAATGAAGGTGGCTGTAAAAATTAATCAGTCATCTTAGGTATTGTGAATATAACTAGGAGCATAGAACAACAGTGCTGTCTTCAGAAAGTTATGATTGGGTAAAAGACTTAACACACTTGTGAACAGGCACCTGAAGCACAGACCAGAACAAGATGTGGCAAATGTGAAATTGTCACATCTTTTGAGTAACTACCCTATGCAGCACTCCTGGTTGGCACAAAGGAGGCAACCCCATCCTCAAAGTGTTGATAAACAGCATGTGAGGAAGGAGCATATGAAAATGTAAATGACAGAATGTATCCCAGTACTTAATGCTATTGAGCAGGCCAGATTAAAAGCTATCAGAATTCCAAGGAGGGGGAGGGGCAGAGGGCCAGACATTAACATAGTACAATTGGTCAAGATTTCATTGAAGAGGTAGCATTTGCATTTGAAGCTAATTCTTGAGATGAAAGTATAATTTAATGATGCAGAAAACATAGGATTTAGAGAGTCATGGGCAGGTGATCTCTGAGGGTGAATTGGAATTCAGGAGCACCAGGCTCTACCCCCTGTATCATCAATAATTTGTGGGTTCCCCCTTTTATGACAGTAGCTAAAAAGATGTGATACAGACTAACATGGCTGGTGATACTTGGTGAAGCTGAGAAAATCTGATGGATTTTGGATAATAACAGAAGGCAGGTATTATATGACTTATTTCTTAGAGGCCTCTGTTAGACAGTCACTGAATCAGTTATGTTTGGGTTTTTTTGTGAAAAATAAGGATTAAGCTATTTTTAAAAATGTCCTGGCAACTCATATAATTTATCACCAAAAGGACAAACAATCTGATTAAAAATGGGCAGAGCATCTGAATAAATATTTCTTCAAGAGGACATATAGCTGGCCAAAAGACATATGAAAAGATGCTCAATGTTACTAATGTTAGGTTTGATCGAACAAGTGAATTAATAACCCCTCCCCTGGGAACTGACCTTTAGGCCACTTCACAATGGACATTGCACTTGCCTAGACCATAATCCACTTGCTAAGACCATTATCTCTCCCCTCCAGACTTTCCAGAATCCGGACCTGCACAGAGAATTCTCTGCCCAGAAAAAGCTTGCCAAAAGCTCTTTAATCGATCAGACCATCAAACTCAGAGGGAAGGTAGGGGAGAGTGGGGGAGAGATCAACCAAAGGACTTAAATGCAAGCATATAGGCCTAACCAATGGACACAGACAACAGGGGAGTGAGGGCATGAGTGGGGCGGGGATGGGAGGTAATGTGGGGATAAGGACACATATGTAATAACTTAATCAATAAAAAATTAAAACAAAAGAAAAGCTCTTTAAAAACTGTAGACTGCTGTCACTGGGGTGCTGGAGCCATGTAGGCTCAGCCACCTGGTGTGCGAATGATTGAATAAATTCATAATCCCTCACCATTCTGTCCTCCTGCATTCCTCCTTCAGGAATTCTAACAACTAATAATCAGGAAAATACAAATTAAAACCATGATTTGATATCATTTCACACCTGTCATGATGGCTATCATCAATAAGTCAACAAACAAAAAGTGCTGGTGAGGATGTGGAGAAAAGGGAACCCTCCTGCTCTGTTGGTGTGGATATAGACTGGTGCAACCACAGTGGAAAACAATAAGAAAGATCCTAAAAAAAAATTAAAAAGAGATCTACCAGATGACCCCACAATCCCACTTTTAGTTATTTATCCAAAGAAATCGAAAAGATGAATTTGAAGACATTTTCACCTATGTTCATTGCAGCATCATTTACAATAGCCAAGATATGGAAGCAACATCAGTATCACTTGATAGATGATTGGATAAAGAAGAGGTGTTAGATATACACAATGGAATATTACTTGGCCATAAAAAACAATGAAACTTTACCATTTATGACTACCTGGATGCACCTAGAAGGTATTGGCTGAGTAAAATACCAAGGATTTCACTTACATGTGAAATATAAAAAACAAAATAAATGAACAAACAAAATAGAAACAAACTTATAGATACAGAGAACAAACAATGGTTGCCAGAGGGGAGGGGATTTGGGGCTTAGGTAAAACAGTTGAAGGAATTAAGAACTATGAATTGGTAGTTACAAAATAGTCACAGGGATTAAAGTACAGCATAGGAATATAATCCATAATGTTGTAATAATTATGTATTGTGCCAGGTGGGTGCTGAATATATGGGGGAAACCAATTCAAAAAGTATATGATTATCTAACCACTATGCTGTACACCTGAAACTATTATAATATTGACTGTCAGCTGTTACTGAAAATTAAAAAAAATTTAAAAAAAGAATAAAGCTGGAAAAATAAATTAAAATTTAAAAACATCTTAGCAAATACAGAGTGGGCTGGCCAATTTCTGACATAACTTGTGGAAGATTTTAATACTCAAGGTCATGCAAAAACCCCCTGGATGCAGCAACTTAATTTTTCAAGCAATTAACAGGTACCAATTAATTGATATGGAAATAAATCATCAATGAGAATAGGAATCATACCTGAGGTCACACTGTTTGCTGAAAGCAAAAAGAAATATGCCACAGGGGGAGGAGGAGCCAATTTAGGTGAAATAAACTCACTTTGGCAGGAAATTCATCATCTTGAAGTTTGGTAACACTGCCCCAGCATAACAGCTAGTAAGTGGTGTGGGTATTAAGCCACATTACTTTGGGTCTTTTTGTAATTGGGAAATGACCCCCTCATCCTCTAAATCTGTAGGACTTGACTCCCAGGATGGCTAAGGTAGATCAGGCATCTGTCCTGTCAGTCAATCCCCAGTGCCTCAAGTCCACTTTTAAAAAAGAAAGGAGCCCCATATCTGACAACATACTGGTAGACTTCACAGAGATACTGAAAAAAAGGGACATGCCCTATCCCACCTCCATCCCACTCCAAATGCCAATCAGCAGTCAGGAAACGCATTTTGTTAAAAAAAAAAATGCTCCCTGCCTTGGATTTTGTTTCATAATCATCAAATTCCACCACACATAGAAGCAAAGAACACTTCACCAAGGGCCCCGAGAGCAGAGAATAGACAAGGGAGATATAAGGCAAATCTCTTAACTTTATGTTCCAATGTGCTTTGGAGGAAAGACACTGGAAAATTTGAGAATGAACACAATGAGCAAGCTATTCCTTTCTTGAGTAGGCAAGTCATTACTTTTTCTTTAAAAAAAAAAAAGGAATTTAAAGATATTTTTAAAAGAAAGGCCAAACTACCTCAAAATATTTTTCTCAAATATGCAGAGATTTTGTTGGAAAGAGAGCAGCCATATGATGGTTTAAGGTGAATAAGTTATGTGAAGGAGTTGTTAAATAGAGTATACTAATACAAATTTAAAATTAGAATGGCTAGGTGATTGGAAGGAGTGGTATTAGGGAAAAGAAGTTTCTACAAATCAGATTACTACCCTTTACTGAAGGCTGTTGCCATTTTCTGTTGAAGATTTGATGAGTTGGGTGGATTTCCATTTCTAGTGGGTTTTGTAGGCATTTTCTCCTTTTTGTATGGAGAGATCTAATTTCTTCCATGTCTACTCTATGTACTCTACTCAGATCCTGGGCTTCTCATTCTGAATTGTTTCCAAAGCATAGAGTGCTTTATAGGATTGTTAGAGTTATTAAGTAGTGAGCAAAATTCTGGCATTTGGCGGGGGTCTTGTCCAGCATCTAGAAGGGTTCAGGAATCTGGAGAAGGGCTGGGGTAAATTATTAAAGAGTCTAGGGATGAACCATAATTTTGGAAGGCATTTTGGGGAGCCAGAGAAGACTTAGCTAAAGAAACCAAGTCCTCCTGTCTCTCTGGAGGACTTGGTTTCTTTAGCTTTTTATTAACACAATTTATCCCAAGGCAAGGTAGATATACACATCAAAGGCCAAGGTTTAGTACACAGAAGCATTGTTGGATTGGGGGAACTGCCTACGGCTGTTCCTGTGTTTGGCCAGAAGGAGGCAATAACATGTAGATTGAAATGCCATCAGCTGTCTGGCAGCAAGCAATCATTTTATGCATCCTTTTCAGGTTTGGGGAAATGCCTTCAGCCATTCCAGATGATCAGCCCTGCTGACATGCTGGAATTAGCTTCCATCAGGCATTCTAATTTTTAAAAGGCTATGATTATCATTAATACTGTTTTCTTTGTTTTGCAGAGTTCATCCAAACAATAATAAAAGAGCAATCCTATATAATAAAGTGCTAATATGTTAATTAGACCAAACAGCGGAACAACCTTCTGGAATGACCTTCCTGAATGACCTTCCAGAATGACCAGTGGGCGGGGGTGGCGGCACCATGAGGCAGCTGGGGCCATGAGTGCCAAGGCAGCCAGGGATGCGAATGCCTACTCTTACACAAATTTTATACATCAGGCCTCTAGTTAGAAATATAAAATTATGGAAACTCTTAAACCAATACAAGGTCATTAAACTTGGCAAGAATTGCTATATTCAAAATTTTTATCTCATTCCTTAAGTTTTTATTGCATTTTAAGAAAACAGTAATTACATAAATTTTAATACAAATGATGTTTGGCTAAATCTTAACTTGTATTTATTTGGGGAAAAGACAAAAATCTTGTGAACTGATGACAGAGAAGTAAACTGAATTTTTAAAAATCATCTTTTTAATATATACCATCCAGTGAGTTTTTTTTTATTATTATTCACAGAATTGTGTGACCATTACCACTAATTTTAGAACATCTTCCTTACCCCAATAAAGAAGCGCTGTATGCAAATCAGTCATTCTCTTTTCCTTCCGCTGCTCCAAGTCCTGGGAACCACTAATCTATAGATTTTCCTCCTGTAGACATTTCATGTAAACGTATCATATATATATATATATATATATATATATATATATATACATATATATATATATATATATATATATATATATGTCTTTTTGCATCTAGATTCTTTCACTTAGCACAATGTCTTCAAGGTTCATCCATGTTGCAACATGTATCAGTACTCCATTCCTTTCTATGACTGAATAATATTCCATTGTATGGACATACCACATTTTACTGATCTATTCCTCAGCTTTTGGGTTCTTTCCCCTTTTGGGCTATTATAAATAACTAGAGGCCCAGTGCATGAAATTCGTGCACTGAGGGGGGGGGGTTGTTCCTCAGCTCAGCCTGCACTCTCTCCAATTTGGGACCCCTCGAGATTGGGCCTAAACCAGCAGTCGGACATCCTTCCCACAATCCAGGACTGCTGGCTCCCAATCACTCACCTGCCTGCCTGATTGCCCCTAACTGCTTCTGCCTCCCAGCCTGATCACCCCTAATGACTCCCCTGCCAGCCTGGTCATCCCTAACTGCCCTCCCCCGCAGGCCTGGTTCCCTCAACTGCATTCCCCTGCAAGTTCAGTCACCCCCAAGTGCCCTCCCCTGCTGACCTGGTCCTCCCCAACTGCCCTTCCCTGCTGGCCTGTTTGCCCCCAGTTGCTCTCCCTTGCAGACCAACTTGTGGTGGCCATATTGTGATGACATGGTGTGGCCATCTTGTGACCACATAGGGGTGGCCATCTTGGGACCACATGGGGGTGGCCATCTTGTGCAAGGGCGTGATGGTCAATTTGCATATTACCTCTTCATTATATAGGATGCTGCTATGAACATTCCTATATAGTTTTTGTATGGATATATTTTCATTTCTCTTAGGCATATATCTAGAAGTAGAATTGCTGGGGCACATGTTAATTCTGTTTAACATTTTGAGGAACTTCCAGACTGTTTTCCAAGTGGCTGTGTCATTTTACATTCCAACCAGCAATTTATGAAGGTTCTAAATTTTTCACATCTTCCATTTATTATTGTCTGTCTTTTTTACTTTATCCATTTTTTTAAAAAATAATTGATTTGAGAGAGAGAGAGAGAGAGAGGCATAGATTTGCTGTTCCATTTATGAATACATTTGCTGACTCTTGTATTTCCCCTGACCAAGGATAGAATGATGCTCTAACCAACTGAGCTACCTGAACAGGGCTGACTTTAGCCATCTTAATAAATCCTTATAATCATAATAGAAAACTTATATAGTTCCTACTAAGTGCTAAGCACTGTTCTGAGGGTAATTTAATCCTCACAACACCCCTGTGAAGCAAGTTCTATCCCCATTTCACAGATAATGAAATTGCAGCACAGAGAGATAAAGTGAATTTGTTGGTCCCTCAGCTAATAGTTGTTAGAGCTAGGATTCAAATATGAATCATTCAGTTGTGGAGTCTGTGCTCTTCATGTTATTCTATTATCATATCATGATAATAAAAGTGTAATATGCTAATTAGACGGGACAGCTGAATGACCTTCTGGACGTCATTCCGAATGTCCTTTCTGACAAAGCCATGGTGGCGGGGGCTGAGGCAGAGGTGGTTAGGGGCAATCAGGCAGGCAGGCGAGCAGTTAGGGGTGATCAGGCAGGCAAGCAGAGGAGTTAGAGGCAATCAGGCAGGCATGGAGAGTGGTTAGGGGTGTTCAGGCAGGAAGGTGAGCAGTTAGGAGTGATCAGGCAGGCAGGCAGGCAGAGGCAGTTAGGGGTGATCAGGGAGGCAGGGAGAGAGGTTAGGGGTGATCAGGCAGGCAGGCAGAGTGAGTGGTTAGGAGCCAGCAGTCCCAGTGTGCAAGAGGGATGTCTGACTTCCGGTTTAGTCTTGTAGGGTTCAGGCCCAAACCAGCAGTTGGACATGCCCCGAGGAGTCCCAGATTGTAAGAGGGTGCAGGCCAGGCTGAGGGACCCCCCCCTCCTGTGCACAGATATCATGCACCAGGCCTCTAGTATTCTTAAAATGTGCTTACTATGTATCTCTCTTTTTTAAAAAAATCATTATTTAACATTTTAAAAATAAACTTTTTATTCTTGACAGTATTACAAATATCTCCCTTTTTTCTCTTTCCCCCTCATGCTCTCAGCCCCTACCCACCCCCATGTGTTCACTACCCTGTTACCCCTGTCTATGGGCTATACCTATCCGATCTAATAAAAGAAAAACAGGGTAATTAGCCATACATCCGCTACCCTTCCCATTGGCTAATCAGGGCTATATGCAAATTAACAGCCAGCCAAGATGGCAGCCGGCAGCCAGGCAGCTTGAAGCTAACATGAGGCTTGCTTGCTTCAGTGACGGAGGACTCCAACGTTCCCCGCCTGCCGCTGCCGGCCTCTGAGCTTGCAGTTTGAAACATTGTTACAAATGTAGAAGCTAAACAAAACCCCAGAAACCTGCTTTCAGCAAGCTGGGATCTCAAAGCTGGAGTTGAAACAGTGTTTCTATTATAGAACCCAAACAAACCAGATACCTGCTTTCAGCAGCAGAGGCCTCAGAGCTGGAGCCAGAGCTAACACTGGCCCAGAATTTAAAAAAAAGAAAAGAAAAAAAGGAGCAGTTGGGAGCTTCAGTCACCCACCAGGCTGAAAACAGCCCTCAGCCCCTCACCCAGACTGGCCAGGCACCCCAGTGGGGACCCCCACTCTGAAGGGTGTGTGACCAGCTGCAAACAGCCATCAGCCCCTCACCCAGGGCTGGCCAGGCACCCCAGTGGGGACCCACACCCTGATCCAGGACACCCTTCATTGCAAACCAGCCAGCCCCCACCCGTGCACCAGGCCTCTATCCTATATAGTAAAAGGGTAATATGCCTCCCGGCACTGGGATCAGCGTGACAGGGCGCAGCGCCCAAACCCCCTGATCACCCTGTGGCTCTGTGTGTGACAGGGGACGGGGCCACAACCTCCCTATCGGCCCTGCTCTGTTCGTGACAGGGGAAGGTGCCCAACCCCCTGATCAGCCCTGCTCTGTGCCTGATAGGGGGGAGCTCCCCAACCCCCTGATCGCCCTGCAGCTCTGTGTGTGACAGGGTGCAGCACCCCAACGCCCCCCCCCCCACAGCCTCCCCATCGGCCCTGTCCTAAGTGGCGGCGCCCCAACCCCCTAATTGGCCCTGCTCTGTGGGTGACAGGGTAGAGTCATAACCTCCCCATCGGCCCTGCCCTGAGTGTGACAGGGTGCGGCACCCCAACCCCCTTATCCGCCCTGCTCTGTGTGTGACAGGGGGCAGTGCCCCAACTCCCCAATCGGCCCTGCTCTGTGTGTGACAGAGGGGAGCTCCCCAACCCCCTGATGGGCCCTGCTCTGTGCGTGACAGGGTACAGACCCCCAACCCCCCTGATGGGCCCTGCTCTGTGAGTGACAGGGGCAGCACCCCAACCCCCTGATTAGCCCTGCTCTGTGCGTGACAGGGGGTGGTGCCACAACCTCCCCATCAACCCTGTCTTGAGTGTGACAGGAGGCGGTGCCCCAACCCCTCAATCAGCCCTGCTCTGAGCCGGACCAGGGGCTGCACCTAGGGATTGGGCCTGCCCTCTGCCACCCAGGAGCAGGCCTAAGCCAGCAGGTTGTTATCTCCTGAGGGGTCCCAGACTGTAAGAGGGCACAGGCCAGGCTGAGGGACTCCCCTTTCCCCCTTACTGCACAAATTTTTGTGCACTGGGCCTCTAGTCTATACTATAATAAAAGAATACTCAAATTGTCCAGGATGCAGTCACCGTAACAGTAACGACCAAACAGCAGGCTGCATGGGGTGACCAGGCCGGCAGGGGGCCATTGGGGGCAACCAGGCCGGTGGGGAGGGGGAAGTTTGGGTCAACCAGGCCAGCAGAGGGGGACATTTGGGGGCGACAAGGCCAGCAAAGGGGCAGTAATGGGAAACCAGGCCAGTGGGAGGGGGGGCAGTTAGGGTGACCAGGCTGGCAGGGGAGGGCAGTTGGGGGCGACCAGGCGGGTAGGGGGGACAGTGGGGGTGACCAGGACATCAGTGGGGGCAGTTAGGGGTGATCAGGCTGGCAGGCAGAGGCAGTTAAGGGGTGATCAGCTGGACGGGGGCGCAGTTAGGGGCAATCAGGCAGGCAGGCAGGTGAGCAGTTAGGAGTCAGTGGTCCCGGATTATGAGAGGGTTTTTATGTATTTGGGTGTTCCTGTATTGGGTACATATATGTTTACCAGAGTTATATTCTCTTGTTGTATCCATCCTTTAATACTATGAAGTGGCCTTCCTTATCTCTTGTTATGGCCTTCACTTTGACAACTAACTTGTCAGATATAAAGGGTGTCCCAAAATACACGCAAGATTTGAATTTTATGCCATTTGTGCCATAAAGTGTTGCCAACGAAAAAAAAAGATAGCGTGACAACTGACAGTTCGGGGTCATTAAAAATGGAGTGCTACATGAAAGACCAATGCATTTTCATTGTTGAGCAATATTTTTAAAATAATGAAGGTTTGGCAGCTACAGTTCGCAATTTTCGTGCAAAATTTGGTCGGAATAGTGATTTAACTTCATCAACTGTAAAGAGATTAATTAAAAAATTTAGGGAGACTGGATCAATTAGTGGCCATCCTTCAACAAGTTGTTCAACACAAAACATCGAAGAGGTTCATGAGAGTGTTGTTGAGAGTCCAGGGACATCAATTTGGCACCGTGGTCAAGAATTGGACATTTCGAGAAGCTCTCTACAGCGTATTCTCACAAAAGATTTGCATCTTCATGCTTATAAAGTTCAATTGACTCAAGAACTGAAGCCTACTGACCATGCACAGTGAATAGAGTCCATTGAATGGATTATGGAACAACAAGTGGATGCTGATTTTTTTAACAAAATCATCTTCAGTGATGAGGCTCATTTTTATCTTGATGGCTTGGTTAATTGACAAAATTGTCACATTTGGGGTTCAGAAAATCCATGAGTGATTACTGAGAAACAAATGCATCCACAACGTGTCACTGTTTGGTGCAGATTTTGGCCTGGAGGCATCATCGGACCATTATTTTTCGAAAATGCGGCTGCTCAGGAAATAACAGTTAGTGGTGCTAGCTATCACGACATGATAATCCAGTTTTTTGTGCCTAAATTGCAAGATATGGATGTGGACGACATGTGGTTTCAACAAGATGGTGCCACATGCCATACAGCCTGAGAAACAATTCAATTACTGCATGAGTCATTTCCTGGTCGTGTAATTTCCCGTTTTGGTGATCAGAATTGGACGCCCAGATCATGTGATTTAATGCAGTTGGACTTATTTTGGGGGGTTTTTTTGAAGTCTAAGGTTTATGCCAACAAGCCCATGACCACCCATGTCTTGAAGGAGGAAATTGAGCGCTGTATCAATGAAATTCAACCACATTGATGCAAAACGGTCATGAAAAATTTCACCAAAAGAGTGTGTATGTGCCAGAAAAGCCATGGAGGCCATTTACCCGATATGCTATTCCATATATAACCCTATACTGTATACTTTATGAATCAATAAAAAATTTACAATTTTTAGTTATAAACCTGTGTTTTCTATCAAAATTACTTCTTGCGTGAATTTTGGAACACCGTTTAGGTATTGCTACCCCAGCTTTATTTTCATTTCCATTTGTCTGAAAACATTTTTTCCATCCTTCATTTTCAGTCTGTGTGAGTCTTTTGGTCTGAGGTGAGTCTTGTGTAGACAGCATATATATGGGTCATGTTTTCTTATCTATTAAGCTACCCTATGTCTTTCAATTGGAGCATTTATTCCATTTATGTTTAAGTTTATTATTTATAGGTTCTTGTGTGTTTTTGCCATTGTTATTCTTCATGCCTGTGTTCCTCTCTCTATTTCTATTGCTTGTTCTTAGAACAGTCCCTTTATCATTTCTAACATTGCTGGTTTGGTGATAATAGTCCCTTTAGCCTTTCTGTGTTTGTGATGCTTCTGATTTTACCTTCAGTTTTCAATGATAGCCTTTCTGGTTAGAGTATTCTTGGGCTCAGTCTCTTGCTTTTCATTATTTTTTATACTTCATGCCACTTCCTTCTAGCCTGGTGTTTCATTGAGAAATCAGCAGATATTCTAATGGTAGTTTTCTTGTAGGTAATTTTCTGTCTCTCTTGCAGCCTTTAAGATTTTTTTTTGTCTTTAACCTTTGCAATCTTAAATATGATGTGTATTGGTGTGGGTCTTTTTTGATTCATCTTGAGTGTGACTCTATGTGCTTTCTGGATTTGTGTGCCTTTTTCCCTTTCCAAGTCAAGGAAGTTTTCTGTCATTATTTCTTTAAACAGGTTCTCTATTCTTTGCTCAGCTTCTTCTCCTTCTGGCACCCCAATTATGCAGATGTTGCTTCTTTTCACGTTGTCCCAAATCTTCATTAAAATCTCCTCCTGCTTTTTAATTTTATTTTCTACAACTGCTGCTCTCCTTGGTGTTTTTCTATGTTTCTTCTAACTTGCTGATTTTGTCCACAGCTTTTTCTAGTTTATTTTAAAATTCTTCCATTGTGTTCTTTATTTCAGCTATGTCATCCTTCATTTCCTCTTGATTCTTAGTCATGTTAATGTATTTCCCATTCAGCTTCTTATAATTCTCATTGAGTGGCTTGTAATTCTTAGTAAGATGTTTGAACAACTTTATAACCATTATTTAATTAGATATGTCCCCTTTTCCTCCTATTGACTTCTCCCAGCCTGCCCCTGCCTCTCAACACAGGCCCTCATCCCCTATAATCCATGTCCATTTATTATGCTTATATGCATGCATACAATCTTTTGCTTGATCTCTTAAACCCCCTCCTCTGCCTTCCCTCTGAGGTTTGATGGTCTGTTCGATGCTTCTATGTCTCTGTATCTATTTTTGTTCATTAGTTTATGTTGTTCATTATATTCCACAAATGAGTGAAATCATGTGATACTTATCTTTCTCTGACTGCCTTATTTCACTTAACATAATGCTCTCCAAATCCATCTATGCTGTTTCAAATGGTAAGAGTTCTTCATTTTTTTTTATTAAAATGTCTTTTTTTAAATATATTTTATTGATTTTTCACAGAGAGGAAGGGAGAGAGATAGAGAGTCAGAAACATCGATGAGAGAGAAACATCGATCAGCCGCCTCCTGCACATCTCCCAGTGGGGATGTGCCCGCAACCCAGGTACATGCCCTTGACGGAATCGAACCTGGGACCTTTCAGTCCGCAGGCCGATGCTCTATCCACTGAGCCAAACCGGTTTCAGCAAGTTCTTTATTTTTTACAGCAGTGTAGGATTATATTGTATAGATGTACAGCTGTTTTTTAATCCACTCATCTGCTGATAGGCACTCAGGCTGTTTCCAAATCTTAGCTATTGTAAATTGTGCTGTTATGAACATAGGGGTGCATATATTCTTTCTGATTGGTGTTTCTGATTTCTTGAGATATATTCCTAGGAATGGGATTACTGGATCAAATGGGAGTTCCATTTTTAGTCTTTTGAGAAAATTCCATACTGTTTTCCACAATAGCTCCACCAGGCTGCATTCCCACCAGCAGTGTATGAGGGTTCCTTTTTCTCCACATCCTTGCTAGCACTTTCCATTTGTTTATTTGTTGATGATAGTCATTCTGACAGGTGTGAGATGGTGCCTCATTGCTATTTTGGTTTGCATATCATTTGAATTCTTTATCTGACAAATTACTTGGCTCTATTTCATTCAGTTCCTTTTTTGGCAATTCCTCCTTTTCTTTCTTTTAGCAATTGTTTTTTTGTCCCCCTAATTTTGCTTTCCATTTTTATTTGTTTTTATGTATTAAGTCAAATTGCTATGCCACCCATATTTTTGCAGGTGGCTTTATGTGGTAGGTATTTTGTGGGACCCATTGGTTCAGTCTCTCAGATATCCTGAAATGAGTGTTCTAAGGAAGCGCCCTACTTGACTTATTTGGGTTCTCCTGTTGTAGTTGGTTCTTGACTGTTATTGTCCTGTTCATGGATGGAGTCTCCTCTCAGGTTGTCTAACTATGTAGCTCACCCCCAAACTCATTGTGCAAGCTCTTTGGGAGGTGCTGACCAAACAGTACAAAATACAACAAGACAAACACATCACAGGTGAAATAAAACAAGAATGTACACAAGACCCTTATGCACTAGAAAATGTGAACACCAGAGAAGAGAGAATTAGGAAAGAGAAAAGAGAGCATGAATGATAGAAAAAACAAAGACAAAATTGTTATGCCCATATTTCAAGATCCCCAAAAGCCCACCAGGGAACCAGCCGAGTCCGATGCAAAAGCAAAGAGTCTTTATTCGAATTAGTTCGGCTCCCCGACCACACTCACCGATGCAACGGCAAGCCAAGTGGCAGAGAGGGAGAACTCTGTGTGGAGAGAGGTTTTATAGGGGGGTTGGAGCAAGGGGAGGAGAAAGGACTGTGGGCCCTGCCGATTGGCCAGGCGCAAGTCGGTGTCTTGTCACACAGGATGTGGTCATATCTATGGTGACTTCCCTTGATTGTCATTGGTTAGTTCAAAGAAGTCCTGGGTGTGGCCAGCAGAGGCTCGGGCTTCCGGGAAGAAGCCTTGCCGAGCACATGGCCAAGGTAAGATGGAGGGTGTAGCCCTTACCTTGGGTCAAGATGGAGGGCGTAGTACTCACCCCTTCAAAAATAGGGGTTCAAATAAACAAAAAAGAACAAACAAACAAAAACAAGAAGAAAAAGAGGGGGCCAAATGTATAGATGCAGAGCTTAAATGGAGAAAATAATAATAAAGAGTTAGAGGAATTACAGAAGGAAAACAGTTTAGAAAAACAGGGAGAAAAGAAATGAAAAGACAAGAAAAATAATTTTGAAAAGGAAAATAGAGGAGAAAGCAGATAGATTGAAATTAAGGAAGAGAAAAACGATAAGAAATTAGGAGGAAAAGAAAAGAGAGCAAAAACAATGGGCAGTGAAAAAAAAAGAGAAAGGAAAATTGAGCGGAAGGGAAAAAGAAAATTACATGTATGAATAAAACTACAAAGACTAGAATAATAACAAATCAATAAAGCAGATAAATTAGATAACTTTAGAAAGTGGAAAAAAGGAAGGAAAGAGAAAAAGTAAAAGGAGATAAGAGAAATAATGGGAGGGGAAAAGATAAGAGAGAGAAAAAAAGGTGGAAACAAAAGTAAAGTGGCAATTGTTTCAGCCGAATTTAATGACCCCTGAGAGCTTTCTTGAGACTCCACTCTTTTGTTCTATTGGCCAATTCTGAGCTTCCTTTTAAGTACTTAGGTGCTAACCACTGTTTTTTTTGGCTTTTAGCAACATGCTTGAAACTCCAGGGGATCCACTGATCCTCAGATCTGAAATAAGAATTTTAGGGGGATATAGACAGTTTTTTGGAATTTTTATAATTGGGGGTCCATGGGAAAAAAACAACAACAAAGCGTTACAGACTAGGAGAAGTTACATTTCCATAACACAAGAGAGCGGAGCAGCAACAGTTACATTTACATAAGACAAGGAATCTGGGAGAAGTTACACTTCCATAAGACAAGGAAGTAGTAACAGTTTCATTTCCATAAGACAAGGGAGAGGCAACAATTACATTTACATAAGACAAGGGAACTGGGAATAGCCAAGTGGTCTATATTTACAAATAAAGAAAGAGGAAGAAAGCCCAGAAGGAATGGGAGGACAATGAGGGAGGAGGGCCTCGGGAGTTACTATAATAACCAATTCAAAAGGGAATATTTACCAATCAGAAGGGATATCAGGACACAGAGACTTGCAGCCTTTATAAACTGTGGAAACAGGAAGTCTGTGGGACTCTTTCCCCTTCCCCACGTGGGAGTCTGTGCTTGTTCTTCAATAAATCTCCACCTTTGCTATACCATCTTCTGTCCATGTATTCATTCTTTGACACTTGTGGACAAAGAATCCGGGAACCATCCTGCCTAGGGAACATCGTGTGTTCCAGTCCAAAAATCATGTATCAAATCCACTGCTTATGTCTGTCTCCATAGGCCTTGGCTACAAGCAGGAGGGGTCCATCTGTCCTCTAAAGTAGGTTTTTTAGCTGAATGGGGCCCAGAGCTGGTTCAGCAAAATTCTGCTGTCTCCTCAGGCTTAACCTCTGCTCTCTTTTGCCTGTTAGTCAGTTGTCAATCTTAATCACTCAAAACTGTTTCTGACAGGGTTTTCAGTAGGGGAGGTGCTGTTTAGCTTTCAGGGAATATGGTGGGTATGTTTTCCTGCCCCAGAGTTACTCCTCTGAGACTGTCCCAAAATGTTACTCTGCTCTTGTCTGGACATAGATCCTTGTATGGAGACCAATGGTTGCTGGCTGGGAACCTGGAGTTTTTATCAGTCTGGTTCCCAGAATAGTGGGGCAGATGGCCCCTCCTCCACTCCAGTCACTGAGGGCTCCTAGAGACTGTCCAGAGTCCAGACCCTTAAGCTTGGCCTCTGTGTTTGTTTCCTCTGTAAAGCTCAAAATGCAGGGTGTGGCAGGCTGTATCACCTAGGGTGGCTTTTTTTATTATTATTATTTTTCTTTGTCTGCCCTCTGGCTATTGGGAGCAACTAGCTTCTCTCAGAAAAAATGGCCGTTTTGGTTTGAAAGAGTATGATCGACACAGTGCAGGGCTCTTGGCTACTGCTTTTCCACATCTCTCTGCCCTGCTTCCCTCCCCCACTTCTCCTTAGCCACCTCAATTCTATGCCTCCCTCCCTCTGCCAAAGCCTTGGGTGAGTAGTTGCAAGTGAAAATCCTGTGCTCTGGGTTTAGAGAAAAGAAGTAAAAGAAAAGCAACAACAAAACTGCGACCTTCTCTGCCACTGGCTACAGACTCTGCCTAGGCCAGCCTCGGTGCTGCCTTTTACAGCTGGGGCCTCAGCTCCAGACTCCCAGTGTTATGCCCAGATTTCAAGATCCCCAAAAGACCACCTCAGGGAGCCAGTCCGATGCAAAAGCAGAGGGTCTCTTACACAAGCTCGCTTGGTCCCCCCCTTGCCTCCATTACTGGGTGCAAGAGAGAGCCCCGAATCCCAAGAGAACAAAGAATTTATAGGGCTTGGGGTCCGGGGGCAGGGTGCAGCTAGGGTCTGGTTACACAAAGACAGGGGGGGTGGCCAGCATACTTTTGGCCTTGGGCTAGTTTCCCCCGCTTTCCCATTGGCCCAGATAAGGGCAGGCTGAGTAACTGATACACCCTGCGGCTTTTTCTTGGAAGAGGGGTTAAGGACACAGCCATCAGTCCTGCTCTGTCCTTTCACCAGGCAGCCAGCAGTCTGGCAGCTTTTCCCTTTTGCAGATGGATGTTACATGTGCTGCTGTGGGTCATGGCTCCAGTCTTCTATTTTCTGAGGGAACAGAGTCTCCTATAGCACAGTGCTCCCTTCTCTCTCTCTCTCTCTCTCTCTCTCTCTCTCTCTCTCTCTCTCGGCACTCCATGCTGTTGGGGGTTGGGTCCACTCTTCTAGAGACCTCGCACTTCCTACCGGTCTCCAGGTGTTGTCTGTCCTTCCTTGCTATAAGTCACCTCCTCAGCTGGACCTCAGTTGGTAATTCTGTGTGAATGTTCTCCAATTTAGTTGTATTTCCAGTTTGGCCCTGGGACAAGATGCCTGACAGGTCTGCCTATTCAGCCACCATTTTTTTTTTCTCTCGGTACCACAGCTTTTTTATCCTCTCATCTACTGATGGGTACTTAGGCTGTTTCCAGATCTTAGCTATTGTAATTGCACTGCTACAAACATAGGGGTGCATACATTCTTTATGATTGGTTTTTCATTTTTTTTAGGATATATTCCTAGAAGGTGGATCACTGGGTCAAATGGCAATTCCATATTTAATGTTTTGAGGAAACTCCACACTGCTTTCACAATGACTGCACCAGTCTGCATTCCCTCCAGCAGTGTACTAGGGTTTCCTTTTCTCTACATCCTCACCAGCACTTGTTATTTGTTGATTTGTTAATGGTAGCCATTCTGACGGGTGTGAGGTGATACCTCATTGTTGTTTTAATTTGCATCTGTCTGATGATCAGTGACCTTGAATATTTTTTCAAATGTCTCTTGGCCATCTGTATGTCCACTTTTAAGAAGGTTCTATTTAGGTCCTTTGCCTATTTCTTAAAAATACTTTTTTTATTGATTTCAGAGAGGAAGGGAGAGGGAGAGATAGAAACATCAATGATGAGAAAGAATCATTGATTGGCTATCTCCTGCATGCCCCACACTGGGGACTGAGTTCGCAACCCAGGCATGTACCCTGACCAGCATGTGCCTAAACCGTGATCTCCTGGTTCATAGGTCAATGCTCAACCACTGAGCCATGCTGGCCAGGCTGCCCATTTTTTAATTGGGTTGTTTGTGTTCCTTTTGTTAAGCTGTATGAGTTTCTTATATATTTTGGATATTAACACATTGTATGCAGGAAAAATGTTTACACATTTTACGTATTTATACGTTCTACCAGTGTAGTAGAGCGTGGGACACATATTAATACGTTTTTTATAGACTAGCGGTAGAATGCGGGTAACGTATAAATACGTAAACTAAAGTTATCGTAATTTTACTGAACGTTGCCATTTGTGCAAAAAATTAGCAAAAATGGCCCGCGCCACCTGTTAGCGCGTGATAAAAACTACCCGCAAACAATGTGTTAACCCTTTATCAGATGTATCATTGCCAAGTATGTTCCCTCATACAGTGGGATCTCTTTTCATTTTATCTCTATAGATTTAATGCAATCCCTGTTAAAATGCCAATAGCATATTTCACAGACCTAGAAAAAATAATCCAAAAATTTATATAGAACCAAAAAAGATCCCAAGTAGCTTCAGCAATCATGAGAAAGAAGATCAAAGTTGGAGGGGTTACAATACCAGATATTAAGTTATACTACAAAGCCACTATAATCAAAACAGCCTGGTACTGGCACAAAAACGGGCTTATAGATCAATGAAACAGACAGAGACTCCAGAAATCGACTCAAGCCATTACATCAATTAAGATTTGACAAAGGAGGCAAGATCATACAATAGGGTCAAGACAATCTCCTCAATAAATGTTGTTGGGAAAATTGGACAGATCATACAAAAAATGAATCTGGACCACCAACTTACAACATACATGAGAATAAACTCAAAATGGATAAAAGACTGACATGTAAGACATGAAACCATAAAAATCCTAGAAGAAACCTTTGGCAGCAAAATCTCAGACATCTCTCAAGCAATATGTTTGTGGGTACATCTAGGGCAAAGGAAACTAAGGAGATAATAAACGAATAGGACTATCCTATAGAATAAAAGGATAATATGCAAATTGACCATACCAGCAGAATGACTGTGAATGACTGGTCACTATGACACACACTGACCACCAGGGGGCAGATGCTCAATGCAGGAGCTGCCCCCTGGTGGTCAGTGCGCTCTCACAGAGAGAACTCTGCTCAGCCACAAGCCAGGCTGACGGCTGCCAGCACAGAGGTAGTGGCAGGAGCCTCTCCCGCCTCAGCAGCGCTAAGGATGTCCGACTGCAGCTTAGGCCTGCTCCCTGCTGGCAAGTAGACATCCCCTGAGGGCTCCCAGGCTGCCAGAGGGATATCTGACTGCCAGCTTAGGCCCAATCCCCTGGGGAGCAGGCCTAAGCCAGCAGGTGGACATCCCCCGAGGGGTCCCAGACTGCGTGGGGGCATGGGCCAGGCTGAGGGACCCATCCCAAGTGCACAAATTTTTGTGCACCGGGCCTCTAGTATTAAAATAAAAAGCTTCTGCACAGCAAATATTTCCTTTTAAAACATATCCTTGAACAAACCCTGTATGAAAAGGTGATATGGTCTTAACTAAGTATTTGTATGAATGACAACGGAGACTAAGAAATTCAATCTTTGTTTCTACTCACTTCTGATCCTGATGGGGGTGAAGAGGGAAAGGGGATGTGAAGGCAGATTAATCCTCAGTCACAGGGATGCTTTATTTTGCACAATAGTCAACACAATCTCAATAATAAAAACAATATTTAGTTGCTTATTTAGTTGCTTTAGGAGAAGTTGCTATTCAAAGAGATGTGGTGATTTTTTTTTGTTAAAACAAACACCCTTCTGTCATTGTATTAACAAATAAGCAATCACTTTACTGCATCTGCTCCATAAATTTTTATTGCTTGTATCAGGTTTGCTGGGCACACCTGCCTTGATTCCTACCTAGCATGTGAAATGAACTTTGTGCTGTTACATATCTAATTTATCACATCAGGTCTAATATGAACAGCTCTTTAGCTTCTCACATAATGCAAGGTAAGTGCTACTTGACCAAACAGGCAAGTTCAGTTGGCTAAATAAATAATTTCCCTTCTAAATCTGTCTTAATAACATTTGTACAATGGCTGATTCCAAGGCACTGAAAACATTAACTATCATGTCCAGTACTGACAATTTACATGTCTTCAAAAAGATTCTCGTGATGAGCCTTTTATTTTCACAGTTCATGGTATGACATAACCAGGAATGCCTGTGTGTGCAAAATACATGCCTGCATTCATTCATGTTTATTTATATGGTATTCTCAATACCAGGTGGCAGATTTGACAGAAGGATAAATTTTCTGCTGAAGCCACAGAACTGATGCCATGACTTGAAAGAACTCTTTGGTTTTTTATTTTATTTTTTTTGACTCAACACAGCGAAGAAAGGTTTTTGGGGAAAACAATAACTTGAAGAACATGGATAAAGTTAATCCTTAACTTGACACAATGAAAGCCAGGAAATGGAGGTGAATTTAACAATCTTTTTGGCTGTTATTCTGTATTCATACTTGTAATTACTTCCCTTCCTCTCCATACTTTCCCATAAATATTGTGCCAGTGGGGAAAGAGCTGAGAATACAGTTTAATATTAATATTGTGATGTTGTGATTCTAAATTTTTCTTAAATACTCAACCAAGGATAGATTTATTGAGAAGAGAGAGAGAGAGAGAGAGAGAGAGAGAGAGAGAGAGAGAGATCAATGTGAGAGAGAAACATCAACTGGGGGGATCAAACCCGAGACCCTTAGGTTTATGTTCTGACCTGGAATCAAACCTGAAATATTTTTGGTGCATGGGGATGATAGTACAACCAACTGAGCCATCTGCCTGAGGCTGATTTTAAATTCTTATCCTTAAAGTAATTTTGCCACAAGGTTTCCTTAGTTATTGAATTCAAACCACTTTTGCTTGAAAAGTTTGATTTTCTTTTTGTTAAATTTGGAAATCTCTCTCCCCAAAGAGGCTGATATGAAGAGTGGAAAGGCTTCAACATTGAGAAAATCCTAATCTCCATCTATTCACCATTCCCATGTGAGTGGACAGTGACTCATCATTTCTTAAAAAATGACACCTAAGCAATGTGGGGCCCTATTCAGAGCACACTGGATGCTAAAGGCCAATTAGAGTGTGAAGGCCCTATTCAGAGTATGCTGGATGTTCAAGGCCACTCAGAGCATGGAAAGCTTAATCAGAACGTTCAAGGCTAAGATGCTATTCACAGGGGCAAGGATGCAGCAATCTATGAACTGTGCAAGCATACCCTTCTATAACCCAAATGATCAATGTCACTATTTGGAAAGAAGCCTCTTTTGTCTAAGTTGTTACTGACTAGCCAGTGCATGGCTGCATGGTGAGGCTGCAGGTGCAGGCTGCTGCTGCTCAGATGATGGCTGATGTGGCTGCTTAGAGAGGCTGTAGCTCTAAGGTTGGCTCCTGTACAACTATGTAGGAGGCTACTGTTTTGTAGGAAAGATGTATTGTTACCTAGCCCGTGTGTGGCTACCTACTGTATGGGACTTTGCTTTGAAGAACTGTTTTGTCTAGTGGCTCCTTGTTAGCAACGGCTACGTGGCCACTGGCTCCTATAATAAAGATTCACTTATACATCTACAATTTATTATGGCTTCTCTATCTACCACCTGGCATCCAAGGAGATCCAGCCCCTGGCAGAGGGCCTCAGACCCAATAGTTGGCATAGTGGAGCAGAGGATAAAGGAGGAACTGAGTTCCCAACTAATGTAGAAGAAAGCAAGGTTTAAGGAGGAACTTGCTCTGGTACTTGGTGCTGTGAGCAGGATTCAGAAGTATGTGTGAGTTCCTGACAATTGGCGTAGTTGTTGGCAGGATGGCTGTGCACCCAGCAAACAGAGGATAATGGAGCAGTGAGTGCTCCCACACTTGGCCAGTCAGCAGGATGGAGCAGTGAGTACTCTCACAAGCAATTATGACCATTTTCAGGAAGAAAAAAAAAGGCAACTATCAATTTCATGGACTTACTAGTATATGTGATTGTGACTACCTTCTGGGACTTAAAATTATCAGTTACCCATTCTGTGATTAATTAAGAACTGAATCTTCCCATCCATTTTATGTGAACAATAGTACACTGTTCCAAGCTGCCTATTATATTTCCTCAGGACAAAAACTAATGTGAATGGTAATAACAAACAGATCTGCCACTGTAGATTTCTTGCCTCTGAAGTCAAATATAACAGGCCCAGTTCAGTATTAACAGACTCTCACACTTGCTATAAGATAGGATAATGCCCTTCTTCACAAAGCCAACATTTAACATGTTTTGGCTTTTCACTCAGAATCAGCATTCTTTTAAAAATCTTTAAAAATAATGGGCAAGGCAGTCTTTGGAGAGGGAAGAAATTTCTCAAAGAGCAAATTTCTAATGCTATATTTCATAGCTTGGAAGCTAATGCTTCAATTCTTTGCTGCGTTTTCAAAAAACAGCTATCTTCTACATTCCTAATGCTGAGCCTGTGGATGGGGTAGATGATTACCTTGTTTCTCTTTACATCACCACTTCTAGACTCTCCCTTGTCTTCCTTCCTATTCTCCAGAATCCTTGGATTTAAATGTCATGACCACAACTATCACCTTAATTTTTGGTGATTAAGATATCCATGTACATGATCCTTTTAATATTCTGATTCCTTGACCTCTTCTCTAAAGAACTCACTCTAGGCACCACCTCCATCCTTTATTCTACATCACGCTACAATAACTACAAGCATCCAGTCTCCAGCCACATTGTCCTTTCACTTGCATTCATATCTTTTACTACCCCTTCCTCAACAATACTTTAACCCAATAGCTCATTTATCTTGCTGCTCTTTCATTGTCCCTCAACCCCTTCATGTCTCCTTCCTCATCTATACCCAGCTTAGATTCCAGTTTCAACATTATAATCATTTCCTTGTCTTACCTCCCATCTCTTTTATTTTTTTTTTTAAATATATTTTATTGATTTTTCACAGAGAGGAAGGGAGAGAGAGATAGAGAGTTAGAAACATCGATGAGAGAGGAACATCGATCAGCTGCCTCCTGCACATCTCCCACTGGGGGATGTGCCCGCAACCCAGGTACATGCCCTTGACCGGAATCGAACCTGGGACCTTTCAGTCCGCAAGCCGACGCTCTATCCACTGAGCCAAACCGGTTTCGGCCTCCCATCTCTTTTAATCAGACTTACCTTGCAAAATCTGAACACTTATTAACTTTATTTTCCGCCTACTCTGTACTAAATGTGGCCAAAAAGAAAAAAAAAACATATGCATAGGCTGACTAGACCAACTCTAACTTATAACCAAAAACCTCTGGTAGGCTTTACTGCATGTGGCCATCAGACTACATTTCTTTGGTCTATCAGTCCTCCTGGCCCTTGCTCTCTTATGCCTTCTACTGATCATCCTTCTTCCTATTTTACAGAGAAAGCAGAGGTGGTCAGAGAACTTTCCCATGCTCTCTATTTTGTTTTCCCCCAACACTTGCACCTGGGTAAAAAAAAAAAACAACATGCCTTTTCTTCTGTAAAAAGACAATTAACCAGAATTGTAGAAGTGGAAGTAGTAGATTACTTGAAAAAACAGAGGGAATCAAGTGATGTGACCTGATAAGCAGCAACCAGCAGAGGCTGAGAGGGGCAGCCGGCATGTGGATTTCAAGATGAAGTTCCTCTCATCCACCCTACCTTAAAGAATTAAGAAAAGTGAGTATTTATCCAAAAGGATGGAATTCTGTAAATGAGACTACCTAAACCAGGGCTGACAGGGACTTGATTTTTTTTTAATATATTTTATTGATGTTTTATAGAGAGTAAGAGAGAGAGATGGAGAGTCAGAAACATCAATGAGAGAGAAACATTGATCAGCTGCCTCCTGCACACCCCCCACTGTGGATGTGCCCGCAACCAAGGTACATGCCCTTGACCAGAATCGAACCTGGGACCTTTCAGTCTGCATGCCGACACTCTATTCACTGAGCCAAACCAGTTAGGGCGGGACTTAACTCTTGTATTGATCACTTAACTTAAACACAATATTTACACTGTAAGAGGCTGTGTTGTTTTTTTTATTAAATATCTTTTTTTTATTAAGTACCTCCTACCCAGGTACCCCTCTGCTTACAATCTAGCAGAAGCTCCCCTTCCTGTTCAGCATTAGGGCCCACATGTCAGGCATGGTATCCCTTGCATGGCTGCCTCTTCTCCCCTTTGCTACTTCACTGTAGGCATGTGACACTTCAGGGGCACACACCTTTCAGTCCTTGAGTATGTTATTCAGCCTCCAGCCTTCAGTGCAAGTTCTTATGTCTTCTTCCATTGGACTGATTCTCTCCACCTTCTCTGCCAGGTGGACTCCTCTCATATGTCAAGGTCATCTATAGAGTTACCTCCAGTAGGATATCCCATTAGCATACTGGATGAGCTAACTACTTTATTTTTGCAGCCATTGTGGTGCCTTCTCCATATGCTTCTATGACAATGTGTACAATTATTTCTTAGAGTCTTTATTATATACTAGAGGCCCAGTGCACGAAATTCATGCACAGAGGGGGTGTTCTTCAGCCTGGCTTGCACCCTTTCCAATCTGAGACCCCTTGGAGGATGTCTGACTGCCGGTAGTCGGACATCCCTCTTGCAATCTGGGACTGATGGCTCCTAACTGCTTACCTGCCTGCCTGCCTGCCTGCCTGCCTGATTGCCCCATCCCTTCTGCCTGCCTGACTGTTCACCCCTAACCCCTCTGCCTGCTGGACTGATAGCCCCTACCTTGCCCCCCTATAGGCCTGATCGCCCCTAACTGCCTATGCCTTGGCCCCCAGTCTGGCCTCCTTCTGCGGGAGGCAACCTGGTGGATCAGGGGATGGTACCGCCCCCATTACCCCACTGCTGCTGCCACTGCTGGCCTGAGCCTCAGCCCTTCACAGCTGCCCACGGCTGCCTGAGCCTTGGCCCTTGCAGCCACTGCAGCTTTGTCTGGAAGGACGTCTGGAAGATGACCACTCTAATTAGCATATTCCCCTTTTATTAGTATAGATTTGGGTACCATTACAACCACACAGAACTTAAAGAAAACACATGGCCCTGGCTTGTTTTGCTTAATGGAGACAGCATTGGCCTGTGGACTGAACGGTCCCAGGTTTGAGTCTGGTCGGGGGCACATGCCTAGGTTGCAGGCTCGATCCCTAGTAGGGGACCTACGGGAGGCAGCCGATCAGTGATTCTTATCATTGATGTTTCGATCTCTCTCTCCCTCCCCCTTTCTCTCTGAAATCAATAAAAATACTTTAAAAAAAGAAAACACATGATCTTCACTTTGGGCTTTGTCATTTTACAATATCCTTTGTGCAGTATTTTAACATCCCTCAACTTCCCTTTACCCACTCTTAAAATGCAATCTATTTTGGGGAAGATGATCAGGAAAGTGATTCTAGTGGGTAAGAGTTTTTTTTTGGAGGGGATAGGGTCATGAAAATATTTAAAAATTGAGCATAGTGATGATTGTACCACTCTGAATTTACTTTTAAAAAAACCAGTTCATTGTGCACTTTAGGTGACATGTACAGTATATGAATTATAGCTCAACAAAGCTGTTCTTTTATTTCTTTTTAAATAAAGACCAGTCTTATAATCAATTGCAGATGTTTTCAGAGGCCTCCCAGGATTTGCTTACCGTGTCCCAAACCATGGCTGTGACTGCCAGTTGCCTCCAATTCTGGTGGATCTGGATGGTGTGGTTTGCAAAGGAGAAGGTGGAAAGAGGCTTGTGGAATTTCTGCAACCCCATTCCTGCAGACTCCTCATAGGGCACCAGGGCCATTTCTACTGTGCCAGCTCTCTGCTTCCTTTAACCTATTGGGCAAAAGAATCCTGCATGCCTGGCAAGAAAGTGCATTCTCTCTTAGGTGGCCTGAATGCTTTTTTAAGGTCGTTTTATGGATTTAAAAGAATAAACAAATTCCTTTTACATGGTTCTTCCAGTCTCATGGGAAGTGAGATGGCCCTCTGAATTCATCCCAAAGGGTGTCTTTGGGCAAAAGCACCCAGAATGGCACAACTCCTTCAGGATGCCCTGCACACTTCACTGTCAGGACTCAGGGGGGGCTTGAGGGTGAGCAAAGAGGCAGTGCCAGCACAGGACCCAGGAGAAGGTAGCGCTTTCTACCTGCCCAGGCCACATGGACTGCAGCTGCACCTGCCACGGTGGGCAGGGAGTTTCCGCTATTTTGTTTTGGTCTGACGTCCACCCCATCAGCCATGGACCTGTGCCTGCACTGAGACTGTGAGCAGTTCGATGGTCCTAGTTTTGGTGGACAATGGATTCACTCCCACTTCCCGGAGACTGGCAGTTAGACACTGGCGGCTTCCTAGTTGCTCGTGGGGAAAGCCCAGCCCTAGGTCCAGAACAGACTTGAGCATCCTCGGCTAGGAGGTCTCCCCAGGCTAGGGGCTGCCACAGTTTGAAGGCCTGCCACAACCCAGATCCTGGCAGGGGTCTCCTCTGGGGTGATGGCCTGCCTGGGCTAAGGGTCGCCCGCAGTTTGGAGGCTGGCCACACCCCATGATCCTGGCTGGGCTCCCCTCATGGTGACCTTTCGTCCTGCTCCCTCAGCTCCCTAGCCTGGCGTTTGGTCAAGCCTCCGGTCGTTTTGGACATGACGGACCCAGGCGCGCGCGTGCTTTCTCTCTCTCTCTCTCTCTCTCTCTCTCTCTCTCTCTCTCTCTCTCTCTCTATATATATATATATATATATATATATATATATATATATATATATATATCTTATGCTCCTCTAAGGGTAGGGATAAATTCTTAATCATTACTATATCATCAGTATCTAGCAGAGTGTCTTGCACATAGTAAAATCTCAGTGAATATTTGTTGAAGGAAAATAAATGAATCAAACAACTGAGTGTTTTTCTAGGTCTTGGTCCTAGTTACAGATGAAAGAAATAGTAAATGTAGCAATTTTAAAAAGTGAACAGTTAACAACCAAAATGAACAAAAACTTAAATGACATTTTAAAAGTAGGTACCTACCCAATTTGACTCCCAACAATCAGTAATGCTGTTTGAGTACCAGTCATTACTTTCACCTTCTCATTTTCAAAATAGAACTTCTAAGTTAAATGATGTTTACCCTTTTTAAAATTTGTTTTAGATATAGGAACATATGAAGAGTGCATAATCAGGAGTGCTGAATAACCACTGAAAACATTGTCAAATATTCACCTAGCCATATTTTTCAGCACATTAATAAAAGAACAAAAAGCAAGAACCCATCATTCAGACATTGTAATGTGCAAATAGAATCAGTTAAAAAAATCAGCTTTATTATTTCAGGCAGTAACGGTGACTCAGGAGAGTAATACCAGGCTTGCTGTCTGGAAAATTCTGTACTTTGTTTTGCTTCCTCTATATGCTTTGTTTCACATGTGCTACCAGATGCTTGTACTAACTCTGTTTCATATTGGGCCATAGCTTAACTGGGAAGATAAGCATTGTGAGACCTGGTAGTTGATAGTAGACAGTGGACTTCGGTTAAATATTTAAAAAACTTTTCTCTCTATACACTATATTCAACCTGATATTATCTTACTCACTTTATTGACTATGGTATACTTTCACTTATGCTCACATCTTTAAAAAATTGAATCTTGCAGCAACTCTAAATAAACTTGTTCTAGCTGGAACTTGCCAGTATAAAGATGTTACAAATTTAAAGCCAGAACAGGGACAACAGAACAAGTGATTCATCATTGCTGAGCCTAATAACCACCAGCTTCCAGGTCTGTGTTTCAGCTTGTCTGGCTTGTTTCTGAGTCCTGAGGTGGTTGGTGGCCAAAGAGCCCCATGGTTGGGAGCAGAGAGACACGAGACCGGAGAAACACTTGCAGTGCTTTCTCCTACTGGTCCTCTGTGTGGGCTACAATGAGACTTGAGCTCACTAACTCCAGTAAGGTTCCACACCGAGTAAATTACAGCAACAGGGAAAAATGGAAGTCTCTTAGAATGCAAGTCCTGCTTGCAGCAGCAGATATACTTCTTACTTTTCCTATTTTTTAAAAAAAAGCGGGGAGGAGGGGGTGAATGGGAGAAAAAGGAGACATCTGTAATACTTTCAACAATAAATTTAAAAAATAAAAACATAAGAAAGAAGCTATTGTTTGTAAGATACCTGATTAATAGGAGTAAAAATACCAAAGTAAACAACAAGAAAAAAAAAAGGCAATCAGTCGTTAGTAGATAAATTCACCTCAAAATGGGAGCATAGCTGTTATCAGATCAGTCTCAAACTACTGACTTTTGTGACAGTGCTTCATTACGATCTCAGCTCAGGATAAAAGCTTCCAATGAAATATTTGTATATTCTCTTATAAATTGGATTACTGATTCTGCATGAGAATTCATATAAGGCACTAGTCATAAAAATAAAGATTAAATAAATAACAATCACCTTGATAATGAAATTATTACCAAAGAGAGTGGATTTTGTTTTTCTGAAGTGTGAGGAGGTTGCTTAATTCTGTTATGTGTGAGGTGTAATTATTCGTGTGCTGCTGTCATCACGTGGGAGCCAACTTTAAACTGACTAAAGGTGCCAGTGGAATATGTGGTCATGGAAGAGATCCTCAGCCACCAAAAAGGCTGTTTGGTGCTGAAAGATGCCATGGTGACCATGAAGCCAGCGTGGCTCTGGAAGGCAGATATGTAAAGGGCAGGTGCTGTGGCATTGTATTATGTACACTGTAAAGATGTAATCAGTAAGAACTGCTTATGGGAAAGGATTTAATCACAGAAAAGAATGCGAACAAGTGTGAAGGAGAAGAGGAGGGCTCAGCAACAGGTGAGGAAAGAGAGCACTGACATCACTGCACAAATTCAAAATACTCTATGTCAATTTTGTCCAGAACCAATCTGTATAATGGTGACCAGGCATGGTCTGTGGTTGAGGGTGACGCTCCAGATAAAAAAGTTTAGTTTTTCAAGAAGTTCCACTGTTTTCAAACAAGAATCTGTTAACTCTGCCTCAGACACCAATGAGGAGTGATGAGTGAGCAACAGCTCTCCTGGGAGCTTCTCACTAGAGCAGCGGTTCTCAACCTGTGGGTCGCGACCCCTTTCATAGGGGTCGCCTAAGACCATCCTGCATATCAGATATTTACATAACGATTCATAACAGTAGCAACGTTACAGTCATGAAGTAGCAACGAAAATAATTTATGGTTGGGTCACAACATGAGGAACTGTATTTAAAGGGCGAGAAGGTTGAGAACCACTGCACTAGAGTAGTGCTTGAGCCCTGTGAATGCCAAACCTGCTTGTTTCTCCATTCACTTCTTTGAAAATCTCTTGAGATGGAGATTCCAAAGTTACTTTTTTCAGTGGTTAAGCACTCTCACAGTAGAATTTTTTTTTTCCTGCTTCAATTGACAAGTGGTCCCACTTTTTTAAAATTTCCCTGTGAGAGAGCAAGCTATTCATCATCATTGTCTTAAGAAAATCACTCTTATATTGACATTATTAAAAGTGACTATGTAATCATATCAGAGCAATTCCATTCTCTTTGCACTTTTTCCTAAAATTAAAAGAAATGAAATGCTGTGTGGTGGATAGATAACATTTAAACACATTTATGCATCTACTTATTAATTTATCACTCATTTATGGAGTGCCTACTGTGTATAATTATAGATGTTAGTGGAACATCTCACTCTGGAATTAGTCACAGAGAACTGGTGTACTCTCACACAAATTATTTAATTGATCTGGGTCTCTCTAAGTTATAAATGGTAATAATAATATTTAACTGATCATTGTAAGAATTAAATGCTTTAATTAAATGCTTTAAATTAAATTCATATGATGTCAGCTAAATATAAGATGCAAAATACATTTCAAATTTTAATTCAGGAACTATGTCAAGTGCAAAGGTTTAGAGAAAAATGTAATTCCAATTTTGGCTCCAGGAACACACTGTCTAATGGTGTCAGTAATGTGGCAGAGATGTGAAAAAACTTTGAGGGAGAACAGATCCAGGCCAGACTTGCTTGGGAATGATTAGGAAAGGCTCCCCTGGGGATACCTTTATTCTGCGAATGGGGAATACAGAGGAAGGTGAGGTGAAACTCTCAAAAGCGGAGAGTTTCTACAGTAACAAGAGATGGTCATCAAAAGTCCCTTCTGTGAAGGGGCTGGGCAAGCTGTGTGCTATTATGACAAAACATTCCTGAGAAACCAGAAAGTTCTTTGCTGGGAAATACAGTTCTACTTCCTGGCCTCATTACCTCACCAGCCCATCTTTGGAAAGAAGGCAGCAGGAACTGAAGCCCATGGCTGTGGTCTTTCAACCCAAGGTATGGGTCCCTTGGCCTCTGAAAGTTGCTCTATAGGGCAGGTGCTCGGGGACTCTGATGAGGGCATGGGAAGGGTTATTTCAAAGTGAATATCCACTGGCTGAATGGACACTGCTCTTAGATTGGTGTAGGCTGGGCAGAGGCAGGTTGGTGGAGGGAGTTGCGCTCCCTCTCAGGCTCTGTTTCCAGCCTGATGTTCTTTTATCAAACCCAGGCCCGAGTTGGCAGTTTTTCAGGAGGCTCATTGGTCAGTCTGAAGCAACTCTCTTCCCATTAAGGTGACTTTCACATGTTTGTCGATAAAGAGACCCCTGAGAGACCAAAATGAGAAAAGCAAGAGAAATTCTCAGAACATCAGGCCCTTACTTGCTAGAAAAAACAAGGATGTCCCTGTGAGAATAATAGCCCTGGTCATGCTCCCATGCTAAGTTTGGAGGAAAAATCTGAACCCAGGCCTGCCTTAATGCCCAAAGCTCTAGTTTTTGTCATTATACTCAGCTTTACATAATTTTAAAAAATTGACTTCTGTGTATATGTATATGCCTTTATTTTCTTAGAATTGAAGATCTCAAGAGGTATTTGGGTAACATAGGTGTCCTGTAGGTCTTATTTGAGAAAGGTTTCTAGCCATTTGCCATGGCCACCTCACCGAAATCTTTAATTTTTTTCTTACTAACTAGTTATTCATTCTGAAATTGAATCAGAGATGAGACAGTTTGTACCCTATTTCTGTACCCTTTAACTGCACATTTTCTCAAGATGGTGGTCCCACTCTTATGGTTCTGGTTAGTGCGCTTGCAGGAAGCAACCAATTGATGTATCTTTCTCACATTGATGTTTCTCTTTCTCTCTCCCCCTCCTCCCTTCCTTCTACTCTCTCTCTCTAAAGATCAATGGAAAAAATATCTTGGGGTGAGGATTAAAAGTGTGTGGGGAGGTGGAAGTGCTAAAATTCTTCTACTCCTGCAGAGCTTGTTGCCTTTCTGAGCTTGTGTGACAATGTTTGCTCCTCCTGCTGTCATTTTGCATTTCCTAAGTATCTTTGGGTGGAATTTCATGATTTCCTCCTACAGCACTGATGGAAATATGTCAGAAATGTTGAAGGCAATGGCTCTGGCAGAAAAAGGCAGTGGGAATTAAGTGGCTCTACGCAAAGGTTAGTGACACCCATAATACCTCACAACCTTGTCACTGGAAGATGTGGTTGGAGAGTGTTTAGGGTAGTCATATAGTTTTTTTAAAAAATCCATTTTAGATAGAAGCCAAATACTTTTTGTTGTGGATTAAATTCATTAATTTATACTTCTTTATGAGAGACTGTAATAACTTATTCTCTGTTGGAGTGTCACTTAGAGAGTCTGCTTTCACTCTTACCCAAACTAAACTCTGCAAACACATGCTGCACATTTGTCAAATATAACTTCCTCCAAATTAATACAGTAGGTCAAGTATATTAAATAACCTCACCAGTGATAGAAATGCAGAAGTTAATATGCACACAATTTTTGTGAATTTCTATCATTGCATGAAACATAAGAATGCTTTCTAATGAGCAGCTTATATGACTTCTTGGTGACTTAAGGTTACAGTCAGAATCATAATGTTGTTATTGGCATTGTTTTTACTATTGCATTACCAGTGTTTCCCAATTCTTGTTTTCTTTTAATTTCTAAAAAGGTAAAGAAAGAA
The DNA here is from genome assembly GCF_014108235.1 of Myotis myotis. NCBI lineage: Eukaryota > Metazoa > Chordata > Mammalia > Chiroptera > Vespertilionidae > Myotis > Myotis myotis. The sequence continues at coordinate 120,182,415 of NW_023416313.1, forward strand.
AAACTAAATTGAAATTATTCATGTGAAGTTGGTCTGTGTATAGTTTTTTTATTAAATTTATTTGGGTGACATTCTATATAAGAAAGAGCTAATATGCAAATGGTTGTCACGCCCTTGTGCCCTTGCACCAGGGCTGGGGGGACCTGAGGCTGTGCCCACCAACCAGCAGGGCTTGACAGGGGTGGGCCGGCCAGGTCTGGGTCTTGCATGATTTCGAGCTTAACTCTGGGTCCCGCAGCATGCCTCAGACTCTGACAGGAGGGAGATTTTCATATACATTTTACTAATTTTCTTTCATCTCTGACACTTCTATTATAGAGAAAGGGCAAGTAGCAATATTCAAATATTTTCTCTATTTAATTCCCTTTTAATGTGCCTATAATAATAAAAGCATAATATCCTAATTAGACTGGACGTCCTTCCGATGATCTTCTGGATGAAGCTGGGGCTGTGAGGGAAGCCCCAATCCTGGGTGCCAGAGGGAAGCCAGTGCTGGCAGCCAGGGGAAGGAAGGCCTACTCTTGCATGAATTTCATGCATCGGGCCTCTAGTTGGTTAATAAAACCAAACAGGTTTCAAGTATACAGTTAAAAAAAACATCTACACACTGCATTATGTGTCCATTGCCCAAAGCAAAGTTTCTTTCCATCCCCATTTATTCTCCCTTTGCCCACTTCCGCCTTCCTTCATGCCCCTTTCTCTCTGGATGTCACTGTACTGCTATCCGTGTCTACTAGTATATGTCATATATCTATTGCTTAATCTCTTTACCTTTTTCATCCAGTCCCCTGAACCACCTCCACACTGATTACTGCAATTCTGTTCTATGCATCTTTGCTTCTGTTTCTGTTTGTTAAATTATTTTGCTAATAAGATTTCACATATGAATTGAACTTAATTCATCTGGAAGGCTGTTTGAGAAGTGATATGTTGGAAACTGAATCTTTTTTCCCCATTAGAAATAATGTAAATTGAATTAATCCATTCCAGACCCCCAAATGATTCCCTGTTTAAACCTTTTGTATATATAGTACCTAATGTACTGTTTAATCTATAAATAAACACTCTGAAAAAGGTCATGAAATGTAAATGAAAATTTAACAAAAAGGAAATGATATGTACAGTAAAAAATGAAAATTTACATACACAGAACTTACCTTTAATGTTGAGAACTATTGATGACTGAATCAGAGAGGAGGGTTGGAGGGATAAAGGGATATTATTGCTTGGAATAGGAGTCCCCTTCCATAAAAACATAAGGTGGCCGTTCTTCTAAGGTTCTTTCTCTTTCTCTCTTTGCTCCACTTGAACTTGCTTCAGGCTCACTAGACCTTGCCGCACTAAAAACCTATCCAATTATGTTTGTTTTTTCCTGTGTTTTAACATTTGCCTGAAGTGAAACTGCATTGTCATTAAACAAGTTTATCACATGGTTTGCTACTTCTTTGTCAGGGTGATATTTCTCAATAAATATTTGCATTTCTCCCACTTGCCAAAGCACTTCCTTGACTAGTGAAGTGAGAATATTGCCCTTTCCTCCCCCTCCTCTGAAGAGACTCTTCAGCTGCCATCTGTTGCTGCTCCCTCTGAAGATCTTGCAGCTCCTCGGTGGTCAGCTCAGTGCTATGGTCCTTCGCCAACTTCTCCACATCATCATCACCCACCTTCAACCCATTGACTTCTCCAGAGACACAGTACCCTCCACAACAAGCACAGGCTCATGCTCAAAGCCCTCAAAGTCTCATTAGCAACAGACTCCGGCCACAATTTCTTCCAAGCCGATTGCATGGTCTAGAAGATACTCTCCCCACCCCCATGATTTGTCTATGAGCTTCAAGCAAGTGAGGATATTAAAATGTTCCTTACAGAACTCCCTGAGGCTTAAATTAGTTTCAGAGGTCACCTCAAAACACCTCTGAAACAATACCTTTGTGTAACATTTCTTGAAATTAGAAATGACCTGCTGGCCCATGGGCTGGATGAGAGGAGTTGTGTTAGGTGGTAAGAACCTCACAGTGATGACACTACTCCTCTACCAACTCAGCCTCCAAGACTGGAAGGGGCATTGTCCATTATAAGAGGTGTCCTGAGAGTAGCAATTGTTTTTCGCAGAGGTATTTCTTCACACTTGGGGAAACACTTCATGAACCCACTTAATAAAAAATTGCTTGTCTACCAAGCTTTGCTATTATCCCTCCACATCACATTCAATTTGTTTTTTGTGACATTATTTTTCTTGAAAATTCACAGGATTTTACAATGGTAGATGAGTAGAAGCTTCAATTTAAAGTCCCCACTCACGTTCCCACACAACAATAAAATCTGTTTGTCCTTCACTGGCTTGTGTCCTAGCAATCACTTCTCCTCCTGTGTGATGTAGATACTCTTTGACATTTTAGAGGCCTATTGCATCACAATTGAACACTTGTTGGGGGAGAAATCCCTTGATCTCTATGTATTCTTGAAATTCTGTCACAAAATTACCAGCAGCCACTTTGTTAGAACTGGCAGCCTCCCCACGCCTCACTGCACTCTAAATATCACTTCTTTTCTTAGATTTGTTGAACCACCCCCTACTAACCTTAAACAAATCACTTTCAGAACTGGTCCAACGAGATCTTTCAGGAGGTCAGTATGCAGCAACTTCACCTTTTCACATATCATTGCCTCCAAAATGCTATCACCAACTAACTGCTTTTCATGATCAAAATCAACAATTTTTCTACCTCTTCAATTACCTTTTCATGAGCACTTTGACACCCATAGCAACATTAGCATTCTTGATGGTCTCTTTATGTCTTAAAATTGTGTTTGTCATTGATTTCACCATGCCTCTCTTGATAGCCAGATAAGACACATGAACACCTCTATCATAATTTTCAATTGTTTATTTTTAAAGTTCTTTCATTGTTCTTGCAACTTTTCTTTTCACTTTGCTGCTATCACTAATTTCTTAGGACTTACTGTATGTACAGTAACAAGCAGCAGGAAAACACAAAAATATTCACAGCACAATTTCCTGAGATGTTAACAATTTGAGGGTTAGTGGTAAACTGACTCATACTCACACATTCTCTCCTTTGTTTATTCCCTGAGTGATGCATAAAAGCGTTGTCAGGTTGAGAACTAAAGTTTTGTTTGTTTCTGTGAACAACTTGGTTGAGAAGCAAATTGTTCAACATGGAAGATATTCAAGAACTGAGGTTTTACTCTAAAAGTGAGATCGTATATTGTCTTTCTCTAACTGGCTTGTTTCACTTAGCATAATACTCTCCAGGTCCATCTTTGTCGAAAAAGGTGTGATTTCCTTTTCTCTCTTTTTTATGACTGAGTAGCATTCCATTGTGTAAATGCACCACATCTTTTTTCCTACTCATCTTTGATGGGTACTTGAGCTGTTTACAGATCTATTGTAAATAACACTTCAATGAACATAGGTGTGCATATGTTCTTTTGAATTAGTGTTTTAGGTTTCTTTGGTTATATTTCCAGGTCAAAAGGTAGTTCCATTTTTAATTTTTTGAGGAAACTCCATGTTGTTTTCCACAGTGGCTGCATTAGTCTGCATTCCCACTAACAGCGCACAAGAATTCCTTTATTTCAGAATTTCCTCACCAGCACTTGTTGTTTGTTGATTTATTGATGATAGCCATTCTAACAGGTGTGAGGTGATATCTCATGGTTTTAATTTGTATTTCTTTGATGGTTAGTGACACTGAGCATCTTTTCATATGTCTATTGGCCATTTTAATGTACTCTTTGGAGAGGTGTGTATTCAGATCATTTGCCCACTTTTTAATTGGGTTGTTTGTCTTCTTGGTATTGAGTGGTATAAGTTCTATATACTAGTATATTTAGGAAATTAACTCCTTATCAAATGTGTCATTGCCAAATACGTTCTCCCATTTAGAGGGTTCCCTTTTCATTTTTTTTTTTTTATGGTTTCCTTCGCGGTGCAAAAGCTTTTTAGTTTTATGTAATCCCCTTTATGTATTTTGTTCTTTATTTACCTTGCCCAAGGAGATATATCGGCAAATATAGTGCTATGAGAGATGTCTGAGACTTTACTACCTATAATTTTCTTCTAAGATTTTATCAATTTTGAGATTATTCTTGTTATGGTATAAATTGCTGGGCTTTATTTTTTTTATATGTACCTGTCCAATTTTTCCAACATCATTTATGAAGTGACTGTCTACTCCATTGTGTGTTCCTGCCTCCCTTGTCAAATATTAATTGACCATAAAGGCATGGGTTTATTTCTGGGCTCTCTATTCTATTCCTTTCATCTATATGCCTCTTTTTATATTACCGTGGCCTTATAATATAGTTTTATGTCAGGTAGTGTGATATCTCCATTTTGTTCTTCTTTCTCAAGGTTGCTGAAGCTTTTCAGGGTCATTTGTGGTTCCATATACATTTTTGGATTTAAAACTATACATTGCTTTGGGTATAATGGACGTTTTAATGATGTTAATTCTTCCCATCCAGAAACACAGTATATGTGCCCACTTATTTATATCTTCCTCAATTTCTTCCTTCAATATCCTATAATTTTCTGAGTATATGTATTTTATCTTGATTAAATTTATTCCTAGATAACTTACTTTTTCTATAATAGTAAATGGGATTATTTTCTTAATTTCTCTTTCTAATAGTTCATTATTGGTGTATAAAAATGCCAACAATTTCTGAATATTAATTTTGTATCCTGCTACTTTACCAAATTCACTTATCAGTCCTAGTAGTTTTTTGGTGTTTTCTTGGTTTTATTTTTGTTTTGTTTTTTTAATATACAATGTCATGTCATCTTCAAATAATGAGAGTTTTACTTTTTCTTTTCCCATTTGGATGCTTTTTATTTCTTCTTCTTGTCTGATTGGTACGGGTAGGTCTTCTAGTACTATGGTGAATAAGAGTGGTGAAAACAGACATCACTTTTAATTTTTTCCCATTGAGCATGATGTTGGCTGTGTGTTTGTCATATATGATCTTGTGATATTTATCTTTCATTTTGTTTATGTGATGAATCACATTTATTGATTTGTGAATATTGTACCAACCTTACATCCCTGAAATAAATATCACTTGACTTTGATATATGATATTTTTAATGTATTGCTGGTCTTGTTTGCTAATATTTTTTGAGGATTTTGGTATCTATGTTGATCAGAAATATTGGCCTATAATTTTCTTTTTTGTAGTGTCTTTAACTGGTTTTGGAATTAAGATAAAGCCTTGTAAATGAGCTTGGGTTCTTCTTCCTCTTGGATTTTTGAAATAGTTTGAGAAGAATATATGTTAGTTCTTCTTTGAATGTTTGGTAAAATTTGCCTCTGAAGCCATCCAGTTTAGGGCTTTTGATTGCTTGGAGTTTTTTTTTTTAATTTAATTTTTTTATTACTGCTCAATTTCAGTAGTTGTAATTGATCTATTCAGATTTTCTGATTCTTGCTGATTCAGTTTTGAAAAATTGTGTGTTTCTAGGGATTTGTTCATTTCACCTAGGTTTTCTTATTTGTTGGCATATAGTTGTTCATAGTATTTTCTTACAATCCTAGGTTTGGCTGCTTCTCCTCTTTCATTTCTGATTTTATTTATTTATTTATTTATTTATTTATTTATTTATTTATTTTTTCTCTTTTTCTTCATGAGTCTGGTTACAGTTTTGTCAATCTTATCTTTTCAAAGAACTGGTTCTTAGTTTCATTGTTCTCTTTTATATTAATTTTTTTATTTTTTAGCCTCTGTTATTTATTTCTTCTCCAATCTTCATGATATTCTTTTTTATACTTACTGTAGGCTTTGTTTACTGTTTTTATTCTAGCTATTTTAGGTATAGGGTTAGATTATTTATTTAATTTTTCTTGCTTCTTGGGGTAGCCCTGTAATGCTATGAATTTCCTTCTTAGGACTGCTTATGCATATATTTTGAGTTGGTGTGTGTCTAGGTAGCTGTTGATTTCTTCCTTGATCTAGTTGTTAACACATTCATTGTTTAGTAACATGTTATTTAGCCTCCTTGTTTTAAGTGTTTTTCAGTTTTTCCTTCTAACTGATTTTCTAGTTTTATACCATTATGGTCAGAGAAGATGTTTGATATGATTTCAAACTTCTTAAATTTGTTGAGTCTTTTTTTGTCTTAACATGTGGTTTATCCTAGAAAATAGTTCATGTGCACTTGAAAATAATGTGTATTCTGCTGCTTTGATGTGAAATGGTCTGATGATATAAATTAAATTCATCTGGTCTATTGTGTCATTTAAAGCCATTGTTTCCTTATTGATTTTCTCTCTGGAAAATCTATCCATTGATTTCAATGGGGTGTTAAAATCCTCTACTAGCACTGTATTAGTGTTGATCTCTTTATGTCCACCAGGACCTGCTTTATATATTTAGGTGTTCCTATGTTAGGTACATACATTTGTACAAGGGTTATATCTTCTTGTTTGGATTGCTTTCTTTATCATTATGTAGTGTCCTTTGTCTCTTACTGTCTTTCAAACAAAAGCACTTTGTCTGATATAAGTATTAATGCCTAAGTTTATTTTTTCATTTCCATTTGCATAGAATATTTTTTCCATCCCTTCACTTTTAGTGTGTATCTTTTGTTCTGGGGTGGCCAGCTTGTAGACAGCATACATATGGGTCATGTTTTCTCATCCATTCAGCTACCCTATGTTGTTTTATTTTATTTTATTGTTTATTTTATTATTTTATTTTATTGTTTACAGTATTACCCTCTTTACTCCCCTCCTCCCAGTCCTATCTCACCCCAGACCTTTACTACACTATATGTTTGTGTCTATTGGTTATGAATTATATGCATGTAAATTCTTTTGGTTAATCTCTTCCCATCCTCCCACCCCATCCTTCTCTCTGAGATATGTCAGTCTGCTCTGTACCTTATGTCTTTAAAAAATAAAAACTTTATTGTTGAGAGTACTGCAGATGTCCTTCTCATTCCCCCCATTGTGCCCCTCTACCCAGTTCCCACCCTGCCCCAGACCTTCACCACCATATTGTCTGTGTCTATAGGTAATGCATATCCTTTATAATAAAGAGGTAATATGCAAATTGACCATCACTCCAACACACAAGATGGCCGCCCCCATGTGGACACAAGATGGCCAGCAGAGGAGGGCAGTTGTGAGCAATCAGGCCAACAGGGGAGGGCAGTTGAGGGGGACCAGGCCTGAAGGGGAGGGCAGTTGGGGGGGACCAGGGCTGCAGGGGAGGAGAGTTAAGGGTGACTGGGCCTGCAGGGGAGGGCAGATAAGGGCAATCAGGCTGGCAGGGGAGCAGTTAGGTGTCAATCAGGCTGGCAGGGGAGTGGTTAGGGGGTGATCAGGCTGGCAGGCAGAAGCAGTTAGGGCAGTGGTAGGCAAACCATGGCTCGTGAGCCACATGCAGCTCTTTGGCCCCTTGAGTGTGGCTCTTCCATAAAATACCACGTGTGGGCGCCCACGTACAGTGCTATTGAAACTTCATGGCCAACATGCAGAAGTCGATTTTCGGCCTGGGCACGTCTATTTTGAAGAAGTGGCATTGGAATAAGTGGGGGGTGTCGGTCAGTCAGTCAATAGGAGACGCAGCTCAGGCGGGCCACGGGATACGCAGCATGGGGGAGGTACATTGTTTTGAGGTATGTTCGCTGAGGTCGATCCCTTCCAACTCTCCCATCCACACTCGTCTATCTGAAACAAGTATACAAGACGAGTGTGGATGGGAGAGTTGAAAGGGGTTGACCTCAGCGAACGTACCTCAATCAGATTGAAGACTTTTTTAGCAAAGGCCAGCTTAGGAGTACCCTAATTAAGTTAATAACAATGTACCTATCTATATAGTTTAAGTTTAAAAAATTTGGTTCTCAAAAGAAATTTCAATCATTGTACTGTTGATATTTGGTTCTGTTGACTAATGAGTTTGCCGACCACTGGGTTAGGGGCAATCAGGCAGGCAGGCAGGCTAGTGGTTGGGAGCCAGCAGTCCTGGATTGTGAAAGGGATGTCCAACTGCCCATTTAGGCCCGATCCCACCAGCCTGCTTCCCCCCCCAACTGACCTGGTGGGATTGGGCCTAATTGGGCAATCAGATATCCCTTGAGTGGTCCCAGATTGGATAGGGTACAGGCTGGTTGAGGGACACATCCCTCCCCTGCCCCATGCACAAATTTCATGTGCTGGGCCTCTAGTATGTATATAAGATCTTTGGTTAATCTCTTCCAACCCCACCCCGTCCCTCTGAAATTCGTCAATCTGTTCCATGTTACCATGCCTCTGGTTCTATTTTATTCAACAATTTATTTTATTTATTAGATTCCTTGTTTATTTCAATTTTTTAGATTCAATTGTTGCTAGATATGTATTTATTGCCATTTTATTATTCATATTTTAATTTCTTCTTCTTCTTCTTCTTCTTCTTCTTCTTCTTCTTCTTCTTCTTCTTCTTCTTCTTCTTCCTCTTCCCCTTCCTCTTCCTCTTCCTCTTCCTCTTCCTCTTCCTCTTCCTAAAGAATACCCTTTAACATTTCATGTAATGCTGGTTTGGTGGTAAACTCCTTTAGCATTTCCTTGTCTGTGAAGCTTTTTATCTGACCTCAATTCTAAATGATAGCCTTGCTGGGTAGAGTAATCTTGGTTGTAGGTCCTTGCTAATCACTTTGAATATTTCTTGCTACTCCTTTCTGGCCTGCAAAGTATGGGTACTCCATTGAAAGTAACTAACTGCTTTTCTCTTGCTGCTTTTAAGATTCTCTCTTTGTCTTTAATGCTTGGCATTTTGATTCTGATGTGTCTTGGTGTGGGCCTCTTTGGGTTCCTCTTGTTTGGGACACTCTGTGCTTCCTGGACTTGTAAGTGCATTTCTTTCACCAGGTAGAAGTTTTCTGTCATTATGTCTTCAAATAGGTTTGCAATATCTTGCTCTGTCTTCTTCTTCTGGAACCCCCCCCCCCATAATATGAATGTTGGGATCTTGAGGTTGTCCCAGAGGCTCCTTACACTATCTCCATATTTCTTCTTCTTCTTCTTCTTCTTCTTCTTCTTCTTCTTCTTCTTCTTCTTCTTCTTCTTCTTCTTCTTCTTCTTTCTTCTTCTTTTTCTCTTCTGATTGGGTGTTTTTTGCTTCCTCATATTCTAAATAGTTGATTTGATTATCATAATCCTCTACTCTACTGTTGAATCCCTGTAAATTAGTCTTTATTTCAGTTAGTGTATGCCTAATTTTTGACTGGTCCTTTTCATGTCTTTGATGTTCTCACTAAGGTTCTTGAATTCTCACTAAGATCCTTGGAAGTGCCACTAGGTCCCTTGAAGCCCTCATTTAGATCCTCCAGCAACCTTATAATCATTATTTTGAACTCTGTACCTAGTAGTTTGCTTGCTTCCATTTTATTTTGTTCTTTTTTCTGGAGATTTCTTCTGTCCTTTCACTTGTGACATGTTTCTTTGTCTCCACAGTTTGGCTGCTTCCCTGTGTTTGTTTCTATGTATTAAGTAGAGCTTCTATGTGTCCTGGAATTGGTAGAGTGGCCTTGTGTAGTAAAGGCCCAGTGGCTCAGCCTTTCCAGTCACCTGAGCTGAGCACTCTAGGTACGTCCCTGTGTGGGCTCTGTGAACAGCCTTGTTGTAGTTGAGCCTAATTGGTGTCACTGATAGGAATTGACCTCCAGGCAAAATGGCTGTGAGGACCAGCTGTAACTACAGTGTGCAGGAGACACTCCTATGGAGCTGGACTTGCTTTAGTGAGGCTTTGGTGCTCACTGAGTCTTCCCCTGGAGTGTCTCACTTGTGGATGTGTAGAGTTGTAATCTACTATAGTCTGAAGCTGTCCACCAGGTGCACTGGCTCTGGGGCCTCCTGGGAGGTCCAAAGTCAGAACTGCCTCTTCTTCCCTCCCCCACTGCAGGACCTACAGAGCTATCTGCAGATGGCTGCTATTTGTATTGGGCTTGGAAGTGCCCAGCTTAAGCCAAGCTGTGAAGTAAGGCAGGCTGGTGCTAGTGCTGGGTCTTGGGCCTCTTTTTGATAGGTATGGGGCATGCTGACACCAGCTGCTGTTTGTTTGAGAGATTTTAGGAAAGCTTGAAGTCTGAGCCAGGATAGGCCATTCCTATGGGTAGCTACTGCAAATGGCTTGAGTGGGGATTGCAAATTGGATAGGGCAGGGCCTCAGGGTTTCAGGGCAGAGCAAATAGTGTGATCCAAGCTGATGGTAACTCAAATATGGCTGCCAGTCAGCTCTGGGACAGGGGAGGTCCCAGTACTGGACAATGACCTCTGTGAGCGCCCTTATCTGGAAGAAATCTGTCCCTGAGTTCTTGCCATGATGCCAGACAATGCAGTTCCTCCCCTAATGTCCCAGGTTTCTTTCAAGCTGCTGACTCAGCATTGGAGCCCAGAGGGTTTAAGTCTGAGTAAGTCAGTATACCAGCCTTTTAAGAGGATCTGCCTGAGTTTCCAGCAGCCTTTGTTTCACTCAGCCACAATCCCTGCTGGTTTTTACAGCCCAAAGTTATGGAGACTTCTTTTCCCAGCTCTTGAACCCTGTGCTGGAGGATTGATGTCTTTTGATTGAAGCATTTAATTCATTTACATTTAAGGTCATTATTGATAGGTACTTATTTATTGCCATTTAATTATTTACACTTATGCTTCTATTTCTTTTTTCTTTCTTCTTCTTTTTTAATTTTTTTTAAATACTAGAGGCCCAGTGCATGAATTCATGCATGGGTGGGGTCCCTCTGGGTGGCCTGTAGGGATTGTGCCGAAACCCACAGCCCAATGCTGCCTGCAGCTCCTACCTGCTGCTCCCACTTATTCCAGCCCCACTGTGCCTGCTGCAGGCTCACGCCCAATCAGTTCTGATTGGGAGAGGCTCATGCTGCCACAGCTGTGCTCACCAGCCATGAGCCCTGCGTCTGGTGCCCTCCCCAGGGGAGTGGCCTGCAGAATCGGGGTTAAATCAGCTCTCTGACATCCCCTGAGGGGTCCCGGATTGCGAGAGGGTGCAGGCCAGGGTAAGGGACCGCACCGGTGCACGATTGGGCCAGGGAGGGACCACAGGAGGGCTCCAGGGCATGTCCAGCCCATCTTGTTCAGTCCCGATCAGCCAGATCCCAGCAGCAAGCTAACCTACACATCAGAGCATCTATCCCCTGGTGGTGAGTGGACATCATAGCGACTGGTCAACCAGTTGACTGTCTGCCCCCTGGTGGTCAGTGCATATTATAGTGAGTGGTTGAGCAGCCTTAGCATATCATTAGCGTATTAAGCTTTAATTGGTTGTTTGGTTGTTCTGCCGTTTGGTCTATTTGCATATTATCCTTTTTTATATAGGATATTTTATTGATTGCTTAAAGCAGCCTCTTTAACATTTCTTGCAATACTAGTTTGATAGTCATAAACTCCATAATATTCTGAAATATATAATGGAGTTTAGTCTGAAAATCTCTTTATTTCAACTTCAATTTTAAATGATAGCTTCACTTGGTAGAACAGTCTTGGTTGTAGGTCCTTTTTCTTTATCTATTTGAATATTTTATGCCAATCCCTTCTGGCTTGAAGTGTTTCTGGTGAGAAATCAGCTGATAACCTTATGAGAGCTCCTTTTTAGGTAGCTAACTGTTTTTCTTTTGCTCCTTTTAAGATTGCCTCTTTGTCTTTAACCTTTGCCATTTTAATTATCATGTGTCTCTCAACTTCCTGAATTTGTGTGACTTTTTCCTTTACCAGTTTTGGAAAGTGTTTTTGCAATTACTTATTCAAACAGATTTTTTTTTTATCCTTGCTTACTTCATTCTTCCTCTGTTATGTTTGATGTTATTCCAAAGATCTCTTAGACTTCTCTCATTTTTTAAATTCTCTTTCATTTTATTTATTTATTTATTGTTCTGCTTGGTTGCTTACTGTTATCTTGTTCTCTAAATCACTGATTCAATCTTCTGTTTCATCTAACCTGATGTTTATTCCTTCTAGTATATTCTTCATTTCAGATATTGTATTCTATATTTTTGATTTTTTGTTTTGTTTTATGGTAATTTTTTAATGCTTACTATCTCTGTTTAAGTTCTCATTGAGATTATCCATTTGCCCCCTAAGGTCCTTGAACATCCTTATAACCATTGTTTTAAACTGCATTTTGTATCTTGGTTGCTTACATTTTATTTAATTATTTTGGGGGGGATTTCTCTTGTTATTTCATTTAGGGCATATTTTTTTGTCTCCCATTTGTCTGCCTTTTTTGTTTTTTTGTTTGTTTGTTTGTCTCTGTATATTAGGTAGATCTTCTGTGACTCCCAAGCTTGTTATGAGGGCTTTCTGATGTAGATGCCTTGTGGGTCACCTGAGCTAAGTGCCTTGGGAATAATTCTTGTGTGCATTATGTGTCCCCTCCTGTTGTAGATGAGTTTTGAGTGCTGTTGTCGATTTGTGGGTAGAGTTAACCCTCAGACTGCCTGACTATAAGGATAGACCTCATTCATCATGTATGAGTCACTGTTCAGGGGCTGCCCCTTGAGGCAGAGTTGTTCCCAGCAGGGTCCGGTGTCTGCTGGTGCCCTCTTTAGCTTTGTCATTAGTGTGGCTTATTGAGTCTAGCTCTGGTATGGTTTGAAGCCCACCACTGGTTGTGTTGGTTCTAGGCACACTTGGCCAGAATTCTGGTGTAGGTTGATGTCAGACATTGTGTGTAACTGACCTCGGGCTACCCATCTGGAGCTACCATATAATTCACTGTTTGTTGCTATGTATACAAGGCCTGTGTGTGTATGGGAGGGACTGAACTGTGTACAAGGATCTGCTTCCTGCAGTTCTGAGCTGGGGGAAGATCATTAAAATGTTTAAGACCCCTTAAGTTTGGCATCCATTCTTCAGCTACTGCATTACCCCACGAGGCTATCTGAACTTCCTCCAGAATCTTATGAAGAAAGACTGTAGAGCTGGCCATTCCCATCTGCCCCTTCCACATGACTCAAGTTCTGTAGAGCAGGGAGACAAGGTTGGGAGAACAAGGCCAGTGGGTCCCCTACTTGTGGGCAGCATTGTCAGGCAATCAATAGGGAGCATGGCCCCTACTCTAGAGCCCTACCACTCAGCCTCTGCCAGAGTCTCCAACTCTAGCTACCCCAGGAGGAGTGTACCACAGGTTCAAGTAAGTGCATCCAGCTTTAACCACTGCAGGAAAAAACTGAGCAGGATGAGGCCAGTGGGACTTGGGAGAACAGATCAAGGCAGACATTTGTTGGGGGTGGTTCCAGCCTTTGGGGAGGGGACAAGATGCATGCCTCCCCTTAGTTCCACAGGCACACCATCAGAGACCCTGACAGGTGGCTTTGAGACAGAGGCACTTCAAAGGTTCCATTACTGAGTGGCATTCCCTTCCCTTCAAGGACCTGAGCACAGCAGTGCAAGGCCAGTGGCACTTGGGACAAGGCAGTCTTTTTTGGGAGGGTGGAGCTGTCCCATCAAAGGGGAGTGAGCTGCAGATCTCCCCTTTACTATGCAGCTTTATCAGAGACCCTGTTGGGAAGCTTTGAGGGAGATGCACGGCAAAGGTTCCAGCTCTGAAGGGTGCTCTCTTTCCCCCTCTCACCCGCACCCCCCTCGCCCTGCCCCCAGCCTCATGTAACTGAGCTCAGCAGGATGGGGCCAGTGGGACTTGGGAAACAGATCAAGGCAGCCTTCTGTTGGGGGTAATGACTGCTGAACCTGAGGGAAGGGGAAAAGATTGGCTCCCATTCCAAAGCCACACAGTTCAATGACTGAGGGTCTGCCTATAGTTTCTCCAGAAAAAGAGTGCACCACAGGTCCTTTTTCCTGGATTCTAACTTGGCAGGGTGATGTTGCCAGAATTTGGAGTGCTGTGTTAGTGTTCTCCTCCAGCTGGTGCTATAAGAATAGGAGTGTCTGATCCTGGGAGATGGCCCCTGAGGGTTGAATCAGGCCCGGTACCTCAGTAGCTGACCCTCCACATCTCTCTCTGGATCTTCTCTTTATGACTCCCATATGCGATTAGTCCCTTTCCCTCTACCAGAACCCAAGAAGACTGCCTGAGAACAAGCTCCTGTGGATTGAACCTTTAGCAGAGCACCTGGGATTCTAGTCGGCTCCCTTCTCTTCCCAGCAAATAGTATGCCTGCTGATTTCCACTGCCAGATGCTATGCAGGCTCTTCTTCCCAGCCCTGATGCTCTGAGGTAGAGGTTCCAGCATGGGGTTGAGATCCCACTCTCCTCAGGGGGTACTTTTGCAGCTGAGATATCTGTCCAGCTTCTCAGTCACCACATCTGGGTACAGGAGCCAGATCTCTCTGCTTCTATACCTTTCTTACCATCTCTTTGTAGTTTTTTATACAAATCCTTGAATATAATACTCTTGTTCAGCTGTACTTCAGTTGGTCATTCAGGTTGATTGGTCTATAATTTAGCCATAAATTTGGTTTGGCACTAGGAGGAGGTGTGTGTAGCTTCCACTTACTCTAAAGCTGTCTTGGATCCTCAACAATAGCATTGTTTGCCCTGTGTAGAGTTTGAATATTTTAAACTTTATATAAGTAAAATAATAAAAGAGGCTGTTTACTCCTCTAGCCAAGACTATTCAACTTAAAGATATGTTTACATTTGTAATTGTTGAAATGCACAAAATAAATTATTTTATCTCACTTTTAGCCAAAAGTATTAAATGTTGTAAAAATTAGTAAATTTATGAGGTTAAAAGTGACCCTCCACTTTGTACTTCATCATTTACAGATGAGATGATGAAAGTCCAAATGAATCAAATTGCTCAAGATCAAATAGCTGATTAGTGGCTGAATCAAAACTAGAGCATTGATCATTGTCCCACAAATAAGCACTCTCTCCACACTGCTAAATAGATTTAGACTTGTGATCAATTTGGTTAAATCAATGTTTGATTTCTTGTCTTGATCTGGTTTTATTGTAATTTTGAAACTCAAGAATATCTAAAATTGTTGCCTCATTAAATATTCCTTGTATGCCTTTGTTCTTTGAAGGCAACAAAATATTCCCAGTGCCAGGTCCCATGTGCTCCAGAGGGTTTTCAGATCCATCAGGTTCCCCACATTAACAAGAGTGGAAGAAGGTAGTAGTTGTGTACCGCTTTGTGTTCAGAAAGATTCCTTTAGCTCAAGACCACCCTGGAAAAGCTACCACAGCAGAGTATACTAAGTGAAGCCTGGACACAAAGAGGGGAAAATGAGATAAGCTAGTGTCTTGAGGGGCATCAACCAGACCACATGCTGGTCAAGAAATCTGATTTGTGTTTGCTTTTTTTGTTTGTTATTTTTTTTAAATTTTTTATTTTTATTAATTTTGTTTTATTGCTTAAAATATTACACAGAGTACTACATATGTCTCATTTTTTCTCGCTTGACCTTCCCCTGGCTTCCCCTACCCCCTAGTGCCTTGTGTCCATTGGTTATGCTTATATGCATGCATACAAGTCCTTTGGTTGATCTCTTACCACGCCCCACCCCCACCCCCACAACCCTCCCCGGCATTCCTGCTGTAATTTGACAGTCTGTTTGATGCTGCTCTGCCTCTGTATCTATTTTTGTTCATCAGTTTATAATGGTCTTTATTATCCATAAATGAGTGAGATCATGTGGTATTTTTCTTTCACTTCCTGGCTTATTTCACTTAGCATAATGCTCTCCAGTTCCATCCATGCTGCTGCAAATGGTAAGAATTCCTTCTTTTTTACAGCAGCATAGTATTCCATTGTGTAGATGTACCAGTTTCTAATCCATCCATCTGTTGATGGGCACTTAAGCTGTTTCCAAATCTTAGCTATGGTAAATTATGCTGCTATGAGCATAGGGATGCATATATCCTTTCTGATTGGTGTTTCTGTTTTCTTGGGATATATTCCTAGAAGTGGGACCACTGGGTCAAATGGGAGTTCCATTTTTAACTTTTTGAGGAAACCACATACTGTCTTCCATAGTGGCTGCACCAGTCTGCATTCCCACCAGCAGTGCATGAAAGTTCCTTTTTCTCGGCATCCTCTCCAGCACTTGCTGTTTGTTGATTTGTTGATGATAGTCATTCTGACAGGTGTGAGATGATACCTCATTGTTGTTTTGATTTGCATCTCACATGATTAGTGACTTTGAGCATGTTTTCATATGTCTCTTGGCTTTCTGAATGTCCTCTTTTGAAAAGTGTCTATTTAGGTCCTTTTGCCATTTTTTGATTGGATTGTTTATCATCGTTTTGTTAAGTTGTATGAGTTCCCTGTAAATGATGGAGATTAAACCTTTATTGGTGATAGCATTGGCAAATATGTTCTCCCATGCAGTGGGCTTTCTTGTTGTTTTGTTGATGGTTTCTTTTGCTGTGCAGAAGCTTTTTATTTTGATGTAGTCCCATTTGTTTATTTTCTCTTTAGTTACCAATGCTCTAGGAGCTGTATCGGTGAAGAAATTGCTTCAGCATATGTCTGAGATTTTGTTGCCTTTGGATTCCTCTAGTATTTCTATGGTTTCCCGTCATACATTTAAGTCCTTTATCCATTTTGAGTCTATTTTTGTGTATGGTGTAAGCTGGTGGTCTAGTTTCATTTTTTTGCATGTATCTGTCCAATTTTCCCAACACCATTTATTAAAGAGACTGTCTTGCCTCCATTGTATGTTCTTGCCTCCTTTGTCAAATATTAATTGAGCATATTGGTTCTGGTCGATTTCTGGGCTCTCTATTCTATTCCATTTTTCTATATGTCTGTTCTTGTGCCAGTACCAGGCAGTTTTGAGAACAGTGGCTTTGTAATACAGCTTGATATTTGGTATTGAGATCCCACATACGTTATTATTCTTTCTCAGGATCGCTGCAGCTATTTTTATTCCAGATGAATTTTTGGAGAGTTTGTTCTAGGTCTGTGAAATATGCCATTGGTATTTTAATGGTGAGTGTGTTGAATTTATCGATTGCTTTGGGTAGTATGTACATTTTAATGATGTTGATTCTACCAACCCATGAACATGGTATGTTCTTCCATCTGTTTATGTCTTCCTCTATCTCTTTTTTCAACGTCCTGTAGTTTTCTGAGTAGAGGTCTTTTACCACTTTACTTAAGTTTATCCCTAGGTATCTTAATTTTTTTGGTGTGATGGTAAACGGGATTGCTTTTAGAGTCTCTCTTTCTGTAAGTTCACTATTGGTGTATAGAAATGCTATAAATTTCTTGGCTTTGATTTTGTATCCTGCTACATTGCCGAATTCATTTATTAAGTCTAATAGTTTTTGATGGAGTCTTTAGGGTTTTTTATGTACAATGTCATGTCATCTGCGAATAAGGACAGTTTTACTTCTTCTTTTCCAATTAGGAGGCCTTTTATTTCTTCTTCTTGTCTAATCGCAATGGCTAACACTTCCAGTACTATGTCGAACAGGAGTGGTGAGAGTGGGCATCCCTGTCTTGTGCCTGTTCTTAAGGGAAATGGTTTTAGTTTTTGCTCATTGAGTATGATGTTGGCTGTGGGTTTGTCTTATTGGCTTTTATTATATTAAGGCATGATCCTTCTATTCCCCCTTGCTGAGAGTTTTTATCAAAAATGGGTGCTGGATTTTGTCAAATACTTTTTTCTGCATCAATTGATATGACTATGTGGTTTTTTTCTCTCAATTTTTTCAGCGTTTAATCTCCAACATTTATAGGGAACTCATACAACTTAACAAAAGGAAGATAAACAATCCAATAAAAAAAAATGGCCAAAGGACCTAAATAGACGCTTTTCAAAAGAGGACATTCAGATAGCCAAGAGACATATGAAAACATGCTCAAAGTCACTAATCATCTGAGAGATGCAAATCAAAACAACAATGAGGTATCATCTCACACTTGTCATAATAGCTATCATCAACAAATCAACAAACAACAAGTGCTGGGGAGGATGTGGAGAAAAGGGAACACTCGTGCACTGCTGGTGGGAATGGAGACTGGTGCAGCCACTATGGAAGACAGTATGGAGTTTCCTCAAAAAGTTAAAAATGGACCTCCCATTTGACTCAGTGATCCCACTTCTAGGAATATATCCCAAGAAAACAGAAACACCAACAGAAAGGAAATATACACCCATATGTTCATAGCAGCACAATTCACCATAGCTAAGATCTGGAAACAGCCTAAGTGCCCATCAACAGATGAATGGATTAGAAAACTGGTACATCTACACAATAGAATACTATGCTTCTGTAAAAAAGAAGGAATTCTTACCATTTGCAGTAGCATGGATGGAACTGGAGAGCATTATGCTAAGTGAAATAAGCCAGGAAGTGAAAGAAAAATACCACATGATCTCACTCATTTATGGATAATAAAGACCATTATAAACTGATGAACAAAAATAGATACAGAGGCAGAGCAGCATCAAACAGACTGTCAAACTACAGCGGGAAGGCTGAGGAGGGTTGGGGGGCATGAGAGGGAAAGGTATGAGATCAACCGAAGGACTTGTATGCATGCATATAAGCATAAGCAATGGACCTAAGACACTGGGGGGTATGGGAAGCTGGGGGAATGTCAAGGGGGGGAGAGTAGAGATATGTAATACTCTTTGTAATACTTTAAGCAATAAAACAAAATTTTAAAAAAAATAAAAATGTAATAATTAAAAAGGTAAAATCAAGTGAGGAAAAAAGAAAGAAAATTTAGTTTCTTAAGTAAAAGGTGAAAAAAATAAAAATGTGCAGTCACGAAGGTCATTCACTTCCTCTACTCTTCTGTTTGGAATGCTTTTGTCCTGTCAGGTATTCAGGAGAGTATTGAAGTTCCCTGTGATACACTGTTCCTCCGTGTTGTAAACCACAGTCCTGATTTTAAAGCAGGCAGTATTTCTTTGTTTCCCAGAGTGCCTTTATTTGTCTTTACAGAAGAATCAGTTTGTGGTTCAGCCCCTGGGTGGCAGTGTTTCTGGATTGACCTCAGAGGCTATAAGTCCTCTCTAGCCAGTATTTAGGTTTTGTTTTCCCTGTCGCACTTAATACTGGTTTGGGAGAATCGACTGCCCCAGAGCTGGTTCCTTGATCATTACTTCCCACTCTGATTCCCAGTTTCCACAAAAAAACAACTTTCCCCTGCAGTCTCTGTGAGTTACCCCAGTTGGGCGATCCTATATATTGGGTTTAATAATAAAAAGCAAGGATTTAAAGAGAAAAAAAAAAAAAGAGCCAGAGTAAGTGCACAAACTCGAAACCTCCACCGTCCAGCTCTGTGCACAATTCTCCCAATGTCTCTCTCACATGTCCTCTCTCCCCTGGCACTAAGCAGCCGGCACACTGGTAAAATCCAAGGCTATCTTTTTGTGCCCAATCTCGCTATGGGCTGATTTTTTAGAGTTCTCTTTGGCCAGCAGCCCTGCGGGACACCTTCCACACTCACAGATCACGCTGGCCCCAATGGCCACAGACTTTGTGGGGCGCAGACTTCCCCCACACACATTCCTCTCTCCATCCTGAATTACAAACCCCACCTTTATCTAGGCGAAATCTGATCTTTCTGTGAGGAGGAGCAGGGCTCATCTGAATCCATGTATTCGTGCTGCTTGAGATCCAGTGTTCCAGGTTTCTTAGCTGGTCCCTGGGTGCCGTGGTTGCAGGGTCTCTGCATGTATATGCTTCGAATAACAGCCACTCAAGATGGCATGGTCTCCGCGGCTGAGCCGGACGCTCCAGGAGAGATATCAGCAGCAGTGGAGGCTGCCCGGTTAGGGGAGCCTGATCCGGCAGTCTCCAACATTCCCCTGGATTATAGCTATTGCTCACCCACAAATTTACACTCTCCGTAC
This sequence comes from Myotis myotis, assembly GCF_014108235.1. Lineage (NCBI taxonomy): Eukaryota > Metazoa > Chordata > Mammalia > Chiroptera > Vespertilionidae > Myotis > Myotis myotis. The sequence continues at coordinate 120,202,217 of NW_023416313.1, forward strand.
ATCCACACCCTCTCCTTTCGTTCTCTCATTCTCACACTGTCTTGCAGTCTGCCTTCCCGTTGGCAGCCATCTTTTCTCCTTCTGTGTTTGCTTTTATAGCCAGGCCCGTGCTGGTGTTCTGGGGGTACAAAAATTTTCAAGCAATATTTATTGGCTCCTGCTGTCAAGAAGTTTGTGATTTCTTGGGGAGAAAATACTCACACATCATACCAAGATACTTGTAAGTCATACAAGGAGAGAAAATTTCTGAGTCTCTGCCTCCCCTTTAGTTCTCTTTCCCAACTGTAGGTGTTACTAATTAATTGGTCATATTCCAAGACCTGGATCAGACACTTTACAAGTAGACATGGTCACATTGCTTCAAAGGGCAAGGACCCTGTGCCACCTTCTCTTCGTTGGAGATCACTAGGCTTAGCCCCTTCTTGCACATCCAGCTTTCTCTTGCTTCTCCAGTGAGGGCTTCAGTATTTGGGAATGCTGTTTGTAGCTGTAGTCATTTTTCTTTCTGATTGCAAGATTGTGATTTGGAGGAGAGTGGAACCTGAGCCTGAGCCTAAGCCTAAGCCTGGAGGTTCAACCTGGGTTAGTAGAGAGGTCCAGCATTGGGGTGTGGGGCTCCAAGTGTAGATGGTAAGAACAGAGCATTTGGGTATCCTTCATTGGCTAGGATTCCTTGTGAGAGCACTTCTTTGTTCAGAGTCACAGTATTTTGTGTTCTACTAACTATCCATCTCCACCATCACCCCTCATATTAGTAAGAAAGTGATGGTAATGTTCAAACAACCAAAAGACTGCTAATTTTAGAACCATCAGGGTAGCAGATGCAATTCTGGACAAAACATCTTCAGCATTAGCTAAAGGCATCTATATATATATAAAAGGCTAATATGCAAAGTGTCCCCTCGGGAGTTCGACCAGGAGACCGGGAATTCGATTACTTGCTATGATGTGTGCTGACCACCAGGGGGCGGTGCAGAATGAAAGGAGGCTTCAGCTGGCAGCTAGAAGTCCCCAATCGGCCCTGATCACAAGCCAGGCCTAGAGACCCTACCCATGCATGCATTTTGTGCTCCAGGCCTCTAGTAATAAGATATAATCAAATGCAGAATAAAGATCACCAAGAAGTTTCTGGAGTGAAACCTTCCTTTCAAAAAGGGACAATGTACCCTCCTGTTATTATCATAATTAGCTAGTTAATATTAATAATAGGAATGAAACAAAGGGTCACCTAGACATTATAAACATGGTCATCTGGGTAAAACAGCTACAGCTTCACATTCCCCAGGGATCCACTGGTTCATTCCCTACAGATCATTGGGGACTGGATTGAACACAGGGGCAGTGGACACATGCACAGTGAAGTCAGGTGACATAGGGAAGGTGTTTGCCTGTCAGTCTAGCCTGGGTGGGTCAATGGATTGGCTAGCGGGGGGACCCCATCAGAAGCCTGCAAAAGTCTAGGAAGCTGATTAGCTATTTTGAATAAGCTTCTTGTTCCCCTCAAGCCTGAGAATACATAATTCTAGGCAAACAAAGAAGTGCTTGTTTGCTTGTGCTCTTCTTGCTCCATGACCTGCACTCACCCATGTGTGCACCTGTTTTCCATAGCCCTGTGGCCTTAAGCGTCCCATGGCCCATGGTCATGCTGACCTTCAACTGGAAACATAAGTTAAGCTAGCCAGATGCTGGACTGGACTGTACTTTAAAAGAGCAGAAACTATGGGTAGTGGCCTTAGTTCTGGTCCCGCTGAAGACACAGTTAGACTTTTACCATGGCAGGACAGACAGAGATGGGACCATGGAGGGGAAGCCCCTTAATTTTACATCATCAATAAACTTTTCATGAAACTCTATCCCCCTGTGAGGGCCTCAGGAAATTTTCTCACAGTTCCCCAAGAGCTCCATTTCTACCAATAACACTTCTAGAAACTCTACCAACAAATGAATAATGGTTATCTGATACTGATGTGATTGAGTTGGGGGCAGAAATGCCATGAGGCCTGATGCAGCATAGCTGCCCATGTCTTGGGAAATGGTCCTCCGGATAGGCAGCAACTGGATTTAGAAGGAATCTGTTTAATTAAAGAACATTTGCTCTGAGAAAGCAAGATGCAAGACTACAAGTATAAGAAGAGAACAAAAACATTTTTGAGAGGGTTGAGGGATTTGTGATGTCCTGCCTGGCACCCCAGCACCTCTAACATCACTAAAGGTTTTCTCTCCATTGGGCCCTTGGACTGGACATCTTCATGCTTCCAAATTATGCCTGCTTTGGGGGCATGCGGGGCTGATAGAGAATGTGTTAAAGCAGATCCCTCAGTGAAGCAGGGATTTATTAAAATAACATTTTTGGGCAAATGAAGGAAAGGTTCTTCACCAGGTTCTTTTCTCCATGATGAATTTGGAAGAACTCAAGCTGACATCACTGTGTGAAATTCAGCATAAAAAGAAATCTTATTGCTATAATGAAATGTAGAAGCTGTGTAGACCATGTAATTGTACTTTTAATTGTATCTGCATTTATGCAAAAACCTGTAATAGAATGTGAAAAATAACATCCTGAAATATTTTTGTTTCTAATAATTGTGTAGTTAATTCATTTATTTGGTGGATGGGGTGAGAGGATAAAGAGAAGAATGGAAAGGAAGTGAAGTCAGGGAAAGGGAAGAACGATGAGTTGGGGGCGAAGAAAGGCCTGCCTAACAATTCCTTGTTACCAAATGATGATTAATAGTGATTAATCTGATTTGCCCATTAGTGTGGATGAAATAAAATGGCCAAGATAAACTTGTGTAAACTATTTCATATTTGAATTATATTGAATACTTGGATAATTTGGTTTTTTAAAACTGTACCTATTGGCTTAACACTTATCTTTTAAACAAAACCTTTCACCAGATAGAAAATTTTTTCGTTCCCTTTGTGTATTTTGACCATACATAATTATTTCCATGGGTATACACTTCATATCTCCCAAAAGACACTTTTCTTGGGGAGGGAGGAACCATGCTTCAAATGTTTTCCCCATGTGCTTCCTTGTGCAGTAGATGTTGAATGAGCATTTGCCGGGAGCCTGATATTTGGAAAGTCTGGCTCATTTTCAAGGCTATTCATTTTAATGGTACTGACAGAAAACCAAATCTTCATATTCCAATTATGTATTTCAAATCTTGACTTCATTTTAATGTTGAGTTGGTCCGATATCTTATTTTCTCTACTATAGATAGTAATTAACTAACTCATACAAATGTTTTAAAGAATAATGACTAAATGAGATTTGGCAACCAAACATGAGTACAAAAATGTATCTCTAAATTAAGGTAAAATTAATGAAGATTGATAAAATATACTAGCTAGTTGTGATGTGGAAATTATGAGGGTTATTAGTTACACTAGAGGCCTGTTCACAAAATTTGTACACAGCAAGGTCGCTAGGCCTGGCCAGCGATCAGGGCCGATCAGGGCCTTCCTTCATTCCACACCACCCCCTGGTGGTCAGTGCATGTTATAGCAAGCGGTCGGTCAAGCTCCCAAGGGAACAATTTGCATATTAGCCTTTTATTATATAGGATTTTAAGTTCTTGTATACATATTTTTGTAAACCAATTTCATGTGGCTAAATGGAAAATGATTTGGATAAAATAGATGGAATTTTGTGTGTAATTCTGAGTTATAAGAGAAATGTAAAAATTTTAAAGACTTATGATAGAAATCGCTAAGACTATAAAGTTCTTAGCCTCTTGCACTCTGATTAAAAAGAGTAGGTACTAACATTGTTTGGACTTTTAAGTAATCAATTTTTGATTAGACAATACATGGGCAAGGTAAAAACATTCAACAAAACTAAGTCTTTCTTCTACTCCAGTCTCCTAGACCCTAATTTCTTTCCTTGAAAAAACTTCTCTGTTCCTTGCATTTTATCAGAGACATTCTGTGTGACTACAAGTAAATTTTATTTCTAAATATGCCTGTCCAATTTTATGACATGAATGTTGGTATACTGACAGAGAGTCCTACACTTTGCTTTTTTTCACTTACCAATATGTCTGGAGATTGTTTCATGTCTATACATATGTGTCTATCTCATTATGGATGGAAGGAACATAATTGGTTAGGTCAATATCCTCAGCTCAGCACATTCAAGGTTGTTATAAAATAAAGATCTTTTTCAGGAGGTATGTCTTTTTCAGAGCAGATTCAGGCTTTTGATGTGCCATATAAATTATTGCTGGAAATTCATGTCTATAAATCACACTCAAACTCTCCATTATAGCATCAACAATTATATTCCTAGGATCCTGCACCTTCATGCTTCAATTTAGACTGGGTATTATTCAGCCTATCTGTACTACCATCAGCCTTGGACTTTAACTTGAAACTCTCCTACTTTTGAATTTCTCCTTTTTGTGGTCTTCAGTAGCCATGTATGGAAGAGTTTGTAGAAGTTAACATTTTTTGAGTCTTTGAATGTCTGACTATATCTTTATTCTGTTCTCATAATAAATTTGATAATTTGGTTATAGGTATCTAGGTTAAAAATATTTTTCCCATAATATTTTAGGCATTAATCCAGTATCAATTATTTCTATTGAGAATTCTATTTTTTTTTCTTCAAATTTAACCTATTGCTTAGATCTAAACGCTATTAGGACTCTCCATTTTTTGTTTTCTGACCTGTCATGATAATGTGCCTTGTTTTCTCTTTTGTCATGCTTTTCATTTATTTAGGTTATTCATTTTAATCTGGAGAATTGTATCCTTTGGTTCTGGAAGTATTCTTGTATTATTTTTTTTTTATAATTTTGATCCATCTCTCTCTCTTTTTTTATCCTTTTTGCTCTTTCTGGCACTCACATTTCCTGAAAATTTGGCCACCTGGCTTCAAACCTTATTTTTGTCTTATTTATTTTATTTTCTTGTATAGGATGTAAGTACTATGAGGGCAGAGTTTTCTTTCAGTTTTGTTCACTTTGTATTTCCACTTTCTAGAACAGTACTTAGAACATGGCAACTACTCAATTGAATAATCTCTTTCTGTTCTATATCTAGTAGATTTCTTCAACTTTATTTTCCACCCATCTATTGAATTTTTAAGATATCTTCTAATTTTTAATTTTCAAGAATTATTTTTTGTGATCTGATTTTTATTTACTATAATACATTGTTATTATTTTGTTAATGCAATATAATTCCCTGTATTTCTCTGAGGACATTAGTGTTTTTGAAGTTTTCTTTTAGCTTCTGCATTATCTCTGTTTTATTTAGTTTCATTTTTTTCTTTGTTTATTTTGGCCTCTTTCTCATGTTTGGCCTTTTTATTGATATCTCCTGCAGACTTGGATGGGTTTACTATGGAATAATAGAGGGGAGCTGGATATTTCATTGGGGAAATTCCACAAAGCAGAATGTGGAGGTATTTTCCTTTTGGCTATTCAATTTCCACAGAAATTTCTGGGCAACCAGAGAGCTGTCTTTTCCAGGAGCTGCCAGGGGTCTGACCATGCCCTGGGCATGGTTTGAATAAGCAGTCAGTTTTCAGTTGCATAGTGCACTTCTCATTTACTTTTCTAGGAGGAAAAAAAACCCTCAAACTTTCTGCCCAGGTCTGAATTGGGGAAGCATGTGGATGTTAGTGTCATGGGCAGAGGGTGGAGTAGGGGCTTCAACACTGCTCTCTCCTGTTTTGGATGCCTCCATTTTCTGAGTTTGTCTGGGGCTCTGCTGAACAAGATCACTTATTTCTAAGTAGATAGCTAAATGCATGCCCTTTGGGTTGTTATGGTTTCCACTGCTTTACCAAGGCAGGTTTCACTTTTCCATCCAGGATGCAAGTAAACATTTTTGAACTTTTTCATCCACTGATGTCCTCTGTCCTGCTTTGTTATCATTCTCATTTTTAAAAAATTCACTATACTAGAATTTTCAGAAAGTAAAGAATAAGCTCTTATAATCTTTACCTGACAGAAAGCTTACATCCTGAGACATGTGTTATGAGTCAATTTTATTGTTGTACAAAAATCACAGAGTGCAATTATTCAAACCTTGATGGTATAGCATACTAAAAACCTAGGCTATATGCTACATCTATTGCTCCTAGACTACAAGCCTGTATAGCATGTTACTGCATTGAATACCATAGACAATCACAGCACAATGGTAAGTATTTGTGTATCTAAATGTATCTAAGCATAAAAAACCTACAGTTAAACAGAGGTATAAAAGATGAAAATAGTACACCTGTATAGGAAACTTACCATAAATGGAACTTATCATAAATAGGAGTGGCTATGGGCCAGTCAGTAAGTGGTGAGTGAATATTAAGACCTAGGACATTACTGTACACTGCTACAGACTTTATCAGCACTGTACACTTGGGATACACTAAGTTTATACAAAGATATTTTTTCTTCAATAATAAATTAATGTTCCCCTACTGTAATGTTTTTACTTTATAAACTTATCATTTTTAAAACTATTTTATTTTTTTGTGATAACATTAGCTTAAAATACAAACACATTGTATAGTTGCACAAAAATATTTTTAAATCCTTATTTAATAAGCTTTTTTCTATTTTCATTTATTTATTTATTTTCTTTCTTTTTCTTTTTTTCATTGTTTAAAGTCTTACATGTAGTATTACATATGTCTCCTTTTTCCCCCATTGACCTCTCGCCTGCCACCCCCACCCCTCAGCACATGCCCTGACAGTCCCTGCCCCCACCCCCCGCAGTGTCTGTGTTCATTGGTTATGCTTATATGCATGCATACAAGTCCTCTGGTTGATCACTTACCCGCACCCACCGTCCCTCCCTTGCCTTCCCACTGAAGTTTGATAGTATGTTCGATGCTTCGGTATCTATTTTTGTTCATCAGTTTATGTTGTTCATTATATTCCACAAATGAATGAAATCATGTGATATTTACCTTTCCCTGATTTATTTCGTTTAGCATAATGCTCTCCAGGTCCATCCATGCTGTTGAGAATAGTAAGAGTTCTTTTCTTTTTTACAGCAGCATAGTATTCTATTGTGTAGATGTACCACAGGTTTTTTAATTCACTCATCTGCTGATGGGCACTTAGGTTGCTTCCAAATCTTAGCTATTGTAAATTGTGTTGCTATGAACATAGGGGTGCATATGTCCTTTCTGATTGGTGTTTCTGGCTTCTTGGGATATATTCCTAGAAGTGGGATCACTGGGTCAAATTGGATTTCTATTTTTAACTTTTTGAGGCAACTCCATAATGTTTTCCACAGTGACTGCACCAGTCTGCATTCCTACCAGCAGTGCACAAGGTTTCCTTTTTCTCCACATCCTCACCAGCACTTGTCATTTGTTGATTTGTTGATGATAGCCATTCTGACAGGTACGCGATGGTATCTCAATGGAAAAATAAACTGTTATGGCAAAATTTCCAGGCAGCGGGAAGACATACAGCCAGGCACTCAGAAAATTCAGAAAATGCATTTTATTGCAGGAGCATTGGTGCCATGGCTCAGGGGAACTTGTTTCCAAAGCTGAGCCCTTATTGCAGCAGCCTCTGATCTTATAAAGGGCACTAAGGTCTTTGTTCCCAGTTCCTGGACTTTTTGCAGGCTTTTGCAGCTCCCCCTATGATGGTAGTAAGGGGACGTGATACTATGCTCAAAGGCCCCTGCAAGATAAGCATTGGAAACAGTTTTTTCAAGGCTAGGGTACAAGCAGGAAGGGGGTTGGGGTGAGGAATGCAGCTACGTGCAGGCCTGGGTGTCCATAGATGTCAGCTATTGTCCTTTAGTCATCAGGAGATGAGATGATGTGGACGAGATGATGTTTTGACTCCTGGTGGGTCTGCCTAACCATGCCTCTCGGTTCTGCTTGCTGGATTCAGAGCTGAGTCACTTCCCCAATCGCTTCGCACAGGCCTTGAAAAGGAAACTTTAAGAAAAACTTAACTCCCTATTCCTATAAGAAACTTAACACCCTACACATAAGTATATGTGTTCTAAGATTTAAAATAATATAATTACTTTTCAGATTAATTCAGGTGCTCTATCTATCAGGTTGTAGGTCTCCCCTATCAATACTGTGTTTATGGATTGGTAGAATCAACATCATTAAAATGTCCATACTACCCAAAGCAATCTATAGATTCAATACAATTCCCATTCAAATACCAATGGCATATTTCACAGACATAGAACAAACTCATCAAAAATTCATCTGGAATAAAAAAAAAAATACCCCAAATAGCTGCAGCAATCCTGAGAAAGAAGAACAAAGTAGGTGGGATCACAATACCAGATATCAAGCTATATTACAAAGCCACTGTTCTCAAAACTGCCTGGTACTGGCACAAGCACAGACATATAGACCAATGGAACAGAACAGAGAACCCAGAAATCGACCCAAGCCATTATGCTCAATTAATAGTTGACAAAGGAGGCAAGAGCATACAATGGAGTCAAAACAGTCTCTTTAATAAATGGTTCTGGGAAAATTGGTCAGATACATACAAAAAAAAATGAAACTAGATCACCAACTTACACCATACACAAAAAAATAAACTCAAAATGGATAAAGGATTTAAACATAAGATGGGAAAGCATAAAAATCCTAGAAGAATCTATAGGCAGCAAAATATCAGACATATGTTGTAGCAATATCTTTACTGATACAGCTCCAAGGCAATGGAAACTAAGGAGAAAATAAACAAGTGGGACTACATCAAAATAAAAAGCTTCTGCACAGCAAAAGAAACCATCAACAAAACAATAAGAAAGCCCACTGCATAAGAGAACATATTTGCCAATGTTATATCTGACTAGAGGACAAGTTCACAAAAATTTGTGCACTTGGGGGGTGGTCCCTCAGCCCGGCCTGTGCCCATTTGCAGTCCAGGACCCCTTGGAGGATGTCCACCTGTCGACTTAGGCCCACTCCCCAGGGGATCAGGCCTAAGCTTGCAGTCAGACATCCTTTTGGCAGCCAGGGAGCCCTTGGGGGATGTCCGACTAAAGGCTTTGGCCCCCAAGGGATCAGGTCTAAACCATTAGTTGGACATTCTTAGTGCTGCCACGGAGGTGGAAGGGGCTCCTGCCACCACCTCTGTGCTGGCCAGCCATAAGCCAGCTACTGGCTGAGTGGCACTCCCCATATGGAAGTGCACTGACTACCAGGGGGCAGCCCCTGCATTAAGCATCTGCCCCCTGGTGGCCAGTGCGCATCATAGCAATTGGTCATTCTGCCATTCAATTTGCATATTAGCCTTTTATTATTATTACTAGAAGCCCAGTGCATGAATTCATGCACAGGTGGGATTCCTCGGCCTGGCCAGAGATTGGGGCCAATCAGGGCCAATCAGGGACACGAGTAGTTGGCTGGCAGGGGGAAGGGACTGCTGGAGGTTGGCTGTGGGAGTGCACTGACCATCACGGGACAGCTCCTGTGTTGAGCATCTGTCCCCTGGTAGTGTGTATCATAGAGACCAGTCGACTGGTCATTTGGTCTTTCCGTTGTTCGGATGCTTAGGCTTTTATATATATAGATATAGGATGTCCCTATTTCCCCCCCTTTTGCCCCCTCTACACAGCTCTTGCCCCCCACTTCTCTCTGGCCATCACCATACTGCTGTCTGTGTCCATGGGTTGTGCATATATTTTCTTTGGCTAATCCCTTCTTTAAATTCACTTCTTTAAATTTTTATTTTCAGATAAGTGCTTATAACTGCACTATTATATATTTTCTATTATATTATTTAGAATTAAGATATTTTTTAATTTAACCCTTGTAAATTTTAGCATAATTTAATAAATTATGCTAGAAGCAATTAAGAGGTTTTTCATGTAATGCAGATACATTTCAATTAATATTTTATTAATTTTTAATTTTTTAATATTTTAATTTGAAATAATCTCATACATGTAAAAAAACTATAAAATACTACAGCATATTATATGTACCCTACAACCAATTTCTTAGGTGTTAATAATTTAAACATAACCATTATACAACTAACAAAATTTGGAATATATTTTTCTTATAATCTCTTTAATGTTACTTAATCCATTTACTTTGTTTTTGTTAATCTTCACCCATGATTTTGTTAATCGAACCTGGAACCCTTCAGTCCGTGGGCTAATGCTCTATCCACTGAGCAAAACAGGCTGCAGTTTAATTCATTTTCTTTTAATCTATATGTGTCTTTATATTTAAAGTGGGTTTTGTTTTTGATTCACCCTCATAATCTGTCTTTTAATTGGTGGATTTATGCCACTGACTTTCAGAGTGCTTACTGATAGAACTACTGCCATATCAGGCAGGTTCTGGGGCTTCTGGGGCCAGCCTGCGGCCCAGGATAGGATCCAATCACGGACGGCAGGTAGAAGTCTTCTGGGGTTGCACATGGGGGCCTGGATGGCGGCTTGCACTGGTGGCTCCCGCTGTCCCACTCTGCCTGCAGTATGCAAATTAGCCACCATCTTTGTTGGCGGTTAATTTGCATATCACGCTGATTAACCAATGGGAGGCATAGAGAAGGTACAGTCAATTATCATGTTTGTCTATTATTAGATAGGATAAGGGCCTAATCTCCAAAATATATAGGGAACTCACATGTCTTAACAAAAAGAAGATAAACAATCCAATAAAAAAATGGGCAAAGAACTTAAATAGACACCTTTCGAAAGTGGACATACAGAAGGCCAAGAGACATATGAAAACATGCTCTAAGTTACTATTTTTAGCTTTTTAATTAATTTTACTTTGTTGTTAACAAACTAAGACACAAACACAGACATTAGCTTAATTCTACAGAGGGTCATGATCATCAATATCATTGTTTTCCATTGCCACATCTCATTTCACTGGAAAGTCTTCAGGGGTCATAATATGAACAGGGCTGTCATTTCCCATGGTAACAATGTCCTCTTCTGGAATTCCTCCTAAATGACTTGCCTGAGGTTCTTTTTGAGGATGTATCACTCTTTTCAGAATTATGTCTATGGTGATTTGCTTGATTGGTTTCTTTTTTTCCTTATAGATTTCCTTGTAAGCAGATAATGCACCATAAACATTCCGCTCTATCATTAAAATCTTTCAGTGTTGCAGTCCATGTCTTCAAATATTTTAAGGAGCTAGCTGAGGTCTACAAAGCTTCTGCTAAGTCATTCACTGTGAATTTTCTTTGGAATTCTTCTTTTTCTTTTCCTGCAGTTTCATTTTTTATTGTCTCTTCCTTAGCTATGCACTCCTCTTCTAGTTCCAACAATTCATCTTTAATTTCTCAGAACCACCTGTAGGAGCTCCTCAATGTCATTCTCATCTACATCTGGTTAAAGTTGTTTGCCTTCTCAATAACCTTCTAGTTGATTTTTATAACCTCTCATATTTGACAATTATTTCAAGGTCATAAACAAATCTCTTGAGTATCTTCTTCCAGATGTCATTTATACACTTCTTAGTGGCATTACTCCAAATCCAAGCAAGGTTCTTGATGAAGTCATAGACATTGTAATATTTCCAGAATTGCAATTGTGTCTTTTTCAATTGCAGTAGTAGTCTGGGAAAAGTTCCTGCACACATAGTAGGCCTTAAAAGCTGTTCAAAATCCTTGATTAGATTAAAGAGGTGATGTTTAGAAGGAGAAGCACCACTTTATATTGGAATAAAGATCACCAATAAAAGGAGGATATCAATAAATTAATTAATTAATTTATTTATTTATTAATTAATAAATAAATAAGAAAAAAGAAAAACAAAAAAAAAGAACCCTAATACCAAAACCAGGTAAAGACAACACAATGAAAGAGAATTACAGGCCAATATCCCTCATGAACATAGATGCCAAAATCCTCAACAAAATCTTAGCAAATCGGATCCAGCAGTACATCAGAAAGATCATACACCATGACCAAGTAGGATTTATCCCAGGGATGCAAGGATGGTACAATATCCGCAAATCAATAAACGTGATACATCACATAAACAAATTGAAAGAAAAAAACCACATGGTCATATCAATTGATGCAGAAAAAGCATTTGACAAAATTCAACACCCATTTTTGATAAAAGCTCTCAGCAAGGTGGGAGTAGAAGGATCATACCTCAACATAATAAAAGCCATATATGACAGGCCCACAGCCAACATCATACTCAATAGACAAAAACTAACACCATTTCCCCTAAGAACAGGAACAAGACAGGGATGCCCCCTCTCACCACTCCTGTTCAACATAGTACTGGAAGTGTTAGCCATTGCAATTCGGCAAGAAGAAGAAATAAAAGGCATCCAAATTGGAAAAGAGGAAGTAAAACTGTCCTTATTTGCAGACGATATGATATTATACATACAAAACCCCAGAGGCTCCATCAAAAAGCTACTAGACATAATACTTGAATTTGGCAATGTAGCAGGATACAAAATTAACCCCAAGAAATCTGAGGCATTCTATACACCAATAGTGAACTTTCAGAAAGAGAGATTATAAAAACAATCCCGTTTACCATCGCACCAAAAAAATTAAGCTACCTAGGAATAAACTTAACTAAAGAGGTAAAAGACCTCTACTCAGAAAACTACAGGACGTTGAAAAAAGATATAGAGGAAGACATAAACAGATGGAAGAACATACCGTGTTCATGGATTGGTAGAGTCAACATTATTAAAATGTCCATACTGCCCAAAGCAATCTATAAGTTCAACGCACTTCCCATTAAAATACCAGCGGCATACTTCAGAGATCTAGAACAAACTCTCCAAAAATTCATCTGGAATAAAAAAAGACCCCGAATAGCTGCAGCACTCCTGAAAAAGACCAAAGTAGGTGGGATCTCAATACCAGATATCAAGTTGTATTACAAAGCCACTGTTCTCAAAACTGCCTGGTACTGGCACAAGAAGAGGCATATAGATCAATGGAATAGAATAGAGAGCCCAGAAATCGGCCCGAACCAATATGCTCAATTAATATTTGACAAAGGAGGCAAGAACATACAATGGAGCCAAGATAGTCTCTTCAATAAATGGTGTTGGGAAAATTGGACAGATACATGCAAGAAAATGAAACTAGACCACCAACTTACACCATACACAAAAATAAACCCAAAATGGATAAAAGACTTAAATGTATGGCAGGAAACCATAAAAATTCTAGAAGAATCCAAAGGCAACAAAATCTCAGACATATGCCGAAGCAATTTCTTCACTGATACAGCTCCTAGGGCACTTGAAACTAAAGAGAAAATGAACAAATGGGACTACATCAAAATAAAAAGCTTCTGCACAGCAAAAGAAACCATCAACAAAACAACGAGAAAACCCACTGTGTGGGAAAACATATTTGCCAATGTCATATCTGATAAGGGCCTAATCTCCAAAATTTATAGGGAACTCATACAACTTAACAAAAGGAAGATAAACAATCCAATCAAAAAATGGGCAAAGGACCTAAATAGACACCTTTCAAAAGAGGACATTCAGAAAGCCAAGAGACATATGAAAACATGCTCAAAGTCACTAATCATCGAGAGATGCAAATCAAAACAACAATGAGGTACCATCTCACACCTGTCAGACTGGCTATCATCAACAAATCAACAAACGACAAGTGCTGGAGAGGATGTGGAGAAAAAGGAACACTTGTGCACTGCTGGTGGGAATGCAGACTGGTGCAGCCACTATGGAAGACAGTATGGAGTTTCCTTAAAAAACTGAAAATGGAACTCCCATTTGACCCTGTGATCCCACTTCTAGGAATATATCCCAAGAAACCAGAAACACCAATCAGAAAGGATATATGCACCCCTATGTTCATAGCAGCACAATTCACCATAGCTAAGATCTGGAAACAGCCTAAGTGCCCATCAGTAGATGAATGGATTAGAAAACTGTGGTACATCTACACGATGGAATACTATGCTGCTCTAAAAAGGAAGGAAATCTTACCATTTGCAACGTCATGGATGGAACTGGAGAGCATTATGCTAAGTGAAATAAGCCAGTCAATGAAGGAAAAATACCACATGATCTCACTCATTCATGGATAATAGAGACCATTATAAACTTTTGAACAATAATAGATACAGGGGCAGAGCTGCCTCAAACAGATTGTCAAACTGCAGCGGGAAGGCCGGGGAGGGTTGGGGGGGCAGGAGGTAGGGGGGTAAGAGATCAACTAAAGGATTTGTATGCATGCATATAAGCATAACCAGTGGACATAAGACATTGGCGGATAGGGGAGGCTAGTGGACTGTCTAGGGCGGGGGGATAAAATGGACACATATGTAATACCCTTTGTAATACTTCAAGCAATAAATTAAAAAAAATAAAATAAAAATAAAATTTAAAAAAAGAAGGAAAAATAAAGAGGATGTCCAGGAGCATTATCAATAGTAAGCAAAATTTTGAAAGAAGTATTATTCCTCAAAGAGTACTTCTCCATTTTGCTGGTGTAGCAATTGAGGAGAGCATTTTGGAAGAGAAGCTGGGTCATCCTTGATTTCTTATTGCTTTTGTAGTACACTGCAGTGTGTGCTTATTAATGTGCTTGAAGGGCCTAGGGTTCTCACTGTGCCATATCACAAAGGGTTTAAATTTATAGCCTGCAACATTGTCTCCAAGTAAGACTGTTATTTTGTCCCCAACAGAATTGGAACATGGCTTTGACTTGGCCTCCTTCTGAACAAAAATTTTTTCAGGCCTCCATTTCCAGAATAGAGAGGTTTCATCCATATTGAATATTTGCTCTGGAAAGTAATTATCATTCATAATCAGCTTATCTAGAGTTTCTAAACATTCTTCAACTGCCTTTACATCAGAACTCATAGACTCACTACTTACTTTTACATCTATACTAATAAAAGCCCAGGTGGTCCTCGCGCCCTCGTGCAATGCCCTCACATCCTTACAAGATGGCCACCACAAGATGTCTGGCAGGGGAAAGCAGTTGGGGGTGAACAGGCCAGCAGGGGCGGGCAGTTGGGGGCAATCAGGCCAACAGGGGAGGGCAGTTGAGGGGACCAGTCCTGTAGGGAAGGGCAGTTGTGGTGACCAGGCCAGCAAGGGAGGGCAGTTAGGGGAAATCAGGCTGGCAGGGGAGCAGTTAAGGGGCATTTAGGCCGGCAAGATTGGGCCTAAACAGGCAGTCGGACATCCTCTGAGGGGTCCCAGATAGGAGAGGGTGCAGGCCGGGCTGAGGGACACCCCCCCTTTGAACGAATTTCATGCACCAGGCCTCTAGTTATATAATAAATAACAATTCTTGAATTATTTAAACCACCCAGAGCTAACATTGGAGTTGGGCCAAACCTTTTTGTTTAATGTTATAAACAAAGTTTTAGCTTTGTCTGTGATCATGATGGTGCTGAGCAGGATAGGCTTTGTGTCTAGCCTTCAATCCAGGTCATTAGAACTTTCTCCATTTATGATATAGGCCATTCTTGAAATTTTGTTAGTACCATTGCCTTTAATAAAGCAGATCCTATAACACCTTCCACCATTTTCCTTTGTTCTACAAGATGGTAGCTATGGTGGAACGGTACATGCCTGACTGATGATCAATAACTATCACTGATAGTTATTATTTTTTTTTAACCTTCATAATCATTATTCACTTTTAATTTTGTTTCCAGGTCAATCATGTGATGTAGTCACTTACTTGTTACATTATTCAGTGTATATTGTTTTTTAAGGGATCATGATGAACAAAATAACCTGGGATTAAATCAAGTACAAAAGAAAATGATACAATCAAGAAATGTGGGAATCATTTCCCGAGGAGAACCAAGATGGCGGCATAGGTTAACACCGGAGTTTGCTGCTTTGAACAACTACTTCAAAAGTGAAACTAAAAGACGGAACGGACGTCACCCAGAACCACAGGAACGCTGGCTGAGTGGAAGTCCTACAACTAGGAGGAAAGAGAAACGCATACGGACACTCAGAGGAGGCACAGTGCTGAAGTCAAATTCTGAGGTGCGGAGTGCGCGGAGCGGGCTGGCGGCGGAGGGCGCGGTTGGCGTTTTCAATCGGGAGGGAGTCGCAGACTCTGAGCTCCAGATACGGGCGAGTCTCTAGGGACCCAGACTCAAACGGGAGAAGCGGGACTGTCTGGCTTTGGTCAGAGCGAATGCAGCTTTCTCTCCGAGCTTTGCAGCGGGTGCTGGGACTCAGAGAGGCAGAGCCCCTGGGGACAGGACTGAGAGCCGCCATAACTGCTCTCTCCGGCCCACCCTGTTGATCCTGTGCGACCCGCCCCGCCCAAGCCCTGCACACAGGCATTTGCCGGATAGCCTCAGGCAAAAGCCAGATTAGCACCTCCCTAGAGGACAGAAGTTCTCTCACTGCTGACACAGCTGATTCTCATAGCCACTTGGCCTGGAGGTCAAACCCTCCCTGGTATTAGCTACAACAATCAAGGTTTAACTATAAGACTGCGAACAAAGACCACTAGGGGGTGCACCAAGGAAGCATAACAAAATGCGGAGACAAAGAAACAGGACAAAATTGTCAATGGAAGATACAGAGTTCAGAACCACACTTTTAAGGTCTCTCAAGAACTGTTTAGAAGCCGCCGATAAACTTAATGAGATCTACAAGAAAAATAATGAGACCCTCGATGTTATATTGGGGAACCAACTAGAAATTAAGCATACACTGACTGAAATAAAGAATATTATACAGACTCCCGACAGCAGACCAGAGGAGCACAAGAATCAAGTCAATGATTTGAAATGCGAGGAAGCAAAAAACACCCAACCGGAAAAGCAAAATGAAAACAGAATCCAAAAATGCGAGGATAGTGTAAGGAGCCTCTGGGACAGCTTCAAGCGTACCAACATCAGAATTATAGGGGTGCCAGAAGATGAGAGAGAGCAAGATATTGAAAACCTATTTGAAGAAATAATGACAGAAAACTTCCCCCACCTGGTGAAAGAAATGGACTTACAGGTCCAAGAAGCGCGGAGAACCCCAAACAAAAGGAATCCAAAGAGGACCACACCAAGACACATCATAATTAAAATGCCAAGAGCAAAAGATAAAGAGAGAATCTTAAAAACAGCAAGAGAAAGAAACTCAGTTACCTACAAGGGAATACCCATATGACTGTCAGCTGATTTCTCAACAGAAACTTTGCAGGCCAGAAGGGAGTGGCAAGAAATAGTCAAAGTGATGAATACCAAGAACCTACAACCAAGATTACTTTATCCAGCAAAGCTATCATTCAGAATTGAAGGTCAGATAAAGAGCTTCACAGATAAGGAAAAGCTAAAGGAGTTCATCACCACCAAACCAGGATTATATGAAATGCTGAAAGGTATCCTTTAAGAAGAGGAAGAGAAAGAAAAAGGTAAAGATACAAATTATGAACAACAAATATGCATCTATCAACAAGTGAATCTAAGAATTAAGTGAATAAATAATCTGATGAACAGAATGAACTGGTGATTATAATAGAATCAGGGACATAGAAAGGGAATGGACTGACTATTCTTGTGGGGGAAAGGGGTGTGGGAGATGCGGGAAGAGACTGGACAAAAATCGTGCACCTATGGATGAGGACAGTGGGTGGGGAGTGAGGGCGGAGGGTGGGGCAGGACCTGGGAGGAGGGGAGTTATGGGGGGAAAAAAGAGGAACAAATGTAATAATCTGAACAATAAAGATTTAATTAAAAAAAAAAAGAAAGAAATGTGGTATGGAGGAGACAAAATGGCAGCCGAATAGGCAGATGCGTCCCAGGGCTTGTCCTGGAGCAAATGGAGTGAGCAGCTGAAACTAATAACACCCACCCCAAATTGGCAAAGTATACTCAGCTGGTGAGACAGTTTGCAGCCGGGAAGGGCAGAGTTCCCCTGGAAAGGTATAAACCAGGGATCTGGGCAGGAAAGTTTGCCAGACCTCTGAGCCCAGAGGGCCAGAGGGAGACCACACAGCACACAACCGCGTCTCTTGGGACAGGCACAGCCCCTGACTGTGGAAAAGAGATCTGTGGAACTGTTGGTGCTGGGGGATTTGAGATCTGGGTTCCGTAATTACGGAGGACTGAGCCTAAAGGGGCAGCCTGAAGCGCTGACCAGACCATGCAGTGCCGGTAAGAGAGGAGCTTACATAGACTCAGCCTTCCCAATTTCTGCAGCCGGCGTTTGTTTGTGTTCACTGAACCCTGTTCATAGGACATTTCAGATACAGACACTCACCTGTGCTGAAGAGCGGGAGAAGGTGCAGACGAGTGGAATCTGGGGAGAGGCTGGGAAGAGAAGGGGGGCCAGTGTTACAGGGTGTGGGACTGAGCCATGGAAAGGGTACAGAATGTTACAGAATGTGCTAAGGGGAGGAAATGAGACATGAGAAATTGAATGTGCTGGGAGGGGGGTCTGACGTATGGAGAGGGATTGTGTCAGGATATGGAGAAGGATTGTGTCAGGGTTAGGAACCATGGAAGAAAAATTGCTAGATTGTCTTAGAAAAACAATGTGTTATGATACGCTCCAGCCAGGTGTGACTCTGTTTACCCCCTCCCCTTTGTACTTATGAACTTTCTGTGAACTTCTAAGGAACAGCGAATGAAATGCTTTGTATTTTTTTCTAACACGGTTTTGCTATAAAGGATCATACTGCACCCTTGGTCTCTGCCACATGCTCCGAAGCTCCCAGAGGGGGAGATAGGCGCTGTGGTCAGCTGGCCAGCTTAATAAAGGCTCTTAAATTAAATTCTGAGTCAGTGGTCTATCTCGTTGAGCCAACCCATAACACCAGGAGAAGTGGCAGCAAATTGAGTGCTTAGTCACCACTGAGCCCAGGACCTGGGCAGCCATTTTCTCCTAAAGTTATAACCCCACCCCTCCCTCCAGCCCTTAGGCAAGGAATACAGCCACACCCAGATTCCACCCTGAATGAGATAAAGGATTAAAATAATCTGATTAGTCCCTGGGAGTTAACAGAGCCTGGCCTATAAAGGGCCTTTCAGTCCCAGCAACGACAACAACAACAACAAAAAAATCACAGACATTCCAGAAAACTGGAAACTTAAGCCAGCCAAAGGAATGACATTTCAATTTTTCATTTTTATTTTTTTATTATTATTTTGTTAGCTTTTTTTTTTTTGCTTTTTTCTTTGTTCTCCTTTTTTTTTGTTGGTTCCCTTATTTCCTACTTCTTTTCACATTATTTTTTCAACCACGTGAGCAGCAGACACCTGAGCTGCGCACTCTTGTCCAGGGAGCATCAGCCTCGTGAGCAACCTGCCTTGAGCCTAAGAGCAGCAGCCACATGTGGCCTGCCCCTGTCCAAGGAGCAGCAGCTGTGTGAGCGGCCCGCTTCCCCGTCTGAGGAAGAGCAACCATGCAAGCAGTCCGACCTGTCCAAGGAGCAGCAGCCACAGGAGCAGTCTTCCTACATCTGAGGAGCGGTAGCCCTGCTCAGCCTGCTCCCATCCGAGGAGCAGAAGCTGTGCACACCCTGCACTAGTCCGAGGAGCAGAAGCTGCAAAAGCATCTTGCCCTTGTCCAAGCAGCAGCAGCCGCTCAAGCAGCCTGCCCAACTCAAGGAGCAGCAGTTCTGTGAGCACCCGGCCCCATTCGAGGAGCAGCAGCAGCCCACCCTGGTCTGAGGAGCAGCAGCCACATGATCAGACCGCACTTGTCCAAGGAGCGGCAGCCCTGCGCAGCACACACCAGTCCGAGGAGCAGAGCCACAAGAGCCTGCACCTGTCCGACGAGCAGCAGCTGGGTGAGTGGCATGTCTCCGACAGAGAAGGAGCAGGGACACGTGAAGCTCACTCCCGTCCAAAGAGCAGCAGCCTCTCAAGCAGCCCACCCACGTCCGAGGAGCAACAGACTTGCAATCAACCTGTCCAAGTCCTAGGAGCAGTAGCCCCACACGCAGCCCACCACATCAGAGGAACAACAGCAGCGTGCAGCCAGCCCCCATCCAAGGTTCAGCAGCCATGTGAGCACTCCACCCCAGTTTAAGGAGTAGCAGCTGCATGTGTAGCCCGCCCCCATCCAAGGAACAGCAGCCTCGTGATCAGCACACTCTGTGTCTGAGGAACAGCAGCTGTGTGTGAAGCCTCCCCCTACCAGCCAGAGAGCCACCACAGCTGTGAACAGCACTCACCAGAGAAGCTGCTGCCAACTGAAGAGCAGCTGCTACCACAACCGCCCGAGGAGCAACCACAACCTGAGAAGCCACTGCCACCCAAGGAGCAGCCCCTGAACAACTCAACATCTAGATATGTTGGTGAGATCAAACATGGGTAGACAAAGAAACCCCCAAAGGAAAGAAAAGGAGGACTCACCAGAAAAGCAGCTAAGTGAAACAAAGGCATTCAGCATGACAGAAAAAGAATTCAGATTAAGGGTCCTAGAATGCATAAACCGGAAGGAGGAAAAAATCAACAATTTATGCAAGAAGCAAGAACAAATGGATGAAAAAATCAACAACTTATGTAAGAATCAAAAAGAAACGGATGAAAAAATCAATAAATTATGTAAGAAACAAGAAGAAATGAAGAGTGATATAGCTGCAATAAAAAACACCATTGAAAGTTTCAACAGTGGACTAGGAGAAGCAGAGGACCGAATTAGCAAATTAGAAGACAGGGAAGCAAAACACAACCAAACTGAACTGCAATTGGAGAAAAAAATTAAAAGACAGGAGGAGAGCCTAAGGGAGCTATGGGACAACATGAAACAAAACAACATATGAATAATAGGGGTGCCAGAACAACAGAAAGAATAACAAGGGTTAGAAAACCTATTTGAAGAAATAATATCAGAAAACTTCCCTGAGGTGGGGAAGAAAAAAGTCACACAAGCACAGAGAGTCCCAAACAAGGTGAACCCGAAAAGACCCACACCAAGAGACATCATAATTACCATGGCAAATGTTCAGGACAAAGAGAGCATCTTAAAGGCTGCAAGAGAGAGACGGGAAGTTACATACAAGGGATCTCCCATTAGATTGTCAAATGATTTCTCAACAGAAACACACCAGGCCAGAAAAGAATGGACGGAAATTTACAAAGTGGAGCAAAACAAAGGAATGAATCCAAGAATACTCTATCCAGCAAGGCGATCATTCAAAATTGAAGTGGAAATAAGAAGCTTCACAGACAAAAAAGGCTAAGGGAGCTTATCACTACCAAGCCAGCAATGCAAGAAATGCTGAAGGAACTGGTGTAAAAGGAAGAAATAAAAAGCTAAGAAAGAAAACAGGCACAAAAAATAGAAATAGCTACAAACAAGTACCTTTCAATAATAACTTTAAAGGTAAATGGACTAAATGCTCCAATCAAAAGACATCGAGTGGCTGAAGGGATTACAAACCATGATCCATACATTTGCTGCATACAAGAGACCCACCTCAGAATAAGAGACTCACACAGACTGAAAGGGAAGGGATGGAAAAATATCTTTCAGGAGAATGGAAATGAAAAAAAAGCTGTGGTAGCAATACTTATATTGGACAAAATAGACCTCAAAGTGAAGGCCATAACAAGAGATAAGGAAGGCCACTTCATAATACTAAAGGGATCAATACAACAAGAGGATATAACCCTGATAAACATATATGCACCCAATGCAGGAGCACCCAAATACATAAAAAAAAAACACTCCTGGAAGATATCAAGGGAGAGATAGACAGCAATACAATCGTAGTAGGGGAATTTAATACACGACTGACATAACTGGTAAATCCTCTAGACAAAAAATCGGCAAAGAAACAGCAATCCTAAATGACTCACTAGATCAGAGGTACTTAATTGAAATCTTCAGAACATTTCACCCAAAAGCCAGGGAATGTACGTTCTTCTCAAGTGCTCATGGGACATTTTCAAAAATAGACCACATATTGGGTCACAAGCAAAGTCTCCCCAAATTCAAGAAGATTGAAATCATACCAAGCATCTTCTCAGACCACAATGGCATAATATTAGAAATAAACTACAATAAAAACAACCCCAAATACTCAAACACTTGGAAGCTGAATAGCATGTTATTAAATATTGATTGGATTACCAATGAGATCAAAGAAGAAATTTTAAAAATACTGGAAACCAATGACAATGAAAACACAACAATCCGAAACCTATGGGACACAATAAAAGCGGTCCTGAGAGGGAAGTTTATAGCTCTACAGGCCTATCTCAAAAAAAAAACAAGAAAAAGTGGTAGTAAATCATCTAACTATACATCTGAAAGAACTAGAAAGAGAGCAACAAGAAAAGCCGAGAGTGAGCAGAAGGAAGGAGATAACAAAGATTAGAGCAGAAATAAATGACATACGGACCAAAAAACAATACATAAAATCAATGAAACCAAGAGCTGGGTCTTTGAAAGGATGAACAACATTGATGAACCTCTAGCCAGGCTCACCAAGAAGCAAAGAGAGAGGACCCAAATAAACAAAATCAGAAAGGATAGAGGCGAAATAACAACAGAATGCACAGAAATACAAATGATTGTTAAAAAATACTATGGAAAACTCCACTCCAACAAACTAGACAACCTGGAGGAGATGGACAAATTCCTAGAAAAATACAGTCTTCCAAAATTCAATCAGGAAGAACCTAAAAATATCAACAGGCCAATAACTATGGAAGAAATTGAAGCCGTCATCAAAAAGCTTCCAGCAAACAAAAGCCCAGGATCTGATGGCTTCACAGGGGAGTTTTACCAAACATTCAAGGAAAAACTAAAACCTATCCTCCTCAGACTACTACAAAAAATTCAAGAGGAAGGAACACTTCCAAGCTCATTCTATGAAGCCAGCATCACCCTAATACCAAAATCAGGTAAAGACAACACAATGAAAGAGAATTACAGGCCAATATCCATCATGAACATAGATGCCAAAATCCTCAACAAAATCTTAGCAAATAGGATCCAGCAGTACATCAGAAAGATCATACACCATGCCCAAGTAGGATTTATCCCAGGGATGCAAGGATGGTACAATATCTGCAAATCAAAAAACATGATACATCACACAAACAAATTGAAAGGAAAAAACCACATAGTCATATCAATTGATGCAGAAAAAGCATTTGACAAAATCCAACACACATTTTTGATAAAAACTCTCAGTAAGGTGGGAATAGAAGGATCATACCTCAACATAATAAAAGCCATATATGACAAACCCACAGCCTACATCATACTCAATGGACAAAAACTAACACCATTTCCCTTAAGAACAGGCACAAGACAGGGATGCCCACTCTCACCACTCCTGTTCGACATAGTACTGGAAGTATTAGCCATTGCAATTAGACAAGAAGAAGAAATAAAAGACATCCAAATTGGAAAAGAAGAAGTAAAGCTGTCCTTATTTGCAGATGACATGATACTGTACACAGAAAATCCTAAAGACTCCATCAAAAAGCTATTAGACTTAATAAATGAATTTGGCAATGTAGCAGGATACAAAATTAATGGCAAGAAATCTATGGCATTTCTATACACCAATAGTCAACTTACAGAAAGAGAGACTAAAAAAAAAATCGCATTTACCGTCACACCAAAAAAAATATGATACCTAGGAATAAACTTAACTAAAGAGGTAAAAGACCTCTACTCAGAAATTGCAGGACGTTGAAAAAAGAGATAGAGGAAGACATAAACAGATGGAAGAATGTACCATGTTCATGGATTGGTAGCATCAACATCATTAAAATGTCCATACTGCCCAAAGCAATCTAAAAATTTAACTCACTTCCCATTAAAATACCAACGGCATATTCACAGACCTAGAACAAACTCTCCAAAAATTCATCTGGAATAAAAAAAATATCCCAAGTAGCTGCAGCAATCCTAAAAAAGAAGAACAAAGTAGGTGGGATCACAATACCAGATATCAAGCTATATTACAAAGCCACTGTTCTCAAAACTGCCTGATACTGGCAAAAGAACAGACATATAGAAAAATGGAATAGAATAGAGAGCCCAGAAATGGACCAGAACCAATATGCTCAATTAATATTTGACAAAGGAGGCAAGAACATACAATGGAGTCAAGAGAGTCTTTTCAATAAATGGTGTTGGGAAAATTGGACAGATACATGCAAAAAAATGAAACTAGACCACCAACTTACACCATACACAAAAATAAACTCAAAATGGATAAAGGACTTAAATGTATGACGGGAAACTGTAAAAATACTAGAAGAATCCAAAGGCAACAAAATCTCAGACATATGCCGAAGCAATTTCTTCACCGATACAGCTCCCAGGGCATTGGAAACTAAAGAGAAAATAAGCAAATGGGACTACATCAAAATAAAAAGCTTCTGCACATCAAAAGAAGCCATCAACAAAACAACAAGAAAGCCCACTGAATGGGAGAATATATTTGCCAATGTTATCACCAATAAAGGTTTAATCTCCAACATTTATAGGGAACTCATACAACTTAACAAAAGGAAGATAAACAATCCAATCAAAAAATGGGTAAAGGACTTAAATAGACAGTTTTCTAAAGAGGACATTCAGAAAGCCAAGAGACATATGAAAACATGCTCAAAATCACTAATCATCTGAGAAATGCAAATCAACACAACAATGAGGTACCATCTCACACCTGTCAGAATGGCTATCATCAACAAATCAACAAACGACAAGTGTTGGAGCGGATGTGGAGAAAAAGGAACACTCGTGCACTGCTGGTGGGAATGCAGACTGGTGCAGCCATTATGGAAGACAGTATGGACTTTCCTCGAAAAACTAAAAATGGAACTCCCATTTGATCCAGTGACCCCACTTCTAGGAATATATCCCAAAAAACAGAAACCCCAGTCAGAAAGGATATATATACATCCCTATGTTCATAGCAGCGCAAGTCACCATAGCTAAGATCCGGAAACAGCCTAAGTGCCCATCAGTAGATGAATGGATTAGAAAACTGTGGTACATCTACACGATGGAATATTATGCTGCTGCAAAAAAGAAGGAACTCTTACCATTTGCATCAGCATGGATGGAACTGGATAGCAGTATGCTAAGTGAAATAAGCCAGTCATTGAAGGAAAAATACCACATGATCTCACTTATTTATGGATAATAAAGACCATTATAAACTTATGAACAAAAATAGATACAGAGGCAGAGCAGCCTCAAGCAAACTGTCAAACTACAGCAGGAAGGCTGGGGAGGGTTGGGGGGCAGGAGGGGAGGGTAAGCGATCAACCGAAGGACTTGTATGCATGCATATAAACATAACCAATGGACATAAGACACTGGGGTGTAGGGGAGGCTAGGGATTGTCAAGGGGGGAAAGAAAGGAAACATATGTAATATTCTTTGTAATACTTTAAGCACTAAAACAATTTTTAAAAAATGAAAAAATAACAAAGAAAAAAAAAGAAATGTGGTATGTCTCTAATCTTTGCCATTTTAATTAGTCTTTATGTGAGCCTTTTTGGGTTCATCTTGTTTGGAACTCTTCATGCTTCCTGGGCTTGTGTGCCTTTTTGCTTCACCAGGGTAGGGACGTTTTCAGTCATTATTTCTTCAAATAGATTCTCAGTCCCTTGCTGTCTCTCTTTTCCTTCTGGTACCTGTATGATGTAAATGTTATTACTCTTGATGTTTTCCCAGTGGTCTCTTAAACTGTCCTAATCAAATTTTTTTTCCTGCTCTATTAGGTATTTTCTGCTAACTTGTCTCCCAAATTGACAATTTGGCCCTCTGCTTTATCGACTTCACTGTTGATTTCTTCTAATGTATTCCTCATTTCAATTATTATATTCTTTATTTTAAAAAACATTTTGTATCTCCATTTTTATGTTTTCTATCTCTTTGTTAAAATTATCATTGAGTTAATCTACTCCTTCCCTATGCTCATTGAGCAGCTTTCTATTTAGTATTTTCAATTCTCCATGTAGTAGATTATTTCTCTCCATTTTTCTGGAGTTTTGTTCTGTTCTTTCATTTGGGACAGTGGTCGGCAACTTGTCAATAGAGCCAAATATCAACAGTACAACGATTGAAATTTCTTTTGAGAGCCAAATTTTTTAAACTTAAACTATATAGGTAGGTACATTGTTATTAACTTAATTAGGGTACTTCTTTTTTTTTAAATATATTTTATTGATTTTTTACAGAGAGGAAGGGAGAGAGATAGAGAGTTAGAAACATCGATGAGAGAGAAACATCGATCCAGCTAACACCTACACATTTCCTACTGGGGATGTGCCCGCAACCCAGGTACATGCCCTTGACCGGAATCGAACCTGGGACCTTTCAGTCCACAGGCCGATGCTCTATCCACTGAGCCAAACCGGTTTCAGCTTCTTCTTTTTTTTTTTTAATTAAATCTTTATTGTTCAGATTAATACATTTGTTCCTCTTTTTCCCCCCCATAACTCCCCTCCTCCCAGTTCCCGCCCCACCCTCCGCCCTCACTCCCCACCCACTGTCCTCATCCATAGGTGCACGATTTTTGTCCAGTCTCTTCCCGCATCTCCCACACCCCTTTCCCCCACAAGAATAGTCAGTCCATTCCCTTTCTATGTCCCTGATTCTATTATAATCACCAGTTCATTCTGTTCATCAGATTATTTATTCACTTAATTCTTAGATTCACTTGTTGATAGATGCATATTTGTTGTTCATAATTTGTATCTTTACCTTTTTCTTTCTCTTCCTCTTCTTAAAGGATACCTTTAAAGGATACCTTTCAGCATTTCATATAATCCTGGTTTGGTGGTGATGAACTCCCTTAGCTTTTCCTTATCTGTGAAGCTCTTTATCTGACCTTCAATTCTGAATGATAGCTTTGCTGGATAAAGTAATCTTGGTTGTAGGTTCTTGGTATTCATCACTTTGACTATTTCTTGCCACTCCCTTCTGGCCTGCAAAGTTTCTGTTGAGAAATCAGCTGACAGTCATATGGGTATTTCCTTGTAGGTAACTGAGTTTCTTTCTCTTGCTGTTTTTAAGATTCTCTCTTTATCTTTTGCTCTTGGCATTTTAATTATGATGTGTCTTGGTGTGGTCCTCTTTGGATTCCTTTTGTTTGGGGTTCTCCGCGCTTCTTGGACTTGTAAGTCCATTTCTTTCACCAGGTGGGGGAAGTTTTCTGTCATTATTTCTTCAAATAGGTTTTCAATATCTTGCTCTCTCTCATCTTCTGGCACCCCTATAATTCTGATGTTGGTACGCTTGAAGCTGTCCCAGAGGCTCCTTACACTATCCTTGCATTTTTGGATTATTTTTTCATTTTGCTTTTCCAGTTGGGTGTTTTTTGCTTCCTCGCATTTCAAATCATTGACTTGATTCTTGTGCTCCTCTGGTCTGCTGTCGGGAGTCTGTATAATATTCTTTATTTCAGTCAGTGTATGCTTAATTTCTAGTTGGTTCCCCAATATAACATCGAGGGTCTCATTATTTTTCTTGTAGATCTCATTAAGTTTATCGGCGGCTTCTAAACAGTTCTTGAGAGACCTTAAAAGTGTGGTTCTGAACTCTGTATCTTCCATTGACAATTTTGTCCTGTTTCTTTGTCTCCGCATTTTGTTATGCTTCCTTGGTGCACCCCCTCGTGGTCTTTGTTCGCAGTCTTATAGTTAAACCTTGATTGTTGTAGCTAATACCAGGGAGGGTTTGACCTCCAGGCCAAGTGGCTATGAGAATCAGCTGTGTCAGCAGTGAGAGAACTTCTGTCCTCTAGGGAGGTGCTAATCTAGCCTTTGCCTGAGGCTATCCGGCAAATGCCTGTGTGCAGGGCTTGGGCGGGGCGGGTCGCACAGGATCAACAGGGTGGGCTGGAGAGAGCAGTTATGGCGGCTCTCAGTCCTGTCCCCAGGGGCTCTGCCTCTCTGAGTCCCAGCACCCGCTGCAAAGCTCGGAGAGAAAGCTGCATTCGCTCTGACCAAAGCCAGACAGTCCCGCTTCTCCCGTTTGAGTCTGGGTCCCTAGAGACTCGCCCGTATCTGGAGCTCAGAGTCTGCGACTCCCTCCCGATTGAAAACGCCAACCGCGCCCTCCACCGCCAGCCCGCTCCGCGCACTCCGCACCTCAGAATTTGACTTCAGCACTGCGCCTCCTCTGAGTGTCCGTATGCGTTTCTCTTTCCTCCTAGTTGTAGGACTTCCACTCAGCCAGCGTTCCTGTGGTTCTGGGTGATGTCCGTTCCGTTTTTTAGTTTCACTTTTGAAGTAATTGTTCAAGGCAGCAAACTCCGGCGTTAACCTATGCCGCCATCTTGGTTCTCTCTAGGGTACTTCTAAGGCTTAGGAAGAGCCACACTCAAGGGGCCAAAGAGCCGCATGTAGCTCGCGAGTCGCAGTTTGCTGACCACGGATTTGGGAGATACTTCTTTTTTTCCTCATATTGGCTGACTACCTGTCTTTGTTTCTGTGTATTGGGTAGATATGCTATGTCTCCTAGTCTGGGCAGAATGGCCTTATGTAGTAAGTGTCCTGTGGGGCCCAGTTGTGCTGCCTTTCTGGTCATCTGATCTGGATGCTCCAGGGTGTCACTTGTGTGAGTTGTTTGTCCTGTTGTTGTAGTTGAGACTTGAGTGCTGTTGGAACATTAGTGGGAGGGATTGACCCTCAGGCTTATTAACTGTGAGGGATGGCAGTGACTACAGCAGATGAGTTCATATGTGGGGGTTGATCTCACAGAATAGGAATTGATTAGCAGGTCTCTGGTGCCTGCCAAGTTTGCCCTTTGGGTGTGTCATTTGTGGAGATGGTTGGGGAGTGCTCTGGTGTAGTCTTAAGCTAACCACTGGGTATGTTGGTTCTGGAGCCTCTTGGGAGGAGCTCTGGTGCATGCCAAGTTTAGCTGCTGCCTTTGCTCAGCCCAGAGCTACCTGGTAGGAGTATACAGCAATCTGAAGATGGTTGCCACCTGTGCTGGGCCTGGAGTGGCTCCAGTGGTTCTCAACCTTGGCTGCACATTAGAATCACCTGGGAATCTTTTTTAAATCCTGATTTTTGAGCCTCATCCTCTGGAAATTCTGTTTCTTTGTTACTAATGTTGTGGCCCCACCCCATAACAAAGAAACAGAATTTCCGGAGGATGAGGCCCAGAAATCAGGATTTTAAAAAGATTCCCAGGTGATTCTAATGTGCAGCCAAGGTTGAGAACCACTGACTAAGCTTTGATCTGAGGCTGGCTTCCACTAGTGCTGGGCTTGGGGTCACTTAGCAAGAGGTTTTGGGCATGCTGAGGCCAACTGCTACTTATTTGGAGTTTTTGAACCTTTGAGAAATTTTAGGAAGGTCTGCAGCATGAACTGAGACATGTTGGTAGTGTGGAAAAGCCACTGGAAGAGATTTGGGCCTGCCACTCAAATTGGGTGAGGTAGAGTCTTAGGGAATCACCAGGGCAGGTGAATAGTTAGTCAAGTTTATGGAGAGCTCAGATTTGGTTGATGGCCTATGACTTTCAGTTGGATGGGGACCGGCTCAACAAAGGAAAAATGGCATGGTCCAGCATTTCTGTACTTGGAGTGAACTGCCCTCCAGCCCTTGCCCCAAAGATCTTGTCCCTCGTGCTTTTGCTGCTGCTTTTGTGTGCTGCTGCTACAACACTGGAGTTTAGAACTGGTAAACTTGTGAGCATGCATGTTCCTGATGCCTTTGGAGCTGCCATCCAGTACTAAAGCCCAGAGTGAGTGAATCTGAGTCTCACTCAGCTACAATCCCTGCTGGTTTTCACAGACAAAAATTATGGAGATGTTTCTTCCCAGCACAGGAACCCTGGGTTGAAGAGCCTCAGTGTGGAACCTCCACAGCTGAGATATTCCTCCTGATTTAACCACATCATGTGGCCATGGGAACTAGCCTGTTCTGTGTCTCTGCCCCTCCTACTAACCTCAACCTGACTCTTCTTTATATCCTTAGTTGTAGGACCTCTGTTCAGCTAGTCTGCAGGTGGTTCTCAGTGATGCTTCTTCCATAATTCAGTTGTAATTTTGATGTGGTTGTGGAAGGAGGCCAGCACAGTGTTCACCTGCTCCACCACCTTGACCTAAAGATGAGATATATGAAACTGTTACCTGTGTAACACAGCATACTGTTTTACAGAAAACTTTCTTAATAAGAAATAGTACACTCCTAAATAATAATAAAATGTATAGTATAGTAAATACATAAATCAGTAACATAGTAGTTTATTATCATTATCAAATATTATGTACATAATTTTGTGCTTTGCTTTTTTAAAAAATATATTTTATTGATTTTTTACAGAGAGGAAGGGAGAGGGATAGAGAGTTAGAAACATCCATGAGAGAAAAACATCAATCAGCTGCCTCCTGCACACCCCCTTACTGGGGATGTGCCCGCAACCAAGGTACATGCCCTTGACCGGAATCGAACCTGGGACTCTTCAGTCCACAGGCCAATGCTCTAGCCACTGAGCAAAACTGGCCAGGGCTGTGCTTTGCTTTTATATGACTTGAAGGTTTGTTTACATCAACAACACTGAAAAAACATGGGGAACACATTGTGCTATGGTAGTACAATGGCTACAATATTGCTAGGTGATAGAAAATTTTCAGCTCCATTATAATCTCACTAGCAGCCCGGTGCATGAAATTCATGTACTAGGGTAGGGGGGGAAAGGGGCCTCTCAGTCTGGCCTTCACCATCTCCAATCTGCGACCCCTCAGGGAATGTCCAGCTACCTGTTTGTGCCCACACTTTTAACAGATAACAGCTCCATTTTGTTTCTTTCTTATGCTTAAAACCATTGGAATTAGTAGGTATTCAAAGTCTGTATACATTTGGGGGGAACACCCTGTATATCCTTAGTCAGCAGTGAAAGAAACCAACAGCAGATTTGGAATGCCCAGACTGGGAACTTCTCTCACTCCCCACATATCTCCCCACTTCACTTTTCACCTTCGTGGGCAGCAGGAGAATCAACGTTTTTCTCTCATTAATTCAGAAAAGCACGTCCTGTCACCCGCTGCCCGGCAGGAGTGTGCTAGGCCCCAAGCAAGCGAGGCTCAGTCAGGGCAGCCTTTGCTCATGGGTGCTGGCACTCAAAGTGCACATTCCTCCTCTACAGTCGCCCCGACTATCCCACTGTTTCACTGAGAGGACGGAATTCCTCTCTGCCTCGGGGTTCTTGATCTTGAATGTTGACTGAAGGCACCTCAGCGAGGGCAGCCCGTGCCCACCAGGTGTGTCTATCTGCACCTGCTCCTGCTTCAGCACCTGCATTAACCCCCCCAGAGGTGATCTCGTAGCTGCACTGGCCTCTGTGGGAACAGGGCATCACCACTCCGCCCTCTCACTGTCATCTCACAGGCACCCACCCTCAGCACCCAGAACACCCAGACACTCTCCAAAGGACGTGAGCGCATCAGAGGGGGTGTGTGCACATCCTGTGGGGGTGTTAGGCATGCTGGGTTGATGGAAGTGCGGTGGAGAGGCGGGGGGAACTTATGCATGGGTTGGTTTGCAACTGTTGCAGGCATGGGAGGGTGACAGTGTGCTGGGGGATGTTCGCACGCCAGGGGTGGATGTGCACACCAGAGGCCTCTGGCTTTGCAGATCCACAAACCCCCATGGTGTGGCCAGGAGGATGTCAGTCTGGCCCGCCACGGTGACTGTCCCTGCGATCCTGCACCTTCTGGGCCAGGAGGCAGATCTTGCGCAGCCACTCCTGGGCACTGATGGCCTGCAGGCACTACTTCAGCTCAGCCTGCAGGCTCCACTTGGCGTGCTCACAGCTGTCACCACCGCTATGTGGGGAGTACAGGCCGCCCTCCACCGGCCTGCCTCCCCTGTCCAGAGGCTCTCTACGCTGTTCACCTGCCCAGAGTGACTGGGGCTGAGCGGAAGCCAGGCATCCTGCCCTGCCCAACCCCGGCCGATCCGCCCCTATGTGAGCTTCCCCCCTGCCGGGAAGGGTCACGGATCCGGGTCCTGGGACCACGGACAGCCTCAAGTGCTGCCCCCCGCCCGGCAGGGTCACAGATCCATGTCTTGGTCCCATGGACAGCCTCAAGCACTGCCCCCCGCCCGGCAGGGTCACAGATCCATGTCTTGGTCCCATGGACAGCCTCGAGCACTGCCCCCCCACCTGCAAGGACATGGATCTGGGTCCCAGACCGCGGACAGCCTTGCCCGCTGCCACCTGCCTTCAGTATGCAAATTAGCCGCCATCTTGTTACTTCAGGGTGGGGGTCCCCACTGGAGTGTCTGGCCAGCCTGGATGAGGGGATGATGGCTGTTTGCAGCTGGTCACACCCCCTTCAGGGTGGAGGTCCCCACTGGGGTGCCTGGCCAGTCTGGGTGAGGGGCTGAGGGCCATTTTCAGGCTGGTGGGTGACTAAAGCTTCCAACCTCTCCTTTTTTTCTTTTTTCTTTTATTCTGGGATTTATTTACCTTCTATGGCTGTCACTGGAGCTGAGAGCCGGCTTTAGCTCTGAGGCTCAGCTCCAGCTTTGAGGCCTCGGCTGCTGAAAGCAGGTACTGGGTTTGTTTGGGTTCTATAATTGAAACACTGTTGCTGTCCTGCTGGCTGAAGCCCGGCAGGCTGAAAGCAGGTTTCTGGAGTTTGTTTAGGTTCTATATTTGCAACAATGTTTCTTAGAGTTGCAGCTCAGAGGCCAGCAGCGGCAGGCGGGGAACCTTGGCTTCCTCCATCACTGGAGCAAGCAAGCCTCCTGTTCACTTCAGCTATCTGGCTGCCGGCCGCCATCTTGGTTGGCAGTTAATTTGCATATCACCCTGATTAGCCAATGGGAAGGGTAGCTAAGTTACGGTTAATTACCATGTTTCTCTATTATTAGATAAGATGGGACTACTGTTGTATATGTGGTCAACTGTTGACCAATACATTGTTATTTAATCAGGTCAGTTTAAGGATTAGAAACAAAACTCTTCTGCTTTAACTGAATATCAATCTTGCCCTAATCTCTTTAGCTACTGCTTTCTTCTTCTGGTCTAGAGCCCACCTCTGAGTGGAGTTGCTTATACATTATGCTACTCTCTTACTTCCTTTTCACTTCTACTCACTTCAGTCTAGTGTCTCTAGCCCCAATGCTGCACTGAATTGTTACCAAATTTACCAATGATTTCTATGCTATATAGTCCATTAGACATTTTCCAACCATCTTGGTCATTGAGCAGCCTTTAACAAGGCAAACCACTCTCTCTTCTTATAACACTCTCCTCTTGCTTTCTTTGGTGTAATTTCCTCCACCCATCTTTCCTTTTTATTTTTTCAATACCTCTCTGGTTGTCCTCCTCAGTCTCCCTTTTCAGTTCTTTCTTCTATATCTTGCCTTTAACCATGGTAGTAAAATTCTCTTTTCACACTATATTCTTTTTCTGGGTAACTTCATCCACACTAGTGTTGGCCAGATAGTAAAAATTTTAGTCTCTGTTGCTGCTACTCAACTCTGACACTGTAACAGGAAAAGAGGTAGAGATGCTAGGTGAGCTAATGATCTTGGCTGTGTTTTAATAAAACTTTATTAAACCTTTGGCCTCAATGACCACCTATCCATGGACAACTCTCTATGTCTTGATTCAAGAATTTGCTTCTGCTCTCTCAATTCCAGCACTTCCCTTTCCTTTTATGGTCCCTTAGTATCCTGATGTACCTCTGCCATAGCATGGTCCCACTGTTTCCTCATTGTGGATTGTGGTTTATGGTGTAGTACCCAGCTATGTTCCAATTACAGTTTAGGAAGCTACCCTCATAATCTGATTTAGTGTGATCCTCACAATAAGCCAATGCAGGGGTATTATCATCCCCACTGTACAGATTAGGAAAGTGAGACTGCACTTTTATTTGCTCAGAGTCATACAGCCAAGGGTGGCAGAGCCAAGAACTGAGTTTTGTGGTTTTACATGACATGTTCTTTTCACTAAAGTTTATTAAGTATTTAATTAATTTATATTAATGGATTGTTAAACTATGATGGTAACACAGATATAAGGGACATGGACTGAATGGAATAATAGAGACATTTTCTCAGATGTAAGAGGGAAAAACTCTCTTCTTATTAAATTCTGAGAAAGGAAAAGGAAATCACTATTTATATGGTGTTGGATTAAGCAGAGACCTAAGAAAATAGAGGAATGTATGGCAAGATCAGTTTTATTATTCTTTCACTTTCTTATTTTAACTTTTCACAACCATGTCTTATCTCACACCAATGACAACACCAAGTAATGTGATCCTCATACTTAGAGAAAGAGTTTTTCCATCCAGTGGAAAGTTTTTGCACCTTATTTTGTTCTACCTTAATCTTACCCTTCACAACTTGCACTCTGAAGTCCATAGGCCTTCTTACTTAGCAAAGGTGATTCTCACTAAAATGGATTTAATTGCTGAAATGGGTCTGATTTAAAAGCTATTCACAGAAACTAAGATGGCGGCATAGATAAACACCGGGAAATTGCCACCTCCCACAACAATTGAAAAATACCGCCAAGGACAGAGCAGACATCATCTAGAACAAAGGAAGGCTGGCTGAGTGTAAATTCTACAACTAGAAGGAAAGAAAAGCACGCTGAGAGCCAGAGGAGCTGCGGAGGTGAAGTGCAGAGGTACTGCGGCTCGCGCGCGCGCGGAAAGGGGGTGGCACCTGAGGACGCGGCTGTCTTTTTGAATCACAAGCTCCGACTGCTCTGAACTCCGATTCCGGCAAGTCTCTGGGGACCCAGGACTCATACGGGGAGAAGCTGGTCTGTCGGGCAGCGGGCGAACTTGAGGGCGGCTTTCCCTCAGAGGTGCTTGCAGCCATTACCGGGACACTGAGACGCGCGACTCCGGGCGGAGAATCGGCCATAGCTGCTTTCTCCACCCTTTGATTTCCTGAGACCCCGCCCCACCCAGGCTGCGGCAGAGGCTTTTGCATGTGAATGTACCTAACTGCAGCCGAGTCAGGCAGACCCAGAACTTCCAAGAGAAGGCCCAAGGCCCCGCAGCGGCTTGCATTGCTTCACAGCTGAGCCTCTTCGTGGCTCCTGCTGTGTGGCCTCAGGCAGAGGCTGAATTAGCACCTCCTTAGATCCAGGAGCCACTGTACCCAGTGGTCAGAGGGGGACCATCCAGATTGCAACTCCTCAGATCCATAAGGGACACACTCAGGGAGCAGACTCAGTGAGCACCAAAGCCCCACTGAAGCAAGTCTTGCCCCAGAAGGGTGTCTTCAGCACAGAAGTTCTGCCACTGTAGACACAGCTGATTGTCACAGCCAATTGGCCTGGAGGTCAATTCCTCCCAGTGATCCTACAACAACCAAGGCACCAAGAGTGCACCAAGAGTGTCCACCCCAGGTAACTGGGGAGGCTGAGCCACTGGGCCCTGCAGGACACCTGGCGCGCAGGGCCACTCTATCAACACAGGGAAGCAGCCAAAATGCGGAGACAAAGAAACAGGTCACAAATGGCAGAAATGGAGGAAAGCAAACGACTGGATATAGAGTTCAAGGCCACATTTATAAGGTTTTTCAATAATTTTATGGAAACCGCCGATAAATTTAACGAATCCCTCAATAAGTATAGTGAGACCATGGAGGACATGAAAAAGGACCAACTAGAAATTAAGCATACACTGACTGAAATAAAGAATAATTTATAGAGATCCAACAGCAGACAAGAGGATCCCAAGAATCAAGTCAAAGATTTGAAATACAAAGAAACAAAAAATACCCAACCGAAAAAGAAAAAAGAAAAGAGATTCCAAAAATATGAAGATAGTGTAAGGAGCCTCTGGGACAACTTCAAGCGTACCAACATCAGAATTATAGGGGTACCAGAAGGAGAGAGAGGGCAAGATATTGAAAACCTTTTTGAAGAAATAATGACAGAAAACTTCCCCTACCTGGTGAAAGAAATGGACTTACAAGTCCAGGAAGCGCAGAGAACCCCAAACAAAAGGAATCCAAAGAGGACCACACCAAGACACATCATAATTAAAATGCCAAGAGCAAAATATAAAGAGAGAATCTTAAAAGCAGCAAGAGAAAGACAGTCAGTTACCTACAAGGGAGTACCCATACGACTGTCAGCTGATTTCTCAACAGAAACCATGCAGGCCAGAAGAGAGTGGCAAGAAATATTCAAAGTGATGAATAGCAAGAACCTGCAACCAAGATTACTTTATCCAGCAAAGCTATCATTCAGAATAGAAGGTCAGATAAAGAGCTTCACTGATAAGAAAAAGCTAAAGGAGTTCATCACCACCAAACCAGCATTATATGAAATGCTGAAAGGTATTCTTTAAGAAGAGGAAGAAGAAAAAGGAACTCTTACCATTTGCCACAGCATGGATGGTACTGGAGAGCGGATAAATACCACGTGATCTCACTCATTTGTGGAATATAATGAACAACATAAACTGATGAACAAGGACTGATCCAGAGACGGAGAGGCATTGATTGGCCTGTCGGGCCTTGGAGGGAAGGTAGGGGAGGGTGGGGGTAAGGGGGAAAGATCAACCAAAGGACTTATGTGCAAGCATATAGGCCTAACCAATGGACACGGACAACGGGGAGGGTGAGGGCATGAGCGGGGGGGGGGGGGGGTAGAGGGTAACGTGGGGACAAGGACACATATGTAATATCTTAATCAATAAAAAATATATTAAAAAAAATTTTTAAAAAAATAAAAAGCTATTCACTCCAAGCCTCTTCAAAGCACTAATGTGTGTGATTAACATTACTAGCCAGGATCCAACTCTAAACTTTCAGTATTAGCTAGGGACTTAGTCATTTTGTTCCTTTCCCCCTTTGTTACCAAAGATCCTGGCCAAATGATTGGGGTGTGGGAAAAGGAGGTGGAGTGAACATTTTACTTTTTTTTCTGCTGAAAATGAAGAAGATAACAAATAGAGGACGGTGGTTCTTTTCTAGTTCCTAGCAGAGAGGATTGTGGGGTCTTAGTCCCACCTGCATACTGAGGTTGGCTCAAGGAGGCAGCCAAGCAACTAATTGGGTAATTCCTCAATAATTTGTTCTCTGGGGAAGACTGCTGCCTCTCTTGGGGCTTACATAATCAAATGATCAGATTCCACTCTCAGGTTTGAATTGTACTCAAAGCTGAGAAATAGACAGTTTATTGAGTCTCTGGGGAAAAATTATACTTTTTGTAAAGGTAGGAAATAGCTGGAAGCAGATGATTCTTCAGGAGAACATATATTCCTATTGGCAGCTAGGAACTGTTCCTCTGTCCAAATGCCTCCCCTCTGCTGAGGTCTTGAAGTAAACCCTCCTCTCATATATTTCCTATTCCTACACCAGTTTATTGTAAATAAATGTCATTTTGTAAGCCAAGTTATATTTTTAATAAATCCAGTAATTTTTTGTTTGAATGACTACTATATAGGAATATTTTTTAAAATTTATCTTCAAAAGCAAACCCTCCTTATTTCCTTCTTTTTTCTTTTTTAAAAAGTGATTATACATTGGTGCTTTCTTCAAAAAGTCAGACTTTTATATTTGTAATTGTGCTGACATGACTTTTCAATTAAAAAAGTCTGTTATAAAAAAAATTTGCTTCTGTGCTCCAAAGGCTTATTGAACATCCCACATGAACTGCATCTTTAACATCTTTAGTGACACACCAGTGGCTTTTATATACAGGCCAACTCAATTCTAATCTCCATACCATGTATCTGTCTTACTAAATAGCACTGAGAAGTAGAAAGTCCTGGTTATGAGGGGCTGTGTAGTATTGAAGTTCATCCTCACAGATTCTGGAACCAATCTGCATGGGTTCAAATCTCAGCTCTACCATTTACTAGTTCTGGACTTGAGCAAGTTAATTAGTCTTTTGTGTCTTTATCTGTAAAATGGAGGTACTAATAAGTAAATAATGTATGTAAAACACTTAAAACTGTGTTTAGCACATGGTGATCTGTTTCAGTGTGCTTTCTTATGGTTATTATTACTATTTCTTATACTTTCATTCCTAGCCAATCAATCAAGGAGTCTTAGGATTTTGCTTCTTAAATATCCCTTGAATCTGTACATTTATTTTATATTTTCTGGTAACACCATAGTTTGAATTAAGATCACTTCTTGACCAGTTTACTGCAAAAGCCCTTTCTTAAAACAAACAAACAACAACAAAAAACTCTGACAACCTCTTCACTGTTCTCCCTGTTTATTTTCATTCTCTTCTAATCCATTTTTCACAGAGCTCTCAGATGTATTTTCCAGAAATGCAAATCTTCTTATATACCTACCTTCTTAAAACTCTTTAGTAATTTTCCATGCTCCTGGGATTAAATCACCATCCTACAGGCTGAACTTGATCTGGCTCCTGCCTATCTCTTCAGCTTCATCTTTCACCTTCTCCACCTGGTATCACCATTCCTGTTCCCACTATCCCAGACTTCGCTTTCCAGCCACTCTAGTCTTTCATTGCTTCAAGTATACATGCTCAGCTCATTTACTCATCAGGGTCTTTGCACATGCTGCCTTCTGCTTGAAATTCTCTTCTTTGTCAGTTTCACCTACTTAATTCCTTTTACATTCATACATGCAGATAACACCTTGAATTTTCCTTCATATCACAATATTACATAGTTTATTATTTAAAACTAGAGGCCCGGTGCACAAAATTCGTGCACTGGGGGGGTGGGGTTCCCTCGGCCCAGCCTGCCCCTTTCACAGTCCGGGAACCCTCAGTGGATGTCCTACTGATGGCCACAGTCTGGCAGCAAAGGCTCGGAGCAGGCATCCCGTGTGTGTGTGTGTGTGTGTGTGTGTGTGTGTGTGTGTGTGTGTGTCTGCTGGGGGCCTGCCCCCAGCCACACCATGGAGGCTTGGAGCAGGAGCCCCTCTGTGTTGGTCTCTCAGGCTCCTGGCCTCCACTGCATGTTGTACTCTCCCTTGAGCTATGGCCAGGATGGGGGTGCTGCTTGCAAGCCAGGCTTTCCTGCTCCGGGATCGCCATGGCGACTGGGGAGCAGGCCCAGCTGGGGGCTGCCCGCAGGCCGGGCTTTCCTGCTCCCGTTTCAGGTCCAGCTTGGGGCTGCCTGCAGGCCAGGCTTGCTTTCCTGCTCCCAGATCCTCATGGCGACCGGGGAGAAGGCACAGCTGGGGGCTGCCTACAGGCCGCACTTTTCTACTTACCAATGGCTGGATCACCACAGCAACCCATGGCCCAGCGGCACTTTCCTGCTCTCCAATAGTCATAGGGTCCCGGCTGGGGGAGGGGCTTAGCAGTGCGGGGCTTAGGCGGCATGGGGGTCCGGACGGCTGGGGGCTCAGGTGGCACACAGGGGTCCCGGCTGGGGGCAGGACTTATGCCCCACTGCCCAGGGCTGCACATGGTGCCCAGATGGCAGCTCACGCTGTCCCACCCAGCCTGTAGTATAAGATAGAGGCCTGGTGCATGGGACCGGGCCAGCTGGTTTGCCCTGAAAGTGTCCCAGATCAGGGTGGGGGTCCCGCTTGGGTGCCTGGCCAGCCTGGATGACGGGCTGATGGCTGTTTGCAGCTGGTCACACCCTCTTCAGGGTGGGGGTCCCCACTGGGGTGCCTGGCCAGTCTGGGTGAGGGCCTGAGAGCTGTTTTCAGGCTAGAGGGCAAGTTAAGCTCCCAGCCTCCTTTTTTTCTTTTTTTTTAATTCTGGGATTTATTTACCTTCTATAGCTGTCACTGGAGCTGAGAGCCGGCTCCAGCTCTGAGGGCTGAAAGCAGGTTTCTGGGTCTGTTTGTCTTCTATAATTGAAACTCTGTTGCCATCACTGCAGCTCTAAGCTCTGAGGCAGAAGCTGGCTGAAATCAGGTCTCTGGAGCCTGTTTAGCTTCTATAATTGCAACATAGTTGCTTAGATTGCAGCTCAGAGCCCAGCAGCAGCAGGCCGGGAACCTTGGCTTCCTCCATCGCTGGAGCAAGCAAGCCTCCTGTTCGCTTCAGCTGCCTGGCTGCCGGCTGCCATCTTGGTTGGCAGTTAATTTGCATATCCTGCTGATTAGCCAATGGGAAGCATTTCGGGGTTATGGTCAATTTGCATGTTTCTCTTTTATTAGATAGGACTAGAGGCCTAGTGCACAAAAATTTGTGCACTCGGGGGTAGAGGGTCCCTCAGCCCAGCCTGTGCCCTCTTGCAGTCTGGGGTCCCTCAGGGGTGACCACTTGCTGGCTTAGGCCTGCTCCCCGGGGGATTGGGCCTAAGATGGCAATCAGACATCCTTCTGGCAGCCCGGCAGCCCTCAGAGGATGTCCACTTGCCAGCGGGGAGCAGGCCTAACCTGCAGTTGGATATCCTTAGTGCTGCTGAGGAGGCAAGAGAGGCTCCCACCACCACTGCTGTACTGGCAGCCATCAGCCTGGCTTGTGGCTGAGCAGAGCTCCCCCCTGTGAGAGCACACTGACCACTAGAGGGCAGCTCCTGCATTGAGCGTCTGCCCCCTGGTGGTCAGTGTGTGTCATAGTGACCAGTCATTCCCAGTCTTTCTGCTGTTAGGGTCAGTTTGCATAGTACCCTTTTACTATATAGGATAGAGGCCTGGTGCATGGGTGGGGGCCGGCTGGTTTGCCCTGAAGGGTGATCCAGATCAGGGTGGGGCTCTCGCTTGGGTGCCTGGCCAGCCTGGATGATGGGCTGATGGCTGTTTGCAGCTGGTCACACCCTGTTCAGGGTGGGATCCCCACTGGGGTGCCTGGCCAGTCTGGGTGAGGGGCTGAGGGCCGTTTTCAGGCTGGCGGGCGACTGAAGCTCCCAGCCTCTTTTTTGTTTCTTTTTTTTTCATTCTGGGATTTATTTACCTTCTATAGCTGTCACTGGAGCTGAGAGCTGACTCCAGTTCTGAGGCCCTGCTCCAGCTCTGAGGCTGTTGCCAGCTGAAAGCAGGTATCTGGGTTTGTTTAGCTTCTATAATTGAAACTCTGTTGCCATCACTGGCACTCCCAGCTCTGAGGCCACGGCTGGCTGAAAGAAGGTATCTGGGGTTTGTTTAGCTTCTATAATTGAAACATTGTTGCTTCAGGAGCTCAGAGCTGGGCCGGGGCAGGCGGGGAGCCTTGGCTTCCTCCATCACTGGAGCAAGCAAGCCTCATGTTCGCTTCAGCTGCATGGCTGCTGGCCGCCATCTTTGTTGGCAGTTAATTTGCATATCCTGCTGATTAGCCAATGGGAAGCGTAGCGGAGGTATGGTTAATTACCATGTTTGTCTATTATTAGATAGGACTATAGGCTCAGTGCACATATTTGTACACTGGTGGGGTCCATCAGCTTGGCCTGTGGGGATCGGGCCAAAACCAGCCTGGTGCACAGATTCATTCAGGGCGTGTCGGGCCCATCTCTCCCAGTCCCCCTCAGGGCCAATTGGGGCTGATCAGGGTGTCTCACCCAGTCCCAGTCAGGGCCAAAGGGAGCTGATCAGGGCTGACTTTCTAGGGAGGGACCCCAAGAGGTTGTTTGGCTGGGGAGAGACCATGGGAGGGCTCCAGGGCATGTCCAGCCAGTCTCACCCAGTCCCAATCAGCTGGACCGCAGCAGCAAGCTAACCTACCGGTAGGAGCATCTGCCCCCTGGTGGTCAGTGTGCATCATAGTGACTGGTTGAATGGTGGAATGAATGGTAGAACACTTAGCATATTAAGTTTTTATTACATGGAATTGTCTCTAGTACTAAAATGACACTCTTTGAGTATAGAACTGTGTGGCTCATATTCATTGTTGTTTTCTCAGTGTCTAATGCAGTGCTTTTGCTCAGTAAATATTAGTTGAATGAATTACCTAAATATTTTACATCAATACTGTGCCTAAAATCTCTGTGACTCAACTCTATGCTGACTTACATTTTGTATTTATATAGTAAGTTTCTCACTTAATGTCATTAATAGGTTCTACAACTTTAAGTATAATTTGTAATTAAACCAATTTTATTATAGGCAATTAATGTAAACAAGACTTAAGTCCTTATAGCATCCCATCATTACAATGCTGAATGAAATGACATTATACAGTGACCAGCTATATATGGTTTTATTCCTCATAAAAATACTTTCACATATATTAGCTCATGACAGCTCAGGAGATTAGGTATGCAAATCTGATTATTTTTATTCTATAGCTGAGAAAATGTAGTTAGGGTCATATAACTAATAAGAGAGGCAATATGGCTGTTGTGATGCTCACTCCATCTTTATCTCCTCTCTTTATCATTCTAGTATTTTCTTAGGTGTCAGAACAAAGCATGGACAAGAATATCTCTGGATGCTATAAGTGAAAAACCAATTCCGGATTGCGATCAGCTGCAATTCAATTTTTTGGTTTGAGAATTGAGACTTATTGGTAGAATCACTGCAGTTTCCACTGGAACAGAGGATTAGGATGAGCCAGAGCCTGAGTTAAGAAAAAAATGATGTGCTGGTACCCTGGGACCTAATGGGAGTACTGAGGTTGGGAAACAATCCATTATTGAACGAATAGTGACTGAGCAACAGATTCATGTGTGTCCAGCATCTGGTGCTAAGGGTCCAATGGTCAAATAGCCTGGTTTCTTGCCATTTTTAACGAAGTACACAAGAATACAATTGAAAATACAAATTGTACTAAATTTCACATGTCAGATGAGTTACACAATACCGCATAGTACTCACTTTTTGAAAAATATAAATGTTATTAAAACTTGAATGATAGGAAAGAGATAGGTAGAAGAGACAGATTTGTTCATTAAAAGATGTTTCTTGGCCCAGTGTCCTCACTCCTAGGAATATATCCTAAGAATCCTGAAATACCAATTAGGAAGAATATATGTACCTCTAGGTTCATAGCAGTGCTATTTGCAATAGCTAATATCTGGAAACAACCCAAGTGTCCATCAGTAGATGAGTGGATAAAAAAAGATGTGGTGCATTTACACAATTGAATGCTATGCAACTTTTAAAAAGAAGGATCTCTTACCCTTTGAGACAGCATAGAGGAACCTGGAGATTATTAGGCTAAGAAAAATAAGCCAGTCAGAGAAAGACAAGTATCACATAATCTCACTCATATGTAGAATATAAAGAACAAAATAAACCAATGAAAAAAATAGATCCAGAGACATAGAAACATGAACAAAATGGTGAATCTCAGAGGGAAGGGATGAGATGGGGGTAGGGGATGGGAAGAGATAAACCAAAGAACTTATATGCATATATGAATGGCAACAGACAATAGTGAGGTGAAGGCCTGGAGGTGGGTGGGTATGTGGTGGAGGGGGTCAATAGGGATGAAAAGGAGATATCCATAATACTTTAAATAATAAAGATAAATTTAAAAAATGTTTCTTTGAACCTACCACATGTCAAGCCTTTATCTAGGAACTGAGGATATAGCAGTGAACAAAACAACAGGCACTATTCCTGCTTTTATGGATATGTAAGGAAGGAAAATAGCAAGTCATATTCCAGGGATAGTGTCAGAGCACACAGCAGGAGCCCTGCATGAGCTCTGGTGCTCTGAGTTGTTCTGAGTGGCTATGAGTCCATGTATTCTTCTAAATTCTACTATCTGACTATGCCAGGGCTGGTTCCTGCTTGAACCCTGCCCACTGTACTAACTATTGGTAACTTAGTCAAAGTTCTTACTTTATCCTCTGCTCACTAGTAACAGGTGTTGGGTCTGAGCCCCTCTGCCTGAGGCTGGACCTCCTAGGACACCGGGTCTTAGATGGAGAAGCCATGAGAGATTGTGGGTATATAAGAATGAGTCTTTATTGCTGACACCAGTGGCCATATCGCCATCAGTACCCACAGCTATTATCTGAGCAGCACACGCTGTCTCCTAGACTGACCACCTCACATTAGAGCAGTATGTGGCTCAGCAGCTTCTCCTGTCTCTCCTGCCCTGCTGTTCTCTTCAGCAGACTTCTTCTCACTCTGAACTCAGCCAATTCCAGCTATCT
This sequence comes from Myotis myotis, assembly GCF_014108235.1. NCBI lineage: Eukaryota > Metazoa > Chordata > Mammalia > Chiroptera > Vespertilionidae > Myotis > Myotis myotis. The sequence continues at coordinate 120,246,026 of NW_023416313.1, forward strand.
AGCTGGTCAGTAACCTACTTTTATACCATTTAGACAAAGAAGACTTCGTGACAATAGTTACATCAATCATATTTGCTACAGAAGAGCATAGTGTACCTTGATTCCTTGCACCTGCTCATGGTATCTTGACCTGATTAGGATTCCCAAGCTCAGAGTCCTTGAACATTCCATTTAGGCACATGCCAAGAGTGGCCTTTGGTCATTCTGGTGTATTGATAACAAGGCCTTTGTGCTCCCACAGGTATTGACTATCCGGGGACCTGGCATGGTTCCCACAGATAATAAGTAGATCTTTTTGCCTAGAGTGACCCTATCCAACATGGTAGCAACTAGCCACATGTTGTTAACTAATTTTAAATCCATTAAAATAAAATAGAAAATAATTCAGTCCTCAGTCACACCAGCCACATTGCATGTGCTCAATAGCCATATATGGCCAATGGCTGCCATACTGGACAGAGCAGGTGTAGAACATTTCCATCACCACAGAAAGTTCTATTGGAATGCACTATCCTACAATGTAATATTTAGGTTGAAAGTGGTCTTTAAGATGAATAATCTGGTCTCAGTGGATAGATTGGATTTGGGGGAGAAGATGTTTGATCTAGAGAGAGGCCTTAATAAGGACAGTGGCTATAGGAATGTAGAAGGATCTTGCATGAGGCAGGATAGGCAGTATTTTGAGAGCAGCTGCCAGTGATTCTAGCCTAAGAGATTAGACTCAGAGATTCTAGCCTAAGTGACCAGAGAATAAAATTACCTTAAATAAGCAGTGCAGAATTAAGATAAAGTATAATTTTAGGGGCTACATGATGAGAATAATTTTAGACTGGGTTCAACACAAGAAAACAATTATAAACAGTGGACAACAAACGATTGGAGAGAGAGAAAGAGCAGGCATAATTGCTTCCTTATGAATTAGTCAGCCAAAGTGTTAGATTGGACTTCTCATGTCATCATTGGCCTAACTTGCCTGATTTTCTAGCTTACCTGGTGTTAAACACATATGGTTTAGAGATCTGGGTTTAAAAAAATATTGAGCCACAGTTTTCAAACCTAAACATAGAATTAAATTAATTATCTTTTTTAGTTCTTATTAATATTAAATGTGGCAGCAAAATATCAGGCATATGTTGTAGCAATATTTTTACTGATACAGCTCCTAGGACAATGGAAACTAAGGAGAAAATAAACAAATGGGACTACATAAAAATAAAAAGCTTCTGCACAGCAAAAGAAACCATCAACAAAACAACAAGAAAACCCACTGCATGAGAGAACATTTTGCCCATGTTATCTCCGATAAGAGTTTAATCCCAAAATTTACAGAGAACTCATGCAACTTAGCAAAAGGAAGATAAACAACCCAATCAAAAATGGGCAAGGGACCTAAATAGACACTTTTAAAAAGAGGACATACAGAAGGCCAAGAGACATACAAAAACATGCTCAAAGTCATAATCATCTGAGATATGCAAATCAAAACAACAATGAGATACCATCTCACACTTGTCAGAAGGACTATCATCAACAAATCAACAAATGATAAGTGCTGGTGAGAATGCAGAGAAAAAAGGAACCCTCTTGCACTGCTGGTGGGAATGGAGACTGGTGCAGCCACTATGGAAAACAGTATGGAGTTTCCTCAAAACGTTAAAAATGGAACTCCCATTTGACCCAGTAATCCTACTTCTAGGAATATATCCCAAGAAATCAGAAACACCAATCTGAAAGGATATATGCACCCCTATGTTCACAGCAGCACAATTTACAATAGCCAATATTTGGAAACAGCTTAAGTGCCCATCAGCAGATGAGTGGATTAAAAACCTGTGGTACATCTACACAATAGAATACTATGCTGCTGTAAAAAGAAAGATTCTCAACAGCACGGATGGACATGGAGAGCATTATGTTAAGTGAAATAAGCCAATCAGAGAAAGGTAAATATCACATGATATCATTCATTTGTGGAATATAATGTACAACATAAACTGATGGACAAAAATAGATACAGAGACAGAGAAGCATCAAACAGATCGTCAAACCTCAGAGGTTTGGCAGGGGAGGGTGTGGGGGGGGAGGGGTAGTGGTAAGAGATCAACCGAAGGAGTTGTATGCATGCTTATAAGCATAACCAATGAACACAGACACTAGGGGAGTGAGGGCATGTGCTGGGGGGTGGGAGTGGCCGGGGAGAGGTCAGTGGGGAAAAAGGAGACATATGTAATACTTTAATCAATAAAGGATTAAAAATATATATATATATATATATACATAGAAAAAAGTTAACTGTGGTAATAGTATCTTGCATTGCTTCTGGCCCTGAGTGGAGAATCTAATGTGGTAGCACTCTTTCCTTAGTGTGGGTACAAATAACACCACATCTCTAATGAATACCGAATAATTTAATTGGATTCTGCAGTCATATGTTTTTCTGTAGCATGCCTGCATAACACTGTGTTCTTCTTCCTGATATAGTGACAGCAGCTCCCCACCAACCACAGAGATAGAAAGGACAGAGAACAAGCTCTGGGCTGGGGTGAATCTTCCAGTGGTGTGTGTGGCCTAGCCCTTGTTATTATTCCCCATCAGTAAAATGAAAAGATTGCACTGGCTGATTCCTAAGGTCCCTTATTGTCTAGATTCTGTGATCTCAGCTGTCATGTCCAGAAAAAATTTTAACATTCACTTTCAGAATGTCAGCTACCAGATGGGCCTACTTTGGATTTGAGATTGAGAAGGTACATATGCTTATTCAACTTGAAATGCTTCTAATGAAAAGAAATATTCATCTAGACACAGCATCCAGTAGACATTCAATAATGATAGAACCAATGCAGAATAAGAATTAAACTGTTTGACTTTGTGAAACCATGGCAGTGGCCTCTGAGTATGGAACTCCTAGTGTGAATACTGATGAAACAGTATATTCTTTTGAAAACAGAATATTCACAACCTTTTATGCCACAATTGACTAAATTCGTCTTCTTTTTTAAAAAATATATTTTATTGATTTCTTACAGAGAGGAAGGGAGAGAGATAGTTAGAAACATCGATGAGAGAGAAACATCAATCAGCTGCCTCCTGCACACCTCCTACTGGGGATGTGCCCGCAACCAAGATACCCTTGACCGGAACCGAACCTGGGACCCTTGAGTCTGCAGGCTGACACTCTATCCACTGAGCCAAACCAGTCAGGGCTAAATTGGTCTTCTTGATCCCATGGTGAATGACAGAGTAAAGTACCAGAGAGGCAACTATAGCCTGGGATGGCACCCTACCCCACAGAATTTGTACTGTTTTATCCTAAATACTAGGAATTCAAATTATAATTAGGGGTGTGGAGAGATAAAAAGTGAATTTTTGATGAAAATCCAATTAGTAGAACAATTAATTGGGCACTTACTACTCACAAAGCACTTTGATTGATGAGTTTTAGGAGACAAAGATGAATCAAGTAAGCTCTGTGTCCTGAAGAAATTTATGTTATAAGGGAGTGGGGTGATGAGGTAGGAGCAGAATAATCAACAAAGGGATGGGATGGATGTGAATGTAGGTCACCTGGAGGGAATATTTGAGCTATATGTGGATGGCTAATACCAAAGAAACCTGAGAAGAGGCTGCCTGGGAGGTTCTCTGAATGACACCTCCACCCCACTCCATCTTCTGATATGCTTTGTACCCCAAAAGAAATAAAAAATCTTAAGTAAACAGTGACTTTCCTTAAAGAGACAGCTGTATTTTTGTGCTTCATGCTTAGCCAAATCCTGTTCAATTAACCTACTTAGACTTGTTGATTGAGGTTAATTAGAGCATAGGATTGAAGTTAATTGCTATTGTAAACTGCCAATGTTATAGGCAGTACATTTTGAATTTGGCTAAAAAGATACTGAGGTAGAGGTCTATTTTTCTTAGCTTGCTTACTTTTTGTCTTATGCTTTCCACTCCTTAGGTAAAAGTCATTTCTCCATTCCTAATTCTAGTTTACTTTGCTTTTGTTGTGCGTGGTGGGTGGATGGGTCATTGAGGGAGCTGACTTTATTTTACTCCATAATTCCTCAGGAATTAGTTAGTCTCTTTCACTTGATTCTTCTTTTTATCTCTCCTTTCTGATTATGCGTCACCCAAAATGCGCATACGTGTACACATATGCACACATATACACATAAATACACACATGAACAAATGTGCATACACAAACACATACCACACAGTCCACTCCTTCTACTTCTACTCTGCATAACTTCATGGATTTTCTTAAGCAGCCGCATAATCTTTATTCCTGGAAGGAATGAAGGGAGGCCTACTGGTAATATGATAGGACACTCAATGGACTAGCAAAGACATTAAGTGATCTGTTGATAACATGTGTGTACATATGATGTTGTTGGTTTTGGTGGTGTGTGATGAGGGCAGAGAGGAAGACAAATATATATAGCAAAAAAAATAAAAGAGAAAAGGCAAGAATTTTCAGAGCCAGAATATGTTTGGGGTGTGCTATTTCCTCTATTTTATTTCAGGGATCAAAGTTCAAATTCAGAAGGACAAATTCCTGTGCCATTCACATGGCCAGCTTTTCCCACTGCACCTTCTCTTTAGGTTCTAGGGCACTCTTTTACACATAAACTCAGTTCAGCTCAAGCAGTCACATAAAAGGCTCTCTTGCCTCACACATATATGTAGACACAAAAATGCATATTTTTACAAAATATCTAAGTAAATGTGTATTTTGAACCCTAGAGCTGTCTGCAATGACTGTTCTGAGGACATTTTGAAATGCTGTTTTTAGGCTTTGTGCTCATCCCAGTTCTTATCCCCACCTCCCTTTGTCTTGATAAGTGATGGTTTTCTGCCCCAAGCTCTGACTTCTGTTTTTTAGCAAATGTCAGACAAGTCAGGTACTGTCCCCACTAATCTCTTGATGTGAACACATTTGACAGATGCATCAATAACAAAGTAGTAACTAAAATGGCAGAAAAATCTTCATCTCTTTTACTTCTCTTATGATGTGGACTTGAACATCAAGAACATTGTAGTTGTGGGGAGAAGAAAATGGCAGTTGAAAAGGCAGATATGTCCTGCACCTCGTCTTGGAGCCAGGCTGGAAAAGCAACTAAATCAGAGAACACCCACCTGTAATTAACAAATTGGACACACCTGAGGAGACAATTATCAACAAGAAAGGGCAGAGGATGCCTGGAGAATAGGTAGGAACAGGAATCTGGGTGGGAGAGGGCCACCTGGTCATGAAGCTGAGAGGGTGAGGTGGAAGTTGCATTGCACCTGAAGAATGGACCTTGAAAGAACTGACTCCTTTCATCCCCTTGCCCTCTACCTGAACCTTAGGCATTCCTTTTGATTCCCATAAATTTTGTTAGGACTGCCTCACAGGCACAGATAGTTCATTTGAAGTATCCATCTTATATAAAAACTGCTGTTTGAAATTTTAACCCTGATAGTATAGCTTCTGTCTTAAATAATAAGGAAAATAAGACTACTCCCATTCCAGAGAGGCCGTAAACTATGCCCCAGACAGAGTTGTCAGTGCTGACACCCAGACAGTTGCCAGGCCTTGAGATATGGTCTCATGGCCCCTTCCCAGCACACAGGCCTTCTTTCTCAGAAGGCCCGGAAGTCTCATTCCAAATTTGGGAGACAAAGGACTGGAAAAAGTATAAATAAAGAGAGTTTCCTCCATATCGGGGGCCCAGAATTTGAAAGACACATTTTTCTCTGGGACTGCACAGAATTTAATAATAAAATGTAACTCCTGTAGTTGGCACTGCAGTTCAGCCTCTGCTTCGGCAGGGTGCTGTAACTGTAGTTGTTGGCCATGGAAGTCGGCACTGCAGTTCAGCCTCTGCTTCAGCAGGGTGCTATAACTGTAGTTGCTGGCCAGTGTGCTAGGGTGAGGGACTGCGGCATGGAAGGGTTACAGAATGTTACAGAATGTGCTGGGAGGGGGGACTGACGTATGGAGGATTGTGTCAGGGTTAGGAACCATAGAAGGAAAATTGCTAGATTGTCTTAGAAAAACAATGTGTTATGATATGCTCCAGCCAGGTGTGACTCTGTTTACCCCCCCTTTGTGCTTATGAACTTTCTGTGAACTTCTAAGGAACAGCTAATGGAATGCTTTGTATTTTTTTTCTAACACGATTTTGCTATAAAGGATCATACTGCACCCTTGATCTCTGCCACATGCTCCGAAGCTCCCAGAGGGGGAGGGAGATAGGCGCTGTGGTCAGCTGGCCAGCTTAATAAAGGCTCTTAAATTTAAATTCTGAGTCAGTGGTCTATCTCGCTAAGCCAACCCATAATATTTGGAGGCCCCATTGAGATACCCGGCAGGGAGGAGAGGAACCCCTTATTTAGGGCTGGAGGCTCTCCCCAAGCAGGGGTGAGAGGGACCCCCTATTCAAGGCAGGAGGCTCTCCCCCACTTGTCACCGGGCACTCAGAGAGATACCCCACACCTGTGGAGAACGACTACCAAGGAGGCCTCCACTCCACCCAAAACTTTTGATTCGGAAACCGAGCCACCTGGACTCTCGAGAGCGGTAAGGACCGGTCGTTAAACTGGAATTGGGACGTCCCACGGAAGGACCTATACGGAGGGCTGGACACAGCGGTACTCCTGGTCCTGACCCGTGGCCATGACGGTGGCCGGGGTCCCTGGTTCGTGCGGCTGTAGGCTGCACTGGGTTTGTCTGTCTGGTATTTGTTTGTCTTGGTGTTTATTGTCAAAAAGTTGTCTGCTCTGTGTACACCCTGTGCAATGTTTTTTGAAAATTTTCAGGACTTCAAGGAGCAAGCTGCAGGTTCTGGGCATCCTTAGGTTGCATTTGGCTGATTTATTTTGTCTTTGTTCTTTGTTGTCTTTGTCTTTGTCAAATGGGATAGGGTCAGTCATCTTCATCGACCCCCTACCAGTCTGGCCCACTCCGAGTGAGTGGAAGGGGAGCTTGATCACCTCCTGGGAAGCTATAGAGCTCCATCAGGAATTGGGAAATTGTTAGGAATTGGGTGGATTGTTTAAACTCTGAGTGAATGTCTGGTGCAAGTGTGTGAGTGTGGAGGGAGGGGGCCTGCCCTCTCCTCTCCTTTGTGTGGCTCCACGACTTTGGTTACGGAGTCCGAGTGGGCCCTAACCTGCAGTTCCGTGATTAGTCATATGGCATAATGGTGACTCACCCCCATGTGGAGGTGACCAGGCCCGGGGTTTATACGGGTGCCTGGGGTTTATACAGGTGCACCTTAGCTATGACGAATCTAAGCTCCCAAGGGACGCAGCCAGGCGGGCATCTGAGTGAGGATCTGTGAAAACAGGTCACCCCCTCCCTTGTCTGTCTCTCACCACCGATCATCATGGGGTCGGGACAAAGTTTGTTTGTGTGGGACTAGCCAATTTACTACAGAGAAGGAGGAAAAAGGTGCAAATCATTACTGGTCTGTGTGAAGTAAAAGCTACTTTGATTTATTTTGCTTTCTGTTGATATGCTTGGCTGAACGTTTGGGCTGGCCCCTTAACAGTCTGCAAATAGTCTCTCGGCAGCTGCGAGAATTATTTTTCTCAGAGACTTTTGCTCACTGTTAAAGGGAATCAGCCCACTTAGTTAATAAGGATTTCTGTCTATCAGTTGTTCTTACCTAGGTTATAATTTACTGTATTAAACTAAAGTTCTGGGGTAGATTTAAAAGTTATAATGTTAATGCTTTTGATTTACAGTGATTCTGTGAACGGGAGTGGCCCACTTTCCAGGAGGGGTGGCCGGATGCAGGGTCTTTTGATCTGACCGCTGCCTACCGGGTCCATTATGTCATATACAGCCGCCCAGGGCATCCTGACCAAATTCCTTATATTCAGGTTTGGGTTGACATATTGTCCAAGAAACCCCGGTAGATGAGGGCATGCCTCCTGAGGGGAAAATTGGGACAGAGACAGACAATTCTTTTGGCTGGGCCCCAGAAGGGAAAGGCTCCCCCGGTCCTTCAGGGAGAGCAGGAAGAACCCATTAGCCGGCCGCCCCCTATGGTCCCCAGGCATCGGATCTGGGTGAGCCCTGGCCTCAGGCCCAGGCCACGCCACCAGCTCTTGACAGAGAGAGAGAGGGGAGAACCTGCAGGACCTTGCGACATCCGCCAGTCCTGCAGTTCCTATGTTGCCACTACGGCAGGCTGGCCCTCTAGATCTGGGGCTAGACAGGCAGCCCTCTGGGGATACAAGGCAGATGGAGGCGCTATTCCCCAGCTCCAGACCAGATGGGGGAGTGAATGATCAAAGAAGGGGGGCTAGATGCCTGAGCTGCCTGCAGTGGCCCTAAAAAAAAGAAGCAGCAGCAGCGAGAAAGTACTTAGGCCTTTGGCTTGCAGGCTACAGCAGTTAAGCCATAAGCCAGTGATTGGTACTAGCCTTCCTACAGCCCCAGAAATAGAGTAGCAAGCCTGAGATCTATAAAAACTGCAGATAAAGCTAGTAAAAACTCCCTGCTTGCAAATGTACTGAAATGGTTTAGTACCTGTTGCTGCTGGAAGAGGAGGGGTTGATATCCCCTTCCAGTACACTCCCTTCAAAGAGGCCTGGTCGCTGCTCTGCCATAAAGGGGACTGGTGGGAAGACAAGGAAAGCAGGGCCCTGTAACTAATAAACAGAGTTAAGAAAAGGGCACTCTCCCTAGACCTGGGAGCCATCAGGACTTTGAAATTCTCCAAGAGAGGAGAAGTCTGACTCAGAGACTAGCTGAAACCTCGTTGGGTTAGGAGGACCGGAGGCTGCATATTGAACTTATAGACTGCAATTTGCTAGGCAGAGGTCCGAGCCCAGTTGTATAGGGGTTAAGCTACCTATGCACAGCAAAACAACTTTCTCCTGTGTCAGAATACATTTTAAGGAAATTGGACAAACTGTATTTGTGGCTAGAAAGAAGAACTGGCCTATGTGTAAACTGTCCTGGAAGAAGGCTATGTGGGGTGAACCCAAAAAGTAAAGGGTGTCTAGCTCCCGAGAGGGCAGTTGCCCAGGTGGGCAAAGAAGAATACCCATTAAATTTTGGTCTCTATTGAGAGACAGTTGACAGTTAGCAACCTGTATACTGTCTTACAGGCCTGTTCGACCATGCCCATGTCAGGGGTGGCACAAAACCTAAACTGTAGGAAACTGGGGAAGGCCTGTCTAGAACAGAGGGGGTTAATAAAGTGGTGAATACTAGCCCTCTGTTACAGGAATTACAGACCCTGTGAGGTCCTGTGACATATAAGACCCTGTAGGGAAATAAAGCTCCTTTAGGCCGTTCTGAAAGAACAAATAAAAGACAGATTAGAGGCTGTGTTTCCCTCCAAGCAACCCAACTGGAACCCCTATAGTGACAGGGGAAAGGAGGCTCTCGATCGGTATCGCCAGACTCTATTAGGGGGCATCCGAGTTGCTGCTTAGAGACCCACAAACCTCTCTAAGGTGACAGAGACAGTCCAGGGGCCTAACCATGATGCCCCGGAAAGTCGGAGGGCTGTCAATGTTGCATTTGTTTCCCAGTTGGCCCAAAATATTAGGAAAAAATGACAGAAATTAGAAGGCTTTAAGGAGAAATCAATCTCTAAATTGGTTGAGGTGGCCCAGAAGGTTTTTGACAATTGGGAGGACCTGACAACAGGTTTAAACACCCGAATGGCCAAGGTCCTCCTGGCCCTGAGCGAGGAGGGAGGCCCAAGGGGCCGGAGAGACAATAAGGGCAAAGAAAAGCCTCGCGGGAGAAAAGGAGTCCAACCCAAGCTTGGGAAAAATCAATGTGCATTTTGCAGAAAGGAAGGACATTGAAAAAGGGAGTGCCCTGAACATGTGGGGAAACCGACTCCCTTCCATGCTGGTGCAGGAGGTGGATTGGGGTTGTCGGGGCTCAGCTGGCCCCCAGGAGCCCAGAATGACCCTGACAGTGGGGGGCCAAAAGGTGGACTTCCTTGCACTCACTCAGGCCCTCTGGTGGGGAAAGGGAAAAAGAGCAAACATTTCAGCTTCCTGAAAACAGCTGCCTTGAACCCTGCCACACTCCTCCCTGACGAGAAGGCAGAGGCCCCTTTGCATGACTGCGAGGAGACACTGACTATCCTCACTTCCCTCCGCGAGAACCTTGTGGATCAGCCCCTGCAGAATCTGGATGAGACCCTCTACACCGACGGGAGCAGCTTCGTAGAGGAAGGTACCCAGTATGCGGTATCCGGGGCGGCAGTAGTGACATGAGGAGGAGCCAGGGGAGATCTACAATCTGCCAGGATTAGAAAAAAGCCCTGGTGAGCACCCCGGCACTGGCCCTGTCAGACCTACCTAGGGACTGCAAGGATATATCTCCTCACACTGCCCTTACAGGAGGCCAGGGAAGTGGCTAAAAGACCAGCAGGGCCCCTATAAGTTCTCATAGCCCTGCCAGCACCAAGGCTCCCAGAGAAGCCTACTCATCTGCCAGAGGAGCAGAGGCTAGCTGAGAAACTAAGGGCCCGGGAAGGAGAGGCTGGATGGCTAATTCTGCCAGACAGGAGGCCTATATTGCCAGAAGCCCTGGGGTAGACCATCGCTTCCCAGACCCACCAGAGCACCCACCTCGGGGGAATGAAGCTATCAGAACTACTGGGAAGAGAATTCTACATCCCAGGGCTCCAGAAAATATCCCAAGATTTGGCTAGAAGGTGCCAAGTGTGTGCCCAGGTGAATCAAGGGCCCCCTGTTGTGGCCGTGCCAGGGCAGCGATTCCGAGGTCAGAACCCTGGAGAACACTGGGAAGTGGACTTCACCGAGATACCAGGAGGACAAGGAGGGTCTAAGTACCTGCTGGTTTTCATTGATACCTTCTCTGGATGGCCTGAGGCATACCCTACCAAGGCAGAGACAGCACAGGTAGTAGTTAGGAAACTCCTCACTAAAATTGTCCCCCGGTTTAGCCTACCACTATATATGGGGTCCAACGATGGCCCGGCGTTTATCGCCAAAGTTACAATCCATCGTTAAGGCCCTGAAAGTTACTTGGAAATTGCATTGTGTTTATAGACCACAGAGTTCTGGACAGGTAGAGAGGATAAATCGGATCTTAAAGAAAACATTAAGTTAAAATTAGAGACTGGCGAAAACTGGGTAAGTCTCCTTCCTTTTGCCCTCCTCAGAGCTAGATGTACTCCCTATATAAAAGGACTCACCCCTTTTGAAATTATGTTTGACAGGCCGCCACCTCTTCTTCCCCGCCTAAGGGAGGAAAAAAATTGCCCAGCTGTCTACCCGAAATTTGCTTAAGTCCTTACAGGCTTTGCAGAGCAGCGCCAAGTCAGCACAACGGGTGATGAAAACCATACGGGAGGAGGACGTGCTGAGATCCAGTCCAACACAGCCTGCCTTCTCTCTGGGTGATCTCGTCTGGGTGTAGCACCACGACCCTAGCAGTCTGGAACCTAGATGGGATGGACCCTACCAGGTGGTGCTGAGCACTCCAACCGCCATCAAAGTCGCAGGAAAGAGGCACTGGAAATTGTAACCCCATCCTCCTCATGCCTCTCACCTGGTAAACTGACCAATGGGAAGGAGAAAGACATTGGAACTAAGACTCTATGTCAGCGGCCGAGCCAATTCTTCACCATCAAATGCCAGACTCTTCCCCGGTGGCTCGCCCCAACATTGCCAAATGCCTCCTCAATTTCATATCGTAGAGGAGGGCACTGAATCAAAGATTTGATTCGGGCATAAGACCAGTAGGGAATGTGCTAGGGTGAGGGACTGCGGCATGGAAGGGTTACAGAATATTACAGAATGTGCTGGGAGGGGGGGACTGACGTATGGAGGATTGTGTCAGGGTTAGGAACCATAGAAGAAAAATTGCTAGATTGTCTTAGAAAAATAATATGTTATGATATGCTCCAGCCAGGTGTGACTCTGTTTACCCCCCCCCCCTTTGTGCTTATGAACTTTCTGTGAACTTCTAAGGAACAGCGAATGAAATGCTTTGTATTTTTTTTCTAACACGATTTTGCTATAAAGGATCATACTGCACCCTTGATCTCTGCCACATGCTCCGAAGCTCCCAGAGGGGGAGATAGGCCCTGTGGTCAGCTGGCCAGCTTAATAAAGGCTCTTAAATTTAAATTCTGAGTCAGTGGTCTATCTCGCTGAGCCAACCCATAACAGCCAGCTTAATAAAGGCTCCTAAATTTTAATCTGAGTCCCAGGTGGTCATCTCTGCGGGTCACCCCATTACACATTGACCTATTGATTCCAGGATATAACTAAACCAGGTAAGTAACTATGCTATTTCTAGCTTCTGTAAATATGCTTGCTTGAATAATGGAAAAGCGAAGCAGGGTGAGGGGGCTGGAAATTTGAGCCTGTGACAGAAATCTGGTGTATGTTCTTATTAGTCTATGGTCTGGTCACTGCTCCCTCTTAAATTATCTATCTTGCAGGACCTGTTTGCTTAAGTATTGTTAACCTTAGGAAGGCCTTAAACTGTGACTCTCCCAGACGGAATTGTCATGGCTGGCGCCTTGAGATAGTGTCTCAAGGCACCAATCCTAGAGGTGTGTTGTTGTTTTTCTCTTTTTGCCTTTATAATCTTACCCCTAACTTCATTTCGAGACCGTGAGGTTTGGAGTGGTGATAGCCCTTCGCGGTCACTGTGGGCTTTGAAATAAAAGCTCCAAAATTTGACCCTCTGGTTGTGGCGTTTTCTCTTGGACTTGCTGAATTTCAATATAACCAATGCTGTGCCCCTTGGTGACAGGCGTAATACCAAACTGACAAAAGGAAAACCACAGGTCTGCTGGCACTTAGGGAATCTAGACCTAAGACCACAGCCACAAAAGGCTGCACCCCGACAGGCAGCCTGAAAAGCGGCCTGAGCAGCATGGTGCCAGCAGAAGAGAAACCTGCAGTTTCGTGGTTGTTTTGCTTTTGTTTTGACTTTGCTTTTATTCACTAAATCCAGACATAGGACTATTCAGCTGCAAGAACTCACCCAAGGCTGTGGAGCAGGGAGAGGCACAGATTTGTGAAGCTGGAGGAGAGGCGGTGGAAGGAATCAGCGCAGGGAGACATGACCAGGAATCCAGCATTGGGACATTTGTAACCTTCCAAACCTAAGCGGCCATTTCTCTCCTGAAGAGCTACCCCTCCCAGTAGCCTCAAGACAGGTAACCCAGCCTGCCATACCCTGCCTGCATTTTGAGCTATATAAAGGAAACAAAGGCTCTGAATAACCCCAAAGAGCCCTCAGTGACTGGTTTGGAAGAGGGGATGGCTTACCCTGCTATTCCAGGAACAAGACTGATAAAAATTCCAAGTTGCCAGCCATCCCCATTAATCTCATACAAGGATCTCTGACCAACCAACGCCAGAGTAATATCATGGGCCACTCCTGAAGGAATAGCTCTTGGTCAGGGAAAAAATATCAATCTGATTCCTAAAAAGGAAAACAGCACCATCCCCACCTAAAGTCCTGTCAGAAGCAGATGCTTGAGTGATTAAGATTGACAGCTGGCAGATAGGCAAAGCAGGCAGATTGGTCCTGCCTGCTTGCAGCCAAGGCGTGTGGAGACAGACACAAGAAGAGCAGTGGTGGATTGCTTGGAGCTTCAACATTGTGCTAATTGCCAGACAGTGCCTGACAATGGTCATCACATAACCACCTAATAGGAAGCCCAGAATTGGCAGACTGAACAGAAGAGTGGGGTCCTAAACTTTTTTTTTAATTAAAAAAATTAGTATTATTTATTACCTTTTTATTGTTTTTTTATTGTTTTTCACTTTTTCTTCCTCACTTCTCCCTTTTTCATCCAGTTTTGCTTCTCCTTTCCCCACTGTAGCTTTTCTTTTTTTTTCTTTTTATCAATTCTTTTAAATTGATCTTCTTTATCTGCTTTATTGATGTGTTATTATTATTGCAGTCTCTGTTGGCTTATTCATATATAAAAATTCCTCTTCCTTGCACTTACTCCATTTCCCCTTCTCTTTTCTCTTTTTTCGCTACTCAATATTTTTTCCCCTTGCCTCTCTTGCTCTTTACATCTTCTAATTTTTAAATTAGTTTCACTTCTTAAATTCAGGCCTATCTGCTCTCTTCTCTATTCTCCTTTTTTAAAAAAAAAAAATTACTATACTAAACCATATTCCTTCCCCTATTCATCTAATTCTTTATCCTTATTTTCCATACTTAGGCTCTGCCTTAACATATTCTGAACCCTCCCCACTTTCTGGTATTTTTTGTTTGCACTTTTTGGTTTAATTGTTTGTTTTCTCCCTACATTCTTTTTCCCCCTCTTCTTGTTGTCTTTTCTTGCTACCATTCTTGCTCTCTTAATTGTTCTCTCTCTTAATTCTCTTTTTTTTCTGGTGATAACTTTTATTGGGGTTATAGATGTCTTGTGTACATTTGTGTTCTGTTACTTTTGTGTTGTGTCATGCCATGTTGTATTTTGTGTTGCTCAGTCAGCAACTCCACAATGGTTGGCATGATGTAGTAGAGAGCGAGCCACATAAACAGACACCCTGAGAGGAGACTCTATTCATGAATGGGACAATAACATTCAAGAATCAACTACATCAAGAGAACCAAAATATCTCAAATAGGGGTCATCCTAGAATACCCAGCCCAGAAGACTTGAGACACTGGGTCTCACAAAACATCTATTACATAAGACAAATCCAAAAAATTTGGGTTGCATAGCAGTTTGATCTAATATCACAAAGGAATAGCAAATATCAGGAGACAAAGAAACACCCTCATATGAAAGAAGAGGAATCAACAGTTTAGGACAGTGGTCAGAAAACTCATTAGTCAACAGAGCCAAATATCAACAGTACAACAATTGAAATTTATTTTGAGAACCAAATTTTTTAAACTTAAACTCTATAGGTAGGTACATTGTTATTAACTTAATTAGGGTACTCCTAAGACTTAGGAAGAGCCACACTCAAGGGGCCAAAGAGCTGCATGTGGCTCGCGAGCCGCAGTTTGCCAACCACAGGTTTAGGAAATAAATGAAATGGAGGCAAGCAATTTGTCAGAGAAAGAATTCAGAGTAATGGTTATAAGGATGCTCAAAAGGCTGAATGAGAAAATTACCAACTGTGTAAGAATCAAGAGGAAATGAAGAATGACAGAGCTGAAATAAAGAACACATTGGAAGATTTCAAGAGTACACTAGAAAAAGATGAGGACTGAATCAATGAGTTAGAAGACAAAATAAAAAAAACTCCCAAGCAGAGTAGCAACTAGAAAAAAAATTAAAAAGCAGGAGGCGTGTCTAAGGGAGATTTGGGACAACACAAAATGAAACAACATCTGCATAATAGGGGTGCCAGAAGAAGAGGAAACTGAACAAGGAATAGAAAACCTGTTTGAAGAAATAATGACAGAAAAATTCCCTGACTTCGGGAAGAAAAAAGTCACACAAGTCCAAGAAGCACACAGGGCCCAAACAAGGTGAACCCCAAAAAACTGACACCAGGACACACCATAATTAAATTGGCAAACATCAACAGCAAAGTAAGACTCTTAAAGAGACAGAAAGTTACCTACAAGAGATCTCCCTTTAGACTATTAACTGATTTTTCAACAGAAACACATCAGGCCAGAAGGGATTGGAATGAAGTATACAAAGTGGTAAAAAGCAAGGGACTGAGCTCAAGAATACTCTATTTAGCAAGGCTGTCATTCAAAATTGAAGGTAAATCAGGTGCTTCACAGACAACAACAACAAAAAAGGCTAAGGGAGTTTTTTACCAAGCCAGCAATACACAAAATGTGAAAGGGACAATGCCAGAAGAAATAGAAAGGGAGGAATGAACACAGGCATAAAGAATCAGAATGGCAACAAACAAGTACCTATCAATAATAACCTTAAACATAAATGGATTAAATGCTCTCATCAAAAGACATAGGAATAGAAAACATGACCCATATATATGCTGTCTATAAGAGACCCACCTCAGAACTAAGGACTCACACAGACTGAGAGTGAATGGATGAAAAAAAATTCTTTAGGCAAATGGAAATGAAAAAAAAAAGCTAGGGTAGCAATACATATATCTGACAAAATTGACTCAAAGTGAAGGCAATAACAAGAGATAAGGAAGGCCATTTCATAATACTGAATGGATTGATTCAATGAGAGGATATAACTTTGGTAAACATATATGCCCCCAACACAGGAGCACCCAAGTACATAAAAAATCTTCTGGAATATATCAAGGAAGAGATCAACAGCAATGCAATCATTGTAGGGGAGTTTAATACACCATTGACATAATTAGATAAACCCTCTAGTCTAGACAAAAGATTAGCAAAGAAACAGCAATTCTAAATGACTCAATAAATCAGATGAAATTTATTGAGCTCTTCAGAACATTCAACCCCAAAGCTACAGAATATACATTCTTCTCAAGTGCACATGGGACATTTTCTAAGATAGATCACATATTAGGACACATGCTAAGTCTCTAAAAATTCAAGGAGATTGAAGTCATATCAGGCATCTTCTCAGATCACAATGGCAGAAAATTAGAAATTAACTACAATAAAAACAAACATATGGAGGCTAAATAGCAGCCTATTAAACAATGAATGGGTTACCAATGAGATCAAAGAAGAAGTGAAAAAGATCCTGGAAACAAATGACAATGAAAACACAATAATCCAAAATCTATGGGACACAGTGAAAGCAGTCCTTTCAAGGACGTTTGTAGCACTACAGGCATACCGGAAAAAAAAAAAACAAGAAAAATCAATGATAAACTATTTAACTCTACTACTTAAAGAACTAGACAGAGAACAACAAGAAAAGTTCAAAGGAAGTACAGCGGGGCCTTGACTTACGAGTTTAATTCGTTCAGTGACGGAGCTCATAACTCAAATTACTCGGATGTCAAATCAATTTTCACCATTACAATGAATTGAAATGCCATTAATCCATTCCGGACACCCAAAAAACACCACAATTGTTTTGTAAAATGTTTTTAAATAAGAAAAATGTTTTTAAATAAGAAAAATAACGAATATTGTATAAAAACACAATACTGAACAATAGAATGTAGTGCAATAAACTTGTTTTATTAAGTTGAACGTACAGCATTTACCTTGGAGATCAAACGACTAAAAGATGCTGATGGAGTTGGAGGAGAAAGGCTGAACTGAATAACTGAATCTTATTTGCTGATTTTTGCCCTTTTCGCCACGCTTTCATCACTTTCATCTACAGGAGTTTTCGATAAAAACCTGTCCAATGAGATCTGTTTCATCCTCCCTTTCAGAATTTTTCTGAAATGAGTTAGGCAAGTGTCATTAAATAGCTCCATCGCACGCCCAGTTGCAATTTTTTCTGGGTGTTTCTTTTGAATAAAGTCTGAAAGTTTCTCCCACATTCCCAACATTTCCTTTATCTCACTTATAGAGATAACCTCCTCCTCCTCCTTCATGTCATCTATTTCCTGCAAAATCTCCATGTGCTGCTGCGTCTGTAGCTCCTTTAGCTCCTGCGTTGTCAGTTCCTCGGAGTGCTCCTCGATGAGCTCGTTGATGTCACCTTCCTTTATATCTGCACTCGCTGCCTCACCATGTCTGACAATGGAGTGAATGCCAGTCCTCTTTTTAAAATTTTTGAGCCAGCCCTGACTGGCTTTAAACGGCTCACCCGATGCCTCATCCATTGAAGTGCCTGGGGTCTGCTGCAGCAAATCAGCATAAATAGCTTGTGCCTTCTCACAGATTATAGCCTTCATCACGGTATCTCCTGCGAGCTGCTTCTCCATTAACCACACCATTAGCAGCTTCTCCATATTTTCATGGATAGATGTCCACTGTTGAGAAATTATTTTAACTCCCTTGGCTGGAGTTGTAGCCTGTATTGACTCCTTCTGCTTCAGTATGGTGCAGATTGTAGAAGTGCTACGCTTGTACTGCTTCGCCAAGTTGATTACATGCACACCTTGGTCATGTTTTTTGATAATTTCTTTCTTTAATTTAATGCACATCATCCGCTTCTTCTTCTCAGCACTGTGCTTCGCACTTACTTTCTTCAGATCCATGGTTGAAAAAACGAAGTTTTGCAAAATAACTGCAAGCACAAATGTGAGCACAACACTGATGCTTCAACTAAGAGCTAACCGCTTAAAGTGAATGAGTGAGACATGCTGGGCAGATGTTGTGGCGTTCACTGTGACGTTCGCTGCGCCAACTAGCGGTGGGGTATCTGAAGCTGGCTCCTAACCCAAATTTTAGCTCGCAACTCAAAGCAAAAAATTGGCTGAGAGACGGCTCCTATCTCAAAAAACTCGTTAGTCGGGACACTCGTAAGTCAAGGCCCCACTGTAGAAGAAAGAAATAATAAAGATTAGAGCAGAAATAAATAACAGAGACTAAAAAACAATACAAAAAAATCAATGAAACCAACAGCTGGTTCTTTGAAAAGATAAACAAAATTGATGAGTTATGCATATATGCATGCAAGTACATCGGTTGATCTCTTCCCCCGCTCCCTCCCTTGCCTTCCATCTGAGGTTCAAGGTCTGTTCATGCCTCTATGACTCGGAGTCTATTTGATCATCAGTTGTTTGGTTCATTAGGTTCCTCATATGAATGAGATCATGTGATACTTCTCTCTCTCTGACTGGCTTATTTTACACAGCATAATACTCTCCAGGTTCATGCATGCTGTTGCAAATGGTAAGAGTTATTTCTTTTTTATTGCCACATAGTGTTCCATTGTGTAAATGTACCATCTTTTTTTTAATCCACTCATCTGCTTATGGGCATTTAAGCTGTTTCCAAGTCTTAGCTATAGTAAATTGTGCTTCTATGAAATAGGGTTGCATGCATTCTTTCTGATGAGTGCCTCAGGTTTCTTAGGGTATATTCCTAAAAGTGGAATGACTAGGTCAAAGGGGGTTCCATCTTAATTTTTTGAGGAAACTGCATACTGTTTTCCACAGTGGCTGCACCAGTCTGCATTCCCACCAGCAGTGCACTGGAATTCCCTTTTCTCAACAACCTTGCCAACACTTGTCCTTGGTAGATTTGTTAATTAGAGCCACAGGTGTGAGGTGATATCTCATTGTCAAATTGATTAGCATCCCTCAGATAATTAATGCCTTTGTTTTGTTTTGTTTTTCCATATGCCTCTTGGCTTTCTGTATGTCCATTTTGGAGAAGTGTCCATTTTTTAATTAAATTGTTTGTCTTCTTTTTGTTAAGTTGTATGAGTTCCCTATATATGTTGGAGATTAACCCCTTATCAGATGTATCATTGCCAAATATGTTCTCCCATGGAGTGGGTTCTCTTGTTATTCTGATGATGGTATCTTTTTTCAATGCAGATGCTTTTTATTTTAATACTAGAGGCCCGACGCATGAAATTCATGCATGGGTAGGGTCCCTAGGCTGGGCCTATGATCAGGGCTACTATCCCTGGATGCTGGCATCTTGCTCCACCCCCCTCCACCACCACCGGTAACCCTCTGTGTGGGGGGCGACCGGCTGGGCGATTGGGGCCCCGCTCATACCCGCTTTGGCCTGGCGCCACCCGCATCTGCCGCCATCCACCCCAGGTTCCCAGTTCCCCATTGGGTGATTGGAGCCTGCTAGCTGCAGGGAGTGACCAAGGGGTTGGCTGGCAGGCCTGGATCAGGCAATCAGGGCTTGCAGGCTGGCAGCAGCTCCTGCATTGAACGTTGGCCCCTGGTGGTCAGTGCACATCATAACGACTGCTTGGTCTGCCATCTGGTTGATTTGAACATTATACTTTTATATATATACTAGAGGCATGGTGCACAAAAATTCGTGCACTGGAGGGGGGCCCTCAGCCTGGCCTGCCCCCTCTCACAGTCTGGGAACCCTCAGAGGATGTCCTACTGATAGCCTCCCTCTGCAGGAGGCAACCAGCCAATCAAGGGAAGCTGATGCTCCCATCACATCTTTGCTGCTGCCACTTCTGGCCACTGCAGCTGCCTAAGCCTCGTCCCTCGCAGCCACCAAGGCTTGCCCGAGCCTCAATGAGCCCTCATTGCCTGAGCCTCGGGCCCTCGCAGCGACAGCCGCCATCTGCTGCCTGCCTGAGCTTCAGGCCAGTCCTGGCAGCAGTAGCCGCCATCCACAGCTTGCCTGAGCCTCGGGCAGCCACTGTGGCTTTGTACGGAAGGACATCCAGAAGGACGTCTGGAAGACATCTGCTCTAATTAGCATATTATCTTTTTATTAATATAGACTAGAGGCCCGGTGCACAAAAATTTGTGCACTTGGGGGGGGTCCTTCAGCCCGGCCTGTGCCCTCTCACAGTCTGGGACCCCTCAGGGGATGTCTACCTGCTGGCTTAGGCCCACTCCCCAGGGGATTGGGCCTAAGCTGGCAGTCAGACATCCCTCTGGCAGCCTGGGAGCCCTAGGGGGATGTCCACTTGTCAGCGGGGAGCAGGCCTAAGCTGCAGTCGGACATCCTCAGTGCTGCTGAGGAGGCAGGAGAGGCTCCCGCCACCACTGCTGTGCTGGCAGCCATTAGCCTGGCTTGTGGATGAGCAGAGCTCTCCCTGTGGGAGCGCACTGACCACCAGGGGGCATCTCCTGCATGAGCGTCTACCCCCGGTGGTCAGTGTGTGTCATAGTGACCAGTGATTCCCAGTTGTTCTGCTGTTAGGGTCAATTTGCATATTACCCTTTCATTATATAGGATAGAGGCCTAGTGCACAGGTGGGGGCCAGCTGGTTTGCCCTGAAGGGTGTCCCAGATCAGGGTGGGGGTCCCGCTAGGATGCCTGGCCAGCCTGGGTGAGGGGCTAATGGCTGTTTTCAGGCTGGCCACACCCCATTCAGGGTGGGGGTCTCTACTGGGGTGCCAGGACAGCCTGGGTGAGGGGCTGATGGCTGTTTTCAGGCTGGCCACACCCCCTTCAGGTTGGGAGTCCCCACTGGGGTGCCTGGTCAGCCTCGGTGAGGGACTAATGGCTGTTTGCAGTCTGGTTAAGCCCCACAGTGGAAACCTTCACCCCATGGGAGTGTGGCCAGCCTGAGTGAGCGGCTGAGGGCTGTTTTCAGTCTGGCCACACCCCTTTCAGGGTGGGGGGCCCTAATGGGGTGCCTGGCCAGCCTGGGTGAGGTGCTGAGAGCCATTTTCAGGCTAGCCACACCCTCTTAGAGTGGGGGCCTTACTGGGGTGCCTGGTCAGCCTGGGTGAGGGGCTGATGGCCGTTTTCAGGCTGGCCATGGCCGCAGGCTGGAAGCAGGTATCTGGGATTTATTTAACTTCTATAGTTGAAACTTTGTAGCCTTGGTCCTGCTTGAAGCCTGCCAGGGGCAACCCTTGTTCCCAGCCCCTCCTTGAGCAGAGGCCTTGCTGGCTAGAAGCAGGTATCTGGGATTTATTTATCTTCGGTAATTGAAACTTTGTAGCCTTGAGCCAAGATCAGGGCCAGCCAGGGCAGGCAGAAAGCTTGGCTTCCTCCATCGCCGGGGGCAACCTAAGCCTCCTGCTCACTCCAGCTCCGTGGCCGCCGCCATCTTTGTGACAGAGTGAGGGAGTGAGGGTGTGATGGTTAATTTGCATATTACTATTTTATTAGCTAGGATATAAACTAGAGGCCCTGTGCACAAAATTCATGCAGGGGGGGCGGGGGGGTTGTCCCTCAGCCTGGCCTGCACCTTATCCATTCTGGGATCCCTTGGGGAATGTCTGACTGCGTGTTCGCCCCTAACTGCCTCTGCTTCAGCCCCCGCCACCGTGGCTTTGTCCAGATGTCTGGTCTAATTAGCATATTACTCTCTCCAATCCAGGACCCCTCGGGGGATGTCCGACTGCCAGTTTAGGCCCGATCCAGTGGGATCGGGCCTAAACTGGCAGTCAGGCATTCCTCTCACAATCCGGGACTGCTGGCTCCTAACCGCTCACCTGCCTGCCTGATCACCCCTAACCACCTCTGCCTGCCGGCCTTATAACCCCTAACTGCCCTCCCCTGCCAGCCTGATCACCCCTAACTGCCTTCCCCTGCTGGCCTGATCACCCCTTAACTACTCCCCCCCTGCTGGCCTGATCACCCCTAACCACTCTGCCTTGGCCCCTGCCACCGTGGCTTTGTCTGGAAGGACGTCCAGAAGATGTCCACAAAATACCGGCTCTTTCACAAAATACCGACTTCTGCGCATGGGCCACGAAGTCTCAATTGCACTGAACATGCGCACCCACATGTGGTATTTTGTGGAAGAGCCACATTCAAGGGCCAAAGAGCCGCATGTGGCTCACGAGCCACGATTTGCCAACCACGGCCCTAGGAAATGTATTGGTAAAGATATTGCTATGAGAGATGTCTGAGATTTTGCAGCCTATGGCTTTTCTGGAGCTTTTATGGTTTCATGCCTTATATTTAAGTCTTTTATCTATTTTGAGTTCATTCTTATGTATGGTGCAAGTTGATGGCTTAGTTTCATTTTTTTCGCATGTATCTGTCCAATTTTTCCAACACCATTTATTGAACAAATTGTCATGACTCCATTGTATGTTCTTGCCTACTTTGTCAAATATTAATTGAGCATAATGGCTTGGGTCAAATTCCGGGGTCTCTGTTCTGTTCCATTTATCTATATGCCTCTTCTTGTGCCAGTACCGGGCTGTTTTGATTATGGTGGCTTTGTAGTATAATTTGATCTGGTCTTGTGAATCCTTCAACAACATTCTCTTTCTCAAGATGCTGCAGTTATTGTGGGTCTTTTTTGGTTCTATATAAATTTTTGGTGTATTTGTTCTAGATGTGTGAAATAACCTGCTGGTATTTTAATAGGGATTGCATTGAATCTGTTGATTGCCTTGGTTAGTATGAACATTTTAATGATGTTAATGCTCCCAATCCATGAACTCGGTATATTCTTCCACTTGTTTGCATCTTCCATTATCTCTTTTTTTCAATGTCCTGTAGCTTTCCAAGTACAAGTATTTTACCTTTTTGGTTAAGTTTGTTGCTAAGTATCTGCATTTTTTTGTTATACTGGTAAATGAGATTGTTTGTTTAGTTTCTCTTCCTGAGAATTCATTATTGGTGTATAAAATAGCCTTTGATTTTTGGGTGTTGAATTTCTATCCTGCTAAATTGCCAAATTCATTTATTAAACCAAGTACTTTTTTTGGTGGAGTCTTTATGGTTTTCTATGTACAATATTATATTATCTGAGAATAATGAGAATTTTGCTTCCTCCCTTCTAATTTGAATGCCTGTTATTTCTTCTTGTCTGATCTCTTTGGGTAGAACTTCTAGTACTATGTTGAATAAGAGTGGTGAAAGCAGACATTCCTTTTTTTTATGAGAAACTAAAGGCCTGGTGCATGGATTCATTCACTGGTGGGGTCCCTCGACCTGGCCTGTGCCCTTTTGCAATCTGGGACCCCTAGGGGGGATTTCAGAGAGCCAGTTTTGGCCCAATCCCCACAGGCCAGGCTAAGTGATTTCACTGGTGCACTAATCTGTGCACTGAGCCAGTTTTGGCCTAATCCCCGTAGGCCAGGCTGAGGGACCCCATCAGTGCATGGATCTGTGCACTGGCCTCTAGTATGCATATAAGATCTTTGGTTAATCTCTTTCCACCCTCCACCCTCTCCCCTTCCCTCTGAGATTTATCATTCTGTTCCATGTTTCCATGCCTGTGCTTTCTGCTCCTTTGTTGAGCATTTGCCCCCTGGTGGTCAGTGCAAGTCATAGCTACTGGTCAGCTGGTTGCTTAGGCTTTTATATATATACTAGAGGCCCAGTGCACAAAAATTTGTGCACTCGGGGGGGAAGGAGGGACCCCTCAGCCCGGCCTGTGCCCTCTCGCACTCTGGGACCCCTCGGGAGATAACGCCCTGCTGGCTTAGGCCTGCTCCCGGGTGGCAGAGGGCAGGCCCAATACCTAGGTGCAGCCCCTGGTCAGGCTCAGAGCAGGGCCGATTGGGGAGTTGGGGCGCCACCCCCTGTCACGCTGATCCCGGTGCTGGGAGGCATATTACCCTTTTACTATATAGAATAGAGGCCTGGTGCATGGGTGGGGGCCAGCTGGTTTACCCTGAAGGGTGTCCCGGATCAGGGTGAGGGGTCCCCACTGGGGTGCCTGGCCAGCCTGGGTGAGGGGATGATGGCTGTTTGCAGCTGGTCACACATCCTTCAGGGTGGGGGTCCCCACTGGGGTACCTGGCCAGCCTGGGTGAGGGGATGATGGCTGCTTGCAGCTGGTCACACACCCTTCAGGGTGGGGGTCCCCACTGGGGTGCCTGGCCAGTCTGGGTGAGGGGCTGAGGGCTGTTTTCAGGCTGGCGGGTGATGAAGCTCCCAACCGCTCCTTTTTTTCTTGTTTTTTTATTCTGGGCCAGCTTTAGCTCTGAGGCTCCAGCTCTTAAGCCTCTGCTGCTGAAAGCAGGTATCTGGTTTGTTTCGGTTCTATAATCGAAACAATGTATAACTCCAGCTCTGAGATCCCGGCTCGCTGAAAGCAGGTTTCTGGGGTTTTGTTTAGCTTCTATATTTGTAACTATGTTTCAAACTGCAGGCTCAGAGGCCGGCAAGGCAGGCGGGGAACGTTGGTTTCCTCCATCACTGAACCAAGCAAGCCTCATGTTAGTTTCAAGCTGCCTGGCTGCCGGCCGCCATCTTGGCTGGCAGTTAATTTGCATATTGCCCTGATTAGCCAATGGGAAGGGTAGTGGTCGTACACTAATTACCATGTTTCTCTTTTATTAGATAGGATAGATGTTTTTAGGTTTTGACCATTGAGTATGATGTTTTCTGTAGGATTGTCATATATGGCCTTTATTATGTTTAGATATGTTCCCACTATTCCCACTTTGCTGAGAGTTTTTATTAAAAATGGGCATGGTATTTTGTCAAATTCTTTTTCTGCATCTATTGATATGGTCATATGAGTTTTGTCTTTCAATTTGTTTATATGATATGTCACTTTTATTGATTTATGAATATTGTACCAGCTTTGCATCCCTGGAATAAATTCCACTTGGTCATGGTTTATTATCTTTTTAATATATTGCTGAATCTAATTTCTAATATTTTTTGAGGATTTTAGCATCTATATTCATCAGGATATTAGCCTGTGATTTCCTTTCTTTGTAGTGTCTTTAACTATTTTTGGAATTAGGATAGTGCTGGCTTCATGAAAAAGAGCTAGGAAGTGTTCCTCTTCTTCTTGGATTTTCTTGGAATAGTCTGAGGAGTATAGGTGTTAGTTCTTCTTTGAATATTTGTTAAAAATCCCCTGTGAAGCCATCTGGACCAGGGCTTTTGTTTGCTGAGAGATGTGTTTTTTTTCCTGCCTCTATTTCATCAGTTGTTATTGGCCTATTCAGGTTTTCTGATTCTTTCTGATTCCATTTTGGGAGATTGTATTTTTCTAGGAATTTATCCATTTCTTCCACCTTGTCAAGCTTGTTGGCATGTAGTTGTTCATAGTATTTTCTTACAATCTTTTATATTTCTACTATAGGCCCGGTGCATGAAATTCATGCATAGTGGGGTCCCTAGGTTTGGCTGGCAATCAGGGCTGATCAGGTTCCCCGCCTCCCTGCCTCCCTGCCTCCCCCCCTCCTCTTTCCCTCACCGCCCACATCTGCCACCACCCACACCCGGTTCCCCGTCCCAGCCCGGGGCCTGGCCCCAATCAGGCAACTGGGTCTGCCAGCTAGGGGAGAGGCAGGGGGAGGGAGCTGGGAGGTTGGCTGGCAGACCCCATCAGTGATTGGGGCCTGCGGGCAGGGGGAAGCTCCTGCATTGAGCATCTGCCCCCTGGTGGTCAGTGCATGTCATAGTGACTGGTTGTTCCAGTTGTTCTGGTCATTCTGGTTGTTCTGGTCATTCCATCATAATGGTCGCTTAGGCTTTTATATATAGATGGTGTCTATTGTTATTTCTCAGCTTTTGTTTCTGATTTTAATTATTTGGGTTCTCTCTCTTCGTTTCTTGCTGAGTTTGGTTAATGGTTTATCAATCTTATTTATCCTTTCAAAGAACCAACTCTTGGTTGTATTGACATTTCATATTATTATTTTTAGTCTCCATGTCATTTATTTATTCTCTAATCTTTTTTTAAAAAACATAATCTGGTCATTTTTTAAAAAATATATATATTTTATTGATTTTTTACAGAGAGAAAGGGAGAGGGATAGAGAGTCAGAAACATCGATGAGAGAGAAACATCGATTATCTGCCTCCTGCACACCTCCTACTGGGGATGTGCCTGCAACCAAGGTACATGCCCTTGACCGGAATCGAACCTGGGACCTTTCAGTCTGCAGGCCGACACTCTATCCACTGAGCCAAACCGGTTATGGCTATTCTCTAATCTTTATTATTTCCTTCTTTCTATTTACTCTGGGATTCTCTTGTTGTTTTCTTTCTAATTCTTTAAATTGTAGGGTTAGTTTATTATTATTATTATTAATTTGTGATAAGCCTGTAATGCTATGAACTTCCTTCTGAGGACTGCTTTTTGGGTTGTTAAGTGTTCATGTTAATTTGTTTCCAGGATTTTTTTATTTTTTAATCTCTTTGGTAACCCATTCATTATTTAATAGCATGCTATTTAGCCTCCATGTGTTTGAATGTTTTTGAGTGTTTATATTGAACACACAGCAACCCCAAATCTCTGGGGCACAGTGAAAGCAGTCCTGAGAGGGAAGTTCATAGCATTACAAGCCTACTCAAAAAAAGAAACAAGAAAAATTAATATTAAACTCATTAACCCTATAACTTAAAGAATTGATTCCTAATTTCATGCCATTGTGACCTGAGAAGATGCTTGATATGACTTCAATATTCTTGAACTTTTAGAGCCTTAGTTTGTGTCCTATCATATGGTCTATCTTTGAAAATGTCATATGTGCACTTGAGAACAATGTGTATTCTATAGCGTTGAGGTGAAATATTCTGAAAATATCAATTAATTCCATCTGATCTAGTGTGTTATTTAGGATCAATTTTTCATTGTTAGACTTATTTGTCTAGAAGATCTATCCAGTGATGTCAGTGCAGTGTTAAAGTCTCCTACTATGATTGTATTGTTCTCAACCTCTCCCTTAAAATTTGACATCAGTTTTTTTTTAACATATTTGGATGCTCCTATATTTGATGCATATATGTTTACTAGAGTTATATCCTCTTGTTGGATTGATCCTTTTAGTATTACGAATTGGCCTTCATTATCTCTTGTTATGGCTGTTACTTTTTTTTTAATGGCCTGTACTTTGAAAACTATTTTTTCAGATATGAGTATTGGTACCCCAGCTTTTTTTCATTTCCATTTTCATGGAAAATTTTATTCCATCCTTTCACTTTCATCCTGTGTGAGTCTTTTGTTCTTAGGTGCCTCTCTTGTAGACATCATATAGTTGGGTTCTGTTTTTGTATCCATTCAGCTATCTGATACTTTTGATTAGAACATTTAATCCATTTACATTTAAATTTATTATTGATAGGTACTTATTTATTGCCATTTTAATTCTCTGTGCCTAGGTTTTTCTCTCTATTTCTTCTTCTCATTGCAGCTGTCCCTTTAGCATTTCTTGCAATGCATGCTTGGTGGTGATAAATTTGTTTAAACTTTTTTTTTAATGAGAAGCTCTTTATTTCACCATCTACTTTGAATGGTAGCCTTGCTGGACATAGTTATCTTAGTTTCAGACCCTTGCTATTCATTACCTTGATTACTTCCTGTCATTTCTTTCTCACATGTGGAGTTTCTGATGAGAATACAGTTGACAGCCTTCTGGGAGCTCCTTTGTAGGTAACAAATTCTTTTCTTCTGCTGTTTTTAAGATTCTCTCTCCATTTTTACTCAGTTTCCACAAGTTTAAGGCTAGTTTCTTAAAATTTAAACCCTGGGAAGATTGTCAAAGTTTTTGACCAAAAGATTATATATAAAAGATATAATTTTCTTTTTAACAGACTGGAAAATGATTAAACAAATCCCATATTAAAGCAGGTGATATTTTTCTTCAGAGTCAAGAAATCCTTGTTCCCTGTCAGAGGGACATTGAGGCCTGGGCACAGGAGGAGGTGATATTCTCTGTGTGTGAATAGGGCTTGTAACCAGGTGGAAACAAACTGAACAACAAGAATTATGTCAAGTAATCCAGTAAAAGAAAAAGTGTGCTAGTGTTCATAGATTCCAAGGCTAAGGATGGGAGAATATCAGGTATTAATCTGGAGAGTTGTAGCTAAACATCCAAGAAAACTAGATACATTTAGGATCCAATTCAGTTCATAGGTGAAAAATAAAACTTTGAAACAATTGGAGTCTATTCACAATTGTATATTATAGAGTCTGCTGAAATATAATCTTTCTCCCTAAAATCACCCTTTCTTAAAAATAATGACCTATTTATTACTTATTAAGTTTAGTTTCAATTTGGCCTGATTGTTTGTATGAATACAATAAGAATAGTAATTGACTGTATAGGCTCTTTTAAAATCTGTTTTGCTGGGATCTCATGATCAAGTTTAATGAGCCCTACCGGGCAAAGAAGCCCAGCCACCAAGTTGCCAATAGGCTTTTCTGCCATACCTGTAGACTTGGGTGAATTCCTCAAGTTTTTTAGGTTCCCAAAATGGCTTGAGGTTCCTTTCTTGTTATCAATCAGGAAAGCAAACTTTGTTCCTTACTGGAAAGACTGCTATGAACCAGTTGGCCAAGCAAAGTACCAGGCTTTTTTCTAAGGTGCTCGCTCACATTGGCTTCAAGTTTTCTGGTGACATCCAGAGTCGAGGCATGTCTCTCTCAGACATGACACTCCAGTCAAAGTCTTGGTTAACAAAACTATCATTGGAAACTGGTCTTATTAATTTCATGCAAATAAACACATTACTATGATTTATTTATTGTGAATTGCCAAATTCTAGAGGGATTAGGTATGGAGAAAAATATACAATTTACTAAATCGTTTTGTTTCATTGTATTTGAGAAATAAAATTTAAAAATTAGCAGTACTTTTAACAAAAGTTACAAAACGCAAATTTTGTCTTCTCATATAAATGAGTTTATATGAGAGACCTTGACTGTATTTTGAAAAGCCAATTTGTCACAGCAATTAAAGTATGCATTTTTATTGAAAAAGTAAAGTAAGTAAGCCTATACGTCTAAAATTCCTCTGTTGAATATTCTAGTACAGATTAATTCTTAAAGTTCCCTGTTTATTTGTTGTGGCCTTCCCAGAAATCATGAGAAGCACCTCACAACTTTATCTTGCCAATCCTTGAGACTGCTGGCTTCTGTGCCTAGGGAGTAAAATGGCCCTTTTTTCCTTTCCTCTCCCCTCTCCCTCTCTGCATTGTCTTATTGGGGAGGTACTTTTGTTTGTTTGTTTGTTTTTAACCATTTTCTCTGTGTTCTTGGCTGGGGAAGATAATGGTTTGTTGGTTACAAGCTGCTGCAAATTGCCCACACTGTTTGGCCTTATTTTAACTTCCTTTTAATATTTTTTCTTACAAACCTTCTGTAATATTTACAAACCTTTTTACAACTTTTATGAATAACTAGTTTTCAAAATGTATCTCTATGCACCATGCCTTTTGTTACCAAAATCATACAATTTTCAACTAATAATTCTTAGAAGCTTTAATTTCCAATAACCAAGAAAAGCAAACAACAAGCATTCCTTAAATTGACCCTTATGAGCATATTATAAACATACTTAGTTTCAAAGCACATTTTTGACAAGCAGAAGACATTATAACAACTCCAAATCCACTTTATAGACTTTTAGCAACAAAGGTAAAAGCTGGCTATCTAGCAGTCAAAGCTGAAATGAATTTATTGATCTGCCTTTTCCCAGAACCTTGCACTTTTAAAGATGGCTCAGACTTGAGTTTTTCTTGGGTACTTGCATTTCAAAGGTCATAGGAACTGCAGGGAAGCATTTTAGAAAGTGCTGAAGGGTCTCCAGCACTGTTGTAAACCCAACCCTATAGTCTTTCTCCATTTTGTCTGGTGACCTACTGCCTTGATATATGGAAAATGCCCTGATCTACCTCCCTATATGGCTTCAAATGCTCGCAGGCACATGGCATGGTACCAATACCAGGGGCAAGCTGTGCCCCTCAGGCAAGGGCATTCCCTCCTTTGTTCCCCTAACATTCTATTGAAGACCCGAATCCCCTCTAGTCCCCACAAGGCCACTGCAAGGAATTGGAAGAAATCTAGTCTTTGGGGGTCAGGTTCAAGGAGCCAATGAGGGAATGAGGGCATCCTCTGCTCATGCATGGCTGGGTCCATCTGTGGTAGGGACACCAAGAATGGCAGATCAACTGGCCTGGACCAGGATCTGAAGAACTTAGCATCCCTCTACCCCCAACCTTGGGTAGGAGGAGGAAAAAGGCAGGAAAGTTTGAGCGGATCTCTGCGAATATAAATCCTAACAAGGGAACAGGTCAGGGGTTGGGCTGTATGTAGTGGGTCAAAATGTGCTGCTTGTGGAGGGAACTCCCAGAGGCGGTGAAACTGCTGGTCATTTTCCTCCTCTTATGTGCCTCAGTTTCTCTCCCCAACTGTCTAAAACAGCCAAGAGGACCAGAGCATTGAGTGACCAGCTCTTATGTGCACTCTCTGGATGGGTCAAAGTTTAATTACAGTTGTATTCTGGAGTCCTATGAGACCCCTGCACATCTTAGGGTTCAACCCGAGACATCTCTGTGAGGTTCTTACTCACGTAAGGACATTCAAGATTCTCAAACCAGAGGGAGGAATTTGCCTCTTTGATCTTCGGAGCCTGGGGAGGGACCCAAGCTCTCATTTGGTTGTTGGTTGGACTTTGTCTTGCAACTGGTGGGAAGCCTACAGCTCTCTAACCTAGACTGACAACCAGTTTATTCTTCCATGGGAGTCTTTTTATGTGGCAGTGACCCTAATAGCTTTTAACTGGCTCACCCATTCCTGTGTAAAATGACGCAAAGGCCAGAGACTGAATTTTGGAAAAGTGAAAGAGAAAAATGCCCACTGGAGACCACAGCCTGATTAAGTGGCTGACAGGCTCCCGGCAATGCCTCCAAAATTATAAAGGAAACATCAAAAGATGTGATAGGGTCCATAGGCTCACTGCTTGATGTGGAGAGGTTGGACTGAGCCCCCCAAGGCTGATAACCAGAACGGTGAGCTGAAGATTTTTCCCATGGTTATGTCTTTTTTTTTTTTAATTAAATCTTTATTGTTCAGATTATTACATTTGTTCCTCTTTTTTCCCCCCATAACTCCCCTCCTCCCAGTTCCCACCCCACTCTCCGCCCTCACTCCCCACCCCCTGTCCTCATCCATAGGTGCACGATTTTTGTCCAGTCTCTTCCCGCATCTCCCACACCCCTTTCCCCCACAAGAATAGTCAGTCCATTCCCTTTCTATGTCCCTGATTCTATTATGATCACCAGATTATCTATTCACTTGATTCTTAGATTCACTTGTTGATAGATGCATATTTGTTGTTCATAATTTGTATCTTTACCTTTTTCTTCTTCTTCCTCTTCTTAAAGGATACCTTTCAGCATTTCATATAATACTGGTTTGGTGGTGATGAACTCCTTTAGCTTTTCCTTATCTGTGAAGCTCTTTAACTGACCTTCAGTTCTGAATGATAGCTTTGCTGGATAAAGTAATCTTGGTTGTAGGTTCTTGGTATTCATCACTTTGAATATTTCTTGCCACTCCCTCCTGGCCTGCAAAGTTTCTGTTGAGAAATCAGCTGACAGTCATATGGGTATTCCCTTGTAGGTAACTGGGTTTCTTTCTCTTGCTGCTTTTAGGATTCTCTCTTTGTCTTTTGCTCTTGGCATTTTAATTATGATGTGCCGGGAGCCGGTCCATGCTTGCTGTTTCAAGGGACCTGGCATATATGGCATACTGTTCTTAATATGTTTGCTCACCTTCTTGGCACTATGTGTTTTAACCAAGGTCTCCTCTCTGAGAAAGGTTGTTTCCCCAGGTAGGGATTTTCCCCTGAAGTTAGGGAGGGAATAAAACCTCTTAACTAAGTGCCAGGTGGGTAATTAATCACTTTAACTACAAACAATCATGCTTAAGCTACATAATCTTTACTCCCTGGAATGGAGATAAGAAACGCCCTAACCTTTGTAATAGAGATTGATAGGATTGAATCAACTGATATAAATACAGATGTAACAAGACAGAATGAGACAGAACTTAGAACACAGAACTTAGGACACAGAACTTAGAAGACAGAACCTACACAGAACCTACAGACAGAAGAACTTCACTGGAGAGAACATGGCAAAAGATCCTGGACTGAACCTGACTACAGAAATTGGCAAGAAAACCTGACGAGAACCTGGTGACTGAACCTGGCTGGATAACCTGGACAGAACCTGGCTGGAGAACCTAGCGAGGGAACATGGCTACAGAACCTGGCTGGAGAACCTGGAGAACCTAGCAAGAGAACATGGACACAGAATCTGGCTGGAGATCCTAGCCAGAACTTCGCTGGAGATCCTGAACAGAACTTGGCTGGAGATCCTGGCTAGAGATCCTGGCTGGGCTGCTGATCAACTGAACACTGTCTCCGTGTCATTCCTTCTTCGCTGACTCCATCCACACCTTTGGGGACCCCTGGACCCGCTGGGGTTGGACCCCGGCATATTTTTGTTACATCTGTATTTATATCAGTTGATTCAATCCTATCAATTTCTATTACAAAGGTTAGGGTGTTTCTTATCTCCATTCCAGGGAGTAAAGATTATGTAGCTTAAGCATGATTGTTTGTAGTTAAAGTGATTAATTACCCGCCTGGCACTTAGTTAAGAGGTTTTATTCCCTCCCTAACTTCAGGGGAAAATCCCTACCTGGGGAAACAACCTTTCTCAGAGAGGAGACCTTGGTTAAAACACATAGTGCCAAGAAGGTGAGCAAACATATTAAGAACAGTATGCCATATATGCCAGGTCCCTTGAAACAGCAAGCATGGACCGGCTCCCGGCAATGATGTGTCTTGGTGTGATCCTCTTTGGATTCCTTTTGTTTGGGGTTCTCTGCGCTTCCTGGACTTGTAAGTCTATTTCTTTCACCAGGTGGGGGAAGTTTTCTGTCATTATTTCTTCAAATAGGTTTTCAATATCTTGCTCTCTCTCATCTTTTGGCACCCCTATAATTCTGATGTTGGTACGTTTGAAGCTGTCCCAGGGGCTCCTTACACTATCTTCGTATTTTCGGATTCTTTTTTCATTTTGCTTTTCCAGTTGGGTGTTTTTTGCTTCTTCGCGTTTCGAATCTTTGGATTCTTGCACTCCTCTGGTCTGCTGTTGGGTGTCTGTATAATATTCTTTATTTCAGTCAGTGTATGCTTAATTTCTAGTTGGTTCTTTATCACAACATCGAGGGTCTCATTAGATTTCTTGAGGATCTCACTACATTTATCGGCGGTCTCACCAGTCTTTTGGAGGGCCTTACTAAGTTTATTGGCAGCTTCTAGACAGTTCTTGAGAGACCTTAAAAGTGTGGTTTTGAGCTCTATATCTTCCATTTCTGACATTTGCGTCCTGTTTCTTTGTCTCCGCATTTTTGTATCTTTTCTTGGTGCACCCCCTAGTGGTCTTTGTGCGCAGTCTTGTTGTAGTTAAGCCTTGATTGTCGGCAATACCAGGGGTGATTTGACCTCCAGGCTAACTGGCTATGAGAGTCCCCCATGGTTATGTCTTGTGTCACTTAAGAATGAGCTCTGTGGACCAGAAGATTTAAACAAAAGTGTGGAAAATTTATTACAAGCAGATTCATACTCCCTGTATGGGGAGGGGCCCAAATAATGGGTTTCCCATGAAGCCTTATAGTCCAGGGGTATATATCTGCTATAAGCCTGCTTTGTATCTATCTCTGATATCACCTGATTGATTCCCTCATTGTTCTTGCCCAGCAACAGACCTGAACTTTCCCTGTTTCTATGCATCACCTTATTGTTGTAGATCCTCCCTAGTTTCACTTGTCTCCCACTCAGAGTCCAAAAACATTTAATTATTTCTGCCTGGTTGGTTTCTGTGATTAGGCGTGCTCAAATGGCCATGTCTGACCCCGCCTATATTCCACCTGCCTTTGTTTTCCACATGACCCCTGCCATATCAGCCTGTGTGTCAAGCTAACTTCCCTCATCTACTGGGGGGCCCAGATTGGGGATTAGACCTTAGAGTTCTCAGTGACAACCCCTCACAAGGTGAGGTATCTCTCTAGAACTTCAGCTGTTGACTATGGGAGCCTGGCCAGCCCTTTACTTGCGTCTGCCCTTTCTACCAGTCTCTATGTGGTCTCCATTTTCCATCCTTGGTTATCAGGATTCTCTTCAACTAGTCTTCAATTAATTATTCGGGTTGGTTTTATTTTATTTTAGTTGTAATTCCAGTTTGGTCCTGGGAGTGTGTCTGTGTAGCATCTACTTACTCTGCCACCATTTTTAATCTCTCCAAGAGATACTTTTTTATTGCTGCATAGTATTCCATGGTATAAATGTCTCTTCTGATTTCTTTTTAGCAGTGCTACATTGGTGTGTAGACTACATTTGGTCAAGATTATAGATTTTAAAACTCTAAATGAGGTGAGTTTCAATCTGTCTTGAAGAATTCAGTTGAACATTTTAATTTGGTCTCTGAAAAAGGTTTAATTTTTATAATATACTAGAGGCCCAGTGCTCAAAATTCATGCATGGGTAAGGTCCCTAGGCCTGGCTGGTGATCAGGGCCAGTTGGGGCCTTCTGGTTGCTGGCCGGGGCCTTCCTTCATTCCACGCCACACCCTGGTGGTCAGCGCATGTCATAGCAAGCAATCAAACTCCCAGTCTCCTGGTCAAACTCCTGAGGGGACACTTTGCATATTAGCCTTTTCTATATATAGATTCTAAATTAAAGGATAATCATCCTATCTAATGATAGAGAAACATGGTAATTAACTGTAACTTCCCTACCCTTCCCATTGGCTAATCAGCGAGATATGCAAATTAACTGCCAACCAAGATGGCAGCCGGCAGCCAGGCAGCTAAAGCAAACAGGAGGCTTGCTTGCTCCAGTGAAGGAGGAAGCCAAGGTTCCTTGCCTGCCGCTGCTGGGCTCTGAGCTTGCACTCTAAGAAACAATGTTGCAATTATAGAAGCTAAATAAACTCCAGAAACCTGCTTTCAGCCATCAGAGCTGGAGCTGCAACAGAGTTTCAATTATAGAAGCCAAACAAAGCCAGATACCTGCTTTCAGCAGCCGAGGTCTCAGAGCTGGAGCCGAGCCTCAGAGCTAAAGCCAGCTCTCAGCTCCAGTGATAGCCATAGAAGGTAAATAAATCCCAGAATAAAAAAAAAAAAGAAAAAAAGGAGAGGTTGGGAGCTTCAGTCACCCGCCAGCCTGAAAACGGCCCTCAGCCCCTCACCCAGACTGGCTAGGCACCCCATTGGGGACCCCCACCTTGAACGGGGTGTGACCAGCTGCAAACAGCCATCAGCCCCTCACCCAGGCTGGCCAGGCACCCAAACAGGACCCCCACCCTGATCTGGGACACCATTCAGGGCAAACCAGCCGGCCCCCACCCATGCACCAGGCCTCTATCCTATATAGTAAAAGGGTACTATGCAAACTGACCCTAACAGCAGAAAGACTGGGAATGACTGGTCACTATGACACACATTGACCACCAGGGGGCAGATGCTCAATGCAGGAGCTGCCCTCTGGTGGTCAGGGCGCTTTCACATGGGAAGATCTCTGCTCAGCCACAAGCCAGCAGTGGTGGTGGGAGCCTCTCCTGCCTCTTCAGCAGTGCTAAGGATGTCTGACTGCAGTTTAGGCCTGTTCCCAGCTGGCAAATGGACATCCCCCAAGGGCTGCCGGACTGCCAGAGGGATGTCTGATTGCCATCTTAGGCCCAATCCCCCAGGGAGCAAGCCTAAGCCAGCAGGTGGTCATCCCCTGAGGGGTCCCAGACTGCGAGAGGGCACAGGCCGGGCTGAGGGACCCTCCCTCCCACCCCCCCACCCCCGAGTGCACAAATTTTTGTGCACCGGGCCTCTAGTTCTATATAATAAAAGGCTAATATGCAAATTTTCCCCTTCAGGAGTTCGATCAACCAGGAGTTTGACCCCTTGCTATGATGTGTGCTGACCAGCTGGGGGCGGTGTGGAATGAAGGAAGGCCCTTACTGGCAGCCAGAAGGCCCCGATTGGCCTTGATCGCCGGCCAGGTGTAGGGACCCTACCTGTGTACAAATTTTGTGCACTGGGCCTCTAGTGTTTAATATATGTATTTCTTTTCTAGTTAGCTCTTATCTTATATCTTTTACTAATGTAGATGTGAATTGTACTACTTAATAATCATACCAATTCTCTTTAATTAAGCATGATTGAGTTTGATGTTTGAACAATATACAAAGGAGCTCACTTATTTCATTGTATAATTTTATAATTTAACTTTTAAAACCAGATTTTGGTCTCTAGCTATTATCTTCTTTGCAATGTTGCTTTCTACAATTAAGAAAACTGGTGTTACCTATTTTTATATTTATTCTATAAATATTTTGATGTCATTATTACATACCAGTGCCTATGATAGGTGCTGGGGCTTTAGAAATAAAATAGAGTTTCTGATCTCAGTTCACAGCCAACAGTGTAGGTCATGGCAGACTCCATGAGCTACAGGGCAGGAGTTTCACTATGGCTAGAGTTTTGGGGATTTGACAAGTTTCTAGGAAATGATAACTATAAAGATGACTCTTGAGTAATGAGTAGGAATTAGTCAAGTTACATTTAGGGGTTTGCTTTCAGGAGATATTGAGAATATTTTTAACTCAAATAATATATACATTGTTCTTATGTTTTCAGCCCTTGCTATTCCATGCATGATAAAGTTTTGAAATTGCAAGATTCATTTATTTATTTATATTTTACTTTGAAAAATTTATCAAATGATGATGATGATGTATGTGTGTATATGTGTGTGCACATTTACATGTGTGCTATGTGCCATTGAGTTGGCTCCAACAACTGGCGACTGTGTAAATGAGGAACATCCACAGTGTCCTATCCTCAATAGACCTGCTCAGCTCCTGTACAATCTTGCCTATGGTTTCTTTTATGGAGTTAGTTCATCTCATATTAAGTCTTCCTCTTTTCCTGCTGCCTTCTATTTACATTTACATACACTAAGAACATTTGAATGAAAACCAAACACCATAGAGTGAGAAAGGGGAATGAAATTAAAATTGCAGGTTATGATTTTATAATTCACTACTAAATATACCTCTAAATATACCTTTGACAGCAGATAGATTTGTTTTATACTTCTATTTTATGAAATAAAAACATGGCAATTCATAAAGTAAAACAGACATTTCCTTGGTACTAAATGCCAAAAGGCATATATTACATGAATTTCTATCTATATAAGGGACTTTGAGCAATATCTTTCTGAAATATCATTTGTTTCCATAGGCTTATAGCAACACTGAGCAGATATTTCAAGCCTATATTCTTTGGCAAATGCCTGGGGAACAGAGCCTCTACTGCTGCTTGAAGGGACATCCTAATTCATCAGACACCAGACACATAGGTGGCAAAGCTGACATTTCTTTGTGAAGGCTTGAAGAACCCTTCTCAAAAAAATTCCATTCTCACTAAAAGTGGAACCTGGCTGGGGCCACGTTTTCCTGTGGTAACAGCTTTGGATCTTCCTCCTTGGTTAAACCCCTACTGTTCCATGCCATAGATCATGGAAGAGATGACTGAGGTCTAGAAAATGTCAAGTGGAAGGCATTATTAATTGTCTGGTCTGAACAACTTTACCATGATTCCTGTGGAAACAGTTAACATTAAGTACTCCTACTTCCTTACATGGAAATTAACCACACAATGTACCACAAAGGAACTAAACTAGCCTCTAGATTGGTGTTATTTAATATCTTTAATTTCAATAATGAATATGGCTAAATCATGATTTTTTACTCTAACATTATTTTTGTTGACTGATTCTTTTATATGGTAATCAGATGTTAGGTCCATTTTTTTTCCTTGAGACTATTTCATATTCACAGTATTAAAAAAAGATCTTTAATCCATCTAAAAGTTTCATCAAATTATTTGGACATAGATAAAGAAGGGGGCTAGAAAAAAGTTTCATCTCATACCATATGGGATTACTATTAAAACTGATCTGTGAAAATATTGTTCCTGACCTCTCAAATTGTTAGTAATGTGGACGAAAGGGGCCACATGCTGACCTGACAGGCTCAGGGGAGGCCTGCATGGCAGTTTTGCAGACCTAAAGTAACCACAAAGGATGGTCTGAAATTAAACCTTGACTAAAAGCAGTTATGGTGGGCAGTTACATCCTAAGCCGATATCTTCACTGATAAGGTCAACCTTTACCGTAACTGAGCCTATCTGTCTTTTTGCATCTAAGATAACATGTCCTTGGGATGTCTGGGTCACTTGTGACTTCCCTGTATCTGGAGCCCCTGGGGCACAACCAGGTGTGCTGGGTCCCAGGACAGATACCACAGATTCCTTCATCATCATGTTAATTGTTCCTGCACCCACCTAAGTATGTGTCCATCATTTTACTTTTTATCCTATCACAGAGGTTTCCCCGCTTCGCTTAATCCCACCTCCTTAAATCTGTCACCAATGAATTTCATGTATAAATACGGATGTAACCCTGCCATTCTCCGGAGCACTATCTCAATTCGTTGAGGTTCTGCTTCCCGGCATATGTCGACAGTTTGGCTCAAATAAACTCACAAAAATTCTTTACAGGTTTCAATGGTTTTTACGTTAACAGTAACATACTATGACCAAGGCTTTGAAGGGACATGAATAGCTGAAAATCTATACCAGGATCATGCAATTTAACCAATGGACAACTTCTATGAAATCAAAAGCTTATAATAGATCAGTTAACATAATGACTTAGCTTATCTGAGCCAGGTGGTGGTGGTGATAGAAAATGAAACAGAAGAAATGCTGGATGTTAGTGGATGCATTGTGTTTCCATATTTTAGGTGTAAGGTAAAAATATTAACATGTATCATTCTTATAAAACATTTCTGCTACTAGGGGCTTTCACATACATCATTGATTTGGATTTTCACAGCAATTTTATGAAGGACAGAGTACGATTATGCTTGCTTTACATAGAATTGAACTGAGATGATAATGAGATGACATGATAACATGGGAAATGTGTAGAAAATTTGATATTTGGACGTGGGTTTTCTGACTCCAACTCTAATCTTCTTTCTATGATATCTAAATAAATTCACTTCAATAGAAGATAGTATAGAGTTTGGATTAACTTAAAAGAAAATTGATAGAAATTATATACCTAAATGTTAAATTATGAGTCATTGTACAATATTTGCAAATTCTAGCATTAGCACAAGTTCAGATTAAGCAAAATGAGAAATGTAATTGTTTAAATGTCTTACTGGGTTAAATAAGTGGAATTAGATATTGATTGATTTTATGATGAAATAAAGTATTTTTAAGATGGTTTTAAGTCCTTAGAAATAATAAAAAGCTATAAAGAACAGTACCAATTGATAGTTACAAACTGATCACAAGGATGTAAAGTACTGCACAGGGAATATAGTCAATAATATTATAATAACTACATGTGCCAGGTGGGTACCAGAAAACTTGGGAGGAACACTTTGTAAAGTATAAGATTATCTAACCACTATACTGTACACCTTAAACTAATACAAAATAATATTGAATGTAAACTGTAATTAAAACATGAAATTAAAAAAGAAGAACAATGCAGGATTTCTGCTCAATTACAATAGCTGTGCAGTTCTGAGGAGGAAACTGGTCTTGCAAGGTGTGTCAGGCCATAAAAACTGTGAACAATGCACTGCCCTGGGGGAGAGGGGAAGGTTTTTATCACTGGCCCCAGGACAGATCAATACCTGGGGGCCTTCCTGTAAGCTCAGGAAAGGGCAGAACCATATCTGCAAGACAAAGACCCCAGAAGGTTATAAAAAGCAAAGCCTCTGCATGTTACTTCACTCTGATTTGGAAATTATTCCGGCAGTTCACTAGTGTTAATAAACAGCGTCCCTCCCTTTCTCTAGGAAGCCTGCTTGGTATTTTGTTGCTCTTCTGTATCATATAGTTTCCTGAACCGGGAAGCTAACCGTGTTTGGCTCTTGCCTCTGGTGAGTGGACGAGGTGTGGGGCCCGGGGTTGCAGGACAGGCCTCCAGAAGGCGCACACTGCTGATTTTAGCAGAATTGAACTGGGGAAGGGGGGGGGGACTCCAGCACTCCCGGACCTCAGCCCAGGACCCAGCCAGCATCTGGAGAAAGTGGGCGGACACCTCTGGACTTGTAGACAGAATCTGTAAGGTAGGGGCCCCAGTCAGTCAGGCCCACTCCAAGTGAGTGGAAGGGGGAGCTTGATCACCTCCCCGGAAGTCATAGGACTTCGTCAGGTAAATCAGAAATCAGGACTCTGGAGGTGAGTGAATTCAGATTTTATTAAGGAATTATGGGTTCACTCTTCTGTTTGTTTGTGTATGGGACTAGCCAATTTGCTACCAAGAAGGTGGGCTGGACACAACCGTAACTCCTCTAGTAGGTTCTCACCAAGACGTCGGTCGAGAATTCTGGTCTGGGGCGTGGGTGCCGGGAGTGCCCCCATGCCCATCTGGGGAATTGGGCATTATCTGCTCAGCTGCAGTCTGGGCTATTCTGAGAGAGTGTGGATACGGATGTTTGCTGATTAACTGGTCTGTATGAAAGCGAAAGCTATTTTGATTTTCTGTTTGCTCATCTGGTTAAAACCTTTGATTTGCTGAGGGTTGAATCTGTGATGGTCTGCAAAGGTCGCAAGCAGCACTGTTGAGTTAGTTTTCTCGGAGACATTTGCTCTCTGTCATGGAAGGAATCAGCCCACTTAGTAAAAATTTCTGTCTATGTTTGTGTACTAGGGACTTGTCCTGTATCTGGAGGAATGGCTTCTAGATGGTATTCACCATCTCTGGGACTTCTGGGAGGGAAGTCAAAACTCGGACTGGCTAAGGGTTAGAGTCTGGCATGTCTTTAAAAAAAAAAAGGTAGGAGAGTTCCTAGGCAGTGTTCTACTGCCTCTGTTCAGGGACTTGTTCTGTATCTCTGCACAATTGAAACTTATTTGGTGGTATTCTGTGGTATAAATATGGCACGCGCCGGTGTAAAAGTGTTTTTATGTTTGTTCCTGTTTGTTGTTTTTTTAAAAGAAAACCCTTCTAAACCTTTCCCCAGTTTCTGTGGTGAGTCAAAGTTTTTAATGGGGAATGTTATCTTTCTTTATTGTTTAAATATGTGTCTTTGTTGTTTGTTTAAAATTGTTTAGCTAGTGAAATTTCTGTTTGTGTTTCTTAAAAAAATATGAATGTATTGCTAACTGAGGAATGTTAATTATTTACATGTCACCTAAAAATTAAGGCTAAGAGTTCTAACTAACTGGAAAGTATGGCTTTGGTGTAATGGAGGAAGGTAAAGAGAAATGTTGAAAGAAAGTTGAATGGATGACAGGCCAGTAAGCTGGGACAAGTAGAATAGGGAAACTGAGCAGAAATTCTGTCTTCCTAAATCCTTAAATCCTGTCTTCCCTAAATCAAGGACATTGGAGACATCTTGTAAATCCTGTCTTCCCTAAACCAAGGACACTTGGGAGTAAATGATTTGCATTTGCCTCCCTAAACAGAGGTATAATAATTTATGTCAACCTGATTAGTGTCATTTGCTGTCCATACCCAAGGACAAATGAAAGAGGAGGCAACCGAGTCCTCCCTGCAACATGGGTAATAGCTCCTCCTCAAATTCGACTATCTTAGAATGTATGTTAAGGAATTTTAAAAAGGGGTTTGTTGAGGACTACAGAGTAAAACTAGTCCCCTGGGAGTTAAAAAGGTTTAGGATGGCCACCAGAGGGCACATTGGATGTCCCCATGATCAGGAATGTTCACAGAATTATCACAGGAGACCCAGGTCACCCAGATCAGTTCCCTTATATAGACAGCTGGTTAGAAATTGCTCAAACCTTGTCGCCTTGGGTCTGTTTCTGCGTGTGTAAGAAGGGACAGAGTAAGGTTTTAGTAGCAGGAGTGAAGAGGCAGGCAGGGCAGGAGCAAGCCAGAAGAAGCTGGCAAGGCCATCCAAAAAACCCAGCCGCTATCTGCCAGAGCCGCCTGAGGTAGATCTCATCATACTGGCAACAGCTGACTCCAACTAGGACAGACTGGGCTATTTCCAACTGGGCCCCCAGGAGCCCATGGTCGAAATGAAAATAGGAGGCCGGACTGTGAACTTTATGGTTGATACAGGGGCAGAGCACTCGGTAGTTACTCAGAAGGTAGCTCCCCTCTCAGGACAGGAAGTCACCATTATTGGAGCTACCAGGGACCACAGCTGCAGACCCTTCTGCTGCCCCCACCGATATTACTTAGGCGGCCACCAGGTGGTTCACGAATTTCTGTATTTGCCAGATTGCCTGGTCCCTCTAACGGGCAGAGTCCTTTTAGCCAAAATGGGAGCAGAAACCACTTTTGCTCCAGATGGCTCAGCACAGCTTCGCCTAGGTGAAGAGACCTCCCCAATGATCCTGTCTTTAGCGGTGCCAAGGGAGAAAGAATGGAGACTTTATACCCCCCAGAGTAAAGGCCTCACCATTAGAACCTGAATTAGAGAAAGAGTTCCAGCTGGTCTGGGCAGAAGGGAATCCTCCAGGCCTGGCTAAGGACCATGCCCCGGTACTGATTGACTTAAAGCCTGGGGCACAGCCTGTTAAAATCCACCAATATCCAATTCCAAGGGAAGCATGCCTAGGAATCCAGGTCCACTTAGACCAGCTGCTTCAGTGGGGACTTGTTAAACGATGCCGGTCTCCATGGAACACACCTCTCTTGCCTGTGAAAAAACCTGTGACTAATGACTACCACCCCGTACAGCATC
The DNA here is from genome assembly GCF_014108235.1 of Myotis myotis. Classification (NCBI taxonomy): domain Eukaryota; kingdom Metazoa; phylum Chordata; class Mammalia; order Chiroptera; family Vespertilionidae; genus Myotis; species Myotis myotis. The sequence continues at coordinate 120,288,952 of NW_023416313.1, forward strand.
TACAGGCTGTTAATGAGGCTGTGTGTTCTACTCCAGTATGTAGATGACCTCCTACTGGCCAGCTCCACACGAGCTCAGTGCCTGGAGGGAACATGAGCCCTTCTGAGACTGTTAACTGAAACAGGTTACAGAGTGTCCAAGAAAAAACAACAACACAGATTTGTCAGAAAGAAGTCAAGTATCTAGGCTTCACAGCCAGCAGCAGATTCAGGAATTCCTGGGAACGGCAGGATTCTGTTGAATTTGGATCCCAGGGTTTTCAGACCTGGCCAAGCCTCTCTATGAAGCTTTAAGAGGAGAAGAGAAGGCACCTATCAACTGAGGTCTTAAACAGGAGAAAGCCTTCATCACCATAAAGGCAAAGCTCACTGAAGCCCCGGCACTAGGGCTACCAGATGTGACCTGAGACTTTAATCTTTTTGTTCATGAGAATAGTGGGGTAGCCCTAGGAGTTCTAACCCAGGAGTTTGGACCCTGGCAAAGACTGTAGCCTTTCTCTCCAAGCAGATTGACCCAGTTGCCTCTGGGTCGTGTCCCCCCCCCCCCCCCCCCCCCTTTGCCTCAGAGCCCTTGCAGCCACGGCATTATTAGTCAAGGAAGTGGAAAAGCTTACCTTAAGACAAAACTTAAATGCAGAAGTACCTCATGATGGAAGCAAGGGGGCAGCACTGGCTGATTCATGCTTGAATGACTCAGTATCAGAAGGAAACCAGCATGCTGACACCGCAGACAAGCTGGCTGCTAAAGAACAAGCAGTACCGGCATGGATCATGTTGACCCCTGATTTACCTGAACCTCCAAAATACACTCTTCAGGAAGAGAAATGGGCCCAGCAAGAAGAGGGCAAGAGAACAAAGGAAGGCTGGTGGATACTCCCAGATCATAGGGTCTATGTCCCAGAACAGTTAGCCCATAAGGTAGTCCTCCAGCAGCATGAACTCACTCATTTAGGAAAGGCTGCCATAGAAGCTTTGTTAGTCAGGTACTACCTAATTGCCCGTCTACCCTCCTGGTGTACCTCAGTCTCTCAGTGTTGCCTCCTCTGTGCTCAGAACAATGCTAAACAGGGTCCTGTGGGACCAATAGGAGCCCAATGCTGTGGGCAAGCTCCTTTTGAGGACTTAGAAGTAGATTTTACAGCAATAGGGCCTAGCAGATAGAATAAATACCTGCTAGTCTTTGTTTGCACCTTTTCAGGTTGGGTCGAGGCATATCCCACTCGCACTGAAAAGGCGAGAGAAGTCACTAAGGCATTGCTGAAGGATATAATTCCACGGTATGGAATGCTTCTGACCATAGGGTCTGATAATGGCCCAGCCTTTGTAGCAGAAATAGTACAACAGGTAGCCAAGGCTTTAGAAATTAAATGGAATCTAAATACAGCTTACAGGGCTCAGAGTTCAGGGAAAGTGGAGCGCATGAACCGGACTCTAAAGCAGGCTATGGCTAAGCTATGCCAAAAGATAATCTTACCCTGACAGATATCTTGCCTCTTGTACTCCTGTGGGTATGCTGTGCCCCAAGGGTCATGGTAGGTTTCTCTCTCTTTGAAATTCTATACGGTATACCCCCTCGCTTAATTCGGCCAAAGGGAGATTTTGGGGAAATAGGGAACTTAGAAATCCAGAAACAACTATAAGGACTTGGAAAAACTGTCTTTGAGGTCCACAGGTTGGTTATTTACCAACTACCCATCTCTCTAGGAACAGCTGTACATCCTTATAAACCTGGAGACCAGGTTTGGGTAAAGGATTGGAAAAAGGAGCCCCTCAAGCCTACCTGGAAGGGACCCTATCCAGTCATATTAACCACCCCCACAGCTCTTAAGGTTGCAGGACTAAACACCTGGATCCATCACTCCCGGGTGAAGGCAGCCCACCAGCCAAGTGACATCCAGTCTAAATGGAAGGTGACCTCTGACCAGAAACACCCCCTGCGGATCACCCTCAAGAAGACAGCAGAACTGGCCGAGCAACCTGCTCCAAGGATTTCAGATAACACCCTGCTGAATTCTCCCTAACACTAATCTTTCGTTCTTATCTCCTCCTAAAGTAACATGCTTTAGTATTTCTGGATAATCACAGGTTTTATCTAATAATTCTTATTTTGTCTTTTTATGAGTGCCAACTGAATCCAAGCCTCGTACCAAGAGAACTCATCTGTTCTTGCTGGGACACAGGAGCACCATAAAATTACTGCTCCCCACACAGCAAGGAAACAAAGGCTCTGTCATAAATTGTTGGATTATACCTTGTCATGCCATCCTTTGCTCCTTGCTTAGAAACTCTCTACCCAAATATGCTAGACTGGGTAGTCCACGAGAAAACCCAATCAAGCCAGATTTTTGTTAGCTATACTTATCAGCCTGAGGCATGTTATGACTCTACTACCAAATGCACATGGGGGCGGGGGGGTTGTATTGGATTGGGAAAAAAATAATAATAGGGCCTGTCACAGCCAATGTGCAGCTACCTAATGTTGCTCCTATTTATTTCAGCAGTACACAGGGCCAACATCCAACAGGTCACCTCCCAGATGAACTATGCAACTCTATTTCCAAGGCTGAAAACACCACCTATCCCTGTTGCCCCCTGCAGGAACATCCTACGTGTGTGGGACCACTGCTTACCTCTGCCTGCCTGCAACCAGAAGAACTCCCTACAAACCCCTCTGAGTGGAAGAAGCGGGATGCTAACCCCTTGGTCATTGTCCCTTTTCAGCAGGAAGTAGTTAAGAGTGGTTGTCACCCCATTCACCATAACATCCCATGGTCGTTGCTCCACAAGGCTAAAAGAAGTTTGTGGGACAAGGCGAGGAAGGGGCAATGAGGAGGAAACTGATATTGCAAGGCATGTCAGGCCATGAAAACTGTGAACCATGCACTGCCTTGGGGTGGGGGGTGGGGGGGAATTGTTATTGCTGGCCCCAGGACAGATCATTGAATATGGCCTGGGGACCTCCAAAACCTGGGGGCCTTCCTGTAAGCCCATGAAAGGGAGCAGAACCATATCTGCAAGACAAAGACCCCAGAAGGTTATAAAAAGTGAAGCCCTGGAAGATGGCTGCTGACAGGAAGGCAGACTGCAAGACAATGTGAGAGTGAGAGAATGAAAGGAGAGTGTGTGGACATACAGAGAGTGTAAATTTGTGGGTGAGCAAAAGCTATACTCCAGGGAACTGTTGGAGACTGCCGGATAAGGCTCCCCTAACCGGGCAGCCTCCACTGCTGCTGAAATCTCACCCAGAGTGGCTGGCTCAGCCATGGAGATCGCTTCATCTTGAGTGACTGATATCAGAAGCATATACATCCACAGACCCTGCAACCATGGCACCCAGGGACCAACTACAAACCCAGGAACACTGGATCTCAAGCAGCGCGAATACATGAACTCAGACGAGCCCTGCTCCTCCTCACGGAAAGGTCAGATTTCGCCTAGATAAAGGTGTGATTTGAAATCTAGGTTGAAAAGAGGAATGCACGTGGGGGAAGTCTGCGCCCCACAAAGTCTGCAGCCGTTAGGGCCAGCATGATCTGTGAGTGTGGAAAGGGTCCCGCAGGACTGCTGACAGAAGGGAACTCTAAAAATCAGCCCATAGCTGGACTGGGTGCAAAAAAGCAGCCTCGGATTTTGTCAGTGTGCCGGCTGCTTAGTGCCAGGGGAGAGAGGACTTGCGGAAGAGAGTTTGGGAGAACTGTGCACAGAGCTGGATGGTGGAAGGTTGTGAGCTCCTGCACTTACTCTGGCTCTTTTTTTCTCCTTAAATCTTTGCTTTTGATTATTAAACCCAATACATAGGATCGCCCAATTGGGGTAACTCACAGAGACTGCAGGGGAAAGTTGTTTTTGTGGAACCTGAGAATCAGAGTGGGGAGTAACGATCAAGGATCCAGCTCTGGAGCAGTCGACTCTCCCAACCCAGTATTAAGTGCGATAGGGAAAACAAAACCTAAATACTGGCTAGAGAGGACTTATAGCCTTGGAGGTCAATCCAGAAACACTGCCACCCTGGGGCTGAACCACAAACTGACTCTTCTGTAAAGACAAATAAAGGCAGTCTGAGAAACAAAGAAATACTGCCTGCTTTAAAATCAGGACTGTGGTTTATGACACGGAGGAACAGTGCATCGCAGGGAACATCAACACTCTCCTGAATACCTGACAGGACTAAGGCATGCCAAACAGAAGAGTGGAGGAAGTGAAGGACCGTCACGACTGCACATTTTTATTTTTTTCACCTTTTACTTAAGAAAGTAATTTTTTTTTCCTCACCTGATTTTACCTCTTTAATTACTACATTTTTATTTTTAACCAATATTATTACTACTACCATTTTACCTTTTTTAAAAAAGTGTCATTTTATTTTCTCTTTCTTTTATTTTGGGATTAGTATTCAACATTCTGTTTTCATCTTTCCTTTAGCATCATTTTACTCTATCTCAACTTTACCTTTATGCCAAAACTCTCTTTCTCACTTTTCCCCTTTTGTTTTCCTGTTTCTCCTATTCCTGCTTTACATTTTCCCTATTCCTTCTTTTTACCCCTGTTAAAATTTCACCCTACTTATATATCTAATTTCCAATTCCATGCTCTAAGCCCATATAAACCTCTCTCTTCTCTTCACTGTCGTTTTGTTGGTGTTTGCTTGATTGTTGATTATATTGGGTTTTTTATGCTTGTTTGTGAGATTGTTTCCCTTTTTTCTTTTTTTGTTGGTTTTATTTCGGTTATTATTTGCTTCTGTTTTCCCTCACCACACTTGATATTAGTTGTTGTTTGTAGTTTGAATTCATCTCTAGCTATCTGCTGCTGGAATTTGTTGGGATTAGTGGCTGTTCTATCACAGTTTTCTCCCCATATAAATAGTTTCTTCCTCTCTTCTATTTTATTCTCTTTCTTTTCTCTCTTACGTTTTTTTCCTTTTCCCAATTTCATTCTTGCACTCATTTTTTCCTTTTTCTCTTTTTCCTTTTTCTCTTCTTTCTTTCTTATCCCATAATTCTCATTTCTCTGGTTGTCACCTTTATTTGGGGTTATTAGTATCATGAATACATTTGTATTCAGTGCTTTGTGCATTTTGCCTTGTTGTGTTGTATTTTGTGCCTTTAAATCAATGCAGCAGAGAGAGAACTACATAACCAAACAACTGGAGAAGAGATATTATGGGGAGACAAAGAAACAGCCCACATATCAAAGAAAAACAGGCATCACCAGAAAAGGAAGTAAATGAAATGGAGGCAAGCAACCTGTCAGAGAAAGAATTCAGAGAAATGGTCATAAGGTGGATGAAAAGAATGGAAGACAAATTCAACAATATGTGTAAGAACCAAGAGGAAATGAAGAAGAACCAAGAAGAAATGAAAAATGACATCACTGCTATAAAGAATTCAACAGAAAGCATCAACAGGAGACTAAAAGAAGCAGAAGACTGCATCAGTGAGCTAGAAGACAAGGTAGGAAAAAATACCCAAGCAGAGCAACTTCTGGGGAAAAAAAAATTAAAAAGGAGAAGGAAAGCCTAAGAGAACTTTGGGACAACACAAAACGAAACAGCATCCGCATAATAGGGGTGCCAGAAGGAGAAACTGAGCAGGGAATAGAAAACGTGTTTGAAGAAATAATGACAGAAAACTACCCTGATATAGGGAAGAAAAAACTCACACAAATCCAAGAAGCTCACAGAGTCCCAAACAAAGTGAACCCCAAAAGACCGATGCTAAGGCACATTATAATTAAATTGGCAAACACCAACGACAAAGCAAGAATCTTAAAAGCCACCAGAGAGAGACAGAAAGTTACCTACAAAGGATCCCCCATCAGACTAGCGATTGATTTCTCAACAGAAACACATCAGGCAAGAAGGATGAAATGAAATATACAAAGTCTTGAGTGATACAGGGGGGAGAAAATGGTGACCAGCAGGAAGGTAGGGAGGGAGAGAGTGTGAGAGCACAAGGGAGTGATAGAGGAGTGTGTGGACACGTGTGGTGTGTGTGTATGAGCTAGGGACAGTTAGATTCTGCAGGGCTTCTAAGGGGCTGCTAAACTGGGCAGTCTTAGGCGGCGGAGTCCCGCTCCCTGTGCAGACACTTCTGGGCGGCCAGCACAGGCACGGCAACCACGCCATCTTGGGAAACAGAGCTGCTTGAGACTAGGATCCTGGCCTCAGCACCACCCAGTCTGATCTCAGACGCATACCAGGACCCTGCAGCCACTGGGGACAGAGACCTGTGACCACAACTACAGACCTGCGGACACCAAAAGTTCAGAAATCCCCGCCGCAGACCCATGAGTAACAGAGCCCATCCTCCCTTCCCGCAGGCTTGCCGGCAGTGCCAGAGTAACTAACTGATAGACCCACCCATTGCCTGGGCCTCAGTGCTCCAGGAACGTTAGCCTGGAAGTGCGGGAGCACCTGGGAACTGATCCCGCGTAGGGCCAGGTTCAGGAGTCCTGGGCTGGAAGCAAGCAGGCTAACCCCAGGAACTGATCCTACATGCACTGCCGGCTTCTGAGCCCTGGGCTAGGAGCAAAAGCACGAACCCCAGGAACTGAGCCTCCTCACACTGCCAGCTTCGGAGCCCTGGGCTGGGACACCGGGAATTTGTCCCGCATATCACAGGCCCAGGGACCCCGATTCTCTGGGCAGGAGGCAGCACCAAGCACCAGTGACTTGACTGTGTTTCTTATCACCCGCACCTGAGATCCTGATTTCCTGTGCATTCATACTAAGAGCCAGTGACTCCAATTCCTGGTCCAAGGGCATAGAGGGGCCCTGATTCTCAAGGCAAGGTTGCACGAAGCAACAGAGACGCTGATACTGGATTCTGGGGAACTCTGACTCCTGGTGCACGCTAGGGGACTCTGGTTTTCAACATGCTTCAGGGGGGTCTCTGTTTCAGCACGGTGCAGGCAGGGCCCCTGATTCTATGGGCACGTACAAGGCCACACTGAGCACTGACAACACTGACTCTGAGCGAGCCTGGTTCCCACCAACCCACCAGAACCACACATCTTAGTGTCAGAGCTCTTCAGTGACACTAGGGTGGTGGGAGGCTCCCACTGCACACGGCCCAGGCCCACACAACTCGACGTTTGAACCATCGGGAGATAATCAGAATGAAGAGACTAAACAACACCCAGAGGAAAGACAATGAGGAGTCACCAAGAAAGGACATTAATGAAGTTGAAGCATGCAACATGACAGAAAAAGAATTCAGAATAATGGTTGTACAATTCATTCACCGAATGGATGAGAAAATCAACAACCTATGCAAGAATCAGGAAGAAATGAAAAGTGATATAGTTACAATCAAAAACACCATGGAAAGTTTTAACAGCAGACTAGAAGAAGCAGAGGACGGAATTAGTGAATTAGAAGATAAGGCAGAGAAACAAGCTCAATCTGAACAGCAACTGGAGAAAAAATTAAAAAGCAGGAGGAGAGCCTAAGGGAGCTTCGGGACAACATGAAGCGAAGTAACATACGCATAATAGGGCTGCAAGAATGACAAGAAGAGCAGCAAGGATTAGAAAATCTATTTAAAGAAATAATGTCAGAAAACTTCCCAGATATGGAGAAGAAAAAAGTTACACAAGTACAGAGAGTCCCAGGCAAGATGAACCCCAAAATACCCACACCAAAACACGTCATAATAATGATGGCAAATGTACAAGACAAAGAGAGAATCTTAAAAGCTGCAAGAGAGAAACAGAGAGTTACCTACAAAGGATCCCCCATCAGATTATCAAATGATTTCTCAACAGAAACACATCACACCAGAAAAGAATGGACAGAAATTTACAAAGTGATGCAAAGCAAAGAACTGAATCCAAGAATACTCTATTCAGCAAGGCTATCATTCAAAATTGAAGGGGAAATAAGAAGCTTCACAGACAAAAAAAGGCTAAGGGAGTGTATCGCCACCAAGCCAGCAATGGAAGAAATGCTAAAGGGACTGGTGTAAAAAAAAGAACTAAAAAGCCCAGAAAGAAAACAGCCACAAAGAAAAAATAAAAGAAAAAAGAAATGGCTACAAACAAGTACCTTTCAATAATAACTTTAAACGTAAATAGACTAAGTGGTCCAATCAAAAGACATCGAGTGGCTGAATAAATAAAAAAACACGACCCATTTATTTGCTGTCTACAAGAGACCCATCACAAAATAAGGGACTCACACAGACTGAAAGTGAAGGGATGGAAAAATATCTTTCAGGCAAATGGAAATGAAAAAAAAGCTGGGGTAGCAATACTTATATCAGACAAAATAGACCTCAAAGTGAAAGCCATAACAAGAAATAAGGAAGGCCACTTCATAATACTAAAGGGATCAATACAACAAGAGGATATAACCCTGGTAAACATATATGCACCCAATGCAGGAGCACCCATATACATAAGAAAACTTCTGGAAGATATCAGGGGAGGGATAGACAACAATACAATCATAGTAGGAGACTTGAATACACCACTGACATCACTGGATGAATCTGCTAGACTAAAACTCAGCAAAGAAAGAGCAATCCTAAATGACTCACTAGATCAGATGGACTTAATTGACATCTTCAGAACACTTCACCCCAAAGCCACAAAATATATGTTCTTCTCAAGTGCTCATGGGACATCTTCAAAAATAGAACACATATTGGGTCACAAACAAAGTCTCCCCAAATTCAAGAAGATTGAAATCATACCAAGCATCTTCTCAGACCACAAGGCCATAATATTAGAAATAAACTACAATAAAAACAACTCAAAATACTCAAACACTTGGAAGCTGAATAGCACGTTATTAAATATTGATTGGGTTACCAATGAGATCAAAGAAGAAATTAAAAACATCCTGGAAACTAATGACAATGAAAACACAACAATCCAAAACCTTTGGGATGCAATGAAAGCAGTCCTGAGGGGGAAGTTTATAGCTCTACAGGCCTATCTCAAAAAACAAGAAAAAATGGTAGTAAATCATCTAAATCTACAGCTCAAAGGATTAGAAAGAGAGCAACAAGAAAAGCCCAGAGTGAATAGAAGGAAGGAGATAATAAAGATTAGAGCAGAAATAAATGACATAGAGACAAAAAAAACAATACAGAAAATCAATGAAACAAAGAGCTGGTTCTTTGAAAGGATAAACAAGATTGACAAACCTCTAGCCAGGCTCACCAAGAAGCAAAGAGAGAGGACCCAAATCAACAAAATCAGAAATGATAGAGGCGAAATAACAACAGATCCCACAGAAATACAAATGATTGTTAAAAAATACTATGGACAGCTCTACTCCAACAAACTAGACATCCTGGAGGAAATGGACATATTCCTAGAAAAATACAACATTCCAAAACTTAATCAGGAAGAATCTAAATATCTCAATAGGCCAATAACTATGGAAGAAATTGAAGTAGTCATCAAAAAGCTTCCAGCAAACAAAAGCCCAGGACCAGATGGCTTCACAGGGGAGTTTTACCAAACATTCAAGGAAGAACTAAAACCTATCCTCCTCAGACTACTACAAAAAAATCCAAGAGGAAGGAACACTTCCAAGCTCATTCTATGAAGCCAGCATCACCCTAATACCAAAATCAGGTAAAGACAACACAATGAAAGAAAATTACAGGCCAATATCCCTCATGAACATAGATGCCAAAATCCTCAACAAAATCTTAGCAAATCAGAGCCAGCAGTACATCAGAAAGATCATACACCATGACCAAGTAGGATTTATCCCAGGGATGCAAGGATGGTACAATATCCGCAAATCAATAAACGTGATACATCACATAAACAAATTGAGATATAAAAACCACATAGTCATAACAATTGATGCAGTAAAAGCATTTGACAAAATTCAACACCCATTTTTGATAAAAACTCTCAGCAAGGTGGGAATTGAAGGATCATACCTCAAAATAATAAAAGCCATATATGACAAACACACAGCCAACATCATACTCAATGGACAAAAACTAACACCATTTGCCCTAACAACAGGAACAAGACAGGGATGCCCACGCTCACCACTCCTGTTCGGCATAGTACTGGAAGTATTAGCCATTGCAATTAGACAAGAAGAAGAAATAAAAGGCATCCAAATTGGAAAAGAAGAAGTAAAACTGTCCCTATTTGGAGATGACATGATATTATACTTAAAAAACCCTAAAGACTCCATCAATAAACTATTAGACTTAATAAAAGAATTCGGCAATGTAGCAGGATACAAAATTAACGCCAAGAAATCTATGGCATTTCGATACACCAATAGTGAATGTGCAGAAAGAGAGACTAAAAAAGCAATCCCATTTACCATCGCACCAAAAAAATTAAGCTACCTAGGAATAAACTTAACTAAAGACGTAAAAGACCTCTTCTCAGAAAACTACAGGACGTTGAAAAAAAGAGATAGAGGAAGACATAAATAGATGGAAGAACATACCATGTTCTTGGATTGGTAGAATCAACATCATTAAAAAGTCCATACTACCCAAAGCAATCTATAAATTCAATGCACTTCCCTTTAAAATACCAATGGCATATTTCACAGACCTAGAACGTACTCTCCAAAAAATCATCTGGAATTAAAAAAAAGACCCCAAATAGCTGCAGCAATCCTGAGAAAGAACAAAGTAGGTGGGAACTCAATACAAGATATCAAGCTGTATTACAAAGCCACTGTTCTCAAAACTGCCTGGTACTGGCACAAGAACAGACATATAGATAAATGGAATAGAATAGAGAGCCCAGAAATCAGCCCCAACCAATACGCTCAATTAATTTTTGACAAAGGAGGCAAGAACATACAATGGAGTCAAGATAGTCTCTCTAATAAATGGGGTTGGGAAAATTGGACAGATACATGCAAGAAAATGAAACTAGACCACCAATTTACACCATACACAAAAATAAAATCAAAATTGATAAAGGACTGAAATATACAACGGGAAACCATACAAATACTAGAAGAATCCAAAGGCAACAAAATCTCAGACATATGCCGAAGCAATTTCTTCACCGATACAGCTCCTAGGGCATTGGAAACTAAAGATAAAATAAACAAATGGGACTACATCAAAATAAAAAGCTTCTGCACAGCAAAAGAAACCATCAACAAAACAAGAAGAAAACCCACTGCGTGGGAAAACATATTTGCCAATGTCATTTCTGATAAGGGCCTAATCTCCAAACTTTATAGGGAACTCATACAACTTAACCAAAGGAAGATAAACATTCCAATCAAAAAATGGGCAAAGGATCTAAATAGACACCTTTCAAAAGAGGACATTCAGAAAGCCAAGAGACATATGAAAACATGTTCAATGTCACTATTCATCCGAGAGATGCAAATCAACACAACAATGTGGTACTATCTCACACCTGTCAGACTGGCTATCATCAACAAATCAACAAACTACAAGTACTGGAGAGGATGTGGAGAAAAAAGGAACACTCATGCACTGCTGGTGGGAATGCAGACTGGTGCAGCCACTATGGAAGACAGTATGGAGTTTCCTCAAAAAACTAAAAATGGAACTCCCATTTGACCCTGTGATCCCACTTCTAGGAATATATCCCAGGAAACCAGAAACACCAATTAGAAAGGGTATATGCACCCCTATGTTCATAGCAGCACAATTCACCACAGCTAAGATCTGGAAACAGCCTAAGTGCCCATCTGTAGATGAATGGATTAGAAAACTGTGGTACATTTACACTATGGAATACTATGCTGCTGTAAAAAAGAAGGAACTCTTACCATTTGCAACAGCATGGATGGAACTGGAGAGCATTATGCTAAGTGAAATACACCAGTCAATGAAGGAAAAATACCACATGATCTCACTCATTCATGGATAATAAAGACCATTATAAACTTATGAACAAAAATAGATATCGAGGCAGAGCTGCCTCGAACAGACTGTCAAACTACAGCAGGAAGGCCGGGGAGGGTGGGAGGGCAGGAGCGGGGTGGGTAAGAGATCAACCAAAGGACTTGTATGCATGCATATAAACATAACCAATGGACATAAGACACTGGGGGGTAGGGGGGGCTAGGGGATTGTCAAGGGCGGGGGGAAAAAAGGAGACATATGTAATACTCTTTGTAATACTTTAAGCAATAAAAAAAGAAAAAAAAAGAAAGATCAGTGATACATAACATGCAAGATTATGAAGGATAAACAAGATTTATGAATTCTTTTTTGAACATTAGATGCATGTTTAGACAATAATGTGTTTCAATAACATGTTTTTATGTAAAAATTATATTTTATATTTCTCAAAAAAAAAAAAAAGGAAATATACAGTCTTGCAAAGGAAGGGTCTGAATCCAAGAATACTGTACCCAGCAAGGCTATCAATCAAAACTGAGGGTAAAATCAGGAGCTTCACAGACAAAAAAGGACGACGGGAGTTTATTACCACCAAACCAGCAATGCAAGAAATGCTAAAGGGTCTGCTGTAAAAAAAAAAAAATAGGAAATGAAGAAGGAACACGGGGGTAAAGAATAAAAATGGTGACAAACAGGTATATATCAATAATTACTTTAAATGTAACTGGATTAAATGCCCCAATCAAAAGACTTAGGGTAACTGAGTGTATAAGAAAACATGACCCATATATCTGCTGTCCAATGGTGATAGTGGGGTACTAAAGTCCCCTACTATGATTGTATTGCTGTCAATCTCAGAAGTTTTCTGTCATTATTTCTTATCTGAGTGGATAAGGAAATATTACCCATACATCTGCTGAAACCCAAGTCGGAAAAAAAGACGCACACTGACTGATGGTGAAGGGATGGAAAAATGTTTTTCAGGTGAATGGAAGTGGAAAAAAGCTGGGGTAGCAATACTTATATCTGAAAAATTAGATCTCAAAGTGAAGGACCTAAGAAGAGATAAGGAAGGTCATTTCATAATACTAACAGGAGCAATCCAACAAGAAGAAATAACTCTGGTGAACATATATGCACCCAATATAGGAGCACACAAATCCATGAAAAAAAACTTCTGGGGAGATCAAGGGAGAGATTGACAGCAATACAATCATATTAGGGGACGTTAATACACCACTATCACCATTGGACAAATCCTCTAAACTAAAAATCAGCAAAGAAACATCAATCCTAAATGATGCACTAGATCAGGTGGAATTAATTGACATCTTCAGAACATTTCACCCCAAAGCCACAGAATATACATTCTTCTCAAGTTCACATGGGTCATTTTCAAAGATAGACCATATATTGGGTCACAGGCAAAGCCTCCTCAAATTCAAGAAGATAGAAATCATATCAAGCATCATCTCAGATCACAATGGCATAAAACTGGAAATCAACTACAATAAAAATAAAAAATCAAACACATGGAGACTAAATAGCATGCTATAAACAGTGACAGGGTGACCGTAGACATAAAAAAATAAATAAAAAGCATCATGGCAACAAACGACAATGAAAACACAACAATCCAAAACCTATAAAACACAGCAAAGCAGTCTTGAGAAGGAAGTTCATAGCTCTACAAGCCTACTGCAAAAAACAAGACACAAGGATAATAAATTACCAAACTCTACATCTCAAAGAGTTAGAAAGAGAGCAACAAGAAAAACCCACTGTAAGAAGAAGGAAGGAAATAATAAAGATCAGAGCAGAGATGAACGACATAGAGACCAAAAAAAAAAAAACAATACAGAAGATCAACAAAACCAAGAGCTGGTTCTTTGAAAGGATAAACGAGATTGATAAACCTCTAGCCAGGCTCACCAAGAAGCAAAGAGAGAGGACCCAAATAAACAAAATCTGAAATGATAGAGGAGAAATAACAACAGACCCCACAGAACTACAAAAAATTTGTTAAAAATACTATGAACATCTCTATTACAACAAACTAGATAACCTGAAGAAAACGAACATATTCCTAGAAAAATACAACTTTCCAACACTCAATCAGGAAGAATCTAAAAATCTCAATAGTCCAATAACTATAGAAGAAATTGAACAGTAATCAAAAAGCTTCCAGCAAACAAAAGTCTAGGGCCAGATGGCTTCACAGGGGAGTTTTACCAAACATTCAAGGAAGAACTAAAACCTTTCCTCCTCAGACTATTCCAAAAAATTCAAGAGGAAGGAAGACTTCCAAGCTCATTTTATGAAGCCAGCATCACCCTAATACCAAAACCAGAAAGACAACACAATGAAAGAGAATTACAGGCCAATATCCCTCATGAACATAGATGCCAAAATCCTCAACAAAATCCAAGCAAATCAGATCCAGCAGTACATCAAAAAGATCATACACCATGACCAAGTAGGATTTATCCCAAGGATGCAAGGATGGTACAATATCCACAAATCAATAAACGTGATACGTCACATAAACAAATTGAAAGGAAAAAAACACATAGTCATATCAATTAATGCAGAAAAAGCATTTGACAAAGTCCAACACCCATTTTTGATAAAAACTCTCAGCAAAGTGGGAATAGAAGGATCATACCTCAAAATAATAAAAGCCATATATGACAAACCCACAGCCAACATCATACTCAATGGGCAAAAACTAAAACCATTTTCCTTAAGAACAGGAACAAGACAAGGATGCCCACTCTCACCACTCCTGTTTGACATAGTACTGGAAGTATTAGCCATTGCGATTTTACAAGAAAAAGATATAAACGGCATCAAAATTGCAAAAGAAGTAAAACTGTCCTTATTCGCAGATGACATGATATTATACATTAAAAAACCCTAAAGACTCCATCAAAAAACTATTGGACTTAATAAATGAATTCAGCGATGTAGCAGAATACAAAATTAATGCCAAGAAATCTATAGTATTTCTATACACCAATAGTGAACTTACAGAAAGAGAGACTAAAAAAGCAATCCCATTTACCATCATACCGAAAAAATTAAGATACCTAGGAATAAACTTAACTAAAGAGGTAAAAGACCTCTACTCAGAAATCTACAGGATGTTGAAAAAAAAAAGATGGAGGAAGACATAAACAGATGGAAGAACATACCGTGTTCATGGATTGGTAGAATCAACATCATTAAAATGTCCATACTACCCAAAGCAATCTATAAATTCAACGCACTTCCCTTTAAAATACCAATGGCATATTTCATAGGCCTAGAACGAACTCTCCAAAAATTCATCTGGAATAAAATAAGACCCCGAATAGCTGCAGCGATCTTGAGAAAGAAGAACAAAGTAGGTGGGATCTCAATACCAGATATCAAGCTGTATTACAAAGCCACTCTTGTCAAAACTGCCTGGTACTGGCACAAGAACAGACATATAGATCAATGGAATAGAATAGAAAACCCAGAAATCCACCCAAACAAATATGCTCAATTAGTATTTGACAAAGGAGGCAAATACATACAATGGAGTGAAGACAGTCTCTTCAATAAATGGTGTTGGGAAAATTGGACAGATACATGCAAAAAAAATGAAACTAAACCACCAACTTACACCAATCACAAAAATAAACTCAAAATGGATAAAGGACTTAAATGTACGACAAGAAACCATAAAAATACTAGAGGAATCCAAAGGCAACAAAATCTCAGACATATGCTGAAGAAATTTCTTCACCGATACAGCTCCTAGAGCATTGGAAACTAAAGAGAAAATAAACAAATGGGACTACATCAAAATAAAAAGCTTCTGCACATCAAAAGAAGCCATCAACAAAACAATAAGAAAGCCCACTGCATGGGAGAACATATTTGCCATTGTTATAACCAATAAGGGTTTAGTCTCCAACATTTATAGGGAACTCATACAACTTAACAAAAGGAAGATAAACAATCCAATCAAAAAAATGGCCAAAGGACCTAAATAGACACTTTTGAAAAGAGGACATTCAGAAAGCCAAGAGACATATGAAAACATTCTCAAAGTCACTAATCATCCAAGAGATGCAAATCAACACAACAATGAGGTACCACCTCACACCTGTCAGAATGGCTATCATCAACAAATCAAAAGACAAGTGCTGGAGAGATTGTGGAGAAAAAAGGAACACTCGTGCACTGCTGGTGGGAATGCAGAATGGTGCAGCCACTATGGAAGACAGTATGGAGTTTCTTCAAAAAGTTAAAAATGGAACTCCCATTTGACCCAGTAATCTCACTTCTAGGAATATATCCCGAGAAAACAGAAACACCAATCAGAAATGATATATGCACCCCTATGTTCATAGCAGCACAATTTACAATAGCTAAGATTTGGAAACAGCCTAAGTGCCCATCAGCAGATGAATGGATTAGAAAACTGGTACATCTACACAATGAATTACTATGCTGCTGTAAAAAAGAAGGAATTCTTACTATTTGCAACAGCATGGATGGAACTGGAGAGCATTATGCTAAGTGAAATAAGCCAGTCAATGAAAGAAAAATACCACATGATCTCACTCATTTATGGATAATTTAGACCATTATAAACTTATGAACAAAAATAGATACAGAGGCAGAGCAACATCGAACGGACCTGTCAAACTACAGTGGGAAGGCCGGGGAGGATTGGGGGGTAGGAGTGGGTGGGGGGGTGGTAAGAGTTCAACCGAAGGACTTGTATGCATGCATATAAGCATAACCAATAGACACAAGGCACTGAGGGTTAGGGGAGGTCAGGGGTAGGTCAAGGAGAGAAAAGAAAAAAGGAGACATATGTAATACTTTAAGCAATAAAACAAAATTTTTTAAAAAAATACTGCCAGCCTCAAAAGTCCTTTAATAATCTCAGAAATTTACTCTGCATAGGTGTCTTACTTCACTGGGTTATAATTCCAACCAAATCCCTTATCTCTATCCTTGGCCACTTGCCAATATGCAAAAAAAACTATAGTTAAACATTCTCTCACATATTAAAAAGTGTTTTTCTCCCCACTTACTCCTACCCTCCAACTTCTGCTGATCTTCCATTTATTTGTTTCTACAGTATTCTCTGGACCATTTGTAAATAAACTTATCTTTTATCCCCAACCTGTTATATGTGGTGCCTTCCCCCTCTGAGTTAATGGGTTCTGGCTACATCACACCATCTTTTTTTTTACAGTCATCTACTAATCCAACAATCAAAATCATCACAACTTATCTCCTGTGTGCACCCACACACATGTACACTCATTCATTTATTAAGAACTTTGGCAGTAATTTAATCTTTTATTTTCATTCCAACATCTACTGTTAGACTTTCATGGCATCAGTGTTCATATGGAGGAATTCTATTTGCCATTAAGATATAAACAATCATAAAAGACTTTCACTCCTCTTATATAAAGAAGAGAGATAAACTGAAAGTGTATCATTAATAAGTGTATAGTAACTCCAAAGTAATTTAAATGAACTATATTTCAAAAACAAGCAAGCTCTTCATAAAAAGCAAAGCACAACAGTTGCCTCCATTATGGGAACGGGGTATTGCTTTGTCTGGTGTGAATGAACAGAGATGAGGGCCTGTCATAAGTAAAAGATTGCTAGGATGAGGGGAATCAAGTCAAACCTAGAATTATTGGAATTGGCATGACAGATTGAATACTAGAAGATTCAATTCTACACTGCAGTAACATTGCTGAATAAGTGGTCATAGGAGTGGAACTGAGAAGCAGACAGAGACAGATTTTTATAGTGCTGTTCAGTGCTTGCGTTTCAGAACTGTTGAATTTAGAGGCAAATGGAAACTAACTGAAGCTGGAACCCACTTCCCACCAGCCCAAATCCTAATAATGTCAGCAAGATAAGTCTCTGTATGGTGGCAGGAGAAAAGAAATCTCTATAAATTCATTTGAAATCACAGGATAACTGAAACTAAATAAAGCTGTGGCTAATCCCCAGCTCAGCTTGATTCAGGGTGGTGCTCTTAATGGTCATCTCCTTACCCTACCTGCCTCAGAGAAAATGAATAAATACCCTATCAGGAGAAAATGAAGTAAAACAAAAAATATCTAGTTCAATCTCCACTGTTCTTTCATTTAAAAATAAAATATCCATGCTTCAATGTCTCTGAATCTATTTTGTTCAGAGAGAAAAGGGGGGGTAGGAAGAGATTAAACAAAAAATTTATATGCATAACCCATGGACAGACTGACACAGTAGAAGAAAGAATCTGTGAACTCAAATATGAACGCGTTAAAAACACTCAAATTGAAACATAGATTAATAAATGAAAAAACTTAACAGAACATGAGACCTCTGGGATAATACTACAATTGGAATCCTAGAAAGAGAGGAGAGAAAGAATGGGACAAAATTAATATTATCCAAAAATTTTTCAAAACTTTTTGAATGAATGACCCATCAGATTCAAGATTAGCAAACCTCAAGCAGGATTTAAACAAAAGCACCTAGGAACATCTAATCAAATTGGTGGACCTCAGAAAAAAAGAACATATGACAATGGAATGACATGTTTAATATGCTTAAAGAAAAATATTATCAACTTATAATTTTATATCCAGTAAACATGTCCTTTAATTTCCATGTGAAAAACCTAGCCAACACTCTTCAATGTTTTTTTTTATTGCTTAAAGTATTACAAAGGGTATTACATATGTGTCCATTTTATCCCCCCGCCCTAGACAGTCCCCTAGCCTCCCCTATCCCCCAATGTCTTATGTCCACTGGTTATGCTTATATGCATGCATACAAGTCCTTTAGTTGATCTCTTACCCCCCTACCTCCTGCCCCGCAACCCTCCCCGGCCTTCCTGCTGCAGTTTGACAATCTGTTTGAGGCAGCTCTGCCCCTGTATCTATTATTGTTCAAAAGTTTATAATGGTCTCTATTATCCATGAATGAGTGAGATCATGTGGTATTTTCCTTCATTGACTGGCTTATTTCACTTAGCATAATGCTCTCCAGTTCCATCCATGACGTTGCAAATGGTCAGAGTTCCTTCCTTTTTAGAGCGGCATAGTATTCCATCGTGTAGATGTACCACAGTTTTCTAATCCATTCATCTACTGATGGGCACTTAGGCTGTTTCCAGATCTTAGCTATGGTGAATTGTGCTGCTATGAACATAGGGGTGCATATACCCTTTCTAATTGGTGTTTCTGGTTTCTTGGGATATCTAACACTCTTCAATGTTTCTAAATCTCTACCAGTAATCACCTGCTTTGATAGGACTCTGACCTCAGTTCCTATATCTGAAGCCTCTCTAAAATCTTGAATTCTAGTAAAGTGTTCTCTACGCACAGCAGGTTTTTCTTTGAACATGCTCATTTCCTTATTCTTGCTGCACTTCTCTCTCTACTGATTCCTTCACCATCAGTTTTAACTATTGTGAAGATATTCCATCATAAAAAAAGAAAAATGCAGTTGATCCTATATCTCCTTTTAGATAAAAACACTTTTTTACTATTTCTTAGAGCAAAGCTCTTCAAAAGGATAATCTGCAGGTAATGCATTTATCTCCTGCAATTTGTCTGCCCAGTAGCAATGTAACATCTCCTCACACCACACTATTTAAACTACTCTGGCTCATATTGTCAAATTGAATTGATATTTTCCTGTATCGTCCTAACTTTCTAAAGCATTTAACCCTGTTAACCACTCTTTTCTAGGAATTTCCTCCTTCTTTGACTGTCACTTCTGGCTCTCCTCTTTACTCTGTGATCATACTTTTTCAGCCTTTCTATAGTATTTACTTTCCCTTATATCTTCTTTTTTCCTGCTTTAACTGTTCTGGGTCTGGAAGTATGCTGCCTCCTCTAAGATTCTAAGATTTTAACAGGGTTGGTAATAAAAGGTCATGCATTATTTGTCTACACACATGTTTGAAAATAGTAATAACTTTACTGTTAGAAAATAAAAATGACTATTTCTGCTGCAGTGAGTACAAATGATTAAGTAAATCACAGGAGGATGACTGAACTCACTTTAAAAATGATGATTCTCTAAAATTGATAATAGAGATAAAAATATTTTTGCATTCTTACTTTTTTAGTATCTATAATAACAAAAACTCTAGTTTCTCTTTAAATTAAATCACTTTTCCAACTGCCAGTTAGACACTATTATTAAATTACTATGTTTTAGGACATCCATGAGAATAACATTGAAATTCCTTCAAATTTATTTTGCTGTTGTTTGCTGCACTGATATATATTAAAATATTAGTTTCCATGTCCTCGGGCTACCTATAAAGAAATGCTTTCATTCAAATTTACTGTGTTTTGCTCTTTGTTTTATATCAATTTTACTGTTCTAGCTAAACCTGCTATAGAAAAATATATTATTTTTCAGTGTTTTATTGCCATAACAATTGCTACATAACAATCACAAAATATCAGTGGCATACAACAATAAACATTTATTTTTTGGCTTAAAAATCTATGGGTTAGCTAATGATTCTGTTGGGCCACTCAAGAATCTATGATTCCCTGGGAGGGTTGACTTAGGGCTGGCTCTTCTAGGATGATCTCAGTGGGGGACACTCAGCTCTCCTCCATGTGCTTTCTATCCTCCAAAATGGCTAGCCCAGGACATGGGGACAAGAGCCAGGAAGCTAGAAAAAATAGACAAAGTTCCTTGAGACCTAGGCTCTTTAAGAGTTACAGATGACCACTTCTGCCACATTCTGTTGGCCAGAAAGAGTTGCAAAGCAGACCAGACTTAAGGATGGGAAGTCATAATCAATCTCTCAATGGGAGTAGCTGCAAGATCCACATTGCCAAGGGTCTAGATACAAGAAAAAGTGAAAAATGGGAGTCATCTATGTAATCAATGTATCACAGAGTTCAAATTTATTTTATACTATAATTTGCTTATAGTTAAAAAACCACTGAATATTGTTACTGAGAGGAGTTAGAAGCAGGATTAGGCAGACAGGGGATGAAAGAAATGTTGGACATGACCTTTGGAGCTGAAACCACAAAATGTTCTGCAGGAAAACAGGATGTTTTGAGACAAGGATGTTTTTCATGCAAGTGCAAAATAAGATGTTGCAAAAAGTCCAGGAACCAATCAGAATGCAACACAGATAGACAAAGAGTGGGATTTTAGTAGATATAAGGGAAAGAGCAGAATGCTTTAACAGCAACCCATTTGGGTGCCCTCCCCGAGTGGAGAGCCTATGTTCGCTTGCAATAAACTCCTGCCTTGCTTGAACTCCTCTGGTCCACAGCTTCATTCTTTGATTCTGTGAGACATGACCGGGGGAAGAATTCTTGCTTGCTGGTTCTAGTATCATCTTTGGGGGTTGGCCTGGGATCCCACCTCCCTTTGTAGTACTGAGAGCATCCTCAGGCACCCATCAGCCACATAATTCTGGCTGCCGTTCTGAAGCAAGAATTCCCTTCTTTTCACTTTCTACTTGTCTCAGAGCAATGTCAATCTGCAGGCTATTTGATGCTGGCATGAGTAAACCACTTTAAAGCCACTAAGGTGGCTGCCACGTAAAGACTCCCATGCGAGGATAAACTGGTAGTTGGACTGGGTTAGAAGGCAATAGGCCCCCGCCAGTAACAAGACAAAGTCTGACCAACAACTGCAACTACATGAGCACTTGGGCCTCAATTATAATGCTATTTTATAGCTAGACCTCTTCTGTAGGAGGGAAGGCAAGGGAAGTGGTCAGAAGTTCCTTATGTTCAGACCTTCTTCTCCCTCAGAGATAAACCAAATTTGTGCAGAGACTGTAAAATAGACCCTTCACTCCTTGCCATGGTCACCCAGAGACTGCAGGGTAAGGGGGAGGAGCAGGAGCGGTCCCCGGGCTTCTTCTTATGAGCCCTCTTGCTCTCCTTACCCTGGGCCTCCCAGTGAGACTCCCAACAGAAGGCCTTTCAGAAAATGAGGCCTCCCCAAAGGTTTGAGCCAAAACCCACTTGGCCATGGGGCATCTTCCTGCTAGTGGAACAGGTGGGTGGGAAATTTGTCATCTCCATGGTACAGATTCTCTTCTCTTTGCAATATCTAAGGGAGATCGAGAGAGTTGGGGAAATTTTCAGATGATCCTGATAAATATAGAGAAGTCTTCTAGAGTATTACCCAAATGTTCAAATTACCTTACAGGGATCTCATGATACTCATGAAAAATAGGGCTCAATCATGGTCACTGTCCCCCTTTGAAAAACAAAACGTATTACAAAAACCTAGGGAGTTTGGAAATCAGGTCTACCTTCCTGTGGACCAAGGGTACCCTGATCCAGAGGAGTGAAGAAAAAATTGTTTAATGGGAGAAGAGGCAGTTACCCCAATGGACCTCAACTGGGATGCTGACTGAGAAATGTGGAAAATAAGAAATTTCCAGGTTTGCATAATTGAGGGCCTTATGTGTAGTAAAACCAAACCCATTAATTACTCTAAGCTGGCCACCAATTCACAGGGGGCAGATGAGAATCCTTCAGCCTTTTTAGAAAGACTCAGGGAGGTTCTGGTTAAGTAACTACAAAGGGACAACTGATTTTGAAGGATAAAGGTATTACTTAATCAGCCCCAGACATCAGGAGAAAGCTAAAAAAATTGGCTATTGGTCCTGAAAGCACCTTAAAGAACCTCCTGAAAGTCAACACTTCTATTTAATAACCAAGACCAAGAAGAGGAGGAAAGAAAAAGAAACGAGAACAGACCAAATCCACTAAAATGGAAAAGATTATAGTGGTTGCTCTCTAAGAGGCCAATAAGGGTCTCTGCTCAGTCCCGTCTCTTGTTACAACTATGGCCAAACTGGACATATGCACCAGAATTGCCCCAAAGCCTAGGGAAGTGGCCCCCTAAGCCCTGTCCTACCTGAAAGGGAGACCACTGGAAGTCAGACCAATGAACCAGGTGGTCCAACAAGATTGACAGGCCCCAGCATCTTTCTACCCAGCTCCGTGTAGGACTGTCATCTCCTCCCAGGAGCCCCGGGTACTCCTGATAGTGGATGGTAAGGAAGTTAGCTTCCTCCTCAATACTGGAGCCACTTTCTCAGTACTCCTCTTCAATCCTGGTAAACTGTTATCAGAGGCCACAACTGTTATAGGAGTATCTGGGAAACTGATAAAGAGATATTTTTCTCAACCTTTAGGGTGCAGCTGGGGCAACTTGTTCTTTTCCCATGTCTTCCTGATCATTCCAGAAAGCCCCACACCCCTTTAGGGCTGTGATATCCTGGCCCATTTAGGGGCAACTATTCACATGTACACTGACCATGTGCTATGCCTCCCACTAATTAGACTGAAGTTAACCCTGAGGTCTGGGCCATTCAAGGAAAAATTGGGAGAGCTCTAACCACTTCTCTGGCGCTTGTTCGTACCCCTTAAATATTCCACACCTTATCCTCATCAGAGACAGTATCCCCTTAGACCTGAAGCCTGTGAGGAACTTAGGGTAATTATTGATAATTTGAAGCTGCAGGGCTTACTAAAATCCTGCAACAGCCCTTGAAATACACCATACTAGGAGTACATAAACCTAATGGGGACTGGCAATTACTAGTAGTACAGGATCTGAGGCTAGTAAACAAGGCTGTCATTCCTTTATACCCTGGGGTCCCTACTCCTTATGTTCTGTTAGCCCAGATTCCAGAGGATACTGAATGGTTTACAGTAGTGGATCTCAAAGATGCCTTCTTCTGCATTCCCCTACATCAGTGGTTGACAAACTGTGGCTCGCGAGCCACATACAGCTCTTTGGCTCCTTGAGTGTGGCTCTTCCACAAAATACCGACTTCGACACATGGGCCATGAAGTTTCAATCGCACTGTACATGCACGCCCACACGTGGTATTTTGTGGAAGAGCCACACTCAAGGGGCCAAAGAGCCGCATGTGGCTCGCGAGCTGCAGTTTGCTGACCACTGCCCTACACCAAGACTCTCAATTTCTGTTTGCCTTTGAAGACCCTGGAGACCAGGCTATTCAATTGACCTAGACAGTCTCTCCCCAAGGTTTCCAGACAGCCCTCATTTGTTTGGACAGGCTTTGTCCTGGGACCTCAGCCAATTTGAGCATCCCCAGGTCAAAATCATCCCCTATGTAGACGGCATCCTGTTATGTGTCCCTATGAAGGACATGATACAGGAAGGGACAAGTGCTTTATTGAACATCCTGGCAAAAAGAAGAGACAAAGTCTCAAAGGCTAAGACACAATTGTGTAAAAAGCAAGTTCAGTACCTGGGTCTGAATTTGTCAAAGGGCAGGAGAACTCTGGAGGAGGAAAGGATAAAGCCTATCCTTGTTTTCCCTCTGCCTGAACCATGAAAAAACTCAGGGTTTTCCTGAGCATCACTGAATATTATAGGCTATAGATTCCCAGATATGGGGAAATAGCTCATCCCCCATATCAATTAGTTAAAGAAGCCCAGAGAGATAATCTCTCCACCTTATTCTGGGCATCTGAGGCTGAAGAAGTCTTTGAACAACTAAAGGGAGCTCTTTTGAAGGCTACTTCACTTGGCTTGCCCACAGGACATATTTAACCTTGCCCACAGGTGATAGAGAGGGGAGGAATGGCACTAGGAGTGCTAACCCAACCAAAGGAACCCTCTCAAACACCAGTGGGATACCTTAGTAAGGAGATTGATGCTGTGGCCAAGGGCTGACCTTCTTGCCTGAGAGTGGCAGCTGCCATTGCCCTTTTGATACCTGAAGCCACCAAGCTAACATTAGGCCAAGATCTAACCATGTATAACCCACATAATATAGCCTTCCTTCTAAACACCAAAGGTGGCCTATGGCTCTCAGACAGCTGTCTCCTTCAATATCAGCTGGAGGTCCTGGCTGTCCAGATGTAGACCTGTCCTGCTCTGAACGCCACTTCATCCTTTCCAGAAGAAGAGGATAAACTCCATGACTGTGAGCAAATCATCCTGCAGACTCACGCTGCCAGAGAGGACTTGAAAGAAAAACCCCTAGACCAGTGGTGGGCAAACTGTGGCTCACGAGCCTCAAGCGGCTCTTTGGCCCCTTGAGTGTGGCTCTTCCACAAAATACCAACTTCTGCACATGGGCCACGAAGTTTCAATCACACTGTACATGCGCGCCCACACGTGGTATTTTGTGGAAGAGTCACACTCAAGGGGCCAAAGAGCGGCATGTGGCTCGCGAGCCGCAGTTTGCCGACCACTGCCCTAGACAATCCTGACATTGTCCTCTTTCCAGATGGCAGCTCCTATGTGAAAAAAGGTGTCAGAAAGGCAGAATAAGTTTACTTAACTGATACTGTTAAAAGCCGGCCCTCTCCCCAGATACAAGTGCACTGCTAGCTGAGCTAGTTGTTCTCACCAAAGCCTTAGAATTGAGCCAGGGAAAGCAAGTGAATATCTACACTGATTCTAAATATGCCTTCCTGGTTTTACATGCCTATGTGGCCATTTGGTAAGAGAGGCAATACCTTACTGCTAATGGGTCTCCTATTAAATACCATAAGGAAATTGACCACCTTTTGTTGGCCATCTTCCAACCCACTGAAATTCCAGTTATACACTGCAAAAGCTATCAGAAGGGAATAGACAAAATCACATAGGGAAACTATAAAGCAGATTTGGAGGCTAATGTTGTCACTCAAAAACCCTTGTGAGCAGTGCAGGACCCCTGGTTTGGGAAGACTTCCTATGGGACATTAAGCCCTACTATACCAGGGAAGAAAGAGAATGGGCAAATGCAAGAGGATATATGCCACTCCCTACTAAGCTGGATTCAAACAGAGGAAGATAAGCTCCTCCTTCTTAAAGCCAGTTAATAGAAGGTAAGTAGGACATTACACCAGATACCTCATCTCAGGAGTGAGAAAACCTACCAAATGATTCAACAATTATTCATCGGGAAGGGACTTATGAAGACTGCGAAGTCCTGTGAAGTCTGCCAAAAAACAATCCAAGCAATGAAAAGTTGGCATCACCAGGTCTCCAGAGGTCAGAGAAATACCCAGGGGAAGACTGGCAAATAGACTTTACCCACCTACCTAAAGGCAAAGGGATTCAGAACCTCTTCATGTGGGTAGATATCCTATCTAATAAAGAGGGAATATGCTAATTGCCCTCACGCCGTCGCAAAGATGGTGGCACCCACAGCCAATAAGGAGGGAATATGCTAATTGACTATCCCACCCTCAAAGATAGAGGCACCCACAGCCAATAAGGAGGGAATATGGTACTTGACTGCCATGCCCTCAAAGATGGCAGCACCCACAGCCACAAGATGGCCAGCAGGGGAAGGCAGTTGTGGGTGATCAGGCCAGCAGGGAAGGGCAGTTAGGGGAGACCAGGCCTGCAAGGGAGGGCAGTTGGGGGGGACCAGGCAAGCAGGTGAGGGCAGTTGGGGACGATCGGGCCAGCAGGAGAGCAGTTAGGTGTCGATCAGGCTGGGAGGGGAGTGGTTAGGGGGTGATCAGGCTGGTAGGCAGAAGTGGTTAGGGGCAACCAGGCAGGCAGGCAGGTGAGCAGTTGGGAGCCAGCAGTCCCGGATTGTGAGAGGAATGTCCAACTGCCGGTTTAGGCCCGATCCCCCTCGGACATCTCCAGAGGGGTCCCAGATTGGAGAGGGTGCAGGCTGGGCTGAGGGACACTCCCTCCCCAGTTTACAAATTTTGTGTACCAGACTTCTAGTTTTTACAAATTGAGTGGTGGCCTTTTCTTGTGGAACTGAGAAGGCACAAGAAGTTATCAAAACCTTAACCTCAGAAATAATACCCCACTTTGGATTACCCCAGTCCCTCCAGAGTGACAATGGACCTTCATTCAAGACCCAAGTCACTCAAGGGATTTCCAGGCCTTGGGAATCCAGTACCACCACCATTGGCCTGGAGGCCACAATCCTCTGGGAAGGTAGAAAAGGCCAATGACATTCTAAAAAAGTACCTTTGTAAACTCACTCAGGAGACTCATCTCTCCTGGCCCTTAGTTCTACCCATAGCACTTTTAAGAATCAGAAATACACACCCCCCCCCAAAGATTTGGGGTGTAGTCCCTATGAAATGTTCTATGGATTCCCTTTCCTCATAAATGACTTCCTCTTAGACAGGGAAACTGTGGCACAAGAGCAAGATATTACAGCATTGGCCAAATTTCAGCAGTTCTCTGAAACCAGGCCTAGAGATCCCCAGGTTCCACCCCTAATGCCCAGGGATCTAATGCTTGTTAGGACCCTACCTACCCTTCTCTACTACTCTGGAACCACAATGACAGGGTCCCTATCCTATAATCTTGTCCATTCCCATGGCAGTCAAGGTCAGCTGCTTCAAATCCTGGATCCATCTGTCCCGAGTGAAGCCATGGATGCCTTCCCAGGGAGAAAATGAAACAACGCCATCACCACCTGATGAACAGGAGTCCTATTCCTGTGAGCCCTTAGGAAGTCTGAAACTCCTCTTTAAGATAAAC
Organism: Myotis myotis; assembly: GCF_014108235.1. NCBI lineage: Eukaryota > Metazoa > Chordata > Mammalia > Chiroptera > Vespertilionidae > Myotis > Myotis myotis. The sequence continues at coordinate 120,316,268 of NW_023416313.1, forward strand.
CACTGACACCAGATAAGTAATGTCCTGGTATCTCTGGTCAATTATTCTCTCCATCTTTTTAATAGTTCTTATTTTATCCTTTTATGAGTGTCACTGTAATCCTAGACTAACAGCCAGGGGAATTCTTTTTTGCTGCTGTTGGGACCCTGAAGCCAACCTTGGGGATTGTTACAATGACACCCCCCAACATTATCCTCCACTTGCTGTGTACACAGGATTACACAATACCACTTAAACATTTTCTAAGTCCTCACTATCTCTCTTGAACCCTCAACTTAACATATCACCTCCTCAACACCACTCTCATGCAGGACTGCTGGCTCTGTCTTCCTCTCTCATCAACTAGCTAGATAACAGCCCCATTTCCTTACACACATGGGTCAACTCCAGTCTATCCTTCCACTGCAAAGTACATGGAGAGTCTCTGTTCCAACTCATGCACCTCGATGAGCTTTAAGAGTTCCAAATCACAGAGATGACAAAAGGGACACGTGCAGGCAGAGCCAGCCAGTTACTTCAGTCATACTTAAACAACATAACTAAATACTCATCCAACAGAGTACCCATCTTAGGACTGGTCACAACCAGAACTACCCTAGTATAACAGGTGTCTCTTTGCATCAACAGAACACTCCCTGCAGGAAAGTTTTTAGGACATCTTGATCAACACTTGTGCAATTTAATTCTCAACCTACAGCCTCCCTCTGGCTGGGCCAACTTTGCTGTCTTCCAAACAGCCCCTCTTTGGAAACAGTTCAGTTCTCAGCCAGGGCCACCATCTCAGCAACCTTCCCAACAAATGAGGCCTCCCAGTTCTACATATGTTGACCCCTCTCCTGTGCTAACTATTTCCCATGGCAGATTTGCAATTCACAATCACAATCTAATTGTCATCGACTCCCCTTCCATGGTCTCACACATTCTAAATTTGGGGTATAGACTTGAAGAAAGTATATCTTTTTTGAGAACACCACCACTGGGACTACACAGATCAATCCCAAAGGTTCTTTCCAGCCCCTCTCAGGAGCAACTTTGACTAGGTCACTCTCTGTTTGGAAGAATGAGAACAATAAACATATCCACTTCTTCACCATCGAGAATACTTTTTGTTTAGGAAATCAGGATTCTCTTTTCTATGCAGTACTAATACCTATCTTTGTCTCCCAGCTAACTGGACTGGGACTTGTACCTTCATCTGTCTCACTCCTGAAATAGACATTACCCCTAATAATCAATCTTTTAAAGTTCCTCTTACTGCACACACCTGGACCAAGAGAGACATCGTCCTCCTTCCCCTCCTTGTCAGCCTTGGAATAGTTACTGGCCCAGGCACTGAAATAGAGGGACTGGCAACCTCCCTTTCCTATTACCAGAGCCTATCCAAAGACCTTGCAGAGAGCTTAGAGGAAAATTCCCAGAGTATTGTTGCATTACAAGACCAAACGTACTCACTAGCTACAGTTACCCTCCAAAATCGGAGAGGACTTGACCTTCTTACAGCTGAGAAAGGGGGACTATGCCTATACCTAGAAGAAGAATGCTGTTTTTATGCCAACCAGTCTGGCATAGTAGGGGGGAGCTAAAATTTTAATTGATAAAGCCTCAAATATCCAACAACAACTTTCGGAATCTTGGGGCACTTGCCTACAGAATCTCCATTGGGTCTCCTGGCTTTTATCTCTAACTGGACCACTCTTAATGGCTCATCCTGGCACTCATCTTTGGCCCTTGCTTGTTGAACCTACTAATAAATTTTCTTTCTTCTAACATAAAACTATAAAGCTCCAGATGGTCCTCCAGATGGAACCACAAATGGAAACTATACCCTTCTTTCATAAACCCCTAGATTGCCCACCTCTGATGGAATCCTGATAGCTGCTTCTAATTGACACCCCCACTCAGCAGGAAGCAGAGTGGTCATTGCCCCTATTTCCAACAGCAGTGGGGGTTTCCTAATCAGAGAGGTGACTGAGAGGAGTTAGAAACAGGATTAGGCAGATAGGGTAAAGAATGGAAGAAAGAGGAAGTGTGGATGTGACAGTTGGAGCTGAAACCACAAATGTTTTGTAGAAAAACAGGATGTCAGGAAAACAGGATGTTTTGAAACAAGGATGTTTTTCTTGCAAGTACAAAATAAAAAGTTGCAAAAAGTCCAGGAACCAATCAGAGAGTGACACAGATAGACAACGAGAGGGCTTTTAGCAGATATAAGGGAAAGAGCAGAATGCTTCAACAGCAACCCATTTGGGTCCCCTCCCCAAGTGGGGAGCCTGTGTTCACTTGCAATAAACTCCTGACTTACTTGAACTCCTCTGCTCCATGGCTTCATTCTTTGATTTCATGAGACACAACCTGAGGAAGAATTTCTGCTCACTGGTTCCAGTATCATTACCAGTAAATGTGCTTTGTTATATTGTTTGCTACACAAACACACACATCAAATAGATGAGATGATAGATGATAGATGATAGATAGATAGATAGATAGATAGATAGATAGATAGATAGATAGAAAGATAGATGATAGAATTGATAAGAAGTACTCTAATTCAAGATTTAATTGTGACCTCAAAAAATATATAATTGCCTGATTTTTTTCCCAGGTGTCTTAGAAAAAGACTCACTCCAAGTGTCAGTAAACTGATATCACAAGATACATGGCGACATTCATGTACCTGGGTAAATGCAGAACCTATCTTAATACCAGAGAAACCCAGCCTCAGAAGCTGGACTATACTTGTCATTTTGTCATTACTACTTTAGGATCTATGACTTCTATATACATGAGAAGAATCAAGTCAATTCTTAGCCAACAGTCTAATGACACCACACTGATGGCTTCTCTTCTATCATAATCAAGCAGAATGTACATCAAGAGGGAGGGAAACTTAAATTTTTTTTGCATATTCTCCCTATCATTTTTGCTTCTATTCCTGAATTGTTTATACCACCAATTTGGTAACAGAAAAATTGTCATTATGGACAAGGAGAGATGGGTTACTTTTTACAAATCAAACATTTCAGATTTCTCCCTGGTAGATCTTTTTTATTATTTCCCTGATAAACCTTTGCTCCCAGTTCAGAGATAGAGACAGACATTAAAATTATCTTTTTGAGGAGAAACCAAGATGGCGGCATAGGTAAACACCAGAAATTGCTGCCTCCCACAACAAATTCAAAAATACAACTAAAAGACAAAACAGACATCATCCAGACTACAGGAAGGCTGGCTGAGTGGAAATTCTACAACTAGAAGGAAAGAGAAAAGCACACTGAGACTCAGAGGAGGTGCGGACGTAAAGTGCAGAGGTACGGAGGCGCGCAAGGCACAGGCTGGCAACTGAGGTCGTGGCTGTCTTTTTTAATCGGGAGGGAGTCACAAGCCCCCGGCTGCTCTGAACTCCAGTTCTGGGAAGTCTCTGGGGACCCAGGACTCAGATGGGGAGAAACTGGACTGTCTGGCAGTGGGCAGAACTGGGAACTCGAGAGCGGCTTTCTCTCAGAGGTGCTGGCAGCAATTACCAGGACACTGAGAAGTGGAGCCTCTTAGGGCAGGGCTGAGGATCAGCCATAGCTGCTTGCTCCACCCTGTTGATTCCCTGAGACCCGCCCCACCCAGGCTGCGGCAAAGGCTTTTGCATATGAATGCTCTGGCCCTTTGCAATCTGAAAATTACCTAACAAACTGCAGCTGGGCCAGACAGACCCAGAACTTCCAAGAGAAGGCCCAAGGCCTCACAGCAGCTTCCCAAACAAGGAAGGGGAATCTGCAGATCTCTTCATAGCTCCTGCTGGGTAGCCTCAGGAAGAGGCTAAATTAGCACCTCCTTAGATCCAAGAGCCAGTGTACCCAGGGGTCAGAGTGGGACCATCCAGATTACAACTCCACATATCCATAAGGGACACACTCAGGGGGAAGACTCAGTGAGCACCAAAACCCCACTGAAGAAAGTCTTGCCCCAGAAGGGTGTCTTCAGCACAGAAGTTCTGCCACTGTAGACACAGCTGATTGTCACAGCCAATTGGCCTGGAGGTCAATTCCTCCCAGTGATACCTACAACAATCAAGGCTTAACTACAACAAGACTGTGCACAAAGCCCACAAATGGGTGCACCAAGAGTGTCCTCCTCAGGTAATTGGGGAGGCTGAGCCACTGGACCCTATAGGACACCTAGCACACAAAGCCACTCTATCAACACAGGGAAGCATAAAAAATGTAGAGACAAAGAAACAGGTCACAAATGACAGAAATGGAGGAAAGCAAACGACTGGATATAGAGTTCAAAACCACACTTTTAAGGTTTTTCAAGAACTTTCTAGAAACGACCGATAAATTTAGTGAGACCCTAAAGGATATGAAAAAATACCAATTAGAAATTAAGCATACACTGACTGAAATAAAGAATAATATACAGAGGTCCAACAGCAGAGAAGAGGATCGCAAGAATCAAGTCAAAGATTTGAAATCCGAAGAAGCAAAAAAAGAGTCCAAAAATATGAAGATAGTGTAAGAAGCATCTGAGACAACTTCAAGCATACCAACATCCGAATTATAGGGGTGCCAGAAGAAGAGAGAGAGCAAGATATTGAAAAACTATTTGAAGAAATAATGACAGAAAGCTTCCCCTACCTGGTGAAAGAAATAGACTTACAAGTCCAGGAAGTGCAAAGAACCCCAAACAAAAGGAATCCAAAGAGGACCACACCAAGACACATCATAATTAAAATGCCAAGAGCAAAAGACAAAGAGAGAATCCTAAAAGCAGCAAGAAAAAGAAAATCAGTTACCTACAAGGGAGTACCCATACAACTGTCAGCTGATTTCTCAACAGAAACTTTGCAGGCCAGAAGGGAGTGGCAAGAAATATTCAAAGTGATGAATGCCAAGAACCTACAACCAAGATTAATTTATCCAGCAAAGCTATCATTCAGAATTGAAGGTTAGTTAAAGAGCTTCACAGATAAGAAAAAGCTAAAGGAGTTCATCACCACGAAACCAGTATTATATGAAATGCTGAAAGATATCCTTTAAGAAGAGGAAGAAGACGAAAACGGTAAAGATACAAATTATGAACAACAAATATACATCTATCAACAAGTGAATCTAAAAATCAAGGTAATAAAAAATCTGATGAACAGAGTAAACTGGTGAATATAATAGAACCGGGGCATGGAAAGGGAGTGAACTGACAATTCTTGGGGGGAAAGAGGTGTGGGGGTACAGGAAGAGACTAGACAAAAATTGTACACCTAGGGATGAGGACAGTGGGAGGGGTAAGGGCAGAGGGTGGGGTGGAAACTGGGTGGAGGAGAGCTATGGGGGGAAAAAAAGAGGAACAACGGTAATAATCTGAACAATAAAGATTTAATTTAAAAAAAATAAAATAGGAAAAAAATTTATCTTTTTGTGACCATAGCTGTGTAGTTTTGTATGTAGATAGATTATGTAAGTATATTTACTAGTACATGTGTGTACAAAAAGATTTGCCTTTATCTATTATCTGTTTAAGTAGAGGCCCAGTGCATGACATTTGCTCCCTGAGTGGGGGGCAGGGGGAGGGGTCTCTCATCCTGGCCTGTGTCCTCTCACAGTCCAGGGACCCCTTGGGGGCTGTCCACCTGCTGGCAGTTGGACAACCCCAGAGGGTCCTTAGCCCTGCCATGGAGGCAGGAGAGGCTCCCCCCAACATGGTTGCACTCACCAGCCGTGAGCCCAGCTTCTGGCTGAGCGGTGCGTCCCCTGTGGGAGTGCACTGACCACCAGGGGGCAGCTCCTGCGTTGAGCATCTGCCCCCTGGTGGTCAGTGTGCATCATAGCGACCAGTCGTTCTGCTGTTTGGTTGATTTGCATATTAGGGTTTTATTATATAGGATATTAGGGTTTATGTAAGCTTGCTGCTGTTTTGATGTCCTAGTGTTGGACATTAAGAAAAACACAAGAGAGACCATTAAAACCATGATATTAGAATCACTTAGGCCCAGCTATAAATTGTCTGTCTCTGGTCATTTCATGTGTGCTACAACTCCCAAAGGAGTGGGGTTACTGGGTGAGACCTTTAAGAAAAACATCCCTAGCCAGCATGCATGCTTTCTCTCTGAAGCATGCCGGAACTTTTCCACCCCCACTTTCCCCAGGGCTCTCTCTCTCCTGTCTCCTTCCCAGGCACATTCTCTTCTGCCTCTCTTCCTCCTAAGCTCCAAGGGCCCTTCCTTGGCCTCTGTAACTTGTTTCCTGAGCCCAAGCAGCCCAGCTGGCTCACTTCTTCCATGGCTCACTTCTGCCTCTGTGACTAAAGTACTTTTTCTTGTATTTGAGTCTTGGTTCTGAATTCATTTTTAGCCAAAACTCAAGGACCGAGTTTTAACATTCTGGTGCTGTTTGCTGTTAACATTCATATGTTTGAAAGACTATCAAGTCAAAATCACCCTATGAATGTTTGAGTTTGAGTTCTTATTTGTTTTTAAATTAGCTGTGACCATGTTGAGTGCTCTGGGGTGCAGCATCCACTGTAATTACTACCTGTATAAAGAAGGAGAAACAGGAATACTGTTCCTCTTAATTCCTTTGCCATACACTTTCTTTTAGACAAAGTAAAGAAAAAAAGAAAAGAAAAGAAAAAATCCCTAAAATGGGCATGTCTGTAAGCTCACTCCCTACACCTCTCTACCTGTTATGTGGGTGATAATGAAGGATGCTATCTTGGGACTAGGTTATCCAAAAGGAGCAAGAGCATAATTGATATAAATATTTGTGAAAAGTTTTATAGATAAGCCTGGGGCATCACATCACCCATTCCTATGGCAAATACTCACACAGGCACTATTAAACAAACAAATTACCCTGAGACTCAGCACAGCAGACTGCTCCCCATGACCTTAAAGGCCCTAATTCAGGGGTGGGCAAACTTTTTGACTCGAGGGCCACAATGGGTTCTTAAACTGGACCGGAGGGCCGGAACAAAAGCATGGATGGAGTGTTTGTGTGAACTAATATAAATTCAAAGTAAACATCATTACATAAAAGGGTACGGTCTTTTTTTTTTAGTTTTATTCATTTCAAACGGGCCGGATCTGGCCCACGGGCCGTAGTTTGCCCATGGCTGCCCTAATTACTAACATTTCTCTCACACAAGCCCTTCTCTCCATTCCCTCCACAGAAGTCTTAACTCGGAGCTATAGTGACTCTCTCCTTGATTACCATGAATCTTGAAATTAGTGCTCCTGCCTCTGTTTTCACTCACAGTAAGCCACATTGTGAGTTATGTCACCCTCCTGCCTAATGCTCTTCAGTGGCTCCAAATGACTATGTAATAAAATCATCATCCACCACCTCCCAGGCACCAAGGCAGTTCCTGCTTCCTGTGTTTTGTTTACACCACCCCCTAGTCCTGGATTGCTGCTCACTACTCACCATCCCTGGAAGTACCTAGTTCTCTTTCAAGAAGAGACCCAAAAACTACCTTTTCTAGAAAGCTTTCGTGAATTACTCTCTTTCCCATTCTCTACTCCCCAATAAAATCAGCCGTTCCTCTGGTACACAGTCCCTGCAGGACTCCATTGCAGTTTGTTTACTACATGGAGGTCTCTCCACAACAAGACAGCACCTGAGAGCTGTAACCTGAGTATCTGGTATAGTTAGTGCCTGCCATATAAGAATTTACTGTGTCAAGTGGATGGGTGAATTTTCAAGGCTAGCTGTACCTAGATGCCTAACCACTATGAAAATTTTAAATAAACTAATTAGCATTCCTTCTTGAATCAAAATATTTCAATTAGAACCAATTGAGTCAACATAAGACTTTGCTAAAATAAACAACCAAAAAAGAATGTAATTTACCACAAGTATAACAGTGTCAACACATTTATTTAATAACACCACATAAAGACATCAACAACAGAATCCCTGTTGATAACCAAATCTATAAAGCATTTTAGTGTTTTCTCAGAGCTAGGAAAAATAATTTTTATTTTCTATAAGCATTATTAAAAATCTATAAATTCCAGGTCTTCAAAAATGGAGAAATAAACACATTACAATTACATTCTTTTCTAAACTTTTTAAGAATCTCTTTCTTACTGAAAATTGTACTTTTTCAGAATATAAGAGTGTGAGACCTTTCTATACTCTCAAACCTGAGACTGTGACAGTCCTTGTTAGTCTGGATGCCCCTGAGTGTAGAGTCTGAGACAAAGATTTGTGTGCAAGTATTTTAATTGAGAGGTGACCTCAGAATGCAAAAGAGAGGATTAAGGAGGATGAAACAAAACCAGAGGGATAGCAGCTTCAGGCAATTGGTGCAGCATCCTGCCAGAATCTTTTGAGCCTTATTGAGATGCATGTCAGAACTGTCTGCTAGGGGAAGTGAAGGGAAAATATTTATTCATTGGCTTTTGCCCCTGTTGGTCAAGTGGGAACCCTCAGGCAATAATTACCTATTAACTCCTCCCCACCCCCAACAATACTCACATTTTCTGGTTGTTTATGCTTGAGTGTGAGCCAATTCCCAGGGTTGGGTATCCCATCTAGAAAAGCTCCAAGATTGTTAGGGACAGGAACTTATCAGATGCTGAGATGATTACACCATCAGATTACTCCTGAACTGAGCTGGTTACTAAAGTCATACCTGGAGTAAAATGAAACTGAGATGATCGTTCACAAGCTGTGCTTGATATACTCAGGAGCTATGACTCCACTCCATTCCCAGTTTCTAATGAACTCAATACACACAGATAATACATTACAATGCTTATGTTTTTTATTTAAACCTTTGTATATAATATTCTATCAGATATCCAGAAACCTACTGTAAAATTTTCTATTATTGCTGTCTCTCCCAAGTATAACCATCTCCTTCATTAACATAATGTTGTCTACCCTACACAAGAAATGTAATGAAATATTTATTTGTTTGTTTATTTATTTATTATGCATCAAACATTTATTGGAAATACAACAATAAATAATGCATAATCTCCACTCTCACCATCGAGGATGAGAAATAGATAAGAAGCTCTGCCATTTTGATGGAGCATCAGTTCTGTACTAGCTGATGAGTGGACTCATAGTGACCAAGTACAGAGGAGACTGCAAAAAATGTGTGGTGGGGGAAATGGGGCTCTGGATATAATTCCATTAGGAAATGATGTATGAGCTTAAATTTGTTTTTTTTGTTTTTTTGGTTTTTTTTTATTGCTTAAAGTATTACAAAGGGTATTACATATGTGTCCATTTTATCCCCCCACCCTAGACAGTCCCCTAGCCTCCCCTATCCCCCAATGTCTTATGTCCATTGGTTATGCTTCTATGCATGCATACAAGTCCTTTAGTTGATCTCTTACCCCCCTACCTCCTGCCCCGCAACCCTCCCCGGCCTTCCTGCTGCAGTTTGACAATCTGTTTGAGATGTATGAGCTTAAATTTGGAAAATAAATTTAAATTAGTCAAGTTGGCAAGAGGAAGAAATAAATTCTAGACAAGAGGCACATTGGTAGCATAGGAGTAGAAGCAGGAGAGAAACTGATTGATCTGTTCTGAAAACTACAATTGGGTCTGTTCAAAAGAAGCCAGGGGACATGGGAGCCGACAACATGACATGAATATGAAAGGGAAAATTATGATGGGCTTTGTATACCAGACCCTGGAATTACCTGAATTCTGTATAATCTTTAAGACTCAGGATGGCGGGGGGGGGGGGGGGGGGGGGGGGGGCTCTAGATAGTTTCACATGAAAAATCTCTATTTCATATATAAAATATAATTTAAAAAAATAAAGGGATAGGAAGATCAGTTAGGAGGCTATTGTCAATAGTTGATATTCACCCATTTGGCAAGCATTCATTGTCTATTATGTCCCAGGCATTGTTATGGGCACTAAGAGTGTATTAGTGAAAGAAAGTGGGTGGCAATGGTCATAATGGTGATGGTGATGGTAGTAGTCATAGAAATGATTATGGTACTGCTTCTGGCGGTGCGGGTGATGGTATGGTAGAAGTGGTGGTAGTAATGGTGTTTATACTTGTAGTATTAATGGAGGTAACACCTATTTTTATATAGCACTGTCTCTGTGCCAGGTAATTTCTAAGTACTTGACATATATTTAAATCAATTGATGCTCACAACAGAGCAATTAAGTAGACACTTTATTATCTTCCATTTTACATCTGAGGAAATTGACAATCAATAAAGATCAAAGTAGAATAATGGTATAGAGAGTAACTTTTTTTGTTTTTAAAACAAAATAGATAAAATTAAAATATAATAAACTACACATATTTAAGGGTAGAAATTTAATGGTAGAAGTTTTGGCATTTGAAATCACATTTGAAACTATCACCAAAACCAAAATAACAAGATTTCATCCCCAATATTTCATCTTGTACATTTGTAATTCCAACCTCTACCCCTCGAGTCTCCAAGGAACCAATGTTTTACTTACTGTAATTATAGATTAGTTTGCATTACCTAGATTTTACATAAATTGAATTATACCATATGTACTATTTTTGAGATTCATCTATACTGTAGTATGCATCTATAGTTTATTTTTTTAACTACACATTTGGAATTCTTACATAGATACAGGGCTGATAATCTCTGCCTTGTAGTTGGAGTGTTAAAACTTTTACATTTAATAATAATTCTCGAGAGAACCAAGATGGTGGCATAGGTTAACGCCGGAGTTTGCTGCTTTGAACAACTACTTCAAAAGTGAAACCAAAAAATGGAAGGGACATCACCCAGAACCACAGGAACGCTGGCTGAGTGGAAGTCCTACAACTAGGAGGAAAGAGAAACGCATACGGACACTCAGAGGAGGCGCAGTGCTGAAGTCAAATTCTGAGGTGCGGAGTGCGCGGAGTGGGCTGGCGGCGAAGGGCGCGGTTGGCGTTTTCAATCAGGAGGGAGTCGCAGACTCTGAGCTCCAGATACAGGCGAGTCTCTAGGGACCCAGACTCAAACGGGAGAAGCGGGACTGTCTGGCTTCAGTCAGAGCGAATGCAGCTTTCTCTCCGAGCTTTGCAGCGGGTGCTGGGACTCAGAGAGGCAGAGCCCCTGGGGACAGGACTGAGAGCCGCCATAACTGCTCTCTCCGGCCCACCCTGTTGATCCTGTGCGACCCGCCCCGCCCAAGCCCTGCACACAGGCATTTGCCGGATAGCCTCAGGCAAAAGCCAGATTAGCACCTCCCTAGAGGACAGAAGTTCTCTCACTGCTGACACAGCTGATTCTCATAGCCACTTGGCCTGGAGGTCAAACCCTCCCTGGAATTAGCTACAACAATCAAGATTTAACTATAAAACTTCGAACAAAGACCACTAGGGGGTGCACCAAGGAAGCATAACAAAATTCGGAGACAAAGAAACAGGACAAAATTGTCAATGGAAGATATAGAGTTCAGAACCACACTTTTAAGGTCTCTCAAGAACTGTTTAGAAGCCGCCGATAAACTTAATGAGATCTACAAGAAAACTAATGAGACCCTCGATCTTATATTGGGGAACCAACTAGAAATTAAGCATACACGGACTGAAATAACGAATATTATACAGACTTCCAACAGCAGACCAGAGGAGCACAAGAATCAAGTCAATGATTTGAAATGTGAGGAAGCAAAAAACACCCAACCGGAAAAGCAAAATGAAAAAATAATCCAAAAATGCAAGGATAGTGTAAGGAGCCTCTGGGACAGCTTCAAGCGTACCAACATCAGAATTATAGGGGTGCCAGAAGATGAGAGAGAGCAAGATATTGAAAACCTATTTGAAGAAATAATGACAGAAAACTTCCCCCACCTGGTGAAAGAAATGGACTTACAAGTCCAAGAAGCGCGGAGAACCCCAAACAAAAGGAATCCAAAGAGGACCACACCAAGACACATCATAATTAAAATGCCAAGAGCAAAAGATAAAGAGAGAATCTTAAAAACAGCAAGAGAAAGAAACTCAGTTACCTACAAGGGAATACCCATACGACTGTCAGCTGATTTCTCAACAGAAACTTTGCAGGCCAGGAGGGAGTGGCAAGAAATATTCAAAGTGATGAATGCCAAGAACCTACAACCAAGATTACTTTATCCAGCAAAGCTATCATTCAGAATTGAAGGTCAGATAAAGAGCTTCACAGATAAGGAGAAGCTAAAGGAGTTCATCACCACCAAACCAGGATTATATGAAATGCTGAAAGGTATCCTTTAAGAAGAGGAAGAGGAAGAAAAAGGTAAAGATACAAATTATGAACAACAAATATGCATCTATCAACAAGTGAATCTAAGAATCAAGTGAATAAATAATCTGATGAACAGAATGAACTGGTGATTATAATAGAATCAGGGACATAGAAAGGGAATGGACTGACTATTCCTGGGGAGGAAAGGGGTGTGGGAGATGCGGGAAGAGACTGGACAAAAATCGTGCACCTATGGATGAGGACAGTGGGTGGGGAGTGAGGGCGGAGGGTGGGGCGGGAACTGGGAGGAGGGGAGTTATGGGGGGGAAAAAAAGAGGAACAAATGTAATAATCTGAACAATAAAGATTTAAATAAAAAAAAAAACTTTTACATTTAATGTGATTATATTTTTCAATTACAGTTTACATTTAATATTATTTTTCATTAGTTTCAGCTGTGCAGAATAGTAATGACAATCATATATTTTACAAAGTGGTTCCCCTGATATTTCCAGTACACACCTAACACCACAAATAGTTATTACAATATTATTAACTATATTTCCTATACTGTAATTTACATCCTGTGACTATTTTGTAATTACCAATCAGTACATCTTAATCCCTACACCTTTTTTATCCAGTCTCCAAACCCCCGCCCTTCTAATAACCATCAATCTATTCTCTTCATCAATGAGTCTGCTTCTATTTTGTTTGTTTATTTATGTTGTTCTTTAGATTCTACATACAGGTGAAATCATATGGTATTTGTCTTTCTCTGACTGACTTATTTCACTGAGCAGAATACCCTCTAGGTTCTTGGCTGAATTATATTCCATTGTATATATGTACCACCCCTTTTTTATCCACTAATATACTCATGGGCAGTTAAATTGCTTCTACATCTTAGCTATTGTAAATAACACTACAATGAATGTAAAGGTGCATATATTTTTTGAATTAGTATTTTGAGTTTCTTCATATACGTACCCAGAAGTGGAATGGCTGAGTCAAAAGGCAGTTTTATTTTTAATTTTTTGAGGAATATCCATACTGTTTTTCATCATAGCTACATTGATCTGCATTCCCACCCACAGCGCACAAGGGTTCTCCAACACTTGTTTGTTGATTTATTAATGACTAGAGGCCCGGTGCACAAAAATTCATGCACTGGAAGGGGTCCCTCAGTCTGCCTGCCCCCTCTCACAGTCCAGGAGCCCTCAGGGGATGTCCTACTGATGACTTAGGCCTGCTCCCCCTTAAGCCACAATCTGGCCTCCCTCTGCAGGAGGCAACCAGCCAATCAAGGGAAGGTGACGCTCCCATCACGTCTCTGCTGCTGCCACTTCTGGCCACTGCAGCTGCCTAAGCCTTGGCCCTCACAGCCACCAAGGCTTGCCCGAGCCTCAACAGGCCCTCATTGCCTGAGCCTCGGGCCCTCACAGCAGCAGCCGCCATCTACTGCCTGCCTGAACCTCAGGCCAGCCCTGGCAGCAGCAGCCACCATCCACAGCTTGCCTGAGCCTCGGGCAGCCACTGTGGCCTTGTCTGGAAGGATGTCCAGAAGGACGTCTGGAAGACGTCTGCTCTAATTAGCATATTATCCTTTTATTAGTATAGATAACGATTCTGACAGGTGTGAGGTAACATCTCATTGTGGTTTTAAGGTGCATTTCTCTAATAATTACTGATGTTGAAAATCTTTTCATATATCTATTGGCCATCTGTAGGTTCTCTTTGGAGAAGAGTCTATTCAGATCCTCTGCCCCCATTGGATTGGGGGGATTGGTATGGAATTGTATGAAATCTTTCTAAATTTTAAATATTAAGCCTATAAAGAATGTATTATTGGTGAATATCTTCTCCCATTTAGTAGACTGTTGTTTTTTTGTTTCATTGACGGTTTCCTTTGCTGTGCAATAACTTTTTAGTTTGATATAGTCCCATTTGTTGATTTTTTTAATTTTATTTATTTATTTATTTTTCTTTTTTTTTTATTTCTTAAAGTATCACAAAGGGTATTACATATGTCTCCTTTTTTCCCCCACCATTGACAATCCCCTGGCCCTCCCCAGTGTATTAGGTCCATTGGTTATGCTTATATGCATGCATACAAGTCCTTCAGTTGATCTCTTACCCCCCACTTTCTGCCCCCCTACCCTCCGCAGCCTTCCCGCTGCAGTTTGACAGTCTGTTTGAGAGAGCTCTGCCTCTGTATCTGTTATGTTCATAAGTTTATAATGGTCTTTATTGTCCATGAATGAGTGACATTATGTGGTATTTTTCCTTCATTGACTGGCTTATTTCACTTAGCATAATGCTCTCCAGTTCCATCCATGCCGTTGCAAATGGTAAGAGTTCCTTCTTTGTTACAGCAGCATAGTATTCCATCGTGTAAATGTACCACAATTTTCTAATCCACGCATCTGCTGATGAGTACTTAGGCTGTTTCCAGACCTTAGCTATGGTGAATTGTGCTGCTATGAACATATGGGTGCATACACCATTTCTGATTGGTGTTTCTGGTTTCTTGGGATATATTCCTAGAAGTGGGATCACAGGGTCAAATGGGAGTTCCATTTTTAGTTTTTTGAGGAAGCTCCATACTGTCTTCCATAGTGGTTGCACCAGTCTGCATTCCCACCAGCAGTGCACGAGTGTTCCTTTTTCTCCACATCCTCTCCAGCACTTGTCGTTTGTTGATTTGTTGATGATAGCCATTCTGACAGGTGTGAGATGGTACCTCATTGTTGTTTTGATTTGCATCTATCGGATGACTAGTGACTTTGAGCATGTTTTCATATGTCTCTTGGCTTTCTGAATGTCCTCTTTTGAAAGGTGTCTATTTAGATACTTTTCCCATTTTTGATTGGATTGTTCATCTTCCTTGTGTTCAGTAGTATGAGTTCCCCATAAATTTTGGAGATTAAGCCCTTATCAGATATGATGTTGGCAAATATGTTTTCCCACGCAGCGGGCTTTCTTGTTGTTTTATTGATGGTTTCTTTTGCTGTGCAGAAGCTTTTTATTTTGATGTAGTCCCATTTGTTCATTTTCTCTTTAGTTTCAAGTGCCCTAGGAGCTGTATCAGTGAAGAAATTGCTTCGGCATATGTCTGAGATTTTGTTGCCTTTGGATTCTTCTAGTATTTTTATGGTTTCTCATCATACATTTAAGTCCTTTATCCATTTTGAGTTTATTTTTGTGTATGGTGTAAGTTGGTGGTCTAGTTTCATTTTCTTGCATGTATCTGTCCAATTTTCCCAACACCATTTATTGAAGAGACTGTCTTCACTCCATTGTATGATCTTGCCCCTTTTGTCAAATATTTATTGAGCATATTGGTTCGGGCCGATTTCTGGGTTTTCTATTCTATTCCATTGATCTATATGTCTGTTCTTGTGCCAGTACCAGGCAGTTTTGACAAGAGTGGCTTTGTAAAACAGCTTGATATCAGGTACTGAGAGCCCACCTACTTTATTCTTTCTCAGGATCGCTGCAGCTATTCGGGGTCTTTTTTTATTCCAGATGAATTTTTGGAGAGTTCGTTCTAGATCTGTGAAATATGCCATTGGTATTTTAATGGGAAGTGCATTGAATTTATAGATTGCTTTGGGTAGTATGGACATTTTAATGATGTTGATTCTACCAGTCTATGAACACGGTATGTTCTTCCATCTGTTTATGTCTTCCTTTATCTCTTTTTTCAACGTCCTGTAGTTTTCTGCGTAGAGGTCTTTTACCTCTTTAGTCAAGTTTATTCCTAAGTATCTTAATTTTTTTGGTGCAATGGTAAATTGGATTGTTTTTTTAGTCTCTCTGAAAGTTCACTATTGGTGTATAGAAATGCCATAGATTTCTTGGGGTTAATTTTGTATCTTGCTACATTGCCAAACTCATGTATTAAGTCTAGTAGTTTTTGATGGAGTCTGTAGGGTTTTGTATGTATAATATCATGTCATCTGCAAATAAGGACAGTTTTACTTGTTCTTTTCCAATTTGGATGCCTTTTATTTCTTCTTCTTGTCTAATTGCAATGGCTAGTACTTCCAGGACTATGTTGAACAGAAGTGGTGAGAGTGGGCATCCCTGTCTTGTTCCTGTTCTTAGGGGAAATGGTGTTAGTTTTTGTCCATTGAGTATAATGTTGGCTGTGGGTTTGTCATATATGGCTTTTATTATGTTGAGGTATGATCCTTCTACTCCAACATTGCTGAGAGTTTTTATCAAAAATGGGTGTTGGATTTTGTCAAATGCTTTTTCTGCATCAATTGATATGACTATGTGGTTTTTTTCTTTCAATTTTTTTATGTGATGTATCACGTTTATTGATTTGCAGATATTGTACCATCCTTGCATCCCTGGGATAAATCCTACTTGGTCATGGTGTATGATCTTTCTGATGTACTGCTGGCTCTGATTTGCTAAGATTTTGTTGAGGATTTTGGCATCTATGTTCATGAGGGATATTGGCCTGTAATTCTCTTTCATTGTGCTGTCTTTACCTGGTTTAGGTATTAGGGTGATGCTGGCTTCATAGAATGAGCTTGGAAGTGGTCCTTCCTCTTGAATTTTTTGTAGTAGTCTGAGGAGGATAGGTTTTAGTTCTTCCTTGAATGTTTGGTAAAACTCCCCTATGAAGCCGTCTGGTTCTGGGCTTTTGTTCGCTGGAAGCTTTTTGATGATTGCTTCAATTTCTTCCATAGTTATTGGCCTACTGAGATTTTTAGATTCTTCCTGATTGAGTTTTGGAATGTTGTATTTTTCTAGGAATTTTTCCATTTCCTCCAGGATGTCTAGTTTGTTGGAGGAGAGTTGTCCATCGTATTGTTTAACAATCATTTGTATTTTTGTGGGGTCTGTTGTTATTTCGCCTCTATCATTTCTGATTTTGTTGATTTGGGTCCTCTCTCTTTGCTTCTTGGTGGAAGCTAGAGGTTTGTCAATCTTGTTTATCCTTTCAAAGAACCAGCTCTTTGTTTCATTGATTTTCTGTATTGTTTTATTGGTCTCTATGTCATTTATTTCTGCTCTAATCTTTATTATTCCCTTCCTTCTATTCACTCTGGGCTTTTCTTGTTGCTCTCTTTCTAATTCTTTGAGTTGTAGAGTTAGATGATTTACTACCATTTTTTCTTGTTTGTTGAGATAGGCCTGTAGAGCTATAAACTTCCCCCTCAGGACTGCTTTCATTGCATCTTATAGGTTTTGGATTGTTGTGTTTTCATTGTCATTAGTTTCCAGGATGTTTTTAATTTCTTCTTTGATCTCATTGGTAACCCAGTCAATATTTAATAACGTGCTATTCAGCTTCCAAGTGTTTGAGTATTTTGAGTTGTTTTTATTGTAGTTTATTTCTAATATTATGCCATCATGGTCTGAGAAGATGCTTGTTATGATTTCAATCTTCTTGTATTTGGGGAGACTTTGCTTGTGACCCCATATGTGGTCTATTTTTAAGATGTTCCATGTGCACTTGAGAAGAACGTATATTCTGTGGCTTTGGGGTGAAGCGTTCTGAAGATGTCAATTAAGTCCATCTGAACTAGTGAGTCATTTAGGATTGCTGTTTCTTTGCTGATTTTTTGTCTAGAGGATTTATCCAGTGATGTCAGTGGTGTATTCAAGTCCCCTACTATGATTGTATTGTTGTCGATCTCTCCTTTGATATCTTCCAGGAGTTTTTTTATGTATGTGGGTGCTCCTGCATTGGCTGCATATATGTTTATCAGGGTTATATCTTCTTATTGTATTGATCCCTTTAGTATTATGAAGTGGCCTTCCTTATCTCTTGTTAAGGCCTTCACTTTGAGGTCTATTTTGTCTGATGTAAGTATTGCTACCCCAGCTGTTTTTTCATTTCCATTTGCCTGAATGATATTTTTCCATCCCTTCACTTTCAGTCTGTGTGTGTCCCTTCTTCTGAGGTGGGTCTCTTGTAGACAGCAAATGGATGGGTCATCTTTTTTTATCCATTCAGCCACTCGATATCTTTTGATTTTTTTTCCTTTTGTTTCACTTAAGAAGATATATCAGAAAACATTTTAGTAAGAGAAATGTCAGAGATTATACTGCCTATGTTTTCTTCTATGAGTTTTATGGTATTAGGTCTTACATTTAACTCTTTAATCCATTTTGAGTTTATTTTAGTATATGGAGAAAAGAGGTGGTATGGTTTCATTTTTTTGTATGTATCTGTCCAATTTCCAAGCACTATTTATTGAATAGACTATTTTTACCTCATGGTATGTTCTTGACTCCTTTGTCATATATTAATTGACCATATAGGCATGGGTTTATTTCTGAGATCTCTATTTTCTTCAATTGATATATGTGCCTTTTTTATGTCATTACCATGCTGCTTTGATTACTATAGGCTTGTTTGCTATCAGGTAGTGTGTTTTGTTCTTCTTTCTCAATATTGCTGTGGTGATTTGGGATCTTTATGGATCTGTATAGTTTTTTTATTATTTGTTCTAGTTATATGAAAAATACCATTGGCATTTTGATAGGGTTTGCATGGAATCTATACATTTCTTTGGGTAGTATGGGTATTTTATTTTTATATATTTATTTTTTTAATCCTCACCAAGGACATGGTTAGAGAGAGAAAGGGTTGAGGGGTAAGGGGAAAGAGAGAAACATCACTGTGAGAAACATTGATCAGTTTCCTTCCATACATTCCCCAACCAGGTATTGAACCCACAATGCAGGTATGTGCCCTGACAAGGAATCAAACTGGCAACTTTTCAGTGCACCAGCTGATGCTCCAACCAAGTCACTATCGTCTGTCAGTATGGACACTTTAATGATGTTAACTCTTCCTATCCATAATCATGGTATATGTTTCCATTTATTTGTATCTTCTTCCATTTCTTTCTTCAAAGTCTTATAATCCAACAACAGGTCATTTACCTACTTGGTCAAATTTATTCCTAGGTATTTTTTATGCAATTCTAAATAAAATTGTTTTCTAGATTCTTTCTGATCGTTCATTATTAGTATATAAAAATATAAGTGACTGAGGAGAGACAAAATGGTGGCGGAATAGACGATGTGTCCTGAGCCTTGTCCCAGGGCAGACAGAATGAGCAACTAAATTGAATAATATCCAACTGGAATTGGCAAAGTAGACACAGCTGGTGAGACAATTCGCAGCCAGGAAGGGCAGAGGATTTTACCTGGAGAATGGTAAAATCAGGGATCTGGGCTGGAGAGAACTGCGAGACCTCCGAGAAAAGAGGGTCAGAGGGAAACTGCACGGCACTAAGGCTGCATCTCTTGGGACAGGCATAGCGTCTGACTATGGAAAGGAGGTCCACAGACTGCTGGTGGCAAGGAATTCTAGATCTGGGTCCACAGCCACAAAATACTGAGCCCAGAATGGGCAGCCTGGATGACTGCCCAGGCCATGCTGTGCTGCAAGGAGAGGGGCTCGCAGTAGCACAGCTCTTTCCCCTCATTTTGGTCTTTATTTTTGTTTGCTGAAACTAGTTCATAGGATCTTTCAAATACAGACACTCACCCATGGCTGAGGTGCAGGTGGAGGTGCAGATTTGTGGAGGCTGGGGAGAGCTGGGGAGAGAAGAGGGTTCAGGAGAGGTGGCCACAAGTCTGACGCTGAGTCATAACAGATGTGTGGGACCTAGGCAGCCATTTTATCCTAAAGAGATAGCCCCTCCCTGCAGCCTCCAGGCAACCAATACAGCCACACCCAGACTATGCCCTGAGTGGTACAAAGGATAAAAAACAAAAATCTGAATAGTCTCTGAGAGTCCACAGGGACTGACCTAAAGAGAGGCCTTCAGTCCCAGAAACACAAAACTGAAAAGCCACAGACAGTACAGAAGAGTGGGATCTTAAACCAGCCAAAAAAAAATGACATTTCACTTTTTCATTTTTATTTTTATTTTATTATTATTTTGTTATCTCCTTCTTTCTTTATTTTATTTTTTCATTTGTTTCTTTATTTTTTATTTCTTTTTGCATTATTTTTCATCATTCTAATTTATTTTATTTTTTATCCTATTTTTAATTAACTATTTTTTTCTTCTCTTTCTCTTTTTTCTTATCCACTCATCCTCTTTCTACTTCCTCTATACTGAGCTGAGGTCCTCCCCATATTCATCCAATTCTTAACGTTACTTTCTGTATAAAAGATTCTGCCCCCACCCTCTTTACTGGGTATTTGGTGTTTGTATGTTTAGGTTTATCTGTTTGTTCTATGGTGTTTTCTCTCTCTCTCTCTCTCTCTCTCTATATATATATATATATATATATATAGAGAGAGAGAGAGAGAGAGGCATATATATATATATATATATATATATAGAGAGAGAGAGAGAGAGAGAGAGAGAGAGAGAGAGAGAGAGATCATTTGTGCAATCTTTTCTCTTCCCTAATTCTCTTTTCTCTGGTGGTCACTTATATTGGGAATATCAGTGTCATGAGTACATTCATGTTTTGTTCCCTTTGTGTTGTGTCTTGTCAAGGTGAAGTTAATCCTGTTTGGCCAATGTGTTAGAGAGTGAGGCACATAACCAGACACCTGGAGAGGAGACTCCATCCACAAACGGGTCAGTAACACTCCAGAGCTTGAGCAAGGGAGCAAATAAGGAGTGTGTGGATGTGGGGGGTGGGGGTATGTGAGCACAGTTAGATCCCGCAGGACCTTCAGGGACAGGCTAACTGGGCTCACCTAACTAGGCAGCCTCTGCTACCATTGCAAACAATCCTGGAATGGCTGGCTCTTCCTCAGAGCTCTCGGCTTTTTGAATGGGAGAGATGCTGTGACTGAGAACTCAGCCTCATCTCCACCCAGGGTGCCCTCAGATAACACTTGGGACTCTACAGCCAAACCCTGCCAGGGACCTGCTGCTTCGGCTGCGGTCCCATGGACACCAAGATTCCAGCCAGCCAGGGCGCAGGCTCCTGTGAGTTCTGAAGTGTGCTCCCCTCTATCCAGCCCAACACTTTAGCCTAGGGTACTGTGACCATGCAAGTAGCAGCAATGTGAGCATTCCACTCCTGTCCGAGGAGCAGCAGCTGTGTGAGCGTCCCACCCCCTGTACAAGGTGCAGCAGTCGTACACACAGCACACCACCATCCAAGGAGCAGCAGCTGCAAAAGCATCCCACACCCTTCTGAGGAGTAGCAGCTGAGCGAGCAACCCACCCCAGACAGAGGAGCAGCCTTCCCGCGCCCAAGGAGCAGCAGCCGCGCACAACCTACCCCCATCTAAGGAGCACCAGCTGCATGCAGCCTGCCCCTGTCCGAGGAGCAGCAGCCGCACACAACCCTCACTGATCCAAGGAGGAGCAGGCGCAAGAGCACCCCACCCTCTTCAGAGGAGCAGCAGCCCCATGAGCACCCTGCCCCCATTTCAAGTAGCACCAGCTGGGTGAGTGCCACACCCCTGTCCAAGGAGCAGCAGCCTCATGTGAAAAGCCAGCCCCCGCCAGACACAGGAGCCACAACTGCTGCAAACAGGGCCCACCATAAGAGCTGCCACCAACTGAGAAGCAGCCACTGCCACGACCGCCCGAGAAGCAGCCACCGCTGGAGTAGCCACTGCCACTCAAAGAGCACCCCTGTATGACTTGACACCTAGATGCTTCAGTGAGAGCAAAAATGGGTACACAAAGAAACCCCAAAGTAAAGAAAAGGAGGAATAGCCATAAAGGCAGCTAAGTGAAACAGAGGCATGCAATATGTCAAAAAAAAAAAAAGATTTCAGATTAGGGTCATACAATTCATAAACTGATGGATGAAAAAATCAACAACTTATGTAAGAATCAAGAAGAAATAAAGAGTGATATAGCTGTAATTAAAAACACCATGGAAAGTTTCAACAGTAGACTAGGAGAAGCAGAGGACCGAATTAGAAGACAGGGAAGCAAAACAAATCCAAACTGAACTGCAATTTGAGAAAACAATTAAAAGACAGGAGGAGAGCCTAAGGGGGCTTTGGGACAACATGAAATGAAGCAATGTATAAATAATAGGAGTCCAAGAACAACAGGAAGAGGAACAAGGGTTACAAAACCTATTTGAAGAAATAATGTCAGAAAATTTCCCTAATGTTGAGAAGAAAAAAGTCACACAAGCACAGAGTCCCAAACAAGATAAACCCAGAAAAACCCACAGCAAGATATATCATAATTACGATGGCAAATGTTCAGGACAAAGAGAGAATCTTAAATGCTGCAAGAGGGAGACAGATAGTTACGTACAAGGGATCTCTCATTAGATTATCAACTGATTTCTCAACAGAAACACATCAGGCCAGAAAAAAATGGAAGGAAATTTACAAAGTGATGCAAAGCAAGAAACTGAATCCAAGAATACTCTATCCAGCAAGGCTGTCATTCAAAATTGAAGGGGAAATAAGGAGCTTCACAGACAAAAAAAGCCCAAGGGAGTGTATCACTACCAAGCCAGCAATGCAAGAAATGCTAAAGGTACTGGTGTAAAAAGAAGAAATAAAGAGGGAAGAAGGAACACAGGCACAAAAAATAAAAATGGCTACAAACAAGTACCTATTATTAACAACTTTAAAAGTAAACAGAATAAATGCTCCAATCAAAAACATTGAGTGGCTGAATGAATAAAAAAACATGAACCATACATATGCTATCTACAAGAGATCCACCACAGAACAAGGGACTCAGACAGACTGAAAGTGAAGGGATAGAAAATATCTTTCAGGCAAATGGAAATGAAAAAAAAAATCTGGGTAGCAACACTTATATCTGACAAAATAGAGCTCAAAGTGAAGGCCATAACAAGAGATAAGGAAGGCCACTTCATAATACTAAAGGGATCGATACAACAAGATATAACCCTGATAAACATATATGCACCCAATGCAGCAGAACCCAAATATATTTAAGAACACCTGGAAGATATCAAGGAAGAGATGGACAACAATACAATCATAATAGGGGACTTTAATACACCACTGGCATCACTGGATAAATCCTCTAGACAAAAACTCAGCAAAGAAACAGCAATCCTAAATGACTCACTAGATCAGATGGACATTATTGACATCTTAAAAACATTTCACCCCAAAGCCACAAAATACACATTCTTCTCAAGTACACATGGGACATTTTCAAAGATAGACCACATATTGGGTCACAGGCAAGGTGTCTCTAAATACAAAAAGATTGAAATCATATCAAGCATCTTCTCAGACCACAATGGCATAATATTATAAATCAACCACAATAAAAACAATCCAAAAAATTCAAACACTTGGAAGCTGAATAGCATGCTATTAAACAATGATTGGGTTACCAAAGAGATAAAAGAAGAAGTTAAAAACATCCTGGAAATGAATGACAATGAAAACCCAACAATCCAAAATCTATGGGACACAGAGAAAGCAGTCCTGAGAAGGAAGTTCATCGCTATACAGGACTACCTCAATAAAACAAGAAAAAATTGTAATAAATTACCTAATGCCACAACTTAAAGAATTAGAAAAAGAGAAGCAAGAAAATCCCAGAGTAAGTAGAAGGAAGGAAATAATAAAGATCAGAACGAAAATAAGAGACCAAAATAAACAATACAGAAGATCAATTAAACCAAGAGCTAGTTCTTTGAAAGGATAAACAAGATTGCTGAACCTCTAGCCATGCTCACCAAGAAGCAAAGAGAGAGGACCCAAATAAACAAAATCAGAAATGATAGAGGCAAAATAACAACAGACCACACAGAAATGCAAATGATTATTTAAAAATACTATGAACGACTTTATTCCAACAAACTAGATAACCTAGAGGAAATAGAAATATTCCTAGAAAAAATACAACCTCCCAAAACTCAATCAGGAAGAATCTAAAAATCTCAATATGCCAACAACTATGGAAGAAATTGGAGCAGTAATCAAAAAGCTTCCACCAAACAGAAGCCCGGGGCCAGACGGCTTCACAGGGGAGTTTTACCAAACATTCAAGGAAGAACTAAAACCTATCCTCCTCCAATTATTCCAAAAAGTTCAAGAGAAAGGAACACTTTCAAGCTCAATTCCATGAAGCCAGCATTACCCTAATAACAAAACCAGGTTAAGACAATGCAATGAAAGGTTTACAGGCCAATATCCCTCATGAACATAGATGCCAAAATCCTCAACAAAATCCTAGCAAATCAGAGCCAGTAGTACATCAGAAAGATCATACACCATGACCAAGTAGGATTTATCCCAGGGATGCAAGGATGGTACAATATCCGCAAATCAATAAACATGATACATCATATAAACAAATTGAGAAATAAAAACCACACTCATATCAATTTATGCAGAAAAGGCATTTGAAAAAAAACAACACCCTTTCTTGATAAAAACCCTCATCAAAATGGGAATAAAGTGATCATACCTCAACATAATAAAAGCCTTATATGACAAACCTACAGCCAACATCATACTCAATGGGGAAAAAAACTAAAACCATTTAACCTAAGAACAGGAACGATACAGGGATGCCCACTTTCACCACTGCTTTTCAACATAGTTATGGAAGTGCTAGCTATAGCAATTAGACAGAAAGTAGAAATAAAAGGTATCCAAATTGGAAAAGAATATATAAAACTGTCCTTATATGCAGATGACATGATATTGTACATAGAAAACCCTAAACACTCCATCAAAAAATTATGAGGCTTAATAAATGAATTTGGCAATGTAGTAGGATACAAAATTAATGCCAAGAAATCTATGGCATTTCTATACACCAGTAGTGAACTTACAGAAAGAGAGACTAAAAAAACATTCCCATTTACCATCATACCAAAAAAATTAAGATAACTAGGAATAAACTTAACTAAAGAGGTAAAAGACCTCTACGCAGAAAACTACAGGACACTGAAAAAAGAGATAAATGAAACAAACAGATGGAAGAACATACCATGTTCATGGATTGGTAGAATCAACATCATCAAAATGTCCACACTACCAAAACCAATCTATAGATTCAATGCACTCCCCATTAAAATGCCAATGGCATATTTCACAGACATAGAACAAACTCACCAAAAATTCTTCTGAAATAAAAAAAAAAAGACCACTAATAGCTGCAGCATCCTGAGAAAGAACAAAGTAGGTGGATCTCAATACCAGATATCAAGCTGTATTACAAAGCCACTGTTCTCAAAACTGCCTGGTACTGGCACAAGAGCAGACATATAGATCAATGGAATAGAATAGAGAACCCAGAAATCGACCCAACCACTATGCTCATTTAATATTTGACAAGTGAGGCAAGAACATACAATGGATTCAAGACAGTCTATTCAAGAAATGGTTTTGGAAAAATTGGACATATACATGCAAAAAAAAATCAAACTAGACCACCAATTTACACCATACAGAAAAATAAACTCAAAATGGATAAAGGACTTAAACATAAGATGGGAAACCATAACAATATTAAAGGAATACACAATCTGCAAAATTTCAGACATATGTCAAAGCAATTTCTTCAGCAAAACAGCTCCTAGGGCAATGGAAATTAAAGAGAAAATAAACAACTGAGACTACGTCAAAATAAAAAGCTTTTGTACAGCAAAAGAAACCATCAACAAAACAACAAGAAAGCCCACTGCATGGGAGAATATATTTGCCATTGTTATCACTGATAAGGGTTTAATCTCCAACATTAACAGGGAACTCATACAACTTAACAAACAGAAGATAAACAACCCAATCAAAAAATGGATAATGGACCTAAATAGATACTTCTGGAAAGAGGACATAAGGAAGGCCAAGAGACATATGAAAACATGCTTAAAGTTATTGATCACCTGAGAGATGCAAATCAAAACGACAATGAGGTACCATCTCACACCAGTCAGAATTCCTATCATCAACAAATCAACAAATGACAAGTGCTGGCGAAGATGCGGATAATAGGCAACCCTCATGCACTGCTGGAATATATCCCAAGAAACTAGAAACACCAATCAGAAAGGATATATGCATTCCTATGCTTATAGCAGCACAATTTACCATAGCTAATATTTGGAAACAGCCTAAATGCCCATCAGCAGATGAGTAGATTAAAAAAACGGTGGTACATCTACACAATGGAATATTACGCTGCTGTAAAAAAGAAGGAATTCTTACCATTTGCAACTGCATGGATCAAACTGGAGAGCATTATGCTAAGCAAAATAATCCAGTCAAAGGAAGATAAATATCACATGATCTCACTCATTTGTAGAATATAATGAACAACATAAACTGATGAACAAAAACAGATCCAGAGACAGAGAAGTATCAATCAGACCATCAAATCTCAGAGGGAAGATAGGGGATGGTGGGGGTAAGGGGGAGAGATCAACCAAAGGACTTGTATGCATGCATATTAGCATAACCAATGGACACAGAAACCAGGGGGGTGAGGGTATGAGGGGGGAGGCAATGCATGAATAAGGACATATGTAATAACTTAATCAATAAAGAAAAAAATTGAAAAAATATATATATATACAACCCAATCAAAAAATGGGCATATATATATGACTTCTGGATATTTATTTTGTATCCTTCTACTTTATTTTTAATTCATTTATCAATTCTAGTAGTTTTTGGTGGAATCTTTAGGTTTCTGTACATGTAGCATCATCATATCTACAAATAATGACAGTTGTAGTACATTCTTTCCAATATGGATATCTTTTTGTGTACTTCTTCTCTGATTACTGTGGCTAAGATTTGCAATAGTATCTATATCCTATCTAATAAAAGAGAAACATGGTAATTAGCTTTACCTCCACTACCCTTCCCATTGGCTAATCAGGGCGATATGCAAATTAACAGCCAGCCAAGATGGAGGCCGGCAGCCAGGCAGCTTGAAGCGAACATGAGGCTTGCTTGCTTCAGTGACGGAGGACTCCAACGTTCCCCGCCTGCTGCTGCCGGCCTCTGAGCTTGCAGTTTGAAACATTGTTACAAATATAGAAGCTAAACAAAACCCCAGAAACCTGCTTTCAGCCAGCCGGGATCTCAAAGCTGGAGTTGAAACAGTGTTTCGATTATAGAACCCAAACAAACCAGATACCTGCTTTCAGCAGCCAAGGCCTAAGAGCTGGAGCCAAGCCTCAGAGCTAAAGCTGGCCCAGAATAAAATTTAAAAAAGAAAGAAAAAAGAAAAAAAGGAGCGGTTGGGAGCTTCAGTCACCTGCCAGCCTGAAAACAGTCCTCAGCCCCTCACCCAGACTGGCCAGGTACCCCAGTGGGGACCCCCACCCTGAAGGGTGTGTGACCAGCTGCAAACAGCCATCATCCCCTAACCCAGACTGGCCAGGCACCCCA
The DNA here is from genome assembly GCF_014108235.1 of Myotis myotis. NCBI lineage: Eukaryota > Metazoa > Chordata > Mammalia > Chiroptera > Vespertilionidae > Myotis > Myotis myotis. Next base: position 120,343,751 of record NW_023416313.1, read on the forward strand.
GTGGGGACCACCACCCTGATCCAGGACACCCTTCAGGGCAAACCAGCCGGCACCCACCCATGCACCAGGCCTCTATCCTATATAGTAAAAGGGTAATATGCCTCCCAGCACCAGGATCAGTGGAAATGCGAGGCCTCCCAGCACCAGGATCAGCGTGACAGGGGGCAGCGCCCAAACCCCCTGATGGCCCTGCAGCTCTGTGTGTGACAGGGGCGGGGCCACAACCTCCCTATCCACCCTGCTCTGTTCGTGACAGGGGAAGGCACCCCAACCCTCTGATCAGCCCTGCTCTGTGCCTGATAGGGGGGAGATCCCAACCCCCTGATCGCCCTGCGGCTGTGTGTGTGATATGGTGCGGCGCTTCAACCCCCTGATCGGCCCTGCTCTGTGTGTGACAGGGTGCGGCGCCCCAACCACCCCCCGCCACAGGCCCTGCTCTGTGTGTAATGGAGTAGAGCCATAACCTCCCCATCGGCCCTGCCCTGAGTGTGACAGAGGGCAGTGCCCCAACTCCCCTATTGGCCCTACTCTGTGAGCTACAGGGGGGAGCTCCTCAACCCCCTGATGGGCCCTGCTCTGTGCGTGACAAGGGGGAGCTCCCTAACCCCCTGATCAACTCTGCTCTGTGCATGACAGGGTACAGAGCCCCAATCCCCCTGTTGGGCCCTGCTCTGTGAGTGACAAGGGGCAGCGCCCCAACCGCCTGATTGGCCCTGGTCTGTGCATGACAGGGGGTGGCACCACAACCTCCCCATCGACCCTGCCTTGAGTGTGACAGGGGGTGGTGCCCCAACCCCCTAATAGGCCCTACCCTGAGCGTTACTGAGGGTGGCATAGCAACCTCCCGATCCGCCCTGCTCTGTGCATGACAGGAGGTGGCGCCCCAACTCCCCAATGGGCCCTGCTCTGAGCCCGACCAGGGGCTGCACCTAGGGATTGGGCCTGCCCTCTGCCACCCAGGAGCAGGCCTAAGCCAGCAGGTTGTTATCTCCCGAGGGGTCGCAGACTGCGAGAGGGCACAGGCTCGGCTGAGGGACCCCCCTCCCACCCCTCCAGGTGCACAAATTTTTGTGCACTCGGCCTCTAGTATATATATAAAAGCCTAATATGCAAAATGTCCCTTTGGGAGTTCAACCAACCGGGAGTTTGGTCGCTCACTATGATGTGCACTGACCACTAGGGGGTGGCGCAGAACGAAGGGAGGCCATGGCCAGTAGCTGGCAGCAGGGGAAGGGAGGCCCTGGCCAGCAGCCGACAGCCGCTACGGACCATGCCTATGCACAAATTTCGTGCACTGGGACTCTAGTGTTGAATAAGAATAGTGAAAGTGAACATCCCTGTCTTAAGGGAAACACTTTTTCCCCCATTAAATTTGATGTTAACTGTGGATTTGTCATATAGGGCTTTTATTGTATTGAGTTATGTTCCCTTTATTCCGACTTTGCTGAGAGTTTTTATTACAAGTAGGTATTGAATTTTGTCAAAGGATTTTCTTGCACCTATTGTTATGATCCTGTGATTTTTAGCCTTCATTCTGTTTATGTGATGTATCACATTAAATGATTTTTAGATTTTGAACCAACCTTGAATTCCTGAGTAATGCTCAGGAATAAATCTTCATCATAGTGTATGATCTTTTTAATGTATTGCTGAATTTGGTTTACAAATTATTTTGTTGAGGATTTTGGCATCTACATTCATCAGGGATATTTGACTATAATTTTCTTTCTGTTTAGTGTCTTTTTCTGGTTTTGGAATCAGGATAATGCTGACCTTGGAAGATGAGCTTGGGAAAATTCCTCCTCTTGAAGTTTTTGGAAAAGTTTGAGAATAGGTGCTACTTCTTCTTTGAATGTTGGGCAAAATTTACCTGTAAAGTCATGTAGTCTGGAACTTTTGTTTGTTGGGAATTTTTTATTACTGTTTTAATTTCATTAGTTATAGTCAGTCAATTAACATTTGATTCAATCTTGGAACATCATGTTTCTAGTTATTTATCCATATTTTCCAGATTTCCAACTTGTTGGCATATTATTGTTCATAAGCCTTTGTATTCCTGTGGTGTTACTTCTCTTTCATTTCTGATTATATTTACTTTTGTTCTCCTTCTCTCTCTCTCTCTCTATTTTTTTTTTCTTGATGAGACTGGTTAAAGGTTTATCAATCTTATTTACCTCTTCAAAAAACCAGCTCTGGTTTCATTTATTTTTTGTATTGTATTTAGACTCTATTTTGTTAATTTTCACTCTGATCTTTATTATTTCCTTTTTTCTGTTCACGTTGAGCTTTGTTTGTTGGTTTTTTTTTATTTAGTTCCTTTAGGTTTAAGTTTAGATTATTTATTTAAGTCTTTTTCATTTTTTTCTTCTTTATTAATCTTTATTATTGAACATATTACATATGTTACAGAATCTAAGTAACAAAATAAACTGATGAAAGGAGTGGATCCAGAGACATGGACCATGGAACAGAGTGCAGAATCTCAGAGGGAAGGTGGGGGAGGATGAGTGAATGGGAGGTAATCAAACAAGGACTTTATATGCATATATGCATGATCCAAGGACACAGACAATGGGGTGATGAGGGCCTGAGGTGGGAGGTGGGGTTGGGCTGGGGGGAGTTAATGGGGGAAAAGAGGGACATATATAATACTTTCAACAATAAAGAATTATTTTTTTAAGAAAAAAAAAGTAGCTATTTTCTGTTATTTTGGAATGGATTAAACATAAAAGAAGTAATAAATTAAGCATGAATTATTTTGTATCTGGAGGGGAAAAAACAATAAGAATGTTAAAAAAACAATTTACTGTTTCAGTGGATTTTGTTTAATCCCCATTTTAAGTCTAGTAATTGATGGTATATTGTATCGTATGATTAAATCCAAATACTTTAAAGCTTTACAATAATAAAATATTTATGTGAAAATGGAAAAAAAAAAGTATTACATATGTCTTTTTTCCCCCATTAACTTTTTCCCCCCATTACCTCTTTTAGCCTGCCCCCACCCCCCATCCAAGGCCTTCATCACCCTATTTTCTGGGTCCATGGGTTATGCATATATGCATACAAGTTCTTTGGTCGATCTCTTCCCACCCACCCACCCTCCCTGCCTTCCCTCTGAGGTTAGAAAGTGTGTCCCATGCTTCTATGTCTCTGGATCTATTTTGTTCACTTGTTTCTTGAGGTAGGCTTATACTGCTATGAATTTGCCTCTTAGGACTGCTTTTGTTGTGTCCCACAGATTTTGTGTTGTGTTTTCATTTTCATTTGTCTCAAGGTATCTTTTGATTTCTTCCTTGATCTCATTTTTAACCCATTCATTGTTTAGTAACATGTTATTTAGCCTCCATGTGTTTGTGTGTTTTACAGTTTTTTTCATGTTATTCCTAGTTTCATTCCATTGTGGTTAGAGAAGAGGATCAATATGATTTCAAACTCCTTAAATTTATTAAGACTTATTTTGTGACCTAGCATGTGATGTATCCTGGAAAAATGTTTCCTATGCCCTTCAAAGAATGTATATTTCAGGGGTGAAATACTCTGAAAATATCAGTTAAGTCCATCTGGTCTAATGTGTTATTTAAGGCCACTGTTTCCTTCTTAATCTTCTGTCTGGAAGATCTATCCATTGATTTCAATGGCATACTAAAGTCCCCTACCATAACTGTGTTACTGTCAATCTCTCCTTTTACGTCCATTAATATTTGCTTTATACAGGGGTAGGCAAAAGTAGGTTTACAGTTGTTTGTATGTGAAAAGACATGCCAATTATGATTATTACAATAGCTTTAACTCAAAAGAATGTCACAAAGCAACTGTAAACCAACTTTTGCCCACTTCTGTATATTTATGTGTTCCTGTACTGTGTTTGTAAATGTTTGCAAGTGTTATATTCTCTTATTGGATTGATCCCTTTTTCATTATGTAATTTACTTTTTTTAAAAAAATATTTTTATTGCTTAAGATATTACATATGTGTCCTTGTCCGCATGTTACCCTCTACCCCCCCCCCCCGCTCATGCCCTCACACACACACCCCCCCCCCCCGTTGTCCGCGTCCATTGGTTAGGCCTATATGCCTGCATGTAAGTCCTTTGGTTGATCTTTCCCCCTTACCCCCACCCTCCCCTACCCTCCCTCCAAAGCCCGACAGTCCAATCAATGCCTCTCCGTCTCTGGATCAGTCCTTGTTCATCAGTTTATGTTGTTCATTATATTCCACAAATGAGTGAGATCATGTGGCATTTATCTGCTCTCCAGTTCCATTTTCTTCTTCCTCTTCTTAAAGAATACCTTTCAGCATTTCATATAATGCTGGTTTGGTGGTGATGAACTCCTTTAGCTTTTTCTTATCCATGAAGCTCTTTCTCTGACCTTCTATTCTGAATGATAGCTTTGCTGGATAAAGTAATCTTGGTTGCAGGTTCATGCTATTCATCACTTTGAATATTTCTTGCCACTCCCTTCTGGCCTGCATGGTTTCTGTTGAGAAATCAGCTGACAGTCGTATGGGTACTCCCTTGTAGGTAACTGACTGTCTTTCTCTTGCTGCTTTTAAGATTCTCTCTTTGTCTTTTGCTCTTGGCATTTTAATTATGATGTGTCTTGGTGTGGTCCTCTTTGGATTCCTTTTGTTTGGGGTTCTCTGCGCTTCCTGGACTTGTAAGTCTATTTCTTTCACCAGGTAGGGGAAGTTTTCTGTCATTATTTCTTCAAAAAGGTTTTCAATATCTTGCCCTCTCTCTCCTTCTGGTACCCTTATAATTCTGATGTTGGTACGGTTGAAGCTGTCCCAGAGGCTCCTTACACTATCTTCATATTTTTGGAATCTCTTTTCTTTTTTCTTTTTCAGTTGGGTATTTTTTGTTTCTTTGTATTTCAAATCTTTGACTTGATTTTTGGGATCCTCTTGTCTGCTGTTGGATCTCCGTATATTATTCTTTATTTCAGTCAGTGTATGCTTAATTTCTAGTTGGTCCTTTTTCATGTCCTCCACGGTCTCACTATACTTATTGAGGGACTCATTAAATTTATCAGCGGTTTCCATAAAATTCTTGAAAAACCTTATAAACGTGGCCTTGAATTCTATATCCAGTCCTTTGCTTTCCTCCATTTCTGCCATTTGTGACCTGTTTCTTTGTCTCCGCATTTTGGCTGCTTCCCTGTGTTGATAGAGTGGCTTTGTGTGCTAGGTGTCCTGTAGGGCCCAGTGGCTCAGCCTCCCCAGTTACCTGAGGTGGACACTCTTGGTGCACCCCCTCGTGGGCTTTGTGCACAGTCTTGTTGTAGCTATGCCTTGGTTGTTGTAGGATCACTGGGAGGAATTGACCTCCAGGGCAATTGGCAGTGAGAATCAGCTGTGTCTGCAGTGGGAGAACTTCTGTGCTGGAGACACCCTTCTGGGGCAAGACTTGCTTCAGTGGGGCTTTGGTGCTCACTGAGACTGCACCCTGAGTGTGTCCCTTATGGATCTGAGGAGTTGTGATCTGGATGGTTCCCCTCTGACCACTGGGTACAGTGGCTCTTGGATCTAAGGAGGTGCTAATTTAGCCTCTGCCTGAGGTTACACAGCAGGAACTACGAAGAGAACTGCAGATTCCCCTTCCTTTTTTTTGGAGTTTGGAAGTGCCCTGATGATGCTCAACTGTGTAGGAATGAAAGCCGCTGTGGGGCCTTGGGCCTTCTCTTGGAAGCTCTGGGTCTATCTGGCTGGGCTGTGGTTAGGTAATTACAGGTTGCAAATGGGCGGGGCATTCATATGCAAAAGCCTCTGCTGCAGCCTGGGCGGGGCGGGGTCTCAAGAAATCAAAGGGCGGAGAAAGAAGCTATGGCGGAGCCTCAGCCCTGCCCTAAGGAGTCGCGAGTCCCAGTGTCCCGGCAATGGCTGCAAGCACCTCTGAGGGAAAGCTGTTCTCAAGCTCGCCCGCTGCCAGACAGTCCAGTATCTCCCCGTATGAGTCCTGGGTCCCCAGAGACTTCCCGGAACCAGATTTCAGAGCCGTCGGGAGCTTGTGTCTCCCTCCGGATTCAAAAAGACAGCCGCGTCCTCAGGTGCCAGACCCTTTCCGCGCGCGAGCCCCCGTACCTCTGCACTCCACCTCCGCAGCTCCTCCCGCTCGCAGTGTGCTTTTCTTTCCTTCTAGTTGTAGAATTTACACTCAGCTAGCCCTCCTGTAGTTCTGAATGATGTCCACCTTGTGTTATTGATGCATTTATTGATTGTTGTGGGAAGCAGCAATTTCCCGGTGTTTATCTATGCTGCCATCTTAGTTTCTCCCGTAATTTACTTTTTTGTCGCTTATTGTAGCTTTTGTTTTAAAGTCTATTTTGTCTGACATAAGTATTGCTACTTTAGCTTTTTTTTCATTTTTATTTGCTTGAAATATCTTTTTCCAATCCTTTACTTGTAATTTGTGTGTGTCTTTTGATCTGAAATGAGTCTCTGATAGACAGCATATATATGAGTTTTGTTTTCCTATCTATTCAGCTACCCCATTTCTTTTGATTAAAGCATTTAATACATTTACAATAAAAATTATTATTGATAGGTAAATATTGCCATTTTATTATCTTTTGTTTATATCTCTTTTTTCCCCCCTTTCTTCTTCTTAAATAAATTCCTTTAACATTTCTTGTAATAGCGAGTTGGTGGTGATGAACTTCTTTAGCTTTTCCTTACCTGGGAAGCTCTTTATTTCTTCTTCAATTTTAAATGATAGCCTTGCTAGATAGAGCAGTCATGGTTGTAGGTCATTGTTTTTCATCATTTTGAATATTTTGTGCCAATTTTTTTCTGGCCTGAAATGTTTCTGTTGAGAAATCAGTTGATAGTCTCAAAGGAACTTCATTGTACATAAGTAATTGCCTTTCTCTTGCTGCTTTTAAGGTTTCTCTTTGTCTTTAACCTTTGCCATTTTAATTATAATTTAAATCCTTAGATCTTTCTCTTCTTATTCTGGTACCCCTATGATGTTGATGTTGTTACACTTGAAGTTGTCCCAGAAGTCTCTTAAAGTGTCCTCATTTTAAAAATTGTTTTCTTTTTTTCTGCTCTGATTGGGTGCTTTCTCGTACCTTGTCTTCCAAATCACTGATGTGATCCTCTACTTTATCCAGTATTTTTGTTGTTTCTATGTGGGTTGTTTTTTTTAATGTTTCCTTTTTTGTTTGTTTGTTTAAGTTCTCACTGAGTTAATTCACTCTTCCCCTAACTTACTTGAGCATCCTTACAAGCTTTGTTCTGAATTTTATATCTGATAGCTTGCTTGCCTCCATTTCATTTAGTTCTTTTTGTGGAGATTACTCCTATTTGTTCATTTTGGGCCTGTTTTTTGTCTCCCTATTTAGGCTAATTCTCTGTATTTGTTTCTATGTATTAGGTAGATCAGCTATGTCTCCCAATCTTGGTAGAGCGGCCTTCTGTAGTAGGTGTCCTGTGGGGCTTAGTGGCACAATCTCCCTGATCACCTGATCTGGGTGCTTCAAGAGTGTCTCTTGTGTAGATATGTGAACTCTCCTGTTGTAATTAAGTCTTGATTGATATTGGACTGTCCATGGGTGGGTTTGACCCTGAGGCTGGCTGACTTTGAAAATTGTCCCTAACTTCAGTGTATGAGCTGCTGTGTGGGGGCTGACCTCATAAAGCAGAATTTGCCCCAGCAATGCTTGCCAAGACCTGCCTGTAAGGGTGCTGCTTGTGGAACTAACCAGGTCATGCTCTGATGTGATCTTAAGCCAGCCACCAGGTATGTTGGTTCTGGGGCTTCTTAGAAGGAATCCCATGCAGGTCAATATCAGATACTGCCTATAACCAGCCCTGGGCTACATGTTAGGAATACAAAGTGATCCACAGCTGGGTCTGGGTGCTCATGAGAGGTGCCAAGCTACATTCTAAAGCTATCTTCCATCAGTATTAAGCCTGTGGCAGGTCAATAAAAGGCCCAAAGCACCCTGAGATACACCTCCACCTACCAGCTGCTTGTAGCCTCAACCACTGCTAGAGCTTCAGGTGGTACATAAGGTGCACAAGGCAGATTCTCAGTGATGTTCACCAGGTTAATACAGATTCATACTCAACATCAATGCTGGGTCTGAGGCCACTCAGCAAAATCTCAGAGTATACCAAGGTCAGCTGCCACCCATCTGGGGCTTGTGGACCTTTGTGGTGGTATGGGATGTCAGGGAGTCATCAGGGTGAAGCTGAAACAGATTAAGATTTGGCCCTGTTGAGGGAAGGCACTGCACAAGAACAGTGAGTAGCACCTGTCAGGCACACAAGACATCTCTCACCCTAAAGCCACACAACTCAGCCTCTCCCCATGTCTCTGGAAACCGCCTCCTCCCCCAAGCTTTCCCAAAACCCTGGAAAGATTTTTAAGAAATACTGCAATGTGAACCTAGGCTGTCTACTGTCAGCAGATCCCACAATCATTTGCAAGCTTGGCAAGGTGGGGCCTCAGAAAGTTGGCAGGGTGTAGCCAGGTAGCTTCCCAGGTTAATGCCATATGGAGGGGAGTGTTTGACATAGAAAATATGGTGATATGGGAGATGGACTCAGCACAGGGACATTGGCAGCTGTCCATCCATTCCTTTCCCCAAAAGCCACACAACTCAATCTCTCCCTATATGACTCTAGTCCCCTCCAAACCACCATCACTCCACTGGAGCACAGCGTGCCTGCAAGTGAAATTTTGTGTGCTGGCCCTTTAAGAGGATGCCTGGGCTTTTAACATACTCTTGTCTCTCCCTGGCATACAGAAATCTTGCTGATTTTCATAAGCAGATGTTATATGGGCTCTTATTCCTGACTCTAGTGTTCTGGGCTGAGAAGCCCAGCATGAGGTTGAGAGCCCACGCTCCTCAGGGGGAAACTTTGCAGCTGAAATATCCCTCTGGATTCTCCACCACCACATGTGGGAGCAGGCCCAGCCCTTTTCTTGTCTCTATCCTTCCTACCAAATCGATGTGGCTTCTTTGGTATATTCTTAGTTATAAGACTCTGTTCAGCTAGTCTTCAGATGATTATGTAGGTTGATTGTCCTATAATTTAGTTGTAATTTTGATGTGGTCCTGGAAAGAGATGAGTGCAACTTCCCCCTACTGTGCCATTTTGGATCTTGTAGGGAGTAACTTTATACCTTATCTTATAGGGTAGGCAGAAGAGGTCTTTCTGAGAGGGTGGTGTTTAAGCTAAAAGCTGAGTGACAAGAAAGTGCCCACTATGAAAAGTTAAAATGAAATGGGGGAAGAGTCATTTGGGAAAGGAAGCATTGCAAGCAGAGATATGCAGGGCAAAGGCCCTAGACAGGGCATGATTCCTGGTAAATCTGAGGTTCCTAAAAGCCAGTGGTGCCTAAGTCACCAGAACACAGTCTAGTTGGTCACAGGCAGAGGTTGTGACAATGTCCTGGACCCAAGTGAAAAATGGCCAGAGCAATGGGAATGGGGCTGTAAAAAGAGTGTGGATCTGAAAAAATTTGGAAGTGAAATCAACAGGTCTTATTGATACTTGGATCAGGAAAGTAAGTGAAACTGAATAGCTCTCATATACCATATATGTAGCAAAGCACTGGCCAAACTTCTACTATTGGCATCTCTATTTTTGTACAAATAACATCTCTACCAATCCTCCAAACGGCCTCTCATGTTAGGTACTATATGCCCACATATTTCCTGAGGATACAAAAATTAAATGAAAATGAATAATTTGACTACTATCATACAGCAAGTATGTAGTGAAAGAGGCATAATATTCAATATATCTGAATCCAAAATCTTTTCTCTATAATAGAAATTTATAAAACAAATTTAGAGATTTAAGTAATTTTAACGTGTTGCCATTATAGAGAACTATGTCCTTCCTATTTCTTTCACGTCTGCCTCTAATTCATGATCACTAGTCAAAAGATTTTTCAGCAATGAAAGTAAATAGTTGAATAATTTATATTTTAAACATATCTAAAATATCATAATTTTAAAGTATCAAAAATAGTCGAAATCAAATTTTTAAAGTGTTTTTTTAATCTTTATTGTTGAGATTATTCCAGATGTCCCTCTTTTTCCCCCCATAGCTCCCCTTCACCTGGTTCCCACCCCACCCCAGGCCCTCACCACCCTATTGTCTGTGCCCATAGGTAATGCATACATGCATATAAGATCTTTCTCTAAGATCTTCCCACACCACCCCACACACACACCCTCTTGCCTCTGAGGTAAAGAGGAAAGCACATTTAGTCTTTCTGTTCTATTTCCATACCCGATTCTATTCCATGCACCAGTTTATTCTGTTCATCAGATTTTTTATTCATTTGATTTTTAGATTCACTTGTTGATAGATATGTATTTGTTGTCATTTTGTTGTTCATAAATTTTTTAACTTTATCTTCTTCTTCCTCTTCTTAAAGAATACCTTTCAGCATTTCATATAATCCTGGTTTGGTGGTGATGAACTCCTTTAGCTTTTTCTTGTCTGTGAAGCTCTTTATCTGACCTTCAATTCTAAATGATAGCTTTGCTGGGTAGAGTATTCTTGGTTGTAGATTCTTGCTATTCATCACTTTGAATATTTCTTGCCACTCCCTTCTGGCCTGCATAGTTTCTGTTGAGAAATCAGCTGACGCTTGTATGGGCACTCCCTTGTAGGTAACTAACTGTTTTTCTCTTATTGCTTTTAAGATTCTCTCTTCGTCTTTTGCCCTTGGCATTTTAATTATGATGTGTCTTGGTGTGGTCCTCTTTGGATTCCTCTTGTTTGGGGTTCTCTGTGCTTCCTAGACTTGTAAGTCTATTTCTTCCACCAGGTAGGGGAAGTTTTCTGTCATTATTTCTTCAAATAGGTTTTCAATATCTTGCTTTCTCTCTTCATCTGGCACCCCCATAATTTGGATGTTGGTATGCTTGAAGTTGTCCCAGAGGCTCCTTTCACTATCTTCATAATTTTTTAATCTTTTTTCTTTTTGCTCTTCCAGTTTGTGTATATTTTGCTTCCTTGTATTTCAAACTTTTGACTTGATTCTTGGGATCCTCTAGTCTACTGTTGAATCCCTGTATATTATTCTTTATTTCAGTCAGTATATGCTTAATTTCTGACTGGTCCTTTTCCATTTTTTTGGCATTCTCACTAAGTTCCTCAGAGATTTCTAGAAGACTCTTGAGTAACCTTATAACTGTGGTTTTCAACTCTATATCCAGTAGTTTGCTTTCTTCCATTTCTTTCATTTGTGACATGTTTCTTTGTCTCCACAATGTGGCTGCTTCCCAGTGTTTGTTTCTATGTATTTGGTAGCTGCTAAGTCTCCTCGAGTTGATAAAGTGGCCCTGTGTAGTAGGTGTCCTATAGGGCCCAGTGGCTCTGCCTCCCCAATCACCTGAGGTGGATGCTCTTGGTGCACCCCTTTGTGAGCTGTGTGCACAGTCTTGTTGTAGTTGAGCCTTGACTGCTATTGGTGTCACTGGGAGGAGTTGACCTCCAGGCCAATTGGCTGTGGGGACCAGCTGCAACTACAGTGGGAGAGCTGCTGTGTAGGAGACACCATTATGGAGTAGGACTTGCTTCAATGGGGCTTTGGTGCTCACTGAATCTTCCCCTGGAGTCTGTCACTTATGGATGTGAAGAGTTATAATCTGGTATGGTCTCACACTGACCACTGAGTACACTGGCTCTTGGAGTTCCAGGGGGTGCAAAGTCAGCCACTGCCTGGGGCCACTCAGCAGGAGCTACAGAGAGATCTCCTCTCCTTTGTATCAGATTTGGAAGTGTCCATGCAAGGCGTGGCTGTAAAGCAAGGCAGGCTGGTGCTGGTGCCGGTCTTGGGCCTTTTATTGATAGCTTTGGGGCTCCCTGACCCAGCTGAAACTTGTTTGACAGGTTTTAGGCTGAGAAAGGACAGGCCATTCATATGCAAGAGCTGCTGCGCACAGCTTTGGTGGGGTTGTAAATTGGGTGGGGTGGGGTCTCAGGGAATCACCAGGCGGAACAAACAGAAATGGCTTCCAGTCAGCCCTGTAACAGGGAGGTCCCAGGACAGGAACAACGACCGCTGCCAGCATCTCTGTCTGGAAGAAAGCCACCCCAGAGTTTCTGCCCTGATGGGAGATAGTTCACTTTCTCCCCATACATGTCTGGGTCCCCCAGAGCCTCGCCCAGCACTGGAGCTCAGCGGAAGTGGGAGTTTGTAAATTCAGTTTGTGGTGCTGGCCTTTTAAGAGGAGCAGCTGGGTCTCCAGCAGCCTGTGTGTCACTCAGTCCCAATCCGCACTGGTTTTTACAATCCGTAGTTCCTATGGCCCATAGGGACTTCTTTACCCAGCTCTGGAACCCTTGGCTAGGAGTCTGATGTGAGGCTGGTACCCCTCGCTCCTCCCGGCAGCCTCTACAGAGGCAATCTCCCTCCCAATTAAAAAAGCAGCACACTCAGGTGCCAGACAACCTGTTCTGTACCTCCACACTTCCTACTAGTCTCAATGTGCTTTCTTCTTTACCTCTCTAGTTGTAGTACTTCCACTCAGCCAGCTTTCCCACTGTTCTGGATGATAGTTGTTCTGTATTTTAGTTGTAATTTTTATGTGGTTGTGGGAGGCAGCAAGTGCAGGCATTACCTATGACGCCATCTTGGTTCCTCTCAAAAATCAAACTTTTATTGAAAATATCTCTATTACAACACCATAAGAATTTATCCACGATGATATATACATTTCCTGAGGATAAATTATTACAAACCATTTAAATCAGACTAAGTAAATGATTATAGATGCGCCTGAGGATATAATGCATGGAGATATACCCTGCAGGATTTTTTACAATTATTAACAAAAACAAAACAAAAAATGGAACAAACCAAATGTCCAACGATATGGTCCTGATTCAATAAATTACGGATGGTTTTTAAAAAGTAATTATCATAAGATGGAGGAATACCTAATAATGTGAAAAGATAGTAACCATATAGTAACTGAATATAGAAGGTTATTTAAAAAATAGCTTCTCTAAATGGTAGTAAATCATCTAACTCTACAACTCAAAGAATTAGAAAGAGAGCAACAAGAAAACCCCAGAGTGAGCAGAAGGAAGGAGATAATAAAGATTAGAGCAGAAATAAATGACATAGAGACCAAAAAAAACAATACAGAAAAATCAATGAAACCAAGAGCTGGTTCTTTGAAAGGATAAACAAGATTGACAAACCTCTAGCCGGGCTCACCAAGAAGCAAAGAAAGAGGACCCAAATAAACAAGATCAGAAATGATAGAGGCGAAATAACAACAGACCCCACAAAAATACAAATGATTGTTAAAAAATACTATGGACAACTCTACTCCAACAAACTAGACATCCTGGAGAAAATGGACAAATTCCTAGAAAAATACAACATTCCAAAACTCAATCAGGAAGAATCTAAAAATCTCAGTAGGCCAATAACTATGGAAGAAATTGAAGCAATCATCAAAAAGCTTCCAGCAAAAAAAAGCCCAGAACCAGACGGCTTCACAGGGGAGTTTTACCAAACATTCAAGGAAGAACTAAAACCTATCCTCCTCAGACTACTACAAAAAATTCAAGAGGAAGGAACACTTCCAAGCTCATTCTATGAAGCCAGCATCACCCTAATACCAAAACCAGGTAAAGACAGCACAATGAAAGAGAATTATAGGCCAATATCCCTCATGAACATAGATGCCAAAATCCTCAACAAAATCTTAGCAAATCGGATCCAGCAGTACATTAGAAAGATCATACACCATGACCAAGTAGGATTTATCCCAGGGATGCAAGGATGGTACAATATCTGCAAATCAATAAACGTGATACATCACATAAACAAATTGAGATATAAAAACCACATAGTCATATCAATTGATGCAGAAAAAGCATTTGACAAAATTCAACACCCATTTTTGATAAAAAATAAAAAAAATAAAAAAAACCTCTCAGCAATGTTGGAGTAGAAGGATCATACCTCAACATTATAAAAGCCATATATGACAAACCCACAACCAACATTATACTCAATGGAAAAAAACTATCACCACTTCCCCTAAGAACAGGAACAAGACAGGGATGCCCACTCTCACCACTCCTGTTCAACATAGTCCTAGAAGTATCAGCCATTGCAATTAGACAAGAAGAGTAATAAAAGGCATCCAAATTGGAAAAGAGGAAGTAAAACTGTCCTTATTTGCAGATGACATGATATTATACATACAAAACCCTACAGACTCCATCAAAAAACTACTAGAGTTAATACATGAATTTGGCAATGTAGCAGGATACAAAATTAACTCCAAGAAATCTGAGGCATTTCTATACACCAATAGTGAACTTTCAGAAAGAGAGATTATAAAAACAATACTGTTTACCATCGCACCAAAAAAATTAAGCTACCTAGGAATAAACTTAACTAAACAGGTAAAAGACCTCTACTCAGAAAACTACAGGATGTTGAAAAAAGAGATAAAGGAAGACATAAACAGATGGAAGAACATACCGTGTTCATGGATTGGTAGAATCAACATCATTAAAATGTCCATACTACCCAAAGCAATCTATAAATTCAACGCACTTCCCATTAAAATACCAACAGCATATTTCACAGATCTAGAATGAACTCTCCAAAAATTCATCTGGAATAAAAAAAGACCCCGAATAGCTGCAGCAATCCTGAGAAAGAAGAAAGTAGGTGGGATCTCAATACCAGATATCAAGCTGTATTACAAAGCCACTGTTCTCAAAACTGCATGGTATTGGCACAAGAACAGACATATAGATCAATGTAATAGAATAGAGAGCCCAGAAATCGGCCCGAACCAATATGCTCAATTAATATTTGACAAAAAAGGCAAGAACATACAATGGAGCCAAGATAGTCTCTTCGATAAATGGTGTTGGGAAAATTGGACAGATATATGCACGAAAATCAAACTAGACCACCAACTTACACCACACACAAGAATAAACTCAAAATGGATAAAGGACTTAAATGTACAACGGGAAACCATCAAAATTTTAGAAGAATCCAAAGGCAACAAAATCTCAGACATATGCCGAAGCAATTTCTTCACTGATACAGCTCCTAGGGCACTGGAAACTAAAGAGAAAATAAACAAATGGGACTACATCAAAATAAAAATCTTTTGCACAGCAAAAGAAGCCATCAACAAAACAACAAGAAAGCCCACTGCGTGGGAAAACGTATTTGCCAACGTCATATCTGATAAGGACCTAATCTCCAAAATTTATAGGGAACTCATACAACTGAACAAAAGGAAGAACAATCCAATCAAAAAATGGGCAAAGGATCTAAATAGACACCTTTCAAAAGAGGACATTCAGAAAGCCAAGAGACATATGAAAACATGCTCAAAGTCACTAGTCAGCCAAGAGATGCAAATCAAAACAACAATGTGGTACCATCTCACACCTGTCAGGATAGCTATCATCAACAAATCAACAAACGACAAGTGCTGGAGAGGATGTGGAGAAAAAGGAACACTTGTGCACTGCTGGTGGGAATGCAGACTGGTGCAACCACTATGGAAGACAGTATGGAGTTTCCTCAAAAAACTAAAAATGGAACTCCCATTTGACCCTGTGATCCCACTTCTAGGAATATATCCCAAGTAAACAGAAACACCAATCAGAAAGGATATGTGCACCCATATGTTCATAGCAGCACAATTCACCATAGCTAAGATCTAGAAACAGCCTAAGTGCCCATCAGTAGATGAATGGATTAGAAAACTGTGGTACATCTACACGATGGAATACTATGCTGCTGTAACAAAGAAGGAACTCTTACCATTTGCAACTGCATGGATGGAACTGGAGAGCATTATGCTAAGTGAAATAAGCCAGTCAATGAAGGAAAAATACCACATGATCTCACTCATTCATGGATAATAAAGACCATTATAAACTTATGAACAATAACAGATACAGAGGCAGAGCTGCCTCAAACTGATTGTCAAACTGCAGCGGGAAGGCCAGGGAGGGTTGGGGGGCAGGAGGGAGGGGGGTAAGAGATCAACCAAAGGACTTGTATGCATCCATATAAGCATAACCAATGGACATAAGACACTGGGGGGTAGGGGAGGCCCGGGGATTGTCAAGCTTGGGCCGGAAAAAAGGACACATATGTAATACTCTTTGTAATACTTTAAGCAATAAAACAAAACAAAAATAGCTTTTCTGTGATTTAATACTAATTGATGCATGCAGGTATGCACAGATGAACGGCTAAGTGGTTAAGAGTCTAGCCAACATTAAATAGTTACATTTGAATAGCTGAATATAGTGCGTTCGTATATGAGTGTATATTTATGTTTATCCAAATTTTATATATGTTATATATGAACTAGAGGCCTAGTGCATGAAATATTTAGCAATAAGTAGATTTATTAATAAGGAAACTTTTATGTATATATTAGTATTTTACTGACATATCTGAAACATTTTGACAAATTATACTTTCTTGACTATATTTGTCCAGAATATTCTTCAGCAAACCAATTTCTTTATCTTCAGTTGCTTCCAATAATAGTCATCTTAACTAATTGTGAAGTGTTTTAATAGTTTTCTGATTTTTAACCAACTATTTTATCGAATGTACTGCAGTTTTCCCTATTTGAAGACAATTTTAAATGTTAACAGCAAAATATTTTACACCTGCATCAGCTGCAATATTATTTCTCCCAATAAGAACTCCAGCACTTACAAAGAGCACATGATGCTCTAAAAGTTATTATCTAAATAGTAACACACACACACACACACACACACACACACACACACACACCTGATTTAAGAAGCTTTATGCCACATCTCATAATTCTAGGTGTGTCTGTGTCCAATTAGTATCATTGGTTCTGTGATGTTAACCATAAAAATCTCAGAAGCTAAGATTTCCTCAGAAACTAGACAGCCCCACCAAATGTAGAATAAGTGTAAGTGAGCAATACACCCCTATTTTATCCTTGTGGCACACAGTCTTCTTTAGAGATTTAATGAATCAAATTTCATGTTTGTGTCTGTGTTCTATAGTAAAACCATATAAATATATATATATATATATATATATATATATATATATATATATATATGAAAAACAGTAGGAGAAAAGTAGAGCACTAACTCTAAACATACAACTTGACATAGGTAAAAAAAAAAAACAACTATATTTAAAATCGTCCCTTCAAGATAATAAACCAATAATATAAACATATTATCAGGCACAGATCAAAAAAATCAATAAGAAATTTATACTATACTAGAGGCCCGGTGCACAAAAATTCATGCACTCAGGGAGTCCCTCAGGCAGGCCTGCCCCCTCTCACAGTCCTGAAGCCCTCAGGGGATGTTCTACTGACAGCTTAGGCCCACTTCCCTAATGTTGTAGATTTAACGAAGATATATATAGGAAAAGAAGATAACAGAGTAAGGAATTATGAGAGAACATAATTGTGCACAACTCAAGGATGCCATTTGCATTAGTACAGTCACAGTATTGCTAATAATCAGTTTTCTGACTTTTGGCAATGAAGTATCTTGACAAAAGGACAGTCTTTTCTAATTCACATAAAAGGCATTGTTTTGTACTAGTAGCAGAACAGAGGTACAATCCATTTCAAACCACCCAATAGCTCAGTGATATGAAAATTGTTCACATTCACAGTTCAGTCACAATTTCAATAACATTTCTAGTTTCTTTGTATGAGTGGAGGAAGTAAACAATATTTCTTCATAAGGCCATTTCTATTGGGATTTAAGCTGAAGGTTTATTTTTGGTGGTGAATTTATTTAATGAGTGATTTTTAGTATTGATTACTTAAGGGAAAATAATAGCATTTTAAAGGTTTTTATGGTTGGTTTGTGTTTTTGTTAATAAGCTGGGAGAAACTGCTGTTTTACTTCTTAATGAAATTACTTAGTCAAACACTGATGTAATAATAGTGGGGGGGAAAAACACAAACTTAGGGGTTTTTTTATTAAACTGGGAGAAAACTGGGCTGATCAGGGGAAGGTGCCGTCCCCATCACCCCATCGCTACTGCTGCCTCTGGCCTCCCTCTGTGGGAAGCAACCAGGCTGATCAGGGGAAGGCGCCGCCCCCATCACCCTGCTGCTGCTGCCACTGCTGGCTGCCATGGCTGTGAGGCCTGAGCCCCGGGCCTCACAGTCGCCGGGGTTCACGGCTGCCTGAGCCACTGTTTCCTGAGCCCCGGGCCTCGCAGCCACTGTGGCTTTTTCCAGATGGACATCCAGATGGATGTCCAGAAGACATTCACTCTAATTAGCATATTACCCTTTTATTAGTATAGATAATTATATCACTAATAGTCAGTGGTTTCTGAAACAAATAGCTGTAACTCTTCTGAGTTTTTAATCTTAGTTGCCATTTGTTTATATTCTAACTAGAGGTCTGGTGCACAGATTCATGCACTGGTGGGGCCCCTCAGCCAAGATGATCGAGCTAAAACTGGCTCTCCAACATCCCCTGAGGGGTCCTGGATTGCAAGAGGGCGGTTCTCAGGTGACACACTCTGGAATCAGGCTCCCTCCTCTCTTCTCCCAATATTATGTCACTTCTCTCTGTGTCTACCTTGCTTCTTTAATCTCACTTAACCCTAAGTTTGGTGGTAACTGATGACTTGTGGGCACTTAGCTGCAAAATGCAATTATTTATCAAATAGGATTTACTTAGCCTGGAATCTAGTCGGCCTAGGACAGGACCCTGCTCAATGTCAGGCTCCCACCCAGGCCCTTCCACCCAGGTGGAATCCTGCGGCAGTGGGAACCTCCTTCTTCCCACCTGAGCTGCTCCTTTGCCTCCTTCCCTCCCTGGAGGTTGCCCGCTGGTGCTACCGCCCAGAAGAAGGGAAGCCACAGCTGGTTTCCCAGCTGAGAATGGTAGCAGGAAAATATGCTGCCTCCCCTAGGAATCAATATTAAGTGGATGGGCTGGCGCAGGCACCAGACGTCAGGGCCACAGCCAGCAGGTCCTGCACAACTCATCATTTAGCTAATCAAGTCAAAAAGTTGCTGCTAAGGGCCAGACCCATGACCTCTGCAATGGGCTAGAGGCCCAGTGGGGACCCAGACCTGAAGTGGGGAGCCAATGGGCTAGAGCAGTGGTCGGCAAACTCATGTCAACAGAGCCAAATATCAACAGTGCAACGACTGAAATTTCTTTTGAGAGCTAAATTTTTTAAACTTAAACTATATAGGTAGTTACATTGTTATTAACTTAATTAGGGTACTCCTAAACTGGCCTTTGCTAAAAACGTCCTCAGTCTGGTTGAAGTACGTTCACTGAGGTTGACCTCTTACAACTCTCCCATCCACACTCATCTTGTATACTTGTTTCCTCTATCTCCTTTCGTTCATCCTCTCTATATGTCCACCCCCCACTTCTTCTAATGCCACTTCTTCAAAATAGACTCACCCAGGCCGAAAACCAATTTCTGCACATGGGCCACAAAGTTTCAATCGCACTGTACATGTGCGCCCGCACGTGGTATTTTGTGGAAGAGCCACACTCAAGGGGCCAAAGAGCCGCATGTGGCTCACGAGCTGTGGCTTGCGAACCACTGGGCTAGAGGCCTGGTGCATGGATTCATGCACTGGTGGTGTCCCTCAGCCTGGCCTGCAGGAATCGAGCCAAAACCAGCTCTCTGACATCCCCCAAGGGGTCCCAGATTGTGAAAGGGTGGTTCTCGGGTGACACCCTGGAATCAGGCTTCCTCCTCTCTGGTTCTGGGCGTGTCACCTGAGAACCACAGCTGCCAAGTCACTGCAGCTCAGCAGCTTCTGCATTGAGAGTCTCCCCCTTGGTGGTTAGTGCACATCATAGCTACTGGTCAGATCATCTGCCCCCTGGTGGTTATTGTGAATTATACCTACCAGTTGCACAGTAGAATGGTCACTTAGGCTTTTATATAGATAGATAGATAGATAGATAGATAGATAGATAGATAGATAGATAGATAGTTCAATAAAATGAAGCATTCCTTGCCCTGCTTTCTGTAAATTATATGGACATGCCAAAGGGACAACATTGGTATTTTGTCTGGCATTATTTTTTCCAAATAGAACCATAAAGGGGTAGGATAGAGAGAAAAGAATGAAATGCTTAGTTAGTCCCTATGGACATTGAACTAATTTCTATACTACACTACGGAAACATCAAAATTTTAGAAGATAAATATTTTGACTGGAATGAACAAGAAAACAGCAAAAATGTAATCTCTACTTGTGTCAATCTCAAAGTTATAATTAACTAGATTCTACAGGTTTCACAAAAGAGTAATTACCAACTAACTTCAGATTATGTTCAAATTATTTGAGAAAAATGATACCATAACATTTTGCATGGTATTTACAGCTAAAACTCTGAAACTACACAAGCAGGAATTATGCTGCCTGACACTTTGGGCAACATAATGACTAGGCTGAATACTGTATTCTTTTTTTTTTTATTAAATCTTTATTGTTCAAATTATTACAGTTGTTCCTATTTTTTCCCCCCATAGCTCCCCTCAACCAGGTTCCCACCCCACCCTCCACCCTCACCCCCCCCCCACTGTCCTCATCCATAGGTGCATGATTTTTGTCCAGTCTCTTCCCGCATCCCCCACACCGCTTCCCCCCCACCAAGAATAGCCAGTCCACTCCCTTTCTATGCCCCTGATTCTATTATAATCACCAGTTCATTCTGTTCATCAGATTATTTATTCACTTGATTTTTAGATTCACTTGTTGATAGATGTGTATTTGTTGTTCATAATTTTTATCTTTACCTTTTTGTTCTTCTTCCTCTTCTTAAAGGATACCTTTCAGCATTTCATATAATACTGGTTTGGTTTCTTACTGTCGAGTAGTATTTCATTATATAGGTATACCACAATTTGCTTATCAGTTTACTTGTGACTCCCTCCCGATTCAAAAAGACAGCCGTGTCCTCAGTTGCCAGTCCTTGCTGCATGCACCTCCGTATCTCTGCACTTCCACACCTCCTCTGAGTCTCAGTGTGCTTTTCTCTTTACTTCTAGTTGTAGAATTTCCACTCAGCCATCCTTCTTATGGTTCTGGATGATGTCTGTTTTGTCTTTTAGTTGTATTTTTGAATTTGTTGTGGGAGGCAGCAATTTCCGGTGTTTACCTATGCCGCCATCTTGGTCCTTGAATACTGTATTCTTAAGAGGAAAAAGTCCCAGAGAAGTTTACTCTTACTTGAATCCAGTTTACAAACTTTGAATCACCCCAACCATGTGATTGCAGGGAAATAAGGAAAGGATAAAAGTCTCTGCACAAACACTTATATCCACAGTTACTCAAATGATTAAAACTGAAGTTCATGCATGAGTATCATACTAAGTAGATGGGCTAAGTTTAAATTTAAATTTTATTCTTGTGTGTGTGTGTGTGTTCGCAGCTTAATTTGCAATAGCCAAAAAGTGGAAACAACCCAAATACCCATCAAAGAGTAAACTGATAGGCAGACGCCACCGCCCCAAAGCCGCCTGTGACCAACCATGGTGAATCCCACCGTGTTCTTCAACATAGCATCGACAGCGAGCCCTTGGGTGGCGTCTCCTTCGAGCTGTTTGCAGACAAAGTTCCAAAGACAGCAGAAAACTTCCATGCTCTGAGCACTGGGGAGAAAGGATTTGGTTATAAAGGTTCCTGCTTTCACAGAATTATTCCGGGATTTATGTGCCAGAGTGGTGACTTCACATGCCATAATGGCACAGGCGGCAAGTCCATGAGGATAAATTTGAGGATGAGAACTTCGTCCTGAAACATACAGGTCCTGGCATCTTGCCCATGGCAAATGCTGACCCGAACACAAATGGCTCCCAGTTTTTCATCCGCGCTGCCAAGACTGAGTGGTTAGATGGCAAGCATGTGGTCTTCAGCCAGGTGAAAGAAGGCATGGATATTGTGACAACCATGGAGCCGTTGGGTCCAGGAATGGCAAGACCAGCAAGAAGATCACCATTGCTGACTGTGAACAACTCTAATAAATTTGACTTGTGTTTTATCTTAACCGCCAGACCATTCCTTCTGTAGCTTAGGAGAGCACCCCTTCACCCTGATTTGCTTGGAATGTTCTATAATCTTTGTGCTCTTGCCAGTTTATTGGGTTCCATAATTTCCCTACTCCTTCCCAATCTAGCTGGATTGCAGCGTTAAGTTTATGATTATGGAATAAAAACTAAACAGTTGTCTGTAAAAAAAAAAAAGTAAACTGATAAGCAAATTGTGGTATACCTATATAATGAAATACTACTCGACAGTAAGAAAGAACAAACTATTGATACACAAAACAATGTGGATGAATCCCAAAACAGCTGTGATGGGTAAAAAAAAGTTAGACAAAAAGAGTTATGTACTGTATGATTTCATATACAAAATGAAATTCTGGAAAATGCAAACTAAGAAGAAAGAGATCAATTGTTGCCTGTGAGGGGTGGGGTGGGAGAGAGGAGAGGATGATAAAGGTGTATGAGGAAACTTCAGGAATAATAGGTATTTTCATGATCCTGATAGTGGTGGTTTTATAGTTGTATGCCTATGTTAAAACATTAAATTGCATACTCTAAATATGTTCAGTTCAGCACAGGTCAACTCTGCCTCAATAAATCTGGTTTTTTAAATCATTTTTTTCAATTACCATAGACATACAATATTACATTAATTTCAGGTGTACACCCCAGTGATTAGTTATAAAACTTATTAAGTGATCATCCAAAAAAATCTCATACCCGCCTAACACCATGCATAGTTATTAGAATATTATTAACTGTATTCCCTATGCTGTACTTTACACCCCCATGACTACACTATAATTACTAATTTGTACTTCTAAATCCCTTCATCTTTTCCACCTAGCCTCTAACTTCCTCCCATCTGGCAACAGTAAACATGTTCTTTGTATCTATGAGTATTCTCTTGTTCTGCTTGTTCATTTATTTTGATTTTTAGATTCAATTGTTGATAGGTATGTATTTATTGTCATTTTACTGTTCATAATTATTTTCTTCTCCCTCTCCCTCTCCCTCTCCCTCTCCCTCTCCCTCTCCCTCTCCCTCTCCCTCTCCCTCTCCCTCTCCTCTCCCCCTCCTCCTCCTCCTCCTCCTCCTCCTCCTCCTCCTCCTCCTCCTCCTCCTCCTTCTCCTTCTTCTTCTTCTTCTTCTTCTTCTTCTTCTTCTTCTTCTTCTTCTTCTTCTTCTTGAATGTCCTTAAACATTTCATGTAATACTGGTTTGGTGGTGATGAACTCCTTTAGTTTTCTTTGGGAAGTTCTTTATCTGACCTTCAATTCTAAATGACAGTTTTGCTGGATAGAATAATCTTGGTTGTGGGTTCATACTTTTCATATTTCAATTTTCACTTTGAATATTTCTTGTCACTCCCTTCTAGCCTACAAAGTTTCTGTTGAGAAATCAACTGACAGTTGTATGGGCATTATTTATTAGGTAACTAACTGCTTTTCTCTTGCTGCTTTTAAGATTCTCTCTTTGGCCCTAGCCAGTTTGGCTTAGTGAATAGAGCACCGGCTTGCTGACTGGAGAGTACCAGGTTTTATTGCAGTCAAGGGCACATGCCCAGGTTGTGGGCTTGGTCCACAGTTGGGGGAGTGCAGGAGGCAGCCAATCGATGATTCTCTGTCATTATTGATGTTTCTATCTCTCTCTATCCCTCTCCCTCCCTCTCTAAAATCAACAAAAACATTTTTTTAAGAAGATTCTCTGTCTTTAACCTTTGGGGTTTTAATTATGATGTGTCTTGGTGTGGGCCTCTTTGGGTTCATCTTATTTGGGACTCTCTGTGCTTCCTGGACTTGAATGTCTATTTCTTTCACTGAGTAAGGGAAATTTTCTGTCTTTATTTTTTCAATTAGGTTTTCAATTTCTTGCTCCCTCTCTTCTCCTTCTTGCACCTCCATGATATGAGTGTTGGTACACTTGAAGTTGTCCCAGAGGCTTCTTACACTATTGTCATATATTTTTATTCTTTTTCCTTTTTGCTATTCTGATTGGGTGGTTTTTGCTTCCTTATATTCCAAATTCTTGATTTGATTCTCAGCATCCTCTACTCTACTGTTGATTCCTTATAAATTATTCTTTATTTCAGTTAGTGTATCTTTCATTTCTGACTGGTCCTTTTTTATGCTTTTGATGTTCTCACTAAGTTCCTTGAAGTTCTCAGTAAGTTCCCTGAGCATCCTTATAATCATTGTTTTGAACTCTGTACCTGATAGTTTTCTTGCTTCCATTTCATTTATTTTTCTGGAGATTTCTCATGTTCTTTCATTTGTGACATGTTTCTTTGTCTTCATATTTTGTTTATTTCTACATATATGGTAGATATGCTATGTCTCTTGGAATTGGTAGAGTGGCCTTATATAGTAGGTGTCTGTTAGAGTTCAGTGGCTCAGCCCCCGGTCACCTGAGCTGAGCACTCCAGATGCACCCATTTGAGCTGTGTGCACTGTCCTACTGTAATTGAGCCTTGATTGATGTTGGCTTCACTGGGGGGGATTGACTCCCAAGCCAATCAATTGTGAGAATTGGCTGCAACTACAGCAAAAGAGCTGCTGTGCAGGAGCCAACCTTATGGGAGCAGGACTTGCTTCAGTGGGGCTTTGGCTGCTCACCAAGTCTGCCCCTTGAGTATGTCACTCATGGAGGTGGTAGAGTTGTAATCCAGCATGGTTAAAGCTGACCACCAGGTGCACTGGCACTGGGGCCTCCCAGGAGGTGCAAAGTCAGCCACTACCTGTGCTCTGCCTGGGGCCCCTGAGCATGAGCTACAAAGCAATCTGCAGATGGCTGCTACTAGTCTTTGACTTGGAGGATCCTAAGAGTGGCAAACCAACATGGACTGACACTAGTGCCAGGCCTGGGATCACTTATTGTGAGGTACAGGGCATGCTGAGGCCAGCTACTGCTTGTTTGAGAGATTTTAGGAATGAGGCAAGAGAGGCAAGTTGTATGGAAAAGCCACTGGAAATGGCTTGGATGAGCCTGCAAGTAGGGAGGGGTGGGGTCTCAGGTAATCAGCAGGGTGGGGTGAAAAGTGAACCAGGTTGATGGAGATTCAGATAACAGTGCCTGCCTCTTGGCTCTGTGGCAGGAGGTCTCAACAAAGGAACATCGGACTCTGACAGCACTTCTGTCTGGGAGAAAGCTACCCCTCCAGCTCTTTCCCTGATTCCAGACAAGTTAGTTCCTCCTTAAATGTCCCTGATTCCTTTCAAGCTACTGCCCGAGGGTTAGAGCTCAGAGGAAGTGAGTCTGAGTAAATCTGTAGACATTCCCTTTAAGAGGGACTCCAGAAGCCTTCTGTCTTCCTCAACCTCAATCCCCACTGGGTTTTACAGCCCAAAGTTAAGGGGACTTCTCTTCCTGGCACTGGAATCCTGGGCTTAGGGGCCTGGAATAGAACCCCTCCGTCCTCAGGGAAACCTCCACAGACAAGATACCACTCCTAATTTTAAATCGCCACACACAGGTATGGGATCAGCCAATTCTTAGATTCTGCCACATCTCCACTCCTCCTACCAGTCTCCATATGCTTCTTCTTTAATTCCCTATGTGTAGGACTTACTTTCAACTAGATATCAGGTGGTTGTGAATGATGGTTGTTCTGTAGTTTAGTTGTAATTTTGATGAGGTCACAAGTACCATGTGTACCTATGCCACCATCTTGGCTATACTAAATTTTATTCATTTTTAAATAAACAATCCATAAGTGCATTAATTTTGTGAAAAATACAAATGATCCCTGAAAAATGAAAGTTTCAATGACTATCACTCAATCTCACCCCTCCACAGAGGTAACTGCTATAATCAACCTAGTATGTACTCTTGGGAACAATTTGTTACACATATGCATGACTGCTGTATATGTACCTTCTGGAATTTCATTTTTGTATGTATGTTGGGAGGTATAAAATGTGAATGGTTGAGAAACTGGCTTTTTAAAAAAAAAGATGTCTTTTAAGGTTTGTTTACATGAATCTATCACATTTTCTTTAACTGCTTTATAGTGCATCTCAGTAGTTTTCAATTTTTTGCTATTGAAGAGACATGGAGATAAACATCTTTGTACACATCTAACATACACTATGCACTATGTGCAAGGGTCCTCTACCTCAGACACCAGAAAGAATGTGAAGTTAATCCTTGAACAACACTGTTTTGCACTGTGTAGTTCTACTAACATGTGGATTTTTGTCAATAAAAATATTAGAAAAAAGTTTGGAGATTTGCAACAATTTGAAAAAACAGATGAACCACATAACCAGAAATGTCAAAAGAAATTAAGAAAAAAGTTAGGTACTTCATGAATGTATAAAATATATGTTGATACTAGTCTATATTTTATCAGTTACTACCATAAAATACTAGTATACACAAATCAATTATAAAAAGTTAAAATTTATCAAAACATGCACACAAACACAGATCACAAATGGCATCATTTGCAATTGAGAGAAACAAACAAATGTAAAGGTGGTATTAAATCATAGCTTCATGAAATTAACTGCAGTGCATACTCTACTACTATCATTTCATAGCCACCTGTTGCTATTGCAGTGAGCTCATGTTTCGTGCATGCACTTAAAACACCATGTGACACTAATCATTTTCTCATGGGCAGTTTGCCTTTCCAGTAAATTGCATATCACAGTAATCTCTTGCAGCTCTCACATATTTTTCATTGTATTTAGCGCAATATCATAAACCTTGAATAACACCAGGGGACCCATACAAAGTGCCACTAGTGATGCTGAAAGTGCTCCCAAGAAGCAGAGAAAAGTCATGACATTACAAGAAAAATTTAAATTGCTTAATATGTACCATAGATTAAGATCTGCAGCTGTAGTCTCCTGACATCCAAAGATAAATGAATCCAGCTTAAGGACCACTAAAAAAAAAAAAAGAAAATTCATGAAACCTTCGCTGCAGCTATATCAGCAGGCTCAAAAATCTTGCACTTTTCTTTCAAATACCTTTCCATTTTGTATTAAAAACACAGCTTTTTATGTGGGTACAGGATTGCTATTAGAAAGGCATACCCAGAAAATCTATGATTCAAGAAAATGTGGTCATTATATGACAACTAAAAGTAAAATAAAAGTGAAGGGCCTAATGATCTCACTCATTTATGGATAATAAAGAAAATTATAAACTGATGAAAAAAAATAGATACAGAGGCAGAGCAGCACTGAACAGACTGTGAAACTACAGCAGGAAGCCCGGAGAGGGTTGGTGGGGGGAGGGGAGGGGGGTAAGAGATCAACCAAAGGACTTGTATGCATGCATATAAGCATAACCAATGGACACAAGACACTGGGGAGTAGGGGAGGCCGGGGGAATGTCAAGGGGGGGAAAAAAGAGACATATGTAATACTCTTTGTAATGCTTTAAGCAATAAGACAAAATTTAAAAAAAAAAATGAGCAAAGGACCTAAATAGACACTTCTCCAAAGAGGACATACAGAAGGCCAAGAGACATATGAAAAAATGCTCAAAGTCACTGATCATCAGAGAGATGCAAATTTAAACAACAATGAGGTATCACCTCACACCTATCAGAATGGCTACCATCAACAAATGACAAGTGCTGCTGGTGGGGATGTGGAGAAAAGGGAACCCTAGTACACTGCTGGTAGGAATGCAGACTGGGGCAGCCATTATGGAAAACACTATGGAGTTTCCTCAAAAAACTAAATATGGGACTGCCATTTGACCCAGTGATCTCACTTCTAGGAATATACCCTAAGAAACCAGAAACACCAATCAGAAAGAATGTATGCACCCCTATCTATGTTCATAGAAGCACAATTTACAATAGCTAAGATCTGGAAACAGCTCAAGTGCCCATCACTAGATAAGTGGATAAAAAGCTGTGGTACATTTACACCATGGAATACAATGCAGCAGTAAAAAAAGAAGAATCTCTTACTCTTTGAGACAGCATGGAGGGACCTGGAAAGTATAATGCTAAGTGAAATAAGTCGGTCAGAGAAAGACAAGTATCACATGATCTCACTCATAAGTGGAATCTAAGTAACAAAATAAACTAATGAACGGAGTGGATCCAGAGGCATGGAACAGAGTGTGGAACCTCAGAGGGGAGGTGGGGGAGGGTAGGTGGGTGGGAGGAAATCAACCAAAGACCTTGTATGCATATATGCATAACCCATGGACACAGACAATAGGGTACTAAAGGCCTGGGATGGTGGGGAGGGGCGGGCTGGAGAGGGTAAATGGGAGAAAAAGGGAACATATGTAATATTTCAACAATAAAGAATTTTAAAAATAAAAAAAATAAAATAAAAAAAGTGAAGGACCTAAAGCTGGAGGATTTGTTGTTGTTGTTGTTGTTGTTAATCCTCACCCAATGATGTTTTTTCCATTGATTTTTTTTTTTTTTTTTTTAGAGAGTCAAAGGAAGGTGCAGAAACAGAGAAAGAGAAACTTCGGGAAAAAAACCAAGATGGCAGCATAGGTAAACACCGGAGTTTGCTGCCTCGAACAACCACTTCAAAAATATAACTAAAAGACAGAACAGACATCATCCAGAACCACAGGAAGGCTGGCTGAGTGGAACTTCTACAACTAGGAGGAAAGAGAAAAACTTACCGAGACTCAGAGGAGGCGCAGTGCTGAAGTAAAATACTAAGGTGTGGAGTGCATGCGGAGCGGGCTGGCAGCTGAGGACGCGGTTGTCGTTTTCAATCGGGAGGGAAGCTCAGGCTCTGAGCTCCAGTTCCAGGTGAGTCACTAGGGACCCAGACTCATACGGGAGAAGCGGGACTGTCTGGCATCGCATCAGAACCCTAGGGCAGCTTTCTCTCCGTGGGGCTAGCAGCAATTACTGGAACACTGAGAAGCAGAGCCTCTGAGGGCAAGACTAAGAGCAGCCATAATTGCTAACCCCGCCCTGTTGATCCCGTGGGACCCGCCCCACCCTAGCCCTGCAGGGAGACTTTGCTGGATAGCCTCAGGCAAAGGCTAGATTAGCACCTCCCTAGAGATCCAGGAGCCAGGAAGTCCAGAGGTCAGAGTGGGACCATCCAGATTGAAGCTCCGTGGAACCATAAAAGACACACTCAGGGGGCAGACTCAGTGAGCACCAAAGCCCCATCGAAGCAAGTTAGCCCCAGAGGGGTGTCTCCAGCACAGAAGTTCTCCCACTGCAGACACAGCTGATTCTCACAACCAATTGGCCTGGAGGTCAATTCCTCACAGTGATAACTACAACAATCAAGGCTTAACTACAACAAGACTGTGCACAAAGCCCACAAGGGGGTGCACCAAGAGTGTCTACCTCAGGTAATTGGGACACTTAGCACAGAAAGGCACTCTATGGACACAGCGAAGCATAAAAAATGCCGAGACAAAGAAACAGGACACAAACAACAGAATTGGAGGAAAGCAAACTGTTGGATATAGAGTTCAAAACCACACTTTTAAGGTCTTTAAAGAACTGTCTAGAAGCCGCCGATAAATTTAATAAGGCCCTCAAAAAGACTGGTAAGTCCGCCGATAAATGTAGTGAGATCCTCAAGAAATTTAATGAGACCCTAGATGTTGTGATAAAGAACCAACTAGAAATTAAGCATACACTGACTGAAATAAAGAATATTATACAGACTCCCAACAGCAGACCAGAGGGTCCCAAGAATCAAGTCAAAGATTTGAAATACGAAGAAGCAAAAAACACCCAACCAGAAAATCAAAATGAAAAAAGAATCCAAAACTATGAAGATAGTGTAAGGAGCCTCTGGGACAGCTTCAAGCTTACCAACATCTGAATTATAGGGGTGCCAGAAGAAGAGAGAGAGCAAGATATTGAAAACCTATTTGAAGAAATAATGACAGAAAACTTCCCCCACCTGGTGAAAGAAATAGACTTACAAGTCTAGGAAGCGCAGAGAACCCCAAACAAAAGGAATCCAAAGAGGACCACACCAAGACACATCATAATTAAAATACCAAGAGCAAAAGACAAAGAGAGAATCCTAAAAGCAGCAAGAGAAAGAAAATCAGTTACCTACAAGGGAGTACCCATACAACTGTCAGCTGATTTCTCAACAGAAACTATGAAGGCCAGAAGGGAGTGGCAAGAAATATTCAAAGTGATGAATGCCAAGAACCTACAACCAAGATTACTTTATCCAGCAAAGCTATCATTCAGAAGTGAAGGTCAGTTAAAGAGCTTCACAGATAAGAAAAAGCTAAAGGAGTTCATCACCACCAAACCAGTATTATATGAAATGCTGAAAGGTATCCTTTAAGAAGAGGAAGAAGAACAAAAAGGTAAAGATACAAATTATGAACAACAAATACACATCTATCAACAAGTGAATCTAAAAATCAAGTGAATAAATAATCTGATGAACAGAATGAACTGGTGATTATAATAGAATCAGGGGCATAGAAAGGGAATGGACTGACTATTCTTGGGGGGGAAGGAGTGTGGGGGTGAGGGAAGAGATTGGACAATAATCGTGCACCTATGGATGAGCACAGTGGGTGGGGAGTGAGGGCAGAGGGTGGGGTGGGAACTGGGTGGAGGGGATTTATGGTGGGAAAAAAGTAATAATGTAATAATCTGAACAAGAAAGATTTAATTGAAAAAAAGAGAAACTTTAATGTAAGAGAGATATATCAATTAGTTGCCTTCCATACGTGCCCTTGACTGGAACCTGGGGCCTGTCTGTCCACAGGCTGATGCTCTAGCCACTGAGCCAAACCTGCTAGGGCTAAAACTGGAGGATTTAATGCTAGCAAAGGGAGGTTTGATAATTGTAGAAAGAGATTTGGCTTTTTAAAAATGCTAAAAAACAAACAAAAAACAGGATAAGCAGCTTCTGCAACCAAGAGGCTGCAGACAAGTTTACAGGCCCCATTAAGAAAATCATGGAGGAGAAAAATTATCTGTCTGAATAGGCTTTTTTAATGCAGACAGAAATGTCCTATTTTGGGCGGGGGGGGGGGGGGGGAGGGGAATGCCACAAAACATTTATTGCTAAGGAAGAGAAGCTAGCACCAGGATTTAAGGCAGGAAGGGACAAGCTAACTCTACTGCTTCGTGCAAGTGCAGTTGGGTTTGTAATCAGGACTGTCTTATCTATAAAGCTGCTAGCCCCCAAGTCTTAAAGCAGCAATTCTCAACCTGTGGGTCAAGACCCCTTTGGGGGTAGAATGACCCTTTCACAGGGGTCGCCTAAGACCATCGGAAAACACATATATAATTACATATTGTTTTTGTAATTAACCACTATGCTTTAATTATGTTCAATTGTAACAATGAAATTGGGGTCACCACAATATGAAGAACTGTATTAAAGGGTCGTGGCATTTGGAAGGTTGAGAACACTGTCTTAAAGGAAAAAGATAAAGAGCAGCCATCAGTCCTCTGGTTGTACAATAAAAAGGCCTCCACAACAATAATCCCTTCTCTGGATTGGGTTCAGGATGTTCCTTGCCAATCGGGAACTACCTTTGAAAGTTATTTTGAAAAAAAAAAAAAGTTATTTTGATATTGAACAATACCCCTGGTCACCCAGATCCCCATAAGTTCAACACCAAAGGTGTCAAAGCATTCTACGTGCCCCCAAGCACATTGTCTCTAGTAATTCAGCCTCTAGATGAGGGGGTCATAAGATCTTTAAGGCTCATTACACATGGTATTCTATTGTCAACTCTGTGGAAGAGAACCCCAATAGAAAGGAAATTATAAAAGTCTGGAAGGATTCCACCATCATTGTTATAAAAAGACCTGTACTCAGAAAAATACAGGACACTGAAAAAAGAGATAGAGGAAGACATAAACAGATGGAAGAACATACCGTGTTCATGGATTGGTAGAATCAACATCATTAAAATGTCCACACTACCAAAAGCAATCTATAGATTCAATGCATGCCCCATTAAAATACCAATGGCATATTTCACAGATCTAGAACGTACTCACCAAAAATTCATCTGGAATAATAATTAAAAAAAAGACCCCGAATAGCTGCAGCATCCTGAGAAAGAACAAAGTAGGAGGGATCGCAATACCAGATATCAAGCTGTGTTACAAAGCCACTGTTCCCAAAACTGCCTGATACTGGCACAAGAACAGACATAGATCAATGGAATAAAATAGAAACCCCAGAAATTGACCCAAACCACTATGCTCAATTAATATTTGACAAAGGAGGCAAGAACATACAATGGATTCAAGATAGTCTCTTCAAAAAATGGTGTTGGGAAAATTGGACAGATACATGCAAAAAAAATCAAACTAGACCACCAACTTACACCATACACAAAAATAAACTCAAAATGGAAAAAGGACTTAAACATAAGATGGGAAACCATAAAAATATTAGAGGAATCCACAGGCAGCAAAATCTCAGACATATGCTGAAGCAATATCTTCAGGGATACAGCTCCTAGGGCAATGGAAACTAAAGAGAAAATAAACAACTGAGACTACATCAAAATAAAAAGCTTCTGCACAGCAAAAGAAACCATCAAAAAAAACAACAAGAAGACCCACTGCATGGGAGAACGTATTTGCCAATGTTATCACAGATAAGGGTTTAATCTCCAACATTTACAGGGAACTCATACAACTTAACAAAAGGAAGATAAACAATCCTATCAAAAAATGGGCAATGAACCTAAATAGATACTTTTCGAAAGAGGACATAAGGAAGGCCAAGAGACATATGAAAACATGTTCAAAGTCACTGAGAGACGCAAATCAAAATGACAGTGAGGTACCATCTCACACCTGTCAGAATGGCTATTATCAACAAATCAATGAATGACAAGTGCTGGCGAGGATGCAGAGAAAAAGGAACCCTCGTGCACTGCTGGTGGGAATGCAGACTGGTGCAGCCACTGTGGAGAACAGTATGAAGTTTCCTCAAAAACTAAAAATGGAACTCCCATTTGACCTAGTGATCCCACTTCTAGGAATATATCCCAAGAAATGAGAAACACCACTCAGAAAGGATATATGCACTCCTATGTTCATAGCAGCACAATTTACTATAGCTAAGATTTGGAAACAGCCTAAATGCCCATTAGCAGATGAGCAGATTAAAAAACTGTGGCACATCTACACAATGGAATACTATGCTGCTGTAAAAAAATAAGGAATTCTTCCATTTGCAACAGCATGGATAGACCTGGAGAGATTATGCTAAGTGAAATAAGCCATTCAAAGAAAGATAAATATCACATGATCTCACTCATTTGTAGAATATAATGAACAACATAAACTGATGAACAAAAACAGATCCAGAGACAGAGAAACAAACCTCAGAGGGAAGGCATAAGGGGAAAGGGGTAAGAGATCAACCAAAGGACTTGTATGCATGTATATAAGCATAGCCAGTGGACACAGACACCAGGAAGAGAGGGCGTGAGTGGGGGGTGGTGGGTGGGAGGGCAATGGGGGGATAAGGACACATATGTAATACCTTAATCAATAAAGAAAAATTTTTTCAAAAAGCAATGAAGACCATTAAGCCTAAAACAATAAATTCCTACTGGAGAAAACTGTGTCCAGATGTTGTACAAGATTTCACAGGATTTATGACACAGCTGATCAAAAAAATCATTAAAAATACAGTATGCCTCTCTTTATCATAATTAGAGAAATTGTGTATCAGCCTATCATCATAGGTAAATGGTTTTTTAATGTAACAATGTTTCTAATACTATATTATTAATATGATTGTAATACTATATGCCATAGCATTTCATAATGATTCCTTCATTAGTGTATAGGCTAGCCTACAATGAAGCAATCATATTGATTACACTGGGCTACCATAAACAATCACGCTGTTGCTTCTTCATTACCAAGGCACGAATCATACCTGTAAATAAATATGAATTTCTTTTTCACATTATCATTTTATTTTCTGTGCTAGTGTTAGTAATATGTATAACACAGTGTTTTGTATCATATTGGACAAGGTTGCTGTGGTACCAAATAATTTCTGTTAAACAGATGATGTAAACTTAAATATTGATAAATACAGTACAGTATTATAAATGTATTTTCTCTTCCTCATGATTTTTAATCACATTTTCTTTTCTCTAGCTTATTGTAAAAATACAGTATGTAATACATATAACATATAAATATGTGTTAATCAACTGTTTCTGTTATCAGTAAGGCTTCCAGTCAACCATAGGTCATTAGTAGGAAAGTTTTTGGGGAAACAAAATTTATATGTGAATTTTGAACTGACCCAATGGTTGGCACTCCTAACTCCACGTTGTTCAAGGGTCAACTGTATATATTTTATTCTATGGTAGATTAAAACAATGGACAAAATGTCATCTCCACCCTTATCTGTACACTTTTTTGCAACATGACTTTTATATCCTCCCATCATATGACTTGCTTTAGCTCACAAGACACTAAAAAACATAACACAAGGCCTAGTCAGTTTGGCTCAGTGGATAGAGCATCAGCCTGCAGACTGAATGGTCCTGGGTTAGATTCCGGTCAAGGGCACATGCCTGGGTTGCAGGCTTGATCCCCAGCAGGGGGCGTGCAGGAGGCAGTGGATCATTATTGATGTTTCTATCTCTCATTATTGATGTTTTTATCTCTCTCCCTCTCCTTTCCTCTCTGAAATAAAAAAAAAATAAAGTAAAAGTAAAAAACATAGCACAAGCATGTCACAAGGCTTGAAAAATGCTTGTGCAGTGAGCTTACCCCCTCTTGCTGCTTTTTGGAAGGCTGAAATCATTGTGTGAAGAACCCTGGGCTAGCTCACATGAAGCAGAAGCAAGATGTTCCAGCTGAGACCCACTCACATCAATCAGCCCATCATCCTCAGACTAGTGAATGAAGCCATCTAAGACCAGAAGACCTGCACAGCCAACTCACAAAGTGTGAAAAATAATACGGAGTATATGTTTATTGCTTCTAAACTACTAAATTTTGGAATGGTCTTTTACACACCAAAAACTAACTGACTGAAAAAGATAGAATGAAATTGGCAATATGATTTTATACTCCCATCAGCTGGCTATGAGAGTTTTCATTTTTCTTGACATCACATCATAGAAAAAATAATGAGGTAATTTTCTTTTACATGAAAAGAAAAAGGAATACAATAAGCATACAAAAAAGATATTCTCTCTTATTTCTACATAATAATTAACTACTCTGTCATTCCCAGACCACTTATTCTAATCTAACCTCTCTGAAAATACAACTTCTGATACCTCAGATATTTATCTGCCATAGGGTAGCAGACCTGGAGGGGAGACCTCCTTGCCTGTAGTCATTTATCGAACCCTGAAGACGACACAGAAATCACATTCTTTTCAACCACACATGGAACATTTACAAAAATTGACAGTGGACTGAGCCCCAAAACTTGTCTTAAAAAAAACTACAGTATACAGAATATGTCCTTTGACCAAAATGTGATAAAAATTGGAATTAAAATACACTTTTGAGTAATTATTGGTTCAAAAATAAATTATAATAAAAACTAAAAAGATTTAATAAAATCAAAGCAAATTCCTTGAAAGACTAAAAAAAATTGGACAAACTTCTGGTGAAACTATTTAAATAAAAACATGTAAATTATACAAATTAGGAATAATGGAGAAACAAAACCACACATTCAACAGAGTTTTTACAGACCTTTTGACAAAGTAGTCCTGAAATTCTTAGAGGGAAATGGATATGAATAACCAGAATAATTTTGAAAAGGAAGATTAAGGTGTCCTCATCTACTAGAAACTAAGATGTATAAAACCATAGTAGTTGAAATTCATGTTATTACCTCTGGTAAGGGATTAATATCCAAAATATATAAAGAACTCATACAACTCAACAACAAAATCCAAAAAATGGGCAGAGGGCCTGAATGGACACCTCTCCTATACAAATGGGCAACAAATACATGAAAATATAATCAACTTCACTAGCTATTAGGAAAATGCAAATCAAAACTACAATAGATACCACCTCACACCTGTTAGAATGGCTATTCCCAATAAGACAAGTAATAACAAGGGTTGGAGAGATTGTGGAGGAAATGAACCCTCATATACTGCTAGTTGGTGTGTAAATTGATACAGCCACCATGGAAAACAGTATGGAAGTTCCTCAAAAAATTAAGAATAGGGTTACCATATGACCCAGCAATTCCTCTTTTAGGTATCTATCTGAAGATTTTGAAAACTTTTATTCTCAAAGATATATTCACCCCTATGTCCACTGGAGCATGGAAACAACTGAAGTGTCCTTCAATAGATGATTGGATAAAGAAGATGTAATTCATTTACACAGTGGATTCAGCCATCAGAAAAGATGAATTACTACCATTTGCAACAACATGGACATATCTTGAGAATATCATGCTAAGCAAAATAAGTCAGATGGAAAAAGTCAAGAACCACATAATTTCACTCATATCCTACACTAGAGGCCAGTGCACAAAATTTGTGCACGGGGGAGGGGTGGGTCTCCTTCAGCCCAGCCTGCACCCTCTCCAATCCAGGACACCTTGGAGGATGTCCAACTCACAATCCTGGACCAAACTGGCAGTCGGACATCCCTTTCACAATCCTGAACTGCTGGCTCCTAATTGCTCACTGTCTGCCTTCCTGGTCACCCCTTACTGCCTTCCCTGCTGGTCTGGTCGCCCCCAACTGCACCCCTCCCCTCCTAGCCTGGTTCCCCCTAACTGCCTCCCTCTGCTGGCTTGGTTGCCTCTTACTGCCTCCCCTGCTGGCCTGATAGCCCCCAACTGCCCCCTCCCACCAGCCTGGTAACCCCCAACTTCCCCCCCCCCGCCAGCCTGGTCACCCCATGCAGCCTGCTGTTCAGTCATTTGGTTGTCCCTCACCAACCCCCTGCCAGCCTGGTCATCCTATGCAGCCTGCTGTTCAGTCATTTGGATGAACCTCACCAACCCCACTGCCGGCCTGGTCACCCCACACAGCCTGCTTGTTTAGTCATTTGGTCCTCCCTCACTAACCCCCCTAGAGGCCTGGTCACCCCTTGCAGCCTGCTTGTTCAGTCGTTTGGACGTCCCTCACTAACCCTCCTGCCGACCTGGTCGCCCCATGAAGCCTGCTTGTTCAGTTGTTTGGTTGTCCCTCACTAACCTCCCTGCCGACCTAGTTGTGGGCAGTCATCTTGTGAGGGTGTGAGGGTTAATTTGCATATTACCTCTTTATTATCTATCTATATATATATATAAAAAATCAGCCACTGGAACACCGGAATGACTGTGACGACCGGTCACTACGACACCCACTGTGGCCAGCCAACCAGCCCAATTGGGGGTGGGGTTGGCTGGCCAACCTCCTGCGGCCCTTCCCCCCAGGCAGGCCTTACCCCAATCTGCCCTAATTGGGGCAAGGCCGGCCAGATCCCACCCATGCACGAATTCATGCACCGGGTCTCTAGTATCCTATCTAATAGAAGAGAAACATGGTAATTAGAGTACGTCTGCTACCCTTCCCATTGGCTAATCAGGGTAATATGCAAATTAACTGCCAGCCAAGATGGCGGCCGGCAGCCAGGCAGCTTGAAACTAACATGAGGCTTGCTTGCTTCAGTGACGGAGGAAACCAACATTCCCCGCCTGCCTTGCCAGCCTCTGAAACAGAGAGTTGCAGTTTGAAACAGTTACAAATATAGAAGCTAAACAAAATCCCAGAAACCTGCTTTCAGCTAGGCAGGATCTCAGAGCTGGAGTTGATACAGTGTTTCGATTATAGAACCCAAACAAACCAGATACCTGCTTTCAGCAGCAGAGGCCTCAGAGCTGGAGCCAAGTCTCAGAGCTAAAGCTGGCCCAGAATAAAAAAAAAAAAAAAGAAAAGAAAAAAAGAAGCGGTTGGGAGCTTCAGTCCCAGCCTGAAAACAGCCCTCAGCCCCTCACCCAGACTGGCCAGGCACCCAGTGGGGACCCCCACCCTGAAGGGTGTGTGACCAGCTGCAAACAGCCATCATACCCTCATCCAGGATGGCCAGGCACCCCATTGGGGACCCACACCCTGAAGGGCATGTGACCAGCTGCAAACAGCCATCATCCCCTCACCCAGACTGGCCAGGCACCCCAGTGGGGACCCCCACCCTGATCCAGGACACCCTTCAGGGCAAATCAGCTGGCCCCCACCCATGCACCAGGCCTCTATCCTATATAGTAAAGGGTAATATGCCTCCCAGCACCAGGATCAGCCGAGCTGCGAGACCTCCTGGCACCGGGATCAGCGTGACAGGGGGCAGCGCCTAAACCCCCTGATCGCCCTGGGGCTCTGTGTGTGACAGGGGGCGGGGCCACAAGCTCCCTATCTGCCCTGCTCTGTTCATGACAGCGGAAGGCTCCCAACCCCGTGATCAGCCCTGCTCTGTGCCTGACAGGGGGGAGCTCCCTAACCCCCTGATCGCCCTGCGGCTCTGTGTGTGACAGGGTGCAGCGCCCCAACCCCCTGATCGGCCCTGCTCTGTGTGTGACAGGGTGTGGTGCCCCAACACCCTCCCCCCCCCCATGGGCCCTGCTCTGTGTGTGACGGGGTAGAGCCATAACCTCCCCATCGGCCCTGCCCTGAGTGTGACAGTGGTGGCGCCCCAACCCCCTGATCGGCCCTGCTCTGTGGGTGACAGGGGGCGGTGCCCCAACTCCCCTATCGGCCTTACTCTGTGATTGACAGGGGGGAGCTCCCCAACCCCCTGATTGACCCTGCTCTGTGCATGACAGGGTACGGAGCCCCAACCCTCCTGATGGGCCCTGCTCTGTGCAGGTCAGAGGGCAGTGGCCCAACCCCCTGATCCACCCTGCTCTGTGCATGACAGGGGGTGGCACCACAACCTCCCCATCGACCCTGCCTTGAGTGTGACAGGGGGCGGTGCCCCAACCCCCCAATCGGCCCTACCCTGAGCATGACTGAGGGTGGCATTGCAATCTCCCGATCTGCCCTGCTCTGTGCATGACAGGGGGTGGCACCCCAACTCCCAATCGGCCCTGCTCTGAGCCCGACCAGGGGCTGCACCTAGGGATTGGGCCTGCCCTCTGCCACCTGGGAGCAGGCCTAAGCCAGCAGGTCATTATCTCCCGAGGGTTCCCAGACTGCAAGAAGGCACAGACCGGGCTGAGGGACCCCTCTCCCCCCCGAGTGTACAAATTTTTGTGCACTGGGCCTCTAGTAGGATAATAAATGGGTAATATGCAAATTGACCCTAATGGCAGAACAACCAGGAATGACCAGTTGCTATGATGCACACTGACCACCAGGGGGCAGATGCTCAATACAGGAGCTGCCCTCTGATGGTCAGTGTGCTCCCACAGGGAAGCTCCGCTCAGCCACAAGCTGGGCTGACAGCTGCAAGTGCAGCAGCAGTGGCAGGAGCCTCTCCTGCCTCCTGCATAGTGCTAAGGATGTCCAACTGTGACTTAGGCCCCAGAGAGCGGGCCTAAGCAGCATTCAGACATCCCATCCCCCGAGGGCTCCCAGGATGCCAGAGGGATGTCTAACTGCCAGCTTAGGCCCGATCTCTGGGGAGCGGGTCTAAGCCTGCAGGTGGACATCCCTGAAGGGGTCCCAGACTGCTAGAGGATGCAGGCCAGGCTGAGGGAACCCCCAAGTGCATGAGTTTTCATGCACCAGGCCTCTTGTGTAGAATATAAAACTGAAAGCAACAAATGAACAAACTAGACAAACAAATAAAAACTCATAGACACAGACAACAGTTTGGTGGTTACCAGAGGAAAATGGAGGTGTGGGGAAGTAGGAAAGGTAAAGGGGGTCAAATATATGGTGACAGAAGGAGACTTGACTTTGGGTGGTAAACACACAATGCAATATACAGATGATATATTGTAGAATTATACACTTGAAACCTATATAATTTTGTTAACAAATGTCACCCAAACAAATTTAATAAAAAATTTTAAGTATATGTTATAAGTGCAGAGATAGAAAATAAATCAATGTAGCTATATAGAACCTAGTAACAAACCTGGGTACATGTAAAATATATACATATACTGGAGGTAACATTACAAATGAAGAGAAAAAATATATTACTCAATGACTGTACCATCTTAATTGGCAATACATATGGGAAGAAATAAAAATAAATACCTACTTCACACAAAGCACGCAAATAAGTCCCATATGAATAAAGACTTAAATATGACAAGAAAAACATCAAAATTTTTAGAAAAAATATAGCATGATAACTTTACAACATGTTAGGGAAGGATTTCTTAAATAACAGCAAAAAAATAAAGGAAAAGATTGATAAATTTGAGATTAAAAATGCTATGACTCTGTATTATCAAAGATATAATAAAAAAACTTCCTGGCTGCTGTGGCTCAGTGTTTGAGCATTCAACCCAGGAACCAAGAGATCATGGTTTGATTCCCCATCAAGGCATATGTCCCAGTTTCAGGCTTGATCCCCAGTAGGGGGTGTGCAGGAGGCAGCCAATGGATGATGTTTCTCTCTCTTCAATGTTTCTATATCTCTAGCCCTCTCTCTTCCTCTCTCTCTAAAAAGCAATACAAACATTTTTTTA
Organism: Myotis myotis; assembly: GCF_014108235.1. Lineage (NCBI taxonomy): Eukaryota > Metazoa > Chordata > Mammalia > Chiroptera > Vespertilionidae > Myotis > Myotis myotis. Next base: position 120,384,333 of record NW_023416313.1, read on the forward strand.
AAAAATAAACTAAAAGTTAAGCCACAGACTCAGAGAAAAAAACATCTTAAAGCATAAAGGATTAATGTCCAAGATAATTTTAGGACTGCTCAAATCAAAACAAAAAAGGCAAAGCAGCTCAGGAGAAAAAAAAAATGGACAAACAATAAGAAGTAACTTGTGGAAAAGGTAACTCAAATAGTCGAAAACCAGGTAAAAATGTGTTTAATCCTATTAGTAATCAGAAATGTAGATTAAGACAATAAGTTTTCTTTGTAATCTCATTGGACTGGTAGAATTTAATCTGCAGATATCAGTGAGGTTGTGGGAAATCAGAAACTCCAGTACATGTTTTGAGGGCATATAAATTGGTTCAACCACTTTGAAGAGCAGTTTGGCAATATTTAGTCAATTTGAAGTTAAGCACAGTCTACAGGTCATTAAATTTCTGCTTTCAGATATTTAGATATTTCTTTAGAGAAACTCCTGAACATGTACACAAAGAGACATATACAAAAATATTCTCTGCAACAATAAGTGTACTAATGAAATGGGGAAGCCATCAAACTGCTGGTCAATAGTGGAGTAAATTATAAAGTGAGGCCTATTCATACAATGGAATACTATGATCAGGTTAAATTTTGTAATCAGATCAATAGCAATATGTTGTTTATAAATCGATGTGTAAAAGGATAGATACAATGTGACTTGTAAAATATTTGAGTCTACTCAAAACAATATTATATAGTTTATGTATGTATACAAAGGGCAAAAACATCTAAGGGTTCAGTTCATAGCGTCTTTAGGATAGTGTTTACTTCTAGAGAAAGAGTATGGGGTATGGGATTTTAGCCATATTTGTAAAGATTTATTTATTTAAAATATAAGAGATCTGAGACAAATGTGTCAAAATGTTAACACATTAGATATGGCTTGTATATTTGTTGCATTTTTTTAATTTTCTAATATGTTTGAAATATTTTATAATATATATTTTCTTTTTATATAAAAAAAAAACCAGACCAAAGTATTATGATGGTGGGGAGAATACAGTAGAATATATTACTGCCTGGATTACAAAAATATTGAAAAATAAGATATGATGCAGCCAATGGAGGCTACAATACAACTTTATAACCAACAAAGCTGATCGTAGAAAATGTGGCTTTTACTTATGGACTATTTCCCAGCACAGAGCAGACTTATTCTAGGTCGCTGGCATTCCGGGGGAGAGGCAGACCTTTATCTGTAGGAACAGAGCATTCCAGAGGGGTAGCAGATGGAGAACAGAGAGCAATGTGTACATATCTCAGGCCTCCAACGCCACAGCCGAATAAGGGGAGAAGTCAGCAGACAGGAGTGCGATGCCAGGGAGGTGCTTTACTCAGATGGAAATGTCAGGATGGGGAAAATACACTCCCCAAAATTACACATATAATTGAAAAACCTTCCACAACATAATTCTGCTGAGATCAGCATTTATGTGAAGCATTCAGAATAAAGCTGCTTTGGTCATTTCCGTGGTTATATCTAAACTTCTTATGAGACATTGGTTAGGAAAGGTAAAGTCAGCACTGGTCCTTTTCTGAATCTGGGTATTCATATGATATCATAAATATCATCCATAACTGATATTTTCAAATTTTTATATTCATCAAAATAGCCTCATTGGGGTTCTTTAACCCATTGTACGCCATACGCGTCTGTAGACGCAAGCGGCAGTCCTTCCCCACATGCCATGCTTGTCTATAAAAAAAAAAAATGTTTTCCCCAAGTGGCAACCCTGACCAATTTTAAAATCATTTTTCATGAGAATTTTCGGCTAAAAATATTCAAGAACACCTGAATTGTGAGTAATATATTTATTTTTATAATATTCATTAAAAATTGATTTTTTTAATTAAATTCAAAATATTGTGGCATGTAGGGATGGTTTCCGTTTTGGATGTGTGGCAGCTAACTGGTTGATATTTTTGTTCATTTCATCATTGGAACATACATATTTTTATCTGTTTATATATTGTAGTTTGGCGCAAGATTTTCTTGGAAGATTCCACTGTTTAAAAACACTGTGATATGCCCTGGCCAGTTTTTCTCAGTGGTTAGAGCATCGGCTTGGGGACTGAAGGGTCTCGGGTTCGATTCCTGGTCAAGGGCACATACCTCATTTTCAGCTCCAGTAGGGGCACATCTCTCATGTCAGTGTTTCTCTCTCTCTTCACCTCCCCCTTCTCCCTCCCTTCCACTCTCTGTAGAAGTCAATGGAAAAAAATCCTCAGGTGAAGATTTAAAAAAAAAACACCAAAAAAACTGTGATACAGAATGTGGTAGTGGAATGAGTCTCATCTGTAAAACATGTCTTTTAACATCTATCATGCAAATTTTCCATGAGGTTTGGACATTATAAATATATAGAGATGGAGATAAAGATGGAAATGAATACTGTTATGTAGCAGAATATTAGTTGCCTAGTCAACATCCACCTTTTACTTCCCTTTTTCCTTCTTATAAACCCCAATTTTATTCAGTTTTTCACCCTCCTCCACATGGCCAGGTCCTTCAGAGAAAGAGGAACTAATTCCTTTCAAGCTCCAAGAGATGGAGTGACCTGATTTGTTTAAGCCAATTGTGGTAAGCCCATTCCTTTTTCCCTTTAGGAATGGGGATTTAGCCCAATGCAGCCAATAAATCTTTCAGAATACTTCTGGGAAAGAGAAAAGGAATGCAATAGCCCCATTCTTGTTTGTTTGCTGTATCTCATTGAGATGTTATCTCTGGATTTGAAGCCTGGGATGTGTAGCCATCATCTGACTGGGGTTACTACTGTCAACTGCCTAAAGAGAGGCAGGACAGAGAAATAGAATCTGAATCTTTCATGATATGTTTCAAAATCTGTATCAACCAACCTGCAAATCTACCCTACTACTATATTTCTTGTTATGTGAGACAATGAATTTCTATCTTGCATGAGCCAGTATGAGTTGGGTTAACTGTTACCAGTTGCCAAAACATCTTAAATAATAAAAAAAGGTCAAGCCCGGAGCCTCCCACAACAAAGCATGCTATAAATGGTAACTAACATCATTTTACTCCAACCTTGCCCACCCAGTCTCCTCTCTCTACCCTCCAAAACATTACCAATGTAATACAGATCAAACCACTTTTCACCTTTATTCTGGTCACTCCTAGTCTTACACTTAACTATTCCTTGTAGTAACTAGTAGCATAGAATCCAAACTTTGTTTCCCAAGTGCAGTTTTTATTACTCACTTGGGGGATTCAGGAACAAGGCTCATATTCATCATTCTGCAATTATGAATTATAGGTTAGGATTCATTCTATTTAGTTATACCTACATTGTTTTACTCTAATAAAAAATAGTATGTATAATTTCAATGGATGACCTTCCAGCAGAAACCTTGATATTTTATTACCACAAGGCTACCAAACTCCAATAGCATCCTAATAGAAAATGAAACCTTTCAGATTTTTGACAGATAAGACATAAAGTGAATCTTTCTGTTCTATTTGTTTTATTATTAGAGGACAAGACCAAAAAAATCACAAAAATTGAGACGATGTCAACACGGATAGAAAGAGAGACATCTTTTTGAAATAGGAATCCAGAGACCACATGGATCCTACTGGAAAACGCAATGATTTAATAATGAACAGAGTAATAGACCAACAAATGAAAACAAGAACCCGTCCTTTTTAGCCCCCAAAGTAGCAGAATATGATAAAGCCAAATATGTGAAGAAAAGATTCTCCCTCAAAAGTAACAATTGCCAACTGAGGCAGACTTACAGTAGGGGTTGGGAGCAGGTGAAATGTAAAAAGCCACGGAGGTGAATCAGGCTCACCTTGAGTGGGATAGGGGAATCTCCTGGTAGAAAATCCTATTTTAACAAGTCCAGCAATCACATCCTACTGAAAGGTTTGTAGGCAAGATTTCATAAGCAAGGGTCTCTTTACTAGCATCCACAGAAGAAAGGCCATTACCAAGATCAGTACAGTAACAGTGCTCAGTCATTATGCCACAAATATTTTCCTCAGAACTATGTATTATGTAAAGATAGGATTAGTATACAGAAAGTAAAATTGAATAAAGACCCAAAATGCTAGAGGAAAGATAAAGAACAGGGAAACATTAGCACTTCCATGGGTGGCACTAGCTGCAGGTAGTTGGCCATATCCACAGACAGAAACACCCAAACAGCTCCCCTGGATCCCATGTTGTATGCAGGTTAGTGGAAGGTGTGAATTACTCAGCCCCACAAGGCTCTGGAAACCACATACATGAGAAATAAATTTTCATTTCTAGCAGTTCTTAATACTCATGCTTCCCAGCTGTTTAGTACGGTGCTTCTTCCAGTAAGTAACCTGCAAGGAGTTTGGGTGAGATGGGTGGGTAATCAAACACTACAAACCACCCAGCTCATTTTGCCAGGTTGGGTCCCTCCCCATCCTGGCTAAGAGGCCTGACAGGCAACTAGATTTCTGAAAGCAGGAATATACTATACTCTCAAGCAAAACCCATTGCTCTTGTGAAATAAGTAACTGGAATATAATTAACATATCACACCTGCATGTAGTTATGGGAAAGAGAGGAAAAAGGACTTGACATTGGACAGCAGGACTTAGACCCAAAGACAGTGATGGCGAACCTTTTGAGCTCAGCGTGTCAGCATTTTGAAAAACCCTAACTTAACTCTGGTGCCGTGTCACATATAGAAATTTTTTGATATTTGCAACCATAGTAAAACAAATATTTATATTTTTGATATTTATTTTATATATTTAAATGCCATTTAACAAAGAAAAATCAACCAAAAAAATGAGTTCGCGGGTCACCTCTGACACACGTGTCATAGGTTCGCCATCACTGCCCTAAGAGATGCTAGCCTTTGACTGTGTGTTGTAACAGGCCCCAGGGTTCAAGCAAACACCTTTGTTTACCTTCCCACGGCAATGCTCCTACCTTTCTTCCTGGTTGGCAAAGCTCACATTTTACTCAAATGATCTCTTCTCAGCTCTGCCAGGGCTCAGTAATATGGTCTGTCTCCCAATCTGACCCATGAGAATTAAAAAGTCAGTTCCAGGAAAGCTTTCTTGTATCTTAAACAGAGACCCAGAGAGAAGAATGTCCCTCTTTTTGCCTCTTTTCCTCTTTCTGTGTATGAAGTGTGAGCCTCCATCTGTAACCACTTTGGAACCATGAGGGAAAGGAACCAACACAGGGAGGCTGACAGAGAAAGAAGATGGACAGGACCTAGCCTTGTTAGCATCATGGAGTCACAAAATTCACAAACTTTTCAGTCATCCCACCTCCAGATTCCAGGTAACGTGAGACAATGTATCCTCTGGATCAAGTAACTGGAAGCTGAAAACATGATAACAGATACTGAACTCTCTAGATCCAAATTCAACCTCGTCAAAGGTGTAAATTATATCAACTGATTGAATAAAAATGTTTCTGTTCAAGAAAAGTTCTTGCCATTCCATGAACAAATGTAACAAATGCAAAGGCAATTTCATCCTAGTGATTTGTAAATGCTCTGTCACATACTTAAAACATTCTGTTTCTCCTCAAATTAGCAAATTCCTGATCATTCTTCAAAATCTCTGTGAAGGCCTTTCCCAGCCCTTGGCTAATGGTTAACTTGACTAGATCATGGGATGCCTAGATATTTGGCTAAACATTATTTCTGTGTATCTGTGATGGTGTTTCTGGATGAGATTAACATTTGAAACAGTGGACTCAGTAAAGCATATTGCCCTCCCCACTGTAAGTGGGCCTCATCCACACACTGAGGGCATGCACTGAACAAAAGTCAGAGGAAGGGAGAATTCACCCCTACTCTGCCTGTTTGACTAAGACATCAGCCTTCTCCTACCCTCAGATTGGGAATTATACCATCAACCTCTCTGGTTCTCAGGCCATATGACTTGACTCAACACTGGCCTTTCTGAGGGGACTTCAGGAAGTGGGACTTCTCGGCCTCTATAATTGCATGAACCAATTCCTCATAATAAATCATATATATCACACTAGTTCTGTTTCTCTGTCTTATTCATCTTTCTAGCCCTAACACTTAACATAGGACTTGGCACTTAGTGGGTGTGGTAGTTTCTAAATATGGCCCCCCAAATATTTGAAATTCCTTCTATTTTGAGAAAAGTCTATGCCCTGGCCTTGGATCTAAGCTGGCTTTTATAGCTTCAACTAATAATAGAGTACGGCAGTGTTTCTATCTGTCTTATGAAGCTCAATTCATGTATCAAAGTCCCAACATTGCACTCAGTGCCTTTTGGCTTTTACGTTATATAACCATTACAACCTATGAGGGACTCTGATTTTGTCATTCAATACTTTAAGTACAAAGAGAGACTGTGGGTTACCTGACCACACAGGTAGCAAACAACTGAGCTGTAATTTCCCTAGGAGTACCTGATCCCAAGCTCTTCTTCTCTCCACCACTGCACACAATCTTCTTCAGTAACTTTTACTTTACCTATAACCAGTAAAAAGAAATGCTCAAATGGTTTGGCATGTCACTCTATAGTACTATAGAGATGACCTCATGTCATGGACAACAGGCTGCTATAGGCTTAGGGCAGTGATTTCAACCAGTGTGCTGCAAGAATTTTTTTTCTTTTTGACATATTCTTTATTAGTTAAGGTATTACAAATGTGTCCTCATCCCTTCCATTAAACCCCCATCCTGCCCCCGCCCCCACCCCCCACCCCGCCCCCCACCCCGCCCCCCGTCACTCATGCTCTCATCCCCCTGTTGTCCATGTCCATTGGTTTGGCTTATATGCATGCATACATGTCCTTTGGTTGATCTCTTCCCCTTAAAGAATTTTTAAAACAGGCAACAACTGACTATTTAGTCAGGGGCACTGACTTCTTTTCCCTTATATTGTCAAATTTTAAAAAATGACAACAGCCAACACAACAATGACCATCTAGTGTGAATAAATCAAAATTATACCATTTTTTGGTCAGATAGGCAAAAAATATATTTCTGTGCTGCAGAATTTTAGTAATTAGTTTATGTGTGTGCCATAAGATGAGAAAGGTTAAAAATCGCTGACCTGGGGTAAAATTAGACATGGTACCCAAGACAAACAAGGTGCCATCTTACAAGAGTTCGACTTGTAATGCCATTTCTGCGGCCCTCCAATTAAAACTTTCTTTCCTCCTCTCCACCCCTTCATCCCATTCAAAACCACGAATTCTCAGTCAGGACAGCTCTGGAACACTGGGGTTAGAGAATCCAAACCACAATAAGATAGACAAGAAGTCAATTTGTAAATCAGCTAAAACATATCTTAACAGCATATGGTCATACATGGATGGTATAGACCAGTGATGGCGAACCTTTTGAGCTCAGCATGTCAACATTTTGAAAAACCCTAACTTAACTCTAGTGCCATGTCACATATAGAAATTTTTTGATATTTGCAACCATAGTAAAAAAAGATTTATATTTTGATATTTATTTTATATATTTAAATGCCATTTAACAAAGAAAAATCAACCAAAAAAATGAGTTCACATGTCACCTCTGACACGCGTGTCATAGGTTCGCCATCACTGGTATAGACCCTGTGTAGAGAGAAAGAGATAACTAACATGCTCTTTGGTCATTTTGAACCATGTAAGACAAAATACAATTCGGAACAGCAAAGATAATACATAATCAGTGCTAAGGGTTTTTTCAAGATAACTTTTTCTAAATATAAAATTTAGATCATTATACAAGAAGAAAAAATTACTCCTACTTAACCAGATTTAAACACAACTATTAGACAACATTTTGGTGAACTTTTTTAATGCATATATAATAATATAATTGGGCTCACACCATATAGTTCTATATCCTGCTTTATTTCACTTACTGGTATATTTTTAACAGATTCTAACTAGGATTTTTCAAACTGAACCCTACTGGACTGTTTGAGAAAGCATAATGTTTAGGTATTATTGCAATAAACTCAACACATTAATGCAATCAAATTTTACTTTATCTTTATTAATTACACTACAAATTATACTTATTATAAACTACCAGGTTAATCCTGTTGAAATACATTTTTTTTCTAAGAGCAAGGAAGACTCATACCAGAATGATAATCAAATGCTGTCATCTCTTGAAAAAAATTACACCTGTTTATCTGAATCTGGTCAGAGAAACAAAATAGAAATGCCATTGTCATCTCCACCACCTCCATACCCTTAGTACTCTAAGAATTATTTTTATTACTAATGTAAATTTTATTGGTGTTTGAGATCACATTTTATTGTTACCAGAGTACACTCTTACCTGTACCAACATTTTTCTGGTATACGGGTTCTTTCACATCCATAAGCCCTTCAGAGATGTTAATCAATAGTTTCTCCTACATTATATTTAAATATTTTTAAAGTTATATGGTATAAGACTAAAAGACTAAAAAATAAGCTTTCAATATTATGTTCATGTTTTTAATGAAGTCTCCAAAAGGGAGGGGAGAGGCTTAACAAAAAGGAAATAAGGAGTTACACTATGAAGTTTATACACACTTAAATAAAATAAGTAGTAAGCTGTTTGACATTTGTATCAACTATACAGAGAACTGTATGGTGAGAACTTCAACGTGGAAAAAAAATGTAGGTACTAAGGTTTTCTTGAATCTCAATGATTCCTAGCCCTGAAGAAAATATTTTGGAAGACTAGGAACGTTGGCTATATATTATTGCTTGAAAGTTAATTCCAAATAGTAATGTGTGGATGAGTGCTGTTTGTCTACTCAATAGCCATTCTCCCTTCCTCTGCCTCCTTGCCACAAGAGCACTAGCCACCCACAAGACCTTAGCTTTCACAGCCTTCCTTGCAGCTAAGAGTGGGGTGACAGGTTCAAACCAGTGAGACCTAAGGGGAAGTTAGTCAAAGTCCTTCCAGGAAGGGTTTTCTTTTCTAATAAGTGAGCTGCACAAGAGGATGTCCTGCCAGTCTTCCTGTCCAGCTGCTATCCAGTGAAATGTAATTATTCAGCAGAGGGAGGCCCCATGTAATTAGAGGGCAAGCCAAGAGACTCAAAACCCACTATCAGGTCTGACATTGTTGAGTGACAGAATAAACCAGTGGTGGACCTTCCTGCTTCTAGATAATGACAGTACAGTTGCCACTTTTCACAATGGCAGTTGCATGTAAAATGAGAATCTGATTTCTGGCCAGTGGCACATATTTGCCTCATTTATCTCTATCCACTCATAACTTGGCCTTGTTATAGCAGACACAGAATCCTTTTCCTAGTGATGGAGAAAATAAGAGAAAGACCTTTACTATAGTTTAATGTTAATATGAAAGAATATAAAAATAATCTCACCCATTCTGATTCTAATAGAGATTGAAGCAAGACTGGTTAATCACTACCTTACCTTCCAGCCATAAAGTGGTAGGTAACTCAAGAAACATCATCCTTTGAAAGACAGATTTTAAAACACCAAGAAGCCCCAATATTACTCAATAATGGAGTTTTATATTATCTAACTAGAGGCCTGGTGCACAAAAATTTGTGCACTCAGGAGGGTCCCTCAGCCCGGCCTGTGCCCTCTCTCAGTCTGGGACCCCCGGGGGATGACCACCTGCTGGCTTAGGCCCGCTTCTCGGGGGATTGGGCCTAAGCTGGCAGTCAGAAATCCCTCTGGCAGCCCGGGAGCCCTTGGGGGATGTCCACTTGCCAGCGGGGAGCAGGCCTAACCTGCAGTCGGATATCCTTAGCGCTGCTGAGGAGGCGGGAGAGGCTCCCACCACCACCGCTGTACTGGCAGCCATCAGCCTGGCTTGTGGCTGAGCAGAACTCCCCCTATGGGAGTGCACTGACCACCAGGGGGCAGCTCCTGCATTGAGTGTCTGCCCCCTGGTGGTCAGTGTGTGTAATAGTGACCAGTCATTCCCAGTCTTTCTGCTGTTAGGGTCAGTTTGCATATTACCCTCTTATTATATAGGATAGAGGCCTGGTGCATGGGTGGGGCCAGCTGGTTTGCCCTGAAGGGTGTCCCAGATCAGGGTGGGGGTCCCACTGGGGTGCTTGGCCAGCCTGGGTGAGGGGCTGATGGCTGTTTGCAGGCTGGTCAAGCCCCCCCCCCCCCAGTGGGGACCCTCACCCCATGGAGGTTTGGCCAGCCTGGGTGAGGGGATGATGGCTGTTTTCAGGCTGGCCACACCCCCTTTAGGGTGGGGGGTCCCCACTGGGGTGCCTGGCCAGTCTGGGTGAGGGGCTTAGGGCCATTTTCAGGCTGGCCAAGCCCCCCCCCCCCCCCCAGCGACGGAAGCTCCCAGCTTCTCCTTTTTTCCTTTTCTTTTTTATTCTGGGATTTATTTACCTTCTATAATTAAAACTTTGTAGCCTTGAGAGGAGCTCAGAGCCGGCCAGGACGAGCAGTAGGGAAGCTTGGATTCCTGCTCACTCCAGCTCCGTGGCCACGGCCGGCTGAAAGCAGGTATCTGGGGTTTATTTACCTTCCATAATTGAAACTTTGTTGTTTTGAGTGGAGCTCAGAGCTGGCCTCGGCAGGTGGGAAGCTTGGCTTCCTCCATCATTGGGGCAACCAAGCCTCCTGTTTGCTCCAGCTACATGGCTGCCGGCCGCCATCTTGGTTGGGTTAATTTGCATATAGTTGCTCTGATTGGCTGGTGGGCTTGGCTTAAGGCATAGCAAAGGTATAGTCAATTTGCATGTTTGTCTTTTATTAGTGTAGATAATATAGTATTTCATTGTTCCCCTGAAAGAAAATAAACTTTTAGGAGAAACAATTGTTGTTTTATAAAACACCGGGGAAATATCATTAGTTATAAAGAGTTCTCTGCTTAATCTTTGGAACATATCATTTATTGGCATGTTAGACCCACTCTTGTATCAAGAATCTTATGTTGCATTTTTAAATTAAAATCCACTAAAACATAATTTCCTTTAAATTTCTTAAATTCAAGACAGACAATATATCTAACTTAGAATAATTATAAAATTAAATAATGATGTTTTGTAAAAATTCCCTCTTCTGAGTTAGATTCGTGCCTTCAACTATTTATATTATTAAGCTTGCAGGACTATTCAGGAACAAGATATCTGTTTAGAAATCCCTCTAGAAAGTTTCTTACATTATTTATGTCACTCCTAAAGCTATTTCCCTTTCCCTAAAGAACAGCTGCTTATGTACAAAAGAAAAAAATCATTATTTAGCCAACAATGTTGATAAATAATTCTGGTTTGCTCCTAGCTACCCCATAGTTGCCTTTTATACACTAAACGGAAGCCCAATACACAAAATTTGTGCAATAGTAGGCCTTCCTTCCCCCAGCTGCCTGTGTGGGATTCCCTCAGGCACAAGGGACCCAGGCTTCCCTCGAAGAAGGAGGCCCCACCCTCCTCCCTCTGCAGGGCGATCATGAGGCTATGGCCAGCCCGACCAATCACATCGCACCTGCCTTGGCTGGCCTGGTGCCAGTGGGTGTCATAGCATGGTCCCGGATGGTCTTTCTGCTGTTCGGTGGATTTGCATGTTACACTTTTATTATATAGGATTGGTTTCCTAAATCTCTGAACTCAAACATGGTCAAGTAGCCAGTTAATAGTATATTTTAAATGCTATTCTTATATTCTCTCAATTAGAAGTAAATTTTAATAATTTTTATGTAAATGGTTTTAATCTCACAAGTCAGATCCTCTAAATAGCTTATACAATTTTTGAAAGCTCTGAACTTTTGTTTACTTATTTTCTCCTGCAAGCTTAATATACTTACCAAAAAGTTCCACATTCCACATCATCAAAGCTTTCATCTTGACTCAAAATAAAAAATAAAAAAATTAAAAGCCAAAATCAACTATTTTCAGCCTCAATTTTCAAATGTCATTTGTTTTCGCCTAATTCTAGTAAATTTATATAGTGTAATTCTAAACTTCGCTATTTGACATTTTCCTGCTGAAGAAAAGCAGTAGAAACTTTTCACCATCTGTGCTGTTTTTGGAAACCAGCCTCTCCCATCTGTGGTCTGGGCCAAGCAGCCTGGAGGGGGGAGGGGGGCTCCTGGCCTTCACAACTGCACTCAGAACGCTAATTCTACGAATTACCAGTTGTTACTCTGCAGTTGAATGTTCTGGAGAATGGCCCTCTATTAATAAGGTACCAACAAAAGAAATAGTTAACTTTCTACATTCAATAAGCCATAAAAGAGAATACCAATTAGGAGAGGGGGAAAGAATTGATAGAAAGACCTAGTAAAAGTCGAGTCTTTACATTTTTTAATAGACCATTTTCTGCTAAATCAGCTAATTTCTGAAGCCTTTGAATTTCAAAATTTTATGGAGTTCAGTTTTTCCAAACGTAAGTGCTAAGGAAGTGTTGTTTTTCAGTGTAAAGAGGTTCTAACTAACTAGACTTCAGTTGAGGTAGAGATAGGTTCTAACCAGACTTCAGTTGGGGGGGGGGGGGTTGGTGAGTATACAAAACTTGCCAAACGGGGGGGGGGGGGGGGGGGGGGGGGCGGTCTGCCTGTCTGTTTAGAACGTGGTGCAAGATGAGGTTGCTAAACTAGAAATAACAGAAGGAGGAAGCCATAGAGTCCATTATCTCAAGCAATATACAAATGTGCTAGTAATTTTTGTTTCGAGAGAGTTGTTTTTAAACAACTACTACCACCACCACCCCCAAAAAAGTTAACTGGCCTCAAACGGACCTTTAATTCTTCTTCTATTCCCAAACTCTCAACAACTTTGGTTCTCATGCTCTACTCACACCTGTGAAACCTGGCAAAAATCTTGACAAGACAACAAGAGAAGAAGGAGGAAAGGAAAAGGGAGAGGGAAGGGAGGGAAAAGTAGAGGGTAAGGTAGAGGGAGGGGGGAGGGAGGAAGGTAGAGGGGGTGGACGAGGGAGAACTGAGAACATGCACTTTGCCACCCTCCTGGCCAACTGAAATGCTGGTTCCAGAGATTACAGTAATTACAGCCCCAGCATGAATTCCATACAAGCGCTAAATGAAACAGAACATCAATTAAAAAAAAAATAAACACTCCATTGTAGGAGAAAGACACCCCCCCCTCCCCCAGGAAGTCCTAACTAGCGTAAATGAACCTGCCAGGCCGCAAGCCCCACGTTCCCCCCCCCCCCCCCCCATCCCCCAACAACAACAACAACTTCATAAGGTGGTCGCGGAGCTACCGCCGGCACAACTGGTTGGCGGCGTACCCAGTGGCTGCTAAAAGCAGCCAAGGACCCTCTCAACTCTCCAGACCATGGAGACCTGCCCTCACGTCAGCTCCAGGGCGCAGCACCACCTCCCATCGAAGAGAAGGCAGCTCTGGCAAATACACGTGAACTTTGGATAGATGTACATGTTCCAAAAGTACAAGGTGGAGAGTGAATCCAGCTGCAGTTTCCAGTCCTATTTATAAGTTTTTCATTCTTTTTTAAGGTGAAGGGAATTATGTCCCTTAAGGAAGAACTGGGTCCCGGGTGCCTTACATATTTATCTCATCTCATTATCAGAATCCCTTTTGAGATATTACCTCGCTCTCCCAATAAGGACACGGAGGCCCGCCCAGGTCACTCGGCAGAGGCAGGAGAACCCCGGGGCCGCCCCTGTGCCTCGCGCCCCTCGCGTGTCCGCAGGTGGGCGCCGGGACACCTCCGTCCGGGCTGTCCCTCGTCCTACCCTACCATCCAAAATATACTGCCATCTTTCCCGTTTCTCCCACATTTCCAAGCCTCAAAGACCATCATTCTGAGAACTCCAAACAGGGTACCCTTTATCGAATTTCCCACAGCGCCCGGCCCCAGCTCACGGAGGGGCGCGGGCCCCCATGGTCCATAGGCCACCCACATTCGGGAGACTCTTAAGCGGGGATTTAATTTGTTTAAAACGGGCCTAGGAGAGCGTGCACTGAGTTAAAACCTCGTCCCCAGTCCCCCAAGTGCAGACTTATAAATGAAACCGAGAAAAAAAGAAATGGAACCGAGTCCTCAGACGCATTGAGCGCCGGGACGGAACGGGCTGGCAAGGGGCGGCAATCGTGGCAAAAACTCCGTCTCTGCGGTCAATCCCAAGGTTACCGAAACTCTCCAGCCGCAGATTCCGCGCATGACTGTGCGGACACTTGGACCGCCTTAAGGAAGGCTGGGCCTAAGGAGCGAGAAGACTCCGCCCGGTTCCCTGAGATTGGCGTGCCCGGCCGAGGGCGGAAACCAAGTCCGCGCGGTATAAATATTCATGAGACGGCGCGGAGACTAGCGGGGCCGCAACAGGGAAGTTCGGTGAAGGGCGCAGCTCCGGCCGTAGAGGAGGTAGCTGTGGGCGCCAGTCGAGCCGCTCAGGTGTCTGCTCCGCCTTCCGGTCTGGATTTGATTCTGCATGTCTAGCGAGGAGGAGGCTGCCTGCACTTCGCTGATTGCCGGCTGGAGCGCGGATTTTTACCGGACCGACGCCGTGGAGAGAGGGACTGGGCCTCGGTGGAGGCGGGTCCCTACTCCGGAGGCAGCAGAGCGGCTTTGGGAACGAACATGAACCCCCGGGGGGCGTAAGGGTCCGTAGGGGCTGACCCCGCGGGGAAGCGGCCTGGCCCAGCCATCTTGACTGCGCGCGGCGGCCGGAAAGGAAACTTGCTGCGCCGCCGCCCTCTGCGCTCAGCCAAGTCACCGGCGCCGGCGCGACGCGGAGAGAACGCGAGTGAGTGAGGGACGATGAGCCGGCGGCCAGCCACTCTGCTCCGAAAGGGCTGAGCTCGATCAGGGTAAACCCTCAGGAACTGTAGCGCACTGCTGCAGCCACCCTCATCTTCCCGGAGCGGCGGGCTGCGCTGTGTGGACGTGTCCCGAGAAGGGATTAGGGACTAGGCGGATAAACAACCTCTCGAGAGAAACAGGAGAAAGACGAGTAGGGCACTCACTCTCTTCTCCGGCTCTCTCTCTCTCTCTCTCTCTCTCTCTCTCTCTCTCTCTCTCTCTCTCTCTCTCTCTCTCTCTCTCTCGTCTTTCTGGATCCTCCGGAGCCCCTCTGTTCACTGCCAGGAAGGCGAGGGAACGAAGCATGGAGTGGGGTTACCTGTTGGAAGTGACCTCCGTGCTGGCCGCCTTGACGCTGTTGCAGCGCTCCAGCGGCGCTGCAGCCGCCTCAGCCAAGGAGCTGGCTTGTCAAGAAATCACCGTGCCGCTGTGCAAGGGTATCGGCTATAACTACACCTACATGCCCAACCAGTTCAACCACGACACGCAGGACGAGGCGGGTCTGGAAGTGCATCAGTTCTGGCCGCTGGTAGAAATCCAGTGCTCGCCCGATCTCAAGTTCTTCCTGTGCAGCATGTACACGCCCATCTGCCTGGAGGACTACAAGAAGCCCCTGCCTCCCTGCCGCTCGGTGTGCGAGCGCGCCAAGGCCGGATGCGCACCCCTCATGCGCCAGTACGGTTTCGCCTGGCCGGACCGCATGCGCTGCGACCGCCTGCCAGAACAGGGAAACCCGGACACGCTGTGCATGGACTACAACCACACCGACCTCACCACAACTGCGCCCAGCCCGCCGCGCCGCCTGCCACCGCCGCCTCCTCCTGGTGAACGGCCGCTCTCGGGCAACGGCCAAGGCCGCCCGTCAGGGGCCAGGCCCGCGTCCCGAGGAAAGGGCGGGGGCATCGGGGACTCGGCTTCGCCCCCAACTCGTGTCGGCGGGAAGGCGCGGCCCCCTGGCGGCGGCGCGGCGCCCTGCGAGCCGGGCTGCCAGTGCCGTGCTCCAATGGTGAGTGTGGCCAGCGAGCGGCACCCGCTGTACAACCGCGTCAAGACTGGCCAAATTGCCAACTGCGCGCTGCCCTGCCACAACCCCTTCTTCAGCCAGGACGAACGAGCTTTCACTGTCTTCTGGATCGGCCTGTGGTCTGTGCTCTGTTTTGTGTCCACCTTCGCTACCGTGTCTACCTTCCTCATCGACATGGAACGCTTCAAGTACCCGGAGCGGCCCATCATCTTCCTCTCGGCCTGCTACCTCTTCGTGTCCGTCGGCTACCTGGTACGCCTGGTGGCGGGGCATGAAAAGGTGGCGTGCAGCGGTGGCGCGCCAGGCACGGGCGGCGCGGGCAGTGCGGGCAGCGCGGCTGCTGCGGGCGCGGGCGCGGCAGGGGCTGGCGCGGGCGGCCCAGGCGTGCGTGGTGAGTACCAGGAGCTGGGCACGGTGGAGCAGCATGTGCGCTACGAGACCACGGGCCCGGCTCTGTGCACCGTGGTCTTCCTGCTCGTCTACTTCTTCGGCATGGCCAGCTCTATCTGGTGGGTGATTCTGTCGCTCACGTGGTTTCTGGCGGCGGGCATGAAATGGGGCAACGAGGCCATCGCGGGCTACTCGCAGTACTTCCACCTGGCTGCGTGGCTCGTGCCCAGCGTGAAATCTATCGCCGTGCTGGCGCTCAGCTCCGTGGACGGCGACCCGGTGGCGGGCATCTGCTATGTGGGCAACCAGAGCCTCGACAACCTGCGCGGCTTCGTGCTGGCGCCACTCGTCATCTACCTTTTCATCGGCACCATGTTCCTGCTGGCCGGCTTCGTGTCTCTCTTCCGCATCCGCTCGGTCATAAAACAGCAGGGCGGCCCCACCAAGACGCACAAACTGGAGAAGCTCATGATCCGCCTGGGCCTCTTCACTGTGCTCTACACAGTGCCTGCCGCCATCGTGGTCGCCTGCCTCTTCTACGAGCAGCACAACCGCCCGCGCTGGGAGGCCACGCACAACTGTCCGTGCCTGCGGGACCTGCAGCCGGACCAGGCACGCCGGCCTGACTATGCGGTGTTCATGCTCAAGTACTTCATGTGCCTGGTGGTGGGCATCACCTCGGGCGTGTGGGTCTGGTCAGGCAAGACACTTGATTCGTGGCGGGCCCTGTGCACCCGCTGCTGCTGGGCCAGCAAGGGTGCTGCGGTGGGCGGGGGTGCTGGCGTGAGAGACTCTGGCGGGCCGGGCGGGGGCGGGGGAGTCGGCGGGGGGGCGAGCGGGGCAGCGGGCTCGCTCTACAGTGACATCAGCACAGGCCTGACGTGGCGATCTGGCACCACCAGCTCAGTGTCTTACCCAAAGCAGATGCCATTGTCCCAAGTCTGAGCAGAGGGAAGGAAAGGGGGGGGCGAAGAGGCCAAGCGCTGCCAAGGGACACTCCAGGGGCTGATGTTCCCACCCCTTAACCGGGTTTTGTTTTGTTTTTTTGGTGTGGTTTTTTTTTTTGACTGCTATTAGCATGATAATGAACTCTTAATGGTATCCATTAGCTGAAACTTACATGACTGGCTTAGAACAAAGTACCTGGCATTGAGGACTCCTAGATCCAGCCTCTTTTCCCCCATTGATATGCGAGAAGCTCCTCACGGGAGGCGAGGCGGGAGGGAGGCGGGAGACGTTTATTTCAATTGGCAGAAAAGGGTGGACTCTCCAGCGTTCCCAGAACCCAAGGCTTGGAGCCCTCCTTGGTTGCCATTCCTGGAACTTGAAGCCAGACCTACAGATTTTACCAGAGGGACCTATTTTTCTCCTATGTAAACTCTTACTCCTTATGCATCCTAAAGGAAGGATTATCGCAACCTAATTGGATTGAGTGGTTTGGGTATTCTTAATGACCAGGCAAATGCCTTAAGTAAATAAACATGAAATGTCTTAATTATACACCCCAAGTAAATACGGGTTTCTTACATTAGAGGATGTATTTATATAATTATTTGTTAAGTGTAAAAAATGTAAAATGTGTACATATCCAGAGATATACAGTCTGTACATTTTTTGTAAAAAGTTTAGAGGTCATTCCTGTAAGAACAAATATAAGTATTCTATTTTGTCAATAAAATGATTTTTGATAAATGATTTAAACATTGCCCTCTCCCCCTAACTCTTCTAAGCTGTTACCTTTAAAGTGTTTGCTAAGAACATGTTGGAAAAATGGACCCTTTCTGGTTTCTCTGTACACTGATCTTAGATATGGAGAAAATGGCCTATTAATTCTAGTTCTTAAGTTGTTAGTAAAGTAAAAATCACTGTTGAACTGAAATCAAAACTGAGTTTTGCACCCTCCAAAGAGATGGTGTTTTTAATGGTAGCTCTTTTTTGATCTGTGGAAAACGCTCACCTTAGCATGTGTATATGGACTACTGCAAGGAAGTAATTCCACTCAGGCCTTGTTATTTATCTTGTATAATATTACTAAATGATTTACCCCACATTTTTTCTCTCTCTAATGTCCATGATTTTAGAAGCACCTGGACTGAACATACTTTTGAAGTGTAAAGGTGAATGTTTTAAACCCTCAGAATACAGTGTACAGTATGTATAAGTCACTTGACACTCTGTAGTGGAACAGGCACCCTTAATGGATTAAACTAATGGGTTAACATCTTAATGACCTTCCAGGCTTGTGTATATCAAATGTGCTGCTTTTCCTAGAGAAAAGGCTATTGTTTTTCTGTCAACACTAAACTAATTTATTTGAGCAGAAGGCTGTTGAATTAGCAGAAGAATACTTTGGCAATTGTTGAACTTTTTACCTGTCTGCCCAGTGGCCCAGCACATCATTTCTTTAAGAGGAGCTAAATGAATAGTGTTAATCTGTAGGGAACTTGGTCTTTTGAGTTTGAAAAACTTTGATCTTTTCTCTCCAAATGTGCTGTAAAACTGAAGTTTCTTTAGCTGTTGCCAGGCTCTTCTTGGTACATACCAATTGGCCACCATGGAGCCTTAAAGTTCTTCCATTAAAGGGATGTGGGACTTTTACTTTAAAAGGGAGAGAGCTCAGGAGAGGGAGACTTGTAACAGTGAAGACCAGAAGCACAAGTATGCTCAGCCTTTTGAACAGCTTTTCCAGGCATTGTTAGCCAGCCTGCAGGCAGCTAGGAATGGGTTGAAGCATCATAGAAAAGGGCTCTGAATGCCCTACAGGTGGTCTGCACACATAATCCCCCAATTTAAAGCATTTTCCTTTGCTGGACAATTGTATTAAAAAACTCCCTTTTTTTTTTTTGCTCCTAATTGAACCAATGAACTATTTATTATACATTACAAGTTTTTCCTTTAAAATAAAATAGAAAACCCTCAGCACCTAAATTTTATTGACTAAATTCTGACAGGTTTTCTGAACTGAACCTTTAAAATCACACCAGGAGTAAAATCTTCAGACATTTCTCTTTTTCATATATTTTTATTTCTCATGCTTATTATTTTCTGACAGATTAGCAATAATTTAAAAGTAATTGGTAAGGTTGTATGTTCATACTGAAAAGATAGCCCCAGGTCCCTTATTAACCTGTCAATCAAGATAAGAAATGGGCAGCTACCCTGCTAATGATGGGGACATCTAACTGTGAGGTGGGGAACTTATTGTCTGCAGCCTGCTAAGATGTTTGTTCTCTTTACTTTTCCTAATAGGAATATTTAGTGGTCTTAAAAAATATTTTTTAATTAATAGGACAGAAACTACTTTCCTGGCTTATCTTGGAGTCTTTTAAGAAGTTTCTTGGTAAAAACATTTTGCAAATCCTTTCCAGAGTCATTCTTGGTGTTAATTGAATTGTTGAAATTAGATATGCAATAAGAACACTCGCCGAACCGGTTTGGCTCAGTGGATAGAGCGTCGGCCTGCGGACTCAAGGGTCCTGGGTTCGATTCCGGTCAAGGGCATGTACCTTGGTTGCAGGCACGTCTCCACTGGGGGGCATGCAGGAGGCAGCTGATCGATCTCTCTCATCGATGTTTCTGACTTTCTATCCCTCTCCCTTCTTCTCTTTAAAAAAATAAAAAAAAAATATTAAAAAAAAAAAAAAAAAAAAGAACACCCACTTTAGCTGTCATGCTGATTTTATTTTTTTAAGTCAGAGGCACTGTAAAATACCTCCCAGAAGTTTTATTCATTAAAAAATTACAATTTTGTAACTTAGATTCCAGTAAGTGGCCTGTATCTAACCCCATGTGGTGATCACCATGTGGTTTATGTGCTGTATATAAACCATCCATAAACATTACATTTTCAGTTAGAAAGTAGGATTTGAGTGCATCCCCATAATCTACCACATATGTTGGATGGAGGAAGAGCTAAAAGTCACTAGTTAGCATGTGGGTTTTCTAATGTAGCAATATTTCCAGTAGAAGACACATTTTCAACTATGTGACAGTGGAAAATGTTCCACTTTGAAGCTCTATTTCTTTATTAATTTCTTCAATATATCCTTGTAAAATGCCATATTTGATAACATACAAAATGGTTGTAAGTGTGCTAAATATAAACAAGCTTAATAAACAAAAGAGCCCTATTGACATTCTGGGGACAGCTCTCAGTAAAAAGGCCCATACCTATAATACCTATAATAACTAGAGGCTGATATTAAAACACAAGTGCCAGTTCTTTGCCTTTAAAGCTAAACGTTGAGTTGCAAAATTGCTAATACTCAAATGTATCTATTAAGGGAATAGAAAACCCAAAAATGATTTGGGGTAGAAAATGAGAAGAGTATTTGGCCATTAGACAAATGAATGGGTCCCTTGCCAGGTGTGCTATACAGGTGTGTGCTTACCAACTATATGGGACAAGTGTTAGTTTTTTAAAATCTTTTCAAATATGGGGGATCAAGTGGGGATATAGTTATTTTGTGGCTAGATCAATGTAAAAAAAAAAGTCTAATATTAAAGCCAAAGCCCTTTAAAATTACTATGGCAGAAGTTATGTGAAACACTTTTTACATTAGAGTAAATGCAGTTTGAATGTAACAAAACAGAAGGGGGGAAATGTAGACGTTTAAGGAACAAACTGTCACCAGTACAGTTTAAATTTTTTAAAATACATTTTTATTGGTTTCAGAGAGGAAGGGAGAGGGAGAGATAGAAACACCAATGACAAGAGAGCATCATTGATTAGCTGCCTCCTGCACGCCCCTACTGGGGATCGAGCTGGAAACCTGGGCATGTGTCCTTGACCGGAATGGGATCCTGGATTCTTCAGTCTGCAGGCCAATGCTCTATCCACTGAGCCAAACCAGCCAGGGCACCAGTACAGTTTCTTAATATGTGTTGATGGTCTTGCAGATTCCTGTAAATCCTTCAGAGTTTGGGGGAAGGAATTCAGATTGTCTCATCAAAAAGAAAAAAAAAATCACACAAAGAGACAAAAGCAGTTTCAGAGCACAGGATGCAATTTAAAGTGCAGGGGCAAACATTCAGTTGAGACTCCAAACTGCAAGTGTAGTGATCCACCTTCCACATTTAGTACTATACTGCCACCTTGTGGTACCACAAAGTTCCAGAACCAGGAGATGAGCCCCACACAGACGCCACCCAGAGGGCCTGCAAGCATTTTGTATTCATAATTTTGAATTCTTTCTCTCATGAACAGGAACCCCAAATTTAATCAGTTTAGGGCCCCACAAGACTAATTGACGTAAATCCTTAATATTAAGGGTTATAGTACAAATAGAACTAAGCTGTGTTGAAGTCCAAAGGTTTAATTTCTTAAAAATTATCTTCTGAGTTACTTTTTTTTCAAGAATGGGCTGCTTCCCAAAGATCCACTATACCTTTTGATGGGAGAAGGAATGAGTTTGGAGTCATGAAGAATAGTCTGAGATGGCATGTAGTTGACTTGGCTATTTAAATGTGTTACTTTACTCTTTCCCATATAAAGTCTATCTACTGAGTCAAGTGGACACTCTTCAGTGCTGCACGTGAATACTGCTGGGATGGGTAAGATACAGGCTCTCCACAATATCTAGCCAGGTGTTTGTGGAAACACACCAAAGAATGGAAACTGTGCTGCAAAACAAGGTCACCCAAAAAGGAAGAGAAGAGGAGCATGTGCTGTGGAATACTTGAGTGCTGTGGGAGAAAGATTTCATAACATAGCTGTGTGGGAATTCCAGGCCTTTAATAGGTACATACGGAGAAGAGGCAGCCTCACAGAGCCTATGGCTGGACTTCCTATTCCTGAGGGTCAGGTGGCCGGTGGAGATTAGAGGGGAAAAAGAAGCACTGGTCAAAAGGATGCAGACTAAAGATCTTAGAGGTCTTATATTATTGCAAACGTAGGCAGCAGCAGAGAGCAGGTGAACTGGCCCAAGTCAGCCAGGGGCCTGAGAAGCAAGCTTTGCTAGCAGCCTCTGAGGCTGTGTGTTCAAATATCCCTATCATGATCATGGAATTTTAAAGATAAAGATCCCAAGGGCCATCAAGAATCTCACTACTCCATAAACAAATAGCAGAGGCAAGACCTAGCAGTATGATGAAAATATAGACTCTCAGGTCTTGCTCACTGAATCAGTAGCTGTATTTTAATAAGATCCCTAAGTGTTTAACACAGTTTAGCCCTACGCTGAAGCCCAAAGAGGACTGGACTTGCCAAAGATCATACATACAGCCCAGAGCAGGGTAGGGCCTGGAAGACATGGATCCTACTTGTCACTCCTATTTCTGCCTTTCCCAGCTGTAAATCCTTTCAACCACCACTATGTGCATTTTTCCCTGAACATCAACTGAGCTAGTTGTTCAACCGTGTCTACCTAGTCCCAGAATCATACCAGAGTATAGCTTTCCCCATGGTTGGTGCTGACCTACACAGGAATATCTGAGGAGCTTAGTGAGGAGCTACCTGGATGTGACCTGGATGAGAGAACTCTGTTGCTGGTAGCTAGAGTTCGTACTGGGGAATGGGGCCAGGAGTGGAATCATCTGCCTTGGTCAGCAGAGGCCTAGCAGCCGTTCAGGGAGAGCCTGGCCAGGACCAGGGCCAGGGAGGAAACCAGACAGCAGAGCCACTGGGCAGTGAAGCCAGGGCAGGCAGGGAGCATCATGGAAATCTCTGGAATGAGAGAACAACAACAAAAAAAAGGCGATTAGCTCTGCTGATTTAAACAGCAGACCCTGGGAGATGACCTAAGGAAATGCGTGGTACCTGAAAAGGGAAAATGGCCAGAGAAGGATGGAAGTAAAGGTGCAAAAGGAATAAATTTGAACACCAAGTTTTAATGGCTTTACAAGCCTTTGGGAGAACCATTATTCACAGAAGACAAAAGTACCTATTTAGCCCTAGCTGGTTTGGTCAGTGGATAGAGCGTCAGCCTGCAAACTGAAGGGTCCCAGATTTGATTCTGGTCAAGTGCACATGCCTGGGTTGCCAGCTCAATCACCAGTGGGGAGAGTACAGGAGGCAGCCGATCAATGATTCTCTCTCAATTGATGTTTCTGTCTCTCTCCCTCTCCCTTCCTCTCTGAAATCAATTTAAAAGAAATTTTTAAGTACCTATTTATATTGCTTTAAACACTTAGGTGAACCATACACTAAATTAGAAAAATAATTTCCAATGTTTATTCCCTAACAAATTCATTTCTTTCTTTTTTTATTATTATTATCCTCACCCAAGGATATTTTTGCATTGATTTTTAGAGAGAGTGGAAGAGGGATAGACAGAGAGAAATATCAGATGTGAGAAAAACACATCAATTGGTTGCCTCCTGCATGCACCCTGACCAGGACCCAAGGAGGAGCCTGCAACTGAGGTACATGTCCTTGACCAGAATCGAACCCAGGACCCTTCAGTTCACAGGCTGATGCTCTATCCACTGAGCCATACCAGCTAGGGCTAACAAATTCATTTCTAATTAACTAACACCCTGGCTGTAGTTCTTACCCCTGCCTACACATAAATACTTGAAGTGCTTAAAAATACTGATGCCCCGGCAGCATCCCAGACCACCTGAATCACAATTTCTGGGGATGGAATCTGAGAATTCAAATTTTTCTAGAACTACCCCAGGTGATTCCCATGTGTAGCCAGAGTTGAAAACCAATGCATGCCATTCATGGAAGGTGGTGTTATGATCTAAAATGAAACAACCAAATAGAAATCAAAATTAAGCAAACTAGCTATTGTATCCAACTTGACTAATTTAAATGGAAGTGATTTTTTTTTTCCTAACACCTTGGGAGAAGACGGGAGTGCCCTCACTTGATCCAAACAGAGAAGTTCATGCTTTGTTGTTTGGAACTGAAGATCTCACCACAAAAAGCAGTTTTGTAAAACACTGCTTTTCTTTCACTTGTAAACAACTAACAACAACAAAAATGGGTACAAAAGGTTCTATTAAACTAGAAAGTAAACCCAACCCAGGAGGAATCAATAATGTTGATAAATTAATTAGTAAAGATATTTAAAATGTTCTATTTTTGTTCAGTAAATGTTTATTTACTGAAACCAACTCAGCTTGAAATGAAAGCTGTATTGACTTACTCTGGGAGTGACTTTCCAAGACCAGGTGGTCTGTCGTATTGTCCAGGAAGCAAGTTGGCAGGAATCTTGAATATATGTCAATATGTATATCTTTAAAAGGAAACTGATACTATCTTATCTAATGCTAGAATTTTGCTCAAGTTTTAAAATTTTAGGATAATATTTATTCACTAGAGGCCCGGTGCATGACAATTCATGAACTGGGGTTGGCAGGGTCCCTCAGCCAAGCCTGCCCCCTCTCACAGTCTGGGAGCCCTCAGGGGATGTCCTACTGACAGCTTAGGCCTGCTCTCCACGGGCCTAAGTTGCAGTCTGGCCTCCCTCTACAGGAGGCAACCGGGCTGATCAAGGGAAGGTGCTGCTCCCATCACCCCGCTGCTGCTGCCACTGCCAGCTGCCTCAGCTGCCAAGGTGTTTTCATCAACACAGACTCCAGTCCCTTCACCACAAAAAAAATGACAATTTTATTTAGGCATTTTCAAGATATCTTTTTCATAAGATATGACATTTCTTTCTTTCTTTCTTTTTATCCTCACCTGAGGATATTTTTCCATTGATTTTTAGAGAGCATGGAAGATAGAAGGAAAGACAGAGAGAAACATCAATGTGAGAGGAACATTTTGATTAGTTGCCTCCTGCATGAGCCCTGACCTGGGCCCCAGCAAGGGAGGAGCCTGCAACCTAGGTACATGCCCTTGACCAGAATCGAACCCGGACCCTACAGTCCGCAGGCTGAGGCTTTATCCACTGAGCCAAACTGGCTAGGGCAGGATATGACATTTCTTAGCCCCTCCAGCAGTGGACTTTTGTTTTTTCCTCCAGGAGTGAGGTGGAAAAACCCTACATCACCTTTTTGGGTTCTTATTACCCAAGTTACCAAGAACACTGAGAGTGGTATACTAGGAGCTTAGCCAATGAGCGGTCAGAAAAGGTGTTTCCTCTTAGCTATTGTAAATATACTGCTATGAACATGGGTGTGCAAACAGGGATCTCTGAGACCCTGCTTTCAATTATTTTTAACTAGAGGACTGGGGCACAAAATTTGTGCACTTGGGAAGGGTCCCTCAGCTCAGCCTGTGCCGTCTCCCAGTCCAGAAGCCCTCAGGGTATGTCTGACTGACAGCTCCCTGTGGGGAGCAGGCCTAAGCCAGCAGTTGGACATCCTTAGTGCTGCCACGGAGACAGGAGAGGCTCCCATTGCTGCCACTGTGCTTGCCAGCCTTGAGCCCGGCTTCTGGCTGAGCAGCACGTCCCCTGTGGGAGTGCACTGACCACCGGGGACAGCTGCTGTGTTGAGCATCTGCCCCCTGGTGGTCAGTGCGCATCATAGCAACCAGTCTTTTCATTGTTGGGTCGTTCGGTTGAGTCAATTGGCATATTAGCCTTTTATTATCCTACCAGAGGCCCGGTATATGAAATTTGTGCATGGTGGGGTTCCCTGAGCCTGGCCTGCACTCTCTCCAATCCGGGATCCCTCAGGGGATGTTCGACTGCCAGTTTAAACCAGCAGTCACACATCCCTCTCACAATCCAGGACCACTGGCTCCTAAGCACTCACCTGCCTGCCTGCCTAATGCCCCCAACTATCCTCCCCTGCTGGCCTGGTTTCCCCCAATGGCCCTCCCCTGCCAGTCTGGTAACCCCCAACTGCCCTCCCCTGCAGGCCTGGTTACCCCCAACTACCCTCCCCTGCAGGCCTGGTCACCCCCAACTGTCCTCCCCTGGCAGCCTACTCACCCCTAACTGTTCTTCCCTGCTGCCCTGATCACCCCTAACTGCCTCTGCCTCGGCCCCACCACCATGGCTTTGTCCAGAAGGAAGTCAGTCATCGGGAAGATGGCCGATTGACCCGGTCTAATTAGCATATTACCCTTTTATTAGTATAGACTAGAGGCCCGGAGCACAAAAATTTGTGCACTCGGGGGGAGGGGGAGGTCCCTCACCCCGGCCTGTGCCCTCTCGCAGACTGGGACCGCTCGGGAGATAACAACCTGCTGGCTTAGGCCTGCTCCTGGGTGGCAGAGGGCAGGCCCAATCCCTAGGTGCAGCCCCTGGTCGGGCTCAGAGCATGGCCGATTGCGGAGTTGGGGCACCACCCCCTGTCATGCACAGAGCAGAGCAGATTGGGAGGTTGCGATGCCACCCTCAGTCACGCTCAGGGTAGGGCCGATTGGGGGGTTGGGGCACTGCCCCCTGTCACACTCAAGGCAGGGTCAATGGGGAGGTTGCGGTGCCACCCCCTGTCATGCACAGAGCAGGGTCGATCAGGGGGTTGGGGAGCTCCCCCCTGTCACGCACAGAGCAGCGCCAATCAGGGGGTTGGGGTGCTGCCCCCTGTCATGCACAGAGCAGGGCCCATCAGGGGGGTTGGGGCTCCATACCCTGTCACACACAGAGCAGGGCTGATGGGGAGGTTATGGATCTACCCCATCACACACAGAGCAGGGCCCATGGGGAGAGGGGGGGCGGGGGGGGGGCTGGGGCGCCGCACCCTGTAACACACAGAGCCACAGGGCTATCAGGGGGTTGGGGAGCTCCCCCCTACCAGGCACAGAACAGGGCTGATCGGGGGTTGGGGCGCCTTCCCCTGTCACACACAAAGCCACAGGGCAATCGGGGGGTTTGGGCGCTGCCCCCTGTCACGCTGATCCCGGTGCTGGGAGGCATATTACCCTTTTACTATATAGGATAGAGGCCTGGTGCATGGGTGGGGGCTGCCTGGTTTGCCCTGAAGATTGTCCTGGATCAGGTTGGGGGTCCCCACTGGGGTGCCTGGCCAGCCTGGGTGAGGGGATGATGGCTGTTTGCAGCTGGTCACACACCCTTCAGGGTGGGGGACCCCACTGGGGTGCCTGGCCAGTCTGGGTGAGGGGCTGAGAGCTGTTTTCAGGCTGGCGGGTGACTGAAGCTCCCAACTGCTCCTTTTTTTCCTTTATTTTTTTTTTATTCTGGGCCAGCTTTAGCTCTGAGGCTTGGCTCCAGCTCTTAGGCCTTGGCTGCTGAAAGCAGGTACCTGGTTTGTTTGTGTTCTATAATCGAAACACTGTTTCAACTCCAGCTCTGAGATACTGGCTGGCTGAAAGCAGGTTTCTGGGGTTTTGTTTAGCTTCTATATTTGTAACAATGTTTCAAACTGCAAGCTCAGAGGCCAGCAGCGGCAGGCGGGGAACATTGGTTTCCTCCATCACTGAAACAAGCAAGCCTCATGTTAGCTTCAAGCTGCCTGGCTGTCGACCGCCATCTTGGCTGGCAGTTAATTTGCATATCACCCTGATTAGCCAATGGGAAGGGTAGCAGAGGTACGGCTAATTACCATGTTTCTCTTTTATTAGATAGGATAGATTATATAGGATAGGCTTGCTTAAATGAGAGGGGTGATCCTTTTTCAGTAGGGGGAGATGTTCTTGGCAGACAAAAATACATAATCCCTATATCTGGACTGATAGCCAGCCATATGCACTATATTGCTAAACCGGTTATTAAAAAATGGAACCACTTTCTTACACCTTACACCAAACAGCTGTTGCCCTTAAAACCCCTCCTCAGCCTCCACCTTAGGTTCTGCCTTCACAGTTCACCCAGATTAGGTTCTGATTGGTCGGTTTTTAGGCCAGTCAGCATCAAAAGCTCCGCCTCCTAGGCAGTCATTGGCTCCTCACAGTTCACCCAGATTTGGTTCTGATTGGTAAGTTTCTATGCCAGTCAGCATCAAAAGCTCTGCCTCCTAGGCAACCATTGGCTCCTCTGGGAATCCAGAATGGCCCCACCTTCATGTCAGTACCAGGCTTTTAGTTACGCCCTCAGTCCACTACTGGTTGTACCTCTGGCCACTCTGAGAAGCAGCACCTCAGGTCAGTGCTGATGCAATTTTGAATTCTCATCCCTTACCTAACCTTCTTACAGTGCGAGCTGTGTGAAGGCAAGCATTTGTCTTGTTCATTCTTAGTTCACTCATAGACTTTATCTGTGTCTATGCATCTATGCTAGCACCACATGGTGACTGGTCAAACGGTCATTTCGATCATCACGGTCACTGCCTTTTTATATATATCTTTTTATATATATAAACAAATAATATGCAAATTAGCCAGGCATCACAACTGCTTGAGGAGGCTGCATCACAACTGCTCAGGAGGAGATGCGCGCGCAGATGGGTGGGCGGGGACTGCGTGCTGCCCCCACCCCAGTGGACACACACATGCTCAGAGCAGCCATGCAGTATGGCTTGGAGCACACTCCCACCCCAGCAGACACACACACACGAGGGGTGGGGCATGCTCCAAGCGGCCACACAGCATGGCTTGGATCACGCCCCCACCCCAGCAGACACACACACACACCAGGGTTGGGGCCGTGCTGCTAGCAGCCATGCTGCACAGCTTGGAGCACGCTCCCAGTGGATGGCAGCAGCGGCCGAGTGAAGCAGCCCCAGTCCCAGATGTCTGGCGGTGGCAGGAGCAAAGTAGCTCTGTTCCCGGATGCCTGACAGCAGCTGGAGTGAAGCAGCCCAGGTCCTGGGTGCTGGAGGGAAACCAGTGTTGGCAGCCAGGGGAAGGAAGGCCTATTCTTTTTTTAAAAAAATATATATTTTATTGATTTTTTTACAGAGAGGAAGGGAGAGGGATAAAGAGTTAGAAACATCGATGAGAGAGAAACATCAATCAGCTGCCTCATGCACACCCCCCCACTGGGAATGTGCCCACAACCAAGGTACATGCCCTTGACAGGAATTGAACCTGGGACCCTTAAGTCCGCAGGCCGATGCTCTATTCACTGAGCCAAACTGGTTAGGGCAGGAAGGCCTATTCTTGCATGAATCTTCATGCATCTGGCCTCTAGTAGATATAATAAAGAGATAATATGCAAATGGTCATCACACCCTCACATCATCATGCCCTCACACCATCATGGCATAACTGCTCAGACACTCAACACTGCAGAGAGAGGAATGGGGACCAGCCAGGCACAAATGAGCTCACCAGAGAGGAATGGAGACCAGCCAGGCTGTGGCCTGGGAGAGGGACAAGCCATCCGCACCACAGTCCTGAGCACCAGCGGCTGCGCCTGCACCTGCAGCCTGGGAGAGGGACAATCTGCATGCCCCATGGTCCCCGTGGTCCCAGGTGCCAGCGGCTGTGCCTTAGGCCTGGGAGAGCGACAGCCACCTGCCCTGTGGTCCCGGGTGATATGATTTCTTTTATCAAGAAAGGGTGTTGGGCCCTAGCTGGTTTGGCTCAATGAATAGAGCATCAGCCTGTGAACTGAAGGGTCCCAGGTTCGATTCCAGCCAAGAGCACATGCCTGGGTTGCAGGCTTGATCCCCAGTAGGGGGCGGGCAGGAGGCAGACAATCAATAATTCTCTTTCATCATTGATGTTTCTATCTCTCTCTCCCTCTCCCTTCCTCTCTAAAAAATCAATAAAATATATTTTTTTTAAAAAAGAAAGGATGTTGGATTTGGTTAAATGCTTTTTCTGCATCAATTGATATGACTATGTGATTTTTATATCACAATTTGTTAATGTGATGTATCACGTTTATTGATTTGCAGATATTGTACCATCCTTGCATCCCTGGGATAAATCCTACTTGGTCATGGTGTATGATCTTTTTGATGTACTGCTGGATCCCATTTGCTAGAATATTGTTGAGGATTCTGGCATCTATGTTCATGAGGGATATTGGCCTGTAATTCCCTTTTATTGTGTCATCTTTATCTGGATTTGGTATTAGGGTGATTCTGGCTTCATAGAATGTGCTTGTAAGTGTTCCAGCCTCTTGAAATTTTTGGAATAGTCTGAGGAGGAAAGATTTTAGTTCTTCCTTGAATGTTTGGTAAAACTCCCCTGTGAAGCCGTCTGGCCCTGGGCTTTTGTTTCCTGGAAACTTTTTGATGACTGCTTCAATTTCTCCCATAGTTATCAGCCTATTGAGATTTTAAGAATCTTCCTGATTGAGTTTTGGAAGGTTGTATTTTTCTAGGAATATGGCCATTTCCTCCAGGTTGTCTAGTTTGTTAGAATAGAGTTGTTCAAAGTATTTTTTAACAATCCTTTGTATTTCTGTGGGGCCTGTTGTTATTTCAAATCTTTCATTTCTGATTTTGTTTATTTGGGTCCTCTCTCTTTGCTTCTTGGTAAGCCTGGCTAGAGGCTCATCAATCTTGTTTATCCTTTCAAAGAACCAGCTCTTGGTTTCATGGATCTTTTGTATTGTTGTTGTTTTTGTTTGGTTGGTTGGTTATTTTGTCTCTGTCATTTATTTTTGCTCTGATCTTTATTATCTCCTTCCTTCTGCTCACTCTGGGCTTTTCTTGTTGCTCTCTTTCTAATTCTTTGAATTGTAGAGTTAGATGATTTATTAGCATTTTTTCTTCTTTTTTGAGATAGGCCTGTAGAGCTATAAACTTTTCTCTCTGGACTGCTTTCATTGTATCCCATAGATTTTGGATGGTTGTGTTTTTATTGTCGTTAGTTTCCAGGATGTTTTTATTTCTTCTTTGATCTCTTTGGTAATCCAATCACTATTTAATAGCATGCTATTTAGCTTCCAAGTGTTTGAATTTCTTGGGTTGTTTTTATTGTTGTTTATTTCTAATATTATGCCATTGTGGTCTGAGAAAATGCTTGATATGATTTCAATCTTCTTGAATTTGGGGAGACTTTGCTTGTGACCCAATATGTGGTCTACTTTTAAAAATGCCCCATGTGCACTTGAGAAGAAAGTATATTCCGTGGCTTTGGGGTGAAATGTTCTGAAGATGTCAATTAAGTCCATCTGATCTAGTGAGTCATTTAGGATTGCTGTTTCTTTGCTGAGATTTTGTCTAGAGGATTTATCCAGTGAGGTCAGTGGTGTATTAAAGTCCTCTACTATGATTTTATTGTTGTTGATCTCTCCCTTGATATCTTCCAGGAGTTTTTTTTATGTATTTGGGTGCTCCTGCATTGGGAACATATATGTTTATCAGGGTTATATCCTCTTATTGTATCAATCCCTTTAGTATTATGAAGTGGCCTTCCTTATCTCTTGTTATGGCTTTCACTTTGAGGTCTATTTTGTCCAATATAAGTATTGCTACCCCAGCTTTTTTTTCATTTCCATTTGCCTGAAAGATATTTTTCCATCCCTTCACTTTCAGTCTTTGTGAGTCCCTTGTTCTGAAGTGGGTCTCTTATAAACTGCATATATATGGGTCATGTTTTTTTTATCCATTCACTCACTTGATGTCTTTTGATTGGAGCATTTAGTCCATTTACATTTAAAGTTATTATTGAAAGGTACTTGTTTGTAGCCATTTTTATTCTTTGTGCCTGTTTTCTTTCTTACCTTTTTATTTCTTCTTTTTACACCAGTCCCTTTAGCATTTCTTGCATTGCTGGCTTAGTAGTGATAAACTCCCTTAGCCTTTTTTTGTCAGTGAAGCTCCTCATTTCCCCTTCAATTTTGAATGATAGCTTTGCTGGATAGAGTATTCTTGGATTCAGTCTCTTGCTTTGCCACACTATGTAAATTTCCTTCCATTCTTTTCTGGCCTTATGTGTTTCTGTTGAGAAATCATTTGATAGTCTAATGGGAGATCCCTTGTATGTAACTTTCTGTCTCACTCTTGTAGCCTTTAAGATTCTCTCTTTGTCCTGAACATTTGCCATCGTAATTGCCATGTTTCTTGGGGTTCATCTTGTTTGGGACTCTCTGTGCTTGTGTGACTTTTTTCTTCCCCACATCAGGGAAGTTTTTGGACATTATTTCTTCAAATAGTTTTTCTAACCCTTGATCCTCTTCTTGTTGTTCTGGCACCCCTATTATTTGCATGTTGCTTCGTTTCATGTTCTCCCATAACTCCCTTAGGCTCTCTTCCTGTCTTTTAATTTTTTCTCCAATTGCAGTTCCGTTTGGGTATGTTTTGCTTCCCTGTCTTCTAATTCGCTAATTCGGTCCTCCACTTCTCCTAGTCTACTGTTGAAATTTTCCATGGTGTTTTTTATTGAAGCTATATCACTCTTCATTTCTCCTTCATTCTTACATAAGTTATTGATTTTTTTCATCCATTACTTCTTGATTCTTACATAAGTTGTTGATTCTTTTCTCCATCTGGTTTATGAAGTGTATGATCCTTATTCTGAATTTTTCTGACATATTGCATGCCTCTGTTTCACTTAGCTGCTTTTCTGGTGATTTCTCCTTTTCTTTCCTTTGGGGGTTTCTTTGCCTACCCATTTTTGGTCTCACCAACTGATCTAGATGTCAAGTCATGCAGGGGCTGCTCCTTGTATGGCAGTGGCTCCTCGGGCTGTGGTTGCTCCTCAGGTGGTAGTGGAAGCGGCTGCTCCTCAGTTGGCAGTGGCTCCTCTGGTGAGTGCTGTTCGCAGTAGTGGTGTCTCCTTTGGCTGGTAGGGGAGGCTGCTCACAGAGCTGCTGTTCCTTGGAGGGGGGTGGGCTGATCATGAGGCTGCTGCTCCTCAGATGGTGGCGGGATGTTAATGTGGCTGCTGCTCCTTGAATCAGGGCTGGCTGCACACTGCTGCTGTTCCTCAGATGGTGTGGGCTGCTTGTGAGGCTGCCGCTTCTTGGACAGGGGCAGGTTGCTTGCAGGGCTGCTGCTCCTCATATGAGTGTGGGCTGCTCATGCAGCTGCTGCTCCTTGGACTGGAGACAGGATGTTTGCATGGCTGCTGCTCCTCGGGCAGGAGTAAGTTGCATGTGCAGCTGCTGCTCCTCAGATGGGGGTGGGAAGCATGTGGCTGCTGCTCTGTAGTAGAGCTCGGGAAGTATGTCTCAGCGCTGCGGCTGATGCAATGATACACTCCACCATGACATGCTTCCTCTGCACACCAGGAAGTAGCAACGCCTGCCTGAACTAACTCCTAGAGCCATGTGCACAGTACCCCAGCCTTTCAGCCATTGGTCGCCTATAGCGACGTGTCTCCCTCTGATTGGTCCCCTCATGCTATACATACCCCTGTAGTTCCACAATAAAATGGATCTGCGTCAATGAACCTGGTCCCCGGAGTCGTGCATGCAGACACCCTAGCATGATGGGGCTCCGTCATCCTCACCCCCGAGGGACCCCCTGCTTCATCTGGCACCCGAACATGGGGCCCCTGGAATGGCTGGACGGGTGAGCGACCCTCTTCAGTAAAATGGGAAACTTTCCCCCTTCAGCGAGAGTGCCACAAGAGCGCGTGCTCCACGCCTTACTGCAGAGCAGGCGAGTTAAGGTCTCTGAAAAGGAACTCCAAACTCATTGGGAGTATCTATTACAGTCCAATCTGTGGTTAATCGAGGCCCCCATTTGGGACCCTTCCACTTGGGAGAAGATCTTGAAAAGGATTCGACCCGCTGAGGTCCACGAGGAAAAACTGTTACCCCCTTCTCTGATATTCCGGCCCCGTTGCCGGGAAGCCGTGTCTCCATCCCTCCCTCCACCCTGGGCTCAGATCCCAAACTGCCATGGTTTTGTTACTGTCAGTGGGATTCGCAAAAGGTACCACCAACTCCTCCATTCCACCATCAACTGTCAACGGCTGCTGCAAAGGGCGCCAACTCCCGCATTCCACCTCCAACTGTCAATGGCTCCCTCAAAGGGCAACCTGCGCCTTCTACTGACGCGGGGAAGCATTACTGTGCAGCAATAATAAAGTCCCCTAAAACTTCCACCAACCCCACTTATCTTAGATATACTTATCAAGGCTCAGCACAAGTAGGAGAACTCAGAGCTATAATATATGCCCTTCCCTACTGTCAAAATATTCCAGTCAATTTATTCTCAGATAGTGCTTACGCGGTGCATACGACAAAAAATATAGGGTATTCCACCTTAAGAGTTAAAGATACCCCGCTAGATCAGAGCCTCCAACTCCTAAAGGACATCCTAGAGAACCATAAACAGCCCTGGTATATCCAACACTTACGGTCTCATACTGGCCTACCAGGCCCACTTTCCCTAGGCAACGCAGAAGCAGACAAGCTAGTTTTTACCCTACAACCCATGGAAGAGGCCAGACTCCTACACACCAAATTTCATATGTCAGTCTCCTCTCTCCATAAGCTCTTCCCCCATCTGCCCCTAGCTCAGTGCAAGCACCTCATATGTGCTTGCTGATCCTGCGGCCCTCTACTACCCCTCGGGCCTTTACAACCCAGAGGGGCCAATCCCTGAGGACTACAGCCCAATGCCATACGGCAAGCAGATGTCACGCATGTCCCAGCATTTGGCAAATTGAAATATGTCCACACAGTCATAGATACTTGCTCAGGAGCTACGTTCGCCCAGGCCCAAACGGGGGAAAAAGTCAAACATAACATTGCCACCTTCAAGGCTGCCTTTCTCATCCTTGGATTCCTGTGGGAGGTAAAAACTGACAATGGACCATGCTACACCAGCACTCTATTTCAAGACTTCTTAAAATCACACGACATCAAGCATACCATGGGCATCCCCTATAACCTCCAGGGACAGGCAATTATTGAAAGACTACACAGGGAACTCAAGGCCCAACTGATTAAAGAAAAAGGGGGAGTGATAGGGAGAAATCCTCATACACTGCTAACCCAAGCCTTAACTACCCTCAATTATTTTCATTTTGATGAGCATGGATTAACCCCTATGTATAAACATTGGGGAGGACTCCGGGACATACCAACACCTCTTCCTTTGGTCCGGTGGAGAGACCCACTCACCAGAGCCTAGAGAGGCCCCGACCCGCTCTTAACCCAGGGGAGAGGGTTTGCTTGTATTTTTCCAGAAGGCGACAAAAGTCCCGCGTGGATCCCTGCTCGTGAAGTCAAATCCTACACCACCAGCGATGAGCTGTAGATCGCCAACATTGCCCCCCATGGAGGAAATGGAGGACCTGACCATAGAATAGAACCAGCCCCGACGGCGGAGACAACCTAGACACCGACGAGCCCACCCCATCACCTGGGGTGACATCAAGGCTCTACAAGACCAACCCGCGCGCATGGCACCAGAGGGGAACCCGTCGGCAGGAACGTTATTCTTATTAATGTGTGCTATCATCACAGCTAATAGCATGGGTGCGCACAGATAAGGACTGTGGACTGTGATACCTCACCCTGGCCTTCTCATGCCAGTTGGTGTAGACAGTACCCAGTTTCCAGTGGCACGTGCCTCTGCTACATCTTTTACCCGTCTATAAGGCCACCCTTCTATCTCCTTCTGAGTAGTGGCAACTCCTTTGCTATGGCGCTAATTAGAAAGGAAGGGGGAGATGTAGTAGAGCTCGGGAAGTATGTCTCAGCACTGCGGCTGATGCAATGGTGTGAGCACACTCCACCATGACATGCTTCCTCTGCACACCAGGAAGTAGCAACGCCCGCCTGAACTAACTCCTAGAGCCACGTGCACAGTACCCCAGCCTTTCAGCCATTGGTCGCCTATAGCAATGTGTCTCCCTCTGATTGGTCCCCTCATGCTATATATACCCCTGTAGTTCCACAATAAAACATATCTGCGTCAATGAACCTGGTCCCCGGAGTTGTGCATGCAGTTGCCCTAGCGTGTTGGGGCTCCATCATCCTCACCCCCGAGGGATCCCCTGCTTCACTGCTCCTTGGACCGGTGCAGGCTGCTCCTTGAATGGGAGTGGGCTGCTGGCGGCACTGCTGTTCCTCATACAGGGGCAGGCTGCTCACACAGCTGCTGCTCCTTGGACAGGGGACGGGCTGCTTGCATGGCTTCTGCTCCTCAGGTGGGAGTGAGCTGCACGTGCGATTGCTGCTCCTCGGACTGAGGCAGGCCGCTCACCCAGCTGCTGCTTGTCGGACAGGTGCAGACTGCGTGTAGCTGCTGCTCCTCAGACCAGTGCGGGCTGCGCAGGGCTGCCACTCCTCAGATGTGGGTGGTCTGCTTGTGTGGCTGCTGCTCCTCAAATGGGGGAGGGCTGCTCGCAGCACTGCTGTTCCTCATACAGGGGCAGGCTGCTCACACAGCTGCTGCTCCTTGGATGGAACAGGTTGCTCACGCAGCTGCTGCTCCTCAGAAGGTGCAGGGTGTGGGCTGTGCACAGCTGCTGCTCGTTGGACGGGGGCAGGCTGTGCAGGGCTGCTGCTCCTCAATTGTGGGTGGGCTGCTCATGCTGCTGCTGCTCCTCAGATGGGGAAGGTTGCTTGCACAGCTGCTGCTTCTTGGACAGGGGCAGGCAACATGAGGCTGCTGCTCTTAGGCATGGGGCAGGCTGCTCGCGGGGCTGCTGCTCCTTGGACAGGAGCAGGCTGTTCACATGTCTGCTGCTCATGTGGTTGCAATGCCCTGGGCTTTCTCCAGGGATCCTCTGCCCTTCCTGGCTGCAAACTGTCTCCCAGCTGAGTCTCCTTCGCCAATTCGGGTTGGATGTTATTCATTTCAGCTGCTCATTCTATTTGCTCTGGGACAAGGCTTGGGACACATCTGTCTATTCCATTTTGTCCCTCGGGGTCTTATTTCTTTCTCCAGGACAGCAGGCTGGTGGCCCATCAGGACTGTGCAGCCAATAGCAGATGCATTTTATACAATGTCAAGACATTTTTTATATAAACAAATGCATATATGTTTACCAGTGTTATATCCTCTTGTTGAAATGATCCCTTTAATATTATGTAGTGTCCTTTCTTGTTTCTGGTTATAGCCTTTGTTTTGAAGTCTATTTTGTCAGATATGAGTATTGTTACCCCAGCTTTTTTATTATTATTATTTCCATTTGCATGGTATTTTTTTCCCATCCCTTCATTCCCGGTCTGTGTGTATCTTTTGTTCTGAGATGGGTCTCTTGACTCAGCCACCCTATGTCTTTTGATTGGAGCATTTAATCTGTTTACACTTAAGATTATTATTAACAGATACTTATTTACTGCCAACTTTTTTCTTTAAAACTATGTTCCTCTCTCTCAATTTCTTCTTCTTAAAGCACTCCCTTTAACATTTTCTGTAATGATGTTTTGGTAATAATGTACTCCGTTAGCCATTTTTTTTTTTTTTTTTTTTTTTTTTTTTGGTCTGGGAAGCTCTTTATTTCCACTTCAATTTTAAATGATAGCCTTGCTGGATAGGGTAGTTTTGGGTTGAGATCCTTGCTTTTCATTGCTTTGTATATTTCATGCCATTCCCCTCTGGCCTGAAATGTTTCTGTTGAGTAATCAGCTGACAATCTTATGGGAACTCCCTTGCAGGTAACTGTTTCTCTCTTGCAGCCTTTAAGAGTCTTTATTTGTCTTTAATGTTTGTCATTTTTATTATGATGTGTCTTGGAATGGATCTCCTTGGGTCATCTTGATTGAAACTCTCTGTGCTTCTTGAACTTGTGTGACTTTTTTTTCCTTCAGCAGGTTGAGGAAGTTTTCTGTCATTTCTTTAAGTAGGTTCGCTACTCCTGGCTCACTTTCTTCTCTTTCTAGGACTCCTAGGATGTGAATGTTGTTTCATGTTGTCCCAAAGTTCCCTTAAACTATTTTTAATATTTTTTCTTTTTGCTGCTCTAATTGGTGTTTTTTTTCTATCTTGTCTTCCAGATCACTGATTTGATCTGCCTCATTCAATCTACTTTTGATTCTTTCTAGTGTATTCTTGATGTCAGATGTTATTCTTCATTTCCAATTGGTTCTTATTTATGGTTTCTATTTCTTGTTTCATACTGTTTTAGTTCCCACTGAGTTCCTTGAGATTCTCACCAAGTTCCTTGAGCTTCCCTATAACCATTACTTCCCTATAACCATTACAAGCTCAAAGAACTTGGTGAGAATTAAGGTATTACATATGTGTCTTTATCCCCCCATTGCCCCCCAACATGCTTTTACCACCCTGGTGGCTGTGTACATTGGTTATGCTTATATGCATGCATACAAGTCCTTTGGTTGATCTCTCCCCCTTACCCTCCCCCTCCCCTGACTTCCTTCTGAGGTTTGACAGTCTGATCGATGCTTCACTGTCTCTGGATCTGTTTTTCTTCATAAGTTTATGTTGTTCATTATATTCCACAAATGAGTGAGATCATGTGATATTTATCTTTCTCCAACTGACTTATTTCGCTTAGCATAATGCTCTCCAGGTCCACCCATGCTGTTGCAAATGGTAAGAGTTCCTTACTTTTTATAGCAGCATAGTACTCCATTGTGTAGATGTACCACAGGTTTTTTAATCCACTCATCTGCTGATGGGCCCTTAGGCTGTTTACAAATCTTAACTATGGTAGATTGTGCTACTATGAACATAGGGGTGTATATATCCTTTCTGATTGGTGTTTCTTGGGATATATTCCTAGAAGTGGGATCACTAGGTCAAATGGGAACTCCATTTTTAGTTTTTTGAGGAAACTCCATACTGTTCTCCACAGTGGCTGCACCAGTCTGCATTCCCACCAGCAGTGTACGAGTGTTCCTTTTTCTCCACATCCTCGCCAGCACTTGTCATTTGTTGATTTGTTGATGATAGCCATTCTGATAGGTGTGAGATGGTACCTCATTGTTGTTTTGATTTGCATCTCTCAGATGATTAGTGACTTTGAGCATGTTTTCATATGTCTCTTGGCCTTCTGTATGTCTTCTTTTGAAGAGTATCTTTTTAGGTCTGTTGCCCATTTTTTGATTGGATTGTTTATCTTCCTTTTGTTAAGTTGTATGAGTTCCCTATAAATGTTGGAGATTAAACACAAAGGAGGCAAGAGCATACAATGGAGTCAAGACAGTCTCTTCAATGAATGGTGTTGGGAAAATTGAACAGATAAATGCAAAAAACTGAAATTAGACAACCAACTTATACCATACACAAAAATAAACTCAAAATGGATAAAGAACTTAAACGTTAGATGGGAAACCATAAAAATCTTAGAGGAATCCACAGGCAGCAAAATCTCAGACATATGCCAAAGTAATATCTTCAGCAATACAGCTCCTAGAGCAATGGAAACTAAAGAGATAATAAACAAATGGGACTACATCAAAATAAAAAGCTTCTGCACAGCAAAAGAAACCATCAACAAAACAACAAGAAAGCCCACTGCATAGGAGAACATATTTGCCAATGTTATCCCCAGCTGTCAATCTTAATCACTCAAAAGTCTGTTTCTGGAAGAACTTTTGGGAAAATTGGGAATATAGTCCTCTGAGTCTCCAGTGAGGGGAAAGTGCCATTTATATTTCAGGGAAAGTGGTGTGTGTGTTTCCCCATCCCAGAGCTACTCCTCTGAGAGTATCCCAGAATATTTCCTTGCCCTTGACTGAGCAGAGATCCTTATATGCCGTCCAATGGGATCCTCTGGAAACCAGGAGTTTCTATCAGCTCTCCTATGAGGGGGAAGCACTAGTCAGGTTCCCAGGACAGTGGAATGGATGGCCCCACCCCAAGCCAGTCAGTGACACTCCCTGAGACTGTTCAAACCCTAGGCTTGTCCTCTGCTGCTATCTCCTCTGCTAAGGTTGACATGCAGGGTGTGCTGGGCAGGGCTGTATCACCTAAGGTGGGGTATTTTCCTCTAGTATTTTCCTTTTCCTGAGCTGTGGCTTCTCAGAGGGGACAGTGCCTCTTAGGAAAAATGGCTCTTTCGGTTTGGGAGTGGTACGACCAAATGCAGGTCTCCCGGCCACCGTTTTTCCACATCCCCAGTGCTTCCCACCCCAGCCTCTCATCAGGCACCTCCAGCCTGAACCACCCTCCCTTCATTGAAATTTCAGGTGAGTAGTTGCAAATGAAAATCCTGTGCTCTGGGTTAAGCATCAAACAGGATTCATGGATTTCAGAATTTTCTCTCAGCTCTGTGATGGTGCTAAGTGACAATTTTCAAGTGGTACAATGGGCAACTGGTTTATTCCAGTAACAAACAAAAGTCTAGTTAGCCAACTTCTTTGAGAACTATAAGGCAGAAAAGGCAAATGCCATGAAAATGTTACAACAATAATTACTTTAGGAACTTTCAGTACCACATGAAACATTCCCACCCAAGCTGGGCTTTGCTTGCAATAATAGGTAACTGGGTGTATTAGTTTCCCATTACTACTATAACGAATTACCACAAACTTAGTGACTTAAAACAACACAAATGTATTACCTTGTAGTTCTGGAGGCCAGAAGTCCAAAAATGGGTCTTACTGTGCTAAAATTAAAATGCCAGCAGAGCTCCATTCCTTCTGGAGACTCTGGGAAGAATCTGTTTCCCTGCCTTTTCTACTTTCTAGAGCAAGCATGTCAAACTGAAAGGCTAACACGGGCCAAATAAACAAGGTTTAAGTTTATGTGGGCTGCAAAAAACCAAAAGCTTCAATTTTCATAGGATCATAGGTTTATTTCGATAAGACAAAAGTCTGAAATGAGTAAACATTAACATAAAATAATAGAATATTTTAATAAAAATTAATATTTTTCTTGAACATTAACTTACCAGACACTGAATAACTGCACAAATTAATAACCGTAACACAAATAAACCTATTTTTCTTGTTCTTCGAAAGCAAAATATTTCCTATTGCACACACCAAACAATTAGCCCAAGACTAATGGCATGGCAATCAGCTGCTAAAATATTCACTGCTAGTATTAGTGGAGAGAAATGGTGCGCCTGTGCGTAAGGGAAATGAATACAACACGATGATAGTAATCAGTCATTAGCGAACGTTGTAGTTCATTAATAATTATGTATAACAGGCCATTGTAAACATTAAGTTATGAAATTTTTATTAAAACGTTTCTTACATACCATTATATTGGCGGGGCCGCAAAAATATTCATTGTGGGCTGCATGTGGCCTGTGGGCCGCGAGTTTGACATGCTTGTTCTAGAGCAGTGGTTCTCAACCTTCCTAATGCCATGACCCTTTAATACAGTCCTCATGTTGTGGTGACCCCCAATTTCATTGTTACAAATTGAACATAATTAAAGCATAGTGATTAATCACAAAAACAATATGTAATTATATATGTGTTTTCCGATGGTCTTAGGTGACCCCTGTGAAAAGGTCGTTTGACCCCCAAAGGGGTCATGACCCACAGGTTGAGAACCGCTGTTCTAGAGGCTCCCACATGTTCAACCTCTGCATCTGCTGTCACATCTTCTTTGACTCATTTGCCTTCCTCTTTACTTTACCCTTGTGATTACATTGGGCCAGCCCAGACAATCCAAGAAAAGATATAATCCCATTGGGACATTCTTAACTTAATATATATGCAAAGTCCCTTTTGCCATGAAAGGTAACATAGTCACAAATTCCAGGGATTAGGACATGGATACTTGGATGGAGTGGCATTATTCTGCCTACCATGCTGGGGTTAGAAGTATAATATGTAGCTGTAAACACTTTGTTTCATATAAGTGCATTCTTAGTAAAAAAAAGTACCCTTCCAGTGCCCAATGATTTGTACTTTATCTGAATCTATGCATTTAAGACATTGGTACAAAGAGAAGAGGTTTATCTCTTGTACATCATTCAGTCACCAATGATTATTTTGGCCCATTCATTTATTCATCTAACCATCCATCCACCTATTCACCCATTGATCCATGCATTCTTTACCCACTTATGCTCCTTAGTTTCTGAATCAATCAAAATAAGTTAGGTTTTATTACAATAACAAACAACTCCAAACTCTGTGGTTTAACACAACAAAAAATAATTTATCACTTACACATGTCCACCATGGGTTAGCAAAGGCATTCTATTCACCTTTGGTACTCAGAGATCCAGGTTGGCAAAAGGTTTATTTTGGCCTGTGCTTCCATGATCCTTGCACTGGTTGGGAAGGAATGTGTCAAATGAGTCCTACTGCTGGAAATAATATGTTTTAAATTCACATGTGTCATTGGCCAAAGCAAGTCTTATGGTCCTATGGCACCTTAAAGGGTGCAGGGAAATAATCCTACCATGTGCCCAGAAAAAGAACTAGAGTTATGTATTGAATGGCTTTAATAATGACCACAGTTCCCCAATAATATACTCACATGTCTTTTCTCTCTGTGCCATCATTCAGCCTGCCTTCTACTGAAAGCAGTGAAGCAAAATTCAAAAACATGTAGACTGAGAGCAGAATTTCTGTGTTCTTGCTCTCCTTAAATTAGCCTGTAATATCAATAATTTTTCTGGACTTGATTTTCCTCATCCATGAAATGAGGATGATAATTATTGCTCTGCCTTTCTCTCTCAATTCTTCTGAGAAACAACTGACATGATAGAGAAATAATAGTATGTTTTAAATCTTCATTTACAAAAAAAGAAGAAAATTAAAGATATTATATTCCTCACTGAGATATTTGTGACTTCCAAAGTACTTATGATGGTTAAGTATCACTGCTTTAAACCATTCAAAGAGAGAATTTCTATTATTTTTTAAATATTAAAAATTATGTCATTCTAAAATTCCATTTATTCAACACATATTTGTTAAGCAACTCCTGTGCACAGAGAACTAGGAATTCCATTCAGTGTCTCCATTAATTACCATGATATGGGAGGGCATTCAAAACACCATATTTAGTTGTAAATAAATATTTGCTTTATAGGAAACTCAATTGCTTATGGAGGAAATGAACTTAGAGATAAGCTAAATCAGTGAAAAGAATAAAGAAGCAAGAAAGAATAGCACAGATTAGGCAAAAAAAATTTTTTTTAAATCAGAGTTGCAACAAAATGCTGCAGTCACATTAGCAATGTTACATTCAGATACAGTCTCCATATTTTAGCTTGAAATTCTGTATACTTGAAAACTTCACACTTAGTCATTTTTATGCTGGAGAATGGATTTCATATGAAGGAAATGACTAAGTCTAAAATACTCCAGGGTTAAAATGACTCACATACTCTTAGATTAACAGAAGCTAACGCTGCATTATGATTTGTATATTTACACTTCAAAATTCTCCAAGGAATAGTTCTCCAGACCTATATTTTGCTGCTA
Source organism: Myotis myotis (assembly GCF_014108235.1). Classification (NCBI taxonomy): domain Eukaryota; kingdom Metazoa; phylum Chordata; class Mammalia; order Chiroptera; family Vespertilionidae; genus Myotis; species Myotis myotis. The sequence goes on from NW_023416313.1 coordinate 120,427,468, forward strand.
AATAACATCCCCTATTGGGCCAGTGCCTATTTAGAAGCACCGTGCTGTGGTTGGGGCAAGGACCAATTTGAAAACAGGTGAAATGTGACTTTGGAATCCTCCAACCCTCTTTCTCTCTCCTCCTCTTTGATAACTTCCATATTTCCTTCTCAGGTACCAAATTCTGTCCTGCATTCTTTCATTCATAATGAAATTCATTATTTGTCTCTTTGCTAACCAAATACATCAAGACTCCAAGGAAAATAATATAGAAGAGAACACACCCTATTCATATCAGAATTTCTGTCAGATATAAGAAATATATAACATAGAAAGTATGCTTTCTGACCCAATAGTACCTAATGAGCAACAATTTATTAGGGAACATTGGTGTTAGAAATACACCCAGAGTTATTGATAAGGCCCTGGGCTGAATCTTCCAACAGCCCATCCATCTTATCACAAAAGAAGCTACATACATTCTTTTACCCTGGACTGATTCAAAGGGGTCTTTGTTAGACCTATGATGGCCCCATTTAGAGATATTGTTACCAACATATCAGTTAGTCATGCTCACCAAAGTATAATTGACTGATACAGGGAGCAGTTCTTCCCAAGGCATTTAGATTTTTTAAAGTATCCATGTTTGAATACTTAATTCAAGAGCTAAATCTTTGATGGGTAATTTCAAAAATCAGCTGTAAGTAGGACCTACCCAACTAGAAAAAAAATACCAAGAATTATAGAAATACTATTTCACACCTCTGTCTTAAAGATTTGTTGTTGTATTTTGTTTTACATCATTTTTGAAATTTCAGTCGTGTAAAAAACACACAGTTGAAGTGACCTACACACAGACTAGTCGCAGTGATGGCGAACCTATGACACGCGTGTCAGAGGTAACACGCGAACTCATTTTTTTTGGTTGATTTTTCTTTGTTAAATGGCATTTAAATATATAAAATATAAGCAAATTTATATCAAAAATATAAATCTTTGTTTTACTATGGTTGCAAATATCAAAAAATTTCTATATGTGACACGGCACCAGAGTTAAGTTAGGGTTTTTCAAAATGCTGACACACTGAGCTCAAAAGGTTCGCCATCACTGGACTAGTGCATGGTGGGTATCTGATAAAGAGGCAGGTACAAACAGACTTCTACATAGTCAATCAGAGAGAGACACATAGAATGAATTAATCAGGCAACTGAAAAATCCTCTTCTGATTAAAAAATTCAGTAGTTGGCAAAGGTAGGACCTCTGTGACCATAAGCATCCTCCCTCTGTTCCTGACCCAGAAAATGAGTGAATAAAAAGCCTTGAACCAGCCAAGAGTTGATTACAGTGTGGTGAAGCATAATAATCCCTCCTTTGGAAAACTGCTGTTTAAAACTGCTATTTGAAATTCTCTGTTATTTTTAGATAGTTCCTTATTCTGTAGGTCAACTCTGTTATTTTTAGATGGTCCCTCATTCTATAAAATAAGTGTTTTAGTTTGAATAATAGAGAAGATAAAAACTTAACTGTCTGACTTTGCAAACGAGCAATCTAATGTAATGGGCTAATACTGGTACTGATAATACTCCCATATACTCATGCCAGGTGTTTGTTAATTATGTACTCAAGGTTACAAGCTATCTGCAAAAATAACTTACACAGAGCTCTTTGTAAAGTCTGCAGACAAAGAGCTAGAAAGATATAAATAGGGAAAGCTTCCTCCATGTTTTTTTTTAATCTATTTTATTGATTTTTTACAGATAGGAAGGGAGAGGGATAGAGAGTTAGAAACATCGATGAGAGAGAAACATCGATCAGCTGCCTCCTGCACACTCCCCACTGGGTATGTGCCTGCAACTAAGGTACATGCCCTTGACCGGAATCAAACCTGGGACCCTAGAGTCTGCAGGCTGACGCTCTATCCACTGAGCCAAACCGGTTAGGGCTTCCTCCATGTTTTTGCTCAGAAATTTGGGAGACATCTCCCTCTAGGCCCACTGGCATTAATGAAGACTCCTAATTAATTAGCTTGTTAAGGCGTCCTATGTTCCGCTCACTGATTTACAATATAATAGTGGGAAGTGCTTTTCTTCATAATGAGCCAAAAGCTTACTAGAGGCAGTGGGAAAGAACAGGTTTTTGGAATCAGTTATAAATTCCTACCCCGGTTTGTTGACCTTAAGACAGTTAGCAATGAGCCTCAGTTTCCATATTTGTAAAATAACAGTCACAGGGCTACTGGGAGAATCAAATGATGGTACTTGTGCTCTTGGCATATAGAAGGCATTTAATAAATGCCCTCCTCCTCCAGCCACTGGGATACCAGATCATATCTTCTGTGTGTCCTTTGGTCACCTTACTTCCTCACTCCTTACAGCAGCTATTCCAAACTTGACTAACTTCTCCTCATCTCTCTCCAAACACACTAGACTGTAGAAACTCCCTCACCCTAACACAAAGAGCTTTCTTTGCTCCACACCTGCCCCTTTCCCTCCGTCCCCTTCTCAGGATTAATCCCCTCATATGTGTTCTTTGTCTGCTATAGACTTGAATGACTATTCCATTATTGATTTCCTCTCTATCACATGTCTTCAAACCTTTCCTGTGTGCCTTTGCCCCAAAGGCTTTATGTTTCTCCTATATTAAGATTAATTTTAAAAATTTATTATTGAACACCTACCCAGTCCCAGATGCTATCCCAACATTAGGGCTATGGAGGGGAACTTGGAGCTTATAGAACCTTTTTTAACCACAGTCCTTCATCTGTATCCTGAGAGCCATGACTGTATTCCACCTATTTCATAGGGGCATTGAGACAGATTAAATTAGACAATACAGACAAGGCACAAAACACAAGCCCATTGACCTTTTTATCATTGCTAAGGTATGAGGAGAGTAAAAACAAAAGTGAGCTAACTAGGGAATTTGGAGAAACAGTGTTAAGGGCCCTACTACAGACCATGAATTTATAATGGCACCTGTTTGGATGCATGGACCATTTTATCCAGAAAAGCCAGTGCTAGGCAGCCCTCTTAGGCCAGGGCCCTGGTCATCACTTCCCAGTGATCTGTGCACTGCCCCTGGGTCATTTTGTCCATTTGTGTCTGGAAAATAAAATTGGAAATAAAATATATTGGTGGCCAGGCCAGTGTGGCTCAGTGGCTGAGCATTAGCCTATGAACCAGATCACAGTTTGATTCCTGGTCTGGGCACATGCCCTGGTTGTGGGCTGGATCCCCAGTAGGAAGCATGCAGGAGGCAGCCGATAGATGATTCTGTCTCATCATTGATGTTTCTATCTCACCCTCTCCCTTCCTCTCTGAAATCAATAAAATTATATATTAAAAAAGTGATATATTGGCATGTTGAAATTTAAATTATTTCCCCCAAAAGAGGTAAATTTTAATTTTAGAAAAAGATAATATAGCAATAAGAACATAAAAATAACAGTATGAGGGCAGTTAAACAACAAAAACAAAAGAGATCAGATTTAACACCAACTCATGCCTATAAAATTAATGTTGAGTAATAAGTAACTCTGCTCCCTCCACCGAATAAAATTTGTAGGACACCTGAGCACTCCCCTATTGTATTGACATGAAAATACAAGGGGACAGAGGTAAGGGCATTGAGCCCACCTGGGGTACAAACCATCCATCCCTTCAAAATTTTGGGATAGAAACCTGGGTAGTGTCAAAAAAGGGAACACAGAAGGAATTTAGAGTTTCAAAGATATATGTAAACTCAAGCATGGATATTTGAGAACTGGAATGCTGCTCAGGGTAAATAAACAGGGTTACTTTGTTAGAAGGTCTGGTTCTTTTTGTTTGTTTTCTGTTGTTGTTATTGTTGTTGTTGTTGTTAATCCTCATCAGAGGGTATTTTTTCCATTGTTTTTCAAAGAGAGAAGGGAGAGAAGGAGGGAGGGAAGGAGGAAGGAAGAGAGAGAGGAAGAGAGAGAGGGAGAGAGAGAGAGTGCGCAATCTACTGGTTGCCTCCTGCATACTCCCCAACCAGAGCAAATCCTCAACCCAGGTATGTGCCCTTGACCAACAATCAAACCTGAGACCCTTTGGAGTATGGACCAGCACTCTAACCACTGAGAACACCAGCCAGGGTGAAGATCTGGTTCTTAAACTGGAAAACAAGGGAGTTACTCCCTTAGAAGTCACTGTAGGGTATCGCGAGAGCTCCCGGGCGGCGCGCAGCTCCCGCGGCTCTTCCCGGCCGGCGTCGGCGGCGCGGCGCGCAGGCGCGGCGGGCGGGTTTCCCGGGGCTACAGCCGGCGCCGCGCCCGCTGTCGGCCGGCTGCGCCATGGCGGGCGGCGCGGCGCGGGCTCCGCCGGGCTCCGAGGCGCGGCTCAGCCTGGCCGCCTTCCTGCTGGGCGCCTCGGTGCTGGCGCTGCCGCTGCTCACGCGCGCCGGCCTGCAGGGCCGCACGGCGCTGGCGCTCTACGTGGCCGGGCTCAACGCGCTGCTGCTGCTGCTCTACCGGCCGCCGCGCTACCAGATCGCCGTCCGAGCCTGCTTCCTGGGCTTCGTGTTCGGCTGCGGGGTGCTGCTGAGTTTCAGCCAGTCTTCTTGGGATCACTTTGGCTGGTACATGTGCTCCCTGTCCTTGTTCCACTACTCTGAATACTTGGTCACGGCGGTCAACAACCCCAAAAGCCTGTCCCTGGACTCCTTCCTCCTGAACCACAGCCTGGAGTACACCGTGGCCGCCCTTTCTTCCTGGATAGAGTTCACCCTTGAGAACCTGCTCTGGCCAGCGAGGTGCGGTCCCCGGCTCCTGTCTTGGAAAAATGGATTCGTTTTAAGCATCCAAAGGGAGAACTCAGCAGTCCGCTTGTCACGTGTCCCCTGCAGAACTGAAGCAGGTCACCTGGCTCATCACCACGGGCCTGCTGATGGTGGTCTTCGGAGAGTGTCTGAGGAAAGCGGCGATGTTTACAGCTGGTTCCAACTTCAACCACGTGGTGCAGAATGAAAAGTCAGAAAGCCACACTCTGGTGACGAGCGGGGTGTATGCCTGGTTCCGGCACCCTTCTTACGTGGGGTGGTTTTACTGGAGTATCGGAACCCAGGTGATGCTCTGCAACCCCATCTGCGGCGTGGGCTACGCGCTGACAGTGTGGCGCTTCTTCCGGGACCGGACGGAAGAGGAGGAAATCTCGCTGATCCACTTCTTTGGGGAGGAGTACCTGGAGTACAAGAAGCGGGTGCCCACGGGCTTGCCCTTCATAAAAGGGGTCAAGGTGGAGCTATGACCCCCGGGGCGCGGCGCCTCCCACTCCGCGCAGCCCGGGACAAACGGCCTCCGGTGGGCCACTCTGCAGGATGGACTCTTAATCGCTTTATACTCACCATTTCCTCTTCGGGGACATCCCTCAAGACCAAAGGTCCGCGGCCTTAGGACCAAAGGCCCCCTCCCCCAACTTCCCGGAGCATCTGTTCTTGGGCTGAATTGAGAGCTGGGACGGGGATGAAAGATGAACGAGGAGCGCGCTGGGCGGGCCTGGCCGTAGGAGGCCTCCCTGCACTCGGCCTGTAACCGAGCCCCCGCCCCCCTGGGGCAGGTGGGCTCATTACTCGGAATCAGGTTTCTTCCCCAGGAAGGGTGTGGGCACCAGGGCTTTCTAGCGTTAGAGTTACATTTTAACCGAAAAGATACATTTTAACCTGAACACGAGCAGCACAGCCCTAACCACCTCCTTCCCATCCTCCGTGGGCGCATGAGCATCTATCCAGTTTTAAGCCTCTTCCTGATAAGGCTCTCCATGTATTTATCCTATTGACACACCTGTTTTTATGAATGGCAGTGTGCGTGCAGAGGGGCCCGGTGTTTACAGCCCCAACTCTTATTTGGCACAAAGGAAGCATCCACACCTGGCCGATTGGCTTTGTGTTACCAGGGAGCCCTGCCCCCCATGGCCTCCTGGCCTCCCCCAGTGGGGCTGTCATCATTGGCAGGCATGTCCGAGATGTGTCCTTAGTCCTTTGTCCAAGAAACGGTTCCTGGACGCCTGCTCTGTGCGAGGCCTTGTCAGACGCTGGGAAGTACTGCCCTCCATCGATTTGGGTTCTATTTTTTACCATAGCGTGTAGTTTTGTGTTTTGATTCAAATCTATTAACTTGATTTCTATGTTCCGTTCTCAAAGTTTCATCGTCCCTGATGCCACTTCAAACTGTCTTCCAAAGGGGTGTGAGCGCTCGCACAGCTGCACAATGCAAGGCGACTCGTGAAAGTCTTACCCAGAGCAAACAGTCCCGACTGAGAGTTAGCCCTGCTTCTGTCTTTCCAGTTCAGGGAGAGGGGTTGGCTGTAGGAGTCAAACATGAGCTGTGAAGACCCTCGTTTAGTTCCGGACGGACAGGAGCGTGGTCTGTGAGATCCTTCCGCGCAGGGCGGCGGCGGCGCTGGGACCGCGGCGGAGCCAGACCTGCGGCCTCCGAGGAGCCACTACCTTTCCGTGCCTAGACCTCCCCATCTGTAGAATGGGGTCAATACCGCCTACCTCACAGGGGTGTTGTGAAGACTCAGAAGAACGTCAAACGTTTTTAATGCTTAGAGGACAGAGGACATTGTGGAATCTGTACTGTGTGAGTTGTGCAAAAATGGACATTCGGTTAACTGTACCAGATGCTGGAAATGTGTGCAAAAGAGCATTTTACCAACTCAAAATAGTATTAATTTCTAGATTTCACGGCCTAATTGATCCTTTCATCATCATATACCAAAGAGGCGTGCGGGTTCGCGAACTGCTGGGGCAAGACCCAGGGACCCGGCCTGAGCCCGGGGAGGGCTGTGCAGTCAGACTGGCCAAGGCCACTGCTGGCCTGAGCCAACCTTGTTCCCCAGACCGCGCTCCGTGAGATCAGCTCCACTTAGTAGGACTGCAGGATGGAGGGGGGTGGGGGCAGCCACCCCCAGCTCTTTGAGGGAAACTTTTTGCCACGTGGAGCCGGTGTGGACCCAGATCTAAGGCCCCTTCTGGGCCATGGATTTGTCTCCCTAGCAGCTGGGGAGCAGCTCTGAGGGCCCCGGGCTTTGTGAGGTGTCGGGTGTGAAGATCTGTCCTTCCTCCCCCTGCCCGGAGTTCAGAGCCCGCCTTCTTGCTGCCGGGAGCTCAGCCCTGGGCCACTGGGGCTGACATGCTGCTGGGCTTTTCCAGAGCAGGTCGGGGAGGGGCAGGGAGAACATGGCGCCCTCCTTTGCAGTCAGTCCCAGGGCAGAGGCCCGTGATGACTCGGGATAGAAGATGAACCCGTGAGGGACAGGGTTTGGCAAGGGGCTGGCTTTCATCTGGCCCTAGCTCTGCAGGTTATTTTTAACCGGACAGATTTAGCAGCGATGGCCTGCCCGGCAGGGAATTGGGTTAATGAGGTGCGGGCTCTCTGGGTGCTCCCCCAGCTTCCTGGGCCAAGGCCGTCTCCAGTGCCCTCCAGTGAAACCGCCAGGAGATTTCTCGTGCGGCTTCTTAAGGGGAACACGGGCATTGCGCAGAGCCACGCTGCCTGGAAGCCGTGGACGGACCCCTCACACAGAATCTGCGGGCTGCGCGTGGCAGCTTATAGCCAAGAGAGGGAGCGAGCTGGGCAGGAAGCAAAAGGCCGAGACCCCACCTTCCCTCCTGGTGTGAGCTGCTTCTGGAGCCTCAGAGTCAATGTTACCAGTCCCTCCCATCCATTCAGCACCCGGTGATGACCGATAGGGGAAGCGTTCCTACGCCAGCACATTGCATCAATAGATGCGGCTCAGTGAGGTCTCAGCCACAGCCCATCTTGGTAACAGTCCCTCCATAACGGGTGCAGTGACCTAACCACTGTCCCTTCTCTGCACTTTCCTACTGCCTTAGACAGCTGCCATCTCCCGACGTTTTTGCCTCTGTAGAGACTTGCGAGGGTGGGCAACCTCAGCATTGCCGCGCGGTGGCACCTGCTCCCCGGGCCCCGCTCTGAGAGCCTGCCGGCCTGGGGCACTGGCCATCCCCGGCCCGGCCACCTGGGACCTGCTCCCCGGGCCCGCTCTGAGAGCTTGCCGGCCTGGGGCACTGGCCATCCCCGGCCCGGCCACCTGGGACCTGCTCCCCGGGCCCGCTCTGAGAGCTTGCCGGCCTGGGGCACTGGCCATCCCCGGCCCGGCCACCTGGGACCTGCTCCCCGGGCCCCGCTCTGAGAGCTTGCCGGCCTGGGGCACTGGCCATCCCTGGTCCGGCTACCGGCAGCCGCTCTGGGGAAGCCGGCAAGGTGAGGAGGATAACTTAATGGAGTAATTATTCTACTCTTTCTACATGCAGAAATGTTTGTTTAAATATTTTAAATTGGGTTTTCGTTCACAGACACAGACTCTTTCCAAATCTGAAATAAAACTGTACTCGGTTTCACTACGAAAAAAAAAAAAAAAAAGAGTCACTGTAGGGATCCTGATAGACTTGCTGACACCATTGGCTTTTCCAGTCCCTAGGGTCACCAAGGTGTGGGCAAGAATGCCCAAGAATTAGACAGCAGCTCTATATTGATAGATTCCCAAATCTATCTCCTGACAAACCCTTCTCTGAGCCAACTTCCTTACTATGCATCTCCTCCTAAATCAGGGGTGGGCAAACTTTTTGACTCGAGGGCCACAATGCGTTCTGAAACTGGACCGGAGGGCCGGAACAAAAGCATGGATGGAGTGTTTGTGTGAACTAATATAAATTCAAAGTAAACATCATTACATAAAAGGGTACGGTCTTTTTTTTTTTTTAGTTTTATTCATTTCAAACGGGCCGGATCCAGCCCGCAGGCCGCAGTTTGCCCACGGCTGTCCTAAATGCTCCACAAACAACTCCACGTGGACACTTCTAAACTAGGGATCATCAGCACCCGTCTTCTCCACCAGGGTTTTCTCTTTGGGTGAATGCAACCAAGTAAACCAAGCCAAGATCTCATCCCTTTTTCTTATTCTCCCACCTTCAACTGGTAGCAGTAATTTAGATTCCATTTCCTTGAACATCCGTTTCCTGTAGACAACTCCTTCTCAGCTTTTTTTTTTTTTTTTTTTTTTTTTTTTTTTATAAATGAGAAAATGAAGACACATAAAGAAAAACTAATGTTCTCAGCTAATGAGCAAATGGAAATATTTCATTGTCTCTGGAGTATAAGTCTTTTTTTTAAAAATATATTTTATTGATTTATTACAGAGAAGGGAGAGGGATAGAAAGTCAGAAACATTGATGAGAGAGATTGATCAGCTGCCTCCTGCACATCCCCAGACCAACGTACATGCCCTTGACCGGAATTGAACCTGGGACCCTTGAGTCCGCAGGCCGACGCTCTATCCACTGAGCCAAACCGGTTCGGATCTGGAGTATAAGTCTTAATCATTCTCTCAGTCTGAAGAACCACTTTGCGCACAGGACAAAACTTAATGAACTTAATTTAACATAAGGCGTTACTTCCTTTTAATGGCCAATCCCACAAACCACCTCTATAAAAGTACTGGATTTTCATTTCTGAAAGAAATGGCACCAGAAACACTTGGTGTAAACTTGAATAATGCCTACGGCTTTTTTGGATCAAGTATCCCAGGAGAGGAAGACCAATTTATAGACATTTAATTGCCTCTCAAATACTGTTTGTGAGATCAAAAGCACTTTAACTTTCTAAAGCACTTAAACATAAAATAACATAATTTCTTAAACCAAGGTGAAAAATCTCACACACCTTTGCAGATATCTTATTTGACAAGTTACAGACAAAGAGGGGGTGGGGGTTTGTAGCTGTTTAGTAAACAGCTGAAAGAAGGAATCTTAAATGAAGGGAGAGAGAGTTGTGCTTTTGCTTGGCACCACTAGATGGCTTCCTGAGCAGTCTCACATAGGGTTTGTGATATCCAATTCCACTCAACTGTCGTCTTCTATTACAAATCGGCATCTCAAACCAAACCTTTGCAGTTTGCGGCCTGATCACGTGAAAAGCTAAGAAACAGGACAAGATCAGACCCCTGTGTGCAAAAATAAAAATTAGAAATAAGGGGCTGCATCTCAACCCCAAGAGAATGTTAAATTACCTCCTGGACATGAGGCCAGATTGCCTATGATTTCTTCATTATCCCACCTCTATCACCTCCTCAGTCATCCAGAGTAACCTAATACAATTCCTAGATCTGCTGCTAAGAGTTCTGAAATCCTGTGCAGAGATAAACAAAAAAGGAGGAGAGTGGAAATGGTCTAGAAGTACCAGCAGAACTAGATAAACTTTTGGGTGCTTATAAATATTGCATCCTAAATATAAGCCCAAGAAAGGCCTCTGCTGGTCAGAAAGGATGGGGGAAGAAGGTTGGGAGCATTCCTAAGTCTGTTGACACCTCTCTCTTCGTGCAAAAGTCCTATCACAAATTCCTGGAAAGAAACCTGTTTAGAGTGATCTGTCATGCCTGGATAATTTCACACCCCAGGAAACATTTTACCATGACAAATTACTATGTCCCTCTCAGGCTTCTTCCACATCCACTATCTCATCTGAACTTCTCAGCAAGCCCACCCAGTAAGGCAGTCTTTCTATGCCCATCCCGCAGTGAGAACAGGACAGTTTATAGGGGTTGGAGTTGTTTGAACAGTGGCACTGGAATAATAACCATGTGTTAGAACTCTTCTGACTATTTGGTTGGCTTCTCATGTGATAAATTGATTTTTAACTTTTTTTAGCTTCATAGAAAGAAACAGAAGCAAGAGATGAAATGATAGGTGCAGATAAACCAATGAATACTGGTTGTCAATGTGGCTCTATTGATCTGATATTGTATTTCTCAGCCTATTGGTAAAACACATACGGGGCTGTGTGGAAACCCAGAAGGGCTTCCAGAAGAGGGGCAAGCAGGGTTGAAGGGAGAGAACTGCCCAGTAATGCATGAGTGATAAACCTGGGAGTCTAAGATGGCCAAGGAAGTGAATGGCCAATTGATGTCGTGGCCAGGTGAGCACACTCTTTACAATCACTTCCTATTTTAAACATGTCATCTACTTCTCCATCAGAGTTCAGCTTATGAGAAAATTTGGTTACTTCTTTCGGCTCTATTTTCTGCAACACTACATAGGAAGAGACTTGCTCTATGACTGGCAGGAGGAAGGAAAAAATACATACATGTGTACATATATTTCAAGTGGGGAAGAGACATATGTTCCATTTCTAGGAAATATTTATCCCACAGCACAACCAAAACACAACCAGCAGGATTTACAGATGCTGCTACTAAGCCAGCCTCTGGACAGGGGATGCTGAGGTTATGGATGGGAAGCATTTACACTGTAGGAAATCCAGGGCAAGTATGTGTTTGAGAAGCCCAGATGCTCCCTTTCCTCATCTACAAAGCACCATTCTCATCACCATTTCTTGCCTGAAACCAAATCTATACTCAGAAAATTTGAAATAGGATCTCACAGGAGATTGCAACATACTACAAAAAAAAGACTCATATTTATTAATTCTCTACATAATATTTTTCTTGGCAAAGCATTAGCATAATCTCATTGATCCTCATAATCTTTCTTTTGTGTTTGTCTCAGCAGGCAGCCAGCTGCAGTAGCATGAACTCAGCATGGATCCCACCAGTGGGTTCCCGCCATTGCTGAACCACCTGAGGATCCACCTGAACACTAACCTGGGAAAATTTCTGAATTAAAGTTCCTGGTTTGACTAATGTCACCCCAATCAATTTAATAAATATTAAAAAATAAAATGAAAAAATTAATAACTTTAAAAAGATTTTTAAAATAAAGTTCCTGGAAAGATAGACTTAAATAATACCTAATGAGCCTGTCATACTGTGCAAAGACTAAAGAGTGAAACTACAACACATACCCACACACACACTTAAACCAAGATTCTTTCTTCTCTTTTTTTACATTAAACTTATTGGGGTGACATTGGTAAACATGATCATATAGGTTTTAGGTGTGGGTTTCTATATTACAAAATTTGTATATTGCACCATGTGCCCACCACCCAAAGTCAAATCCTTTATTTTCTGAATCATATATAGGAGACAATCTCTAAGTGCAAAAGGTGTGGATTCTAGGCTTAATTCAGTCAGTTATCTTCAAGCTTGTCACATCATCCTCTCTCTTATATTCAGCCCCAATGCACCCAAGAACCTGAGCTAAGATCTTTTCTTTAGCTTCCCCTTCCCTGAGACCAGTGTGTTGCTCATTAAGGATTTATTAAATGCCTCTTATGGGACAGATGCCCAGAAAATGGTTGCTGTTTGAGACAAACACTGGCTAGCTGTTGGCCAGACTTTTCCTCCTTCTTTCTGGGCCTCCAGAGCAGTCAGGACAGAGTTCTCACTGGAGAATGTGCCAGAAGAGCTGGTGCACTCTCCAGGCCTGACCTATGGCACTGGACTTGTCCCTGCCACAGATACTTGGTTCGTGGGTAGAAGATGATGGAGCCACTGGATGGAAGGATCCCTGAGACACCACCCAGAGGAAAGCCACTCATCAATCAGGAACACTCACTTTGTACTTTATGAAACTTCTGTATTACAGCAGCTACAATTACCTTAACTTGCCACAGCCCTGCTTTACGTAACTGATGATTCAGTAACTCTCTGGAGTAGGGACACAAACCCATGAACCATCTTTCATTTATCCAGTATGCCAAAGATGCAGAGAAGCACGTTAAAATCTTGAAAAGGAAAATTGATAGTCACATGATTTTCTACTCTTTTTCACCTTTTACATACAGTCTAAGATTTTTCCCTCTCCTTACATATCTAGAAAAGATCTCTAAAGGCTTCAAAACCTAAGTTACAAAACTAGGTGTCCTATGTGACAGCAAAGAGAAGAAGAGGGTTTCTTCCATTTGTATTTTCCTACAGTCAATTCACAGTCATACTAAAACAGCCATTTTGGTTCCAGAACACTCAAAGCCGTGTCAGTAAGCTTGCTCCTCACAGGGTGGGGGTCACATCAGATGACCATAGTGTCTGTCTCTAAACCCTCTGCCATCATTCAATAAGGCATGAAGTCAGTGAATTGTCTTCAGCCTCCTCCAACTTTCCATGGGATCCCCATCTCTCTTCCATGGCAGCTCTTCCCAGGACACACTTCCAAGGCCTCTCTTGTTCTGTCCATCTCCATCTTATCAAAACCTGTGCTTAGGCAATCAGCAGGATAGAAGGACCTAGATCAGTGATGGCGAACCTTTTGAGATCAGCGTGTCAGCATTTGGAAAAACCCTAACTTAACTCTGGTGCCTTGTCACATATAGAAATCTTGATATTTGCAACCATAGTAAAACAAAGACTTATATATTTTTTTAATTAAATATTTATTGTTCAGATTATTACATTTTTTCCTCTTTTTCCCCCCCATGGCTCCCCTCCACCCAGTTCCCACCCCACCCTCACCCCCCCCCTACTGTCCTCATCCATAGGTGAACGATTTTTGTCCAGTCTCTTCCCACATCCCCGACACCCCTTTCCCCACCCCTCAAGAATAGTCAGTCAAGCATCAAAATGGCGACCAGCAGGAAGGTAGGGAGGGAGAGAGTGTGGGAGCGCAAGGAAGTGATAGGGGAGTGTGTGGACACGTGTGGTGTGTGTGTATGAGCTAGGGACAGTTAGATTCTGCAGGTCTTCTAAGGGACTGCTAAACCGGGCAGTCTTATGCGGCGGAGTCCCGCTCCCTGCGCGGACACTCCTGGGCGGCCAGCACAGGCACAGCGACCACGCCATCTTGGGAAACAGAGCTGCTGGAGACTAGGATCCTGGCCTCAGCACCACCCAGTCTGATCTCAGACGCATACCAGGACCCTGCAGCCACTGGGGACAGAGACCTGTGACCACAGTTACAGACCTGCGGACACCAAAAGTTCAGAAATCCCCACGGCAGATCCGTGAGTAACAGAGCCCATCCCCCCTTCCCGCAGGCTTGCCGGCAGCGCTAGAGTAACTAACTGATACACCCACCCATTGCCTGGGCCTCAGCACTCCAGGAACGTTAGCCTGGAAGTGCGCCTGGAAGTGCGCGAGCACCTTGGAACTGATCCCGCGTAGGGCCAGCTTCTGAGCCCTGGGCTGGGAGCAAACACGCGAACCCCAGGAATTGAGCCTACTCGCACTGCCGGCTTCGGCTTCGGAGCCCTGGGCTGGGACACCGGGAATTTGTCCCGCATATCACAGGCCCAGGGACCCCGATTCTCTGGGCAGGAGGCAGCACCAAGCACCAGTGACTTGACTGTGTTTCTTATCACCTGCACCTGAGATCCTGATTCCCTGTGCATTCATACTAAGAGCCAGTGACTCCAATTCCTGGTGCAAGGGCACACAGGGACCCTGATTCTCAAGGCAAGGTCACACGAAGCAACAGAGACACTGATACTGGATTCTGGGGAACTCTGACTCCTGGCGCACGCTATGGGGCTCTGGTTTTCAACACGCTTCAGGGGGGTCTCTGTTTCAGCACGGTGCAGGCAGGGTCCCTGATTCTAAGGGCGCGTACGAGGCCACATTGAGCGCTGACACACTGACTCTGAGCGAGCCTGGATCCCACCAACCCACCACAACCACACATCTTAGTGTCAGAACTCTTCAGTGACACGAGGGTGGTGGGAGGCTCCCACTGCACACGGCCCAGGCCCACGCAAATCAACAACCTATGCAAGAATCAGGAAGAAATGAAAAGTGATATAGTTACAATAAAAAACACCATGGAAAGTTTCAACAGCAGACTAGAAGAAGCAGAGGACTGAATTAGTGAATTAGAAGATAAGGCAGAGAAACAAGCTCAATCTGAACAGCAACTGGAGAAAAAAATTAAAAAGCAGGAGGAGAGCCTAAGGGAGCTTCGGGACAACATGAAGCGAAGTAACATACGCATAATAGGGCTGCAAAAGGACAAGAAGAGCAGCAAGGATTAGAAAATCTATTTGAAGAAATAATGTCAGAAAACTTCCCAGATATGGGGAAGAAAAAAGTTACACAAGTACAGAGAGTCCCAGGCAAGATGAACCCCAAAAGACCCACACCAAAACACGTCATAATAATGATGGCAAATGTACAAGACAAAGAGAGAATCTTAAAAGCTGCAAGAGAGAAACAAAGAGCTACCTACAAAGGATCCCCCATCAGATTATCAAATGATTTAACAACAGAAACACATCAGACCAGAAAAGAATGGAAGGAAATTTACAAAGTGATGCAAAGCAAAGGACTGAATCCAAGAATACTCTATCCAGCAAGGCTATCATTCAAAATTGAAGGGGAAATAAGAAGCTTCACAGACAAAAAAAAGGCTAAGGGAGTTTATCACCACCAAGCCAGCAATGCAATAAATGCTAAAGGGACTGGTGTAAAAAGAAGAACTAAAAAGCCCAGAAAGAAAACAGCCAAAAAAAAAAAAAAGAAAAGAAAAAAGAAATGGCTACAAACAAGTACCTTTCAATAATAACTTTAAACGTAAATGGACTAAATGGTCCAATCAAAAGACATCGAGTGGCTGAAAAAATAAAAAAACATGACCCATATATTTGCTGTTTACAAGAGACCCACCTCAAAATAAGGGACTCACACAGACTGAAAATGAAGATATGGAAAAATATCTTTCAGACAAATGGAAATGAAAAAAAAGCTGGGGTAACAATACTTATATCAGATAAAATAGACCTCAAAGTGAAGGCCATAACAAGAGATAAGGAAGGCCACTTCATAATACTAAAGGGATCAATACAACAAGAGGATATAACCCTGATAAACATATATGCACCCAATGCAGGAGCACCCACATACATAAGAAAACTCCTGGAAGATATCAGGGGAGAGATCGACAACAATACAATCATAGTAGGGGACTTTAATACACCACTGACATCACTGGATAAATCCGCTAGACAAAAACTCAGCAAAGAAACAGCAATCCTAAATGACTCACTAGATCAGATGGACTTAATTGACATCTTCAGAACACTTCACCCCAAAGCCACAAAATATATGTTCTTCTCAAGTGCTCATGGGACATCTTCAAAAATAGAACACATATTGGGTCACAAACAAAGTCTCCCCAAATTCAAGAAGATTGAAATCATACCAAGCATCTTCTCAGACCACAAGGCCATAATATTAGAAATAAACTACAATAAAAACAACTCAAAATACTCAAACACTTGGAAGCTGAATAGCACATTATTAAATATTGATTGGGTTACTAATGAGATCAAAGAAGAAATTAAAAACATCCTGGAAACTAATGACAATGAAAACACAGCAATCCAAAACCTTTGGGACGCAATGAAAGCAGTCCTGAGAGGGAAGTTTATAGCTCTACAGGCCTGTCTCAACAAACAAGAAAAAATGGTAGTAAATCATCTAAATCTACAGCTCAAAGAATTAGAAAGAGAGCAACAAGAAAAGCCCAGAGTGAGCAGAAGGAAGGAGATAATAAAACAAGATTGACAGACCTCTAGCCAGGCTCACCAAAAAGCAAAGAGAAAGGACCCAAATCAACAAAATCAGAAATGATAGAGGCAAAATAACAACAGATCCCACAGAAATACAAATGATTGTTAAAAAATACTATGGACAACTCTACTCCAACAAACTAGACATCCTGGAGGAAATGGACATATTCCTAGAAAAATACAACATTCCAAAACTTAATCAGGAAGAATCTAAATATCTCAATAGGCCAATAACTATGGAAGAAATTGAAGCAGTCATCAAAAAGCTTCCAGCAAACAAAAGCCCAGGACAAGATGGCTTCACAGGGGAGTTTTACCAAACATTCAAGGAAGAACTAAAACCTATCCTCCTCAGACTACTACAAAAAATCCAAGAGGTAGGAACACTTCCAAGCTCATTCTATGAAGCCAGCATCACCCTAATACCAAAACCAGATAAAGAAAACACAATGAAAGAGAATTATAGGCCAATATCCCTCATGAACATAGATGCCAAAATCCTCAACAAAATCTTAGCAAATTGGATCCAGCAGTACATCAGAAAGATCATACACCATGACCAAGTAGGATTTATCCCAGGGATGCAAGGATGGTACAATATCCGCAAATCAATAAACGTGATACATCACATAAACAAATTGAAAGAAAAAAACCACATAGTCATATCATTTGATGCAGAAAAAGCATTTGACAAAATTCAACACCAATTTTTGATAAAAACTCTCAGCAAGGTGGGAATTGAAGGATCATACCTCAACATAATAAAAGCCATATATGACAAACCCACAGCCAACATCATACTCAATGGACAAAAACTAACACCATTTGCCCAAGAACAGGAACAAGACAGGGATGCCCACTCTCATCACTCCTGTTCGACATAGTACTGGAAGTATTAGCCATTGCAATTAGACAAGAAGAAGAAATAAAAGGCATCCAAATTGGAAAAGAAGAAGTAAAACTGTCCTTATTTGCAGATGACATGATATTATACTTAAAAAACCCTAAAGACTCCATCAATAAACTATTAGACTTAATAAAAGAATTCGGCAATGTAGCAGGATACAAAATTAATGCCAAGAAATCTATGGCATTTCTATTCACCAATAGTGAATGTGCAGAAAGAGAGACTAAAAAAGCAATCCCATTTACCATCGCACCAAAAAAATTAAGCTACCTAGGAATAAACCTAATTAAAGAGGTAAAAGACCTCTTCTCAGAAAACTACATGACATTGAAAAAAGAGATAGAGGAAGACATAAAGAGATGGAAGAACATATCATGTTCTTGGATTGGTAGAATCAACATCATTAAAATGTCCATACTACCCAAAGCAATCTATAAATTCAATGCACTTCCCATTAAAATACCAATGGCATATTTCACAGACCTAGAACGTACTCTCCAAAAATTCATCTGGAATAAAAATTGACCCCGAATAGCTGCAGCAATCCTGAGAAAGAACAAAGTAGGTGGGATCTCAATACCAGATTTCAAGCTGTATTACAAAGCCACTCTTGTCAAAACTGCCTGGTACTGGCACAAGAACAGACATATAGATCAATGGAATAGAATAGAGAGCCCAGAAATCAGCCCCAACCAATACGCTCAATTAATATTTGACAAAGGAGGCAAGAACATACAATGGAGTCAAGATAGTCTCTTCAATAAATGGTGTTGGGAAAATTGGACAGATACATGCAAGAAAATGAAACTAGACCACCAACTTACACCATACACAAAAATAAACTCAAAATGGATAAAGGACTTAAATATATGAGGGGAAACCATACAAATACTAGAAGAATCTAAAGGCAACAAAATCTCAGACATATGCCGAAGCAATTTCTTCACCGATACAGCTCCTAGGGCATTGGAAACTAAAGAGAAAATAAACAAATGGGACTACATCAAAATAAAAAGCTTCTGCACAGCAAAAGAAACCATCAACAAAACAACAAGAAAACCCACTGCATGGGAAAACATATTTGCCAATGTCATATGTGATAAGGGCCTAATCTCCAAAATTTATAGGGAACTCATACAACTTAACAAAAGGAAGATAAACAATCCATTCAAAAAATGGGCAAAGGAACTCAGTTACCTACAAGGGAATACCCATACGACTGTCAGCTGATTTCTCAACAGAAACTTTGCAGGCCAGAAGGGAGTGGCAAGAAATATTCAAAGTGATGAATACCAAGAACCTACAACCAAGATTACTTTATCCAGAAAAGCTATCATTCAGAATTGAAGGTCAGATAAAGAGCTTCACAGATAAGGAAAAGCTAAAGGGGTTCATCACCACCAAACCAGGATTATATGAAATGCTGAAAGGTATCCTTTAAGAAGAGGAAGAGGAGGAAACCAAGATGGCGGCATAGGTTAACGCCGGAGATCGCTGCCTCAAACAACCACTTCAGAGATATAACTAAAGGACAGAACGGACATCACCCAGAACCACGGGAAGGCTGGCTGAGTGGAAATTCTACAACTAGGAGGAAAGAGAATATCATACCCAGACTCAGAGGAGGCGCAGTGCTGAAGTGAAATACTCAGGTGCGGAGTGTGCGCGCGGAGCGGGCTGGCGGCGGAGGGCGCGGTTGTTGTTTTCAATCGGGAGGGAGTTTCAGACTCTGAGCTCCAGATCCGGGCGAGTCTCTGGGGACCGAGACTCAAATGGGAGAAACGGGACTGTCTGGCTTCGGTCGGAACTCGAAGGCAGCTTTCTCTCCGAGGTTTGCAGCCATTGCTGGGGCTCTGAGAGGCAGAGCCCCTGGGGAAGGAACTGAGAGTCGCCATTACTGCTTGTTCCGCCCGCCCTGTAGATCCCTGGGGACCCGCCCCGCCCAAGCCCTGCACACAGGCATTTGCCGGATAGCCTCAGGCAAACGCTAGATTAGCACCGCCCTAGAGATCCAGCACAGAAGCCCTCCCACTACAGACACAGCAGACTCTCATAGCCAGTTAGCCTGGAGGTCAAATCACCCCAGTATTGCCGACATCAATCAAGGCTTAAAGGCAACAAGACTGCGGTCAAAGACCACTAGGGGGTGCACCAAGAAAGCATAAAAAATGCGGAGACAAAGAAACAGGACAAAACTGTCAATGGAGGATATTGAGTTCAGAACCACACTTTTAAGGTCTCTTAAGAACTGTCTAGAAGCTGCCGATAAACTTAGTAAGGCCCTCGAAAAGACTGGTGAGACCACCGATAAATGTAATGAGATCCTCAAGAAATCTAATGAGACCCTCGATGTTGTGATAAAGAACCAACTAGAAATTAAGCATACACTGACTGAAATAAAGAATATTATACAGACACCCAACAGCAGACCAGAGGAGCGCAAGAATCAAGTCAAAGATTCGAAATGCAATGAAGCAAAAAACACCCAACCGGAAAAGCAAAATGAAAAAAGAATCCGAAAATGCGAAGATACTGTAAGGAGCCTCTGGGACAGCTTCAAGCGCACCAACATCAGAATTATAGGGGTGCCAGAGGATGAGAGAGAGCAAGATATTGAAAACCTATTTAAAGAAATAATGACAGAAAACTTCCCCCACCTGGTGAAAGAAATAGACCTACAGGTCCAGGAAGCGCAGAGAACCCCAAACAAAAGGAATCCAAAGAGGACCACACCAAGACACATCATAATTAAAATGCCAAGAGCAAAAGACAAAGAGAGAATCTTAAAAGCAGCAAGAGAAAGAAACCCAGTTACCTACAAGGGAATACCCATATGACTGTCAGCTGATTTCTCAACAGAAACTTTGCAGGCCAGAAGGGAATGGCAAGAAATATTCAAAGTGATGAATACCAAGAACCTACAACCAAGATTACTTTATCCAGAAAAGCTATCATTCAGAATTGAAGGTCAGATAAAGAGCTTCACAGATAAGGAAAAGCTAAAGGAGTTCATCACCACCAAACCAGTATTATATGAAATGCTGAAAGGTATCCTTTAAGAAGAGGAAGAAGAAAAAAAAAAGGTAAAGATACAAATTATGAACAACAAATATGCATATATCAACAAGTGAATCTAAGAATCAAGTGAATAAATAATCTGGTGATCATAATAGAATCAGGGACATAGAAAGGGAATGGACTGACTATTCTTGGGGGGGAAAGGGGTGTGGGAGATGCGGGAAGAGACTGGACAAAAATCGTGCACCTATGGAAGAGGACAGTGGGTGGGGAGTGAGGGCGGAGGGTGGGGCGGGAGCTGGGAGGAGGGGAGTTATGGGGGGGAAAAAAGAGGAACAAATGTAATAATCTGAACAATAAAGATTTAATTAAAAAAAATAAAAAATAAAAATAAAAATCAGTGGGAAAAATAAAAAAAAAAAAGAAGAGGAAGAGGAAGAAAAAGGTAAAGATACAAATTATGAACAACAAATATGCATCTATCAACAAGTGAATCTAAGAATCAAGTGAATAAATAATCTGATGAACAGAATGAACTGGTGATTATAATAGAATCAGGGACATAGAAAGGGAATGGACTGACTATTCTTGGGGGGGAAAGGGGTGTGGGAGATGCGGGAAGAGACTGCACAAAAATCGTGCACCTATGGATGAGGACAGTGGGTGGGGAGTGAGGGCGGAGGGTGGGGCGGGAACTGGGAGGAGGGGAGTTATGGGGGGGAAAAAAAGAGGAACAAATGTAATAATCTGAACAATAAAGATTTAATTTAAAAAAAAATGGGCAAAGGATCTAAATAGACACCTTTCAAAAGAGGACATTCAGAAAGCCAAGAGACATATGAAAACATGCTCAAAGTCACTAATCATCCGAGAGATGCAAATCAAAACAACAATGAGGTACCATCTCACACCTGTCAGACTGGCTATCATCAACAAATCAACAAACGACAAGTGCTGGAGAGGATGTGGAAAAAAGGAACACTTGTGCACTGCTGGTGGGAATGCAGACTGGTGCAGCCACTATGGAAGACAGTATGGAGTTTCCTTAAAAAACTACAAATGGAACTCTCATTTGACCCTGTAATCCCACTCCTAGGAATATATCCCAGGAAACCAGAAACACCAATCAGAAAGGATATATGCACCCCTATGTTCATAGCAGCACAATTCACCATAGCTAAGATCTGGAAACAGCCTAAGTGCTCATCAGCAGATGAATGGATTAGAAAACTGAGGTACATCTACACGATGGAATACTATGCTGCTGTAAAAAAGAAGGAACTCTTACCATTTGCAACAGCATGGATGGAACTGGAGAGCATTATGCTAAGTGAAATAAGTCAGTCAATGAAGGAAAAATACCACATGGTCTCACTCATTTCTGGATAATAAAGACCATTATAAACTTATGAACAAAAATAGATACAGAGGCAAAGCTGCCTCAAACAGACTGTCAAACTACAGCAGGAAGGCCGGGGAGGGTGGGCGGGCAGGAGGGGGGTGGGTAAGAGATCAACCAAAGGACTTGTATGCATGCATATAAGCATAACCAATGGACATAAGACACCGGGGGTAGAGGAGGCCAGGGGATTGTCAGGGGCAGGGGAAAAAAAGGAGACATATGTAATACTCTTTGTAATACTTTAAGCAATAATAAAAAAAAAGAATAGTCAGTCCATTCCCTTTCTATGCCCCTGATTCTATTATAATCACCAGTTTATTCTGTTCATCAGATTATTTATTCACTTGATTTTTAGATTCACTTGTTGATAGATGTGTATTTGTTGTTCATAATTTGTATCTTTACCTTTTTCTTCTTCTTCCTCTTCTGAAAGGATACCTTTCAGCATTTCATATAATCCTGGTTTGGTGGTGATGAACTCCTTTAGCTTTTCCTTATCTGTGAAGCTTTTATCTGACCTTCAATTCTGAATGATAGCTTTCCTGGATAAAATAATCTTGGTTGTAGGTTCTTGGTATTCATCACTTTGAATATTTCTTGCCACTCCCTTCTGGCCTGCAAAGTTTCTGTTGAGAAATCAGCTGACAGTCGTATGGGTATTCCCTTGTAGGTAACTGATTTTCTTTCTCTTGCTGCTTTTAGGATTCTCTCTTTGTCTTTTGCTCTTGGCATTTTAATTATGATGTGTCTTGGTGTGGTCCTCTTTGGATTCCTTTTGTTTGGGGTTCTTTGCACTTCCTGGACTTGTAAGTCTATTTCTTTCATCAGGTAGGGGAAGTTTTCTGTCATTATTTCTTCAAATAGGTTTTCAATATCTTGCTCTCTCTCTTCTTCTGGCACCGCTATAATTCGGATGTTGGTATGCTTGAAGCTGTCCCAGAGGCTCCTTACACTATCTTTGTATTTTTGGATTCTTTTTTCATTTTGCTTTTCTGGTTGGGTGTTTTTTTGCTTCTTCGTATTTCAAATCTTTGACTTGATTCTTGCGATCCTCTAGTCTGCTATTGGAACTCTGCATCATACCCTTTATTTCAGTCAGTGTATGCTTAATTTCTAGTTGGTCCTTTTTCATAACCTCGAGGATCTCACTAGATTTCTTGAGGGTCTCACTACATTTATCGGCGGTCTCACCAGTCTTTTTGAGGGTCTTACTAAATTTATCGGCGGTTTCTAGAAAGTTCTTGAAATCCCTTAAAAGTGTAGTTTTGAACTCTATATCCAGTCGTTTGCTTTCTTCCATTTCTGTCATTTGTGTCCTGTTTCTTTGTCTCCACATTTTTTATGCTTCCCTGTGTTGATAGAGTGGCTTTGTGTGCTAGGTGTCCTATAGGGTCCAGTGGCTCAGCCTCCCCAATTACCTGAGGTGGATACTCTTGGTGCACCCTTTTGTGGGCCTTGTGCACAGTCTTGTTGTAGTTAAGCCTTGATTGTTGTAGGTATCACTGGGAGGAATTGACCTCCAGGCCAATTGGCTGTGAGAATCAGCTGTGTCTGCAGTGGGAGAACTTCTGTGCTGGAAACACCCCTTCGGGGAATGATTTGCTTCAGTGGGGCTTTGGTGCTCACTGAGTCTGCCCCCTGAGTGTGTCCTTTATCGTTTCGAGGAGCTGCAATCTGGATGGTCCCACTCTGACCACTGGGCACACTGGCTCCTGGATCTCTAAGGAGGTGCTAATCTAGCCTCTGCCTGAGGCTACCCAGCAGGAGCTCAGCTGTGAAGCAATGCAAGTAGCTGTGGGGCCTTGGGCCAGCTGCAAGTTTGTTAGGTAATTTTCAGATTTCAAGAGCCAGGCCTTTCATATGCAAAAGCCGGCGCACACCTTGGGCGGAGCGGGGGTCCCAGTGAATCAACAGGGCGGAGCAAGCAGCTATGGCTGCCCTCAGAGGCCCCACTTCTCAGTGTCCCAGCAATTGCTGCAAGCACCTCTGAGAGAAAGCTGCCCTCGAGTTCCAACTGATGCCAGACAGTCCAGTTTCTCCTGTATTGAGTCTGGGTCCCCAGAGACTCGCCCGGAACTGGAGCTCAGAGCTTGAGACTCCCTACCGATTGAAAAAGACAACCGTGTCCTCAGCCACCAGCCCTCTCCACATGCGCCTCCATACCTCTGTACTTTACTTCCGCACCGCAGCTCCTCTGAGTCTCGGTATGCTTTTCTCTTTCCTTCTAGTTGTAGAATTTCCACTCAGCCAGCCTTCCTGTGGTTCTGGATGATGTCCGTTCTGACTTTTAGTTGTATTCTTGAGGTGGTTGTGCTAAGCAGCAATTTTGGTGCTTACCTATGCTGCCATCTTGGTTTTCCTAAAAATCCCAAGACTTATATTTTTTATATTTATTTTATATATTTAAATGCCATTCAACAAAGAGAAATCAACCAAAAAAAATGTGTCATAGTTTCGCCATCACTGACCTAGATAATTAACCCCTATCAGGTTAAAATGAATGACAGCTGCATATCTCATTGATGGATTTTTAAACTTGTAGAGTACTAAGGAACCATCCTGAGTTTGGGTCCCTTTCACTCAGAGAAGGAAACAGACTCAGAAGAATAAAGTGACCTGCTAAGTAATGATGGACATGTGATAAGAATTCAGAGTCTTACTCTTGACTCCTTACCTCTCTCCTTTCCTCTTACACCCATTGCTATGAGTACTATGTATATCTTTCCATGGAACAAACTCAGGTCTCTGTTTGATAGAAGGATTGTGGGCATCAGCAGAGTGGACAAAGCAACCCCTTCCCAGGCCACTCAAATAAAATCACACTTGTTTGTAAATCCAAACTTGAGCATAGACTCCAATAGGAGAAGGACACAGAGATGCTCTGCCCAGTTTTCACTCAGGCCCTGAGCAAGAAAGAACCCCAGCTCAGCATTTGCCACTTTCCTTTCACAGCTATTATCCAGGTACCTTGACTGGGTGTGCACCACCAAAGTTGAGTTGATTCCATCAGTCAAAATTATCAATGCTAACACTGGGGGTTTGAGGGGCCTGTGGACCTTACTTTTAAAATAGTAATAAAGTTATTTTTCACAGCTACTATGAGGATGAAGACCATTTTCAACAAACAGACTGTTGACATTCCAGAAAATGTGGACATCACTCTGAAGGAACATACAGTTGTGAAGCGCCCCAGGGACTTCAATCACATCAATATAGAACTCAACCTCCTCGGAAAGAAAGAGAAGAGGCTCCAGGTTAACAAAACAGTGGGGAAATAGAAAGGAACTGGCCACTGTTCCCACCATCTACAGTCATTTACAGACATGATCAAGGTGTTACACTGGGCTTTCTTTACAAGATGAGGACTATATACGCTCAATTATTCAGGAGAATGGTTCTCTTGTTGAAATCAGAAATTTCTTAAGTGAAAAATACAGCCCTAGATTTCAGATGATGTCAGGTATTGCTAGTTCATTATCTCAAGCCCAGAAAGATGAGTTCATTCCTGAAGAAAATGACAGTGAACTTGTACTAAATTCAGCAAGTCACAACAGTTAAAAACAAGGATATCAGCCCTGGCCAGTTTTACTCAGTGCTTAGAGCCTAGGCCTGCAGACTGAAGGGTCACAGGTCCGATTCTGGTCAAGGGCACATACCTGGGTTGCAGGCTTGATCCCCACCCAGTCGGGGCAGGTGGGGAGGCAATCAATCAATGTGTCTCTCTCACATTGATGTCTCTCTCCCTCTCTTCCATTCTTTCTTTAAAAAAATCAAACGGAGCCGTGACCGGTTTGGCTCAGTGGATAGAGCGTCAGCCTGTGGACTGAAAGGTCCCAGGTTCGATTCCGGTCAAGGGCATGTACCTTGGTTGTGGGCACATCTCCAGTGGGGAGTGTGCAGGAGGCAGCTGATCGATGTTTCTCTCTCATCGATGTTTCTAACTCTCTATCTCTCTCTCTTCCTCTCTGTAAAAAAATCAATAAAATATATTTTTAAAAAAATCAATGGAAAAAATATCCTTGGGTGAGGATTTTAAAAAACCCAATAAGGATATAAGAAAAATGTCAGGTGGTATTTATGTTTCTGAAAAAGGAACAGCTCAGCAGGCTGATGAATAAGAGCTAAGTGTCTGGCTATAGAAACAGCAAGATGCCGAATGATTCCTCAGGTTTACTGGTGATATTTTAAAGATGCAGTAAGAGCATGTATTAATTTGGGGGGTGGGGAATAGTAATGAAGCCCTAGAGAATCCTTATATCTCTAAGACTACACCTACCCTTGGGAAGTCCACCAGAATTGCATGCTACAAGAGACAAAAACCAGATTTGCCCCTGAATCATTTAGGAATATCAGATTCAAAAAACAGATTTATTTGTATGTGCAGACATTGATCTAAGTATTGAAGAAAAGGGTCTGAGTCATGGCTCAGTTTTCAATAAATTGAGGAGAAAGAGAGAAAGAAATTGATTTTCTGCATATATTAAATATAGGCACATTCATTGGTTTTATGCCAAAACCAATTTTGGATGATTTTTTTTTCAGTTGTAACCAATTGCTTTAATAGCCTGTAGATATAGTGAGTAGGATATTATTTTCTATCTCGGCAGATATTTCATTGTCAAAGTCTTCTTTAGAACAGTTAAATGTCCATTGATTTCACAGGTACATTTGTTCACCTTTTTTTATTATTTTAATGGTGAGAGTAATATGTCTTCCTAGGCCATTTTGTGTTTGGGGACCAGAGGATATTTATAAATTCTGAAAGTATAACAGATGGCTTCTCCTCTGTTGATGAAAGTGAGCAGGTTTGTCCTGTCCCATAGTAGCTCATTCTGCTGCACTGCATCCTCCCATCAGGCAATTAAAGGCAGCATTACAGATCTAACAGAGTCACACAAACCAAAGCAATGCAGAGAAGTGCAGCAATAAGCTTGTGCCCATTCCATGAGCAGAGGGGCAGGAACTGTGAAACCACAGCATTCCCCATGCTTCTCATCTGCTACACTGGAGCATGAAGACTCAGCGCAACCTGAAGGTACAATTTCCAGTGCAAGCGGGCCCTCTAATCAGTGAGGACAACCACTCAGAGACACAGAACAAACAAGTAAGTCAGGGCCAACCCACATTCTGTGCGCCTTCCATCTGCATGCTATAACCATCAACATTGCCTCTAAAACCCCAACTAGTCATATTTTCTGCATTTGTCATTTGTCTCCTATAACAATGAAGTATGAAGTGGGATATCATAAGCAATCACCATTAATTTTATTAAAGGGGTTTGGAGAAGTTAAACTAATGTGTCTCTACTGATGACATGCTTAAGATGCCTTTTTTTTTTTATCCAAGCAGAAAAATAAACAAAAAGGAAAAAATGAAAAACAAATAAAAAGAAAAGAATCATAATAATTCACTGGAAAATATTAAAACAGTAATGAACTCTGTTAATGTAAAAGAACATGCTTTACATAAAGCACATACTATGATAAAGAATAAGATAACAAGCCAGTCAGAGTATAGCATAATCCCTAAGCAACCTGACACTGCAATCAATCATTTTAGCTTCCAGTCCAAATTTGAATGCAAGGGTTTCTTTCAGCAGACAGGGTGATCTAAATTAAAGCAATAGTATAAGTCTGTGTGTGTCCCATGAAGTCCTTGTCACAGGCCAGCTGGCCTTCCTGCCCATTGATATTCTCCAGGAACATAAAGATTTTCCATGTGCCAAGGTGATGTTAGGGTGCGAGTCTTTCAGTCACTGCACTGCCTGGCCGCCCTTTTCACACCCACTCGGACCTTCTGGTCCCCAGGAGAGGGGCGCTCCCAGCACCAGCCTGGTGGGTTGAGGGTTGCCACAGACTGGACGGGCAGTGCTGGGCCTGCAGACGGTGGGGTTTTAAGGGATGCTCATTTCGGGAGTCCGGAGGGGCCTCTGCGCGAGGCCTGCCCCCAGGCTCTGTGCAAGCCCTGGAGACCTTGTCGCTGGTAAAGGACACCCCCTCACTCTCATCCTCCTCTGGAAGCTCCATCCGCCCCGACACAGCCCACTGACCACTGGGGCTGTGGGCACCGTGCCCTCTGGTCCACAGGCCACGGTGTGCTAGCAACACCCTTTCCTCCCCCAGCCTATCCAGCACCACCGGATCTGGCCTCCTTTCCCGGGGACACTCGGCGGGTCCCGGCTCCCTGAGAGTCCTCCTGCCCAAGCTGCAGAGCAGGTCGGCCACGCTGAGCAGCACAGAGAGCGCGCTGAGTGCCCAGAGAAAGAGCATCAGCATGGACTTCTCTGTGGGCCGAGAGACATAGCAATCCACTGAGCCAGAGCAGGGAGAGTGGTCGCAGGAAAACCTGTTGGGGACCGAGAATCCGAAGAGGAGGTAATGCAAGGCCCCTAAAGCTGTCTCTGCCAGGGTCCGAAGACAGAGGTGCACAATGTAGCCGTAGGAGAAGTCTGGCACTACTAGGCTACGCCCCTCCCTGCAGGGCAGAGGGCAGAGCCTATCCCTGGGGCTCAGATCTGCAAGGTCCTGGCTTTCTGAACCACCATCTGGCCCACAGGGTCCCCGGGCAGCAAGCTCAGCTCCTTTGTGCAGCACATAGACACTGAAAACCACTGAAGGGAGAAGAACAGACACGCTTTGGACCAGCCAAAAGCGCAGGTGGGACACTGGGGAGAAGACATCATAGCAGACATTGGCGCACCCGGGCTGCAGAGTGTTGCACACAAACCTCTCCTGCTCATCCTGGTAAACGGGGGACCCAGCCACAATGATCACCACCATCCTTAGCAGGATCATGAAGATAAGCCAGATCTTCCCTGGAAAAGAGAAGGGCACCACCATGAAAACAGACTTCCTCCTAACAATGATGTTTACATATATCCTGGGGCTGAGAGTGAAGTGTAAGGTCCAAAAGCATTCATTTTAGTCACAGCAACAGTATCACCTAGTTTGCATGTGACAAATATTTATCTAGCACTTACAATGTGTCAGACACTGTGTGAACTACTTGTTTGTAAAATGCTTTGAAATTAGCAGATGTTAAAGAAGCGTAATTACAGAACATGTTTAATTTGGCTCTGCTAATTCAGACTTTTGGTAATGTCTCCTGGACTGAAAGTTCTAGAAAGAAAGTTGAGCTGAGAAAATAAATGACGCAAATAAGATCTTACTTTTTTAGGAGAGTAAACTTTTTAAACGATGTTAGTGCATTCCTGTAACTCTGTAGAGCAAATACAATAAGTCTTTATTTATGATAATGGTCCACAAGGCCTCCTTCATTTAATAACAGGACTTGTTTTTATTTTTTTAAATACATATTTTATTGATTTGAGAGAGGAAGGGAGGGGGAGAAAGAAACTTCAATCAGCTGCTTCCTGCATGCCCCCTACTGGGCATGGAGCTGCAATGTGGGCATGTGCCCTCACCAGGAATTGAACCAGCGACCTTTTGGCTCATGAGACAAGGCTCAATCCACTGAGCAACACTGGCCAGGCAATAGGGCTTGTATTTAATATTGCTTTATGGCCCTTAGAATCAAATTTCTTTAAACCCTCTCCGGGTGACTCCGTTGGTTGGAGTGTGTCCTGTACACCAAAAGGTGATAGGTTCAATTCCTCATCAGGGCACATACCGAGGTTGCAGGTTCCATCCCGACTCAGCGCACGTTTATGGTAGCAACCAATCTATGTTTCTGTCTCTCTTTCCCTTTCTCTAAAAATCAATAAACATGTCCTCCCGTGAGGATTAACAAAAAAATTATTTAAGAATATTCAATTTTTCAGAATTTTCAGTAATTTAGAATTCCTTTTCCCCTATTTCAGTTATTATGAATTAATGAGGTTTGTCTTTTTTCAACTTATCATGAATAAATATGGCCAACCTGGGGAATCAAAATAACTTCAAAAGTCTTCTTTTCATGTCATGAGTCAACTATTTTGAAATATATTTAAGACTCAATGAAAATAATTTGTAAATACTTTGTTTTGTGATGAGATACAGAAAACATCACCTGATAGAAAAACAAAACTCTATTATAAATGAAGTCAGTTAAATAATATTATTATGTGATAAAGTTATTGACTCAAACTTTTAAAGACCAACTTGATTTTGTTTCAATTATACAAAATAAAGAGTAAGAAAAATATCAACGACTAGTCCTTTTCTCAATCCCTTTTTCTAGGACACCCATACTTCTCTAAAAATTTGTCTTATCTGCACTAAATTCAGAAGTCCTTGTTACTTTTTTTGTTTAAAATATAACTATAACTTTTGTGGTTTAAAGCACAAAAGAAATTGCTAATCTTTACAAATTAAGCTTCAAGATTAAACTCTAGAACAAAAAGAAAGCATAACTGAGGCATTAATTTATCTTTTCCTGGTAATGCAGCCAGAGAAGTGTTACCCCTTTCACCTGCTCAGGCTTTAGACTCAGCACCAGAGTATCAGCAAGAAGAGGCCCCAGGAGAGAAAAACACTCACACCCAGACTTCCTTAAATGATAGAGGAACCATGGTGAAATCAGAAGCTTGAACCCACAGCCCCTTTTTACTCTAGCAGTGCACAGACCTTTGCACTTTGTGTTGGTGTGGGTGTGGAAAACCAATAAAAACAAAAAATAGAATAAGAGCTTTGGGGGTGTTTCCTGTACTCACCCACAATAGTCACATTGCAGTTTAACGTGATGATGAGGAACCCAAGCAAGTCCAAACGGTCCATGCTTCCAGAATGTTGAAGACTCAAGGCTGCTGGGGACATCAGAAGCTTGCTGTCTCCAAGGAGGTGGGAAATCTTTGGAGAAACAAATGTATGTTAGCCACAAAAGAGTGAAAAAGGAAAGCTGTAAATATGAAAGGAAAAATTTGAGCCCAGGAACAGGAGGTCAGTTTTTCTGTCTCTGTTGAGACGCCCCCGAGCTGTTTGCCTCTAAGGCAAAGTGTTCCTGACAACTGCAGGGACCAGAAGACAGCAGGAGTCATCTCTCATGTGGGCTATTCTTACCCTCTTGGGACATTCCAGGCCCTTAGTAGTGCTCACATGTCCTCACCAGGAGAGACAGAGGCTTTAGGATATATAATAGAAGTGACTACACTTTAACCCAAGAAAGAAAAGTTCTGTTAACTAGCCAAGTAAATTCTCTATGAAAAAAGGTGTTTTCTCCTTGAAAACATTTCCACACCATCTCACTTGTTAAAGAAACACTAAAATGTTCATGTTTTGTCTTCTCTAAGAGAAGCATAACCCATTATAACCCGAAAGGCTCTTGTCCTCATTCTCAATTCCTGGCAGGGTTGGGGAACATCCAGCCCAAGAAATCATTTGATGTGGCCCTGCCAAGGCATTAGGTCTATTAATTAAATGTTTGACCAAAGATAGCAGGCTAATTTTTATTTATTTATTTATTTATTAATAATAAATCTTTATTGTTCAGATTATTACAGATGTTCCTCTTTTTTTCCCCCATAGCTCCCCTCCACCTGGTTCCCACCCCACCCCATGCCCTTACCCCCCCACCACTGTCCTCATCCATAGGTGTAAGATTTTTGTCCTATCTCTTCCCGCACCCCCCACACTTCTTTCCCCCCAAGAATTGTCCCTTCACTCCCTTTCTATGCCCCTGCTTCTATTATATTCACCAGTTTATTCTGACTTAATTTTTAGGTTCACTTGTTGATAGGTATTTATTTGTTGTCACTTTATTGTTCATAGATTTTATCTTTACCTTTTTCTTCTTCTTCCTCTTCTGAAAGGATATCCTTCGGCATTTCATATAATCCTGGTTTGGTGGTGATGAACTCCTTTAGCTTTTTCTTGTCTGTGAAGTTATTTATCTGACCTTCAATTCTGAATGATAGCTTTGCTGGATAAAGTAATCTTGGTTGTAGGTTCTTGGCATTCATCACTTTGAATATTTCTTGCCACTCCCTCTGGCCTGCATAGTTTCTGTTGAGAAATCAGCTGACAGATGTATGGGTACTCCCTTGTAGGTAACTAACTGTTTTTCTCTTGCTGATTTTAAGATTCTCTCTTTGTCTTTAGCCATTGGCATTTTAATTATGATGTGTCTTGGTGTGGTCCTCTTTGGATTCCTCTTGTTTGGGGTTCTCTTCACTTCCTGGACTTGTAAGTCTATTTCTTTCATCAGGTAGGGGAAGTTTTCTGTCATGATTTCTTCTAATAGGCTTTCAGTATCTTGCTCTCTCTCTTCTTCTGGCACCCCTATAATTAGGATGTTGGTACGTTTGAAGTTGTCCCAGAGGCTCCTTACACTATCTTCATATTTTTGGATTCTTTTTTCATTTTGCTTTTCCAGTTGGGTGTTTTTTGCTTCTTCATATTTCAAATCTTTGACTTGATTCTTGGGATCCTCTCGTCTGCTGTTGGATCTCTGTATATTATTCTTTATTTCAGTCAGTGTATGTTTACTTTCTGACTGGTCCTTTTCCATTTTTTTGTCATTCTCATTAAGATCCTTGAAGGTCTCACTAAGTTCTTCGGAGGTTCGTAGACGATTCTTGAGTAATCTTATAACTGTGGTTCTGAACTCTATGTCCTCCGTTAGTTTGCTTTCCTCCATTTCTTTCATTTGTGACATGTTTTTTTGTCTTCGGATTTTTGGCTGACTGCGAGGACCCACTGTGTCTATAAGAAGAACTGCTGTGCTGGAGACACCCTTATGGGGCACAACTTGCTTCAGAGGGTGCTCACTGAGTCTGCCTCTTGAGTGTGTCCCTTATGGATGTGAGGAGTTGAAATCTGGTATCTGACCAGGGGTACCCTGGCTCCTGGATCTCCAAGTCAACCACTGTGTGAGTCCACCCAGCAGGAGCTACAGCGATATCAGCAGATTTCTCCTCTTTGTTTGGAATTTGGAAGGTTTGGAGCTCTTTAACCCAGCTGCAGTTAGATTAGGCTGCAAAAGCCAAGGTGATTCCTTTGCACCGCTGAGCACAGCTTGGGAGGGGATGTAAATTGAGTGGGGTGGGGTCTCAGAGAATCACCAGGGCAGAGCGACTGTCGTCAGTGTGTTCGAAACTCCTGGAGTCTCCATGACTCCACGTCTCTGCAGTCCCATTTCTGCAGTCCCATACCCCCACAGCAACGATGATTCCTGCAAGCAGCTCTGCAAGAAAGCCCCCCTCACTTTCCAAATTGCTGCAAGACAGTCCAGTTTCTCCCCATAGGAGTCTGGGACCCCAGAATCTCACCTTAAACAAGCTCAGTGTGTTTGAGAGCTTGTATCCCCTTCCGATTGAAAAACACCATGCACCCAGGTGCAGCCGTCTCACACATGCCTGCATACCTCTGTTCTTGGCGCATCTGCACCTCCTACCAGGTCTCAATGCGCTTCTATCTTTCCTTCTAGTTGTAGAACTTCCACTTGGCCAGCTTTCCCATGGTTCTGGATGATAGCTGTTTTGTCTTATAGTTGTAATTTCAGTGCTGTTGTGGGAGGCAGCACACACAGGTTTATGCCTTATGTCGCCATCTTGGTTCTCTCAGGCTAATTTTTAAGTTGATAATTTTGTATGACCCGAGAATGATGTTATAAATACCCTAATGGCACATGCTTTGACACACTCCATCACTAATGGTCTGGTGCTTCATTGCAGCATTCTTGGTGAAGAGGCATTTCACTTCTTAGCCTGAGTTGGCACTGAAACTTTTTCAGTTGGCTGAGGCATTATGGGGATTTCCTGGCTGGAACTGACTGCTTTAGTTTCATGCTCCGGTTCTTTGCTTTTTGCTTCCACACTTTGATTACAATGCCCTTTCTTTGCTCTTGGTTCCTGAGTGATCGTGAGCTACTCATTGCTGGGAGAGGAGATACTGGTTTCTGCCTCCTCCTCCTTAAGGTCTTCATTCTTAGACTTCCAAAATCTTCCATCACAGAGGAAATGCTGATTCAGTTCCTGCTTATCACAGGCCTTTCCCCAACCCACAATGTGCTATACACAAAGCCGATGGACACTGACTGCAATGTCCGGTGTGTTTTCAGAAGGAATCCAAGCTCTTTAATGGTGGTGACCAAAGAAGCAGATGTCAACCTGATTGTCCTCCTGCATTACCTTGGCTGGCCAGAATTCAAAACCTTTTATCTTAGCCCAAACCAGTTCATGATTAGGTATACAAGGATAGCAGAACCAATAGTCAGGACCAGTATTTGATAAATAGAAGCAGTTCTTACAAAGCTGTAGCTCATCCATCTCATGACAGGTGGCTTAAAACAGAATCCTTGCTATGTCAGCTTGCTCACTGTCTGCTCCATAGAAAATCACTGTATTGTGGAGAAGTAGCTGACCATCAGCTTTGAACTCTTCATAACTTCGATATTTCCCTTCATTCACTTTCTCTTGTATGGGGGACATCCACTGCTGAGTGCACCAGCCACTGGTACATCGGGTGTTTGCTGTCCTTCCCCTTTTTATTGAGGTCTATAGCCTTCTCCTTCATGAGGAGACAATAAACCTCAGGTATGTGCTCATCTCTTGTTTGTTTGTATTTTTCTTCTTGATGGTCCTGCAAACAAGGCACTGCCAGTGACTACTGCTGTATCTAAGCCTGTAGTCATCAGACAAAAACTTGGAATGATACACATGAAAACACAGATCACATATCAACACCTCTCCAGGAAGATGGCATTCAAAACAATACCAGTCATGATTTTCTGTTTCCTAATTTCATCTCCTGGCAGCCAATACCCTTCTTGTTCAATACCAGCTTTTGAACCTTTGCATCCCACAGTGAGACTTTCAACAATAAGACCGTCTTTCACAGCCAAGCTCAGCTGACAGGTGGTCTCTTTTGGATGCATATGATGGACTTCACCTTTACAGAGTGGTTATGATATGCAAATGAGATTATAGAAATAAAAATTATTTTCAAATATAAAAAATTACTCTAGTGTCAGTGACTGGTGCATCTCAAAGTCTGCAACTCTGCATTCCCACCCTTGGTCTTTCTCTTTGCTTCCACACATCGTCTGAACAAACAAGGCTGCCTGTTCCCTTCCCATTTTTATCACTTTTGCTCTTTCTTCCCTAAGTCCACCAATGTTGGAAATTTGCTTCTGGTTCTGTATACTCTCAATACAGAGCTTTTGTATCTGCCTGTAATCTTTTTTTTTAATGTGCCATGACCTGTTAACTGCTTGGGTCTCCTTGCAGTGGCGAGGCTGCTCACAGACCAGTGTGTGAGCTGGTGGCCGCTCAGGGCCGCCACCTGCATCTCCGCCCGCCCCCGGACTTTATTCTCATTTTCTTTTGTATCTCTCAGCCCCGTCTAGCCCAGGTCTTCTCCCATTGAATTAGCTACATAAATGTCTGTTAAATTTGTAATAAAATATCACTGTCTAGACCTCCTGACATTAACCATAGTTGAATCAAAATCGTATTGTGGCTGTCACCTTTATATCTGGAAAGAACCCATCCTTCAAGGCTGAGGGTAGAAATTGTAAACTTTAAAAGGAATGATTTCAATTTTCCATGAAAGTTATTCTTTATATTCCTATCTTTTCTTCATTTCTGATATATTCTTGACTTTAGTAATATCCCTAGAAAGATTCCCAGAAGAGGAGTACAACAAAGTCGCTTTCATCTTTATTCACATGATGTTTCCATCCATTGAAAACATTTTGGCCCTCTATAAGAATAGCAGTTCTAATTTATTTAAGTCAAATGTTTCAACATGAGCAATACAACTTACAGAAGTTGTAGCTAAGTAAAACTATTAAAACAGTCATATGGTTCAAGCATAAAATAAAAGAAAATATCTTTGCAGCCTGATAGACTATTCATGGAATTGGCTTAAAAATCAAAACACTAGGAAAGCAATTACTGAGTTTTGCTGTGTGATATGAATAGCCTATTTTTAGATATGAAATAAATTAGAATTTTGTGACCTTGAGTAAATCACTAGAGCTCTTCATGCTGTGGTTATCTCACCAGTAAAGTAGAAAACAAATGTGTCCTTCACCTATACGGAGTAGTTGTGATATGCAAATGAGATTATATAAATGAAAATTGTTTTCAAATATAATGAATTACACAATTGTCAGTGACTGGTGCAGCACAGGGTCCACTCCTCTCTATTCCCACCCTTGGTCTTACTCTTTGCTTCTGCACATCTTTTGAACAGACAAGGCTGCCTATTCCCTTCCCAACTTTACCACTTCTTCTTTCTTCTCTAAGTCCACACTGTCCCCAGTCTTTTTCTTTTGTCCTCTTTCTCTTTTGTGCCTCCTCTCTCATGCTAGGAGACATTTTTGCTTTGCCTGATATCCTAACCTCAGTGGCTGCCGGAAGCCTGATGGGTATGAAAGAGAAGGAAGAGATGGATGTGGCTAGAGCATCAAACATGTGGCACTGTCTATATAACAGAATCCTAAATCAATAGGAAATGTCATGTGTGTGTCTATGGCATGTATAAAAGATTTGGGGGAGTATTGTGCTCAACCCAATGGAAAAGAAACCTAGTGGGTGTCAGGGACATGAATATGGCAGAAATTTCTATGGCAGAATTTGTGCAAGATGACCAACTAGGATTAGTTCACAAAATGAACTTAGCAGAAAGGAAAGAGAAAAACAGAGTCATCTGCTATTAAGCTTGGACTTCATCCCCTCTATCTTAGTGACATTGGAAAATTATTTAGGCCTTAGTTTTACTATTTATAAATTGGAGACAATGATATTTCATTTATAGGGTTACTGAAAATTAGGATTAATTTAAATGAAGTTCTGGCTCACTATTGAGACTTTAAGACTCTCTCAATGAATGGTTACTGCAGTCAATTCTCATTATTTGTGGTAGTTACATTCTATAAATTTACCACAACACAAAATTAGTGAATACTAGGGGTTCATAGGGGAAAGACAGAGTTAGGTTTCTAGGAGCCTCTAGTCCAACATCTTTGTCAACCAATCAATACATAACTGTGCTTTATGTGTGTTTCTATTTAAAGACATCTTATGTAACACACAGACACACACACATCCTATCTAATAATAGACAAACATGGTAATTGACCGTACCTTCACTATGCCTCCCATTGGCTAATCAGCGTGATATGCAAATTAACCACCAACAAAGATGGCGGTTAATTTGCATATACTGGCTGGGAGTGAAGACTGAAGACACTGTAGAAGGAAGCCAAGCAATGGAACTGAGGTAGCAGAGACGGGCGGGAGAGAAGCGGCAGAGATGGGTGAGAGAGAAGCGACAGAGACGGGTGGGGTAGCAGCGGTAGAGACGGAGTGAAGCCCTATTCTTGCAGGAATCTTCCTGCAATGGGCTTCTAGTATATATATAAACATATTATGTATATATTGTATGTTGTCATATTATACATATTACATAATATACATATTATCATACATATATAATATATTGTCATATTATATATATATATATATATATATATATATTATCTAATAAAAGAGAAACATGGTAATTAGCCGTACCTCCGCTACCCTTCCCATTAGCTAATCAGGGCGATATGCAAATTAACTGCCAGCCAGATGGCGGCCGGCAGCCAGGCAGCTTGAAGCGAACATGAGGCTTGCTTGCTTCAGTGACGGAGGACTCCAACGTTCCCCGCCTGCCGCTGCCAGCCTCTGAGCTTGCAGTTTGAAACATTGTTACAAATATAGAAGCTAAACAAAACCCCAGAAACCTGCTTTCAGCTAGCCGGGATCTCAGAGCTGGAGTTGAAACAGTGTTTCGATTATAGAACCCAAACAAACCAGATACCTGCTTTCAGCAGCCAAGGCCTAAGAGCTGGAGCCAAGTCTCAGAGCTAAAGCTGGCCCAGAATAAAAAAAGAAAAAAGAAAAAAAGGAGTGGTTGGGAGCTTCAGTCACCCGCCAGACTGAAAACAGCCCTCAGCCCCTCACCCAGACTGGCCAGGCACCCCAGTGGGGACCCCCACCCTGATCCAGGACACCCTTCAGAGCAAACCAGCCGGCCCCCACCCATGCACCAGGCCTCTATCCTATATAGTAAAAGGGTAATATGCCTCCCAGCACCGGGATCAGCAGAGCTGCGAGGCCTCCCAGCAGCAGGATCAGCATGACAGGAGACAGCGCCCAAACCCCCTGATCGCCCTGGGGCTCTGTGTGTGACAGGGGGCGGGGCCACAACTTCCCTATCCACCCTTCTCTGTTTGTGACAGGGTAAGGCACCCCAACCCCATGATCTTCCCTGCTCTGTGCGTGACAGGGGGGAGCTTCCCAACCCCTGATGGGCCCTGCTCTGTGCGTGACAGGGGGCAGTGCCCCAACCCCCTGATCCGCCCTGCTCTGTGCATGACAGGGGGTGGCACCACAACCTCCCCATCGACCCTGACTTGAGTGTGACAGGAGGCGGTGCCCCATCCCCCAATCGGCCCTACCCTGAGCATGACTGAGGGTGGCATCACAACCTCCCGATCCACCCTGCTCTGTGCATGACAGGGGGTGGTGCCCCAACTCCCCAATTGGAC
This sequence comes from Myotis myotis, assembly GCF_014108235.1. Classification (NCBI taxonomy): domain Eukaryota; kingdom Metazoa; phylum Chordata; class Mammalia; order Chiroptera; family Vespertilionidae; genus Myotis; species Myotis myotis. The sequence continues at coordinate 120,465,683 of NW_023416313.1, forward strand.
CTGCTCTGAGCCCGACCAGGGGCTGCACCTCGGGATTGGGCCTGCCCTCTGCCACCCAGGAGCAGGCCTAAGCCAGCAGGTTGTTATCTCCTGAGGGGTTCCAGACTGCGAGAGGGCACAGGCCAGGCTGTGCCCCCGATCCCCCCCCGAGTGCACACATTTTTGTGCACCGGGCCTCTAGTCCTATATAATACAAGTTTAATATGCTAAGTGTCTGGTCGTTCATTCAACCAATCAAAGCATAATATGCTGATATGCTAAGGCCACCCAACTGCTTGCTATGACGTGCACTGACCACCAGGGGCAGACGCTCTGACCAGTAGGTTAGCTTGCTGCTGGGGTCTGGCTGACAGGGACTGAGCGAGATGGGCTGGACATGCTCTGGAGCCCTCCTGCAGTCCCTCTCCAGCTAGCTAAACTCCCACATCCCTCCCTGGCCCTGATCGTGCATCAGTGTAGTCCCTCTGCCTGGCCTGCACCTCTCACAATTCGGGACCCCTCAGGGGATGTCAGAGAGCTGGTTTTGGCCTAATCCCGCAGGTCAGGGCAAAGGACCCCACTGGTGCACGAACTCATGCACCAGGCCTCTAGTACTTGTATATAAGGATTTCTGGTACCAAGAATTAACCAATCAGATGCAACCTTATTATGTAACATAACCAATAAGATGCAACTCTATTACATGTCATATCATATCATATCATATCATATTATATCATATCATATTTATGATTCAAGACAGGGCATTCACACAACAGATATTGTCATTTCTTTTTTGACATATTGTTGGCTGTTGTCATATTTATTTGATAATCTAAGAAAAAAGAGGTCAGTGCCACTGACTAAATAGTCAGGTATTGCATGTTTTGAAAATTATTGTACTAGAGGGAAGAAAAATCAAGGCCTATATTAATCAATTCGCAAGAGGAATGTATCCCTAAGAGCCATGGGGTCTAGAGAGGTATTTAAAGTGGAGGAAAGAATCAAAGTTCCAGATCTGACCCACTCCTACTACTTCAGCCACACACCTCCACTATTATCTGCATTATTTTTTATGCTTTGGCTGAGACTCAACTTGAATAAAGGAGTCTGTATCCAAAAAAGATATGTTAGAAAACATCTGCCTACATGAACATAATTATGGAAGGCAGCCTAGTACATGAAGGTAAAGTATCCATGCTCTGGAGTCTGATGGCCTGGATTAAAATTCTAGCTTCTTGACCCTGGGAGAGTTACTTTACTAAGTTTCCTCATTGTAAAATCAGTGTCTAACCCTTCCTTACCCTAGAATAATTGTGAAGAATAAATAAGAAAATATGTAAAGAATGTAAAACAGTGCCCAGCCAATGATGTGTACACAATAACTGTCAATCTTCATTCTTATTATCTACCAAGAATAAGTAGCAGTGAAGAGTGTGGCTTGGAGTGGCTTTTCCAGAAGATGGGTGCTCTAGGCTCCTAACTGTCCAGCCCAGAAACCTGGCAATAGAAGGATATGTTTCATCCCAGGCCCAAATGACCAGGGCACCTCAGGAAGCTGAACTCAGCTTCTGGAAGGCTTGGAAATAATGGTGTTTATTTTGTTTTGTTTTGTATGTGTGTGTGATTATGGAATATCTTAATTATCTAATTTTAGAAATTAATGTTTTGCTTGTTCTCGGGGTTTAAATGACTTTTCAGAACTGTGGATAGAAAGCAAGTTTCAACAGCTGTACCAACAAACAAACCATGTCTAGAGTCACATCTGCATCTGTAAAATCTAGTAACAAAAGAGATTATAACCAACTAGAGGCCCAGTGCACATATTCATGCACAGGTAGGGTCCCTAGAAGCTGCTGGCTGCAGGCCGAGGCCTCCCTTCTCACCCGCCTTGGCCTGGCACTGCCCACTCACCTGCTCCACCATCCCACTGTGGTCCAGCAGTGCCTCCACTGTCGCCCGCTGCCTGTGCCGCATTGCCGACTCTCGCCATGTTTCGTGCTGCCCCCTGGTGGTCAGCACACATCTAACTCCTGGTTGGTTGAACTCCCGCCCATGGGGACAATTTGCATATTAGCCTTTTATTATGTAGGATTGCTTTTTTTTTTTTACAATATAGCTTACCACGGGCATAGGTACTGTAGTGTGAACCAGCTGGGTGCAAACCTTCTCCCGCCCACACCCACATATTCTCCCACACTAGACTTACAGCTGAAAATTAACAATCTGGTTAACAGGACACCTGAAGAACTGGTACAAGGAGACAATGTTCTACTGAGCCACTTCCTGTTCCTAGGATCCCAAAGATGTCATTCTTGAACTGTATTTTAAACTCCAGTTCAACTCAACTTCACAAGAACAAAGGCAAATGTGTTCTCCCTACCACCATGGCATTGTTGACATCACTTGGAATTTGTTTTTGAGCAGTTGAGCTGGTTCTTACAAGCAGAGAGGTGCGACTTCTATCCCAAAGGAGAAAAAGAACTTCCAGGTTCTGTTCTCACTTCAGATAATAAGCTCAGCTGAGATCTTTTAGGAGACATTTCAGCAACACAAAGTTGTCTTCTCAAGCATGACAAAATAGTGTAGCCTCCCCAGGTCACAGGAAGGCATGCCTGCCAAAGATCTTGAAGTGAAGTGATTGCCTAATCTGCCCGTCAGAGGAAAGCATGTCAGATGAAGAATGCAAATCTGCCCTGGCCAGTGTTCTCAGTGGTTGGAACATCACCCATACACCAAAGGATCTTGGGTTCGATTCCTGATCAAGGGCACATACCTGGGCCCTAGCTGATTTGGCTTAGTGGACAGAGGGTCGGCCTGCGAACTGAAGTGTCCTGAGTTTGATTCCAGTCAAGGGCACATGCCCGGGGTTGCGGGCTCAATCCCCCAGGGGGCATGCAGGAGGCAGCCAATCAATGATTCTCTCTCATCATTCATGTTTCTGCCTCTCTCTCTCTCTCCCTCTCTGAAATCAATAAAAAAAAAATTTTTAAATATATTTTATTGATTTTTTACAGAGAGGAATGGAGAGGGATAGAGAGCCAGAAACATCAATGAGAGAGAAACATTGATCAGCTGCCTCCTGCACGCCCCCCACTGGGGATGTGCCCACAACCAAGATACATGCCCTTGACCGGAATCAAACCCGGGACCCTTGAGTCCGCAGGCCGACGCTCTATCCACTGAGCCAAACCGGTTCTGGCAATAAAATTTTTTTAAAAAAATTTAAAGAGCACATAACTGGGTTGTAGGTTCTATCCCTGGCTCCAGTTGGTCCATGTAGGTGAGGCAGTCAATCTATGTATCTCTCACATCAGTCTTTCTCTCTCTCTCTCTCTCTCTCTCTCTCTCTCTCTCTCTCTCTCTCTCTCTCCCCCTCTCTCTCCCCTCCTCCTCCGCCCTCCCACTCTCTCTAAAAATCAGTGAAAAAATATCCTCAGGTGAGGATTAACAAGAAAAAAACAAACCAAAAAAAAAAAAAAACAATTGCAAGTTAATAAACATTACTTCGGAAGGCTGGTCATCTATCCACTAAACCACATTACCCAGACGTTAGCACAGACAGGTCCCAACCCCTCCCCACCCCCCCCCCCACCCCCGCCCCGAATCCATTTCCACAGACTTGCTGACTCATGCAAATTTGGAAATAAAAGTCTATTTTAAAATCTATTTAGTCCATCTTCCTAACTCTACAGGTGAAATCAAAGATGGGTCAAGATCATCCAGCCTCAAGCATGACAAAATAGTGTAGCCTCCCCAGGTCACAGGAAGGCATGCCTGCCAAAGATCTTGAAGTGAAGTGATTGCCTAATCTGCCCGTCAGAGGAGAGCATGTCAGATGAAGAATGCAAATCTGCCCTGGCCAGTGTTCTCAGTGGTTGGAACATCACCCATACACCAAAGGATCTTGGGTTCGATTCCTGATCAAGGGCACATACCTGGGCCCTAGCTGATTTGGCTTAGTGGACAGAGGGTCGGCCTGCGAACTGAAGTGTCCTGAGTTTGATTCCAGTCAAGGGCACATGCCCGGGGTTGCGGGCTCAATCCCCCAGGGGGCATGCAGGAGGCAGCCAATCTGGTGTCCCCACCCTGGCCAGAAAACTTTTGATCAAAAGTCCAAAAACATTTCAGGTGTTCAGAATGTTAAAAGAAATCCAATCATCTGCATAGCACAGTATTAACCCTTTAAGTATTTGAAATAGTATTATTTTAACATTTTCAAGGAAATATTCTATGGTACCCTTTGGAAGCTAAGTAAATGAGTAGGGCAGCCTATGCAGACAGTAGTGGTGCACAGGTACCCAGCAGCCACTCAGAATTGGGTTTTCTTTGTGAAGAAAGCAAAGGTCTTCTCTCTTAGCTTGCCATTTGTTCACAGGTTTGGGCAGTATGTCAGAACATCCTTCCTGGGTGCTATGATTTGAATGTCTCCCCCAAAATTCATATCTTGAAATCCTAACCCCTAAGGTAATAGGATTAGGAGGCGAGACCTTTGGAAGGTGATCTATGGAATTAGTGATCTTTTTTAAAAGAGGCCTGAGAAATATCCCTTGCTCCTTCTGCCATATGAGTTTACAGGGAAAATATGACCATCTATGAACCAGAAGCTTCCCCTAACCAGACATCATATCTGCAGTGTCTTGACGTTGGACTTCCAGCCTCGAAAACTGTGAAAAATAAATTTCTATTGTTTTAAACCACCCACCCTGTGATATTTTATTAGAGCAGACCAACTGGACTGGGACACTGTAGTATCAGTTGATATCAAATCAAACAGTCATATAAATCAGTCTCTCACATATCTAATTTAATGAGAATTTTCAGAAAGGTCTTGTGTGGGAAAATAGGAGACTGTAAAATCAGTTCCATTCTGGATGTCACCAAGAGAGCTTACACCTCAAATTAACAAACAGACTATACCTGTGTTCTCTCTCCAAGTGATTGACACCAAGATCCATCTCATCTAAGCCAAAATCCTAGCACTTAACTTGCTTTAAACACTTAAAAAAAATCTCACTGCTAAATGCTCTTCAGTTGCTTCCCATTGCCTCTGGGACAATGTCAAACAGAGTTCACCAAGCCCCAGAGGACCTAGGCTCCCCTCTCCCCACCCTGCTTTCTGCCTTCCAGCAGAACTGAACTTCTTATAGCCCCTGTGATCCTGCGTAATGCGCAACACTAGGCATTATAAATTGTTTAGGGTCTGCCCCTGCCCAGCCTCGTCACCCTGCCACCCCCTTCCCCACAAGACTACAGTCAGACTCCAGTTCGCCTCACTGTCCAGCCATCTTCCTTTATTTTCACTGACTCTCAGCTGGGCATCAGTTCAACTTAACAGTCAAAGAAATAGAAAGAACACAATAGGAAAATGGATTTGCATCTTACTCCTATCACTTACTCTGGGTCTTATTTCCTCAACTATAAAACAGGGGTAAGATAATTAAATGAGGTAAAACGTATAAGCTCCCAGGTACAATGGAAACATTCAATAAATGGCAGGTATAGTTAAGTTTATTTTGTGTGTGTCTCCTACTTCTGCATACAGGGCTGGCCTTTTTGGCCTGGTCAACCAGCTAGAGTGGTTCTTTCCCTTTGCTCAATAAAGAGAGCAGTCACAGCACATCGGAGACTATTTCTTATATATGAACCCTTCCTGACTCAATTTTCCTTGGGACTGGTTGTTTAGTGTCAATTATTTTGTTCCAACTTTTCTGTGTTCAGCCCAGAAGCATAGGGCTCCTGAAGCCTAACATTTTATCCAAATCTTAATTACCCAGAATCATTGTATATTACATTTTTCCCCCTGAGAAAACAGAATCCATGAGCCCATGGTGTTCCCTAGACAACACTGGAAGCCCCTCTGAATGGTGAGGACTTGTCCCATGAGGAACTCTGGACCTCTGTACAGGCAACCCACCTATAGTGTTTTGCTAACCATAGTCTGAGTATTCTTGACTTGACTATATATATACTAGGGGCCCAGTGCACAAATTCATGCACCTTGAAAGGAACTGTGGGCCGAGAGGCTGTGGTGGGCACAGGGGCAGGTCTTGGCCCATCCTCTGCACCCCCACCCGGCCCCTCCCACCATGGCCCCAGTTCCCTGTCTGCCAGCAGCCCCACTCCCGCCACCACCACTATCATGCGCTAACAGAGCCAGGGAGCCAGCCCCACTTGCACCCGCTGACGGTGCAGAGCGATTGGGGCTGGTGCTGGCAGTGGGTATGACAGGGCCAGTGCCATCAGCAGGTGTGAGTGGTGGCTGCTGCCCTGATTGCTTCTTAGGAGCAGGGGGAGGTAGAGAAGCCCTCAGGGGTGATCAGGCTGACAGCTGCTGCTTGCACCTACTGATGGCGCTGAGCGATCAGGACCGGTGGGTGCCGGGCACTGACAGCAGGTGCAAGCAGTGGCTCCAGTGCCAGCTGCAGGTGTGAGCGGGGCCAGCAACAGCAGTGGGTGTGAGCAGTGCCGTTGCTGACAGCAGGTGTGAGAGGCAGCTGCTGCTCCAATTGCCCCTTAGGAGCAGGGGGAGGTGGAGAAGCCGTGAGGGAAGATTGGGGCGGCAGCTGTGCTCGCACCCAGTGATGGCACCAAGTCATCAGCGCCGGCAGCAGATGCGAGTGCTGGGCAGGACCATGGCACGTGGGAACAAAGAATTTTCAGTAACCACCAGAGGCTCACCCTGATGACAGCGACTGGCACCTTGCTTTGGTCTGGCGCCCCCACTCACCTGCAGCCGATGCCCACCATATTCCACGCTCTGCTGCCTGCTGCCAAAGCCCGCCAATGTCTGCGCCCGCCCCCTGGTGGTCAGCGCATGTCATTGCGCTGCTCTATCCACTGAGCCAAACTGGCTAGGGCTTGATTCTACTAAATTTATTTCACAAATGACGTTGTGGGGAAGAGGTCCTCTCTATTTGTAACCAGTGTGTGTGCTTTGTTTTTGGAAATTTTTAAGTTACAAAATTTTAATTAAGCTTTATTTTTATATTTGTTTTTTTTCAATACAGGTAGATGAGGGGAAAAAGAGTGATGATGGCTTTAATTATTTCCCTCTCTGAATAATTGAGAGGCAATTTAAGGGGCTCTAGGTAGGACCTCTTGCTAAACATACCTCTACCTATTATCTAATAGTCAATGTTAAATGCTTAAAGTCCTTTGGCTTTCAAAAGTGATGACAACGAAAATACCTCTGAGAGAGGCAGCACACTAATTCCTATCAGTCATTTTCACAATAGTGTGATTTTAGAACAGCCGTGGGCAAACTACGGCCCGCGGGCCGGATCCAGCCCGTTTGAAATGAATAAAACTAAAAAAAAAAAAAAAAACCGTACCTTTTTATGTAATGATGTTTACTTTGAATTTATATTAGTTCACACAAACACTCCATCCATGCTTTTGTTCCGGCCCTCCGGTCCAGTTTAAGAACCCATTGTGGCCCTCGAGTCAAAAAGTTTGCCCACCCCTGGTTTAGAAACATCATTTCTGGAAGCAGGCTTTTATATAAAAGTAAGGACCTTGGTTAGGGAAAAGGAGCCAGTGGGGTATCATAAACACTCCAAAGACAGAGAAACAGCGATCAGACTATCAATCCCCAGAGGGAAAGTAGGGGAGGGAGGGGGTAAGGGGAAGAAATCAACCAAAGGACATGTATGCATACATATAAGCCAAACCAATGGACATGGACAACAGGGGGATGAGAGCATGGGTGGGGGGGGGGGGAGAATGGGGGTTTAATGGAGGGGATGAGGGCACATTTATAATACCTTAACTAATAAAGAATTTTAAAAAAATTTAAATCTTAAAAAAATAAATAAACACTGTCCCATTTTCCTAAGCTCCAACCTTCTTACACAGTTCAAATGCCACATTCAGGTTTATAAGTCCTTGTGCTTTCCTCTTATTCATTTTTATGTTTTAGGCAGTAGCAGAGAAAAGGGAGAAAGAGGAAGGAAATGAGGGAGACACTGAGTGGCTGCAAATATGACAACACTGGAAGCCCCTCTGAATGCCAAGTTAGTGGAGCCTCAACAAGACCAGTTCATGTTCCCTTTCTGTGCCTTTCTCTCTGCCTGTTTTCTACCAGGAAATACTAGGAGGGGGAATGAAGGAATTTGATCTATATTAAAACGCACAGCTGTTGAACACTAATCCTAAAAACATTCACAACCACTTTGATTTGAGACAAATGATCAGCCAGTTTGTTACAAATGAAAGATATATTCAGAAGTTCCAGACAGGGGTGTCTCAAAGAGCAGACGACAGTTAATTTGTCTCTGAGCCAATGTCGTACTCTGTACCTCAGCAATTTGAGAGATGGGGATCTCCTCAGACAGTCTTTTTAATTCGTTTTCTCTTAAGGAACAAGAATGAAAGGAAGTTAAGGAGTATCCCCTTTCACTGCTGCAGTGCTGTGGGAACAGCCAGGACCTCCCCAGAAACCAGCCCTACAATTACCAGGCTCTATTTCCATGTGAAAGTGAAGACAACAAGGCAGGGAATGGAGTGTGAGGGGATGGACAGACTGCAGTGCAGAGCACCTGATGGAGCAGAGTGGATCAGGCAGCATTTGTGAAGGGGTCACTTAGATCTAAGAGTGTAATCTGGGTAGGAGCAGGGGACAGGACAGGGACAAAATGTCCTGTGTCTTTCCCATCAGCCAACCCTACCTTGGCCAATGTACACACATCTCCTAATTTGATGGCTCAAGGTCACACAGCTAGTAGGTGGGGGAGCTGGAACTGAAACACAGGGTGTGACTTCAAAGCTCTTCACCCTCTACTACATCAGAGTGCTGTGTAAGGGAGCTGCAAGAGCAACTGGAAGTTGTTTTGTGTTGTTTTTCCTCTCTAAAGAAGGAAACAAAAAGCTTGTTGAATACTCCTGAAAAAGAATAAGAGCTTTATTTAACAATATATTGATATCTCCTCCATAGCAGACACTGTGAGGGGAAAAAAGGATGTAGTAAGACAAAGAGAGTAAGACAAAGAGAGGGAGGCAGACAAGTACATTTCTAACAGTAAGAACAGTGACTGACTTTCCAGATCCCTAAAGATCTAAGACACATGGTCATGTAACAGTATTGAACCTCAAGGCTTCTAATAGAGGTGTGAAGAGAGCATGAAGAAGAGAATATTTGCAAATGTGTGTATGGCAGGGGTGGGGGCGTTGAAGTATGTTATAAATGAAGAAAATACAGCTCCATGGTGTTTCATGACTGCCTAAGACAGAGGTTGTAGGTGAAATGGTTGGGATTTTATTCCAATTTATTTGACTCAAAGGCCCATAGTCTTTCCATGTTCCACAGAGATGGGAGCAAGCTTTAGAAACAAGCTCTCACTCTCAGGCAAGACTAGAAGAAACATATCTTTCAGCCTCTGCTCTTCCTTTCTGGAACCTTCTAAGATCCATAGAAGGTTTGTTGGTAAGCTACTTTAATCTTTCTTGAAAAGAAGTGGCATAAAAATATTTAATCATTTATTAAAAGGCAACAAAAAGCCCTTCCTGTTAGCTGAGCTTGGATTTATGAAAAGGCTCTTTAAGGGTTAATCTATTTTATTCCCAACACTACCTCCAGACAGTTTCTTTGGAAAATATGACTGAATTCTAAAAGATTAAATTGTGTGTATAAAGTAGATATTTGAAAATGATTTTTCCAAAAGAGTAGCTCCTTTCTCATTTTCAGTGGGGCTTTATTGGTTCAATTAAACATAATGAATATGAATCACCCTGAGAACTAATATATTTTTACATTCTCTTAATGTAAGTGCCCTAAAGGCTCAATGCTTGCTTTGAGAATGAGTAGAAAACAGGCGCCTAAAGCAGCTCATCGTAAGCCTTATTAGAACCCCAAAGTAGATCTCTGGTCTTATGCAATGTTAACAATGATCATCCATCAAGGTCCCAGTTCTGTAGGTTCTAGTCAGCCATGGGCAAACTACGGCCCGTGGGCCGGATCTGGCCCATTTGAAATGAATAAAACTAAAAAAAAAAAAAAAGACTGTACCCTTTTATGTAATGATGTTTACTTTGAATTTATATTAGTTCACACAAACACTCCATCCATGCTTTTGTTCCGGCCCTCTGGTCCAGTTTAAGAACCCATTGTGGCCCTCGAGTCAAAAAGTTTGCCCACCCCTGTATCTAGCTAAACTTAGGAGGGTAGTCAGTTAGCCACTTGGCAGAACAGGATGACTAAGCAGCTACTATGATATTTCTAAGGCCAACCACTAATAGTTCAGGATGGAAACAGCCAACAGGAGCTTAATGATTTCTTAGATTCAAAAATTGAAAGGCAGACATTAAAGGAAAAATGCTCGACATTATTTTAATTTTTCAGTCTGCCGGTGTATTTGTGCATGTGTGTTCTGTATTTCAACTCTTGTGAGCTCCTTGAAGTTAAATACAAATCTGTTAAACTGTTTTCCTGTCACCCCAATAATGCCCTAGGATGTTTTACTTACTCAATAAATCTATGATGATTAACATGACCTTGCAAATAGCTGTGTAGTATTTTCCTTTTTAATTTAAAACAGTAGCCATATATGTTGTTATTTCCTGATTACCTGGTTTCATGTAATTTACAATTTTGTTACCAGGTGCATATGTATTGAAATTGTGTCTTCTTGATGAATTGGCCCTTTTATCATTATAAAATATCCCTCTTCGTGTATGGTAATATTCCTCATTCTGAAGTGTATTTTCTAATGTTAATATAGCCATTCTTCTCATTTTGTTTCCTTTTAAATTCTTGAGTAGATTTAAAGTCCTTGCCTGCTAATTCCATCATCTGGATTTATTTCTTAGTCTCCTGATCTTGGCTGATATTTCTTACTATGTGCTTCTTCATAGGTCTCATTATTTTTATTGAATGCTGAACCTTGTGTATGTTATGTTGTTGAATATCTGGATTTTATCTCCCTCCAATAAGTGTTAAATTTTTATTTGACAGGCAGTTAAGTTGTTTGATTAGCTTGATCTTCCTGAGGCTTATTTTAAGCTTTGTTAGAATGGATCTAATTTGGCCATATTGCATTTCTAGTCTTCACTTTCCCAGGTGTTTAACAAGGTGCAGTATCTTCATTCTGGCTGGCCATAATTTAAAAGTTAGCTGTGAGACCTAGGAATTGTTCAGCTTAAAACTTCTTTGAAGTTGTTGGTTTCCTGACCTTACCTAGTTTTACTCTTTGAACATATAGCTTAGCATTTAGCTAAAGACTCAAGGGAACTTTTGTATACATTTCTGGGGTTCTATATAGCTCCCTCTTCTCTGGTATCTCCCCTACACTCTCTAGCTGTATCAGTCTCCCCAAACTCTAATCTCTGTCTTCTCAACTCAGTAGGCCTCCATGATCTGTTTGGGTTTCCCCTGGGTACAGTCCCAAACTGTCTCCAGATGAAAAGCTAAAATAATCATAAAGTTCACTGCCCATGTTTCCCTTATGTCAGGGATCACACTCCTTTGCTGCCCGTTTTTAATATTTGAAAAGTTTTACTTCACATATTTTATCAGGTTTTTTGGTGTGCTTTGTTGGTTACTTACAGTGGGAGGTCTAGTTCAGTATCATTTATTCTGTCATGATGATGGGTAGAAACCCTCCTTCATGATCTGTGTCAACCTTGGCTCCAATTCCCCTTTACCCTGGAGACATAGAGAAAGAACAAGAATTTTCCTTTCATTAATCCTTAATCTATCCTTGCTATATGAAGGTATGTATTTGATGCCAGGACTCTGCAAGCAATTTGATCTGAAGTATCTAACCGAACCATGAAAATGATAGGTAAACTTGGATATAATCACCTGTGGAACAGACTGTGTACCCTTAGGAAAGAAAGAGAAGTGAAAAGCAAGAGAATAGAAGAGGAAAAAGAACAAAGGAAAGAGAAGGGGGGGGGGAATCACACACACCAAAAGAGCAGATAAGGAAAAGAACAAGAATTTTACAAATTCGAGAGAAACCAAGATGGCGGCATAGGTAAACACCGGAGATTGCTGCCCCACACAACCACTTCAAAAATACAACTAAAAGACAGAACGGACATCACCCAGAACCACAGGAAGGCTGGTTGAGGGGAAATTCTACAACTAGAAGGAAAGAGAAAAGCATACCGAGACTCAGAGGAGGCGCGGTGCGGAAGTAAAATACAAAGGTGCGGAGGTGCATGTGCAGAGGGATGGCGGCTGAGGGCGCGGTTATCTGTTTCAATCGGGAGGGAGTCTCAGGCTCTGGGCTCCAGTTCCGGGTGAGTGTCTAGGGACCCAGACTCAAATGGGAGAAGCCGGACTGTCTGGCATCAGTCGGAACTCGAGGGCAGCTTTCTCTCCGAGGTACTTGCAGTGGTTGCTGGGACACTGAGAGACAGAGCCTCTGGGGACAGGACTGAGAGCAGCCATAACTGCTCCCTCGGCCCACCCTGTTGATCCCCTGGGACCCGCCCTGCCGAAGCCTTGCACAGAGGCATTTGCTGGATAGCCTCAGGCAGAGGGTAGATTAGCACCTCCCTAGAGGACAGAAGTTCTCTCACTGTAGACACAGCTGATTCTCACAGCCAGTTGGCCTGGAGGTCAAATCCCCCCCAGTGTTACCTACAACAACCAAGGCTTAACTACAAGATGGCGCACAAAGACCACTAGGGGGTGCACCAAGAAAGCATAAAAAATGCGGAGACAAAGAAACAGGACACAAATGACAGAAATGGAGGAAAGCAAACTACTGGATATAGAGTTCAAAACCACACTTTTAAGGTCTCTTAAGAACTGTCTAGGAGCTGCCGATAAATTTAGCAAGGCCCTCGAAAAGACTGGTGAGACCGCCGATAAATATAGTGAGATCCTCAAGAAATTTAATGAGACCCTCGATGTTGTGATAAAGGACCAACTAGAAATTAAGCATACACTGACTGAAATAAAGAATATTATACAGACTCCCAACAGCAGACCAGAGGAGCGCAAGAATCAAGTCAAAGATTTGAAATGCGAAGAAGCAAAAAACACCCAACTGGTAAAGCAAAATGAAAAAAGAATCCAAAAATATGAAGATAGCGTAAGGAGCCTCTGGGACAGCTTCAAGTGTACCAACATCAGAATTATAGGGGTGCCAGAAGATGAGAGAGAGCAAGATATTGAAAACCTATTTGAAGAAATAATGACAGAAAACTTCCCATACCCGGTGAAAGAAATAGACTTACAAGTCCAGGAAGCGCAGAGAACCCCAAACAAAAGGAATCCAAAGAGGACCACACCAAGACACATCATAATTAAAATGCCAAGAGCAAAAGACAAAGAGAGAATCCTAAAAGCAGCAAGAGAAAGAAACTCAGTTACCTACAAGGGAATACCCATACGTCTGTCAGCTGATTTCTCAACAGAAACTTTGCAGGCCAGAAGGGAGTGGCAAGAAATATTCAAAGTGATGAATACCAAGAACCTACAACCAAGATTACTTTATCCAGCAAAGCTATCATTCAGAATTGAAGGTCAGTTAAAGAGCTTCACAGATAAGGAAAAGCTAAGGGAGTTCATCACCACCAAACCAGTATTATATGAAATGCTGAAAGGTATTCTTTAAGAAGAGGAAGAAGAAGAAACAGCAAAAAACACCCAACCGGAAAAGCCAGGACTCTGTTGTTATGAACAACAAATACGCATCTATCAACAAGTGAATCTAAGAATTAAGTGAATCAAGTGAATAAATAATCTGATGAACAGAATGAACTGGTGATTATAATAGAATCAGGGGCATAGAAAGGGAGTGGACTGACTATTCTTGGGGGAGGAAAAGGGTGTGGGGGAAGCGGGAAGAGACTGGACAAAAATCGTGCACCTATGGATGAGGACAGTGGGTGGGGAGTGAGGGCAGAGGGTAGGGTGGGAACTGGGAGGAGGGGAGATATGGCGGGGGGGGGGGGGAGAGGAACAAATGTAATAATCTGAACAATAAAGATTTACAAAAAAAGAATTTTACAAATTCATGAATTAAGTTTTCAAAAGAATAAGAACATTTTTGCCTTAATCCTTGTGACTCACCTGGAGTGCTGGGAGCATTGAGGCACGATTAGAAAAAGAGGCCAAATTATTTATTTCTACTCATTGCATTTATTCCCTTTTGCAAGGAAAGGTATGTTTCTGATAAGAAATTCTTAGAATATGGCAGTGAAAAGTGATAATAATAGTAAAAATATTTTAACTTAAAAATTAAAAAATGAAGACAATGGATTTTGGCACCGGAGTGAAGATAGATGTTGACTGCTAGAGACTTCAGTGAGTTACTGTTTCTAAGCATTCTAGTTGTGCTGAATAATACAGCTCATGCACTGTAATGCCTTTCATTTTCTGGAGCACAAGGCTTACTACCAGCACGTTATGACCTCAGTAAATAATCCATCCTAAAGGGCAACAGGTGTGAAGTTCTTACTTTTTATTTGTATTTCTCATTTCTTCCTTTTGTTCCAAACTTAGCTCTTTAGAAACAAAACCCATACCGTTGTTAGGGTTATCAAAACTGAGGGCCTTTTTTTTCTGACAAGACAGATAGCTGGAAATATAATGTGCTCTTGTTGTTTTGTTTTTTGGCTCAGTGGGGAAATAATGTCCTCATTCAGTAAAAAGCCTCAGCAATAGACTAAACACGCTGGGAACGCAGGACATTTCCTGGGTACGTTTTTCTACTATTTCTCAGGATCAACCAAAATCTAAAACTGGTTGTTTCCTATTTCTTCTTTTTTGTTAAATTGGAACACTGAAGCAGTGTAGGAGCTGAAGATGTGAAAAGATGTCTGAAAGTACAGCTTTTGCAACATGGCCATTGGGAGCAATGTCGGTGACCAAGGATAGTATGTGCATGAACTTCTGAAAGTAGCTATGTGGATGCTTCCTCTAATTGGAGCAGAGAAGAGAAAAGCCTTCCCCTAAAGGTTCATTTCAAGCAAGAATTTCTTTTAGCCACCAACATGAGTGTTTGCTGGGTTTTCCTGCTCAGTGCATCATTCTCCTTCCTGTGAGTGAGGGTACTCTCATTGATTCTAACTTCATTTGAAGTTAGAACTATGGAACTATGAGCAGATGTGGGAGCCAGTCAGGACCTGTGGGGTGGGAGTGCATTGATCTACATTCTCAAAACAAGGATCACAGGGGTATGCCTATGCCTCTCAACAAGTGGGGCTCTAACAAGGAAGGGTGTCAGTGACCTAGGGAAGGCAGAGCACACAGCAGCCACTGTAGTTGGGCTCAGTTCTCCCAAGAGGCTCCTTTGTTCATCCACAGCCATTCTGAATTCCAAGCGAGATAGGGAACCAACTCAGATAACCTTGGCAATGACAGCCCCAACAACTAACAATGGATAGGAGGGAAGAGGTGTTACCTTTAGATGGGGAAACATATGAAGAAAAAAACAACATGGCTAGTGCATTTAAGTATATATAGTCTCATGAGAGAGAGAGAGAAGCACACACTCTCAGGCAGCACTGGTAGATTGAGAAAGGACCTCAAAAGTCATTAACCCAACTACTTCAGACATAAAAAAGCAAAAATGAAGTTAAGAAAAGTGTTATGTGTTGAATTTTGTTCCTCCCAAATTCATGTGTTGAAGTCACAACCCTCAATACCTCAGAATTGGTGTCCATTTAGGAAAGGATATTAGGACACACAGAAACACCTTGGAGATATGTGCACACAGTAGAAAGACAGCATGAGGACACAGCAAGAAAGCAGTCATCTGCAAGCCAAGGAGAGAGGCTGCAGACAAAACCAACTCAACCTACATCTTGATCTTGGCCTTCTAGCCTCCAAATGAGAAAATACATTGCTGTTGTGTAAACAACCTAGCCTATGGTATTTTGTTATGGTAGTCAAACTAATACAAAAAGTAAAGGAATTTGCCCAAATTGACTTAAGAATTTGGGGTCAATCTTTAAGGACTGAGATCTTCTCATTTAACCACAGAGCTGTCTTACACACATATACACATGTATATATGTAATAGGGGACTCACTCATACTTTAAGAGGGTCTTTTCTGTAGAGACCTATGAAGGCAAAGAAGCCTATAATGGGAAAATATGTACAATTTAAACACTACTTAAGGTGGTCATAAGAAGCCTAGCTCTGGAGACAAATTAGAAGCAGAATGAGTAGTGAACACTAAATCTGGTATCCTGGGACTCAGACACTACCTAAAGGGTGATGTGTGAGTACTCAGCAAAGGGGAAGCCCATGACACTGGGGGGCTAAGTTAAGCTGCAAGCTCTCTGTTCCCCTTCCATCTGGCTCCAGCCTGCTCTAAGTGGCAGGTGCCTTGGCTGCCACCACCAAACATGCCAAGCTGAAGGGGAAATATCTATGCATTCCCATGTTGCCTTAAAGTTTGGATCAATGCTATTTTTGAACAATTTCACACAAAGAATGAATAAATAACTCCTACTGAACTGCAAGCTGCTTCAAGGTCAGCTCCCTAGATGCTCTTCTAATGTAGACCGTTTCTATGGGCTTCTCTCTCTCTCTTCCCCGCCCTCTCCCTCTCTCTGTGCCTTGGGTTACCTAGTGTGTTTTCACTCTGAAACTATTCTTCATAAAATGACTAACCTGATAATATCATTCATAGTACTTTATAGCAACATGGTACTCTGCTATCTGCAGGGTGTTTTTCTCTCCCAAGTGATAGGTGTGTGTGTGTGTGTGTGTGTGTGTGTGTGTGTGTGTGTGTGTGTGTGTGTGTGTGTTAGGGTGGAAGAGTGAGTGCCCGAGGAAGGGAAGTTTCCCTGGTCCAGGGACTAGGCAGGTGGGGCTGCCTTTCATTGAGATGGGCCATCAGAGAAGGACAGGGTGGAGCTGGGGAGGGAGGAAAAGCAGCCTCAGTCAAGCAGAGATGTCTTTGACAGTTGGATATGAGAGTGTTCTGGGTTGGAGTCAAAGATTTGGAAATTCTCGAGTAGAAGACCTATTGGTGCTTGGCCTGCTCTCTGGAGGCATGTCCTTAATTCCTCGAAAGGTTCCATTTCTATCACCTGTACCAGAAATCCCCACCAAACATAACTTTCTTTTTTGTACATGTAGAGTGAGACCTCTATTTTGATATATATGGTATCAGCCTGTCTGTGGAAGGACTTGCTGAAGCAAAGATATTCAACCCACTGGAAAATGTCCTTTCTCTAACTTTAACTTTTTGCTGCCACCTGCTCCTTATTCCTCTTTCATCCTTGCCCCTCCAAATGTAGCTACCCCTTTGTACCCAGACTACTTGTTCAAGCCTCTTTTGCTAACGAGAATGAGGTCACATGTCTCACATCAGCACTTTCACAAACTCTTTTCTGCTAGAATCATTAATGGGAAGCTGAGTTGTTTTCTCTTCAGATGCCAGCTGGTTAGGCCAGTTGGTGAGGAATATGCTTAGTGGTGGCAACTGGCTTGCCTTGGATGGCTTCTTCCAAGAGAAGCTGGAGGGAAGTGATCATTAAGACCTCTTGAATCAATAGAGACTTGATTTGAATAAATGTCAGCTCTCATAAAGCTGCACCTCTAAATCTAGCACTGGTATGTATCACTCTAGAATCTCCCACTACCCGCAAGGCCCTGAGCATCAGCCTTGAGCTGGAGTTCTAACTAAGTGAATTGCAGTGCTGGCAAATCCTGTTATGCAGTTATTTCAGGACATTTTTCTGCTAACAGGTTGTCTCTGTTTGGCACAAAATTTCCATGGGAGCATTAAGTTGTCAACCCAATTCATTCAAAGCTGACAAACTGTTCGATCTGAGGGCTTAAGAATAGAATTTGTTTACTCTAACAAGTATCATATGCAGGCAGAATCTGGATGGGGAAAATGTCTTAATGTAATTTAATACCAAAATTCTCCTTCATAATGGGTTACATATACAACAGACTGCCAAAGGACATGAAAATATTTACTCACAAAATCAAACCTATTTCAACAGCTAGGAACATTCAGGTTTCCCCCAGTATTTGGTTCCAAGAGATTTGATAACTGGGATTCAGAGAAAGTTGCAAAAAGGCCATGGTCCTTGATCAGGGAAAGTAGTAGAATGAGTTTGATGTTGCAGCAAATTAGACTAATCAGGCAGCATGGGAATAAATTTGCTGCAGGGCAAATCTGCATTCTCAGTAAACTCCAAAGAACAGGTTTGAAATCATCACAGAGGAAGATTTAGAAACTATTTTCCCTGTTAGTATTGAATTCTTCTATTGTAGTGGTGTCCCCAGAGCTTATGTTTGTAACACAGTTATAACTTTTAAAAAGCATAGGAAAGGGAAAAGTCAAGCAATTTGCAAAAGAAAAGGTCCTCTAGTGGCAGCAACAAAATATAGGATTTGAGTATGCTTTGCTGTAATTTATGTTATTAACCAGTGAGTGAAAAGATAAAATGTAATTGGAGCTAAAAACCTCAAGCACCCACAAATGTATAATTTCAAGTTCAAAATAACTTTAGTACCAACTAGTGGGCCATTCAACATGCCCATTTAAGTAGAACATGAAGGTGGTGACAGGAAACAAAGTTGTGGATTAATGAGCTGGACACCTAATAGGGCAAGAGATGGGAAATATTTTCATTGGTATCAGTACTAGACTCTTTAATAAATAGATCATTCGGTGGAAAAATCCTTTTTTATTTGTTCAATTCCTTTCACTGCTTGAAAGGAATTGAACAAATAGAAAGCATTATCTTCTTGATTCATCCTTGTCGTTAATAAATTATGTCACTAGTATTTCCAGGGAAGCAAAATTAACAAATAGAATCTGCAAATTCAAGAATCACATGGTGCTGTTCTTCCTGGAGGGCTTTTTAACAATGGACTGGTTTGTTTCACTCCACTAGAAGGTGGTATGGTAGAGAGATTGTGAGCATGAATTTAGGAATCAAACTGGTGTAAGTTTGAATCCTTATTCTTCCATCCTTAAGTTAATTAATTTATCTTTACTTAAGTTTTACTAACTGGCAAGTGGGGGAAATACCACTGCATAGGACAATTGGGGAATTTTTTTTAAATGCAAGAGATGATTCTCAAAGTTGTTTCTTAGAATCTTCAAATCTGTGTATGGTTTTTCAGGGATTGTTAGGTGAATTAAAAGTGGTGCCCCCATGAGTTCTTCCACTGAAGCAGGTCCATGTGTCTCTAAGAGAAGTTCACTGGATGAACTGGGTGCAGGCAATGATAATAACCTCTAATGTGTCCATATCCAGTAAAGCATGCAGTGAGATGGTATCTTCTATTATTTAAATATGGATTATACTGGTGGTCCTCACCCAGTTGTCCATGGAATCAGGCATTAAAGCTGTCAGCACTATTCACATCCCAGGTACACACCTCTTCTTTCTCACAAATATGTGTACAAATTAAAGATGATTATGGCCGGAAGATTAGGCTCAGTGGTTGAGTGTCAACCTATGGACCACAGGTCATGGCTTGATTCCCAGTCAGGACACATGCATGGGTTTTGGGTTCAATCCCCAGTTTGGGGGGGGGGGGAGATGCAGGAGGCAGCCAATTGATGATTTCCTCTCATCATTGATGTTTCTATCTCTCTTTTTCTCCCTCTGAAATCAACTATATATATATATATATATATATATATATATATATTAAAAAGAATGATTATGGTATGGTATAGTGGGGTGGGAGTGACGTCAAAAACCATTCAAATCCTCATCTTCCAGATAGTTGAGTGACGTCAGTTTTCTCATCTCTCAGGTGAGTAGGTTGAACTAAGTGATCTCTGCGGTCCTTTTTAAGATTTCTATTTTATAATCACAAACATCGAAAAAAAGCTAATGAAGAAAATGGTTGGAGATTAAAAATGGTGGCAGAGTAAGTGGATGCTGCATGGATATGCTACTAGGAACAAAATGGAATTACTACTAAAATACAGAAAAACTTCTTGAATAATTGATAGAAAACTCACCAGAGAGAACCCTGATATCCAAGGACTGAAAGTGGAGACTACATAGAGATTCGCAGAAGAGATGGAGGTGCAAAAGAGCTGGCTAGACATCCACAGACAGCAACTGAAGTCCCAGAGAGATATCTCAGCTGTGGGGGGTTGCCACTGAGAATTCTGGGATCTAATACCCGAACAGGGGCCCCCTGCAGGCAGCACCAAAACTGAGAAGGGTACCCACATAACATATGGCTGTGAAAAGTAGTGGGATGCTGTTTGCCAGGGAATGACAGTTGAAAATTTAGGCACCCTCTTAAAGGGCCAATGCACAAAATTCCCTGTGGAGCCACCAACCTTGTGCTCTGGCAGAGGGAGTGTGAAGTGAACTGGAGCTGTGAGAGCAGAAGCCAGGACAGGGACTTGGGGAATAGAGCTCAGAGGCAGACACCCCAAATTTCCTGGGCTGAGTCATTCCCTCACTCAGCAGAGGACATCTTTCCCAATTTGCCTTGCCTGGGGGGAATAAAGTTGGCACACCCTATTGGAAAACACCTTGCCCTGAGGCCACTTAAGAGATTAAAAATAACAATTAGCCTCCAGGCAGAAGCAACTGCCTCACACTGTTGAAAAAACTCTTGCCACACTTGAGAACAATTTATGGGGGGGGGGGCAATTCAAGTCAGAATCCTATCAGTCTGTAGGCAGAGGTGGTCTCGGGAGGCTTTGAGTCTTTGCCTGATCTAATTATTCAGAAACCAGCCTTTAACACTGTCCTACACTAGAGATTGAGAGGTGTAGAGGATCTATTTACTATATAGTCACAAACCCACAGAAGCCAAAATGAGGAGACAAAGAAACAACCCCCAAATGAAAGAACTAGAGAATTCCCCAGAAGAAGAGATAAATGAAGCAGAGATAAAAAAAAATAAAA
Organism: Myotis myotis; assembly: GCF_014108235.1. NCBI lineage: Eukaryota > Metazoa > Chordata > Mammalia > Chiroptera > Vespertilionidae > Myotis > Myotis myotis. The sequence goes on from NW_023416313.1 coordinate 120,486,477, forward strand.
AAAAAACTTATTGTAAACAGAGTTCAGAGTAATGATGGTAAAAATGTGCAACAGCATGCAAAAAGATACAGTAACAATGAAAAACGATCAGTCTGAGATAAAGAATGACATAACACAAATAAAGAACACATCGGAAGGAATACACAGCAGATTAGAGGAAGCTGAGGATTGAGTCAGTGAATTAGAAGAAAGAGTTGAAAATATCATTTAATCAGAGAACCAAAAAGAAAAAAACAATTAAAAAACAGGAGGACCACTTAAGGGAGCTGTAGAACAATGTGAAACATAACAATATTAGAATAGCAGGTGTGCCAGAAGAGGCAGAAAGGGAGAAAGGGATAGAGAAAGTGTTTGACGAAATGGTGGCAGAAAACTTCCCTAACCTGGTTAAGGAAAAAGTCACACAAGTTCAGGAGGCACATAGAACCCCAAACAAGAAGAACCCAAACAGATCCACACCCAGACACATCACCATTAAAATGCCAAAAATAAAGACAGAGAATCTTAAAGGCAACAAGAGAAAAGAAAACTGTTACCTACAAAAGAGTTCCCATAAGGATGACACCTGATTTCTCATCAGAAACTCTATAGGCCAGAAGGGAATGCCATGAAGTACTCAAGGTAATGGAACGCAAGGATCTGACACCAAAATTACTATATCCAGCAAGACTATCATTCAAAATAGACAGTCAAATAAAGAGCTTCCCAGACAAAAAAAAAAAGAAAGAAAGAAAGAAAAGAAAAAAGGCAAAAGGAGTACATCACTACCAAGCCAGCATTATAAGAAATGCTAAAAGGACTGGTGTAATGAGAAGAAAAAACAGAGAGAGAAACCTAGCCATAGAGAATTAAAATGGCAATAAATAAGTACCTATCAATAATAACTCTAAATGTAAATGGACTAAATGCTCCAATCAAAAGGTGTAGGGTAGCTGAATGGATACAAAACCATGACCCAACTATATGCTGTCTACAAGAGACCTACCTCAAAACAAAAGACACACACAGGATGAGAGTGAAGGGATGGAAAAAAATTTTACATGCAAAGGGAAAGGGAAAAAAAAGCTGCAGTAGCAATACTCTTATCAGACAAAATAGACTTTAAAATGAAGGCAATTGTCCTGACTGGTTTGGCTCAGTGGATAGAGAGTCGGCCTGCGGACTGAAGGGTCCCAGGTTCGATTCCAGTCAAGGGCATGTACCTTGGTTGCAGGAACATCCCCAATAGGTGGTGTGCAGGAGGCAGCTGATCGATGTTTCTCTCTCATTGATGTTTCTAACTCTCTATCCCTCTCCCTTCCTCTCTGTAAAAAATCAATAAAATATATATTTTTAAATAATAAAATAAAATGAAGGCCATCACAAGAGACAACAAAGATCACTACATAATACTAAAGGGATCAATCCAACAAGAGGATATAACCCTGGTAAAAATATATGCACCCAATATAGGAGCACCTAAATATGTAAAAAAAACTTCTGGAGGACTTTAACAGAGAGATCAACAACAGTACAGTCATAGTAGGGGAATTTAAAACCCCTCTGACTTCACTGGATAGATGTTCTAGACAAAAACTTAACAAGGAAACAGAGACACTAAAGGACACACTGGATCAGATAGATTTAATTGACATTTATAGAACAGAACACCCCAATACAGCAGAATATACATTCTTCTCAAGTGCACATGGATCATTCACAAAAATAGACCATGTTAGGACACAAAACAAGTCTCTACAAGTTCAAAAAGATTGAAATCATATCAAGCATCTTCTCGGATCACAGTGGAATGAAATTAGAAATCAACTACAGTAAAAAACCCAAAAATATTCAAACACGTGGAGGCTAAATAGCATGTTATTAAACAATGAATGGGTTACCATCAAGATCAAGAAAGAAATCAAAAACTTTCTTGAAACAAATAAAAATAAACGCACAACAACCCAAAATCTCTGGGACACAGCAAAAGCAGTCCTGAGAGGAAAATTCATAGCACTAAAGGCATACCTCAAAAAAACAAGAAAAATCAGCAATAAACTAACCCTACAACTTAAAGAACTAACTAAAAAGAGAACAAAAAGAAAAGCCTGGAGTAACTAGAAGGAAGTAAATAAAAGAATAGAGCAGAAAGAAATAACACAGACACTAAAAGAAAAAAAAATCAGTGATACCAAGAGCTTGTTCTTTGAAAGAATAAACAAAATTGATAAACTGTTAGCCAGACTCATCAAGAAACAAAGAGAGAGGACCCAAATAAATAAAATCAGAAATGAAAGTGAAGAAATAATCACTGACAACACAGAAATACAAAGCATTGTAAGAAAATACTATGAACAACTATATACCAACAAGCTGGACAATGTGGATGAAATAGAAAAGTTCCTAGAAAAATATAATCTCCCAAAACTGAATCAGGAAACCTGAATAGGCCAATAACAACTGATGAAATTGAAGCAGTAATAAACTACCACCAAACAAAAACCCATGTTTGGGTGACTTCACAGGGGAGTTTTACTAAACATTCAAAGAAGAACTAACACCTATCCTCCTCTAATTATTTCAGAAAATCCAAGAGGAAAGAGCACTTCCATACTCTTTTTATGAGGCCAGTATTATCCTTATTCCAAAATCAGATAAGACACTACAAAGAAAGAGAATTACAAGCCCAAATCCCTGATGAACATAGATGCTAAAATTTTCAACAAAAGAGTAGTAAGTCACATCCAGCAATATATTAAAAATGTCATACACCATGATGAAGTTGGATTTATTGCAAGGATGCAAAGCTGGTACAATATTCACAAATCAATAATCGTGATACATCACATAAACAAATTGACAGACAAAAATCACATGATCCTATCAATAGACAGAGAAAGCATTTGACAAAATCCAACACCCATTTTTGATAAAAACTATCAGTAAAGTGAATAGAGGGAGCATATCTCAAAATGATGAAGCACATATATTACAAACCTACAGTGAATATTATACTCAATAGGCAAAAACTAAAACCATTTCCACTAAGAACAGGAACATGACAGATGCCCACTCTCACAACTCCTCTTTGACATAGTACTGGAAGTGCTAGCCATAGCAATAAGACAAGAAGAAGAAATAAAAGGAATCCAAATTGGAAAAGAAGAAGTAAAACTGTCATTATTCGTAGATGACATGATATTGTACATAGAAAACTCCAAAGACTCCATCAAAAAACTACTAGACTGCATAAATGAATTTGATAATATATCAGGATACAAAATTAGCATCCAGCAATCTATGGCTTTTTTATACACCAATAATGAACTCACAGAAAGAAAAACTAAAAACAAACAAACAAAAAACCATTTACCATTGCACCAAAAAAAATAAGATACCTAGGGATAAAAGTAAGTAAGGAGGTAAAAGATCAGTACTCAGAAAACTACAAGATATTAAAGAGGTAGAAGAAGACATAAACAAGTGGAAGAATATACCATGTTCATGGATTGGTAGAATCAATATCAGTAAAATGTCCATACTATCCAAAGCAATCTATAGATTCAATGCAATCCCTATTAAGATACCAATGGCATATTTCAAAAACTCTCCAAAAATTCATATGAAATTTAAAAAAGACCCCGAATAGACACAGCTGTCCTGAGAAAGAAGAACAAAGTTGGAGAGATCACAATACCAGACATCAAGCTATATTACAAAGCCACTGTTCTCAAAACTGCCTGGTAATGGCAGATGGGCAGACATATAGACCAATAGAACAGAACAGAGAACCCAGAAATCGACCCAAGCCATTATGCTCAATTAATATTTGACAAAAGAGGTAAGAGCATACAATGGAGCCAAGACAGCCTCTTCAATAAATGGTGTTGGGAAAATTGGACAGATACGTGCGGGAAAAAAAAAGAAACTAGACAACCAACTTACACCATACACAAAAGCAAACTCTAAATGGATAAAGGATTTAAATGTAAGATGGGAAACCATGAATATCTTAGAAGAATCCACAGGTAGCGAAATAGCAGACATATGCCATAGCAATATCTTTACCAATACAGCTCCTAGGCCTATGGAAACTAAGAAGAAAATAAACAAATGGGACTGCATCAAAATAAAAAAGCTCTGCACAGCAAAAGAAGCCATCAACAAAACAACAAGAAAGCCCACTGCATGGGAGAACATATTTGCCATCGTTATCTCCAATAAGGGTTTAATCTCCAAAATTTACAGGGAACTCATACAACTTAACAAAAGGAAGATAAACAACCCAATCAAAAGATGGGCAAAGGACCTAAATAGACACTTTTCGAAAGAGGACATACAGAAAGCCAAGAGACATATGAAAACATACTCAAAGTCACTAATCATCTGAGAGATGCAAATCAAAACAACAATGAGGTATCATCTCACACCTGTTAGAATGACTACCATCAACAGATCAACAAATGACAAGTGCTGGCGGGGATGCAGAGAAAAAGGAACCCTCTAGCACTACTGGTGGGAATGCAGACTGGTACAGCCACTGTGGAAAACAGTATGGAGTTTCCTCAAAAAATTAAAAATGGAACTCCCATTTGACCCAGTAATCCCACTTCTAGGAATATATCCCTGGAAATCAGAAACACCAATCAGGAAGGATATATGCACCCCTATGTCCACAGCAGCACAATTCACCATAGCTAAGATTTGGAAACAGCCTAAGTGCCCATCAGCAGATTAGAAAACTGTGGTACATTTACACAATGGAATACTATGCTGCTGTGAAAAAGAAGGAACTTTTACCATTTGCAACAGCATGGATGGACATTGAGAGCATTATGCTAAGTGAAATAAGCCAGTTGGAGAAAGATAAATATCACATAATCTCACTCATTTGTGGAATATAATGAACAACATAAACTGATGAACAAAAATAGAGCCGGGGGTAAAATATTTTAGAATATAATAGAATCCCGTTATTTGCAGATTTTTAATATTTCCTACAACTTTTATTATGTATACTGTTAGTACAGTTTTGGTAATATTATTATATTTAAAATATCTTCTTTGAAATATTAATATTTATTGCATGTAGTATTATTATATTTAAAATCATTTTTCTTGAAATATTAATGTTAATTGCATGTAAATGTCCAAGTATTTTGTATCTACAATCTGGTAATAGATTTATTTTGTATATTGTAAAAAATTTTTTAAAAAGGTCAAGTCAAGCTCAGAACTGGACAGTGTCAGATGTGGCTTCTCTCCCTAGTCAGGAATTCAGTGGGTCCCTATGCCACCAGTGTCAGTGTATGTTTGCCATCTGGCTTACCCAAGATCTAGCTCAGTCACTGGGTAAATGCTCCAAAGTGGCAAGAATGCCTTTGCCTGAAAGACTGAGAGAGACCATCCTGCATCACTCACTTAAACCTCTGGCTTTTTCAAGACCCTCTCTTGGCCAGTTCTGACCTTATGGGTGACAGTAACAGTGATAGATTCATTGTCACCATCAGCTCTGGGAAGCTATCAACATGAACTTGCCCTAAATACTTGTCCTTTGCCTCTTTATATAGATTAACTGTGCACTCTGACCCCATACACTAATTCTCCCTGTATCCATGGAGAGCACTGCTTCTCCCCCTAATACAGAGCATGTGTGCACATGGGTGCCTCATGCTCTGGGGAGAACTAAGCCACAGAAACCTTCAGGATGGGATCTTTTCTGAAATTCCAGGGGGGAATCCATGGAGGAGAGAAAATAGGTCACATATAAATGGAGGGCAGGGAACCTGCTTAGCAGCATCCCTCCAAATCCCTGCCTTTCTAAATTGCTCAGTCTATCCATTTGGTCACTTGTTTGCAGACCTTTTAATGCTGGAAGGAAAGGAAGAAATTTCTGACCAATATCTTTGCAAACAATGAATAAGAGCTGGTACCAAACATCTTGATTCTACCACTCTAATAATAAGAGTAGAAAGTGATGCAGTATGGGAACGGTGTCCTCTTTGGAAGAGAAGGCACATACTCTCTTTGACCATATCTCTGACCCCCAGGACTGCTGAGAAAGTCAGGCCTCTTTCTTGGTTAGTGAGGAGTCGTACAGGCCCCTGCAGTCTCTTCTTGGCTCAGCTACTCACTCCTTCAATCTCCTGTCAACACCATGACAAGGCTGCCATTTCCACCTCTGGACAGCTTCCTCTCTTAAAGGGTCTTTCTTGAACTGAACAGAAATCCATGCCTCTACCATTTGTACTGACCACGTGCCCATTCTGCCCTCCAACAGAGGAATATCAGCTTCATCTTTCGTCCCTAATTCAATCCTGCAAATTTAGGGTCTCACAGCCTCTTCCTCCCAGCATAGACTCCATTATTCTGTTTTTGTTTTTCTTTCTTTCTTTTCTTTTCTCTTGTTTTTTTTTTAGAATAAACACCTTTATTACCTGAGCTAAGATAGGAGGGAAGAGGATTTATTTGCCTTTCCAGACCGTGATTTTCTTCAGATAGAACTCCAGCTCCTTGCCCTCAAGCACATAGCCATCTGCCCGGCCACACTGGCCTGGTCTGGAGCCATGCATGCAAGAAGCTTGCCCTGCTGGAACTGCTCCTCGAGAAGACTGCTTATTTTGGCATTCCTTTTCCTTTCATCATATTTCTTCTGAATTTTTTTGTTTTTTGTTCAAAATCTCTTCCTCCTCAAGAGTCAGCTTGGCCCCCTTCTTGCAGCCCAGGGGCAGTGCGTAGTGGGACTCATACCACTGTCGGTACGGTGTGCTGTCAATCAGCACGATGCAGTTCTTCACTAGGGTCTTGGTGCGGACCAGTTCGTTGTTGGAGGCATTGTAGACAACGTCAATAATCCTTGTTTTGCACATACAACCCTCTGAGCCCCAGGAAAAGTTGCCCACGTCCAGCCTCAAGGCTCAGTACTTCTTGTTGCTGCCCCGCACTTGCACTGTGTATATGCTGCAGGGTCCAATCTTAGTGTTGGTTGTAGGGCATCCCAGCTCATATTTTCGCTCTTGTCATAGGGCTTTCTCTTGCCTGCGGTCTTGCAGTGCTTGTGCCAGCTGTCCTGAGAGATACCCATGGTTCAGCACTGGTTGGAAAGAGCTGTTTTTGCTTTTTTCCATTCATTCATTCAACAATATTTACTGAGTACCTAGAATGGACATTTTTCTAAGTTCTAGGGATATAGTGGTGACAAGACAGAATATCCTTGATTTCACAGAGCTTAAAGGATATAGGGAACAAAAGTTTCTCTCCTTGAAAATCCCTGAACCTCTGCTCTCCAACAATCTGAGATTAGCTCTCCTCTTTACTGGGAGACTTGATGGGACAACTGTCTTTTCTTTAGCCAGCAATACCTCTCCTCTCTCTCTCTCTCTCTCTCTCTCTCTCTCTCTCTCTCTCTCTTAAAGACAATAAAGACCTTTATTAATAGGTGCTTTCATTTTGTTGACTTTAAAAAAAACAAGTTGTTAATTTTTATTACCAATTAAAAATGAGGTTCTCAATGATCTCAGCTTGACCAAATATGAAACAATTTTAAAACTTTTAAAGGTTTTTAGATTGTTTGTATTGAGGAAAACTAGGCTTAAAAAAAAAAAAAAACATGTCATTACCAAAAACAGACATCTTTAGGTTAAAATAATAAAATGCTGTATACATAATGCATATAGTCCTAGTTATCTAGTCAACAGGCAAAAAACAAACATTTAAGGCCTTCAGCTCCAATCTTTTGTTTATTTCCTTTTTCTAATTTTTTTATTTTTTTAAATTTTATTTTCTTCTTTAAAGTATTACAAATAGTAGTACATATGTCTCCCTTTTTTCCCCATTGACCTTCCCAGGCCTCCCCTACCCCCCAGCACATTCCCTTACCCCCGCCCCCCTCCCCAGTGTCTTGTGTCCATTGGTTATGCTTATATGCATGCATGTAAGTCCTTCGACTAATAACTTACCCCGCCCACCAACACTCCCCAGCCTTCCCGCTGTAATTTGACAGTCTGTTTGATGCTTCTGTATCTATCTTTTTGTTCATTAGGTTATAATGGTCTTTCTTATCAATAAATGAGTGAGATCATGTGGTATTTTTCTTTCACTGCCTGGCTTATTTCACTTAGCATAATGCTCTCCAGTTCCATCAATGCTGCTGCAAATGGTAAGAATTCCTTCTTTTTTATAGCAGTGTAGTATTCCATTGTGTAGATGTACCATAGTTTTCTAATCCACTTACCTACTGATGGGCATTTAGGATGTTTCCAAATCTTAGCTATGGTAAATTGTGCTGCTATGAACATAGGGATGCATGTATCCTTTCTTATTGGTGTTTCTGTTTTCTTGGGTATTCCTAGAAGTGGGATTACTGGGTTAAATGGGAGTTCCATTTTTAATTTTTTGAGGAAACTCCATACTGTTTTCCACAGTGGCTGTACCAGTCTGCATTCCCACCAGCAGTGAAGGAGGATTCCTTTTTCTCTGCATCCTCTCCAGCACTTGTCATTTGTTGATTTGTTGATGATAGCCATTCTAACATGTGTGAGGTGGTACCTCATTGTTGTTTTGATTTGCATCTCTCAGAAGATTAGTGACTTTGAGCATGTTTTCATGTGTCTCTGGGCCTTCTGAATGTCCTCTTTCAAAAAGTGTCTATTTAGGTCCTTTGCCCATCTTTTGATTGGGTTGTTTATCTTCCTTTTGTTAAGTTGTATGAGTTCCCTGTAAATTTTGGAGATTAAACCCTTATTGGAGATAACGATGGCAAATATGTTCTCCCATGCAGTGGGCTTTCTTGTTGTTTTGTTGATGGTTTCTTTTGTTGAGCAGAGCTTTTTTATTTTGATGCAGTCCCATTTGTTTATTTTCTCCTTAGTCTCTCTTGCCCTAGAATCTGTGTCTGTAAAGATATTGCTACAACATATGTCTGCAATTTTGCTGCCTATGGAGTCTTGTAGAGTTTTTATGGTTTCCCATCTTACATTCAAGTCCTTTATCCATTTTGAGTTTGTTCTTGTGTATGGTGTAAGTTGGTTGTCTAGTTTCATTTTTTTTTTTTTTGCATGTATCTGACCAAATTTCCCAGCACCATTTATTAAAGGGACTGTTTTGACTCCATGTGTGCTTTTGCTTCCTTTGTCAAATATTAATTGAGCATAATGGCTTGTGTCGATTTCTGGATCCTCCATTCTGTTCCATTGGTCTATATGTCTGTTCTTGTGCCAGTACCAGGCAGTTTTGAGAACCATGACTTGGTAATATAGTTTGATGTCTGGTATTGTGATCCCTCCAACTTTTTTTTCTTTCTCAGGACAGCTGTGGCTATTCAGGTTCTTTTTTTATTCCAGATGAAATTTTGGAGAGTTTGTTCTAGATCAGTCGTGGGCAAACTACGGCCCGCGGGCCGTATCCGGCCCATTTGAAATGAATAAAACTAAAAAAAAAAAGACCGTACCCTTTTATGCAATGATGTTTACTTTGAATTTATATTAGTTCACACAAACACTCCATCCATGCTTGTGTTCCGGCCCTCCGGTCCAGTTTAAGAACCCATTGTGGCCCTCAAGTCAAAAAGTTTGCCCACCCCTGTTCTAGATCTTTGAAATATGCCATTGGTATTTTAATAGGTATTGCATTGAATCTATAGATTGCTTTAGGTAGTATGGACATTTTTTAAAAATATATTTTATTGATTTTTTACAGAGAGGAAGGGAGAGGGATAGAGAGCCAGAAACATCAATGAGAAACATCGATCAGCTGCCTCCTGCACACTCCCTACTGGAGATGTGCCCACAACCAAGGTACATGCCCTTGACCAGAATCGAACCTGGGCCCCTTGAGTCCGCAAGCTGACTGACGCTCTATCCACTAAGTCAAACTGTTTAGGGCTAGTATGGACATTTTAATGATGTTGATTCTACCAATCCATGAACATGGGATGTTCTTCCATCTGTTTATATCTTCCTCTATCTCTTTTTTCAATGTCCTGTAGTTTTCCAAGTACAGATCTTTTACGTCCTTGGTTAAGTGTAGTCCTAGGTATCTTAGTTTTTTTGGTGAAATTGTAAATGGGATTGTTTTTTGTTTTTTGATTTCTCTTTCTGTGAGTTCATTATTGATGTATAAAAAAGCCACAGATTTCTGGGTGTTAATTTTGTATCCTGCTACATTGCCGCATTCATTTATTAGGTCCAGTAGTTTTTTTATGGAGTCTTGGGGTTTTCTATGTATAGTAAGTATTATGTCATCTGCAAATAAGGATAGATTTACTTCTTCTTTTCCAATTTGGATGACTTTTATTTCTTCTTCTTGTCTGATCACTATGGCTAGTACTTCTAATACTATGTCAAACAGGAGTGGTGAAAGTGGGCATCCTTGTCTTGTTCCTGTTCTTAGGGGAAATGGGTTTAGTTTTTGCCTATTGAGTATGATGTTGGCTGTAGGTTTTTCATATAGGGCTTTTATTATGTTGAGTTATGATCCCACTATTCCCACTTTGCTGAGAGTTTTTAAGAAGAAAGGGTGTTGGATTTTTTAAAACATATTTTATTAATTTTTTACAGAGAGGAAGAGAGAGGGACAGAGAGTTAGAAACATCGATGAGAGAGAAACATCGATCAGCTGCCTCCTGCACACTCCCCACTGGGGATGCGTCTGCAACCAAGGTACATGCCCTTGACCGGAATCGAACCCGGGACCCTTGAGTCCGCAGGCTGGTGCTCTATCCACTGAGCCAAACTGGTTAGGGCAACGGTGTTGGATTTTGTCAAATGCTTTTTCCACATCAATTGATATGGTTATGTGGTTTTTGTCTCTCAGTTTGTTTATGTATCACATTTATTGATTTGTTGATATTGTACCATCCTTGCATTGCTGGAATAAATCCCACTTGGTCATGGTGCATGATCTTTCTAATGTATTGCTGAATTCGATTTGCTAGAATTTTGTTGAGGATTTTGCCATCTATGTTCATCAAGGATATTGGCCTGTAGCTCTTTTTTTGTGTGTGGTGTCTTTATCTGGTTTTGGAATTAGGGTAATGCTGGCTTCATAGAAAGAGCTTGGAAGTATGCCTTCCTCTTGAATTTTTTTGGAATAGTCTGAGTAGGATAGGTTTTAGTTCTTCTTTGAATGCTCGGTAGAACTCCCCTATAAAGCCATCTGGACAAGGGCTTTTGTTTGCTGGAAGATTTTTTGATTGCTGTTTCAATTTCTTCAGTAGTTATCAGCCTATTCAGGTTTTTTGATTCTTCTTGGTTGAGTTTTTGGAGCTTGTATTTTTCTAAGAATATGTCCATTCCATCTAGCTTGTCCTTTTTGTTGGAATAGAGTTGTTCATAGTATTTTTTCATAGTTGTTTGTATTTCTGTGGGATCAGATGTTATTTCACCTCTTTTATTTCTGGTTTTGTTTATTTGGGTCCTCTCTCTTTGTGTCTTGGTGAGCCTGGCTAGAGGTTCATCAATCTTGTTTATCCTTTCAAAGAACCAGCTCTTAGTTTTGTCGATCTTTTGTATTGTTTTTTTTTTTTTTTGTCTCTATCTCATTTATCTCTGCTCTGATCTTTATTATTTTCTTCCTTCTGCTTACACTGGGCTTTTCTTGTTGCCCTCTTTCTAACTCTTTGAGTTGTAGGGTTAGGTAATTTATTACCATTGTTTCTTGTTTTTTGTGGTAGGCTTGTAGAGCTATGAACTTCCCTCTCAGGACTGCTTTCACTGTGTCCCATAGATTTTGGATTGATGTATTTTCATTGTCGTTTGTTGCCATGATGCTTTTTATTTCTTCTTTGATCTCTCTGGTAACCTAGTCATTGTTTAATAGCATGCTATTTAGTCTCCAGGTGTTTGATTTTTTAAATTGTTTTTATTGTCGTTGATTTCTAGTTTTATGCCATTGTGATCTGAGAAGATGCTTGATATGATTTCTATCTTCTTGAATTTGAAGAGACTTTGTCTTTGACCTAATATATGGTCTATCTTTGAAAATGACCCATGTGCCCTTGAGAAGAATGTATATGCTGTGGCTTTGGGGTGAAATGTTCTGAAGATGTCAATTAATTCCATTTGATCTAGTGAGTCATTTAGGATTGATGTTTCTTTGCTGAGTTTTTGTTTACAGGATTTGTCTAATGGTGATAGTAGGGTGTTAAAGTCTGCAACTATGACTGTATTGCTGTCAATCTCTCCCTTGATATCCTCCAGAAGTTTTTAAGTGTATTTGGGTGCTCCTGTATTTGGTGCATATATTTTTACCAGAGTAATTTCTTCATGTTGGATTGCTCCCTTTATTATTATGAAGTGGTCTTCCTTATCTCTTATTATGTCCTTCACTTTGAGATCTAATTTGTCAGATATAAGTATTGCTACCCCAGCTTTTTTTCATTTTCATTCGCCTGAAAAACCTTTTTCCATCCCTTCACCACCAGTCTGTGTGAATCCCTTTTTCTGAGGTGGGTTTCCTGTAGACAGCAGATATGTGGGTCATGTTTTCTTATCCACTCAGTTACCCTATGTCTTTTGATTGGGGCATTTAATCTAGTTACATTTAAAGTTATTATTAATTGATATTTGTTTGTCACCATTTTTATTCTTTATGCCTGTGTTCCTTCTTACCTTTTTATTTCTTCTTTTTACAGCAGACCCTTTAGCATTGCTTGCATTGCTGGTTTGGTGGTAATAAACTACCTTAGTCCTTTTTTGTCTGGGAAGCTCCTGATTTCACCCTCAATTTTGATTGATAGCCTTGCTGGATACAGTATTCTTGGATTCAGACCCTTCCTTTGCATGACTTTGTATATTTCATTTCATTCCCTTCTGGCCTGATGTGTTTCTGTTGAGAAATCAGTTGCCAGTCTGATGGGAAATCCTTTGTAGGTAACTTCCTGTCTCTCTCTGGCCGCATTTAAGATTCTTGCTTTGTCATTGGTGTTTGCCAATTTAATTATAATGTGCCTTGGTGTTGGTCTTTTGGGTTCATTTTGTTTGGGACTCTGTGAGCTTCTTGGACTGGTGTGAGTTTTTTCTTCTCTACATCAGGGAAATTTTCTATCATTATTTCTTCAAACAGCTTTTCTATTCCTTGCTCAGTTTCATCTCCTTTTGGCATCCCTGTTATGCAGATGTTGTTTTGTTTTGTGTTGTCCCAAAGTTCCCTTAGGCTCTCCTCTTCCTTTTTAACTTTTGTTCCTAGATGCTGCTCTGCTTAGGTATTTTTTTCCTAACTTGTCTTCTAGCTCACTGATGTGGTACTCTGCTTCTTCTAGTCTACTGTTGATACTTTCTATTGAGTTCCTTATAGCAGCAATGTCATTTTTCATCTCTTCTTGGTTCTTCCTCATTTCCTCTTGGTTTTTACACATATTGTTGAATTTGTCTTCCATTCTTTTCAGCGACCTTATGACCATTTATCTGAATTCTTTCTTTGACATATTGCTTGCCTCCATTTTGTTTACTTTCTTTTCTGGTGATGCCTCCTTTTATTTCATATGCGGACTGTTTCTTTGTCTCCCCATGATCTCTCTTCTCCGGGTGTCTGGTTTTGTAGCTCTCTCTCTCCTTTTCCTAGGCAAAATCTGACCTTTCCATGAGAAGGTGCAGAGCTCATCCGAGTCCAAGTATTCGTGCTGCTAGAGATCCGGTGTTCCTGAGTTCGCAGCTGTTCCCTGGGTATTCTTGTTGTAGATTCCTGGGATGTATAGGTTTCCAATAACAGGCACTTTCCCCTTCAAGATGGCACAGTCTCCGCGGCAGAGCTGGTGGCTCTGGGAGAGATTTCTGCAGCAGTGCAGGCTGCCTAGTCAGGGGACCCTGGTCCAGTAGTACCCACTAGTCCCTTGGAGTATAGCTGTCCCTCACCCACAAATATACACCCCCCGTATGTCCACACACTTTCCTTTCATTCTCTCCCTCTCAAACTATCTTGCAGTCTGCCTTCCTGTTGGCAGCCATCTTCCTCTCCTTATTCATTTTTATTGTTGGAATTTTATATTCAATTATTCTTGTTGGATGACTAACCCTAATGCAGTAGAGAAGGTAAGCTGGCATTTACTTGGCCCCACTCTGCTCAGCCTTGGGAGCAGATAAATTCTCAGTTGGTGGATCAACTGCTTTGTCTTGTTGCCATCTTGTGGTTTGGAGTTTTCTGGGTGTCTATGTCAGTAATTGAAGTTAAGACAGGTACCACATTGAAGTAGCTGTTGACCTGGGGTCCCATCTTGATTTTCTTTTTCTTTGTTGCTGTTTTCTCTAGGCTGTTTTTGGTGAGGAGGGCCCTGTGGAGTCTATAGCCCCAATATATATTCTGTTTCACTGGTCTACCTGTTCTCTCTCCTACATTCTGGTTGTCAGAACCCTGCACATGCCTTCTCCCTGCACAGGAGGCCTAGAATAGTGTGGTCCATGCCCATATGGTCTCTGATTCCTCATCCCTTCCCCACTCTCACTATATTCTGGTAATTGTGTGGAGGACCCTACAAGGAATGTAGCACTTTTATAATGATACAGTCTGCTGCATATTTCCTGCCTTGCCCTGGAACTCTAACAAGGCCTATATTTGCCATCTCTGCACCCTTTTCTCCTTTTAACAAAATCAAATTCCAGTCTCTCCATTTCCTATACCAGGGGTCCTCAAACTATGCCCACAGGCCACATGCGGCCTGCCGAAATAATTTATCTGGCACGCCGGGTGTTTTTGCTGCCGCTGCCTGTTGCTTAGCAGCCGACTCATCCCGGGCCCGCAGTGCGCATGTGTGGAATGTGCGCCGCACTCTCCGGCTCCCCTCCTTCTCTCTGTCTCTCAACTCCTCCTCTCAGGCTCAGGTGTGATCGGATGAGTCACGAGCTTGCCTGTGCAGAGCCTGCTGCTGCCTGAGGACTGAGGTAAGAACAAGTTAGGATTTTTTTTTTTTGAAGTTAGGAGGGCTATTTTTTTTTTTTTTTTTATTTTGCAGTTGGTAGGGCTTTTTTTTTGAAGTTAGGAGAGCCTTTTTTTTTTTTTTGAAGTTTTGTTTTTTTACTTCAAAATAAGATATGTGCAGTGTGCATAGGAATTTGTTCATAGTTTTTTTTAAAACTATAGTCCGGCCCTCCAGCGGTCTGAGGGACAGTGAACTGGCCCCCTGTTTAAAAGTTTGAGGACCCCTGTCCTATACTGTGAGGGGACTTCCTGAGGTTATTCTTCTTTGTAACTGGCAGGTGTACAAATACATCCTACTTGATGTTATTCCTGTTGATGAAACCACATCTGTTTCTTACATTGAAACCTTTAACTGTTCCAAAAACCTTCATGGTGAACTTTTTGTCCCTGTCAGCAGGGGCTGATGCTGTGAAACCCCTGCTGTGTCACCAGTGCTGAGGGGCGACAGATACTGCTGGGTCTTGGCCTCGCCACTGTGGCTGCTGGCTGCTGTGATGCTGACTGGAACCAGCTACTGCTTCTCCTAGGGCAGTGGTTGGCAAACTGCGGCTCAAGAGCCACATGTGGCTCTTTGGCCCCTTGAGTGTGGCTCTTCCACAAAATACCAACTTCTGCACATGGGCCACGAAGTTTCAATCACACTGTACATGCGCGCCCGCACATGGTATTTTGTGGAAGAGCCACACTCAAGGGGCCAAAGAGCCACATGTGGCTCGCGAGCCGCAGTTTGCTGACCACTGTCCTAGGATGTGATGGCAACTAGGCCATTAGCCTTGGTACATCTCCTCCTTGATTATAATCTATCTATATAAAAGCCTAAAAGACCGAACGACTGGTCACTATGATGCGCACTGAACACCAGGGGTCAGACATTCAATGCAGGAGCTGCCCCCTGGTGGTAAGTGCACTCCCAAAGACAACCTCCTGCGGTCCCTCCCCCCAGCCACTGGCCTCAATCAGGACTGGGTGAGATGGCCCTGATCAGCCCTGATCGCCAGCCAGGCTGAGGGATCCCACCCATGCACAAATACATGCACCAGGCCTCTAGTATTTAAATAAGCTGCAAAACTGCCATTGCCAGAGCATTTTCTCAATCCATTAAAATATTGCTTCCTGGTAATTGTTGTCAGTTTGGCTCAGGTAAACTCTTATAAGAGACTTTCTTAGGCCAGATGTTCTTTTGTCAATAGATGGGAGGTAGGAATTGATGCTACTGTAGATGAAGTGGCCAGAAAAGGTGACAGGAGGGATGACTTTTGAGCTAAAACATGAATAATGAGGAAGAACAGTTCAAACAAAGATATCCAGTGGAAGTCAAAAGCTAGGCATATTGTGAGCTAAACAATGTATCTTACACTTAAATATGAGAAATCACAAGTACAGAAAAACAAAATCACAGTCCAGGAGAACCCTACATGAGCAAGGAGGGGCATGGCCTCAGAGGAGGGGATAGTTGGTGACTATGTAAGAAACCCCAAGTTCCCAGATTCTCTGAGGCACTTAAACTGAAACCTAATGGGAACAAGACATCATTGAAGAGTCAAGCAGCAACTCTGAAATAACAACTCCCACATTTCTCTAAAATTTCTATTAACAAGCCAGACCCACCTGTATGGTGTCTATATTTAGCAACCATAAAAATAACACCCCTATATACCATCCATGCTTACAGTAATGGTATGTTGTTGTTTTTAAAAAGCTAAAAAACCACAAGTGTCCCTTTCCAGGAATGACATGCATGGAAATTTGTGTGACAGGTGAAACTGTCCCCCTTGGCAGTTTTAGGGGCTACTGTGGATGATTGGAAGTCCTGCTGGTTTCTGACTGTGACCTTTACCAAGTCAAATTACCTTTATGGACTTCAGCTCTACCTGAAAAACATTGGAGACAGCATCTGCTCCACCTACATCAAGGAGTTGCTCAGGTGAATAAGAAGAAAGCTTTGTAAATTGGAAGCACCCATAATATTACTGATCAGTATTATGTTTCTGATAAAGAAAAGCATGTTTAAGGCAAATATTTATAGATTAGATGACATTGTTCAAGCGTTTCTGTTGACTTCTGAAGTCTTTCATATTTAGCCCTAGCCGGTTTGGCTCAGTGGATAGAGTGCCTACCTGAGGACTGAGGGGTTCCGGGTTCGATTCTCATCAAGGGCACATGCCCAAATTGCAGGCTTGATCCCCAGTAGGGCCATACAGGAGGAAGCCAATCAATGATTATCCTCCTCTCCCTTCCTCTCTAAAATCAGTTAAAATAATAATAAAGTCTTTCTTACTTCCATGCACATCAATGCTGACAGTAATCTCTCCCTAACACTGTTCCTTAGCAATATGGGGGGGGGGGGGGTCATAGGCCAGGGAAAGGGGAAGAGAGAGAAAGAAGAAAAGAGAGAGGTGGGGAGATGGAGAGACAGAATAAAATGGAAAGAGAGGAAGAGAGAGGAGATGAAGACAGAGGGAGAGAGAAGGGGAGAAAAAGAAAGGCCAGTGGAGAGAAAAGAGTGGCGAGATTAGAAGAGGAGGAAAGGGGGGAGGGTAGGGAGGAAAAGAGATTGAAGGAGAGAGAATAAGAGAAAGGAGGAGAGTGGGGAGAGTGGAGAAAGAGCGAGCAAAGGAGTGAGACACTGAGGGAGAGAGAGGGAGGGAGATTGAAGGAGAAAGGGAGGGAGCGAGGGAGGGAGGGAGGAAGGGAGGGAGAGAGAAGAGAGGAGGAAGGGAGAGAGCAAGAGTGAGGAAGAATGAGGAAGAGAAAGAGAGAGATTGAAGGAGAGAGAGGGAGAAAGGGATATGGGAGAGAGCGAGAAATTGAGGGAGAGAGGGACAGAGGGAAGGAGGAAGGGAAAGAGGAAGAAAGATGTTGGGATTAGGAAGAGGGGAGAGAAGGGAAAAAGAGGGGGGAGAGACTGATGAAGAGAGGGAGATTGAGGGAGAGAGGAAGGGAGGGAGGGAGGGAGGGAGGGAGGAAAGAAGGATAAGGGGGAGGAGGGGGAGTTGTAGGGTAGGAAGGGGGAGAAGGAGGAGCAGAAGTAGAAGAAAAAGAAGAGGAGGAGAAGTGAGATTCCAGGGTGAGAGAGTGCCAGAGCAGTAAAGGGTCAGAGAGGGGAGGAGGGAAAGAGGGGAAGAAGGAGAAAGAAGAAAAGAGAGGGAGTGAGATAGTGGGAGAGGGAAAGAGGCCAAAAAGAGGAAGAGAATAGAGAGGGGGGTAGAGAGAAAGAGAGAGGAGGAGAGAGGAGAGAGTGGGAGAGAGATTGAGGGAGAAATAGAGGGAGAGAAGGTGGAAAGAGAGAGAGGCCTACAGAAAGGGGGGAAGAAAGGAAGGGGAAGGGAAAGAGAGGGGAGAGAAAGGCATAGGGGAGAGAAATGCTGGGGTTAGGGTGAGGCAGGAAGAGAGAGAGGAAGAAAGGGGAAGGCAGGGTGAGAAAGAGAGGGAGAAAGTGGGAGAGGAACAGGAGAGAGAGGAACTTAGTTTGGGGAAAGAGATGGAGGGAGGGAGGGAATGAGAGCAAGTTCGAGGAAGAGAGGGAGGAAAGATTGAGGAAGGGAAAGAGGGAAAGATTTTGGGGTAGAGAGTGAGCATGGGTAGAGGAGATAAAGAGATTGAAGGAGAGAGGAAAGGAGGGAGGTAGATGTTGGTTTTAGAGAGGAGGGATAGGGAGAGAATGTGGGATGAGAAATGGTGGGAGAGGAAGAGAGGGTAAGAGAGAAGGTGGGAGCGAGCTAGGAGAGGGTGAAGGAGGGAAGAAAAGAGAAAGAGGGAGAGAGGAAATGAGAGGGTGACCTACTGAAGGAAATAGGGAGAGAATTTGAGGGAGAGAGAGGCAGAGATACTGATAGAGGGGAAAAGAGAGGAGGGGAAGATAGGGAAGAAATGGGGGTGGGGGTGGGTAGAGGATTTCTGAGAATTTCTTTCAGCTCAATTACCCAGATTCCATAAAAACCAGTTTAAGTTCTGCCTCTATTGCCACAAGCATTTTCCCTGTGCCTCCAAATCTTCCTCTCCTTATAAGGACAATAATCATTGGATTTAGTACCCACTCTACTACAGAATGACCATATCTTAACTTGTTATATCTGCAAAGACCCCATTTCCAAGTAAGGCTACATTTGCAGGTTTGGGATTGGCATGAATTTTGGAGGACACCTCTCCAAGCCACCATAGCATGTTTCTGGACAGGTGTTTTTCCCTAATGAGTGGCAATGGAAGGCCACTTAACATGACGATTAAAAATAAGCTCTGGAGTCAGACTTCCTGGCTCTCCCAACTTTCTGACCTCTGCCCAGGGAAAAGTGTTTAATCTCTTTATGTCTATGCCTGCTTCCTCACCAAGGAAAAGTAACAGCAGCTCCCTCAGGAGACTGTGATGAGGATTAAATGAATTAACACATGTGGAGTGCTTAAAATGTGCTGGGCACGGTGTAAGCACTTACTTTGTTCCAGGATATGTTTAAATTTGTTGCAATTTTGAATAACATCCTTTCTCCATTATATTCTCTAATCGGTTATTGCGAGTGACTTGTAAAACTATCAATTTTTTGTATAGTGATTTTATAACTGTAATCTTACTGAATTCTTATTAACCATTTTCCAGTTGTTTCTTCCAGATTTTTCTGGTAGCAACCATAGTTGCTTCAAGGAACTCAAAATACTAATATTGTAATCAAGTACGAACTTCATTTCTTTAATAGACCTTTTCTCCTGTCTTTCCTTTTAATTCAAATTGGCCACATCCAGCACCCTGACTCACCTGCCTCCCAGTCCCTTAATCACTAAGGCCTCAGGACAATGAGGCCAAATAAATAAGGTTTAAGTTTATGTGGGCTCCAAAAAACAAAACGTTCAATTTTCATAGAAACATAGGTTTATTTCGATAGACACAGTGAATACAAAGGGCTGAAATGAGTGATCGTTAACATAAAATAATAGAACATTTTAATAAAAATTAATATTTTTTCTTGAACATTAACTCACCAGACACTGAATAACTGCACAAATTAATAAGCGAAACGCAAATAAACCTATTTTTCTTGCTCTCCAAAAGCAAAGTATTTCCTGTTGCGCACACCAAACAAATCAGTCCAAGACTAATGACATGGCAATCGGCTGCTAAAATATTTGTTGCTAGTATTAGTGGAAAGAGATGGTGTGCCTGCATGTAAGGGAAATGAATGCAACACGATTATAGTAATCAGTCATTAGCAAACACTGTAGTTCGTTATTAATAATTATGTGTAACAGTATATTGTAAAAATTAAGTTACAAAATTTTTATTAAAATGTTTCTTATATATCCTTACATTGGCTGGGCCGCCAAAAAAATTCAATGTGGGCTGCATGCATTCTGTGGGCTGTGAGTTTGACATGCTTGCTCTAGTCTGTTGACCTGAGTTTTGATCAAACTAGAGATAATATCTAGGCCTCAGTTGTGTTTCAGCTCCGGGCCCAGAAAAGCTGTGAAACCAAGTGATGCTATGGCTGACATCAGATCCATTTGCCATGGCATCACTTGGTTTCATAGCTTTTCTGGGCCTGGAGCTAAAACATTAAGGGTCCCCATTAGACTTGCAACCAGGGAGCAGTGGGCAGTGGCAGCTTGTCCCAGGCTTATCCCTTAATCTGTCTCCAGGGGCCCTTCCTTTACCTCCTCGTCCCAAGCTTTAATAAACTTACTCTCACTTTCACCTGAATTCGAGAACCTGGAGGTAACCTGACATTCAAAATGTCCCAGACCATGGAGGGGCAGGGCCAGCTCCCAGAGTGGAAATCATCCGGTAACATCAGGACCATTGAGCCAGACCAACTCAATATGACATTATGAGTGCAGGAACCACGGATTTTAGTCCTGACATTCTCTCATGTACAATGTCTGACTGGTAGGGTAGGTGCTTTGTGTTTGGACAAACTTCATGAACAGACCATCTGCAATCAAAACTGCTGATCCAGCATGGCTGGCATGGCTCAGTGGTTGAGCAATGACCTATGACCCAGAAGACTAGGGTTCGATTCCTGGTCAGGGCACATGCCCGGGTTGCAGGCTCAGATCCCCAGTGTGGGGCGTGCAGGAAGGAGCCAAGCAAGAATTCCTTCACATCATTGATGTTTCTATCTTTTTCTCCTTCTCTCTTCCTCTTTGAAATCAATAAAAAATACATTTTTAAAAATGACTGACCCAGAGGAAGATTCTTCCCAGTCATCTTGTGACAACTCACAAATTTGCCAATTGTCTTTCTCCCATATCCTATATAATAAAAGCCTAATATGCTAATTGTCTGGTCATCCGTTCAACCAATCAAACTGTAATATGCTAGTGATATGCTAAGGCTGCTCAACCGCTCACTATGACATGCACTGACCACCAGGGGGCAGACACTCCAACCAGGTTAGCTTGCTGCTGGGGTCTGGCCAATTGGGACTGAGCAAGATGGGCCAGACACACCCTGGAGCCCTCCTGCGGTCCCTCCCTGGCTGGCCAGCCTCCCGCATCCCTCCCAGCCTCAATCATGCACCAGTGGGGTCCCTTGGCCTGGCCTGTGCCCTCTCACAATCTGGGACCCCTTGGGGGATGTCGGAGAGCCTGGACATTCAGTTGCATGACATTCAGTTTTGGCCTGTTCCCGCAGGCCAGGCCAAGGGACCCCACTGGTGTATGAATTCGTGCACCGGGCCTCTAGTTCAATTTATAAAGGGCATAAAGCACTTCCCTCCTGTTAGCTTGTAGGCACAAAGGCAGGGACCACAGTCCCTTTGTCATATTCTCTGAGTGCCACAGCTACATCAGGCAAGTGGAGTCTAATAAATAGCACTTCCCAGTTAAACTCCACAGCATTTTCCCACTGGTCTTAAAATCTGAGCTCCTCACTGAGGCCTGCAAGTCCTGACGTGTGTGATTCTTCTCTAACCCCATCTCCAACCAACTTCCCTTCCCTCTACCTCTTCTAAGAAGCTCTCCCATAGTTTTTCCACGGAGATCCCTACTCATACTACCCCACTGCCTTCATAACACTGATCACAATCCACATACACTACTTATATGCTTATTTATCAGCACATCTTGTCTGTCTTCTTTCCCCTGTGTGCCCTCAACACCATGTCCAGCATAGTCCATTTCAATGAATATTCGTTCAATGAAAATTATGTATACTAAAGCCTTTGTTAAAGTCTACTCATTACAAAACAAATACATGTTTTCTAGATAATATTCTACAACAAAATTATGTTTTGAGTTTTTCTCACACTTAAGAGATCACCACTTGGTGTGGGATACTGCAGGCAACTATGAAGGGGGCTGGTAAACACTTGGGGCTCTGGAATGCTGCACCATAGGTTTTTCCAAATTCTGATTTTTGTTTTGTTTTAAATTGCAAGACTGGTTCTAGAAATCCCAGAACTGTTATCCATAGAATGATAAATATTGTCTAGAAATGCTCTCAGAATAATCTAGAGGGTCACACATTTCTTTAAGATTAAGCAACTCAGAATCCAGTGAAGTTGCAAGACTTGCCAGGCCAAATGTCCCAGTGTCCTGGTGAGGCCTTGAGCTCGGGTGTGCTGACCCTGCAGTCATTGTTTTACCAAATGCTGCTTTTCTCTTTGGAGTAGACCCCAATTCTTTGGTCCCCCCAAATGCTGTTAAGTATGCACCAAGAGTTGGTAAGCAGGGTTCAGATTTGGGAAGCTTGCATATGGCCATGTTTTCTATCCTCCTGGGCTGGTGGGAAGTGCCACACAGGAGAAGCAGAATACTTCTCTCCAAAAGCTGGGATTCCAGAGCTTCTGTTCGGTAGGGTTAAGAAGGTTCAATTAGGGGTTAATAAGGATAAAGCACACTTTTCCAAACTGGTCCATTTGGGGTGAATTCCTATACCCAAATCCACTCTCTTGAGATCTTCCATATCCATCAATGTAAATAAGAACTTACAAGCCAGGTCCAGTAAAACCCTACTAGAGAATAAGCTGGACATTCAGTTGCATTAAGACAGATCCAGGGGTTGAATGGGCAGTAGCTGAAACCTGGATGCTCCTGCCTTTGATATAAAAACCTCTATCTAATAGCCACCCTTCTTAAGCAGGGAAACACACAATTAGGCTTGGACTTACCTTTCACAGCTTTCCTAGATCCATGCACAATAGAACCAGCAATCAAGATGCAAGCATGGCTGAATAGAGTGTGTTCAGGAACAGAGAGAGTAAGGGAGGTGGAGAAAACAACCAGCAAGTATATCTTTGCCAGCCAAGTTCACTGAGTGATCCAGAGAAGTAAAGTAATTTGTCCAAGGTCACACAACAAGTTAACTTTGGTCTGAGACTAAAACTCAAGGTTCTATCACAATACAAATCAATACCATATTGACATAATGTTATGCACAAGTTCCAGTTACATTGAATATCTTTGTCTAAATCCACATTCACTTTGGAATGCTATTCTTTTAGCCTGTATTTGGAAACTTATTCATGTAAAGTTCTTCAAAGGAATAAAGCCCTCTACTCCAATCAAATTACAAAAGGGCACAGTTAAGTTGTAACACCATTCAGTCAGACACCTCATCTGAGCTCACTTCTCATTTTAACAGGTTCTTCCAGAATGCCTTCTATAAAGACTTACAATGGACAATACAGTTGCCAGGACAAGTTCTTACCTGGGTGCTCATAGCTCAGACTTGTAGCAATATAGACACAGAGCTGCCTCCAATTACTCTTTCAACTGAGAAATGAATAAAAGCATATCATTTCAGTGATCACGGAACTCTTGAAGAAAGTTTCTAATGAGAAGTGACATAGTAGACCTTTAGCAGCTTCACATATACAAACTTAGTAAGAAAATTGATCAGTAAAGACTGGAAAGGAAGTTGGTTGACCTGCTCAGGTCCTAACTCCATCACCAATTCCCATGGCTTCCAGTATTCTTCCACACCCCTCACCTGTGCTGAGGCCTACATGGCACCTATGAGGCAATTTGTTTTCTGGTCCAATAGCTTTGCATTCACTAACAGCAAACCATGATCTTAATGAAGACCTGTGTAGGGCTTTGCTTGAAATCCATATAGCTTAAAATATAAATCCCAAATTAGTTAAGTATCCTTTTCTCATTTCACCCAAGGGCATGTTTTCCATTTCCTCCTCCCTTTCAGTAAGGGGGAGAGGGAGGGGGAGGGGGGGGACTCTCGGGCTGGCCTTTCAGATGCTCCACATTTCTGAGATACACTGAAAGTAAGTTTTGAGACACAACAATGAGGGGGATAAAATTATTAAAGATAAAATAAGCCATTGATATAAATGGGAGGTGCTCTAATAGGTCTCTCTTGTGCAACCGTCTCAACTGCTGGAGATTTCTAAGAGGTCTTAATGCTTCTTTGAGTTACCCAAGATTTATAGGACTAAGAACACTTTTTGACTACAATTGCAAAGAACTGGTTTACTCAGCATCCATAAAACCTTATAAATTTTATATCAATATTTAAAAAATGCAGCAGGAAGGCAGTCATTATTTGTTCTTTGCATTTATTTATTTAACACTTAATAAATACCTACAATGAACCAGGAATGAAACTTTGTTTTAAAAATTCAAAACTGTAAAATATGGCCCCAAAGTGTGAGATTACAAAAAACAGCCAGAAAGGATTGAAATCACTCACTCCCAAAATTCTGCTTTGCAGCTTAGCTGAGGATCTAAATCCCCAGAACCAAGGGAAACCCCAAGATGGAGAAGCTCCTGCCAATGCCCAAGGAAGAAGCTCATGAGTCCAGCCCAGGACAGAGCAGATGACAGCCCAGGCTCTGACCTCATGCAGTAAGGCATGGGAGCACATCTTGATCTTGGTAGGATCTCCCAGCTTGCCTTCCAATTTGGTTTTGAATCCCTGACTTCTTTCTCTTTTCCCAGTTAAGAATAAAGTAAAATAAATCAAAAATACTCATTGGAATATATACTTATTCTTCCAGTGACTTTGTTGTTTAAGTCAAGTCTAAATTAAACAAATTGTGTGGTTTTCTTCATCCTTCATTAGTGATGAAAACTGTGCATTCAAAACTACATTAAGACAATGTATTCCTAAAGAGTAATGCAGCTTTAATTATAGTGTATTGAATCACCTTGCAAACAAACCATTCACTACCAGTACTGTACTTGTACTGTTGTTGTAGGGTTTTGTTTTTTTGTATTTTGTTGTTGTTTTTTGGCAAACTTAGAACAAACCAGAGAACAAAATGTTGTCTTCATCATCATGTAGAAAAATAAAACAAACCTAAAGTATTTAGCTATGTGTCAAGTGATTCATACTGCAAAGTAAAATCTACACTTACAGCAGAGCTTAAAAATTCTTAGTGCAAGAAACATAACCAATTAATACAGATCAATACTTATTAATGATATGGAAAATTTTCCTATACAGAGGTAGAGTCCAGTGCACAAGGCTAAAACAATATTCAGTCGTCTAAACAAAGAGTGAGCCAGGTTTTACGGGATTCACTTTAAATTTTAAGTTATCAGACTGTATGTACATACAATATATAGACTATACAATTTTTAAAGTAGTTTAATAAACTCCACAAAATAATAGTAGATGCATTGAAATATTTACATAATTCAATTTTCAAATCTCATTCAAATAAAAGGGATTAAAAATAAGATTTCTGCTTTAAAGGCAGCAGAACCTCTTTCTTGAAATGGATTGGTAAAATAAGATACTTTACATGAGAGGAACTAATTTATGCTTGAGAGGTATTCATATTCAGCTAAGAAAATATGTCCCTTTTTAAGCTCTATAGAATAGGGAATATAAAATGATTATTTTCTCTATTTTTAGATCTCTAAAGTTCTAAATCAGACTCTTACTTGAAGAGAGAAGCTGATTTTGGACCCATACAAAGTATATCAATACAATTACAATGGAAAAATAATTAACTTTTCCTTTTCTGCTTCCTTGCTTTTGAAAGTTAGGTCAGAAAGAACTTGACAATATCTCTGGCCCGGTTATGTTTACCCATGACACAAATTTCATTGAAACCTGACTAGTACTTTCAGCTTGGTATTCTTGGGATTTCAACTTTCTGAATTCCTTTAATTTCCAAAGGGTATTCAAGACTACTAAGATTCCAAAGTTTTCCAAGCTCACATAAAAGGAAGGTGAAACAGAGTATCTGCTGCCATTCACCTCAGAGACTTGAGAAAGGAAAAAAGTTAGACCCTCTTGTCATTGTGACACAAGAAAATATGCAAAAACCCAAAGCATTATATGCTTCATTGACTCAGATTCTTAGACTTAATACCAAATTTACTCTTTGATATTTGATCAACCCTTTTGATATAAAAGATTCTTTTCTAAAGGAATAGTCAGAAAACAAAAAAGTACGTCATAATGAAGCATAAACCTTCACAGTTTGAATTTTGTGTAACTTCTCTAAGCACCCACAATGAAAATGCAAGTGTTGTGTTTTTTTTTTATTCAATCATTCTGTGAAAAATATCTCAGCAAATAGTAACATTTTGCCCTCCAATAATCTCCCCACTGGACTACCCACCCCACCCCCGTTTTTTAATTTTAAATTTTTAAAAAAATTTATATAAATAGACTAATTTTGATTTAAAATAAACATATAAAAATTGATAAGAATATTGCTTGCAACAATGGATGCGGAAGTAGAGGAACAAACTGGGCAGGGAGTACAAAGAAATGGCTCCTACTCAATAACTTCAGGCAAACACCAAGCAATCTGGAAAAAAATCTCAACCAAGGACAGCTTCTACTGCACATTGTTTCCTTGGCCCATGAGGTGTGACTGATTTATAACTACAACTTCAGGTCAGATTAAAAAAAACAACTGCATGAAAATTGGAAGGCACAAGCACCCATGTTATCTAGAATTTTTTTTTTGGGGGGGGGAGGTTCGGAATAAAGAAGGAAAGGGATACTTTTGGTTCAGCACTATTGTCAAGTTAATTTTGCCATTGTTGAAGAAAAAGTGTATAAAATAAAGTGGTAGAGAAATGTAACAAGTGCATTCCACTTGTGAGGAAGAAAGCTCAGGAGACAGCTCACAGGAATAGCGCAGAGAGAAACAACCAGTACTATTTATTTGGATGTCTGTGGCATGGTACAAACTATATTCTCTGCTCTGTGGGGCCAAAACCAAAACAGAATAAAAACCAACAAAAATCCCCCAAATCCCCAAATAGCAGTTAGAAAGGATGCAAGAAGTCTTAAAGAACAGACTGATCCAGACAGAGGTGATAAAGGCAGCACTCTTGTCTTTAATGAACATCTAACTGTGTTAACTACTGTTGTTTTCCGTCATATTCACCTACTGACCAGATGGGGGACTTAAGAAATGGCCATGTCATTAGCCATTTTTCCTGCTTCTACACAACTTTCCTTTCCCTTTACTTCCTCCTCCAGGATTCAAGTCTTTATCTTCCAAGAAGGAAGTGCTGTTAATGATGACAGGGCAAGGTGTGAAACAGGATTTCCAGAATACTGATTTTGCTTCCCTCAAAGCCTTGCTGCATGTGGGCCACACAGCTCAAAGGCAGTCATTGAAGCAGCCTGATGGAGTTATGACTTTAACAAAACCAAAAAAGGGAAACAAAAACAAAACCATCCCAAGTCTGTCTTTTCTCAAACTAAAGGAGAAACTGAGGGATGGTACAGCCTCCAGTGGGGACGCCCAGTTAGGAGATGATGGCCGGGGACCACCTAGGCAGAGTCAGATTGTCAGCACTCGCTGACCGCTTCCTCGTGGGTCTCCTCAGGTCCTTGTACTTGTCCTCACAGAGACGAGAGATGGCCTGAGGGGCAGAAGAGAGACAATTCAGGTCAGGGCTGGTCCCTGGAAGTTCCCTCCATGCACTCACTCACCAGACACCAAGCACTGCTTGAGCAGCATCCTTCTAGGCACTGAGGACACTCATGAACAAAAAACAGGAAGAGGCCCTGCCCACGTGGTTCACATCCCACATTAAAGAACTGTGTGACAGGGCAGGATATGAAGAAAGTGTAGACACAGTCCCTGTTTCCAAAGTGCTTACAGTAGCCTAGGGTCAGCCAGATCCAAGTTCAATGCTGGTTCCCCACTTAGGGGTGTGTGAGCTGGGTATGTGCCCCCATTTAAGTCCTTAGCATCCTTGTCTGCAAGTGGGGCCATCACAGCACCCTCCTCACAGGGTGGCTATGAAGCACTG
The DNA here is from genome assembly GCF_014108235.1 of Myotis myotis. NCBI lineage: Eukaryota > Metazoa > Chordata > Mammalia > Chiroptera > Vespertilionidae > Myotis > Myotis myotis. The sequence goes on from NW_023416313.1 coordinate 120,514,539, forward strand.
GAGCTCCATGCTAGATGTGTGCGTGAGGAGCGCAGTAGTTGGCCATGATCATTAATCAGAGACTAAGTCAGAGCAGAAGGGAGTCATCTCTGGACCACTGCTGCAGAAGGGAACCAGAGGGGGCACAGAAACATGGGATGCAAAGATAACCAACATTGGCTTCATTTTGTTGATGAGGGCAGTGGGACTCTAGGCAGAGGGCTGCAGCTAAAAGTAGGGCCAGGCCTGCATTGGGGCTGAAGTATAGTCATAGCTCTCAAAAGGGCTCATACCATCCCAGGGAGCTTGTTTAAGACACATTCACCTGCCATCTGTATGATGATACAGTGATGAGGGTGACATTACTAAGCAAAGAAGAAGTTTTTTAACTTCTACAATTCCAGAGAAAGGCTGGGGACTGTGCCAGGGCTAGGGGGACAGACACAGTGTTCATCCACCAGGAAGTCACAGTCAAGGGAAAAGCACAAAAGCAGCCACCCACTCCTCACCCTGTGCCCTGATCAGATCCCACTGGTTCTTGCTAAGACTGCAGAATAATCTTTGAAGTTGGTCTCCCTGCTTGCCCTTCTCTCCCTGATGCATTCCCCAATGCTTTGAGTCACTTTGCCTACCCTAACCCCTGGCCTCCCCACTGGCTTCCACCACAGGCGCTGCACCAGCTCCTCCGTCAGCCTGGAAGTGTCTGCAAAGTCAAGTCTTTGTACAAACATCATCTATTCAATTAGGCTCTGACTACCGCACCCTTACCCTGCTCTCCTCTTTATAATTAACCTTCTAACACAGGGGTGTGGAACATGCAGCTATAAGGCCCACAAAATCATTTGGTCTGGCCCTGCCAAGGCATTAGGAGTGAATTAATTAAATGTTTGATCAAATGTAGCAGGCTAATTTTTAAGCTGATAATTTTGCATGAACTGCAAATGATGCTGTAAATCCACATGCCCCTTGGCAGAAAAAAGATTCCCCACGCCTGTTCTAACATATTAGTTATTTCAAATTTTATTTATTTATTATGTTTATTGTTCACTGTTTGTCTCCTCCCAGCAGAACGCAAGCTGCAAGAGCAGGCTCTGTGAGCTTTGTTCATGACCATTCTCAGGGCAGAGCTGTAACAAGCACCTGATATCAGAGGGCCCTGAGTAAAATAGGTGTCGAACGGATATATAAGTTCCACTCAAGATATTCACATAACAGAGGCATGGACATAACAAAGGAATGGTCAAAGTACTAAAAACAGAGGGGACTAAGCAATTGATTCTATTTTGGGGAATCCATGAAGGGACACTCATGACTGATAATGGACATCAGACCTAGGCTTCAAGGGCTGTGCTTGGAGGGGAAGAGGAATTTATCAGGAGGGATCTGGCATTTTCAGCAAGGCAGTGTGCTGGCATGGGGAGAGGTGGCTGATGGCTTGGGGAATGCAACCAGCAGGCAGCAGGGGATGGAGAGAGCAGAGGTGACAGAGCCAGGCTGACACGGCTGCTCACACACTGGCTGGCTAAGGCATTATTCTGTGGTGATGCAAAACTGCCAGCGATTTTAAGAATTTACATTCCAGCCCTAGCTGGTCTGGCTCAGTGGGTAGAGGGTCGGCCTGCAGACTGAAGGGTCCCTTGATTCCATCAAGGGCATGTACCTTAGTTGCAGGCTCAATCCCAGGTCCTGGTTGGGGCACGTGTGGGAAGCAACCAATCGATGTCTCTCTCACATTGATGTTTCTCTATCTCTGTCTCTATCTCTCCCTTCCACTCTCTCTGGAAATCAATGGAAAAATATCTTCAGGTGAGGATTAACAAAAAAAGAAAAAAAGAATTAATGTTCCACAACCTACAACTGCATTTTAGAAAAGCAACTCCACTGGCAGCATGGAGGGTGGAATGGAGGAGAGACAGGAGTCAAGGATGTCTTCCTCCAAATGAGAGATGAATTAGGGTAGCAAGTGGGCTGTAATACTGAGAATTCATTTTAAATGTTTCATATATGAAATATATGTGGCATACTTAAAGAAGAGAAAATCAGATTCCTTAAGGGCATTTGAACAACCATTTTTTAAAGCAAATTATTTTCTTTATTGTTTTATTTGTTGTTTCTCAGCTTACAAACAGCATGAGTCTGAATGCAATATAACAAATTAGCAATGTGTTATTTCATTCTAGATTTTATTATGCAAACTGATATTATCTTTAATCACATCCTCCATATGCATAGAGGGATACTAATTTATTTCAGAGAGAAATGACCTGTTAATGAAAAGACCACTTTGCATTTGCCCTGGTTCTTGGTGCTCCTATTTCTACACTATGCTGCAACCAGCATATCAAAATAGCCAGCTGGTGGGACATCTGAACCGGCACAAAACTTCAGGTTATGGCATCTCCTCTGAGGTCTCAGTCTGCTTTCTATTATGGGGTTCAAGTGTGCTAACCAAACAGACTAACAGGAACGCTGGGGTCTGGAAAACAATGAAACCCCATTCCTAAGAAATTATTTCAAAGGGGTGCCATCTGCTTTTCCAGAGCTCGCTTCTCTGTGTCTCAGGAGGAGAGAGAGGGAACATTTTGTCAGATTACTGGCCTTCCTCCTGCCCCTGGGGCATTTGGCATGGCCACACCAGGAGCAGGTGAGTTCTCCTCTCTTTCCACTCAGATAAGCTAATGGAGTGAAAAGAAGTAGGCACGATTCCCTCAGTCTCAGCCAGTCTATGTGCTCCCCATTTAACTGACCTGAACCATTAAATATTCTCAGAGAACCACAGCTCTGCTTTCCTTCAGGGTTGAGTGGCTCCCAGGAGCTCCAAGCTCTTCTCCTCACCTTGGCACTGAAGGAGTGACTGAGCCCATCTCAGCACACGAGGGGTACGAGGACCACTGCGCATACTGAAACAGCGTTCATGTTCACCCTGATATCAAATTCTACTTCATGTGTGTGCTTGTGAAGGTTTGACAGTATGTGCCTTGGAGCAAGTCCTTCAGAGTCCTATCTTATGTTGAATACAAGAGAAATGGGAGATTTAATGAGCAGTTCCACTCTAAAGGCTGGTACATAATGACAGAAAAGTGACCAAGTTCTGAAAACCTCCCTGTATTTTTATTTTAAAACCAATGCTATGCATCCAGTCTTTTCCAAATTTAGTTTTATTACGTTTCCTATTAGGAATTAGCATTATTTACTTTTTAAATTTTTATGTTAAGTTTTTGCTTTCTTAACCTTGAAATCCATAGCTTAATCCAAACCCTCTTCCTCCCACCTCTAGACCGTATTTTGTTTGCAGCCGTTAACCCTGTTAGACCATCACTCTGGCCATCTTGACCCAGTACTGGCCAGGGGAGGATGTTTCAATGGGATGGAAAATGAGGTATGGACCTCTTAGGTCTCACCAATATTGAGACATGACTATACCATCTACGGCTTTGGTCAATGCAGAATGAGACCAATATGGTGCCTGGAGATGGAAATGCAGACGGCCTCCACACACTGCTCTGGAACAGTGGGTCAAGAGCTAGGTGCAAATATGGAGCTAAGCTCCATATAAGTATAAGGCACAAAATTCATACAACTTAACAATGTAGGCCTTAAACCCAGACCAAGGCCAAAGGGGCTGGCCCTAGCTCTAACTGGACTATAGGAAAAATAATTTGAAAAACTAAAAAGCAAAATCAATCGTTTCTGGATTCCTAATAATTAGGGAATAATTAGGGCCTTCTAGTATCTGTTTCCTTATAAAAGCATATGCTGGGAATCTTTTTTGTGGGTTTTTTAAAAAACTGAAACTTAAAAAATCTTTCATTTAAAAATAGAATCAATGTGCATTAAATAAAAACTGATATTAAGGTTATTGAAAATATAAGGTTGTACAAATTATCAAATTAATTGACGACCTCTAAATCCAGGGTACCTTGCCCTTATTTCATAACAACACAGTGGGAGAAATCAGCATTGTAATCACACACTTCACCCTTCCATGGCACCCAGATGATGAGTCGGCAATAGTGCACCCAAAAGCAGTATGTTAAAATACATTACCTCAAGCTTGTGAGCCCTTTCCCTGCTCAGGGGCTCCAAAGGAAAGCTCAGGTTATTTGCTTCTGCCAGAGAACGAAGATCAAAATAATACTTGGCATAAACACTGGAAGGAACATTGATGTTGAACTGGAGCAATTCAAGAAACTGTCGCTCTAGCTCATTCCTGCAAAGACAAAAATTGCACACATTTAGTTGCCATCCTAAGCTGTATGGCCTGCCAAGGCAAGCTGCTGGACACAAGACTCCAGAAAAGTGCATCCTCAGGAAGAAAAGCCATGTAATTAATTACCTGGTTGGACACCAGAGTTGCAGTTTAACCACCAAATTGGTATTAGAAGCTGAATCCACTTAATTAGGTGCCCACAAGGATAAGGCCTGATTAACTGGGATGAATACTTCAGGGTAATTTGTTTCACTGAGACCTAACACACACATACCAGGCTCTGGCTGCAAATCTCAGCATGCATCATCAGCTCAGACACGGGGCAGAAGAAGCAGTCAAAAGCTGTCAAGTGGAGTCTAGTGAGCAACCAAGATCACAGCCTAGAGGAAAGGCCTCTGCTAGACACAGAGGATGCCCTCCCTCAATGCCCTTTATCCACCTCCTTTGACAAGAGAGTTCCTCAGGCAAAGGAGGGAGGAAAGTGAATCGCAGCCTAGCCTCTATCAAAGAGAACTCACCAACTCCGCAGAATGAAAGCCATAGTTCCCAAATCTGAGCACCCACCTAATCACCTGCAGAAAAAGAGCTGCAGACAGATAGCTAGGCCCACCCTTGTCTCTGATTCAGCTGGTCTGGGGTGATCCTGAGAATGTGCACTTCTAACAATTTCTAACTGGATGCTGACCACTGTGAGAACCACTCAACCATAGAGAGTGGTCAAGGAGCAAACACATGTTAAGATCCATATTTTGATGAAAACTAATTGATAGATAGCCACAGTAAATTTTAAAACTTTTACTTTAAGAATGCCCACATGTCAGTTATCTTTTAAATTAGGTCTATTTCCCTACAGTTCCTACCTATGGGATGAAAAGCCCTCCGTGATCTGTCCTTGAGCACTGATCCTGGGCTGGGCACTCAGTTTCAGTGCTCCCCCCTCCCGCCAGAAGTACACTGTGCCCCCAAAGCACACTACACGGTGCTGTATTTCTGTCCTTCCTCACACTCTACTGTAAATGTTGCCTTAAGTCAGTTTCCCCTACTTGTCTCCTCAGAGTTAGAAACCATGACATCTAATTTCACATGCCCAGCCCCTCGCACAGTATCTGACAGAGTTGGTGCTCAATGATTACTGTTAGGGAAGGCAGCAACTAAGCGCAGCCGGGCAGGGGCATCAGGGAAGGCTTCACAGGGATCAGGAAAGTGAGAATTGAATTGAGTTTGGCAAGCATGGAGGGCTGGTGGAGAGAACAAGGGTTGGGGTTATTTCCAGTAGTGGGGACCACTCAAACCACCCCCAAGACCACAGGAGCACAGAAAATGTTGTCATCATCTCCTGTAAGTGGAGCTGAAGGCTGACAAGCCCAGTCCCCAGTGCTAGGCCTTACCCCTGTTGGCCAAGCCTCTGCATCTCTCCTGAAACACCGAGTCCCCAGTTCTGGCCCCTGTACTCAGGTCATCAGAGACCAAGGAGGGCTATGCCCCAGTCTCATGATGCTGTGACAACAAGGGATAGGAATGCTGAGCAGATGAGCAGAAAGGCTGGGATGTGAGCAAGGTGAGTGGCTTTAGAGAAGGAAGCTACTGGGCAAGTCAAAATAAAGAAACTTCAGCAAGTTGTTATCAAAGGCCTGAATGTCTCAGATGGAAAGACCAAGAAGTCACACTTAGGCCCTGACCGGTTCGGCTCAGTGGATGGAGCGTCAGCCTGCAGACTGAAGGGTCCTGGGTTCGATTCCAGTCAAGGGCATGTACCTTGGCTGCAGGCACATCCCCAGTGGGAGGTGTGCGGGAGGCAGCTGATCCATGTTTCTCTCTCATCAATGTTTCTAACTCTCTATCCCTCTCCCTTTCTCTCTGTAAAAAGATCAATAAAATATATTAAAAAAAAAAAGAAGTCACACTTAGGTCTTTTAATTGGAAAATAGCATAACTTGTATGCTGTTTCTTTATAGTCTAGTGAAAAAATTAATACACTCAGATGGTATATATTATGCTAAATTTTATACTTTTATATAATTTAAATTACTTTGTTTTATTTGGAATGATTTTTAGTTATTTTTATTTTATGTTTTTAGAGAGAGAGAGAAAGAGGGGGGGGGTTGACCAGTGTTGCTCAGTGGTTGAGCACTCACAGTTCAATTTGGAGGCAGCCGGTCAATCATTCTCTCTCATCATTGATGTTTCTCCCTATCCCTCTTTCTTCCTCTCAGAAATCAATAAAAATATATTTAGGAGAAACCAAGATGGCGACATAGGTAAACACTGGAAATTGCTGCCTCCCACAACAAATTCAAAAATACAACTAAAAGACAAAATGGACATCATCCAGAACCACAGGAAGGCTGGCTGAGTGGATATTCTACAACTAGAAGGAAAGAGAAAAGCACAGAGACTCAGAGGAGGTACGGAAGTGCAGAGGTACGGAGGTGCACGCGGCAAGGGCTGGCAACTGAGGACGCGGCTGTCTTTTTGAATGGGGTGGGAGTCACAAGCCCCCGACTGCTCTGAACTCCAGTTCCGGGTGAGTCTCTGAGGACCCAGACTCATACAGGGAGAAACTGGACTATCTGGTAGTGGGCAGAACTCGGAACTCGAGGGCGGCTTTCTCTCAAAGGTGCTTGCAGCGATTACCGGGACACTGAGACCCAGGGGCCCCTTAGGGCAGGGCTGAGGATCAGCCAAAGATGCTTGCTCCACCCTGTTGATTCCCTGAGACCCTGCCCCACCCAAACTGCAGCAGAGGCTTTTGCATATGAATGCCCTGACCCTTTGCAATCTGAAAATTACCTAACAAACTGCAGCTGGGCCAGACAGACCCAGAACTTCCAAGAGAAGGCCCAAGGCCCCACAGCAGCTTGCATTGCTTCACAGCTGGGCCTCATCTGGGCACCTCCAAACCCCAAACAAGGAAGGGAAATCTGCAGATCTCTTCATAGTTCCTACTGGGTAGCCTCAGGCAGAGGCTAAATTAGCACCTCCTTAGATCCAAGAGCCAGTGTACCCAGTGGTCAAAGTGGGACCATCCAATTACAACTCTTCAGATCCATAAGGGACACACTCAGGGGGCAGACTCAGTGAGCACCAAAGCCCCACTGAAGCAAGTCTTGCGTCATAAGGGTGTCTCCAGCACAGAAGTTCTCCCACCGTAGACACAGCTGACTCTCACAGCCAATTGGCCTGGAGGTCAATTCCTCCCAGTGATACCTACAACAATCAAGGCTTAACTACAACAAGACTGTGCACAAAGCCCACAAAGGGGTGCACCAAGAGTGTCCACCTCAGGTAATTTGGGGAGGCTGAGCCACTGGGCCCTATAGGACACCTAGCACACAAAGCCACTCTATCAACACAGGTAAGCATAAAAAATGCGGAGACAAAGAAACAGGCAAATGACAGAAATGGAGGAAAGCAAACGACTGGATATAGAGTTCAAAACCACACTTTTAAGGTTTTTCAAGAACTTTCTAGAAACCGCCGATAAATTTAGTAAGACCCTCAAAAAGACCGGTGAGACTGCCGATAAATGTAGTGAGACCCTCAAGAAATCTAGTGAGACCCTTGAGGTTATGAAAAAGGACCAACTAGAAACTAAGCATACACTGACTGAAATAAAGGATATTATGCAGAGTTCCAACATCAGACTAGAGGATCACAAGAATCAAGTCAAAGATTTGAAATACGAAGAAACAAAAAACACCCAACCAGAAAAGCAAAATGAAAAAAGAATCCAAAAATATGAAGATAGTGTAAGGAGCCTCTGGGACAGCTTCAAGCGTACCAACATCTGAATTATAGGGGTACCAGAAGAAGAGAGAGAGCAAGATATTGAAAACCTATTTGAAGAAATAATGACAGAAAACTTCCCCTACCTGGTGAAAGAAATAGACTTACAAGTCCAGGAAGCGCAGCGAACCCCAAACAAAAGGAATCCAAAGAGGACCACACCAAGACACATCATAATTAAAATGCCAAGAGCAAAAGACAAAGAGAGAATCTTAAAAGCAGCAAGAGAAAAACAGTCAGTTACCTATAAGGAAGTACCCATAGGACTGTCAGCTGATTTCTCAACACAAACTTTGCAGGCCAGAAGGGAGTGGCAAGAAATATTCAAAGTGATGAATGCCAAGAATCTACAACCAAGATTACTTTATCCAGAAAAGCTATCATTCAGAATTGAAGGTCAGATAAAGAGCTTCACAGATAAGGAAAAGCTAAAGGAGTTCATCACCACCAAACCAGTATTATATGAAATGCTGAAAGGTATCCTTTAAAAAGAGGAAGAAGAAAAAAAAGGTAAAGATACAAATTATGAACAACAAATACACATCTATTAACAAGTGAATCTAAAAATCAAGTGAATAAATAATCTGATGAACAGAATGAACTGGTGATTATAATAGAATCAGGGGCATAGAAAGGGAGTGGACTGACTATTCTTGGGGGCGGGGGGAAGGGGTGTGGAGGATGCGGGAAGAGACTGGACAAAAATCGTGCACCTATGGATGAGGACAGTGGGGGGGGGGGGGCGGAGGGGGGGAACCTGGTGGAGAGGCGCAATGGGGGGAAAAAGAGGAACAAATGTAATAATCTGAACAATAAAGATTTAATTAAAAAATATATATATATATTTAAAAAAGAAAAAAGAAAGAGGGAGGGGGGGAGTGAGAGAGAGAAACATCAGTGTGAGAGAAAAACATCAATAGGCTGCCTCCTGTATGCACCCCAACCGGGGCCAAACTGGCAACCCAGGCACGTACCCTGACTAGGAATTAAGCCGGCAACCTTTCAATGCATAGGACAATGCTCTACCCACTGAGCAACACTGGCCAGGATGATTTTTACTTTAAATGACATTTATTCATGCCTCATTTAAATGAAATTTAATAAGAGATCTGTGAAATACTGGAACCCAGATAACATTTTAACAAAACAAAAATTTCAATGGATTAAAGATGGAGGCAGAGGAGGTAGAATTTACACTCACCTCCTCCCAGGACCAAACTGGATTTACAACTAAAATATAGAACTATCAACCTGAATAACCAATTGAAGACTAGCTGAACAAAAGTCTTATAACCAATGATTTACAGAAGAAGCCACATCTAGATTGGTAGAAAGTATGGAGGCATGAAAAGGCTGGCCCTGCACTCATGTGTGGTGGTTGAAAATCTGGAGAGATATCATAGCTTCAAAGGACCCCCCTGAGGAGTGAAGGGTCTCAACCCCATGCTGGGCTCCCCAACAGTGAGCACCAACCAGTATTGGGGAAAAGGAGTCCACACAGCATCTGACTGGGAAAACCTGTGAGGATACTGTCTGCCAAGGAGAGACAGGAGTTGGCTAAAAACTCAGGTGCCCTTTTGAAGGGCCAATGCATAAAATCTCGTTCACAGCCACCTCACCCCAGGCTCTGGCAGGAGGGAGGGCAGTGGCTCAGAGTGAATGGGATTCATCCAGACACAGACTGGGTTCTGTGGCTCTGAGCAGAGGGCTGAAGGGACATCGACCCAGTCTCCTCTTCCACGTCATCTACAGATGCCATATTTCCCTTCCATACAGCAGCAGCCTGGAATAATGCAATAGCCCCACCCTCCCAAATGCCTGTGGCCCTGCCCTGCTGAGCTGTGAGCCCTGTGGAGGAGCCAGCCAGCTGGCTGCAGCCAGCCTGGGCCTGTGGTGCAGACTTTCTTGGAGGGATCCTAAGGAGGTCCCACCTTGCTGAGTTTGCACCTTGCAAGGGCCATGTTTCCCACATGCCTCCACCATTCCTGTGCAAATTCCTCCCTCCACATATCCAAATCTTCATCTGTTTGAGCCTGATGAACTCTGCTGACCTCAGCCTGAGGCTTCAAGACCCCTCCCACAACAAAGGTTCCCGAGGGCCTAGGCAGTTGTTGCCTGGCCTTGGTATACACTAGACTTTTGCTGGGTGGCTTGAAACCCAACACTGGCACTGAGTTTGAATCTCTATCAACCTGGTGAACACCTCTCACCCCTATCTGATGGCTCACTGAGATTTTATCTCATGCAACTTGTACCACCAGGAATTCTTCAGTGACTGAACCTAGTGGCAGCTGAAAGGTGGAGACAAATCTTGGGGTGCTTTGGGCCTTTTGCTGACCTGCCCAAACTTGGTGCTGATGGAAGCAAACTTTGGAATGCAGCTTGGCCCTTCCTATATACACCCCAGCACCAGAGGCAGGTACCTGTTTGAAGCTACCTATAGATCACTTTGTAGCTCCAAGCAGGTAGCCCAGGGATGGACATGGGTACCTTCTGACATTGACCTGCATGGAAGTCCCTCCCAAGAGGCCCCAGAAACAACACACATATCAGAACATGACCCAATTAGCACATCCAAAGGGCTATCTCTGAAGGCACCAGACTCTGCTGAGGGAAATTCCACTTCTCACACACAGCAGCTCATAAACTGTGGTCATGGTTAATCCTCACAATCAGCCAGCCTCTGAGGGTCAACTCCATCCACAAACAGGCCAGCAACAATCAAGACTCAACTACGACAGGAGGGCACACATAACCCACAAAAGGGATATTCCTGAGCACCTAACTCAGGTGATTAGGGAGCTATGCCACTAAGCTCCACAAGATACCTATTACATAAGGCAACCCTACCAATACTGGGAGATATAGCAGATCTACCTAATACAAAGAAACAAATACAGAGAGGCAGCCAAATGGAAAGATTTAAAAAAAAAAAAAAAAAAAAAAAGCCCCAAATGAAAGAACAAGAGAAAAAAAACAACCACCAAAAAGAATTATATGGAGGTGATCAATCTATCAGATACAGAGTTCAAAACTATGGTTATAAGGATTCTCAAGGAACTTAGAAAAAAACAGATGAGTTCAGTGAGAACTTCAACAAAGAGATAGTAAGCATAAAAAAGAACCAGTCAAAAATAAAGAACACTCTATCTGAAGTGGAGAATACACTAGAAGGAATCAATAGCCAATTAGAGGAAGCAGAGGATTAAATCAGCAATTGGGAAGATAAGGCAGCAGAAAATATCCAATGAGAGCAGCAAAATGAAAAAAGAATATTTTAAAAATGAGGATACTGTAAGGAACCTTTGGGAAACATCAAGTGTAACAACATTCAAATCATAGGATTACTAAAAGAAGAAAGAGAGCAAGGGATTAAGAACATATTTGAAGAGATAATGACTGAAAGTTTCCCTAACCTAGTGAAAGAAAAAGCTACACAAGTCCTGGAAGCGTGGAGTCCCAATCAAGATGAACCAAGAAAGACCCACACCAAGACATATCATAATTAAAATGGCATTTGGTACATTTACACAATGTAATACTATGTAACTGAAAAAAAAAAAAAAAAGAAAAGAAGAATTCTTACCATTTGCAACAGTATGGATGGACCTGGAGAGTATTATGCTAAGTGAAATAAGCCAGTCAGAGAAAGATAAGCATCACATGATCTCACTCATATATAGAATCTAATGAATAAAATATACTGATGAAAATAGATCCAGAGACATAGAAGCACAGAACAGACTGTTGAACCTCAGAGGGAAGGCAGGGAAGGATACGTGGGTGGGAAGAGATTAACCAAAGAACTTGTATGCATATATGCATATAACCCATGGTGTCACTGACAATAGGGTGGTGAAGGCCTGGGGCAGGGGTGGGGGCAGGCTAGAAGAGCTCAATGGGGGGAAAAGGGGAACATATGTAATACTTTCAACAGTAAAGATTTTTTAAAAATTAAAATGGCAAAGGTTAAAGACAAAGAGAGAATCTTAAAAGCAGCAGGAGAAAGACAGTTACTTACAAGGAAGCTCCCATAGGACTGTCAGCTGATTTCTTCACAGAAACTTTGCAAGCCAGAAGGGAGTGGCAAGAAATATTAAAAGAGATGAAAAACAAGGACCTATAACCAAGAATATTCTACCCAGACAAGAAAAAGCAAACGAGTTCATTCCTATCAAGTCAGTATTATAAGAAACTACAGGCCCAATGCACGAAATTCACACAAGAGTAGGCCTTCCTTCCCCCTCCTGCCAGCACTGGCTTCCCTCTGGCACCCGGGACCTGGTCTTCCCTCAGGCTGCTGGCAGGCACCTGGGACCCAGGCTTCTAAGCTCTAATCACCAGCAGGCACCCAGGACCCGGGTTTCCCTTGCAGCCCCAGCTTCATCCGGCAGGTCAACTGGAAGGACGTCCGGTCTAATTAGCATATTATGCTTTTATTATTAGAGATGTTAAAGGGCCCGGCAGGCATGGCTCAGTGGTTGAGCATCGACCTATGAACCAGAAGGTCATGGTTTGATTCCTGGTCAGGGCACACACCCAGGTTGTGGGCTCGATATCCAGTAAGGGGCATGCAAGAGGCGGCCGGTCAATGATTCCCTCTCATGATTGATGTTTCTCTCTCTCTCTCTCCCTTTCTCTCTGAAATCAATACAAATATAATAAATAAATACTCTACTTTCCACAAAACATTAAAACTCAATTTGGCCACCTTCTTTGCCACTTTACAGCAAGGATCACCTATCCTCCAATGTCCAATAGCATGCTCCCCATCTCTGTCTAAGGTCTCATTTCACAAGGAGCTTTAATATTCATGTTTCTAATGACATTCTGCTTATGCAAACTCCAAGATTACAGAAGTCTTCTCTACAATTTCACTCTTTTCTTGCTGGGTCCTCACCAGAATTGCCTTTAACACTATTTCTACTAATCATCTCTTTCAGGCAATCTAGGGTTTTTCCAGTATGAGCCTCAAACTCTTCTCCCACTACCCTGTTCAAAAGCTGCTTCCGCATCTTTAGGTATTTATTACAGCAGCACTCCCCTTCCCAGTACCAAAATCTATGTTAGTCTCTGGGCTGCCATAACAAAATGCCATAGGTGGTCTGTGGACCACTGGTGGTCCGTGAGGTCCGAAAGGTTGGCGACTGCTGTGTTACAAGGCTCAAAGGGACACTGGTCTTCATGCTGGAATATGCTTTCCATTAGCGCACACACAGGCTTTCTCTAAGCAAGCCTAGGAACCCAACAGCATTAGGGAACAGATTCCTAGATCACTAACTTTCATTTCTCTCTCTTAAAACTGACTTGGCCAAGGATACACCAAGTGTACAGGTTCTCTTTCCTTGTTACTCTTCTCCCACTCTGGGAGGGGAAGGAAGACGAGTCACCTACCCTTACCAAGTTTGTTGTTCCAAGGTGAAGAACCTCTGAGAAGGCAAGTAAAGGGACTTAATCCAATTTTTGGTTTTAAAAAAGTAAATAACTCTAATAACAGGCTAATATCTTAGGTGGTTTACAATTTCTGCTTTTAACAAACTGAAGGAATTGGAAGGCTCATTTAAGTAATTTTTACTGATAGATGATTATGTAATTTTAACATATAATTTTAAAAGCATTTAAAGACTCACTGGAATGACACTATTACAATAAGTCTTGGAAATTCATGTACTTATATGAATGTGTTCTCTTAGCTCTCATGTTAAAAGAATCTCCTCCCAAACCCTAAGACTCTTCATTCTTCATTTTTCTCTGCTCTGTTATTTTAATGCTTCTGTAGTATTTGTAATTTGCATTTGTATCTAATTTCTTTACAGAAACAGGATATAAATGATGAAAAGATTTGAGACCTACATTGACTTCAGGAGGATTTTCCTCTTTGACTTAAATAGATACACCTGCTCGTGGTGGGGAAACCCTTTCTACCTGCTCTTGTAGAACCTCAGTACGGCCACCCGCACCAAGTCATTGGTTGTACATTATCTACTTTATACAAAGGAGAAGAGACAACCTTGATGATCATGATCCCTGTGGTGTGCCATTCAGTGTCACATGGTTTCTGGCATTGAGAGAACCACCAGCCAATAAAGTCAGCATTTCTTAAACCTTGCACCCAAATGTCCTTCTCCTTTATGGTCTGAATGACAATTATTTTTGTAGCTGTTTCCATTTGAAATATAATCAAGAATTTTATTTTTATTACTATCAAAGACTTCTTTATACTTTTCTTAGTTTTTATAAGAGAATTACAGACACAGGAAGGAGTTTCAGAGGTCAGCAGCAGGAATGAGCTCTGCAACAGAAAACCCAAAGAACACCAACAAGCATGCTTCACCAGAGCCATAAACGGGTGCCCAGAAAGTCAGTAAACAAGGCCCGGGTACCCCAACCTGGAGAGAAATCCATGTGATACCCCACAAAGTAGTAGTAATAGGCACTGTGAAGATCCTGCATCCCCAGGATAATTTGGTTCAGGGAAATGGCTGTGGATTAGGACACAGCTGAGAACCTCCTACAGCCTAAAGCTTCCTCAAGAAAGCCAAACAAATAATGTGAGAAAAATTTTAGCATGAGCAGTGTCAAAAGTTACTATAAACCATAAGTAACTGTAAGTAGTTCATCCTGATTGTTTTCCAAAACAGCTCCTTCCTCCTAAGAGGCTCTGAATCCAGACCCCAGATATCCCAGGGAATAGGCCTACAGGTCTCCTGCTAACAGTCCTTACCTAAATCTGAGGATTGAACCATATGAGAAATCTTAAGGCTGTCCTAAGAGCCCTGGGGTGCCCTCCCCCCACAGGATTTATGGTATTTCCACTCAGCTGTGGGCACTTGAGTCCAGCTGGGGAGAACATGCCATCTTAACGAGATGCATGACAGGCATCAGGGACAGAATGCCCATTTTAAACAACTGAACCTATACGAATGACAAAGCAGTGAAAGTTTTCACTGTGCAACTAAAAAGAGCCTGGCCAGCTAGGCTCAGTGGTTGAGCATCAACCAATGAACCAGGAGGTCACGGTTAGATTCCTGGTCAGGGGATGCCCAGGTTGGGGACTCAATCCCCAGCGTGGGGCGTGCCTGAGGCAGCTGATCAATAATTCTCTCTCATCATTGATGTTTCTATATCTTTCTCCCTCCCTCTCCCATCCTCTCTGAAATCAATATTAAAAAAAAAAAAAAAAGAAAGAAACAATATTTTAATTCTTCTGCTCTTTCTGTGGCCCACAAAAGAATGGTACAGGACATTAACTCTGTTATCAGTCTGCAGTGGGATACAACTCAAATGTAAACTGCCAAAGACTGCAGAAGGCACTGTTCTACACCTTTCTAAAGAAAGTAAAGAAAAGCTTTGCCAGTACCTATTTATGATCCACAGTGAAAAGAAATACAGGTTTTTACATATAATATTCCACAACCGTGCCTTCACTGTGTATCATCAGCTCCCAAAAGACTTTCAGTCAAATTCATTCATTCTACACTGTAAAGACATCCAAAAGGGACACAATCTCCTTCCCAAGCAGTTCCACTGCTCTCCCCTCCAACATACACACACATACACACACACACTCACATGTCCTCCACTGTGATGTCTTTCAGGATCTGGCAGTAATCCACATTCCACACAGCCTGATCATCCCACACCTTGGAGGCCAGCAGAATCGCACCGAGAACAATTCGTTTCCAGTTGGCGGGACAGATATCTATCTCTGCATATGTTAAAAGTCTTTCAAGGTATACCTGGAAGATAAGAAAATGTCAGAGATAAGCAACTTGACTTGTTTTCTCTCACATACTAGCAAAAATAAAAAAATTCTAAAATTGTCTGATTACATTTCACCGGCCTTTAAACAGGGATTTATTACCTGATCATATTTATTTTAAAAAAGTCAAGAGCTCAAATAGTCTAATGTGTAATGCACACATTCTGTAATTGGGCTGTGTGGATGTACTGGGTCTTAAAAGACACCAAGCCAGGAACAAACTCCAGGAGCCTTAGGTTAAATTTCTCACTCTATCAACTATGATATCAATACAAATTTAACAAAACAACAAATGTTTCAGTAAGCAGAGCAAAGAATGTGAAAGAATAAACCTATTGTTTTCTATCTGTAGTTTTTTAATTAAACTTTTGAGGATTTTGTAGATTTACATGCAGTGTTGATAAACCTTTTTGTATTACTGTGGTAAAATATACATAGTATAAAATTTACCATTTAAACATTTTTAAGTGTAAGGCTCTATGGCATTAAGTACATTCACACTGCTGTGAGATCATCACCATCCATCCCCACCTCTAGAACATTTTCATCTTCCCAAATTGAAACTCTGTACAATACAGCATTCTCCTGTCCCAGCCCCTATTAACCATTCTTCTACTTTGTCCCCATGAATTTGATTTCTTTAGGTACCTTATGTAGGTGGAATCATACAGTATTTTTCCTTTTGTGTCTGGCTTATTTCAGTGTGAAGTAGCATCTCACTGTGGTTTGATAAACCACATATTTTCATTAAAATGGGTTGATAAACCCATCTTTAATGAAAAAATTTCAGCTGAAGATAGAAAATAAAACCAAATAAAATAGGATTTATAAACTGGCACAATTTAGTTTGAAGATAGACATCAGAAATATCCACAAAGCCCCACCACTTGAGTTGGGTAACAAGAAATGTCTTTTAAAGTTTCCTTTGGCAAAAATCTGTTATATTTCTCTGAACAATGGAATTCTTTTCTCTATAGTTTATCATGTATAAATTGGAACTGCATCAGAAAGGAACAAATTTAATTATCCACACTTCTTAAAAAACTTACTAACACAGATAAAACCTACAGTGTTAAAATTATTCATAGTTTATAATTTCTGTAAAGTCTTAAAAATATGCAATTTCTAAAAAAGCATGTGCAGAGAGTAAAATGTTAAATACACAAATAAAATAGAAATTATTTTCTGCTAAATAATACTATTGCTCATAAACAGGATGGGAAAAGTTAAAAAAGGGAAATAATTCACACCTGTTACATCATTAGGACTCTGGGGAGGAGGCTGTACTTTAGGAAGCTCTTGAGTGGTTTTGAGAAGTTTGACATGAATGTGGAAGTGGAAAAACATGATAATGCCATAGTTGATTAATCTTATACAACAAAAAAGACTACAGGATGGAAACAGGTATTGTCGAACTTTATTCACTGTTAAATACTGAGCACGCAGCAAGTACCAGGCTCTGTGCTCATCACTGGAGACAAAGTGTGGAGGGGGCAGTGACCCCTCTGGCTACAGAGGGGAGAAGGGGCTGGAAGGGAGTAGAGCTGATGGGAAGAGGCATCAGGAAATGATGAAGCAGTCCTAACAGAGGACCAGTGTTTGACAGTGGAGACTGGCAGTCACATTCCAGAGATTCCTGTGACCCCAACAGCTGTGAAGATGGGCTGCTGTGGAAGATCCCAGACTTTCAGGTCACACAGCTGGATGGGTGACACCTTCTGAGACAGGGAACACCAGGTGGGAGAGGTTGGTGAAAAATAATTACAAGGATGACTGTGGATGTTTTCTATCTGAGATGTCTCAGAGAATGCCATTTAGGCAGCATACGTGCACGTCTGGAGCACAAAGGAAACAGCACTGAGATAGAAATCTGTGACACACAGAGTAAGTCGTGGGCATGGATCCAGTGACCTGGGGAAAAGGGGTGAGAAAGAAAAGAAGGGGCCAGGCCTAAACCATGAGAGCTCCTCTTTTTTTAATATCTGGATAGAGGGTGAAGGGACAAAAAAGGAGAGGGAGGGATAAAGTCTGTTATGTTCTGCTCTTAAGTCTTCTAATAGTTTGGAGAAAAAAATTACAAGGTAAATCTAGGTGTTTTTGAGGCCTGAATTAGGCTTACAATGTTATACAAGGCATCTGAGAAGGAACTAAAGTGGTCTCTTTAACAGTGAAAAATAAAACTAAAGAAGCAAGGCCACTTCAGACAGTGACTATGTGGGTGAAGAGGGGCAGGGGAGGCAGCAGGGGTGAGGTATCTAGAAGGGAGAATGGGGAGGAAGAGGGGCAGAGGTGGAAGAAGAAGAGAAAAGGGAAAGGAAAGGGGGAGGGGAAACTATCTTTAGTGAAAGTAAAACTCTGAGCAGATCAAGAAAAGTCACAGCATCAGATAGCAGCTCCTCCATGGAGCCTCCACTGGTTCCCCTGATTCCTAACCCAGAGACACAAGAGTCATAATGCTCCCTCTAATGCAGCAGAAGTTTCCTATGGCTTCTTTTGC
Source organism: Myotis myotis (assembly GCF_014108235.1). Lineage (NCBI taxonomy): Eukaryota > Metazoa > Chordata > Mammalia > Chiroptera > Vespertilionidae > Myotis > Myotis myotis. The sequence goes on from NW_023416313.1 coordinate 120,532,773, forward strand.
AGTCTGTAACAGCCCCACTGTCTGTTAAATAGGTGCAATGGTGAACACCCAGGGAAGTTTGGAGGGGGTTCAGAATCTTGTCTGCCTCTTCTATTAAAATATGGCTTTGCCAAGAAGTGGGTTGGCACTCAACTATTTGCTGAATAAAAAGATATAAAATAATGGTTCATTTGCTCATAAAGGTCATTGTTCTTTTTTCAGGGATCTATTAAGAAAAAAGCAATTTTTAAATCTTTGAAATCTAGATTTTTATGGCTCTCATATACCAGGTGTTCCCTAGAATGAACAGGGGCACTGTATGCACTAAAAGATAAAGTTAAAATTATGAGAAGAAACTATTAACATATTTAAAATCCCCAAAACAAAATAGCCAATAAAGTGACAACAGTTTACTGGAAAGTAATAAAAAAAGAAACCATAACAGGGCAAATCTACCTTGACTGCTCCTCACATTAGTCTGGGTGATCCCTCCACTTGCCACATTGCTGCCTTGGTCTCTCTCCTTAGTAACCATTTATTTGTTCTCTGAGGACAAAGACCACATTTCACTTTGCCCACTGTGTGCCCAGTGTCTAGAATGATGCCAGGGCAGGGCACGAGTGCTTGCTTAATGGATACATCATCCTGCAGAATGAGTAAGGAACAACATCTACATAGAAGCTCTGGCTCTGGAATACTGATGCAGGTGGGCAGATTTCTTGTGTAAGTGATTGATCTAGTAAAATGGCCACAAACAATGGCATCTGAGAAAGGTGACAGCACTTAGAAAGGTAGAGTGGAGTTAAATGTGACACTGTTTTGTGAGACAGCTACAGTGGTGAACAGTGAAAGGGTTCAGGAGGAAGAGTCCACTCTGTTGTCTGAAGCACAGAAAATGGAAAGACCTTCAACTAAGTTCAGGAGGTCAAACAGCCAGGCACTCTTAACTATATGGACCTGAATGAGAGTTTCCAAATCTCTCACTGAACAATAATAGTACTGGGTCATGGCAACCATCTGTGAAATAAAGGAGGTCACTTGAACAGAGTCAGTAAGCTTTTCAATATTTGGAGATTTTAGTTTTAAATGGCATTTATTATACTAAAACTAATGTTTTTTAAAAAATATATTTTATTGATTTTTTACAGAGAGGAAGGGAGAGCCAGAAACATCGATGAGAGATAAACATCGATCAGCTGCCTCCTGCACACCCCCCACTGGGGATGCACCCGCAACTAGGGTACATGCCCTTGACCAGAATCAAATCGGGGACCCTTGAGTCCGCAGGCCGACGCTCTATCCGCTGAGCCAAACCGGTTAGGGCAAAACTAATGTTTTTTATCATGATTTTTATTTGTATGAAAATCCTAATTCTTCAGGTAAAGATCCAGGCCAGGCCAATTGGAATTGCAGCTGGGACCCAGACTAAATCTTTTACAAAGGTAGGTGACAAACTTTACTCATTCTTCTAGGAGAGAGTCAGAGAATCCTATCTAATAAAAGAGAAACATGGTAATTAGTGTACGACCGCTACCCTTCCCATTGGCTAATCTGGGCGATATGCAAATTAACTGCCAGCCAAGATGGCGGACGGCAGCCAGGCAGCTCAACCTGAACATGAGGCTTGCTTGCTTCAGTGAAGGAGGACTGCAACGTTCCCCGCCTGCCTTGCCAGCCTCTGAGCCTGCAGTTTGAAACATTGTAACAAATATAGAAGCTAAACAAAACCCCAGAAACCAGCTTTCAGCGAGCTGGGATCTCAGAGCTGGAGTTGATACAGAGTTTTGATTATAGAACATAAACAAACCAGATACCTGCTTTCAGCAGCTGAGGCCTCAGAGCTGGAGCCAGGCTAAAGCTGGCCCAGAATAAAAAAAGAAAAAAAGAAAAAAAGGAGCAGTTGGGAGCTTCAGCCCTCAGCTCCTCACCCAGACTGGCCAGGCACCCCAGTGGGGACCCCCACCCTGAAGGGTATGTGACCAGCTGCAAACAGCCATCATCCCCTCATCCAGGCTGGCCAGGCACCCCAGTGGGGATCCAGGACACCCTTCAGGGCAAACCAGCCAGCCCCCACCCATGCACCAGGCCTCTATTCTCTATAGTAAAAGGGTAATATGCCTCCCAGCACCAGGATCAGCGGAGCCACGAGGCCTCCCGGCACCAGGATCAGCGTGACAGGGGGAAGCGCTCAAACCCCCTGATCACCCTGCGGCTCTGTGTGTGACAGGGGGCGGGGCCATAACCTCCCTATCGGCCCTGCTCTGTTCCTGACAGGGGTAGGTGCCCCAACCCCCTGATTGACCCTGCTCTGTGCCTGATGGGGGGAGCTCCCCAACCTCCTGATCGCCCTGCGTCTCTGTGTGTGACAGGGTGCGGCGCCTGCACCCCCCCACCCCACGGGCCCTGCTCTGTGTGTGATGGGGTAGAGCCATAACCTCCCCATTGGCCCTGCCCTGAGTGTGAGAGTGGCGGAGCCCCAACCCCCTGATCGGCCCTGCTCTGTGGGTGACAGGGGGGTGCTCCCCAACCCCCTGATCGACCCTGCTCTGTGCATGACAGGGGGCAGCGCCCCAACCCCGATTGGCCCTGCTCTGTGCGTGACAGTGGGTGGCGCCGCAACCTCCCCATCGACCCTCCCTTGAGTGTGACAGGGGGTGGTGCCCCAACCCCCCAATCGGCCCTACCCTGAGCGTGACTGAGGGTGGCATCGCAACCTCCCAATCCTCCCTGCTCTGTGAATGACAGGGGGCGGCGCCCCAACTCCCCAATCGGCCCTGCTCTGAGCCTGACCAGGGGCTGCACCTAGGGATTAGGCCTGCCCTCTGCCACCCGGGAGCAGGCCTAAGCCAGTAGGTCATTATCTCCCAAGGGGTCCCAGACTGTGAGAGGGCACAGGCCGGGCTGAGGGACCCCCCCTCCCCTTGAGTGCACAAATTTTTTTGCACTGGGCCTCTAGTTGTATATAATAAAAGCCTAATATGCAAATTGACCAACCAGAGGAATGAACAGAAGAACGAACGGTCACTATGACATGCACTGACCACCAGGGGGCAGACACTCAATGCAGCCCGGAGGCCCCAATTGACAGTGACGGCAGGGGCGGGGCTGGCAAGCAGGCAGCACCAGGCCAGCCAAGGCGGGTGCCAGCAGGTGCCCCTCCGATCGCCCTGTCAGTCACCCTGCAAAGGGAGGCAACTGGTGGAGGTGGCGGCGGGGGGCAGGGCCAGTGAGCGGGCAACACCAGGCCAGACAAGGCGGTGCCAGCAGGGGCCACCTGATCGCCCTGCCAATTGCCCCACAGATAGGTCCTGATCGCTGGCCTAGGCACCCTACCCATGTATGAATTTTGTGAACTGGGCCTCTAGTGTATAATAAAACTGTACTAATAGTAGGAAACTGAAGCTGGGATTAACTAAGCCTCCAGGGTTTTAAAGCAACAGAAAAAGGAGGCTGTGAAATAATCTTCACCATATGCCCAAGACTCCAACCCTTCATACACACAAGACATGAAAAACTCTCCAGGGCCCACAAAATAGACTCACTGGCTCGGTGCAAACAGGTGACGACTCCACTTTCTTCCTATTTACCTCACACCTTAGCTGATACATATTAGTAAGTGTTCTGGATGATACTGAGAATATTTAATGTCTGAGAAAAACCAACAGGCATCCACCATGTCTGATATCCATTAAGGCTAACTAAAGGAATTATTATTAAAATACACTCCCCATTACTGAAGAAAGGCAGTTGTTAATTGGGAGATATGGCATTCATAATAAGCTCCAATAATAGCATGCAATTTAGCAAAACTTGCCAGTAAAGGTATATTCAAGATCAGCTGTAACTTCTTTAGTAAACTCCCTCTTAAGTATTTTAAGTCTCTGCCAAATGAAAGACTATACAATTGATTTTTTTCTAAGTAATATCCTTAGATCACTGCTAATAGGATACTCTTCTTCAATTCAATTTTCAGATTTATATTCATGAGAAGAACCCTAAGGAGTCTCCAGAAAATACAGGTTAGTGAGCAATTAAAAAGTAACACAGAGTATTCAGTTGACTGCACATGACAAAACTGTTCACAAAGGCATGAGGAAAGAGTAAAATGCAAGCAAACTAGTGGAATCAAAGATTATGGAATCAAAATACTAACCAAAAGAAAATTCTCATGATGCTGAAATTATTCCAACTCCATTTTAATGAGAAATACTAGGTCATTAATCTTAGAGTCTCTATCACCAAGAGTTTAGCCAACTGGTTTTCACCACTACCTCTTACTTCCTGGCAACTGGAGGAGCACGTGAATGACATATTTGGATTTAAAAGGAATTTTAGAGACAAGTCGGGCAGTGAGGGAATAAAGGGGGCCCATGGGGAAGGAAGACATACATTCACAGAAGATAGAGGAATGTTATAAAATAAGGGGAGAACCATGTGAGCAGCAGACACGTGAGCGGCGCGCTCTTATCCAGAGAGCATCAGCCCCATGAGCAGCCTGCCTGGAGCCTAAGAGCAGCAGCCTCATGTGGCCTGCCACTGTCCAAGGAGCAGCTGCCCCACAAGCAGCCCACCACATCAGAGGAACAACAGCAGCATGCAGCCAGCCCTCATCCAAGGATCAGCAGCCATGTGAGCAGTCCACCACAGTTCAAGGAGTAGCAGCTGCGTGTGTAGCCCGCCCCCATTCAAGGAACAGCAGCCTCGTGATCAGCACACCCTCTGTCTGAGAAATAGCAGCTGTGTGTGAAGCCTCCCCCCACCAGCCAGAGGAGCCACCACAGCTGTGAACAGCACCCACCAGAGAAGCTGCTGCCAACTGAGGAGCAGCTGCTACCACAACTGCCCGGGAACAACCACAGCCCGAGGAGCCACTGCCACCCAAGGAGCAGCCCCTAAATGACTCAACATCTAGATATGTTGGTGAGATCAAACATGGGTAGACAAAGATACCCCCAAAGGAAAGAAAAGGAGGACTCGCCAGAAAAGCAGCTAAGTGAAACAGAGGCATGCTGCATGACAGAAAAAGAATTCAGATTAAGGGTCCAACGTGAGGGCCCGGATAGCTCAGTCGGTAGAGCATCAGACTTTTAATCAGATTAAGGGTCCTAGAATTCATAAACCGGATGGAGGAAAAAATCAACAACTTATTAAGAATCAAAAAGAAACAGATGAAAAAAATCAATAAATTATGTAAGAACCAAGAAGAAATGAAGAGTGATATAGCTGCAATAAAAAACACCATTGAAAGTTTCAACAGTAGACTAGGAGAAGCGGAGGACTGAATTAGTGAATTAGAAGACAGGGAAGCAAAACACAACCAAACTGAACTGCAATTGGAGAAAAAATTAAAAGATAGGAGGAGATCCTAAGGGAGCTATGGACCAACATGAAACGAAACAAAATATGAATAACAAGGGTGCCAGAACAACAGAAAAAGGAACAAGGGTTAGAAAATATATTTGAAGAAATATTTGAAGAAATATCAGAAAACTTCCCGGAGGTGGGAAAGAAAAAAATCACACAAGCACAGAGAGTCCCAAACAAGGTGAACCCGAAAAGAGCCACACCAAGACACATCATAATTACCATGGCAAATGTTCAGGACAAAGAGAGAATCTTAAAGGCTGTAAGAGAGAGACAGAAAGTTATATACGAGGGATCTCCCATTAGATTATCAAATGATTTCTCAACAGAAACACGTCAGGCCAGAAAAGAATGGACGGAAATTTACACAGTGATGCAAAGCAAAGGACTGAATCCAAGAATACTCTATCCAGCAAGGCTATCATTCAAAATTGAAGGGGAAATAAGAAGCTTCACAGACAAAATAAAAGGCTAAGGGAGTTTATCACCATCAAGCCAGCAATGCAAGAAATGCTAAAGGGAATGCTGAAAAAGAAGAAATAAAAAGCTAAGAAAGAAAACAGGCACAAAAAATAGAAATGGCTACAAACAAGTACCTTCCAATAATAACTTTAAACGTAAATGGACTAAATGCTCCCATCAAAAGACATCGAGTGGCTGAATGAATAAAAAAACATGACCCATATATTTGCTGTCTACAAGAGGCCCACCTCAAAATAAGGGACTCACACAGACTGAAAGTGAAGGGATGGAAAAATATCTTTCAGGCAAATGGAAATGAAAAAAAGCTGGGGTAGCAATACTTATATAGGACAAAATAGATCTCAAAGTGAAGGCCATAACAAGAGATAAGGAAGGCCACTTCATATTACCAAAGGGATCAAAACAACAAGAGGATATAACCCTGATAAACATATATGCACCCAATACAGGAGCACCCAAATACATAAAAAAAACTCCTGGAAGATATCAAGGGAGAGATTGACAACAATACAATCATAGTAGGGGACTTTAATACACCACTGACATCACTGGATAAATCCTCTAGACAAAAAAATCAGCAAAGAAACAGCAATCCTAAATGACTCACTAGATCAGATGGACTTAATTAACATCGGCAGAACATTTCATCCCAAAGCCACGGAATATATGTTCTTCTCAAGTGCTCATGGGGCATTTTCAAAAATAGACCACATATTGGGTCACAAGCAAAGTCTCCCCAAATTCAAGAAGATTGAAATCATATCAAGCATTTTCTCAGACCACAATGGCATAACATTAGAAATAAACTACAATAAAAACAACCCAAAATACTCAAACACTTGGAAGCTGAATAGCATGTTATTAAATATTGATTGAGTTACCAATGAGATCAAAGAAGAAATTAAAAACATGCTGGAAACGAATGACAATGAAAACACAACAATCCAAAACCTATGGTACACAATGAAAGCAGTCCTGAGAGAGAAGTTTATAGCTCTACAGGCCTATCTCAAAAAACAAGAAAAAATGGTAGTAAATCACCTAACCTTACATCTCAAAGAATTAGAAAGAGAGCAACAAGAAAAGCCCAGAGTGAGCAGAAGGAAGGAGATTATAAAGATTAGAGCAGAAATAAATGACATAGAGACCAAAAAAAACACCATAGAAAATCAATAAAACTAAGAGCTGAGTCTTTGAAATGATAAACAAGACTGACAAACCTCTAGCCAGGCTCACCAAGAAGCAAAGAGAGAGGACCCACATAAACAAAATCAGAAATGATAGAGGCGAAATAACAACAGATCCCACAGAAATACAAATGATTGTTAAAAAATACTATGGACAACTATACTCCAACAAACTAGACAACCTGGAGGAAATGAACATATTCCTAGAAAAATACAACATTCCAAAACTGAATCAGGAAGAATCTAAAAATTTCAATAGGCCAATACCTATGGAAGAAATTGAAGCAGTCATCAAAAAGCTCCCAGCAAACAAAAGCCCAGGACCAGACCGCTTCACAGGGGAGTTTTAACAAACATTCAAGGAAGAACTAAAACCTATCCTCCTCAGACTACTACAAAAAATTCAAGAGGAAGTAACACTTCCAAGCTCATTCTATGAAGCCAGCATCACCCTAATACCAAAACCAGGTAAAGACAACACAATGGAAGAGATTACAGGCCAATATCCCTCATGAACATAGATGCCAAAATCCTCAACAAAATCTCAGCAAATCGGATCCAGCAGTACATCAGAAAGATCATACACCATGACCAAGTAGGATTTATCCCAGGGATGCAAGGATGGTACAATATCCGCAAATCAATAAACGTGATACATCACATAAACAAATTGAAAGAAAAAAACCACATAGTCATATCAATTGATGCAGAGAAACCATTTGACAAAATCCAACACCCATTTTTGATAAAAACTCTCAGCAAGGTGGGAATAGAAGGATCATAACTCAACATAATAAAAGCCACATATGACAAACCCACAGCCAACATCATACTTAATGGACAAAAACTAACACTATTTCCCCTAAAAACAGGAACAAGACAGGGATGCCCACTCTCACCACTCCTGTTCTACATAGTACTCGAAGTATTAGCCATTGCAATTAGACAAGAAGAAGAAATAAAAGGCATCCAAATTGGAAAAGAAGAAGTTAAACTGTCCTTAATCACATATGACATGATATTATACATAAAAAACCCTAAAGACTCCATCAAAAACTGTTAGACTTAATAAATGAATTTGGCAATGTAGCAGGATACAAAATTAATGGCAAGAAATCTATGGCATTTCTATACACCAATAGTGAACTTACAGAAAGAGAGACTAAAAAAAAAACAATCCCATTTACCACCGCACCAAAAAAATTAAGATACCTAGGAATAAACTTAACTAAAAAGGAAAAGACCTCTACTCAGAAAAGTACAGGACGTTGGAAAATGAGATAGAGGAAGACATAAACAGATGGAAGAACATACCATGTTCTTGGATTGGTAGAATCAACATCATCAAAATGTCCATACTACCCAAAGCAATCTATAAATTGAACGGAATTCCCATTAAAATACCAACGGCATATTTCACAGACCTAGAACGAAAAATTCATGTGGAATAAAAAAAGACCCAGAATAGCTGCAGCAATCCTGAGAAAGAACAAAGTAGTTGGGATCTCAATACCAGATATCAAGCTGTATTACAAAGCCACTGTTCTCAAAACTGCCTGTTTTGTACTGGTACAAGAACAGAGATATAGATCAATGGAATAAAATAGAGAGCCCAGAAATCGGCCCGAACCAATATGCTCAATTAATATTTGACAAAGGAGGCAAGAACATACAATGGAGTCAAGATAGTCTCTTCAATAAATGGTGTTGGGAAAATTAGACAGATACATGCAAAAAAATGAAACTAGACCACCAACTTACACCATACACAAAAATAAACTCAAAATGGATAAAGGACTTAAATGTATGACAGGAAACCATAAAAATACTAGAAGAATCCAAAGGCAACAAAATCTCAGACATATGCTGAAGTAATTTCTTCACCGATACAGCTGCCAGGGCATTGGAAACTAAAGAGAAAATAAACAAATGGGACTACATCAAAATAAAAAGCTTCTGCACAGCAAAAGAAACCATCAACAAAACAACAAGAAAGCCCACTGCATGGAAGAACATATTTGCCAATGTCCTATCTGATAAGGGCCTAATCTCCAAAATTTATAGGGAACTCATACAACTTAACAAAAGGAAGATAAACAATCCAATCAAAAAATGGGCAAAATACCTAAATAGATACTTTTCAAAAGAGGACATTCAGAAAGCCAAGAGACATATGAAAACATGCTCAAAGTCACTAATCCTCCGAGAAATGCAAATCAAAACAACAATGAGGTACCATCTCACACCTGTGAGAATGGCTATCATCAACAAATCAACAAACGACAAGTGCTGGAGAGGATGTGGAGAAAGAGGAACCCTCTTGCACTGCTGGTGGGAATGCAGACTGGTGCAGACACTATGGAAGACAGGATGGATTTTCGTCAAAAAACTAAAAATGGAACTCCCATTTGACCCCGTGATCCCAATTCTAGGAATATATGTCAAGAAACCAGAAACACCAGTCAGAAAGGATATATGCACCCCTATGTTCATAGCAGCACAATTTACCATAGCTAAGATCTGGCAACAGCCTAAGTGCCCATCAGTAGATGAATTGATTAGAAAACTGTGGTACATCTACATGATGAAATACTATGCTGCTGTAATGCAGCATGGATGGAACTGGAGAGCATTATGCTAAGTGAAATAAGTCAGTTAATGAAGGAAAAATACCACATGATCTCACTCATCTATGGATAATAAAGACCAGTATAAACTTATGAACAAAAATAGATACAGAGGCAGAGCAGCCTCAAACAGACTGTCAAACTACAGCTGGAAGGCCGGGGAGGGTGGGGGCGCAGGAGGGGAGGATAAGGGATCAACCGAAGGACTTGTATGCATGCATATAAGCATAACTAATGGATATAAGACACTGGGGGGTAGGGGAGACCAGGGGATTGTCAAGGGCGGGAAAAAAAGGAGACATATGTAATACTCTTTGTAATACTTTAAGCAATAAAACAATAAAATAAATAAATAAATAAATAAATAAATAAATAAATAAATAAAAAAAATAAAATAAAATAAGGGGGGAAAAAAGAGGGGAGCAACTGTTGGGTTTTGAACTTTGAAAGTGATTCTACAGGACAGTGACGGATTAGGAGAGCTCGGGGAAACAAATTAAGAAAGAGTCAATTAGAAAGGGTCATATTCAGACAAAGAGCTGCCAGCCTTTATAAACTCATACACAAAGAAATTAAGAGATCAGAACTTATTTTTTTTCCCATTAGAGAGAAGCAGGTTTTTCCCAATAGGGGACCCCCCCAGGGGGAGTTTGTGTATACTTATAATAAACTTCCACATTTTTATTAGTAGAGGCCCAGTGGATGGATTCGTGCACGAGTGGGGCCTGCCCCGATGAGGGGTGATTGAGGGCAGAACTGGCCAATCACCTGAAGCCCCTCCCCCCAGCTGGCCCCACTCCCAATTGGGACGGGTGCCCGATTGGGGTCGGGGCTGGTCAGGGCAGGATCGTTGGGGGGAGGCTGATGGGTGCCTGGATTGGGCTGATTGGCCACTGCAGTGCATTTCATAGCGACTGGTTGTTGTGGTCATTCCGCCATTTAGGTTGCTGGGCTTTTATATATATAGACTAGAGGCCCTGTGCACAAAATTTGTGAACAGGGGGAAAGGATGTTCCTCAGCCCAGCCTGCACCCTCTCCAATCTGGGACTCCTTGTGGGATGTCCAACTGCCGGTTTAGGCCCAATCCCCATTTTTTTTTAAAACTAGAGGTCTGGTGCACAAAAATTTGTGCACTCGGGGGGGGTCCCTCAGCTGGGCCTACGCCCTCTTGCAGTCTGGGACCCCTCAGAGGATGTCCACCTGCTGGCTTAGGTCTGCTCCCTGGGGGATCGGGCCCAAGCTGGCAGTCAGACATCCCTCTGGCAGCCCGGCAGCCCTTGGGGGATGTCCACTTGCCAGCGGGGAGCAGGCCTAAGCTGCAGTCGGACATCCTTAGCGCTGCTGAGGACGTGGGAGAGGCTCCCACCACCACCGCTATACTGGCAGCCCTCAGCCTGGATTGTGGCTGAGCAGAGCTCCCCCTGTGGGAGCGCAGTGACCACCAGGGTGCAGCTCCTGCATTGAGCATCTGCCCCCTGGTGGTCAGTGTATGTCATAGTGACCAGTCATTCCCAGTCTTTCTGCTGTTAGGGTCAGTTTGCATATTACCCTTTTATTATATAGGATAGAGGCCTGGTGCATGGGTGGAGGCTGGCTGGTTTGCCCAGAAGGGTGTCCCGGATCAGGGTGGGGGTCCGCTGGGGTGGCTGGCCAGCCTGGGTGAGGGGCTGATGGGTGTTTGCAGGCTGGTCACACTCCCTTCAGGGTGGGGGTCCCCACTGGGGTGCCTGGCCAGCCTGGGCGAGGGGCTGATGGCTGTTTGCAGGCTGGTCAAAGATAAAAACAAGGAAAGCCTGAGAAATTATCATAGCCAAGAGGAGCCTAAGAAAACATGTAAACCAAAAGAAATGTGGCATCCTGGATGGGATCCTGGAACAACAGAAAAAGGACAATGGGTAAAAATTAAGGAAATCTAGATAAAGCATGAACTTTAATTAATAATAATGCATCACTATCAGTTCATTAATTGTAACGAATATATAAAAAGAATATAAGATGTTAATAACATTTTAGATGTTATAATATAATGTAACATTATAGATGTTAATAATAAATGGGTATGACATATATGGGAACCTGTATTATCTTCACAATTTTTCTGTATAGCTAATATAAAATGTATGGTGATGGAAGGAGACTAGACTTTGGGTGATGAGCAGATGTTGTAGTATAAAGCTGTATACCTCAAATTTATGTTATTAAGCAATGTTACCCCCCAAAATTTAATTTTTAAAGTTTCTTTTAAAAAAAAATCTATAAAAATGAAAACTAGCCCTGGCTGATTTGGCTTAGAGGTTAGAGTGTTGGTCCACAGATTGAAGGGTCGTGGGATCAATTCTGGCCCAAAGCATGTACCTTGGTTGCAGGCTCAATCCCTGGCCCTGGTTGGGGTGTATGTGAGAGGCAACCAATTGATTTGTCTCTCTCACATCAATGTTTCTCTGTCTGTCTCCCCTCCCTTGCATGCTTCCTAAAACTCAATGGGAAAATTTATCCTTGGGTGAAGATTAACAAAGAAAATGAAAACTACCCAAACTTATGCACAATGCAGCTAAAACTTAAAGGGAAGTTTATTCTATAAATTTCTTCATTAAAAAAAAAAGAGGCTCTTAAATCAATAACCTAACATTCCACCTTAAGCAACCAGAAGAAAAAGAGCAAACTAAACCTAAAGCAAATACAAAAAAATAAATAAATAAATAAAAGAAAAAGGAATTAACAGAGTAAAGTGGAAATAGAGTCAAACTTCATCTTTTGAATATCTCCTATCTCGAACAACTTGAAAAAATGTATGGGTTGTCAAACCAAACTTCAGTTTTCCACTGACAACCCTTTCAAACTAATATCTCAGCATGACACAAAGCATCTCTCAGGCAACAAAACAAGGGAGAGAATGCTATTGTTGCCGGTGAAATCTTGGATTAGCACATTTTTAAACCATCAAGAGTCCTAAGGTTGCTAAGGATATGAAAGAAACAATGATCACAGACAACTTAAGAGGCAGAAAAACTGTTGTTGATTTAGATAAACAAAAAGCAAGTTAGCCAGTGATAGCCATTTCAGAGGCAGTGATATATGAACAGGCAGAGATGCTGCATGCTGACCTGCAAGACATCCTTGAATGCTAAAAGTGATTCCTTTAAAGCTCGTAGGAGGTGGTTCTATAAATTTAAGAAAAGAAGTATTTGTTTATAGATTAAACAGTGCATTAGACATGTACTGTATATAACAAAGCTTAAAATAGGGAATCATTTAGGGGTCTGGAACAGATTAATTCAATTTTACATTATTTCTAATGGGAAAATATGATTAGGTTTTCAAACAAATCATTTCTTGAACAGCCTTCCAGAACAAAGTAAGTTTGAGAACCAAGGTTCTGCTATAAATAAAACAAGAGAACAGAAAAACAGAAAATTCAATAAATTTGTCATTTAGTGAAAACAACAAAGAAAATAAAGAGATTAGATTAAAATTAGTAAAATCAGAAACAAAAGGGGGTATTACAATAGACTTCACAGAAATAAAAAAAAAAAAAAGGGAACACTATGAACTATGTATGCCAGCAAACCATTTAACTTAGATGAAATAGACCAATTCCTAGAATGACACAAACTGATTCACGAATAAATAGATAATTGGAATAGACCTAAAATAAGCAAAGAGACTGATTTGGTAATATAAAAACTTCCAACAAAGAAAAATCCTGGCTAAGGTTGCTTCAGTGGTGAAATCTACCAAACATTTAAATAAGATTTAATACCAATCCTTCACAAATTCTTCAGAAAAGAAAAACCTGGAAAAAACACTTCCCAATTCATTCTATGAAGTCAATATTATGCTGATTCCAAAACCCAAGGTATCACAAGAAAAACCAAAATATATACTTTACAAATATAAATGCAAAACCCTCAACAAAATACTAGCAAACCAAGTTCAGCAACATATAAAAACAATTATACACCAAGTCCAAGTGGGATAATTTATCCCGGGAATGCAAGGTTGATTTAACCTATCAATAGAATAAAAGGCAAAATCCACAAATTCAATCACAATAGATGCACAAAAAGCATTTGCTAGAATACAATATTCTTTTAAGATAAAAATCACCCCACAAATTAGGAACAGAAGGAAACGTCCTCAATTTGACAAAGGGCATCTATGAAAAACTCACAACATCATATTTAATAGAGAAAGATGAAAAGTTTCCCCTCTAAGATCAAGAACAAGACAAAGCACTCTCACCACTTCTATTCAACACTATGCTAGAGGTTCTAGGCAATTAGACCAGAAAAAGATATAAAGGCATCCAGATTGGAAAGGAAGAGGTAAAACTATCCCTATTTGCAGATAACACGATCTTGTATATATAAAATTCTAAGGAATCTAGCAAAAAACTAATAGAACTAAAATTAGTTGAGCAATGTGGAAGAATAGAAGATCAATCAATAAAAATAAATTGTATTCCTATACACTAGCAATGAACAATTTGAAAATGAAATTAAGAAAACTCTTCCAGCCCAGACAATGTAGCTCAGTGGTTGAGTGTGACCTATGAACCAGGAGGTCCCAATTCGATTCCCAGTCAGGGCATATGCCTAAGTTGCAGGTTTGATCCCCAGCAGGGGGCATGCAGGAGGCAGCTGATCAATGATTCTCTCTCAACATTAATGTTTCTATCTCTCTTCCCCCTACCTTTCTCTCTGAAATCAATAAAAAAAATATTTTTAAACAAGTCCATTTAATAACAGCATGAAATTGAATAGGAATACATTTAATTTTAAAAAGTGTAAGGGGAGGAACTAAGATGGTGGTGTAGGGAGTAGACCTGTGCGTGCTGCCTCCCACATCATTGAAACTACCAACTATAAGACAAACCACCACCATTCAGAACCATGGGGAAGTTGGCCCAGTGGGAGTTCTACAACTGGAAGAAAGAAAGAAGCGCAGTGAGACTGAGTAGGAGCTACAGAAGCGCCAAAAACAGAGGTACACAGTCGCACGGCAGGCGGGCTGCAACTGGATGCGCGGTTTTTTTTCATTCGGAAGCGGTTACGAACCCTCGAATCCTCTGGGCTTGCTCAGAGCAGGTCTCTGAGGCCCCAGGCCCCACAGGGAGAGGCGGCACAGCCCTGCAGCGGTCGGAGAGCCGGGGAGGCTCTGGCGCACAGCTGCTCGCTGGCAATGGGGGATGCGAAGTCCCGGTGTCCCGGAGAGGCGAGGAGCCACCATTGTTATTTGCTCCGCCCTGGCGAATCCCTGAGACCCAGCCCTAATCAATTTACATCCCCATCCAAGCTGTGCCAGGTGCACAAAAACACCCACCTGCGCTTGTGCAGTCTAGCCCAACAAATTGCAGACTTCAACTCCTCACACCCATGGGAGACACACTCAAGAAGCAGACCCAGGAGAACCAAGATGGTGGCATAAGGAAGAGACCTGTGCGTGCTGCCTCCCACAACAACATCGAAGCTACCAACTGTGGGACAAACAGCTATCATACGGAACCATAGGAAAGCTGGCCCAGTGGAGGCTCTACAACTGGAAGGAAAGAAAAAAGAGCACTGAGACTAAGTAGGATGTGCAGACACACCAAGTACAGAGCCCAACCCAACAAACTGCAGATCGCATAGAAAGAAGAGCATTGAGACTGAGTAGGAGGGACAGAGGCACCAAGTACAGAGCCCAACCAGGCAGGCTACAGATTTAGGCTCCTCGCATCTGGAAGGGACGTACTCGGCGGGCAGAGTCGGGTTGGGGGCAGAGTCGAGTTTGGGGCAGGCCGGGGCGGGCCCGGCTGGGCCGGCGATGTGGAACCGCTGTACCAGCAGGTGCACAAGCACGCCCACCGGTTCCAGTCTCGCGTGGGACGCTGGGGGACAGCAGATGGGCAGTCTGTGCACTTGGTGGAGGGTGAAGTCCGAGCAGGCATGCTGGATGTTCAGCCACCAGGAAAGCCTGGAGATTTTGTCTGGTGGGGAGCCACCCGGGAGGGGACAGAGTGCCAAACTTCGTGTTTCCCCGGTGAGGCTGGGACGGCCCCGGTAAGGTCGGGGCGGCCCCAGTGAGGCCGATACAGCCCTGGTGAGGTCGGGACGGCCCTGGTGAGGTTGAAATGGCCCTGGTGAGGTCGGGACGGCCCCGGTGAGGTTGAAACGGCCCAGTGAGGTTGGGACAGCCCCGGTGAGGCTGGGATGGCCCCGGTGAGGTTGAAATGGTCCGGTGAGGTTAGGATGGCCCGGTAAGGTCGGGAAGGCCCCGGTGAGGTTGAAACGGCCCCGGTGAGGTTGAAACGGCCCCGGTGAGGTTGGGACAGCCCCGGTGAGACCGAAACGGCCCGGTGAAGTTGGAATGGCCCTGGGGAGGTTGAGACAACCCCAGTGAGGTCGAGATGGCCCCTGTGAGGTCGGGACGGCCACGGTGAGGTTGAAAAAGCCCCAGTGATGCCAAGAGGGCTCTGGTGAGGTCAGGACGGCCCTGGTAAGGTTGAAACTGCCCCGGTGAGGCCGAGACGGCCCCGGTGAGGTTGAAACGGCCCTGGTGAGGCTGAAACGGCCCTGGTGAGGTTGGGACGGCCCCGGTGAGGCCGAAATGACCTGAGACAGTAACAGGATGGAATGTACGCTTGCCCTGTATCAGGAGGAAACCGCCTGGGGAAACACTTCCTGCAAGACTCTCTCCCTGTTGTTCCCATCCAACAGAGGTAAAGAGCAAAGGTCCCCCAAAACGATCTGCCCCCATCTTCAAACAAACTATACCTCCTACCTCTCAAGAGGGAGGGGGGAGGGGGAAGAACAGTATTCAGAGTTTATTGGAAATTTATCTAGATGGATAAATGGCCAAGTATCCTCAGAAGCCAATCATACTGCACTGTCGATACTCCATGCTAATGTCTGGTGGTATTGTGGGGGGACCAGTACTTGCGGCCTTGCTCAGCAATTAAAGTGGAACTTGTGTGCTGATACAATTGGTTATCCCTTTCACTTTGGCATACCATTAGCCTTTTTCAATGGGCAGACAAGACTAGGAAGAAGAGAGAATCCAGGGGGCTCCTTTGATCCCCATATATACATAGATTCTAAGAGGGGTACCAAATGAGTTTAAGGCTAAAAACAAAATTGCTGCAGGGTTTGAATCTGTCCTGATCTGGTGATCCACTGTAAATAAGAATGTGGATTGACTTAATTATATTTACTATAACCAACAAGGGTTAACTATACTCAAGATGAAGTTAAAGGTATAGCTAAACAACTAGATGCTACCAGCAGGATGGCCTTGGATATGATTCTGGCAGAAAAAGGAGTATGTGTAATGTTGGGGGGCAGTGTTGTACATTCATCCCTGACAACACAGCTCCAGATGGAACCATTACTAAGACCCTACAGGGATGAACAACTTTAGCTGATGAGTGAGCTGAGAACTCTAGAATTGAGGATCCTTTCTCCAATTTACTAGAGCAATGGTTCAGAAAGTGGAAGGGCATGAGGGTATCCATATTCACCTCTTTGTATAATTGTGTCAGGAGTTACAGTGATGGGATGTTATATCATCCCATGAATGAGAGGTCTTATCGAAAGGTTAATTGAAACTGCACTGACCAAAGAGCAAAATAATCTCCTTCTCCGACACTACAGAGCATGAAAGTCAGCTAATGCTGAACGAGTTGGAAGAAAAGAGTGAAATCAGTTAAATGTGGAAAGAGGGAAATTGTGAGAATAAACAAGTAATCTTTTCTGTCAAAGAAGGGAATTTTAAGCAGCCACCATTTTGAAACTGCAAATGTCAATCCCTCCCTGTCCTTTGAATTAGCCAACTGGCAAGAATGTGAACATAAGCTCTGACCAATCAAGAGTGAGGAACAGACGTGTGTCAGGGATGAAACCCGAGTAGACTTCCCGTTCAGTGTGTGTGCTTACCAGACCCTGTGTTGGGAGTGCACCCTTCCGCAGAACGTAAGATACTTGCTTTGCTGTCTGGCTCCTGAGTATCCTTTGTGTTCTATCAGGACTCCTGGTTTTGGGGCTCTCCTTCTTTCTAACAGTGATATAAGGATAGATATATAGATCAATGGAATAAAATTGAAAGTGTAGAAGTAAATTTTCCCATTTATGGCCAACTGATTTTTGATAAAAGTGACAATTCAAAGAGAAAAAAACAGTCTCTCAAAAAAAGATGGTGCCAGAACAATTACATACATGCAAAAGTATGAACTTGGGACTCCAATCTCGCAAAAAAATTGTATAGCGCAAAGTGGATACTAGACCTAAATGTAAGAGCTAAAATTATACAACGCCTATAAGAAAAAATGAGTAAATCACATGACCTTGGGTTATGCAATGGTTTCTTAGACATAACACCAAAAGCACAAGCGATAAAATTAAATAGTTTATAAATTACACTTCATGAAAATGAAAACTTATGTTGCAAATGATACTATTAAGAAACTGTGGACAGCCCTGACTGGTTTGGCTAAGTGGATAAAGTATCGGCCTGTGGACTGAAGGGTCCCAGGTTCGATTACAGGCAAGGGCACATGCCTGGGTTTCGGGCTTGATCCCCAGAGGGGGGTGTGCAGGAAGCAGCCAATCAGTGGTTCTCTCATCATTGATGTTTCTCTCTCTCTCTCTTTCTCCCTTCCTCTCTGAAATCAATAAAAAAATATTTAAAAAAAAGAAAAGAAACAAACTGTGGACAAAAAGGGGCCACATGCTAAACTAACTATTTAGGAAAGGCTGGTATGGCAGTCTTGCAAACTCAGAGAACTGGAGTAACCACAAAGGATGGTCTGAAATTAAAACCTTTTCATTAATAAGCAGTTTACAGCCCTAACCGGTTTGGCTCAGTGGATAGAGTGTTGGCTTGCAGACTGAAGGGTCCCAGGTTGGATTCCAGTCAAGGGCATGTACCTTGGTTGCAGGCACATCCCCAGTAGCGGGTGTGTAGGAGGCAACTGATCGATGTTTCTCTCTCATCGATGTTTCTAACTCTCTATCTCTCTCCCTTCCTCTCTGTAAAAAATCAATAAAATATATTTTTTAAAAAGTTACTACTTATTGAACACTTATTATAAAAAAAAAAAGCAGTTTACAGTGGGTAGTCATGTCCTACACTAGTATCTTCCCTGACAAAGATCAACTTCAATCTTTTCTAAGCCTATTGTCTTTTTTCTCTTTTAAAAATATATTTTATTGGTTTTTCACAGAGAGGAAGAGAGAGGGATAGAGAGCCAGAAACATCGACAAGAGAGAAACATCGATCAGCTGCCTCCTGCACACTCCCCACTGGGGATGTGCCCGCAACCAAGGCACATGCCCCTGACCGGAATGGAACCTGGGACCCTTGAGTCCACAGGCCGACGCTCCATCCACTGAGCCAAACCGGTTAGGGCCCTATTGTCTTTTTGCTTCTAAGATAACGTACCTGAGGGATATAAGGGTAACTTGTAACTTCCCCTTTCCAGCCCACTCAGGGCACAACAAATGGCACCAAGGCATAGACCACAAATTCTCTCATTATTAATAGAGGCCTGGTGCACAAAAATTTGTGCACTCGGGGGGGAGAGGGGGTCCCTCAGCCCTGCCTGTGCCCTCTTGCAGTCTGGGACCCCTCGGGAGATAACGACCTGCTGGCTTAGGCCTGCTCCCGAGTGGCAGAGGGCAGGCCCAATCCCTAGGTGCAGCCCCTGGTCGGGCTCAGAGCAGGGCCGATTGGGGAGTTGGGGCACCGCCCCGTCATGCACAGAGCAGGGCAGATCGGGAGGTTGCGATGCCACCCTCAGTCACGCTCAGGGTAGGGCCGACTGGGGGGTTGGGGCACCACTCCCTGTCACACTCAAGGCAGGGTCGATGGGGAGGTTGTGGCGCCACCCCTGTCACACACAGAGCAGGGCCCATCAGGGGGTTGGGGCGCTGCCCCCTGTCACTCACAGAGCAGGGCCCATCAGGGGGTTTGGGCCTCCGTACCCTGTCACGCACAGAGCAGGGTCAATCAGGGGGTTGGGGAGCTCCCCCCCGTCACGCACAGAGCAGGGCCCACCAGGGGGTTGAGGAGCTCCTCCCTGTCACTCACAGAGTAGGGGCCGATAGGGGAGTTGGGGCACCGCCCCCTGTCACACACAGAGCAGGGTGGATCAGGGGGTTGGGGCGCCGCACCCTGTAACACTCAGAGCAGGGCCGATGGGGAGGTTATGGCTCTACCCCATCACACACAGAGCAGGGCCCGTGGGGGGCGGTTGGGGCGCCGCCCTCTATCACCCACAGAGCAGGGCCGATCAGGGGGTTGGGGCGCCGCCACTGTCATACTCAGGGCAGGGTCGATGGGGAGGTTATGGTTCTACCCCATCACACACAGAGCAGGGCCCGTGGGGGGGTTGGGGCGCCGCACCCTGTCAAACACAGAGCAGGGCCAATCAGGGGGTTGGAGCGCCACACCCTGTCACACACACAAAGCCGCAGGGCCAATCAAGGGCTTGGGGAGCTCCCCCTATCAGGCACAGAGCAGGGCTGATCAGGGGGTTGGGACGCCTTCCCGTCACGAACAGAGCAGGGTGGATAGGGAGGTTGTGGCCCCGCCCAATGTCACACACAGAGCCGCAGGGCGATCAAGGTGTTTGGGCGCTGCCCCGTCGCTGATCCCTGTGCTGGGAGGCCTCGCGGCTCTGCTGATCCCGGTGCTGGGAGGCATATTACCCTTTTACTATATAGGATAGAGGCCTGGTGCACGGGTCGGGGCCGGCTGGTTTGCCCTGAAGGGTGTCCTGGATCAAGGTGGGGGTCCCCACTGGGGTGCCTGGCCAGCCTGGGTGAGAGGATGATGGCTGTTTGCAGCTGGTCACACACCCTTCAGGGTGGGGGTCCCCACTGGGGTGCCTGGCCAGTCTGGGTGAGGGGCTGAGGGCTGTTTTCAGGCTGGGTGACTGAAGCTCCCAACTGCTCCTTTTTTTCTTTTTTATTCTGTGCCAGCTTTAGCTCTGAGACTTGGCTCCAGCTCTTAGGCCTTGGCTGCTGAAAGCAGGTATCTGGTTTGTTTGGGTTCTATAATCGAAACACTGTTTCAACTCCAGCTCTGAGATCCCGGCTGGCTGAAAGCAGGTTTCTGGGGTTTTGTTTAGCTTCTATATTTGTAACAATGTTTCAAACTGCAAGCTCAGAGGCCGGCAGCGGCAGGCGTGGAACGTTGGAGTCCTCCATCACTGAAGCAAGCAAGCCTCATGTTCGCTTCAAGCTGCCTGGCTGCCGGCCGCCATCTTGGCTGGCAGTTAATTTGCATATCGCCCTGATTAGCCAATGGGAAGGGTAGCGGACGTACAGCTAATTACCATGTTTCTCTTTTATTAGATAGGATTATTATTGTTAAATATATTTTATTGATTTTTTTACAGAGAGAAAGGGAGAGGGATAGAGAGTTAGAAACATCGATGAGAGAGAAACATCAACCTGCTGCCTCCTGCACACCCCTTACTGGGGTTGTGCTTGCAACCAAGGTACATGCGCTTGACTGGAATTTACCTGGGACCCTTCAGTCCGCAGGCTGATGCTCTATCCACTGAGCCAAACCGGTTAGGGCTCTCATTGTTATTGTTATCATGTTAATCATTGAATGTTAACTATCCTAAAAGAAGCATGTGTCTATCATTTTACTTTTTATCCAATCCCAGAAGTCCCCCCCGCAACTCCCTTTGCTTTCTCCCACCTCCTTAATCTATCACCAATGGATTTTATTAACCCACTTCCATCTCCTCCTTTGATGATAAAAACAGGAGAAAAACCTCCATTCTCCAGAGTATTGTCTCAATGGGTTAAGATTCTGCTTTCACACAATTGTGGACAGTTTGGCTCAAATAAACTCACAAAACTTCTTTACAGGTTTGATTGTTTCTTATGTTTACAAAACTGAAATGACAATACAGAGGACAGGAGAAAATATTGGTGAATCATGCATCTGACAAGGGACTTGTGACTTGAAACATATAAAGAACTCTCAGAACTCAACAATATAAGAGCAACCCAAATTTTAAAATGTGCAAAAGATCTAAATAGATATTTCTCCAAAGAAGTTACACAAATGCCCACAAACCACATTAATCATTAGGGAAATATAAATTAAAACTACAAGGTATCACTCCATATCCACCAGAATGGCAAAAATAAAAAAGACATGAAGAAGTGTTGACAAGAATATGATGTATAGAAACCGGAACCCTTACTTATAACATTGCTAATCATATATAAGAAAGGCTAATATGCAAATCAACCAAACCACGGAACTACGGGTTGTCATGATGCGCACTGACCACCAGGGGACAGACACTCAACGCAGGAGCTGCCCTTTGGTGCTCAGTGCGCTCCCACAGGGGGAGTGGCACTCAGCCAGAAGCGCTGAGCCAGGCTCACTGCTTGCGAGTGCAATAGCAGTGGTGGGAGCCTCTCCTGCCTCCCCAGCAGCATTAAGGATGTCCGACTGCCCCTAAGCTGTCAGTCAGACATCCCCGCAGGCTCCCAGACTGCGAGAGGGCACAGGCCAGGCTTAGGGTCCCCCCTCCCCCAAGTGCACGAATTTCGTGCACTGGGCCTCTAGTCTATCTATCTATATATATATATTTATATATATATACACCCAGCAACCATTAAGGTGGAATGACCAGATGACTGGTGGCTATGACACATTGTGGCAGCCAACCAGCCTAATCTGGGCCCCAATCGGGCCCCTCCCCCCACTGGCTCGGCCCCCGATGGGCTCCCAACACCCCTAAATCACTGCCTGGCTCCTTGGTGCATGTATATTTAGTGGAAGCACAGGAAAATAAGTATCAGTCCCTTCTGTCCCTAACCAGTCTCCAAAGGACTCTGTTAATACTACAGCCAAGGTGTACAATTCTCCCTCCATGGCCCACAGACCCAGGAGACCTTTCAAGTTAGCCAAAAAGATGATCCAAGCATTAACGAGATGGCAGCACTTTGCTGAGGAATGTAGAGAGGCTGGGTGGGGATTTTGTGAAATTGCGGTGCCTTGTAGATTAGGTGAGCTTTCATTCTCTCTTTAAAAGGGGCGGCAAAGAGGACCTGCAGGCTGCAACAGCAAAGGGTAGGCACATTCTAAAACAGAAAAACTTTTAAACAAACAAACATGAAGATCATATTGGGAAACTGAGGGCAGAGCCCCAGGAAGAACGCAAAAATCATTAAAGGGCCATCATCCATCTTGATATATGTTTGCAAACAACACATAAACAACTTCATCTCATGGCACATGAAATGCAAAACAATTCTGTTGTGTGTTTTCTTTTGGCCATCCTTAAAGTATAATTAGGTCTAGCTGGGGAAAGCTATAGCTTCCAACATCAGACCCCATGGCCAGCCCTGCCCAATGGGCACCCATCAGGGCGGGTCAGCTGGACCTCACCCGTGCATGAATTCCTGCACCAGGCCTCTAGTGGGAATATAAACTGGTGCAGTCACATTGGAAAACAGTCAGGCTGTTGCTCAAAAAGTTAAACATAGATTTACCATCTGACCTAACAATTCCATTTCTAGGTGTATACCAAGAGATACGCACACTCAAAAATGTGTGCACAAATGTTCACAAAAGCATGATCTGTAATGGCTAAAAAGCAGAAACAACTCGAGTGTTCATCAACCAATAAACAAAATGAGTATACCTATACAATAGAGTATTATTTAGAAATAAAAATGAATGAAATATTATACATGTTAAAATGTGGATGAACTTTGAAGACATTTGGTAAATGAAAAGAAGCCAATCACAAAAGATCACATATTATATGAATCCATTTCTATGAATTGTCTAGAGCAGGCAAATCTACAGAGACAAGAACTAAATTATTAGGTGTACCAGTTAATAATGCGGATTTTTCTCAATAGATGGAGTTACACATGTTGATATATATGCGATTTGATATATATGCTATTTTGTTGTATTGATAGCAAGCTTCAAAACTTCATATGTCAAATTTGCTGAAGGTGTTAATATCACAGATATTTTTATGCTTAAAAATGTCCAATTTCATGCCAAAAAAAGAGCATTTGTGACAAGTTTTAATTCATTATTTTAAAGAAAAGTGCTGCTGAAAGTTATCGTATACTTCGGGAAGCTAATGGTGAACATGCTCCATCTCAAGATACTTGTGAACGCTGGTTTAAATGCTTTACAAGTGATGATTTCCATGTGAAAGACAAAGAACGTCCAGGTCAACTGAAAAAGTTTGAAGACCAACAATTACAAGCATGATTGGATGAAGATGCATGTAAAACTCAAAAACAACTTGCAGAAAGATTAAAAGTTGCTCAGCAAACAATTTCCAATCGTTTACAAGCAATGGGAAAGATTTTAAAGGAAGGAAAATGAGTGCCACACCAACTGAATGAAAGATAAATGAAAAAACGAAAAGTCATCAGTAAAATGTTGCTTCAACGGCACAAAAGAAAGTCTTTTTTGTATCGAATTGTGACTGGCGATGAAAAGTGGATTTATTTTGAGAATCCGAAACGCACAAAATCATGGGTTGATCCAGGTCGACCATCAACATCGACTGCAAGGCCAAATCGCTTCGGAAAGAAGACAATGCTCTGTGTTTGGTGGGACCAGGAAGGTGTGGTGTATTATGAGCTTCTAAAACCAGGTGAAATCGTTCATACTGATCGCTACTGACAACAAATAATCAATTTCAACCATGCTTTGATCGTGAAATGACCAGAATGAGCCAGAAGACACGGCAAAGTAGTTTTGCTTCATGATAATGCACCATCACACACTTCAAAACCAGTTAAATACACATTAAAAGATCTTGCCTGGGAAGTATTAACCCACTCGCCGTATTCACCAGACCTTGCTTCTTCAGATTACCACTTGTTCCGATTTATGGCACACGCACTTTCTGAGCAGCAGCACTTCAAAACGTACGAAGAAGTGGAAAATTGGGTCTGTGAATGGTTTGCCTCACAAGAAAAGTTCTATTGGGATGGTATCCACAAATCACCTGAAAGATGGGGGAAATGTGTAGCTAGCAATGGACATTACTTTGAAAAAAGTACTTTTGATGTTTCTCTTGAAATTATCATGTTTTCTTTGATTAAAAAATCTGCCATTATTAACCGGTACACCTAGTAGCAGCTACCCAGTTCTGGGGTGGGGATTGGGAATAAAGAGTAACTGGTAAAGGATTAGGGGTATCTTTACAAGGTGACAAAAATATTCTGAAATTAGGTTTTGGATGGTTGTACCATATATTAAAAACTACTATAGTGTTCATGTTAAATGGGTGCATTATATGGTATGTGAACTGTATTTTAATAAAGCTATAAATATAATAAAAAATAATAAAAAGGTAATATATCTTTCCTCTTGTCTTCTTAGTTCTCACTTTGCCACCTCCATTTCTTCTTGATTCCCCTCTTGTTTGTGCCTAATTCCATCCATTACTAACTTCCTCTCTCCCTCCCATCACCCATCACCATCACCACAGCTGTGCAGACAGAACCAACCTTGTCAGCACACTCAGTAAGGGGCCTGTCTGATAATGTCCCCACAGCTAAAGACTTTGCCACCCTCCCTTCAGAAAGCTCATCTTACTAACTTAAGTAGTGAAACAGCAGAATATGAGTTTAAACGACTACTGGGGAAGAGGAAGACTCTAGCAAATAGCTACGGAATGTTCCTTATGTTTCAGAAAAAGTGTGGGGCACATCAACAACATCTTTA
This sequence comes from Myotis myotis, assembly GCF_014108235.1. Taxonomy (NCBI): domain Eukaryota; kingdom Metazoa; phylum Chordata; class Mammalia; order Chiroptera; family Vespertilionidae; genus Myotis; species Myotis myotis. The sequence continues at coordinate 120,558,128 of NW_023416313.1, forward strand.
TTTACTTCAGCCAGTAGGTAGTCATTACCATGCTTACTTTGCACATTTAATAGATATTTACTGAACATTTATTATGTATCAGGATGTTTTCCAGATGCTGGTCATACTGCAGTAAACCAAAACAAAAATGACAAAAAGATAGAAAATCATTAATCATAGAGGTTAAAGACAAAATAAATGAAATAATGAGTAAAATCTAAAGAATTAATTGGTAAGTGCTGTGGAGAAAAACAAGGCAAGAAATGATAGGAAGGAAATGAGGAGGGAGGAAGGAAAAGGGAAGTTACAATTCAATATACCATGGCCCTACTGATATGCTCTCTGAGCAAAGACTTGAAGGAAGGCAAGGAGGTACCATATGCATATCTGGGAAAGAGGATTCCAGGCAGGTGTCAAGTGCCAAAGTTGTGAGGTAGCTATCTGTCTGGGTGCCATAGTGGCTGGAACAGAATGACCAGAAGGAGTAGTGGTGACAGCTGAGTTGAGATGAAAATGAGGCCTGATCCTGCTGGGGCCCTATGGGGCATGTCAGGGCTTTCTTTGTGGCTTCCTTTGAGCAAGATGGGGAACCACTGGAGATTTTAAGCCAGAGGAGTTTACAGAGTAAGAAAAATAATGGCTCAGGACAAAGCCCTGGGCCTCTTTCTCCTGTCACCTCTGAGTCACAATTGATTATGTTAAGGACGAACATCTGACTCCAAAGGAACTAAGCCAATCACTGATGGATCAAATCAAAATTAATTCCCTCTCCAAAATCTGAACTAAATATAAGAGACAAAATTAGCCAGTGTTGGGACTTAAATGAAAAAGTGATGCAGAGTCAAGGTTAGGACGGTTACTTCTGTTAGTATAGGCAGCTAGTTAGTTATTAACAAAGGAAGACAGCATATAAAGTCAGACATTAAGCCAGATTAACTAGGAAGAAGTAGCTTCACAGTCACTCCAGGCATCTGAGTGTACAGGAAAGATTGACTTTCCAATCTATCCAAGGAACAATAGGCTGTCCCACAGCTGAGACATGCGCAGCACAAGCCAGATGAGGAGGCAAAACTATGAGGTATTCGCAGTAGGAGCCAAAATAGTGACCATAAAGGGAGGAGTCTAGCCTGGAAAAATCTGAGAAAAAGAATAGGTAGGGTAAGGGAACAAAACCCCAGAAAATCCAGGAAAGAGATTGGATAGTTTGAAAGCAATCCTGCTCTCTCCCCATTCCAAAGAAAAATAACCAAAGCTTAACAAAGACATGGGGGCGCTCTCTCTCCATTCAGCCTCAAAGGCCTGGGTGTAGCAACCAGAGTGGCAGGCCAAAGCACAGCATGGAAAGTGAACCAGAGAGGAATGAGACTAAGCTAGACTACTGAAGCTTTGGATTCCAACTCTAGAGTAATGGCACAGCATCTCTGGACCACAACCCTCCTCCCGGGCTCAGTGGGGACAAGTGTGGGCCTGCGGCTCCAGAGGATGGACATCTACCGCAATTTGGAGCTGAGCCACCTGGTCATGGATGAGGCAGTGTGGCATCCTCTTCTGTTAGTATAGGCAGCTAGTATATATGTCCTGTGTGCCCCTCCAGTAAATCTTGTCACTGCACCTCAAACCCTCCTAAAAGCATGTATCCTTAAAATGCATTTCCCATGATACCATGGAAGAACCCTATTTCTTCCAGCAACACTTTCCTAGTTCAGACAACCAGAAGTCAAACTGAAAATTAATGCTGAAGACCAGCAGGAAGGAGTAGAGGCATGATGAGGCAGACCCTGAAGAGCAGGGAAGGAGAGAAGAACCTGCTGATCTCATTATACAGCCTGAGGTACTTCCATTCTAGAGGACAAGAGATCTATGGGACCCAGGACTTTCCAATAAACCTCCAGCCTTGGCCTCTTTGTGTAGGTTTCTTATCCTCATAGTAATTAAAATCCCTGGGTTAGGCAGGCAGTGAACTATATTTTAGTCCCAACTACTACATGGCTTTAAGGATAAACCAGCTAAAGTAACTCCTGAGAGAAAGGGGCAGAAGGGCAATTGGATTCTATGGCCTTTCACCCAACTCTGGCTTCCCACAAAGTGCCATTATAACTCAGCAAGGTGCAATTCTATGACCTCACCCTCATTTTTAATTTCCTCACGTCAGTATCAACAGGAAAGCTTTTAGCATATCCTATAAGGCTAAATGAATGTATTTAGTGAAATTAAGTTATTGTTACTCTTTTACTTATTTATTTTTTAAAAAATATATTTTATTGATATTTTACAGAGAGGAAGGGAGAGAGATAGTTAGAAACATCGATGAGAGAGAAACATTGATCAGCTGCCTCCTGCACATCTCCCACTGGGGATGTGCCCCAACCAAGGTACATGCCCTTGACTGGAATCGAACCTGGGACCTTTCAGTCCCCAGGCCGACGCTCTATCCAATGAGCCAAACCGGTTTCGGCTATTGTTACTCTTTTAAAATGAAGTTAATTAAGCTGTGAAATATTTGCTTTGGGTTTAGTAGGTGCTGGGTGTTTGAAGGTCTTGGAAGCTCTCTTACCACAGGCAGGTTCCAATCTTGTTTCTTTGTGGGAAACAGGGCCAAGGTTAACTGCTGTCCTTCCCACCCTTTCCCCTACCATTTCCTCCTGGGCAGCATGCCAAGATATCAAGAGAATACAGAAGAAAAGCAGAGATTAGTTAGCATCTCTGTCAACTCTATATAGGAAATGTTCTGCTGTTTCTAAGTCTTACGGGCACAAGAAAAGGAAAGCATTATCACACAGGGTCTGGTTCAGAGCATGCATCTCTCTGCTTACAGGCATGCAGGCTGACTCTCAGCCAATGCAAGTGAGAGCAATTAACTTGAAACACAGGCAGACAGGGCAGGGGTCCAATAGGAAACAAAGGCAGGGATAGATATGGCAGTTTGAGCAAGCCTAATCACAGAAACCAACCATGCTGAAATAATAGAATGTTTTTAGACACAGAGCAGGAGGCATAGGAAGCCAAGGGAGGGCCTGCAGCAACAAGGTGTACTGACGCACAGGAACAAAGAAAAGAGAAAGTTCAGGTCCACTGCTGGGCAAGAACAATGAGGGAGTCAATCAAGTGGCCACACAGGTAGATACAGAGCAGGCGTGTAGCAAATATATACCCCTACAGTACAAGGCTTCAGAGGCAGCCCATTATGGGGCTTTCCTCCCGGTGAGGGGAGCCTGACTGCTTGTAATAAATTTTCCACACTTTTGCTTAAATTTTCTGGTTCCTGGAGCTTATTCTTCAGTGTGGTGAGACACGACACCAGGGGGAAAAAACCTCCCCTCACCATTCAGGTTATCACAAGCAGCAGCCACCAGAGAGTTGGTCTGCAGTGCTGTACCCACCATGTAGAATCCCACAACTGCTCATCCTTAGGTTGTAACCAACAAGACCCGCTAATCTCCTGCTAAGCTACCAGTTTACCTAATAGGATGGGTGAAGACTTCAGTAGTTAACAAATGACTGACAAGTATGCACCAGTCCTATAGAACTCCAAAGACATGAGTTAACTGATTGAAGACGAAAACGCACTTCAGGTATTCTCTCAACATCTTTGCAGAAACTGGGGAAGCTGCAGGGATGAAAAATCTTACCTTCATGCAAATAAATCTAAGCAATGAGGCACTATCAGGTCAGTAAGGTCTAATTTTCTTAAGAATTAAAGGTAAAAAAATCCCCACCAAATGCCACCAGCAGTAGCTTAAAAATAAATCATTTCTTCATGGTATGAATCTTAGTACTAATCTCATCCATGGTTTCATCCCATTTTCTTCTTTTCTCTTCATTGCAATTTCTCTACATAAAAATTTCAACCCTGTTGTGTTTTTTAAGAACATGAAAACCTCTAAGATAACAAAGCTGAGCAATAAATTTTCTTCTCAATTGTGACATAAGAGCCTAAATCATCCAAATTGCCTAGTAATGAATGCCTGTTTTAGCCATTAGGAGGAGGTTCAAGGAGAGTAGAAATTAACAAAGACATGAATTAATGAATGAATAAATGAACAGGTTTACTGTTTCATTAGCAGTAGAGCACAGAGCTCTCAGTGTGACAGAGACACAAAGGGTCCTCAAATGGCCTGTAAACTTTCTATTTAACAATCATCTCTTCTAAGAAGCTCCAGGGAATGCCTTTCTGTCCCCTCTAGGACAACTCATTATCTGATTTGCTCACAATGTAAAAGGTCAGTGACAATGGGTTCCACTGTCAAATCTATTTCCCAAATGATATTTCACCTAAATAGTCCCTAAAGCTATAAAAATCTAAGTAATAGTAAAGATTTTTATCTCTTGTTTGAGCCTGAAAGTGCAGATTACCTCTAAGTTGTCTTTGAATATCATTATTTACACAAAACAGAAAAGAGAAGGTAGCAATATACACTCCTCCCTATATAGGTATTAATGTTGGATGTATGTGTTTATCCTATGACTGTCATTAAAACTTTAGTAGACATCAACAACAGGAAACCTGGACATTCATAGGGAGGGGGAAGCCTTGTCTTACTTACCTGCATTTAAGGTTTCAACATTTATTGGTTTTGAATGTGATTGTACAACTGACTTTCAAGGGGACTGTGGAATAGACTTTACACCTTCTTTTAGGAGCTCCCTACTCTAATGCCAAAGGAGAAACTACAGTGTCCTTAGGATACCTGGTAAGAGTCCCTATGCACCACTTCACTCAAGTACCGGATGGGCGGTCTCCTGAGGGCACTCACCAGAGTGACAATGGCACATTCAGCCGTCAGTTGAGCAGCACTGAACAGTGTCCGAACAAACCGGTAAATCTGCTTCTGCTCTGGGTTGTGTTTGTCATAATCTGGTGGCACTTCAGATTTCTGGGGAAAAAAATATTTTCAGATGCCAGGCCACCCAATAAGAGCAAATGAGAAATAATTAAACAATGTCATGAAACACGAGGAGGAGGAGATTACCGAAAGAGGATGAAGGTTTTCATCAAAAATATCTAAGAGCATCCTTCCATCTGGGTCTCTGGTGGGGAAAATTAACAGAAAATGGAGTTTACTTTCTGCAAGAATGAGTGTCCTTCAAAATAAAACAAAATATATTTTGATTCGATTGTTATTTCAAGAAAGAGAAGTCAGTGAATAATAATTTGTTTTACTTGGGTATAGTATTAGATAATTTTTGAACAGTCCATGAAATAAAGGTTATAAATTAACTTGTGTGAGAATTCAAATTTTTATTTTCTGAGTTTTCAAATGAACCAAATCTAAATTTAACATCTTGTGTTTTTTTTAAATTTATCTTTATTGTTGAAATTACAAATGTCATCCCTTTTTCCCCCATTGACTCCCTTCATCCCGCCCCCACTAACATCTTGTTTCTTGAGCAAAGGCTGACAGATCTGCTTAAACTAGTAGTATGTTGTGGTTGACAAGAAGTCCAAAGGTAAAATGAACATTCAATGTACCCTAAAGATTAATCTGAAGAGTTTAACAACATGCAAAATTAACATTTCATTAAGAGTTTCACAATTTTGTACTAAAAAAATGAGGTGATGCATAGAAAAGCTCAACTCAATAACCTATAAACCTATAAAAAAAAAATGGCTGGTTGCTCCATATAAAGTGATGGCTTTCACTCTAAGCACAGTGCCTCAGGCAGCTGTCCTGCAGGGACTATTCATACCTCACCATAGACAGCTCTGCTTTTCATCTGTTGAATTTCGCCTAAAAACTTTTCTTTACAAACCATATTTGGAAACCACTGCTTTTGGTAACAACATATCATTTCCATAGTCTGTGCTTCCAATGTCAATTAGGGTTGTGAATAGGAGATTCCAGACCAGTCCCTAACACACAACCATGGTGGTAAATACTACAGTTTCTGCTCTATGAATTTACTGTCTACACAAAAATAAAAGAGAAAGAAAGATCTCAACAGAACAACTCAATGTGCATTATCGATTGTTTTTAAAGCTTTGGGCATTCATACCTGTGCTTATTTTCACTAGCCTGCAGGAACAGAGGTAGCAAAGATTTAGATCAAGAGTGGGGAACTTCCAGCCCTCAGGCCTCGGCCCTGGAAATCCTTTGGTCTGGCCCTGCCAAGGCATTAGGGGTGAGTTAATTAAATGTTTGACCAAATACAGCAGGCTAATTTTTAAGTTGATAATTTTGTATGGTCCGGGAATGATGTTATAAATATCCAAATGGCGCTTGGCAGAAAAAAGGTTCCCCACCTCTGATTTAGATAAACGCCAGTAAAGACAGGTTCAGCCAGGTAGGACCTGATAGTGGAGTCTGAAAACATAAAGATGGCTCCTTCTGGTGCACGTGGTGACACTTCCTTTTATAAGAATCCCAGCTATGAGAAATTAACCCATGCCTCACCACACTAACTGCCTCTGCAAGATTACTCAAGGTGCTATGTGAGAGACAAAGCCTGGCCCAATACCCCTCTTCTTTGGGCTGTTCAGTCCTATTCAATTTTTCTGATGGGTAAGGCCCTTCAGAACTCTCAAGAAACATTCACCAGAAGTAATTTTAAAAATGAAAATGTAGGTTCAAAATATAAATGAAGATTAAGAATTTAAGCTAAAATGACTCCTCCGTGAAATAGATTTTTCTTTCACCTCCATCAAAAGTTACGTGTCTCAGCTGATTAGCACCATAATGGATCTATCACCAGCTCCAGAGGTATGGCCAGTATGATTTATCAAGGAGAAAGTCTGCAGTTGGTCAATGCTACCTCATCCCAAGAAGGTACAATCTGTATGTCAATCATGCTTGTTTACAAATGCTCACTTTTTCTGTTGGACTTTCTCACTTCCATTCACTTACTTTTGGCCCAGCTCATTACCATTGGGCAAGTAAAGTGCATGATTAAAAGTCTCGGTGGCTGGGACCGGTTTGGCTCAGTGGATAGAGCGTCGGCCTGCGGACTGAAAGGTCTCAGGTTTGATTCCGGTCAAGGGCATGTACCTTGGTTGCGGGCACATCCCCAGTGGGGGGTGTGCAGGAGGCGGCTGATTGATGTTTCTAACTCTCTCTATCTCTCTTCTTTCCTCTCTGTAAAAAATCAATAAAATATATTTTAAAAAAATAAATAAAATAAATAAAAGTCTCGGTGGTATGTTGCCCGAGTTCAATTTCCCCATTCCCCAATTTACCAATTGTGTAATCTTAGGCAAATTATTTTACCTTGCTGTACCTCAGTTTATCTGTAAAATGGAGATAACATTGAGACACAAAATGGTGAGTTTGGACTCTCATTGTGGGGTTCTTGTCCTACGAAGTTTGAAGAATAAAATTCGCAGGCTAAAAGATGTTAAGCAAAAATGTGGATGTTTATTTTAAGTGTACACAAACTCCCCCTGGGGAAGGGTCCCCAAATGGGAAAAAATGCTCTCTCTAAAATGGGAAAAAATCTAATCCTCTCAGTCTCTTTGTGTCTGGGTTTATAAATGTTGTGAGCTCTTTGTCTGTTCATTCCACTTTCTAATTGGACCCTTCCTTAATTCATATTCCCTCGTGCTTTTCTAATTGGCTACTTTCCTGCATGGTATCAGTTTCAAAGTTTTAAAGCTCACTCGTTGCCCTCCCCCCCTTCCCTGTTCTTGTTCCTCTTATCTTGTAACATTCCTCCATTCTCTGTGAATGTAAGATAAGCAATCTGGCAGCTTGGAGCTGTCTCAAACCGTTATGTATGTCTTCCTCTCTCATGGACCCCACTTCCCTAAAATTGCCTTGCCTGTCCCTAAAATTCCTTTCAATATCACTATCACCTCATGAAGTTATTATAAAAGCTAAATGAGCCTGACCAGTGTGACTCAGTGGTTGAGCATCAACCTATGAACCAGGAGGTCGTGGTTTGATTCTTGGTCAGCGCACATGCCCGGGTTGCAGGCTTGATCCCCAATAGGGGAATGTGCAAGAGGCGGCCGATCGATGATTCTCTCTCATCATTAATGTTTCCCTCTCTCCAAAAAAAAGAAAAAAAGAAAAAGAAAACCCACACAAAACCCTAAATGTAAAAAGCTGCCGGTGTGGCCAGAGTAAGCACTCATAAAGTTGGCTCTTAGTATCAGCTATGACTATAAATTAACTTTGGTATCTATAACAGTCTAAGAACTGAGAAATCACTTAGAGATACTAATGCAAAACTGGTTGGCTTGGAAACACAGCTGAGTTCCATGAGTGGTATTACACTGTTATCTAAGACTTAAATGTTTAAAAAGTTTGAAAGACTATCAGAGAAATAAGCAGCAAGACAAAACCTACACTTTCATTGATATGTTATTCTGGTCAAGGTTTAGTTGTTTTTTTTTGTTTTGTTTTTTGTTTTGTTGGTTTTTTTTAATATATTTTATTGATTTTTTACAGAGAGGAAGGGAGAGAGATAGAGAGTTAGAAACATCGATGAGAGAGGAACATCGATCAGCTGCCTCCTGCACATCTCCTACTGGGGATGTGCCCGCAACCCAGGTACATGCCCCTGACCGGAATCGAACCTGGGACCTTTCAGTCCGCAAGCCGACGCTCTATCCACTGAGCCAAACCGGTTTCGGCTATTCTGGTCAAGGTTTAAAGGTCCAGTAGTCTACATTTTTATAAATTTTTAAATCCAAAATTCTCAAGCACCATAAAGAACCATGAATCATAATTACAATACAGGAAAATGTAACTACAGAGAATACCTTTCCAGGTGTTTACCTCCAGATATTTGTATTTTCCCATAAGACTGTTCAGAAGCAGCTCTGTCATCTAACTTCCACTTCATTGACTTATCACAACTCTCCCATGCCCTTTTTGTAAAACACACTGAAGGCAGTGTGGTGCCCACCCACTAAGATCCATTCCAACTATGAGGTGGCCATGCTTGTTCCCAGAAATGGGTCACATCAGTGTTTTTAAAACAAACAACAAAAACAGGCCAAAATGGAGTCACTTTTGCTAAGCTATGTCACCAAATCAACACTTAATAACTAATCTAACTGCAGATTCAGGAGTGGAATTTTAAGCCAATCAGTTTGGAATTTCCTATCAGCAGTACTGAGGTAATCTGCCTTCCCTAAGGAAAGGTATCCTTGCCTAAAATAATCCACTCTTTTAACTTCTTAGTCCCACCCTCTTTCTGCCTATAAAAACTTTCTATTTTGCCCTGGCCATTGTGCCTCAGCTGATTGAGAGTTGTCTTATACACCGAAAGGTGGTGGGTTACATACCCAGGTTTCCAGTTCAATCCCTGACAGGAGGCAACCCACCCATGTTTCTTTCTCACATTGAAGTCTATCTCTCCCTTCCTCTAAAATCAATACAACCCCCCCCCCCCCCAAACATACTTTCCATTTTGTATAACTCCTGAAACTCCCTTTTACTGCTGGGTGGAATGCTGCCCAATTCATGAATCACTTAATAAAGCCTGTTAAGCTTCAAATATACTGGGTTGAATTTTTTTAAGGAAGGGAAAGAGAAAGAAAAATATGGATGTGAGAGGGATACATCAATTGGTTGCCTCCCTTACCTGTCCCAACCTGGGTGGAACCTGCAACCTAAGTATATGCCCTGACTGGGATTTGAACCTGAGACCTTCTGGTGCACAGGATGCTGCTCCAACCTGAGCCACACTGGTCAGGGCATTACTGGGTTGAATTTCATTCTTTCACACAAGTTGTTTTTATTAGATTCATATAACATATGTAAATGTCACTTAATAAGACTGCAATGAGAGTGGCTTTGTTCTTATGAAAATGAAGAAGGGTGCTTTGGAAAAGACACAATAAGAGGCCATCTCTAAAAATAAATTCATTGTGTGGTCAAAACCTGAAAGATTCTATGCTCAGATTGTTCTGCATATGTCTTATGTTCTGTTGATATTGATTAAAAAACAAAACAAAACAAAAAAACACTGTGGAAAAGGATAAATTACAGGTGTGGCTTACAAAAGAAAGTCATTTTGGTATTCTAATCAATGCCCCAGCTCAAAACTAAAGTCTTGATGCTACATTAAAAAATTGGCAAATGGCCCAGCTGGCATGGCTCAGTGGTTAAGTGTCCACCCAGGAACCAAGAAGTCAGGGTTTGATTCCAGGTCAATCCCCAGTAGGGGATGTGCAGGAGGCAGCCATCAATGATTCTCTATCATCATTGATGTTTCTATCTCTCTCTCCCTCTCCCTCTCCTTTCCTCTCTCTGAAATAAAAAAAAAAAAACCATTAAATTTTTTTTTTAAATGGCAAATGAATGTACTTTTACATGTTTAGTGTTCAAATAAAATGTTAATGGTATATTCTTAAATGATTTTTCTCTGATTCCCTATTAAATTAACTGAACAATCTTCATACTCATGTCAGAGAGGTTTCTAAACCATTAATGTAATTTATGTCTAAATTCAACCCAAAATTTCTTCTACTAAATTAAAATACTAAACATTATTTTTCATGTTAATGTAGCATAGAGTAAATTTTTTAAATAATAGCTTATAAAAGATAGAATGTTTAAACAAATTATTCAGGAAATAAAGAGTAAAGAGGAGGCTAAATATTATCAAGAAGCTTTGCTTTGTTTTGCTAACTTCAAACACAGACACCCATCTGATTTTCTTTGAATTGAAAGCAATTCAGCACTTACCTGAGTTTTGGTAAATTATACTAATTTTAGAAATCTATGAAAATTGAAGGCCAAAGCAACAAGAAAATAATAGGAAAAGAACAAAAAACATAAAATGTAATGTTTTTAGCACAAAATTAATCATCCACATACCTGTTTTTGATGTGATAATATATTGCGAGAGCTACACTGTAAAATAAAATGCAATTCAATGTTTCATAAGCATACTCAAGATGTTATGTATTATCTGACATCAGTCTGATATTTAAATTTAAGTAAAAGTCAAACAATCCATCTGAACAGTCCCATTTAAGTCCGAATGCTGATTTAAAAAATGGTCTCTTTAAAATAAATCAATCTGGTACTCATTCCTAGAAATTATTAAATCTTTTTCAGAAATACCAAAATTTCAGTGATATTTAAAAATTTCTCTTACTACCTGAAATCTTAAGCTTTCCTCACTTGTAAAATACAAGCACTACGTACAAATACAGGTGGTACAAATTAAACACCTTTAGAAATCTCCAAATCAGTACTACAAATTAAACACCTTTAGAAATCTCCAAATCAGTACCTACTATTTTAGAAAAGTAGTGGTTTCTTTGTAACTACCAGAAAAATGTGACTATCACTCACAGCGGTTTGATACTTTTTCCCTTAAATCAACAACCTCAAGGCAATCGGTCTACTTATTCACTCACTTGCTGAAATGGTACTGCAACTCCTATTTGTTATACAATCTTCAAATTTTATTTTACATTTTAAAAGATCTTAATTTAATGAAGACATTCCCCTTTCTGATTATAAAATGCATTATATCCATAAGATGAAAATTTTAGAAAATACAGAAAGTATAAGTAAAAATAATCCTTTTGCCCAAAGATGACTATTAGCTTGAGATACATAGATTCTATACATTATATATAATAGGTTTGTGTTCTACTTTTATTCTCACTAACATTTTCCTTACAATTAAAATAGTCTTTAAAAACATGATTTTAAATGGTTATGTTCTATCATATAGTTGTTGAATAATTTATTAACCATTCCCCTCCTAGTGAACATTTGTTTCTAATACTTTGCAATTATATTTAACAGCATAATAAATATTCTCAGAGATAAATATGTGTGCAACCTGTGTACATTATTTCCATAAAAGAACATCTTGTAATTGCAATTACTCAGTCTAAAGTCATTAATAATTGTAGGGCTCCCCACATACATTGCCAAATATCTTTGCAAAAAAACTATACCAGTAGACTTCCCCACCAGTGTCTGTTTTACCTCACCCTTGTTAACATTCACCTTATATGTTTTGACAGAATGTTCTCTAACAGGGTAGGTTAAAAAATGGTGTACCTGTTTTCAATTTGAGTTTCTTTCATAACCTATCAAGTTGGTAGGCTTATTCATATCAACTGGCCAATTTTTAAAATTTCCTCTTTTGTAAACTGACTAGCTCCTTTCACTATTTTTGTTTGTTTGCTCCTACCACTATTTTCTTTTTAACTCTAAAATTTACTGAAGAGGCCAAATTCATTTTTTAAGCTACCAAGAACAGAGGTAACTAGTCTTATCAATTGCGTTCTGGGTCTCGGAGCACAGAAACTGCCATCCAAGGCACCCTCTTAAGAAACTTAGGCATGCATGCTGGATTCCACTAGCTCAGAGATTTACCAATAACTTAACATGACAATAGCCAATTCTCACTGTATCACAAGAAAATGTATATTCCTCCAAATTTCTCCCCAGATCTATTCATTCAAATAATTTCAGCTAACTGTTAAAAGTATTCAGGGGCAGCCCTAACCGGTTTCGCTCAGTGGATAGAGCATCGGCCTGGGGACTGAAAGGTCCCAGGTTCGATTCCGGTCAAGGGCATGTACCTTGGTTGCGGGCACAGCCCCAGTGGGGGGTGTGCAGGAGGCAGCTGATCGATGTTTCTCTCTCATCGATGTTTCTAACTCTCTATCCCTCTCCCTTCCTCTCTGTAAAAAAATCAATATATATTTTTTTAAAAAAGAAGTATTCAGGAGCAAATAGTAATATATTCTCTTTCTCCTAATATTTTGAAAAGAATCTAAGCTCATGAAAGAATTGTAATTGAAGTAAAAAGACTTCAGAATTTTTAAAAATAATAATATAGCTTTCAAAGTGCTTTCACATACATGAAAAAATACATGTTACTGATTCTATTTTATAAATGAGAAAATTTGGGCTCAGACATCAGATGCCAGGATTTCTGGCTTGTATAATGGTTTTGTGCCCTTTCATTCTACCACAATGCACCTGGAAAAAAGAAAATTACTGTTTTTTTCATGCTGTAGTGATTGCTCTTCTAATATAATGTTAAGATTTCAGCTGAAAGCTTCATAGGATTGGGCTTGAAGTGATTAGTTTAGTCACTTTGATTGAAGAAAAAATGGTTCTTGTTTCCCCTGGGAGGGAGTGTGACACAGGAAAACTATCACTAAACTGGAAATCAAAGCAACCTGGGTTCAAATCTGGCTACTTCATTTATTATAGTTCATTCATCTCTCAGAGCCTTCATTTCCTCATTTATAAAATTAGGACAATTCAACCTACATCACAGAATTGTTATTATAACAAATGGAATATATAAAAGCATTATCTCAAACATAAAGTTCTAAAACTAAAGTTATTATTATTGTGATTCCCCTATCAATATTTCCATCTCAAGAGGTCTACTGGCTTCTGTAGATTGAGTGAAAATCTTCAGGGACCCAAACCTCCAGAGCCAAAAACAAGATAGGACATTATTGTGGCCTCAGACTTCCGAGAAAAATAGAGCCACTCTGAAGGGCAATTTCTACTCCGGGGTCATATCCTAAAAAGCGAGAAAATCAAGCTGAGAATGCATGTACAGTCCAGCTCCCTGTGGCAGTTACGCTGGTTAACTTGAAAGAAAGTGATTGCTGGGAGCAAAAGGCAGACAGCTGAAAACTTAATTTCAGGTGTCAGGCTCCACTCCAAATGTCTAGCTTTGGAGGCCTAGTCAGTTCTGCCACATCCTCAGAAAGTGGTGAGGTTTCACTGAAGATGGGCAGGGACCAAACCAAAAGTATATTTGGATCAAAGGTTTTACTTAAATGCTTTTGCCACAAAACTAGGAAGAAAGAAATGCTATTTTCTTGACCAAGAAAACAGAATAGATTGTAATAATTGGCACTGTACTTGTCTTACTTCTTACCTAGAACTAAATCAGCAAAGCATGTGAGGATCCTAAGACCTTTGAAAATCAAGAGGTGCTGAGTCACAGAGATAAAGACAGGTGGGTAAGTAGTGCTCTCTGATGCTCAAAGGCCCAGGGCCATGTACTATTGGCCAGCTGTATAAATGTGCCCCCTCCCCCAACACCTTTTCCTTGATCAACACCCCTTTGTTCCTTATAGGATTTGGCGGAGGGGTTGGTTGGTGAACACTAAATTCAGATCATAGCCATTGGTATTTAGGCGAAAGATAGGAAAACCAAATTCTCCAACAAGAAATCATGCCTATGGCCAGGCTGGTGTGGCTCAGTTGGTTGAGTGCTATCTCATGCACCAAGAGATGGTGGGTTCGATTCTTGGTCGGGGCACATGCCTGGGTTTCAGGGCTTGATCCCTGGTGGCGGTCATGCAGGAGACAGCCGATCAATGCTTTTCTCTCTCTCTCTCTCCCTCTCCCTTCCCTCTCTCTAAAATCAATTTTAAAAAATATTAAAGGAAAAAAAGAGAGAAAGAAATCACGCCTATGAAAAAAAATGAACACAGAGAGAGGGCCCAAACTTTTTATATTTAGGCTTTTCTTTCACTGTTAGAATAGCACCCAACCTTCCCCCCACTTAGTAACCTAAAATTTGTAAATATGTTTCCTCATTTTGGCATTTCACCAATTTACAGAAGCATTTTCTTTTAAAAATAAAAATATAAATTGGTTGTTTAGAACTCAGAGAATTTTCTCAAAAAAAACAAAAGAATACTTGGTTTTCAAGAAGCAAGTTCAGCCCACAAATGCTCACTATGTCCATAATAAAGTTGAACTACTATTGTATTAATGAGTGTGTAATCAATTTTAATGACTAGAGAGAGGGAGCCAAGACAGGAGTAGGATAAGGTTTAGGCAAAATTTTAGAAGATGAGAGCATTCAGAATTAGCATCTTCCCTACCCCCTTATATTTTCAGGGCTCCCAGGTCCAACATGTACATTTTTTAAACAGGGCACTTTTTAAAACAACTAAACTACTGACTAAAGGAATATGAAATTTGGGTGGTGCAGAGAAAATGTCTTTTGGATCAGGGAAGCCACAGTATCCACGCTGCTTTGTCTGAAGTCAGCCTTCTTAACTGGTCTAGCTTTTCAGCTTCTTTTCCCTCCATGTATTAACCTACAGTTTATTTAAAACATTTTATTTAAAACTTTCAAGGGAACTTTAGGGAGGGGAAAGAAGCTGTCCACTTATATCAGGGGTCCGTAACCTTGGCTGCCTATTAGAATCTCCTAGAGCCATGGTCAGCAAACTGTGACTCGTGAGCCACATGCAGCTCTTTGGCCCCTTGAGTGTGGCTCTTCCTAAGCCTTAGGAGTACCCTAATTAAGTTAATAACAATGTACCTACCTATATATAGTTTAAGTTTAAAAAATTTGGCTCTCAAAAGAAATTTCAATCGTTGTACTGTTGATATTTGGCTCTGTTGACTAATGAGTTTGCCGACCACTGTCCTGGAGGGGCTAAAAATCCATACACTGGATCTGTGGGGTGAGACATCAAACGTCAGTGTGTTTTTAAGCGCCCAGGTGACTCCCAGGCACAGCCAGAGCTGATTCCACTGATTTAAAGGATGCATAGCTGTAACTTCGGTGATTGCACCTCTCAGACTTGACACTAAAGTATCAAATTGTCATCCAGTTTCCCTGCCCACTCCTAAGTGGGAGTCCATATTACAACCAATGGTGATTTTAAGTCATCCAAGGATGAACCATTGAGCAACTGATTCAGATCCATTTGTAAATCCCAAGAGCTCGCACTGGCCCTAAAGGGGAGGCATGTTCCGCTCCACTCTGCTTTGCTCTCCCCATGAAGATGATTCCAGGATTAAAGGAAGTTAGTGGCTTTCGCTCTGGGCTCCAGAGCTTGAGCAGATGCCAACAGCCACACAGTGCATGGATGTTCAGCGCTTTCCACTCCTCTCCACAACTGCTAATCATTTACTCTAGGAAATGCTATACCGGCAGTAAGTCTAGGCCAGCCGTGGGCAAACTACGGCCCGCGGGCCGGATCCTGCCTGTTTGAAATGAATAAAACTAAAAAAAAAAAAAAAGACCGTACCCTTTTATGTAATGATGTTTACTTTGAATTTATATTAGTTCACACAAACACTCCATCCATGCTTTTGTTCCGGCCCTCCGGTCCAGTTTAAGAACCCATTGTGGCCCTCGAGTCAAAAAGTTTGCCCTGGTCTAGGCTCAGGGCAGGAAGTGGCTCAGCCAGCGGCATGTGCACACCTCTTCCCATCTGTAGTAGCTGCCTGTTTGGGTTTATGCCCACTGGTTGGTTTATGCCCACTCTTCACTTACCACGCCCTTAACACCAAGGTATTGAGGGAAGAAGCCTCATTTCCATTTAGATCCTAGAAATACCAACCCCACAACAGAGAAGGCAGCCTCTCTCCAAGTGGTCAAACTTCTACCTTCCTCCTGGAGTGAACCCTGTCCACAGAAGACCATGACAGTCCCCACTGCTTGATTGAGGCTGTGACTAATTGTCACATGTGGTAACATTCAGAACAGGACTTCTAAGCCAGAAAATCTGGCCCACTGAGATAGAATACTTCCTAATAGCAATGTAAACACTTACCTCAAACACTACTATGCACTGTTGTTAAATGTGTATTTTCTTAAATATAGAGGTAAAATACCCCAGATTTTTCACAGATGAGCTGAAGACCACAGACCCTGGCACATCAGGTTCTCTGTGATCTATTATCAAAATGCTAGTGGGAACATTACAGGAAAAACCAGTGTTCCTTCCTTCTTACCTCCCATTTTAAAACATAAAAACTGAAGCCCAACATGGGAAGGATTTTATGTCAAGACTCCCTTTCCTCCCTTAAACCCCACTTGAAAATAAGATCCCCCAAAGAAGGGTCTTATCCAAACCCTCACCCCTTGGTGACAGAGCCAAGGTCAGACCTCACATCTCGATTGTGGGCAAGGACACTTTCAATTATGTCAGGCCTGCTTTCTACTGTAGCCCCAAGTCTTAAAATGGAATCTCATTTTATTTTGAAGGTAAAATATTAGCAGAGTCATGCAAGGATAGCCTTAATAAAAAGTGGGAAGGTAGAAAGTATGCACAAAAATAAAAAATATGCTTTACTTTATATTTAAAATAATTTCAAAATTTGGTCTCTTTACCTAACTGGTAATATTAACAAATATTTTGAACACTCCACATTTTAACTACCAAAATCACATTTTAAAAAGATTTCCCATAGTCAATGGCCTCCCCCTGCCAGATCCCACAACCAACCAGTTAGGAATAGAAAAAGCATTCATTTAAGCAAAAATCTGTATACCCACCATTTAATTGTATACTTGAGGTTTGGTTGACTGACTGTGCTATCGTCTAGGAAAATAGTGGAGCAGGAGCTGTATTTCCTTGCTATTTGTCCTGGAGGATGCTGGAAAACAATGGCAACAAGACAGTAACAATTAAACAGGGCTCAAAATTCTTCCAAAGAACATCATCCCCTTAAACTTCAGATCACAAAGGAAAAATGTCTTAGCAAGAAATGTGAATACTACCCAGCAAGAACAATATAAAAACACTTTCTTCTTACGACGAAATTCCTTGTTCTTCCACATATAAAAGTCACCACTCATAGTTCCAAACGCCCTTCACTGGAAGAACAGTACTCTTGCTATCAAGCATCAGAGTGCAGAGTCCATAAAAATCAGCTGCCCTGGAGCCTGTGTGAAACAAGCAGACTGCTAATTACACTAACAAAAGCTCCCAATTAAGGGAATGTCCTGGTTTTATGCACCAAAACTCCACTGTACTCTATTCTTGGGGTACAGAGTATTTGGGGGCAATGGAAAATGCAGCCAACATTAATTTAGAATCTCCTGGTTAATCTACTTGAATTTTAAGAGGTGATGTTTAAAAAAAAAAAAGTATTCCTGTGTTAGGGCAAAGTTATCTTTTAAAGGGAAGATTATCTGATACTATGCAAATGTATCAATGGATGATCTTCACATAGTGTGTCTGCACTATGTAAGGAAAGGCGCAAAGAAGGCTTGTTAAGTTGAAGTTACAACTTGGATGTCAATTTTCATACCTATTAAATTGATCACAACATTCTCACTAAGACACTATTAAGGCACTAAAAATTCTCTTTCTTTTTTTAAGCTCTTATAATAACCACATTGAAATCATGTAAGACACACTACAATATCAAAAGCTATTAATAGCTATTAATATGGGAAGCAAGTTTTTAAAAAGTTCTTATGAAATTTTCCCTACTAGAGTAAAATCTACTACAAACAAAACCTCAACAGATAAGTTTAACACAATACAGTGGGGCCTTGACTTACGAGTGTCCCAACTAACGAGTTTTTCGAGATACGACCGTCTCTCGGCCGATGTTTTGCTTTGAGTTGCGAGCTAAAATTCCGGTTACGAGCCAGCTTCAGATACCTCACCGCTAGTTGGCACAGCGAACGTCACAGTGAATGCCACATCAGCCCAGCATCACGTGTCTCACTCGTTCACTTTTTGATTTGACATACGAGTAATTTGAGTTACGAACTCTGTCACGGAATGAATTAAACTCGTAAGTCAAGGCCCCAGTATAATTCAGTAATTAACAGATGTTAATGAATTTTTGGAGATACAGGATAACTTTGGGAATAATCCCAAAAAAGCAGCAAAAGGACAATAATAATTCACTTCTATTATTGTATGGTTTCAACTATTCTGATTTCTTCACTATTAAAATGTGAACAGAGTCAAGGAGAGGAGCTGAGTGATGCACTCTAGTGAGCACACTCTACAACCATTCACATTCTAAGACACTACCATCCTGAGTTGCAGGGCAGGAACAACCCTGGGCACATAGTACCTAAGGTTCAGAAGATTAACCTGAAATCAGCCCCACTGAGGGGCTGGCCAGTCCTAGCCTGGGATTGCCCAGATGTTAGCCTGAGCCTCCCAGTACTAAGGGTTGGTGTGCCAAAGCCCTCACTTTGCCAGGGTATGCCAACTCAACTTTTAAACTCTTATTTCTAAATTGAATAAAAATCATAAGTATTAAGTTATAAAAGATTTTTATTTTCAGGGTATGTCATCACTCTAAAATATCATCTGGGCTTTACTCATTTGTTGAATGTCAGAACTACAAGATTCATAGAATGTAAACCTCTTGATCTGAAATCTACATCACTAAAAAAAAAAATAATAATAATGTTCTGAATACTTTACGTGTATTCATTTACAACTCACAAACCCCTAGGAAGGTAAGTAGAATTCCCATTTAAGAGTCAAGAGTCCAGAGAAATGAAGTAATGTTCCCAAGATCAAATCTAAGACACCAGAGCTCAAAAGGCATACTTGTGTGATACCAAATCTATACCTTTCTACCTATAGTTCTTCACTTATGCCATGTTCTCCCAGATCTTTTCATACAATACCCCAAAGGCCCTTTACCTTCTCTGACCCCAACTCAACCTAGAACCTTGTCGACAGCCCTTGCTCGGGACTCCTTCCTGCCATCTGGGCCGAGGGTCCTTCCAGGTGCTCGTAGGCTTTTGTGACTTCTGCAGCACTGACCAATCTCCGCTGCCATTTCCAGCTCACTCGTCTCTGTTCTCTAGGATCTAGACTCCAAGTCTCTTGGAGGTAAACTGGATAAATTTCTTGAATCAGCAAACACAAAGCAGCTTCATCCAGGGACCAGAGAGCCTTTTTGGCCCAAACCACAGCCATCACACAGGAAGCTTGCCTCCATGGGCTAGCTGGTCCTCGACTGGTCATGACAGCACAGCCTCAGCTGAAAGGAGCATGCCATGTCAAGCTGGCAAACAGGAGCTCATAGCAAGGGCCCATGCCACTGGTCAGTGAAATGCTGATATGTTTAAGACACACCTCAGTGGAGCAATGGCTGGCTCTCTGTGACCCTGCAGAGAATTAGCTAATATGGACGAAACATTTCAAGACAAGATGGGCTAGAACATGGGTTGGAGTCAGAAAGCCTAGAGTTCCGAATGTCGCTCTGCCACTGATTAGCTATGTGAACTTGGGCAAGTTCCTTAAGTAGGATGATCACATGCTCTGGCTTGCTGCAGCAATCCTAGTTTGCCCGTGTTGCCCTGAAGTAAACAATATCAGCACTCCCTTTCACACTCGTTAGTGTCCTGATTTGGACAACAAGTTATAAGGTTGCCTTGTGCTTTACCTCCTGCAGATTCAGTACCTTCCATCTGTAAAATATGGAGAGCAAAGGCTACCCCTCATTGTGGTGCTGTAAGGACTGCATGGGATAACAAGTGGTGTGCTGAGCATAGAACCATGCTCAATAAGTATGAATTCACTTCTAACACTTAGTTTCTACACTTTAACTTCTCATTTTCAGTGGTTGAGTAAAGTTGTCCTACCACTTCTTAGGGTTCATTAGGATCAAATAAAAATAAAGCATTAAAAAATGAGGTAATATTACTAGAGGAAAATAAGTTTTAAATGTTTGTAAAAAAAAAATTACATTAATAAAATCTCCAAAAATGAATGCTGCATAATTAAAAAAAAATTTATTCAGAGGAGAGCAAATCATGACCCTGATTAAAGGCAGAACTGTGTGTGCACAGACTGAAATCTGCACCAGTTTCCCTTTATTAATATTAACTGAGGGCTTGATGTGCACAGAACATGCATGGGGCAGAGACAGAAGTGAAAAAGAGATGGCAGTGCCTTAACCGGTTTGGCTTAGTGGATAGAGAGTCAGCCTGTGGACTAAAGGGTCCCAGGTTCTATTCTGGTCAAGGGCATGTACCTTGGTTGCGGGCACATCCCCAGTGGCGGGTGTGCAGGAGGCAGCTGATCCATGTTTCTCTCTCATCGATGTTCCTAACTCTCTATCCCCCTCCCTTCTTCTCTGTAAAAAAATCAGTAAAATATATTAAAAAAAAAAAAGAGGTGGCAGTGCCCAATGCTACCTACCACCTGCTACCTCCCGTACATTGCGGTGCACAGTCTCAGTAAACCATGAGGCAGGTGGGGGTATTTTCCTCATTTTACAAAGAAGGAAACATCTAAAAAGTTACACAGCTAATAAGGAGTGGACACAAGGAACATTCTGTGAAATTCCCCTGTGCAATCCCAGAGCACTCATAGTGGGGAAGGACATACATGTAGATAACACCAGGGCTAAGAGAAAGGAAAGCTGCATCATATCCTTCCAACACCACCATGAGCTCAGAGACACAAAGATAAAAAGGACAAACTAAATAAAAGAAAAACTCCTCTTTGACTGCAAAGTGTTAACAAACAAATATTCCACAGAAAGAAAAAGGACGACAAAATAGCTTTTAGCAGGTTCCGTTTCTTACAGGAGGAAAGAAGAAAGGGCAGGAAAAGCAAATAGCCATGGAATTAGTAACAGAAGTGAACAAAATCATTACTCTATGAAAATAGAAAAATAAACCAACATCGGGTCTCAAAGACAAACACTAGGAAATGCCAATTTTGAGGTAAAATTTTACTCTGTTGTGTCATGCATGCTGTCATCCTACCTAATAAAAGAGAAACATTGTAATTAGCCATACATCTGCTACCCTTCCCATTGGCTAATCAGGGTGATATGCAAATTAACTGCCAGCCAACATGGCGGCCGGCAGCCAGGCAGCTTGAAGCGAACATGAGGCTTGCTTGCTTCAGTGACGGAGGACTCCAACGTTCCCCGCCTGCCGCTGCTGGCCTCTGAGCTTGCAGTTTGAAACATTGTTACAAACATAGAAGCTAAACAAAACCCCAGAAACCTGCTTTCAGCCAGCCGGGATCTCAGAGCTGGAGTTGAAACAGTGTTTCAATTATAGAACCCCAACAAACCAGATACCTGCTTTCAGCAGCCAAGGCCTAAGAGCTGGAGCCAAGTCTCAGAGCTAAAGCTGACCCAGAATAAAAAAAGAAAAAAGAAAAAAGGAGCGGTTGGGAGCTTCAGTCACCCGCCAGCCTGAAAACAGCCCTCAGCCCCTCACCCAGACTGGCCAGGCACCCTAGTAGGGACCCCCATCCTGAAGGGTGTGTGACCAGCTGCAAACAGCCATCATCCCCTCACCCAGGCTGGCCAGGCACCCCAGTGGGGACCCCCACCCTGATCCAGGACACCCTTCAGGGCAAACCAGCCAGCCCCCACCCGTGCACCAGGCCTCTATCCTATATAGTAAAAGGGTAATATGCCTCCCAGCACCGGGATCAGCGGAGCCGAGAGGCCTCCAGGCACCGGGATCAGCGTGACAGGGGGCAGTGCCCAAACCCCCTGATCGCCCTGGGGCTCTGTGTGTGACAGGGTGCGGTGCCCCAACTCCCCTATTGGCTCTACTCTGTGAGTGACAGGGGGAAGCTCCACCTCCTCTATCGGTCCTACTCTGTGAGTGACAGGGGGGAGCTCCTCAACCCCCTGATCCTCCCTGCTCTATGTGTGACAGGGGGCGGTGCCCCAACTCCCCTAGCGGCCCTACTCTGTGAGTGACAGGGGGGAGCTTCTCAACCCCCTGATCGGCCCTGCTCTGTGCATGACAGGGGGAGCTCCCCAACCCCCTGATCGACCCTGCTCTGTGCGTGACAGGGTACGGAGCCCCAACCCCCCTTATGGGCCCTGCTCTGTGACAGGGGGCAGCGCCCCAACCCCGTGATTGGCACTGCTCTGTGAGTGACAGGGGGCAGCGCCCCAACCCCTTGATTGGCCCTGCTCTGTGCGTGACAGTGGGTGGCGCCACAACCTCCCCATCGACCCTGCCTTGAGTGTGACGGGGTGGTGCCCCAACCCCCCAATCGGCCCTACCCTGAGCATGACTGAGGGTGGCATCGCAACCTCCTGATCCGCCCTGCTCTGTGCATGACAGGGGCGGCGCCCCAACTCCCCAATCAGCCCTGCTCTGAGCCTGACGAGGGGCTGCACCTAGGGATTGGGCCTGCCCTCTGCCACCCGGGAGCAGGCCTAAGCCAGCAGGTTGTTATCTCCCGAGGGGTCCCAGACTGCGAGAGGGCACAGGCCGGGCTGAGGGACTCCCCCTCCCCCCTGAGTGAACAAATTTTTGTGCACCGGGCCTCTAGTATATATATATAAAAAGCCAGTGACCAGAACTCCATGATGACTAGATCAACCTGTCGCTATGATGCCCACTGTGACCAGCAAACCGGCCCGATCAGGGGGTACGGCCAGTCAGCCAACCTCCCGTGGCACCTCGGCCCCCTGCTCCTCCAGCCAGCTCCGCCCCTGATCGTTCTCTCCCACCCCAATCAAGGGCAAGGCAGCCGGCCAACCCCCTGCCCCCCAGCACTTACCCTCTGCGGCCGGCCCTGCCTGATGGCCCCCACACCCAAGTAGGGGGTGGGGCTGGCCGGCCAATCTCCTGCAGCCCCTCTGCCCAGCCGGCCCCACCCCAATGGGCCCCCACCACCCAATCGGCCGGTAGCTCCTCTCTCTAGCCGTCCTGCTCCTAATTTCTGCCCCCTACCACAGTAGGGGGTGGAGCTGGCCAGCCCACTGCCCACAGCCCCTCCCCAGGGCTGGTGCCACCCCCAAACAGCCCCCAGCACCCTGATTGGCCCACGGCCCCTTCCCCCAGCCAGCTCCGCCCCTGATCAGTCCCCCCCCACACCAATTGGGGGTGGGGCTGGCCGGCCAACCTCCCACAGCCCCTCCCCTGGACACTGACCCCCAATTGGCCCCCCTATCCCATTCAGGGGCGGGGCCCATCAGCCAATGGCCCTCGGCCCCTCCCCAGTCGGCCAGCATATGTATTCCATGCTGTAGTTTTGGGGGTAGGGTGAGATGGGAAATGAACTTATTCCAGAATGCTGGGGGTAAGGTAGGGCAGATGTTTATCTAAGTATAAGTCTGAAAATTTTTAATTTACAGAAAGGCTCAAATATGAGTTAGACTGGCCCCAGAATGTAAAAAAAACCTCAAGTTTCTTTCCTACTGTTAGCACTCTCTCTTCTACATAATTAGTAAAAAGTCACAGAAATACAAATATGTCAAATATTTGCACAATGCAAATGTTTAAGGGTCTTAACTATATCCCATCTCCATTGCTATTCATAACTATCCTTTGAGATGGGGAGGCAAGTGGTATTGTACTCTTTGCAGGTGATATAATTAAAGCACTTTACCAGGTGACAGTAAGTTGGCATCAACAGCAAAGAAGTATCAGAAGAATCATAATTCAGGCCACTGAACTCCTAATAACTTGTTATTGCTACACTACACTGTTCTTCAGCAATATCCATTCGAAATTCCCTATGAATGCAGTTATATTGGTCAAAAATTTACTGGTTCTAGAAGGTTATTTCTTTCCTTAGGAAAAGTTTAAAATTTTTAACAGAAGTTAAAAAAAAAAAAGAGTTGTGCTTTGAAGAAACAAATATCTTATTACTGATCAGTTAAAAAAAAATGAATTCATTGAACTACAAACAAAATATTAAAAGCTAAAGACCAGCTATTTTGGAAAACAATTTGGCAATTTCTCAAAATGGTAAATATAGAGTGACCGTAGGACCCGGCAACTCTACTCTTAGGCATATACCTAAAAGAAATGAAAACATGTCCATAGAAAAACATATATAATAATGCCCATAGCACCATTATTCACAATAGCCAAAAGGTAGAAACAATCCAAATGTCCATCAACTGATGAATGAATTAGACAGAATGTGCATACCTATACAATAGAATATTATCTGGCCATAAAAAGGAATGAAGTTCTAATTCTAAAACAGATGAACCCTGAAAATGTTCACTAAGTGAAAAACGCCAATCACAAAAGGCCACATATTGTATGATACCATTTATATGAAATATCTGGAAGAGACATGTCCAAAGAGACAAGAAAGTAGAGTAGTGGTTGCCAGGGGCTGGGGGAAGGGGATGGGGTGTGACTGCTAATGGGCATGGGGTTTCTTTTTGGGATGATGAATATGTTCTAAAATTGACTATGGTGATAGCTGCACAACTCTGGGGATATACTAAGAACCATTTTACGGTAAAAGCTGTTTTTAAAAATAAATTTTTTTACAGAAGTGTACAAAATAGTCAAAGACCAAAGACAAAAAAAAAAAAATATTCTATGGGATGGACTGGAACTGGAAATTAGGTTGTCAGTAAGAATTCATGATTTCTAAAATGCCTATTTCCTACATATAAATGGGCCTAGAAGCAATGACACCCCAGTAGCAATGAGTACATACGGAGTCCAGATCTGGTTTTCTAACACTGTTTGTCATTAAAAGGAACCAGGGCTCCCTGGAGAAATGGCTGATTCCAGGGCTGACCCAGGGAAATACAAGCTGGGCCTGGAATATCTTGTGCCAAAAAACAAGCAAGAGAGAACTAAAAAAAAAAAAAAGTGGGGCCATGCCATGAGAACACAGAACCAGTGCAAAGACTGTTACTAGCCAAATCTAGGACAATGTGAGCACCAAAATAATTAAGGACAACCAATGACCTATATGTAAATCACTGAAAAAAAAGATTTCCACAAGTCCATATAAAGATAATGGATGGAAGGATGAATGGATGGATGGATGGATGGATGGTTGGTTGGTTGGTTGGACGGGAAGAAAGGGTTCTTAGAGCAGAATGAGACTTCCAAATATAAGGGTTTAGGGATGGAAGCTAAAAAATTACCATTTGCAATGAAAATACAGAGATTGGTTCAGGCAAGAATGATCAATAGATGCTAATTTGAGGATGGGAATAAGAAACAGGATATCTGCATGGTCTCAAGTGTCTGCTCATAGACTGCTCATTAGTTGTAATATGAAAACTAGTCAATACACAATGGAGAATCTGGACAGCACCTTGTCAGGTGATCAAAATCAACATCACCAATGAGGTCAGTTGGATATAGTGTGTCTCCAGAGTTGATAAACGAATAAGGGCAAGGAAGTACTCCATGACATATTTTGGCCAGAAGTGCTGACCCGAATCCAAAATGAGAAACATTCTGTTAACAAAACACCTGGCCCTGTATTCTTCAATATCAACAGCATGAAAGAGAAAGAAAGTCTGAGGGTCTCTCCAGATTAAAGGAAACGTAGGGACACATCAATTAAATGCCACATGTGATCCTGAATTAAAACTAGCACCAGATGCCTGACCAATGTGGCTCAGTGGTTGAGCATAAACCTATGAACCAGGAGGTCATGGTTCGATACCCCATCAGGGCATATGCCTGCGTTGTGGGTTCAATCCCCTGAGTGGAGCATGGAGGAGGCAGCCCATCAATGATTCTCTCTCATCATTGATGCTTCTGTTTCTCTCTCCCTCTCCTTTCCTCTCTGAAATGAAAATAAAAATAATAATTTTAAAAAAACTAGCACCAGAGAATATCATGCTACACAGGACATTATGGGATCACTTAACTTAAACAGCTGGAATATGAACAGTCAATTAAAAAGAACAGTATCAGCCGGGACCGGTTTGGCTCAGTGTCGGCCTGCGGACTGAAAGGTCCCAGGTTCGATTCCGGTCAAGGGCATGTACCTTGGTTGCGGGCACATCCCCAGTGGGGGGTGTGCAGGAGGCGGCTGATCGATGTTTCTCTCTCATCGATGTTTCTAACTCTCTATCTCTCTCCTTTCCTCTCTGTAAAAAATCAATAAAATATATTTAAAAAAATAAAATAAAATAAAAAGAACAGTATCAATGTTACACTCTGTATTTTGATAACAATATTGTGTTTATACAGAGAATATCCTTGTCTTTGGAAACCCAGTGGAGAATATTGGGAAGTAAGGGCAGAATGAAGGCAAACTACTCCAAACAATTCAGAAAAAAATAATATAGGAAATAATACAGGAAATGTAATCAGAGCATGAGGTAAAAATGATAAAACACTGGTGAATCTAGATAAAGGATAAATGGAAATTTTCTATATTATTATAACTGTCCCACAAATTTGAAATTTTTCCAAATAAAGGTTATTAACATATATAAAGTAAAAGAACAGCCAAACCGGTTTGGCTCAGTGGATAGAGCCTCGGCCTGCAGACTGAGGGGTCCCAGGTTCGATTCCGATCGAGGGCATGTACCTTGGTTGCGGGCACATCCCCAGTAGGGGGTGTGCAGGAGGCAGCTGATCGATCTCTCTCATCGATGTTTCTAACTCTCTATCCCTCTCCCTTCTTCTCTGTAAAAAATCAATAAAATATATATTAAAAAAAAAAAGTAAAAGAACAAACCATAACAAAGATGCTCTGACTAAAGCCTTTACTTAAAGAGTAAGGGTAGAAGAGTCTGATTCTTACAGGGCTTTTCTGACAAACCGTTAGCACTCTCAGACTATGATTTTTTTTTCTTTTTCCTCTCTGCTCCAGAAGTCCCTAAGCAAGGTGATGAAGTTGAAAACTGAGGAGTTAAGGGAGCAATAAAGCAAAAAATAAAATGACATAGTGAGGAGGGTGAGGCATCCATACAAAGCCTATTGAGCTCAAACAGGAAAAGATGGGTCCCTAAACAGATGAGGTCAAATTAGAACTGCTCCTTCCCACAGCAGTGTCTCAGAAATATGAAAACCAGGCAGCTTGGTCAAGAATATGTGCTGGCTGATTCAGAGATAAGATCCTCATACCACACACAAAAGACTAGGGCTTCAAACACAGGAACGCCCACTGAGAACAGGCATTTTGTAGGACAAGTCATCAAGTCTGTTCAGTGACCTTCACTTGGGTGCCTTAACAAGGACAATGTAGTTTCCCAAATAATTCCACACTTTATATTACACTCTATTTGTGCCTCATAACAAGAGTGATAGAATGAAGTGTAATAGGAAAGTGTAAGAAAAGAGAAAGCCTTCCATAGATGTAACCAGACACTCAAGGAACTGACATCTGTATCAACATTTTCGAATGTATAGCATTATAATTTTTAGACATTCTGAAAAAAAGAAAAAATATTAAGAGAGGGCATAACAAAACAGCTCTCCCATATGAACATCCACTGTGTCAAGTCAAATGAATGGTGTGGGAACCAAAGTATCTAGGGCTCCTCAGTGAGGTGTGAAAATCCTGTACTCCATTATTGTTGCAACTTTTCTGTAAGTCTGAAATGACTTCAAAGTAAAAGTTGGATTCCTTAACCTTATTGGAGTTTTAAAATCTTACTGAGATTAAAACCTTAACTGAAGCTTCTTTCACACCCTCCAAGCACATTTTATTGGTACTTACATAACTACATAGCGGTTGCTCAATAAATTAATGTTCTATTAAAAGTAAATCTCCCAAAGAGGCAAAAGCAAGGTTTAGGATATATATTTTTATTAATTTCAGAGAAGAAGGGAGAGGGAAAGAGAGAGAGAAACATCAATGATGAGAGAGAATTATTGATCAGTGGCCTCCTGCATGCTGCTACTGGAGATTAAGCTCACAACCCAGGCATGTGCCCTTGACCAGAATCGAACCTGACACTCCATCCACTGAGCCAAACTGGCTAGGGTGCAAGATTTAAACTTTCTTGTCCTGGCCAGGTAATTCAGTTGGTTAGAGCATCATCGTGACACGCCATCGTTGCGGGTTTGATCCCCGGTCAGGGCACATACAAGAATCAATGAATGAATGCATAAATAAATGGAACAACAAATCAATGCCTCTTCCCCCAACCCCCTTCCTTCCTCCCTTTCTCTCATGAATTAAAACAATTTTTACATTTCAGTTCCTGGATCAAGCTTACTACATTCCTTGACTTCTCTGGCTGACCAAGTAAAGAGTATAAACCGAAAAGATACCATTTTACAAGAAATCTGCTCCTCTCCCTTACAAATATAGTAGGCAGAAATAAACCCTCTAAAGCAGGATTCTCAAATGGAGCAGAACAGAATACACTCCATCCCAGGAATTCTGGTCTTCATTAATTATGAAAAAATATATCCATACTCAAAATACCAGAAAGACTTTCATCAGTTCTGATACAGAACTCGGAAAATTAAATAGAATTTATCTATATTCTAATGGGCAATAACAATAACATCGACATCTTTATATGGTACTATAATTAGTTTGCATGCACCTACCTTAATTTCTTCACAACGGCATTTTGTCTACATTTTCAAAGGGCAAGGAAAATAATATTACAGCTTTAAGTCTTTCTAACACATAGCTTCAGTGCCAAGTACTTCAAGATCTATAAATATTTAATTGCATACAATCTAGAAATCCTTAGACAAACCCTTGTAAGGTCAAATACTCATTCTGGTTTTCAATATGAGAATTTATAGCATACTTATTTTGGTAATTTACCTCCTTCATCATTTCATACCTCATAGAGATAGCCTGTTCTAAAGAAAGAGGTATGTATTTAGAGGGACAGGAAGGGATGGCTATAATGTTCTTGAACTCCACCGTCCACACTTCACAGGGATGCAAGCTGGGGCACCATGGTGGGTGCGAGTGGAGGGGAAGGAGTGCATATGGAGCCAGCCAGTCGTACATGCTGCTCAAGGAAGGATAAATGATCACAATGGAACGCTTGATGCCTGGCAAGCAGGGGAAGAATATACCGCTCAGAATGGCCAAAAGTCTAGAGCTAAATCTTTTTAAACTCTTTAAAATTAAACTGTTGTCAAGTTTATCCTTTCTTTGAGAATCAAAAGAACATACAGATTCTATTGGATTTATAAACAATAATTAGGGAAAGGAAAGTGTATGGAGGAATACAGCCTCATAGAAAACAATTATGTGTTTATTCAAATGAAACTGAGTTACAGAGAGAGAAAGAGTAATCTGGGGTAGGAATAGAAGAAAAAAAGGATCAGAAATTCAAAAGAAGTAGCTTTCATTTGGACCCATGTGGTGTTTGCTGTGGTATTATTCACACACCTTCTCATAAACAACATCAGTCTGTGGCTTCTGGAAAAACATCTGGGACAGTGGATAAATACCAGCCATGCTTATCCAATTGCAAACCATAAGGACACTGCCATATTCTTCACATTCTCCCAAGTATCAAACAAAATACATGAGCCATTTTCACCCATCCCAGACAGTTATTTAAGCTCTCTTGACTATACAGTCATTCTGAAGGTCACAGGTACAGTTTCACTTACATGGTTAATGAAGAGACTCTTGCGTTTTTCTCTCACTGTGAAAACAAAAGATGCAACAAAAATGTTATACGACTGCATGCCAACCCCTTACAGGTCACCGAGGACTAGCCCATCCTTCCACCAACCCACATATCCAGTTGCTCCATTACCCAATATAAGAAAGAATATGTGACCTGCACAACAGAGATCTGAACCTGGTTAATAGAGCAAAATATATACCCACTTAAACTATGGCATGCTAACAAAGTAAGTGTAGGTATAATTAACTGAGGGGTAATAGCTTTCCAATAACTAAATAAAATCTCAATTGGCAAATCTCATAAAACTTATACACATCCATTAATTTAAGATAATTAACAAATAATAGGACTACTGATTTCTAACCTGAGCAGACCCACAAGGTGCAGACACACAAAGGTCCATACTATAGGTTCAAATATAAATATCAATAATAACCATCACAAGCATTAAGATACATGACAAAATATGCTAGAAACATTATTAGCATTGAAACAATTCCTCCCCCTGATAGGTCCTGAGGAATAAAGCCAGGTTTCTGATTAGGACGCCTTTGGAGCCTCTTGCAACACCCTCTCCCTCATGGAGGCTGATAATATCACAATACAAAATACTGTCCTATCTCAGAGATGGAGACCATGGTATTTATCGAAACAGAGGTCCTCAGCCCGAAATTTACATGGGTGACCTGGAACCCTAAGAAGCTTTTTCATGACCTGATTATCATTGAACTTTGCATTTTCTTTCCAGAACACCTAGTTTTAAGGGTACATACAAATCAATCAATACATTTACTGAGTAGGTCAGTGTAGAAGACAGAAAGGTTTCCTTCGAAGAGATGACATCCTGAGCCTCTATGAATCAAGAATGCCACCTTGGACACAGCTATTGGGGTTGGGAGGGTAGAGGGCATGAGCAAAAAAGAAAAAGAAAAAACTCATGGACACTGACGACAGTGTGGTAGTGATTGCTGGGGTAAAAGGGCAGGGGGGACAGTGGAGGGAAGTGAAGAAGGGTATAGGGAGGATAAATGGTGATGGAGACTTGACTTGGGGTGGTGAACACAGATGATGTGCACCTGAAACCTGTATAATTTTGTTAACCAGTGTCACCCCCAATAAATTCAATAAAAAGGAATAAATAATCAAAAAGGCGCTAGGTACAAATCCAGCTTACTATCTGAGGAGCCTCTGCCCTCCCTTCACCCCCAAAGTCCACCTCCCAAACGCAGATTCCTAGTTCCCTGTGGCTGATCTGACTGAGGAATTTGGGAATTGTTTCCTAGTTTGTATTGTTTAATTGTCTTTAGAAGTCCTATCCTCTCTAAAATGATAAACCAGCCTGAGGGTACTCTTGAGAGCAAATGCCTGCAGGCCATCAGATGGACCCACTCACAGGCCCTGGGCATGCTCCTACCACAAAGAGAGTGTGGGGCACCTGGCTATGCTTGAGGCTAGACCAGCACACTGGGAGCTCTCTGGAGTGCCCAGACAACAGCTGCGGACAATGTCTGCTGGGAACAGTGTGGAGACTGCATGATCACTTTTGACCTAACTTGAAATAAGCATCCACAGGTGAACCATAACAAAAGAAATATGGAGAGCTACAAAAAACACTGGGTTTTAACTTCCTGATACTATACACTTGGTGTGCATGCGCATGCATGTGTATCTGTGCATGTGTGTGTACATGTGCATGTTTCCCTTACATTATTTCAATACTAAATTATTATGCATCTAGTCAGGTTTGCTCTACCAAGTGTAGGTATGATGACATGATTTCTCACTGGCTACAAGGATCTGAGAACACTTTTTACACAGGCAGCAAATTCCATAGACGACACTTAGCCCTTGCTAGGGTACCCAACAACAGGTTTGTGCAGAGGCTTTGATAGGGGGAAGGGTAAGTAATAGGAATAGGACCACAGTTGTTTAAAGATTATTCACCTCACCTTACTAAGTAAGGGACTTTCTTACAGACCCTGGGAAACTGCAAGATGTGCTGCAAGGAGAAAGACAGGGCTATAAAAAGATAAGAGACGCCTTGGAGCCTGCTTGGGTCCATTATTCAGAAAAGAGAATACATTTTGAGAACAAACCAAGGCAATGCTTTGATTTGGTTGCTGAGCCTGGACCCTGACCCCCTCTGGGAGTTTGCCTCAGAAATGTTGACTATTATCCTGTCCCAGGAAGGGGCTGAGCTGGGTTTTCACATCATAGAAAATTAACTACCTTGTTATTGGACTTCAAGACCCTGGAAAGAGACACAGGGAACACAGACCCTGCAGCCCTTATTCTGCCCCGCGTACTCCTTGCAGGTAGCTCTTCTTCCTTATCCATATATAATCAGCCGGCTAGCAAGAGATATTACAGCAGAATTTTCTGGATGACCTGCTACTCTCCCATACTGCTGGCATTATTAGAATAAACGCTCATATATGATCCAACCTTGTCTCTGCTTAATTTGGCTCAAGTAGTGAGAGGTGACCCGCACCCATTTTGTATCTGGTTTCAGCTTTGGAGTCTCCCAATTATGGGAATCACCTCCAATGATATCCATGCCTCAAGAAATATTAGAGTTTCCTATATGAGTACTACTAAAAACATTAAGAATTACTAAAAAATGAGAGGATTAGAATATAGAATCATCAATGTTTTGACTTAAAGTTTTAACAAGAAAGCTTTAAAACAAACAAAAATAGAATCACAGTAAGTACATTGACAAGTAAGAATATTGTAAACGTGGATGCTATTATCGTACATCTTCTACAAGGATAACTCTAAGGGAAGAATCAGACCATTTCCATGAACCCCAAACTGGTCCCAATTAGAATAGTAGAAAACAAAAGTTCACTAAGTCTATTACAAAACACTTAAGGACAAGGTATCAGAATCTATTGTAGAATACTTTATAGACACTTTGTGTTTATACAAATGAATGCCTTGTACTTCTTTATTTCCCTCAGGGCAACTGAACCTGCTGAATCTTATCTGAAATCTGGTACTACCTTTCTGTATTATTTTGTAAGGCCATCCCTAAAAGGGCCTTTGAAATATTAACCCTACACAGTATCTGAGAGGCTTATCACATGTGTCCCTATGACAGATTTCCTTCTGGAATATCTCCTGAGTCCCCTAACCAACTGCCTGTCCCAAAACATAGACAATCTTCTATCATTTGCAGAAGGTTATCTTCCATAAGCTGCAATGAATAAGGAAATCTTTGAAATGAAATAAATCTTCTCTTAAAGTATTGCAATTTATATATTAAACAAATGCAACAGTGGAGGCCTATGGCGAAAGTGACAGATATTATTTCCCCATGAACTTCAAGTTTTCACACTTATTTCTTTACAGGGCTTCCTTCACAGAAGCGGTCACTGGAGCTAGTGAAAAACTTGGGGGTTAGAGCCAGAAAACTGAAGTAGGGGAACCTAATAAAGTGGCAGAATGTGGCTGGACTGATAATGAAAGAAAAATCAAAACCCCATTTTTATACTCAACAATCCAAGGTAATACTTATCTACTCAGCCAAGCAAGATATAATAGCTCGACTTACCTTTTTGGGCCCTAGAAAATTAAGAGGTAAGAAAAATCTTTTAAACTAGAACTTTCTCTGCTGAAAATATTTTAGTTTTTCCTCTTACATTATTATGTACACCATCATCATAACATTAAATCCTGGTATTCCTGGCAGTGTGTTTTTAATAGTAAGCATCTATACAGATGAAATGAGACTTCCACATTATGTGTGGACCTTTTTACCCTATCAACCTATTTGCTGAAGTGAATGTATGTATTAATTCCATTACAGGACTATAACTTGCATAAAGGATGAGTTCTCACCACTTTCTGTAGACAAAGGGACATAAGCAACAGGAGAAAAAGCAGTAATATTCATTCTAGTATACATGTGTAACTTATAGCATTGGAAACTATTAGTCATTTAGTTTGTCTATTGTTCTTTTTATTTTTGCATTGGACTTAGGAAATTGAAGTGTGTAAACCAAAGCAGTTAAAGTTTTAAGTTCTAGGGAATTCTGAGATGTGACTATTTTAATTACATACATATTTAAATTTCTTGCTTTGGAAAGAGATAAAACAATGGGAGTAAGAAAAGTGACACTTATAATCCAAGGTGCATTTACTCTTTTAACCTTCATGGTTTGATTCATGTCATGAAACTGGCACAAATAAATAATGCATGAGCCATTTTAGAATAAATTTCACATGAAAAACTTTGGTAAAATGGAAACTATACAGCAGTGATGGCGAACCTATGACACACGTGTCAGAGGTGACATGCGAACTCATTTTGGGTGACACGCATCGACAGAGACAAAAAATGTCATAATTCAAATATTTGTCTCTCGCAACGGCCAGAGTTGGGCATCACTCGAGTAATATTATTACTCACGTTACTCATGATCAGTAATGCAATTCTAAAACCGAATGTAAACATGTACATCGGTGTTACATAGCAAAGATGCATAGTGAAAACATCCAAGATACATTGTTCCAATATTGACATTAATATAAAAAGGTTAAGAATTGCACTATAAAGAGATTAATCTTAGTCATGACATTTTATTTTTTTTCTTGACTTTTCTTTTTTTTTAATTAAATCTTTATTGTTCAGATTATTACAGTTGTTCCTCTTTTTCCCCCCAATAGCTCCCTTCCACCTGGTTCCAACCCTACCCTCTGCCCTTACCCCCCACCCCAATGTCCTCATCCATAGGCATATGATTTTTGTCCAGTCTCTTCCAGCACCCCCCACACCCCTCCACCCCCCACAGAATAGTCAGTCCACTCCCTTTCTATGCCCCTGATTCTATTATATTCACCAGTTTATTCTGTTCATCAGATTTTTTATTCACTTGATTTTTAGATTCACTTGTTGATAGATGTGTATTTGTTGTTCATAATTTATATCTTTACCTTTTTCTTCTTCTTCCTCTTCTTAAAGAATACCTTTCAGCATTTCATATAATACTGGTTTGGTGGTGATGAACTCCTTTAGCTTTTCCTTATCTGTGAAGCTCTTTATCTGACCTTCAATTCTGAAAGATAGCTTTGCTGGGTAGAGTAATCTTGGTTGTGGGTTCTTGGTATTCATCACTTGGAATATTTCTTGCCACTCCCTTCTGGCCTGCATAGTTTCTGTTGAGAAATCAGCTGATAGTTGTATGGGTACTCCCTTGTAGGAAACTGACTCTTTTTCTCTTGCTGCTTTTAAGATTCTCTCTTTGTCTTTTACTCTTGGCATTTTAATTATGATGTGTCTTGGTGTGGTCCTCTTTGGATTCCTTTTGTTTGGGGTTCTCTGCGCTTCCTGGACTTGTAAGTCTATTTCTTTCACCAGGTAGGGGAAGTTTTCTGTCATTATTTCTTCAAATAGGTTTTCAATATCTTGCTCTCTCTCTTCTTCTGGCACCCCCATAATTTGGATGTTGGTACACTTGAAGTTGTCCCAGAGGCTCCTTACACTATCTTCATATTTTTGGATTCTTTTTTCTTTTTCTTTTTCTGGTTGGGTGTTTTTTGCTTCTTCATATTTCAAATCTTTGACTTGATTCTTGCAATCCTCTAGTCTGCTGTTGGAACTCCGTATAATATTCTTTATTTCAGTCAGTGTATGCTTAATTTCTAGTTGGTCCTTTTTCATAACCTCAAGGGTCTCACTAGATTTCTTGAGGGTGTCACTAAATTTATCGGCGGTTTCTAGAAAATTCTTGAAAAACCTTATAACTGTGGTTTTGAACTCTATATCCAGTAGTTTGCTTTCCTCCATTTCTGTCATCTGTGACCTGTTTCTTTGTCTCCGCATTTTTTATGCTTCCCTGTGTTGATAGAGTGGCTTTGTGTGCTAGGTGTCCTATAGGGCCCAGTGGCTCAGCCTCCCCAAATTACCTGAGGTGGACACTCTTGGTGCACCCCTTTGTGGGCTTTGTGCACAGTCTTGTTGTAGTTAAGCCTTGATTGTTGTAGGTATCACTGGGAGGAATTGACCTCCAGGCCAATTGGCTGTGAGAATCAGCTGTGTCTGCAGTGGGAGAACTTCTGTGCTGGAGACACCCTTCTGGGGCAAGACTTGCTTCAGTGGGGCTTTGGTGCTCACTGAGCCTGCCCCCCGAATGTGTCCCTTATGGATCTGAGGAGTTGTAATCTGGATCGTCCCACTCTGACCACTGGGTACACTGGCTCTTGGATCTCTAAGGAGGTGCTAATTTAGCCTCTTCCTGAGGCTACCCAGCAGGAGCTATGGAGGTATCTGCAGATTCCTCTTCTTTGTTTGGGGTTTGGCGGTTCCCAGATGAGGCCCAGCTTGAAGCAATGCAAGCTGCTGTGGGGCCTTAGGCCTTCTTTTGGAAGTTCTGGGTCTCTCTGACCCAGCTGCAGTTTGTTAGGTAATTTTCAGATTGCAAAGGGCCAGGCCTTTCATATGCATAAGCCTCTGCGCACAGCTTGGATGGGGAGTGGTCTCAGGGGATCAACAGGGCAAAGCAAACAGCTATGGTTGCTCCTCAGTCCTGCCCTAAGAGGCCCCTGCCGGAGTCCATTCATTGTCTTTACTAGCTGAGTTTAGACAGAGACCCCCCAAAAGCTAGTAACCTTTGAAGTTCTAGCAAAGGTCAGAACTGTGCACCACCCAGTTAATTTAGGTAATAATAGTTGAAGCATTCCCACCTTAGTTCACTTAATTCCTTAGATACTTATGTAGATCCTTGTTGATTATTGCTAACCAGATACTTTGTCTATTCCTGGAAATTGTTTGCTGATCTGTGTGTCATTGAAACCTCCTTACCCTAAGGGCTACTCCAGATCTATAAAAGATTGGAGCAGCCTGAGCAGTGGAGGAAGTCCTTCCCCTTGAGTTGGACTTGCCCGCCTGGTCCCCCAATATTCCAAATTATCTCTTGTCTTTTTCTCTCATTTGTTGTGCGGCTCCTCTTTCAGATACCGAACCCTACTCTACGCAGAACGTGGAGGGAGTCTTACTCGAC
Organism: Myotis myotis; assembly: GCF_014108235.1. Classification (NCBI taxonomy): domain Eukaryota; kingdom Metazoa; phylum Chordata; class Mammalia; order Chiroptera; family Vespertilionidae; genus Myotis; species Myotis myotis. The sequence continues at coordinate 120,595,059 of NW_023416313.1, forward strand.
AGCCCCACTTCTCAGTGTCCCGGTAATCGCTGCAAGCACCTCTGAGAGAAAGCCACCCTCGAGTTCTGACTTATGCCAGACAGTCCAGCTTCTCCCAGTATGAGTCTGGGTCCCCAGAGGTTCGCCCGGAAGTGGAGTTCAGAGCAGTCAGGAGCTTGAGACTCCCTCCCGATTAAAAAAGACAACCATGTCCTCAGTTGCCAGCCCTTTCCATATGCGCCCCCATAACTCTGCACTTTATTTCCACACCTCCTCTGAGTCTCAGTGTGCTTTTCTCTTTCCTTCTAGTTGTAGACTATCCACGCAGCCAGCCTTCCTGTGGTTCTGGATGACATCGTTTTGTCTTTTAGTTGTATTTTTGAAGTGGTTGTGCGAGGCAGCAATTACCGGTGTTTACCTATGCCGCCATCTTGGTTTCTCCTATGAAATTTTATTTTTATTTGAGTGACAAAATGCCCAATTCTGGAAATGGCTTTGTTATTGTCAACATGTGCCTCAGGTAAGCTTCCCGTGTGTTTGGGTGTATTCGGCAAATGGACATACTTGATCGCCATGTTCGTTAGGAGACAGGAGTGGGTTAGAAGAAAAAGATATACAGTGCAACAGTGCCCGATGAGACATTCTGCATGTCGGATAATTGATTACAGCACCATATATTTGTTGGTTATACATACTATCTTTGAATTGTTTTGCACCAGGAGTCAGTGCAACAACACTGCAAAAAGTTAATAGGTAAGAAACCTATCAACCTTTTATAAAAAAACGCCGATTTATATTTATTTATTTTTGCAGCCTTGTGATGGAGAATCAAAAAAAAAAAAAAAAAAAGCAAGGTTGAATGATAAAGGAAGTGGAAGTAGCAGTAGCTGACCCTTTCAAGACATATGGACCGAGATGTACGGGACTGTTGACAGAAACAACAGATTATTGTGCATACTGTGTAATGAAAAGGTAGTAAGCAGAACGTGGAATGTATAGAGACATTTTGAAACTAATCATTGTCAGCTCTTGAAAAAAAGTATCAATGAAAGGAAAGAATACATTCCTAGGCAGTTACACCTCTATAAAAGTCAATCAAATTCCATCATTAAATTTGTAAGATGCTCTACAAATTTAACATCAGCAAGTTACTGTATTGCTCACTCCATAGCTCAGCATGGAAAAGCCCTCAGTGACGGAGAATTTATTAAGGAAACATTTCTAAGATGTGCACCAGCTCTATTTCACTATATGAAAAATAAAGATGATATTATTAAAAGAATTTCTGAGTTACCACTCAGTAGAAATACTATCAAAGACAGAATAATAGATCTTAACAAAAACGTACAACATCAATTAAAAAAAGACTGAAATGGTTGTAAATATTTTTTGATTTCTCTTGATGAAACTATTGATGTCACATCAAATGTTCGGTTGGCCATTATTGCTAGATATTCTGATGGTCTCACAATGAGAGAAGAGTTGATAAAGTTAGAATCAGTACCAATAAGTACATCAGGAAATGAAATATGTAAGGTTGTTATAAAAACATTCAGTGACCTAAACATTGATATCTCTAAGGTTGTGTCAGTCATGACAGTTGGGGCACCAAATATGGTGGGAAAAAATGTGGGATTCCTGAAATTGTTTATGGAAGCTATTAGACATCCACTTGTACCTTTTCATTGCATTATCCATCAGGAGGTGTTGTGTGCCAAATCGGGATTCCCAGAATTGAATGATTTAATGTCAGTTGTAACAAAAATTGTGAATTTTATAGCTTCTCGACCCCTTCACAAGCGAGAATTTTCTGCACTTTTACAGGAAGTTGATTCAACCTACAGTGGACTACTGATGTTCAATAATGTGAGATGGCTGAGTCGAGGTAAAGTACTTGAGCAATTTGTGGAGTGCTTTGAAGAAATTATGGTATTTATTGAGAATAAGGATCTGGCAAACTTTCCTCAGATCAATGATCATAAGTGGTCAGCAATTTGATGTTTTTTACAGATCTCTCTGTTCATATGAATGAACTGAACTTAAAATTACAAGGTTCTGGCAAAAGTATTGACGTTATGTTTGGATACATCAAATCTTTTGAAAGTAAACTTAAAATTTTCAAGCGAGATATTGAAACTAAAACTTATAAGTATTTTCCTCGGATAAAAAAGTATCTTGAGAAGGCCACTACAATGAGTGTAATGGAGTCCATACTTATGTACCAGAATATAGTAAACTCATTATTTGAACAGTTCAGCGAAAGATTCGACCCACTTAGAAGCCTAGAACAGACCATTAAAATAATTAAGTATCCGGATGTAGTTGTTTACAGTACTTTGGAATTAAAGGATTTCCAATGGATGCAAATTGACCTTGCAGATTTTCAAGGTAGCATTTGGACTCATGTGTTTGTCGACTTAAGGTTGAAACTTGAAAATCTGGAACGAAATCGTTTAAATAATGAAGAAGAGTGCAACTATGAACAAGAAGTTTTGAGTGCTTGGAACAGAGTACCTGACACTTTTAGCGACATAAAAAATCTAGCGATGGCTTTGCTAACAATTTTTTCATCAACATATTTTTGTGAGACTTTGTTCTCAGCATTAAATAATATTAAAAGGAACAAAAGAAACTGGTTAACAGATGAAGTTAGTGGCGCTTGCTTGGCCTTGAAGTGCACCAAGTATGAACCTGCAATCAAAGAATTAGCAGACAAACTTCAACACCAAAAAAGTCACTAATTTCTAGTTTTTGTACCATTTGATTATCATTGTTTTTATTATTATTTTTTCCTAAATGTACATTGTTTTCCTGTTTTTGTTCATTTTATACATTTTTTGGTTGATTTTTCTTTGTTAAATGGCATTTAAATGTATAAAATAAATACCAAAAATATAAATCTTTTTTATACTATAGTTGCAAATATAAAAAAAATTATGAATATTTCTATATGTTACACGGCACCAGAGTTAAGGTAGGGCTTTTCAAAATTTTGACACGCCGAGATCAAAAGGTTCGCCATCACTGCTATACAGTGTATCAGTTGGTAAATCTCATTTCTCTAAGACTTTTGACTTTTATGCTTTTATTGGCTTCTTGCCAGTTTCAAGTCTCCATAGTTGAGTTTAAAAGAAAGCAAAAATTCATGAAAAATCATTATGACTAGATTAGTTATGAAATTATAGACACTCCAGGAAGCAGTAAAGTTTCTTACCATCCTTGTTCATCCTACATGGCCCTGACCATATGACCTGGATCCAAAAGGACACCTATTACTAGCTGGACTAATTCTGTCTCCTGGGAATCTAGAGATCCTGTTCATCACCACTAGAACCTTACCTGAAAGTACAGGGTTGGGTGGGGTACATCTCCTGCTATGCAGAAACACAGCAGGTCTGACTGTCTTCTGTGAAAAGGTCTGCTTGCAAAGTTGGTATCTGGGAACATGGATTTGGAGAGGGTTCCCACCATTCCCTAACTGGTAAGAGTGGCTCACTGTGCAAAACTGCACAAACAATATAGTTTATGCTGAACACCTGCTTTCCTCCTGAGAGTTTAGAATTTTAAAATGTACCAGGCAGTGGATGCTTACCTAACCAGTACTCAATAAGAATCCTAGGCACTAGGTCTCTAAGGAGCTTCGTTGGCTAACAATATGTCACAAGTTATTACTGAGGGAATGCGGTGCATCCTGTGTGACTCTACCTGGAAAGGACTGTTGTAAGCCTGTATCTGACTTCCTCTGGACCTCAACCATACCCCTTTGCTTATGCTGTTTCTGCTTCTCATACTTGCTTTTGTAGTTAAGTCACAGCTATGAATATACCAATAACTATATTATGAGTGCCATGATTCTCCTACCAGATCATTGAAACTGTGGATGGTTTTGAGGTCCTCCAACACAGCTGGAATGGAGGGCAGAGGGATAATGTTGAGAAGATAAGTACTTAGTTCCCAATGGCTTTTAGTTTCTAGTTCCAATGACTCATAAGTTTTCTGAGATACCCTTACAATTAATTATTCCTTTTCCCTTAAACTAGCTGGAGCAGGACTAAGACATTACCATGGGGAGAAAAGTAATAAAGTAAGTGTAATCTCTTACCTTGGTATCACCAAGAAAGACAAATAAAATTACCCAATTATAAACCTATTTTTAAAATAAATTCGAAACCACTAAGGCCATTAATCAGCTCTGAAATTCAAAGTGCTTTAGCCATTTTGTTTTATATAATGTACTAGAGACCAGGAGCATGAAATTTGTGCACTTGGGAGGGGGGGCATCCCTCAGCCCAGCCTGATCCCTCTCACAGTCCGGGAGCCCTCAGGGGATGTCCGACTGACAGCTTAGACCTGCTCCCCAGGGAATTAGCCTAAACCAGTGACGGCAAACCTTTTGAGCTCGGCCTGTCAGCATTTTGAAAAACCCTAACTTAACTCTGGTGCCGTATCACATACAGAAATTTTTTTTGATATTTGCAACCATAGTAAAACAAAGACTTATATTTTTGATATTTATTTTATATATTTAAATGCCATTTAAAAAAGAAAAATCAACAACAAAAAAATGAGTTCGTGTGTCACCTCTGACACGTGTGTCATAGGTTCACCATCACTGGCCTAAACTGTCAGTCAGATATCCTTAGCGCTGCCGTGAGGCAGGAGAGGCTCCCACCGCCACTGCACTTGCCAGCCAGAAGCCCAGCTTCTGGCTGAGTGACGCTCCCCCTATGGAGTGCACTGACCACCAGGGGGCAGCTCCTGCATTGTGTGTCTGCCTCGGGTGGTCAGTGAGCATTACAGCAACTGGTCATTCCACCATTCTGTAGATTTGCATATCAGTCTTTTATTATATAGGATAAGTAATATGTCAATTCATTTATGATATTGGCTTTAATCATTTTTAAACCTAAATATGTTCGGTTACTAACAACATGCCAATAAATAAAAATCTCTGGTCTTCTCAGCATTCCTACATAATTGAGAGCGCTAATGGTCATTTTGCTTTCCTGGAAAAAGAGACAATAAATTTATACGGATCATAAATCTCTTTCCTAGAAGAATAATAGCTGTCTCCTTTAATCCCACCTACAATGGTTTGTTAAGAGAATTTTTACTTAGCTAATGCAACAGTCCATTAATGACTTAAACAGAAATGTACTAGAGGTTTTAAAAATAAGCCATCTAAAATCAGCAAAAACACTACTGTTGGCATTAAAGTCTTTTTCACATAATTTAGGGAGTGAGGAGAGGAGTAAAGGGCAGTGTTTGCAGTGAGGAATAAACCAACTTCACTTAGGTTGCCTAGGACACTCTCATTCTTAAAAATACAACTTTCTGAAAAAACCTAATGTCTAATTATTGAGGATTTGTTAACTATCTAAATGCAATTTCAGCTAATCTCTTTTACAGAGAGATTTAATCTCATTTAAAAAATTACCTTGGCTTCCCATTCCAGTTCTAAAACAGGCTTTCCAATGACAAGTTTCAGCCACCATTAGGATGTCAGGACTAAAGAGGTCCTAAAATGTAATCCAACCTCTTCCATTTGAAAATGAGGAAGCTGTCCATGTAGGCCCAAACAGGGAGTGACGAGAAGGAAAAGACAGGAGACCGTGTGCTGGGCTCCTCAGCGTCATTCCTTTGTGCCACCCTTCCTCTAAGAGCAGTGGCACTGGTGCCTGGAATCTGCATGAAACGAGTTCCCAGAGATCCAAGTCAGGGAAGAAGTCAATCCAACTGAGCAAATGAGAATCTACACTCCAGTTACTCTTACTGATTGCACTTACCAAAGGCACTGTGTTTAGAGCTTCGAGAGATGACACAGTCGGCCTTCCTTACAATCTTAGGAGGAGGCATTAACTCCTTTTTAACGATGAAAAACCTACGGTTCAGGAAGACCATCTGGATCAGATGCACACGGTCATACAGACATTAATAGATCTAAGCTTGCAGCTCCAGCAGGTTGATTCCAGAAGGCTGTGCTTTAAATCATCTCTAACTTCAAGAAATCATTCCAAAGTGTTAACTGTTCTTACATGGTGAATGGTTCAGTTTATCAATGAAATTCGGCTGTCTCCCCAGATGTTGTGGGGCAGCTGACCAAAAACATCCACCATGAAGGTAGGCCATAAACATAAGAAGCTGTGGAAAGCACAGAAAGTGTTAGCCAGTGCTAAGTGACGGGGACGGAAGGTCCTCATAGTTCAAAAAGGAGAGTTGAAAAGTCAATTATTGAAAATAAGAGTTTATCACTACCATCTAACAGGACAGAGGGTGCTAACAGTAGAACACAGCTATGGTGGAGTGGACATCAAACTCCACCCCAGCTAGAGTGAATAACCACCCAGAGCTTTTGCTCTGGGTCTCTGCTTACTAAGCAATTTTCTAACAAATGAATTTGAGAAGCATAGATCCAGAGAGAGGATACAGTAAAAGGGGTATTGAGAAAAACTGACATTCTGGGTCTAATTTGATTTTAGCTGATTTTGTACTGTTCAAGCAGTTTTCTCCAGATTGGAAGGCCCAAGAGATCAGACACTGAAGCAGAATGATGCTGCCAAGAAATGCAGGCCACAAAGTGCCTCCACCCAAGGCCTCCTTAATCTATTTAACTTACAGGGTCCCTGCATCCACCCCCACCTCGTGCATCTTAAGAGATGAATGGAGAGATAGGAATGCAGTCCTGAGGGTAGTATGGTCATGTCAAGTTCAGACCTGGAAGAGGGACAGCCTGGGCATAAAAATCTTACATTCTCCTACTTCCAAATAATGGATGTCTTTTAAAAATGAATTTAAGGAAGGTGGAAGAAAGTGATGTTGTAGCATAAAACAGAAGAACACTTAGGCAGGGAGACTGTAACAGTGCCATGGCATGTCTGCCGAGGATGGATCATGACTCCCTGCCTTCATTCTCTCATTATTTCATTCATTCAATCCTCTTTCAAGGTTCTTCTATGTAGTAGCCTCTGAGCTTGATATGGAGAATGAAAATAGAGGAAGACAGTCCCTATACTAAAGCAACATGGAATTTAGCAAATAAATAAAACTGACTATCCCTTTATTTACAAATCATAAAAAATCACCTCCACTTAAGAGGAATATACAAATTACATCACATTTAATGCCATGATCTTATGGTATACTTTCATTCTATTTACCATTTAAAAAAGAATAAAAGTGCTGCCAATGAACTATAAACAAGCCATCACTTGTCCTGACTTGAGATGTTATAGTTGAGAAAACATGTCTATGGGAATGGACAAAAAGTGGGGAAGTCAGGAAACACCCCCTAAAGAGACTGACTTTGGGCTGGCATGGTATTGTGGACAGAGGATGCCAAGTCAGCTGCAGTGTCACAAAGCAGAGGGATCAGAGCAGCACAGTACTGGAGAACGCACAGTAAGAGGTAAAGGACTGGCAGGAAAGGCAGAAAAGGCAGAAGAAAAAAGGCTGCATGTGTCAGTTCCCTGTGGGTGTCCAAGAACCGATGAAGGGCTGTTTGAGCAGGGAGGGGTCCAAATGGACCTGCTTTTCAGAATGCTCATTTTTGCAGCCACATGTAGGAAAGGTGAGAGAGGAAATGGAGGCGGAAAGGCTGGGAAAGGGCTGCGGTCATAGATCAAGGGAGGGAGAGGTGCTGAAGGAGGAAGGAATACTAGGCATTTAGGAGACACTTACCACACGATTCCTAGGTTGCTAGCTGGGGACCCAGATTGACAGAGGGTTTATCCTTCACAAAATAGGTGATGAGGAGAGGAGGCAGGCAGGAAAGGAAAGATGGTGACTTTTGATTTGGACGTAACAATACTGAGGGGTCTTGTGGGATTGCTAGGTGGGGTGTGTACCAGGCAGAGGGAAATATGCTGGGGAACACATGCTTATAGTGCCAAAATGGGGGTGACATCCCCTTGTCAAAGGTCTGGGTGACCCAAGTACCTATCTCACAGGTAAAAAGAGCAGACACTGAGCACGTATTGTGTGCACAAGATGATCCTATTGCCTCGGGTCAACACCCTTCTGATATCATAGGTATGATTATTGTCAATTTACAGGAAATTACAGTGGGGCCTTGACTTAGGAGTTTAATTCATTCCCAAGACCGAGATCGTTAAGGAGCTCATTATCTCAAATTACTCTGTCAACTCAATGCAAAAAATCTGCCGAGAGACAGCCGGTATCTCAAAAAACTCGTTAGTCGGGACACTCCTAAATCAAGGCCCCACTGTATAACACAGGAGATTACCTGACTATAAACCTAACTAAGGGCAGACAAGGGCCTAAGCCCAGTCTCAGAGCCCTGATTGCAAACTGGAGACAAAGGATGATCTCCTGCAGCTAGGACTGACCACAGGATAGCATCGTTAGTCAACCCATATTTATGCACTGACCTGTCACTATTCCACCTCTGATACTTCTTGAGCATCTACCCCCCAGACTAGAGAGAAAAGATAAGGTAAGACAATACTCGCTTAATTCTTTTCTGAAATGATCTGATCAAAGAATAACTCTATTCTTCGATCAGATCAAAGGTCTGGACTACAGCAAAGGTCTTGAAAGCAGATGTTCAAGGAAGTTGTGACGATGGCCGAGTTGTGAGCAGGAGTTCCCTGCCTGCCTCCTCCTTAACAAGGACCTTTCTCCCATTTCACAGAAAACGCATGCCAACCCACCCTGGAAATTTGCCCACAAAGAGCTCATCCAGGGCACCAGATAAGGGCACAAGCAGACACTAGGGCAGTAATGGCGAACCTATGACACGCGTGTCAGAGGTGACACGCGAACTCATTTTTTAAAATTTTTCCTTGTTAAATGGCATTTAAATATATAAAATAAATATCAAAAATATAAGTCTTTGTTTTACTATGGTTGCAAATATCAAAAAATTTCTATATGTGACACGGCACCAGAGTTAAGTTAGGGTTTTTCAAAATGCTGACAGGCCGAGCTCAAAAGGTTCGCCATCACTTCACTAGGGTGAGGCAGCTCTCTTTATTCCAACACAGCCTGGAGTCTGCCCTGTCCTGGGGACAGTCCTACTGGAGGGTTGGGGATGACTTGTGGCTCTGCATCTGCAGTTGTCACACAGTGGTGACAAATTCCATTAGGGCTATGACTCCTATGATTAGACTCTCTTCAAAGACACAGATTCCAAGGGAGAAGCAGGGGAACAGAGCATGGAGAGCACAGGCAAAGCCAGAAAGCACAGAAGACTGGTGGCCACTTACCAGAATGGTGTTCACAGGTATGTGTGTTAACATGTTACATGAATTGAAAAAGATGAAATTACACCTTATCTGACAAAAATAAGTCTGATTTGATTGACTAGTTTGACAATGATGCCTAGTTTTGCTAACAAGGTCCGATTAAGGACATGCAACATTTTGACAAAAACATATTTAAATCAAAAGAAAAGCTAAAAATCTTAGTTCAGAAGAAAAGCATAGGTGGGGATCCTTCATTCAACATATACTATTTGAGTTCCTTCTATGGTTAGTCACTGTACATGACATAAAGATGTAAATGCAGGAAAGACATGCAATGAATCTGACAGTACGATGAAGACCATGACTTCCACAGAGGGGTATGCAGACTGCAACTGGGTCACAGCAATCAGGGAAGGTGTTCTGAAATGAATCACAGCTCCTCTGTGAATAAGTTAAATCAGGTGCCACCAAATGAAAAAAGTAGCAGATGTAATTAAACATTATTTGTGTGTCTGGTAGAGTCTTTTTGGTTTATTTCCTAGAACCTGCAAAAGTGAGAAGCTGCTATAACTGGATGAGAAACTCTTTAGAAATCAAATGGATCCAAATTTGTTACTGTCAACACAACTGAAGGAGAAAAAGATGGAAATACCTGGTTTTAAGAATTACTTTAGATGACAAATCCACTGAGATTTTTTGACATGTAAATCAGATGGAAAAGAAAGAATTCAGTGATATTACTATACCAAAATAGTAATATTCTTCTGTTTCCTTCTATTTCTGGATAGAAACAAAGTTCCTCAGCACTTATATGTACAAAAACAAAGAATCTGATGATGACCAGTGCCTCATTCAAGTAATATGTAATATTCATCCATAGAAGCATCTAAGTATGAAATGTTTTTCTAAAATTCATTTCATGATTCCATTTAATTATTCGTTCAAGTTTTGTCTGTGTTGTTTTGATCAATTGAGAGTTAATGATAATAATGATACCTCAGTCTAGCACTTATTTTTAACATTTAAAGACATGAAAAATAAAAAGAGTTGATCTGTATTTTCATAGAAGTATGACAGTGTGACTAAGGATATCAAGAAATCAAAATATATTATTACATCATGATAAAATTCTTTGGAGAAAATGGCATGGAAATACAAGTTCAAGATGAAAAATTAATTATGCAATGTCCAACTCCATCAAAAGATTATTAGACTCTATAAATGAATTTGGCAATGTAGCGGGATACAAAATTAACGCCAAGAAATCTATGGCATTTTTATACACCAATAGTGAACTTACAGAAAGAGAAATTAAAAAAACAATCCCATTTACCCTTGCACCTGAAAAATTAAGATACCTAGGAATAAACTTAACTAAGGAGATAAAAGACTTGTACTCAGAAAACTACAGGACACTGAAAAAAGAGATAGAAGAAGACATAAACAGATGGAAGAACATACCGTGTTCATGGATTGGTAGAATCAACATCATTAAAATGTCCACACTACCGAAAGCAATCAATAGATTCAATGTACTCCCCATTAAAATACCAACAGCATATTTCACAGACCTAGAATGAACTCTCCAAAAATTCATCTGGAATAAAAAAAGACCCCAAATAGCTGTAGCAATCCTAAGAAAGAAGAACAAAGTAGGAGGGATCTCAATATCATATATCAAGCTGCATTACCAAGCCCCTGTTCTCAAAACTGCTTGGTACTGGCAAATATAGACCAATGACATAGGATAGAAAACTCAGAAATTGACCCAAACCATTATACTCAATTAATATTTGACAAAGGAGGCAATAGCATACAATGGATTCAAGGCAGTCTCTTCAATAAATGGTTTTGGGAAAACTGGACAGATATATGCAAAAAAATGAAACTAGACTACCAACTTACACCATACCAAAAATAAACTCAAAATGGATAAAGGACTTAAATGTAAGATAGGAAACCATAAAAATCTTAGATGAATCCAGAGGCAGCAAAATCTCAGACATGCCGAAGCAGTATCTTCACCAATACAGTTCCTAGGGCAATGGAAACCAGTGAGAAAATAAACAGATGGGACTACATCAAAATAAAAAACTTCTGCACAGCAATAGAAACCATCAACAAAACAACAAGAAAGCCTACTTATTTGAGAGAACATATTTGCCAATGTTATCTCCGATAAGGGTTTAATCTCCAACATTTATAGGGAACTCATACAACTTAACCAAAGGAAGATAAACAACCCAATCAAAAAATGGGCAAAGGACCTAAATAGATACTCTTCAAAAGAAGACACACAGAAGGCCAAGAGACATATGAAAACATACTCAAAGTCACTAATCATCTGAGAGATGCAAATCAAAACAACAATGAGGTACCATCTCATACCTGTCAGATAGCTATCATCAACAAATCAACAAATGACAAGTGCTGGAGAGGATGCAGAGAAAAAGGAATCCTTGAGCACTGCTGGTGGGAATGCAGACTGGTGCAGCCACTGTGGAGAACAATATGGAGTTTGCTCAAAAAACTAAATAAGGAACTCCCATTTGGCGCAGTGATCCCACTTCTAGCAATATATCCCAAGCAACTAGAAACACCAATCAGAAAGGATATATGCACACCTATGTTCACAGCAGTACAATCTACCATACCTAAGATTTGGAAACAGCCTAAATGCCCATCAGCAAATGGGTGGATTAAAAAACTGTGGTACATCTACACAATGGAATATTATGTTGCTATAAAAAGGAAGGAACTCTTAACATTTTCAACACCATGAATGGGCCTGGAGAGCATTATGCTAAGTGAAATAAGTCAGTCAGAGAAAGATAATTATCACATGATCTCACTCAATTGTGGAATATAATGAACAACATAAACTGATGAACAAAAACAGATCCAGAGACAGAGAAGCATCAATTAGATGCTCAAACCTCAGAGGGAAGGTAGGGAAGGGTGGGGGTAAGCGGGAGAGGTCAGCCAAAGGACTTGTATGCATGCATATAAGCATAACCAATGGACACAGATACCAGAGGGGTGAGGGCATGAGTAGGGGGATGGAGGGGACCATGGGGAGATAAGGACACATATGTAATACCTTAATCAATAAAGAAAATTTAATAAAGGTCATTTGAAATTTTAAAAAAAGAAAAGTGTGCATACATTGACTAGAGGCCTGGTGCATGAATTCATGCATGGGGAGGGTGGGGGTGGATATACAGTGGGAGGTTCGCCGGCAGGCCCCGATCTAGTTGTGTAGATGTGCTGAGGTAGCAGCAAGTAAAGACCATACACAGAGTGCCCCAAAATGGCGTGAACAGCAGCTACATTCTGAGGTGGAAATACAGCTCTACTTCACTGCCCACTCTCGGGCTGCCTCACTCTCCTTGGGGAGGAGTTGCTGACAGACAGGTTGTCTCTCCTACCTCAGCTGAACATTTTCCCAGGGCTCTGCTCCCAAGCATGATAGGTAGCTGACTTCAGCCAATGGTGGCACACCGCCATAGGAGCACTAGCCAATCAGTGGTTGGGAGCCCCGAAAGGTGCGGGGTGACTGAGAAGTGGCTGATGGGGGCAGAAGGGCGAGTGGTCGGCACAGTGCAGTGGCAGAAGTAAGATGGCGGTGGTGCTTACTTTACATTGTTGCAGTTAGGCTGATGCCTTGCCCCTGCTGCCCCTCTGAGCTGCTACTCTGTCTCAATCAGCATCAGGGTCGCTCTCCTCCTACTGGCTTCCCAGGCACATATTCTCCGAGCCCGGACCCTTAGTTGGGGGGAGGTCCGACTGGCCAAGAGGAGGGAGGTTGTCCCGCGTGGGAGGTTGGCTGTGGGAGTGCACTGACCACCAGGGGCAGCTCCAACATTGAGCGTCTGGCCCCTGGTAGTCAGTGTGCATCATAGCGACTTGTTGACTGATTGTTCCGTCGTAACAGTTGCTTAGACTTTATATATATAGATTGATGGTAAATTATCAAATCACTGATATTGATTTTATTTGCAACATTTTTTAAAAGATGGGTAGTTTTATTGTTAACTTTATTTTTATTGTTGACACTATTACATGTCTTCCCCCGCCCCCCCCCTTTACTCACCTCCACCAGCTCCCAAATCCTCTTCCCACTGGCAATCACCTCACTGCTGTTGGGGTCTGGATTATTCATATATGTTCTTTGGCTAGTCTATTCACCTTCTTTCATCCAGTTCATCCAGCCCCTCCCATCTGACAGCTATCAGCCTGATGTCTCTGGTTCTATTTTGTTTATCAGTTTATTTTGTTCATTAGAACCCACATATAAATGAGGTCATATTGTATTTGTCTTTCTCTGACTTACTTTACTTAGCATAATAATCTCCAGGTCTATCCATGCTATGACAAAAGGTAGAAGTTGCCCTTTACAGCTGTGTAGTATTACACTGTGTAAATGTACCACATCTTTTTTAACCACTTAGCTACTGATGAGCGCTTGGGCTGCTTCCAGATCTTGGCTATTGCAAATTGTGTTGCTATGAACATAGGGGTGCATATATTCTTTCTCATTGCTGTTTTGGGATTCTTAGGATATATTCCCAAAAGTGGGATTGTTGGATCAAAAGGCAGCTCCATTTTCAGTTTTTTGAGGAAACTCCATACTGTTTTCCACAGTGGTTGCGCCATTTGCATTAAACCAACAATGCATAACGGTTCCTTCCTTATCCCCACATCCTCACCAGCACTTGCTGATTTACTGATGGTAAATTCTGGCAGGTGTGAGGTGATAGCTCGTTGTGGTTTTAATTCTTTCATTTTATTTTTATGTTTAGTGATGTAGAGCATCCTTTTATGTCTATTGGCCATCTGTAGGTCCTCTTTGGAGGTGTCTATTCAGGTCCTGTGCCATTTTTTAATTGGATTGTTTGTCATGCTGGCTTTGAGTTGTATGAGCTCTTTACATATTTTGGAAAATAACCCCTTATCAGATTGGTGAATATGTTCTCCCATACAGTGGGTTCCCTTCTCATTTTGTTGATGGTTTCTGTTGCTGTGCAGTTTGATGCAGTTCCAATTGTTTACTTATTTCCTTTGTTTCTCTTACCCTAGGCAGTATATCAGCAAAAATGCTGTTATAAGATGTCTGAGATTTTACTGCCTGTGTTTTCTTCTATGATTTTTATGGTTTCATGACTTACAATTAAGTCTTTTATCCATTTGGAGCTAGTACCTGTGTATGGTGTCAGTTGGTGGTCTAGTTTCATTTTTTGCACGTACTTGTCCAATTTTCCCAATACCATTTATTGGAGAGACTGTCTTTACTCCATTGTATGTTCTTGCCTCCATTGTCAAAAATTAATTGACAATAAAGACATGGGTTGATATTCGGGCACTCTGTTCTCTTCCATTGACCCATCTTCCTGTTCTTGTGCCAGTACCAGGCTGCTATGGTTACAATGGCCTTGTAGTATAGTTTGATATCAGGTATTGTGATACCTTCAACTTTGTTCTTTGTTCTCAAGATTGCTGAGGCTATTCGAGATCTTTTGGAGTTCCATATAAATTTTTGGAATATTTGTTCTAGATCTGTGAAATATGCCATTGGTATTTTAATGGGGAATTGCACTGAATCTATAGACTGCTTTGGGTAGTGTGGACATTTTAATGATGTTAATTCTACCAATTCAGGAATACGGTATATTCTTCCACTTGTTTATATCTTCCTCTATCTCTTTTTTTCAACACCCTGTTGTATTCTGAGTACAGGTCTTTTATCTTCTTAGTTAAGTTTATTCCTAGGTATCTTAATTTCTTTGTTGCAATGGTAAATGGGATTGTTTTCTTAGTTTTTCTGAGAGTTAATTATTGGTGTATAAAAATGCTATTGCCCTAGCTGGCTTGGCTCAGTGGATAGAGCACTGGCCCTCAGACTGAAGGGTCCCAGGTTCAATTCAGGTCAAGGGCATGTACCTTGGTTGCAGGCTCATCCTTGGCTCCCATCGGGGAGTGTGCAGGAGGCAACCAAATGATGTGTCTCTCTCATAGCGATGTTTCTCTCTGTCTCCCCCACTCCCTTGCACTCTCTCGAAAAATCAATGGGAAAGAAAATATCCTCAGGTGAGGAATAACAAGACACACACAAAAAGACATTTATTTCTGGGTGTTAATTTTGTATCATGCTATGTTGCTGAATTCATTTATTAAATTTAGCAGTTTTTTTGTGGAGTCTTTAGGGCTTTCTATGTACAATATCATGTCATCTGTGAATAATGACAGTTTTACTTCTTCCTTTCCAATTTGGATGCTATTTATTTTTTCTTCTTGTCTGATCGCTGTGGCTAGGACTTCCAGTACTATGCTATGTTGAGTAAGAGCAGTGAATGTAGACATCTCTGTCTTGTTCCTGTCCTTTGAAAAATGATTTTAGTTTTTGCCCATTGAGTATGATATTGGCTATAGGTTTTTCTTATATGCTTCCCTTTATTATGTTGACATATGATCCTTCTATTCCCACTTTGCGGAGAGTTTGTTAGTTTTTTTATCAAAAACTAGAGGCCCGGCGCACAAAAATTTGTGCACTTGGGGGGTCCCTCAGCCCTGCCTGTGCCCTCTCGCAGTCTGGGACCCCTAGGGGGATGACCACCTGCTGGCTTAGGCCTGCTCCCCAGGGGATAGGGCCTAAGCTGGATGTCAGACATCCCTCTGGCAGCCCAGCAGCCCTCGGGGGAGTCCACTTGCCAGTGGGGAGCAGGCCTAAGCTGCAGTCGGACATCCTTAGCGCTGCTGAGGAGACGGGAGAGGCTCCCACCACCACCACTCTGCTGGCAGCCCTCAGCCTGGCTTGTGGCTGAGCAGAGCTCCCCCTGTGGGAGCACACTGACCACCACGGGCAGCTCCTGCATTGAGCTTCTGGCCCCTGGTGGTCAGTGTGTGTCATAGTGACCAGTAATTCCAAGTCGTTCTGCTGTTAGGGTCAGTTTGCATATTACCCTTTTATTATATAGGATAGAGGCCTGGTACACAGGTGGGGGCTGGCTGGTTTGCCCTGAAGGGTGTCCCGGATCAGGGTGGGGGTCCCACTGGGGTGCCTGGCCAGTCTGGGTGAGGGGCTGAAGGCCGTTTTCAGGCTGGCCAAGCCCCCCCGGCGACAGAAGCTCCCAGCGTCTCCTTTTTTTCTTTTCTTTTTTTTTTAATCTGGGATTTATTTATTACCTTCTATAACTGAAACTTTGTAGCCTTGAAAGGAACTCAGAGCCGTCCAGGGCGGGCGGGAGGGAAGCTTGGCTTCCTCCATTGCTAGGGGCAACCCAGCCTCCTACTCGCTCCAGCTCCATGGCACGGCTGGCTGAAAGCAGGTATCTGGGGTTTATTTACCTTCTGTAATTGAAACTTTGTTGCTTTGAGTGGAGCTCAGAGCGGCCGCGGCATGCGGGAAGCTTGGCTTCCTCCATCATTGGGGGAACCAAGCCTCCTGCTTGCTCCAGCTCCATGGCTGCTGGCCGCCATCTTGGTTGGGTTGATTTGCATATAGTCGCTCTGATTGGCTGGTGGGCGTGGCTTAAGGTATAGCGAAGGTACAGTCGATTTGCATGTTTGTCTTTTATTACTGTAGATGGGTGTTTAGATTCTGTCAAATGGCTTTTCTGCATCTATTAATATGATCATGTAATTTTTGTCTTTCAATTTGTTTATATGATGAATCACATGTATTGATGTGTGAATATTGTGCCAGCTGGGTATCCCCAGAATAAATCTCACTTGGTCATGGTGTATGATTTTTTTAATATATTGCTAGATTTGATTTAATAATATTTTGTTGAGCATTTTAGCATCTATGTTCATCAGGAATATTGCCCTGCAATTTTCTTCCTTTGTAGTGTCTTTATCTGGTTTTGGGATTAGGATAATGCTGGACTCATAGAAATTGCTTGGAAGTGTTCCTTCCTCTTGAATTTTTTGGAATAGTTTGAGAAGAATAGGTGTTAGTTCTTTTGTGAATGTTTGGTAAAAGTCACCTGTGAAGCTATCCAGTCCAGGACTTTTGTTTGTTCAGAGTTTTTTTTTATTACTGCTTCAATTTCATAAGTTGTAAGAAGGGTAGTTTTATTTTAAAGTATCAATGTTTACAATATGCCAGGAATTATATCCTTCAATAGGATAAAAAAATTTTACAGATAGCATAAAAGTGTATGAGGGAGATCATACTTCTTCAAAATTCTTTTCCACGGTATGTAAGAAAAGGAAGGAAAGTATGAATATCACTGCTGTAGAAGCTTTGGGTTCTTGTGGATTCTTCAATAGCAAACTGCAAAAGTATTCCCTGTAGGGCCTGATAAACATGGGGGAGACTCACAGAGTGAATGACAGGAAATTAGAAAGAGACACATCCTGAGACAGGTGTAAAGGACAGTAAGAAAGCAAACTGGAGAAATGCAGAGAGGTGACAACAGGAAGGGTACCAAACACTCTGATGGACGAGATCCCCAAAAGGGCACAGGAAGCGGCTGCTGCTAAATGCCAGATAAAAGGAGTACAAAAAGGTCGGTCCTCTTATAATGCCCAAGCTCAATACTGCCCAGGAACAAAAGCATGACCCCAAACAAAGGAAGGCCACAAAGCATTCTTTTCAATTTCAGTATTTCTGAAAGAATGTACAAAGAAAACCATATCTCATATTTTAATTTTTTTATTTTAATGTTTCTTCTTGGCTTCAAGTCACTCAGGGAACAGCGGTTCTTATTCCTTTAATTATTGCAAGGAATTGTTGAGAAATAGAGCTACTGATTACAAAAGGTGCAAACACACAGAGACATCTTTATTTTTTCCAAACTCTTTTTAAAACAAAGAACCTCTAAAAACCTTATGAACTAAAATTTAAAAAGATGTAGTTTGGCTGCTTTCTCTGGATAGTTAAGAGTAAACTCTCATGTCTTTGAGTTAAAGTAGTACAGAAATGAAAAAGATACTCTCAGGACAGCAATTCTCCATAAGCCAAAATGATAGCATGAATAGAGAGCCAAGGCAGGCCAAGTGAACTAATTTCTCTCTCACCTGGCAGCTCCCTGCTCCATAAGGAACCCTTAATCCCTTCTTTGTTGAATGGTTTTCATATACAAAAATTCTGCATTGACATCCCATTTGTGTGAAGAAATAAATGACTGAGAGAGCAGTCAGTCTGGTTTTGGACAGAGCATACCTAACTTCAGCCAGCTGGGGGAAGGTTTTATTAGGCAAGCACTCCATTATCTTTCTGTTATGGTAAAGTTTACAGTCTCCTTTTGAATGGTGAGAAAGGTTCCAAGTCTAGCCTAATCTCTTTAATGTCACAGGAAAAGAAATCTAACAGGAAACTAATGACTTCATGAAGGTACCATCTAAATAATAATAATGAACAGTTGGTGAGTGAGGAGCTCCCAGACCTGGACTGGACTTGCAGCTAAACTGCAGAGCAATCAGCTTGAAAAACCAGCTGAAATGTAGCTGATATGAAATTTTATAAACAGCACAGAGGAAGATAAGAGGAGACATGGAGAGGGTGAGCCCCTTTATGCAGGTACGGCTGGGTAGCTGGAGGAATGTTGCAGCAGTGAAGCTCGTCCCTGGGAGGTGGGGTCTCCCCATCCTGCTGTATTTCAAGGCAAAGGGGAAGGGCACTGGGCTGGAAATTTGGGCCCACCCTGCTCGGTTTGATGGTTTGACCCTGCGGGGGTAGTTGGACATTTGGCCCCTTTGGAGACCGGATGGAGCTAGGAGTTTCAGCCCCACCCTGCTATATCTGGAGAGATTGGACTGCCAAGCAGGGCTAATTTCTTAATACCATCCTGCTTGGTTAGGGGGTGCCAGGAAGCCACACAAGGTGGTTTTTATGACTGTGTCTCCTGGGCAGGCTTCTGTCTGGGAGTCAGACAAGTGTGTGTGCCAGGCTCTGTGGCTGCATTACAGGGAAGGTTTCAGATCCCCAGCAAATTCAGCTGGTGCAGCAGCCCCAGGAAGCAGAGGAAATGCCCGCCCTCCCTCTACAGGTTAACTGCACCACCCACAACGGGAGATTTTCTGAATCGCCCCTGGCAGGTCCCTAATACTCCTGCTAAGTACAATTCCGAGAAAGAAGGGAGAGCAGCCTAGAGCAGGGACATTCGAAGTGCAAGACACAAGACAGACCTCTGGGCTTCAAAGGCCCCACCCTCTGGACTAGGAGGAGCTCTTCCATGCAGAACTTCACACAGGTTTCCAAGGGCCAGGCAGGGTCAGTCTCTGATAATGCTTGTATCAAAGAATCTTCAGAAAGGACCAAACTGGTACACTAAATGACTAGCTCCAGCCAACATTGGAGCAGGATCCAATAAGCTTTATTTTACAAACAGCATATCCAAAGGGTGATCGCAGAGGGCATAAAAATATGCTGAGGTGAACACTACTTATTTCTTTTTTAATCTTCTCTTTTTCATCTTAATCTTTATTGTTTAGACTATTACAGATGTCCCCATTCCCCCACCCGCATTGCCCTCCTCCACCCAGTTCCCGTCCCACCCAGGCCTTCACCACCATATTGTCTGTGTCCACAGGTAATGCATATATGCATATAAGATCTATGGTAAGTCTCTTCCCACCACCCTGCTTCTTCTGAGATTTGTCAGTATGCATATAAGATCTATGGTAAGTCTCTTCCCACCACCCTGCTTCTTCTGAGATTTGTCAGTCTATTCCATGTTCCCATGCCTCTAGTTCTATTTTATTCATCACTTTATTTTGTTCATTAGATTTCTTGTTCTTTTCATTTTTAGATTTAATTGTTCATAAATATGTATTTATTGACATACAATGTCTTCATATTTTTGAATTCTTTTTCCTTTTTGTTCTGATTGGATGTTTTATCCTTCCTCATATTGCAAATCGCTGATTTGATTGTCGGCATCTTCTTCTCTACTGTTGATTCCCTGTAAATTATTCGTCATTTCAGTTAGTGTATGCTTAATTTCTGACTGGTCCTTTTTCATGTCTTTGATGTTTTCCCTGAGGTTCTTGAAATTCTCACTCAGATCCTTGAAATTCTCACTAAGTCCCTTGAAGCTATCATTAAGCAACCTTATAACAATTATTTTGAACTTTCACAGTACTGGAACCCTGGGCTGAGGGGTCTGTTTGGGGCTGGAACCCCTTGCTCCTCATGGGAGGCCTCCGCAGCTGGGATATCCCTCCCAATTAAAAAAAAGCTTGATGTGGGTGTCAGCCCAGCCTTTTCTGAGCCTCCGCCTCTCCTAATAGTATCAATGTGCTTTTCTTTAATTCTCTGGTTGTAGGACTTCCGTTCAGCCATATTTCCAGATCTTCTGAACAATGGTTGTATTTTAGTTGTACTTTTGATGTGGTTGTGGGAGCAAATGAGTACCATGTTTACCTATGAGGTCATCTTGGTTCTCTCTCCAGTTGTTTTTCCTATTATAACTTAGTCCCATCTGTTCCGTGTATCAACCACACTCATATCTAATATTACATAATAGTAGCATCTTCTCCATATGTTCTTAAAGTGAGAAAACCTTTAATCTTCTATTTTTCTTTTTCATTTCATTGTTCTGTTCTTTTTTTATATCTCTTATTTCTCTCTTTCCTTTTCTTATCCTCTCCATTTTTCTTTTGCTATTCCTTATTTTCTATTCTTTTCTTTATCCTTCTGTCTTTTCATATTCCCTTTTTTATTTTTTCATCTCTTGTCTTTTATTATTGTTTTTTTGTTTGTGTCTTGTTTTTTTGTTTCAGTTGTTTTGGTTGTTGCTGGTTTGTTTTTTGCATGGTTTTCAGTTTTGTTTCTTGTTTTGTGCTGTTAGAATATGTATACCAGTTTGCACAACATGGTCAGGGTTGAGCCTCACAGTAAGCAAGCTTGAGGCTTGAGCCAACCCACAATTGTGACAACAGCAACCAAGAAACAATTACACAACAGGAGGGCTCACACAACCCATACAAAGGACATTGCTAGAGCACCCAGTTCAGGAGATCAAGGAGACATCACCACTGAGTAACAAAGGGCACCACTACAAAAAGCCACACCACTGAGACTGGGAGTCACAGCAGTTCTATCTAATACACAGAAGCAAACATAAACAGACAGTCAAGTGGGGAGACAAAGAAATAGGCCCAGAGGAAAAGAAATAGGCCCAAATGAAAGAACCAGAGGAATCTCTAGAAAAGGAGCTACATGAAATGGAGGAAACCAATTTATCAGAAACAGAGTTCAAAGTAATGTTATAAGGATAGTCAACAGCATAAAAAAGGAAACAGAAATCATGAAAAATAACAAGTTGGAAATGAAGAATAACAACTGAAATAAAGAATACACTGGAAGGAAACAACAGTAGATTGGAGAGAATCAAATCAGCGAATTAGAACACAAGGTAAAAAAAAAATAAATCACACAATCAGAGCAGCAGAAAGAGAAATGAATGAGGAAAGTTTAAGGGAACTTTTGGACAATGTGAAATGCAACAACATCTGCATCATAGGAGTTCTAGAAGGAGAGCAAGGAATAGAGAACCTGTTTGAACAAATAATGACAGAATTATTTGCCTGACCTGGTGATGGAAAATTTCACACAAGTTCAGGAAGCAAAGAGAGTCCCAATCAAGATGAGCCCAAAGAGACCTACACCAAGACACATCATAATTAAAACAGCAAATATAAAAGACAAACAATCTTAAAGACAGCAAGAAAGAGAGAGGGAGAGAGAGATAGTTACCCTCAAGGAAGTTCCCATAAGGCTGTCAGCTGATTTTTCAACAGAAAACAGTATAGGCCAGAATGGAATGAAGGATTAAAAGTAATGAAAAGCAAAAATCTGAAACCAAGACTACTCTATCCATCAAGGCTATCATTCAAAATCAAAGGTGAGAGAAAAAGCTTCCCAGATTAAAAAAATACTAAAGGAGTTCATTATCACCAAACCAGCAATGCAAAAAATATTAAAGAGACTGTTGTAAGAAAAAGAAATAGAGAGAAACATAGACATAAAGAATACAAATAGCAATAAATAAGTACCCATAAATAATAATCTTAAATGTAAATGGATTAAATGATTCAATCAAAAGACATGGGGTAGTTAAATAGATAAGACAACATGACACATATATATGCTATCTACAAAAGATCCACCTCCGAACAAAAGATTCACATAGACTGCAAGTGAAAAGATGGGGGAAAAAATGTTCCATGGAAATGAAATAAAGTTGGGGTAGCAATACTTATATCTGACAAAATAGACTTGAAAACAAAGGCCATAACATCAGCCAAAGGACACTACACCAGCCAAAGAAGGACACTACATAATACTAAAGAGATCAATCTAACAAGAAAATGTAACACTGGTAAACATATATGCACCCAATATAAAAGCTATATTGGGTGCACTTTATTCTTGATGCACTTTAAGCAAGAGATCAACAGCAATACAGTCATAATAGGAGACTTTAACACCCCATTAACATTACTGGATATATCTTCCAGACTAAAAATCAACAAGGAAAAAGCAACCGGGAATGACACACTGGAACAGATGGATTTAATTGATATTTACAGGACATTTCACCCCAATGCAGCAAAATATATATATTCTTCCCAAGTGCACATGGAACATTCTCAAAGGTATACCTCGTTAGGATTCAATACAAGTCTTAACAAATGCAAAAAGATTGAAATCATATCAAGCATATTCTGGGAACACAATAGCATGAAACTAGAAATCAACTACAATAAAAAAAACAAAAACAACCTGAAAAACATTCAAACACACGGAGGCTAAATAGCATGTTATTAAACCACAAATGGATTACCAAAGAAATCAATTAACACATTGTATGCGGGAAACATATTTATACGTTTTACATTGACTGTAGGAGTACAGCGCAGGACACGTATTAATACCTTTTTTATAGACTAGCGGTAGAATGCGGGTAATGTATAAATACGTAAACTAAAGTTATCATAATTTTACTGAACGTTGCCATTTGCGCAAAAAATTAGCAAAAATGGCCCGCGCCACCTGTTAGTGCGCGATAAAAACTGCCCACAAACAATGTGTTAAAAAAATCAAGAATTACCTGGAAAAAATGAAAATGAACACACAACACAAAATCTATGGGACACAACAAAAGCAATCCTCAAAGGGAAGTTCGTATCACTACAGGCCTATCTCAAGAAACAAGAAAAATCTCTAATAAACTAATCATAAAACTAACAGAATTAGAAAGAGAACAACAAGAAAAGCCCGGAGTAAGGAGAAGGGAAGAAATAATAAAAATCAGAGCAGAAGTAAATAACATAGAGACTAAAAAAAAAATTTCAAAAGATCGATAAAACGAAGAACTGGTTCTTTAAAAAGACAATTAAGATTGGTGAGCCTTTAGCCAGACACATTAAGAAACAAAGAAAAAGGACACAAAATCAGAAATGAAAAAGGCAAAATAACAACTGACATCACAGAAATACAAAAGACTGCAAGAAAAAAATAGAAATAACTATATGCCAACAAATTGGAAACCTGGGTGAAAAGAACCAATTCCTAGAAACATACAATTTTCCAAAACTAAAGTAGGAAGAATCAGAAAGCCTGAATAGACCAATAAAAACTAATGAAATTCAATCAGTAATCAAAAAACTCCCAATAAACAAAAGTCCTGGACTAGTTTGCTTCACAGGCAAATTTTACCAAATATTCAAAGAAGAACTAACACTCTCCTCAAACTATTCCAAAAAATTCAAGAGGAGGGAAGACTTTCTGATTCTTTTTATGAGGTCAGCACTATCCTAATTCCAAAACCAGGTAAAGACACAACAAGGGAAGAAAATTATACACCAAAATCCCTGATGAACATACATAGTAAATTGCTCAACAAAATAATAGCAAATCAGATCCAACAATACATTAAAAAGATCATACATGATTGACCAAGTGGGATTTATTCCTGGGATGCAAGGTTGGTATAATATTCGCAAATCAATAAATGTGCTACATCACATAAACAAACTGGATAAAAATCACATGATGTTATCAATAGATTCAGAAAAAGCATTAGAAAAAATCCAGCACCCATCTACACTAATAAAAGAGAAACATGGTAATTGGCATAAGACCGCTACCCTTCCCATTGGCAAATCAGCGAGATATGCAAATTAACTGACAGCCAAGATGGCGGCCGGCAGCCAGGTAGCTTGAAACTAACATGAGGCTTGCTTGCTTCAGTGACGGAGGACTCCAACATTCCCCGCCTTCAGCTGCAGGCCTCTGAGCTGGCAGTTTGAAACAGTAACAAAAATAGAAGCTAAACAAAACGCCAGAAACCAGCTTTCAGCTAGCCCGGATCTCAGACCTGGAGTTGATACAGAGTTGATTTTAGAACACAATCAAACCAGATATCTGCTTTCAGGAGCGGAGGCCTAAGAGCTGGTGCCTCAGAGCTAAAGCTGGCTCAGAATAAAAAAAAAAAAAAAAAAAAGGAGCAGTTGGGAGCTTCAGTCCCAGCCTGAAAACAGCCCTCAGCCCCTCACCCAGACTGGCCAGGCACCCCAGTGGGGACCCCCACCCTAATCCAGGACACCCTCCTGGGCAAACCAGCCAGCCCCCACCCATGCACCAGGCCTCTATTCTATATAGTAAAAGGGTAATATGCCTCCCAGGACCGGGATCAGCGTGACAGGGGGCAGCGCCCAAACCCACTGATCGCCCTGCAGCTCTGTGTGTGATGGGGGCGGGGCCACAACCTCCCTATCAGCCCTGCTCTGTTCCTGACGGGAAGGCGCCCCAACCCCCTGATCAGCCCTGTTCTGTGCCTGATAGGGGGGAGTTCCCCAACCCCCTGATCGCCCTGCGGCTCTGTGTGTGACAGGATGTGGCGCCCCAACTCCCCCACCCCACGGGCGCTGCTCTGTGTGTGATGGGGTAGAGCCATAACCTCCCCATCAGCCCTGCCCTGAGTGTGACAGTGGCGGTGCCCCAACCCCCTGATCAGCCCTGCTCTGTGGGTGATAGAGGGCAGCGCCCCAACCCGCCCCCCCCCCCACAGGCCCTGCTCTGTGTGTGATGGGGTAGAGCCATAACCTCTTCATTGTCCCTGTGCTGAGTGTGACAGTGGCGGCGCCCCAACCCCCTGATCGGCCCTGCTCTGTGGGTGATAGAGGGCAGTGCCCCAACCCCCTGATCGACCCTGCTCTGTGTGTGACAGGGGGCGGTGCCCCAACTCCCCTATCGGCCCTACTCTGTGAGTGACGGGGGAGCTCCTCAACCCCCTGATCATCCCTGCTCTGTGCGTGACAGGGTACGGAGCCCCAACCCCCCTGATGGGCCCTGCTCTGTGAGTGACAGGAGGCAGCGCCCCAACCCCCTGATTGGCCCTGCTGTGCGTGACAGGGGGTGGCGCCGCAACCTCCCCATTGACCCTGCCTTGAGTGTGACAGGGGACGGAGCCCCAACCCCCCAATCGGCCCTACCCTGAGCGTGACTGAGGGTGGCATCGCAACCTTCCGATCCGCCCTGCTCTGTGCATAACAGGGGGTGGCGCCCCAACTCCCCAATCGGCCCTGCTTTGAGCCCGACCAGGGGCTGCACCTAGGGATTAGGCCTGCCCTCTGCCACCCGGGAGCAGGCCTAAGCCAGCAGGTCGTTATGTCCCAAGGGTGCCCAGACTGCGAGAGGGCACAGGCTGGGCTGAGGGACCTCCCCCTCCCCCCCGAGTGCACAAATTTTTGTGCACCGGGCCTCTAGTCTATAATAATAATCTATAATAATAAAAGGGTAATATGCTAATTAGACTGGGCATCCTTCCTTCTGGACAAAGCTGCAGCGGGCGGGGGCCCAGGCAGAGGAGGCAGAGGCCCCTGGATGCAGCTGCGGCAGCAGCGGCAGGTAGGAGCCAGGGCCAAGGCCCTTGCATGAATTTCGTGCATCAGGCCGCTAGCTTATGATAAACACTCACAGCAATGTGGAAATAGAAGGCTCATACCTCAACATAATAAAGGTCACATATGAAAAACCTAAAGCCAACATCATACTCAATGGGCAAAAATAAAAGTGTTTCCCTTAAGATCAGGAACAAGACAAGGATGCCTGTTTTCACCACTCTTTTTCAACACATTACTGGAAGTCCCAGCCATAGTGATCAGACAAAATGAAAAAAAAAGGCATCCAAATTGGAAAGGAAGAAGTAAAACTGTCATTATTTACAAATGACATGATACTGTACAAAGAAAACTATAAAGACTCCACCAAAACAGTAATAGATCTAATAAATGAATCTGGCAAAGTAGTAGGATACAAAATTAATATACAGAAATAAGTGGCATGTTTATGCACCAGTAATAAACCCTCAGAAAGAGAAACTAAGAAAACAAACCCATTTATTATTAAAATAAAACAAAATTTAATAAAATATGTAAAACTTGTATGGAACTGGAAAAGATCCCAAATAGACTCAGCAATCTTTAAGAAAAAAGAACAAAGTTGGAGGTATCATAATACCTGATATCAAACTATACCAGCAGTTGCCAACCGGTGGTCCATGGACCACACTACTGGTCCATGAGGTCCGCAAGGTTGGTGACCACTGAACTATACTACAAGGCCATTGTAACCATAGCAGCCTGGTACTGGCACAAGAACAGGAAGATGGGTTAATGGAAGAGAACAGAGTGCCCGAATATCAACCCATGTCTTTATTGTCAATTAATTTTTGACAATGGAGGCAAGAACATACAATGGAGTAAAGACAGTCTCTCTAATAAATGGTATTGGGAAAATTGGACAAGTACGTGCAAAAAATGAAACTAGGCCACCATATGCAGATATTAGCTCCAAATGGATAAAAGACTTAATTCTAAGTCATTAAACCATAAAAATCCTAGAAGAAAACACAGACAGTAAAATCTCAGACATCTCTTGTAGCAACATTTTTCCTGATATATTTCCTAGGGTAAGAGAAACAAAGGGAAAAAATAAACATTTGGAACTACATCAAACTAAAAACCTTCTGCACAGCAAAAGAAACCATCAACAAAATGAGAACCCACTGTATGGGAGAACATATTCACCAATCTGATAAGAGGTTATTTTCCAAAATATATAAAGAACTTATGCAACTCAACACCAGGAAGACATACAATCCAAATAACAAATGGGCAAAGGCAATGGCTGGTTTTCCTCAGTAGTTAGAAGGGTGGTGGGTTCAATTTCCAGTTAAGGGCACATACTTGGGTTGCAGGTTTGATCCCCCCAAGTTATTTACAATAGCCGAAACCTAGAAACAGTTTAAGTGCTCATCAATAGATGATTTGATAAAAAAAGATGTGGTACCTTTATACAATGTAATCCTACGGGGCTGTAAAAAAAAAAACCAAAAACTCTTACCTTTGTGACAGTGTGGATGTACCTGGAGAGTATTATCCTATCTAATAATTGACAAACATGGTAATTAACCATACCTCCGCTACACTTCCCATTGGCTAATCAGGGGGCATATGCAAATTAACTGCCAACCAAGATGGCGGCCGGCAACCAGGCAGCTGAAGTGAGCATGAGGCTTGGTTGCCTCGGCGATGGAGGAAGACAAGGTTCCACGCCTGCGGCAGCCCGGCCCTGAACTGCACACTAAGAAACAATGTTGCAATTATAGAAGCTAAACAAACCCCAGATACCTGCCTTCAGCCAGCCGGCCTCAGTGCTGGAGCCGCAACAGTGTTTCAATTACAGAAGGTTAATAAATCCCAGAATAAAAAAAAAAAAAAGGAGAGACTGGAAGCTTCAGTTGCAGGCTTGGCCCACCTGAAAACAGGCCTCACCCCTCATCCAGGCTGGCCAAGCACCCCAGTGGGGACCCCCACCCTGAAGGGGGTGCGGGCAGCCTGAAAACAGCCCTCAGCCCCTCATCCAGGCCGGCCAGGCACCCCAGTGTGGACCCCCACCATGAAGGGGGAGCGGGCAGCCAGAAAACAGCCCTCAGCTCCTCATCCAGGCTGGCCAGGCACCCCAGTGGGGACACCCAGTCTAAAGGGGGTGCGGGGAGCCTGAAAAAAGCCATCAGCCCCTCACCCAGTCTGGCGAGGCACCCCAGCAGCACCCCCACCCTGATCCGGGACACCCTTCAGGGCAAACCAGTGGGCCCCCACCCATGCACCAGGCCTCTATCTACACTAATAAAAGAGAAACATGGTAATTGGGTACGACCGCTACCCTTCCCATTGGCTAATCAGGGCAATATGCAAATTAACTGTCAGCCAAGATGGCGGACGGCACCCAGGCAGCTTGAAACTAACATGAGGCTTGCTTGCTTCAGTGACGGAGGACTCCAACGTTCCCCGCTGGCCGCTGCAGGCCTCTGAGCCTGCAATTTCAAACATTGTAACAAATATAGACGCCCAGAAACCAGCTTTCAGCCAGCTGGGATCTCAGAGCTGGAGTTGATATAGAGTTTCGAGAACCGAAACAAACCAGATACCTGCTTTCAGGAGCGCAGGCCTAAGAGCTGGAGCCTCAGACGTAAAGCTGGCTCAGAATAAAAAAAAAAAAGAAAGAAAAAAAGGAGCAGTTGGGAGCTTCAGTCCCAGCCTGAAAACAGCCCTCAGCCCCTCACCCAGACTGGCCAGGCAAGCCAGTGGGGACCCCCACCCTGAAGGGTGTGTGACCAGCTGCAAACAGCCATCATCCCTTCATCCAGGCTGGCCAGGCACCCCAGTGGGGACCCCCACCCTGATCCAGGACACCATTCAGGGAAAACCAGCCAGCCCCAACCCGTGCACCAGGCCTCTATTCTATATAGTAAAAGGGTAATATGCCTCCCAGCACTGGGATCAGCGGAGCTGAGAGGCCTCCCGGCACCGGGATCAGTGTGACAGGGGGCAGCGCCCAAACCCCCTGATTGCCCTGCCGCTCTGTGTGTGACAGGTGAAGGCGCCCCAACCCCCTGATCGGCCCTGCTCTGTGGGTGTTAGAGGGTGGCGCCCCAACCCCCCCGCCACACGGGCCCTGCTCTGTGTGTGATGGGGTAGAGCCATAACCTCCCCATCGGCCCTGCCCTGGGTGTGACAGTGGCGGCGCCCAACCCCCTGATCGGCCCTGCTCTGTGGGTGATAGAGGGCGGCGCCCCAACCCACTGATCCGCCCTGCACTGTGTGTGACAGGGGGCAGTGTGCCAACTCCCCTATTGGCCCTACTCTGTGAGTGAAAGGGGGGAGCTCCTCAACCCCCTGATGGGCCCTGCTCTGTGCGTGACAGGGGGTGGCGCCACAACCTCCCCATCGACTCTGCCTTGAGTGTGACAGGGGGCGGTGCCCCAACCCCCCAATCGGCCCTACCCTGAGCGTGACTGAGGGTGGCATCGCAACCTTCCGATCCGCCCTGCTCTGTGCATGACAGGGGGCGACGCCCCAACTCCCCAATCGGCCCTGCTCTGAGCCTGACGAGGGGCTGCACCTAGGGATTGGGCCTGCCCTCTGCCACCCGGGAGCAGGCCTAAGCCAGCAGGTCGTTATGTCCCAAGGGGTCCCAGACTGCGAGAGGGCACAGGCCGGGCTGAGGGACCCCTCCCCCCTGAGTGCACAAATTTTTGTGCACCAGGCTTCTAGTCCTATATAATAAAAGGGTAATATGCAAATTGACCCTAACAGCAGAAAGACTGGGAATGACTGGTGACTATGACACACACTGACCACCAGGGGGCAGAAGTTCAATGCAGAAGCTGCCCTCTGGTGGTCAGTGAGCTCCCACATGGAGGAGCTCTGCTCAGCCACAAGCCAGGCTGATGGCTGCCACTACAGCGGTGGTGGTGGGAGCCTCTCCTGCCTCCTCAGCAGCGCTAAGGATGTCCGACTACAGCTTAGGACTGCTCCCGCTGGCAAGTGGACATACCCTGAAGGCTGCTGGGCTGCCAGAGGTATGTCTGATTGCCAGCTTAGGCCCAATTCCCTGGGGAAAAGGCCTCAGCCATCAGATGGTCATCCCTCGAGGGCTCCCACACTGTGAGAAGGCACAGGCCAGGCCGAGGGACCCACACCCCCACCCCCAAAAAGTGCACAGATTTTTGTGCACCGGGCCTCTAGTCCTATCTAAAAATAGACAAACATGGTAACTAACCATACTCCACTATGCTTCCCCTTGGCTAATCAACAGGATATGCAAATTAACTGCCAACCAAGATGGCGTCCGGCAGCCACGCAGCTGAAGCAAACATGAGGCTTGGTTGCCCCGGCGATGGAGAAAGCCAAGGTTCACGGCCTGCCATGGGCCCAGCTCTGAGCTCCTGATGCAACAATGTTGCAATTATAGAAGCTAAACAAACCCCAGATACCTGTTTTCAGCCAACTGGCCTCGGAGATGGAGCTGCAACAGTCTTTCAATTACAGAAGGTAAATATATCCCAGAATAAAAAAAGAAAAAGAAAAAAAGGAGAGACTGGGAGTTTTAGTTGCAGGCTTGGCCTGCCTGAAAACAGCCCTCAGCCCCTCATCCAAACTGGCCAGGCACCCCAGTGGGGACCCCCACCCTGAAGGGGGTGCGGGCAGCCTGAAAACAGCCCTCAGCCCCTCATCCAGGCTGGCCAGGCACCCAAGTGGGGACCCGCACCATGAAGGGGGTGCAGGCAACCTGAAAACAGCCCTCAGCCCCTCATCCAGGCCGGCCAGGCACCCCAGTGGGGACCCCCACCTGAAGGGGGTGCAGGCAGCCTGAAAACAGCCCTCAGCCCCCCATCCAGACTGGTCAGACACCCCAGTGTGACCCCCACCCTAAAGGGGCTTCCGGCAGCCTGAAAAAAGCCCTCAGCTCCTCATCCAGGCTGGCCAGGCACCCAAGCAGGACCCCCACCCTGATCCGGGACATCCTTCAGGGCAAACCAGCTAGCCCACACCCGTGCACCAGGCCTCTATCCTATATAGTAAAAGGGTAATATGCAAACTTACCCTAACAGCAGAACGACTGGGAATGTCTGGTCACTATGACACACACTGACCACCAGGGGGCAGACGCTCAATGCAGGAGCTGCCCTCTGGTGGTCAGTGAGCTCCCACATGAAAGAGCTCTGCTAGGCCACAAGCCAGGCTGATGGCTGCCAGTACAGCGGTGGTGGTGGGAGCCTCTCCTGCCTCCTCAGCAGGGCTAAGGATGTCCGAATGCAGCTTAGGTCTGCTCCTCACTGGCAAGTGGACATCCCCCGACGGCTGCCAGGCTGCCAGAGGAATGTCTGATTCCCAGCTTAGGCCCAATCCCCTGGGGAGCAGGCCTCAGCCAGCAGATGGTCATCCCCCGAGGGCTCCCAGACTGTGAGAGGGCACAGGCCAGGCTGAGAGAGTGCCACCCCCGCCCGAGTGCACAAATTTTTGTGCACCGGGCCTCTAGTCTTACCTAATAACAGACAAACATGGTAATTGACCATACCTTCACTACACCTCCCATTGGCTAATCAGCAAGATATGCAAATTAACTCCCAACAAAGATGGCAGCCGACAGTCACGGAGCTGGAGCAAGCAGGAGCTTGCTTGCTCCAGTGATGGAGGAAGCCAAGGTTCCCCGCCTGCCGCAGCTGGTCTAAGCTACACTCAAAGCAACAAAGTTTTAATTATAGAAGATAAATAAACCCCAGATACCTGCTTTCAGTGGGCCGTGGCCACGGAGCTGGAGCGAGCAGGAGGCTTACCTCCCGTCTGCCCTGGCTGGCTCTAAGCTCCTCTCAAGGCTACAAAGTTTCAATTATATAAGGTAAATAAACCCCAGATACCTGCTTTCAGCAGGCGGCGGCCACGGAGCAGAAGGGAGCAGAAGGCTTGCTTGCTCCAGTGATGAAGGAAGCCAGACTGCTGCTGGCTCTGAGCTCCACTCAAAAAGCAACAAAGTTTCAATTACAGAAGGTAAATAAACCCCAGATTCCTGCTTTCAGCAGGCAGTGGCCACAGAGCTGGAGCGAGCAGGAGACTTGCTTACCCCTGCGATGGAAAAATATAGAAGGTAAATAAACCCCAGATACAGTGGGGCCTTGACTTAGGAGTTTAATTTGTTACATGACAGAGCTCGTAACTCAAGTTACTCGTTATGTCAAATCAAAAAGTGAACGAGTGAGACACGTGATGCTGGGCTGATGTTGTGGTGTTCACTGTGACGTTCGATGCGCCACCTAGCGGTGGGGTATCTGAAGCTGGCTCATAACCCGAATTTTAGCTCGCAACTCAAAGCAAAAAATCAGCCGAGAGACTCGACAAACTTGTGAGTCACGACACTCGTAAGTCAATGCCCCACTGTACCTGCTTCCAGTCGCCACTGCCACGGAGCTGGAGCAAATAAAAAAAATAAAAATTAAAAAAAAAAAGAAGGAAAGGCTGGGAGCTTCAGTTGCCAGGGGCTTGGTCAGTCTGAAAACAGCCATCAGCCCCTCACCCAGGCTGGCCAGGCACCCCAGTGGGGACCCCCATCTGAAGTGGGTTTGGGCAGCCTGAAAACAGCCATCAGCCCGTCACCCAGGCTGGCCAGGCACCCCAGCAGGACCCCCAACCTGATCCAGGCCACCCTTTAGGGCAAAACAGTCAGCCCCCACCCGTGCACCAGGCCTCTATTCTATATAATAAAAGGGTGCAAATAAAATAAAATAAATATAATAAATATTATCTAACATAATATATAATATATTATGTTAATATATTATATAATATATAATATTATATATTATATAATATATAATATTATATTATATAATATAATAACATATAATATAATAAATATTATCTAACATAATTATATAATAAATATAATAAATATAAATTAATTATATTAATTGCAAATATAATAAAATATGCAAATTGACCTTAACAGCAGAACAACTGGGAATGACTGGTCACTCTGACACACACTGACCACCAGGGGGCAGACGCTCAATGCAGGAGCTTCCCCTTGGTGGTCAGTGCGCTCCCACAGGGGGAGCTCTGCTCAGCCACAAGCCAGGCTGATGGCTGCTAGTACAGTGGTGGTAGTGGGAGCCTCTCCTGCCTCCTCAGCAGCGCTAAGGATGTCCAACTGCAGCTTAGGCCTGCTCCCCACTGGCAAGTGGACATCCCCTGAGGGCTGCCGGGCTGCCAGAGGGATGTCTGACTGCCAGCTTGGGCCCGATCCCCGAGGGAGCAGGCCTAAGCCAGCAGGTGGACATCCTCCAAGGGGTCCCAGACTGCAAGAGGGCATAGGCCGGGCTGAGGACCCCCCCCCCCGAGTGCACAAATTTTTGCGCACCGAGCCTCTAGTGGGAACTGAAAAAACCAATCAAAGAAAGACAAATGCCATTTGATTTCACTTATATGTGGAATCTAATGAAAAAATAGAACCAGAGCATGGATACATGGAACAGACTGACAGACCCCAGAGAGGAGTATGATGGTGATGGGACTAGAAGAGATTAGCCAAAGAACAGATATGCAGATATGCATAATAGCCCATGGACTCAGATAATAATACTAGAGGCCCAGTGCACAAAATTCATGCACCTGGGAGGGGGGGGTCCCCCTCAGCTCAGCCTGCCCACTCTCACAGTCCGGGAGCCCTCAGGGGATGTCCTACTGACAGCTTAGACCCACTCCCCGTGGGAGGCGACCGGGCTGATCAGTAGAAGGAGCCAACCCAATCACCCCACTGCTGCTGTCACTGCCAGCCGCCATAACTTCCAAGGTGTTTTCATTAACAGGGACTCCAGTCCCTTCATCACAAAAACATGACAACTTTCTTTAGGCATTTTCAAAATGTCTCTTTCACAGGATATGACATTTCTTTTTTTTTTTTTTCATCCCCACCTGAGGATATTTTTCCTTTGATTTTTAGAAAGTGTGGAAGAGAGAAAGACAGAGAGAAACATCAATGTAAGAAGGACACTTCAACTGGATGTCTCCTGCATGAGCCCTGACCTGGGCCCCAGCCAGGGAGGAGCCTCCAACCTAGGTACATGCCCTTGATCAGAATTGAACCCAGATCCTGCGGTCCGCAGGCTGAGGCTCTATCGACTGAGCGAAACAGACTAGGGCAGGATATGACATTTCTTAGCCACTTCAGCAGCAGACCTTCGTTTTTTCCTCCAGGAGTGAGGTGGAAAAACCCTAGATCACCTTCTTAGATTCTTATTACCGAAGTTACCAAGTACACTGCAAATGGCGTACCGGGAGTTTAGCCAATTAGCGGTCTAAAAAAGTGTTTCCTCTGTAGCTCATGAGCAGAAGTGGGACTGCTGGCGCGCCATGGCTGGCAGGCGCTCCTGTCTCCGGGCCTGCGCCATCCGTGGCTTGCCTCACCTCAAACACAGTCCTCTCCCACCCACCTGCACGTGCAGCCTCCTCCTGAGTGGTTGTGACATTACAGTGTCCCAGACATTTTGCATATTACTTCTTTATATATATAGATGGTGAAGACTGGGGAGTAGGGGGGTGGTGTCTGGGTAGAGTTGATAAAGGACAGGGAAATAGGGGACATTTGTAAGAGTGTCAACCATTTTTTATTTTTTTTTCAGAAAAGGAGTTCTCAGGACAAATTTCCCAAATAGTCAATTCTCTAGTAATCAATTAATTCACCAAAGAATTAAACCACTAAAGTTAACAAATTTACCTATTTTAAAACTTAAAGCAATTGTTAGATAGACTTGTTTTCAGCAATTGGCCTTTTTGATAATAGGAAGCCAAAGGAAAAGAAATAGCCAATGGCAGCAAGCGAAATTGCTCAGCTGGTGAGACAGTTTGCAGCCGGGAAGAGCAGAACTCCCCTGGAAAGGTTAAAAAAACCAGGGATTTGGGCAGGAAAGTTTGCCAGACCTCTGAGACCAGAGAGTCGGAGGGAGACCACGTGGCAGACAGCCGTGTCCCTTGGGACAGACACAGCCCCTGAGGAACGAAAGGAGAACCGCGGGATTCCTGGCGCCGCCGGGGGAATTGAGAGCTGGGTTCTGTGATCACGGAGGACTGAGCCTAAAGGGGACAGCCTGAAGAGCTGACCAGACCATGAAGTCCCGGTAAGAGAAGAAGCTTACAGAAACCAAGCCTTCCCCGTTTCCGCGGCCGGCGTTTGTTTGTTTGTTTTCACTGAATCCTGTTTATGGGACAGTTCGGATACAGACACTCACCTGTGCTGAAGAGAGGGAGAGTGTGCGGAGGAGTGGAATCTGGGGAGAGACTGAGGAGAGAAGGGGGGCCGGGAGAGGTGGCAGCGAATTGAGTGCTGAGACACCCCTGAGCCCAGGACTGGGGCAGCCATTCTCTCCGGAGAGTGAGATTCCTCCCCCCAGCCCCCAGGCAAGGAGCACAGCCACACCCAGATTCCACCCTGAACGAGATCAAGGATTAAAATAACCTGATCAGTCCCTGGGAGTTAACAGGGTCTGGCCTATAGAGGGATTTTCAATCCCAGCAACAACACAGCGCCGGTAACTAACTATTACGCAGCCAGCTCTGGGCAGTGAACTTCCACTGGACAGAGAGGTCCTATAGCCTCAGAGGCCAACCCCAGACCACTGCCACCCAGAGGCTGACCCACAAACTGACTCTTTGCTAAACACAAAATAAGGCAGTCTAGGAAACAAATACGGCCTGCTTTAAAATAAGGACTGTGGTTTACAACACAGAGGAACAGTGTATCGCAGGGAAACTCAACACTCTCCTGAATAACTGGCAGGTCTAAGGCAAGCCACACTGAAGAATAGAAGAACCGAAGGACCTTCACTACTGCAATTTTTCTTTTCTTTTCTCTTTTTTCACCTTTTAACTAAGAAACCAATTTTTTTTCTTCTTTTTTTTCTTTTTTTTTCCTTCTTTTTCCATCACCTGATTTTACCCTTTTAATTACTGCCTTCTTATTTTTAACCAGTATTATTACTGCTAGCATTTTACCATTTTTTAAAGTGCCATTTTATTTTCTCTTTATTTTATTTTGGGATTAGTGTTCTCCATTCTATTTTCATCGTTATATTATTGGTTGTTTCTAGTTTGCATTCATCTCCAGGGAGCTGTTGCTGTAATGTGTTGGGATTAGTGGCGGTTCTATAGGAGTATTCTCCTCATATAAAAAGTCTCTTCCCCTCTTCCACTTCATTCTCTCTTTTCGCACTTTTTTTCTTTCCTTTTCTTTTCTCGCTTTTATTTTTCCCCTCCTTTTTCCCAATTTCATTTTTGCACTCCTTTTTCTGGTCCCTACTTTTCTTTTCTTTTTTCTCTTTTATCTTTTTCTCTTCCTTCTTCCTTATCCCCTAATTCTCTTAATTCGGGTAGTCACCTTTATTTGGGGTCATTAATATCGTGAATATATTTGTGCATAGTGCCTGGTAGGTGGTGCCTTGTTGTGTTGTATTTTGTGCCTTTAAACCAACGCAGCAGATCCAAGCAACAGCAACCTCCTGAGCACCACACCCTCTGCTGAGGAACAGCAGCTGTACGTGAAACCTCACCCCACCAGCCAGAAGAGCCACCACAGCTGTGAACAGCACCCACCAGAGGAGCTGCTGCCAACTGAAGAGTAGCTGCTACCGCAACCGCCCGAAGAGCAACCACAGACCAAGGAGTCACTGCCACCAAGGGAGCAACCACTGAACGACTCAACGTCTAGATATGTCAGTGAGATCAAACATGGGTAGAAAAAGAAACCCCCAAAGGAAAGAGGAGGACTCTCCAGAAAAGCAGCTAAGTAATACAGAAGCATGCAACATGACAGAAAAAGAATTCAGAATAAGGGTCCTAGAGTGCATAAACCGGATGGAGGAAAAAATCGACAACCTCTGCAAGAAGCAAGAAGAAACAGATGAAAAAATCAATAACATATGGAAGAAGCTAGAAGAAACAGATGAAAAAATCAACAACTTAAGTAAGACCCAAGAAGAAATGAAGAGTGATATAGCTGCAATGAAAAACTCCATTGAAAGCATCAACAGTAGACTAGGAGAAGCGGAGGACCGAATTAGTGAACTAGAAGACAAGGAAGCAAAACACACCCAAAATGTACTGCAACTGGAGAAAAAAATTAAAAGACAGGAGGAGAGCCTAAGGGAGCTTTGGGACAACATGAAACGAAACAACATATGAATAATAGGGGTACCAGAACAACAGAAAGATGAACAAGGATTAGAAAACCTATTCGAAGAAATAATATCAGAAAACTTCCCTGAGGTGGGGAAGAAAAAAGTCACACAAGCCCAGAGAGTCCCAAACAAGGTGAACCCGAAAAGACCCACACCAAGACACATCATAATTACCATGGCAAATGTTCAGGACAAAGAGAGAATCCTACAGGCTGCAAGAGAGAGACGGAAAGTTACATACAAGGGATCTCCCATTAGATTGTCAAATGATTTCTCAACAGAAACACATCAGGCCAGAAAAGAATGGACAGAAATTTACAAAGTGATGCAAAGCAAAGGACTGAATCCAAGAATACTCTATCCAGCAAGGCTATCATTCAAACTTGAAGGGGAAATAAGAAGCTTCACAGACAAAAAAAGGCTAAGGGAGTTTATCACCACCAAGCCAGCAATGCAAGGAATGCAAAGGGACTGGTATAAAAATAAGAAATAAAAAGCTCAGAAAGAAAACAACCACACAAAAAAAGAAATGGCTACAAACAAGTGCCTTTCAATAATAACTTTAAACGTAAACGGACTAAATGCTCCAAACAAAAGACATCAAGTGGCTGAATGGATAAAAAAACATGACCCATACATCAGCTGTCTACAAGAAACCCACCTCATTAGAAGGGACTCACACGGACTGAAAGTGAAAGGATGGAAAAATATCTTTCAGGCAAATGGAAAGGAAAAGAAAGCTGGGGTAGCAATACTTATATCGGACAAAATAGACCTCAAAGTGAAGGCCATAACAAGAGATAAGGAAGGCCACTTCATAATACTAAAGGGATCAATACAACAAGAAGATATAACCCTGGTAAACATATATGCACCCAATGCAGGAGCACCCAAATTCATAAAAAAACTGCTGGAAGATATCAAAGGAGAGATCAACAACAATACAATCATAGTAGGGGACTTTAATATACCACTGACAGCACTGGATAAGTCCTCTAGACAAACAATCAGCAAAGATACAGCAATCCTAAATGACTCACTAGATCAGATGGACTTAATAGACATCTTCAGAACACTTCACCCCAATGCCACGGAATATACATTCTACTCAAGTGCTCATAACACATATTCAAAAATAGACCATATATTGGGTCACAAGCAAAGTATCCCCAAATTCAAGAAGATTGAAATCATAAAAAGCGTCTTCACAGACCACGATGGCATCATATTAGAAATAAACTACAATAAAAACACCCCAAAATACTCAAACACCTGGAAGCTGAATAGCATGCTATTAAATATTGATTGGGTTACCAATGAGATCAAAGAAGAAATTAAAAAATTCCTGGAAACTAATGACAATGAAAACACAACAATCCAAAAGCTATGGGACACAATAAAAGCTGTCCTGAGACGGAAGTTTATAGCTCTACAGGCCTATCTCAAAAAACAAGAAAAAATGGTAGTAAATCATCTAACTCTACAACTCAAAGAATTAGAAAGAGAGCAACAAGAAAACCCCAGAGTGAGCAGAAGGAAGGAGATAATAAAGATTAGAGCAGAAATAAATGATATAGAGACCAAAAAAACAATACAGAAAATCAATGAAACCAAGAGCTGGTTCTTTGAAAGGATAAACAAGATTGACAAACCTATAGCCAGACTCACCAAGAAGCAAAGAGAGAGGACCCAAATAAACAAAATCAGAAACGATAGAGGCGAAATAACAACAGACCCCACAGAAATACAAATGATTGTTAAACAATACTATGCACAGCTCTACTCCAACAAACTAGACAACATGGAGGAAATGGACATATTCCTAGAAAAATACAACATTCCAAAACTCAATCAGGAAGAATCTAAAAATCTCAACAGGCCAATAACTATGGAAGAAATTGAAACAGTCATCAAAAAGCTCCCAGCAAACAAAAGCCCAGGACCAGACCACTTCACAGGGGAGTTTTACCAAACATTCAAGGAAGAACTAAAACCTATCCTCCTCAGACTACTACAAAAAATTCAAGAGGAAGGAACACTTCCAAGCTCATTCTATGAAGCCAGCATCACCCTAATACCAAAACCAGGTAAAGACAACACAATGAAAGAGAATTACAGGCCAATATCCCTCATGAACATAGATGCCAAAATCCTCAACAAAATCTTAGCAAATCGGATCCAGCAGTACATCAGAAAGATCATACACCATGACCAAGTAGGATTTATTCCAGGGATGCAAGGATGGTACAATATCCGCAAATCAATAAACGTGATACATCACATAAACAAATTGAAAGAAAAAAACCATATGGTCATATCAATTGATGCAGAAAAAGCATTTGACAAAATTCAACACCCATTTTTGATAAAAACTCTCAGTAAGGCGGGAGTAGAAGGATCATACCTCAACATAATAAAAGCCATATATGACAGGCCCACAGCCAACATCATACTCAATGGACAAAAACTAACACTATTTCCCCTAAAAACAGGAACAAGACAGGGATACCCACTCTCACCACTCCTGTTCTACATAGTACTCGAAGTGTTAGCCATTGCAATTCGGCAAGAAGAAGAAATAAAAGGCATCCCAATTGGAAAAGAGGAAGTAAAACTGTCCTTACTTGCAGACGACATATATTATACATACAAAACCCTAGAGACTCCATCAAAAAGCTACTAGACTTAATACATGAATTTGGCAATGTAGCAGGATACAAAATTAACCCCAAGAAATCTGAGGCATTTCTATACACCAATAGTGAACTTTCAGAAAGAGAGATTATAAAAACAATCCCGTTTACCATCGCACCAAAAAAATTAAGCTACCTAGGAATAAACTTAACTAAAGAGGTAAAAGACCCTCTACTCAGAAAACTACAGGACATTGAAGAAAGATATAGAGGAAGACATAAACAGATGGAAGAACATACCGTGTTCATGGATTGGTAGAATCAACATCATCAAAATGTCCATACTACCCAAAGCAATCTATAAATTCAACGCACTTCCCATTAAAATACCAACGGCATACTTCAGAGATCTAGAACGAACTCTCCAAAAATTCATCTGGAACAAAAAAAAACCCCGAATAGCTGCAGCAATCCTGAAAAAGAACAAAGTAGGTGGGATCTCAATACCAGATATCAAGTTGTATTACAAAGCCACTGTTCTCAAAACTGCCTGGTACTGGCACAAGAATAGGCATATAGATCAATGGAATAGAATAGAGAGCCCAGAAATGGGCCCGAACCAATATGCTCAATTAATATTTGACAAAGGAGGCAAGAACATACAATGGAGCCAAGATAGTCTCTTCAATAAATGGTGTTGGGAAAATTGGACAGATATATGCAAGAAAATGAAACTAGAACACCAACTTACACCATACACAAAAATAAACTCAAAATGGATAAAGGACTTAAATGTACGACAGGAAACCATAAAAATTCTAGAAGAATCCAAAGGCAACAAAATCTCAGACATATGCCGAAGCAATTTCTTCACTGATACAGCTCCTAGGGCACTTGAAACTAAAGATAAAATGAACAAATGGGACTACATCAAAATAAAAAGCTTCTGCACAGCAAAAGAGAACATCAACAAAACAACGAGAAAACCCACTGTGTGGGAAAACATATTTGCCAATGTCATATCTGATAAGGGCCTAATCTCCAAAATTTATAGGGAACTCATACAACTTAACAAAAGGAAGATAAACAATCCAATCAAAAAATGGGCAAAGGATCTAAATAGACACCTTTCAAAAGAGGACATTCAGAAAGCCAAGAGACATATGAAAACATGCTCAAAGTCACTAATCATCCGAGAGATGCAAATCAAAACAACAATGAGGTACCATCTCACTCCTGTCAGACTGGCTATCATCAACAAATCAACAAACGACAAGTGCTGGAGAGGATGTGGAGAAAAAGGAACACTTGTGCACTGCTGGTGGGAATGCAGACTGGTGCAGCCACTATGGAAGACAGTATGGAGTTTCCTTAAAAAACTGAAAATGGAACTCCCATTTGACCCTGTGATCCCACTTCTAGGAATATATCCCAAGAAACCAGAAACACCAATCAGAAAGGATATATGCACCCCTATGTTCATAGCAGCACAATTCACCATAGCTAAGATCTGGAAACAGCCTAAGTGCCCATCAGTAGATGAATGGATTAGAAAACTGTGGTATATCTACACGATGGAATACTATGCTGCTCTAAAAAGGAAGGAACTCTTACCATTTGCAACGTCATGGATGGAACTGGAGAGCATTATGCTAAGTGAAATAAGCCAGTCAATGAAGGAAAAATACCACATGATCTCACTTATTCATGGATAATAGAGACCATTATAAACTTTTGAACAATAATAGATACAGAGGCAGAGCTGCCTCAAACAGATTGTCAAAGTGCAGCGGGAAGGCCGGGGAGGGTTGGGGGGCAGGAGTTAGGGGGGTAAGAGATCAACTAAAGGACTTGTATGCATGCATATAAGCATAACCAATGGACATAAGACACTGGGGGATAGGGGAGGCTAGGGGACTGTCTAGGGCGGGGGGATAAAATGGACATATATGTAATACCCTTTGTAATACTTTAAGCAATTAAAAAAAAAAAAGAGCTTAAGGAAGCAAAAGGTCTTTTAGGCAACCTTAGAACATAATCTCCATAGAATGGTGACTGTGAAAAGTAGATTCCTGTGGATTACTGAATGGAAAGAGAAAAAGTAGAGATGGTATAGAAGCTTTCACTAAGCAGAAGAGTAGAGAGGAATACTTCAGGAAGAAGGTGTTGGTTATTGTTCATTTTATCGTGTTTAACCTGTGAGACTCAAGTCAGTTTACATGTTGAATGGAAACCTCCAGCATTTAAGGAAAAATTGAAGCAATGAACAGAAAGGTGAGAGGAACTGATACCTTGTGTTCCAGAAAAAAAGGAGGGGAATGTCGAGATCTGCTGTAGATGTGAAGGGGGAAGATATATACTTCCCTAACTCCTTCCTTTTGGAGCAATCCTTCTGTTAGGTCAGGTAATTGCTGAATTTCCTTTTACCATGATGGTAAAGGCATGTCTTACTAACTTAGAAGCCCTAATGCAATTTCATGTAAATCTAATCAGAAAAATTTCATAATGATGTTCGTTTGCACCCTGAATTCACTGGAAGAACCAAACCCAGAAGTTTGTCTATCCTGTAGCTGGTTTTCACACCAGTAATATTAAGTGCAAAAAATGTTAATTCTCATTTTTCATCGTCCCAAGCCCTCCTCCCTACCGTCACTTTCCTTCTCTTGCCATATCCTACCCTTCTTTCAATGGCTTCCAACTTTACCAGGTCAAGAAAACAAAGTTTTGCTTTTATCCCCCACAATACATTCAAAGCTTCACAAGTATTTAAAGTGTACAATGATTTATTCTTACTCTTAAAAACATTGATTTTTTTAAAAAATAATACACTTAGTTGTCAGAAATCAAGTCAGTGGTCTGCTTAACTAAAGATCACCAATATTATATCAGCATTATACCATATCAAAATTATTACCTAATC
Source organism: Myotis myotis (assembly GCF_014108235.1). Classification (NCBI taxonomy): domain Eukaryota; kingdom Metazoa; phylum Chordata; class Mammalia; order Chiroptera; family Vespertilionidae; genus Myotis; species Myotis myotis. The sequence goes on from NW_023416313.1 coordinate 120,637,819, forward strand.
ATTACTGAGGAGTTATCAATTCCTATAATGAACTTACTGTCTTAAATATGTTAAAGCAGTGGTTCTCAACCTTCTGGCCCTTTAAATACAGTTCCTCATGTTGTGACCCAACCATAAAATTATTTTTGTTGCTACTTCATAACTGTGATGTTGCTACTGTTATGAATCGTAATGTAAATATCTGATATGCAGGATGGTCTTAGGTGACCCCTGTGAAAGGGTCGTTTGACCGCCAAAGGGGTCACGACCCACAGGTTGAGAATTGCTGTGTCAAAGTATTTTTAGTCAATTGAGGATTTTCTCTAAATGAGAGCTTAGCAATTTGCCAAGTCAGGGATAGAATCACACAGGACTCTATCTATAATAATAAAAGCGTAATACGCTAATTAGATCAAACAGCCGAACAACCTTCCGGATGAAGCCAGCAAGCCGCCGCGGCTATGAGGGCAGAGCCCCTTGCACGAATTTCATGCATCAGGCCTCTAGTTGTAATATAAAATCCTGCTCACAATATCATCATGTAACACCTTTCTCCTGTTATTCTTTTCTATAGGAATCCAAATGAGAAGATTCATGTTCACTGTATGGTATAAATTTTATCTCTCCTTTGTAGCTAAGGGCCAGGGAAAAGTGAGATGAGCTGGTACTAGAAAGAGAAGAAAAAAAAAAAAACTCAGGAGAAATTCCACACACACCTGGGACAACTGTGTATATTTTTCTTTTACATACCGTCTAATAAACCAATGCTTCTGATCTTTAGAGAATTTATGCCAATATCAATTCTTAAAGAAAAATTTATGACTCTCAGAACAGAAAACTACTGACACAGAACGTACACAGCTGACTGACAACATTGCTTCAAATAGAAAATTCTAAAAACATAAGTTAAGACAACAGAAAGAAACCCCAAGAGAACTACCATCAAACAATATATTTGGGGGGGGGGGGTCATTAAAAAGGATTCTAGTGAAAAATGAATACGCTAGTTATTAACATGGGCCTTGCTTTTTTTGAAAGAAAAAACATAAATTAGCGACCTACCGTCTGTCTGAGATTTACTGAGAAATATTGTGCTGGCTCGAGGATGGTCTGAAGGATTGAATTCCATGTTCAAATCTTTAAAGAAAGAAAAAGAAAATACATGAATATCCATCCAATAACTAAGTAGAGTCAAGATTAATTTTCAATTTTTTCAACCTTAAATTGCTAATATGGTCAAGGATTCTGGAAAAAAATCCTACCGTTATTGTGTTTATAGATTCTTCTAGGTTCAATTGAGAACACTTTTATTTAGAAATTTGAGAAAGTCATACATCAAAATTAGGCACTTGCTGGAGATGTACCATATTAGCCTAAAACTCCACTGTCTTTTTAAAAGTATGCTCTGTACCTGAGCTACTACAAAATAACAAGACGTTATAACATGCGATTAAAGAATCATGTGCTAAACTAACTCATCTAAACTCTACAGTTGAGTAATATTTCCTTGTTAAAGGTGATTAAAAGAAAAAAAACAAAACAAAACCCCAGCCAGCTTTAAGACACATTAGCGCCCATACACTCTCCTTTATTAATAGTGTTAATTTCTGAAAAAAAGCAAAACATCCTTTAGAGCAAAGACTGCAAATTGGCCTTCTGTGGGCATAATCTGGGACATGGACATGTTTTGTTTGATCCCTACATTTTTTTAAATTTAAGGCAATGTATATAATTTTTACACTTTCAAACATACTACAAAGAAAAAAAAACCCCATACTTCCAGTTTCTTTAGAGAAATCAGATCATTTGGCAGCACCAGGCCCCCACCCCAATGGCCATAATCTGCAGGAACGCAGCAGCTGACAGCCCCTGCAGGTAGACCCTAAGGTTCCAGTCCCTAGAGGTTGCCCCTCTCACTTCCCTGACACTCATCAGGTGTTGCTCCTCATTTCGGACATTCCTACCCCTATGGGCATTTGGTTTTATAATCGCTGCCTTAGAACAATTTCCAAGGGCCTGTATAGACTTATCACTAAGTTATATAACAATTTAGAATTCCATAACAGACCAAGGATAACCTAGTTGCCAGTGGGATTTGTGGGTCCCACATAAAGGCTGAGTTGGTCCTCATCCACCAGAGTCAGTACCACCTTAGGGCAGGGACCATGTATACAAGGTTCAAATGTTCAACAATATTTGACAAATAAGCCAAATAATGAGAAAAACAGAAAAGAATGATCAACGGAAGTAGCTCTTCTCAACAACTTAAGGAAAGGAAAAAGAAAAACTGGCAAGGCTCAACCATTAACTCAAATATAGAGTAATTCAAAAAGAAAGAATCTCTTGGATCATTGATATTTTAATACCAGGGAAATAACCAGGTCTTTTAATAAGTATAGGCAATATTGATCAAATCTGCAATTGTATACAACTAAAAAATATGACACCCTGAAAACCAGTAAAGAGACATTTGAGTCCCCTATCATGACTTAATTCAACAGTCAACAAGTTTTTATTGTGAATCAACTCATGCAGGCATTCTGCACAGGAAATGCAATAGTATATGGCCCTGTGACCATCCATGTTTCAAGTCTGGGTTGGAGTGTGAAGCAGACAAGTTAGCCAGCACAAACAAATGCTATGGGAGAACCAAGGAGAAAGCTAAGACTTGCTGTAAGAACATGTTAGTTAGCCAAGCTAAAGGGGAGGCAAGAAAAGGTATTTAGGCCAGCGGTCTCCAACCAGTGGTCAGCAGAGGAGGTCCGTGAGGTCCGAAAGGTTGGCGACCACTGATTTAGGCAGAAGATTTAGGCAGAAGAACCAGTATACAAAGACAGAAAGTTGAGAGAAAGAGATCAAACCAGGCCTTTAAGACATACTGTAGAATATATATGAGAGGAAGTGGTGAGAAAAATTTCAGAGAAGGGTTGGGATTTTATCTCAAGGGCACCAGGGGATTACTGAAGGAGTGGAGTGACACGATCAAATAAACTTAAGAAAAACCATCATGGTTGCATGTGGAGGGAAATGAACCAAAAGAGGACAAGACTGGAGGGCAGGTTATCAAGGAGGAAACTGTGGCCATAATCCAAGTGGGAGGGAAGGTAGCTGAGAGAAGTAGATGAACCTGAAGATATTATACTAAAGGATGAGATTACACTAGGCAAAGCACAAAGATAAGAGGCAGACAAGGATGACATCTGGTGGTTGACAATGGGGCTATGCAGAGAGATTAAGCAAAAGAGGGAGGGAACAGGGATGACCCACAGAGGCAGATATGCTGCTGGGTTTAACTTACCTCCTGTTAATTCAGTTAAACCCCATATATTTACAGCTGTGCCAATGCCTTAAACTGCTTTTGTTTCCCATTTTCTCATCCCTTTCTCTCTAGTACAAACAGGATAGCCTGTTACCACCCAGCACAGTGGAGGCTTCCAGCCAGGGCAGCAGTGCCTGTCTGCAGCTTTTCTAGAACATCAATAACAGTGTGTCACTCATGACCTCCCATGATTTATTTTCTTTGTTGATGATCAGAGAGGAGGCAGCCCATAACATGAATTTCTATCCCAAATGAGGCTTACAACTGCTTATTTTCTAGCAAATAACAAAAACTTTTCAGCTCTGAAAGTTTTCCTTATCATTTGTTTATATCCATAAATTCCCAAAGGAGCTTTTGATATTTTTTTGCCTTTTCTTTTCTCTCCAAGTTAAGGATGTGCTGCCAAATTTAATCATTTTAATTATTTAAAATTCTGCTCCATATGTACAGTACTTTCCAAGGTCTTGGTAGATGATGTCATTTGTTTCTAATTGTAATCTCATAGCTCCACTGATTCCCCTTCCTTCCTAATCTCGGGGCTGCCAGGGTTTGATTATTCATTGCCCTCTACCAGCTTATGCCTCTTTAGAATCCTATCACTGAAAAGTCCCTGGTTGTTCCTTCAATAATGCAAAACCCTAGCTTGAATTCCTCTAGTGAAGGAAGTCACTTAGAAGCCATGAAGATAAGGAACCAGCATCTGTGAAAAGATGGACAAACCTTTGCTTTCAATGTGCAGAAATCCCAGTTTACCATCAGAATTTCCTTCGTTTGTATCAATTTCCCCAAATGTCCCTGCTAAGTAATAATGTAGCTGATATACAAAAGAACACTGAGTAATGCCTTCTCCACAGAAGTAGCAGGAAGTGGGGAGGGGGTGCCTGGTAACAGGGCCCTCCTGACAGGAGCACACAAAGGACCTGCACAGCTCGTCCCTGACTTGCAGGCTGCTGGTGTGGGAAATGGCTGGTGCTTCTGATCCCTGTGGTGGGTGGCTTTTCAATCCATCACCAACCCCATTACTCTGAAACGGACAGGAATATGTGTGCCATGTGCAGTATGTGGTTAACTGCTTCCTCTTAGGTTCAGAATAACCCTCATCCTGGTTCTGGACGACAGAGTCTCCTGGTTTTCAAGGGTTCTTGGAAGGCCCCTTCCTTACCATCCTCTCAGGTCACAATGGCAAAGAAACAGTAGAGGGCTGAGGGCAGGAAGAGAAGAAGCTAAATGGAGGAGATCTTAAGAAGTGAAAATGTGGGAGAAAAGTAGTGAACAAAACTATCCAGTCACAAGACGGGGATCCTATGTTGCTGGTAAAGCAACTCTAATGCCACTCCAAAAGAAGCATGCAAAAAAGCTCCACTTAATGTGACTGCTGGAAAAAAAAGCATTGTTTCTTTGGATCTAAACTTGCTATATTTTCTTTAAATATATTTTATTGATTTTTCACAGAGAGGAAGGGAGAGAGATAGAAAGTTAGAAACATCGATGAGAGAGAAACATCGATCAGCAGCCTCCTGCACATCTCCCACTGGGGATGTGCCCGCAACCCAGGTACATGCCCTTGACTGGAATCGAACCTGGGACCTTTCAGTCCGCAGGCCGACGCTCTATCCACTGAGCCAAACCAGTTTCAGCTAAACTTGCTATATTTTTGTTATTTTAGTGAAAAATGTAAGTTTTATTACATTATAATAATATTCATTTCAATCATAAAAATTCCTATTCAATCTACTTCTGGAAGTTTATGGTTGAGAAGTAAAGACTTGATTTTCTGGTTAGGAAAAAACTCCAGTACCCAGTTACTTGGAGTATGGTCACTATTCAAACAAATCCTTTGAGTTTGGGGAGCACTGTGAAGCAACTTACATCTATGAAAGGTTAAGGGTGAGGGGACTGGGGTGTAATGTGGGCTAAAACATAAAAGCACCAAGGAAATCCAGTTCACAAAAAGATTTACTTATGCATTTTAGAAGCAGGCTAGACTGAATAGCACCAGGGACAAGTGACGTTACTAACAATGAGATAGCCCAATAACAAATCAGACATTAGTTCCACTTTCAAACATACACACACTCACAAAAATCACTGAAAGCAAATACCTGCCACAAAAAATATGCAACATAAGGGCAACAAGAGATCTTCACATCAAATTCTCACCAGGCGGTCCTCTCCAAGATGCTGCAGGATCAACCTAAAGAAAGTGCTTCTTCACTGTCACCATCATTCAAAACTCAAGTACAGGATGTGAAAAGGTCTTTCCCCCTGTTTCTAGAACCAGGAAACCAGTAGCCAGGCCCCTGGTAGGCTTGGGAACTGTCCAGGTCCTAAGTCAGGATTTCAGGCTGGCTTAGTCCATAATCAGCACCATCTACCCATGCCACTGTCTCCCACTCCTCACATTCCTTCCTTGCTTACCATAACTGGATGCTGGAGCCCAACCTCCACATACAAATTCTTCTAATAACAAATACTGTATCTTGTTCATCTTAATACACCTTATAGTGCTTAGCAAAGAGCTTTCTCTATCATGTATGCTCAATAAATGATTAAATAACAAATAAGTGAACCAGATCTGGTGAAATTGAGCAAATAACTGAATTTAAGGAGTATTATGATACTGTACCATGTCTTATTATTGTGATTCCATATTCATATGACACTTTAGAAAACTTTATGTAATCGAGCAGAAAAACAACAAATATATTTCAAAAACATTTCATACTGATCATTTCCTCTGAGCTTCTACTAAAGGTATTCTCCCTTTCCTCTTCCATTTGCTCAAATCATGTTTATAACAACAGCTTGATACTTACTGAGTATATGCTATCTACCAGGCACTGATTGTACCAGGCATTTCACCTACATGAAGTCCAATTCCCCACAATAACCTTGAAAGTTGTTATGATTATCCTCATTATAAATATGTTTTTTAAAAACGAGGATTAGAGAAATTAAAGAACATCCCCAAACTCACACAGCTACAAATGGTGGGCAGACAAAGGCATTCTCCCACTGCACAATGCAACTTCACCCAGGAAACACCTCTGGCATGAGAAGATTCTATGTTAATGTCACCTACTGCTCCATAAGCAGGCAACAGAACACCTAAAGCTTTGGGGTCATAAGAATTTATATAGCTTATGTGTCTTCATTCGAGACTGAGTTGTTTTAAGCTCTACCAATATATGGACCTCAACCAGGAATCCCTCTTATTTTTTCCTTAATTCTTTTTAATCCTTTAGGAACTGAGAGATAAGAGTTAACTAACTACACTTACCAAACTTGGTGTGACGCCCCCCCACCCCTCGCCGCCACACACACAGTATGCAGTACAATGTGAACCCATGAAGGTGCTCACCCAATATATGTCTGGTTAATAATGGGTATACTAAGATCTGCCAATTCCTTGGCCTCCAGGCAAGTTATGATAGGAGCAGGCCCTCAAGGGCTAAGCTGCGGTAGGAGCTACCAGGGGTGGGCAAACTTTTTGACTCGAGGGCCACAATGGGTTCTTAAACTGGACCGGAGGGCCGGAACAAAAGCATGGATGGAGTGTTTGTGTGAACTAATACAAATTCAAAGTAAACATCATTACATAAAAGGGTACAGTCTTTTTTTTTTTTTTTTTTTAGTTTAATTCATTTCAAACCGGGCCGTAGTTTGCCCACGGCTGAGCTAGACACTGCACAGCACTATCCTTCCAGACCCTCTCTCAAAAAAACACTGAATCTTCAACTATATTACTTCCTGAAAACCCTAGAGACCATGGACCTGCCTCGTTGAAGCCATGTTGCAGTGCCTAGGAGGTTCTGTGGCCTCAGCTCACAGCACTGGCCCAGGAGCCTCTTCTCAGCTCTGCCTCATAGTGAGCCTGCATCTCTCTGCATTTAATTAAGGAATCTCATTTGAGCAAATTTCATCTAATTTTACCCTCTTCTAAATAAAAACTTTAACAATAAATCAGAATAAAATATCTTCTTTAATAAAATGTGATGGACCAAACAGAATTTGTTCTCTTCTATGTGGCTCAGCCTCAAGGTCATGAGATGACTGACAAAGCAGTTTCTATTTCTCAGTTTGACTTTGCTGTCTCCTCTCCCCACCCATGTGGGGTCATCACTCTCGCCTCTCCATTTTCTGTTTTTACTCACTAAGGGCTGAGAGAGGAAACCATTTCCCTTGTTAAGAACTGTATGCAAAGGAGGAACATGAGGGCAGGAAGGAGCCTAGGGTGGTGGTTCCCCTCAGCCAGAGTGCTGATTCCCTGAAGGTGGAAATCCCTTGTGAACAAGGTCACAGCCAGGCTGGGGAGCACTGTGTTAGAACTTCAGAACCCAGATTTTAGGACAGGTTCTGGTTACACTCCCCACATCTCCTGCCTTCTAGACAGTAGAAGCTACACACAGGGACAATGAGTAAGATGACAGCATTTTGCTTTGTTTTCTGCTTTCACTCCTCCCTACTATAATGTTCACTGTGCAATCTCTCAGTCCAGAACACTTAACAAATATCTGCTGAATAAGGGAGGTATGAATGAGTAATATACCTAATTAAAATTTCTCTTCAATAATTAATAACATCTACGATCCAAAACCTTTAATAAACTCTGTACGAGCTGGAACAACTAAATTCAGGAAAGAAAATTACAAAGAACTATGATAGCAAAGGACACCTGAAATTCTCTTCAATCTTAAAAGAGAGAGGAAGAGCCATTTTATCACAGTAACGAGTCATTAAGTACAGAGCCAATGCTGGGACCTTTCCCACAAAGCTCACTGCAGCCAGCAAGGAGCAGTTTACAGAAACTAACCCCCTAGCATTACACAAAACACTACTCTTTTCCCTGTAGAAAGTAAGGTAGAGCTTCCAATCTTTTTAAAACACAAAGCATATGTATCATGTCCTACTGCATTTTTTTGATGCATCTACTGCATCAAAAAAAAAGGAAAAGGAGAAACAAAAAAAATAAAATAAAAATAACAGGTGGAAAAAATTTCAGACAAAAATCCAACTCATATTTTTGCACTTATGATTTCCCTATAAGAGAGCTAAAAAATAAAGTCTAAAATTTTATTACAGTAAAATAAATGTGCAGGATTCAATATAAAGATGATTTATGATCCAATTACTACTAAATTCTAGCAAGGCACATCATCCATCAGAACTTGCCTCCCACCCCCAAGAAAGAACAGGTAGGGAGTCTATGCAACAGAGACCTGTGTACAAAATGACCAGGAGATTCCAGAAGCCAAGAGACAAGAAAGGGAACATTGACTATACACCAGACTGAAACAAGGCAGTCACCACCAGGTTTCAGTGACAGGCAACATCCAAAACAAATGCACAAAGCTCTAAAAACTGAAATCATAGATATATAATCAGAAATTATCTAAAAGCACATAAAGAAACTAAATAAACCAAATTAAAAAATAAAATAAGATTACAAGACGATATCACATCAAAGATGGAAAACCAGTACATATAACTCAGGACAAATACTGTGAGAAAAACATGTGAGAAACCTAGCCAAGACAGCTACAATAGAAAATAAGTACACTATGGCACATAACCCAGGGTTTTCACATGGAAAAGGATAAAGCCATATGATCTAACTCATTATGTGGAAAATAAAAACAAATATATGAACAAAAAAATACAAATTCATTGATACAGACAACAGGATGGTGGTTACCAGAAGGGTATAGGGTGGGGGCAGGGGGTTGGGACAGAGGGAGTTCTGGTGACAGAAGACTAGGCCTCGGGTGCTGAGCACACACAGAGTATAAAGATGTTGTATTATATATGAAGTTGTACACTTAAAATTTATGGTATTAACCAATGTAACTCCAATACATTTAATGTTTTAAAAAAATAAGTGGCTCACTACTTGAATCAGACAGCATAATACTAACAGATGACAGAGAAAGCAGAAAAACTAAACCTCTTTCTACAGTGATTTATATCCCACAGAATCTGAGGATTACTTTTTTGGTCCGCAGAGCATTTCTCTGATTCCTGGCAGTCAAATTCAGAGTAATGTCTGCAAATCAGATAATCACCTATTGGCATTTTACTCACTTTCAGACCTAATATACAACTTTTTTTTTTTTTAAAGAAAGTTAAATCTAGCATTTACCTCCTACTTCAATATATAACTGCAACTTGCCTCTCAAACATTCTGACAAATAGAAAGAAAGGAATAAAGTGGCCGATGCATAACTAATGATAAAAATCTGAGATGCAGCAACACGTAGCTGTTCTGATTTTAATTAAGTCTTTTCAGAAGGATGAATAATAGGACACCAGATGTACAAGATTTGCATTCAGAAAATCGACACTGTAAGATCCAAATGAATGTACCTCAGAATCCCGCCATCCAAGATCTGCTGCTGAAAAATGGCACAGGAGTAAGTGGAAGCTCACAGACATGCTCCCAGGACCAAACTGGAATTACAACTAAAACACAGAAGAGCCACCCTGAAAAATGAACTGAGGACTAGCTGGAGAGAAGCCTGATAATCAAGGACAGAAAGTGGAGACCACATAGAGATTGGTAGGAAGGGCGAAGATGAGAAAGGGCTGGCCCAGTTGCCACAGACAGCAGCTGAAGTTCCAGAGAGAAATCTCAGCTGTGGGGAGTTGCCACTGAGAACTCTGTGATCTAATTCTCAAGCTGGCCACCCCAGGAGAGAGCACCAGAACTGAGAAAGGTGCACACATAATATCTGGCTGTGAAAAGCAGCAGGACGATTGTCTGCCACAGAGAGATGGCTGGAAATGCAGGTACCCTCTTAAAGGGCCAATGAACAAAATTCTGTGTGCAGCTGCTCAACTAGTGCTCTGGCAGAGGGAGCACAGAGTGGACTGAAGCTGTATAAACATAAGCCAGGGTTGGGGATCCAGGGATAGAACTCGGAAGGTAGATACCCCAATTTCCTGGGCTAAGTCATTCCCTTATGCTGTAGAGGTTATCTTTCTCAGGCAAACCTATGCTATCCTGCCACTTTTGCCTTGAGGGGAAGACAGTTGACCCACCCTATGGGAAGATCTCTTGCCCCACCATGTGGAGTTTTTGAGGCCCATTAAGAGACTGAGAATAACAATTAGCCTCCTGGCAGAAGCAACTGTCCCACCCTGTTGGAAAAACTCACCCCACCTGTGGATGATTGTTTGAGGACACTCCAGGCTGAATTTAATCAGTCTGCAGACAAAGGCAATTCTCTAGAGGCTTTGAGTCTTTGCCTGATCTCAGTCGTCAGAAACAGCAGTTTGGGTCCCTGCCACAGACACAATCCCAGACTGCTCAGTGAGGCAAAAGCCAGAAAACTGACATCTGCAGGATCAGCTCCATGAGGGAAGGATTTACAACCCAGAATAGGGTCAATCAAGATCTGAGACTCAAGGCAGACCCAGCCTCTAGGCTAAGGAGTCCCTGACGACTGGACAGCTGGCAGGAATACATTGGGATTGAACCTCACTGGCAGTAAGTCAGAGGGGAGAGCCTTCCCACAAATGGGACATCAAAAATCAAGACCCAATTTCAACAGGAGAACCCAAACAACCACACAAAGGGCATTCCTAGAGCATCCAGTTCAGGTGAACAAAGAGGCTACACCACTGGACACCTCAAGACACCTTCCACATAAGGCCATCCCATGAAGACTTGGAGGCACAGCAGTTCTATCTAATACATAGAAGCAAATATAGAAATACAGCTAAAATGGGGACTCAAAGAAACAATCACCAAATGAGTGAAAAGAAGGAATCTGCAGAAAAAGAACTAAATGAGATGGAGGCAAGCAAACTATCAGGAAGCAATGGTTATAAAGATATTTAAGGAACTTAGTACAAATTACAACAGCATGAGAACGGATATAAAGGCCATTAACAAGAACCACACAGAAATGAAGAATGACATATCAGACATGAAAAACGCACTGGAAGGGATTAAAAGTAGATTGAATGAAGCAGAAGACTGAATCAGTGATTTGGAAGATAACATAGAAATAAATAACCAATTAGAGCAGCAAAGAGAAAAAAGAATTAAAAAGCAGGAAGATAGCTTAGGGGAGCTCTGGGACAATAAGAAACATAACAGCATGTGCATTACAGGAATATTAGAAGGGGCAGAGGATGAGCAAGGAACAGAGCACCTATTTAAAGAAATAATGACACACAAAAAAAAGAAATAATGACAGAAAACTTCCCCAACCTGGTGAAGGAAAATGCCACACAAGTTCAGGAGTCTCAGAGAGTCCCAATCAAGATGAACCCAAAGAGACAAACACCTAGACACATCATAATAAAATGGCAAATGTTAAAGACAAAGAAAAAAATCTTAAAGGCAGCAAGAGAGAGAGAGAAAATTACATACAAAGAAGTTCCCATTAGAATGTCAAGTGACTTCTCAAAAGAAACACTTCAAGCCAGAGGGAGTGACATGAAGTACTTGAAGTAATGAAAAGCAAGGGCCGAAATTCAAGACTATTGTATCCAGCGAGGCTATCATTAAAACTGAAGGTGAAATAAAAAACTTTGCAGACAAGAAGAGGTAAAAAGAGTACATCACCACCAAACCAGCAATGTACATCAAAATATAAAGCTTTGCACAACAAAAGAAACCACCATCAAATTGAAAAGGGAATCCACTTAATGGGAGAACATATTTGCCAATGATACATCTGATAATGGATTAATATCCAAAATATATAAAGTACTCATATAACTCAGCAAAAAAAAGACAAACAATCCAATTAAAAAATGGGCAGAAGACATGAATAGACATTTCTCCAAAGAGGGCATACAAATGGCAAATAGACATATGAAAAAATGCTTAGTCACTAATCATCAGAGAAATGCAAATTAAAACCACAATGAGATATCACCTCATACCTGTCAGAACGGCTAGCATTAAAACATCAACAAACAACAAGTGCTGGCAAGGATGTGGAGAAAAGGGAACATTAGGTTCACTGCTGGTGGGAATGCAGATTGGTGCAGCCACTATCAAAAATAGTATGGAGTTTTCTCAAAAAATTAAAAATGGCTCTTCTGTTTGACCCAACAATCCCACTTCTAGGAATATATCCTAAAAAAAACCCAAAAATCAGAATATATGCACCCCTATGTTCACAGCAGCATTTTTACAATAGCTAAAATTTGGGAACAGCCCACATGCCCATTAGTATATGAATGGATAAAAAAGATGTGAGATATTTACACTATGGAATACTATTCAGCTGTAAAAAAGAGGGAGCTCTTATCCTTTGCAAGAGCATGGATAGACCTGGAAAATATTATGCTAAGTAAAATAAACCAAACTGAGAAAGACAAATATTACATGATCTCACTTATTTGTGTAATCTAAAAAACAAAATGAAGTGACCAACAAAATAAGACCCAAAGCAAGGAGGCATGGAAGAGACTGAGATACCTCGATATGGAGTTGGGGGGACAAGAAGAGATAAACCAAAGCATTTATATACCTACTAGAGGCCAGGTGCACAAAAATTTGTGCACTCGGGGGGGGGGGGGGTTCCTCAGCCCGGCCTATGCCCTCTTGCAGTCTGGGACCCCTCGGAGGATGTCCACCTGCTGGCTTAGGCCCGCTCCCTGGGGGATTGGGCCCAAGCTGGCAATCAGACATCCCTCTGGCAGCCCAGCAGCCCTCGGGGGATGTCCACTTGCCAGCGGGGAGCAGGCCTAAGCTGCAGTCGGACATCCTTAGCACTGCTGAGGAGGTGGGAGAGGCTCCCACCACCACCACTGTACTAGCAGCCATCAGCCTAGCTTGTGGCTGAACAGAGCTCCCCCTGTGGGAGCATACTGACCACCACGGGGCAGCTCCTGCATTGAGCATCTGCCCCCTGGTGGTCAATGTGTGTCATAGTGACCAGTCATTCCCAGTCATTCTGCTGTTAGGGTCAGTTTGCATATTACCCTTTTATTATATAGGATAGAAGCCTGGTGCATGGTGGGGGCTGGCTGGTTTGCCCTGAAGGGTGGCCTGGATCAGGGTGGGGGTCCCACTGGGGTGCCTGGCCAGCCTGGGTGAGGGGCTGATGGCTGTTTGCAGCTGGTCACACCCCTTTCACGGTGGGGGTTTCCACTGGGGTGCCTGGCCAGGCTGAGGGGCTGATGGCTGTTTGCAGGCTGGTCACACCACCTTCAGGGTGGGGGTCCCCACTGGGGTGCCTGGCCAGCCTTGGTGAGGGGCTGATGGATGTTTGCAGGCTGGTCAAGCCCACCCCCCCAGTGGGGACCCTAACCCCATGGAGGTTTGGCCAGCCTGGGTGAGGGGCTGATGGCTGTTTTCAGGCTGGTCACACCCCCTTTAGGGTGGGGGTTCCCCACTGGGGTGCCTGGCCAGTCTGAGTGAGGGGCTGAGGGCCGTTTTAAGGCTGGCCAAGCCCCACGACGGAAGCTCCCAGCCTCTCCTTTTTTTTATTCTGGGATTTATTTACCTTCTATAATTGAAACTCTGTGGCTTTGAGAGGAGCTCAGAGCACACCAGGGCGGGTGGGAGGGAAGCCTCCTGCTCACTCCAGCTCCGTGGCCACGGCCAGCTGAAAGCAGGTATCTGGGGTTTATTTATCTTCTATAATTGAAACTTTGTTGCTTTGAGTGGAGCTCGGAGCCGCTGCGGCAGGGGGGAAGCTTGGCTTCCTCCATCATTGGGGCAACCAAGCCTCCTGCTTGCTCCAGCTCAGTTGCTGCCAGCCGCCATCTTGGTAGGGTTAATTTGCATATAGTCACTCTGATTGGCTGGTGGTGCGTGGCTTAAAGCATAAAGAAGGTATGGTCAATTTGCATGTTTGTCTTTTATTAGTGTAGATATGCATAGCCCATGGACACAGGCAAGAGTAGTGACGGGTGGGTAAGGGCTGGGAGGAGGGGAGGAAGGGGAACAAAATGGGAGATATCTGTAATACTATTAACATTAAAAAATAAAATGCACCCAGAAAAAAAAGGAAAAAAAGACCTGCTACCATTTTAATAAAACCTGAATTAAAACAAAAAAAATGTTTAAACAGTACGTTTTCTTTCCAAAGCTGAATCAATGATAAGGCAATTAGCCTAGCACAACAGACATGCAGTCCTGAATAGTTCTGTTTGAGTGCTCTGATCAAATAGGGAGAATTGAGAATGCATGAGCCATCTCTCCACAACTATCTGGTGAGTGCAACTTTACAATTCTGAGCACATGATTGCATTATACTAGTACACACACTGGTGCACACAAACAGACACTAAGGGATAAAAATGAGAGAACAATGGGCTATGTAATGTTGCTTCAAAGTACCTAAAGTCTGCCATTTTAAGTCATCATTGTTATCGGAGAAATGCATGGATAACCTTTCTCCATTGATAGTGGGAGTGGGTTTCTTGGGGTACTGGTGGAATAAGCATTTCCTTGGGGGCCCCCATGGGAGGATGAGATATAGTTGAAAGCTTTATTTGAGTGGAATTACATCCCTTGTTTGCAAAGTCCCTTAAACCAGTCCTGGAAAATGTGCGGCTGGGTGTTCAGCAGAGCTAGAAGCAAAGCCAGTGTCCAAAGTTTCCATTCCATCATGGAATGAGTCTGATACAGCATTAGTCTAGTTGCATTTCATTGTGTGTGGGGTCCACATGGCTGTGGGCAAATGCTGAGGAGCCAAATGCTGAGCAGCCAAAAGAGCATGCCCCCCTGCAATAAGAGTTCCGAGAGAGCAAGAGAGAGAACTCCTTTGTTTAGGAGTTTAAGTATCTCAAATCTTACTGAGCTTGCAGTGGCCTCACCTATGGCCAATGCTCTGTTCCCAGGTGTGATTGACAAACAAGTACATTCCCCATCCCAAACTTTACTGGGCATGGATCTAAATTGCAGCTTCCTGGCAAAACTGCTTAAATTAATGCCTACAAATTTGGCCTTCCCTTTGCTCCTTTTCAGTTATTAATAACTGGGTTCATTATAATGGTATTAATCATGACTCTGAAAAATAAGGCCAGAATTTACTGGGGCCTTTAAAGAGTCACTCAAGTTTCCTGGTGTGTTAAACCAATAAATAGTGTTCAATAAAATATGCCAAAGCTATAGGCTCAGCACTAGTCCTGACTCATCTCCTTTTAAGACCCTGTGAAACAGCAAGAGTTAGGGTAGGGAGCCAACAATTACAGGGTGAGCCAGAGGAATGCTAGGTGTGCACCTTCCCCAGTTCCCAATGCCAGTAAGTGGAGGCGCCAAGATTCAGAAGCGCCCCAGGCATAGAGAGTCCCACTATGCTGGTTTAGTGCACTCCTAGAGAAGCACTTTCTTCTAAATGTGTGACAAAAAGTGTAAGCAGAACCCTAGAGTAGTAGGTGTCCTTGTGCTAGAAAAGGGGACAGGAGAAATTCACATTTGTTCCATTTTTTTCCTACTGCAATCTGCCAGGTTTGATGAAATTTGGATTTTAATGCGAAATTTTTCTCAGCATTCCAAGAAATCCAAAATCAATAATATACCCCTACTTTTTATTTTTAATTTTGGTCAATCAATGCAACTATGTTGAAAACAAGAAATGTTACTTGTTTGCATGATATAAGGACCTGTCCCTTTAAAAAGAGAAAAATGTTACCAATGATTAGCTTTCATTTCAGGGATGGTTTTACCTGGTGAGGGAAAAGAGGTATATTTTTTACCATAATTAAATGTCCAAGAGAGTTCATTAAATGTAGTCCTTCAATGGTTACTGTATCCAGAGGAAGAGTACGGTTCATTCAGAAAAAGTTTTCAGTAACATCCGGACCTCCTGAAAATTTCTGGGTAAAATGTCCCTTTTCCACATGCTATTCTTAGCTGGTCATCCACATCATCCTTTTGAAAAGTGAAAGTGATGCAAAGTTTTGTTCAAAGATACTGCCAGCCTCCTCCACAAAGCGCTCACTGGACTTACCCTCATCCAGGCAGAATAATTTTGTTAAGATAACGATTCAACAAGAAAGCACCATTCCCCGCCCCCCAAATAATTAAATAAAACGGTTCTGCAGGGAGAGTGCCTGAACCAGGCATACAGCCACTTCACAAGTGCAACTGGGCATTTTGTACACACCACCTCCTCCAGGTGCACCTCAAGCAGAGCCCTGCTGGCCATTATAGGCAAAAGGCAAGGGGAAGTCACTGAGGTTGTGAAAGGCCAAGAGAAGAGATTATATCTGCATTTTCAACTGATCCGTCCTTCCCAATGCTATGAAGATCTTCCTTCACTGACAGAAACCTTGTTTTCCATTTCTAACTCTCCCCCATTCAATAATCGGGTTTGCCCAGTTTTTCAAAGAGCAAACACTAAAGTGGAAGACGTGCTTCACCCTGGTTTACTCCTCTTATGGTGCCTCAGCTCCTGGAAGGTTCACACTCCATTCAAAGCCAATCGCCACTCAGTGAACCTGTCTGTACTTAACCAGCTTGACAAGTCTCTCCTACAAACTGCGTGTGGTTCTCCACTGGATACACAACATATGCTGAAATGGCTTCTGTGCTAAAAGTTATAAAGGGTCTAAGGGGCTGGACTATAGAACACAGGGCTAAGACCCCAGACCTTGGAGTCACCAAGAGCTGGCTCATGTCCCAGTTTGACAACTCAGAGCTGTGTGGGCCCTTGGGCAAGATACTTAACTTCCTCATGTCTCAGATGATGCCAGGAAAAGAGAATGCAGGATTCCTACCCACACACAGAAAAAAGGTAAAGCTAATCAGAAATAAAAAGCCACATGTGACATTGAATTCACATGTTATATAGTAAGTATAGTATAGCATAGTATAATGTTTTTCAAACTGTGAGTTTAACTCTCTAGGATAGTGGTTCTCAACCTTCTGGCCCTTTAAATATAGTTCATGTTGTGACCCAACCATAAAATTATTTTCGTTGCTATTTCATAACTGTAATGTTGCTACTGTTATGAATCGTAATGTAAATATCTGATATGCAGGATGGTCTTAGGCGACCCCTGTGAAAGAGTCGTTCGACCGCCAAAGGGGTCACGACCTACAGGTTGAGAACCGCTGCTCTAGGAGGTTATAAAATCACTTTACAGGGTCATGACTCATTCTTTCTTAAAAATGAAATAAAACAAAAGTTCAAACATAATAATATGGAGTCATAAGGATAAATACTGATTCAAGTATGTTTATGAATATAAAATATATATTTGATTCCGATCTAAAATGTATTTTCTTACTGTTGGTCACAGTCAAAAGACTGGAATGCCACAAGTACTTCGGTAAAACACCAATACAGTTATTAGTAGAGACAATATGTCCAACTGCAAAGAGACTTAAATATACCAGATAAAGGGTGTCCCAAAATTCACGCAAGATTTGAATTTAATGGTGCTCACTATCACAACTTGATAATCCAGTTTTTTGTGCCTAAATTGCAAGATATGGATGTGGATGACATGTGGTTTCAACAAGACGGTGCCACATGCCATACAGCCCGAGAAACAATTCAATTACTGCATGAGTCATTTCCTGGTCGTGTAATTTCCCGTTTTGGTGATCAGAATTGGCCACTCAGATCATGCGATTTAACGACGTTGGACTTTTTTCTTTGGGGTTTTTTGAAGTCTAAGGTTTATGCCAACAAGCCCACGACCACCCATGCCTTGAAGGAAGAAATTGAGCACTGTATCAACGAAATTCAGCCACATTTATGCAAAACAGTCATGGAAAATTTCAACAAAAGAGTGCATATGTGCCAGCAAAGCTGTGGAGGCCATTTACCTGATATGCTATTCCATACATAACCCTATACTGTATACTTTATGAATCAATAAAAAATTTACAATTTTTATAAACCTGTGTTTTCATCAAAATTACTTCTTGTGTGAATTTTGGGACACCCTTTATTTTCACCTACTGATGACAATACCTTTTAAACTTGAAAGAAGAAAATAACTAAAGAGAATTCAAAATAAGCTACCAAACCTACTCAAGTTAGACATCCAATAATTTTGCTGACTCAAATATTAGTATCATATATCTTCTCATATAGTAATTTTGTAGATTGCATCCGAAACTTTTTTTTTTAAATATATTTTATTGATTTTTTACAGAGAGGAAGATAGAGAGTTAGAAACATCGATGGGAGAGAAACATCGATCAGCTGCCTCCTGCACATCTCCCACTGGGGATGTGCCCGCAACCCAGGTACATGCCCTTGACCGGAATCGAACCTGGGACCCCTCAGTCCGCAGGCCGACGCTCTATCCACTGAGCCAAACCGGTTTCGGCCGAAACTTTAGATCATTAATCCATTCCTGAAATTGTAGCCTAGCAAGATGATCACACTTGCAGATGAGGTTTTAAGCCCAAAGATGTTCAAGACTGCATCCTATCTAATAATAGACAAACATAGTAATTAACCGTAGCTCCGACATGCTTCCCATTGGCTAATCAGGGCTATATGCAAATTAACTGCCAACTAAGATGGCAGTTAATTTGCATACTCGCAATGATGGGAGGCGAAAGGGGAAGGATGGAAGACAGTGATCAGAAACCCAGGCGCAGGCAAGAGCCAGGGAGCAGGGCAAAGGTCAGTCCTGGAGGCCACCTTTGCCCTGGCACAAGCTGGTGATCGGAGAAGCCTGGGGGGTGGGGCAGGGAAGCAGACACAGACAGCGACTGTGACCGCAGAAGCCAGGTGCAGGGAGTCAGGGAAGCGGCCGCCGCCAGCATCCCTGGCCACGAATTCCCTACCCCGCACCCGGCTTCTGCGATCAGTGACCGCAGAAGCCGGGTGCAGGGGCGATCACAGAAGCCAGGTGCGTGGGCAGGGAAGCAGCCTCCGCCAGCGTCCCCGGCCACGGCTTCCCTGCCCTGCACCCGGCTTCGGTGATCAGTGACCACAGAAGCCAGGTGCAGGGGCAGGGACCGCCAGCATCCCAGCCACGGCTTCCCTGCCCTGGACCAGCTTCTGCGATTGGTGATGCCTATTTTTGCATGACACATAACTGACTGCCCTCCCTGGAAGCACAGAAGAAGAAGAAGCCCCCAGAAGAAGAAGCCGCCCACCTTTGGTTCAGATGCCAGCGCCTGGGGCTGGCTGTAGCCCAGGAAATGGACAAGCTACCGGCCTGAGGACCCAGGCTGCAGCCACCCAGAGAAGCTGCCAGCCCTGTGGCCCAGGGCGCCAGCGCCTATGGCCAGGGAAACAAGTTCCCTCTTCTCCTACTGTAGTCATTACTTTAATATTCCCCTTCTGAATTTCTCTCCTGTGCTGCAACCCAACTCCACTTTTCATCGGAAGGATACAGAACAGAGAGAGCAGTGTTAAAAGCTTACATTTTTAAGCCGGTAAGGTTGGTACTTAGACATATAAATGGAAAACTAGAGTCCTTAAGGTAACAAAGGCTACAAAGGACAGGGACAGCGCACAACCTATTATATCCAGCAATCCATATGGGGACTGAAAACTTTGCAATGATGACAATTACTGAAGATATGAATCAACTAAAATAGTTGACAGGGAAAATTTTTCTATCTTTGAAAATATCTACATCAAATCGGTTTAAATAGATTTTCATCTGCATAATATAACACATTCTGACAAGACCACCACCACCACCAATGTGGTCAGTGTTGTGCCGTAAAATGTTTAATAACTGAGGGACACCCCCCCCCGAGTGCACAAATTTTGTGCACCGGGCTACTAGTCTATAATAATAAAAGTATAATATGCTAATTAGACCGGATGTCCTTCCAGAGGTCCTTCCTTCTGGACAAAGCTACAGCAGGCAGGGACTGCAGCAGTCCCCTGGCCGTGTCAGTAGCGGGCAGGGACTGGGGCCAAGGCCCTTGCAGGCATTTCGTGCATTGGGCCTCTAGTTATTTATAATAAGGAAAAGAGCAAACAGCTAAATGTCCAGTAATAAGAGACTAAATAAGTAGGTGGAAAATTAATTATACAGAAAATTTTATTACTAAAATTAATAAAAATGTTTATAACAAAATGTTTATAAATGCATTTGTAATTGGAGAAATACTTCTACTTATCATGCTAAGTGAAAAGTTGGAACATTTTATATGCAGTGTTATCATAATTACACTAGAGGCCCGGTGCACAAAATTTGTGCACTGGGGGGACAGGGGGTCCCTCAGCCTGGCCTGCGCCCTCTCGCAGTGCAGGACCCCTCGAGGGATGTCCACCTACTGTCGTCCCCACCCACTGCAGCTCTGTCCAGGATCAGGGGGATCAGGCCTAAGCCAGCAGTCAGACATCCCTCGCAGTATGGGGCTCTTGCAGTCCAGGACCCCTCGCTCCTTTTACCACGTGCTTGCAACGGAGGTAGGAGAGGCTCCTGCCACCATTGCTGCGCTCGCCAGCCATGAGCCTGGCTTCTGGCTAAGTGTGTGTGTGTGTGGGGGGGGGGGGGGGAGCGCGTGCACTGACCACTGGAGGCAGCTCCTGCATTGAGCATCTGCCCCCTGGTGGTCAGTGCACATCATAGCGACTGGTCATTCCACCGGTCATTCCACCATTTGGTCTATTTGCATATTAGGGTTTTATTATATAGGTTGTTATATAGGTTTTGGGATTTGAGTTTTATTGTTTTGGTGATGGTTTTATTTTAAATAAATCCAGCTTTTAAAAGTACTAGAAGAGGGGGAAGAGGTGTGGGGGGCGGTAGAGAAGGGTATAGCGAGGATAAATGGTGATGGAAGGAGATCTGACTTGGGGTGGTGAACTTGTGTACCAGAAACCTATATAATTTTGTTAACTAGTGTCACCCCAATAAATTCAATAAAAAGAAAAAATAATTTTAAGTACTAGAAAAAATTATATATAAATATTCACAGTAGTTCTTTTGTACAAGAAAGCACAGGAGCTTTTCTTTCTTTGTTTTTAAATTTTCTATATTTTCCATTTTTTTTCTAGTAAGTATATTGAACATTCAAAATAGAGAATAATGTAACAAACTTCCTTTTAAGTATATCAATGCCACAAAGTTTTTAAAGCTCACTATTAAATTTCCAACTTCAAGGAACAAAGAAATTTATTCTAAAACAAGAGGCCCGGTGCATGGATTTGTGCACATTGAAAGTAAATTCATCAAAAGGTGGCCGGTGGGTCGGGACTGGGCAAGATGGGCCAGACACAACCTGGAGCCAACATCCCGCGGTCCCTCCCCAGCTGGCTGCACCTGCGGCATCATTGGGGCTTGAAGAGTATCTGTGGAGTGAGCGGGGTCCCTCAGGCAGGTGGGGTCCCTGGGCCAGGCTTGCAGGGATCGGGCCGAAACCAGCAGTCTGACATCCCCCGAGGGGTCCCAGAGTGTGAGAGGGCACTCTGCAAAGTTGCTGTTGCTCAGCAGTTTCTGCATCGAGCATCTGCCGTCTGGTGGTCAGTGTGCATCATGGCTACCAGCCGGTTGGCTAGTCACTTAGGCTTTTATATATATAGAATAGTGGCAGGGTGCATGAAGTTCATGCATGGGGGGAGGGGGGGTCCCTCAGCCCAGCCTGCACCCTCTCCAATCAGGGACCCCTTGGGGGATGTCCAACTGCCGGTCAGAACAAAGTGAAAATCGCTAAGCAAACGAGACAATATTAGTCTGATTTTGGTATATGCTACTATCCAAACTATTAGCAGATAAAAAGGAAGGGAGTGCCTTACTAAATACTTAACTATAATATAATATTAACGTGAAACAGAGAGAGAGAGAGAGAGAGAGAGAGAACACCAATGCCATTGCTATTCAAGTCCCCATGGGTGATCTGGAGGGAATACCTGCTTTTGGTTGGGGTGAAAGTTGGAAGGGAAGTTGTGTAATGACAGCCACTGACAGCTTCTGCAAGCTGGGGCCATTCCCTGGGGCAAATCAGTAAAACTAACCAGGGAATCAGCAATCTTGCATAGATGCACTTTGCTGAGGTTGAAAGATAAGAGCCCCAAGCTTGCCCCAGGTAAGGTCTCTCAAACATGAGAGACCAGTCTCAGGTGCTCCTGTGTCTGTTGTTCATTCTTAACCCATGTAATAAAAATTCATTTCTCAAATATAAGAACCCCTATTTGAGTGTCATTCAGAACTGATGCCCACGAGAGGGCCAAAAAAGAGGAACCAGTCCTGGTCGAGTGGCTCACTTTCTTTTTCTTTCTTTCTCTCTCTCTCTCTCTCTCTCTCTCTCTCTCTCTCTCTCTCTCTCTCTCTCTCCATCAATCAATAAAAGTTAAAATAAAATAAAAAGTGGAACCAGATCAAGCAAAGCTTGCTTGGAAAAGTGCTCTGGTTTCATTTGTTCAGCATAGCCTTTAATCTGGCTGTATACTGATATCAAAAAAACCTTCTGATTTTCTAGTTATTTTAAGAATGGAAAATTACTGGCTCATTCTGAGTCTAAGGTACTTGAAAACATTTACAACATTCCAAGTACACACACGAAAGGTAAAAATACAGCCATCCCCGAGTCAAACAAACAATTATACCCAGGCAGCTAATCAATTTGTGATGGAGCAAATAATTTTCTTCTCTGCTTCTCTGGACAATTTATATAAACACATGCTAATTCTAAGTCTTCTTTAAATCCTTCTCAATAGTACCTGCTATGCTGGGAAATACATGTTTATTCAGCATAATACTCTTTTAAAAATATACTAATCTGAACTTCCAGTCAAGATAGCAGTGTAGGTAAACACGGAGTATTCACCTCCTCCCACTACCAATCAAAATTACAACTAAACTATAGAACAACCATCATTCAAAACCTCCTAAAAGCTGGCTGAAAGGAAGTGCTACAACTAGGGAATTAAAGAAGCCACATCAAGACTGGTAGGAAGGACAGAGACAAGGAATTGGCTGATCCCACACCCACATGTGGCGGATAAAAATTAGGAGGGATACCTGAGCTGTGTGGAGGTCCCCCCTCAGGAGCAAGGGACCCAGCCTGACACCAGGATTCCCAACCAAGGTTCCAGTGCCAGGAGGAGAGGTCCCCATAACTTCTGGCTGTAAAACCCAGCAGGGATTGGCTTTGGCTGAGAAGCTCATTTGGTTGGAGTATTGTCCCGATACACCAATGTTGGGGGTTCCATCCCTGGTCAGATAAAAGAATCAACCAATGACTGCATAAGTAAGTGTAAGACCACACTCTCTCTTCCTCTCTATCTCTCTCTCTAAGAAACTTAATTAAAGTAAACAAACAAACAAACAGCAGGGACTGAGGCTGACAGAGGCTGCTAGAGTGCCAGGCAGATCCTCTTAAAGAGCTAGTGCACAAACTTACTCAGATTCACTTCTTCTGAGCTCCAACACTGGGACAGTAGGAACTGAATTGTCGTCATCAGGGTAAATACTGGCAAAGGCCTTTGTTCCTTTTCTGAGCCACCTCCCCACCACGACCACCACCACCACAAACCCATGCACAGACAGAGCTGGCAGGCAGGTGCCATATCTGAGACTCCATCAACCTGGCTCACACTGTTTGTCCACCCTGGTGATTCCTTGAGGCCCTGGCTCTACCCAACTTATGGGCCCACCAAAGCTATTTCCAGCTATTTCTACTGGATTTTCCATACCAATGATCTACTAGGTATACCGGTTAATAATGGTGGATTTTTGTAATCAAAGAAAACACAGTAATATCAAGAGAAACGTCAAAAGTGCTTTATTCAAAGTAATGTCCATTGCTAGCTACACATTTCCTCCATCTTTCAGGTAATTTGTGGATACCGTCCCAATAGAACTTTTCTTGTTTTGAGGCAAACCATTCACAGACCCAATTTTCCACTTCTTCGTACGTTTTGAAGTGCTGCTGCTCAGAAAGTGCGTGTGCCATAAATCGGAACAAGTGGTAATCTGAAGAAGCAAGGTCTGGTGAATACGGCGAGTGGGTTAATACTTCCCAGGCAAGATCTTTTAATGTGTCTTTTAATGTGTGTTTTGAAGTGTGGGATGGTGCCTTATCATGAAGCAAAATTACTTTGCCGTGTCTTCTGGCACATTCTGGTCATTTCACGATCAAAGCATAGTTGAAATTGATTATTTGTTGTCAGTAGCGATCAGTATGAACGATTTCACCTGGTTTTAGAAGCTCATAATACAACACACCTTCCTGGTCCCACCAAACACAGAGCATTGTCTTCTTTCCGAAGCGATTTGGCCTTGCAGTCGATGTTGACCTGGATCAACCCATGATTTTGTGCGTTTCGGATTCTCAAAATAAATCCACTTTTCATTGCCAGTCACAATTCGATACAAAAAAGACTTTCTTTTGTGCCGTTGAAGCAACATTTTACTGATGACTTTTCGTTTTTTCATTTGTCTTTCATTCAGTTGATGTGGCACTCATTTTCCTTCCTTTAAAATCTTTCCCATTGCTTGTAAACGATTGGAAATTGTTTGCTGAGCAACTTTTAATCTTTCTGCAAGTTGTTTTTGAGTTTTACATGCATCTTTATCCAATCATGCTTGTAATTGTTGGTCTTCAAACTTTTTTAGTTGACCTGGACATTCTTTGTCTTTCACATGGAAATCATCACTTGTAAAGCATTTAAACCAGCGTTCACAAGTATCTTGAGATGGAGCATGTTCACCATTGGCTTCCCGAAGTATACGATAACTTTCAGCAGCACTTTTCTTTAAAGTAATGAATTAAAACTTGTCACAAATGCTCTTTTTTTTGGCATGAAATTGGACATTTTTAAGCATAAAAATATCTGTGATATTAACACCTTCAGCAAATTTGACATATGAAGTTTTGAAGTTTGCTATCAATACAACAAAATAGCATACATATCAAATTGCATATATATCAACATGTGTAACTCCAGCTATTGAAAAAAATCCACATTATGAACTGGTACACCTAGTACCTTAGCTCATGCTTCTGCTTTTCCTAAAATCTCTCAAACAAGCAGAATATGGCCTCAGCAAGCCCTGTAGCTCTCGCTCGGTAGCCTCAGACCCAGCTCTAGGGCAGTCACCCTAGATTCACAGCTAGGCCTCTCGAAGCATCTTCAAGGTCAGCACAAGTAGCAGCCATATGCAGATCGCTTTGTAGCTTATGCCATGTGGCCCCAGGAGGCCTCAGAGTCAGTGAACCCAGTGCACAGTTTCAGAATATGTCAAGGCATCACCACCCAACCATCTTCACAAGCAACACACTCAAGAGGCAGACTCAGCAGGCACCAGAATCCTGATGAAGTTAAGTCCTGCTCTGTGTGGTGGGCCCCTGCATAGCTGATCCTCCACAGTGGTCAGTGGTCAGTGGTCAGTGGTTGCAGCTGATGGGCCTGAGGACAAATCCCTCCCATTGATTTGCTAACAGCAATCAAAGTTCAATTACAAGAGGAGGATGTACATAGCCCACACAGGGGTGGGTAGATGCACCTCAAGTGCCCATCTTGGGTGACTGGGGAGGCTGTCACTGGACCTTACAGGACACCTCCTGCATTAGGCCATTCTACCAAGCATGGGAGACATAGCAACTCTGCCTAACACATAGAAACAACACAGGAAGGCTGCCAAACTGAGGAGACAAAGAATCATGTCCCAAATGTAAGAAGAACAAAACACCACTTTTAGAACTAAACAAAATGGAGACAAGCAATCTATAGATACAGAGTTTAAAACACTGGTTTAAGGATGCTCAAGGAACTTAGTGAGAACTTCAACAGCATAAAACAAGACCAGGCAGAAATCAAGGATACACTAATTTGCGGGAATCAACAGTAGAGTAGATGAAGGTGAGAATTAAATCAGTGATATGAAATATAAGGAAGCAAAAAAACACCCAATCAGAACAGCAAAAATAAAAAACAATCTCCCAAAATGAGCATGGTGTAAGGAGCTGGCACAACTTCAAGTGTACCAGCATTCACATCATAGGGATACTAGAAGGAGAAGAGAGTAAGAAATTGAAAACCTATTTGAAAAAATAATGACAGAAAACTTCCCTAACTTCACATACAGGTCCAGGAAATGCAGAGTCCCAAATAAGATGAGCCCAAAGACACATCATACTTAAAATGGCTAATATTAAAGACAAAGAGAATCTGAAAAGTATCAAGAGAAAAGCAGTTAGTTACCTACGAGGAAGCTCCCATAAGACTCCACAGAAGCTGATTTCTCCACAGAAACTTTGCGTGCCAGAAGGGATTGGCAAGAAATATTCAAAGTGATGAAAACCAAGGACTTACAAGCAAGATTACCAGGCAAAGTTATCATTTAGAATCAAAGAACAGATAAAGAATTTCCCAGACAAGAAAAGGCTAAAGGAGTATAGCACCATAAAATCAGTATTACATGAAATGTTGAAGGGTATTCTTTAAGAAGGGGGGGGGGGGGGGGGGGGGATAAAAAATGTGAACAATAACATGGCTATAAATACATATCTACCAACAATTGAATTTAAAAATATAAAATAAATAAATGAACAAGCAGAATAGAAACAGACTCATAAATAAAAAGAATATTTGTCAGTTGCCAGAGGGAAGGGGATTGGGGGATAGGTGAGAAAGGTGAAAGGATTAAGAAATACAAATTTGTTGTTACAGAATAGTCATGGGGATGTAAAGTACAGCACAGGCAAATCCTATATAATAAAGAGCTAATATGCTAATTAGACCAGACAGCGGAACGACCAGTGGGCGGGGAGCAGGGATGCAGGGCCGCAAGGCAGCCAGGGCTGCAAGGTAGACAGCGCTGTGAGGGCTGAGGCAGCCAGGACTGTGAGGACTGAGGCAGCTGGGGCTGCAAAGGCCTACTCTTGCACGAATTTCGTGCATCAGGCCTCTAGTGTAGTCAATAATATTCTAATAACTATCTGTGTACTGTGTCAGATGGGTGCAAGACTTATCAAGATGATCACTTAGAATGTTATGCAATGTCTGATCACTGGGGTGTACACTTGAAACTAAAATAGTAATGTCAGCTGTAATTGAAAATAAAAAATGATTTAAGGAGAACCAAGATGGCGGCATAGGTTAACGCCGGAGTTTGCTGCTTTGAACAACTACTTCAAAAGTGAAACCAAAAAACGGAAGGGACATCACCCAGAACCACAGGAACGATGGCTGAGTGGAAGTCCTACAACTAGGAGGAAAGAGAAACGCATACGGACACTCAGAGGAGGCGCAGTGCTGAAGTCAAATTCTGAGGTGCGGAGTGCGCGAGCGGGCTGGCGGCGGAGGGCGCGGTGGGCGTTTTCAATCGGGAGGGAGTCGAAGACTCTGAGCTCCAGATCCCGGCGAGTCTTTAGGGACCCAGACTCAAACGGGAGAAGCAGGACTGTCTGGCTTCGGTCAGAGCGAGTGCAGCTTTCTCTCTGAGCTTTGCAGCGGGTGCTGGGACCCAGAGAGGCAGAGCCCCTGGGGACAGGACTGAGAGCCGCCATAACTGCTCTCTCCGGCCCACCCTGTTGATCCTGTGTGACCCGCCCCGACCAAGCCCTGCACACAGGCATTTGCCGGATAGCCTCAGGCAAACGCCAGATTAGCACCTCCCTAGAGGACAGAAGTTCTCTCACTGCTGACACAGCTGATTCTCATAGCCACTTGGCCTGGAGGTCAAACCCTCCCTGGAATTAGCTACAACAATCAAGATTTAACTATAAGACTGCGAACAAAGACCACTAGGGGGTGCACCAAGGAAGCATAACAAAATGCGGAGACAAAGAAACAGGACAAAATTGTCAATGGAAGATATAGAGTTCAGAACCACACTTTTAAGGTCTCTCAAGAACTGTTTAGAAGCCGCCGATAAACTTAATGAGATCTACAAGAAAACTAATAAGACCCTTGATCTTATACTGGGGAACCAACTAGAAATTAAGCATACACGGACTGAAATAACGAATATTATACAGACTCCCAACAGCAGACCAGAGGAGCGCAAGAATCAAGTCAATGATTTGAAATGCGAGGAAGCAAAAAACACCCAACCGGAAAAGCAAAATGAAAAAAGAATCCAAAAATGCGAGGTTAGTGTAAGGAGCCTCTGGGACAGCTTCAAGCGTACCAACATCAGAATTATAGGGGTGCCAGAAGATGAGAGAGAGCAAGATATTGAAAACCTATTTGCAGAAATAATGACAGAAAACTTCCCCCACCTGGTGAAAGAAATGGACTTACAGGTCCAAGAAGCGCGGAGAACCCCAATCAAAAGGAATCCAAAGAGGACCACACCAAGACACATCATAATTAAAATGCCAAGAGCAAAAGATAAAGAGAGAATCTTAAAAACAGCAAGAGAAAGAAACTCAGTTACCTACAAGGGAATACCCATACGACTGTCAGCTGATTTCTCAACAGAAACTTTGCAGGCCAGAAGGGAGTGGCAAGAAATATTCAAAGTGATGAATACCAAGAACCTACAACCAAGATTACTTTATCCAGCAAAGCTATCATTCAGAATTGAAGGTCAGATAAAGAGCTTCACAGATAAGGAAAAGCTAAAGGAGTTCATCACCACCAAACCAGGATTATATGAAATGCTGAAAGGTATCCTTTAAGAAGAGGAAGAGGAAGAAAAAGGTAAAGATACAAATTATGAACAACAAATATGCATCTATCAACAAGTGAATCTAAGAATCAAGTGAATAAATAGTCTGATGAACAGAATGAACTGTTGATTATAATAGAATCAGGGACATAGAAAGGGAATGGACTGACTATTCCTGGGGGGGAAAGGGGTGTGGGAGATTCGGGAAGAGACTGGACAAAAATCGTGCACCTATGGATGAGGACAGTGGGTGGGGAGAGAGGGCGGAGGGTGGGGCAGGAACTGGGAGGAGGGGAGTTATGGGGGGGGAAAAAAGAGGAACAAATGTAATAATCTGAACAATAAAGATTTAATTAAAAAATAAATAAATAAATAAAAAATAAAAAATGATTTAAAAGACAATATTAATTTGCATGAAGCATAAAATTTATTTGGTGTAAATGTGCAGAGAAATGCAAACTTAAAAAAAAAAACACACAAAGAAACTGGAGATCATAATTGCAAGATGAATGGAATAAGGTTTAATTTTAAAACCAAATGGATTTTACAGCTGAACCATCTCTACTTTACACCTTTTATTTTTTAAACAAAGAAATAGAGTCCTTGGACAGATACACACAAAAAAATGAAACTAGACCAGTATTCGGCAAACTGCGGCTTGCGAGCCACATGCGGCTCTTTGGCCCCTTGAGTGTGGCTCTTCCTAAGCCTTAGGAGTACCCTAATTAAGTTAATAACAATGTACCTACCTATATAGTTTAAGTTTAAAAAATTTGGCTCTCAAAAGAAATTTCAATCGTTGTACTGTTGATATTTAGCTTTGTTGACTAATGAGTTTGCCGGCCACAGAACTAGACCACCAACTTACACCATACATAAATATAAACTCAAAATGGATAAAGGACTTAAATGTAAGATGGGAAACCATAAAAGTATCAGAGGAATCCACAGGCAGCAAAATCTCAGACATATGCCAAAGCAATATCTTCAGCGATATAGCTCCTAGGGCAATGAAAACTAAAGAGAAAATAAGCAAATAGGACTATATCAAAATAAAAATCTTCTGCACAGCAAAAGAAACCATCAACAAAACAACAAGAAAGTCCACTGCATGGGAGAACATATTTGCCAATGTTATGTCCTATAAGGGTTTAATCTCCAACATTTATAGGGAACTCAAACAACTTAACAAAAGGAATCTAAGCAACTCAATCAAAAACTGGGCAACGGACCTAAGTAGATACTTTTCGAAAGAGGACATAAGGAAGGTCAAGAGACATACGAAAACATGCTCAAAGTCACTAATCATCTGAGAAACGCAAATCAAAACGACAATGACATACCATCTCACACCTGTCAGAATGGATATCAACAACAAATCAACAAATGACAAGTGCTGGAGAGGATGCTGAGAAAAAGAAACCCTCGTGCACTGCTTGTGGGAATGCAGACTGGTGCAGCCACCGTGGAGAACAGTATGGAGTTTCCTCAAAAAACTAAATAAGGAACTCCCATTTGACCCAGTGATTCCACTTCTAGAAATATATCCCAAGAAACTAGAAACACCAATCAGAAAGGATATATGCACCTCTATGTTCATAGCAGCACAATTTACCATAGCTAAGATTTGGAAACAGCCTAAGTGCCCATCAGCAGATGGGTGGATTAAAAAACTGTGGTACATCTACACAATGGAATACTACATTGCTGTAAAAAGGAAGAAACTCCTACCATTTGCAACAGCATGGATGGAACTGGAGAGCATTATGCTAAACAAAATAAGTCAGTTGGAAAAATATAAGTATCACATGATCTCACTCAATTGTGGAATATAATGAACAACATGAACTGATAAACAAAAACAGATCCAGAGTCAGAGAAGCATCGATCAGATGCTCAAATCTCAGAGGGAAGGTAGTGAGTGGAGGGTGGGGGTAAGCGGGAGAGGTCAACCAAAGGACTTGTATGCATGCATATAAGCATAACCAATGGACACAGACACCAGGGGGGTGAGGGCATGAGTAGGGGTGTGGGGGGCAATGGGGAGATAAGGATACATATGTAATACCTTAATCAATAAAGAAAAAATATATGTATTTCAAAAATGTTAAAAAAAAATAATAGAAAAGAAAAAAACCATAAAATATGTGGTCAAAGACTTGTCAAAGTATATGTTGAAGTAATACATGTAGAGATGTAAAATGAAAAGACAAAGATTAAAGGTACAATGATAAACAAATATATATGTATGTATATATTCCTTATGTTTAAATATTATGCAACCATTACAATCTTGTTGTTTTGGGGAGAAAAAAAAAGAAGAAATAGAGTCCTAAAGGAAGTAATCTCTCCAAGGTCACAGGTAGTGATTAACTAGAACACTGGTCCCCTGGCCTCATTCCACTGCCATATCACACCAGAGGACAAAGGAAAAAAATGAAAAGACAAAGTTAAAAAAACAAAACTCCTATATTTAAATAGCTATCTTCTATTAAAAACTATTGATTTACAAAATGTAAAAATAAAACAAAAAGTATCTCCTAGTAACACCACCCTTCCCTTGTCTGCTCCATCTCCAATATTCAGAATTTAAAGAGGCAGCTCTAGAACTATGCAATCCTGACAAGATACCCTCCCTCTCCAATATCCCAACAGCTCACACCAAGGTCTTTTATTAAACAACTAGAGGCCTGGTGCACCAATTCGTGCACAGGTGGGATCTGGCCGAAGGGCCCCATGAGCCGGTAGAGGGGCTGCAGGCGGTTATGAAATCCGTTAGCTTGTTCTTGTCTGTAAGTTCTTTATCTGGCTTTCAATTCCAAATGAGCTTTGCTGGGTAGAGAAGGGCATGGCAAGAAACATTCAAAGTGAGGAAGAGCAAGGACCTGCAGCCAGGGTGACCTTCCTTTTGAAAGGACATGTCTGCTCCCAGCCAAGGGTTCGGTCTTCATGAAACCCGGGTCAGTCTTTGCATCGGGCAAGTGGAATCACTGAGGCCTGTTTGAGAGTCGCCATGGCTGGGAGCATGATCTCAGAACAGTTAAAAACACATTCATGAAGGGATGTTATGGGTTCTCATCAAAAAGCCCACACGTGTCTGCTACACCAACAGGGTTGCTTTAACACGGAAGCCTCCATCTGCAAGCCCACCCGCCTCCAGGAGCTGGCGGGAGGTTGAAAATGGCCGTGGGTAGATGAGGCCGGTGCCAGCGACCTGGCAGGTGTCAGCGGCTTGGCCATCTGAGTCCCAGGCACAGGGAGACAGGCTCTGACATCACCACCATGTGGAGGATTTGACGGCAGCGGCACTGGCTTCAGAGCTTGTTGCTATTTTGTTTTATTTTTATCTGCATTTCCTTTTAAAGCTTTCCAGGTTGCGTTCGTTCGAGAGAGGAGCAGCCTTTGCACCTCCTCGGTGGAGAGCAGGCCTTCGATCTGAGTTCACACGCAGCCAGACAGAGTCCTGTTTAGAAACACGTGTAGGTCTTGAATTGTTTGCTCTATTACCGATAAAGAGGGTTTTAGATTCTGGCACGTAAATATGTTTCCTGCTTATCCACGAGGGCAGGAGGCTGAGCGCAGCACAGGCACAGCCACAGTTCACTCCTTCACAGGCCTCCGTCCAAGGGCGGCGATGAAGGTGCTTCACACACAGAGGGGGACGGGGACCAGGGTCGGGTAACCCTGCTTTTCCTAGACCTTCTGTCTCAGTCCCAATCTTCCCGCTCCGGGTCTGGAGCATCTTCCTTTTGAGGCAGATTCAGGTGTCTGGGGGACGTGATGTTTATCACACACTGTTTTCCGTGTGGTAGTCAGCATGGGGGTGTTCCTTAATCAGGCTTCCTTCAGCTTGGGGGGGGGGGGCCCAACAGCATGAAGGTGCAAACACAACCCGTGGGGACTCCTCACTGAGCACCTTCTGTATACCTTCTGTATACCTGGTGGGCATCTCCTCTTAGAAGGGGTGCTCCCTGTGTCTGCGACCAGCAGGTGTGTGGGGGGGGTGGGGGGGGTATCAGGCTGACTGGCTGCCACAGTGCCCTCCATAGCTGCAGTGTCACCGGGTGGGGCAGAGTACCTGGGACCCTGGATTCCCTCTGGGGTTTGCAGAACTGCCCCCTCCCCTTGTTCTCCCATTCTCCATGGAGGCGGCTGTTGGCAGACAACAGGACGGATGGATCCACAATCAGACCTACGGCCCGACCTCCAGAGAGGTTTCCTGACCCTTCTGCGTTTCCCACTCACCTGAACCCCCTAAAAGAGTCGGGGTGCCCAGTGCTCGGAGGCTCCCGTGAGCTCGTGGAGGCAGGCCCTTGGTCATTGGTTTTTATTTTTTTACTACACTTCTTCTGTGTGCAGTGATCACACTTTGTCTGGAGTGGGGCGGGCTCAAGTGAACTTGTGGAGCATCTAGGGAGGGGAAACGGCCACAGTACCTGAGGCCAAGCTCCAGGAGGCTGGCAGCACTGTTGGGATCATGCCAGCAGCACTGGTCCATTGGTGCCTGTCCTGTCCTCTTGAGATTGAACCTGAAGGACTACTAAGGGAGCCAGTCCAAGGGAGGGAAGCGGCCTCAGTGCCCGAAGCCGAGTTCCAGGAGGCCGGCAGCACTGTCAGGATCATGCCAGCAGCACTGGTCCATTGGTGCCTGTCCTGTCCTCTTGAGATTGAACCTGGAGGACTACTAAGGGAGCCAGTCCCCAGTTCTGCCTTGCCTCCCTCACCGATTGATTGGAGTCTGAGGGCTGGGAGGAGGGACCAAGAGGTCTGCCTTTCAGCCACTCGCCAGTCACTGATGCTACTGATTGATCAGCTCCCGCTCCCTCACCTCCCTAGCCCGGTGTTCGGTCGAGCCTTTGGTCGTTTTGAACGTTACAAATCCTGGGTTTTTATATATTAGGATGTGTTTATCTCAGTAAACTCAGGAAGCCTACAACTCTCATACTTTCCCTTATCATCCCAGTTCTCAGGCCCAGAAGGCTCCACAAAACCTCTAAAGTCATCTCACAAATCCTAAAACCTTCCTTCTGAAACTCAGTGCTCTACATCCTCCACATTCAGCATTCCCCACCTCACTGCTCTGAGACACCACTTCCCCACACTGTCTGATGCTCTTCTCTTAAATCTCATTGCCCATTCCTAGTCTCTCCCCACCTTGTCCCTCCCATGCTACTGCATTGTAATTCTTCATGTTTGAAACATCTAGGTGCCCTGGCCGGGTGGCTCGGTTGGTTGTAGCATCATCCTATACACCAAAAGGCTATGGGTTGGATTCCCAGTCAGGGAACATAACTAGGTTGCAGATTCCATCCCTAGTTGGGCAGGTACGGGAGGCAACTGATTGATGTTTCTCTCTCACATCAATGTCTGTCTCTGTCTGTCTGTCTGTCTGTCTCTCTCTCAAATCAATAAACATATCCTCAGGTGAAGATTAAAAAAAAAAAGAAAGAAACATCTGGGTAAGTGATCCTTCTACTTCCTTGGCCTGCTATCCTCCATGACCATGTCTACCCTGATCCCCTGTCCCCACTTTCACACACCTCAAATCTGTAATCACCATAATGGCACTCCCTGATCTCAAAGCCAATCAGTTTCCCTCCAACCATCATCTCCTACCTTCCCAGCTCACTCCCTCTTGAATCCACACACCATCAAGACTGCATACATTGCTTCTACTACCTTTTTACTCTCTCTCATCCCTTCTGTGTCCTCATCCACTCTTCATCCAACTTGGAGTTGATTAGTCATCATTATAATGGCTCCCTAGTATGCCTGCTTACCACCATGCCCTTCCATCCCTCTGTAGAACTCTCTAGAAAACCTCAGAGCAGGTTAAATCCAATGCTTCACCTTCTCCACATCTACCCAACAACTATACCCAGCTAGAAGAAAATGCATAATCAATGTGACTTGTCCCCCTCAGGTGGACCTTTGGTGCTGCTAGCAGCTCTTCTCTAACTACATAGTCCACACCCTTCCTCTCCTTCAGCCTCCACTGACTCTCTCACTCTCAACTTGCTGCCTATCCAGATAAGAAGACAGAAGCCAGGAGATGAACACTACCCACTCCCACCTTCACTCTGCCCACTGAAAGCCTCTGCTCTTCAGTTCTTACCAAAGTGACCTCTGTTCTCCTTCCCAAGGCCAGCCACCACACTCTGCAATCTGACGTCTCTCCTGCACCAGACACTTCCTGTCACTTCGGATCATTCCCACCAGAACAGACACATAATGTGATCACTCCCATTTCAAAATAAAACGTAACAGCTCTCAGCCCACTCTGCCTTCTACAGCTTCCTATTTTTATCTGTTTACTTTTTCGGCAAGGCTTCTTCAATATTCTAATTCCGTGGCCAATCTCTCTGGAATCCTGTCCTATCAGGCTTTTGCCTCCTCCACTGCACTGAACCAGCTCTTTTCAAGACCACTGATGACCATATTGCTAATAAAATGGTCAAATCCTGTCCTTATCTTAATATAGGATAACTGTTCATCATCCCTACTTCTTGAAACGCCTCCCTCACCTGACTGCCAGGATAGGGACAGACACATACTGCCGGGAGCCAGTCCATCCTTGCTGTTTCAAGGGACCTGGCATATATGGCATACTGTTCTTAATATGTTTGCTCACCTTCTTGGCACTATGTGTTTTAACCAAGGTCTCTGAGAAAGGTTGTTTCCCCAGGTAGGGATTTTCCCCTGAAGTTAGGGAGGGAATAAAACCTCTTAACTAAGTGCCAGGCGGGTAATTAATCACTTTAACTATGAACAATCAGGCTTAAGCTACATAATCTTTACTCCCTGGAATGGAGATAAGAAACGCCCTAACCTTTGTAATAGAGATTGATAGGATTGAATCAACTGGTATAAATACAGATGTAATAAGACAGCAAGACACAGAACTCAGAAGACAGAAGGAAGAAGACAGAACCTACACAGAACCTAGAGACAACAGAACTTCGCTGGAGATCCAGACCAGAACTTGGCTGGAGATCCTGGTTAGAGATCCTGGCTAGGCTGCTGATCAACTGAACGCCGTCTCCGTGTCCTTCCTTCTTCGCCGACTCCATCTACACCTTTGGGGACCCCTGGACCTGCTGGGGTTGGACCCCGGCAACATACAAATGCATGCACATGCCTATCTCTCTATCTCTACCCCTTTCCCCACCCTCTCTTTCAGCATCCACTACCACAACTGCAGGTCCTTCTTAGTCTCTCTTATTACTTCTTGGTCTCCCCTCACCAGGACTCCAAAATTGGTCCTCACACCAGAAGCCTTTCCCTCTCCACTTACACTAGCCTGCTTGGTGATCTCTACCGCAAGACTCTACAAATCCTCAATGTGCAATGACCTGGTCCCACATTGTGGTCTGCAGCACTGCCCTCTCCCATGAACTCCCACACTTACCATCCTACTATGACTTTAACTATTTAACACTAGAAAGACTGAAATTTAGTATATACCTATATTGCCCAAAAGCAGTCAAAATGACTGCATTGTGAAAGAATAATATCGGAGCACTCTTCACTTATGTTCCTTAGCTTTTTCCAATAACTCACTTCTATTCGACATTTCTTTCATGAATTTAGGGCGCAAAAGAAATAAAATAAACAACTTATTAGAACAAGTATCACTGCATAAAGATTCGAATAACAAGTACTAGTTTAGCTTATTGAGCAACTGCAACTTATCAAGTATCAACAATTTATCATGTACTTGTATGTTATCATGTGATGGTAATCGAAAAAAAATGAAAACTGTTATTTCAATACAGAGCCGAACTGGTCATATAAGAAATTTACTCAATTCAATAATAAGAGTCATTTGATTATTTAAAATTTCCCAAGCAGTCAAAATGACTGCTTTTGGGCAATATAGGTATAACACATATATATGTACCAGAAATGAAGGAGGGGGGAGGTAACTACAATTATTAATAAACGCATTTATATGTTGTACAAAAAGTCACAAAATTCTAAGACACTGTGTCCTTATATACATAATTGTTTTTCTAATTGAAATTAAAAAGCAGTCGAAATGACTTCCTTGGGCAATCTAGTGTTAAGAGATGAACCATGGAGTTCTATCCTTTGGCAGGCAGTCCCTAAGATTCTCCCCACCCAAGAATTCCTAACTCTTAGTATTCACACCCTTATGTAATCTTATAGGTGGCTGCGACCTGTGATTACTTTTAATCAATAAAATATAGCAAAGATGATGTCACTTCTGTGATAAGGCTGCAGAAGACACTGACTTCTATCTTGCTATCAGGGTCTCTCTCACTCACTTGAATAAAATAGGTATATAGTGTAAATGACCACACAGCAAGAAACTGAAGGCAGCTTCCAGCGAATAGTCAGCAAGGAACTGAGGCCCTCAATCCAACCTTCAATAAACTGAATTCCTTACAGCACCCAGGTTCTATGAGTGAGCTTGAAAGAAGACCCTTCCCCAGCCAAGTCTACAGATGAGACCCCAGTCCCAGTACTCAACTTGACTCTACCTCATGAGGGACTGTGAGGCACAGGAACTAGCTAAGCCACACCCAGACTCATGACCCACAGAAAGTGTTATAATTAATTTATTTTTATAAATATGTGTTGTTTTAAGCTGCTAAATGTGTGATAATTTATTATACAGCAATGGAAAACAAACACAGGAGGGACAGGTGAAAAAGTCTAAGAATCCTTGGGCTAAAAGATCAGTATCTGCAACTCCGCTCTGAAAGCTCAACAGCCAAAGGGAACTGGAGAATCCAAGTTCAATCTTCACTGGATCTTCATCTCTGGAAGAGAGAGCCATGAGCCTGCTAAATATCATCACTCCCTATCACTATCCTTCACTTCTCAGTCAAGTTCTACAAAGTAGGTCCTCCAAATTTCTACCTCATCTCTCATTTGAGTACCTCTGGAGGTTTTTTCTTACTAAACACCTGAAGCCTCCAATGGCAACAGTCACATGTTCTGTGCCCTTAACCTGCTGTGGCATCTGACAGCTAGCCACTCCCTCCTTAACACTCTCCTTCAAATAGAAAGGACATATTTTCCCTGCTTCTTCCACCTAAGAAACTATTCCCTTAAAATCTCCGTCAAACAGCTTCCTCCACTGCCCGTGTCATGTTATATGTCCTGGGAACTTTTCAAACTTAGCACACTCTCACTGGGCAATCTCATTCATTCTTACGGAATTACTACCACTTGAGCGTTAATAAAGCTCAAATATACATTTTTAGGGCAGAACCACATATCCAATGGCCTACTGCGGTGGTCGGCAAACTGCGGCTCTTTGGCCCCTTGAGTGTGGCACTTCCACAAAATACCATGTACAGGCGCACATGTACAGTGCGATTGAAACTTCGTGGCCCATGAGCAGAAGTCGGTATTTTGTGGAAGAGCCACACTCAAGGGACCAAAGAGCCGCATGTGGCTCACGAGCCGCAGTTTGCCGACCACTGGCCTACTGGATATCTTCCTTCATTTGAATGTCTCACAGTCACCTCAAATGCTAAACATAACTAAAAAATTTATCATCTCTTCAAACGTATTTTTGCTCTTCTTTCTTCTATATTCCTAACTTTAGTGATTATAGCACCAACATACACCTAGTATCCACTGCCTTTATCCTAGACTCCTCCTCTTGGCCCCTCCATCCAACCATCCTCTGAATTCTACCCCTAATCTCCCTTGAATTTATCTCTTCCTTTCATACCTTCAGACCATCGCTGCTCTCCTACAACTCATCTTAACTCCAATCTTGGCCTCTTCTAATCTAATCCCCAAGAATCACATGAAGAATTACATTAAATTCACCTATGGTGTCTGCCTCTCTTGCTCCTCCCTTCTTACACCTCCAACACAACACCAAGACTTAATAGATCATTCCTTCAATAGGGACTGTTGTAGATACAGAAGATACAGCAAGTGAACAAAACAGTCTTTACTTCCATTAAGCAGCCCACTGTATTATGTATCTGGTTTCACTTATACCAGCCGTAGGCAAACTACGGCCCGCGGGCCGGATCCAGCCCATTTGAAATGAATAAAACTAAAAAAAAAAAAAGACCATACCCTTTTATGTAATGATGTTTACTTTGAATTTATACTAGTTCACACAAACACTCCATCCATGCTTTTGTTCCGGCCCTCCGGTCCAGTTTAAGAACCCATTGTGGCCCTTGAGTCAAAAAGTTTGCCCACCCCTGACTTATACTGTCCCTAATCCACAATCCAACCCCCATCCTCTTGCCCACCTAGAAAATTCTTAATTCAGTCCTTAAAACCCAGGCCAGATGTCTCTCCCCCTAGGAATAATTCTCTTATATCCCCAGCTGCCCCCCATAGTCACTCCATCCTTCCATCTCTGCTGCCTATATACCTGGATATATTTCTATTTTTGTATTTATAAAGCTGCGCAGTAATTTATTTGATTATAACTCCTTCTGCTCTTCTAGACTGCATACCTCAGGGGACTGTTTCCATTGATCTCAGAATCCTCCATGCCTTAGAACAGTGGTCGGCAAACTGCAGCTCAAGAGCCAAAATACTTAGTATTGTTTCCTTCCATCACCCAGCTTAACACTAGATTGCCCAAGGAAGTCATTTCGACTGCTTTTTAATTTCAATTAGAAAAACAATTATGTATATAAGAACACAATGTCTTAGAATTTTGTGACATTTTGTACAACATATAAATGCATTTATTAATAACTGTAGTTACCTCCCCCCTCCTTCATTTCTGGTACATATATATGTGTTATACCTATATTGCCCAAAAGCAGTCATTTTGACTGCTTGGGAAATTTTAAATAATCAAATGACTCTTATTAGTGAATTGAGTAATAACAGTTCAGCTCTGTATTGAAATAACAGTTTTCATTTTTTTTCGATTACCATCACATGATAACATACAAGTACATGATAAATTGTTGATACTTGATAAGTTGCAGTTGCTCAATAAGCTAAACTAGTACTTGTTATTCGAATCGTTATGCAGTGATACTTGTTCTAATAAGTTATTTTATTTCTTTTGCGCCCTAAATTCATGAAAGAAATGTTGAATAGAAGTGAGTTATTGGAAAAGCTTAAGGAACATAAGTGAAGAGTGCTCCAATATTATTCTTTCACAATGCAGTCATTTTGACTGCTTTTGGGCAATATAGGTATATACTAAGTTTCAGTCTTTCTAGTGTTAATTCTTGTTATTTTTTAGTTATGGAGGAAAATGCTGCTGCATGAGCAGGCTACAGCAGAGGCAGTGACTCTTGCTCAGTGAGCTTCATGGCAGACAAGGCAGCAGGGAACTAAAGGGATGACTTAACACCCCACTCAAGAAAGCTGGAAAAGCTCCAAGAACACCATGATGGCTTCACAAGAGGGGAGACCCATGCCTAGCAGGAATCCTCTTTTCTCATGCAAGGGTTCAGCAGTCAAAATCAAATTGTCTTGAGCTTTCCATCAATTCCATAGAACAGAGGTCGGCAAACTGTGGCTCACGAGCCACATGCAGCTCTTTAGCCCCTTGAGTGTGGCTCTTCCACAAAATACCGACTTCTGCGCATGGGTCACGAGCCAAAGAGCAGAAGCCATGTAAGCAGTCCACCCCTTCCGAGGAGCAGAAGCCATGTGAACAGCCCACCACTGAACAAGGAGTAGCAGCCGCACTCAGCCTGCCCCCATCCAAGGAGCAGCAGTCTCATGATCAGCCCAACCCTGTCCAAGGAACAGCAGCTGTGCGAGCAGCCTCCCCTACCAGCCAGAGGAGACACCACTGCTGCAAACAGCACCCACCAGGGGAGCAGCTGCCAACTGAGGAGCAACCACCGGAGGAGCAATCGCAGCCCGAGGAGCCACTGTCACCCAAGGAGCAGCGCCAGCACGACTCAATATCTAGATCAGTCAGTGAGACCAAAAATGGGTAGACAAAGACACCCCCAAAGGAAAGAAAAGGATGAATTGCCAGAAAAACTGCTAAGTGAAACAGAAGCATGCAACATGTCAGAAAAAGAATTCAGACTAAGGGTCATACACTTCATAAACTGGATGGAGGAAAAAAATCAACAACTTATGTAAGAATCAAGAAGAAATGGATGAAAAAAATCAATAACTTACGTAAGAATCAAGAAGAAACGAAGAGTGACACAGCTGCAATAAAAAACACCATGGAAAGTTTCAACAGTAGACTAGGAGAAGTGGAGGACTGAATTAGCGAATTAGAAGACAGGGAAGCAAAACACACCGGAACTGAACTGCAATTGGAGAAAAAATTGAAAGACAGGAGGAGAGCCTAAGGGAGCTATGGGACAACATGAAACAAAACAACATACAAATAATAGGGGTGCAAGAACAACAGAAAGAGGAACAGGAGTTAGAAAAACTATTTGAAGAAATGATATCAGAAAAATCCCCTGAGGAGGGGAAGAAAAAAGTCACACAAGCACAGAGTCACAAACAAGATGAACCTGAAAAGGCCCGCACCAAGACACATCATAATTACGATGGCAAATGTTCAGAACAAAGAGAGAATCTTAAATGATGAAAGAGAGAGACAGAAAGTTACATACAAGGGATCTACCATTAGATTATCAAATGATTTCTCAACAGAAACAGATCAGGCCAGAAAAGAATGGAAGAAAATTTACAAAGTGATGCAAAGCAAGGGACTGAATCCAATAATACTCTATCCCAGTGATGGCAAACCTATGACACGTGTGGCAGAGGTGATACACGAACTCATTTTTTTGGCTGATTTTTCTTTGTTAAGTGGCATTTAAATATCCTATCTAATAATAGAGAAACATGGTAATTAACCATAACTTCACTATCCTTCCCATTGGCTAATCAGCGAGATATGCAAATTAACTGCCAGCCAAGATGGCGGCCGGCAGCCAGGCAGCTGAAGCAAACATGAACATGAGGCTTGTTTACTCCAGTGATGGAGGAAGTCAACGTTCCCCGCCTGCCGCAGCTCAGCTCTGAGCTCCGGATGAAACAATATTGCAATTATATAACCTAAACAAACCCCAGAAACCTGCTTTCAGCCAGCGCGGCCTCAGAGCTTAGAGCGGCCAGTGATGGCAACAGAGTTTCAATTATAGAATCTAAACAAACCCAGGTACCTGCTTTCAGCCAGCAACAGCCTCAAAGCTGGAACCTGCTCTCAGCTCCAGTGACAGTATAGAAGGTAAATTAATCCCAGAATAAAAGGAAAAAGAAAAAAGGAGAGGCTGGGAGCTTTAGGCACCCACCAGCCTGAAAACAGCCCTCAGCCCCTCACCCAGGCTGGCCAGGCACCCCAGTGGGGACCCCCACCTGAAGGGGGTATGACCAGCTACAAACAGCCATCATCCATCATCCAGGCTGGCCAGGCACCCAAGCAGGACCCCCACCCTGATCCGGGACACCCTTCAGGGCAAACCAGCCGGCCCCCACCCGTGCACCAGGCCTCTATCCTATATAGTAAAAGGGTAATATGCAAACTGACCCTAACAGCAGAAGGACTGGGAAAGACTGATCACTATGACACACACTGACCACCAGGGGGCAGACACTCAATGCAGAAGCTGCCCTATGGTCGTCATGGCGCTCTCACATGAGAGGAGCTCTGCTCAGCCACAAGCCAGGCTGATGGCTGCCAGTACAGCGATGGTTGTGGGAGCCTCTCCTGTCTCCTCAGCAGCACTAAGGATGTCTGACTGCAGTTTAGGCCTGCTCCCCGCTGGCAAGTGGACATCTCCTGAGGGCTGCCGGGCTGCCAGAGGGATGTCTGATTGCCATCTTAGGCGCAATCCCCTGGGGAGCAGGCCTAAGCCAGCAGGTGGTCATCCCGAGGGGACCCAGACTGCAAGAGGGCACAGGCCAGGCTGAGGGACCCTCTATCTCCCGAGTGCACAAATTTTTGTACACCGGGCCTATAATATAAAATAAATATCAACAATATAAGTCTTTGTTTTACTATGGTTGCAAATATCAAAAAATTTCTATATGTGACACGGCACCAGACTTAAGTTAGGGTTTTTCAAAATGCTGACACGCCAAGCTCAAAAGGTTTGCCATCACTGCTCTATCCAGCAAGGCTATCGTTCAAAATTGAAAGGGAAATAAGAAGATTAGCCCTAACTGGTTTGGCTAAGTGGATAGAGCGTCAGCCTGTGGACTTAAGGGTCCCAGGTTCAATTCTGGTCAAGGGCATATACCTTGGTTGCGGACACATCCCCAGTAGGGTGCGTGCAGGCGGCAGCTGATCGATGTTTCTCTCTCATCCATGTTTCTAACTCTCTATCCCTCTCCCTTCCTCTCTGTGAAAAATCAATAAAATATATTTTTTAAAAAAAAAAAAGAAGAAGAAGAAGCTTCACAGACAAAAAAAGGATAAGGGAGTTTATCACCACCAAGCCAGCAATGCAAAAAATGCTAAAGGGACTGGTGTAAAAAGAAGAAATAAAAAGCTAAGAGAGAAAACAGCATAAAAAATAAAGATGGCTACAAACAACTACATTGTAATAATAACATTAAATGTAAATGGACTAAATGCTCCAATCAA
This sequence comes from Myotis myotis, assembly GCF_014108235.1. Classification (NCBI taxonomy): domain Eukaryota; kingdom Metazoa; phylum Chordata; class Mammalia; order Chiroptera; family Vespertilionidae; genus Myotis; species Myotis myotis. The sequence continues at coordinate 120,681,117 of NW_023416313.1, forward strand.
AAGACATCAAGTGGCTGAATGGATAAAAAAACATTACCCATATATATGCTGTATACAAGAGACCCACCTCAGAATAAGGGACTCACACAGACTGAAAGTGGAGGTATGGAAAAATATCTTTCAGGCAAATATAAATGAAAAAAAAGCTGGGGTAGTGATACTTATACCTGACAAAATAGACCTCAAAGTCAAAGCCATAACAAGAGATAAAAAAAGGCTACTTCATAATACTAAAGGGATTGATACAAGAGGATATAACCCTGATAAACATATATGCACCCAATGCAGGAGCACCCAAATACATAAAAAAAACTCCTGGAAGATATCCAGGTAGAGATCGACAACAATACAATCATAGTAGGGGACTTGAATACACCACTGACATCACTGGATAAATCCTCTAGACAAAAAATCAGCAAAGAAACAGCAATCCTTAATGACTCACTTGATGACATAGACTTAATTGACATCTTCAGAACATTTCATCCCAAAGCCAAGGAATATACGTTCTTCTCAAGTGCACATGAACATTTTCAAAAATAGACCACATATTGGGTCACAAGCAAAGTCTCCCCAAATTCAAGAAGACTGAAATCATATCAAGCATTTTCTCAGACCACAATGGCATAATATTAGAAATAAACTACAATAAAAACAATCCAAAAAACTCAAACACTTAGAAGCTGAAAAGCATTCTATTAACAATGATTGGGTTAAAAAGAGATCAAAGAAAAAATTGAAATCATCCTGGAAACTAATGACAATAAAAACACAACAATCCAAAATCTATGAGACACAATGAAAGCAGTCCTGAGAGGGAAGTTTATAGCTCTACAGGTCTACCTCAAAAAAAAAAGAAAAAATGGTAATAAATCATCTAACTCTACAAGTCAAAGAATTAGAAAGAGAGCAACAAGAAAAGCCCAGAGTGAGCAGAAGGAAGGAGATAATAAAGATCAGAGCAGAAATGAATGACAAAGAGACCAAGTAAACAAAACTGACGATCAATGAAACCAAGAGCTGGTTCTTTGAAAGGATAAACAAGATTGAGGAACCTCTAGCCAGGCTCACCAAGAAGCAAAGAGAGAGGACCCACATAAACAAAATCAGAAAGGAAAGAGGTGAAATAAAAACAGACCCCCCAGAAATACAAAGGATTGTTAAAAAATACTATGGACAACTCTATTCTAACAAACTAGACAACCTGGAGGAAATAGACATATTCCTAGAAAAATACAACATTCCAAAACTCAATCAGGAAGATTCTAAAAATCTCAATAGGCTGGTAACAATGGAAGAAATTGAAACAGTCATCAAAAAGCATCCATCAAACAAAAGCCCAGGACCAGACGGCTTCATAGGGGAGTTTTACCAAACATCCAAAGAAGAAATAAAACCTATCTTCCTCAGACTTTCCAAAAAAATTCAATAGGAAGGAACACTTCCAAGCTCATTCTATGAAGCCAGCATCACCCTAATACCAAAACCAGACAAAGACAAAACAATAAAGGAGAAATACAGGCCAATATCCCTCATGAACATAAATGCCAAAATCCTCAACAAAATTCTAGCAAATCGGATCAAGCAGTACAACAGAAAGGTCATACACCATGATCAAGCAGGATTTATCTGGAAGATACAAGGATGGTACAATATCCGCAAATCAATAAACGTGATATATCACATAAACAAATTGAGAGATAAAAATCACATAGTCATATCAATTGATGCAGAAAAAGCATTTGACAAAATCCTTTCTTTTTTTTCTTTTTTGTTTTTCTTTTTAAATATTTTTTTAATTGATTTTTTACAGAGAGGAAGGGAGAGAAATAGAGAGTCAGAAACATCAATGAGAGAGAAACATCGATCAGCTGCCTCCTGCACATCCCCCACTGGAGATGTGCCCGCAACCCAGGTACATGCCCTTGACCGGAATCGAACCTGGGACCCCTCAGTCCGCAGGCTGACGCTCTATCCACTGAGCCAAACCGGTTTTGGCAACAAAATCCTTTCTTGATAAAAACTCTCAGCAAGGTGGGAATAGAAGGATCATACCTCAACATAATAAAAGCTATATATGACAAATACACAGCCAACATCATACTGAATGTGTAAAAACTAAAACCATTTCCCCTGAGAACAGAAACAAGACAGGGATGCCCACTCTCACCACTCCTATTCGACAGAGTACTGGAAGTACTAGCCATTGCAATCAGACAAGAAGAAAAAATAAAAGGCATCCAAATTGGAAAAGAAGAAGTAAAACTGTCCTTATTCGCAGATGACATGATACTGTACACAGAAAATCCTAAAGACGCCATCAAAAAATTATTAGACATAATAAATGAATTTGGCAATGTAGCAGGATACAAAATTAATGCCAAGTAATCTATGGCATTTCTATACACCAATAATGAACTTACAGAAAGAGAGACTAAAAAAGCAATCCCATCTACTATTGCACCAAAAAAATTAAAATACTTAGGAATAAACTTGATTAAGGAAGTAAAAGACCTATAGCAGAAAACTGCAGGACACTGAAAAAGGAGATAGAGGAAGACATAAACAGATGGAAGAACATACCGTGTTCACGGATTGGTAGAATCAACATCATCAAAATGTCCATACTACCCAAAGCAATCTATAGATTCAGTGCAATCCCCAGTAAAATACCAACTGCATATTTCCCAACCCAGAAGGAACTTTCCTAAAATTCATCTGGAATAAAAAAAGACACCAAATAGCTGCAGCAATCCTTAGAAAGAAGAACAAAGTAGGTGGGATCTCAATACCAGATATCAAGCTGTATTACAAAGCCACTTTTCTCAAAACTGCCTGGTACTGGCACAAGAACACACATATAGATCAATGGAATAGAATAGAGTCCCAGAAATTGACCCAACCCACTATGTTCAATTAATATCCGACAAAGGAGTCATGAACATACAAGGGAGTCAAGACAGCCTCTTCAATGAATGGTGTTGGGAAAATTGGACAGATACATGCAAAAAAAACGAAACTAGACTACCAACTTACACCATACCAAAAATAAACTCAGAATGGATAAAACACTTAAACGTAAGCCATAAAAATACTAGAGGAATCCATAGGCAGCAATATCTCAGACATATGCCGAAGCAATTTCTTCACTGATACAGCTCTCAGGGCAATGGAAACCAGTGAGAAAATAAACAAATGGGACTACATCAAAATAAAAAGCTTTTGCACAGCAAAGGAAACCATCAACAAAACAACAAGAAAGCCCACTGCATGGGAGAACATATTTGCCAATGTTATAACCGATAAGGGTTTAATCTCTAACATTTACAGGGAACTCATACAACTTAACAAAAGGAAGATAACCCAATCAAAAAATGGAAAGGAAAATAACCCAATCAAAAAATGAGTAACGGACCTAAATAGATACTTTTCGAAAGAAGACAAAAGAAACGCCAAGAGACATATGAAAACATGTTCAAAGTCACTAATCATTAGAGAGATGCAAATCAAAACCACAATGCGGTACCAATCTCACACCTGTTGACTATCAACAACAAATCAACAAACGACAAGCGCTAGCGAGAATGTGGAGAAAAGGAACCTTCGTGCACTGCTGGTGGGAATACAGACTGGTACAACCACTGTGAAGAACAGTATGGGGTTTCCTCAAAAAACTAAAATGTAACTCCCATTTGACCAGTGATCCCACTTCTAGGAATATATCCCAAGAAACCAGAAACACCAATCAGAAAGGATATATGCATCCCTATGTTCATAGCAGCACAATTTAAAATAGCTAAGATTTGGAAACAGCCTAAGTGCCCATCAGTAGAAGAGTGGATTAAAAAACATCTACAGAATGGAATACTATGCTGAGGTAAAAAAGGAGGAGTTCTTACCATTCAGAACAGCATGGATGGAACGTGAGACCATTATGCTAAGTGAAATAAGCCAGTCAGAGAAAAATAAACATCATATGATCTCACTCATTTATGGAATATAACTAGAGGCCCGTTGCAGGAAGATTCCTGCAAGAATAGGGCTTCCTTCATCAGTAGATGAATGGGTTAGAAAACTTTGGTACATCTACATGATGGAATACTATGCTGCTCTAAAAAGGAAGGAACTCTTACCATTTGCAACGTCATGGATGGAACTGGAGAGCATTATGCTAAGTGAAATAAGCCAGTCAATGAAGGAAAAATACCACATGATCTCACTCATTCATGGATAATAGAGGCCATTATAAACTTTTGAACAATAATAGATACAGAGGCAGAGCTGCCTCAAACAGGTTGTCAAACTGCAGCGGGAAGGCCGGGGAGGGTTGGGGGACAGGAGGTAGGGGGGTAAGAGATCAACCAAAGGACTTGTATGCATGCATATAAGCATAACCAATGGACATAAGACACTGGGGGATAGGGGAAGCTAGGGGACTGTCTAGGGCAGGGGGGGAAAAATGGACACATATGTAATACCCTTTGTATTACTTTATGCAATAAAAAAATATATATATATATAGTTTAAAAAAAAAAAAAGAATAGGGCTTCCTGTGGCTGGAGCGAAGAGAGAAGGGAGCGAAACCCCCCGAAGCGGGCTTCGCTCCTGCCTCCGCCGCCCCTCTTGCTTCCCTCCCACCTCCGCCGCCAGCTTGCTTCTCCGCAGCTTCGCTCCCTTCTGCAGTGCTTGGCTTCCTTCTACGTTGTCTTCAGTCTTCGCTCCGCACCTGCATATGCAAATTAACTGCCATTTTTGTTGGGTTAATTTGCATACTCATATGATTGGCTGGTGGGCATAGCGAAGTGACACCAATTTGCATGTTTCTCTTTTATTAGTGTCGATGAACAACATAAACTGATAAACAAAAACAGATCCAGAGACAGAGAAGCATCGATAAGACCGTCAAACCTCAGAGTGAAGGTAGTGGATGGTGGGGGTAAGGGGGAGTGATTAATCAAGGACTTACATTCAACCATATAGGCCTAACCAAAGAACACAGACAACAGGGGGGTGAGGGCATGAGTGGGGGGGGAGGGGGTGGAGGGTAATGTGGTGATGAGGACACATATGTAATAACTTAATCAATAAAGAAATTTAAAAAAAATAAAAGGATGAAATAAAAAAGAACTTAGTGGCAACTATACAACCATGAAATCAAATATAGAAACCATGAATAAGAATCATCAGAAATGAAGAATAACATAGCTGAGATACAGAATATCCTGAAAGGAAAAAACAATGGATTAGAAGCTGAGGGCCAAATCAGCACATTAAAAGACTAGGTAGAAGGAAACATCCCAGATCAACCGAAGGACTTATATGCATGCATATGAGAATAACTAATGGACACAAGACAACGGGGGGTGGGGGAAGCCGGGGGAATGTCAAGGGTGGGGGGAGACATGTGTAATACTCTTTGTAATACTTTAAGAAATAAAAAAAAAGGAAACATCCCATCAGAGCAGCAATAAGAAAAAGAAAAAATTTTAAGCAGGAGGACAATTTAAAGGAGCTTTGGGACAACATGGAACGTAGCAACATGCATACCACAGGGATACCCAAAGGAGAAAATTCTGAGCAAGGAGCAGAAAACATGTCTGAAGAAAAAATGACAGAAAACTTCCCTAACATGGTGAAGGAAAAAGTCACTCATGTACAGGAAACTCAGAGTGAAGATGAACCTCAAAAGACCCCACACCTAGACACATCATAATTTTTTTAAAAAATATATTTTATTGATTTTTTTACAGAGAGGAAGGGAGAGAGATAGAGAGCTAGAAACATTGATGAGAGAGAAACATCGATCAGCCGCCTCCTGCACATTGCCTACTGGGGATGTGCCCGCAACCCAGGTACATGCCCTTGACCGGAATCGAACCTGGGACCTTTCAGTCCGCAGGCTGACGCTCTATCCACTGAGCCAAACCGGTTTTGGCGACACATCATAATTAAAATGACAAATGCTAAAGACAAAGAAAGAATCTTAAAGGCAACAAGAAACAGTAAGGTGCCTACAAGGAAGCTCCCATTAGACTGTCAGCTGATTTCTCAATAGAAACACTTCAGGCCAGAAGGGACTGGCAGAAGGTATACAAAGTAAGAAAAACCAAGGGACTGAATCCAAGACTACTGTATCCAGCAAGGCTATCACTCAAAATTGAAGGTGAAATAGAGCATTGCAGACCAAAAAAGGATTAAAGCAGCGGTTCTCAAGCTATGGGTCGCAACCCCTTTGGAGGTCGAATGACCCTTTCACAGGGGTCGCCTAAGACCATCCTGCATATCGGATAATTACATTACGGTTCATAACAGTAGCAACATTGCAGTTACAAAGTAGCAACGAAAATAATTTTATGGTTGGGTCACAACATGAGGAAATGTATTTAAAGGGCCAGAAGGTTGAGAACCACTGGCTTAAAGGGTTTATTACCAACAAATCAGCACTGCAAGAAATGCTAAAGGGACTGGTTTAAGAAGAAGAAATAGAGAAAGACAGAAACACAGGCATAAAGAATAAATAGGGTAAAAAAACAAATACCTATCAATAATAACCTTAAATTTAAATGGATTAAATGCTCCAATCAAAAGATATAGGGTAGCTAAACGGATAAAAAACATTACTCATATACGTGCTGTCTACAAGAGACCTACCTCATAACAAAAGACTCATAGAGGATGAAAGTGATGGATGGAAAATAAACTTACATGCAAAGGGAAATGGAAAAATAGCTGGGGTGGCAATATTCATATCTGACAAAATAGTCTTCAAAATGAAGGCCATAACAAGAGACAAAGAAGGTACTACATAATATACTAAAGGGATCAATGTAAGAGAATATGAAACTGCTAAACATATATACATCGAATACAGGAGCACCCAAATATATATATATTTAAACACACACACAAACACAGACTTCTGGCACAACCAGAGTAGCTCAGTGGTTGAGCATCGAACTATGAACCAGGAGATCATGAGGTTATGAGGTCATGGTTCAATACCCAGTCAAGGCTCATGCCCAGATTGAGGGCTCAATTCCCAGTACGGAGTGTGCAGGAGGCAACCACTGAATGATTCTCTCTGATCATAGTTGTTTCTATCTCTCTCTCCCTCTGCCTTACTCTCTGAAATCAACAAAAATATATTTAAGAAAACAAACAAAAAACTTCTGGAGGACTTTAACAGAGAGACTGACAGCAATACAAACATACTAAGGGACTTTAACACACATTGACCTCACCAGATAGATCTATTTTAAAAAATCAATAAGGAAACACTGATCGTGAAAGACACACTAGATATGATGGAATTGACATTTACAGGACATTCCACCCCAAAGCCAGAGAATATACATTCTTCTCAAGTGCACAGGGGTCATTCTCAAAGAGAGACAACATGTTAGGAAGCAAAACAAGGCTCTACAAGATCACGAAGACTGAAATTATATCAATCATGTTCTTGGGTCACAAGGGCATGAAACTAGAATCTTTATATAAAAAAGCCCCCTCATAAGTTCAACCAACTGGAAGTTCGATCGCTGACCACCAGGGGGCGGTGCAGAACAAAGGAAGGCTACAGCTGGCAACCAGAAGCCACTAGGGACCATACCGGTGCACAAATTACATGCACTGGGCCTCTAGTTCAACAATAAAAGCACTCAAAAGCATTCAAACACACAGATGCAAATAACAGGTTATTAAAAAATTAATGGGTTACTACCGATGAAAGAGAGGGGAAAAAAACCTTACTGGAAACAAATGAAAATAAACACACAACAACCCCAAATCTTTGCAAAAGTAGTCCAGAGAGGGAAGTTCATAGCATTACATGCCTACTTCAAAAAACAAAAATATCTCTAATAAGCTATATGACCCTACAACTAAAATAATTAGAAAAACAACAACAAGAAAATCCCAGAGTAAGTAGAAGGAAGGAAATAATAAAGTTCAGAGCAGAAATTAATGACATAGAAACTAAAAACAAACAAACAAACAAAAGATCACTAAAACCAAGAGCTGGTTCTTTAAAAAGATAAACAAGATTGATGACCACTAGACAGACTCATCAAGAAATAAGGAGAGAGGATCCAAGTAAATAAAATCAGAAACAAAAGAGGAAATAACTGACACTACAAAATACAAAGAACTGTAAGAAAACACTATGAACAACTATATGCTAACAAGTCGGACAATGTGGACAAAATGAACAAGTTTCTAGAAAAATACAATCTTCAAAAACTGAATCAGGAAGAAGCATAAAACCTAAATAGGCCAATAACAAAAAATGAAATTGAAGCAGTAATCAAAAAACTCCTAGCAAACAAGAGCCATGGTCCCCAGGGTTTCACAGCATTCAAAGAACACATATCCTCCTCAAACTATTCCAAAAAATCCAAGAGGAAGGAATATTTCCAAGCTCTTCTTAAGAGGCCAGAATTACCATAATTCCAAAACCAGATAAAGACACGACAAAGAGAATTACAAGCCAATATCTCTGATTAACATAGATGCTAAAATCCTCAACAAAATAATAGCAAGTCAGATTTGGCAATATATTAAAAAGATCATACACCATGACCAAGTGGGATTTATTCCAAAGATATAAGGCTGCAATATTCACAAATCAAAAATGTGATACATCACATGAACAAAATGAAGGATAATAATCACATGATTATATCAAGAGATGCAGAAAAAGCATTTGACAAAATCCAGCACCCATCTTATATAATAAAAGGCTAATATGCAAATCGACCAAACAGTGGAACGACTGGTTGCTATAATGTGCACTGACCACCAGGGGGCAAATGCTCAATGCAGGAGCTGCCAACCTGGTGGTCAGTGCACTCCCACAGGGGGAGTGCCCCTCAGCCAGAAGCCCTGAGCCAGGCTCATGGCTGGCGAGCGGAGCAATGGTGACAGAAGCCTCTCCTGCCTCCGTGGCAGTGCTAAGGATGTCTGACTGATGGCTTAGGCCCACTCCTCTGGGATCAAGCCTAAACCGACAGTCGGACAACCCCTGCGGGGTCCCAGATTGGAAAGGGTGCAGGTTGGGCTGAGGGACACACCCCCGTGCACAAATTTCGTGCACTGGGCCACTAGTTTTTTATAAAAATTCTAGGCAAAGTGAGAATAGAGGGATCATACATCAACATATTAAAGGCCATATATGAAAAAACCTACAACCAAATGGGCAAAGGGTTTATTACTCAATGGGCAAAATCTAAAACCATTTCCCCTAAGAACAGGAACAAAACAAGGATGTTCATTTTCACCACTTTTACTCAACATAGTAGTGGAAGTCCTAGCCACTGGCATCAGACAACAAGAAAAAAAAATAAAAGGCGTACAAATTGGAAAAAAGTAAAACTTTCATTTTTCATAGATGAAATGATATTGTACATAGATAAACCTAAGGACTCCACACAAAAACTACTAGATTTAATAAGTGAATTCAGCAACATAGCAGGATAAAAAATTAACACCCAGAAAACAATGGCATTTTTATACACCAACTAGAAGCCTGATGCACAACATTCGTGCACTGGTGGGAGGGGGTTCCCCTCAGGACAGCCTGCGCCCTCTAACAATCTGGGACTCCTCGCAGTCCGTGAGCCCAGATTCTACTGGTCAGAATCCAGGCTCGCTGCTCCTTAGTGCTGCCGCAGAGGCGGGAGAGGCTCCCACCACTGCTGCTGTGCTTGCCAGCCATGAGCCCACCTTCTGGCTGAGCGGCGCTCCTACAGGGGGAGTGTACTGACCACCAGGGGACAGCTCCTGCATTGAGCACCTGCTTCTGGTGGTCAGTGTGCGTCATAGCAACCAGTCGTTCCACCATTAAGTCAATTTGCATATTAGCCTTTTATTATATAGGATAATGAACTCTCAGAAAGAGAAACTAAAAAAACAATGCCATTTACCATTGCAATGAAAAAATAAGATACTTACGAATAAACTTAACCAAAAAAAATAAAAGAATTCTACAGGACATAGAAAAAAAGACATAGAAGCCCGGCTGCTGTAGCTCAGCAGTGGAGTGTTAAGCCAGGAACCAAGAGGCCACCAGTTCAATTCCTGATCAGGACACATGTCTGGTGTGCATGCTCAATCCCCTGTCAGAGGGCATGCAGGAGGAAGCCGATCAATGATGTCTCTCTCTCATCAATGTTTCTCTCTATCCCTCTCCCTTCCTCTCTCTCCAAAAAAAATTAAAAAACGTATCAATAAAAACATATTAAAAAGAAAAAAGAAGGACTGCACCATCTTGAAGGGGAGAGCTGCTGTAACAGGGAGGCCGCCTCACTTCCACCCAGGACCTACCCACCAGCCAGGAACCAGCAGACTCAGTTGCAAACCCACGAATACACAGACTCTACCTCCCCAGCTGAGAGCTACTGTGAGTCCCGGAGGGCGCTCCCCTCCCGCCAGACAGATGCTTTAGCCCCGGGTACTGTGTCTGCACATGCGAACAGCTGCCGCCCAGATCCACCCAGGGAGCCAGCCACCGCCTATGACAGCACAGGGAACCAGCATCTGCTGCCTGCTACTGCGCGTGAGGGAAGCCAAGAGCTGCCACTGGTGACTGCGTGGGGCGCACTCACCCCCCATGACCACATGAGGAGCCAGCAGCCGTCACGTGACCCCCAGGGAACAGCCAGTGAGCACGTGGAGAGCAGCCACCACTCTGTGACTATGAGAGGAGCAGCCACCACACATAACCACGTGACCCGCCACCAAGCCCTCCGCTGCAGCCACAGGCCCCACGCGATTCGACACCTAGATCCTTCAGTGAGAGCAAAAATGGGGAGACAGAAGAACCACCCCCAAAGGAAAGAAAAGGAAGAATTTCCAGAAAGGGAACTAAATGAAATAGAGGCATGCGATATGTCAGAAAAAGAACTCAGAATAAGGGTCCTACAGTTCATAAACCAGATGGATGAGGAAATCAACAACCGATGTAAGAATCAAGAAAAAATAAACAGTGATATAGTTACAATTAAAAAAACTATGAAAGCTTTCAACAGTAGAATAGGAAAAGCGGAAGTCTAAATTAGCAAATTAGAAGACAAGGAAGCAAAACACACCCAATCTGAACTGCAAATGGAGAAAAAAATCAAGACAGGAGGAGAGCCTAGGGGAGCTTTGGAACAACATGAAACGAAGCAACACATGTATAATCGGGGTGGCAGAACAACAAAAAGAGAAAGGGCTAGAAAACCTATTCAAAGAAATATCAGAAAACTTCCCTGATGTGGAGAAGAAAAAAGTCACACAAACACAGAGAGTCCCAAACAAGATAACCCCAAAAAGACCCACACCAAGACAAATTGTAATTACAGTGGCAAACGTTAAGGACAAAGAGAGAATCTTAAAAGCTGCAAAACAGAGATAGTTTCCTACGAGGGATCTCCCATTAGATCAGCGGTTCTCAACCAGTGGGTTGCGACCCCTTTGGCAGTCAAACGACCCTTTCACAGGGGTCGCCTAAGACCATCCTGCATATCAGATATTTACATTACGATTCATAACAGTAGCAACATTACAGTTATGAAGTAGAAATGAAAATAATCTTATGGTTCGGTCATAACATAAGGAACTGTAGTTAAAGGGCCAGAAGGTTGAGAACCACTACATTAGATTATCAAATGATTTCTCAACAGAAACACATCAGGCTAGAAAGGAATGGAAGGAAGTATACAAAGTGATGCAAAGCAAGGGACTGAACCCAAGAATACTCTATCCACGAAGGCTATCATTCAAATTTGAAGAGGAAATCAGAAGCATCACAGACACAGAAAGGTAGAGGGAATTTAACACTACCAAGCCAACAATGCAAGATGCTAAAGGTTCTGTTGTGAAAAGAAGAAAAAAGGGGGGGGGGGGGAGAAGTAACACAAGCAAAATATAAAAATGGCTACAAACAAGTCCTACCAGTAATAACTTTAAACATAAATGGACTAAATGCTCCAATCAAGACAGCAAGTGGTCAAATGGATAAGAAAACATGTCCTATATATTTGCTGTCTACAAGATACCCACCTCAGAACAAGAGACTCACACAGACTGAAAGTGAAAGAATGGAAAAATATCTTTCAGGCAAATATAAATGAAAAAAAAGCTGGAGTAGCAATACTTGTATCTGACAAAATAGACCTCAAAGTGAAGGCCATAACAAGAGATAAGGAAGGCCACTTCATAATACTAAAGGGATCAAAAAAACAAAAGAATATAACCCTGGTAAACATATATGCACCCAATGCAGGAGCACCCAAATACATAAAAAAATTTCTGGAAGATATCAAGGGAGAGATGGACAGCAATACAATCACAGTAGGGGACTTTAATACCGCACTGGGTAAATCTTCTAGACAAAAAATCAGCAAAGAAACAGCAATCCTAAATGACCCACTAGATCAGATGGACTTAATTGACATCTTCAAAACATTTCATCCCAAAGTTACAGAATATACATTCTTCTCAAGTGCACATGGGACATTCTCAAAGACAGGTCACAAGCAAAGTCTCTCCAAATTCAAAAAGACTGAAATCATATCAAGCATCTTCTAAGACCATAATGGCATAATATTAAAAATAAACTACAATAATAAAAACAACCAAAAAAATTCAAACACTTGGAAGCTGAAAAGCATGCTATTAAACAATGATTGGGTTACCAAAAAGATCAAAGAAGAAATTAAAAACATCCTGGAAATGAATGACAATGAAAACTAAAAATGCAAAATCTATGGGACACAGTAAAAGCAGTCTTGAGAGGGAAGTTCATAGCTCTACAGGCGTACCTCAAAAGACAAGAAAAAAATGGTAATAAATCACCTAACTCTACAATTCAAAGAATTAGAAAGAGAGCAACAAGAAAAGCCCAGAGTGAGCAGAAGAAAGGAAATAAAGATCAGAGCAGAAATAAATGACATAGAGACCAAAAAAAAAAACAATACAAAAGATCAATGAAACCAAGATCTGGTTCTTTGAAAGTATAAACAAGATTGATAAACCTCTAGCCAGGTTCATCAAGAAGCAAAGAGACAGAACCCAAATAAACAAAATCAAAAATGATTTTGAGGTGAAATAACAACAGACCCTACAGAAATACAAAGGATTATTAAAAAATACTATGAACACTCTATTTCAACAAACTAAACAACCTAGAGGAAATGGACATATTCCTAGAAAAATATGACCTTCCAAAATTCAATCAATAAGAATCAAAGAAATCTCAACAAGCCGATAACTATGGAGGAAATTGAGGCAGTCATCAAAAAAACTCCCAGCAAACAGAAGCCTGGGGCCTGATGGCTTCATACTCAGAAAATTACAGGACACTGAAAAAAGAGATAGAGGAAGACATAAACAGATGGAAGAATATACCGTATTCATGGATTGGTAGAATCAACATCATTAATATGTCCATACTACCCAAAGCAATCTAATATGTCCAATCTACCCAATGCAATCCCCATTAAAATACCATCAGCATACTTCAAAGATCTAGAACAACCTCTCCAAAAATTCACCTGGAATAAAAAAAGACCCCAAGTAGCTGCAGCAATCTTGAGAAAGAAGAACAAAGTTGGAGGGATCACAATACCAGATATCAAGCTATATTACAAAGCCATGGTTCTCAAAACTGCCTGGTACTGGCACAAGAACAGACATATAGACAAATGGAACAGAATAGAGGATATCGAAATCGACACAAGCCATTATACTCAATTAATATTTGACAAAGGAGGCAAGAGCATACAACGAAGTCAACACAGTCTCTTCAATAATGGTGTTAGGAAAATTGGATAGATACATGCAAAAAAATGAAACTAGACCATCAATTTGCACCATACACAAAAATGACCTCAAAATGGATAAAGGACTTAAACGTAAGGAAGAAACCATAAAAATCTTTTAAAAAGTCATCAGCAGCAAAATAGCAGATATTTGTCATAGCACTATCTTTACCAATACAGCTCCTAGGGCAATGGAAACTAAGGAGAAAATAAACAAATGGGACTACATCAAAATAAAAGGCTTCTGCACAGCAAAAGAAGCCATCAACAAAACAAGAAATCTCACTGCCTAGGACAGCGGTTCTCAACCTGTGGGTCAAGACCCCTTTGGGGGTCGAACAACCCTTTCACAGGGGTCGCCTAACACCATCGGAAAAAACATATATAATTACATATTGTTTTTGTGATTAATCACTATGCTTTAATTATGTTCAATTTGTAACAATGAAATTGGGGGTCACCACAACATGAGGAACTGTATTAAAGGGTCGCGGCATTAGGAAGGTTGAGAACCACTGGCCTAGGAGAACATATTTGCCATTGTTATCTCCAATAAGGGTTTAATCTCCAAAATTTACAGGGAACTCATACAACTTAACCAAAGGAAGATAAACAACCCAATCAAATAATGGGCAAAGGACCTAAATAGACACTTTTCGAAAGAGGACAAAAAAATCTAATATCAGATTGTAGATACAAAATAATTAGCCATTTACATGCAATAAACATTAGTATTTCAAAAAAAATGAAACTAGACCACCAACTTACACTATACACAAAAATAAACTCAAAATGGATAAAGGACTTATAAACATAAGACGGGAAACCATAAAAATCTTAGAACAATCTATAGACAGCATAATTTCAGACACAGGTGGTAGCATTATCTTTACCAATACAGCTCCTACAGCAATGGAAACTAAGGAGAAAAATAAACAAATGAGATTACCTCAAAATAAAAAGCTTCTGCACAACAAAAGAAACCATCATCAAAACAACAAGAAAGCCCAATGTATGGGAGAACATATTTGCCAATGTTATCTCCAATAAGGGTTTAATTTCCAAAATTTACAGGGAATTCATACTACTTAACAAAAGGAAGATAAACAATCCAATCAAAAAATGGGCCAAGGACCTAAATAGACACTTTCGAAAGAGGACATACCGAGGCCAAGAGACATATGAAAACATGCTCAAAATCACTACTCATCCAAGATGTAAATCAAAACGACAATGAGGTACCATCTCACACCTGTCAGAACGGCTATCATAAACAAACTATAAGTGTTGGCAAGGATGCGGAGAAAAAGTAATTATATCAATTACTTTTATATAGAAAAATACAATCTTCAAAAACTGAATCAAGAAGAAGCAGAAAACCTAAATAGGCCAATAACAAAAAATGAAATTGAAGCAGTAATCAAAAAACTCCCAGCAAACAAGAGCCATGGTCCCCAGGGTTTCACAGCATTCAAAGAACACATATCCTCCTCAAACTATTCCAAAAAATCCAAGAGGAAGGAATATTTCCAAGCTCTTCTTAAGAGGCCAGAATTACCATAATTCCAAAACCAGATAAAGACACGACAAAGAGAACTACAAGCCACTGCTGGTGGGAATGCAGACTAGTGTAACCATTGTGAAAAACAGTATGGAGTTTCCTCAAAAAATTAAAAATGGAACTCCCATTTGACCCGGTGATCCCACTTCTAGGCATATATCCCAAGAAATCAGAAACACCAATCAGAAAGGATATATGCACCTCTATGTTCATAGCAGGACAATTTACAATAGCTAAGATTTGGAAACAGCCTAAATGCCCATCAGCAGATGAGTGGATTAAAAAACTGTGGTACATCTACACAATGGAATACTATGCTGCTGTAAAAAAAGGAGGAATTCTTACCATTTGCAACAGCATGGATGGGCCTGGAGAACATTATGCTAAGCGAAATAAGCCAGTCGGAGAAAGATAAATATCACATGATCTCACTCATTTGTGGGATACAATGAACAACATAAAATGATGAAAAAGCCCTGACCGGTTTGGCTCAGTGGACAGAGCATCGGCCTGCAGACTGAAGGGTCCCAGGTTCAATTCTGGTCAAGGGCATGTACCTTGGTTGCGGGCACGTCCCCGGTAGGAGGTGTGCAAAAGGCAGCTGATCGGTGTTTCTCTCTCATCAATGTTTCTAACTCTCTATCCTTCTCCCTTCCTCTCTATAAAAATTCAATAAAATATATTTTTTTAAAAAAATGAAGAACAAAAATAGAGCCAGGGTAAAAAAATGTTAGAATATAATAGTATTCCTGTTATTTGCAAATTTTTAATATTTCCTACAACTTTTGTGATATTATACTAGAGGCCCAGTGCATAAATTTGTGCACGGTAGGGTCCCTTGGCCCACCTGGGGATCAAGGCCTATTGGGGGATCGGCTGGGGGGAGGGGCCATAGCAGGTTGGCTGGCCAGGTGGAGGGGCCGCAGGAGGTTGGCCAACTCCCCGCTCGGCCCCTATTGTGGGGACTGGCTGGCCAGCGGGAGGGGCTGCAGGAGGTTGGCCAGCTGGCACCCCCCCACACCTATGAAGGCCAATGGGGGAATTGGCTGGGAGGCTGGCCAGCTGCGGGAGGTTGGCTGTGGGAGCACACTGACCACGAGGAGGCAGCTTCTGCATTGAGCATCTGCGCCTGGTGCTCAGTGCGCATAATAGCAACTGGTAGAGCGGTTGTTCCGGTTATTCTGGTCATTCATCAAAACGGTTGCTTAGGCTTTGATATATATAGATTAGTACGTTTTGGTAATATTATTATATTTAAAATCTTTTTTCTTAAAATATTAATGTTTATTGCATATATTTAAAATCATTTTTCTTGAAATATTAATGATTACTGCATGTAAAAATAAAAAGGGAAAAAAACTACTTGAAAAAAATGACAGCCGAAACCGGTTTGGCTCAGTGGATAGAGCGTCGGCTTGCGGACTGAGGGGTCCCAGGTTCGATTCCGGTCAAGGGCATGTACCTGGGTTGCGGGCACATCCCCTGTGGGAGAAGTGCAGGAGGTAGCTGGTCGATGTTTCTCTCTCATCCATCGATGTTTCTAACTCTCTATCTCTCTCCCTTCCTCTCTGTAAAAAATAAATAAAATATATAAAAAAGAAAAAAATGACAAAATTTCATGAAGGAATTAAACATACATGTCCGGAAGGTGCATAATGTCCCAAACAAGATGAACCCAAAGAGGCTCACACCAAAACACATCATAATTACAATGGCTAAGGTTAAAGATATAAAAGCAGCAAGAGAAAAGCAATTAGTTACCTATTAGGGAGTTCCCGTAAGATTTCTCAACAGAAACTTTGAAGAGTGAAGGCACTGGCACAAGAAATATTTAAAAGATGAAAAGCAAGGATCTACAACCAAGATTACTCTATCTGGCAAAGCAATCATTTAGAATCAAAGGTCAGATAAAGAATTACCCAGACAAGAAAAAGCTAAAGGAGTTCATCACTACCAAACCAGTATTACATGAAATGTTAAAGGGTCTTCTTTAAGAAAAAAAAAAGATAAAAAATGTGAACAATAAAATGGCAATATATATATCTATCAATAACTGAATCTAAAACATCAAAATAAATGAACAAGCAAAACAGAAACGGATGCATAGCTACAGAGAACGTTTTAACGGTTCCCACCTCGGAGAAATGGTGAAGGGATTAAGAAGTACAAATTGTTTGTTCCGGAATGGTCATGAGAATGTAAAGTACAGCATAGGGAATATAGTCAATAATATTCTAATAACTATGTACCAGGTGTACCAGTTAATAATGCAGATTTTTTTCAATAAATGGAGTTACACATGTTGATATATATGTGATCTGATATGTATGCTATTTTGTTGTATTGACAGCAAGCTTCAAAACTTCACGTGGCTGGAATAAGCTAGCAAGTGACTGAGGAGGGCAGGCAGATCACAAAGGGCATTGGAGCCCAGTGTAAGGCCTCCATTGTAAAAGTACATTGTAAAGCTTTTACTCCATGTGAAATAAGGAGTCACTGCAGGTTTTGAGCAGAGTGATGTGTTAAATTTTAAAAAGGAGCTCACCACAGCTGCTGTATTGAGAACAAACTGTAGTGGGCAAGGTTGGAAACAGGGAGACCAGTTAGGCTACTTAAATCAGAAGAGCAGCAGGAAAGGTTTTAAGAAGTGTCAGATTCTGGCCCTAGCCAGTTTAGCTCAGTCTATAGAGCACTGGCCTGCAGACTGAAGGATCCTGGGTTTGATTCTGGTCAAGGGCACATGCCCAGGTTGCAGACTCAATCCCCAGTAGGGGGCGTGCAGAAGGCAACGGATCAATGATTCTCCATCATCACTGATGTTTCTATCTTTCTATCTCTCTCTCCCTTTCCCTTCCTCTCTGAAATCAATAAAAATATATTTTTTTAAAAAGAAGTATCAGATTCTGGCTATATTTTGAAGGTAGAGAGTCATGCTTTCCTAGCAGACTGGATATGGGATGAGAGAGATACTGGATTGTCAAGGATGACAACTGCTCTACAAAAGATGATGTTGCCCTCAATCAATCTGAGGCCCAACCGATACTATGATACATGTTACAAGTATCCTGATTTATTTGGTCTCATCAAATTTTAAACTCTCTTTAGTTCACTCTTCTCTTTCTCCTCCCACAGAAATAATCTACTCAGAGAAGTCCAATCTACTAAAGACAGATGAAGTTCCTTCTCAGAAAGGACTGCAATGATAAGACAGCCTGCTCCAGAAGGCAACCCCAGACTAGTTAATGTTTAATGGCTAGTCAAGTAAACAATGGAGTTTCCACTGGTCATTTGTTGGCTTTATGACCTTGGACACATCATTTCTCCCCTCTGTGCCTCATTTCTTTGTCTTAAAGTAAGGATAATGTTACCCATAGGGTTATTCTGAGTACTAAATGAATGAAAAGCTGTCAAGCAGTATCTGGCACAGACTAAGCAATACATAAAGGTTGTAATCATTACTATCATTATAAAAAACTAGTGTCCTGGTGCATGAATTCATGCACATTGAAAGGAAATTAATTAGAAGAAATATTTTAATATCACTATATGTGTCTTGCTAATGAAAAGAAAATAGGATTCTACCGAGTCTCCTATCTACCTACTCCAGGACTTCTGTGAGGATCAAATGAAATGAGGCACGGGAAAACACTTCACAAACATTCGGTTAAATTGAAATGTTTGCACCTGGCTATAAAGCAAGTTGTGTTCCTGGGCTGAAGAAACTCCAAGGAGGCTAGTTGCTAGGGAGAGGAAGTCGGGAGTTGCTATGTGACGTCATTACCCATTTCCAGGCTGGGCTGGGCTGTGGGCCGCATTTTGCGTCATGGGGCCTTGGCAGTGTTGGCTGCGATTTGGTGGGGTATCGCTCCAGGGTAGTGGTGGGTCCTGTGCCCCACTTGTGGGAAGTCACGTGTTGGTTTGTCGGTGCCAGATCATGGTGCCATTTATTTTTAAATGGCCAGTGCGTGTCATGGCAGCTCCTCCGTTGAGTGTCTGCCCCCTGGTGGTCAATGTATGTCATAGCTACAGGCCAGAGAGATGGTCACGTAGCCTTTAATATATATAGAAAATACCTAAGGAGCTAATAAGTCTAATATAAATTCTAAAAACAAATAATCTAACACTAATGTACACTAAGTACAAAGACAGGGTAAGCTGCAGGTAGGTCTCACAAAAACCTAACAGCCTTAACTCAGTCACTGAAATCCTATGGGACAAATATTAACCATTGTGTGTTTGAACAGGGAAAACATGGGTACATTAGCTCATTTATCTGTGTTTTAAAGAAACAAAACTATCACAGAAACCTCATGAACTTCTTTGAAGCTTTCCATTCTAGCTGTCTGGAACATCTTTCGTATACAAGAGTGATGGCACCCAGTCAGCATGGCTCAGTGGTTGAGCACTGACCTATGAACCAGGAGGTCACGGTTCAATTCCCAGTCAGGGCACATGCCTGGGGTTGCCAGCTCGATCCCCAGTGAGGGGTGTACAGGATGCAGCCAATCAATGATTCTCTCTCATCAGTGATGGTTCTATCTCTCTCTCTCCCTCTCTCTTCCTCTCTGAAATCAATAAAAATATATTTAAAAAAAAAGAATGATGGTACTTGAGCACCTCAGCTTTTGTTATATGCTCTACTTGTTATGTACTGTACTAGAATAAAGAATTGAAATGTAACCTACATAATTTTATTAACCAACTAGTGGCCCATTGCACGAAGATTTGCACAATAGGCCTTCCTTCCCCTGGCTGCCGGCACCGGTTTTTCTCTGGCACCCGGGACCCAGGCCTTTGGTCCAGCTGCAGCAGCGAGGCTTGGCTTCCCCGCTGCGGCCGCAGCAGCAAGCTTAGTTTCTCGGCTCTGGCTGCTCCCAGCCCCTCCTTTTTTTTTTCCACCTCCTTGAGCGGAACCCAGGGCGGGCTGGAAGTCTGGGTTGCCCCTGGTGACCCAGGCCCTCAGCCACTCCATGAGCAGAGTCCAGGGCCAGCGGGAAGCTTGGCTTCCTCCATTGCCAGGAGCAACCCAAGCCTCCTGCTCGCTCCAGCTCCGCAGTCATCTTCAGTCTTCACTCCACGCCTGCGTATGCAAATTAACCGCCATCTCTGTTGGGTTAATTTGCATAGTTGCTGATTGGCTGGTGTGTAGTGAGTGATGGTTAATTTGCATGTTTCTCTTTTATTATATAGGATGTTACCCTGATAAATTTAATTAAGAATTGATATAGTTTTAAAATGTTTACTAATCGCCCTAGCTGGTTTGGCTCAGTGCCGTGGTCAGCAAATCGCGGCTCTTTGGCCCCTTGAGTGTGGCTCTTCCACAAAATACCATGTGCAGGCGCGAAAGTACAGTGTGATTGAAACTTCATGGCCCATGCGCAGAAGTCGGTATTTTGTGGAAGAGTCGGTATTTTGTGGAAGAGCCACACTCAAGGGGCCAAAGAGCCGAATGTGGCTCGCGAGCCATGGTTTGCAGAGCCGCAGTTTGCCGACCACTGGCTCAGTGGATAGAGCATAGGCCTGCGAACTGAAAGGTCCCAGGTTCGATTCCAGTCAAGGGTACATGCCTGGGTTGCAGGCTCGATCCCCACTGGGGGGCTTGCAGGAAGCAACCGATCAATAATTCTCTCTCATCATTGATATTTCTATCTTTCTCTCTCTCTTCCTTTCTCTCTGCAATCAATAAAAATATATATTAAAAAAATAAACTGTTTACTAATCATCTAACAATACTACTGCACGCACCCACACACATATATATACACACACACACTACATATACATATATAAGTATATACATTAATATATGTACACACATATCCTATTTAACTTAAATCTGTTCTCTTGTCCAGCCTCTAACACAGAATGAATTTCTATGGAAAATGCTCCTGAACAACAGCAGCAATTCTTAACCCTGGATGCATCTTAGAATTACCTCAGGAGTTTTAACCATGATCAAAGGCCCAGTCCTACATTTCTGAGCTAATTGAAACCAATGCTGACAACTGCTGGGTAGGTAAATCCCACAAGTATTGCATGAACTTGGGAAACAAAGAAAATACTGTTTAAATATTTCTGGGTTTAAAGCAGTATCATGGTATGAACCACAGCCTAAATTAGAAATCCTCTTAACCTGACCTAGTCTCTTAAACTATCCTGAACCTACAAAACAAGAATTGGTGGTCTTCCAAATGTTTTCTTAAAAGAGAGTGATGACCAAATTTAGATTTCTTTCATGTGAAAGAACACACAATACTATTCTATTTTTCTGGGGCAAAATCCTCCTAAGCCTTATTGCCAAATAGCTGGTTACAATTTGTGTGTGTGTGTGTGTGTGTGTTTCCCTACTATAGTCAGTAACAGTATACAGCCTGGCTCTAAGAAATGTGAATCTTCCTTCTGTTTGTATTTTTAACCCATTATTTAAAACATAAAGCCTCACCCTGGTGCATGGGTCATCCCATGCACCAAAAAATTGCTGGTTCCAATTCCCCATCAGGGCACAAACCAGGCTTGAGGGTTCCATCCCCAGTAGGGGGTTTGCAGGAGGCAGCAGATCCACGTTACCCTATAACATAGATGTCTTTCTCCCTCCCCTCCCTCTCTCTAAAAATCAATAAAAATATTTTTAAAATAATAAATAAAACATAAATTCTCTACCCGATATTAGTTCACAGCATAAAGGAGAAATTATTGACAAATGTTTTGCCTGTCATATTAGCATAACTGGGGCGATGGGGGCTAGCCCTTGGGAGTGGGAATCGCAGTGGGGGGGGGGGGGTGTCAATCAGGGAAAAAGACAAATGTAAAACTTTACACAATAAATATATATATATTAAATAAATAAATAGATAAAAATGTTTTTGCCTGTCAACACAGTATAGGACTGGGTAATGGCTTTCTTTTTTAAACTCATTCACTCACTCATTTCTTTAAAATGCAATACTTATTAACTTTCTCATATGCTAGACACTTCTTTCAGGTGCTTGTGACTATAACAGTGATCAAGACATACCTTTTAACATCCTTTAGATGCCTTTAAATGCATAAATTTAAAAATAAAGTATTCATGTAGTTCAAAAAATCTAAAGAGTAGGTTAAGATAATGGAAGTCTAAAATAATAACACTAGAAATGTCATCTGGAACTTCTAATTTAATGAGCACCTATTATAAACAATATGTTGCATTGGTCTCTTTATATGTGGTACTCATTTAATACAGTTGCTGTCCTAAGGAAATTAAATCACTACTTAGAAGAAATTTTAAAAGGCCAAACATTCTTTTAATGGAGTTTAAATTTGGCTTTCCACACTAGAGGAAATACTCCATCCTGAAGTTGACAAGAATTGACTATGGCAAAGTTGTATCAATTCATTCATACAAGAAATTTTTCCAGATTACTTCAACCACATCAACTGTGAGAATTTTGGGTTAAAAAAAGAAAAATCAAGTTGTCATAAAAATATATTTCAAATTTCTTAAAGTTTAAAATTATGTAAACTCTAAGTACGATGCATAAACTGCCCATCTGTAGATATTAAGCCATGTAGCTTATTGATAAAATCGTACTAATGAAGATATTATAAAAACAACAGTAAAATAAACTTTACTAGGTACAGTGATCAGTTTTTTAACTTCCTTTACAAAAACTAGTCCAGACCAAAAGTCACTCAGATCAATCAGGAATTCATAGAACTGTAATTTGGCCCCAAGCAAAAACGGACAACTTAATACAAAACTTTCTAACAATACTCTAAAAAAATTTTTTTTAACATTTAAAACATTTTTTTAAACATTTTAAACATTTAAAAAATTTTTTAAACAATCCCTCAACCGCCTCGGGGGGAGAGGGGATAGAAGGGGGCCCCTTGGTTTTGTTTTTAATTTTTAAAGGAAATGCTGGTGGGGGGACAGCCAAGCGGAGTCAATTATGTAGTAAGTTTTCTGGGAGCTGACACAGGCCAACCCTGTTCTCCAATTCTAGGCAGAGACGAATCCCAAAAGGGTAGTCAATCCTCAGTTTTGCCAAACGTGTCCACTCCCTTCACCTTTTTAAAAAGTGAACAGCTTGGTTGTGGCCCACACCAGACCGCCCCCGCCCGCGGGACCCGAGCCCGCTGGTGGCCAGGGCCGGCTCCTGCCACCTGGCCGGGCCCCGCCCGCGGTACCCGAGCCGGGTCCGCAGCCGCTCAGGGCCAGGCAGCCCGCCCGCGGGAGGGTGCAGGTCCCCGCCGGGCCGCGCTCACCGTCGATGTTCTCCCGGTCGCTGATGTGCTGCAAGTTGCAGCCCGTGTCCTCGCGGCTCAGGTCCGCGTCGGGCCGGTAGGACTCCAGCCGGGAGTGCGCATTCCTCCGGAGCTTGGGGCTGGACGACACGCAGCACGAGGTAGTGTTCCCCATCGTCGGCGGCCCGGAGCCTGCGGCGCTCGCCGGGCTCCCGGGGCCGGACGCAGAGCGGAGGCCCGCCCGCCACCAGGGACGGACGGAAGCGCGGTCAGCAGCGGCGGCGGGGCCTCGCCATGGGCGGCGGGTGGGGCGGCGGTGGCGACCAGCGGCGGCGGGCGGCTCCCTTGGCCTCCGCGCCGCCCTGGCTCGTCCGCGGCCGAGGAGCACCCGACTGCGCGACTGCAGCCGCCGCGCCGGCCTCACCCCGCCGCGGCCATGGCGGGCGCCGCGCAGGCCGCCTCCCCGCGCTTCCCGCTCGGCGCCCGGTCCCGGCGGCGGCCTCCGCAAGAGGTTCCGGTTCAAGCGGCAGAGACGCGAGTCCGCGGGAGCGGCGGCGAGGGGGCGACGCGGCGGAGGCGGCAACGGGGAGGGGGGCGTTCGGCCCTCGGCTCTGCACGCGAAGGTGGGCTCGCTCGGTACGGCCCGGAGGAGGCTCGGCGCCCGCCCCGCCCCGCCCTGGCGCCGCCCCTTCCCGCTGCCCTGGAAGCAGATCCGGCCCGGAGTGCGGTCGGGGCCGCGGTGACTCGGCGTCCCGAGGCACATTTTCCTCCCTCCAGGAGGAAGGCGGGTGTGGCGCCCGGGGTGCATGAGGCTGCGCTGGCCACTCTCGGGAACGGGTTGGGGGCCCTTTTTTGTTTTCTTTTTTTTTAAAGCCTTTAAGAGGAAGCTGCCCTTGATTTTTCTCTCTTCTGCTTTGAGCTTTGGGGAGGACTTGCTGGTGGCCCCTGGGTTACTTCAGTGTGGAGTCAGCCGCAGCACTGTGTGCCCCACGGAGGAGGATGAGAGGTGGAGACAGGTAAGTAACACCAGCCACCTGTTACCTGCGTTCAGGCCTGCTGGCCGCTGCCTGAATCGTGGCCGCGAAGTGAGGTAAGGTGAGCGCCTGGCAGGAGGACCTGCCCCCACCCCCACCCGACCCTCCACCCCCCTACCCCCCCCCACCCCCGGCCTGTCTGGGGCAAAAATAACCTTTCTACCCACTTCCAAATACTCAGTGTGGAGAGACTGGGGGGAAAATATTTTTCAACACGAAGAAACTTGGTGCAATGCTCTTAATTTTTAACATTAGGAAAATGAGGCCCAGAAAGATGACGTGATGGGAACAAAAGAAGTACGGGAATTAATATTTACGTGGCATCAGCATCTGTAAATATACATCTTGCCAGAGGCTTTATAAACACTAATTCACTTAATTCTTGACATTCATCCTTTTATTTTTACCTGTTCTGCCACTCTTGGTAATGTTTATACATTTATTAGGCCATATTTTTTTTAAATCTCCATGATCCAACAATATTAATGTCAGTCAGAATAAGTGGTGGATGTCCTTGGAAATTAAATGGCAGCAAAGAGCTGATGTTGACAAGATGACAAAGGAAGTGTAGAAAAGAAGTTCTGAAGAGTAGCCTAAAAGAGGTGGGGAGATAGCAGCAAGACAAAATAAGGCTCTTCATTAAGGTAGTCTGACACTCTTGCCTCCCAGGAAAGATGAACTGGAACGTAACTACAAATCAGTGAGTGTGCACATACAGATTTTCAGGGCTACAATGTGGATAAGATGGCTGAAAATCAGGATATTTTGTATTTTGGGTGCCATTAGCACCCAATTACTAAACCATATGTTTATGGCATAATCACTTAGGCACATCAGATAATTTTTATTTAATCATAAAATTTGCAATTAATGATAAGGTTTGAAGGGCTTAAGAAGGTGAATCAAATGGCACTGAGGAGACAGACAGCATGTATGTCCCAAAGTTTCTCTTCTGCAGGGTCACTGGGCAGTGTTAAGTGGGAATAACATTTGAAGGCAGGGAAGACATGACTTGGGGGGGGCGGGTTTTGGGTAGCCACAGACTCGAACCAAAAGATGGGACACCCTCTGATCTGCAGGAACTTTTCTGTTCTCACCGCACCTCCACCCACTCTTTGACATTCCCACTGTATTTCCCTTAGAAATGTACCTGTTGGACTTTTTCAGATATATGACTTTTGGCCAGTGGGCCTAGGGAGGAAAAATAAGTGCTAAAGCCTTACCAGTGATTTACGTGAGTGCCAACCACCACACCCTTACACACTCACTCTTCAAACTCCTCCAAGCAGAGATGCCTTGTGCTTGATGCACAGTGACACTTCAAGAAAGGTGTCTCGTATAGAATACCTGCTAAAAGACAGGCATTGTGCCAAGTATTTATGTATATATTTTTAATTGATTTCAGAGAAGAAGGGAGAGGGAAAGAGAGATAGAAACATCAATGATGAGAGAAAATTATTGACCTGCTACCTTCTGCACGCCCCACACTGGGAATCCAGCCCACAACCCAGGCATGTGCTGTGACCAGGAATCAACGGTGACCTCCTGGTTCATAGGTCGACACTCAACCACTGAGCCACACCAGCTGGGTGCTAAGTATTTTTTACATCTAAGCCTATGCTATTATCTCCCATTTTACAAATAAAGACACTTTAGTTCCAATAATTAAATCTGTCTAAAGTGAGACTACTGAGAAATGGCCTAACTGGGGGGTTCTGATTACAAAGTCCTTAAGGTCTCCTCTTAGTTGCATCCAGCTGAACCTCCTGCCCCCACCTCTAAGTATCATTGTACAGGACAGGGGCAAGGATAGATTAGAATAATGAGAGAAGAAAGCTGCAGAAGTTTTGAGTGGAAAGGAGACTCTAGTGCTGCTTCTCTCCTCTTTTCTATACTCTTGCTGACTGAAGTTGCAAGTGATCGCTTAGGGCTAGTTCTAGACTTGGAGAAGAGAGAATGGAGCCTTGTTATTTCTGTGGGCCCCAGCCCTTCTGACCAGAGTAAGTAGTGGGTCAACGAGGAGAAGCATTATGCAGAAATTTAGTCACACCATCTCTGACATTGTATCACTTAGAAATCTAAATGTAGGGACACTACCTCAATAGGATGGATATAACCCAGGATTGGGACTGGAGAGGGAAGGGAAGATGACTGCTTACAACCCAAGGCTCTCTCCTAAAAACATTTAGCTTTCTTAGAAACCATCAGCCTGGATTGGATCTAATCAGAGCCAACCCAGCTCTTTGAGCTGAAAGAATCATGACATAATTCTTTTCCTTCATCTTTCTTTGTTACCAGAGTTTAAGAATTTGGTCATTATAAAGAAGTGGATATGGGACTTGGATGAGCTAGTTAAGTTAATGCTCTTCACATTTTTTAGCAGTAGTAGCTTTTTTTTTTCCAACAAAATTCTTTTTTTTTTTTAATATATTTTATTGATTTTTTACAGAGAGGAAGGGAGAGAGATAGAGAGTTAGAAACATCGATGAGAGAGAAACACCGATCAGCTGCCTCCTGCACATCTCCCACTGGGGATGTGCTCGCAACCCAGGTACATGCCCTTGACCGGAATCGAACCTGGGACCTTTCAGTCCGCAGGCCGATGCTCTATCCACTGAGCCAAACCAGTTCCGGCTCCAACAAAATTTTTAATGGAGCCAAAATATTTAAAACAAATGATATAAGTATTAACTTAAATGTTTATAAGATCTTATAAAAACAAATCGGTGAGTATAGGCCACCTTAATTAAATTAGGTAGAGCATAAGTATGGTCTTACTTCAGCTATACACATATCCATGAAATATGAATTGGACATTTGCACAACTCTCAGAATCACCTCCTAGAATACAGAAAACACTGAGTCACATTAACCCAGGACCTGGACCTTTGGTCAAATGAATGAAAAAGGGCCTAGTCTCAAGAACAAAGAAAAAAACCTGTTCAAAGTATATCTGCCCTTTCCTTGTTACCTGGTAGGCAGTTTGCTATGTCAGTTACTCAAACGTTTATAAAGCAGTTGTGAAATAACCAAGACCCTTTGTTGTATTACCAATGCTCTTGTCAACCAATGACCTCCTCAAATAAGGCCTCCCTTTCCTATTCAATGGTAAGCAGTTCACAATGTAACCAGCTTACATAATGGGAAAGTATTTACTTTGATAGACACTTGACCTTGACCAATGTTTATTTTTTTTAATATATTTCATTGATTTTTTTACAGAGAGGAAGTGAGAGGGATAGAGAGTTAGAAACATCGATGAGAGAGAAACATCGATCAGCTGCCTCCTGCACATCCCCTACTGGGGATGTGCCCGCAACCAAGGTACATGCCCTTGACCAGAATCGAACCTGGGACCCTTCAGCCGCAGGCCGACGCTCTCTCTATCCACTGAGCCAAACCGGTTAGGGCCAATGTTTATTTATTGATAAAACATTTGAAAGTGTGCTGAGCCAGACACCTTGGGTACACAACAATGGGTAAGATATAGTCTTGCCCTAGCAGTGGTTCTCAACCTTCCTAATGCTGCGACCCTTTAATACAGTTCCTCATGTTGTGGTGACCCCCAACCATAGAATTATTTTCGTTGCTACTTCATAACTGTAATTTTGCTAGTGTTATGAATCGTAATGTAAATATCCAGTATGCAGGATGTATTTTCATTGTTCGCGACCCAAAGGTTGAGAACCGCTGCGAGAAACTCATAGTGCAATAAATAGTCAAAAGAACAGATTGAGAATATGGACAGTAAAGTGAGTGATTATAGTCATTTAGTGCTAAATTCAGAAGAATGCCAAGCCTGATATCTATAAATATATACCTTTTTCACCTATAAGAGTTTTATCCCATAAATTAAAGAATTGTACGCAGAGACTATCAGATTGAAAATCCCCACAAGCATTTAAAGATGGCTAGTAGATTTAAACACCAATGACAAATCTTTTGGACCAAAGTAACTGCTAAGAACATTGTATTGAGAAGGATTCTAAGGTCATGTTTTAACTTAACAAGGAAAAACTCTACCATGAGGAAAGGAGGAGGAGAAGATAACACTTACGCCACATATTTCCTATCCATGAGTAAAACCTTGGTTTAAATAAGGAAACAGAGGACAGCCATAATCTCTGGATACCTGGGCAAAGGCCCACTTAGACAGTGATTTATCTACCTCACCACTGAGAATACACCACCTACCCCAGGTTAAACAGTCTTAAGAAGGGTAATCTCTTTTGCCAAACTATCTTCTTTATCCCTCTTTGCTCACCATGGATAGGAAGGATAAATGTATATGTAATCTCTGAGAACTAGGATGTACTTTTGATAAGGTATATTCCAGCATCTCACCAGGTCAGACATAGGTCAGGCTGGGAGAAGCTGCTACTTCCCTACCCATTGTCTATTCTTCCATCTCCCTTAGTACCGGTTCTCCATTTTGTGAGGAACAGCAATATTCCTGCCTTAAAGAGGACAGCTGGCCGCATGGCTAAATCAGGCCAATGAGATATGAGTGGAATATTCTAGGAAAGCTCTCTGAAGAGGCTTCCTCTTTTCTGCTTTCTGGAATGTGGACATAATGGCTGGAATTCAAGCATGCATGTTTGAGTACCAGGTGACCTTGAAGATGGAAGCCATGAACTAAGACAATGTCACTGTACTCTCTTTCACCTGAGAGAAATAAACTATTGTATAAGCTAGGACAAGAACAAGTAACATTGTCTCAGGAAGTGCTTGCCAGTGCTTAGATGGCTGATGGATTTCTTTTGGGCTACCACTTCAGCTAAATGCAGTCATCTATAGGAACTCGTTAATACACAAAGTGAGATCTATGGGATATTACCTGTTCTCGCCCTGGCTGATCCCCTGCTCAGTCAGGGCATGTGTGGGAGGCAGCAATCTCTGTGTCTCTCTCACATTGATATTTCTCTCTCCTCCTTCCCTGCCTTCCAATCGCTCTGAAAATTAATGGGGAAAAAATATCCTTGGGTGAGGAGTAACAAAAATAAAATGTTATCTGTTCTCTAATAACATAGTACCAGTTAGTATATCTGATTAGCCAGAGTGATCACCTCTCAAGGCACTAAATGAATAGTAGAACATTGGACAGCATCTTCACTCATAAAGGGTGTCCCAAAATTCACGCAAGAAGTAATTTTGATAGAAAACACAGGTTTATAATTAAAAATTGTAAATTTTTTATTGATTCATAAAGTATACAGTATAGGGTTATGTATGGAATAGCATATCGGGTAAATGGCCTCCACAGCTTTGCTGGCACATACACACACTTTGTTGAAATTTTCCATGACTGTTTTGCATAAATGTGGCTGAATTTCGATGAGGCTCATTTTCATATTGATGGCTTGGTTAATCAACAAAATTGTCGCATTTGGGGTTCAGAAAATCCACGAGTGATTGTTTAGAAACAAATGCATCCACAACATTTCACTGTTTGGTGTGGATTTTGGGCTGGAGGTATCATTGGAAATGGGCTGGAGGTATCTTCGAAAATGCGGATGCTCAGGCAATAACAGTTAATGGTGCTCGCTATCGCGACATGATAATCCAGTTTACCCGATATGCTATTCCATACATAACCCTATACTGTATACTTTATGAATCAATAAAAATTTACAATTTTTAATTATAAACCTGTGTTTTCTATCAAAATTACTTCTTGCGTGAATTTTGGGACACCCTTTTAAAACAGGGGCCAGAGAAAAAGAGCAATGAGAGAACAAGACCTGCTCCAAGAGGGGATCCAGCCAGAAGCCACCATGGAAGGCCTGGCATACACAAGGGAAAACAAGGGGCACGTGCAAAGGGAATCAGGTGAAAAACAGTAAAACCAATGTAGGGAAGACTCATTGTACCTGCTTCCAAAATGTATAGTTCACAACTTTGTCTTGGGGCACTTCTGTATATAAAGTGCTAAACAGAAAAGAGGAACAGGATTTAAGTCATCTATCTACAGTACTCTAAAGATATGAATGGAGTAGGAAAAGATAGGACTTCTCAGGAAATAAAAATACTCCCACCTTGCTAATACGTTTTTCCACTTATAAAATGGTATAACTGATTTTAAAATATTTGAAATAAATATTAATATTCATAGAGGCTAAGTTATTTGGGCAAAATCTGTTAAAATTTGCCATTTATAATACTGAAAAATTGAATGCAAATTAAATGCCTATGAAGCAATAAGTAGTTAAGTAAATTCTGCTCATGCAATGGAATTCCGTGAAGTCATAAGAATAAAGATATATATATACACACACACACACACACACATACACTTATTATACAAAGCCATGGAATATAGTTGAAAGAAAAGGCAGACTGGTCCTATTTACAAAAATAAATTTATATTTCTATGAATAACAGACATTTTTAGGGGTATACTTAATGATTATATTCAAAATGCAAAACTTGATTTTATTTTCCTCTGTTCATTTTTTCATTAAGTCTTTATCTTTTCCACAAGCATTAATGCATTTCCTAATTCCTCTCTCTAAAAAAGAATAGTCTGACAAAACCTTTTTACCTTAAATGCTTTTCCCCCTCTAGCCTTTGTGTAAACCAGTGGTCGGCAAACTCATTAGTCAACAGAGCCAAATATCAACAGTATAACGATTGAAATTTCTTTTGAGAGCCAAATTTTTTAAACTTAAACTATATAGGTAGGTACATTGTTATTAACTTAATTAGGGTACTCCTAAGCTGGCCTTTGCTAAAAACGTCCTCAATCTGAAGGGTCGACCTCAGCGAACGTACCCTCACTTCTTCTAATGCCACTTCTTCAAAATAGACTCGCCCAGGCCAAAAACTGACTTCTACGCATGGGCCACGAAGTTTCAATCTCACTGTACATGCGTGCCCGCACGTGGTATTTTGTGGAAGAGCCACACTCAAGGGGCCAAAGAGCCACATGTGGCTTGCGAGCCGCAGTTTGCCAACGACTGCTCTAGAGTGTCAAACAAAACCCATCCCAAAGGTGGAACAGCCTGCTTCTCAGCTCACTACCCCTTCCAAAGAACAGCTGCCACTGTTTAATCCTCCCTCCACAGCAGAATTGTCGGCACCTGCTTACAGTCCTGCCAGTACCAGGAGCAGAACTTATTATCACCCAAACCCTAACATGTTATCTCTGAGGGAAGTAGCAAACAGGGAGATTGGTGAAGGAGTTGTTCAAGTACATGCTTCCTTTTCCAAAGACCCTAGCAAATTCATAGAGGGATGTAATCACTTGACATTGATTTACAACTTAACTTGGAATGATTTACAAATTGCTCTCTCCCACTGCTGTACTGTAGATGAAAAGCAGCGCATAATAGGAGTGGCAAGGGCCTATGCTGATGAATTAACTGGTTGTCATGCTCAACATCACATACCAACCAAGGGGAGATGCAATTCCAGATCAGGACACTAACTGGGTCTATAAAACTGGGACAGATGAAGGATGAGAGGAAAGGGACCGCTGGACCCATATGGTTACTTATCTCATAGAAGAGATAAAAAATATACTATTAAGCCTGTTAATTATGACAACATAAAAAGGGTTATTCTAAGAAAGAATGAAAACCTTTCCCTTCTTCGGGAGTGATTAACAAAAGCTTTACAAAAGTACACAAACCTCAACCACAAATATGTTGAGGGCAAAGCATCTGAGGATGGGTCTTATCCAGCAGGCAGCCCCAGACATTAGGAAAAAGTTAGAAAAACTAGCCTTGGGACCCCAGATCCCCCACTGAGTAACTGGTAGAAATAGCTTTCAATGTTTTTAACAACTAAGGGCAAAGAAAGAGCAAAAAGACCACCCTGCGGACAAGAAGGACACTGGAAAAGGAATGCCCTGCGAAGGGGCCTCCTCAAAAATCATGCTAGTGTGACTGCTAAAAGATGGACTGTTCCGGGAGCTAGAGGATCTCCAGACAAGAACCTACCCACACGATGGCTTCGAACTGAAGGGGCCCTATGTTCCAGTTAGCTCCTCCTAAGAACATCAAAATTGAATTGACAGAGCCTTGGGTGACCCTTAATGTGACAGGTAAGTCCATTACATTTCTATTAGATACAGGGGCTGCTTGCTCTGCTCTGACTCACTCACTGGGGCCTCTTTCTTCCCAAATCTGTGTGATCACTGGGGTGTGCAGAAAGCCACCCATTGTCTTCACTAGCAGAGAAGTGCAAACAAGGATCCGGGAACGCTGGTGAACCTTGAACCCATGGCAAGGGCCAGAGTTATACACCGATTGTCTAGTCCTGACAATGGGGGCTGAAGCTATTTCCTGATCAAATAGTCTCAGGGTATATCCTTCTAATATTTACTGACCTTTAAGATAGACTGTCTGTTATTGCAATTAGCTGCCTGACTAAGGGCTTTATGTATATCCAAAGTTGAATAAAAGGTTGGCGAGGCCTGGGCACCAGTGGAAGTCCTTCCCCTTGAGTTGGGCTTGCCCGCCTGGCCCCCCAATATTTCCAAATTATCTCTTGTCTCATCTCTTTCATTTGTGTGTGGCCCTTCCTCCAGATCCTGAACCCTGAACCACGCGGGACATGGGGGAACTCATACACAGTAGCGGACGAGTATCCTCAGCAATCCCACTTCACTCTACCCTTAGGCTGCAGCCTTGGGAATCTCACTTTTAATTATGCCTTTCTTATAGACCGGGATGCTTCATTCCCTTATTAGGGAGGGGCATCTTGTCTAGTATAAGCTTCTGGGTAATTAAAACTGTAAACAAGGCTAAGGTAATTGAAGGAAATTTTGTTAAAGTGAGTCTTTTAAAATATTATATATCCTCCTTCTGGAGGTCCAGGAGCTGCTGCGGCCCTGAGAACAATGGGGAATTAATACCACCCCCAAACCCTGTGCAGGCTGGGGAAGCAGCAGAGGCAACTTTTTCTCCCCATCTCAATGTGAAAGGGAAAAGGGTACTTTAAAACCGAAGCCACTGAAATACCCAAGCCAGATATTTCCCCTTGTCTCTTCTCCAGCCTCCTAAAAGTGGTCAAAGACACCAAAGGAATGATTCATGTTATCTCTGTTATGCCTCTTAAAAACGTGAGTGTATTTGCCAATTAAAAAAATGATTTCTGAAAGTTATTAAATGTATTGCTTTTAGTTGTCACTAAAAATTAAGGTTTCTAAGAATTAAGAATTCTAATTAAGTTGGGTGAAAAAGAATGTGGTATTGGTAATATAGAATTGAAAGTGGTTTCTTTTAGCTATAGCCGGTTTGGCTCAGTGATAGAGCATCAGCTTGCGGATTAAAAGGTCCTGGGTTCGATTCCAGTCAAGGGCAGATGTTTGGGTTGTGGGTTCGATTCCCAGTGGGGAGAGAGCAGAAGGCAGCCAATCAGTGATTCTCTCTCATCATTGATGTTTTTATCTCTCTCTCCCTCTCCCTTCCTCTCTGAAATCAATAAATAAAAAATAAAAATAAAAAAGTAGTTTGTTTTAAAGCTGGTTATTTCTGAATGAGGCAAGAAGAAACAAACTAAGAGGGACTAGGAAAGTTGCAGAGAGGTACATTGAAGAAAGTCTGTAAATCACAGGTTTGTGTACATTGTAGAAACTAAGTTTCAGAGGGTTCATGCAAATTGAAGAAGGATTGTATAGAGGTAAAAACCAAAACGAGAAAGGATTGAGGAAATGAAAAAGGTGAGAAAGGATTAAAAAAGGGATATGCATATTGCAGAAAGAAAGGACATTGGGAAAAGGGACATTCAGGGAAAAAAATGACATTGGAGAAGGAAATTCAAGAAGGGAAATGCAAATGGGAAAAAACTCAGAAAGAAAAAAAGACACATAAAGCAAAGCACTTTTGACAGCAAAAAATCTCCCCCATAAAACACCATAAAGAAATTTTAGGACTACTTGTAAGAGATAAAAAGAGCTTTTCGTTTTCCTTGCTATTGCCTTCCACAATTTAAGAGAAGCACCAAGATTGTTAGCTCCTCTGGTTCAAATAGCCCCTCTCTTCAAACTGAGGGACAAGATATGCTACTCTCAAGACTTCATTCTTACATACATATGAAAGGGCGAGAGCTATGCCCTCCATCTTACCCTAGCAGCCATGTGCTCAGCAAGGCTTCTTCCCAGAAGCCCAAGCCCCTGCTAGCCATGCCCAGGATTTCTTTAAACTAACTAGTGACAATCAAGGGACGTGCGCGCCATAGATATGACCACATCGTGTGTAACAAGACCCGACTTGCACCTGGCCAATCGGCAGGGCCCACAGTCATCTCTCCTCCCCTCACTCCACCCCCCTATTAAAACCCCTTTTTCCCACGGGGCTGGCACTCTCGTCTCGCTGTTGCGTCGGTAGAGGCTGGGAGCCAGACCCGGGTCTGTAATAATAATAAAGACTCTCTGCTTTTGCATCGGACTCGGCTGGCTCCCTGTTGGTCTATTGGGGATCTTGAAATCTGGGCATAACACATACCCCTCCTCTGTCTGGTTTACAACCCAGGAATAATAAATAGAAAGTTCCTTCCACCTTCCATGCCCTCTTTAAACAAGCCTCTTTTGAACTCTTCATAATTTTTGCTCTAAAAATGTTTTACAGACATGGGAAAAATACTGGTAAGACACCTCCCTAGGACATCTGTTGGACTGTCTCCTGAAGAACTAACAAAGATAACCACCCTAAGCTCTGCTCAATGTCACCTAGCAATAGCAGCAGCCCGAAAATCCCTCACTTTAAAAGGCGGGGCGGGGGGCAGCAGCGCAGCTTTTGTTCCTTACCTTTGCATTGATTAGCAATGCACTGGTCCTTTCCTCTGGGGGAAGTAAAATAAATTCTTTCACAGCCCACACTGGCCAAAAACCCTAACATTTTGGTGGCCCTCCCCGGGATAGAGTTAACTTCTCTTCTCCAATTTCTCCTCTGTCTCTGGAAGTGCCCACTGGTGCAGACACTACAGAAAACAGTATAGAGTTTCCTCAAAAAATTAAATAGGAACTGCCATTTGACCCAGTGATCCCACTTCTAGGAATATAGCCTAAGAAACCCAAAACACTCATCAGAAAGCCTGTTAAAGGAGTTGTTCGGATGCGTGTTCTCTTTTCTATGTCTAAGCTAGCCCTTTATAATTTTTGTTAAGGGCCAAGCACTTTAGTGATGCATTTTATCCAACTTACAGCCTCAGGTATTAGGAAAGTTACCAGAAACTAGTCTTAGAACTCCAGACCCCCACTGAGCAACCGGTAGAAATAACTTTCAGTACTTTTTTTAAAAATGGGGGGGATGAGGACACATTTGTAATACCTTAACTAATAATAATAAAAAAAAAAATAACATCCATAAAAAAAAAAAAAGAGTTTGTGGGAGAACATTTTAAGACTACTCCGTAGTTGTTCCTGCCCATTCAGTGGCCTGAGCAATGGGGGCTGCAGACCAGGGGCAGGCTGAGCGCTGCACCCTCAGTAGGAAAGTGCTGACGGGGCACAGAGGGCACTGCACGCCTTCAGACCTGTCTCGGCCTCAGGCTGAGCAGCAGGGCACTCGGGAGATGGAGCAGCTCATTCACCCTGAAATATCTCCTTGGTCACAGCCGTTTCAGCGTGGCCTGCTCTTGCTTTCCAGCCTCCTCAGGTCTCTGTAGAAGCTGAGATCAGGCGTGACCTCCCACGGGTGTTCATGAGGCTGGTGGTACGCATGTGCAGTACAGTACTTCTTGGGCCAGCATCCACCACATCAGACCCACTGAGCCCCCTTGTTGTTGCAAGTGCTGGCAGTGTCCACAGAGCACAGAGGAGAGTCTGCATTACACAGAGCAATGGTGGGCAGGTTAAATAAGACACCCCTGTGAGCGGCCGGTGGTCAGCCCTGGGATCAGTCACCACCAGGAGTCGCGGCTCCCGGAAGGCTGCCCGGATCCAGATGGTGGAGGTTCCAGGAGTGCAGCGGCCGGCAGTAGGAGTGGCTCCAGTGGCAGCAGCGGACTTCAGCACAGCTCGCTGGCGGGTGCTCTTGGAGGATATGACACTGACATCAGCGGGGTGTTCAATGGCAACAATGGCACCCGCTGCCAGCAGGAGCTTCTCCCAGGTTCTCTTCAGATTTATGCTGTAGACGCCATCACTCTTCCTTTGTCGATATACGGCTTCGTTTGGAAGTCAAGGTTGGTGCCACCTAAGTGGGTCCCCGCTGCAAGGAATTTGAGGACATCCCCCCTTCGTTTGAGGACATCAAGGGCTCCGGACGTTGTGGAAGTTTCCCTTTAAGTAAGTCACATGGGAATCAAGAACAACATACAAGTCCCTCTCTGGGTAGTGCAGATAGGCTTCCTTTTCCTTTTCCTTTTTTCTTTTTGATAAAAATTGGAATCTTTGACATGGCCTGAAAAGAATATAGACTTGGACCCGGCCCA
Source organism: Myotis myotis (assembly GCF_014108235.1). NCBI lineage: Eukaryota > Metazoa > Chordata > Mammalia > Chiroptera > Vespertilionidae > Myotis > Myotis myotis. The sequence continues at coordinate 120,718,115 of NW_023416313.1, forward strand.
CTCACCTCCTTGCATTTACTGCAGCCACTTCTTCCCCTATGGCCTGCTTCCCAGGACTTTCCTAGGTCCTCAAACGCTCCTGGCCTCAGGACCCTCACTGGCTGCTCTCTCCTAGCCGACCCCACTCATCCTTCATGGTGTAGCTTAAGCATTACTTCCTTAGAGAGCTCTCTCTGTCCCTCCAGAGGAGTTCTGGGCCCTGTCTCAGTTCAGCTATGGCAGAGGACAGCAGACTGGGTGGCTTAAATAACAGACATTAGTTTCTCACTATTGTAGAGGCTGCAAGCCCATGGCCCGCATACACAGCATGGTTATAATTTAAGCTTAGACTTATTTTCAAAATTGAGACATTACATTTAGAAGTTGGGTTTAACCAGACAAAGTTTTATGTCCTAGCTAATCAAAATATTTACAAATGCAGCTACCAACTGCTCCACTTAGATAATTTAATACCTCCTAGTTTGCGCCAGGCAAAACATTCAAGGGCACAAGAAAAGATCAGCAACCTAGAAAAACAAATAAAATTATGTTTTCTAGAAAAACAAAAAACAAAAAAAAACATTGATTTCAGAGAGGAAGGGAGAGGGAGAGAAAGCTAGAAACACCAGTGATGAGAGAGAATCATCGATGGGCTGCCTCCTGCAGGCTCCCCAATGGGGACTGAGCCCACAACCCAGGCCTAGACTGGGAATCAAACCAAGACCTCCTGGTTCAGTGGCTCAACCACTTAGCCACGCCGGCTGGGCACCTTCAGTACTTTTAATACCTGAGACAGGGCAGAGGAAGAGCAAGAAAGCCATTTCATAGAAACAAACGACTCAGTTTTAAGCCATGTGTCACCTCCAGGGCCGTGCCCCCTCTGTCCCAAGTTTGGTGACTGGCTGGAGGGTCCCCAGGATCAGAACCTACCCATACAATGGCCTAGAACCTACCCATACAATGGCCTTGAGCTGATGGGGTCCAATGATCTTGTCACCCCCACTAAGAACATTACCTTTGAAGGGAAGGAGCCAAGGGTGGCCCTTGATGTTACAGGTAAGCTAATTAGATCTTATTAGATGTGGGGGTTGCTTTCTCTGCTCTGACTCTCTCACCAAGGCCTCTTTCTTCCAAAACCTGTTTGATCACTGGGGTGAGTGGGCATCCTCAACAATACCCTTTCACTCTACCCCTTCAACTGCAGCCTTTGGAATCTCACTTTTAGTCATGTCTTTCTAAGCCCCTGGGTAATATAATTAAAGAAAATTTATAAAAGTAAATACTTTTAAACACTCCAAATTCTCCTAGAGAGCAGGAACTGTGATAGTGTCCTTGTGAAAGCTGCAGAAGCACCAAGGAGGAGGGCACCGCCCCTTATAAAGAAAAGAATATGATGCTTTTGAATCCAAGCACCTGAAGGCCTGGGAGTGCAGTCCTGGGAACAAGCTGTGGGGCCTGCTACTCTGCCCCAATCCCCCCATGTCTCCCCCCATCTTTTCTCCAGCCTCCTAAAAGTTGTCAAGGTTATGTTATTCCTATTACAAAGTTTATCAGGAAAATGAATAATAATTGGCTTTAAAATATTAAGTTGTTAAGATAATAAGTATAACTAAAATGGTTTTTGATAAAGCATTTTAGTAATAATTATATTTGCCTATATATAGTTTTCCAAAGTCTTTGGTAAATTAAAAAATCTTGAAATATTTCTGGGTTAAATAATTAAAGTTATTAAACATCTAGATATTTTAAAATTACATGAAATACTGAAACATTGATTGCTAGACAAGTCTTAATTAAGTTTGCCTGCTTTTAGCTTTTTATTGCAAAAAGTCTATAAGGTAAATTTGAAACTATTATATAATGTTATAGTTTGTTGAAGGTGTGTTTTCTTGAAAGTAAGAGTATATTTAAAATGTGTTCATAAACATCAATCTAAGGAATGCTGGTATTTACTTTTGGTTATCATTGGAAATTGAGATTTCTAAGAGTCAAAAGTTGAAATTAAGTTGAGAAAAAAGTATATGGGTATAATAATAGATGACAAAGTATAGAGACACGTTTTTGCAGAACAAGAATTGAAGTTGAGTTATTCTAGTGATGATTAGAGGCCCAGTGCATGAAATTTATGCATGGGTGGGAGCGGGTCCCTCAGCCCAGCTTGCACTCTCTCCAATCCGGGGGATGTCTGACTGCCAATTTAGGGATGAAGGGCAGTCAGATATCCCTCTTGCAATCCGAAACTGCTGGCTCCTAAACACTCACCTGCCTGCCTGACTGATTGACCCTAACCCCTCTGCCTGCCTGCCTGATCACCCCTAACCGCCCCCCGCTTGCCTGATAGCCCCTAACCGCCCCCCCCCCCAGCCAGCCTGATTGCCCCTAACCACCCCCCATGCTGGCCTGATCACCCTTAACCAGCCTCCCGCTGGCCTGATCACCCCTAACTGACCCCCCTGCCAGCCTGATCACCCTAACTGCTCTCCCCTGCCAGCCTGATTGCCCCTAACCACCTCTGCCTCAGCCCCATCACCATGGCTTTGTCCGGAAGGATGTCTGGAAGATGTCTGGTCTAATTAACATATTACCCTTTTATTAGTATAGATAGATAAAAAGGTTTGTGCAAATTGTAGAAAGATTTATAAGAGGTTGTGAAGGTTGAAAAAGTTTGTAAAAGTTTTAAGTTTATAAAAAAAACAAAAAAAAAACAGGCTCCAGTCCTCTTCCTCCAGCTAATTTCTTTAAAAGGACCTAGGATTACTTCCATTACACTTTCTCTTGCTCTTTGTCACTGTGTGGGGGAAACCTACCTACCTGTCTGGCTGCAGAGTAAGTTCTTTCTCAATACATGGCAATCTATATATATAACCTATATATATAAAAGGCTAATATGCAAAGTGTCCCCTTGGGAATTTGACTGTGAGACTGGGAGTTTGATCACTTGCTATGATGTGCACTGACCACCAGGGGGTGATGTGGAACATGGCAGGTGGCAGCAGGGCACTGAGGAAGCGAGGGAAGGAGGAGGTTGGGAGGCAGGGAACCTGATCGGCCCTGATTGCTGGCCAGGCGCAAGAATTTCATGTGCCGGGCCTCTAGTCTATATATATAAAAGCCTAAGCGACCATTATGACCAAACACCTGGAACAACCAGTTGAGCAGTCACTATAACACACACTGACCACTTGGGTGCAGACACTCAGTGCAGGAGCTGCCCCCTGGGGGTCAGTGCGCTCCCACAAGGGAAGTGCCACTCAGCCAGAAGCCAGGCTCATGGCTGGCAAGTGCAGCTGTGGCAGCAGTAGCCTCTCCCAACTCTGCAGCAGGTGCAGCGGTCTGGGATGAGAGTGAGCAGCGTGGAGCTTGCTCAGGCTCCTCCCTGGTCGCCTGCCTCTTGGTGCACTGCTACATCCCCTGAGGAGTCCCAGTTTGCAAGAGCGTGCAGGCCAGGCTGAGAGACCTCCCCTCCCCCTGCATGAATCCGTGCACCGGCACTCTAGTACTAAATAAAAGATAAACCTGTCCACTGTATATGGAGTCACCCATCCGCAGGACCATCCCCAGACAACACCTGGGTGACGAGGTCCAGTGAGTCAGGCCCTGATCACCCTTGACATTTGAAGGGACCCCTTCTGTCCTGTTATTTCTAACAACCCCACTCTTGTCATGTCACTAGGGTTTCTAACTTCAAGGAACCAAAGCGGACCACCCAGGCTCCCTCCTGTTGCCTAAGTCCTTAAATTGGAGCCTAGACTTTGTTTCCATCATCACAGCCCTTAACACTTTCATTGAAAGTCTCAATAGGTCTTCCTGCTTGGTGTTGGGGAACTTCTCTCCCTCTTTTTAGTTATCTTAAAAGTAATCAAAAACAAATAAAAAATCTTATGTCTTCTCTACAAAAATTAATAATTTAAATCATATGTATGGTCTTTATGTATGTGGTGTGTTTTCTGCTTCTGGATGGCACTACTAGGATATAATATCTCATTGGCTGACAAAAAATTAAGCAAGATCCTATAGACAAAATATTTAATATTAAAACTGGTTAAATTTAATTAATATCTTATAAAGTTATTACCATAAAACTATACATTTATTTTACCTAGATTTATAAAAGATTTACAATATAATATTTTGGTTAAGTATATTTGACAATCTTCCCAAAGTTTAAATTCCAAAAGCCTTTTTTAACAGAAAAATGACTTAACTTATTACTATGGGCTCTGAAATACCTCAAGGACTTATTCTCTCTCCTAAGTTTTAAACTAATTAGGCCTATTTAATATGCTTGAAAAATTACATGGGAAGCTTTTACCAAATAAAAATTAAAGATAATAACTATAATTAATTGTACACATATGTTTTATTAAAATGAATGTTCTGTAAATTTCAGTTTACACTGGGAAGGAACATACGAAGATCCAGAGCCAAGTTCAAATGGAAAATTCTCTCAGAAGTAACAAGTATCCTGTCCATGACAGTGGACAAGCCTAGTGTAATAGTTCCCTATTGGAGACATCTGGTGGTAGAACTTCAGATGTTTGTGATCCACACATTGAGTCATTTATAAATTGTTTCCAGTACTCAATGTACACTTCTAATAAGCTATGTGCAGCATTTTAAAATCTTGCATATTGTTTGTTCTTTATATCTTAAAACTCTACATTGAATCTAAGAATATAAACTTTATGTCACTTCATAACAATTATTATTTGCCAAGAAATTGTTATCCTGGAATGTTATATCTTACAGAAAAGCAAGGTTCTTTGTCAATTGTTTTATGGTCAAGTCTATAACCATGCCATTTTAAGTTTGTCATTTATTATTATTATGACTTTGTTCAAAACATCACTAATTTTTAAGAAATATTTCTGTTTTCCAGGTATAAGTTTGTTTAATAAATTATACCTTCATAAACAATATTGAGGCATTTATGTTTTTCTCCCTACCTGATCCCTCCAGAATTTGACAGCTCTCAATGAGTGAGCATTATTTTTATAGCAATATATTTGTTTGCATAAATCCAATAAGAATCTATTCACTTTATAAAACCAAGTTTCAATTGCAGTTCTATTAACCAAGACTTTGACTGGAATGTCATGTTTGAGAGAGACATGCTAGGACTCTGCATGTCACCAAAAGCCTTAAGGAATAAAAGACTGACTTTAAAGCCAATAAGATTACCTTGGAGAAATGGCCTGGTACCTTGCTTGTTCATTTGGTTCATGGCAGTCTTTCCAGGTAAGAAACAAAGATTGCTTTGGGAGATAGCAGAGAGAACAAGACATTTTGGTGACCTCAAGAACTTGAGGAATCCACTCAGACCCTTACAGGCAAAGCCAGATGGCAACTGTGTGGCTTGGCTTCTATGTCCTGAAGGGCTGACTGAAGCTCAACCTAGATATTCCTTATAAGTGAAATTCCAGCAAAGTAAATCTAAAAGAGACTTATAATCAGTTACTATTCTTATTGTGTTTATACAAATAATAAGGTCAAGTTAAAACCTAATACAGTCTCTTTAATAAAAATGAGGGTGATTTTAGGGAGAGAAATTTTGTTTCAATAAAAATCACAATGCCCAATTGTAGGTATTAAATTCCATTGCAATTAACTGTTTTCAAAGTTTTAAGAAAGTTTTATACAGACCTCAGCACCTGATAATATCACCAGAGATATTCTACCTACAGACAATCTATCAAATTGCTTACTTTCTTTCCAGCAAAAGCCTTCTCAATTGGTTTATAATTCTCTATATTGATTAAACTTTGTGTTCTTCTTTATGTTTGTATAGGTTATATGCCTATGACCTACTTTTTTATCTCGAAATAAACCTATTATAAGTCCCCACAGGAACATCAATGGGCTACTCTTGTGAGTCTAATAAGGACATCAAGTTCCTCTTCCAGATACAGAAAACCTATACAATAAGTAATGTAATAACTAAACATTAATACAGTGGGGCCTTGACTTACGAGTTTAATTCATTCCGTGACGGAGCTTGTAACTCAAATTACTCGTATGTCAAATCAAAAAGTGAACGAGTGAGACACATGATGCTGGGCTGATGTTGTGGCGTTCACTGTGACGTTCGCTGCGCTAACTAGCGGTGGGGTATCTGAAGCTGGCTCATAACCCGAATTTTAGCTCGCAACTCAAAGCAAAAAATCGGCCGAGAGACGGGCTCATATCTCGAAAAACTCGTTAGTTGGGACACTCGTAAGTCAAGGCCCCACTGTATAATCATCCTCCACTCCTTGCAGCATAGCCCTAGACTTCAGGACTTCCATTACAGACCTCTCTCCCCAGGTGACTCTCATTTGAACTCTCAAGTAGTATTGATGCCCCTTAACAGAATGGAAGCAATTACAGAAGATGGACCTTGCTGCCTCATTAACCCTAAAAGATTTTAGGGATGGGAATCTCTGAGGGGGTAGTGTTAGAAGGAAAAAAGAAAGCTTTTTCTTTTCTGTAGCCTTCCACAGTTAAGTAGAAGCACCTAGTAATTTAAACCCCAAGATTGTTAGCTCCTCTGGTTCAAACAGCCCCTCTCTTCAAACTGAGGGACAAGATAAACGACTCTCAAGACTTCATTCTTACATACATACCCCTCCTTCCTGCTGGTTTACAACCCAGGAATAATGAACAGAAAGTTCCATCCCTTTCCCCCTCCTCTTCAAACAAGCCTCTTTTGAACTCTTCATAACTTTTGCTCTAAGAATGTTTTACAGACTTGGGAAAAATACTGATGAGATACGTCCCTAGGACATCTGTTGGACTGTCTCCTGAAGAACTAACAAAGACAACCCTCCTGATGTCTGCTCAATTTCACTTAGCAATAACAGCAGCTGGAAAATCCCCCTCCCTTACTATCCAAGGCTTTAAAGGGGGAGTAGGACAGCTTTTGTTCCTTGCCTTTGCATTGATTAGCAATGCACAGGCCTTTTCCCTTTAGGGAAGTAAAATAAACTTTCTCTCTGTATCTACCTCTTCTTTTAGTTTTGAATTCTTTCACAGCCTGTGTCACGGGCCAAAAACCCTAACACTACTGACATCTGTAACGCCACTCCAAGAAGTACAGTGGGGCCTTGACTTACGAGTTTAATTCGTTCTGAGACCGAGCTTATTAAAGAGCTCGTTAACTCAAATTACTCTATCAACTCAATGCAAAAAATCGGCGGAGAGACAGCTGGTATCCCAAAACACTCATTAGTCAGGACACTCGTAAGTCAAGGCCCCACTGTAATAATACACTACTGGGGCCACCACAAGGGGGACACAGATGTAATCAAAGGCAATACATTAGCACAGTGGTTCTCAACCTTGGCTGCACATTAGAATCACCTGGGAATCTTTTTAAAATCCTGATTTCTGGGCCTCATTCTCCAGAAATTCTGTTTCTTTGTTATGGGGTGAGGCCACAACATTAGTAACAAAGAAACAGAATTTCCGGAGGATGAGGCCCAGGTGATTCTAATGTTCAGCCAAGGTTGAGAACCACTGCCAGCAGATTGGGCAGCTAAGATAGCACAGTTTTCATCAATCACCCTAGAGGTAGCGCTGTTCCCCACCTCCCTTAGCTCCCTGAAGGCCTCTCCTAAGCCACAGAGGAGTTATCTTGGACCTTTGAGAATGGATTCTCTACAAACCCAGCAGGCTGGATGTCAAAGGACAATAAACTTTTGTTACCTCAAACCTTATCATGGAACTGTACATCAAAGTGCTCCATAATGACATTCACTTGGGGAGAGATACTCTTACCACCCCTGTCTCCCAGCCATTTGTGACACAAAGCCTTCATAAAACTATAAAGAACGTGACCTGAGGGTGTGTGCTCTGCTAGAAAAATAACCCTCAGAGCTACCTCGCTCCTTCTTCCCTCCGGACACCAGTTCAACATGGGAGCACTCCAGGGAGAATTGGCAAATTGATTTCACTCAGATACCCCCCTAAAGCTGGATTTAAATATTTGCTAGTATTTATAGACACTGACCAAATAAATTAAAGCCTTTCCTACCAAAACAGAAAAACTGCTGAAGTGGCCATGTACTTACTTAAAAGAAATATTACCCAAATATAGACTAAGAAACTTACAGAGTGGCAATAGACCCTCTTTTATAGCCAAAATTACACAACTGACTCAAGCTTTAGAAAGCAACTATCACACTCATCATGAAAACCTCAACTCTTGGGTAAAAAGTAAAAAAAAAAAAAAAAAAAGAAAAAAAAAAAAAGCTAACTAAACCCAAAAAAGGACTCTAACCAAGCTATGCCAAAAAGCTGCAGAGTCCTGGGTGTCTGTGTTACCCATAGGCCTCATGAGAATGAGAGCTGAACCTAAAGGAAAGTTACAAGTTAGCCCCTTTATACTCACCTTTCTCAGATCTGACCTGCTAATAGATGAGTAAACTCTCCAGCTATTGTCTTATACTGTTGAGGAAGCTAAAAAGCTAATTCCAATGTAACCCTGATATTTGGGGGGCTAGCAATCAGAATCCATGCCAGCCAACCCAGTGTACATTCTTGATAACCTATAAATAACTCATTACTTCTTTCCCAGAAACTGATCTTGCAGAACCTGTACAGAGGCTATAAAACTGAACAGTGCACTGCCCTGGAGGGAGGATTATTAATGCTGGCACCAGACCAAAGCATCAGATATGGCCCAGAGACCCCCCAACAACTGGGGGCCTTCTTGCAAGGCCCGTGAAAAGAACCGGAAGCATAATCCATATTTGCGGGACAAAGACCACAGGGAGATATAAAGGAGAAGCCCCCTGCATGTTACTTTACTCAGATTTGGAAAGTTATACCCTAAGTCTGCTGGCGTAAATAAACAGTGTCACTCCTTTCCTCTAAAGCATCACTTGGTTTTTCTGTGGTCTTCTGCAACAACTGGTTCCCTGAGACCGGGAACCCAACTGCACTTGGCCTTTTTGGCCTCCAGTGAGGGGATAGGGCTTGGGGCCCCAGGGGCATGGGATAGGCCTCCGGAAGGCATGCCCTGCTGATTTTAGCAGAATTGAACCGGGGGACTCTGGACACTCCCGGACCTCAGCCTAGGACCCAGCCAGCATCTGGAGAAAGTAGACAGACACTTCTGGACCTGTCGACAGAATCAGTAAGGTAGGGGCCCCCATCAGTCAGACCCACTCCAAGTGAGTGGAAGGGGGAGCTTGATCACCTTCCCGGAAGTCATAGGACTTCATTAGGTAAATTAGTCAGGAATTGAGTGGACTTTTTTTTTTAAACTCTGAGTGAATGTCTGATGAAAGTGTGTGAGTGTGGAGGGAGAGGGCCTGCCCTCTCCTATCCTTTGTGTGGCTCCACGACCTTGGTTACGGAGTCTGAGTGGGCCCCAACCTACAGTTCCGAGATTTGTCATAAGGCATAATGGTGACTCACCCCCACGTGGAGGTGACCAGGCCCAGGATTTATACGGGTGCACCTTAGCTAAGACAAATCCAAACCCCCAAAGGGACACGGCCAGGCAGGCATCTGAGTGAGGATCTGTAAAAACAGGTCATCCCCTCCCTTGTCTGTCTCTCGCCACCAATCATCATGGGGTCAGGAAAAAGTAAACCCACTGTTCTCAATTGCATGTTGAAAAAATTTAAAAAGGGTTTCAATGGAGACTATGGTATTAAAATGAACCCCCAAACACTGTGGAAATTCTGTGAATTAGAATGGCCAGCCTTCGGGGTTGGCTGGCCCTCGGAAGGCTCTTTAGATGAAAGACTGGTCAGGGCAGTCTGGAATGTAGTCACAAAGGACCCTGGACACCCAGATCGGTCTCCTTACAATAGACAGCAGGTTAGAAATTGCTCAAACCTTGCCGCCTTGGGTCCAGTTCTGCGTGTGTAAGAAGGGACAGAGTAAGATTTTAGTAGCAGGAGAAAAGAAGCAGGCAGGACAGGAGAAAGCAGAAGAGAAGCAGGCAGGAGAAAAGAAACAGGTCTCTCAGAAGGGAACCCAGCCCCCTGTTCTGCCAGGACCCCCTGAGGAAGTCCTGCCAGTTTTACCACTTCCATATGTGCCACAGGCAGCACCAAGTGTTCCCCCTGTTGGTCTGGAAGGTCCAGAAAGTCTGGAAACACCGCCCCCCTCTGTCTCTCCTCAACCAGGCTCTCCAGAGCCAGTTGGGCAGTGCTTGTGTTCAGCTGATCAAAGGCCCAAGCCACAACCAGCATGTCAGATGCCTCTCAGGGAGATTTGGGGTGCCCAAGTACTTGTGAAGATGGGACCTTGCAGGAGGGAGGGCCAGTCTATTATTATCAGCCCTTTACCACAAGTGACATCCTAAATTGGAAACATCACACCCCAGCTTATGCTGAAAAACCTCAGGCCATGGTAGACCTCCTAGAAATGATCTTCCAGACCCAGAAGCCCACCGGGTGGACTGCAAGCAGCTCCTTTTCATGTTCTTTAACACTGAGGAGCGCATGAGAGTAGTAACAGGCTCAGAAGTGGCTCCAGACCCAGTCCCCGGCAAGATATTAGGTACAAACAGATGGGCCAGGGAGGCCTTCCCAAAAAAGGAACCCGATTGGAATCTAAACTCAGAAGACGGAAGGGCCTGGCTAGAAAGATATCAGCTGGCCTTCCTCCAGGGGGTCAGGGCCAGAGCCAAGAAGCCCACCAATATGGCTAAAATCTCTGAGGTTTTCCAGAAGCCTGATGAAAGTCCAGCAGCTTTCTATGAGAGACTGTGTGAGGCATACTGGGTCTACACCCCCTTTAAACCTGAGGCCCCAGAAAATCAAACCATGGTAAATGCTGCTTTTGTAGGCCAAGCCCAGCCTGACATCAGGATAAAATTACAGAAGCTGGAAGGGTTTGCAGAAAAAATGTTACCAAACTGCTAGAGATAGCAAACAAGGTTTTCATCAACTGAGACAGTGCGGCAAGAAAGGAGGAAGAAAAGAGAATACAAAGAAGGGCCAATATAATAGCAGCGGATTTTAGAGGCTCAGGCTCCCAGACAGATCAGAAAGGGAAGCAAGAGTACAGATCAGGGGGGAAAGGAAGAGCGAGCCTGAGATGGGACCAGTGTGCCTATTGTAAGGAATTAGGACACTGGAAGAATGAATGTCCCAAATGGCAAAGTAAGAAAACTGGGACACCTTTTCCACCCAGTCACTATCAACCAGAGCCACCTGAAGCAGATCTCATTGGGCTAGCAATGGCTGATTCCAACTAGGACAGACCAGGCTCTTTTCAGCTAGGACAGAATGAAAATTGGGGGCCAGACTGTGGACTTCATGGTTGATATGGGAGCTGAGCACTCAGTAGTCACTCGGAAAGTAGTGCCTCTCTCGGGAAAGGAGGTCACCATTATTGGAGCTACTGGGTACCAGACCCATAGACCATTCTGCCGCCCTCACCGATCTACACCCTGGCGGCCACCAAGTAATTCATGAATTCCTGTACTTGCCAGACTGTCCAGTGCCTCTAATGGGTAGAGACCTTCTAGTCAAAATGGGGGCAGAAATCACTTTTGTTCCAGATGGCTCAGCACAGCTTCCCCTAGGTGAGGAGACCTCCCCAATGATCCTGTCCTTAGCAGTGCCAAGGGAGGAAGAATGGAGACTTTATAACCTCCAGTCAAAGGCCTCACCATTAGAACCTGAATTAGAGAAGGAATTCCCGCTGTTCTGGGTGGAAGGGAATCCTCCAGGCCTGGCCAAGGACCATACCCCAGTGCTAAAGCCTGGGGCAAAGCCTATTAAAATCCGTCAATATCCAATTTCAAGGGAAATGTAGGCTAGGGACTAAAAGAAAGCAGGCAGTATGTGTCATCTAGTACTGAAGTATGGTAGCAATCATCTCAGGTAGAAACTATAGTTTAACTTTAACCCTGCTGTTTGGCTTCTGTACTTATTGGTTGCTTCCCCAACCAGGACCAGGGATCAAACCAGCAACCGAGGGTGTCAGGAATGGCATCACTTGAATAGACTTGAAGGATGGAAGCCAGAGAGAAGAGGGCTGGAATAAAAGGTGTATAACAACTACAAAGCCCTGAAGCAACCTGGAGCCAGCATGCCTGGAGGGCAGTGGTCAAAGGCAAACTGCGGGAGATGAGGTAAAAGCAAGGCCAAATAGAGTAGGACCATGAAGGACAACGAAAGGTCTTTAGCGTTTATGAGGGAAACATTGACAGATTTTCTGGGAAAGCATGACTTGATTGGCCTGGCTTCCAGATGACCAGAACCCTGTGTATAGAAAACTGTCCCAAGTGGATATCACAGACTCACCCAGTTTTCTAAGATCTTTCTCCTGGTTTTCGAATAATTTTAAGCAGACCTTTTTCAATATTTTTATTTAGTAAAATGTTCCAACTTCAGTCCTAACATTGGTATGACACTTTGATTTTTTGATTAAAAATGCTTTTTGAAAAAAAAAAATTTTCTTTGTTTAACAACAGAAAAGTTATTTTGATTTTCTGAATTATATAAATCATCCCATTCGATTAAATACCCTATTGATTATGTGAATATCCCATTTGTAGTGGTCATACTGGTCTTAGAAAGCACATTTTCCTTTACCTGGGAATGACAGCACAGTTATCCCAAGGTCAGAGGGCTCCAGTTAACGTGTCCTGTTGACTCAGTGTTCCGGAGACCCAAAACTGTAGTTTAGATAACATGCCTAAATTTAACCCAGGTTCCTCATTCCAGACCCAAGGGATCTAGATAATGTGTTTCTGTCAATTCAGTGATCCAGAGACCCAAAACTGTAATTTAGATAACATGCTGCTTCTGCTTCTGTAAACTGCTTTTTTGCAAACCAGGTTCCTTATTCCAAACCTTGAGATGTAATCAATACCTTTGTGATCTTTGCCTATATAAGTCTGGCTTTGCCACCATCTTGTCACTATGAGATTTGGGAAAGCAAGATGCCCCCTCATAGTCCCGGATTGCAATAAATGTGACTCTTTAATTCGACTTCTTGAGGCGTCCTTCTGTGATTCGCAGGGTATATTACAACAGTACCTTGCACCCAGTGGCAGGTTCGGGAATTCCTGGGAGTGACAAGGTTCTGTCAAATTTGGATCCCAGGGTTTTTAGACCTGGCTAAACCTCTCTATGAAGCTTTAAAAGGAGAAGAGAAGGCACCCATCAACTGGGGTCCTGAGCAGGAGAAAGCCTTCATCGCCATAAAGGCAAAGCTCATTGAGGCCCCAACACTAGGGCGACCAGAAGTGATGCGAGACTTTAATCTTTTGTTCACGAGAACAGCGGGGTAGCCCTAGAGTTCTAAGCCAGAAGTTTGGACCATGGCAAAGACCAGTAGCCTATCTCTCCCAAGTGGATTGACCTGGTTGCCTCCGGGTGGCCCCTATGTCTCAGGGCCCTTGCAGCCACGGCATTGTTAGTCAAAAAAGCAGGTAAAAGTACCTCATGCCGTTGTCACCCTGATGGAAGCACTGGCTGACTCATGCTCAAATGACTCAGTATCAAAGGCTGTTATGTGAGAATCCTCGGGTAAATTAGAAGCAGTGAGAACTCTTTTTTTTAATTTTATTAAATCTTTATTGTTCAGATTATTACAGTTGTTCCTCTTTTTTCCCCCCATAGCATCCCTCCACCCAATTCCCACCCCACGCTCTGCCCCTCCACTGTCTTCATCCATAGGTATATGATTTTTGTCCAGTCTCTTCCCGCACCCCCCACACCCCTTTCCCCCTGAGGATTGTCAGTCCACTCCCTTTCTATGCCCCTGATTCTATTATATTCACCAGTTTATTCTGTTCATCAGATTTTTTATTCACTTGATTTTTAGATTCACTTGTTGATAGATATGTATTTGTTGTTCATAATTTTTATCTTTACGTTTTCCTTCTTCTTCCGCTTCTTAAAGAATATCTTCCAGCATTTCATATAATATTGGTTTGGTGGTGATGAACTCCTTTAGCTTTTTCTTATCTGTGAAGCTCTTTATCCGACCTTCAATTCTGAATGATAGCTTTGCTGGGTAAAGTAATCTTGGTTGTAGGTTCTTGCTATTCATCACTTTGAATATTTCTTGCCACTCCCTTCTGGCCTGCATAGTTTCTGTTGAGAAATCAGCTGACAATCGTATGGGTACTCCTTTATAGGTAACTAACTGTTTTGCTCTTGCTGCTTTTAAGATTCTCTCTTTGTCTTTTGCTCTTGGCATTTTAATTATGATGTGTCTTGGTGTGGTCCTCTTTGGATTCCTCTTGTTTGGGGTTCTCTGTGCTTCCTGTGCTTGTAAGTCTATTTCTTTCACCAGGTGGGGGAAGTTTTCTGTCATTATTTCTTCAAATAGGTTTTCAATATCTTGCTCTCTCTCTTCTTCTAGCACCCCCATAATTTGGATGTTGGTATGCTTGAAGTTGTCCCAGAGGCTCCTTACACTATCTTCATATTTTTGGATTCTTTTTTCTTTTTGCTCTTCTGGTTGGGTGTTTTTTGCTTCTTCGTATTTCAAATCTTTGACTTGATTCTTGCAATCCTCTCATCTTCTGTTGGAACTCTGTATAATATTCTTTATTTCAGTCAGTGTATGCTTAATTTCTAGTTGGTCCTTATTCATATCCTCGAGGGTCTCACTAGATTTATCGAGGGTCTCACTAAATTTATCGGTGGTTTCTAGAAAATTCTTGAAAAATCTTATAACCATGGTTTTGAACTCTATATCCAGTAGTTTGCTTTCCTCCATTTCTGTCATTTGTGACCTGTTTCTTTGTTTCTGCCTTTTGGCTGCTTCCCTGTGTTGATAGAGTGGCTGTTTGTGCTAGGTGTCCTATAGGGCCCAGTGGCTCAGTCTCCCCAATTACCTGAGGTGGACACTCTTGATGCACCCCTTTGTAGGCTTTGTGCAGTCTTGTTGTAGTTAAGCCTTGATTGTTGTTGGTATCACTGGGAGGAATTGACCTCCAGGCCAATTGGCTGTGAGAATCAGCTGTGTCTATGGTGGAGAACTTCTGTGCCGGAGACACCCTTCTGGGGCAAGACTTGCTTCAGTGGGGCTTTGGTGCTCACTGAGTCTGCCCCCTGAGTGTTTCCCTTATGGATCTGAGGAGTTGTAATCTGGATGGTCCCACTCTGACCACTGGGTACACTGGCTCTTGGATCTCTAAGGAAGTGCTAATTTAGCCTCTGCCTGAGGCTACCCAGCAGGAGCTATGGAGAGATATGCAGATTCCTCTCCTTTGTTTGGGATTTGGAGGTGCCCAGATGAGGCCCAGCTGTGAAGCAATGCAAGCTGCTCTGGGGCCTTGGGCCTTCTTTTGGATGTTCTGGGTCTCTCTGACCCAGCTGCAGTTTGTTAGGTAATTTTAGATTGCAAAGGGCCAGGTCATTCATATGCAAAAGTCTCTGAGCTCAGCTTGGGTGTGGCAGGGTCTCAGGGAATCAACAGGGCAGAGCAAACAGTTATGGCTGATCCTCAGCCCTGCCCTAAGAGGCCCCAGGTCTCAGTGTCCCAAGGTAATCTCTGCAAGTACCTCTGAGAGAAAGCCTCCCTCGAGTTCCACCTGATGCCAGACAATCCAGTTTCTCCCCATATGAGTCTGGGTCCCCAGAGACTCACCCAGAACTGGAAATCAGAACAGTTGGGAGCCTGTTTCTCTCTCCCGATTGAAAAAGACAATCGAGTACTCAGTTGCCAGCCCTATCCACATGCACCTCCGTACCTCTGCACTTTACTTCCGCACCTCCTCTGAGTCTCAGTGTGCTTTTCTCTTTCCTTCTAGTTGTAGAATTTCCACTCAGCCAGCCTTCCTGTGGTTCTGGATGATGTCCATTTTGTCTTTTAGTTGTAGTTTTAAAGTTGTGCGAGGCAGCAATTTCAGGTGTTTACCTATGCCGCCATCTTGGTTTTCCACAGTGAGAACTCTTAATCCTGCCACCTTTCTACCCATTGCTGAGGAGGCCCCTGAGCATGATTGCCCTGAAGTCCTAGGGGATGTTTATTCCAGCCAGCCGGATCTAACCGATTGGCCCCTGCCAAACCCAGACTTGGTATTGTTCACAGACGGTAGCAGCTTCTTAGATGAAGGAAAAAGATGAGCCATATGCAGTGATATCACACTTGTAGACAATTGAGGCATAGGCCCTGCCTGAAGGATGGTCAGCACAGAGGGCAGAATTTTGGGTCCTGGTAAGAGCCCTAGAACTCAGTAAGAATAAGTGTGCCAACATCTACACTGACTCGCGTTATGCCTTTGCTACCCTGCATATCCCTGCAGCCATATATAAGAAAAGGGGGTTCCTGATGGCTGGAAGAATGTTGTATCAAGTGACTAAAGGCTTGACTCTTCCTTTCATTCTGGTTTACATTGTTGTTGTTGTTGTTGTTGTTAATACTCACCTGAGGATATTTTTCCCATTGATTTTTAGAGAGAATGGAAGAAACAGGTAGAGACAGAGAGAAACATCATGATCGGAATCAAATGTGGGACCTTTCAATCTGAGGGCTGACGATCTAACCACTGAGCAAAACACCTAAGGCCATTCTGGCTCACTTTTAATAGACTTCTACAATACCTGGAGGCTCAATTCTCTCAACCTCAGCTGAGACAGAGTCTTGTCTTTTTAATAGAAGGTTTTAGCAGCATATTTGTATGCTGATGAGAATGAGGCAATAGAGGGTAGAACTGATAAACCAGAAAAGAGAGCCCTGGTCTCTGTTGCTCAGAGGTTAGAGTGTCAGCCTGCACTGACCTGGAGGGTCTCAGGTTCACTTCTAGTCAAGGGCATGCACCTGGGTTCCCCATCCTGATTGGGACATGGAGCACATTCAGGAGGCAACCAATTGATGTGGATATCTCACAACAATCTCTCTCTCTCTCTCTCTCTCTCTCTCTCTCTCTCTCTCTCTCCCTCTCCCCCCCCCCTCTACCTTTCACTCTCTAAAAATCAATGGAAAAAATTTCCTCACTCCTCAGGTGAGGATTAAAAAATAAAAATAACTTTTAAAAAACAGAAGAGAAAGAGAGGACTGCTGGGGTGATGAAAGGATTTAAAAATACTCTATTTTCTTTATTTTTTCCTCTCTTCTTTCTTTTTTCATTTTCCCCTAATTTCTTAACCTGTTTTACTTCCTAAATTTAGGGCTATGTGCTCTCTTCTCTACTCTCCTTTTCAACTGTTTTTCTCTTTCTTGTCTTCTCATTTCTGTTTTCCCACCTATATTCTAAACTGTGGTATTTCCTCTATTGCTCAAATTCTTTAATGTTATATTCTTTATTTAACTCTGCATCTATAGATTCTCCCTCCCTTTTCTGGGTGTTTTGTGTTTGTGCTTTTTGGTTTATTTGCTTGTTTTGTTGTGTTTTCTCCCCATATTTTCCTTTCTTTTGTCTTTCTGTCATTCTTGCTCTACTTTCTTTTTCCTAATTCTCTTTTCCCTGGTGGTCACTTTTGTGGGCTCATGGGGAGGGGGGATTGTACATAAGGGTTATGTTCCTTCTGTGTTGTGTCTTCTCTTGTATTTTGTGCTGTTAGGTCAGCACCTCCCAAACAGCTGGCATAACATGGTAGGAAGCAAACCACCCTGAGAAGAGACTCCATCCATGAATTTTTAGAGAGACACCCTGAGAAGAGACTCCATCCATGAATGGGACAATAACATTCAAGACCCAAGTGCATCAGAAGTACCCAAATATTTTAAGTAGGGGGCCTCTCTAGCATACCCACCCAGGAGACCTGAAAGATTGCACCAGTGGGTCCCAAAAAGCATCTACTACATAAGACCAACCCAAAAAATCTGGGTGGCATAGAAGTTTGATCTACTACATACAAACAAATACAAAAGAAAAGAAAAAAGGGAGACAAAGAAACAACTCCCAAAAGAAAGAAAAGGAAGAATCACCAGAGAAGCAACTAAATAAAATGGAGGCAAGTAATTTGTCAGAGAATTAATTCAGGGTAATGGTTGCAAGGATGATCAAACGTCTGGATGACAAATACATGCAACACAATGAGAATTATAAGAAGCTGAATGAGAAATGCACCATGAGTAAGAATCAAGAAGAAATAAATGACATAACTGCTATAAAGAACACATGAAAGGTTTCAACAGTAGACTAGAAGAAGCTGAGGACTGAATCAGTGAGTTAGAAGACACAGCAGAATAAAATACCCAAACAGAGCAGCAACTGGAAAAAATTTTAAAAGCAGGAGGAGAATCTAAGGGAGCTGTGGGACAACATGAAACTAAACAACATCCGCATAATAGGAGTGCTAATTTACATCTTCACAATATTCCACCCCAAAGCTACAGAATATACATTCTTCTCAAGTACACATGGGACATTTTCAAAATAGACCACATGTTAGGAGACAAGCTAAGTCTCTACAAATTCAAAAAGATTGAAATCATATCAAGCATCTTCTCAGAGACATGGCATGAAATTAGAAATTAACTAAAATAAAAACAATCAAATACATGGAGGCTAAATAGCATGCTAGTAAACAATGAATGGGCTACCAATGAGATCAAAGAAGAAATAAAAAACATCCTGGCTCCACACTTTGCACCTCGCAGGTGCGCCCAGATCCCAGGATCCCAGGACTCACAGGTGCTGCACTCACCTGGGGCCGAGGGGTGGAAAGAGCAGCAGCAGCACAAGCAGCTCCCTTCTGTCTGAGGAGCAGCAGCCCTGCGAGAAGCCCACCCTCGTCTGAGGAGCAGCAGCTGCACGAGCAGCACACCGCAATCTGAGGAGCAGCAGCCCTGTGAAAAGCCCACATCCATCTGATCAGCAGCAGCCTCACAAGCAGCCCACCCCTGTACGAGGAGCAGCAGTCCTGAGAGCAACCTGCCCCTGTCTGAGAAGCAGCTGCCACGTGAGCAGCCCACCCCCCTCCGAGGAGCAGCAGTCATGCAAGCAGCCCATCCCCATCCAAGGAGCAGCAGCCACATGACCAACACACCCCAGTCTGAGTAGCCACACACAGCCCACCCCCATCTGAGGAGCATAAGCCTGGTGAGCAGCCCTCCCACAACCAAGGAACAGCAGCTGTGTGAGCAGCCTGCCCCTGCCACCCAGAGAAGCCACCACTGCTGCAAGCAGCACCAACCAGAGGAGCTGCCACTGAGGATCAGCCACTGCCATGACTGCCCAAGGAGCAGCCACTGCATGAGGAGTAGCCCTTGAACAACTTGACACCTAGATCCTTTGGTGAGAGCAAAAATGGGGAGAAAAAAAACCAAAGGAAAGAAGAGGAGAAATCACCAGAAAAGCAGCTAAGTGAAAAGGAGGCATGCAATATGTCAGAAAAAGAATTCAGAATAAGGGTCATATGGTTCATAAACTAGATATATGAAAACAATCAACAATTTATGTAAGAACCAACAAGTAATGGAGGAAAAAAATCAATAACTTATGTAAGAATGAAGAAGAAATGAAGAGTGATATAGCTTCAATGAAAAACACCATGGAAAGTTTCAACAGTAGACTAGGAGAAACGGAGGACTGAATTCGTGAATTAGAAGATAGGGAAGCAAAACACACCGAAACTGAACTGCAATTGGAGAAAAAAATTAAGACAGGAAGAGAGCCTAAGGGAGATTTGAGACAACATGAAACGAATCAACATATGAATAATAAGGGTTCCAGAAGGACAGAAAGAGGAACAAGGGTTAGAAAACCTATTAAAAGAAATGTCAGAAAACTTCCCTGATGTGGGAAGAAAAAACTCACACAAGCACGAAGAGTCCCAAATAAGATGAACCCGAAAAGACCCACACCAAGACACATCATAATTACGATGGCAAATGTTCAAGAAAAAGAGAGAATGTTAAAGGCTGCAAGAGGGAAACAGAAAGTTACATACAAGGAATCTTCCATTAGATTATCAAATGTTTTATGAACAGAAACACACCAGGCCAGAAAGTAAGGGAAGGAAATTTACAAAGTGATGCAAAGCAAGGAACTGAATCCAAGAATACTCTATCCAGCAAGGCTATCATTCAAAATTGAAGGGGAAATCAGGAGCTTCACAGACAAAAAAGCCGAAGGGAGTTTATCACTACCAAGCCAGAAATGCAAGAAATGCTAAAGGGAATGCTGTAAAAAGAAGAAATAAAAAGGAAATAATAAACGCAGGCACAAAAATAAAAATGGCTACAAATAAGTACCTATCAATAATAGCTTTAAACATAAATGGACTAAATGCTCCAATCAAAAGACATCAAGTGGCTAAAAGGATAAAAAAAAACATGACCCATATATATGCTGTCTACAAGAGACCCACATCAGAATAAGGGACTCACACAGACTGAAAGTGAAGGGATGGAAAAATATCTTTCAGGAAAATGGAAATGAAAAAAAAGCTGGGGTAGCAATACTTATATTGGACAAAATAGACCTCAAAGTGAAGGCCATAACAAAAGATAGGGAAGGGCACTTCATAATACTAAAGGGATCAATACAACAAGAGGATATAACCCTGGTAAACATAGATGCACCCTCTGCAGGAGCACCCAAATACATAAAAAAAAAAAAACACCTGAAAGATATCAAGGGAGAGATCGACAATAATACAATCATAGTAGGGAACTTTAATACCCCACTGACAACACTGGAAAAATCTTCTAGACAAAAAATCAGCAAAGAAACAGCAATCCTAAATGACTCACCAGATCAGAAGGACTTAATTGACATCTTCAGAACATTTCACCCCAAAGTCACAGACTATACATCTTCTCACGTGCACCTGGGACATTTTCAAAGATAGATTACATATTGGGTCACAGGAAAAATCTCACCATTATCAAGAAGAGTGAAATTATATCAAGTATCTTCTCAGACCACAATGGCATAATATTAGGAATAAACTACAATAAAAACAATCCAAAAAACTCAAACACTTGGAAGCTGAATAGCATGCTATTAAACAATAATTGAGTTACCAAAGAGATCAAAGAAGAAATTAAAAACATCCTGGAAACGAATGACAATGAAAACACAACAATCCAAAATCTATGGGACACAGTGAATCAGTCCTGAGAGGGAAGTTTATAGCTCTACAGGCCTACCTCAAAAAACAACAACAACAAAAATGGTAATAAATCATCTAACTCTACAACTCAAAGAATTAGAAAGAGAACAAGAAAAGCCCAGAGTGAGCAGAAGGAAGGAGATTATAAAGATTAGAGCAGAAATAAATGACATAAACACACAAAAAAATAAAACAATACAAAAGATCAATGAAACCAAGAGCTGGTTCTTTGAAAGGATAAACAAGATTGATGAACCTCTACCCAGGCTCACCACGAAGCAAAGAGAGAGGACCCACATAAACAAAATCAGAAATGAAAGAGGCAAAATAACCATAGACCCTACAGAAATACAAAGGATTGTAAAAAAAATACTGTGAACAACCCTATTCCAACAAACTAGACAACCTGGAGGAAATGGACATATTCCTAGAAAAATACAACCTTCCAAAACTCAATCAGGAAGAATCTAAAAATCTCAATAGGCAATAACTATGGAGGAAATTGAAGCAGTCATCAAAAAGTTTCCAGCAAACAAAAGTCCAGGGCCAGATGGCTTCACAAGGGAGTTTTACCAAACAGTCAAAGAACTAAAACCTATCCTCCTCAGACTATTCCAAAAAATTCAAGAGGAAGGAACACTTCCAAGCTCACTCTATGAAGACAGCATTACCTTAACACCAAAACCAGATAAAGACAACACCCTCATGAACATACTAGTAGATGCCAAAATCCTCAACAAAATTTGAGGAAATTGAATCCAGTATTACATTAGAAAGATAATACAACATGACCAAGTAGGATTTATCCTGGAGATGCAAGGATGGTACAATATTTGCAAATCAATAAATGTGATACATCACATAAACAAATTGTGAGATAAAAATCACATAGTCATATCATTTGATGCAGAAAAAGCATTTGACAAAATCCAACACCCTTTCTTGATAAAAACCCTAGAAAAATGGGAATAGAGGGGTCATATGTCAACATAATAAAAGCCTAATATGACAAACCTATAGCCAACATTGTACTCAATGGGCAAAATCTAAAACAATTCACCTAAGAACAGGAACGAGTCAGGGATGCCCACTTTCACCACTCCTCTTTGACATAGTGCTGAAAGTGCTAGCCATAGCAATGAGACAAGGAGAAGAAATAAAAAGTATCCAAATTGGGAAAGAAGAAGTAAAACTGTCATTATTCACAGATGATATGATACTGTACATAGAAAACCATAAAGACTCCATCAAATAATTATTAGACTTTATAAATTAATTTGGCAATGTAGCAGGATTCAAAATTAATGCCAAGAAATCTGTGGCATTTTTATACACCAATAGTGAACCTACAGAAAGAGAGATTAAAAAAACAATCCCATTTACCATCTCACAAAAAAAATTAAAATACCTAGGAATAAACTTAAATAAGGAGGTAAAAAACCTGTACTTAGAAAACTACAGGACACTGAAAAAAGAGATAGAGGAAGACATAAACAGATGGAAGAACATAACGTATTCATGGATTGAAAGAATCAACATCATTAAAATGTCCATACTACCCAAAGCTATCTATAGATTCAATGCACTCTCCATTAAAATACCAATGGCATTTTTCACAGACCTAGAACAAACTCTCCAAAAATTCATCTAGAATAAAAAAAGACTCCCAATAGCTGCAGCAATCCTGAGAAAGAAGAACAAAGCAGGAGGGATCTCAATACCAGATATCAAG
Organism: Myotis myotis; assembly: GCF_014108235.1. Taxonomy (NCBI): domain Eukaryota; kingdom Metazoa; phylum Chordata; class Mammalia; order Chiroptera; family Vespertilionidae; genus Myotis; species Myotis myotis. Next base: position 120,740,795 of record NW_023416313.1, read on the forward strand.
TTGTATTACAAAGCCACTGTTCTCAAAACTTCCTGGTACTGGCACAAGAACAGACATATAGATCAATGGAATAGAATAGAGAACCTGGACATCGACCCAAACCACTATGCTCAATTCATATTTGACAAAGGAGGCAAGAATATACAATGGAGTCAAGACAGTTTCTTCAATAAATGGTTCTGTGAAAATTGGACAGATACATGCAAAAAAAATATATGTATCTGTCCAATTTGACAGATACATGCAAAAAAAAAAAGTAAGTTAGACCACTAATTTAAAACATACACAAAAATAAACTCAAAATGGATAAAGGACTTAAATGTAGGACGGGAAACCATAAAAATACTAGAAGAATCCAAAGGCAGCAAAATCTCAGACATATGCCGAACCAATATCTTCACCAATACAGCTCCTAGGGCAATGGAAACTAAAGAGAAAATAAATAAATGGGACTACATCAAAATAAAAAACTTCTGTACAGTGAAAGAAACCATCAACAAAACAACAAGAAAGCCCACTGCATGGGAGAACATATTTGCCAATGTAATATCTGATAAGGGTTTAATCTCCAACATTTACAGGGAACTCATACAACTTAACCAAAGGAAGATAGGCAATTCGATCAAAAAATGGGTAATGAACCTACATAGATACTTTTTGAAAGAGGACATAAAGAAGGTCAAGAGACACATGAAAACATGCTCACAGTCACTAATCATCTGAGAAATGCAAATCAAATGACAATGCATATCATCTCACACCTGTCAGAATGGCTATCATCAACAAATCAATAAGACAGTGCTGGTAAAGATGTGGATAAAAAGGAACCCTGGTGCACTGCTGGTGGGAATGCAGACTGGTGCAGCCGCTATGGAAGACAGTATGGAGTTTCCTCAAAAAACTAATAATGGAACTCCCATTTGACCCATAGATCCAACTTCTATGTATATATCCCAAGAAACTAGAAACACCAATCAGAAAGGATATACTAGTATGCACCCCTGTGTTCATAGCAGCACAATTACCATAGCTAAGATTTGGAAACAGCCTAAGGGCCCATCAGCAGATGGGTGCATTAAAAAACAGTGGTACATCTACACAATGCAATACTACGCTGTGGTAAAAAAGAAGGAATTCTTACCATTTGCAACCACATGGATAGAACTGGAGAACATTATGCTAAGCGAAATAAACCAGTCAGAGAAAGATAAATACCACATGATCTCATTCATTTGTGAATGAGACAACATAAACTGATGAACAACATAAACTGATGAACAAAAACAGATTCAGAGACAGAGAAGCATTGATCAGACCATCAAACCTCAGAGGGAATGTAGGGGAGGGTGGGGGTAAGTGGGAGAGCTCAACCAAAGGACTTGTATGCATGCATATAAGCCAAACCAATGGACACAGACACCAGGGGAGTGAAGGCATGAGTGGGGGGTGAGGGGTTAATGGGGGGATAAGGACACATATGTAATACCTTAAGAAAGAAAAATAAGGAAAATAAGAAAAATAAATAAAGGTAATTATCTGAACAATAACAACAAAAAAATTTTGGAATCAAATGAAAATAAACACAGAACAATCCAAATTCTATGGGACACGGTGAAAATAGTCCTGAGAGGAAAGTTCATAGCACTAAAGGCTTACCTCAAAAAAAAAGAAAAACTGGTAGTAAGTTATGTAACACTACAACTTAAAGAATTAGAAAGAGAACAACAAGAAAAGCCTACAGTAAGTAGAAGGAAGCAAATAATAAAGATCAGAGTGGAAATAAATGACATAGAGACAAAAAAAACACCAACAATTCAAATGATCAATGAAACCAAGAGCTGGGTCTTTGAAAAAAAATAAACAAGATTGATGACCACTAGCTAGACCAGCCGTGGGCAAACTATGGCCCGCGGGCCGGATCCGGCCCATTTGAAATGAATAAAACTATTGAAAAAAAAGACCATACCCTTTTATGTAATGATGTTTACTTTGAATTTATATTAGTTCACACAAACACTCCATCCATGCTTTTGTTCCGGCCCTCTGGTCCAGTTTAAGAACCCATTGTGGCCCTCGAGTCAAAAAGTTCCCCCCCCCCCCGCCCCCCCTGAGCTAGACTCATCAAGAAACAGAGAGGACCCAGATAAATAAAATCAGAAACTAAAGTAGAGAAGTACCAACTGATCCTGCAGAAATACAAAGGATCATAAAAAATACTATGAACAACATTATCCAGACAAATGGGACAATCCAGATGAAATGGACATATTCCTAGAAAAGTACAACCTTCCAAAGCTAAAATCAGGAAGAATCTGAATCAGAAAATCTGAATAAGCCAATAACTACTGATTAAATTGAAGAAATAATAATGAGAAGAAGAAAAAAAACACCTCTCAGCAAACAAAAGCCCTGGTCTAGGTGGATTCACAGAGAGTTGTTGTTTTTTTTAAATACATTTTATTGATTTTTTAAAGAGAGGAAGGGAGAGTGATAGTTAGAAACATCGATGAGAGAGAAACATCGATCAGCTGCCTCCTGCACACCCCCTACTGGGGATGTTCCCGCAACCCAAGAACATGCCCTTGACCGGAATCGAACCTGGGACCTTTCAGTCTGCAGGCTGACGCTCTATCCACTGAGCCAAACCGGGTTCGGCAACACAGGGAGTTTTTTTTGTTTGTTTGTTTGTTTTTTTTTATTGCTTAAAGTAATACAAAGGGTATTACATATGTGTCCATTCCCCCTTGCCCCCCGCCCTAGAGAGTCCCCTAGCCTCCCCTATCCCCCAGTGTCTTATGTCCATTGGTTATGCTTATATGCATGCATACAAGTCCTTTGGTTGATCTCTTACCCCCCTACCTCCTGTCCCCCAACCCTCCCCGGCCTTCCCGCTGCAGTTTGACAATCAACACAGGGATTTTTTTAAAAAAATATATTTTATTGATTTTTTACAGAGAGGAAGGGAGAGGGATAGAGAGTTAGAAACATGGTTGAGAGAGAAACATCGATTCAGCTGCCTCTTGCACGCCCCCCACTGGGGATGTGCCCGCAACCCAGGTACATGCCCTTGACCGGAATCGAACCTGGGACCCTTCACTCTGCAGGCAGACACTCTATCCGCTGAGCCAAACCGGTCAGGGCAACACAGGGATTTTTAACAATTATAAAACTAACACTTATTCTCCTCAAACTATTCCAAAAACTTGAAGAGGAAGAAAAACTTCCAAACTCTTTCCTTTGAGGCCAGCATTACCCTAATTCCAAAACCAGATAAAGACACAACAAAGAAGGAGAATTATAGGCCAATATTCCTGATGAATTTAGATGCTAAAATCCTCAACAAAATTTTAGCAAATCACATCCAGCAATACATTAAAAAGATCATACATCATGACCAAGTGGGATCTATTTCAGGGATGCAAGGCTGGCATAATATTTGCAAAATAATAATAAATGTGATACAGCACATAAACAGATTATAAGACAAAAATCACATTATCATATTGATGTAGAAAAAGTATTCAACAAAATTCAACACTTTTTAAAAAAATAAAAACTCTTAGCCAAGTGGGAATAGAGGGATCATACCTCAACATAATAAAGACCATATATGAGAAACCTACAGCCAGCATCACACTCAATGGTCTAAAATTAAAACCATTTTCCCTAAGAACAGGAACAAGACAGGGATGCTCTCTTGTTCACCACTCTTTTTCAATATAGTACTGGAAGTTCTACTGAGGTAGTCAGAAAAATACAGAATGTTGAGGGGGAAAGGAGATCGAGGGAGATATTAACAAGTGAAAGAATATATTATGTTTATGGATTGGTAGAATCAACATCATTAAAATGACCATACTACTCAAAGCAATCTATAAATTCAATGCAATCCCTACTAAAACACCAATATCATATTTCACAGATCTAAAATAAATACTCCAAAAATTTATATGGAACCAAAATAGATCCCAAATATTTGCAGCAATCTAGAGAAAGAACAAGTTTGGATGGATCACAAAACCAGATATCAAGTTATACTACAAAGCCACTGTAATCAAAACAGCCTGTTACTGGTACAAGAACAGGCATATAGATCAATGGAATAGAATAGAGACCCCAGAAATCAACCAAGGCCATTACACTGAATTAATATTTGACAAAAGAGGCAAGAGCATACAATAAAGTCAAGACAGTATCTAATCTAATAAAAGAGAAACATGCAAATTGACCATGCCTCTGCCACACCCACCAACCATGCCCACCAGCCAATCAGGAGCAAATATGCAAATTAACCCAACTAAGATGGCGGTTAATTTGCATACTAAGCACCAGTAGCCTGGCTCCCGGAAACATCATAGGGCACCCAGTTCACTCCGAGGTAGGCCCTGTGTGGGTCCTGAGCAGCCTAGGAAGGGCCCAAGCCAGGGGGCTCCTGGGCAGGGCCTGAGCCTGCAATCAGAGCCGAGGGGGCTGGGGGTCCCCTGTCTAGGCCTAATGCCCTGGCCAGAGGCCTGAGGCCTGGGCAGGGGCGGAGCCTGTGATTGCATGGGGCTCGGGGTCCCCTGCACAGGCCTAACGCCCCTCTGGTCTGGGCAGGGGCGGAGCCTGCGATCGGAGCAGGCTGGGGGTCCCCTGCCTAGGCCTAAAGCCCCAGCCAAAGGCCTGAGGCCTGGGCAGGGGCGGAGCGGGCCATGGGAGTGGGCTGGGGAGTCCCCTGTCTAGGCCTAATGCCCTGGCCAGAGGCCTGAGGCCAGGGCAGGGGCGGAGCCTGGCGATTAGAGCGGGCTGGGGTTCCCCTGCCCAGGCCTAAGGCCCCTCTGGCCTGGGCAGGGGCAGAGCCTGCGATCAGAGCAGGCTGGGGGTCCCCTGCCCAGGCCTTACTCCCCAGCCAGAGGCCTTAGGCCTGGGCAGGGGCCAAGCCGGGGATAGGTGTGAACTACAGAGAAAACACCTTTTCTGACCACTCATTGGCTAAGCTCCCTGTATGTAACTTGGGTAATAAGAATCCAAGAAGGTGATGTAGGGTTTTTCCACCTCACTCCTGGAGAAAAAAACGAAGGTCCACTGCTGGAGAGCTAAAAAATGTCATATCCTGCCCTAGCCAATTTGGCTCAGTGGATAATGCCTCAGCCTGCCCACCGCAGGGTCTGGGTTCAATTCTGACTATGGCATGTACCTAGGTTGCAGGCTCCTCTCTGGCTGGGGCCCAGGTCAGGGCTCATGCAGGAGGCAACCAATCAAAGTGTTCCTCTCACTTTGATGTTTCTCTCTCTCTTTCCCTTTCTCTTCCATGCTCTCTAAAAATCAATGGAAACATATCCTCAGGTGAGGATAAAAAATAATAAAGAAATGTTATATCCTATGAAAGAGACATCTTGAAAATGTCTAAAGAAAGTTGTCATTTTTTCATGATGAAGGGACTGGAGTCCGTGTTGATGAAAACACCTTGCTGGCTGCGGTGACTGGCAATGGCTGCAGCAGCAGGGTGATGGGGCTGGCGCCTTGCCCTGATCAGCCCGGTCGCCTCCCACAAAGGGAGGCCAGACTGCAGCTTAGGCCCGCTCCCCAAGGGGAGAAGGGAGCGGGCCTAAGCTGTCAGTAGGACATCCCCTGAGGGCTCCCAGTCCCAATTCTAGGAATATACCCTAAGAAACCTGAAACACTCATCAGAAAGAATATATGCATCCCTATTTTATAGCAGTACAATATACTGCTGGAGGATAATTCCAGCAGGTCATAAATGCAAGTATTTCATCAAAAGGTTGATGGAACTTGGAGTTTTAGCAGGGCTGAAAATCTGCATGCTATTACCTGCTGCTGGAACAGCCTGTCCAAACCTTACCTTTGATATGTATATCTGCTTTGCTATAGGGCAAGATATAATTTGTATATAAGCAGATATAATTTGTGTTTGTGTATATATATATATATATATATATATATATATTTATATATATATACAAATTAGTCAGGAAGCCATAATAGTCATGACCGGTCAGGAGGAGACTGCGTGTGCAGGTGAGGCCCGGAGTGGAGACGGAGACAGAGACAGGGTGGCCTGTCCAAGCTGCCACGGCCGAGGGCAAGCTCAGAGAGGACAGAGCAGGCCTGCCCACAGCCGCCTTGGCCAAGCGTAGGCCCGGAGAGGCGAAAGGAGAGGGGATATAGGAGAGGAGAGAGGGGAGAGGGGAGAGGGGAGAGGGGAGAGGGGAGAGGACCCGCTTGCAGCTGTCGCGGCCAAGGGTAAGCCCTCACCAGCAGTCCCATCCCTGCACATGAGCTGCAGAGGAAACACCTTTTCTGACCTCTCATTGGCTAAGCTCCTGGTATGCCACTCACAGTGTTCTTGGTAACTTGCCTAATAAGAATCCAAGAAGGTGATCTAGGATTTTTCCACCTCACTCCTGGAGGAAAAAACAAAGGTCTGCTGCTGGAGGGTCTAAGAAATGACATATCCTGCCCTTGCCAGTTTGGTTCAGTGGATAGAGCCTTGTTCAGACGACCGCAGGGTCTGGGTTTGATTCTGGTCAAGGGCATGTACCTAGGTTGCAGGCTCCTCCCTGGCCAGGGCCCAGGTCAGGGCTCATGCAGGAGGCAGCCAATCGAAGTGTCCCTCTCACATTGATGTTTCTCTCTGTGTTTCCCTCTCTCTTCCAGGCTTTCTAAAAATCAATGGAAAAATATCCTCAGGTAAGGTAGAAAGAAAGAAAGAAAGAAAGAAAGAAAGAAAGAAGAAAGAAAGAAAGAAGAAAGAAAGAAAGAAAGAAAGAAAGAAAAAGAAAGGAAGGAAGGAAGGAAGGAAGGAAGGAAGGAAGGAAGGAAGGAAGAAAGAAAGAAAGAAAGAAAGAAAGAAAGAAAGAAAGAAAGAAAGGTCATATCCTATGAAGGAGACATCTTGAAAATGCCTAAAGAAAGTTGTCATGTTTTCATGGTGAAGGGACTGGAGTTCATGTTGATGAAAATACCTTGGTGGCTGTGGCAGCTGTCAGTGGTAGCAGCAGTGGGGTGATGGGGGTGGCACCTTCCCTGATCAGCCAGGTTGCCTCCTGCAGAGGGAGGCCAGACTGTGACTTAGGCCCACTCTCCCCAGGGAGTGGGCCTAAGCCATCAGCAGGACATCCCCTGAGGTCTCCTGGACTGTGAGAGGGTGAAGGCTGGCTTGAGGAAACCCCTCCCCACCCCCTCCCCCCCATGCATGAATTAATAAAAAGTTATGGTCCAGAGATTCAGGGAGCTCAGTTACTAAAGCTAAGCCCCATCTAGCTCCCCGCAAAATGCCTCCCAAATTTATATTTCTAGTCTCTTTATTAATTTACTCTCAGCCCCTTCTCCCGATTCCTGAACGCTTTTAGATGCTGAGAAAGACCCCGGCTGTGCCACGCCAACACAGCCAAGGGTTCCATGAGCCTGAGGGGGCTGGGGCAAAGGATTAAAGGAAAAACAGGCAAAGAGAATATAGCTAGGGCTAGGTGGATCTCCTGTACCTGGATGAGGCCACAGAGAAGGACCCAGCCAGCAAGCTGAGGCTTTATTTTATAGTCAGAGAAAAACAAGGTAGTGGTTAACATAGTTAAATTGTCACCTGTTTTAGAAGCACTTGCTGCACCTCCCACAGTCCATTAGCTACCTAGGAATGATCTAGGGAGCACTATAAGGTTAAACTAAATTATGCTAAGAGGGCTCTGCCCTCTAAGCTGGGACTTGTTTGTGTCTCTGCCACAGGTTAATCGGAGGCTTAACTCTGGTGCTGTGTCACATATATATAGATGTTGCTCCCTACATCTCCCCCTTCTTTTGTTTTTAAGCTACTACAATAAAAGTAAAACTTGAACATCAAGAACAAAGCTCTGACTATTAAAACAATAACAATGCCAGCCCTAACCGATTTGGCTCAGTCAATAGAGCATCGGCCTACGGACTGAAAGGTCCCCGGTTCGATTCCGGTCAAAGCCATGTACCTGGGTTGCAGGCACATCCCCAGTAGGAGGTGTGCAGGAGGCAGCTGATCAATGTCTTTCTCATCGATGTTTCTAACTCTCTATCCCTCTCCCTTCCTCTCTGTAAAAAATCAATAAAATATATTAAAAACATTAAAAAACACACAAAACAATGCCAATGCCAATGCAAAACCCAAACTACAGACATGTTAACATTTTAAAGCTCACAAGAACATTGTAACTATGTTGACCACTACCTTGTTTTTCTCTGACTATAAATAAAGCCTCAGCTTGCTGGCTGGATTCTTCTCTGTGGCCTCATCCAGGCACAAGAACTCCACCAAGCCACAGCTATATTCTCTTTGTCTATCTTTTCTTTAATCCTTCACTGCCCTCCCCCCCCCCCCCCCCCCCGGCTCACCGAACCCTTGACTGTGCTGGGACAGCACATATGGTGCCCAACTTGGGGCCTGAATTTGGGGGAACTACAATTGTAAGGTGAAAGGAGGCTCCCTTAAGGCATGCATGCAGAAAGCAAAAGTAAGGTAGGGAGCGGAGTTTAGTAATAGTTTAGTGTAAAACATGGGAAATTAAGACTGTCCAAATCTGAGGACTACAAAGAAACAGCAGACCCTCCAGAAGGACATCTGACAGCACCAGCCTTGCATCAACATCATCTTAACATTGATGGCATCTTCGAGAGGAGACAGAGCATCGTCACCACCTGCAGCAGTCTGAATGCCAAGACCATCCCACAGAGGCTCGCCAACATGCAGCAGCTGTGGGGCCTCTTCATTGAGGAGACAGAGAAGTGGCACCAGTGGCTGGAGGAGGTACAGGGGACCCAGAGAAGCTCCTTGTCCCTTCATTCAAAAGACTGAGAGTTGTTCCGATGATAGCAATGGGGAAGAAGACAACGAAAGCTAAGCAAGAGACCAAGGCACTGATTAGCTTTGGTGAGCTGTCAGTTTTCTGTAAAGTCTTGCGTGGCCAAATCTGAGACTCTGACTAGATAACCTTCATTTTGCAGCTGAAATTTTCATTTTGTAGCTGAAAATGTTAACATGTCTGTAGTTTGATTTCTCTCTCATTGCTGTGTTGCATTGGCATTGTTTTGTTATTGTTTTAATAGCCAGAGTTTTTGATGTTCAAGTTTTAAAATGTTAACATGTCTGTTGTTTGGGTTTTGCATTGGCATTGTTTTGTTATTATTTTCAGAGCTTTGTTCTTACAAGTTTTAAAATGTTAACGCATTGTTATTGTTTTAATAATCAGAGTTTTGTTCTTGATGTTCAAGTTTTACTTTTATTATAGTCGCTTAAAAACAAAAGAAGGGGGAGATGTAGGGAGTGGCTCTAGAGTTAAGCCTCATATTGACCTGTGGAAGAGCCACAAACAAGTCCCAGCTTAGAGGGCAAAGCCCTCTTAGCATAATTAAGCTTGACCTTATGGCCGCCCCCTAGGTCCTTCCTAGGTAGCTAATGGGCTGTGGGAGGTGCAGCAAGTGCTGCCAAAACAAGTGAAACTCACAAGAACATTGTAACTATGTTGACCACTACCTTGATTTTTCTCTGACTGTAAAATAAAGCCTCAACTTGCTGGCTGGATCCTTCTCTGTGGTCTCATCCAGGTACAGGAGATTCACTGAGCCCCAGCTATATTCTCTTTGTCTATCTTTTCTTTAATCCTTCACCACCACTCCCCTCAGGGTCACCAAACCCTTGGCTGTGCTGGCAAGTGAGGGGAACTGATATAGGGTTAAGCCTCAGACTGACCTGTTGGCAAAGTCACAAATAAGTCCCAGCTTAGAGGGCACAGTCCTCTTAGCATAATTAGGCTTGACCTTATAACACTCCCCAGATCTTATCTGGGAAGCTAATGGGCTGAGGGAAGTGCAGGAAGTGTAACTATGTTCAAAACAAGTGAAACTCACAAGAACTGTGTAACTATGGTAACCACTACCTTGTTTACCTCTGACTGTAAAAGGTTGGTGTGGCCTGAGCACCAGTGGAAGTCCTTCTCCTTGAGTTGGACTTGCCCGCCTGGTCCCCCAATATTTCCAAATTATCTTGTGTCTTTTCTCTTTCATTTGTGTGCAGCTCCTCTTCCAGATCCCGAACCCTGAACCACGCGGGACGTGGAGGGAAACATTTACCAATAGGCAAGCCTCTGTGGGATGGGTCTCGGCATTCTGGCTGCTGCTGTCGGTGATGATGCTCTGGCTCCTCTTGAAGATGCTGCTGATGCAAAGCTGGTGCTGTTGGATTTCTTTCTGGAGGATCTGATTTTTTTTTATAGTCCTCAGATTTGGACAGTCTTAACTTCCCATGTTTTACACCTAGCTATTACTAAACCTCGCTCTCTACCTTACTTTCACTTTCTGTATACGTGCCTTAAGGGAGCCTCCTTTCACATTATAATTGTAGTTTCCCCCAAACTCAGGCCCTGTGTTGGGCACCACATGTGCTGTGCCAGCACAGGCAAGGGTTCGGTGAGCCTGAAAGGGGGGGGGGGTGCGGGGGGGTGGAGGCAAAGGATTAAAGAAAAGACAGATAATGAGAATATAGCTGTGGCTTGGTGGATTTCCTGTGTCTGGATGAGGCCACAGAGAAGGACCCAGCCAGCAAGCTGAGGCTTTATTTTATAGTCAGAGAAAAACAAGATAGTGGTCAACATAGTTACAATGGTCACTTGTTTTAGCAGCACTTGCTGCACCTCCCACAGTCCATTAGCTACCTAGGAATGATCTAGGGAGCACTATAAGGTTAAACTAAATTATGCTAAGAGGGCTCTGCCCTCTAAGCTGGGACTTGTTTGTGGCCCTGCCACAGGTCAATCCAAGGCTTAACCCTAGAGCTGCTCCCTACACCCAGCAATATACAATAGCTAAGATTTGGAAACAGCCTAAGTGCCCATCAGCAGATGCATGGATAAAAAAAACTATGGTACATTTACACAATGAAATACTATGCAGCTATAAAAAAAAAAAAGGATCTCTTTCCCTTTGAGACAGCATAGTGGGAGATGGAGAGTATTATGCTAAGTGAAATAAGCCAGTCAGAGGAAGATAAGTATCATATGATCTCACTTATATGTGGAATCTAATGAACCAAATAAACTGATGATCAAAAATAGACCCAGAGATATAGAAGCATGAACAGACTGTTAAATTCAGAGGGAAGGTAGAGGAGGGTAGGTAGGAAGACATCAACCAATGAACTTGTATGTATATATGCATAACCTGTGGACACAGACAATGGGGTGGTGAGGGCCTATGAGTGGAGAATGGGAGTGGGCTGGAAGAGGTTAATGGGGTGAAAAGAAGGACCTATCTAATACTTTCAACAATAAAGATTTTAAAAAATAATGACTCTCCAGACTGATACTTACTTTTCTCCCATCCTTAGCCTTGAAATAATTGAAAACTAAAATGCTTTCCCTTCCACTGTACCATTTGTTATCATTCTTGTTGTTCAGGTTACATGCCCTACTTGCACACAGGGAAACCACTTCTAGACACCATTGGCACCTCCTTCCATGCCCAGGCCTCATTGTCCCTCTGACAGAGAACAATGATTTCTTGACTTTGACAAAAACTGTCACCCCCTTTAATATGGGGTTGTTTAGTCCTTTTCCAGTCTGTTAAAAAGAAAATTGTGTCTTTTATACATAATCTTTTGGTCAAATTAGTTTGACAACCTTCTCAGGGTTTGAATTTTAAGAAACTAGTGATAGGCCAGTGAGGGCTGGAGAGAGTCTTAGTCTTTACTAGAATTGTAGGAAAGCCTAGGAGGGAATGCCCCTGATTGGGAAACACAGCATGCTGCTGATGTCTGCACTCCCCATATGCAGGAAGGCATATGGGCCTTGGAGTAGAGGACTTTTTCCCTTAGTACAAAAAAACAGATAGAATAGAGCACTGGGAAGAGAAGTTTGAAAAGGACTACAGCCCTAGCTGGTTTGGCTCAGTGGATAGAGCATCGGACTGCGGACTGAAGGGTCCCAGGTTCGATTCCAGTCAAGGGCACATGCCTTGGTTGCGGGCTCGATCTCCGGTTAGGGGTGTGCGGGAGGCAGCCAATCAGTGATTCTTTCTCATCATTGATGTTTCTATCTCTCTCTCCCTCTCCCTTCTTCTTTGAAATCAATAAAAAAATATATTTTTTTCTATTACATAATTTATTATGTATATTTTAAAACCTTTCATTATAATTAATGAGTTAACTAATACAATGCAAACTATTAGTTTAGCTTGTCTATTGGTAAATTTGGAGTTATAAGGACATACATATTGACATATATTGTAGTCGTACTAGTATATTTGGGTAGGGGTTTGTACAGCATTTGCTGCATTAAAAATAAAATCTTATCCCAAATTTAGTAATATAAAACAATTATTTATAAGCTGGTGACTAAAAATATATTTTTTTTAAAAAAAGAAAAGGACTACAGCAAGCACTTCGGCATTATTTGCAATGCCCCTCTGTGTTCCCACAGATCATATACTAGGCACCTTTGTTATCAAGGAGATTACCTCACAAGTGGATTTAGAGTCCTAGTCTTGGCTAAAATAGGGTTTTACCCTTTCTACATAAGTCCCTCATTACTGACAGTCTAGCAGTGATGGCGAACCATTTGAGCTGGGCATGTCAGCATTTTGAAAAACCCTAACTTAACTCTGGTGCTGTGTCACATATAGAAATTTTTTTATATTTGCAACCATAGTAAAACAAAGACATATTTTTTATATTTATTTTATATATTTAAATGCCATTTAACAAAGAAAAATCAACCAAAAAAATGAGTTCGCATGTCACCTCTGACACACGTGTCATAGGTTCGCCATCACTGGTAGGGAGACCAGGATGAAGAAGATGGGTCTTTTAATGGTGAGGGCAGACATAGAAGTAAAGGCAGAGCCATTTGTACTTTCCCCAGAACTCCGAGTTCTGGCCAAACTCTCCGAGCCCTCTGCCTAGAGTAACTTCTTTTTAAACTCCTGTGGGAAACTCAATGCTACTTCAGAAACATTGGAACCATATCAGGCACTGTCAATCAGGGACACGAGTTAGTATAGGCTCCCCCACACCAGGAGCATAGGTGCCTGGTCACAGGTAGGACCACGCTGGTAAGTGCACACAGTCCAGTTAGGTCAGTTCTGTTAGTGGGCTTACACTAACAGCTTTTCTTCACAGGACACAGGTTATATGCACCCTAGGTCTCACTGGTAAGAGGCAGCTAATTTAGCAGACCCAAGAGAGATGCTTCTGCTGGGAAAGGGTGGAATTCCAAAGAAGATTCTAGACATCTTTCTGTGTGTGTTTTCTTTCATATGGGAGTCTCATCATCTATACCCTGTGAGGGCAGCCCATTGAGCTGCATTCTTTTTAAAAATATATATATTTTATTGATTTTTTACAGAGAGGAAAGGAGAGGGATAGAGAGAAACATCGATCAGCTGCCTCCTGCATGCCCCCCACCAGGGATGTGCCCGCAACCAAGGTACATGCCCTTGACCAGAATCGGTCCTGGGACCCTTCAGTATCCAGGCCAATGCTCTATCCACTGAGCCAATCCAGTTAGGGTGAGCTGCATTCTTAAACATTGGAATTCTGAATTCCTTTGATCCACAAACATTGAAGAAAAAGTGCCTGATTTACTTTTGTACCCAGGCTTGGTCCCAGTACCATCTAGCAGATGGGGAAAGCTGGGCCCTGGAGGGGAGTCTTAATTATAACACCAGTTTACAATTAGATCGTTTTGTAGAAGGGAAGAGAAATGGCCAGAAGTCCCCTATGTCCAGGCTTTCTTTGCCCAAAAAGACAAACCAGATTTATGTAGGGACATCCAGAAGTCTATAGATTCTTTCACACACAATCCTCACTCATGGAGAAACCCTCTATTATTTACTGGCCAAACAGGGTGGAATCTGTGCCATGATTAATAATTTTTGCTGCATCTACATAAACACCTCCAAAGAGGTAGAGGAGTGAACTACTCGAATCCTCCAACAAGCAGCTTGACTGAAAGAAAGGACCTCACAATCTCTCGCCCCAAATTAAGGAAATAATACCATCCCTGGGATATTGGCTAGCCCTCCTTCTTAGACATTTGCTTATGCTATTTCTATTACACATCTTTGGCCCTTGCTTGTTGAATTTCCTAATATGTTTTGTTTCTTCTCACATAGTGGCTACAAAGCTCCAGATGGTCCTACAGATGGAACCACAAATGGAAGTCATACCCTTCTTCTGTGGACCCCTAGATTGCTCAACTCTATGGGACCCTGACTGCTGTCCCTGTCCAGCAGAAGCAGTTAGAGTGATTGCTGCCCTTTGTCCCTAACAGCAGTTGAGGTTTACTAATAAGAGGGATGATTGAAAGGATTTAGAGATATGAGAGGTAGTTAGGGTAGGGTCTATGGGAAAGGAATGCATACAAGACAGAGCCAGCTCCAAACCACTAGACTGTTTATCTTACAAGAAGGAGGGTGGGGGAGTGAGGCCAGGTGAGCTTTGAAACTTTGAAACTGATACTAAGCAGGGAAGAAGAAAATTGGCCAATTAGGAAAAAACATGGGGGACATAAAATGAGGAAGGGTCCAATTAGAAAGTAGCATGTATAGACAAAGAAACTGTCAGGATTTATAAACACTTAGACAAAGAGACTCACTAGTTCTCCCATTTTGGGGACCCCTCCCTGGGCGGGGGGTAGTTTGTATATGCTTGTAATAATTTCCACACTTGTGCTTAAAATCCTTTTGTCCACGGAATTTATTCTTCAAACTTTGTAGGACAAGAACCCAGATAAGACTCCAGCTTGCCATTCAGGGTATCACTGATAAGGCCTAGTACATACTATGCTCTCACAATATCCCCACACACACTCAGCTGCTGTTTATAGCATGTCCCTCACTGGAAAATTCCTTCAGCCCCAGGGAACCTCCTTGTCCAAAGCAACTTCCCTTCCCAAAGACTGACTGATGCAGGGATACAATGGTACATTCTCCAGCCCAACTCCAGAGCATCTTGTAGGGTTGGCTGAGGCCTTAGTTGAAACTGCATTATGGGTCCGCTTCTCCTTCTACTCAGTTCTGTCTACTTTCTCTCCCCACATGTGTCTCTCAAGAGCATTTCCCAATAAATCTCTAGCATGCAATACTCTATTTCTCTGAGTCCAATAATCTAAGGTTTGAGTAGTCTTAGGAAATAGACAGTAAAATGGGATTTTTGAGCCAAATTCCTTGCTGGCAGGCTGGCAATGAGAACCTCATCACTAGTGGTAAGGGAAGTATGGACAACTCTAGGGATGCTGTAGCAGTTCAATTGCTAAAACTTTCACGGGCACTGAGCTGAGCTGGGATACAACTGGAATAGGATGCACTAGCTGATGCAATATCTATATCTGGTGCTTGAAAGGCAAGAGGGAAATGGTAACTAGAAAGACAATGGAATTGGGTAGCAGTTGCAATGTATATAGATTCCTTGAGAAGAAATAATGAGAAGCTTAGGGCAATTGATTCATTACCAATTCAGGACAAAACTTGAGAGGCAGAGGGTGTCTTTCGCAGAGTTTAAGGAAATCCTGGGTCTCCTATAGCTGGAGAGTAGACAAAGAGGAGGGTGGGCTCAGAGCTTAGTCTTAAGAGGAGCAGAGCTTCAGAGAAGGTTGGGTTCTCAGCCCCAGCACATGTCTGTGCAGAGGACTCCTGAAGCTTAGGCTTGAAAAATCTGTATAGATACAATTGCAAACCCTGAACCCACTGGGCCTGCAGAGGTGGTCCACTTCTCCTTGTTAAAAAGCAGATTCCTCCCCTTGCTTAGAGTTTCAGAGGCCTGAAATGAGATAGGTGTTTTGAAAGACAATGCTCACAGTCCTCAGGATCAACCCTCCTCCTATCCTGGTAATCATACCAGCCCAGCTCAGTACCAGAGTCAAGTTCCAGCACAGCCTAACTGAGGATGCCCTGGGCCTGCCAGGTGAGAAGAGGGACTCTACACCAATGGAGCTGCAGAATCTGACTAATCCATGCTATCAAGAGCTGAGAGAACACAAATGGGATGGAACAAAAGCAGCTGAACATCCATTTGAATAAGTGAGAGTTTATCAATTTGAGAGAACTCTCCTGTGGTACAGGATTTAATACCCTGAAGGTCTTAAGATTCTGTAAGGATGGCTCTTAGAAGCCAAATGAAGGCATATTACACAAAGCAGAACACCCACAGGCTGTGTTCCATGTGAGGGCCCAGAGACTCTAAAGTGTGGGAAACTGATATAGGGTTAAGCCTCAGACTGACCTGTTGGCAAAGTCACAAATAAGTCCCAGCTTAGAGGGCACAGTCCTCTTAGCAAAATTAGGCTTGACCTTATAACACTTCCTAGATCTTATCTGGGAAGCTAATGGGCTGAGGAAGTGCAGGAAGTGTAACCATGGTCAAAACAAGTGAAACTCACAAGAACTGTGTAACTGTGGTAACCACTACCTTGTTTACCTCTCACTACAAAAAGCTTGGTGAGGCCTGAGCACAGTGGAAGTCCTTCTCCTTGAGTTGGACTTGCCCACCTGGTCCCCCAATATTCCCAAATTATCTCGTGTCTTTTCTCTTTCATTTGTGTGTGGCTCCTCTTCCAGACCCGTACCCTGAACCACGCAGGACGTGGAGGGAAACACTTATGGCACTAAAGTGATGAGGAAAGAACTATAAAAAGGGTCCAGAATTGTGGAGAGCTCTGTGGTGACTATCCTATGCAGGCCAGTGCTGATGAAAAAGATACTGTCAGGAGAAACCAAGATGGCGGCATAGGTAAACACCGGAGTTTGCTGCCTCGCACAATCATTTCAAAAATACAACTAAAAGACGGAACGGACATCACCCAGAACCACAGGAAGGCTGGCTGAGGGGAAATTCTACAACTAGAAGGAAAGAGAAAAGCACACTGAGACTCAGAGGAGGAGCGGTGTGGAAGTAAAATATAAAGGTGTGGAGGTGCGTGCGGAGCGGGCTGGCGGCTGAGGGTGCAGCTGTCATTTTCAATCTGGAGGGAGTCTCAGGCTCTGAGCTCCAGTTCCGGGTGAGTCTTTGGGGACCCAGACTCAAATGGGAGAAGCGGGACTGTCTGGCATCGGTCAGAACTCAAGGGCAGCTTTATCTCCGAAAGCTGTTGCAGCAGTTGCTGGGACACTGAGAGGCAGAGCCTCTGGGGATGGGACTGAGAGCAGCCATAACTGCTCGTTCCACCTGCCCTGTTGATCCCCTGGGACCCGCCCTGCCCAAACCCTGCACAGAGGCATTTGCTGGATAGCCTCAGGCAGAGGGTAGATCAGCACCTCCCTAGAGATCAGGACAGAAGTTCTCCCACTGCAGACACAGCTGATTCTCACAGCCAGTTGGCCAGGAGGTCAAATCCCCCCCAGTGTTACCTACAACAATCAAGGCTTAACTACAACAAGACTATGCACAAAGACCACTAGAGGATGCACAAAGAAAGCATAAAAAATGTAGAGACAAAGAAACAGGACACAAATGACAGAAATGGAGGAAAGCAAAATGCTGGATATAGAGTTCAAAACCACACTTTTAAGGTGTTTCAAGAACTGTCTAGAAGCCGCCGATAAATTTAGTAAGGCCCTCGAAAAGACTGGTGAGACCGCCAATAAATATAATGAGATCCTCAAGAAATCTAATGAGACCCTCGATGTGATAAAGGACCAACTAGAAATTAAGCATACACTGACTGAAATAAAGAATATTATACAGACTCCCAACAGCAGACCAGAGGATCACAAGAATCAAGTCAAAGATTTGAAATGCGAAGAAGCAAAAAACACCCAACCAGAAAAGCAAAATGAAAAAAGAATCCGAAAATACGAAGATAGTGTAAGGAGCCTCTGAAACAACTTCAAGTGTACCAACATCAGAATTATAGGGGTGCCAGAAGATGAGAGAGAGCAAGATATTGAAAACCTATTTGAAGAAATAATGACAGAAAACTTCCCCCACCTGGTGAAAGAAACAGACTTACAGGTCCAAGAAGCGCAGAGAACCCCAATCAAAAGGAATCCAAAGAGGACCACACCAAGACACATCATAATTAAAATGCCAAGAGCAAAAGACAAAGAGAGAATCTTAAAAGCAGCAAGAGAAAGAAACTCAGTTACCTACAAAGGAATACCCATACGACTGTCAACTGACTTCTCAACAGAAACTTTTCAGGCCAGAAGGGAGTGGCAAGAAATATTCAAAGTGATGAATGCCAAGAACCTACAACCAAGATTACTTTATCCAGCACAGCTATCATTCAGAATTGAAGGTCAGAGAAAGAGCTTCACAGATAAGGAAAAGCTAAAGGAGTTCATCACCTCCAAACCAGGATTATATGAAATGCTGAAAGGTATCCTTTAAGAAGAGGAAGAGGAAGAAAAAGGTAAAGATACAAATTATGAACAACAAATATGCATCTATCCACAAGTGAATCTAAGAATCAAGTGAATAAATAATCTGATGAACAGAATGAACTGGTGATTATAATAGAATCAGGGATATAGAAAGGGAATGGACTGACTATTCTTGGGGGGCGGGGGGAAATGGGTGTGGGAGATGCGGGAAGAGACTGGACAAAAATCGTGCACATATGGATGAGGACAGTGGGTGGGGAGTGAGGGCGGAGGGTGGGGCAGGAACTGGGAGGAAGGGAGTTATGGGGGGGAAAAAGAGGAACAAATGTAATAATCTGAACAATAAAGATTTAATTAAGAAAAAAAAAAGAACAGACATATAGATCAATGGAATAGAATAGAGAACCCAGAAATCGATCCAAACCACTATGCCCAATTAATATTCGACAAAGGAGGCAAGAGCATACAATGGAGTCAAGGCAGTCTCTTCAATAAATGGTGTTGGGAAAATTGGGCAGATACATGGAAAAAGATGAAACTAGACCACCAACTCACACCATACACAAAAATAAACTCAAAATGGATAAAGGACTTAAACGTAAGACAGGAAACCATAAAAATACTAGAGGAATCCACAGGCAGCGAAATCACAAACATATGCTGAAGGAATTTCTTCTCTGATAATGCTCCTAGGGCAATGGAAACTAAAGAGAAAATAAACAAATGGGACTACATCAAAATAAAAAGCTTTTGCACAACAAAGGAAACCATCAACAAAACAACAAGAAGCCCACTGCATGGGAGAACATATTTGCCAATGATATCACTGATACTGGTTTAATCTCCAAAATTTACAGGGAACTCATGCAATTTAACAAAAGGAAGATAAACAATCCAATCAAAAAATGGGCAGTGGACCTAAATAGAAACTTTTTGAAAGAGGACATACAGAAGGCCAAAGATAAAGAAAACATGATCAAAGTCACTAATTATACGACAGATGCAAATCAAAACAACAATGCAGTATTATCTCACACCTGTTGGAATGGCTATCATCAACAAATCAACAAACAACAAGTGTTGGAGAGGATGTGGAGAAAAAGGAACCCTTCTGCACTGCTGGCGGGAATGCAGACTGGTGCAGAGACTGTGGAGAACAGTGTGGAGTTTCTTCAAAAACTGAAAATGGAAGTCCCATTTGACCCAGTGATCCCACTTCTAGGAATATATCCCAAGAAGCCAGAAACACCAATCATAAAGGATATATGCACCCATATGTTCATAGCAGCACAATTCACCATAGCTAAGATTTGTAAACAGCCTAAGTGCCCATCAGCAGATGAGTGGATTAAAAAACTGTGGTACATCTACACAATGGAATACTATGCTGCAGTTAAAAAGAAGGAATTCTTGCCATTTGCAACAGCATGGATGGAACTGGAGAGCATTATGCTAAGTGAAATAAGCCAGTCAGAGAAAGATAAATACCACATTATCTCACTCATTTGTGGAATACAGAGAACAACATAGACTGATGAACAGTGACAAATCCAAAGACAAACAGTGATCAGACTATCAATCCCCAGAGGGAAAGTAGGGGAGGGTTGGGGTAAGGGGAAGAGATTCACTAAAGGACTTGTATGCATGTATATAAGCCAAACCAATGGACACGGACAACAGGGGGATGAGAGCATGAGTGTGTGTGTGTGTGGAGGGGGGGGGGTAGGTTGGGCGTTAATGGGGAATGAGGGCACATTTGTAATACCTTAACCAATAAATAAATTAAAGATAAAAAAATAATAAATAAATAAATAAAGTAACAATGGTCTCAAAGAATGAGTTAGGAAGTATTCTTGTTCCTACCCTCTGAAAGAGATTGTAGATAATTGGTATAATTTTTTACTTAACTATTTATTTAGTTTAAATACTAGAAGCCCGGTGCACAAAAATTTCTGCACTCGGGAGGGAAAGGGGGGGTCCCCTCAGCCTGGCCTGTGCCCTCTCGCAGTCTGGGACTCCTCGGGAGATAACGCCCTGCTGGCTTAGGCCTGCTCCCGGGTGGCAGAGGGCAGGCCCAATCCCTAGGTGCAGCCCCTGGTCGGGCTCAGAGCAGAGCCGATTGGGGAGTTAGGGCGCCACCCCCTGTCATGCACAGAGCAGGGCGGATTGAGAGGTTGAGATGCCACCCTTAGTCACGCTCAGGGTAGGGCCAATTGGGGGGTTGGGGCACCGCCCCCTGTCACACTCAAGGCAGGGTTGATGGGGAGGTTGCGGCGCCACCCCCTGTCACGCACAGAGCAGGGTCGATCTGGGAGTTGGGGAGCTCCCCCCTGTCACACACAGAGCAGGGCCCGTCAGGGGGTTGGGGAGCTCCCCCCTTTCACTCACAGAGTAGGGCCAATAGGGGAGTTGGGGCACCGCCCCCTGTCACACACAGAGCAAGGCCCGTGGGGGGGGGGGGGTAGGGTGCCACCCTCTATCACCCACAGAGCAGGGCCGATCAGGGGGTTGGGGCACCGCAACTGTCACACTCAGGGCAGGGCCGATGGGGAGGTTATGGCTCTACCCTGTCACACACAGAGCAGGGCCCATGGGGGAGGGGGGTTGGGGTGCCGCACCCTGTCACACACAGAGCCGCAGGGCGATCAGGGGGTTGGGGAGCTCCCCCGTATCAGGCACAGAGCAGGGCTGATCAGGAGGTTGGGGCACCTTCCCCTGTCATGAACAGAGCAGGGCCGATAGGGAGGCTGTGGCCCCGCCCCCTGCCACACACAGAGCCGCAGGGCGATCAGAGGGTTTGGGCACTGCCCCCTGTCACGCTGATCCCGGTGCCGGGAGGCCTCTCGGCTCCGCTGATCCCGGTGCTGGGAGGCATATTACCCTTTTACTATATAGGATAGAGGCCTGGTGCATGGGTGGGGCTGGCTGGTTTGCCCTGAAGGTTGTCCTGGATCAGGGTGGGGGTCCCCACTGGGGTGCCTGGCCAGCCTGGGTGAGGGGATGATGGCTGTTTGCAGCTGGTCACACACCCTTCAGGGTGGGGGTCCCCACTGGGGTGCCTGGCCAGTCTGGGTGAGGGGATGATGGCTGTTTGCAGCTGGTCACACACCCTTCAGGGTGGGGGTCCCCACTGGGGTGCCTGGCCAGTCTGGGTGAGGGGCTGAGGGCTGTTTTCAGGCTGGGTGACTGAAGCTCCCAACTGCTCCTTTTTTTCTTTTTTATTCTGGGCCAGCTTTAGCTCTGAGACTTGACTCCAGCTCTTAGGCCTTGGCTGCTGAAAGCAGGTATCTGGTTTGTTTGGGTTCTATAATCGAAACACTGTTTCAACTCCAGCTCTGAGATCCCGGCTGGCTGAAAGCAGGTTTCTGGGGTTTTGTTTAGCTTCTATATTTGTAACAATGTTTCAAACTGCAAGCTCAGAGGCCGGCAGCGGCAGGTGGGGAACGTTGGAGTCCTCCGTCACTGAAGCAAGCAAGCCTCATGTTTGCTTCAAGCTGCCTGGCTGCCGGCCGCCATCTTGGCTGGCAGTTAATTTGCATATTGCCCTGATTAGCCAATGGGAAGGGTAGCGGTCGTACGCTAATTACCATGTTTCTCTTTTATTAGATAGGATATTTCTTTATTGATTTTAGAGAGGAAGGGAGAAGGAGAGGGATAGAAACATCAATGATGAGAGAGAATCATAGATTAGCTGCCTCCTGCACACCCCCGACTGGGGACCGAGCCTGCAACCCAGGCATGTGCCCTTGGGCAGAATTGAAACTTCAGTCTGCAGGCCGACGCTCTATCCAGTGAGCCAAGCCGGCTAGGGCTTACTTAACTATTTAATAGAATTCACGTGTGAACCCATTTGGGCCTGGTGCTTTCTCCTTTGAAAGTTTATTAACTATACCAGAGGCCCGGTGCATGAAATTCATGCATAGTGGGTCCCTCAGCCTCGCCTGCACCCTCTCCAATCAGAGATCCCTCTTGCAATCCAGAACCACTGGCTCCTAAGTGCTCACTTGCCTACCTGCCTGATGCCCCTAAGTGCTCTCCTGCCGGCCTGATGCCCTTAACTCCTCTCCCCTCCTTGTGTAATCCCCCTAAGTGCCTTTGTGTTCTCTCCTCCTGGCCTGATCCCCTTAACTGCCTATCTGTTCTCCCCTCCTAGCCTAAACCCCCTAACTTCCCATCTGCTCTCTCTTCCTCTCCATGCCTTCAGACCCTGGTGCAGGAGTGCTGAGAGCTCTCCACCGAGGTCCCACCCCCATCCTGACACCCCCCCTCTGGGCCGGGAAGCGCGGCATGCCTGCGCATGCCTCTGCCAGGGGGGCCACCCCAGGCAGCAGCCTCATGTCCTGGTGGCGGAAGTCCCCATCCATGTCCCACCCACCAGCTCCTGTGCACATTCAGCCTGTTGAAGGGTTGTGACTGGGACACCGTTAGGCCCAATTAGCATATTACCTCTTTATATATATATAGATTGATTCAATTTATTTGATACAAGCCTATTCAAATTGAGTTTTGACACATTGCACCTTTTAAAGAATTGGTTCATTTTATCGGTTATCAAGTTTGTGGGTATAGAGTTGTTCATAGATGTCCCCTTTTTCATTAGTATGTTAGTGATATAGTAATTTGTGTCATCTCTTTTTTTTTTCTTAGTTAGCCTGTCTAGAGGCTTAATGATTGTTTTTATTTTCCCTATTGATTTACTGTTTTCAATTTTATTATTTCTCTTTTTAATTTTTATTATTTCTTTTCTTCTGTGTAATTTGGATTTAATTTGCCCTTCTTTTTCTAGCTTCCTAAGATAAAAGCTTGGGTGATTTTAGATCTTTATTCTCTTTTAATAAATGCATTTAAGACTATAATTTTCTCTCTGAATACTGATTATGCTGCATGTCATATATTTGATATCATATATTTTCACTTTCATTTAGCTAAAAATGTTTTGTAATTCTCTTTATATTTCTTCTTTGAAATGTGTTTTAAAATGTGTTTTTAATCTCCAAGTACTTAGGAATTTTCCAGATATTTTTCTATTACGGATTTCTAGTTTAATTTCACTGGGGTCTGAAAGCAGACATTGCATGGTTTCTATTCTTTTACATTTGTTAACATATGGTTTATGGCCCAGAATGTGGTCTGATTTGGTGAAGAATTCATGTGAGCTTGAGAAGAATCTGTAATTTGCTATTATTGGATGAAGTAGTCCATAGATGTCAATTATATCCATTTAAGTGATGGTGCTGTTGAGTTCAACTGTGTCCTTACTCATTATCTGCCGGCTGTCCATTTATCATTTAAAATTTTTATTTATTGATTGATGACAGTATTATAGAGCTTCCCAATTTTCGCCACCTTTGTCCATCTCCACCTAACCCCCGATTCACCCCGTCTTCCCCATACTATTATCCATATCTCTGGGTTATGCACATATGTTCTTTGATTAATCTCTTCTCATCCCCTCCATCCTCCTCCTCTCTGAGGTCTGTCACTCTGTTCCATATATTCCCACCAGCAGTGTTCTAGGGTTCCCTTTTCTCTAGATCCTCATCAGCACTTGTGGTTTGTTGATTTATTGATAGTTGTCATTCTGACAGATGTGATGTGATACCTCATTATAATTTTAATTTGCACTGCTCTCATGATTAATGACATTGAGCATTTTTTTCATGTTTATTGGCCATCTGTATGTCCTTTTTGGAGAATTGTCTATCAGGTCCTTTGCCTGTTTTCTTTATTGGATTGATTGTTTTCCTGGTGTTGAGTTGTATATCTACTTTGTATATTTTGGAAATTAACTCTTATCAGATATATAATTGGTGAATATGTTCTCCCATACAATGAGTTCCCTCTTCAGTTTTTTGATGTTTCTTTTGCTGTGCAGAACTTTTAAGTTTGATGTGGTCCCATTTGTTTATTTTTTCCCTTTGCTTAATAATATGCTGTTGGGTGCATATATGTTTACAAGGATTATATTTTCTTATTGAATTGATCCCTTTAGTATTATATAGTGACCTTCTTTGTTTCTTGTTATGGCATTTGTTTTGAAGTCTATTTTGTCAGGTATGAGTACTGCTATTCCACCCTTTTTTCATTTCCATTTGCATGAAATATATTTTTCATCCTTTCACTTTAAGTTTGTCTGAATCTTTTGTTCTTAGGTAGGTCTCTTTTTGACAGCATATATATGGGTCATGTTTTCTTACCCACTTATGTCTTTTGACTAGAGCATTTAGTCCATTAATATTTAAAGTTATTATTGATAGGTATTTATTTATTTATTGCCATTTTTTCTTAATACCTGTATTGCTCTCTCTCTCTCTCTCTCTCTCTCTCTCTCTCTCTCTCTCTCTCTCTCTTTATTTCTTCTTTTCCTTACAGCAGTCCCTTTAACATTTCTTCCAATGTGGGTTTGGTGGTAATGCACTCCGTTAGCCCCTCCTCCTTTTTCTGCCTTCAATTTTAAATAATTGCCTAGCTGGATACATAGTCTTGGGTTCAGCTCCTTAATTTTCATTACTTTGAATACTTCATGCCAATTCCTTCTAGACTGAAGTGTTTCCATTGAGAAAACAGCTGACAGTTTAATGGGAACTCCCTTATAGGTAACTTTCTGTCTCTCTCTTGCTGCCTTTAAGATTCTTTCTTTGTCTTTAATGTTTGTCATTTTATGATGTGTGTTGGTGTGGGTCTCTTTGGGTTCATTTTGATTGGGACTCTCTGTGCTCCTGAACTTGTGTGATATTTTTCTTCACTAGGTTAGGGAAGGTTTCTGTCATTATTTCTTTAAACAGGTTCTCTAGTCCTTGCTCACTTTCTTCTCCGTCTGAAACTCCTATGTTGTGGATCATGTTACAGTTCATGTTTCTCAAAGTTCCCTTAAATTATCCTCCTGCTTTTTAATTCTTTTTTCAAATTTGCTGCTCTAATTGGATGTTTCTTCTGCTTTGTCTTCCAAATCACTTATTCGATCCTCTGCATCATCCAACCTACTTTTAATTCCTTCCAGTGTATTCTTGATGTCAGATATTCTTTGTTTCCACCTGGTTCTTGTTCATGGTCTCTATTCCTTTTTTTTTAATGCTATTGTAGTTGCCACTAAGTTCCTTGAGAATCCTTATCATCTTTACTTTGAATTCTATATCTGATACATTTCTTCCCTCTATTTCATTAAGCTCTTTTTCTGGAGACTCCTTTTCTTTCATTTGGGGATTTTTTTGTTTGTCTCCCCTTTTTGTTGTTTCTTTGTGTTTGTTTCTTTGTATTAGATAGAACTGCTATGTCTCCCAGGCTTTGTGGCTTGACCTATGTAGTATGTGTCCTGTGGGACCCAATGGTGCAGTTTCTTTGATCTCTTGAGCTGGATGCTCTAGGAATGTCCCTTGTGTTAGTTATTTGGAATCACCTGTTGTAATTGGGTCTTGATTGTTGTTGTTCCATTCATGGGTTGGATCTCCCCTCAGGCTGGCTGACTGTGAGGCTCAACCTTGTCCACGTTGTGTGAACTGTTGTGTAGGTGCTGACAGAATAAAGCAAAACAAAGCAAGAAACAAAATAAAATATACAAAAGACCCCCTACAACAAATACAACCACAAAAGAAAATAAAATTAAGAAAAAGAAAGCAAAACTAAGAAAAAAATAAAAGAAAAAAGTAATAAAAAAACACAAAGAAAATAATGCAAGAAACAAGCAAACAAACAAAAAAAGACGAAGTGGAGATTATTTCAGCATGTTAGTGCCTCCTGAGAGTTCCCTTTGAATCCTGCTCTTATGTTACCTGAAGCTGACTGCTTTGTTATGTTGTTTCTGGGCATCTCAGGAGGTACTTTGGTGCTAGCTACTGTCAGTTGGCAACCTGTTCAAAGATTCAGTCAATCCACAGTTTGTGGATGCCTCCTCTGGGCTTGGCTGCACAGAGAAGAGGTGAAGCTATGCTCTAGTGTGGGCTTGTTATCAGAAAGAGGCCCAGAAGTGGGTCAGCAAATGTTCCAAGGCACCTGGGGATACACCTCTACCTGCCAGTCAGTTACCAGACTTAGTCACTGAAAAGGCTGTTTCTGGAAGGGTTTTTGGTGGAATTGGGAGGATGAGACTTCTGGGTCTCCTCTGAAGTGGAATGCCTTTCAGATTTCAGGGCAGGTGGTGGGTGTGTTCTCAGATCCCAGAGCCACATGTTTCAGTGCATCCTGGAACCCCTTGTGTGCAGTCCGCTGGGGTCTGCTGGATGCCCAGAGTTTCTAACAGGTCTCTGGTGAGAGGAAAGCACCAGTTAGGTGGCCAGGAAAGTGAGGGAATGGCCCCACCCTAGAACCAGTCACTGACACACCCTGAGACTTCCAGACCTGTAGGCTTGGCCTCTGCTGCTGCCTCCTCAGCAGGGGTCAAGATACAGGGTAGTGCAAGCAAGATTCCGGAGGGTGGGGTGAGCTGTATTCCTGAGGGCTGGGTTTGCCTTTCACCAGGCTACTGATGCTGGGAGGGGCATGTCTCTTAGGAAAAGTGGCTGCTACAGTGTGGTGGGGATGATTGAGCACAGGTCTCCAGCCACCACTTTTCCCCAAATGCCTCCCACCCCAACTTCTCCTCTGAAAACTTCAGTTTGTATCACCCTCTCTCCAGTAAAGTCTTGGGTTAGTGGCTACAAATGAAAATCCTATGCTCTGGTGTTTGTTTAAAAAAAAGTGATTTTGGAGAGAACCAAGATGGCGGCACAGGTAAACACCAGAGATTGCTGCCTCGCACAACCACTTCAAAAATACAACTAAAAGACGGAACGGACATCACCCAGAACCACAGGAAGGCTGGCTGAGGGGAAATTCTACAACTAGAAGGAAAGAGAAAAGCATACCGAGGCTCAGAGGAGGTGCGGTGCAGAAGTAAAATACTAAGGTGCGGAGGTGAATGTAGAGCGGGCTGGCGGCTGAGGGTACAGCTGTCATTTTCAAACGGGAGGGAGTCTCAGGCTCTGAGCTCCAGTTCTGGGCGAGTCTCTGGGGACCCAGACTCAAACGGGAGAAGCGGGACTGTCTGGCATCGGTCGGAACTCAAGGGCAGCTTTCTCTCCGAAAGCTGTTGCAGCAGTTGCTGGGACACTGAGAGGCAGAGCCTCTGGGGATGGGACTGAGAGCAGCCATAACTGCTTGCTCCGCCCGCCCTGTTGATCCCCTGGGACCCGCCCCGCCCAAGCCTTTCACGGAGGCATTTTCTGGATAGCCTCAGGCAGAGGCTAGATTAGCACCTCCCTAGAGATCAGGACAGAAGTTCTCCCACTGCAGACACAGCTGATTCTCACAGCCAATTGACCTGGAGGTCAAATTCCCCTTGCAGTGTTACCCAGAATAATCAAGGCTTAACTACAACAGGACTACGCACAAAGACCACAAGGGGGTGCACCAAGAAAGCATAAAAAAATGCGGAGACAAAGAAACAGGACACAAATGACAGAAATGGAGGAAAGCAAACTGCTGGATATAGAGTTCAAAACCACACTTTTAAGGTGTTTCAAGAACTGCCTAGAAGCCGCCGATAAATTTAGCAAGGCCCTCGAAAAGACTGGTGAGACCGCCGATAAACGTAGTGAAATCCTCAATAAATCTAGTGAGACCCTCGATGTGATAAAGGACCAACTAGAAATTAAGCATACACTGACTGAAATAAAGAATATTATACAGACTCCCAACAGCAGACCAGAGGATCACAAGAATCAAGTCAAAGATTTGAAATGCGGAGAAGCAAAAAACACCCAACCAGAAAAGCAAAATGAAAAAAGAATCCGAAAATACGAAGATAGTGTAAGGAGCCTCTGGGACAACTTCAAGTGTACCAACATCAGAATTATAGGGGTGCCAGAAGATGAGAGAGAGCAAGATATTGAAAACCTATTTGAAGAAATAATGACAGAAAACTTCCCCCACCTGGTGAAAGAAATAGACTTACAGGTCCAAGAAGCGCAGAGAACCCCAATCAAAAGGAATCCAAAGAGGACCACACCAAGACACATCACAATTAAAATGTCAAGAGCAAAAGACAAAAAGAGACTCTTAAAAGCAGCAAGAGAAAGAAACTCAGTTACCTACAAGGGAGTACCCATACGACTGTCAACTGATTTCTCAACAGAAACTTTGCAGGCCAGAGGGAGTGGCAAGAAATATTCAAAGTGATGAATGCCAAGAACCTACAACCAAGATTACTTTATCCAGCAAAGCTATCATTCAGAATTGAAGGTCAGAGAAAGAGCTTCACAGATAAGGAAAAGCTAAAGGAGTTCATCACCTCCAAACCAGGATTATATGAAATGCTGAAAGGTATCCTTTAAGAAGAGGAAGAGGAAGAAAAAGGTAAAGATACAAATTATGAACAACAAATATGCATCTATCACCAAGTGAATCTGAACATTCAAGTGAATAATCTGATGAACAGAATGAACTGGTGTGTATAATGGAATCAGGGGCATAGAAAGGGAATGGACTGACTATTCTTGCAGGGGAAAAGGGTGTGGTGGATGCGGGAAGAGACTGGACAAAAATTGCGCACCTATGAATGAGGACAGTGGGTGGGGAGTAAGGGCAGAGGGTGGGGTGGGAACTGGGAGGAGGGGAGTTGTGGGGGGAAAAAAGAGGAACAAATGTAATAATCTGAACAAGAAAGATTTAATTAAAAAAAGTGACTTTATTTCTGACAGTCTCCTTCTCTCCCTTGCAGATAGAAGCCCCACTACCATTCACAGCTGGATGATACATGGGCTGCTGTTTTGGCCCTGATGGTCCAGGCTGGGGAGCCCAATCTAGGATCAGGGTCTCACTCCTCTCAGGGAAAACCACCCAAAACCAAGACATTCCTCCTCACTTGGGGCCTGTTGCCCATGGAAGCTGGGCCTGCCCCTCTCACGATCCCACCCTTCCTACCAGTCTCCAGGTGGTTTCTGCCCTTCTTTGTTAAAAGTCTCCTCTTCAGGCAGTCCTCAGTTGATAATTGCAGGTGAATGTTCCCCAATTTAGTTTCATTTCTAGTGTAGGCCTGGAAGGAGTTGCAAGAAAGATTCACCTACTTCACCACCATTTTGAACCCCATTTCTTATTTTTTTTTCTACTCGGATTATCTGTCTTCTAAATGGTCTAATTGGACTAGTGATGTTTAATATAATAAGGAGGTAATATGCAAATTGACCATCATGCCCTCACACAAGATGGCCGCCCCCATGTGGTCAAAGATGGTCACCACAAGATGGTCAGCAGGGGAGGGAAGTTGTGGGGAATCAGGCCAGCAGGGGAGGGCAGTTGGGGGAGACCAGGTCTACAGGGGAGGGCAGTTAGGAGAGACCAGGCTGGCAGGGGAGGTCAGTTGGGGGGGGGGGCAAGGCCTGCAGGGGAGGGCAGTTAGGGTTGACCCAGCTGGCAGGGGAGGGCAGTTGGGGCAACTGAGTCACCAGGGGAAGGCAGTTGGGGGTGATCGGGCCAGCAGGGGAGCAGTTAGGAATCGATCAGGCTGGCAGGGGAGTGGTTAGGAGGTGATCAGGCTGTCAGGCAGTTGAGCAGTTGGGAGCCAACAGTCCCAGATCGTGAGAGGGATGTCCAACTGCCAGTTTAGGCATGATCCTACAGAAATCGCACCTAAACCAGCAGTCGGTCATCCCCCGAGGGGTCCCAGATTGGAGAGGGTGCAGGCTGGGATGAGGAACACCCCCCCCCCCCCGAGTACACGAATTTTGTGCACCAGGCCTCTAGTTAATAATATAGTTGAATTGAAATATATATATCTTATATTTGTTAGTGTTTTCTATTTGTAGCCCATGTTCTTTATTCCTGTTTTTATCTTTTTCACACTTTTTCTGGCTTTTGTGACTTTAATAGAACATTTTATGATTCGATTTTCTCTCCTATTTAACATATCCATTATACTTCTTTTTAAAGTTTTTAGTAATTGCTAAGGAGTTTGCAATACACATTTAAAACTAATCCAAATCGGAGAAACAAAGATGGCGGCATAGATAAATACCGGAAATTGCTGAATCACACAACCACTTCAAAAATACAACTAAAAGACAAAACAGACATCATCCAGGACCACAGGAAGGCTGGCTGAGTGGAAATTCTACAACTAGAAGGAAAGAGAAAAACACACTGAGACAAACACACAAGAGGAGGTGTGAAAGTAAAGTGCAGAGGTACAGAGGCACACGGAAAGGGCTGGCAACTGAGAACACGGTTGTCTTTTTCAAGCAGGAGGCAGACACAAGCTCCAAACTGCTCTGAACTCCAGTTCTGGGCGAGTCTCTGGGGACCCAGACTCAAACAGGGAGAGAGTGGACTGTCTGGCATCGGGCAGAACTTGAGGGTGGCTTTCCCTCAGAGGTGCTTGCAGCAATTACCACGGGACACTGAGACCTGGGGCCTCTTAGGGCAGGCTTGACGATAAACCATAGCTGTTTGCTCCACCCTGTTGATTCCCTGAGACCCTGCCACACCCAACCTGTGGCAGAGGCTTTTGCATATGAATGGCCTGGCCCTTTGCAATCTAAAATTACCTAACAAACTGCAGCTGGGTCAGAGAGACCCAGAACATCCAAAAGAAGGCCCAAGGCCCCAGAGCAGCTTGCATTGCTTCACAGCTGGGCCTCATCTGGGCACCTCCAAATCCCAAACAAAGGAGAGGAATCTGCATATCTCTCCATAGCTCCCACTGGGTAGCCTCAGGCAGAGGTTAAATTAGCACCTCCTTAGAGATCCAAGAGCCAGTGTACCAAGTGGTCAGAGTGGGACCATCCAGATTACAACTCCTCAGATCCATAAGGGACACACTCACGGGGCAGACTCAGTGAGCACCAAAGCCCCACTGAAGCAAGTCTTGCCCCAAAGGGGTGTCTCCGGCACAGAAGTTCTCCACCATAGACACAGCTGATTCTCACAGCCAATTGGCCTGGAGGTCAATTCCTCCCAGTGATACCAACAACAATCAAGGCTTAACTACAACAAGACTGCACAAAGCCTACAAAGGGGTGCACCAAGAGTGTCCACCTCCGGTAATTGGGGAGGCTGAGCCACTGGGCCCTATAGGACACCTAGCACGAACAGCCACTCTCTCAACACAAGGAAGCAGCCAAAATGCGGAAACAAAGAAACAGGTCACAAATGACAGAAATGGAGGAAAGCAAACTACTGGATATAGAGTTCAAAACCACGGTTATAAGGTTTTTCAAGAATTTTCTAGAAACCGCTGATAAATTTAGTGAGACCCTCAATAAATCTAGTGAGACCCTTGAGATATGAACAAGGATCAACTATAAATTAAGCATACACTGACTGAAATAAAAAATATTATAGATAGATCCAACAGTAGACTAGAGGATTGCAAGAATCAAGTCAAAGATTTGAAATATGAAGAAGCAAAAAACACCCAACCAGAAAAGCAAAATGAAAAAAGAATCCGAAAATACGAAGATAGTGTAAGGAGCCTCTGGGACAGCTTCAAGTGTACCAACATCAGAATTATAGGGGTGCCAGAAGGAGAGAGAGAGCAAGATATTGCAAACCTATTTGAAGAAATAATGACAGAAAACTTCCCCCACCTGGTGAAAGAAATAGACTTGCAAGCACAGGAAGCACAGAGAACCCCAAACAAGAGGAATCCAAAGAGGACCACACCAAGACACATCATAATTAAAATGCCAAGAGCAAAAGACAAAGAGAGAATCCTAAAAGCAGCAAGAGAAAAACAGTTACCTACAAGGGAGTACCCATATGATTGTCAGCTGATTTCTCAACAGAAACTTTGCAGGCCAGAAGGGAGTGGCAAGAAATATTCAAAGTGATGAATACCAAGAACCTACAACCAAGATTACTTTATCCAGCAAAGCTATCATTCAGAATTGAAGGTCAGATAAAGAGCTTCACAGATAAGAAAAAGCTAAAGGAGTTAATCACCACCAAACCAGTATATTATATGAAATGCTGAAAGATATTCTTTAAGAAGAGGAAGAAGAGCCCTAGCCAGTTTGGCTCAATGGATAGAGCATCGGCCTGCGGACTGAAGGGTCCTGGGTTCGATTCTGGCCAAGGGCACATGCCCAGGTTGCAAGCTCATCCCCAGTCGGGGGCATGCAGGAGGCAGCCAATCAATGATTCTCTCTCATCATTGATGTTTCTATCTCTCTCTCCCTCTTCCTTCCTCTCTGAAATCAATAAAGAAATATATTAAAAAAAAAAGAAGACAAAGAAGAAGAAAATGGTAAAGATAAAAATTATGAACAGCAAATACACATCTGTCAACAAGTGAATCTAAAAATCAAGTGAATAAAAAATCTGATGAACAGAATAAACTGGTGAATATAATAGAATCAGGGCATAGAAAGGGAGTGGACTGACAATTCTTGCAGAGAAAGGGGTGTGGGGGGTGCGGAAAGAGACTGGACAAAAATCTTACACCTATGGATGAGGACAGTGGGGGCGGGGAGTAAGGGCAGAGGGTGGGGTGGGAACCAGGTGGAGGCGAGCTATGGGGGGAAAAAAGAATAACAACTGTAATAATCTGAACAATAAAGATTTACTTAAAAAAATAAATAAAACTAATTCAAATCTACTTTCAGATAACACTACACCATCTCACATGTAATATAAATACCAAATATTATCAAAATACTAGAGGCACTGGGGGCGGGGGGGGGGGGAGGCGGTCCCTCAGCCTGGCCTGCCCCCTCTCACAGTCCAGGAGCCCTCAGGGAATGTCCTACTGATGGCAGGCAACTGGGCCAATCAAGGGAATGTGCCACCCCATCACCCCACTGCTGGTGCCACTGCTGGCCACCGTGGCTGCCGGGCCTCGGCCCTCGCTTCTTAGTGCTGGCCCCGCCTCCCGCCCACTGGTGGTGGTGGTGGTATCAATCTGGGGCCAGACTGGCTGGCGGAGGGGCTGTGAGAGGTTGAGGCACAGCAGGTTGCACTCTGTCCAGCCTCTGTGGAGGTATAGCACCAGGACTAGGCCCGCACCACTGCATCTGCAGAAGGGGCAGCACTGGGACCAGGACCACGCAGAGCCCTCTCCTACTGCCTGTGGGGAAGGGGCTGCAGCACTAGACCAGCCCGCCCCGCAGCCTCTCCCTTGCCTCTGCCTCTCCTGTGCTGCCTCTGCCACGGGCCCTCTCAGCAGCTGTGGCTTTGTCTGGAAGACCATCCAGAAGATGTCCGGTCTAATTAGCATATTACCCTTTTATTAGTATAGATTCCTAATTCTTCCCTCTCATCTCTCATATTATTGCTATCATTCATTTCACTTATACATAAGCATACCTAAGTATATATAATTGAATATATTTTTTATTTTATTATTTTGAATAAACTGTTATCTGTTAGATAAATTAAGGATAAGAAAGCTAAGTTTTTCTTTTTCTTTCAGTTAATCATTCTCTAATGCTTTCTTTGAGTAGATCTACCTGTTAATATTCTGACTGTATAATTTTCCTTCTCTCTGAAGAATTGCTTGTAACATTTCTTGCAATTAGGTCTACTGACAACAAATTTCCTCAATTTTTGCTTGTCTGTGAAAGTCCTTTTTTTTTTTTTTTATTACATATGTGTCCTTTTTTTCCCCCCGTGTGAAAGTCTTTATTTCTCCTTCACTTTGAAGGATAATTTCACAGGATACAGAATTCTTTGTTGGTTTTTTTTCCCTCTCGCACTTTAATTATTTCACTCCTCTCTCTTCTTACTTGCATGAATTCTGAGAAGTCAGATATAATTCTTCATCTGCTTTTTAAAAAATATTTATATTTATTTATTTATTTATTTATTTATTTATTTATTTATTTATTTATTTATTTATTTATTTTACAGGGAGAGGAAGGAAAGGGAGAGAGAGATGAAAGCAAAGCATTGATCAGTTTCCTCCTGCATACCCTCTACCAGAGATTGAGCCCACAAGCATGTGACCGGACCAAGAATCAAACTGGCAACCTTTCAGTGCATGGGATGATGCCCAACCAACTGAGCCACACTGACCAGGGCTTATATCTGCTTTTTTAAAAGCAAGGTGTATTTTTCCTCTACTTCTCAAGATTCTTTTCTTTAAAACCATTTTTTATTGATTGATTTGAAAGAGAGAGAGATCACTTTGTTTTTCCACTTATGTATGCATTCATTGGTTGCTTTTTGTATGTGCCCTGACCAGGGACTGAACCCAACACCTTGGTGTACTGGGATAGTGATCTAACCAACTAAACTATCTGGCCAGGGCCAATATTTTTTTTTTCTCTATCTTTGATTTTCTATACTTTGGATTTGATACACCTAGGTATAGTTGTTTTTGTTTTTCTGGCATTTGTCTTGCTTATTGTTCTCTGAGCTTCCTGAATTTGTGGTTTCATGCCTAACATTAATTTGTTGAAAATTCTGTCATTATTGCTTCAAATATTGCTTCTTTTCCTTTCTTTACTTTTCCTCCTCCTGGTATTCTCATTAAGTGTATGTTATAGCTTTTGTAGTTATCTCACAATTCTTGTATATTCTGCTCCAGGTTTTTGTTCTTGTCTCTTTCCTCTTTATTTTTCAGTTTAGGGTTTCTTTCATCATATTCTCAAGCTCAGACATTCTTTCCTCAGCTGTGTTCAGTCTACTAATGAGCCCATCAAAGCCATTCTTTATTTCTATTATAGTATTTTTCATTTTTAGCATTTCTTTTTTATTCTTTCTTAGAATTTCCATCTCTCTGCTTATATTATCTGTTCTTGCATGTTGTCTACGTTTCTATATTTATCAGTTTTTTAAAATTCTTATTCTGATATTTCCAGCATTTCTGCCATATCTGACTTTGATTCTGATGCTTGTTCAGTCCCTTAAAACAGTGTTGCTTGTTCAGTCCTTTAAAACAGTGTGTTTGCCTTTAGAATGTCCTTCTGAATGTTGAAATGAGGAGTTTACTCTCACCTCACATCCTTCCAGACTTGGTTGCCTCAAATGTAATGAGTAGCCTGTTGAATAAACCTGGATTGTAGCATGTCAACTATTGTGACTCAATTAAATTTTCAGTTTCTCTCAGTTGTTCAGCTATGAAAACCCACCACATTCTTCAACTTTGTAAATCAATGTTTTTAATTCTGCCACTGAGCTATTTATCTGACATTGCTTAGCTCAGTCAGGAGCTTACATTCCTACCTGAACTGGCCATTTTTTTTCACTAGTTTCTTTGGTCTTCATTCAGAGAATCAATGCTTGGCATCTTCTATCACAAATGAAAGCAGAAGTGGCCCCATCAACTTCCTTCCACACCTGCATCTTCAAAGAAACCTCTCCCATGGCTTCCTGCTTGAACTAAGACCAAATCCATTTTCACCCTCCACTGCCTGGATATGCTGGATTGTGAGCTGTTTATCCCAGCAGAACTGAGTGCTCACAGGATGATAGCTACCTCCAAAAATGAGCTTCTCAGCCCATTCTTCATTTGACAGCTTTAGAACCAGCCAACCATGGATTCTTTTAATATGAACCCACACAGGGAAGAGCTTGTCAATGGTTAAAACAGGTATCTTAGGGTGAGGCTGTAATGACCTTCTTCTGAAAAGGGCTTTTGAATATGCTGTCATTACTCACAGAATTTCATCTTTTAAAGGAAACTGTAGAAAGTGGAATGAATTACACTCACATCAATAGATATTTGCTAATTCACAAGTAGAAAATAAGAATCCTTAATAAGACCATTTTTTATGCCAATGATCCCAGACCCATCATCTGCTGTATGTACTATCTTTGTGACTGATTATCCATTAGAGCTCTTGTTCCATTCTGTTCTGTTCATTTACTGTCAATGAGAAGTATTGTTAGTACTGCACAAGAGGATCTTCTATATAGGAAAGTAATAGGACAAGGGTTATGTGTGCTTGTGTCCATGAATGAGAGAGTGAGTTTTAAATCAACTTAATACATAGAATTCTTCCACAGAGCAATCAAGAAATTATCTGGCCCTAGCTGGTTTGGCTCACTGGGGACTGAAGGGTCTCAGGTTCGATTCCGGTCAAGGGCATGTGCCTTGATTGCAGGCACATCCCCAGTAAGGGGTGTGCAGGAGGCAGCTGATTGATGCTTCTCTCTCATCGACATTTCTAACTCTCTATCCCTCTCCCTTCCTCTCTGTAAAAAATCAATACAATATATATTAAAAAAATAAATTACCTGGAGACAATTTAAGGTCTCTTCTGTCATCTTTTCTTTTTCTTAACCACCCAAGGATGGCTTGTGTCATTTTGATTTTTAAAAATCATTATAGCCCTACCTGGTTTGGCTCAGTGGATAGAGTGCTGGCCTGCGGACTAAAGGATCCCAGGTGTGATTCTGGTCAAGGGCACATACCCAAGTTGCAGGCTCAGTCCCCAGTAGGAGACGTGCAGGAGGCAGCTGATCAATGATTCTCTTTCACCATGATGTTTCTATCTCTCTCTCCCTCCCTCTCCCTTCCTCTCTGAAATCAATAAAAACATATTTAATATAAAATAAAATCATTATACTTGCAGAATGTGAAGAGTGGGGCTGTCTCAGTGGTGTAACTCTCAGCCTTTTTTACAAGTGGCCTGCAGATGTGTTCCTGACAATATGGGAATAAATTGAGCATGCCGATGACATAATGCCAAGTTGCATAGCTGCCTCAACTTTGACCAACCCAGCAGACCTATTCAGTGCTGCAGATTCTTAGAAGTTATATATATATGCTTTGAAGCACCATCCCCTGGAAAAACAGAAGATGTTTTCTCTGTAGTTACTAAGGAAAATTAGCTAAATTAAGGCAACCATGTCACTTTAGTGACATAATGCCCTTCTCCATCTTCAAATCCTCATTTGAAGCTAGGTCTGGGATTAGTACCTTGAATCCTTTGGCATTGTCCTTTCATTTTTCTATGGTTTTTAACTCTGGCTGAACAAGGGTCAAGATCCAGAATACAAAGGAGTTACTACAGGAAAATACCTCCAAGGAAATGAATTATTTAAGCACAACAATTGCAAACCTAAGTTTAATAAGTAACAACAAACATGACCTAGAAATCCACAACCAAAATTGTTGAAGAGACCATAATCACCAGCTTTCTTCTTCATTTATCCAAATTTTCCTCTTTTGCAAGAAAATAAACAGATTAGTACATATTATGCCCCAAATTATTCCTTCACACTATTATCTTCATTATCATATATCTCCATCTACTAATATTCTCAATATATTTCTGGTATTCCAATTGTTAAGATGTTTATTGTGTATAGTTCCCA
The DNA here is from genome assembly GCF_014108235.1 of Myotis myotis. Classification (NCBI taxonomy): domain Eukaryota; kingdom Metazoa; phylum Chordata; class Mammalia; order Chiroptera; family Vespertilionidae; genus Myotis; species Myotis myotis. Next base: position 120,778,358 of record NW_023416313.1, read on the forward strand.
AGCATATCACCAGCTTCCATAGAAAGTAGAGACACCAGGTTTCTCTCACCATCCATTTTACTTAAGAAAGTAAAACAGAATTTTGAGTGCCATGCATGTCACCATAACTTGGCATTTTATAAGTCTTATTACCAGTGCATTTCCATCATGTCAAAATTTAAAAAACTGAACAGAAAAATAAACTTAAAACATTACACTTTTAAGACATAGTGGAGTATGGATTTTGTTGTCAATTTAGATGACAAGGAATTGTGTTTATTATGAAATGGCATTAAAGCAGTGCTAAAAATACAAGAAATACTTCAACACAGCAGAATGTTTTTTACACACACACACACACACACACACACACATACACACACACAATGGAATGAAGCTGCAATCAAAGTGAGTTAACAAATGGCATTTTTTTAGACAAAGAATGAATTTAGCAATGGTGAATTAATTAAATCATATTGATCTCAGAAGTCAAAGAAAGATGACCAGAGAACATAAACTGTTTTAAGACTATTAACTTTGGGGACAAAATAGTTACTCAAAAAGTTGAGGACATTAGAAGCAACACTGATTGTTAATTTTATTTCATTTATTTTTATAATCCACTCATTCAGAAGTCATCTCTGCACATATTTCCTTGTTGTAATTTTTTTCTTCTTTATAAAAATAATTTTTATTTTTCAATTACAGTTGATATTCAATATTATATCATCTAATAAAAGAGAAACATGCAAATTGACCATACCTCTGCTACACTCACAAGCCACACCCACAAGCCACGCCCACAAACCATGCCCACAAGCCACGCCCACAAGCCCATCAGGAGCAAGTATGCAAATAAACCCAACCAAGATGGCGGCAGCCACAGAGCTGGAGCAAACAGGAGGCTTGAGTTGCCCATGGCGATGGAGGAAGCCAAGCTTCCCGCCTGTCCTGGCTGGCCCTGAGCTCCGCTCAAGGCTACAAAGTTTCAATTACAGAAGATAAATAAATCCAAGATACCTGCTTCCAGCTGGCTTGGCCTCCGCTAAAGGAGGGGCTGGGAACCTTGATTGCCAGGGGCCGTGGCCAGCCAGCAAACAGCCATCAGCCCCTCACCCAGTCTGGCCAGGCACCCCAGCGGGGACCCCTACCCTGAAGGGGGTGTGGCCAGCCTGAAAATGGCCCTCAGCCCCTCACCCAGGCTGGCCACACTCCCATGGGGTGAGGGTCCCCACTGGGTGGCTTGACCAGCCTGCAAACAGCCATCAGCCCCTCACCCAGTCTGGCCAGGCACCCCAGCGGGGACCCCTACCCTGAAGGGGGTGTGGCCAGCCTGAAAATGGCCCTCAGCCCCTCACCCAGGCTGGCCACACTCCCATGGGGTGAGGGTCCCCACTGGGTGGCTTGACCAGCCTGCAAATAGCCATTAGCCCCTCACCCAGGCTGGCCACGCCCCCCCATCAGGGACCCTCACCCCATGGGGGCATGGCTGGCCTGCAAACCACCACAGGCCCCTCGCCCAGGCTGCCCCATGCCCCAAGGGAACCCCCACCCTGATCCAGGACACCCTTCAGGGCAAACCAGCCAGCCCCCACCCATGCACCAGGCCTCTATCTATACTAATAAAAGGGTAATATGCTAATTAGACTGGGAGACCTTCCAGGACAACTTCTGGACTTTCCTCTGGACAAAGCCATGGTGGTGGGTCAGAGGTAGAGGTGGTTAGAGGCCAAGAGGGGAGAGCAGTTGTGGGTGATCAGGCTGGTGGGGGGCGGGGCCATTGGGGGTAAGCAGACCAGCAGGGGGGGGTCAGTTGGAGGTGACCAGGACAGCGGGGGGGGGGGGTAGTTTGGAGTGAGCAGGCCGGTGGCGGGGGGCAGTTGGGGACGAGCAGGCCAGTGGGGAGGGGCAGTTGGGGGTGATCAGGCTGCGGGGGGGTGCATTTGGGGGCAAGCAGGCCAGTGGCGGGGGGCAGTTGGGGGCAAGCAGGCCGGCAGGCAGAGTGGTTAGGGGCAATCAGGCCGGCAGGCAGGCAGGTGAGCTGTTAGGAGCCAGCAGTCCCAGATTGCTAGAGGCAATGTCTGACTGCTGGTTTAGGCTTGATCCCTGTAAACCGGCAGTAGGACATCCTTCAAGGGGTCCCAGATTGGAAAGGGTGCAGGCCGGGCTGAGGAACACCCCCTACCCTGTGCATGAATTTCATGTACCAGGCCACTAGTTTTAGGTATAAAAATTAGACACTTATATGGCTTACAAAGTGATTCCTCAATAAGTGTAGTACCTATCTGACACTATACATAATTATTACAATATTATTGACTACATTTCCTATGCTGTATTTTAAATCCCATGATTATTTTATAACTTTCAATTTGTACTTCTTAATCTCTTCACCTTTTCAACCCATCCTCCCCTCACATCTGGCAACTATCAAAAGGTTCTCTATATCTATGAGTCTGTTTCTATTCAGCTTCTTTGTTTGTTTTTTGATTCCACATATAAGTGAAATCATACAGTATTTGTCTTTCTCTGACTTATTTCACTTAGCATAATACCCTCTAGTTCCATCCATGTTGTTGTGATATCAAGATTTCATTCTTTTTTTATGACTGAGTTATATTGCACTGCATATATGTACCACTTCTTTATCCATTCATCTACTGATGGAAACTTAGGTTGCCTCCATATCTTGGATATTGTAAACAATGCTGCAATGACAATAGGGATACATATGTCTTTTCAGAATAGTTTTTTTGGTTTCTTCAGATAAATACCCAGAATTAGAAATGCTGAGTCCTGTTTTGTCTCTTGTTTTGAAATCTATTTTGTCTGAAATAAGTATTGCTAACCACAGCTTTTCTTGTTGTTTCCATTATGAGATATCATTTTCTATCCATTTACTTTTGATCTGTGTGTGTCTTTTAATCTGAAGTTGGTTTCATGTAGGCAGCATATATATGGGTCTTCTTTTTTTTATCCATTCAGCTACCCTATGTCTTTTAATTGGAGTATTTAATCCATTTACATTTAAAACAATTTTTGAGAAATATGTACAGTGGGGCTTTGACTTACGAGTTTAATTCATTCCGTGACGGAGCTCATAACTCAAATTACTCGTATGTCAAATCAAAAAGTGAACGAGTGAGACACGTGATGCTGGGCTGATGTTGTGGCGTTCACTGTCACGTTCACTGCGCCAACTAGAGATGGGGTATCTGAAGCTGGCTTGTAACCGGAATTTTAGCTTGCAACTCAAAGCAAAAAATCGGCCGAGAGACGGCTCATATCTCAAAAAACTTGTTAGTCGGGACACCCATAAGTCAAGGCCACACTGTAATTATTGCAACTTTATTATTTATGTGCCGGAGTCCAACCCCAGCAGGTCCAGGGGTCCCCAAAGGTGTGGACGGAGTCGGCGAAGAAGGAATGACACAGAGACAGCGTTCAGTTGATCAGCAGCCTAGCCAGGATCTCTAGCCAGGATCTCCAGCCAAGTTCTGGTCTGGATCTCCAGCGAAGTTCTGCTGTTTATTGTCTTGTTACATCCATATTTATCCCAGTTGATTTTAATCCTGTCAATTTCTATTACAAAGGTTAGGGCGTTTCTTATCTCCATTCCAGGGAGTAAAGATTATGTAGCTTAAGCATGATTGTTTGTAGTGATTAACTACCCGCCTGGCACTTAGTTAAGGAGTTTCATCCCCTCCCTGACTTCAGGGAAAAATTCCTACCTGGGGAAACAACCTTTCTCGGAGAGGTGACCTTGGTTAAAACACACAGCGCTAAGGGGAGCAAACATATTAAGAACAGTATGCTATATACGCCAGGTCCCTTGAAACATATGCTGTGCAGATGTTTCTTTCCTGCAGCGACTGTGTCAAGCAGCAAGGATGGACCGGCTTCCGGCAAATATGTTTTTGATCTTTTTTTCTTTTTCTTCAAGAAATCCCTTTAACATTTCTTGTAATACTGGTTTGGTGGTGATGAAATCCTTCAGATTTTTCTTGTCTAGGAAGCTCTTTATCTGTCCTTTTATTCTAAATGATAGCTTTGGTTGGTAGAGTAATCTTGGTTGTAGGTCCTTGGTGTTAATCACTTTGAATATTTCTTACCAATCCCTTCTGGCCTGCAGAGTTTCTGTTGAGAAATCAGCTGACAACCCTATGGGAGTTCCTTGTAGGTAACTTGCTTTTAAGATTCTCTGTCTTTAACCTTTTGCATTTTAATTATGATGTGTCTGATACAAGTGTCCTGGTCTAGGCCTCTTTGAGTTCATCTCCTTTGGGAGTCTCTGTGCTTTCTGGATTTGTATGTATACTGCCTTTGCCAATTTAGGAAAAATTTCAGTCATTATTTCTTCAAAAAAATTTTTTTAATGTTTTCTATTGATTTTTTTGAGAGATAGAGAGAGAGGCAGGAGAGAGAGAGAGAGACAGAGAGAGAGACAGAGAGAGAGACAGAGAGAGAGAGAAACATTGTTCCTGCATGTCCCCTATTGGGGATCGAGCCCGCAATCTGGGCACATGCCCTGAATCAAACGGCAATCTCCTGGTGCACAGAACAATGCTCAATCAACTGAGACACACCAGCTGGGCAATATAGGATTTTAATTCCTCTCACTCTTTGTTTCTGGTACCCCTATGATGCCAATGTTGGTACACTTGATGGTATCCCAGAAGTCCCTTAAACTATTATCACTTTTTCTGTTCATTTTTCTTTTAGTTGTTCTTATTGCTATTTTGTCTTTCAAATCACTCATTTGATCCCCTGCTTCACCTGTTCATTCCCTCTAATGCAGTGGTTCTCAACCTGTGGGTCGCGACCCCTTTGGGGGTCGAACAACCCTTTCACAGGGGTTGCCTAAGACCATCGGAAAACACATATATAATTACATATTGTTTTTGTGATTAATCACTATGCTTTAATTATGCTCAATTTATAACAATGAAAATACATCCTGCATATCAGATATTTACATTATGATTCATAACAGTAGCAAAATTACAGTTATGAAGTAGCAACGAAAATAATTTTATGGTTGGGGGTCACCACAACATGAGGAACTGTATAAAGGGTCGTGGCATTAGGAAGGTTGAGAACCACTGCTCTAATGTATTCCTCATTTCAGTTATTGTAGTCTTCAGTTATGACTGGTTCTTTTTTCTATTTTCTATTTTCTAAATCCATTTTTATGTTTCCTATCACTTTGTTGAAGTTCTCACTGAGATCATCTGCTCTTCCCCTAAGATCATTGAGCAACTTTATAACCAGTGCTTTGAAGTCTGCATCTGGTAGATTGCTTGTCTCTGTTCTGTTTAGTTCTTTTTCTGGAATTTTGTCCTGTTTTTTCATTTTTGACATGCTTCTTTGCCTCCTCATTTTGGCTGCCTCCCTATATTTGTTTCTATGTATTAGGTAGAGCTATTACATCTCCTGATCTTGGTAGAGTGGCCTTATATAGTAGTTGGTCTGTGGGGCCCTGGGACACAGTCTCCCTGATTACCTGAGCCAGGTGCTCCAGGTGTGTCCCTTGGATGAGTTATGTGTGCCTTCCTGTTGTAGTTGAGCCTTGATTTCTGTTTGCACATCAATGGGAATGATTGACCCTCAGGCTGATTGTTTGTGAAGCTTGGCTGGGACTACAGTGGGGGAGTGGTTGTGTAGGGCCTGACCCTATGGAGCAGGATTTGCTTTAGCAGAGCTCTGATGCCTTCTGAATCTCCACTTTGCATGTATTGTTAGTGGAAGTAGTTGAGTGGTGCTCTGGTGTGGTCTGAAGCTGGTCACAGGGGATGCTGTTTCTGGGGCCTCTTAGGAGGGGCTCTGGTGCAGGCCAAGTTTAGCCACTGCCTGTGCTCTTTTCTGGGGCTACCTGAGATGAGGTACAAAGTGATCTGCTGATGGTTTCCACTTGTGCTGGCCTTAGAGCTATGAACTGAGACCTGCAACCACAGTGCGTGGCTTTGGGCTACTTAGCAAATGGCATGGGGCATGTGGAGGCCAGATGCTGCTTGTTTGGGGTTTGTGAACATTTGAGAGATTTTAGTAAAGTTTGCAGCATGCTAAGACAAGCTATTTATATGGAAAAGCCACTGGAAGTGGCTTGGGTAAGCTCTCAATTTGGGTGGGCAAAGTCTTAGGGAATCATCAGGGCAGGACAAAGGTATTGATGGAGACTCAGACATAGCGCCAGTGTGCAGTTGCTGGCTGGGTACGGGGGAAGACTCAACAAAAGAACAATGGCTTCTGCCAACATTTGTATCCGTGAGAAAGCTGCCCCTCCATCCCTCATTCTGAAGACAATTTAGTTCCTCCCCATATGTCTCTGGTACTTTTTGAGCTGCTGCCCCAGCACTGGAGCTCACTGTAAGTCTGTCAGCAAGTAAGTCCATGTGCAGGCCCTATAAGAGGAACTCCTGGGAATCTAGTAGCCCTGTGACCCAGCCACAAACCTGCTGGTTTTCCCAGCCAGAAGTTATAGGGACTTTCTCTTCCTAGCACTAGAACCTTGGGCTGGGGTGCCTGGAAGGGGCTGGGACATCTTGATTCTCAGGGGGAACCTCTGCAGCCAAGATATCCCTCTTGATTTTTAACCACCACAAATGGGTGTGGGACTAGTCCCTTCTGTGTCTCTTCCCCTCCTATTAGTTTCCATGTGGCTTCTTCTGTATATCCTTAGTTATAGGAGTTCTGTTCACCTAGATTTCAGGTGGTTCTCAATGATGGTTGTTCAGTATTGTAGTTGTAATTTTTATGAGGTCATGGGAGAAGACCAACACAGTGTTTATCTATTCTACCATCTTAACCAGAAGCAGTTAATTTTAAAACAAAGCAAATGATTTTAAGTGGTTTTCCTAAGCTTTTGACAAGTCAACAGATATTTCTGATACTGTTCAGTTGTTTTTTTACTCAAGAAGTCAGGAGTTCCTCAGTGAATTTGAAATCACTGAGATTTACTTCTGTAAATGGTTCATGTGGAATATTATAATTGGGAATATTTTCAAAGTTGAGGAAACACTAATTCAGTGCAACCTGAAGTGGAATCAGGTAATACAAATATATGTAAAGAAAATGGCTTAGTTGGAAAAATTTACAATGTTTTTGAAAATGTAAGGTGTTGAAAGACTTCATTAATTGTATTAGCCATTAGCAGGTACTTCTGAGAAAAATATTTGCCTCTCACGTGTTTTTGAACTAATAGTGTTAACAGTGAACTTTTGGTCTCATGGACTTAATAACCTTCAGTCCCGTAAATTTTTGTCATAAATAAAGGCAAATCCTTACTCTCTCTACCCCATAACAATGTTTAGCAGTGGTAAAATTTTGAGATTTTTTGTCAGCTCAGAGTAAAAATTGAAATTTTTCTTAATGAGGACTTTTCTCAACTATTATTCTTAAACTCTGAATGACTTTGGAAATTAGCTTTTGCTGCAGACTTGATAATGTTTCTCAATGAATTAAATCTAAAACTATAAGGCAAAATTAATCTTATATACAAAACTTATACTAAAATAAAGTCATTTTGATGACAAGCCTCATGGTTTGAATCACAAGTGAAGTCCAGCTGCTTTATTCACTCTCTATGCCACAAAAAAATAAAACAAAGAAGGTGGGGGAGGGTGAGTGGTAGGAGGTAATCAACTAAAGACCTTGTGTGCATATATGTAAAACCCATGGACACAGACAATAGGATGGTGAAGGCCTGGAGTGGGGGGTGAGGAGGGAGGGCAGGCTGGAGGTGGTCAATGGGGGAAAAGAGGGAAATACCTAAAACTTTCAACAATAACAAATTATTAAAAATGAATAAATTAAAAAAGTACTCACAATATTGCAAGGCATATAGTAGATGCTTAATAAAACATATAATAAAATAATTAAAATGAAGAAGTGAGATCTCCATCCCACTCATGTTTGTTGGGAATATATTTCCCAAGCTCAACCTATAGTTCCAGCAGTATTTTTTGAACCTCAATACACATGTCTCTGTCCAAGGGTTCTGCACATATATATGCAGAAGTTCTTTGCTCTCTCCCACCTACCCATCCTCCCCTGCCTTCCTTCTGACATTCCCCAGTCTGTTCTATGCTTCTGTGTCTCTGGATCTATTTTGTTCAAATCATGTGATACTTGTCTTTCTTTTTTTTCTTTTTTTTTTTTTTTTTTTTGCTCTTTCATGATAATGTTTATTAATAAAATTATTTATGTAATACTTTGGTTTATACAAAATCAAGCAAATATATTACTTACAACACAGAAAACTAAAGAGGATGCACAAGACATGCTTTCTCAACAGATCCAGGGACACTAAGGTCCTGCCGGTGTGAATTTCGAATTAGGCTCTTATAGGCCAGGCAGCAATCTCTCCTTCACTGATGATGCATTTCAGGAGGAAGCAGGGCAGGAAGCTGAGAAAAATCAGCAGGCACTGTGTGCTTAGTCTAGTCGAGTATGAGGTGAGAAATTCCTTCAGGTCACAGCTACCGGATGTCTGGCGAGGGAGGCAGTGCAGGGTCCCGAAGACGCACCTGCAGAGCTGGCAGCCGCAGACATTCCAGGATCCGTGCACCAGGGTGCTGCACTCACTTTGCCTCAGGTCGTGCTAGCAGTAGCAGCCAGTGAAATGGGTGGAGCACACGCAGAAGCTACCCAGCACACAAGTGCCGTTCATACAGCAACGCTGGGGCGAGGGTCTACTTGTCTTTCTTTGACTGTTATTATGCTGACTCAAAGGGTAAGAGATCCTTCTTTTTTACTGCTGCATAGTATTCCATGGTATATTTATCCACTCATTTGCTGATGGGCACTTGGGCTGTTTCCAGATATTAGTTATTGTAAATTGTGCTGCTATGAATATAGGAATGCATACTTTCTTTCTGATTGGTGTTTTGGGTTTCTTAGGATATATTCCTAGAAATAGGATCATTGGGTCAAATGGCAGTTCCATATTTAATTTTCTGAGAAAACTTCATACTGTTTTCTTTTTTTAAAATATATTTTATTGATTTTTTTTACAGAGAGGAAGGGAGAGGGATAGAGAGTTAGAAACATCGATGAGAGAGAAACATCAATCAGCTGCCTCCTGCACACCTCCTACTGGGTATGTGCCCGCAACCAAGGGACATGCCCTTGACCGGAATCGAACCTGGGACCCTTGAGTCTGCAGGTCGACACTCTATCCACTGAGCCAAACTGGTTAGGGCCATACTGTTTTCCATAATGGTTTCCCACACACAGTGTAATAGGGTTTCCTTTTCCCCACATCCTTGTCAGCAATCGTCATTGGCTGATTTGTTGATGATAGTCATTCTGACAGGTGTGAAAGTACACCTATTGTCATTACAATTTTTGCAACTCTCTGATGCCCAGTGGCTTTGAAGATTTTTTCATATGTCTCTTGGCCATCTGTATGTCCGCTTTAGAAAAGTGTTTATTTAGGTCCTTTGTCTATTTTTTCATTAGATTTTTTGTCTTGCTTTTGTTAAGTTGTTTAACTTCCTTATACACCGGAAGCCAATTCCAGCATGACAGCAGGGCTGAATCTGCAGTGGCTGAAGGGCATTTCCCCAAACCTGAAAAGGATGCATTAATTTGATTGTTTGCTGCCATACAGCTCAGGGCATCTTAATCTACATGTTATTGCCTCCTACTGGCCAAACACCTGAACAGCCATAGGCTAATTCGACCCATTCAGACAATGGACTGTGTATACGAAACCTGATCCTTTGAAGTGTATATCTCTGCCTCACCTTAGGACAATTTGTGTTAATAAAAAGCATGGGGTCCTGAGATGAGGAGAACTTAGTTTCTTTAGCTAGGCTCCTCTGACCCCCAAATGCCTTTCAAAATTATGCTTCATCTCTGGACTCTTTATTAAGTTACACACAGCCCCTTCTCCAGATTGCTGAATCCTTCTTAATGCCGGACAAGAACCCCGGCACTTATATATTTTGTATATTAACTCTTTATCAGATGTATCATTGTCAAATATGTTCTCCCATCAGTGGGCTCCCTTTTCATTTTGTTGATGGTATCTTTTGCTGTGCAGAAGCTTTTTATTTTGATGTACTCCTATTTGTTTATTTTCTCAGTTTCCTTTTGCCCCTAGGAGATGTATCCATAAACATATTGCTATGAAAGAAGTCTGAGATTTTGCTGCCTATGGCTTCTTCTAGGATTTTCATGGTTTCCTGACTTACATTTAAGTCTTTCATTCATTTTTAGTTTATTCTTGTATATAGGGTTACATGGTGGTCTAGTTTCATTTTTTTAATGTACCTGTCCAATTTTCCAAACACTATTTATTGAAAAGACTGTCTTGACTCCATTGTATGCTCCTGCCTCATTTGTCAAACATTAATTGAGAGTAATGGCTTGGGTCAATTTCTGGGGTCCCTATTCTATTCCATTGATTTATATGCCTATTGTTGTGCCAGTATCAGGCTGTTTTGATTACCATGGCCTTGTAGTATAACTTGATATCTGGGATTGTGATCTATCCAACAATGTTCTTCTTTCTCAAGATTGCTACAGCTATTCAGGGTCTATTTTGGTTCCATATAAATTTTTGGAGTATTTGTTCTAGATCTGTGAGATATGCTGTTAGTATTTTAATAGGGATTGCATTGAATCTGTAGATTGCTTTGGGTACTATGGAAAATTTAATGATGTTAGTTCTACCAATCCATGAAAACAGTATATTCTTCCACTTGTTTTGTTTATATCTTTCGTTATCTCCTTTTCAATGTCCTGTAGTTTTCTGAGTACCTCTTTGGTTAAGTTTATTTCTAAGTATCTTACATTTTTTGTGCAACAATAAATGGGATTATTTGTTTAGTTTCTCTTTCTGAGGGTTCATTATTGGTGTTTAAAAAGTGCCATCAATTTCTGGCTGACAAATTTGTATCCTGCTACATTTCCAAATTTATTTATTAAATCTAGTAGTTTTTTGGGGTGGAGTCCTTAGTGTTTTCTCTGTATAATATCATGTCATCTTCGAATAATGAGAATTTTTACTTCCTCCTTTCCAATTTGAATGCCTTTTATTTCTTCTTCTTGTCTGATCACTGTGTCTAAGACTGCCAGTACTATCTACTTATATAAAAACCATGGGTGGTGTTCGTCACATACAAACGAACAGCCCTGACTGAGCGGAAGGAAGTCAGTCCTACAGGGGTTGTCTTGGCAACGGGCTGCGCCCTCCCCCCAGCTGTTTCCTGGAGCTGTTTCCTGTAAGGGGGAGTTTGAGGCAGGAATCCGCCCTGGGAGCATGGAGGCAAATCTTTCTAAAGTGTGCCGTGTCAGCACAGGATGAACCTGAGTGGGGCGGCTGAAAGGCTTAGAAAAGACAGACAAGAGAATGAAAGCTGGGTCTTGGTGGGACGCTGCTTCTCTGAGAGACAGCGACCACGCCCACAGCCATACCTTTAGTTTATAGCAGATGCTATGAGGCAAAGTAAGGGCATGGCCAAGATGTTTACAAACATTCTCCTGAGTTTCAATCCTACTCAACTACATGCACCTGAACTCTATCAAGCCCACATCACTCAGGTATGTGGGTCCTTTTTTCGTAGGTTAGTTCATACAACTACAGCTGTTGGCTATAATTGTGCCGGGAGGGCCCTGCCCTCCAAGCTGGGACTTGCATGTGGCAATGAGAGCACTGTGCCCTCTCCTCAGTCCAAGGCTTGAACCTGTCCAAAACACTGTAGTGGCTCCCCACAATAAAGTTTTCATTCTTTTTCTTTGTTACTAATGTTGTGGCGCCACCTCATAACAAAGAAACAAAGGAAAATTTCCCCATCGAATTTCTGAATAGTATTACTCCTTTGGGAATGCCGTGTCATAAATTAAAATTGAAAGTGGGTGCAATCATCATGCTATTGAGAAATCTCAGGGGGAAAACTGCGGCCACCAGGCGGGCGCAGCAGCAGGCGGCATCTCTCGCGGGCAAAGAGCAGGAGGCCGGCTGCAGCGGCGGACTGAGCAGATCCTGAACCAAGCCCTCGGCACCATGAACCCTGCCCTCAGTATCGCTCTCCTGCTGACAGGTACTGGGCAAGGGGTGGCTCGGGTTCGAGCATGCTGGCTTCCTTCCTTTAAGAAGCTAGCTTCTTCCTCCTGGCCTGGGAAGGTGGGGATGACTACAGAGGGAGGGCTCTTCTTTTTTTAAAATATATTTTTATTGATGTCAGAGAGAGAGGGAGGGAGAGAGAAACATCCATGAGGAGAGATAACCATGGATGGGCTGCCTCCTGCACAACCACACCAGGGATCGAGCCCACAACCCGGGCCTGTGCCCTGACCGGGAATCGAACCCATGACCTCTTGGTTCCTGGGTCCAAGCGCAACTGCTGAGCCACGTTGATGGGGCAGAAAGGTGCTTTTTCATCCCTACGTCAGCGAAGCCACCTGGTTGGCCTGGCGGCCTGGGGTGGTTTGGGAAACAGTTCACAGAGCCCACCCCGCATGGAGTGGGAATCTCCGCTGGGAACCAGGAACCTGTGTCACCTCCCCAGGGTGTCTGGCCCCTGGGGCACGCGGTGGGACCAAGCCTGGGGGCCTGAGGGGGGCTAGGCTCGCAAGGGGTGTGGAGGGGTGCTCAGAAGGCACCCCCTGTGCCCCTGGCCGGGCCCACTCTGCTGTGAATGTGGAGGGAGGCTTCCTGTGGGGCAGCCCCCGCCCCCCGGCTCAGAGGGGGCGCTCTGGGACAGGCTTGCAGGTGGCCGGTGGCCAGAAGGTGACCAGCCTCACGGCCTGCCTGGAGGACCAGAGCCTGCGCCTGGACTGCCGCCACGAAAACACCACGACCGTGCCCATGCAGTTCGAGTTCAGCCTGACCCGCGACGCCAAGAAGCACGTGCTGTTCGGCACCATCCCTGAGCACAGGTACCGCTCCCGCACCAATCTGACCTACCGGAGCACCCTCAAGGTCCTCTACCTGTCCGGCTTCTCCTCCAGGGACGAGGGGCTGTACACCTGCGACCTGTACCTTCCCGGCCAGCCCCCCAGCTTCTCCAACAGGAACGTCTCTGTGCTCAGAGACAAGCTGGTCAAGTGCAGGGGCGTCAGCCTGCTGGCCCAGGACGCCTCATGGCTGCTGCTGCTGCTGCTGCTGCTCTCCCTGCCTCTCCTGCAGGCCATGGATTTCGTCTCCCTGTGACCTGTGGCCTGTCCAGACAGCTTCCTCCTCGGGTCAGCTGACCCCTCCCCCAATCCCTTACATGCCTGGGGGAAATGGGGACCCCACCCTCATAAGGAGTCCCGCGCTGCATGCCATCATCTACCCACTCCCCATTGCCCCCCAGCGCCTCCCACCCTCCACACACCACTGGCCTCTCGTCCTTGCTCCTTAGCTGCTGCTGCTTCTGTGGTTTATTCAGGATTTCCTTCCTTTTCTTGGGGAGTGTGTGAAAATGGAAGCCAGGTTGGGGCCCGATGGAGAGTGAGGACAGGGGAGGGGCTGTGGGGCGGAGGGGTACCTGTGGGCGGGTCATCCCTGCCCCGGGGACCAGAGCCTGGGAGTGGGGTGTGCTTGGGTGCAGAGCCCCCTCAGCAGCCCCGCCCGGATGCTAGGAGAGTGCTAGGGGCACCCTCCCCGCAGCCTGAAGCTGGCCTCTTCCCACCTCGTCCAGTGGAGGCTCAGACCCTGCCCAGCAGCAGTGCTGACTGGGTGGGAGGGGGTGAAGGGAGGGCCCCTCCCCCCTCGTCCCCCCCCCTCCCCCTTCCCTCCTAAGCACGCTAAGAAGGGGCCTGCTGCCTCTCGCTGCCTCCCCAGCAGCAGAGCGGGCGGCTGTCCCAGCCCCTAAGAATCCCGGATGCTGACCTGGAGGCAGTGAGGGCCCAGGGGAGCCCAGAGCCACGGGATCTGGCCCCAGAGTTTCTCCAGGAGGCAGAGGCGTTTCCTGCCCTCCCAGCCCCAGCTGGTGCCTGAGCCTCACCCCCTGCCCCACAGCCTGCTGTGGGGTTGGGGGGGCGGGGGGGGGGGGGGCCTGGGGCAGGCCCTGAGAAATGGATTTCCCTGACACCCAGCTCCCCGTCTGCCTGGCAGCTCTGCCTCGTCCTGTGACTGCATCGTGCCACCCCCGCTTATGACATCTCATTGAGGAAAAAGAAAGTTGCACAATAAACAAACCTCTGGAAAAAAAAAAAGAAATCTCAATAGTAAATGGGGTCTTTGTAATGGTACCAGATTTATTATCAAAAGATTACCACCTAACATTATCAAAGCTGAAGTATTAACAGGATCTGCAGAGGGAGAGGCTGTTCTAATTCCAAGAATTAATTTGTCCCCATCTGACACTGGCCTCCCATTTAAATTGATTCGACAATGGTTTCCCGTGATGCCAGCATTTGTGATGACTATTAATAAATCACAAGGACAAACTCTAGACAGAGTAGGCATGTTCCTACCTGAACCCGTTTTTGCACATGATCAGTTATATGTTGCTTTCTCTCGAGTTTGAAGAGCATGTGCTGTTACAGTTAAAGTTCTAAGTACTTCATCACAAGGGAAATTAGTCAAGCACTCTGAAAGTGTTTTCACTCTTAATGTGGTGTACAGGGAGATAAGTTTAATTGCTTTATCAGTCATTGTTTGCATCACTGTTGTTTTTATATCATGTTTTTGTTATCTTCATATCATGTTTTGTCATTTTTATATCATGCCTCTGTTGTTGTTATATCCTTTTGTTACTGTTTATTTATTAATAAATTTATATATGGTTTTCATATACATTTTACTAATTTCCTTTCATCTCTCACACTTCTATTATAGAGAAAGGGCAAATAGCAATATTAAAATATCTCTGCTAATTAATTCCCTTTTTAAAAAAATATATTTTATTGATTTTTTACAGAGAGGAAGGGAGAGGGATAGAGAGTTAGAAACATCGATGAAAGAGAAACATCAATCAGCTGCCTCCTGCACACTCCCCACTGGTGATGTGCCCGCAACGAAGGTACATGCCCTTGACCAGAATCGAACCTGGGACCCTTGAGTCCGCAGGCTGATGCTCTATCCACTGAGCCAAACCGATTAGGGCAATTAATTCCCTTTTAATATGCACAAATTTCATGCACTGGGCTACTAGTGTTGAATAAGAGTGGTGAAAGCGGACATCCCTGTCTTGTTCCTGTTCTTAGGGAAATGGTTTTGATTTTTATCCATTGAGTATGATATTCACTGTAGGCTTGTCCTATATGGACTCTATCATGTTGAGATATGATCACTCTATTCCCACTTTGCTGAGGGTTTTTATTTAAAAGGTGGGTGCTAGAAAGAAAAAATTTAAAAAAAAAAACTCAAAAAGGAAAAAAAGTGGGTGTTATATTTTTTCCAATGCTTTTTCTGTGACTATTGATATGATCATGTGATTTTTGTTTTTCAGTTTGTTTATGTTGTATATCATGTTTATTGATTTGTGAATATTGTATCAGCCTTGCATCCCTGGAATAAATCCCACTTGGTCATGGTGTATGATCTTTTTACTATATTGCTGGATCCAATTTGACAATATTTTGTTGAGTATTTTAGCACCTATGTTCATCAGGTATATTGGCCTGTAATTCTCTTTCTTTGTAGTGTTTTTATCAGGTATCTGCTTTTGGATTTAGGATAATGCTGGCCTGGTAGAAAGAGTTTGGAAGTGTCCCTTCCTGTTGGATATTTTGGAATAGTTTGAGGAGTTTAGGTGTTAGTTCTTCTTTGAATGTTTGGTATAATTCCTCTGTGAAGCTGTTCAGATGAGGGCTTTTATTTGCTGGGAGTTTTTTCTATTACTGCTTCTATTTCATCTGTTGTTATTGGCCTATTCAGGTTTTCTGATTCTTCCCGATTCAGTTTTGGGAGATTGTATTTTTTTAAGAATATGTCCATTTCGCCCACATTGTCCACCTTGTTGGCATATAATTGTTCATAGTATTTTCTTACAATCCTTTGTATTTCTGTGGTATCAGTTACTTCTCCACTTTTGTTTCTGATTTTATTTATTTGGGTCCTCTCTCTTTGTTTCTTGATGAATCTGGCTGGTGGTCATCAATTTTGTTTCTTTTCAAAGGACCAGCTTTTGGTTTTTCATTGATCTTTTGTACTGGTTTTTTTTTTTTTTAGTCTCTGTCATTTATTTCTGCTCTAATCTTTATTATTTCCTTCCTTCTACTTTCTTGGGGCTTTTCCTTTTGCTATCTTTCTAGTTCTTTAAATTGTAGGGTTAAGTAGTTTATTAATAATTTTCCTTATTTTTTTTTTTTTTGAGGTAAGACTATTGTGCTATGAAATTCCCTCTGAGGACTGCTTTTATGTGTCTCAGAGATTTGGGGTTGTTGTGTGCTCATTTGTTACCAGGAAGTTTTTTATGTCTAGCTTGATCTCATTGGTAACCCATTCATCCTATCTAATAATAGAGAAACATGGTAATTAGCTGTACCTCCGCTACCCTTCCTATTGGCTAATCAGGGCGATATGCAAATTCACTGCCAACCAAGATGGCGGCCAGCAACCAGGCAGCTTGAAGCGAACAGGAGGCTTGCTTGCTTCAGTGACGGAGGACTCCAACATTCCCCGCCTGCCTTGTCGGCCTCTGAGCTTGCAGTTTAAGAAACATTGTTACAAATATAGAAGCTAAACAAAACCTCAGAAACCTGCTTTCAGCCAGCTGGGCTTCAGCCAGCAGGACCACAACATTGTTTCAATTATAGAACAAACGAAGATCCCTGCTTTCAGCCAGCCGGGATCTCAGAGCTGGAGTGAGCAGGACCGCAACAGTGTTACAATTATAGAACCCAAACAAACCAGATACCTGCTTTCAGCAGCCGAGGCCTCAGAGCTGGAGCCAAGCCTCAGAGCTAAAGCTGGCCCAGAATAAAAAAGAAAAGAAAAGAAGGACAGGTTGGGAGCTTCAGTCACCTGCCAGCCTGAAAACGGCCCTCAGCCCCTCACCCAGACTGGCCAGGCACCCCAGTGGGGACCCCCACCCTGAAGAGGGTGTGACCAGCTGCAAACAGCCATCATCCTCTCATCCAAGCTGGCCAGGAACCCCAGTGGGGACCCCCACCCTGATCCAGGACACCCTTCAGGGCAAACCAGCCGGCCCCCACCCGTGCACCAGGCCTCTATCCTATATAGTAAAAGGGTAATATGACTCCCAGCACTGGGATCAGCGGAGCAGCAAGGCCTCCCAGCACCAGGATCAGCGGAGCTGCGAGGCCTCCTGGCCCCTGGAGCAGCATGACAGGAGGCAGCGACCAAACCCCCTGATCGCCCTGCAGCTCTGTGTGTGACAGGGGGTAGGGCCGAAACCTCCCTATCCGCCCTGCTCTGTTCGTGACAGGGGAAGGTGCCCCAAACCCCTGATCAGCCCTGCTCTGTGGGTGATAGAGGGCGGCGCCCCAACCGCCTGATCTGCCCTGCTCTGTGTGTGACAGGGGGTAGACCCGACTCCCCTATCAGCCCCACTCTGTGAGTGACGGGGGATTTCCTCAACCCCCTGACCGACCCTGCTTCTGTGAGTGACAGGCGGGAGCTCCCCAACCCCCTGATCGGCCCTGCTCTGTGTGTGACAGGCTACAGAGCCCCAACCCCCCTGATGGGCCCTGCTCTGTGCGTGACAGGGGGTGGCGCCGCAACCTCCCTATCGACCCTGCCTTGAGTGTGACAGGGGGCGGCACCCCAAACCCCCAATCGGCCCTACCCTGAGCATGACTAAGGGTGGCATCGCAACCTCTTGATCTGCCCTGCTCTGTGCATGACAGGGGGCAGCACCCCAACTCCCCAATCGTCCCTGCTCTGAGTCAAACCAGGGGCTGCACCTAAGGATTGGGCCTGCCCTCTGCCACCTGGGAGTGGGCCTAAGCCAGCAGGTTATTATCTCCCTAGGGGTCCCAGACTGCGAGAGGGCACAGGCTGGGCTGAGGGAGCCCCCTCCCCCCTGAGTGCACAAATTTTTGTGCACCAGGCCTTTAGTTGTTTAATAACATGCTTACAGAGACAGCCTTCCCCGTTTCTGCAGCTGGCGTTTGTTTGTTTGTTTTCAGTGAACCTTGTTCATAGGACATTTCGGATACAGACATTCACCTGTGCTGAAGAGTGGGAGAAGGTGCTGATGAGTGGAATCTGGGGAGAGGCTGGAGAGAGAAGGGGAGTCAGGAGAAGTGGCAGCAAATTGAGTGCTGAGTCACCCCTGAGCCCAGGACAAGGGCAGCCATTTTCTCCTAAAGTTATAACCCCACCCCTCCCTCCAGCCCCCAGGCAAGGAATACAGCCACACCCAGATTCCACCCTGAATGAGATGAAGGATTTAAATAATCTGATTAGTCCCTGGGAGTTAACAGGGACTGGCCTATAGAGGGGCTTTCAGTCCCAGCAACAACAACAACAACAAAAAAAAATCACAGACATTCCAGAAAATTGGGATCTTAAGCCAGCCAAAGGAATGACATTTCAATTTTTCATAATTATTTTTATTTTGTTAGCTTTTTTTTGCTTATTTCTTTGTTTTCCCTTTTTTTGTTTGTTGCTTTTTTTTTTTGCTTTTTTGTTTGTTCTCCTTTTTTTGTTTGTTCCTTTATTTCCTACTTCTTTTCACATTATTTTTTCAACCACATGAGCAGCAGACATGTGAGCAGCGCGCTCTTGTAGAGGGAGCATCAACCCCGTGAGCAGCCTGCCTCAAGCCTAAGAGCAGCAGCCTCATGTGGCCTGCCCCTGTCCAAGGAGCAGCAGCTGTGTGAGTTGCCCGCTTCCCCATCCGAGGAGCAGCAACCACACGAGCAGTCTGACTTGTCCATGGAGCAGCACCCGCAAAGGCAGTCTACCTACATCTGAGGAGCTGCAGCTCTGCGCAGCCCGCCCCCATCCGAGGAGCAGCAGCTGCGCACAGCCCGCACCCTGCACTAGTCCAAGGAGCAGCAGCTGCACAAGCATCTTGCCCTCGTCCAAGCAGCAGCAGCCGCACGAGCAGCCTGCCCAATCTGAGGAATAGCAGCTGTGTGAGCAGCCTGCCCCCATCCAAGGAGCAGCAGTTCTGCGAGTGGCCCCCCATTCGAGGAGCAGCAGCAGCCCATCCCAGTCTGAGGAGCAGCAGCCACGTGAGCAGACCGCCCACGTCCGAGGAGCAGTAGCCCTGCGCAGTACACACCAGTCCGAGGAGCAGAGCCACAACAGCCTGCACCTACCTGATGAGCAGCAGCCGGGTGAGTGGCATGTCCCTGTCCAAGGAGGAGCAGCCACATGTGCAACTCACTCCCATCCAAAGAGTAGCAGTCTCGCAAGCAGCCCACCCATGTCCGAGGAGCAGCAGACTTGCAATCAACTTGTCCAAGTCCAAGGAACAGTAGCCCCCCAAGCAGCCCACAACATCAGAGGAACAACAGCAGCATGCAACCAGCCCCCATTCAAGGATCAGCAGCCACGTGAGCAGTCTCCCCCAGTTCAAGGAGTAGCAGCTGCGTATGTAGCCCGCACCCATCCAAGGACCAGCAGCCTCACGATCAGCACACCCTTCTGTCTGAGGAACAGCAGCTGTGTGTGAAGCTTCCCCCCACCAGCCAGAGGAGCCACCACAGCTGTGAACAGCACCCACCAGAGGAGCTGCTGCCAACTGAGGAGCAGCTGCTACCACAATCACCTGAGGAGCAACCACAGCCCGAGGAGCCATGCTATGCAAGGAGCAGCCCCTGAACGACTCAACATCTAGATATATCGGTGAGATCAAACATGGGTAGAAAAAGAAACGCCCAAAGAAAAGGAGGACTCGCCAGAAAAGCAGCTAAGTGAAACAGAGGCATGCAGCACGACAGAAAAAGAATTCAGATTAAGGGTCCTAGAATGCATAAACTGGATGGAGGAAAAAATCAACAACTTATGCAAGAATCAAGGAAAAACGGATGAAAAAATCAACAACTTATGTAAGAATCAGAAAGAAATGGACGAAAAAAATCAATAACTTATGTAAAAACCAAGAAGAAATGAAGAGTGATATACCTGCAATAAAAAACACCATTGAAAGTTTCAACAGTAGACTAGGAGAAGCAGAGGACCGAATTAGCGAATTAGAAGACAGGGAAGCAAAAGTGTGTATTGGAACTGAAATGCAATTGGAGAAAAAAATTAAAAGACAGGAGGAGAGCCTAAGGGAGCTCTGGGAAAACATGAAACGAAACAACATACGAATAATAGGGGTGCCAGAACAACAGAAAGAGGAACGAGGGTTAGAAAACCTATTTGAAGAAATAATATCAGAAAACTTCCCTGAGGTGGGGAAGAAAAAAAAAATCACACAAGCACAGAGAGTCCCAAACAAGGTGAACTGGAAAAGATCCACACCAAGACACATCATAATTACCATGGCAAATGTTCAGGACAAAGAGAGAATCTTAAGTGCTGCAAGAGAGAGACAGAAAGTTACATACAAGGAATCTCCCATTAGATTATCAAATGATTTCTCAACAGAAACACATCAGGCCAGAAAAGAATGGACCAAAATTTACAAAGTGATGCAAAGCAAAGGACTGAATCCAAGAATACTCTATCCAGCAAGGCTATCAATCAAAATTGAAGGGGAAATAAGAAGCTTCACAGACAAAAAAAGGCTAAGGGAGTTTACTACCACCAAGCCAGCAATGCAAGAAATGCTAAAGGGACTGGTGTAAAAAGAAGAAATAAAAAGCTCAGAAAGAAAACAGGCACAAAAAATAGAAATGGCTACAAACAAGTACCTTTCAATAATAACTTTAGCCGAAACCGGTTTGGCTCAGTGGATAGAGCGTTGGCCTGCGGACTGAGAGGTCCCAGGTTCGATTCCGGTCAAGGGCATGTACCTGGGTTGCGGGCACATCCCCGGTGGGAGATGTGCAGGAGGCAGCTGATCGATGTCTCTCTCTCATCGATGTTTCTAGCTCTCTATCTCTCTCCCTTTCTTTCTGTAAAAAATCAATAAAATATATTTTAAAAAAAAATAATAACTTTAAATGTAAATGGACTAAATGCTCCAAACAAAAGACATCGAGTGGCAGAATGGATAAAAAAACATGACCCATATATTTGCTGTCTACAAGAGACCCACCTCAGAATAAGGGACTCACACAGACTGAAAGTGAAGGGATGGAAAAATATCTTTCGGGAAAATGGAAATGAAAAAAAAAAGCTGGGGTAGCAATACTTATATTGGACAAAATAGACCTCAAAGTGAAGGCCATAACAAGAGATAAGGAAGGCCACTTCATAATACTAAAGGGATCAATACAACAAGAGGATATAATTCTGGTAAACATATATGCACCCAATGCAGGAGCACCCAAATACATAAAAAAAACTCCTGGAAGATATCAAGGGAGAGATCGACAACAATACAATCATAGTAGGGGACTTTAATACACCACTGTCATCACTGGATAAATCCTCTAGACAAAAAATCGGCAAAGAAACAGCAATCCTAAATGACTCACTAGATCAGATGGACTTAATTAACGTCTTCAGAACATTTCACCCCAAAGCCATGGAATATACGTTCTTCTCAAGTGCTCATGGGACATTTTCAAAAATAGACCACATATTGGGTCAAAAGCAAAGTCTCCCTAAATTCAAGAAGATTGAAATCATACCAAGCATCTTTTCAGACCACAATGGATAATATTAGAAATAAACTACAATAAAAACAACCCAAAATACTCAAACACTTGGAAGCTGAATAGCATGTTATTAAATATTGATTTGGTTACCAATGAGATCAAAGAAGAAATTAAAAACATCCTGGAAACTAATGACAATGAAAACACAACAATCCAAAACCTATGGGACACAATGGAAGCAGTCCTGAGAGGGAAGTTTATAGCTCTACAGGCCTATCTCAAAAAACAAGAAAAAATGGTAGTAAACCATCTAACTCTACATCTCAAAGAATTAGAAAGAGAGCAACAAGAAAAGCCCAGAGTGAGCAGAAGGAAGGAGATTATAAAGATTAGAGCAGAAATAAATGACATAGAGACCAAAAAATCAATACAGAAAATCAATGAAAACAAGAGCTGAGTCTTTGAAAGGATAAACAAGATTGATGAACCTCTAGTCAGGCTCACCAAGAAGCAAAGAGAGAGGACCCAAATAAACAAAATCAGAACTGACAGAGGCGAAATAACAACAGACCCCACAGAAATACAAAGGATTGTTAAAAAATAGTATGGACAAATCTACTCCAACAAAGTAGACAACCTGGAGGAAATGCACACATTTCTAGAAAAATAAAACATTCCAAAACTCAATCAGGAAGAATCTAAAAATCTCAATAGGCCAATAACTATGGAAGATATTGAAGCAGTCATCAAAAAAGCTCCCAGCAAACAAAAGCCTGGGGACCAGACAGCTTCACAGGGGAGTTTTACCAAACTTTCAAGGAAGGACTAAAACCTATCCTCCTCAGACTACTACAAAAAATTCAAGAGGAAGGAACACTTCCAAGCTCATTCTATGAAGCCAGCATCACCCTAATAACAAAACCAGGTAAAGACAACACAATGAAAGAGAATTACAGGCCAATATCCCTCATGAGCATAGATGCCAAAATCCTCAACAAAATCTTAGCAAATCGGATCCAGCAGTACATCAGAAATATCATACACCATGACCAAGTAGGATTTATCCCAAGGATGCAAGGAAGGTACAATATCCACAAATCAATAAACGTGATACATCACATAAACAAATTAAAAGAAAGAACCACATAGACATATCAATTGATTCAGAAAAAGCATTTGAAAAAATCCAACATCCTTTTTTGATAAAAACTCTCAGCAAGGTGGGAATAGAAGGATCATACCTCAACATAATAAAAGCCACATATGACAAACCCACAGCCAACATCATACTCAATGGACAAAAACTAACACCATTTCCCCTAAGAACAGGAACAAGACAGGGATGCCCACTCTCACCACTCCTATTCGACATAATTCTGGAAGTATTAGTCATTGCAATTAGGCAAGAAGAAGAAATAAAAGGCATCCAAATTGGAAAAGAAGAAGTAAAGCTGTCCTTATTTGCAGATGACATGATATTATACATAAAAAACCCTAAAGACTCCATCAAAAAAACTTAGACTTAATAAATGAATTCGGCAATGTAGCTGGATACAAAATTAACTCCAAGAAATCTATGGCATTTCTATACACCAACAGTGAACTTACAGAAAGAGAGACTAAAGAAACAATCCCATTTACCATCGCACCAAAAAAATTAAGATACCTAGGAATAAACTTAACTAAAGAGGTAAAAGACCTCTACTCAGAAAACTACAGGACACTGAAAAAAGAGATAGAGGAAGATATAAACAGATGGAAGAACATACCATGTTCTTGCATTGGTAGAATCAACATCATTAAAATGTCCATACTACCCAAAGCAATCTATAAATTCAACGCACTTCCCATTAAAATACCAACGGCATATTTCACAGACCTAGGACGAACTCTCCAAAAATTCATGTGGAATAAAAAAAGACCCAGAATAGCTGCAGCAATCCTGAGAAAGAACAAAGTAGGTGGGATCTCAATACCAGATATCAAGCTGTATTACAAAGCCACTGTTCTCAAAACTGCCTGGTACTGGCACAAGAACAGACATATAGATCAATGGAATAGAATAGAGAACCCAGAAATCGACCCGAACCAATATGCTCAATTAATATTTGACAAAGGAGGCAAGAACATACAATGGAGTCAAGATAGTCTCTTCAGTAAATGGTGTTGGGAAAATTGGACAGATACATGCAAAAAAATGAAACTAGACCACCAACTTACACCATACACAAAAATAAATTCAAAATGGATAAAGGACTTAAATGTCGGACGGGAAACCATAAAAATACTAGAAGAATCCAAAGGCAACAAAATCTCAGGCATATGCCGAAGCAATTTCTTCACCGAGACCGCTCCTAGGGCATTGGAAAGTAAAGAGAAAATAAACAAACGGGACTACATCAAAATAAAAAGCTTCTGCACAGTAAAAGAAACCACCAACAAAACAACAATAAGCCCACTGCATGGGAGAACATATTTGCCAATGTTATCACCGATAAGGGTTTAATCTCCAACATGTATAGGAAACTCATACAACTTAACAACAGGAAGATAATCAATCCAATCAAAAAATGGGCAAAGCACCTAAATAGACACTTTTCAAAAGCCAGGAGACATATGAAAACATGCTCAAAGTCACTAATCATCCGAGAAATGCAAATCAAAACAACAATGAGGTACCATCTCACACCTGTCAGAATGGCTATCATCAACAAATCCACAAATGACAAGTGCTGGAGAGGATGTGGAGAAAAAGGAACACTCGTGCACTGCTGGTGGGAATGCAGACTGGTACAGCCACTATGAAAGACAGTATGGAGTTTCCTCAAAAAACTAAAAATGGAACTCCCATTTGACCCTGTAATCCCACTTCTAGGAATATATTCCAAGAAAACAGAAACACCAATCAGAAAGGATATATGCACCCCTATGTTCATAGCAGCACAATTCACCATAGCTAAGATCTGGAAACAGCCTAAGTGCCCATCAGTAGATGAATGGATTAGAAAACTGAGGTACATCTACACGATGGAATACTATGCTGCTGTAAAAAAGAAGGAATTCTTACCATTTGCAACAGCATGGTTGGAACTGGAGAGCATTATGCTAAGTGAAATAAGCCAGTCAATGAAGGAAAAATAGCACATGATCTCACTCATTTATGGATAATAAAGACCATTATAAACTATGAACAATAATAGATACAGAGGCAGAGCAGCCTGGAACAGACTGTCAAACTACAGTGGGAAGGCCGGGGAGGTTTGGGAGGCAGGTGGGGGAGGGGGTAAGAGATCAACCGAAGGACTTGTATGCATGCATATAAGCATAACCAATGGACATAAGACACTGGGGGTTAAGGGAGGCCAGGCGATTGTCAAGGGTGGGAAAAAAAAGGAGACATATGTAATACTCTTTGTAATACTTTAAGCAATAAAACAATTTAAAAATATATATATTTTCGGAGAAACCAAGATGGCGGCATAGGTTAACGCCGGAGATCGCTGCCTCAAACAACCACTTCAGAGATATAACTAAAGGACAGAACGGACATCACCCAGAACCACGGGAAGGCTGGCTGAGTGGAAATTCTACAACTAGGAGGAAAGAGAATATCATACCCAGACTCAGAGGAGGCGCAGTGCTGAAGTGAAATACTCAGGTGCGGAGTGTGTGCGCGGAGCGGGCTGGCAGCGGAGGGCGCGGTTGTTGTTTTCAATCGGGAGGGAGTTTCAGACTCTGAGCTCCAGATCCGGGCGAGTCTCTGGGGACCAAGACTCAAACGGGAGAAACGGGACTGTCTGGCTTCGGTCGGAACTCGAAGGCAGCTTTCGCTCCGAGGTTTGCAGCCATTGCTGGGGCTCTGAGAGGCAGAGCCCCTGGGGAAGGAACTGAGAGTCGCCATAACTGCTCATTCCGCCCGCCCTGTAGATCCCCGGGGACCCGCCCCGCCCAAGCCCTGCGCAGAGCCATTTGCCGGATAGCCTCAGGCAAAGGCTAGATTAGCACCGCCCTAGAGATCCAGCACAGAAGCCCTCCCACTACAGACACAGCAGACTCTCATAGCCAGTTAGCCTGGAGGTCAAATCACCCCGGTATTGCCGACATCAATCAAGGCTTAAAGGCAACAAGACTGCGGACAAAGACCACTAGGGGGTGCACCAAGAAAGCATAAAAAATGCGGAGACAAAGAAACAGGACAAAACTGTCAATGGAGGATATTGAGTTCAGAACCACACTTTTAAGGTCTCTTAAGAACTGTCTAGAAGCTGCCGATAAACTTAGTAAGGCCCTCGAAAAGACTGGTGAGACCGCCGATAAATGTAGTGAGATCCTCAAGAAATCTAATGAGACCCTCGATGTTGTGATAAAGAACCAACTAGAAATTAAGCATACACTGACTGAAATAAACAATATTATACAGACACCCAACAGCAGACCAGAGGAGCGCAAGAATCAAGTCAAAGATTCGAAATGCGAAGAAGCAAAAAACACCCAACTGGAAAAGCAAAATGAAAAAAGAATCCGAAAATATGAAGATAGTGTAAGGAGCCTCTGGGACAGTTTCAAGCGCACCAACATCAGAATTATAGGGGTGCCAGAGGATGAGAGAGAGCAAGATATTGAAAACCTATTTAAAGAAATAATGACAGAAAACTTCCCCCACCTGGTGAAAGAAATAGACCTACAGGTCCAGGAAGCGCAGAGAACCCCAAACAAAAGGAATCCAAAGAGGACCACACCAAGACACATCATAATTAAAATGCCAAGAGCAAAAGACAAAGAGAGAATCTTAAAAGCAGCAAGAGAAAGAAACCCAGTTACCTACAAGGGAATACCCATACGACTGTCAGCTGATTTCTCAACAGAAACTTTGCAGGCCAGAAGGGAATGGCAAGAAATATTCAAAGTGATGAATACCAAGAACCTACAACCAAGATTACTTTATCCAGCAAAGCTATCATTCAGAAGGTCAGATAAAGAGCTTCACAGATAAGGAAAAGCTAAAGGAGTTCATCACCACCAAACCAGTATTATATGAAATGCTGAAAGGTATCCTTTAAGAAGAGGAAGAAGAAGAAAAAGGTAAAGATACAAATTATGAACAACAAACATGCATCTATCAACAAGTGAATCTAAGAATCAAGTGAACAAATAATCTGGTGATCATAATAGAATCAGGGACATAGAAAGGGAATGGACTGACTATTCCTGGGGGGGAAAGGGGTGTGGGAGATGCGGGAAGAGACTGGACAAAAATCGTGCACCTATGGAAGAGGACAGTGGGTGGGGAGTGAGGGCGGAGGGTGGGGCGGGAGCTGGGAGGAGGGGAGTTATGGGGGGAAAAAAAAGAGGAACAAATGTAATAATCTGAACAATAAAGATTTAATTAAAAAAAAATACAACCAATTTCCAAATAGTAATTTTTTTCCCTGCTACTTTACTGAGCTCATTTATTAGTTCTAATAATTTTTTGGTGGAATCTTTAGGGTTCTCTATAGTATTATGTTGTATGCAAATAAAAAGTTTTACTTTTTTCTTTCAAAAAAAAAAAATATATATATATATATATTTAGGTGCTCCTATATTGGGTGCATATATGTTTACCAGAACTATATCCTCTTGTTGGATTGATCCCTTTAGTATTATGTAGTGACCTTTAATGTCTCTTTTGATTGCCTTCATTTTGAAGCCTATTTTGTCATATATTAGTATTGCTACCCTAGCTTATTTTTAAAATTCATTTGCCTGGAAAAAATGTTTTCTATCCCTTCATTCTCATCCTATATGAATCTTTTGTTCTTAGGTGGGTCTTCTGTAGATAGCATATAATTGGGTCATGTTTGTGTATTCATTCAGCTACCCTATGTCTTTTGGTTGGAGTGGTTAATCCATTTACATTTAAGGTTATTATTGAAATGTACTTATTTATTGCCATTTTAATTGTCTATGACTATTTCTCTATTTCTTCTCATTACAGCAGTTCCTTTAGCATTTCTTGCCATGCTGGTTTGATGGTGATAAACTCCTTTAGTCTTTTTTTGTCTGGGAAACTATTTTACCATTTATTTTGAATGATAGCCTTGCTAGATATAGTAATCTTTGTTTCACCTCCTTGATTTTCATTACCTTGAGTAATTTATGCCATTCCCTTCTGGCCTGTAGAGTTTCTGATGAGAAATCAGTTTACAGCCTTATAAGAGCTTCTCTGCAGGTAACAGTTTGCTTTTCTCTTGCTGCCTTTAAGATACTCTCTTTGTCGTTAATTTTTGTCATTTTAATTATGAAATGTCTTGGCATGGCCTATTGGCTTCTTCTTGCTTGGGACTCTCAGTGCCTCCTGGATTTGTGAGACTTTTTCCTTTACCAGGTTAGGGAAATTTTCTGTCATTAT
Source organism: Myotis myotis (assembly GCF_014108235.1). Taxonomy (NCBI): domain Eukaryota; kingdom Metazoa; phylum Chordata; class Mammalia; order Chiroptera; family Vespertilionidae; genus Myotis; species Myotis myotis. Next base: position 120,806,292 of record NW_023416313.1, read on the forward strand.
TTCTTCAAACACCTTCTCTTTCCTTTGCTCATTTCCTTCCCCTTCTGGCACATCTCTTATGCAAATACTGTTACTTTTCATGTTGTCCCACAATTCTTTTAGCTGTCCTCCTGTGTTTTAATTGTTTTTTCTTTTTGATTCTGTGATTGAGTGATTTTTTTTCTACTCTGTCTTCTAATTCAGCGGTCGCCAACCAGTGGTCTGCGGACTACTGGTGGTCTGTGAGGTTCGAAAGGTTGGCAACCGCTGGTTTAAGGAAACCTTTGGAGCAGCGGTCGCCAACCGGTGGTCTGCAGACCACTGGTGGTTCATGAGGTCAGAAAGGTTGGTGACTGCTAATTCACTGATCTCATCCTCAGCTTCCCCTAATCTGCTGTATATTCCTTCCAACATGTTCTTTATTAGTGCTATGTCATTCTTTATTTCTGACTGTTCTTTTTTCATATTACTATATTTTTTTATGTTGTTGAGCATCTTTACCATCATTATTCTTAACTCTATATCAGATAAATTTCTTATTTTCATTTCATTTCTCTTCCTCTGGAGAATTCCCTTGTTCTTTCGTTTGCATATATATGTCCTATATAATAAAAGCATAATATGCTAAGTGTCCAGTTGTCCAGTCATCCGTTCAACCAATCAAAGCGTAATATTCTAATGATATGCTAAGGCAGCTCAACCGCTCACTCTGACGTGCACTGACCACTAGGGGGAAGATGCTCCGAACGAGGTTAGCTTGCTGCTGGGGTCTGGCCAATCGGGACTCAGCAAGATGAGCCAGACATGCCCTGGGGCCCTCCTGCAGTCCCGCCCCAGCTGGCCAACCTCCCATGTCCCTCCCCAGCTCTGATCGTGCTCCAGTGGGGTCTCTTGGCCTGGACTGCACCCTCTTGCAATCCGGGACCCTTCACGGAATGTCAGAGAGCCAGTTTCAGCCTGATCCTGCAGGCCAGGCCAAGGTACCCCACTGTTGTATGAATTTGTGCACTGGGCCTCTAGTGTGGTGTGTGTGTGTGTGTGTGTGTGTGTGTGTGTGTGTGTGTGTGTGTGTGTGTATAGTCTCCCCATTTTGTTTTCCTGTTTGGGTTTGTATCTATGTATTACATAGATCTGCTATGAGTCCCAATTTCTAGTGCAGGACAATGTCAGACACTGTTTCTGATTGGCCCTGAGTAACCTGTTTGGGGCTATCATCAATACACAGCTTGTGGCTTCTTCTGCTGGGATTGGATCCAAGCTCCCCCATTATAACAGCAACTGTTTCAGTCAGGTATTAGATGTGAACATAGATGAGAATCCCTTAATCCTCCTAGATGCCTTTTCATTTACTGGAAAGGAATGCTGTAAGTACACATTCAGGGAGTGTATATTTAAAATTTCAAGTGAAATAATTTTTATTGCATGGTCGTGGAAGTTCTGTAGTGTCCAGAAGAGGATATGTTAGGCAGAACTGATCTTTTTTTTTTTTTTTAATATATTTTATTGATTTTTTACAGAGAGGAAGGGAGAGAGATAGAGTTAGAAACATCGATGAGAGAGAAACATCAATCAACTGCCTCCTACACATCTCCCACTGGGGATGTGCCCGCAACCCAGGTGCATGCCCTTGACCGGAATCGAACCTGGGACCCTTCAGTCCGCAAGCCGACGCTCTATCCACTGAGCCAAACCGGTTTCAGCAGAACTGATCTTGACAAAGGTCTGGTCTTACCTTTTCAAATGAAGTGGTTCTCAAACTTAATGTGTACAGAGTTACCTGGAACATTTGCTTAACATGCAGATTCCCAAACTTACTCCCAGATTTTCACTCAGTAGTTCTAGAATGAGGCCCTGGAATATTCACTCATAACAAATAACTCAGAACATTCTGATCTGATGATGCAATGACCACCATATTTTGAGAAGTATGTCTTAATGGCTCCTGATTTTCATGGCCTTTGTTCTGTCCTTCACTTTAGGACCAAGAGGATCTTTCATAAAACTCCATTATTATTTTTTGTATGAGAACTTCCATAAGAGGGGAGGTAGGAATAAGGTTCAGTTCATTCCACCTTGATATTTTATTCACTGTTATTATAAATCTTCACACTATTTTCATAACATTCTAGAATATAGCAGTGCCTTGAACTATTTTGTTTGTAACTACCTAGAAGTAACTCAGGTTTAAAGAGTCAACTACCAAATAAGAAAACTTACAGTTGAAAAATAAAATGTAACCAATATTCATTGTCTATATCTCTAGTGGTTTTTTTAGTCTTAAACAATATAAGCAATCTCGATAGCCTTTCATCTTGGCGATTTTTCTTAAATCTCCACTGAAACTTCAAATACACATGAAAAAACCTTCTTTAGTGCATACAAACAGATGAATGCTTTCATTTTAGATAAACAGAGAGTAGAAGGGAGTGGGCAGGGAGAAAGACATGGGAGAAAGAGAGAGAGAGAATAGAGAAAGAGAAGCATCAATGTGAGAGAGACACATTGACTGATTGCCTCTCACATGTGCCCTAACCGGGCCAGGATCACATCTGAAACCCAGGTGTGTGCTTTTGACCAGGAATTGAACCCTATACCCTTTGGTGTACGGAACCAATGCTCTGACCAATGATCTGCCAGCCAAGGTTTAACCTGTGATTCTTAATGGCTATGTTTGTGCAAGTTACACTCCAGTCCACACAATCCAATGCCAATTAAAACATACTACATTATTCAAAACAAAGGTTTTTTTCTAGAAAGGAAAATGATTTTACAGGATCAAGGCTCACCTGGTGGCAAAAAGCTCCAGGGAAGTAATTTTCACTCCCAGCTCAGCTCCTGAGGTTGATGTAACAGAAGGGGGCGTGGGTTCACTGCCCAGTTTTCTCATCCATGTATCTGGAATAATAACACCTATTTTACAAAGGAACCATGAGGTATAGCAAACCAAATGACAACAGAATTTTCCCAATTCAAGATGTGAAATTAGAGCCTCATCGTTTGTGATATTCCCCACATACCCAGCAATGATTCTCTGCTATTTTAACTATTAATTGTTTGTTCATTCTCAGTTTCAATACCTTCCAAAGTCAGATCACTTTGGGCTCCCTAATCTTGATGTCTCCCTGGCTTCAGTTTCTGTTGGTGAACCCCCAAACAAACTTTCTGATAAACATTACTCCTGACTCTTAGATAACCCTTCCTTCCTAGCAACCTCTGGCTCTGCAGGCAGTGCTCACTGCCATGCCCTGGCCTGTGATGTCTCTGGACAGGCCTGCCAGCTAGCCAGCTATTGACTGGGGGGGCACAGTGACTCCTGCACAGGATGGAGTGCACATCTCTCCCTAACTCCGACCCATCTCTACCCTATGCAGTCCTGCACACACTGTAATAATGCCCCTTGTGTGTCGTAACTATGTCATGACCCCCTCAGGACATATGTCACCTCCTAACTTCTTTCAGATTCCTAGTGGTCTGTACATAAGCAGTTCAATATATGCCCCCAAAGAGTAATTATTTGTTAGATTTTTATTCATCAAGGATTTGGTTTGTAAATTTGGGCTGGATAAAGATGAGATGAAAGGTAAAAGGATTCAAATTCAGGAATGCTATAGTATACTGAAAACTGATTTTTCTTTTTAAAATATATTTTATTGATTTTTTACAGAGAGGAAGGAAGAGGGATAGAGAGTTAGAAACATCCATGAGAGAGAAACATCGATCAGCTGCCTTCTGCACACCCCCAACTGGGGATGTGCCCGCAACCCGGGTACATGCCCTTGACTGGAATCGAACCTGTGACCTTTCAGTCTGCAGGCTGACGCTCTATCCACTGAGCCAGACCAGTTTCGGCTGAAAACTGATTTTTTATCTGCCCTCAAGTATTTCACATTTTAATATTCAACTTCATGAGATTGTTCATAGCTAAGTGGATTTCCTCTTTCTAATCTAATCAGTAAACATGTCACAACCACACAAACACCATTAACTTAAAATATAGTTTTAGCTTAGTATTTGTTCTTATTATATTATTATATATATCTGGAAAGGAATCTGTATGATTCATTATTATATATGGAAATATTAATGTCCCAGTATTTTTTTTTAAATATACAGTAGGGCCTTGACTTACGAGTGACCCAGCTAATGAGTTTTTAGAGATACCAGCTGTCTCTCGGCCGATTTTTTGCATTGAGTTGATAGAGTAATTTGAGTTAATGAGCTCCTTAATGAGCTCCTTAACGAGCTCAGTCTCGGAATGAATTAAACTCGTAAGTCAAGGCCCCATTGTATTTTATTGATTTTTTTACAGAGAGGAAGGGACAGGGATAGAGAGTTAGAAACATCGATGAGAGAGAAACATCAATCAGCTGCCTCCTGCACACTCCCCACTGGGGATGTGCCCACAACCAAGGTACATGCCCTTGACCAGAATCGAACCCGCGACCCTTGAGTTCACAGGCCGACGCTCTATCCACTGAGCCAAACTGGTCAGGGCTAATGTCCCAGTATTGTGGTATTACAGGGAAGGGCTCCATTCCATATAAATGACAATTCTAGATTAATAAAAATTAACTCTTTAAAGATCAGTCCGATGAAAAATTTTACCATTTTTTATGGGATGATTAGTAATAAAATTAATACTAACATAATTGATTATCAATGGATTCTTTTCTAAAATAATATAGATGGCCGCCTCCTTATACAATGGAAATCAAACATCATTTAACTTTTCCATCACATCTCCAGAGTATCATTAAGAGTAACTATTATTGAATATTGTATTAATCGAGTAATAATTTTACCTCTTAGAATTCTTGTAATTCAAGAGTTCCAGATGATACTTCATCCTATTATTTTACCTGTTGATCCCTTCTAATTTACTGATTTTAATAAACTCCAGGTCAGCAAGCCAGGTAATCAAATTTAAGAGTTAGAAACATGTTATTCACTGTTGGTAGAAATGTAAAATGGTGCAGCTGCTATGGAAAATAGTATGACAGTTCCCAAAAAATTAAAATAGAATTATGACATGATTTAGTAGTAATTATATTTCTCAATATATACCCAAAAGAATTGAAAACATGTTCTCAGAGAGATTTTGAACACTCATGTTTGTAGCAGCACAATGAGAGTCAAAAGGTGGAAGCACTCTAATTGCTCATGGACAGATGAATGGGTAAGCAAAATGTGGTATATCTATACAATGGCATATTATTCATTGTTAAAAAGGAAGACAATTTGGCACATGCTACTACATGGATGAACCTTGAAGACATTATACAACATGAAGTAAGCCAGTCACAAAAAGACAAATGTTGTATGATTTCATTTATATGAGGTACCTAGAGTAGTCAAATTCATAGAGATAGGGGAAAATGGGGAGTTGCTAATGGGTAGAGAGTTTCAGTTTTGCAAGATGAAGAGTTCAGGAGATTGGGTGCACAACAATGTGAATGTACTTAACACAAATCAACTGTACCCTTAAAAATGTATTTTACCACAATTAAAAATAAACTTAAAAAATAAAATGAACTTGAAAGAGAATTAAAAACATGTATCACTTCATTAAGTAAATACTTCTCTGGTGTCTACTATGTATCAGGCCCTGTTCATGGTCCCAGGGATAAAGCGCTGAACAAAATAAGTTTTGGCCTCATGGAGCTTACATTCTCATGTACACCAAAAATCAAGGTTTCTAGAAGTTAATAATTTTAATTAATTGGAAATATCCTATCTAATAAAAGACAAAAAGGGTAATTAACTATACCTCTGCTACGCTTCCCATTGGCTAATCAGGGCGATATGCAAATTAACTGCCAACAAAGATGGTGGCCAGCAGCCATGCAGCTGAAGCAAGCATGAGGCTTGCTTGCTCCAGTGATGGAGAAAGCCAAGGTTCCCTGCCTGCCACAGCCTGGCTCTGAGCTCCGAAAGCAACAGAGTTTCAATTATAGAAGCTAAACAAACCCCAGATACCTGCTTTCAGCAGGCCGTGGCCTCAGAGCTAGAACCAGCTCTCAGCTCCAGTGACAGCAACAATGTTTCAATTATAGAAGGTAAATAAATCCAAGAATAAAAAAAGAAAAGAAAAAAGGAGAGGCTGGGAGCTTCAGTCGCCGGCCAGCCTGAAAACGGCCCTCAGCCCCTCACCCAGACTGGCCAGGCACCCCAGTGGGGACCCCCACCCTAAAGGGGGTGTGACCAGCTGCAAACAGTCATCAGCCCCTCACCCAGGCTGGTCAGGCACCCAAGCGGGACCCCCACCCTGATCCGGGAAACCATTCAGGGCAAACCAGCCGGCCCCCACCCGTGCACCAGGCCTCTATCCTATATAGTAAAAGGGTAATATGCAAACTGACCCTAACAGCAGAAAGACTGGGAATGACTGGTCACTATGACACACACTGACCATCAGGGGGCAGACGCTCAATGCAGGAGCTGCCCTCTGGTAGTCAGTGCACTCCCACATGGGGGAGCTCTGCTCAGCCACAAGCCAGGATGATGGCTACCAGTACAGCAGTGGTTGTGGGAGCCTCTCCTGCCTCCTCAGCAGCACTATGGATGTCTGACTGCAGCTTAGGTCTGCTCTCCACTGGCAAGTGGACATCCCCTGAGGGCTGCCGGGCTGCCAGAGGGATGTCTGATTGCCAGCTTACACCCAATCCACAAGGGAGCAGGCCTAAGCCAGAAGGTGGTCATCCCCCGAGGGGTCCCAGACTGCAAAAGGGCACAGGCTGGGCTGAGGCACCACTCCTCCCGAGTGCACAAATTCTTGTGCACCGGGCCTCTAGTATTGTGGTAAAAGGCATAAGGTATGGAAATATATTTTGAAGGAAAAAGGTGAATTGTTCTAAAACTGGTTATTTCTCAACTAGTGACCCGGTACACAAAATTTGTGCACATTCAAAGGGAATTAATTGGAGGAAATATTTTAATATTGCTATTTTCCCTTTCTCTATAATAGAAGTGTCAGAGATGAAAGAAAATTAGTAAAATGTATATGAAAATCTTCCTCCTGTCAGAGTCTGGGGCACACCATGGGAACCAGAGTCAAGTCCCTGCCCACCCATGTGTGCCTCAAAATCACGCAAGACCCAGACCTGGCTCCCATTGGGCTAGATCCAGAGCCAGCTGCCCCCACCCCCATCAAGTCCCATCATGTGGGGGGTCCGGCCTCAGGTCGCCTGGCCCAGTGCCAGGGTGGGCGGCACAGCCCCAGGTCCCCCAGCCCAGGCCAGGGCAGGGGGCATGCCTTGAGGTCCCTGTCAAGCCCTGCCGGGCGAGGTGCACAGCCTGAGGTCTCCTGTCAAGCACCAGAGGTGGGGCACACGGCCTGAGATCTTCTAGCCTGGCCTTGGGTAGGAGGGCATGGCCTGAGGTCCCCTGTCAAGCCCTGCTGGGTGGGGGGCATAGCCTGAGGTCCCCTGTCAAACCCCACCAGGCAGGGGCCTCAGTCTCAGGTCCCATGCACTGCCCCAGCACCACACAGCCTAAGGTCCCTGCTGATTGCTCATTAAGACTCTTTACAGAAACTCGGCCTCTGCTGTGGGTGCGGCCATCTTTGTTATTGTGTGACAGTCAATATGCATATTCCCTCTTTATTATATAGGATGGAAAGTTATATAAAGGTTTGTAAAAGTTATAGAAAGTTGTAAAGAGAAGTGTTAAAAGGAAGTTATATAAATGGCACAAGCCAGTAACCCAGGACAAGCAGAATAGGAAAACTGAGACAAACAGTTAAACAACAGTTTGCAGCCATCTAGAAAATCCTATTTCCTCTAAACCAAGGACACAAGAGTAAATGGTTTCCACGTTTCCTCCCCAGCCAGAGGGTAAATAGCTTAAACCACCCTACTCAGGTAGAGAGATAGCAGAAATCCAATTAGTGCCATTTTTTTGCCACACTCAAGGACAAGTAAATCTTATTTTGGTATATCAGCATAAAGATAAATTATATGAGATTGCCCACTAAATGCCCAGTCTTTAAAACCCCTCAAAATGAAGGCCCAGTGTGTGCTCTTCTGAATAATAAATGTAATTAGGTAAATAAATTGAAAGAACAAAAGTAAGCTAACACAGAATCTTTTCAGGAGAAACCAAGATAGCGGCATAGGTAAACACTTGAAATTGCTGCCTCTCACAACCACTTCAAAAATACAACTAAAAGACAAAACAGACATCATCCAGAACCAGAGGAAGGCTGGCTGAGTGGAAATTCTACAACTAGAAGGAAAGAGAAAAGCACACTGAGACTCAGAGGAGGTGCGGAAGTAAAGTGCAGAGGTACAGAGGCACACGGAAAGGGCTGGCACCTGAGGACACGGTTGTCTTTTTCAAGCAGGAGGCAGACACAAGCTCCAGACTGCTCTGAACTCCAGTTCTGGGCGAGTCTCTGGGGACCCAGACTCATACAGGGAGAAACTGGACTGTCTGGCATCGGTCAGAACTCAAGGGTGTCTTTCTCTCAGAGGTGCTTCCAGTGATTACCATGGGGAACTGAGTCCCGGGGCCTCTTAGGGCAGGGCTGAGGATCAGCAATAGCTGTTTGCTCCTCCCTGTTGATTCACTGAGACCCTGCCCCACCCAAGCTGAGCTCAGAGGCTTTTGCATATGAACAGCCTGGCCCTTTGCAATCTAAAATTACCTAACAAACTGCCGCTGGATCAAAGAGACCCAGAACATCCAAAAGAAGGCCCAAGGCCCCAGAGCAGCTTGCATTGCTTCACAGCTGGGCCTTATTAGGGCACCTCCAAACCCCAAACAAAGAAGAGGAATCTGCAGATTTCTCCATAACTCCTGTTGGGTACCTCAGGCAGAGGCTAAATTAGCACCTCCTTAGAGATCCAAGAGCCAGTGTACCCAGTGGTCAGAGTGGGACCATCCAGATTACAACTCCTCAGATCCAAAAGGGACACACTCAGGGAGAAGACTCAGTGAGCACCAAAGCCTCACTGAAGCAAGTCTTGCCCCAGAAGGGTGTCTCCAGCACAAAAGTTCTCCCACTGCAGACACAGCTGATTCTCACAGCCAATTGGCCTGGAGGTCAATTCCTCCCAGTGATACCAACAATAATCAAGGCTTAACTACAACAAGACTGCACAAAGCCTACAAAGGGGTGCACCAAGAGTGTCCACCTCAGGTAATTGGGGAGGCTGAGCCACTGGGCCCTATAGAACACCTAGCACAAAAAGCCACTCTATCAACACAGGGAAGCAGCCAAAATGTGGAGACAAAGAAACAGGTCACAAATGACAGAAATTGAAAAAAGCAAACTACTGGATATAGAGTTCAAAACCACACTTATAAGGTTTTTCAAGATTTTCTAGAAACCACCAATAAATTTAGTGAGACCCTCGATAAATCTAGTGAAACCCTCAAAGTTATGAAAAAGTACCAACTAGAAATTAAACATACATTGATTGAAATAAAGAATATTATACAGAGTTCCAACAGCAGACTGGAGGATCACAAGAATCAAGTCAATGATTTAAAAAACAAAGAAGCAAAAAACACCCAACAAGAAAAACAAAAAGAAAAAAGAATCCAAAAATATGAAGATAGTGTAAAGAGCCTCTGGGACAACTTCAAGCGTACCAACATCTGAATTATAGGGGTGCAGAAGAAGAGCGAGAGCAAGATATTGAAAACCTATTTGAAGAAATAATGACAGAAAACTTCCCCTACCTGGTGAAAGAAATAGACTTACAAGTCCAGGAAGCGCAGAGAACCCCAAACAAAAGGAATCCAAAGAGGACCACACCAAGACACATCATAATTAAAATGCCAAGAGCAAAAGACAAAGAGAGAATCTTAAAAGCAACAAGAGAAAAAAAGTCAGTTACCTACAAGGGAGTACCCATATGGCTGTTAGCTGATTTCTCAACAGAAACTATGCAGGCCAGAAGGGAGTGGCAAGAAATATTCCAAGTGATGAATAGCAAGAACCTACAACCAAGATTACTCTACCCAGCAAAACTATCATTCAGAATTGAAGGTCAGATAACGAGCTTCACAGATAAGAAAACGCTAAAGCATTTCATCACCACCAAACCAGTATTATATGAAATGCTGAAAGGTGTCCTTTAAGAAGAGGAAGAAGAAGAAAAAGGTAAAGATACAATTTATGAACAACAAATACACATCTATCAACAAGTGAATCTAAATATCAAGTGAATAAATAATCTAATGAACATAATAAACTGGTGAATATAATAGAATCAGGAGGGCCATAGAAAGGGAGTGGACTGACTATTCTCCGGGGGAGGGAAGGGGTATGGGGGTGCGGGAAGAGACTGCACAAAAATCGTACAGCTATGGATGACGACAGTGGAGGTGGGGGGGGGGGGCGGGAGTAAGGGCAGAGAGTGGGGTGGGAACCAAGTGGAGGGAAGCTATGTGGGGATAAAGGAGGAACAACTGTAATAATCTGAACAATAAAGATTTAATTTAAAAAAAAAAAATCTCAGACAAAAAAAAAAAAAGTAAGCTAATACAGCTTATGTCCGTTAAGGTGGCTCATGGTCAGCTGGGCCTGGCTCCCATCTGCCATCTGTACCAAGGCATTCTCCTTCTTATTGAACAAAATCTTCACCCGTTGCACATCGCCATACACGCCTAAAAGAATAAAGAGGCTTTGGGGTGTGACACTCTCAGGGTTGAGGTTGCTGACCAGCAGAACAGAATATCCAGCCCCTCCTAGGCCTGGGATGGCGATCCGGCCAGCTGCCGCTGCCGCCGCCGGTGATGGGATGGCCAGAGGGGCCAGGGCCCCATGCACATTGGGAACTGAGAGGCCTGCAGCTTGAGGAATGGCAAAGGTGGGAGGGAAACCAGCTCCTGCATACAGAGAGGCTGACATTATACCAGGTGCACCAAAGGCTGCAGCCATGGTCTGGTCCAGTGAGGGTTGGCTGTCACCAGAGGGCAGGTCAGGACGAATGTAGTCTCGGCTCTTGTCATTGTTGTACTTGACGTTGAGGCTGGTGAGCTTAGAAAAGTCGATGCAAGTGTACAGCAAGCGTAGTAGATGTTCTGCCCATCCAGCGACAGCTTAGCATGCTGGGTGCTCACGGGTTCGGCATACTGCAGCAGTGCCCGGAACTGGTTGTTCTTGGTGAAAGTGATAATCTTCAGAATTGTGCCAAACCTGGAGAAGATCTGGTGAAGCACGTCCAAGGTGACTGGGTAGAAGAGGTTTTCCACGATGATCCTGTGCACTGGACTCTGGCCAGCCATCGCCATCCCAGCATCCACGGCAGCAGCTGAGGCAGCCAGTGACAGGTTCCCCAACTGAACTGAGTTCACTGCCTGCAAGGCTGTCTGGGCCCATGCCTTGTTGGGTGAGCTGTCGGTCTTCAGTTCCTTATGGTTGGAGAACTGGATGTAGATGGGCTGGCACGAAGCACAGGTGTCACCGAGGTGTAATAGTTCACCATAGTGTTGGCTGCTTCCTCTGTGTTCATCTCACTGAAGGCCTGGTTTTTCCCTTTCAGCATCAAGAGGTTGGTGACCTTCCCAAAAGGCAGCCCCAGGGAAATGACCTCGCTCTCGGTAACATCACTGGGAAGCTTCCGGATATGGATCACTCTGGAGGGCACACCTGTACTTCTGTTGTCACCTTTGAACTTTTTGCTGTCATTTCCGTTTGCTGCAGAGGCTGAGTTGCTGCTCATGATAAAGGGTCCGTTAGTGACACAGGCAGAGAAGAGCTCGTCCGATCCCCGCTATGTACCAACTGCTATGTCTGGGACAATGCTGTCCATTGCACACAGAAGAGACCCGCAAGGGACGGAGTGGAGGAGCCGGAATCTGCTATTTTTCTTGTTTTTTTGAGGTAGGCCTATAGTGCTATGAACTTTCCTCTCAGGACTGCTTTTGCTGTGTCCCAGAGATTTGGGGTTATTGTGTGTTCATTTTCATGTTTCCAGAAAGTTTTTCATTTCTTCTTGATCTCATTGGCAACCCATTCATTGTTTAATAACATGCCATTTATCCTCCGTGTGTTTGAATGTTTTTACTGTAGTTGATTTCTAATTTCGTTCCACTGTGATCTGAAAGGATGCTTGATATTTCAATCTTCTTGAACTTGTAGAGACTTGTTTTGTGTCCTAACATCTGGTCTACCTTTGTGAATGATCCATGTGCATTTGAGGATAATGTATATTGTGCTGCATTGGGGTGATATCTTATATAATAAAAGGCTAATACGCAAATTGTCCCCTCAGGAATTCGACTGACCGGGAGTTCAACTGCTCACTATGATGTGCGCTGACCACCAGGGGCTGGGGCAGAATGAAGGAAGGCCCTGGCCAGTAGCCAGCAGCTGGGGGAAGGAAGGCTCAGATTAACCCTGATCACCAGCCAGGCCTAGGAACCCTACCCTTGCACCAATTTCATGCACTGACCTCTAGTATTCTATAAATGTCAATTAAATCCATTTGATCCAGTGTGTCCTTTAGAGTCTCTCTTTCCTTGTTAAGTTTTTGTCTGGAAGATCTATCTAGTGAAGTCTGCTGGGTGTTAAAGTCTCCTCATATGACTGTATTGTTGTCAATCTCTCCATTAAAGTCCTCTAGAACTTTTTTTTATATATGTAGGTGCTCCCATATTTGGAGCATATATGTTTACCAGTGTTACAGCCTTTTGTTGGATTGATCTTTTAGTATTATGTAGGGACCTTTGTTGTCTCTTGTGATGGCCTTCATTTTAAAGTCTATTTTGTCTGATATGAGTATTGCTACTCCAGTATTTTTTTCTTTTCCATTTGCATGAAAAAAAATTTTTCATCCCTTCACTCTCATCCTCTGTGTGTCTTTTGTTTTGAGGTGGTTTCATTATAGACAGCATATAGTGGGGTCACATTTTCGTATTCTTTCAGTTTCCTTATGCCTTTTGATTGGAGCATTTAATGTATGTACATTTAGAGTTATTATTGCTAGGTACTTATTTATTGCTATTTTAATTATGTATGGCTAGGTTTCTCTCTCTGTTGTTTCTTCTCATTACAGCAATGCCTTTAGCATTTTTTACAATGCTGGCTTGGTGGTGATGTACTTTAGTCTTTTTTTTTTTTTTTTTTTTTTTTGGTCTGGGAAGCTGTTTATTTGACTGTCTATTTTGAGTGATAGCCTTTAGCCTTGCTGGATAACAGTAATCTTGGTCTCAGATCCTTGCTTTTCATTACCTTGAGTACTTCATGCTATTCCCTTCTGGCCTGTAGAGTTTCTGATGAGGAATCAGGAGTCAGCCTTATGGGAACTCCTTTGTAGGTACCAGTTTGCTTTTCTCTTGCTGCCTTTAAGATTCTCTCTTTGTCTTTAATTTTTGGCATTTTAATTATGATGTGTCTGGGCATGGGCTTGTTTGGGCTCTTCTTGCTTGGGGTTCTCTATGGCTCCTGAACTTGTGTAATTTTCCTTTACCAGGTTAGGAAAGTTTTCTGCCATTAGTTCTTCAAACATATTCTCTATTCCTTTCTCCCTTTCTGCCTCTTCTGGCACACCTGCTATTCTAATATTGTTACGTTTCACACTGTCCCACAGCTCCCTTAAACTGTCCTCATGTTTTTTAATTGTTTCTTCTTTTTGATTCTCTTATTGAGTGATATTTTTAACTCTGTCTTCTAATTCACTGATCTGAACCTCAGCTTCCCCTAATCTGCTGTGTATTCCTTCCAATGTGTTCTTTATTTGTGTTATGTCCTTCTTTATCTCAGACTGATCTTTTTTCATAGTTACTATATCTTTTTTCATGCTGTTGAGCATCTTTACCATCATTACTCTGAACTCTGTAATGATGGTAAATTGAAGAGACTATCTTTGGTAAATTTCTTATTTCTGGTTCATTTATGTCATTTATAGAATTCTCTAGTTCTTTCATTTGGGGGTTGTTTCTTTTTTTCGTCATTTTGGCTGTCTGTTTGGGTTTGTTACTATATATTAGATAGATTCTCTACTCCTCTCAATCTCTAGTGCAGGACAGTGTTAAAGGCTGCTTCTGACTAATTAGATCAGGCAAATACTCAAAGCCTCCAGAGACTGGGGGAGCAGTGGAGAGGAGAAGACTCATGTACCGTTGAGAGGCAGTGAGTGCCTAGCCACACTAACCTTGTACTTCGTAATCTAGGCCCTTACAGCTCCAGACCTGATGAGGTCCTAAAGTCTTGGCTTCAGAGATCCCCAGACTGATGATCTGAGATTTGAACCTCCAGACCTGCCCTGCCCCTGTTATCTCCCCTTGACACTCTTCCACCCTCTGTCCTTGGATTTGAGAGGAATCTAAACTCGTGCCATGTTCCTGGTTAACCCATTCTTGAAGGGAGGAGGTGGTGGTGACAGCAAGAGAGGCGGGGGCCTGGGGAATGTGCTTGGAGGCCTGATCAGCAGAGGTGGAAGCGGTGGTGATGGAGGCAGAGTCAGCGGTGGGGGTGGCGGAACTGCCATGCGCATTCTAGGTGGGGTCATTAGCACCATCATTAGTGAGGCAGCTGTGCAGTATAACCCAGAGCCCCTGCCCCCATGCACCCATTACTCCAACATTGAGGCCAATGAGAGTGTGGAGGTCTGACAGTTCTGGAGACTATTTGCCAGCTGGCTGGAGATGACATGGAAGTCAGTGCAACAGAACTCATGAACATTCTCAACAAAGTGGTGACCCGACACCCTGATCTGAAGACTGATGGTTTTGGCATTGACACACGTTGCTGCCCGGTGGCCTTGGTGGATAGTAATACAACAGGCAAGCTGGGTTTCTAGGAATTCAAGTATTTGTGGAACAACATCAAAAAGTGGCAGGCCATATACAAACAGTTTGATGTTGACCATTCAGGAACCACTGGCAGCAGTGAACTTCTGGGGGCCTTTGAGACAGCAGGGTTCCATCTAAATAAGCATCTTTACACCACAATCATCTGAAGCTACTCAGATGAGTGAGGGAACATTGTTGTAATGTACCCCGCGAATCACAGAAGGACGCCTCAGGAAGTCGAATTAAAGAGTCACATTTATTGCAATCCGGGACTATGAGGGGCCATTCCCCAAATCTCATAGTAACAAGATGGTTGCAGCTCCAAGATTATATAGGCAAAAAGTCACAAAGGTATTGATTACATCCCAGGGTTTGGAATGAGGAACCTGGTTTGCAAAAAAAGCAGTTTACAGAAACAGAATTAAGCATGTTAATTATAGTTTTGGGTCTCAGGGTCAAACACATTATCTAGAGCCCACAAGTCTGAAATGAGGAACCTAGTTTGCAAAAAGCAGTTTACAGAAGCAGGAACAGCATGTTATCTAAATTACAGTTTTGGGTCTAGAGCCCTTGGGTAACCTGGGTTAAACTTAGGCATGTTATCTAAATTACAGTTTTGGGTCTAGAGCCCTCTGACCTTGGGATAACTGTGCTGTCCTTCCCAGGTAAAGGAAAATGTGCTTTCTAAGACCAGTATGACCACTACAAATGGGATTTCACATTACAATCAATAGGATATTTAATCGAATGGGATGATTTATATAATTCAGAAAATCAAAATAACCTGTATATTGTTAAACAAAGAAAATAGGTACATAAGCCAAACAGCAGGGTTAAAGGTAAACTATAGTTTCTACCTGAGATAATTGCTACCATACTTTAACATGAATTTTGACAACTTCATCAGCTGCCTGGTCAGGCTGATGCCATGTTCCGTGCTTTCAAATCTCTTGATAAAGATAGCACTGGACAAATTCAGGTGAACATCCAGGAGTGGCTGCAGCTGAAAGGGCGAGGGCTACACCCTCAATCTTGCCCCAGGGCCAGGGCTACGCCTTCCATCTTGCCCCAGGGCGAGAGCTACGCCCTCCATCTTACCCCGGATCCTCCATTTTTGGGCAGCAGCCATTAGCCATGTGCTCAGCAAGGAGCTTCTTCCCGGAAGCCAAAGCCTCTGCTAGCCACACGTAGGATTTCTTTAAACTAACCAATGATAATCAAGGGAAGTGCATGCCATAGATACGACCACATCCTGTGTAACAAGACACCCACTTGCGCCCGGCCAATCGGCAGGGCCCACAGTCCTCTCTCCTCCCCTTACTCCAACCCCCCTATAAAACCCCTCTCCACACAGAGCTCACTCTGTCTCTCTTCCTCCTGCCGCTGCGTCATGAGTGTGGTGGACAGGGAGCTCGAGCTAGCTCGAATAAAGACTCTTTGCTTTTGCATCGGACTCGGCTGGCTCCCTGGTGGTCTTTTGGGGATCCTGAAATCTGGGCATAACACAGCTAATTATGCATTCCTGAGTGGGAACCCCAGACCTCTCTCCTCATCACCTCACATTAGGAGTCACCTTGCACATTTTGGTCTTTCCCAGGGCTGATCCTGTTTGCAGTCATGTCTTTGTGGGTCCTGCTGACCCACCAGCTTTTCCATTTTCCCAGCTGTTGGCAACTAGCTTTTCAGACAACAGCTAGGCTCAACATGCCCCAACATGCCATGCCCCAAGTGGCTCTAAGACTCTAACATACCCTGCCCCATAGATCACTCCACCTTCAGCACACCCACCCCACAACCCTTCTCATGCATCTGTGCCAAGTTGTGTTGCTTCCACACCCCAAAGGTCCTTCTCTAAGTTCTGGGAGAAATCACCCTAGACCCTCTGCACCCAGGCACACCTGTTCAGTTAACCACCCAGGCATCTGAACTCCAGGTCATAATAGGCCCATACATGCCCCAGGGCCTTTGTATTCTGCTCCCAGCCTGCTAGGCTCTGGAGGAAATAAATGCATCTAAGTTGCTGCTCTGAGAAAAAAAAAAAGCCTCCAGAGACCACCTCTGCCTACAGACTGATAGGATTCCTACTTGAGTTGTCCCCCAGGCAATCGTCCTCAGGTGTGGTGAAAGGTTTCTTCAAAGGGTGGGGCAATTTCTTCTGCCCGGAAGCTAATTGTTATTTTTAATCTTTTAAATGGCCTCAGAGCAAGGTATTTTCCAATAGGGTGTGTCAACTGTCTTCCCTGCAGGTGAGGCAAATGTCTATGTGGGAAAGATGGCCTCTGTTGCATGAGGAATGACTCAGCCAAAAAACTTGGGGTGTCTGCCTTCTGAGCTCTATCCTCTGAGTCCCCAGTCCTGGCTTCTGCTCTCACAGCTCCAGTCCATTTCACCCTCCCTCTGCCAGAGCACAAGGTGGCTGGCTAAACAGGGAATTTTGTGCATTGGCCCTTTAAGAGGTGCCTGAATTTTCAGCTGTTACTCCCTGGTAGACAGCACCCTGCTGCTTTTCACTGCCAGATGTTATGTGGGTACCCTTTTCAGTTCTGATGCTCTCTGCTGGGGGTCCCAGTTTGGAGATGAGATCTCATAGTTGTCAGTGACAACCTCCCACAGCTGAGATATCGCTCTGAGACTTCAGTTGCTGTCTGTGGGCACTCGGCCAACCCTTTTGCACCTCCACCCCTCCTACCAGTCTCTATGCGGTCTCTACTTTCGGTCCTGGAGTATCAGGGTTCTCTCCTGCATGTTTTCCGTTGATTATTCAGAAAGTTTTTCTGTATTTTAGTTGTAATTCCAGTTTGTTCCTGGGAGCATGTCCATGCAGCATCCACTTACTCTGTTGCCATTTTTTATCTCTCCATTAATTTTAGAGAGAGTGGAAGAGAGAGGGAAAGACAGAGAGAAACACTGATGTAAGAGAAACATATTGATTTGTTGCTTCCTGCATTTGCCCTGACCAATGCCCAGGCCAGGAGGAGCCTGTAACTGAGGTACATGCCCTTGACCAGAATCAAACCCGGGACCCTTTGGTTTGCAGGCCAAAGGCTCTATCTACTGAGCCAAACTGGCCAGGGCAATTTGGCAATTCTTTTTTTAAAAATATATTTTATTGATTTTTACAGAGAGGAAGGAAGAGGGATAGTTAGAAACATCGATGATAGATGTTTCTATCATCTGCCTCCTGCACACTCCCCACTGGGGATGTGCCCGCAACCAAGGTACATGCCCTTGACTGGAATTGAACCTGGGATCCTTGAGTCCGCAGCCAACGCTCCATCCACTGAGCAAAACCAGCTAGAGCAATTTGGAAATTCTTAATGACTGAGTCATGGCAATATGCTTGTTTGCATGAATTCAATAAGATCAGTTTTCAATTGTGGTTTTATTACCCAAGACTTTGACTGGAAAGTAATGTCTGAGAGAGACATGCTTGAACTCTGGATGTCAACAGAAAGCTTTAAGAAATTAAGACTGATCCTGATGCTAATAAGACTCCCTTGGTGAAATACTGGTATCTTGCTTGATTATTGGGTTCATGGCATTCTTTCCAGGTAAGGAACGAAGGTTGCTTTCCTGAGAGATGGCCAGAAAAAAACTTCAAGACATTTTGGGAACCTCAAAAACTTGAGGAATACAACTAAACCTATAGGACTTACAAGCAAACCTGATGGCAACTAGGTGGCTCAGCTTCTTTACCCTCAGGGGCTAATTAAAGCTCAATTATGACATTCCAGAAAAGCAGGTTTTTATTTATTTTTATTTTTTTAATATATACTTATTGGTTTCAGAGAGGAAGGGAGAGGGAGAAAGAGATAGAAACATCAATGATGAGAGAGAATCATTGATTAGCTACCTCTTGCATGCCCCCCACTGGGGCTCAAGCCCACAACCCACATATGTGCCCTTGACTGGAATCGAACTTGGGACCCTTCAGTCCACAGGTTGACACTCTATCCACTGAGCCAAACCAGCAGGTTTTTAAAAGTCTATGTGGCCCTAGCCAGTTTTTCTCAGTGGATAGAACATAGGTCTGGAGAATGAGGGGTCCTGGGTTCTATTCTAGTCAAGGGCATGTACCTCGGTTTCAGGCTCCTCCCCAGTCTGGTTCCTGGTCAGGGCATGTGCAGGAGGCAAGCAAGCGATATGTCTCTCTCACATCAATGTTTCTCTCTCTCTCCATCCCACTCTCTATAAAAATCAATGGAAAAATATCCTCAGGTGAGGATTTAAAATAAATAAATTAATAAATTAATTAAAAGCCTATATGATCAATTGCTATTCTTATAGTGTTTATGCAAATAACCAGGCCAAATTGAAACTAGACAATGTAGTAAATAAATTGGTCTGAATGTGGCTCTTTAATAAAAATGAAGGTGGGGAGAAACCAAGATAGCGGCATAGGTAAACACCTGAAATTTCTGCCTTGCACAACCACTTCAAAAATACAACTAAAAGACAAAACATCATCCAGAACCACAGGAAAGCTGGCTGAGTGGAAATTCTACAACTAGAAGGAAAGAGAAAAGCACACTGAGACTCAGAGGAGCTGCGGAAGTAAAGCGCAGAGGTACAGCGGCTTGAGCGCGCGCAGCAAGGGCTGGCAACTGAGGACGAGGCTGTCTTTTTGAATTGGGAGGGAGTCACAAGCCCCCGACTGCTCTGAACTCCAGTTCCGGGAAGTCTCTGGGGACCCAGGACTCATACGGGGAGAAACTGGACTATCTGGCAGTGGGCAGAACTCAGAACTTGAGGGCGGCTTTCCCTCAGAGGTGCTTGCAGCGATTACCGGGACACTGAGACTCGGGGCCCCTTAGGGCAGGGCTGAGGATCAGCCATAGCTGCTTGCTCCACCCTGTTGATTCCCTGATACCCTGCCCCACCCAGGCTGTGGCAGAGGCTTTTGCATATGAATGCCTTGGCCCTTTGCAATCTGAAAATTACCTAACAAACTGCAGCTGGGCCAGACAGACCCAGAACTTCCAAGAGAAAGCCCAAGGCGCCAGAGCAGCTTGCATTGCTTCACAGCTGGGCCTCATCTGGGCACCTCCAAACCCCAAAAAAGGAAGGGGAATCTGCAGATCTCTTGGTACCTCCTGCTGGGTAGCTTCAGGCAGAGGCTAAATTAGCACTTCCTTAGATCCAAGAGCTAGTGTACCCAGTGGTCAGAGTGGGACCATCCAGACTACAACTCCTCAGATCCATAAGGGACACACTCAGGGGGCAGACTCAGTGAGCACCAAAGCCCCACCAAAGCAAGTCTTGCCCCAGAAGGGTGTCTTTAGCACAGAAGTTCTCCCACTGTAGACACAGCTGATTCTCACAGCCAATTGGCCTGGAGGTCAATTCCTCCCAGTGATAACTACAAATATCAAGGCTTAACTACAACAAGACTGTGCACAAAGCCCACAAAGGGGTGCACCAACAGTGTCCACCTCAGGTAATTGGGGAGGCTGAGCCACTGGGCCCTATAGGACACCTAGCACACAAAGCCACTCTACCAACACAGGGAAGCATAAAAAATGCGGAGACAAAGAAACAGACCACAAATGACAGAAATGGAGGAATGCAAAGGACTGAATATAGAGTTCAAAACCACACTTATAACGTCTTTCAAGAATTTTCTGGAAACCGCTGATAAATTTAGTGAGACCCTGGAGGATATGTAAAAAGACTAGCTAGAAATTAAGCATACACTGACTGAAATAAAGAATAATATACAGAGATCCAACAGCAGACAAGAGGATCCCAAGAATCAAGTCAAAGATTTGAAATAAAAAGAAACAAAAAATGCCCAACCGGAAAAGCAAAAAGAAAAAAGAATCCAAAAATGTGAAGATAGTGTAAGGAGCCTCTGGGACAACTTCAAGTGTACCAACATCCGAATTATAGGGGTGCCAGAAGAAGAGAGAGGGCAAGATATTGAAAACCTATTTGAAGAAATAATGACAGAAAATTTCCCCTACCTGGAAGTTGTGTGAAAGAAGAGCAAGTGGTTTGCTAATTTGCAGAGTGCCCCTGTGTTCCTGAGTAGGAATGAACATAGAAGTGAGGAGGAGGGGAGGGTATTTTTTTTTATTTTTTTTATTGTTTAAAGTATTACCACAGGAACAACGGGGTCACAGGAATGTGTGCACAACTCCTGGCCAACTTCAGCTGCCTAGGAGAGCAGTTGAAGAGCGAGGCAAAACACATCAGAGTAATTTATATTGATGCATGAAAACCTTAAAAAAAAGAAAGCTGTTGACTAAATAAAGACATGAAAATTAAAAAAAAAGAAAAAAGAAAATTTCCCCTACCTGGTGAAAGAAATAGACTTACAAGTCCAGGAAGCACAGAGAACCCCAAACAAAAGGAATCCAAAGAGGGCCACACCAAGACACATCATAATTAAAATGCCAAGAGCAAAAGACAAAGAGAATCTTAAAAGCAGCAAGAGAAAAAATGTCAGTTATCTACCAGGGACCACCCATAAGACTGTCAGCTGATTTCTCAACAGAAACTATGCAGGCCAGAAGGGAGTGGCAAGAAATATTCAAAGTGATGAATAGCAAGAACCTACAACCAATTACTCTACCCAGCAAAGCTATCATTCAGAATTGAAGGTCAGATAAAGAGCTTCACAGATAAGGAAAAGCTAAAGGAGTTCATCACCACCAAACCAGCATTATATGAAATGCTGAAAGGTATCCTTTAAGAAGAGGAAGAAGAAGAAAAAGGTAAAGATAAAAATTATGAACAGCAAATACATATCTATCAACAAGTGAATCTAAAAATCAAGTGAATAAAAAATCTGATGAACAGAGTAAACTGGTGAATATAATAGAACCTGGGTCATGAAAAGGGAGTGGACTGACAATTCTTGGGTGGAAAGGGGTGTGGGGGTGCAGGAAGAGACTGCACAAAAATCGTACACCTATGGATGAGGACAGTGGGAGGGGTAAGGGAACAGGGTGGGGTGGGAACTGGGTGGAGGAGAGCTATGGGGGGAAAAAAGAGGAACAACTGTAATAATCTGAACAATAAAGATTTAATTTAAAAAAAAACCAATAACATCCATCCATGAAAGTACATATGTCATAAATGTACAGTCAAGCAATTTTCACAAACTGGACCCACTCCTCTAACCAGCACTCAGATAAGAAACAAGTCATTACCAGCAACTACAGAAGTGTTTCCTCTTGTCCCTTTATAGGCATTAACTACTCTCCACCCTGAAGGCGGCAGGAAGACCTATGCCATGGTGCCTGGCCACTCACCCAGTCATTCTCTGGCCTCAGAACTGGTGGAGTCCAACGATGGACACGAGGAGATCATTAGATGTATTTGAAGGGGAGGTCTGGTCGACAAGATGATCCATGAGAAGAATATTAACCAGCTGAAGAGTGAGGTCCAGTACATCCAGGAGGCCAGAAACTGTCTGCAGAAGCTGCAGGAGGATATAAGAAGCAAGCTTGATAGAGATCCAGGAGAGTCTCACCATCGACAGGAGATACAGGTGGTGCTAGAGAGGCCAAATGGTTTTAGTCAAAGTCCCACGACGCTGTATAGCAGCCCACCTGAGGCGGACACCTATATGAATGAAGATGTCAAGAGCTTGAGGAAGACCGTGCGGGACTTGCTGGCCAAGCTGCAGGAGGCTGAGCAGCAGCACCAGGCAGACCGTGTGGCTTTTGAGGTCACACTCAGCGGATACCAGAGAAAAGCCGAGCAGAGTCACGTGGCCCTGCAGAGAGCAGAGGACAGAGCAGAGCAGAAAGAGGTGGAAATCAGAGAGCTGCAGAGGCGCTTGCTCGGGATGGAGATGGAGCATCAGGCCTTACTGGAGAAGGTCAGGGAAGGGGAGGCGGCCCTGGAAGAACTTTGGAGCAAGAATGCTGACTGCCAAGCAGAACAGGAAAAGGCTGCTAACCTGGAAACGGAAGTGGCTGGGTTTCGGGAGAAGATACACCACTTGGATGACATGCTGAAAAGCCAGCAGCGGAAGGTCCGGCAAATGATAGAGCAGCTCCAGTATTCCAAAGCTGTGATCCAGTCAAAGGACACAAGCATCCAGGAGCTCAAGGAGAAGATGGCCTACCTGGAAGCGGAGAATTTAGAGATGCACGACCGGATGGAACACCTGATAGAGAAGCAGGTCAGTCACGCCAACTTCAGCACCCAGACCTGGGCCAAGACTGAGAATCTGGGCAGCGTTAGGATAGCCAAGCCCCCCAGCCCTAAGCCCATGCCTCTCATCCGAGTGGAAACATGAGCTGAGGAGGAGGAGGATGCTGTTGCTGCTGCCTCTCCCTGTGGAGAAACTCTGTCACCACCCCTGTTGGAGGTTAGAACTGACTTTGACTTCCTGACTGGTCGTTGGCTGCCCTCAGGGCTTGGGGCTGTGCCCTGAGTCTGAGCTCCTGTCCTCGGTTTGCTGGGTGGATAGAGGATGAGCGCCTCCTCTGGACACTGCAGCCCTTGGCAGACAGGACCCTGCTGGCAGGAGCCAGGGTGGCACCCTTATCCCTGTAGTTACTGTTTTTCTCTTAGCAGAGCCTCCCTTCTGTTGTAGACTGGGGTTCAGCTGCCCCGGGCCCTCAGCTAGTCGGGAGAAGTGAAGAGATGACAAGATTTGCCTCAGCTCTAGAAGATGGAGACAAAGATGTTGGACAGTGTCCTGGGGGAATCAGGTTCCTCACAAAACACAGCGCAGTTCTTAGCAACAAACTGTTTTTTTTACCGGTTCCACCCTCAGCTCATGCTGACCCGGGTCTCCTTCAGCTTTGACTGGCCAGCCTGTCTTTCTGGGGAGAAGGGGATGTACACTCAGGGTGTAGCTTTGAGCAGAAGGATTGTGTAGGGCCACAGACAGTTACGTGTGACTTCTCTGCTTTGAAGACTCCCAAAATCTCTTAGGGATTCCCCTAAGATGTGGTACAAGGTACACTTCAGTAATCTTGACTGACTTAGAGCTTAAAATCTATTTTCACTGGGTATTGTCAATCTCAGCGAGACTCTCATTGTATTTATTTTGCTAAGTTATTGGTGTTTTTGCTTATATCTCACAACTGATTCAGTAACTGAGTTCTATAGCCTTCTCTTGCGATGTTTGGATTGGCTCGACGCTGAGAAAAGTGTTCCCACTGGACTTCATCTCAGAACGACATTGTTATAAATCTTTCTCTTTCCTCTACCGTCTTCTTAGCCCTTCCTCCCCAACACCTGATCTCTGCCTCAGGAAGGCAAGTATATCTGCCCTGAGACATCAGGTCTGGATGTATATTTGGGGGAAGAGGGTGATCAGGACTCTTGGGGAGGAATTGAATTCTTCTCCAAACCCCTCTACACCCCTCTACTTCATGTGGGTCTGTTGTCCTCCTGACTCTGAACGACTCTGCCACTGTAGTGTTTTGTTTAGGGCTCCTCCTGTAGCATCAAGAGGGAGAAAAGCATCAGTGGCACTATAGGGCACAGAAAAATAAAACACAAACGTAGATGAAGTCTTTAGGTTCTATTTGGTTCAAGACCAGAAGCCTAAGTCTGGGTGTTTCTGTGTGTCGTTCTGGCTTTGTCTATATTGGTGTTCTGGTTTCTTCGTGCAGTTTCTTCATTGGTAAAACCAAGGGTTTAGCCCTGGTTCAGTGGATTGAGTGTCATCCCATGCACCAAGGGGTTGCTGGTTTGATTCCCGGTCAGGGCATATGCCCGAGTGGTGGGCTCGATCCCCAGTGCTTCTGTAGCATCAATATTTCTATCATCTCCCCCTCTCCCTTCCTCTTTCTCTAAAAAAATCAATAAAAACATATTTTAAAATAAATAAATAAATCAAACCAGGGGTTCAGACTGGTTGATTTCCATGAGCCTTTCTGGTTCTTATCTTTTTTCCTGTGCTATCTTCTTTGTATGGTGAGTTTAATAAATTATATTCATGTGTTAAAAAAAAAAAAAAAAGGATTAATTTTTCCCCATCTGACACTGGCCTCCCATTTAAATTGATTCGACGACGGTTTCCCGTGATGCCAGCATTTGTGATGACTATTAATAAATAACAAGGACAAACTCTAGACAGAGTAGGCATGTTCCTACCTGAACCCGTTTTCGCACATGGTCAGTTATATGTTGCTTTCTCTCGAGTTTGAAGAGCATGTGATGTTACAGTTAAAGTTCTAAGTACTTCATCACAAGGGAAATTAGTCAAGCACTCTGAAAGTGTTTTCACTCTTAATGTGGTGTACAGGGCGATATTAGAATAAGTTTAATCACTTTATCAGTCATTGTTTGCATCACTGTTGTTTTTATATCATGTTTTTGTTGTCTTCATATCATGTTTTTGTCATTTTTATATCATGCCTCTGTTGTTGTTATATCCTTTTGTTACTGTTTATTTATTAATAAATTTATATATGATTTCCATATACATTTTACTAATTTCCTTTCATCTCTCACACTTCTATTATATAGAAAGGGCAAATAGCAATGTTAAAATATCTCTGCTAATTAATTCCCTTTTTAAAAAAACATATTTTATTGATTTTTTACAGAGAGGAAGGGAGAGGGATAGAGAGTTAGAAACATCGATGAAAGAGAAACATCAATCAGCTGCCTCCTGCACACTCCCCATTGGTGATGTGCCCACAACGAAGGTACATGCCCTTGACCAGAATCGAACCTGGGACCGTTGAGTCCGCAGGCTGATGCTCTATCCACTGAGCCAAACCGGTTAGGGCAATTAATTCCCTTTTAATGTGCACGAATTTCATGCACTGGGCTACATTAGGAGAACATTGGGTAAGGCGTGTTCTCCAACATTAGTGTGCTTCAGAAACACCCATGTAACTAGTTACAAATAGGAATACCCTAACATACTGCATCAAAATTTGAGCTATATAGAATGCCAACTAAAAAAAGAAACATATGGGCACACTCATGTTCTCCTCTATCTAAAAAGCTAATTTTCATTAAGAAACTCCTTATTTGGGTTACCTCCTCAAAAGTGTACCAAGAATTACTGTTTTAGAAGAATTTAAAGGTCCATTCCTAAGTCAAGCCTGACACTGGTCTGCTGTAAGTCAGTGTTTCTCAGAGTTCACCAAACTTTAAAAGCAGCACTCATCATAAGCCTTGTTAAGAGCCATTTGTTTTAGAAATCAATGTCCAATATGTCAAACATCCCCATAAGGTAGTCGGCCACAATGGATCTGGCAGGGTTCCTGTGTCCTCCCAGATGGGAGTTTGTACAGTGAGTGACAGACAAGGTTTTTCTTTCAGGCTTCCCATTTCTTCAAACCATAAGGCAAATAAGTGCTTTCTAAGAAAGCTGTGCTTTCACCAAAAGCTGGTTGAAATTCAGTTTATAGAAAAATAGAGCCATCATCCTATCTAATAATAGACAAACATGGTAATTAACCGTAATTTCGCTACCCTTCCCATTGGCTAATCAGGATGATATGCAAATTAACTGCCAACTAAGATGGTGGTTAACCGCCAACAAAGATGGCGGTTAATTTGCATACGTAGGCGCAATGCTGGGAGGCGAAAGGGGAAGGACAGAAGAAGCCACCTGCCGCTGCTGGTGATCAGAAACCGAGGAGGCAGCCAAGAGCCAGGGGCAGGAGAACTGGATGCCTTTGCCCACCCCCGGCCAGTGATCATGGGAAGCAGGGGCAGAGCCAGCAATGGGAGCTGGGGGTCCCCTGCCCAGGCCTAACGCCTAGGTCAGAGGCATTAGGCCTAGGCAGGGGCAGAGCAAGAGATCACGGGGGGCTGAGGGTCCCCTGCTCAGGCCTAATGCCTTGGCCAGAGGTATTAGGTCTGGGTAGGGAAGGAGGCATGGTGGGAGCTGGGCGTTCTCTGCCCAGGCTTAATGCCTTGGTCAGAGGCATTAGGCCTGGGCAGGTGCGGAGCCGGCAATCGTGGGGAGCTGGGGGTCCCCTGCCCAGGCCTAATGCCTCGGTCAGAGGCTTTAGGCCTGGGCATGGGTAGAGCCAGCCATCACGAGCAGGGGCAGAGTCAGTGATCATAGGGAGCTGGGGGTCCCCTGCCCAGGCCTAACACCTTGGCCAGAGGCATTAGGCCTGGGCAGGGGTGGAGCCAGCAATCACAGGGAGCAGGGGCAGAGTCAGCGATCGGGGGGAGCTGGGTGTACCCTGTCCATGCCTAATGCTTCCACCAGAGGCGTTAGGCCTAGGCAGGGGCGGAGCAGGAGATCGTGGGCAGCTGGGGGTCCCCTGCCCAGGCCTAACACCTTGGCTAGAGGTATTAGGTCTGGGTAGGGGCGGAGGCGATGGTGGGAACTGGGGGTCCTCTGCCCAGGCCTAATGCCTTGGTCAGAGGCATTAGGCCTGGGCAGGTGCAGAGCCAGCAATCCCGGGGAGCAGGGGCAGAGTCAGCGATCAGGGGGAGCTGAGTGTACCCTGTCCATGTCTAATGCTTCCACCAGAGGCGTTAGGCCTAGGCAGGGGCGGAGCAGGAGATCGTGGGGAGCTGGGGGACCCCTGCCCAGGCCTAACGCCTCGGTCAGAGGCATTAGGCCTGGGCAGGGGTGGAACCAGCCATTGCAGGGAGCAGGGGCAGAGTCAGCGGTCGTGGGCAGCTGGGGGTCCCCTGCCCAGGCCTAACATCTTGGCCAGAGGTATTAGGTCTGGGTAGGGGAAGAGCTGGGGATGGTGGGAGCTGGGGGTCCTCTGCCCAGGCCTAATGCCTTGGTCAGAGGCATTAGGCCTGGGCAGGTGCAGAGCCGGCAATCACGGGGAACAGGGGCGGATTCAGCAATCATAGAGAGCTGGGGGTCCCCTGCCCAGGCCTAACACCTTGGCCAGAGGCATTAGGCCTGGGCAGGGGTGGAGCCAGCAATCACAGGGAGCAGGGGCAGAGTCAGCGATCGGGGGGAGCTGGGTGTACCCTGTCCATGCCTAATGCTTCCACCAGAGGCGTTAGGCCTAGGCAGGGGCGGAGCAGGAGATCGTGGGCAGCTGGGGGTCCCCTGCCCAGGCCTAACACCTTGGCTAGAGGTATTAGGTCTGGGTAGGGGCGGAGGCGATGGTGGGAACTGGGGGACCCCTGCCCAGGCCTAACGCCTCGGTCAGAGGCATTAGGCCTGGGCAGGGGCGGAACAAGCCATTGCAGGGAACAGGGGTGGAGGCAGCGATGGGGGGAGCTGGGGGTCCCCTGTCCATGCCTAATGCTTCCGCCAGAGGCATTAGGCCTAGGCAGGTGCGGAGCCAGCAATCACGGGGATCTGGGGGTCCCCTGCCCAGGCCTATCGCCTCGGTCGGAGGCATTAGGCCTGGGCAGGGGCAGAGCGGGAGATTGCAGGGGCCTGGGGGTCCCCTGCCCAGGCCTAACGCCTTGGCCAGAGGCATTAGGCCTAGGCATGGGTGGAGCCAGTGATCATGAGCAGGGGCGGAGTCAGTGATCATAGTGAGCTGGGGGTCCCCTGCCCAGGCCTAACTCCTTGGCCAGAGGTGTTAGGTCTGGGCAGGGGCACTGCCAGCGATCACGAGTAGCAGGGGGGAGCCGGCCAAGGTGGGAGCTTGGGGTCCCCTGCCCAGGCCTATTGCCATGGCCAGAGGCATTAGGCCTGGGCAGGAGACCCCCAGCCCCCCGCAATCTCCCGCTCTGCCCCTGCCCAGGCCTTAGGTCTGGGCAGGCGCAGTTCCAGCAATTGGGGGTAGCAGGGGCGGAGCCGGCGATGGTGGGAGCTGGGGTCCCTGCCCAGGCCTAAGGCCTTGGCCAGAGGCATTAGGCCTGTGCAGGGGCAGAGCCAGCGATTGTGGGGAGCATGGGCTGAGCCAACAATTGAGGTTCCCTGCCCAGGTTGAATGACTCGGCCAGAGGCGTTAGGCCTGGGCAGGGGCCAAGCCGGCAATTGGTGTGAACTACAGAGGAAACACCTTTCTGACCGCTCATTGGCTTAGCTCCCTGTGTGCCACTGGTAATATTCTTAGTAACTTGGGTAATAAGAGTCCAAATAGGTGATCTAGGGTTTTTCACCACACACCTGGAGAAAAAAAGGAAGGTCCGCTGCTGGAAGGTTAAGAAATGTCATATCCTGTCCTAGCTGGTTTTGCTCAGTGGATAATGCTTCGGCCTGCCCACTGCTGGGTCTGGGTTCAATTCTGATTAAGGGCATGTACCTAGGTTGCAGGCTCCTCCCTGGCTGGGGCCCAGGTCAGGGCTCCTGCAGGAGGCAACCAATCAAAGTGCTCCTCTCACTTTGGTGTTTCTCTCTCTCTTTCACTTTCTCTTCCACATTCTCTAAAAATCAATGGAAACATACCCTTAGGTGAGGATAAAAAATATAATAAAGAAATGTCATATCCTATGAAGGACACATCTTGAAAATGCCTAAAGAAAGTTGTCATTTTTTCATGGTAAAGGGACTGGAGTCCGTGTTGATGAAAACACCTTGGTGGCTGCGGTGACTGGCAGTGGCTGCAGCAGCGGGGTGATGGGGCTGGTGCCTTCCCCTGACCAGCCCGGTCGCCTCCCAAAAAGGGAGGCCAGACTGTGGCTTAGGCCCGCTCTCCAAGGGGAGCAGGGAGCAGGGAGTAGGACATCCCCTGAGGGCTCCCAGTATGTGATAGGAGGCAAGCTGGGCTGAGGGACCCCCCCTCCAGTGCACAAATTTTTGTGCACCGGGCCTCTAGTGGTAATATAATAGTTAAGAGGTCTGAGTATTTTTTAAATACATTTTTATTGATTTTTTACAGAGACGAAGGGAGAGGGATAGAGTTAGAAACATCGCTGAGAGAGAATCATCAATCAGCTGCCTCCCGCATACACCCTAGTGGGAATGTGCCCGCAACCAAGGTACATGTTCTTGACCAGAATCGAACCTGGGACCCTTCAGTCCGCAGGCCAATACTCCATCCACTGAGCCAAATCAGCTAGGGCAAGATCTGAGTATTTTAAGTCTCTCTGTTGTCAATAATTATATTTAAGTAAATCAACCTGAAATTTTGTGTACTTGTCTATAAAATTAAAGGAGTAATGATACCTTTATTATTTCTTTTAGCTTTAAGATTGTTTTAGTGTGTACACTGTAGTTTTGATATTCCAATAGTCCTTCAACTGTAGAGTCATTTTCTCCTGATTATTATCAGGGACTTTAAAAACCAGAGAAAGAACAACCAAGATCACAGCATAAAGTTCAGACCTGTGCGTGCTGCCTCCCACAACAACATCGAGACTACCAACAATAAAACAAACAGTTATCATTCAGAATCATGGGAAAGCTGGTCCAGTGGAAGTTCTACAACTGGAAGGAAAGAAAGAAGAGCATTGAGACTGAATAGGTTGTGCTGAGGCTCCAAGAACAGAGGTACGGAGTCATGCGCCAGGCGGGTTGCAACTGGATGCGCGTTTTTTTTTCAATCGGAAAGGGCTGCAGACTCTCGAGTCCACTGAGCTTGTTTGGGGCAGAATTCTGAGGTCCCAGACCCCTACGGGGAGAGGTGGGACGGCCTTGCAACGAGCTGGAGAGCGAGAGTGGTTGTCTCATGGAGCTGCTCGCCAGCACTCCGGGACGCAAGATGCGGAGTCGCAGAGAGGCGAGGAGACGCCATTGCCCCTTGCTCCGCCTTGGTGATTCCCCGGGGACCCTGCCCTACTCAATTTACATCCCCGCCCAAGCTGTGCTAGTGGCACAAAGAGAACCACCGGCACTTTTGCAGCCCAGCCCAGCAGAATGCAGATTTCAACTCCTCGCATACATAAGGGACAAACTCAAGAAGCAGAATCAGGTTCAGAGGAAGCCGGAGCCGGAATCGGCTGGGCTAGCGACGTGGAACCTCTGTACCAGCAAATACACAGGCTGGTCCACCAGATCCAGTCTCACATGGGACGCTGGGAGATGGCAGACAGGCAGTCTGTGCACTTGGTAGAAAACGAAATCCAAGCAAGCATACAAGATATTCAGCCACCAGGAGCGCCTGGAGATTTTGTCCAGCAAGGAGCTGCCCAACAAAGGACAGAATGCCAAACTTCGTGTTGCTGAGATGGCCCCTGTGAGACCGACACGTCCCCCGTGAGGCCGAGACGTCCCCCGTGAGGCCAAGGCGGCCCCCGTGGGACTGGGACAGCCCCCGAGAGGCTGGGACGGCCCCCGTGAGGCTGAGACGGCCCCAGTGAGGCTGGATGGCCCCGGTGGGGGTGGGACAGCCCCGGTGGGGTTGAGATGGCCCCGGTGAGGTTGAAACAGCCCCAGTGAGGTTGAAATAGGCCCCGGTGAGGCTGAAACGGCCCCGGTGAGGCTGAGGCTGTCCTGGTGAGATTGAATCGGCCCCAGTGAGGTTGAGACGGCCCCAGTGAGGTTGACACGGCCCCAGTGAAGTTGAGATGGCCCCAGTGAGGTGGTGACGGCCCAGGTGAGGTTGCAACTGCCTCAGTGAGGTTGAAACGGCCCCTGTGAGGTTGAGATGGCTCCTGTGAGGTTGAGACAGCCCCTGTGAGGTTGAGATGGCCCTGGTGAGGTTGAAATGGCCCCAGTGATGTAGAAACAGCCCTGGTGAGGCTGAGATGGCCCCGGTGGGGTTGAATCGGCCCCAGTGAAGTCGAGACGGCACCAGTGAGGTCAAGACGGCCCCCGGTGAGGTTGAGATGGCCCCGGTGAGGTCAAAATGGCCCCAGTGAGGTAGAAACGGCCCTGGTGAGGTTGAGACGGCCCCGGTGAGGTTGAGTCGGCCCATGTGAAGTTAAGACGGCCCCTGTGAGGCTGAGATGGCCCCAGTGAGGCTGGGACGGCCGAGGTGAGGTTGAGACAGCCCCTGTGAGGCTGAGACGGCCCCAGTGAAGTCGAGATGGCACCAGTGAGGTCAAAATGGCCCCAGTGAGGTAGAAATGGCCCCAGTGAGGTTGAAACGGCCCCGGTGAGGCTGAGACGGCCCCTGTGAGGCTGAGAAAAATACCGCATTGAACTCACTCATTTATGGATAATAAGGACCGTTATAGACTGATGAACAAAAATGGATACAGAGGCAGAGCAGCATTGAGCAGAATGTCAAACTATAGTGGGAACCTTGGGGAGGGTTGGGGGGGGGGTAGGAGATCAACCGAAGGACTTATATGCATGCATATGAGAATAACTAATGAACACAAGACACTGGGGGTGGGGGAAGCCAGGGGAATGTCAAGGGTGGGGGGAAGGAGACATGTGTAATACTCTTTGTAATACTTTAAGAAATAAAAAAATAAAAATAAAAGATCTGGTTCTCTTATCAAAAAATAAAAATAAAAATAAAAAATAAAAACCAGAGAAAAACTAGCACATGTTTTTGTTAATTAGAACAGGAAAGGTAAGGGTATTCCTAAGTCTAACCACTCAGAACCTCAGAACTATCTCTCTTTCAGCAGCCAACACCTGCTTAGGCCATTGCCAGCATGCTCTTTGCTGCCCACATTCTGCCTGTGGGTCCCACCTGGGTGAGAGCCATTAGGACAGAAGATTTGCACTCCCTGCCGGTTGTACTTCGGTCCTGAGCTCTAACAGCTCTGTGATATTGGCCAAGTTACTTAACCTCTCCAAAGCTGTTTCCTTACCTGCAAAGTGGGGATAACATTTATTGGGTTGTTACATAAATAAAATGTGGTCAGTCCCACATGTGCATAGTGTGGTGCCTGTGTCAAGGTAAGCACTCAGTAAACGGCAGGAACTTTTTTTTTTTTTACCACCCTACAGCCTCCATATAATTCAGTACCTAACTGAAGGAACTAGTAGTCACAGTGTTGCCACAGCATCTGGTCCTCTCTTCTGGACTTATTTTTCCCCACATTATATAAACCAGCTAGTTTATTATTTTATAGTAAGAAGTATAACTTTTACCATTCAGACTGAAATACCTATGCCAGCATGGGACAATAATTTAAGGAAACAGGAGGCATAATCAATTAACCATAGGTATCTCTTTCACAAAAAATAAACTGGTAGTGGTTGCCCTGAGGACAACTGGGTGGTTTGGAATCAGAGATTGGAGATTGACTTTTCACTGTATACTATTTTACCTTTTAAATTTTGAACATAAAAAATATTTTTGGCATGATAATTTTTGAAAACTTGTAAGACAGAATTTTTATTTTTTAAAATATATTTTTATTGATTTCAGAGGGGAAGGGAGAGGGAGACAGAAACATCAATGATAGAAATCATTGATCAGATCCCTTCCGCATGCCCCTTACTGGGGATTGAGCCCACAACCTGGGCATGTGCCCTGAGGGGATATCGAACAGTGAATTTCTAGTTCATGAGTCAATGCTCAACCACTGAGCCATGCCAGTGGGGACAGAATTTGTATATTTTTTAGTACATTTTTATTGATTTTATAGATTTCAGAGAGGAATGGAGAGGGAGAGAGAGATAGAAACATCAATGATGAGAGAAAATCATTGATTGGCTGCCTCTTGCACGCCCCACACTGGGGATCAAGCCCACAACCCGGGCATGTGCCCTGACTGGGAATTGAAATGTGATCTCCTGACTCCTAGTGATCTTCTGGCTCCTAGGTCGATGCTCAACCACTGAGCTACGGTGGCCAGGCCAGAATTTGTATTTTTAAAAAGTTATGTCTCAGCATAGAGAATAGTTAATAATATTGTAATAAGGATGGTGTCAGATGGATACTAGACTTATTGGGATGATCACTCTTTAAGGTATATAAATGCCTAATCACTATGTTGTACACCTGAAGCTAATATATTGTATGTCAAAAATTTTTTTAAGTATATGGTTTGGTTTATGAGGAGTATGGGGTTTATAATTCATGACTTTTTCAGTCCTATGTTTGGCTTTAGCTGATCACCACTTCATTTACATGAGTATATTATAACTTAGTGAGTTTTGTTCAATCAACCTTGTCACATGAGCAAACAGAGGCTCATAATGATATAATTTGGATGATTGTAATGTACAAATACAGTCTTAGTTTGGAATAATGAAACCACCACAGTCACACAACTGAATGTCCTTAATGTCATTAAACTCTAGTTTTAAATGGATAAAATGAAACTCTATACCCATTAAACAACTCCTTTTTTGTGGCATAGAATAACAGTTTTGCAAGGTTAGAAATTTCCCGAGATCTGATTCACATAAATGTGAATGTATTTCACACCATTTAACTGTACACTTTAAAAAATGGTAATGACAGTATAGTTCATGTTTTTTAAAACCTTTTATTATTTTAAAATTTTTTTATTGATTTCAGAGAGGGAGAGAGTGATAGAAACATCAATCATGAGAGAGAATCATTGGCTGCTTCCCACATGTTCCCCACCAGGGATCAAGCCATAAAAAATGGTAAATTGTATGTTATGTATGTTTTACCACCATTTGTAAAAAGTTCTTTGTGATCTATAGAGACTGAAAGTAGATTAATAGTTTTCAAGGACTGGGACAGTGAGGGAGTGAGGGGCAGTGACTGCTAGTGGATATTGGGTTTATTTAGGGGTGATGAAAATTTCTAAAATTGGATTGTGGTATGGTTGAACAACTCTAGATATACTAAAAAACCATTGAATTACAAACTTTAAATGGGTAAACTATCGTATGTAATTTAGACCTCAAAGTTTTTAAAGAAACCAACAAGTTATGCCTTCCCTATGAGCTCCCTTCTGCGCTGTCTCATCCATGCACCCCACAACTTGGTGCCATGAGAGGACAGAAGAGAAGGGAAATCTATTTGGTTCAGGATTATTCAGATTTTGACTGGTTTCAGCACAAGGGAACCAAAGGAATTCCTATTGTAGATTTGGCATAGGGCTTTATCTCCAACACTCATCTACTGCCCAGGGAGGGAAAGGCACCAATTAAAAGAACAGGGCAAATGCAGTGTGAGTGGGTATTAGTTCAAATAACCCATGCTGACCCAGCCTTCAAAACTGTTTTTCAAAATATTTTGAAAAATGAAGACCTGGAAAAAAACCTGCATCCATGTGAAAATTGACTGGCTTAGGAGAAACAAAGATGGCAGCATAGGTAAACACCTGAAACTGCTGCCTCGCACAACCACTACAAAAATACAACGAAAAGACAAAACGGACATCATCCAGAACCACAGGAAGGCTGGCTGAGTGTAAATTCTACAACTAGAGAGAAAGAGAAAAGCACACTGAGACTCAGAGGAGGTGCGGAAGTAAAGTGCAGAGGTACGGAGGCGCATGCAGAAAGGGCTGGCACCTGAGGACACGGTTGTCTTTTTCAATCAGGAGGCAGACACAAGCTCCCAACTGCTCTGAACTCCAGTTCTGGGTGAGTCTCTGGAGACCCAGACTCATACAGGGAGAAAATGGACTGTCTGGCATTGGTCAGAACTTGAGGGCGGCTTTCTCTCAGAGGTGCTTGCAGTGATTACCGGGACACTGAGATGGGGGGACTATTAGGGTAGGAATGAGGTGCAGCCATACCTCTTTGCTCCACCCTGTTGATTCCCTGAGACTCCGCCACACCCAAGCTGAGTGCAGAGGCTTTTGCATATGAAAGGCCTGGCCCTTTGCAATCTGAAAATTACCTAACAAACTTCAGCTGGGTCAGAGACCCCCAGAACTTCCAAAAGAAGGCCCAAGGCCCCACAGCTCCTTGCATTGC
This sequence comes from Myotis myotis, assembly GCF_014108235.1. Classification (NCBI taxonomy): domain Eukaryota; kingdom Metazoa; phylum Chordata; class Mammalia; order Chiroptera; family Vespertilionidae; genus Myotis; species Myotis myotis. Next base: position 120,841,573 of record NW_023416313.1, read on the forward strand.
TTCACAGCTGGGCCTCATCTAGGCAGTTCCAAACCCCAAACAAAGAAGAGGAATCTGCAGATTTCTCCATAGCTCCAGCTGGGTACCTCAGGCAGAGGCTAAATTAGCACTTCTGTAGAGATCCAAGAGCCAGTGTACCCAGTGGTCAGAGTGGGACCATCCAGATTACAACTCCTCAGATCCATAAGGGACACACTCAGGGGCAGTCTCAGTGAGCACCAAAGCCACACTGAAGCAAGTCTTGCCCCAGAAGGGTGTCTTTAGCACAGAAGTTCTCCCACTGCAGACACAGCTGATTCTCACAGCCAATTGGCCTGGAGGTCAATTCATCCCAGTGATACCAACAACAATCAAGGCTTAACTACAACAAGACTGTGCACAAAGCCCACAAAGGGGTGCACCAACGGTGCCCACCTCAGGTAATTGGGGAGGCTGAGCCACTGGGCCCTATAGGACACCTAGCACAGAAAGCCACTCTATCAACACTGGGAAGCATAAAAAATGTGGAGACAAAGAAACAGGTCATAAAGGCAGAAATGGAGGAAAGCAAACTGCAGGATATAGAGTTCAAAACCACACTTATAAGGTTTTTCAAGAATTTCCTAGAAACCGCTGATAAACTTAGTGAGACCCTCAAGAAATCTAGTGAGACCCTCAAGGATATGAAAAAGGACCAACTAGAAATTAAGCATACAATGACTGAAATAAAGAATATTATACAGAGTTCCAACAGCAGACGAGAGGATCGCAAGAATCAAGTCAAAGATTTGAAATACGAAGAAGTAAAAAACACCCAACTGGAAAAACAAAAAGAAAAAAGAATCCAAAAATATGAAGATAGTGTAAGGAGCCTCCGGGACAACTTCAAGTGTACCAACATCCGAATTATGGGGGTGCCAGAAGAAGAGAGAGAGCAAGATATTGAAAACCTATTTGAAAAAATAATGACAGAAAACTTCCTCTACCTGGTGAAAGAAATAGACTTACAAGTCCAGGAAGTGCAGAGAACCCCAAACAAGAAGAATCCAAAGAGGGCCACACCAAGACACATCATAATTAAAATGCCAAGAGCAAAAGACAAAGAGAGAATCTTAAAAGCAGCAAGAGAAAAAAAGTCAGTTATCTACAAGGGAGTACCCATAAGACTGTCAGCTGATTTCTCAACAGAAACTATGCAGACCAGAAGGGAGTGTCAAGAAATATTCAAAGTAATGAATAGCAAGAACCTACTACCAAGATTACTTTACCCAGCAAAACTATCATTCAGAATTGAAGGTCGGATAAAGAGCTTCACAGATAAGAAAAAGCTAAAGTTCATCACCACCAAACCAGTATTATATGAAATACTGAAAGGTATCCTTTAAGAAGAGGAAGAAGAATAAAAAGGTAAAGATACAATTTATGAACAACAAATACACATCTATCAACAAGTGAATCTAAAAATCAAGTGAAGAAATAATTTGATGAACAGAATAAACTGGTGAATATAATAGAATCAGGGGCATAGAAAGGGAGTGGACTATTCTTGTGGGGGGGAAATGGGTGTGGGGGTGCAGGAAGAGACTGGACAAAAATCTTACACCTATGGAGGAGGACAGTGGGGGGGCAGTAAGGGAAGAGGGTTGGGTGGGAACTGGTGGAGGGGAGCTATGGGGGGGAAAAAGAGGAACAACTGTAATAATCTGAACAATAAAGATTTAATTAAAAACATATTTTAAAAATAAAAAAAAAAGGAGACGGAAGATGGCTGTGATATAGGCAGACGCGTCCCAGGTTGTGTCCCGGAGCAAATGGAGTGAGCAGCTGAAACTAATAACACCCACCCCGAATTGGCGAAATTGCTCAGCTGGTGAGACGGTTTGCAGCCGGGAAGAGCAGAACTCCCCTGGAAAGGTAAAAAAACCAGGGATTTGGGCAGGAAAGTTTGCCAGACCTCTGAGCCCAGAGAGTCGGAGGGAGACCACATGGCAGACAGCCGCGTCCCTTGGGACAGGCACAGCCCCTGACGGGGGAAAGGAGAACCGCGGGATTCCTGGCGCCGCCGGGGGAATTGAGAGCTGGGTTCTGTGATCACGGAGGACTGAGCCTAAAGGGGACAGCCTGAAGAGCTGACCAGACCATGCAGTCCCGGTAAGAGAAGAAGCTTACAGAAACCAAGCCTTCCCCGTTTCCGTGGCCGGCATTTGTTTGTTTGTTTTCACTGAATCCTGTTCATGGGACATTTCGGATACAGACACCTGTGCTGAAGAGAGGGAGAGTGTGCGGAGGAGTGGAATCTGGGGAGAGACTGAGGAGAGAAGGGGGGCCGGGAGAGGTGGCAGCGAATTGAGTGCTGAGACACCCCTGAGCCCAGGACTGGGGCAGCCATTCTCTCCGGAGAGTGAGACTCCTCCCCCCAGCCCCCAGGCAAGGAGCACAGCCACACCCAGATTCCACCCTGAACGAGATCAAGGATTAAAATAACCTGATCAGTCCCTGGGAGTTAACAGGGTCTGGCCTATAGAGGGATTTTCAATCCCAGCAACAACACAGCGCCAGTAACTAACTATTATGCAGCCAGCTCTGGGCAGTGAACTTCCACTGGGCAGAGAGGCCCTATAGTCTCAGAGGCCAACCCAGAACACTGCCACCCAGAGGCTGACCCGCAAACTGACTCTTTGCTAAACACAAAATAAGGCAGTCTGGGAAACAAATACGGCCTGCTTTAAAATAAGGACTGTGGTTTACAACACAGAGGAACAGTGTATCGCAGGGAAACTCAACACTCTCCTGAATACCTGGCAGGTCTAAGGCGAGCCACAATGAAGAATAGAAGAACTGAAGGACCTTCACTACTGCAATTTTTTTTTCTTTTTTCACCTTTTAACTAAGAAACCAATTTTTTTTCTCTTTTTTTTTCTTTCCTCTTTTTTTCCCCTTTTTTCTTCTTCTTTTTCCATCATCTGATTTTACCCTTTTAATTACTACCTTCTTATTTTTAACCAGTATTATTACTGCTACCATTTTACCATTTTTTAAAGTGCCATTTTATTTTCTCTTTATTTTATTTTGGGGTTAGTGTTCTCCATTCTATTTTCATCATTATATTATTGGTTGTTTCTAGTTTGCATTCATCTCCAGGGAGCTGCTGCTGGAATTTGTTGGGATTAGTGGCAGTTCTATAGGAGTATTCTCCGCATATAAAAAGTCTCTTCCCCTCTTCCAATTCATTCTCTCTTTTCGCTTTTTTTTCCTTTTCTTTTCTTTTCTTTTCTTTTCTCGCTTTTATTTTCCCCCCTCCTTTTTCCCAATTTCATTTTTGCACTCCTTTTTTTTGGTCCCTACTTTTCTTTTTTCTCTTTTATCGTTTTCGCTTCCTTCTTCCTTATCCCCTAATTCTCTTAATTCGGGTGGTCACCTTTATTTGGGGTTATTAATATCGTGAATATATTTGTGTATAGTGCCTGGTACGTGGTGCCTCGTTGTGTTGTGTTTTGTGCCTTTAAATCAACGCAGCAGATCCAAGCAACAGCAACCTCCTGAGCACCAAACCCTCTGCTGAGGAACAGCAGCTGTATGTGAAACCTCACCCCACCAGCCAGAAGAGCCACCACAGCTGTGAACAGCACCCACCAGAGGAGCTGCTGCCAACTGAAGAGCAGCTGCTACCGCAACCGCCCGAAGAGCAACCACAGACCAAGGAGTCACTGCCACCAAGGGAGCAACCACTGAATGACTCAACGTCTAGATATGTCAGTGAGATCAAACATGGGTAGACAAAGAAACCCCCAAAGGAAAGAGAAGGACTCTCCAGAAAAGCAACTAAGTAATACAGAGGCATGCAACATGACAGAAAAAGAATTCAGAATAAGGGTCCTAGAGTGCATAAGCCGGATGGAGGAAAAAATCGACAACCTCTGCAAGAGGCAAGAAGAAACAGATGAAAAAATCAATAACATATGGAAGAAGCTAGAAGAAACAGATGAAAAAATCAACAACTTAAGTAAGACCCAAGAAGAAATGAAGAGTGATATAGCTGCAATGAAAAACTCCATTGAAAGTATCAACAGTAGACTAGGAGAAGCGGAGGACCGAATTAGTGAACTAGAAGACAAGGAAGCAAAACACACCCAAAATGTACTGCAATTGGAGAAAAAAATTAAAAGACAGGAGGAGAGCCTAAGGGAGCTTTGGGACAACATGAAACGAAACAACATACGAATAATAGGGGTACCAGAACAACAGAAAAATGAACAAGGATTAGAAAACCTATTCGAAGAAATAATATCAGAAAACTTCCCTGAGGTGGGGAAGAAAAAAGTCACACAAGCCCAGAGAGTCCCAAACAAGGTGAACCCAAAAAGACCCACAACAAGACACATCATAATTACCATGGCAAATGTTCAGGACAAAGAGAGAATCTTACAGGCTGCAAGAGAGAGACAGAAAGTTACATACAAGGAATCTCTCATTAGATTATCAAATGATTTCTCAACAGAAACACATCAGGCCAGAAAAGAATGGACAGAAATTTACAAAGTGATGCAAAGCAAAGGACTGAATCCAAGAATACTCTATCCAGCAAGGCTATCATTCAAACTTGAAGGGGAAATAAGAAGCTTCACAGACAAAAAAAGGCTAAGGGAGTTTATCACCACCAAGCCAGCAATGCAAGGAATGCTAAAGGGACTGGTATAAAAATAAGAAATAAAAAGCTCAGAAAGAAAACAGCCACACAAAAAAGAAATGGCTACAAACAAATACCTTTCAATAATAACTTTAAATGTAAATGGACTAAATGCTCCAACCAAAAGACATCGAGTGGCTGAATGGATAAAAAAACATGACCCATACATCTGCTGTCTGCAAGAAACCCACCTCATTAGGAGGGACTCACACAGACTGAAAGTGAAAGGATGGAAAGTATCTTTCAGGCAAATGGAAAGGAAAAGAAAGCTGGAGTAGCAATACTTATATCGGACAAAATAGACCTCAAAGTGAAGGCCATAACAAGAGATAAGGAAGGCCACTTCATAATACTAAAGGGATCAATACAACAAGAAGATATAAGCCTGGTAAACATATATGCACCCAATGCAGGAGCACCCAAATTCATAAAAAAACTGCTGGAAGATATCAAAGGAGAGATCGACAACAATACAATCATAGTAGGGGACTTTAATACACCACTGACAGCACTGGATAAGTCCTCTAGACAAACAATCAGCAAAGATACAGCAATCCTAAATGACTCACTAGATCAGATGGACTTAATAGACATCTTCAGAACACTTCACCCCAATGCCACAGAATATGCATTCTTCTCAAGTGCTCATAACACATATTCAAAAATAGACCATTTATTGGGTCACAAGCAAAGTATCCCCAAATTCAAGAAGATTGAAATCATAAAAAGCGTCTTCACAGACCACGATGGCATAATATTAGAAATAAACTACAATAAAAACAACCCAAAATACTCAAACACCTGGAAGCTGAATAGCATGCTATTAAATATTGATTGGGTTACCAATGAGATTAAAGAAGAAATTAAAAACATCCTGGAAACTAATGACAATGAAAACACAACAATCCAAAACCTATGGGACACAATGGAAGCAGTCCTGAGAGGGAAGTTTATAGCTCTACAGGCCTATCTCAAAAAACAAGAAAAAATGGTAGTAAATCATCTAACTCTACAGCTCAAAGAATTAGAAAGAGAGCAACAAGAAAACCCCAGAGTGAGCAGAAGGAAGGAGATAATAAAGATTAGAGCAGAAATAAAAGACATAGAGACCAAAAAAACAATACAGAAAATCAATGAAACCAAGAGCTGGTTCTTTGAAAGGATAAACAAGATTGACAAACCTCTAGCCAGACTCACCAAGAACCAAAGAGAGAGGACCCAAATAAACAAAATGAGAAACGATAGAGGCAAAATAACAACAGGCCCCATAGAAATACAAATGATTGTTAAAAAATACTATGGACAGCTCTACTCCAACAACTAGACAACATGGAGGAAATGGACAAATTCCTAGAAAAATACAACATTCCAAAACTCAATCAGGAAGAATCTAAAAATCTCAACAGGCCAATAACTATGGAAGAAATTGAAGCAGTCATCAAAAAGCTCCCAGCAAACAAAAGCCCAGGACCAGACCGCTTCACAGGGGAGTTTTACCAAACATTCAAGGAAGAACTAAAACCTATCCTCCTCAGACTACTACAAAAAATTCAAGAGGAAGGAACACTTCCAAGCTCATTCTATGAAGCCAGCATCACCCTAATACCAAAACCAGGTAAAGACAACACAATGAAAGAGAATTACAGGCCAATATCCCTCATGAACATAGATGCCAAAATCCTCAACAAAATCTTAGCAAATCGGATCCAGCAGTACATCAGAAAGATCATACACCATGACCAAGTAGGATTTATTCCAGGGATGCAAGGATGGTACAATATCCGCAAATCAATAAACGTGATACATCACATAAACAAATTGAAAGAAAAAAACCACATGGTCATATCAATTGATGCAGAAAAAGCATTTGACAAAATTCAACACACATTTTTGATAAAAACTCTCAGTAAGGCGGGAGTAGAAGGATCATACCTCAACATAATAAAAGCCATATATGACAGGCCCACAGCCAACATCATACTCAATGGACAAAAACTAACACCATTTCCCCTAAGAACAGGAACAAGACAGGGATGCCCCCTCTCACCACTCCTGTTCAACATAGTACTGGAAGTGTTAGCCATTGCAATTCGGCAAGAAGAAGAAATAAAAGGCATCCAAATTGGAAAAGAGGAAGTAAAACTGTCCTTATTTGCAGACGACATGATATTATACATACAAAACTCTAGAGACTCCATCAAAAAGCTACTAGACTTAATACATGAATTTGGCAATGTAGAAGGATACAAAATTAACCCCAAGAAATCTGAGGCATTTCTATACACCAATAGTGAACTTTCAGAAAGAGAGATTATAAAAACAATCCCGTTTACCATCGCACCAAAAAAATTAAGCTACCTAGGAATAAACTTAACTAAAGAGGTAAAAGACCTCTACTCAGAAAACTACAGGACGTTGAAAAAAGAGATAGAGGAAGACATAAACAGATGGAAGAACATACCGTGTTCATGGATTGGTAGAATCAACATCATTAAAATGTCCTTACTACCCAAAGCAATCTATAAATTCAACACACTTCCCATTAAAATACCAACGGCAGACTTCAGAGATCTAGAACGAACTCTCCAAAAATTCATGTGGAATAAAAAAAGACCCCGAATAGCTGCAGCAATCCTGAAAAAGAACAAAGTAGGTGGGATCTCAATACCAGATATCAAGTTGTATTACAAAGCCACTGTTCTCAAAACTGCCTGGTACTGGCACAAGAATAGGCATATTGATCAATGGAATAGAATAGAGAGCCCAGATATCGGCCCGAACCAATATGCTCAATTAATATTTGACAAAGGAGGCAAGAACATACAATGGAGCCAAGATAGTCTCTTCAATAAATGGTGTTGGGAAAATTGGACAGATATATGCAAGAAAATGAAACTAGAACACCAACTTACACCATACACAAAAATAAACTCAAAATGGATAAAGGACTTAAATGTACGACAGGAAACCATAAAAATTTTAGAAGAATCCAAAGGCAACAAAATCTCAGACATATGCCGAAGCAATTTCTTCACTGATACAGCTCCTAGGGCACTTGAAACTAAAGAAAAAATGAACAAATGGGACTACATCAAAATAAAAAGCTTCTGCACAGCAAAAGAAACCATCAACAAAACAACGAGAAAACCCACTGTGTGGGAAAACATATTTGCCAATGTCATATCTGATAAGGGCCTAATCTCCAAAATTTATAGGGAACTCATACACCTTAACAAAAGGAAGATAAACAATCCAATCAAAAAATGGGCAAAGGACCTAAATAGACACCTTTCAAAAGAGGACATTCAGAAAGCCAAGAGACATATGAAAACATGCTCAAAGTCACTAATCATCCGAGAGATTCAAATCAAAACAACAATGAGGTACCATCTCACACCTGTCAGACTGGCTATCATCAACAAATCAACAAACAACAAGTGCTGGAGAGGATGTGGAGAAAAAGGAACACTTGTGCACTGCTGGTGGGAATGCAGACTGGTGCAGCCACTATGGAAGACAGTATGGAGTTTCCTTAAAAAACTGAAAATGGAACTCCCATTTGACCCTGTGATCCCACTTCTGGGAATATATCCCAAGAAACCAGAAACACCAATCAGAAAGGATATATGCACCCCTATGTTCATAGCAGCACAATTCACCATAGCTAAGATCTGGAAACAGCCTAAGTGCCCATCAGTAGATGAATGGATTAGAAAACTGTGGTATATCTACACGATGGAATACTATGCTGCTCTAAAAAGGAAGGAACTCTTACCATTTGCAACGTCATGGATGGAACTGGAGAGCATTATGCTAAGTGAAATAAGCCAGTCAATGAAGGAAAAATACCACATGATCTCACTCATTCATGGATAATAGAGACCATTATAAACTTTTGAACAATAATAGATACAGAGGCAGAGCTGCCTCAAACAGATTGTCAAAGTGCAGCGGGAAGGCCGGGGAGGGTTGGGGGGCAGGAGGTAGGGGGGTAAGAGATCAACTAAAGGACTTGTATGCATGCATATAAGCATAACCAATGGACATAAGACACTGGGGGATAGGGGAGACTATGGGACTGTCTAGGGCTGGGGGATAAAATGGACACATATGTAATACCCTTTGTAATACTTTAAGCAATAAAAATAAATAAATAAATAAAAATAAATAAAAATAAAATGCCTATACTGTATATTTGTTAAAAAAAAAAAAATTGACTGGCTTAGAAATAACAGAGTTTGCCCTGGCCAGTAAGGCTCAGTTGGTTGGAGTATCAGCCCATGCATAGAAGTGTCATAGGTTCAATTCCCTGTCAGGGCACATACCCAGGTTGCAGGTTTGGTCCCCAGATGGATCGATGTTTCTCTCTCTCTCTCCCTCTCCCTTCCTCTCTCTAAAATCAGTAAAAATATATCCTCAGGTGAGGACTAAAGAAACAAAAAAGGCAATAACAAAGGTTGTATTTTATTTGAGCAAATACAATATAGTATAACAAAGCAGTTATTTTTCTCCTTTTATTCATCATTTTCCATCCCTGCTGGAATTATTTGTGTGTAAAGATAATAGTCCTGAAATAAATATCTTAAATCTCATTATGTTAATTATCACATGGCCAAATGAGTTTTTGAAGAACAAAGTGTTAAAATCGTACTTATGAGAAAATGATTTATATAGAAAAAAGCTACACATAAAGCATAAAGATTAAGATATACCAAGCTTAAGTAATTCAGAATCAGGTCTGTGTCTTTAGGATGACCTTAGAAATGAAGGGGTACATTTCTGAGAATCTTGGTCTACTACGATGAAACAATGTCAGGCTAGCTGGCTGGCAACAGTTCCGCTTGTCTCAAACATGTCCAAATTGCTTAATTACTTTTCACTGCAATCTAGAAAAACACAGTGCTGACTCCACAAGTCCTCACTATATATTTTAAAGGTGTACTTTAGGCACACAGGAAGCTGCATGTACTGGACACAAGAAGAAAACGGAAAAGGGATGGAATATGTCTTGTTTTGGGCAAGCGTAGTGCACAAACACATTTCAACACAGAGAAGTTCACTTCTTTTATTTCCCCATTTCAAATGTTTTAACATTATGAACTACATAATGACAAGGTGGTATAACCCCATGATCCAGGATCAGTAATTTCTATATTCAAAAGTCTTGATTCTAATTCTGAAACTTTTGGAATGAACCCCCCCCCCCCCCCTGCCCCGCCCCAAATGCAGCTCTGGATTCTATGAACCTATGTTGTCAAGATGTAGATATCCATGCAGCTTCCAATTTACTGCTTGCTGTGTTCAGCGCATTTGTAGGCAGTATCTATTGGAGGCTGAGTGGAGAGTTATAAAATCAAGCTATTTTTATAGCAAGAGCTTTGGTTTCAGGGACAAATTGAATGAGCAAGAATTCAGTTCCAGTGCACCTTTGACAGCTCAGCTGAAGCTGTTACCACCTTCCTGAGCAATGTATGGCCTCACCATCTCTGGATGGCAACATTGTCAGTTGCATCAACAGCTTTCTTCCAGAACCCATTTTATTCGATATTGATGGCCATGCCTCACAGAAGCCTGGGACCATCCCAGCCCCAGGAGTTGAATCTTCACTGGAAATCCAGTGCTTTTAATTCTATTCTCCTTACCAGTGACTGGTTATGATGAAAATCTAGCTAGTAAGGACTCAGAGGGTCCTCTGTGCAAGTTGTCCTTGCTTTTCAAATAGGACAAAAGGAAGAGATGCTGCCTGTCTCCTCCCTGAAACTGCGGCAGCAACATTAGATCAGGGGACCCAGCCTGAACAGAGAGCAGCAGGGGGAAACATCCGGTCATGATGCCATTATGTCACTATATTGAGCAGCCTACGATTTCCTACCTCTGTATTTATTTGATGAGATAATAACATTTTATTTACTTATTTATATTTTTTTTGTTTAATCCTCACTGGAGGATATTTTTTTCCCCTTTGATTCTTAGAGAGTGCAAGGGAAGGAGGGTGGGAAGGGGGAGAGAAACATCGATGTGAGAGACACATAGATTGGTTGCCTCCTACACGCAGGATCAAACCTGCAACCCAGGTATGTGCCCTTGATTGAAAATCAAACCTGTGACCCTTCAGTCTGCAGTCCAATGCTCTAACCACATAGCAACACCGGCCAGGGCTAAAATTTTATTTTTAAAGCATTATGGAGATGAGGGGACATTTATTTTCGGCCCCAAGTAATCAGATGCAATCCTCTTCCTCTGAAATAACTATTTTAGAGTGAAGCACACATTCTTTTTTACACCAAACTAATTCTTGTGTGAGTACTGACTTGACCTCCCCCCTCTCCTAAATTCAAGCACCTTGGAGTGTGTGCTCTGGATTTCGTCTAGAGGACCTTCCTCCCCAGCACTATTACATCAAGGTCTGGTTCAAAATCTACCTCCTACAGAAATATTCTTATAAAATCCTTGCCTACATCTTTCTCTAATTCTAGCACATAGCATTTACTGCTTGTCTGCTGACCCCTGAGTCTTCTCTGTGTCTGCCATTAGGCACACATTTGATTTAGTGACTAACTGAACGAATGACTGACTGATTGACTGAGTACAAAGCACCATTTTTCTTCACCTGAAACTTGGGGTTTTCCTTACTCTTCTTCCTTGTCTTCTTTCCTCATCTAACTTCTCTATAAGACAAAAATTGAGATAAATTTAGAGCTCAGACTCTGAAAGAAGGATTCGTATTTCTAAAGAAAGCTCCAATGGTATGCCCTGCCTTCTGGGAGTTACAAATAAGTGACAGAATTATGATGGGGGAGTAGTAGTTAGATGCTATATAAATGACCTCCTGCTGCTGTACCTCCCCACATGCATTGGCCAGTTTTTTTATTGAAACTAGGGGTGGGATGGCAGCATCCTCAACAAGGCAGAAGTTATAGTAGAAAATATAGCAGAGTCTAGCACAGAGTAAGCCTTCAACAAAGGTCTTAAGAGTGAATGAGAGAAGACATAGGCAAAGAACAGGGCATGGTTAGGGCTTTGGGCTTATACCTTGAAGCTCTTTATTATAAACATAGAATGAAATGTGGATACCAGCAATAATACTGCTGTCTCAATGTAATGAACTTCATCTAAATGTGCTAACATAAAAGTATTTGACCTAATGTAGACTTCAAGCTATTTTGAAATGAAAAATTAAATCTTGGGTTGTTTTTACTTTAAAACCCCTATAGTTGTTACCTAAAACTCAAAATAGAAGTCTATCAGCAGATTTCCAGACCATGTGCAGAGAGGCCTACTCCACCACACAAGCTGAACTTGAACAGTGGCTCTTCTGTGTAGCAGCTCTGGGGCCATCCTTCTGATGAGATGGCAGAAAAAGCATTTGCAGAAATCAGACCCAGTGTGGAAATCAGCTCGAGCACCCTTGAAGGTCTATAAATATAGTTCTAACTCTAACTTCTACCCCATTCCAAGTTATTAACAATTTTTTGTAACTTTCATTAGGTAACATTAAATCGACACTGGAGTTTCTGCAAGATCTTTTCTATTACACAATAGAGTAAAAACTGTAGGAAACGTTCAGATAGTTAAATGACCACTAAACACTACATGTGTATTCAACATGGTTCTATTAAGAACGTCCTTCAACTATGGCATTCAAGGACAGTAACACAGTATTTCCCTTACAAAGCAACTGATTATAAAAATCTGCAAATGCCATAAATTCATTTATAGGCTCTTATTTTCATAAAGGCATGTCACTAGTTTCTTTCAATTCTTTCCTGAAGTATTTTTTTGTGGTTTACTTTTATTGTATTGCCGGATGCATTACCTTTGATCATCCTTTCCTAAAATGATTTTTAAAAGACCTGCAGAAATTTTTATTGCATAGGACACTACTGAGGACACAGAAATTGGGAACTGCAAGTATGTGGCACTGGAACAAGTCTTACAAATATTTCATTTTAAGAATTTGCTAAATACAATTTTTTGTAGTTTGTCTCTTTTAAAAAATTGAAGTTACAGCTAAGTTAACTACATACAATGAAGCATTTTAGGAATGTTAGAATTTCGAGAATATGATGAATGATACAAAGGAAAAAAGCCATAATTCTTGTCGGCTACATATTGTATTGCCTTCAAAAGCAATTGTACATGTTGTATTCAGTTCATAGTTAAATATTTCTACTAATCTGTTTTAGGAGAGCAAATGTCTTTCAAGGTTTCAAGTTCCTCTATAAGCTTCTTGTTCTGAACTTCCAGCACTGCAACTCGACTCTCCAGACATTTTACATATTCTTTCTTTCGACGTCGACATTCTTTAGCAGCTTCCCTGAAAAAAAGTAGAAGCAAAAGGGCAAACAAAACAATTTTTGCATGCATGCTATTGACAAACAGACTGAAATAAGCTTGGTGTATGTGACATGGTTGCACTCCAAATCTTGGAACAACATTTCTAATTAAATTCAAACACTAAGCCAAACCGGATTCTTAAGGGTCACAAATGTCCCTTCCATATGTCCACATGGCAATTAGTAGAATTGCTCCATCTCCTGCCTTGATTAGAGTTCACAGTAAACAAGATCCAAGTCAAAGACCGTTACTCTGCTTTATGGCAATAAAGATCTTTAAGGGCCTTGAGTTCCTCAATGAGAGTCTTGTTTTGGTTTTCAAGCACAGCCACACGGTTTTCAAGACATTTGACATATTCTTTCTTCTTCCTGCGACACTCCCGGGCAGCTTCCCTGGAACCAACACAAGGCAAATGACTCAGGAACAACCTCCCCGCACACTCCAGAGGGGCTCAGTGAACTTTGACCCCCCAAACTCAACAGCCAGTCAGTCCTAGGTAAGGTCTGTACAAAGCCACACAACAAATATACCGAAGCACATGCCATTTTTAAAGGTGACTCTAAGACAGTGATGGCGAACCTATGACACGTGTGTCAGAGGTGACACGTGAACTCATTGTTTTGGTTGATTTTTCTTTGTTAAATGGCATTTAAATATATAAAATAAATATCAAAAAATATAAGTCTTTGTTTTACTATGGTTGCAAATATCAAAAAATTTCTATATGTGACATGGCACCAGAGTTAAGTTAGGTTTTTTCAAAATGCTGACACGCCGAGCTCAAAAGGTTCGCCATCACTGCTCTAAGACAACAGGAACAACTTGAGAGCAGTCCATTTGACCAGCATTTATCGTAAATGGTGTTTTCTTAGGGCATACATTCCATGAGAACTGTAACCAGAATTGTTTTCAGTAACCTAAAACAGTAGAACCACATCCCCAAGTGGAATTTCTACAAAAACATTTACAGATCCTTAAAATTATCTTAGTCATTTTTATCCACCAAAAGTCACATATTCCATCAGTTAACTTTATTTGATCAAAAATAATTACAAAAATCAATCCTCAGAAACCTTAAATGTCAATATGGGAGATTTTAATTCTTCAAGACTAAATCTCAGTGAAACAAGTAAATCAATCACAACTGCAAGAAACAGTTTATTGATTGGGAAACAACATGAATAAAAATAACAATAAATGAATTATAAATCATGCACATTTTCATAAACAAAAATGAAATAAACTCTGCTTCTGGAAATTAAAAAAGGAAAGAAGGCATGGTACATAATAAATACTCAATAATTCAGACAATTTAAATCCAGGAATGTGAGACACCACAATTAAAACCATGAAAAAGAAGCTACTGAATAACTCAAAAGTGCACTTCAAGACTGTTCTCTCACCAAATGCCTTTACTAACCAATATACTGAATTTTAAAGTACTGCAGGCATGCCCAAAGGAAAGAATAGACCAGCAGCCAAAGCAACAAACACAATAAATAGATGATTTACAGTCATTTTCATGCATGACCCTACCCCCAAAAAACAAAACTATGAAAACAGCTAACATTTTCTTTCTCCTTTTCTTCAGGGCAAGGAGGGGATGGCAACTACATCATTTAATTCCTTTATAGGATGTATCCTGATAACAATTTTTTTTTGGAGTTTACAATTCAGAATAAATGACTTTGGGGTAACCTTCACATTAAAAAAAAATCCTACATTGCAAGACAATTCAACATTTTATCAAAAGTTGTGTTGAATGTCTAAATACCAATTACTGTAAAGCCAATTACCATCGCTGCATTTCTGAACTAGGATTGATGCACACAACATATTTGGCCAATTCTGCTCTATTTTTAGGATAGTTGACTCTAACTAATAATTGTCTATCTGTGTTTTCTCTGTGGGAAGCTGAAGTCAGCAGAAAAGAAGAGAACTTGAAATCCCAATGAACTGCAGAAAAAAAATCACCCCTATTTCCTAGCCAAGAACAATGCACTCACCCTGTGAACCCACAAAGTTCTCAGACTTCTCAACTGGTTAATAAAACAGTAATAATATACAAGTGAACTGAACCTGATAAATATAGATTAACTTAATCTAAATGATATACAGGAAAAAGTTAAGAATAAATTCAAGCACACATAAATCTGCCAGTTTGGGAACACAATTCAACTCTTCCAGGAGGAGCTAAAATATATTTAATGAAACCAAGGTTTTCATGAATAAATCATTATATTAAATTCCAAATCTGGAAGGAAGATAGTCATTTTTAAAAGAATTCACCATTAAATGAAAATTTAAATATGTAACAGATGCTTGCTTTGGCAGCACATACTAAAATTGGAATGATACAGAGAGGATTAGCATGGCCCCTGCGCAAGGATGACGCGCAAAGTCATGAAGTGTTCCATATTTTAAATAAATAAATAATAAATAAATATGTAACAGCAATGTTGTGGGCTGGTCAATTTTTAAATTTGTGTTTACCAAGGTGTACTATTTACTGTGAATACCCATACTTGGTATTTCACGTGCGTGCATGTGTATGCTACCAGAGTCAAATGTTCCAAGCAGAAAGCTTAAATAATCACACTAGTAGATGGCACATTCCTAAGTATTTCTCAGCTATTCAAAACACCTGTTTCTTCTATTAATAGTTAGCTCAGTTTTGAGGCCTTGCATTTGTCTGGATATATCTTCAGCATGGAGAGAAAATACATGGTAAACAAGAAAAGCTGACAAGGCTGTAAAAATATAAAAACTGTCTCCAGATTGGTAGAAATATAATTAAATATCCATTATAAATGCTAGCCAAAGAGAAAAATGTATAAAGCTCTTTCATGTTAATGAGTAAAACCTATATTCTTTCCATGAAGTTAAATCTGAAGCTCACACTGAGGTCTTTTTGGGGTGACTCTGGTGTTGATGCAGTGGACAAGCTCTGGAATGACGCTTAATTGCATATCCAGGTTCTGTCCACTTTGCACTGTGTAACCAACTTATTATATAAACTCTCTGAACCTTAGTTCCTCAACTGTAAAGTAAGGATAATAACCAGCCCTATCCACATGTGAAAGTTAGGTGACAATTATAGAAACAGTAGTTATAAAGCACTTAAAACTTATATATGGTATTTACTCAACAGATACTGAACAACCTAATAGCCATTTATTATCTGCTTTTCTTTTGTCTTGCTCTGAAATTCAGATTTGGAAAGCTAAAATAGACCCTTCTCAGAATCCCTTGCAGCTAGAGATTCTATTAGCTATTTCTGGTCAATGAAATGTGGGTGAAAGTTGTTGGCAGGGTCTTCCAGGAAAAGTGTTTAGAAGGGTCAGACTTAACCAGCCCCCATTTCCAGCTCAAGTTCATCTCTCTTCTTCCTGACTGAAGTAATGCCTGGAGGTGTGGCAGCCATGTTGTAATCACAGGAACAAATGTCACACTCAAGATGACAGAGCAGGGAAGAGGAGCTGGATCCTTGATGACACTGTGGAGCCTTTGTTCTGGCTGCATGCACCTCTGGACTGGCAATCAAAATAACACCTCCATTCCCTTTAGTTATTTAGAGTCCAAACACAAATGTTATCCAAAAGTTATTAACTAATTATTTTTTTAAAATTCAAAAAAATGCAACCCCCTCCCCTTTCAGGGAGAACTGATATGCGTGTGTATGTAGCTGTGGGGCACCTTTTATAGGAACCTACTGCCTAACATTTTATCTATTTCATTTTGGTAGTTCTGACAAAATTTTTTAATCTAAAAATAAAGGTAGCCCTAGCATGTTTGGCTCAGTGGATAGAGCATCAGCCTGTGGACTAAAGGGTCTCAGGTTCAGTTCCAGTCAATGGCACATGCCCAGGTTGAGGGCTCCATCCCCAGTGGGGAGCATGCAGAAGGCAACAGATCAATGATTCTCTCTCATCATTGATGTTTCTATCTCTCTCTCTCCTTCTCCCTTCCTCTCTGAAATCAAGAAAAAATGCATTTAAAAGTAAAGGTATAAAATGACAAAAGGGAGATAAGAAGGCTACTTTTTTAGTTCTTTTTATTTTCTTTGGGAAAATAAGACATGGATGAACAATTTTGTATTATCATCACACTTTACATTCTAAACTGAACCTCACAATGTACATTCTATGACCAGAGTGGCAACTATATTCATAGCCTAAGATCTCTGAAAGTGCAGTTTTAAAGTATCCATGTTCTTCCATCTAATCAAAGTTAGGGATCTTCAATAACAAGATCTCCACAAAACAACTATGATACTATGTGAGCCCCACTCATTCAAGGCCCTTCAGAATTTCTGAGCAAAATACTGATGATGCAAAATGTGAATCCAGCATGACTTATAAACCTGGAACAACCAGTGATAAATATGCATGTATCTAGCGGGGTTGGTGTGGCTCAGAGGTTGAGCATCGACCTATGAACCAGGAATTCATAATTAGATTCGTGGTCAAGGCACATGCCCAGGTGGCGGGCTCGGTCCCCAGTAGGGAATGTGCAGGAGGCAGCCGATCAATGATTTTTTTTCCTCATTATTGATGTTTCTACCTCCCTCTCCCTCCCTCTCTGAAATCAATAAAAAAAATATTTTTTTAAAAAAGATGTGGGTACCTAATGAGCCTATTTCTGGTAATCTGCTGAGTTTCTCAGGGTAGAAAACTCCATCTCATGATTTGTGATAACTAATAAACTTAGGAACTGTAGCAAACATAAGAAATCCTATGATATATCCAATTGTGCCATTTAAAAGGCTATATTAGTAACCTGAATAAAGCTTCTATTGCTTCAGATTCTGTTACAAAGGATAGTGATGAACTCAGCAGTTGTTTCTGTTTTTGAGAGGCTCAGAAACCACAATTTCTACATTAACTAGGTTGCTAACATCTAGTAAATTAACTACTCCCATGTGGTCCTGATCATAGGAAAACACATAATTCCATCTGAAATGTTTTGTTTTCTTACAATGAGGACATTATTTAAAACCTAGAAATAAGGTAACAAGAGTACTGGGAAAACAGACTATTATTATTCTGTTCATTTTGAAAATCAGATTAATTTGCACCATTATCCATAATAAAAATTAAACCAAGAAATGATATGCAAACTAGATTTTAAAAAATAATTTTGGGAAACAGCATTTGTATGATATACTGCTTTAAAAAAAAAAAATGAGTTACAGTCCTGGCCAGTGGCTCAATGGCTAGAGCATCAGTCCCTGCAATGAAGGGTCTCAGGTTCCATTCAGGTCAGGGGCACATGCCTGGGTTACAGATTCGATCCCAGGCCCGGCCCTGGCACATGCAGAAGGCAACCAATTGATATGTCTCTCTCACATCAGTGTTTTTCTTTCTCTCTCTCTCTCTCCCTTCCTACCCACCATCCCTTCCACTCTCTTAAAAATCTAAGTCAATGAAAGAACTATCCTTGGGTGAGGATTAACAAAATAAAATAATAAAGTTACAGTGATAGGGTGCAAAAACAAGTGAGAAAATGAGAGAGAGCAGGCTGGAAATGTATATATTACTATGCACGAAATTCGTTCAAGAGTAGGCCTTTGCAACCCCGGCTTCATCTGGAAGGTCGTCTGGTCGGTCGTCTGCTGCTCAGCAGTTTAGTTGATTTACATATTCTGCTTTTATTATTACAGATAATATCAGTAGGTATCTCTAAGTGGTGGGGCTATGAGTAATTTTAATTCTTTCTGTTGTTTTGTATTTTCATTTGACTACAATTTATCAGAATAAAGATGTATTTCAAATACAATCAAGAAAAAACAAAGTTAAGAAGTAGATCAAATGAAATATGTAAAAAATTTAAGAGCTCTAGCCAGTTTGGCTTGGTGGATAGAGCACTGGCCCACAGACTGAAGGGTCCTGGGTATGATTCCAGTCAAGGGCATGTACCTCAGTTGCAGGCTCAAACTTTGGCCCTGGTCAGGTCATATACGGAGGTAACCAATTGATGGGTCTCTCTCACATCAATGTTTCTCTCCCTCTGTCTCTCCCCCTCCCTCCCACCCTCTCTAAAAATCAATGGAAAAAATATCCTTGGGTGAGGATTAACAAAAAATAAAAAATAAATAAATTTAAATAAACAAAAACTTAAGAAAATTCTTAACGCATACAAATTTATTTTACTAATAAAGAAGTTAGAAAATTACACTTATCACCTAACTTCACAAAGTAAATACTAAGTACAAAATAAAATTTTATTTGTAATAAAGCCCTTCCATCATCATTAAAAAAAATTAATGTATCTTTCAGACATTACCTTTGTAACATAGGATTCAATCTCCTCCTGATGAAATAGTTTCATGATTAGGAACTCTGACTAGCAGACAATCTATCATGCAGAGCACAAATCCACATAAAATGCCACTTAACATCGAACTTGGGAGAAATAGCTTAGGAACAGTAATTTTTTAAAAATCCCAAAGTAACAAATTGTATGTCCTATAAGTGGTTGCTGATTTCTAGTGAACCATCTTACCTGTTTTTCATTAGCCTCAGCTCTCGTTTGCGTGTGGCTTCTTCTGCAAGTTGCTGGGGGCTGTGCAAACTTCCTGGTGAGGCAGCCATCACTACTCCCTGTGGCAAAGCAGTAGTAGGTGCTCGGATCTGGTAAGTTGGCATGTCACCAGTGGCAGCTGCAATGAAATATTACATGCTTATATAAACAATTTAAAACTTGATATTTTTAAATAAAATTGCCCTGGAAATAATATACTTATTACATATTCTAAGAGGTGATCTTGCTAATGTTTAAGATGACTATTCTGAGCATTATAGAAATCGTAGGTATCAAAGATCTTCAGTACTTGGAACAATGATATTCAGCATGCTCTATACATTTAAGGTAGAAAAATGCCCTAATGCATTTTAGATAAGTTTTTATCAAAGGCTAAAAGTAGAGAGGCTTTTCAACTGAGAGTTGGCTAAGTCTAAAATCAGTGGTGTGCTGATAAATGTTTAACAACCAGATTTGTGGAGGGAAAAGCCCTGATACGTCTGTAGCATGTCAATTCCCATGATGTAAATGCTTGCACCATGGCCAATTTCAAGCTACCAGTGTGACTTCAATGAATGTAGAGTCAGGAAGATATACACAGTAAGTAGCACACCATACAGATAAAATAGATGTAAATAACTGCAAGAGCATAGATTAAAAAATTATAAATGATAAATTTTGAGTATTTATTAATGTTTTTAAGTAACTTGTTAAACGTATATTTACATTTTTAATAGCTATTTTAACAATCAGCTCACAAAAATCCTGAAAATTTAACAATCAGCTCTAGCAAATCAGTGGGAGCTGGCTCTAGCACATCACTGTGAAAATTTTAATTAAGCAGAACATTTCTATCCAGTTAATTTTCCTATAACCTATACCCTCACCTAATCTCTTTAAGTGGAAGTCCTAACACCAGAATATGACTGAAGTACTGGAAGGAAAATACTAACTCACTGTATTTTCATTTAAAAGCAAATAATAAACAAAACAGCCAAACTTTTTAAAACTGGTTTCTCTGGGGAATGATAATTTTTGTCTGTCTTAGGTTTATTGAGATAATAATGTAGTCATTTAAACGTATGTTTTCTAATGATAGTATAATCAGTTAAATGACAGTATTTATTTAGTATTGAGATTGCATACTAAAGTCCTCAAAGTGTCTTGATTTATAATCAAAATGTGTGTATCTACTGCAGTAAAAAACTTCCTTAAAACAGAAAGATGGGTTGAAGTTATAAAACATTCCTACCATCACTGTTTCAACTTTGAGAACATGCAATCCAGAGTTCATGTGACATTCTGATGAGATATGACAAAATATATGCTCCCTCAGAAATCAATGCAAGAAAATGGGTTTAAAGGTTATTAAATCCTATAAAATTTGGTCTGAACCAAATGCTAATCAAAATATGAAACACATTGCTTCTATATCTCATTAAAATATGTTATATCCATTGACTAAGAACTGAAATTTTACTCAAAAGGGAAACAAATGCTTTTTCCAGGTAAATAGAAT
The DNA here is from genome assembly GCF_014108235.1 of Myotis myotis. Lineage (NCBI taxonomy): Eukaryota > Metazoa > Chordata > Mammalia > Chiroptera > Vespertilionidae > Myotis > Myotis myotis. Next base: position 120,862,617 of record NW_023416313.1, read on the forward strand.
AATATCACTGAAACTAGCCAATTAGATTAAAAGGTTAATCAAAATTCATCTATGTGTTTCTTTTGGGGGTAAATGTCAGGTTTTTACCCCCACCTACTCCCCCAGGCTTAAGAATTAGAGGAAAGAATAAAACAATAAAAATATGGCTTTGGGTAAAGATCAGAGGTCTTCATAGGGAAATAAAAATACCATTTATAATGTTGTACTGCTTCTTCCTTCTATATGTAATATAAGAAATAATAATAAGTAGAAATTATGATAAATATAATAATGATCACCAACTTGGGAAAAATCCTAAATTTGTTTTTGTGACAATTTAAAATAGTATATACACAGAAGTTTCATTATATGTCAGAAATTTTATAACTTTGAAATATTTGGAGCGAATTTTCAAGTCAATTATAAACTATTAATTTACTAAAGATTTAAAATATATATTTAAATCAGATTGTAGAGAAGATTGAAGCACAGAATAACAGTTATCTTCTCTGTTCTCTTTACCCACATCAGGAAAAAAGGTTATGGGATAATAAAGGCTGAAACAATGGAACAGCTGGAGCCTACAAAGGCTTTCTAAAATTGGAACAATAGCAGTGACGAAGGAGAAGTTTACATGTCATCATGTTGACATTTTAAGCAGCATGGATGCAGACCTTGGTCTTGTTCTTGCCAAATTGCTCACAAATAAATGCAATAAAATTAATACAAATGTACAGAAGGGTTCATTATTCCCTCTCTAGTTTTGTATACACCTGCTTTTTTCTGTACTTAAAGTTAAAGCAGAATGTTTATATAATATACAAAAGTTAGTTTCAAAGTATCCTTTTTTTTTTTAATGAAAAGGGAAGGCAGGAATACTTCACAGATAAAAAATAAAATTCATTCATTGATCTTAGAACCAGAAATGGTTCTAAATTTTTGCCTATTTCCAAAAGCTGAAGCCACCTTCAAAAGACCAAATTTGGTACCATGAAGGATAAAGGTGACTCAACAGAAGCATTCCTAAAACATTCTGAGCAACAGCTTAGAAAAAATACCCTAACATGCTAAGCTGGAAAGTGTTACTGGAAAGGGGACCTGGCCCTGAACAGGTCTGCTTAGGGCCAGCAGGTAGTGTGCGGGTTCTTGACTGCATGCAGGAAAGATGTAACAATATGAGTCCAAGTGATTGAGAGGATGTTTGTTAAAACTGGGGACAGTGAAACAAGGAAGAACCTGGGATAGAGGAGGCAACAGGAAAGAGCTAGGCAGAGTTGCTTTAGCTCACTGGGAAGTCAGAAAAAAAAAGGGGGGCCTTATGGACAGGTTCAGGGGGTTAGCCCAGCTGAGCTGCCACTGTCCATTGCTCCCCTAGTTGCAAGTTTTGTGGGGACCCTTGGAATTTAGGTGATACATGCCCGTGGGAGAAGAGGAGGAAGGGAAAGGCATGTATATATGTGCTGGGTTCTTTGTAGGGTTTTATCTTTTCCTTGCAGAAGGGAATCTTAGTGGAGACCTCAGGGGAGGGTTTCAGAAGAATATTCATCAGCTTTCTAGGTGTGCTCATTCAGAATTGTGATGTCCACTGATTGGTCAGTGCCAGGGCAGGGGTCATTAGCAATTACAGCTGGTCCTGGTGTCCCCCACCTGGTTTTGCTGCTTTGCTGGGATAAAACTGAGGCCTAGATATTATCTCTAGGGGGTGACCTTCTGTATCTGCTATAAATTGCTCTGCCAGTTTGTGCAGCTGTCAGTTTCCCCCTTTCACCTGCCAAGGAATTTTCCTAGCTTCTTACTATCCTGCCTCAAAAGGATGATATATTTAAACGTATTCTCAAATGTTAGCTAACAAATTGGTTTTATCACAATTTTTCAGACATTTCTTTGTCAACAAAAATCTGATTGTATCTTATTGGTTCAAGCAGAAATATGAATTAGTATAAATTAGGAATTAGAATAAATTTCTGGTCATGGTACAATTCTAATAGTTACTGAATAAATATCAATGGATAAATTCCATATATTCAAATATGATCTATTAGTAATACATAAAAAGATATGGGCAAAGAGAAGCTCTTGTTTTAAGGAAATCCAAATGTCAAAAAGTTTTATTATTGAAACAAGTTATGGAAAAAACTTTATATAAAAGTTAGCTTCTATTTCCAATATTACAAACTTAGTGATAATTTAAAACAGATGAGATACCTAGCATAATAGTTTAAAGAACGACATTCTTTGATGAAAAGCCAATTCCTGTTCCATCTAACTACTAAAAGGGCCCAAATTATTTTTTATTCTAAAATTTCACTGTATAAATTATTTCTGAAAATATGTGGGTCATCAATGAAGAGTGTAAACTCATGATTGAAGAAAGATAATAAAAAAGATAAACTAATTTAATTTTATTCTAAGGCAGCAAAAAACTTGCGACAAATCAAGGTACCTTTTTTACCTTTGGCATCCCTAGAATCCAGCACAGTACTTGGCATATAATGGGTGATTGGTGAGTTTACTTGTGCACTATGAAGTAAATTTTGAACTTTCCAGGTTTTTACACAAGCCTGCTGTCACTTGGAATGTTTCAAATAAGCAGCCTTATTATTATAAGACTATTATTATAGTTAACACTTTAACACTAATACATGGAAAGCCCTAAAAGACATTCAAAGTGGTCTTTCTTTTTTTTAAATTTTTTTATTTTATTGATTTTTTACAGAGAGGAAGGGAGAGGGATAGAGTTAGAAACATCGATCAGCTGCCTCCTGCATACCCACCACTGGGGATGTGCCTGCAACCAAGGTACATGCCCTTGACTGGAATCAAACCCGGGACCCTTGAGTCCGCAGGCCGATGATCTATCCACTGAGCCAAACTAGTCAGGGCCAAACTGGCCTTTTTTGATAAAATGTATTATTTCCTAAGTCTTCCCCTAGATACTGATAATCTAACCTGGCATTTTAGAAGCAGAGGAGTTCTACTTGTAGTGTTTCCAACCATCTAACTCCTGACATGAAAACAATGTTTTATGTTTGGTATCAAATATTTCATGGGAAAAGAAAATTCCTAGAACTCTCAATTCTGGTCATTAACTTCATACCTCTCTGTGCAAGCTTTAAACACAATACAGAAGAAAAAGTAAAGGATTTGGAATCTGGGTTCTAGTGCAGCTCTGCCACTTACCAGCCATGTGACTTGGGGCAAGTTCAGTTTCCTCATCTGTAAAATGGGGATACATTATCTCATTTAATACTCACAATAAACCCTGTAATGTATGACAAAGTGTCTAGCACAGTGCCTGGCACATGGTAGGCATTCAGCAAATGTTAGTTCCCTTCCTCTTCCCTTCCTTAAGTTCTGAAAGACAATGTTCCAAATTATGCTTATACTGCATATTAATTAAAAGGCAAATAACATCCATAAATATATTTTCCCCTCGAGTTTCGCTTCTAACAAATCTAGGTAATAGAATGATTGACATGTGTGGCTCTTATTCCTTATTTTGTTTAAAAATATGCCTATTAAAAACTTTTATAATTTTTATTATATCCCTTTAAAGAATAAATTATTAAAAAATAATATCACAAAAATACCCCTTTAAATATAATAATTTAAAATAGACAATGAGGAATCACAAAAAAATAAAATGATATAATCTCATCAGACTGGTAAAGCCCACAAGTCAAAGAGGTGTTTGTTTCTTCCTAACAAAGAAAGAAATAAGAAACCCAGCCAAATGCCCATCTTGATAGCTTCCAAAGTGAAACAGTTTATCAACACCCCAATGGTGATTTTATTTGCTTATTATTTATCAATTGAGATCTCTATAGTACTGAGCATATTAACTGATCAAAACAATTTTTATATATGGAGCTACTACCTTCGTAAGTCATTTCGCTATGTGTCACTAATCCCAAGTACACCGAAGTAGTAAGCAACAGAGGTAAAAGTCATACTCAGAAGCAGGGAGCTCCTCACTTCTCTGTCTTTGTTCTCTCCCTCCCTACTGCCACACCAGGTCTCCTAATGCCCAGATCAGGCTTGTCATTGCCTGGCATCTAACAATGTCAAAAAATTTCCCTCCTCCATTGCTCCACTTTTTCCAGGAAAATTAAATCCTACATAAACATAAATATTTAAGCACTGAAGTTTTCAAATTTGTTACAACACACAAACCACATAAAACTAAGTCGTTAATTTTTACTTAAATTACACAAGTTGTGCATTAAGTGAAAATCTTAACAGTGAAAAAAAAGTTTGTAAAAAATTATAAATATTGACATTGAAAGTTCTATATAATAAACATATTGTCCTAGGAGAGTAATAATACTCTAGAAAAAATCCATTTTGACTACTTAAAATGATGCTAACTTCCTTTTTTATGTTTTATAAACAGTGTTAGTTTATCAATGTAAGGTGAATTTTAAGGAGCAACATAAAATGGTGTGAACAGAACCAGACAGTCTGAAGAGCCAAACTAGATTACCACTTATTAAGCTATGTAAGCTTTGAAGAGTCATTTATCCACTCTGATCTGTGTTATTATATGCAAAATGAATGCAATATCCGTACATGAGGGAGAATGCATGGAAAGTGATTTTTCCTTATAGGTTATTTAAATTCTAGAGGTCTGGTGCATGAGATTCGTGCACTGGCGGGCGGGGGGGAGGGGGGGGAGGGTCCCTCAGCCCAGCCTGAACCCTCTTGCAGTCCGGGACCCCTCGGACTAAGGGGTCCCAGACTGTGAGGATCAGGCCTAAGCCAATAGCCAGACATCCCTCTTGCAGTCCGGGGCTCTTGCAGTCCGGGACCCCTCCCTCCTTACTGCCCACCTACAGTGGAGACAGGAGAAGCTCCTGCTCGCTGCTCCTTAACGCTGCCTCAGAGGTGGGAGAGGCTCCTGCCACTGCTGCTAGGTTTGCCAGCCATGAACCCGGCTTCTGGCTCCATGGGAGCGCACTGACCATCAGGGGGAAGCTCCTGCATTGAGTGTCTGCCCCCTGGTGGTCAGTGTGTGTCATAGTGACCAGTCGTTCTGCTGTTTGCTGCTTTTATTATATAGGATGGTTTCCTCAGTGAGGCCTACTCTAACCCTTCAACCTATATTACCTGTGGGTCTCTCATGATCTGATAGTTTCTTTGATAGCTCTTACCACATTTATATTTATTTTATTTGTAACATTAAGTGATTTTTTTATTTTAAAGTTTACATAAATGCAAAGTATTATTTTATTAGACAGTATGTTTATATAGGCAAATAAAACTGGGAAAAGTGAAACAACTGTCCCAAATTATCTTTCATTAAACATTTTTCACAAATAGTGGGAAAACAGCATAATGGCAATTTCATACAGATTTGAAGTATTTATTGAAACTTACGGTGACTTATATTTTCACTTCCAACATGATTATAATTTGCCTTGCTACCAACTTCAAGAAGCTAGTACACCTGATAAAAATCATTCTTTTACATGAAAATATCCAAACAAAAACCTTTTCCTCTCACAAAGGTGAAATGTATCCTTGTATCCCTATTCTCGTGCATCAAATATTAACTAAGATATTATTTTTCAAATTTGAATTATTTGGAATGTTTGTTTTTTAATAATTAGATGTGTAGGCTGAATACTACTTCTGAGTTTTTTAGACTCAGACACTAAAAGATAAAGAGTTGGGCTCTTAACAATCAGCTTATAAATAAAGCCAAAACTATTTCTAATAAAAATGTAAATTATATCCAACAGAATTATATAATTCTACAAACTATAAATATTCCCTTTTCACATTCAATTCAATGAGCCTATAAGTAAGTGCTCCTAAAAAACTTTCCCAGGCCAGTCATTATTGTCAGCAGCCTGATTTTGGTCTAGATCGGTTTTTAAAACTGTAAGATGTAGACCATTGGTGAGTTATAAAATCAATTTCATGGGTCAAGAATAGCATTTTTTTAAAAACAAGTAGAAAAGTATGAATACATAACATATACTATAGATAAGCATTACTTTTGAAGTGGATTTTATATAAAAGTAGGGTACACACACACACACACAAGTCTACCACATCATGATATAAATGTGGGTCACGATCAAAAAGTTTGCAAGCCAATAATCTATCAATCCACCTCAAAATACAAACAAACAAAACAAGAGGCAATGTCCTTTCCATTGTCAACCAGCATTTCAAATAGAATTGATTCTGTCAGAACTGACTAGATTTCCAAAAACAATGATTTCCAAAGGCACAATGAGGTCTAGTAAAAAAGTTTGACATTTTAAAGTTTCAACATTTAGAAAATTTTTAATTGAAAAGGGTAAATCATGGTGATGTTCATTTATTTACAAGCAATAGTTTAAAATTATGCAAATTTTTACCTTAAATATTCATCTTTAAGTATATTCTGAGTATTTTAAAAGCATTTTACTTTATTTTTTGTTATGATTCTCTATCATGCTTAGAGAAGTCAAATGGTAAATTGAAAGGCTCAGTTAAGAAAGATGTAAACAAACTAATCACTTTTAGAAAATGAATATATGCACAAAATGCATTTGGTTCTAAAATCATATGACATGCAGTATTTGAGATTAATTCCACCTATATCTTATAATAAATTTGATAACTTCTGCAATCTATAACATCTTTAAAACTTTACAAAACTTCTTTGAGAAAACCAATAGCTCAAGATAATCTTAAAAACAATTTAATACAGATGTTACTTGCTCAAGGAACGAAATGTTTCTATCTTGGAAGAGGAGCTGAGACCCACTAAGACATAAATTGTGAGCAACCTGTTTACAACTATCCATTCTTCCTGAATTCAAATGCAACTCAGTACTGGGTAAGAAATAAAGCACCACTCAATAAACAAAGTTGGAACAACATAAGGGGCATTAGCGACTAAATCAGAAGCATTAACTATAACTAAGAAAACCAAACCACAGAAAGAATTACAGATAAGTTTAAATAATGCGGTCTGAGGGCGATTTCAGACCTGCGCTTCCCTAGCTGTGCACTAGAGGGCGCCGTGAGCTGCAAATCCCACAGAGCAATGGAGTGAGGGAGCCTGGGCCCAGAGCCCACCTCTTGCAGCACCTGTGGGCCTCGGGAGTGGTGCAGGGCTCTGGGGATCTGCCCACAAACGGGCGGTGCCGGCTTTCTAAAGTAAATACTTACCTGCAGAGAAACACTAAAGTGAGGCTCACAAATCAAGCTACTCAGTCCAAGAGCGATCTCTGAGAGAGGCAAGCCAGGAGCTAGTTAACAACCTCAAGCTGTCAACAGCGCTCTGCTCAGCTCGAAGGAGCCGAAAGGAACTGACTCAATCACAACCTGACTGGGGGCTGACGTAAATGCGCAGTCCGTTTGGAGTTTAACTTTTCCACTTTCCTGAGGAACCACGATTCCAGGAAATGCAATGACGTCAGCCCTTTGAACTCCATTAGAGAGGAACAGACCATTTTAGACACTCGAGCATCGAAACAAGTAGGCACACAAACAGTGGTCTGCTTTGGAGCTACATTTGTACACAACCACGGAATCGAAAGCTTGATTTTTTTACAAGTTGAACAGTATTTATGTTTAACTTGTAGCTGCACTGGATATGCAACAGGCTGCAGACGAAGTAACAGCTTATTTTAGTGAAGCAGAAAGAGAGAGAACTGCCTTGGGTCAAATAATATAATACTGAGCACAGAACCAATTACACTAAGATGCCTGTGTACTGAATAGATATAAAACTCCTCAGAAAAGCAATACTTTTGAAATACTCAGAGGTCCGTAAATAATTTTTCAAAACTTCCAAAATAATTTTGCAGAATTTAAATCTTTCTCTGAAGTTCTTACCGGTTTCATCTCCAGTTACAGCCATGATGGGTTTCTGCATACAGAACTGCCCTGTTCCTCCTTTCACAGGTCAACACAAAGTGTTCCAACTAGCAAGCATGTGCAGTTATAAGTGGCAGTATTGACATCACAATGACATCACTAGCCTATCACTGCCATCAATCTGCTTTGTCACAGACAGGCTCACTGAAACCAAAGCCCTTATAAAAAGTCTGTAATAAACCATCAAATGCTATTGTTTCTAATTTTTCATAAAAATCTGTTGAGAAGGGCTATGGCAAAAAAAAAAAAAGTCTCATTAGCATTAAAAGTTACCTGTTTGTTTCTTATGGGGCTACTTCTTTATTATTATTCTGTCCAAGGTTTCTAGGTAAACAAAGGGGGCATTAGCCCTTTGGAGGACAAAAAACTTGGAGATTTAAAAAGTAAACAAGTGACAATCAGCACAGAGAGATGCTGTGAAATACACAGAAATGTATTTTGCAGACACTTCTAGATTCTCCAAATAAGAAATACCTAACAACAACTAAATAAGTAAAAAAAGAAATATCTAACCACCATTGTTTACTTGTAACATATTTCTATTTGCAATACCAGAAAATCCAACTGTTCCCAAGGTGACATAGAATTTGCCAATTTCACTTGAAAGGATACTGAAGTTTTAAAAATTCAAATATAGTGTTATTTAACACTTCCATAAATATTAGATTGAACCATATAAACTTGCTCATATTTGACCTTTTTGGCCCACAAAAACAGAAATTAGATGTGGCTCAATCTAACACATAATTTTACTAAATTAAAATCCCTTGAATAGAATTTTGTGACATTTAAAAATTCATAAATAAACCATAATTACTATTTGTAAATTTTAAAAATATGTCCAATTTTATTCACTTAATGAAGGTTTGGTACATGGAGAGCTGAATCGCTATAAATTTAACAAGTCCAAGGTTAGACACAATATTGGTACCTGTTCAACAGTATAACACCACAGCCAAGGGAAAAAAATGATTTGCATCTCTACAGCACAAAAGTTACATGTCACTGAGAACTTTTACCTTCATTAGCGGGCCGTACAAAGTCCAGTCCCTTGTATGCTTAGAATTCAAGCCGACCTTAAGTCAATGAAAGGTCATTCCACTACATTTTTTTTAAATCCTCACCCGAGGGTATTTTTTCCATTGAATTTTTTAGGAAGAATGAGGGAAGGTGGGGAGAGAAAAGCATTGATGTGAGAGAGACCAGGGCCGGGGATCCAGCCTGCAATCGAGGTATGTGCCCTTGACCAGGAATCCATGGGAGTTGAACCTTCAGTCTGTGGGCCCACGCTCTAACCACTGAGCAAATTGACCAGGGCCCACTACATTTTCACCTTATTCAATGAAGCACCTTCTAGTAAAGGCAGGGACTTGACACCCAGATGCTTAGGAAGAGAAACATCAGGAAGACCAATCTCCAATAATTCTCCAGAACACATGAACTGAAGACGTCCTCCTAATATGTAAGCAAGTCTGGGGAGCACCTTAGACATCACCCCTATCAGAGGCTCTGTAAAGGACTCTGTCGTCACAGCCACACCTCAGGGTTTGGATCCAAGAATACTAGTTGGTTTATTTCAAATTTCAGAAAGTTCAGATTACTCTCAACATTTCTTTACATTGGCACTTAGATGCTCAATAAATATTAGTGTAAAAAAAGGTCAAGGAAGGAAAGGAAAGAGGAAGGTTGGTTGCTTGGTTGACTACTACTAGTAAAGTTTTAATAAATTCCCTATACCCGATAAACTCAGTTAATCATCACACAGAACTAATACATTTTCACTAGAGAAAGAGTATTTCATTTTCATTCAGTAAATGGCTACTGAATATTCATCATATGCCAGGGACTGTGCTGGGGACTAAGAATCCCTGTCCAAACAGAAGTTACCATCTAGGCAGGACCCTGAGAGTCACAATTCAGTGATATATGCCCTGAGAAGTTGCAGTGGGAACTGCAAGAGGTGACCTAAGCCAGATGTGGTCAGGGAAGGCTTCCTGGGGAAGTACTACCCAAAATGAAACATGAAAAACATCTCAGGGGAAATAAATGGCTGTGTATGAAGGCCCTAGAGAGGAGAAAGGGCACTTTTATGACAGGAAATTAAAGAAATTCAGCATTAAGAGTTGAGAGGGAGGAAGTAAGGCCTAGATCAAGCAGAGATTTGGGCCATGTTAAGGATTTTGACTAACAAGTAATAGGCATTTGTTGAAGGGTTTTGAGCCAGAGGCTAACGTGACTAGATGTGAATTTTAGAAATACCACTCTGAACTGCAGAATCAAGAGTATAATGGAGAAAGGGAAATGTTGAATGCAGATACTTTTATTTTTAATAAATATTAGCTCCCAGAATCACTGGGAGGGATGAAGAAAGAGAGCCTAGCTGAACTTTCATGAACAATTCCCTCCAAAACAGACCGAGAAGGGATATGCTGTCTCTGGCATGATTAGGAAAATCCGGACACTGCCCCACAGCTACCAGCTTCAGGCCAGACACCTGGCAGACCAAAGTCTGCTGCAGGAATCCAGGTCAGAGGGGACAGAAGCTGGAACTGGGATTATGACAGTGGGGGTGGAGAAGAGTGAAGGGATGAGTGATTTAATAGGAGGAAGAATGAATGGAGAAGGTGAAGGAGAGTAAAGCATGATATCCAGGTTTCTGGATTGAAGCTACAGAATGGACAGAATCCATTACTGAAATAGAGTAAACAAAAGGAGAGTTAGGGTAGGGGAGTGGAGTTTTGGATTTTAAAAGTCAGAGATGTGTGAGATATATCTAAGTAGCCCGTTGGAGTCAGGGGGCATAGTCACAGTGAGCTGAAGCCATGGCGGGGATGAGTTCAGCCCAGGACAGTACACAGTCAGATGGAAGCTGGCCCAGGATGCAATCCAAGGAACACCACTAACACTCAGGAGATGGGCAGAGGAAGGTTAGACCAATAAAGGAGACTGAAAGAGAGGCAGGAGAGACAGAAGGAAAAATGGTAAGAATGCAGTATCAGAGAAGTGAAGGAAGCAGAGGTCAACAGTGTTAAATACTGCAGAGGAACCAATCAAGATAAGAACTGAGATCTCGAAAATAAATTGCTGTGACCTTTCAATGGGACAGAGAATAAGACAAAATTCCCACTGACCTGTTGTTTCACACAGAACTCGAACTCTTGGCCATCATTATTTTTTTTTAAATATATTTTTATTGATTTCAGAGAGGAAGGGAGAGAGAGAAACATCAATGAAGAGAGAGAATCATTGATTGGCTGCCTCCTGCAAGCCACTTACTGGTGATTGAACCCACAACATGGGTATGTGCCCTTGAACAGAATCAAACCCGGGACCCCTAAGTCCACAGGCTGACGCTCTATTCACTGTGCCAAACTGGCTAGGGTGACCATCATTATTTTTAAAAAGAAGGAAAGGAAAGGAAAAGAAGAGGCAAGACAAGGAGAAAAAGACAACAAGAAGAATAGAGATGGGAAGGGAAGAAACAAAACATTTGTATCTGATATAAATATTCACATAGTATCACAGATAGATTAAAAATAATCAGCATATTATTAAAGTAATTAAAGTTTCAAAAGTTAAAAGGCAAGATACTTAAAAAAGAAAGGCTTAAGTTCTCACTAAATTAATCTATAAATGAAATACATCTTATCATTGGTTTTATATTATTATTATTATATTATTATTTAGAAACTCAAACATATTCCAAATGCATATCAAAAAATAATGGTTTACAAAAGCTCCATCAGCACTTTAAAAAGACAAAAAAGAGGAACTTGTTTTGTGAGATAATAAACCAGCATGATACTGGCATATACAAAAAGAGACCAACACTGCAAAATAGAGTTCTGAAACAGATCCAAGTATACATGAGAACCTATTGTATAATTAAGATTGCCCCATAAATTAATGGGAAAATAACAAACCATCAGTAGGGGAAAAGTGGCTCCATGTGTAGAGAAAAAATAAAAATAGATCCCTGCCTAATACTACAGAGGTGAACCTCAGGTGAATTAAGGACCTAAATGTGAAAGGTAAAACTATGAAGCTAATAAAAGTTATGTAGAAAAATATATTGGTGACTTATGGAAGAAAAAAACGTTCTTAAATAAATCCAAAAGGACAAAACTTGTGTATTATCTATGCAAAATAAAAAACAATTTGTGCCCAACTGAGCACATTTAAGGTAGGCTCAGCTAAGCTATGATGTTCAGTAGGTTAAGTGCATTAAATGCATTTTCAACTTACTATTATTTTCAATTTACGATGGGCATTTCAGGATGTAATCCCACCATAAGCCAAGGAGCATCTGTAATGGGTGGCTTTAATATACATTTAAAGAAAACATTAGAGAAACGGTTCACAACCTGTGGGTCGCGACCCCTTTGGCGGTCGAACGACCCTTTCACAGGGGTCGCCTAAGACCATACTGCGTATCAGATATTTACATTACGATTCATAACAGTAGCAACATTACAGTTACGAAGTAGCAATGAAAATAATTTTATGGTTGGGTCACAACATGAGGAACTGTATTTAAAGGGCCAGAAGGTTGAGAACCACTGCATTAGAGTATTGAGTAAGTACTATAAATTTTTTTATACACCATAAATGCTACCCCTTCAGTTCTTCATACATTTTTATTACAGTCCACATTAACTTCCAAAATACCTATGAGTAAAACTAATTAATAAGAGAGATATCAATTATAATCTGCCCCCCAACCACTTGGAAGATTTTCAAACTAAAAGAACTAATAATACTCCTCTTAAAATTAGTGCTATGTAAGTCCTCAGCAAATGGTCCAAGAAGAATAGAATTAAATTTAAAATGCAGAATTTTGAAAGTTGTAATAAACACATAGTTATTATAAGCACAACTGAATGAAATTAAAATAATGTATAACTGAAATTTAATTGAAATCTTGGGTTCCCCTAAAATACTTAGGGCTACAATACAACTGCTTTATTTCACTACTGTGCGCTTCCATAAGAGGTAGATCAGGTACCTCAGAATTCAACTATACTAAGAAAAGTGTAAAGAAAAAAATCAGCAATTGTTTTGAAATGAGGTATCTACAAGACTTAAGTATAACAGCTTGGGAAAGGCCCAAATTCAGTGCATCATAGACTGGATACTCAAATCTTTATAGACTAGGTAATAAACTTCTTTAGGTACATTTATAACCCTCAAATAAAAGATATTTAATTAAAGAATTCACTCAGACATTCAACTCCCTTTTTTATCATGGTACTTTGATTTTGACTTTCCTTTAGAGCCAGTAAAACCTGCTAAAAACAAAATTCATATAATTTATTTAACTTGTTTAATATACTAAAATATTTCTTCTTCAAGCCATTAAGCGCTTCTCCCTGCCGCCCCCCACCCCCATCCCATCTACCTCCTGTATATTTCATAAAACTATAAAATCACCACTAAATGGTGTGGTATAGTAATCCACAGGTATACTAAAGGTATCAGATTAATAAAATATACCTTGAACAACAACCTGGCTGCCTGGGACAAAGAACTGCTGTGTGCCATCAGCTGACTGTGCTGCATATTGTACAATTGCAGCACCTGGTGGAGGAGCTCCTGAATTTGTCATTGTTAATGCCTGTAGTCCCTGAACACCATCAGATCCTGGGTTAGAAATCTGGATTGTTCCACCTTGGGCTATAGCAACTTAACAGAAAAAGAAAACAAATATTAGAGAATTTCAAGCTTCATTTTTCATCATCTCATATTGGAAGAATATATTCTGGATCTATGTGTTTATTACCAATGTTCTCAATTTACCCTTATTTCTCAACTAGTAGCCCGGTGCACGAAATTCGTGCACATTAAAAGGGAATTAATTGCCCTAACTGGTTTTGCTCAGTGGATAGAGCATCGGCCTGTGGACGCAAGGGTCCCAGGTTCAATTCAGGTCAAGGGCATGTACCTTGGTTGCAGGCACATCCCCAGTGGGGAGTGTGCAGGAGGCAGCTGATCGATGTTTCTCTCTCATGGATGTTTCTAACTCTCTATCCCTCTCCCTTCCTCTCTGTAAAAAATCAATAAAACATATTTTTTTAAAAAGGAAATTAATTAGCAGAGATATTTTAACATTGCTATTTGCCCTTTCTCTATAACAGAAGTGTGACAGATGAAAGGAAATTAGTAAAATGTATATGGAAATCATATATAAATTTATTAATAAACAGTAACAAAAGGATATAACAGCAGAGGCATGATATAAAAATGACAAAACATGATATGAAGACAACAAAAACATGATATAAAAACAACAGTGATGCAAACAATGACTGATAAAGTGATTAAACTTATTCTAATATCTCCCTGTACACCACATTAAGAATGAAAACACTTTCAGAGTGCTTGACTAATTTCCCTTGTGATGAAGTACTTAGAACTTTAACTGTAACATCACATGCTCTTCAAACTTGAGAGAAAGCAATATATAACTGATCATGTACAAAAACAGGTTCAGGTAGGAACATGCCTACTCTGTCTAGAGTTTGTCCTTGTGATTTATTAATAGTCATCACAAATGCTGGCATCACGGGAAACCGTCGTTGAATCAATTTAAATGGGAGGCCAGTGTCAGATGGGGACAAATTAATTCTTGGAATCAGAACAGCCTCTCCCTCTGCAGATCCTGTTAATACTTCAGCTTTGATAATGTTAGGTGGTAATCTTTTGATAATAAATCTGGTACCATTACAAAGACCCCATTTACTATTGAGATTTCTCAATAGCATGATGATTGCACCCACTTTCAATTTTAATTTATGACACGGCATTCCCGAAGGAGTAATACTATTCAGAAATTCGATGGGGAAATTTTCCTTTGTTTCTTTGTTATGGGGTGGGGCCACAACAATAGTAACAAAGAAACAGAATGAAAACTTTATTGTGGGGAGCCACTACAGTGTTTTGGACAGGTTCAAGCCTTGGACTGAGGAGAGGGCACAGTGCTCTCATTGCCACATGCAAGTCCCAGCTTGGAGGGCAGGGCCCTCCCGGCACAATTATAGCCAACAGCTGTAGTTGTAAACTTGAACCTATGGTGATGTGGGCTTGATAGAGTTCAGGTGCATGTAGTTGAGTAGGATTGAAACTCAGGAGAATGTTTGTAAACATCTTGGTCACGCCCTTACTTTGCCTCATAGCATCTGCTATAAAATAAAGGCATGGCTGTGGACATGGTCGCTGTCTCTCAGAGAAGCAGTGTCCCACAGAGACCCAGCTTTCATTCTCTTGTCTGTCTTTTCTAAGCCTTTCAGCCGCCCCACTCAGGTTCACCCCGTGCTGGCATGGCACACTTTAGAAAGATCTGCCTCCATGCTCCCAGGGTGGGTTCCTGCCTCAAACTCCGCCCTTACAGGAAACAGCTCTGGGAAACAGCTTGGGGGAGGGCGCAGCCGTTGCCAAGACAACCCCTGTAGGACTGACTTCCTTCCACTCAGTCACGGCTGTTCATCTGTATGTGAGGAACACCACCCATGGTTTTTATATAAGTATATGTTGAATTGATAAGGAGATCCTCTTTCACAGGACAATATTCTTTTTAAAATATATATATTTTTATTTATTTCAAAGAGGAAGGGAGAGGGAGAGACAGATAGAAATATCAATGATGAGAGAGAGTCATTGATCGGTTGCCTCCTGCACATCCCCTACTGGGGATCAAGCCCGCAACCCGGGCATGTGCCCTTGGCCAGAATCAAACCCAGGACCCTTCAGTCCGCGGGCTGGTGCTCTATCCATTGCGCCAAACCAGCTAGGGCAGTGATGGCGAACCTATGACACGTGTGTCAGAGGTGACACACAAACTCATTTTTTGGGTTGATTTTTCTTTGTTAAATGGCATTTAAATATATAAAATAAATATCAAAAATATAAATCTTTGTTTTACTATGGTTGCAAATATCAAATAATTTCTATATGTGACACGGCACCAGAGTTAAGTTAGGGTTTTTCAAAATGCTGACACGCCAAGCTCAAAAGGTTCGCCATCACTGAGTTAGGGCCACAGGACAATATTCTGAAAAGGCTCCTAAGTATTTGAAAATAACTTATATTCAGAACTGATTGAAATATATAGAGCTCATGGAGCCTTCTTCTTCCCTGGCACCCATCCAACTAAATTATTTAAAAAGAGAGCAGATACATATAGGGAGAAAGTCCAGCTTCAAGAGAGAGAGAGAGATAGAAACATCGATGAGAGAAAATCATCCATCAGCTGCCCCTTGAACTGGGGATCGAGCCTACAACTTGGGCATGTGCCCTGACTAGGAAATGAATTGTGACCTCCTTGTTCATAGGTCGACCCTCAACCACTGAGCCACACTGGCCAGGCCCTTTCAGATATTTTTAGGTATAAACAGCATTCTTTTAAGAAATCGTCAGTGAAATTCCATTGAGCATCATAAATATAATGAATTTGTACCTTCATTCAACTACTTTTCTAATTTATCATCAGAAGAAAATAGCTTTTCACAAAACATATATATATATTTTTAAAGCTCAAGTCTACAAAACTGTAGCCTTTACCATTTTGACTGTATCAGGAGAATCCTGAAATATAAAATGTTAAGTTGGAAAGGACCTTAAAAGATATTGTATTGAAACAATTTGTGCTACAATATTAACCTCTACACCAAGTGTCTTAAATAACTAACTCAGCTAATAGCAACAACTATGAGGATTTCCTCTAAATACTGAGACTTGCCAGTCATGTTTAAAAATTAACATAATTAACTGAAAGTTTCAAAGGAATAACTAATCAAGTGAAATGTTTTTAAATGTCACTTAATAGACAAATCTAAGTATCTGAGAGTTAGGTATACTTGAACATAAAGATTATGACTCTACGTTTTAAACACTGAAGATTAGGTGGAATCAATAGCTATCTTTTTTAAAAATGTATTTTTTTTAATTTATTTCAGAGATGAATGAAGAGGGAGGGAGATAGAAATATCAATGATGAGAGAGAATCATTGATCAGCTGCCTCCTGCATGCTCCCAACTGGGGATGGAGCCTGGAACACAGGCATGTGCCCCGACCAGGAACTAAACCATGACGCTCAACTACTGAGCCACACAGGCAGGCCTATCTTTTTCTTTTTTTTTTTTTTTAATCACATAAACTAGCTAACTAGATTTTACAATGAAGAAAAAATAGCACATCATCAGAATAAGACAATACCAATAAATCAATGTAAATACCTTACAGGAATGTTACAGTAGCATCTAAATCATACTCTGAACATTTCCAAGTCATTCCCTAATATTTTAATAGTATCTAAGCAAAGGATCACTTAAGTGATGAGTGATCCTATAAACCTGTCAGAACCATTGGAAAGTGTAACAACAACAAATCTTTAATTCGTTGACATAAGGTTCTAGGGCCTTACACAAAAAGATGGGTTACCATTTTTTTTAAGAGTTCAACATAGATATATCCTCCGTGTTTTAGCTCACTGACAGGCCACTATTAGAACAGGGTTAGCAGAAACGGAAGAATCAGTATTAAATGTCAACATTGCTGAAGCTGAGACACTCTGCTGTAACATCACTTATTGGGTTCATCCAGAGAATTATATTCTGTCCACATTTTAAAAACAAGATTCATCACGACTCTCCAAAGATTTCAAGGGTCTCGAGATTCACCCCTTGCAATAAAAGGGTTTGTGAGAGATTTAACTATATCTACCTTCTTAAAAGAGAAGTACAGTATGAAAAAGAAGAGATAATGCTTCCTGAACCTTCATGGCGGGACATGAATAAATTTTATGTTATCATACATTTGAGTGTGTATTTTCAGCTGATAATTAGTTTGATGTCATAGAAATAGTGCTTTGAGAAACAACACCCATAGTAATGTAACTACACTGTATATGAAGCACAAGGCCTAGTGTTAACCTAAATTTTAAAAGCCGAAATGAGACAAGCATTTATTTGAGGTCAAAGAATTATAATTTGGGGAGCAGTTTTAGGCAGAAACTCAAATAGTGCCCTGATTACAGGGTGAAAGCAAGAGGGTTTTATGAGAAAAAGGAAAGGAATAATTATAAGAAAAAAAATTCATATTAGTACTGATAAGCTGAGACATGCAACTGAGACAAAAATGCTTATTCCTATGCCCACACTGTTGTGAGCAATGAAGAGTCCACACTGGTCTACGAATACTACTTGGGACTCAAGCAGAAGTAAAATTGTTCTTTTATTTTAGTCTATATGCATACTTATTTTCCTCTTTTAAGTAATCCTTAATAACATTATAGTTTCATAAAATATCTAAATTGAAATAAAAACGAATAACTAGATTATATATTCAACTATATTCTACTCCAATGTCCATTATTAATTTGTTCAAGACTGTTAGTATGTTATCTGCTCATAGTAGTGGTGGGTAGAGGTTAAGCTCTGCTGTTCTAGTTGCTCTGGGAGATACCTAGCTTCCCCCACCCCAAATCTTAGGTGAGCTATACCACATAATTAAGTGGGGCACTCTATATGCACCAGTTGAATGTTGGACATACTGATCTTTCATTAAGAAAGAAACTGTCTAAGTAAAGTGTAATTCATTAATTTACTAAGTTATTTTTCTACTACATTAGTTCTAGTGGTTACACAAATGTTTTTATATAGAGCCTTATACAGGCATGGCATTAGTTTCAAATCAGTATTAACCCAAGTATGATTTCCTCATCTCCAATTTACCATTTATCACAGTTACCAAGATGCTATCATATCAACTAATCCAGGCAATAAATTTTTTTTAAATTCCTATTATACAAAACTATATTTTAAAAATCTGCTATTTCTACTATTCAATGCCACTGAGGACTTCTCCCCTAAAACTATTAATATCGTTGTACGGAATATATTACTTATAGGATGAAAATTCAAGAATTTTGATGTTAAAAAAGTTTAATTAAAAGATATTTTAAAGACTTGTAAAATCAATAAAAGACAAAAAGAAAGATAAATAAGGGTAGAAAACAAGAAAAAAAGTTCATGAACAAATGAGGAAAGAGAATTTATTTAAAATTTCATCTGACTGCCCTAACCGGTTTAGCTCAGAGGATAGAGCGTCGGCCTGCGGACTGAAGGGTTCAGGGTTCAATTCCAGCCAAGGGCACATGCCCAGGTTGCAGGCTCGATCCCCAATAGGGGGCGTGCAGAAGGCAGCCAATCAATGATTCTCTCTCAACATTGATGTTTCTCTCTCTCTCTCCCTCTCTGAAATCAATAAAAATATATTAATTTTAAAGAAAGAAAATCAAAAGAAGATAAATTTTTAAAAAATAAAATAAAATTTCATCTGACCTTTTTACTTGATGCTAACATTTTTAATCATAAACATGAATGAGCTAATTAAAATACATAAATATGTAAATGTTTAATTATATTTTAAAACTATCTTTATTGTAAATTACAATTAAATTTTAATTTAATTAACTTTAAATAGAACAACAGACTTTTTTTCCAGTGAATTCTAAGCTTTAAATTCAAAATGTGAGTACAAAACAGACTGTGTACGTACTCCTACCTTAAAAGCAGAAGAAACACTAAAACAGCCTCAAGCTAAAACAAGAACAGCAACACCAAGGTTAAAAAAAACCAGATTTACATTAAGTAGATACCTTCTATGTTTGCTTTGACAATTACCTTGGGAGAATGTAAGCAGTCACTAATTACAGTAAATAAATGCAACTGCATATATTTTAGAATATATAATCCTATCATGTGCAAATTCTTATTATGAAGAATTGGAATTGTGTTTACTCATATGAATCGCCTGAGAATTCTGAATTCTTTAGCAATCCATACAGTTCATTTATATCTTTTTCATAATGGTGGATTTTGGATTGACCCACTTACCTTTAGTGTATAAGAATTCCAGTAAAATGAGTTAATAGAAACTCATTCTAACAAAGTCCCTAGTAAAATAAAGTAGAAGCAAGCACAGACAAGGAACATTTGGAAAAATAATATTTGAAGTCTTGGGTGATAGTTCTTATTTTTTAAGAGGTCAGGCTAGGTATAGTAGAATGAGGGATAAAAAACAACTGTCTTTAGAGAAAATTTAATGAAGTACACTTCAAACACTTTAATCTCTATAGTTGCTTTAACTATGCATTTGTGAATTCTCTCTCATTTAATTCACGTCTTACACAGGAAGTAAATTCTTTGCTAATTCTAAACCCCTGAACCACCATCTTTAAAAATATTCTCCTGAGACAAAATAGATTTTCTTTGACCAGAATGATTTAATTGGCATACAACAAACCTATAGCCAAGATCTGTACGTTCAGTAAAGATATTGAAGTGTAGCTCATTTTCTTGGTGTTACAATAATGAATCCCTGCCCATTTTAAGTTATTTTTCTTACCCCCAGTGTAGAAAAGTTAAGACTATTCTAACTTTCACTTCTTAGTTTTTGTTATTAAAAATCAAGTTGAAGTAACAAGGTCAGCTTCTGTCAAATATTTAACATTCAACTATTTAAAATGTAACAACTTAGCCCTGGCTGGTGTTGCTAAATGGTTAGATCATAGCCCCACACATCAAAGGGTCTCGGGTTCTATTCTAGGTCAAGGACATATACTTCCCTTGCAGGTTCAATCCCCAGTTCGGTCAGGGCACCCGTGGGAGGCAACCAATGAATGTGTCTCTCTCACATCTAAGTTCTCTCTCCCTCTCTATATCTCTCTTACTCCCCCTCCCTCCCACTCTTCCATTCTCTCTAAAAATCAATGGAAAAAAATATCCTCAGATGAGGATTAACAAAAAATAAAATAGAAATAAACATAAAAATGTAACAACTTGCGTATGGGGAAACCTGAATACACTTACTTTTTAAAAAAATATTTTTATTGATTTGAGAAAAAGAGAAAGGGAGAGGGAGAGACAGAAATATCGATGAGAGAGAAACATTAATCGGCTGTCTCTCGCTACTGGGGATCAAGCCTGCAACCTGGGCATATGCCCTGACTGGGAACCAAACCAGCGACCTCTTGGTTCATGGGTCAAAGCTCAACCACTGAGCAACACTGGCCGGGCAATACTTATTTTTATTTCTTCAATTTTGACACACAAAGTTATTTACTTCTTTTTGTTTTTAACTTTAACTTTATATTATACCAAATTAAAAATACTATTAACATAATAATCTTTGAAAAACAAACAAAGTTTTAGGAAAAGTCATCCATGGATAAAAGTTAAAGAAAAAATTAATTTTTATAATAAAAGGTTATGAAAGGGTTTCAAAAATAGGTACATGAAAATACATAGAAAAATCTCCAGAAATTCTAGTAAAATGAACTTCACTAGTCTAAAACCAGATTGTTTCTATTTCTAGATATTTAGGAACAGCATTAAAGCATTAATATCTATTAAGTTATTCCTAGTAAGAAATACAATGAAAGAAAACAGATCTTGTGCATGTGTAAATATAAATTATCCGCCAATTAAAATAAATGTCTTATAAAAAGTTGAAATGTTAATATTCACTCTTCAAATGAAAGAATTATCAACAGAAATAAGTGTTACTAAATGTTTACACAATTCATTTTTAACATAGGCAATACCATTTTTTGTGAATCAATAAATGCCAATTTTTACATGGGACAACACACACAGAACCAGCACAAACCTTTCATTAAAATAATTGCCAGGACCAATACTGTATGTGTCCAAATTAAGAAACCTAAATAAGAGATAGTCCAGGACCTCTAATGTGGCAAATAGATAAATGCCTAACTTCTAAACACTGGACTTTCAATTTTTCAACCAGAGCTCCTGACTGCTCACCTGCTTGCCCCCAACTCACAGCGATGTTTAAAGCTGAGCCCTCTTCTCCAAACTGCACTAAGAGCACAAGAAGTAAAGGCTTCAGGGAATGTGAATAGACATCGCCACAGCTAGCTTACATTTCTCTGTGACATGTCAAAGTAGCATATTTCTTTTTCCTACTTTTACCTGTTATCTCCTTGTGTTCTCACGCTAACCCCAGAGTTTGCCAATTTACTATTATTCCCACTTCAAAGACTAAAAACCTGAGATGGGAAAAACAAAGCTTGCTTTGATACAGTTGGCAAATGACAGGACCAGGATGCCTTCACATCATCTCTAGCTTCAAAATTCTCTCAACCCAGTGTTTTCATGATTTCAAAATTATGGCTAATAATCTAAGCAAATTAACCCACTGCTCATCCCTGTCCATATCACCTTGTAAAGAGATCACTGTTTTTATCAATTCCTAAGCGGCATTAGGATATGCCAGATGATGTTCAAAATTATATGTTCAAGATGGCATCTTAGATAATTCCTCAAATTTTAAGATGTCCCCTGAGCATTAGTTAATCAGTAATTTCCAACCTTTTCCCTGTTATAACACAAATAGAAAATGATAATATGTGTACAGCTGACCAGTCAGGAGGTCCCAGGAGGTCCATGCAAGCCCTGCGCAGGCACTCTGGGGATGGTGGACACTGTATGTTGCACAATGCCAAGGCACACACCTGGCAAACTCTGATTTTCAGTTCTAAAATTCCCACCATATGTCACACAAAGGCATATAAATCTGAGAAGTAATGAAGAGAAATGACAGTGAAAACCTCAACTCCTACAGACAGCAGGACTTAGGACATGTCCACTCAGCATCCTGTAGGGCAGCGGTTCTCAACCTGTGGGTCGCGACCCCTTAGGGGGTCGAACGACCCTTTCACAGGGGTCACCTAAGACCATCGGAAAACACATATATAATTACATATTGTTTTTGTGATTAATCACTATGCTTTAATTATGTTCAATTTGTAACAATGAAAATACATCCTGCATATCAGATATTTACATTACGATTCATAACAGTAGCAAAATTACAGTTATGAAGTAGCAACAAAAATAATTTTATGTTTGGGGGTCACCACAACATGAGGAACTGTATTAAAGGGTTAGCATTAGGAAGGTTGAGAACCACTGTTGTAGGGACTGTGGACAAATTATACCCAATTCTGCCAGGTGTTATGTAGGAGCTACCCACAGAATCAGAATTAACAAAGGAGAGTTTAATGCTGCAAATCTACCACCACTGTAAGAAAAATCCTAAAAAACTAATGACTCTATAAGGTTTTCCCAAAGACTAAAGGAGATTATAGCTTGTTTTAAGAGACAAGTCTTAAATTAAGACTTGAGACTTTCTAGGTATACTACTTTAAAAAATATTTTAATTGATTTTTTTTTAGGGAGAGGGAGAGAGAGATAAAAACATCAATGATGATGGACATTATGCATGCCCCCAACTGCAGCCATGTGCCCTTGACTGGAATCAAACCCGGGACCCTTCAGTCTGCAGGCCAACGCTCTATCCACTGAGCCAAATCAGCTAGGGCTAGGTATTATTACTTTTTAAAGGAAAACAGAAAACATATAAAATCTTAACACTGTTTTTGGACAAACACAGTATTTAATATCACACATATTCCAGTACCTAAGCAGCTTTGGTGGGTTTCTTTGCTCTTTTTCAGTCCTTTTTTTTATCGTGTTTCCCTATACACTTTTTCCTTCCTAGAGCTCCATTTTTACTAAAGTATTTTTATGTATCAAATGGTCTTGATTGGGGGGGTGGGGGGTAGGGAACCTAGTGCTTTAATCTGAGCAAAAAGCACAGAATGAATAGCCCATTAAAATGCACAAGACTAAATGTGAATTTATCTGTTTATTTAGAGCTTTTGGTGCTTAAAATTTCAAATAAAATGATCTAATTGCTGTAGTTTTAAAAAATTAAACATTTTTCCATTCTAGTGTGGGAAAAACTGCAGCACAAATCAACACAGTAGACTAGTGAAAACAGAATTACATTTAAAAACAAAATTTAGAAAACATATGTCCTTCTTTTAAATTAGTAAGTAGAAAATGTAATTGTTGATAGTAAAAGCCAACAAGAATGAAATACAGACATTTGTATCTTATTATGCTTGCATGCATCATAAAGGCAACAGGCAACAAAAAAGTTAAGTTTTAAATTTTTACTACACATTAATATAAACATATAAATAAGAAAAAAACTCCCTTTATTTTTAAATTCAAAATTTTCTTCTATATTCAGTAAAAACAAAATTTTACCAAAAGTATATGACAGTTGTCAATACAAATCTCTCAGTTCTTTAAGATATACTTTTCATTCTGATACACAGTTTAGGTATTATGATGCATTTTTAAAATGGAACAATTTAATGTAAAAACCCAGGTTGCTTCAATGTAACAAGAGAAGATTTAAAAGCTAGCACTATCATATCGAATTGCAGCATACATACTGTATTGCCCCGTGCTAGTCTGATATATGCTAGTCGGTACTGCCATGGTAGCGATGTTAGGTGGTGTTCCTTCTCCCTCTGATTTTTCTTCTTCAATCTTGGGAACACCAGACACATCAGAGGAAAGTTCATTCAGTATTTTTCTAAAACATAATTTAACAATGCAAATAATTAAGATACAGTAATGAGACTTAGAAAAGCTATAGTGAAAGAATTGGTTTAATGTATAATTAATTACTCTCCCTTTTTTTAAAAGAAAGTATCATTACAGTGGAAACTTAACTTACCGATAAGAAGGTCTTCGTGAAAGGGTTTCTCTGCGTTTATGAGAATCAATTACACCTTCTGATTCTGTAGACTCATCTGTCTCTGTGATTGTTGCTACCTATAATACAAGAGTTTCTGAAATGCATCATAAAAGATATGATCTCCTTTATTTAAAAAAGTGTGACTATGGCCCTGTTTGGGAAGCTCAGTTGGTTGGAGCATCATTCTGTGCACCAAATGTTGTGGGTTCAATTCCCATCAGGGCACATACATACCTAGGTCGCAGGTTCAAGCTTCAGTCAGGGCTCATACAGGAGGCAACCAATTGACATGTTTCTCTCACATTGGTATGTCTCTGTCTCTTTAAAAAACATATCCTCCGATGAGAATTTAAAAAAAAAAAAAAAGTGTGACTAAGGGTCTCTGTGTGCAGTATTAAGTCAGGTACTCGGAAAGTGTCCAGCAAACAGAACACACTGAAACCGCACTAATGGAGCTTACACTTGGCTTAAGAAAGGAAGCACAGACACAAACATTTCAGTTGTAGAACAAGTGTGTCTGGAAAGGAATGGTGAAGATAATAAATAAATATTACAGAAATGCAAATAAGAGTGGTTAGAACGTCAAGTGAGGCTTCATAGGAAAGGCCTAAATATAATATACAGCAGACCCAACCCTGAAAGCACTCTCACATATCCAGCAGGGAGTGAGTGAGCCAGGAACAGAGGCAGAAAAAAGCATCTTGATTTCACTGCCCTCTTCACAACACCACAGCTGACTGGAGCTGGGTTTTCAAATCAGACATTAAATAGGTCCAAAGAAGAAAGAATATTTAAGCAGGTAAAAAAGTCCATTGGGGCTTGATAATGGTAGGTCTTGAAGGTCAAAATAAGGAATTTCTCCTTAAAGGAAAGATCAGAGTTTTGAGCATGATTTCATTTTTTTTTTCAAGTCAATAAAATGATTATTAAACAAAGTCAGAGAACTAAAATAAAAAATCTCTCTACAACATGACTACTCTCATTATATTCAGCCATTTCTCATTCAAGGCCTAAGATAGTTCTAAGTTCACAAAACTCACTTTACTTAATATTACAATTACATGGGAATTTTATTTAGACAAAATCAAAAGAGCTTATTAAAATCTGAACAACACAAACAGGAATATATACTTCCCAAGGCATATAGGATGAGCATACATGTTCACCTACACATATGACCATGCATCTCTGGTCATGGACATCCCACAAATAAGCATACTCGCCAATGAATAGAATATATTAGAAAAAATGTTTCAATCAGATAATCATGTACCACCACCAAAAATTTATCACTTTACACTGGGCTTTCACACATCTCCCATATAATCATAAGACCCTCCTTATGTGAGCTGTTAATTTACCCATTTCAGAAAGTTGAAAACTGAAGTTCACACAGAGATTGACTTGTCCATCGTTCAAAAGGTAGGAATTTAAAGAAAAGATCCACCTCTACCAAAATATCTATTTCACAAAATCCAAAAAACCTACTGAGTATAAAAGATAATACTTTCTTCCAATACCAGCCAGGTTAAAACTAAGAAATATCTGCACCCCAATAAAAGTCATAATACAAAAAGAAGAGTAGAAAGATTTTCTTGTTTTATTATTGGAGTCAGAAAGAGTCAGAAACTCTTGGAACCAAGAGTCAGAAACTCTTGGAACAGGAGGATAAAAATAAAAGACAAGCCCTAGCCGGTTTGACTCAGTGGATAGAGCACTGGCCTGCAGACTGAAGGGTCCCACGTTCGATTCCGGTCAAGGGCATATGCCCAGGTTGCAAGCTCAATCCCCAGTAGGGGGCATGTAGGAGGCAGCCGGTCAATGATTCCCTCTCATCATTGATGTTTCTATCTCTCCCTCTCCCTTCCTCTCTGAAATCAATAAAAATATATTCTAAAAAATAAAAAATTAAAGACAATACTGAGAATTATTTTTTTTAATATATTTTATTGATTTTTTACAGAGAGGAAGGGAGAGAGATAGAGAGTTAGAAACATCGATGAGAGAGAAACATCGATCAGCTGCCTCCTGCACATCTCCCACTGGGGATATGCCCGCAACCCAGGTACATGCCCCTGACCGGAATTGAACCTGGGACCCTTCAGTCCGCAGGCCGACGCTCTATCCACTGAGCCAAACCGGTTTCGGCAATATACTGAGAATTATTAAAACACCTGGTGCTGCAAAGATAACTAAGCTTTTAATGAATGTGGATTTATTACTTCAAACATCATGTTGCAGCCTTCATCCTTATTTTGCAATAAACTGTATTCAAATATGCAGGGGAAAAACAAGACTAATTAAGTATGTGCTTCTATTTTTCCCTCAAAGAACTTTTGTTACCAATTAGGTTCAAATAAGTCTAGCATCTAAAGGTCAATTACAAACTGACCTAAAAAAAAGAGAGAAGTAAATTCAGTACACAAGAAAAGTATCTATACTTAATAATTTATATTGATGATGCATTTAAAAAAAGTTTGTTTCAAGAAATGCTAAGGGCCCTAACCGGCTTGGCTCAGTGGAAGAGCGCCAGCCTGCGGACTGAAGGGTCCCAGGTTCAATTCCGGTCAAGGGCATGTACCTTGGTTGTGGGCACATCCCCAGTAGGGGGTGTGCAGGAGGCAGCTGATCAATGTTTCTCTCTCATAGATGTTTCTTACTCTCTATCCCTCTCCCTTCCTCTTTGTAAAAAATCAATAAAATATATTTTAAAAAATGCTAAGGATTTAAAAACAACCTTGAGCCTGGCTGGCATGGCTCAGTGGTTGAATGTTGACCTATGAGCCAGGAGGTCACGGTTCAATTCCTGGTTAGGGCACATGCCCGAGGTCGTGGGCTCGATCCCCAGTGTAGGGTATGCAGGAGGCAGCAAATAAGTGATTCTATCTCATCACTGATGTTTCTATCTCTCTCTCCCTCTCATTTTCTCTCCAAAATCAATAAAAAATATTTTTTTAAAAAGGGGGAAAAAAAATAAAAACAATCTTGATAATAAGAAATAATAAAATACATCTCCAGATCACAACCATAAGAATAATCACATCTATAAAACCAAGGTTAAATCTGAAAGGAGTATATGATGAATAAACGTAAGGCCAAGAGACAATACATAATTATTTTCTATGGATTATGTATATTGAATTAAAAATAATATACTACCTACTAATGTGATTATTCATGAAAATAGCATCAGTGTTATAATCTTTATATTAACATGTTTATCAGACATCTCCAAAGAATCCTCAAAATATTTTTAAGCACCTTTGGAGAACTTTGCTAAATAAATCCGAGTTTGAGCAAAGAGTAACAATGTGAAGAATTATTTATCTGACATTATTCATTCTGCAAATTAAAAGCTGACAACAAAATGGCAACTCTTAAGTCAAATCTATGGGTCTAGCAGAGTACAATGCACTTCACAGGTAAAAGGAAAATTCCTCCAATTCTCTAATAAAATGACTTGATCATAAAAGCTACCCAAGGAAAAGAGGATAAATTAGTAAAGAAAAAGCACAAAAAAAAAGCTCAAGCTCAAGAAAGTCAAATACAAATCACCCAGGAAGCTAACCTGAACAGTTTGTATCTGTGGTGACTGAATAACCGATGGCTGTGGTGTCTGAATTACGCCCTGGACATGTACAGTTTGGCCCGAAGGTAACTGTACTAGAGTTATAGCTGGGGAGCCTCTTCCGGTGCCTGATCCAGCTACAGAAACCTGCAAAAATGAGCATGATTGAGGATTAAGGCTGAACCTTTTTGTTGTTCTTTTTGCTTTTTTAAAAAAAGAAATACCATTACTATGATAACTGGACTATTTTTCCTGCTTCCAAGAAATAATAAGCAATCCCGGGTACTTACCATTAGGAAGTGGTCACTGTCCTGGAACAGTCATTCTCTGATGTGATAGATAGTAAAGAACCCATGCTCCTCACTTTCGGTTCCCATGCTTCGGTGGCTAAGAATGTTCTAAGCACAAAGTTCTAAAGCAGTTAAACTACCTCACTACGACCTCAGGACTACTAACAGGCCAGAGTATAAATTACCCTCTCTAACTTCTTAAGAGAAACTGGAGACAGAACTTAAATATGGTGAATTATTGTTTAATAAATGAAATGTTCGGCGTAGTGTTCTAGAATTATTCCAGATGCAAACTAATGCCTTTTCTCAATACTGATGTAAATTGCAAAGTTACCTTAATGCTCCCCGCCGCCACACACACACAAATTATGAAAAAGGCACAGGCCAAAGAAATCCCAAGGTCTCTCATGCTCTTAGTGTTTCTGACCCATAAAAAGCTCATGCCTTGGAGCTTGTGTGACCCTCTCACACGTTTCCTCTCCCCTAGCTTGGGCATCCAGATAGAAAGCTAGAACCATCACTTAACTTGCACAGAAAGGAGACAATACAGATATCTTGATTGCTTTTGACAGAGATCCCTACTGGAAAAATAATACCTCCATGCCTCTGGTTTCAAAATCTGCCAAGTTTCTATTTAGTAAACAATTTGGTCAGCATACTCTTAGAAACTGCCACATTTTACTAAGTTCCACTATTCATTATGACTTACTCAATAAGCTGCCAGTTTTCATTATGAGTGGTAATGGAATCAAACAAATTTTGCAGAAAGCATCTGTGGGACCTCACTTTAAGAAACAGCAGTAATTGCCAATCTACTTATACTAATACTTTCAGAGAATTATTAAAAACTGGGTTTAAAACAACTAAGATTGCCTAGCCAGTGTGGCTCACTGGTTAAGCATCATTGACCTACGAACCAGGAGGTCGATTCCTGGTCAGGGCACATGGCCAGGTTGCAGGCTTGATCCCCGGGGGGGTAGGGGGGGTGGGGGGGGCATGCAGAAGGCAACCAATTAATGATTCTCTCATCATTGATGTTTCTCTCTCTCCCTCTCTGTTCCTCTCTAAAATCAATAAAAAATATGTATATATTTTAAAACAACAAACTAAGATTTTTTTTTACAATATCATGTCCCTGGAAAGTAAACAACTTTAGCAATCCAAAAATAAGAAAATCTTTATCCATGCACTAGAACCTATGTGATGAGCATTAGGGTAAAAAGCAAAATTGCTAAAACTAACACCTAAGAAACAATAAATAGCACGCCAAACAGTTGAGAGCCAAGTGCCCCACTGTATGGTATATAGGCCATGAAAGTCATCAGAATTGTATAGGCCATGAAAGCCCAGAATAGAAAGATTAGTATGGACCTGAACAATATGTGAAGGCTTTGTATAGAAGCCATAGCCTCAATATGAGCCTGGAACAGTGGGACAGAAAAGTGAGAAACTAGGGCAAAGACACTCAACATGCAGTGTGTCCCCCAAAAAATATATACACACTTTAACAGCTGATAGCTCAATTTTGAAAATGAAATGTATATTAATAAACACTGCCTTTACAATTATTCAAAGTGTATGTATATATTTCTTTGGGATACCCTGTATATACTAAGGGCAAATTCATCCCACATGCTCTGGGGTATTATTGTCTACCTTAGATTTTGGGGAAAATAAAAAGGTTATCACATAATGGAACCAGTAGACTTAACAAGAAGTTAAAAAAACAAACAAGCAAACAAACAAAACCATTGGGAGGATCTATTCTTTAAATGTTACCAGCACAAAAGGAAAATTAAAAAAAAGGTATCCACCTCTGTGTGAATCAATTACTAAAAGGTACTCCTTTCGCCATACAACTAATTGTCAAACTTTTCAGTCTCAGGACTCTCCTTTACACTCTTAAAAATTAATAGTGACCTCGAAGAGCTTTTGTTTATGTGGTTTATATCCAGTAGGGTGCTATAAATGTTTAACAACCAGATCTTGGGAAGGGAGAATGCTGATTTGTACCTTTTGATGATTTCTGTAATGTAAATACTCCTACTATGGCAGATTTCAAGCCAACAGCAGATGACACTGAATCCAAAGTTGGAAAAAGTGCACATAGCCAGCTCTCATGAGTCAGCGCCAGCCCAGCACTGGGTATGTGTAATGATATTAACTATATTAGAAATTAAAACTGAGAAATTTAAAAAATACTTAGTAACTCATTAAAGAACAATAAATCTATTTTTTTAAAATATATTTTATTGATTTTTTACAGAGAAGAAGGGAGAGAGATAGAGAGTCAGAAACATCGATGAGAGAGAAACATCGATCAGCTGCCTCCTGCACATCTCCTACTGGGGATGTGCCCGCAACCCAGGTACATGCCCTTGACCGGAATCGAACCTGGGACCTTTCAGTCCGCAGGCCGACGCTCTATCCACTGAGCCAAACCGGTTTCGGCAACAATAAATCTATTACAAGCTACAAGTAATATTTCATGAAGAATTAAATTTTCTAAAACAAAAAGTAATGACAAGTGTTTCACATTTTTTTAATATAAAAATATTTTGTGAATGGTTTAACCGAAACAGCTAGATTCTTATACCTACTTCTGCACCGAATCTATTGCAATGTTTTTTTAGTCAGTATGTGGAAAAAAAACTCTAGTTGAACCTCACTCAGACATGATTGGTAAAGGAGGAGTATCTTAATAGCTTTTTCAGAAAAATGTGGATATTGTCTGATATTACACCAAAACTCAACAAGTGGTTGTCTCTTAAAGGTTAGTTGCAATGTGGAATATGAAATCATATCTGTTACATTAAAATCTATGGATCTATATTTTACTTTGCATGATGGTTACCCATGCACAAATTTGTAACATCATGTGGTAGTTACTTGGAAGATATTGCCTCACTGAGTTGAGCAGATAGCCTAAATGCTGACATTTCATTATACACTATCAGAAAACCACATTAATTGAAATAAACATCAATCTCATCAGAAAACTATACATATTGGGAAGCCATCAAGCTCAAAATAGCAGATGCAGGCTTTCCAAAATTCAAAACTTCTGCTTAAAACCTGGAATTTTATCATTGGCAATAAAAACTGTCATTTTCCTTGAAGGGACAAATTCACTTCATTTGCATTTGAGATAAAATATGTTCCAAATAAGTGTAAATAGCCACAGTTTGGTTATTAGACATTCCTTTGAGAAAAATTATGTCCTATGAAAAAAAACTCAGCTAGTTCATCTTGCCACTCAAACAATAACTCAAGTGTTATTTTTTCAAGAACACCATCGGTCTTCAGTATGCAGCAGAAATGCTTTCAGTGATTGTCCTAATTTCATAACTCAGAATATTAAAACATGTACTTAAGGGTCAAGACTCAATACAATTGGTAATAGTTATTGTTTCACCAAGAATATTCCTAAATGAAACTGACTTTTTTTCCCCACTGCAAGTGAATGGCAGTGAAGAAAACAATGACTTCTATCCAGTTTGGTGCCACTGACTTGATTCCAGCTAAGGCACCAACAGTTTTACCCCCCATTATTTTTGCAACATTAGTATAAATGACAACACAGAGAAAAAGGAATATAGATCTTAACATCATTGTGAAAATAGTTTTATCCTCCCAAACCTCCACAAAGAGTCCTCAGAGACTCCCCCAGTGTTCTGTGCACCACACTATGAAAATTGCTGCTCTCTCTTAATGTAGGCTCCAAGCCCTGGCTCACAGCTTGAAGAGCAGGGTGCTGACCCAGGCTGTAATTTCAGCTCCATAGCCAAACCACCATATCCAGTAACCTTGATGGAGATTTCATATGTCAGAGAATAAGCAAAGTATTATATAAATTATACCCAAGAGTACCACAAGTATTCCTAAAGACCAGACTTGTGGATTGAGATGGTAGATAGTGCTCATATTCACTTGGGGGGGGGGGCGGGGGGGATGGCTCAGCTTCAAAGAAATTAAATATTTTGAAGAACTGAAAAACAACTCAAGAAAGAGTCATGGGTTTTTTTATCAGTATACATCATGCTGTAAGTTGCTTTGTCTTTCAGGATTCTAATTTATTAAACAACTGCTCTATCAAAATGGCTTAGTGTCAAGAATACTGCTGTTGCTCAGTCCACATAGCTCGGTGGTTGAGCATTGCCCATGAACCAGGAGGTCACGGTTCCATTCCCATGGGTCGGGGCACGTGCCCAGGTTTCAGGCTCGATACCCAGTAGGGGGCATGCAGGAGGGAGCCAATCAATTATTCTATATCATCATTGATGTTTCCATCTCTTTCTCCCTCTCCTTTCCTCTCTGAAATTAATAAAATAAAATAAAGAATACCTGCTACAAAGAGAAACCAAGATGGCGGCACAGGTAAACACCTAAAATTGCTGCCTCGCACAACCACTTCAAAAATACAACTAAAAGACAAAACAGTCATCATCCAGAACCACAGGAAGGCTGGCTGAGTGGAAATTCCACAACTAGAAGGAAAGAGAAAAGCACACTGAGACTTTACTCAGAGGAGGTGCGGAAGTAAAGTGCAGAGGTACGGAGGCGCACACAGAAAGGTCTGGAAACTGAGGACGCCATTGTCTTTTTCAATCGGGAGGGAGTCTCAAGCTCCCAACTGTTCTGAACTCCAGTTACGGACGAGTCTCTGGGGACCCAGACTCATACGCGGAGAAACTGGACGTCTGGCATCGGTCCGAACTCGAGGGCGGCTTTCTCTCAGAGGAGCTTGCAGCCATTATCGGGACACTGAGATGCGGGGCCTCTTAGGGTAGAACTGAGGAGTAGCCATAGCTGTTTGCTCCGCCCTGTTGATTCCCTGAGACCCCGCCCCACCCAAGCTGTGCGCAGAGGCTTTCGCATATGAAAGGCCTGGCCCTTTGCAATCTAAAATTACCTAACAAACTGCAGCTGGGTCAGAGAGACCCAGAACTTCCAAAAGAAGGCCCAAGGCCCCAAGCAGCTTACATTGCTTCACAGCTGGGCCTCATATGGACACCTCCAAATCCAAACAAAGAAAAGGAATCTGCAGATCTCTCGTAGGTCCTGCTGGGTAGCCTCAGGCACAGGCTAAATTAGCACCTCCTTAGAGATCCAAGAGCCAGTGTACCCAGTAGTCAGAGTGGGACCATCCAGATTACAACTCCTCAGATCCATAAGGGACACACTCAGGGGGAAGACTCAGTGAGCACCAAAGCCCCACTGAAGCAAGTCTTGCTCCAGAAGGGTGTCTCCAGCACAGAAGTTCTCCCACTGCAGACACAGCTGATTGTCACAGCCAATTGGCCTGTAGGTCAATTCATCCCAGTGATACCAACAACAATCAAGGCTTAACTACAACAAGACTGTGCACAAAGCCCACAAAGGGGTGCACCAAGAGTGTCCACCTCCGGTAATTGGGGAGGCTGAGCCACTGGGCCCTATAGGACACCTAGCACACAAAGCCACTCTATCAACACAGGGAAGCATAAAAAATGCGGAGACAAAGAAAAAGGACACAAATGACAGAAATGAAGGGAAGCAAACTACTGGATATAGAGTTCAAAACCAAACTTATAAGGTTTTTCAAGAATTTTCTAGAAACCACCGATAAACTGAGTGAGACCCTTAAGAAATCTAGTAAGACCCTCGAGGATATGAACAAGGACCAACTAGAAATTAAGCATACACTGACTGAAATAAAGAATATTATACAGAGTTCCAATAGCAGACGAGAGGATCACAAGAATCAAGTCAAAGATTTGAAATACGAAGAAGCAAAAAACACCCAACCGAAGAAGCAAAAAGAAAAAAGAATCCAAAAATATGAAGATAGTGTAAGGAGCCTCTGGGACAACTTCAAGTGTACCAACATCCGAATTATGGGGGTGCCAGAAGAAGAGAGAGAGCAAGTTATTGAAAACCTATTTGAAGAAATAATGACAGAAAACTTCCCCTACCTGGTGAAAGAAATAGACTTACAAGTCCAGGAAGTGCAAAGAACCCCAAACAAAAGGAATCCAAAGAGGACCACACCAAGACACATCATAATTAAAATGCCAAGAGCAAAAGACAAAGAGAGAATCTTAAAAGCAGCAAGAGAAAAAATGTCAGTTATCTACAAGGGAGTACCCATAAGAATGTCAGCTGATTTCTAAACAGAAACTATGCAGGCCAGAAGGGAGTGACAAGAAATATTCCAAGTGATGAATAACAAGAACCTAC
The DNA here is from genome assembly GCF_014108235.1 of Myotis myotis. NCBI lineage: Eukaryota > Metazoa > Chordata > Mammalia > Chiroptera > Vespertilionidae > Myotis > Myotis myotis. Next base: position 120,897,187 of record NW_023416313.1, read on the forward strand.
AACCAAGATTACTTTACCCAGCAAAGCTATCATTCAGAATTGAAGGTCAGATAAAGAGCTTCACAGATAAGGAAAAGCTAAAGGAGTTCATCACCATCAAACCAGCATTATATGAAATGCTGAAAGGTATCCTTTCAGAAAAGGAAGAAGAAGAAAAAGGTAAAGATAAAAATTATGAACAACAAATACACATCTATCAACAAGTGAATCTATAAATAAGTGAATAAATAATCTGATGAACAGAATAAACTGGTGAATATAATAGAATCAGGGGCATAGAAAGGGAGTGGACTGACTATTCTCGGAGAGGAAAGGGGTGTGGGGGGTGCAGGAAGAGACTGGACAAAAATCGTACACCTATGGATGAGGACAGTGGAGGGGGGGTCAGGGCGGAGGGGTGGGGTGGGAACCGGGTGGAGGGGAGCTATGGGGGGAAAAAAGAGGAACAACTGTAATAATCTGAACAATAAAGATTTAATTTAAAAAAAGAAGTAATACCTGCTACAGAAAAGGAGCTGTACTCACTAATATAAAACTATATTCCTAGCCTTCTAGAGATGAGCTATATGAATTCTATAATTGCAATGAAACTTCTCTATGTCCAAACTCTGGGTAGTGCAAAACCTCATGAGACAACTCTTTCACTACCCTATTGAAATAAAGAATTCAGATGTACAGTATCCTTAAAAACAAAACAAAAACCCTTTAGATCTAGAGAACCTGTCAGACATTCTATATTCTTATTGCCAAAAGTGACTGGCATTAAGTGAGTAGTATTAAGCCTATAACTGTGTTGATATAGCTAACAGGCTAAATTTCACCATTATTCATAAAATTTTTAAAAATTCACATGGCCCCCTACCTTCAACATCTTAGCACTATTTTATTATTATACTGATTATATAGCACCCTTGAAGTATGGTACACAGATGGCTGAGAAGGAACAGGCAATGACTGAAGAACATGCATGGTGGCCATAAAGGCAAAAATGGGTAAATAAAAAAACATCTTTTTGTTTTGGGGAAGGTGGCAGATTCAGTTAGGAAGGCTAGGTTGAAAGCAATGGCAGGGCAACCAGGTGGAAATGTTTAATAGGCAAGGATAATTATAAGACTCATGCTTGGGTTACAGCTCAGACAGAAAATAAAGATCTGAGAAATGTTGACAAAGTGTAATCTACAGAGTATTACATAGTTACTTAATTCATAATGTACAAATAGAATTCTAAAGAAGCCCTTGAAAGAGAAGGGAATTAAGTCTTTCTTAAAAGACACCAACCACTGTTACAGAGATGTAAGCTTTACTTCACTTAAATTAAAATATGCATACTAAAGGTAGAAATAGAAAATTTTCTTTTAGCCCTGGTCAGGTAGCTCAGTTGTTTAGAGCATCATCCCAATATGCCAAGGTTTTAGATTCAATCCCCACTCAGGGTACATACAGAATCAACCAATGAACGCATAAATAAGTGGGTAGAACAACAAATCAATCTCTCTCTCTGCCTTCCGCCCTCTCTCTAAAATCAATAAAAAAAAATTTAAAAAAAATTTCTTATAAACATCAAATATTCATTTGAAGAGTTTCTAGTAAGCAAAAATCTCACAGGAATAAGGAAGCATTCCATGTTGACTAGTCTAGACAGTGGGGACATAGCAGTAAACAATAAAAGTCTCTCCTCTCCTAGATCAGGAGGAAACAGAAAATAAAGCATGTCCCAGAATTCACACAAGAAGTAATTTTGATAGAAAACACAGGTTTATAATTAAAAATTGTAAATTTTTTATTGATTCATAAAGTATACAGTATAGGGTTATGTATGGAATAGCATATCGGGTAAATGGCCTCCACAGCTTTGCTGGCACATACGTAAATGGATTATGGAACAACAAGAAGTGGATGCTGATTTTTCGAACAAAATCATCTTCAGCGATGAGGCTCATTTTCATCTAGATGGCTTGGTTAATCGACAAATTTGTCACATTTGGGGTTCAGAAAATCCACGAGTGATTGTTGAGAAACAAATGCATCCATAAAGTGTCACTGTTTGGTGCGGATTTTGGGCTGGAGGCATCATCGGACCATTCTTCTTCGAAAATGCGCTGCTCAGGCAGTAACAGTTAATGGTGCTTGCTATCGCGACATGATAATCCAGTTTTTTGTGCCTAAATTGCAACATATGGATGTGGACGACATGTGGTTTCAACAAGACGGTGCCACATGCCATACAGCCTGAGAAACAATTCAATTACTGCATGAGTCATTTCCTGGTCGTGTAATTTCCCATTTTGGTGATCAGAATTGGCTGCCCAGATCATGCGATTTAACGCCGTTGGACCTTTTTCTTTGGGGTTTTTTGAAGTCTAAGGTTTATGCCAACAAGCCCACGACCACCCATGCCTTGAAGGAGGAAACTGAGCGCTGTATCAATGAAATTCAGCCACATTTATGCAAGACGGTCATGGAAAATTTCAACAAAAGAGTGCGTATGTGCCAGCAAAGCCGTGGAGGCCATTTACCTGATATGCTATTCCATACATAACCCTATACTGTATACTTTATGAATCAATAAAAAATTTACAATTTTTAATTATAAACCTGTGTTTTCTATCAAAATTACTTCTTGCGTGAATTTTGGGACATCCTTTAGATGAAGAGACAAATATATAATTTGGAATGGTACTAAATTCTTAAAAGAAAAATAAAGCAAGGTAAATAATCAGAGAATGACAAAGGCTATTTAGAATATACTTGATGTGGAAAGCTTCTCATCAAAGGAAACATGTGCGTAAAAAGCTTAAATGAAGAGAGGGAGAAAGCCATAGGAAGATCTATTAGTGTATTCACCCCATTCCAAAAATCAGGTAGGTGTACCTTCTCAAAAACCAAAAAACATTAAATGGATATATTTTGCATTTCATAAGTTTATACCTCTTTTTATGCAGAAAGAACTCACAGTTGACATAATTTACCTTTTTTTCCAGCTCCCCTGAATAATCCTCTTCTATAGGATGCCTGAAACATAGATTATGCTGATGCCACCACATCCACAGAAAACCCCACTACAGACAATAGTTAATCTGAAGAAATAAGTTAAGATGATGCAATTGACAGCCTTAGTTGGCTTTGCAGTAAAACAAAAATCCTAATAATGACATTTATAACTGGGAAAACCTCACAATTTGTAACACAGTATTTGATTAACACCTAGTAGACTACCTTCAGTCCGTAGCTAGGTTCTCTTGCAATGGGGTTTATGATGTCACAGTACATATGCAAATTTCACATGCAATGGGCCTGCATTCAAAACAGTTAATAAGGGGTGAAAAAAACATGTGAGTTCACAATATAACAGATTTTGCTATCAACTCTGCTGCTGAGAAATCAAAACTATATACAATTAATTATTTTAATGACAAAGCTACAATGAAAATCCATTAACACACCAAGTAAGAAGTTGGAAAACTATCTTGATTTCTGTGTATTAAGACAGGATTCTCAAAGGACTCTGTTTCTTCCATGGAAGAAGTGTTTAAAGAATATTTCAAACATTTTAAGGTGGAAAACAGGAAAACAATATTATAAACTTGAATAAAGATGCAAAATAATGAACATCACAAACTGATGAACAATAATAGATACAGAGACAAAGAAGCATCAAACAGACTGTCAAACTTCAACGGGAAGGGAGGGGAGGGTAGGGGGCGGTAAGAGATCAACCATATGTATGCATGCATATAAGCATAACCAATGGACACAGACACTAGGAGGATGAGAGCATGAGCGGTGGCAAGGAGGCGGGGGGAAGGCTGGGGGGAGGTCAATGGGGGGAAAAGGAGACATATGTACTACTATTTGTAATACTTTTAAACAATAATAAAGAAAAAAAAATAGCACAGGGTTACTGATAATGGCTTGTGGAGGACATAAGTCCCCAAAATACTAGTTCAAACATGGATTAAACAGTAACAGCCATCTCCAGTAGCATAAGCAACAAATGCACTTACATGCTATGTTAACATCAAAAAAAAAAAAAAAGAGCCAAGAGAAAAGCCAAAGCCAGGAAGGATAATAATATTCAGAAGGACATGTCAGTCCAAGGGCGTCAACTTCGAAACAACAAGAAATGTGAAAAGTGCTTGTAGCCTTTCCTATTGGCAAATAAGAAATAAGGAGTGTCTCATATAGCCCATGATCTTGCACCTAATAGGTGCTTAATATCTGTTCATTTGACCAGCATTCTAGGTGCAGCTTTCTTATGGTATGCCTGGTAAAAAAAAAAAAAATTAGCCCTAACCGGTTTGGCTCAGTGGATAGAGCATTGGCATGCGGACTGAAGGGTCCCAGGTTCAATTCCGGTCAAGGGCATGTACCTAGGTTGCGGGCACAACCCCAGTGGGGAGTGTGCAGGAGGCAGCTGATCGGTGTTTCTCTCTCATCGATGTTTCTAACTCTCTATCCCTCTCCCTTCCTCTCTGTAAAAAATCAATAAAATATGTTTAAAAAAAAATTAGAGGAAATGTTTATGTTCTAATAACTGGCAAGTGTTTGTTCAATAAATGAATTAGAAATCTCTTTAAAAATAGTAATAGCCGAAACCGGTTTGGCTCAGTGGATAGAGCGTCAGCCTGCGGACTGAAAGGTCCCAGGTTCGATTCCGGTCAGGGGCATGTGCCTGGGTTGCGGGCACATTCCCAGTGGGAGATGTGCAGGAGGCAGCTGATCGGTGTTTCTAGCTCTCTATCTCTCTCCCTTCCTCTCTGTAAAAAATCAATAAAGTATATTTTTAAAAATAAATAAATAAATAAATAAAAATAGTAATAAATATAGATATTTTAAAAGTTATAATAACCTTGGCTGGTGATTCAGAGGTTAGAGCATATGCCCACACAACAAACCAAAGGGTCAAGCTCTGTTCCAGTTCAAGGGTATGTACCTAGGTTATAAGCTCTATCCCCCGCCCCAGTCAGGGCACGTGTAGAAAGCAACCAATCCATGTATCTCTCTCACATCAGAGTTTCTCTCCATATCCTCCCCACTTCCATTCTCTCTGAAAAGCAATGGGGAAAACATCCTCAGGTGAGGATTAATAAAAGTAAAATAAAAAACCACAATAAACAAAATGTGGTATAGTAGGTACATATAATGGATTATTCAGCCTTAAAAAGGAAGGAAATCCTATCACATGCTACAACATGGATGAACCTTGGTATTATATTAAGTAAAATAAGCCAGTCTAAAAAGACAAATATTGATGATTCCTCTTATATGAAACTAGAGGCCCGGTGCACAAATTCGTGCACAGGTTGGGTCCAGCCAGCCCGCCCTGATCGGGTCTGATCAGGCTGGGCCAGCAGGGGGGTGGGGAGAAGCTGTGGGCGGTTGGCCAACCGGCCCTTGCCCCCTGGTCGAATTCCAGGTCAAGGGGACTATTTGCATATTAGTCTTTTATTATATAGGATATCTAAAAGTAGTCAAATTCATACAGACAGAGGGTAGAATGTTGGCTTCCAGGGGCTGAAGGAAGGAGTAACAAGGAAGTTGTTGTTTAATGGGGATAGAGTTTTAGATTTGCAAGATGAGAAAGTTCTGGAGATCTGTTTTACAACAATGTGACTATACTTAACACTACTGAACTGTACATTTACACTTGTTAAGATTGCAGGTTTCGTTCATTTTCTTTTTTTAAAATAGATTTTATTGATTTTTTGTTTTTTAGAGGGATAGGGAGAGATAGATACATCAATGATGAAAGAGAATCATCATCAATCAGCTGCCTCCTGCATGCTCCCCACAGGGGATCCAGCCCACAATCTGGCATCTGCCCTAACCAGGAATCAAACCATTGGCCTCTTGGTTCCTGGCTCGACGCTCAACCACTGAGCAACACCAGCCAGGCTTCATTCATTTTCTTACTACACAAAAAACAGTAAAGAACGATGGCCTCAATATGGTGAAAATTATAATTAACTTGCTTCTTGTCAGGAAAACACTCAAGAAATTGATTTTACCAAAGGCATTGGGACTGATTTCCTCATTATCTCATAGATATAATTGTAAAGCTCTGGTGCGCTCATATTCTTGGTCCCAAAATTACAGTTCAACACACAGAATGGCTTTTGGTACCAGGAATTATATGGAAACAATTACTAATATAAATCAAAATGAATAGTATTTTTAAATTTTCCATGCTCTTTCATATACCCAAGATCAGAATCTGAGTTGAAATCTAAATCTGTGTGTGTGTACTTGTGTGTGTATAGTATTCATGCACATATACAGTTCTATATGGTAACTATATATAACATATATTAATACTTTTTGCAAACTATGGATTTTCCAAGGTAATGACCTCTGTAATGGTCTGGTTCAACACTAAGTACCCATCCTATATAATAAAAGGATAATATGCAAATTAACCCTAATGGCAGAACAACCCGAATGATGGCTCAACCAGCCACTATGAGGCGCACTGACCACCTCTTGGTCCCTTTCCCTGGCCAGCAGGCTCCAATTGCCAATGGGGTGGGTGGTGGCAGGGGGCAGGGCCAGCTGCCAGGGAAGATGGCCCTGATCACAGGCCAGGCCTACGGACCGTATCCATGCACAAATTTCGTGCGTCAGGCCTCTAGTCTATCTAATAATAGGATAATATGCAATTTGATTGGGACACTGTCACGTAACAACTGATCAGCAGACTGTATCCCCGCCCCCTGCGCTGGCCCGGAGATATGAGGCTTGCATCCCCGACCCCAGCAACAGGCCCCTGGAAGTGAGGCTCGCGTCCCCTCACCCTGCACTGGCCCAGAGACATGAGGCTTGCATTCCCGATCCCAGCAATGGGCCCCGGGATGTGAGGCTCGAATCCCTGCCCCCTACGTCGGCCTGGCAGTCCGCAGGCACACGGAGGTACACAGGCCTCCGCTGCAGCCCAGCCCAGTCCAGGTGCGGGGCCATAGCGGGGCCTCTGTGCGCCTGCACCAGGGGTCTGTAGGCCTCCCCTGGCTCCAGCCTACCTCTTTGGGGCAATCCATTGAGGAGCCCCAGATGGGTGGGCAGGGCCTACCTCTTTGTGGCGATGGATCGTGGGGCTCCCTCATTATGACAGGGCACAGGCCAGGCTGGCCCCTCCCCACCACCACTGCCCCAAGTGCACGAACTTCATGCACAGGGACACTAGTGTATTATAAGTAATAAAGAGTGCTTAATGAAATCTAAAGCCAAACTGCCTGGAATCTAATCTTGGCTCTGCCTTTTACTCACTGTGTGACCTATTCAGACTCTCTGTGTCTTATTTTCCTCAACTGCAAAGGAGAATGAAAATAGTACCTTTTCTATAAAGTCAATGCATGTAAAGCACTTCGAAAAGTGCCTGGAAAATACTAAGTATTCAATAAATGCTCAATTTTGTTATTTTTATTGTTGTTAATTTTATTTAAGTTAATCTTACATTAAATTTTTAATCACATTAAAATATTTTGTTAAATCTGCAAAAATAGAGGTCTTCCGCTACATAGAATATACCTATTTAAAGGCAAACATTTTTCCTGAACTATTTCTACTTGCATTGTCTTCATCTTATATTGTCGCTTAATACATGCAATACCATAACCAGGCTTTTCTCTCCCCTGGCTTTTTGGAGAACAACTAGAGTTTTATCTCTGATAGGGCTTAAGAAAACTCTGAAAGGCACTATTAAGATGTCATCACAATTAATCAATAAAGTGAAAATTTCCCACAGCCCATGTTTTCCAAATGCAATTCCTTTAACAGTATGAGGTTTATTAGTACGAAGGTTGCAGTAACAAAAAATAAGACAAGATAAATAATCTTATTCAAAGAAGAAACTATAAAAATGTTGCCCTTTTTCATATCCCAATGTCCTATCTACTCTTTTATTGTTGTTCTACTTTTATTGTGGTAAAAAACAGAGAATACAGCCTTAGTCAGTTTGGCTCAGTGGATAGAGCATCAGCCTGCAGACCGAAGGGTCCCAGGTTGGATTCTGGTCAAGTGCATATCCTTGGGTTGTGGGCTTGATCCCCAGTAGGGGGCGTGATTCTCTCTCATCATTGATGTTTCTATCTCTCTCTCCCCCTCTCCCTTTCTCTCTGAAATGAATATATATATATATTAGAGGCCCGGTGCACAAAAATTTGTGCACTCGGGGGGGGGGGGGGGGCGTCCCTCAGCCCGGCCTGTGCCCTCTCACAGGCTGGGACCCCTTGGGAGATAACGACCTGCTGGCTTAGGCCTGCTCCCGGGTGGCAGAGGGCAGGCCCAATCCCTAGGTGCAGCCCCTGGTTGGGCTCAGAGCAGAGCCGATTGGGGAGTTGGGGCGCCGCCCCCTGTCATGCACAGAGTAGGGTGGATTGGGAGGTTGTGATGCCACCCTCAGTCACGCTCAGGGTAGGGCCGATTGGGGTGTAGGGGCACCGCCCCCTGTCACACTCAAGGCAGAGTCAATGGAGAGGTTGTGGCACCACCCCCTGTCACACACAGAGCAGGGCCAATCAGGGGGTTGGGGCGCCTTCCCCGGTCACGAACAGAGCAGGGTGGATAGGGAGGTTGTGGCCCTGCCCCCTGTCACACACAGAGCCGCAGGGCGATCAGGGGATTGGGGAGCTCCCCCCCCCCCCCGTCACGCACAGAGCAGGGCCCATCAGGGGGTTGGGGAGCTCCCCCCTGTCACGCACAGAGCAGGGCCCATCAGGGGATTGGGGAGCTTCCCCCTGTCACTCACAGAGTAGGGCCGATAGGGGAGTTGGCACACCGCCCCCTGTCACACACAGAGGGCGGATCAGGGGGTTGGGGCGCCGCCCTCTATCACCCACAGAGCAGGGCCGATCAGGGGATTGGGGAGCTTCCCCCTGTCACTCACAGAGTAGGGCCGATAGGGGAGTTGGCACACCGCCCCCTGTCACACACAGAGGGCGGATCAGGGGGTTGGGGCGCCGCCCTCTATCACCCACAGAGCAGGGCCGATCAGGGGGTTGGGGCGCCTTCCCCTGTCACGAACAGAGCAGGGTGGATAGGGAGGTTGTGGCCCTGCCCCCTGTCACACACAGAGCCGCAGGGCGATCAGGGGGTTTGGGCGCTGCCCCCTGTCACGCTGATCCAGGTGCCGGGAGGCATATTACCCTTTTACTATATAGAATAGAGGCCTGGTGCACAGGTGGGGGCCGGCTGGTTTGCCCTGAAGGGTGTCCTGGATCAGGGTGGGGGTCCCCACTGGGGTGCCTGGCCAGCCTGGATGAGGGGATGATGGCTGTTTGCAGCTGGTCACACACCCTTCAGGGTGGGGTCCCCACAGGGGTGCCTGGCCAGTCTGGGTGAGGAGCTGAGGGCTGTTTTCAGGCTGGGACTGAAGCTCCCAACTGCTCCTTTTTTTCTTTTTCTTTTTTATTCTGGGCCAGCTTTAGCTCTGAGGCTCCAGCTCTTAGGCCTCCGCTCCTGAAAGCAGGTATCTGGTTTGTTTCGGTTCTTGAAACTCTGTATCAACTCCAGCTCTGAGATTCCAGCTGGCTGAAAGCTGGTTTCTGGGGTTTTGTTTAGCGTCTGTATTTGTTACAATGTTTGAAACTGCAGGCTCAGAGGCCTGCAGCGGCCAGCGGGGAACGTTGGAGTCCTCCATCACTGAAGCAAGCAAGCCTCGTGTTAGTTTCAAGCTGCCTGGCTGCCAGCCGCCATCTTGGCTGACAGTTAATTTGCATATTGCCCTGATTAGCCAATGGGAAGGGTAGCGGTCGTACGCCAATTACCATGTTTCTCTTTCATTAGTGTAGATAAATCACAGGAAAGTCACATTTAAAAAAAATAACAAAATTTACCATCAGTAAATTTACAGTTCAGTAGTAAGCATATTCATCTTGCAAACCTGAAACTCTATACCCCTTAAGCAACAGTTCCCCTTTTAGTAGAGAAAAATCTAAGAAAAGGATAAAAAGAATAACTGCATTTATACCCAGTTATTTTCCCATTATAATAGCTAGCCATTACTAAAACTAAGAATGTTAACATCAAACAAAAAGTATCCAAACCTCAAAAGAAAATCATTATAATATAAACTAGAGGCCTGGTGCACAGATTCGTGCACCGGTGGGGTCCCTCAGCCTGGCCCGTACCCTCTGACAATCCAGGACCCCTTGGGATCTGGCCAAAATCGGCAGTCTGACATCCTCCAAGGAATGTCGCAGTGCAGGAAGTGGCAGGTGGCAGGGAGGAGCCCAAGACAGGCCAGGTGCTGCTCTGCTCATCCCGGCCCTGCTGCACCTGCCGCTGCTGCCACTCGCTAGCACTGCCATGGAGGCGGGAGTAGCTAGTGCTGCTGCACCTGTGCTCATGAGCCTGGCTTCTGGCTGAGCGGTGCTCCCACTGTTGGAGCGCACTGACCATCAGTGGGCAGCTTCTACATTGAGCATCTGTCCCCTGGTGGTCAGTGCACGTTATAGCGACTAGTCGACCAGTCGTTCGGTCACTTAGGCTTTTATATATATATAGACTAGAGGCCCGGTGCACAAAAATTTGTGCACTCGGGGAGGAGAGGGGGTCCCTCAGCCTGGCCTGTGCCCTCTTGCAGTCTGGGACCCATCAGGAGATAATGACCTGCTGGCTTAGGCCTGCTCCCAGGTGGCAGAGGGCAGGCCCAATCCCTAGGTGCAGCCCCTGGTCGGGCTCAGAGCAGAGCCGATTGGGGAGTTGGGGCACCGCCCCCTGTCATGCACAGAGCAGGGCAGATCGGGAGGTTGCGATGCCACCCTCAGTCACGCTCAGGGTAGGGCCGATTGGGGGGTAGGGGCACCGCCCCGTCGCACTCAAGGAAGGGTCGATGGGGAGGTTGCAGCACCACCCCGTCACGCACAGAGCAGGGCCCATCAGGGGGGTTGGGGCTCCGTACCCTGTCACGCATGGAGCAGGGCCAATCAGGGGGTTGAGGAGCTCCCCCCAGTCACGCACAGAGCAGGGCCCATCAGGGGGTTGGGGAGCTTCCCCCTGTCACGCACAGAGCAGGGCCAATCAGGGAGTTGAGGAGCTCCCCCATCACTCACAGAGTAGGGCCAATAGGGGAGTTGGGGCACCGCCCCCTGTCACACACAGAGCAGGGCCGATCAGGGGGTTGGGACACCGCCACTGTCACACTCAGGGCAGGGCCGATGGGGAGGTTATGGCTCTACCCCGTCACACACAGAGCAGGGCCCGTAGGGAGTGGTTGGGGCGCCGCACCCTGTCACACTCAGAGCTGCAGGGCGATCAGGGGGTTGGGGAGCTCCCCCCATCAGGCACAGAGCAGGGCTGATCATGGGGTTGGGGCGCCTTCCCCTGTCACGACCAGAGCAAGGCGGATAGGGAGGTTGTGGCCCTGCCCTCTGTCACACACAGAGCTGCAGGGCGATCAGGGGGTTTGGTCGCTGCCCCCTGTCACGCTGCTCCGGGGGCCAGGAGGCCTCGCAGCTCCACTGATCCCGGTGCTGGGAGGCATATTACCCTTTTACTATATAGGATAGAGGCCTGGTGCACGGGTGGGGGCCGGCTGGTTTGCCCTGAAGGGTGTCCTGGATCAGGGTGGGGGTCCCCACTGGGGTGCCTGGCCAGCCTGGATGAGAGGTTGATGGCTGTTTGCAGCTGGTCACACCCCCTTCAGGGTGGGGGTCCCCACTGGGGTGCCTGGCCAGTCTGGGTGAGGAGCTGAGGGCCGTTTTCAGGATGGCGGGTGACTGAAGCTCCCAACCTGTCCTTTTTTTCTTTTTTTTTATTCTGGGCCAGCTTTAGCTCTGAGGCTAGGCTCCAGCTCTGAGACCTCGGCTGCTGAAAGCAGGTATCTGGCTAGTTTGGGTTCTATAATTGTAACACTGTTGCAGTCCTGCTCACTCCAGCTCTGAGATCCCGGCTGGCTGAAAGCAGGAATCTGCGTTTGTTCTATAATTGAAACAATGTTGTGGTCCTGCTGGCTGAAGTCCAGCTTGCTGAAAGCAGGTTCTGGGGTTTTGTTTAGCTTCTATATTTGTAACAATGTTTCTTAACTGCAAGCTCAGAGGCCAGCAAGGCAGGCGGGGAATGTTGGCTTCCTCCGTCACTGAAGCAAGCAAGCCTCCCGTTCGCTTCAAGCTGCCTGGCTGCCGGCCGCCATCTTGGTTGGCAGTTAATTTGCATATTACCCTGATTAGCCAATGGGAAGGGTAGCGGAGGTACAGCTAATTACCATGTTTCTCTATTATTAGATAGGATGACAGAAAACATTTAGCTATCTCTCAAATACTAGAACAAATTGGGATGCACTGTCTTATGATTATCCTATATAATAAAAGGCTAATATGCAAATCGACTGAACGATGGAACAACCGGTCACTATGATGTGCACTGACCCCAGGGGACAAACGCTCAAAGCAGGAGCTGCGCCCCGGTGGTGAGTGCGCTCCCACAGGGAGAGCACTGCTCAGCCAGAAGCTGGGCTCATGGCTGGCGAGCACAGCGGCGGTGGCGGGCGCCTCTCCTGCCTCCGAGGCAGTGCTAAGGGATGTCCGACTGACGGAGGGCTCCTAGACTGCAAGAGGGTGCAGGCTGGGCTTAGGGGTGCCCCACCCCCCACTGAGTGCATGAATTTTGTGCACCAGGCCTCTAGTAAGTACAGAAACAAAATCTTTTTCTGAAAACTGACTTTTGATTTTTTTATACCTGTTGAAATTACCTTTGAATATCAAATTTTATTCAAAGCAAAATATCATCACTTTTAATACACTGAGATGAAAAGATAGAGTACATTCTAAAGCCAAAATTAACCTTTAAAGAAATCTATTAGCTATCATATACAGAGTTTTCAAAATATTGCCTGGCTAGTATTCACAGTGGTTAGAGCGTTGGCCTGTGCACCAAAGGTTCTCGAGTTTGATTCCCAGTCAAGGGCACATACCTGGGTGCAGGTTCAATCCCTGACCCTGGTAGAGGCTTGTGCAGGAAGCAACCAATACTTCTCTCTGTTCCTCTCTCCTCATCCCTCCTCCCTCCTCCCTCCTTTCCACTCTCTCTGAAAAGCAATGGAAAAAAAATCCTCCAGTGAGGATTAAACCCCTACCCCTCCAAAAAAAAAAAAAAAGTATATGAGCACATGTGTATAATAAATTCTTGTCCAATCTGAACAAAATGGTCACTAATATTAACAGTTCACAATTACTTTTACTTATGTCTTTCAAACCTTGAATTGCCTTCAAGAATGAGCTACATTTCAAAGCAATATATTTTCTTATATTAGTTGACTAAGGAACAACATATAATGCAGATTTAACAGTTATTGAAAAAATTTCACTGTTTTACTTTTTCTTCGAACTTTTGTTCATTTTTACAGATAATTCTCAGTGAATACAACATTGTAATTTAAAAAATTAAATTAGGGCAATGAAAAAGAGCTCGGAGAAGGAATACATAAAAATACAGAACAGAAAGAAAGTCAATAATAAAGTGTACATTTTTATTTCAAAATCTTAAGAGAAACTTTTTTCTCCTTCAATAAGAATCCCTCAAGTAAGGGGATTAGCATACTGAACTTTACAAAAACAAGATTCAATTAAACACTGAGTTTAAGCTAGACCTACTTAGGTGACAGTAAATTATACCAAATCAATCTAACACAATGCAGACCATCTTTAATATACAAATATGATGTTGCTGACCCATTATCATTAGCAAATGTTACTTGAGTTTGGTGTGTGTGTGTGTGTGTGTGTGTGTGTGTGTGTGTGCGTATAGTTGTGGGATTTTTTTTTTTGGGGGGGGGTGTTGTTTTGTTTTCTGATAGCCATCCACATCCTTCCTGGTCCTAATTAGGACCACCAAAACAAATGAGAGTGTTATTTCAATTTTCCACAAGATTGAAACGGAAGACATACAACTCATACATTAAAATGTACCCTTGTTGCCCTAACCAGTTTGGCTCAGTGGATAGAGCGTCGGCCTGTGGACTGAAAGGTCCCAGGTTCAATTCTGGTCAAGGGCATGTACCTTGGTCACGGGCACATTCCCAGTAGGAAGTGTGCAGGAGGCTGCTGATCAATGTTTCTACCTATCTCTTTCCCTTCCTCTCTGTAAAAAATCAATAAAATGTATTTTAAAAAATAAAAAAAAGTGTGCACTTGTTAAATCATTCCTACTTCAATCCCTCTGAATGCCAGGCCTGCTTTACTTTGAGGTGCTTCTTTACCTCCTGTTTGCATTTACAACAGGATAAGAAAGATTAGCAGAATATATATAATCCCTGAACAAGTGCCTGGTGGCCTTCTCTGCACCCTAAGGTCTCCTACTTTCCAAAAATATACAGGTCCTCCAAAAGGTTAACTTTTAAAAAAAATGTATTTTTACTGATTTTAGAGAGGAGAAGGAAAGATAGAAACATCAATGATGAATCATTTATTAGCTGCCTCCTGCACGCCCCCTACCAAGGATGGAGCCTGGAACCCAGGCATGTGCCCCAACCAGAAATTGAACTGTGACCTCCTGGTTCATAGGTCAACACTCAACCACTAAGCCACAACAGCCAGGTCAAGGTTAACTTTTATATTAAAACTAATTCTCTCAAAGCATGATGCTGACCTTGACGATCTTCAGAGTCTCCTTCCAACTCTATGACATGTGATTCTGCTCCTTTCTTCTTTTTATCTTTTCTGAAAGCTTGAGAACTGGTCATTTACAAAGAAGAGTTACTGAGCTTTCAGACACTCAGGCCCAAGGCTCAATCAGCAGTTATAAAGAAAGAAGCTCCAGAAAGGTAGTTTTAAAGTGTGTCTTTTTCAGTGGCTCCATGTGGATTACCTCACCTACTGGGGATCAAGCCCGCAACCTGGGGCATGTGCCCTTGACTGGAATTGAACCTGGGACCCTTCAGTCTGCAGGCCAACACAATATCCACTGCACCAAACCGGCTAGGGTATCACAAAAGAAATTTTAATCTCCCATTATCCATTTAAAGATTATATTTTTTCCAGAGAATATGTGTGACTGTTTTAAAACTACTTATGAAGTATGGTACCTATTTGCTTTGTTTAACAATGGACAGGTTATTTTGATTTTCTGAATTGTATAAATCATCCCATTCGATTGAATGCCTTATTGATTGAATGACTATCCCATTGATTGTGATCTTACTGGTTATCGAAGCACATTCTTCTGTACCTGGGAAACAGGACAGCACAATTACCCTAAATTGTTTTAGTGGCCACAGGTGGTGCGTTCCAGCTGACTCAGTGGTCACGAGACCAGGACAGCACAATTACTCTAAATTGTCCTGACAACTCAGTGATCCGGAGACCCAAAACTGTAATTTAGATAACATGCCTAAGTTTAACCCAGGTTACCCGAGGGCTCTAGATAATGTATTTCTGTCAATTCAGTGACCCCTAGACCCAAAACTGTAATTAACATGCTTAATTCTGCTTCTGTAATCTGCTTTTTTGCGAGCCAGGTGCCACATTCCAAACCCTGGGATGTAATCAATACCTTTGATTTTTGCCTATATAAGTCTGGTTTTGCCACTATCTTATTGATATGAGATTTGGGAATGGCCCCTCCTAGTCCCAGATTGCAATAAACATGACTCTTTAATTCAACTTCTTGAGGCGTCCTCCTGTGATTCACGGGGTAATTACAAGACTTACATGTAGTGATTTTGCTTTTCACCATTTTAGCTTTTGGAAGGATTTCCTCCTGGTCTGGTTATTTAAAATAGACTCTCCAAATTACTACCAAGAGTTTATCCAAGGGGTAGGGGAATGGAATTAATCTAAATATATCAATACATATACTTAACAAATAAGATACCAGCTTAATTAAAAGTATATCAATATATATTAAAAAAAAAAAAGAAAGAAACTGAGGAAAGAAAGCCATCACAGCCCTGCTCAGCAGTTGAGCATCAACCTATGAACCAGGAGGTCAGGGTTCGATTCCCAGTCAGGGCACATGCCCGGGTTGCAGGCTTGATCCCGAGGTTGGGGCATGCCGAGGCAGCTGATCAATTATTCTCTCATCATAGATGTTTCTCTCTCTCTCTCTTCCTTCCTCTTTGAAATCAATAAAAATATATTATATATTATTAATAAAGAAAGCCATCACAATAATTAACCTCAACTATTTGCCACGCCAGGGTTTATTTATGATGTAGGTATTAGGTCGGAGGGAGCCCAGGATCGGATGCATGCCACTGCAAGGCAGATGGTGACGAGATAATGGACCCTCCATGGAATTCCTAACAGATCAACATTGCAGACAGATGCCAATACACAAATAATGACTCTGTCCAGAATACCGCAAGGATCCCCGCCCCCCCATCCCCGCAGCGGGAACTTCCTCAGTTCACGCCCCCGCCCCTCACCCAATCGCAGTATAAAACAAAGCACCCCCCTCCCTGTTGGTGCGAATTCACTGGCCCCACCTTTGGGCTGGTTAGTCTTGCCCAGGGAGGCGGATTAAACTTTCTCCTTTCCTCCTCTATGACCTGCTTGATGCTCTTTGTTTTCTGCGCCACCTCCTGAGCCACCTTACAGTAGGGGCTAAAAAAAATATTAATACTTTTCCTCCTACCTTCTCAGTTCTTCTGGCTGAGCCAATAACTAAATTAACAGGAAAAAAATCAAAGTTTAATACATGCACATGGGGAATTCACATAGACATGATCAATACATAAAAATTCCAAAGACAGTGAGGCAACTTGGGTATATAAACATTTTGGACAAAGGAGAAAAGGGGTGGGGAATTAAAGGGTACTAGATTTCAGAAGTGAGAATGGGTGATTTACAGTTGAGGAAATGCAGAGCACACAGGACAGAAAATCCTAACTAGGTCTCTAACAATGGGACATAGAGAGTATCTAGCTAACAGCCCTGGGCAAACTATGGCCCGTTTGAAATGAATAAAACTAAAAAAAAAAAAAAGACCGTACCCTTTTATGTAATGATGTTTACTTTGAATTTATATTAGTTCACACAAACACTCCATCCATGCTTTTGTTCCGGCCCTCCGGTCCAGTTTAAGAACCTATTGTGGCCCTCGAGTCAAAAAGTTTGCCCACCCCTGACAGGTGCTTGCCTAAAGCCCTCCAGTTTACCACACTTAATTCAAATCAGGCTGAGTCACCATCCTAAGATCTTCCTGAAGCAGGTTCCTCTTCCTGAATCTCTTGGGCAGGAAAGGGGGGAGGGTGTACGTTTCTTTCTCAGTCTTGTTTCATAATAAACAGTTTAAAATCAATATCCCAAAAAGCAGCTTCTGGGTGGCAGAACTTTGGTCCCTACAGTGGCCACTCCCAATTCCAGCTCTTTCATATTATCATCACCGTGACTTCTATTTTCTTTTGACTACAAATAGAAGGGAAAGGCTCCATTTATAGCTGCAAAGTTATAAAACAGAAAAACTGAAAACTCCAGCTTTCCTTGGAGCACTACTGCCTCCCACAATCAGTTAGGACAACAGAGGCCTGTCAGCCAAGAGCAAGCTCAAGTTTTCAGATCTTGGGATGATTTGCAGAGTAAACTTGACTAGCAGATGCTATGGAAAGGCCAGGGTACTCAAAACCACTACTGTTAGTGTAGGTAGCTAGGTATAAACAAAGTAAGGAAGCAAAGGGAATCAGACATTATTAAGCATTAATAAACTAGGGGGCTAAATCAGACAATAAAGTCTAAGTGTTGAAGTTACAGCTTCAGACACCTCAGGAGATAACACTATTGTGTCACCAAGGGGATTAATACCCCTCCCGCCCCCCTGTGGGAAGAAAGGGCCAACTTTCCAATCTCCCAGGGTACAACTGGTCTACTGTCTGGACTGGTGGAGGAGGAGGGGGGGGGGGGGCGCAGGAAAAAAACAATAAAGAGGAAATTCTTCTACTGGGCACATGCCCAGTAAAAGACAAGATAGCACAGGGGGAGGTGCTTCTACTCTGAGGCATATGGAGTAGGAGCCAAGATGGCGACCATGAAGACTGTCTAGCCTGAGGAAAGGGTCAGATTGGATAGGGAACACAGAACCCCAAAAGATCTAGGAAATGGGATTGGTTAGGGAGAGGGCCCAACATCAGCCCGGGCAGGATTGGAAAACTGATTGTATAGTTTGAAAGAGCACGTGGTCTTTTCCAAGCCCAAGATAATATAATCAATCCAATCTTAACAAAGGCAAGCTCTCTCTATGGTCCTGTAACATGCATTTGTTCACATGTTCCCTCTCAGTAGCAGCCATGTGGGCCTAGCAGCTGCCTGAGAACGGCAATGTAGCTCCAGCTGGAGAGCAACAGGGGGCTGGCGGGGAAGATAGAAACGACACTAGACACTAACTGGAGGAACAAGGGCTGAACTGGACTAAGCTTTGGTATAAACTGAATCAAAGAATTTGTGGACCCTGGTCTTTCCTCTGAGCTTGATAAAGACAGTAGGACCAAAGGAGATGAGACACTGGGAACCTGGGGCAGCCTTCTATTTCTATTCTTTATTTTTAATCCTCACCTGAGGATATTTTTCCATTGATTTTAGAGAGAGTAGAAGAGAGAGAGAGAAGGACAGAGAGAAATATCTATGTGAGAGAAACACATCGATTGGTTGCCTCCTGCATGTGCCCTGACCAGAGCCCAGGCCTGGGAGGAGCCTACAACCGAGATACGTACCCTTGACTGGAATTGAATAATAGTCCCTTTAATCCACAGGCCAGTGCTCTATCCACTGAGCCAAACTGGCTAGGGCTATTTCTATTCTAATAAACTTTACCACTACATCTCATCTTCCCATGCATGGGTCTCCCAAAGTGCTTTTCTTGTGACTCCGTAAAAGGACCCCATTTCCACCAGCAACACTACTATTAAATGACCAGATGCAAAGGATCAAAGTGACTAAATCTTTTGATCACACCTTTTGTTTCCACACTATGTAATGATAATTTGAGCATGTAAAAAGGAAAATATTAAAAATTTCTCTTTATACAAAACTGAATTATATGTAAAATTTCCAAGAATTTACAATCCTCCAGTTTGAATAAAATAAGTGACAAGTTAATACAATGACATGTGGAATTATTCAGAAGAGTCAATCACTTTTAGCATACATTACAGAATTAATAAAAATTTTAGTTTGATGTTCTAATCCTTCTATTATATAATACTGCATAATAATAATAATAAAAATAACTAGTCATAAATGAACAAATTCAGGCATCATAAAAGTCTAAATTGGTAATTATGTTTAGAAAATTTTGACTGCTGAGAATTGTGTACTAATTCTTCAAAATCATGATCTATGCATAACATTGAGGATAACTCTTTCGTTGTTGTTGTTAATCCTCACTTAAGGATGATTATCCTTTGATTTTTAGAGAGAGTAGAAAGGAGTGGAAGAGACAGAGAGAGAGAAACATCGATGTGTTAGAGACACATTGATTGGTTGCTTCTGCATGTGCCTCAACCATGGTCTGGATGTAATCAAGCCTGCAACCAAGATACATGCCCTTGACCAGAATCAAACCCAGGACTCTTCAGTTAGTGGGCTGATACTCTATTCACTGAGCCAAACTATCTAGGGCGAGGATAACTCTTATTTAACCAAAATAATCAATGAACCCACATATAGATTATTTCTTAATATCTTAACATTCCTATTAGGTGAAAGATAAAAACCATAATTTATTTTTATTTAGTTTTAATATATTTTTATTGATTTCAGAGAGAAAGGGAGAGGGAGAGAGAGACAGAAACATCAATGATGAGAAAGAATAACTGATTCGCTGCCTTCTGCACGCCCCCAACTGGGGATTGAGCCTGCAACTCGGGCATGTGCCCTTGACGGGAATCGAACCTGGACTCTTCAGTCTGCAGTCTGACGCGTATCCACTGAGCCAAACCAGGGAGGGCAATAATTTATTTTTTTATTAAATATTTAAGAAACAGAATAATATAGCAAGTCCATGAACTTGCTATCTAGATTTAATGAATATCAACATTTGATAGGTTTGAGATTTCGAAAGAAGTTAAGGACTATAAATGTAAACCACAGGCTTTTTCTAGTTGTGATGCAGCCTTCTCAAGTCTCTATCTCCCCCTTCTATTTTGTTCAAAACACACCTAACTTTCCCAGACCCCAGTTCTCTTCTTTGTCTCACAGACCCATCTTTCTCTGTTATTTCACAGAAATGTTTCTCGAGGAATCTATACTTCCAATTTCCACTTCCTCTTCCCCATATTTATTCTCTAACCTACTAAAACCTAGTTTTTGTTAATTGGACTCCAATTCCAAAACCTCATAAATCCAAGGTTATTTTGAACGCTTCATATTATTTGACATCTTTAGCAACTTCTGAGGCTCACCCAGGTTGAAGGTCCTCAGAATTGCAAATTATTATCTTTAGACAATGGAGATCTATTGTTTTGATGGTGCAGGCCCAGAATGCTGGGGAAAAGGCCTGTGTGGAGGTCAGTGAGCCAGTTTCTAAAGGGAGGGAAGTGGAGGCAGCAGGAAGCTTTGCTTAGACTACCACTTAGGCAAGGAAGGACAGAATTTCAGCCCAGGAAACATAAAAACTCTAGAAGATACCAAATTCATGAAAGAATATATGTGCACTCTATACTACTCACACAAAGATGACTAAAGAATATACACCAAAATGCTAACAATAATTATATTTCTCAATATTAAGGAGATATTTTATTTTCTTCTTTATAATAATATATATTTACTTAATTTTCTTCCATGAACATGCATTATTATTTTTTTAAGTAAGAAAAAGGGTGCTATTTTTTTTTCCTTAAATAGCAATGGTGTCTGCATGCCAGTCTTCCAAGGTAACAAAGAAGAATGTTGCCAGGGAGATGCAGCTCCACAGAATACTTAGGAGGAGAAACCTCTGTGGGGTGAGTGGGTGTCAGGAGCTTAAAAGAGTTAGCAGGCTGGGTGCATGGGGCCCACCTAGTCTCAGAAGAGAACTCAAGGGAACCAGTCTGGCCTGAGACAACCCAGGAAATGCCTGATGTGCCCCCTGAGCCATCTAGTCAGCCATCAGGCCCTAGATATTCTCCTTTCAAGACACAGTGGAAATCTCACTGCTGCTGTCCCCACACTACCATGACTCCACCCAAATGATAACCTCCTACTGGCTCGCTGACTTCCAATACAACCTCCACACAGCTGCTAAGTGTTCTAAAGTGTTCACTGGAAAATATTTCAAGAATATTTAGAATACAGGATACTCTACATTCTCAAATGTATACAACCTTCTGCTGACCTTGCCCAGCTCCAATTCCCAGCCCAGACACTAGCCTCGGTACCTGCAATTCTCTGTCTGCACAGTATTCCCTGGACTAGAATTTTCTTCCCTATCTCTACCTAGCTGGCAAACTCCTACACACCCTTTACATCAGTGGTTCCCAAACTTATTTGGCCTACCACCCCCTTTCCAGAAAAAATATTACTCAGTGCCACCTGGAAATTGATTTTTTTTTAATTTTAATAGCAATTAAACAGAAAGATATATGTATTAATGTTTCTACCTTTTTCATAAAATATAGTAAAGAAAGGTGTAAATTAGAAACATTGAAGTTTGAAATTATGAAACTATTTATTGAACTCAGAATAGAAAGGTAATACAAAAAAAGTTAAAACAAATGCACCTGTGGCCATCACCGCCCCCCTGGATCGCTGCAGCGCCCACCAGGGGGCGGTAGCGCCCACTTTGGGAATCACTGCTTTACATCTAGCTCCAAAGTCAATTCCTCTGCAAACACTCCTAGTCAACTGGCTTCTCCCTCCTCTATATGTTTTAGTGGTTTTGTAAATCTTCTTGCTATCAGTTAGGATAGCAAGTTTAGCCCTAGCTAGTCTGGCTTACTGAATAAAGTGTCAGCCTTGTGGACTAAAAGTCCTGGTTTCAATTCCGGTCAAGGGTACATGCCTGGGTTGCAGGCACAATCACCAGTAGGGGGTATGCAGGAAGCAGCCGATCAATAATTTTCTCTCATCATTGATGTTTTTATCTCTCTCTCCCTCTACCTTCCTCTCTGAAATCAATAAAAAAA
This sequence comes from Myotis myotis, assembly GCF_014108235.1. NCBI lineage: Eukaryota > Metazoa > Chordata > Mammalia > Chiroptera > Vespertilionidae > Myotis > Myotis myotis. The sequence goes on from NW_023416313.1 coordinate 120,919,214, forward strand.
AATATTTTTTTAAAAAATACCTGTCTATCCCACTAACCCATTTTTTTAAAATATATTTTATTGATTTTTTTCAGAGAGCAAAGGAGAGGGATAGAGAGTTAGAAACATCGATGAGAGAGAAACATCGATCAGCTGCCTCTTGCACACCCCCTACTGGGGATGTGCCCGCAACCAAGGTACATGCCCTTGACCGGAATCGAACCTGGGACCCTTGAGTCCACAGGCTGACGCTCTATCCACTGAGCCAAACCAGTTAGGGCAACTAACCCATTTTTAAGGCCAAGAACCACATGTCCCCATGCATCTAGAATAGTGCCTACTAGATACTGGGGGTACTCAATAAATATTTGATTAACTAAATAAATACATGAGTTTGTTTTTACTATAAATATCTATATTTTTATAGGTATCTCAGAAATAAATTTTAGAAGCTAGAAAACAAAGTTTAAGACCTAGCTTTTTAAAAAAAGAAAATAAAGATTAAACCAAATATATACTGGGCAAACAGTAAGACTTCTGACATATTTATAAATAAGAGTATAAAACTAGAGATTTGGAATTACCAACCTTCTTAAATAATAATAATTTGAGGCCCTAGGTGTTTTGCTCAGTGGATAAGAGCATTGGCCTGGGGACTGAAAGATCGCGGGTTTGATTCCAGTCAAGGGCACGTGCCCAGGTTGCAGGCTCAATCTCCAGTGGGGGGCATGCAGGAAGCAGCCGATCAGTGATTCTCTCTCATCATTGATGTTTCCATCTCACTCTCCCTCTTCCTTCCTCTCTGAAATCAAAATATCCTATCTAATAAGAGACAAAAGGGTAATTAACCATATCTCCGCTACGCTTCCCATCGGCTAATCAGCGAGATATGCAAATTAACTGCCAACAAAGATGGCGGCCAGCAGCCACGCAGCTGAAGTGAGCAGGAGGCTTGCTTGCTCCAGTGATGGAGGAAGCCAAGGTTCCCCGCCTGCCGCGGCCTGCTTTAAGCTCCGAAAGCAACAAAGTTTCAATTATAGAAGCTAAACAAACCCCAGGTACCTGCTTTCAGCCAGCTGCGGCCTCTGAGCTGGGAGCACAAGTGAAGGCAACTGAGTTTCAATTACAGAAGGTAAATAAATCCCAGAATAAAAAAAAAGAAAAAAGGAGAGGCTGGGAGCTTCAGTCACAGGCCAGCCTGAAAACGGCCCTCAGCCTCTCACCCAGACTGGCCAGGCACCCCAGTGGGGACCCCCACCCTGATCCGGGACACCCTTCAGGGCAAACCAGCCGGCCCCCACCCATGCACCAGGCCTCTATCCTATATAGTAAAAGGGTAATATGCAAACTGACCCTAACAGCAGAAAGACTGGGAATGACTGGTCACTATGACACACACTGACCACCAGGGGGCAGACACTTGATGCAGGAGCTGCCCTCTGGTGGTCAGTGCGCTCCCACATGGGGGAGCTCTGCTCAGCCACAAGCCAGGCTGATGGCTGCCAGTACAGCAGTGGTGGTGGGAGCCTCTCCTGCCTCCTCAGCAGCGCTAAGGATGTCCGATTGCAGCTTAGGTCTGCTCCCCGCTGTCAAGTGGACATCCTCCAAGGGCTGCCGGGCTGCCAGAGGGATGTCTGATTGCCAGCTTAGGCACAATCCCCCGGGGAGAAGGCCTAAACCAGCAGGTGGTCATCCCCCGAGGGGTCCCAGAGTGCGAGAGGGCACAGGCTGGGCTGAGGGACTTCTCCCCCCCGCCACCCCTCGAGTGCACACATTTTTGTGCACCGGCCTCTAGTATATAAATGTTAACTTGAGGATTACATATTATGGAGAGGTTTTTATTTTTCCTTTGCATAAGTGGTGGAAAGTGGTGCAAAGTGTCTGTTACAATGCAAAAGTAATTCAATCATGTAGATTCCCTTCTACATCAAATCAGTAAGGATACCTAATCAGGAAACAAGGGAAACTTAAAGATCAATTGCAATAAAACAGAATCTAAACATAATTCTCATTTTCATATAGTTTAACTTTCATCAGTGTCTGCTTTGCCTACAATGAATTTACCTGAGCTAAATTAGGGATTGAATTTTGACCAGTCTGAGCCTGCATATTTGCAGATTCTCTCTCTGTCACAGAATCTGTTACACTTCCATCCTGTTGAGATTCAATTGTTTCCATGGTCATTTGTCTGAAAAGACAGTAAAAAGGAAGAAACATTAAGGTCTTATCTGAAACATTTCTCTATTTTTAACCTATCTTTCTGATACTCATTTCTGTCATCCAAACGTACTAGTTTATTTTTTCAAGAAATAAGTTTATTTGCAGAGTCCCAACTCTCCAAACTTAAGGTATCTCCTCTGCTCAGTGAATATGGACTGCAAAATGTTTTATGGAAATTAGTTTCTTAAAAATGTTTTGAATCTTATAGTAAAGTTTCCTTAATAATTATTTTAAGCCCTATAGTATAAATAAGTGATAAAAATCAGTGTTTTTGTTTTACATAAAGTCTATGATTCTCAAGGCCAAATACATCTGCTTTATAATTTGATGTAGTATGAAAGAATTTTGCAACTATCCAAATTGAATGCATTATAATCCTATATAATAAAAGGCTAATATGCAAATAGGCCGAATGGCAAAACAACCGTAACAACTGAATAACCAGTCGCTATGCTGTGCGCTGACCACCAGGGGGTGTGTGCGGACCATGGCGGGTGTTGGTAGCGGCTGGATAGTGGAGCAGGTGAGCAGGGGCACCAGACCAAGGCAGAGCACCAGTTGCTGTCATTGGGGCGAGCCTCTGGTAGTTACTGAAAATTCTTTGCTCCCGCGAGTCCTGCCCAAGTGCTTGCACCCACTGCCAGTGCCGGCCCTGCTCACACCTGCAGCTAGCGCCAGAGCTGCTGCTCACACCTGCTGCTGGTGCCCAGCACCAGTCCCGATCACTTGGCACCATCAGCAGGTGCAAGCGGTGGCTGCCAGCCCTGATCTCCCCTGAGGGCTTCTCCATCTCCCCCTGCTCCTGAGGAGCGATCGGGGCTGCAGCCGCCACTTGCATCTGCTGCTGGCACCGGCCCCAATCGCTCTGGTCCATCAGTGGGTACGAGCAGGGCCAGTGCCATCAGTGCATGGGGGCAGCAAGAGCGGGACTGCTGGCAGACAGGAGACCGGGGACCGTGCCGAGAGAGGCTGGGCAGGGGTGCAGAGGATGGGCCTAGACCCGCCCCTGTGCCCACCTCAGCCTCATGGCTCACAGTTCCTTTCAAAGTGCACAAATTTGTGCACTGGGCCCCTAGTCTATAATAATAAAAGCATAATATGCTAATTAGGCCAGACAGCCGAGCAACCTTCTGGACATCATTCCAGATGAAGCCACGGTGGCGGGGCCTGAGGCAGAGGCAGTTAGGGGCAATCAGGCAGGCAGAGTGGTTAGGGGCAATCAGGTAGGCAGGCAGGAGAGCGGTTAGAAGCCAGCAGTCCCGGATTGCGAGAGGGATGTCTGACTGCGGTTTAGGTCCTATCCCGCAGGAAGGGCCTAAACTGGCAGTCGGACTCCCCCAACGGGTCCTGGATTGAAAGAGGGTGCGGGCTGGGCTGAAAGACCCTCCCCCCCCCCCCGCCGTGCATGAATTTTGTGCACAAGGCCTCTAGTATAATAAAAGGCTAATATGCAAATTGTCCCCACGGGCGGGAGTTCAACTGACCGGGAGTTAGACGTGTGCTGACTACCAAGGGGCAGTGCACAACATGGCAGGCATAGGCAACACAGCGCTGGTAGTTGGTGGCAGTGGAGGAGCTGCCAGCCCTAATAGGCCCCGACAAGAGTGGGACCATGGTGGGATGGTGGAGCAGGTGAGCTGGCGGCGCCAAGCCAAAACAGGTGCAAGCAGGGGACCCGATCGCCACGCCGGTCACCCCAAAGAAGGTGACCGATGGCGGGGTTGGGGGCGGGGGTGGGGCCAGCAAGGCAGGTGTGAGCGGGGGCCCCAATCACCCCATAGATCAGCCTTGATGGCCAGCCAGGCCTAGGGATCCTATCTGTGCACAAATTTCGTGCACCAGGCCTCTAGTTATAATATAAAGGTGTACCTAGCTTTGTCAGCACTAAGTAGTTTCTGATAAACAAGCCTCTCAAATTAAATCAATCAGAATTGACCACCTGTCCTGCAGCTCCCCAGTTACTTAAAAAAGAGAATCTAATTTTTTTCCAGGAAAAACTTTTGTATTATTGTTTTCAATTTAAGTTAATGATTTCTACATGGAATCTTTCCAGACAGAAGGTAAGCCTTACCAGAATAAAGTTTACCCTAATAAGAAGTTAAAATGCAAACAAAATAAACAAACTCAATTTTTTATTCCCTGCTATTGTACAACTTTCTTTTAAATATATTTTTATTGATTTCAGAGAGGAAGGGAGAGAGCGATAGAAACATCATTGATGAGAAAGAATCACTGATCAACTGCCTCCTTCACGCCCACTACTGGGGATCGAGCTCATAACCCGGACATGTGCCCTTGACAAGAATCAAACCCCAGACCCTTCAGTCCACAGGCTGATGCTCTATCCACTGAGCAAAACCAGCTAGGGCTATTGTACATCTTTTTAATTGTCAGTAATGTAATATGATTTTTTTCCATCTTAGAAGTTAAAATATGTATCCAAAATGTATGCAGATCACTTAGAACTTTGAATTAAAATGTCCAGATCTTTTTGCCAGGTTTAATTAGTTGCCAGATCCTACAGTTAAAGTCTTTCACTTAATACCTTCTTTTGCATTTCAACAGCCACTACCTACCTGAATCCAAGCCTTCCTTTCTCAGACTTGTGGGCTATAGTCTATCCAGCGGTCGCCAACTGGTGGTCCGTGAGGTCCGAAAGGTTGGTGACTGCTGGAGTTGCATTTTCCGCTAAAAACCCTTTTCCACAAAGCATGTCCTAGCAGTAGTATTTTGGAAACAACTTGAGGAATGCTGTCTTATGCTATTTCTTACACCTTTATTAAAAGCTCTCAAGAATTTGAGTCTCAACTTAAACATGACATTACTGAAAGGCCTTCCAGAGTAAACTCAATTCATTTTAGGAATACTCATTTAGCACCACCTACATGATAGGCCTGAAAATACAAAAGTGGGTTAGTTACAACCCATGCCCTGAAGGGATTCACTGACTAGTTGATCCTTGGTTTTGCAAATACAGTACTTGTGTTACAAGATTCCAGGGCAGGGGGGATAGGGAAACTGAGACAGGAAAGTTAAAACAGGCCAAACAGTGTGGGCAATTTGCAGCCAGCTTGTAACTAACAAGCCATTATCTTCCCAGCCAAAAAGACAGAGTAAATGGTTAAAGAAACCACCTTAATGAGAGAATGCAGAAAGAGAGGGGTAAAAGGAAAAGGAAAAAAGGGCAGTTTTAGAGAAGCCAGCAGTTTCAAGACCTGACAAGATAAAGTTGCCAGGTGTTTCTCATAATTACTGGGAAGGCCACAACAAAGTAAAAAAATAGGGGGGTGAGGGGGAGACCTTGAGAATTAATTTCTACCAAAATATTCAGCAGAGGAATTTTGAGGCCTATAGACAAAAGGGTATATAACACCTCAGACCCCAACCCAACTTGCTCTTCAGATTAGCAGAGAGCCTGTCTGAGCTTCATAAGCCAGATGTATAGGTTTACTTGCTTTGCTTTTTCAATAAAGGTGCATGCTTTAATTTCATTAATAAATTGGTTTTTCACAACACCGTCAAGGTCTCTCGTATAAATTTATATATATGAGAAGACAAGGATGGAGGCTGGGGACAGCCCTCTCCCACTGACTCTGGGGCTGTCCTATCTGGTAACACTTCTCTGGTGTCAGTGAGATGTGCCTATAACACTTGGACAACCTAGATCAGAACTAACCACAATACTTGTTAAAAATAATAATAGTAATGCAGATCCCCAGGCTCAACCCCAAATCTACTGAAACAAACTTTGAGGATCTAGTTTTTTATATCAAAGAGATTCCGATGTACATTAAAATTTGAGGAAAACTTAGTTTATTGGTAAATTCTATCAGGTAGACTAGTAATAAACATAAGCAAACTTTTTAAATTGTATGAAGGATGTTATGTATGAAATGATTTAGGAAATTTAGAAGGAAAAGATTTAGTCTGCCTAAGGATGGGGCCATGAGTTGTATATTGAAGGATGAGAAGGATTTCTTTCATCAAGTAGAAAAGGAAAGGACTGAGAGGAAGGGAAAGTTCAGAGTATGTTTAGAAAACATTATAGCTGGTTGTGGTAGAGTATCTGGATGACAGGGTAGCCTATTTAGATTTAGGGGGAGGAAGAGGAGGACGAGGATAAGTAAAAGATGATCTGGTAAGTTTGGATGGAACAAGATGAAGAATAGCTTTTAATGCCTTGAAGAAAAAAAATATCCAACTCACTCAGATATCTCCTGTTATAGGTCCTTCAGTATCTATGGAACCAATCTATATTGTATAAAGTTTCAATTACTTAATATTTACACAGAATTCAATCAAGAAACAGACATTAGCCCTAGCCGGTTTGGTTCAGTGGATAGAGCGTCAGACTGTGGGCTGAAGGGTCCCGGGTTCGATTCTGGTCAAGGGCAACCTAGGTTGCATGCTCAATCCCCAGGCCTGATCGGGGCCTGTGTGGAAGGCAACCAATCAATGTGTCTCTCTCACATCGATGTTTCTCTCTGTCTCTCCCCCTCACTTACACTTTTGCTAAGAAAATCAATGAAGCCCAGTCTACATGGCTCAGTTGGTTGAGCATCAACCTATGAACCAGGTTATGGACTCGATCCCCAGTGTGAGGCATGCTCCCTCTCCCTTCCTCTCTGAAATCAATAAAAACATATTTTTTAAATCAATGAAAAAATATCCTTGGGTGAGAATAAAAAAAAAAAAAAGGAAGAAAAATAAACAGAAAATAAGCAAACAGCCAAACAGATGGCCCAAATCCACACACTAAAACTTCTGAAACTTCTGAATGAAGAGAACCTCTCCCAGTCCATACTTCAAAGCCATTCATTTTTATTTCAAATACAATCCTCATTTATCTGGTTAATAAATATACTCAATATAAGACAATGGGGGTTGCTGGGGAAAAACTATAAAATATAATAAACATTTCAAGAATTCCAACTGTGGCAATTTGGGCCTATACAGGGTAAAATTGCCTAATTCTTTAAACTCAACCAATTTAAGGGTTTATTAATTAAATTCAATAAGTGATATCCTATATAATAAAACCCTAATATGCAAATCGACCGAATGGTGGAATGACCAGCAGAACGACCATTGCTATGACGTACATTGAGCACCAGGGGGCAGATGCTCGATGCAGGAGCTGCCCCCCATTGGGCATTGAACATCTGCCCCCCCCGAGAGGGAGTCAACCAGCGGTGGCGATCAGAGAGCAGGGCTGGCCGGTGAGTGCCCCGCCGGTCATCTCCCACAAACTGGCAGTTGGACATCCCCTGAGGGCGCGAGCCCGGCTGAGGGACACCAACCCCCACATCCATGCACGAATTTTGTGCACTGGGCCTCTAGTTTACAATAACTATCCTGAGTCATTAAGAAAATTTAACTATACTTAGTATAGTTTAAGCAAAAGGAGTACATATAACAGAATCCAGGATGATTCCCATAAAAAAAATGCTTAACCCTTTTCGGTCCAACGTGGAGGCTGACTTGACAGACCAGGCACTAGGAGCAGGTCCAACATCGAGCTGAGGTCTAGTGAGACAGATAACTTCAACATTCAATCCTGTCAATTAATCTGGACCAAACTGTTTGAATTCCAAAAATAAAATTGGACCGCAAAGGATTAAAAGGTAAACCTAATCAGGACCCATTTTTAGAGATATAATGAAAGACTTTATAAGTTAGTAATATTTTAAAATGTTTTACACATTAAAGTGTTTTTATCTGATGCAATCACCTTAATTGTTCCCTTTTTCTACTAGGTCCAACCCAGAATTCAATCCTTTGCCCTTTTCCTTTTTTCAATCTACACATTCAGTATGGTGGTTAACTCCCAAATCCCTTTTATACACAACCCCTCCTATTCGGCATCTACACCTAGAGTTTTCAGACACCTTTCCTTCCCTTTTATTCTTTCTTTCAGTCAACACCATCACTGTCCATTAAGCTCCAAAGCTAGAATCATGCATCTATATGTGAGTCAGTACCACAAAAACAACAACAACAATCCACAGTTAAATATCAGCTAAATCAGGATGCCACAAGGCCCTGAGCCTCCTAGTGAAAAAAGGCAGGAATGGAAGATCAGTTCATTCTTCTTGCTACACTTTGCATCATCTTATCTAACAAAGAGGAAATATACAAATTGATCATCACACCATAATGGTCAAGATGGCTGCACCCATAGCAGAGGCAGGGATTCTGTAACACAAGATGGCTGCGCCCACAGTGGAGGCTGAGTTCCCGTAATGAGCCTTAATGAGCAATCAGCAGGGACCTGAGACTGCGCCCCCGCCTGGTGGGGCTTGACAGGGGACCTCAGGCCGCGCCCCCCACCCTGGCACCAGGCTGGGGAGCCGCAGGCCACGCCCCCTGCCCTGGCACCAGGCTGTGGGACCTGAGGCCACGCCCCTCCGCCTGGCAGGGCTTGACAGGAGACTTCAGGCTGCGCCCCCCACTCAGCGGGGCTTGACAAGGAACCTCAGGGTACACCCCCCACCTGGCGGGCTTGACGGGGGACCTGAGGCTGCGGCCCTGCCTGTGGAGCTTTATGGAGAACCTCAAGGCGTGTCCCCCACCCTGGCCCAGGCTGGGCAACCTGAGGCTGCACCTCCTGCCCAGCAGGGCTTGACGGGGACCTCAACGCATGCCCCCTGCTCTGGCCCAGGCTGGGGGAACTCAGGTTGTGCACCATGCCCCGGCGCCGGGCTGGGGGACCTGAGGCTGCACCCCCTGCCTGGCGGGGCCTGACAGGGGACCTCAGGCCACACCCCCTGGCCTGGGCCAGGGGACCTCAAGGCACACACCTTGGTGCTGGGCCAGGGACCTGAGGCTGCACCCCCTGCCTGGCGTGCACCGGGAGACCTGAGGCTGCACCCCCCCCCCACTCTGCAGGGCTTGACAGGGGCCCTGAGGCTGCACCCTCCCACCCAGTGGGGCTTGATGGGGGACCTGAGGCTGCACCCCCTGCCTGGCAGGGCTTGACAAGGGTGGGGCCGGACAGGTCTGGATCTCGCCCAATGGGGTGGGGCCAGCTGGGCCTGGTCTCACATGATTTTGAGGTGCCACGGGTGTGCGGGGACTTGACTCTGGGCCCCACGGTCCACCCCAGACTCTGACAGGAGGAAGATTTTCATATATATTTTACTAGTTTTCTTTCATCTCTGACACTTCTATTAGAGAGAAAGGGCAAATAGCAATAATAAAGTACTAGTGGACCGGTGCACGAAATTTGTGCACGGGGGGTGGGGGGAGGGTGTCCCTCAGGCTGGCCTTCACCCTCTCCAATCTGGGACCCCTCGGGGGATATCCGACTGCCGGTTTAGGCCTGATGTAGGATCGGGCCTAAACCGGCAGTTGGACATCCCTCTCGAAATCTGGGACTGTTGGCTCCTAACCACTCACCTGCCTGCCTGCCTGATTGCCCCTAACCACTCTGCCTGCCAGTCTGCTCGCCCCCAACTGCCCCTCCCCCACCAGTCCGCTCGCCCCCATCTGCCCCCCCCCCCCACCAGCCTGATCACCCACAACTGCCGTCCCATCCTGGTCTGATCACCCAAAACTGCCCTCCCCTCTTGGCCCCTAACTGCCTCTATCTTGGCCCTGCCACCATGGCTTTGTCCAGAAGAATGCCCAGAAGATCTCCTGGGAGGTCTCCCAGTTTAATTAGCATATTACCCTTTTATTAGTATAGACAGAGGCCTGGTGCACGGGTGGGGGCTGGCTGGTTTGCCCTGAAGGGTGTTCCCGATCAGGGTGGGGGTGCCCTTTGGGGGCGGGGCAGCCTGGGCGAGGGGCCTGTGGTGGTTTGCAGGCCAGCCACACCCCCATTGGGGTGGGGGTCCCCTCTGGAGTACCTGGCCAGCCTGGGTGAGGGGCTGATGGCTGTTTTCAGGCTGGCCATGCCCCCCAGCGGGGACTCTCACCCCATGGGGGCATGCCCAGCGTGGGTGAGGGTTTGAGGGCCATTTTCACGCTGGCCACACCCCCTTCAGGGTGGGGGTCTCTGCTGGGGTGCCTGGTCAGCCTTGGTGAGGGGCTGATGGCTGTTTGGAGACTGGCCACGGCCCCCAGTGGGGACCCTCACCCCAATGGTGGCCTGGACAACCTGAGTGAGGGGCTGAGGGCCGTTTGCAGGTCCCTCCCTCCGTGGCTGGCCTGGGTGACCCAAGGCTCCTGCTAGCTCTGGCCTGCTCCGTGGCCGCTGCCCACAGGCCCCTCCTTCGGCAGCCAGCCCAGGCGGGCATGAAACTTGGCTTCCTCCGTCGCCAGGGGTGACCCAAGCTTCCCATCCGCTCTGGCTAGATCTGTGGCTGCCGCCATCTTTGTCCCGGTAATTTGCATATTCCCTCCTAATTGATGTGGTGTGTCGCAGAGGTACGGTCAATTTACATATTTGTCTATTATTAGTGTGGGTTTCCTCTAATAACACCCCCCCCCTTTTAATGTGCACAAATTTCGTGCACCAGGCCACTAGTTAACTATACCCTCCTATCCCAACACTAGACCAGCAATTGAGTTGGCTGCTCCTCACAATTGCTCCTGTCCATTCTAAGGACCATATATCACAGACCACGGGCCTCCCCCAAAAGCCAGGCCTGTGCAGCCATACCAGAATTACACCCATTAATACCTTACATTCCTATTTTTCCAGACAATGTGAAAGATATATGCCCCTGCCATTATTTCATCTTCACTCTCATAGCTAGTGATTCCTTTCCCCAGATAATACAATTGCTCCTCCTATTTTCCTTCTACGCCTTTGTAATGTGCTACCTGAAACTCCCGAAGCCTCCACAGCCCTCTTAAGAGCAGCTCATCTTCCCACACCTTATTAAGATCAGAATGTAGACTTGGCATCCTCTTTGATCCCCACTACTATTTCCCAGCTGTTCCTCCTCTGTTCCTTTGTAAAATCCCTTGTTCCCTCAAAGCTCACAGTAATTGGGTGTACCATCCTATAATTGGAGACTTTGGCACCTGACTCAAGAGCCTTCCTCTCCACCAGTCTGTGTGTTGTTCAACACAAAGGGAAGAACCCATCCCTCTCACCCTGATGCCTCAATTCAATGACTTTCTCATTCCACTTCAGCTATCTACTTGAGTGGCTGGCCATACACTGAACCTTGTCTGTGTTCAAAACTACTCCATCTCTGAAAAAATTATTTCTGACATCCTATTCTCCCACCTTACACCCTTCCTCAGTAACTCCTACCACTCCTGTTACTCAACCACACTGAGATCTCCAGACCACTTTCTCCCTTCTCCACAGCCTACCCCTATCTTCACATCCCACCCTATTCAGTGTAGAATCCATGGTTTCTCATTTTAACTACTATTCCAATATCCTAAATTCCCTCATCCCTTTTCCTTTTGTTGTATCTGTTTAGTAAATGCCAACTCAAGACAAAATCAGTTCTGTCTCCTCCATGCCTGCACCAAGGCTGATGAATGATACTGAATAAAATTATAAAACAGTATTAAAGTTATTAAATTCACGGTTTTCAACCCAAAATGGGCAGTAATTTTATTATATTCCTAGCAAGCTTACTCTGTCATTCTTTACAACTATTTCAAGTTTTATCTCTCAAATCACTGAGCTTACCTACTATGTAAGACCTTGCTGTAAATAAGTATACATAACACTAAATCAGCCTCAGCTAGTCCAAACAGAATTTATTTTTAAATATAAGAGAAAAATCCATTATACTCTTGCATTGATCACTACACATTTTATGGTGAAATTGAAGAAACAGAATGCTTCCTCCAAAATCTCACTTTCCATCACAATCAAATATTAAACATAGTGTACTAAAAAATTAATAGAATAATATATCAATTAATTATACAATAATTTAATCTTAAACAGTAATTCTTATTAGAGAGAAAAGACCAATTAGTAAAGATAAATTACAGAATATCTAAAAATAAAAACATATAAGATGAAACAATAATAAACTAAGACAAACAAAAAAGTCCATTATGCACTATAGACTAAAAGCAAACAAAATACTGGCAAACATTCCACAATTCTAAAGAACAGATAAGGATTTGCTAAAGTAGGTATATTAATATTTAAACTTATGATTAACAATAGTAGCGATATTCTTTTCTTATAAAGATTAAATATTTCACATGAAGTCTTCTTTTTATTATTTAGAGAACTACTTTCTTTCACAGAAAAGTGAACCTTATCTCAATATGTTCTGAATATACTGGAACTCAGTTTAACGAAATATTAACATACCTATTGTTTTAAATGAATAGGATTCAACCATTAGCACATTTTTCAAAGACATCTCAGATTAACTACTTTATTTCGGGGGGGGCGGGGTAGAACTGTATTTGTTTGCTGACTCTGTTCTTTTCTAGGACATTAATAGAACATCTACATCATACAGCAATTACTCCCCCAAACACCAAAGTACAACAGAATTGTACTGTTCATTCAGTACAACATAAACAATAGGTAGACAACCAGTAACAAACTCTCAAGAAATAAATACAAAGGAATATATTCATAAAACTAACTTTACAATTATAGAAATGCCAAGATAATTATGACCAAAGTTATTTAGGCATACCTATGTATCAAGAACACACAAGCCATGTAAGTAGGAGACAAAATGAGAAGAAAAGGAAAAGCATTTTAAAGAAATGCTATCATAGGTACCTAGGAAAGTGTTCTTAAAAGAGAAGATAGGAACAAAGAAAGGAAAAGGAAACAGGCCAAAAACATCTGAATGAAAATAAGTCAATGGCAGTTTCCTAGTTATAATTAAAATGTACAATTAACTAATAAACTTCCAAAATCTTAGTTGTATTTAACTTTGGAAAGACAAATTACACTGCAGAGCCCTACCCTGGTAAAAAATTTTTCACCTCTTTTAAAAACAAAACCCAGCTGGAAAAGAAAAATTAAGTTGTTTCTAGCCCTGGCCAGTTTTCTCAGTGGTTAGAGCGTCAGCCTGCAGACCAAAGGGTTGTGGGTTCAATTCCAGGGCAAGGGCACAAACCTCTGTTGCCAGTTCATGCCAGTAAGGGCACACACAGGAGGCAGCCAATTGATGTGTCTCTCTCACCTCTATGTTTCTCTCTTCCCCACCCCCCAATCTCCTTCCCTTCCACTCTCTCTAAAAATCAATGAAGAAAATATCCTGGGGTGAGGATTAAAAAGTAATAATAATAAGTAAAGTTGTCTCTATTCTCTATTTCTAAATCGTTTTACAAAAAAAAAGTAATAGAAAATTTATTTTCTTTTTAAAGCTAGATCCAACTGATGAACCAAAATGTTTCTGAAAGTAACCAAAAGAAAAGTTGAAAAATTCTATTTGGGTTTCTGTAAAATATTGGTAGAGACTTGGGCAAGGAGGGAGGAAAAGGAAAACTCTGTCCACATTCTTATAGATGGTCTCCTTCCTAACTGAAAAGGCCAGCTTTTAGAATAAGCTAAATGTGCATGTCCACTTACTCCCTACAGAATCCAATAAAGTACACAGTTGAAGATGAATTCCTTAATTGAATGGCTGAATAATATGGGTGCATACGGTTATATCTTATAATTATAATACATATACACATACACTTATGTATGTATACTTAAGTACATAAACTTATCCATTTTAATTTTAAACTCATTAAGTAATATTTTCAAAACAAACATATGTATATCCACCTACCTTAGATTTGTCTTAATATATTTTTTCCTGCCACATTTGTTCATTATTAAGACATTTGTAATAAATGCTTTGCTCCTTCTCAGTTTTCTTCTTTATGTATCCTGCAGTGAAATTATAATGTTGAATTGGGAGATCATAACATTTAATTTTTTAAAAATTAAAACCTCTCAAAACTACACCAGAAAAATACCCTAATTTCTGAAAAATTGAAGAAAAAAAAAAAAACAGTATAGAAAGCTGAAAACAAGTCTATATTTTTTTCAACTTTAACTCTATTTAATTTTATGATCTTCTTAGGAAAAAATTTCAAAATCCTTAAATCATGTGCTATTTCTCAGATTCTTTTCTACTGAACAGAAAGTAGTGCTAATTACTTAATATATACTATGCGCTACTCATAAGTATCAGCTCTATTTTTATTTATTTTTTACTTTTTCAATCCTCACCCAAGGATCTATTTTCCAATAATCTTTAAAGAGAGAGTGGAAAGGAGGGAGAAGGGGGAGAGATAGAGATATAGAGATAGAGATAGAGATAGAGATAGAGATAGAGATAGAGATAGACATAGACATAGACATAGACATAGACATAGACATAGACATAGACATAGACATAGACATAGAGAGAGATAGAGATAGAGAGAGAAATACTGATATGAGAGAGGCACATCAACTGTTTGCCTCCTGAACTCACCATGACCAGGGCTGGAGATTGAACCTGCAACAGGAATCCAACCTGAGACCCTTCAGTCCACAGGCCAATGCTCTAACCACTGAGAAAACTGGCCAGGGCTATGTTTAAATGGTAATAATCACTTAATAAACTGAATAAATCATTTTCTTTTTTTCCTTTATTGATTTTTTAGAAAAAGAGAGGAAGGGTGTGAGAGAGGGAGAGACAAAGCAAGGGAGGATGGGTAAGAGAGGGAGAGAGAGAAAGAGAAACATCAATTTGTTGTTCCATTTATTTATGCATTTATTGGTTCATTCTTGTATGTGTCCTAACCAGGAATCGAACCTACAATCTTGGTGTATTGGGATGACACTCTAACCAAATGAGCTATACAGCCAGGACAAATCATTTCCTTAAATTTCACTTCACTGCAACAAATTTGTCAACCATTTTACATTTACCTTAAATCTGAAACTGGGTTTTGGCAAAGAATTTTAATTCCAAACAAAATATTAACGTTTATTTAAAATCTCCGTCGAGAGGAAGCAAGATAGCGGCATAGGTAAATGCCTATACTTGCCGCCTTTACAACCACATCAAAATTACAACTAAAATACAGAAAAACCATCATTCAGAACTGCCTGAAAGCTGGCTGAATGGAAGTCCTACAACTAGATTAAGTAAAGAAGAAACACATTGAGACTGGTAGGAGGGGTGGAAGCCGGAATGGGCTAGTCCAGTGGTCGGCAAATTGCGGCTTGCAAGCCACATGCGGCTCTTTGGCCCCTTGAGTGTGGCTCTTCCACAAAATACCACGTGCGGGCGCGCACATACAATGCAACTGAAACTTCGTGGCCCATACGCAGAAGTCGGTTTTCAGCCTGGGAAAGTCTATTTTGAAGAAGTGGCGTTAGAAGAAGTGAGGGTACGTTCGCTGAGGTCGACCCCGCAGATTGAGGGCATTTTTAGCAAAGGCCAGCTTAGGAGTACTCTAATTAAGTTAATAACAATGTATCTACCTATATAGTTTAAGTTAAAAAAATTTGGCTCTCAAAAGAAATTTCAATCATTGGACTGTTGATATTTGGCTCTGTTGACTAATGAGTTTGCCGACCACTGGGTTAGTCCAATACTCATATGTGCTGTTTTTTTCATCGGAAGGGCTATCTCTGGGGCAGATGCTGCCCATGAGAAGCAAGGGGTCCCAGTTGCACACCAGCTCACCAGCCCAAGGTTCCAGAGCTGGGAAGAGAAGTCCCCGAAACTGCAGGCTGTAAAAACCAGTGGGGATTGTGGCTGAGTGACAAGAAGGCTGCTGGAATCCTTGGTGTTCCTCTTAAAGGTCCTGCACTCAAACTTCCACAGTCCGGTTTCTTCTGACCTCCAGCACCAAGAGACCCAGAAACATACAGGGAGGAACTGGATTGTGTGGCATTGCAGCAGGAACTTGGGGACAGTTTTCTCTCAAACAGGGAGCTCACAGGGGTCATTGTTCCTGTGCTTTGACCTCCCCTGTCACAGGGCTGACTGGCAGGCATATCTGAGGTTCCATCAGCCTGGAGCACATTGTTTGCTCCACCTTGGGGATTCCCTGAGTCCCCGCCCCATCCAATTTGCAGCCCCACCCATGCTGTTTGCAGCAGCTTTTCCATATGAATGGCCTGTCCTGGGTCAGGCTTCAGACTTTGCTAAAATCTGTCAACAAGCTACAGCTAGTGACAGCATGCCCCAAATTGATCAGTAAAAGGCCCAAGACCCAGCCCTAGCACCAGCCTGCTTTGCTTCACCAGGGATTCCAGCAGCCTCCTTGTCATTCACCTTGGGCAACTCCAAGCTCAATACAAATAGCAAATTGCAGGTCCCTCTGTAGCTCCTGCTGGGTGGCCCCAAGCAGTGGCTAACTTTGCATCTTCCTCGAAGCCCCAGAGCCAGTGCACTTGGTGGACAGCTTCAGACCACAGCAGAGTACAACTCTACATATCCACAAGTGACATATTCAAGGGGCAGACTCAGTGAGCACCAAAACCCCACTGAAGCAAGTCCTGCTCCATAGGGGTATTTCCTGAAAAGCAGCTCTCCCACTGTAGTCACAGCTGTTCCAAACAGCCAATTGGCCTGAAGGTCAACTCCTCCCAGTGACATCAACAGCAATCAAGGCTCAACTACAAGACTGTGCACACAGACCACACTGGGGTGCATCTGGAATGCCCAGCTCAGGTGATTGGGGAGACTGAGCCACTGGGCCCTACAGGCCACTCCACCAACTCCAGAAGACATAGCAGCTCTACCTAATACATAGAAACAAACACAGGGAAGCAGTCAAAGTGCAGAGACAAAGAAACATGTCACAAATTAAAGAAATGAAAGCAAGCAAACTACTGGATACAGAGTTCAAAACAAATTATATGGTTACCCAAGGATCTTAATGAGACTTTCAAGGATCTTAGTGAAAATGTCAAAGACATGAAAAAGGACCAGCCAGAAATTAAGTATACAATAACTGAAAGAATAGTTTACATGGTTTCAATAGTAGAGTAGAGTATTCCTAGAATCAAATCAACAATTTGAAATATGAGGAAGCAAAAAACACCCAATCAGAAGAGTAAAAAGAAAAAAGAATCCAAAAATATGAAGATAGTGTAAAAAGCCTCTGCGACAACTTCAAGCGTACTAACATTTGAATTATGGGGTTGCCAGAAGGAGAAGAGAGAGAGCAAGATATTGAAAATATATATATGAAGAAATGACAGAAAACTTCCCCAACCTGTTGAAAGAAGTAGACTTACAAGTCCAAGCACAGAGAGCCCCAAACAAAAGGATCTCAAAGAAGCCCACACCAAGAAACATCATAATTAAAATGCCAAGGATTAAAGACAAAGAGAGAATCTTAAAAGCACCAAGAGAAAAGCAGTTAGTTACCTACAAGGGAGCACCCATATGACTGTCAGCTGATTTCTCAACAGAAACTTTGCAGGCCATAAATATTCAGTGATGAATAGTAAGGACCTACAACCAAGATTATTCTACACAGCAAAGCTCTCACTTAGAATTGTGGGTCAGATAAAGAGCATCACAAATAAGAAAAAGCTAAAGTAGTTCATCACTACCAAACCAGTATTATATGAAATGTTGAAGGGTATTCTTTCAGAAGAAGAAGAGGAGGAAGAGGAGGAGGAGGGAGAGGAGGAGGAGAAAAAGGAGGAGGAAGAGGAGTGGAGGAGAAAAAAATATGAACAATAAAATGGCAACAAATACATATCTATCAACAATTGGATCTAAAAATCAAAATAAACAAACAAGAAAGCTAATGAACAAAATAAACTGGTGAATAAAATAGAATCAGAGGCATAGAAGCATGGAATAAACTGACGAATCTCAGAGGGAAGGAAGGGGGGGAGCAGAAAGAAATGAACCAAAGCTCTTACTGGACACAGACAGTAGGGTGCTGAAGGCTGGGGTTGGGGTGGGAACTGGCTGGAGGGGGACAATGTGGGGGGAAAAGGAGACATCTGCAAAACTCTCAACAATAAGGATTTTTTTTTGGTCTTTATTGTTTAAAGTATTACATATGTCCCCTCCCCGCCCTCATTAATCCCCTCCTGCCCACCCCCAATATTTTTTTAATACAAAAATTAAAAATCTCCTTCAACCTATTAAAAAAGCTGTTTTAAACACTCTAGAAATTAAACCCATTTTTTACTAATATATTTTTTAAATATGCCTTTGGGATGCTGAATGAAGTAAAATTAGCAAAGAAAAAAGAATATCTGGGGTCCCTTATTTTAGGGTTGTAAAGGACAAATGTGCACATCCATAAGTACCTTTTAGGCATCTATCCAGCTACCGCAGTGCTTAGTCACAGACATAGTACCTTCAGAGTTCCCTCCAGAGTGGTCCCCTCTAGGGTGGTGTTATACCATCCCAGTCAATTCTGAAACTGAGTTGCCCCACTTAACTAAGGGAACTACAGCAATGGTTATTTTTGCCACACCTACCCCCTACTCCAGTACAGGGACAATAGATGGTAGGGCATTTGAACCAGGCTACCTACAACATGACCAAAAAGCAAACATGGTGCCACTCTTTCAGATTAAACTATACCTCTGATCCTATTTTATTCACCAATTGATTTTTCTCATTAGATTTCTTATTCATTTATTTTGAGTTTTAGATTCAATTGTTGCCGTTTTATTATGCTGACATTTTACATGGGGATATTTCACCTTCCATAAAAATTGTGGCAAGGACCACTTATTTATTACAGAGTAATAGGGCCCTCGCTGGTTTGGCTCACTGGATAGAGCATCAGCCCGCTGACTGAAGGGTCCAGGTTCAATTCCAGTCAAGGGCACGTATCTGGGTTGCAGGCTCCTCCCTGGCCCAGACCCTCGTTGGGGCACGTGGAGGAGGCAACCAATCTATGTGTTTCTCTCACATCGATATTTCTCTCTGTCTTTCCCTCTGTCTTCCACTCTATTTAAAAATCAATGGAAAAATATCCTTGGGTGAGGATTAAAAAAGAAGAAGAATATTCGGCACCCATGACATATCAGGCCCTTGTGCTTGGCATCAGAGACACAAATAATAAAATGTCCCTGCTCTCCAGGAGCTTGCAATCTAATGAGGGAGAGAGATGATTAAACAATAATGATATTATCTGATCTAATAAAAGACAAACATGCAAATTGACCGTACCTTTGCTATGCCTAAAGCCACGCCCACCAGCTAATCAGAGCGACTATATGCAAATTAACCCAACCAAGATGGCAGCCGGCTGCCATAGAGCTGAAGCGAGCAGGAGGCTTGATTGCTCCAGTGATGGAGGAAGCCAAGCTTCCTGGCCGGCTCTGAGCTCCACTGAAGGCCGCAAAGTTTCAATTATAGAAGATAAATAAACTCCAGATACCTGCTTTCAGCCGGCCGTGGCCACAGAGCTGGAGCGAGCAGTAGCTGGCTCTGAGCTCCAGTGACGGCAACAAAGTTTCAATTATAGAAGGTAAATAAATCCCAGAATATAAAAAAAAAAGAAAGGAGAGGCTGGGAGCTTCCGTCGCCGGTGGGCTTGGCCAGCCTGAAAATAGCCCTCAGCCCCTCACCCAGGCTGGCCAAACTTTCATGGGGTGAGGGTCCCCATTGGGGGGGGCTTGACCAGCCTGCAAACAGCCATCAACCCCTCACCCAGGCTGGCCAGGCACCCCAGTGGGGACCCTCACCCTGAAAGGGGTGTGACCAGCCTGCAAACACCCATCAGCCCCTCACCCTGGCTGGCCAGGCACCCCAGCGGGACCCCCACCCTGATCCGGGACACCCTTCAGGGCAAACCAGCCAGCCCCCACCCATGCACCAGGCCTCTATCCTATATAATAAAAGGGTAATAGGCAAACTGACCCTAAAAGCAGAACGATTGGGAATGACTGGTCACTCTGACACACACTGACTACCAGGGGACAGACGCTCGATGCAGGAGCTGCCCCCTGGTGATCAGTGCGCTCCCACAGGGGGAGCTCTGCTCAGCCACAAGCCAGGCTGACAGCTGCCAGTACAGCCTCTCCCACCTCCTCAGGAGCGCTAAGGATGTCCGACTGCAGCTTAGGCCTGCTCCCTGCTGGCAAGTGGACATCCCCCAAGGGCTCCCGGGCTGCCAGAGGTATGTCTGATTGCCAGCTTAGGCCCAATCCCCCGGGGAGCGGGCCTAAGCCAGCAGATGGTCATCCTCCGAGGGGTCCCAGACTGCGAGAGGGCACAGGCCAGGCTGAGGGACCCCCTCCCCCAACCGAGTACACAAATTTTTGTGCACCGAGCCTCTAGTTAAAATAATAATGATGATCAGGACACCATATAAGGAGAAGTAACTATAATTTTTTAAAAGAATTTTTATTGATTTTGAGAGAGAGAGAAAGTGAGAAAGAGAAACATCAATCGGCTACCTCCAGCATGCCCCCTACCATGGAATCCAGCCCACAACCTGAGCACGTGCCCTGACTGGGAATCGAACTGGCAACCTTTCAGTGCATGAGCTGACACCTAACCAACTAAGCCACACCAGCCAGGGCATAACTGCTAGTTTCTATATTTTTCTTAGAAATATCATTTCCTTTAGCTTAATTTTTTAATAAGTAACACATTCTTATGATTCAGAATTCAAAAAGTAGAAAAGAGTATTCAGTGAAGTCCAGGAATAGCCACTCATTGCTTATTCCCCGAGGCAAGCAGCACTGAAGAAAGTACTAGCTTCCTGTTACCACAGCCACAGGATGGCATTACCAGAATACTGACCATCATGTAAACCTGACCCTGACTCAGGCTTATCAGAGAATTGTTTTATCGCAAGCACTAAAAAATTCATCATTGAATGAATGCCTGCTTGCCAAATCTAAAGGATACCTTTCAGTCCCTATCTTCCTGAACATCCCTACAGCATTTCCTGCTCTCCAAATTTCATCCTCCTTTAACCTTTTGTTGTTATTTCGTAAACAACACAAATTTATTACCCTACAATTCTGGAGGTGAGAGTCTGAAATGGGTCTCACTAGGCTTAAATCAAGGTGTTGGCAGGGCTGTTTCTCTGGAGGCTCTAGGGGAGAATCCATTTCCTTGCCTTTGCAAGGTTCTAGAGGCGCCTGTATTCCTTGGCCCCTTCATCCATCTTTAAAGTCAATAACATTACGCTGTTTTTCTCATGCTACCATCTCTCTGGTTCTCTCTTCTTGACCACTTAATGGCACTACTTTCATGCTTTTCTTTTAGATTATCTAGTCCTTTGTTCTGTCTTCTTTGGTCCACACCTTAAAAGGTTGGTATTCCCACCTGGCTGGTGTGGCTCAGTGGTTGAGTGTCAACCTATGAACCAGGAGGTCACGGTTCAATTTCTGGTTCCTGGTCAGGACACGTACATGGGTTGCAGGCTTGATCCCCATTAGGTACACATGGGAGGCAGATAATCAATGATTATCTCTTATCATTGATGTTTCTGTCTCTCTCCCTCTCCCTTCCTCTCTGAAATCAATGAATATATATATATATATATATATATATATATATATAGAGAGAGAGAGAGAGAGAGAGAGAGAGAGAGAGAGAGAGAGAGATTGAGAGAGAGTGTGTGTTGTTGTTTTTTAAGGTAAAAATTGACCTTGTCAGGAAAGATGCCAGCCTAGGACAACATCAGCGCAAAATCCAGTGAGCCCCACAAATAGTGGACCCAAAGGCGAGTTTGTTTGGGTTTTGTTTTTTGTGTTTGTGTGTGAGAAGATCTTTTGTTTTTTGTTGTTTTTCCTCCCTTTTTTTTCTTTCTTCTTGCATATCTCTAATTTCTGTCTATCCTTTTATTCTATTGTGGATGAAAGGGGCCACATGCTAATCGGACTAACTCAGGGAAAGCCTGTGTGACAGCCTTGCAAACTCAGAGATCTAAAGTAACCACAAAGGATGGTCTGAAATTAAACTTTTTAACTAAAAAGCAGTTTATGATGGGTAGTCACTTCCTAGGCCGGTATCTTCACTGATAAGGTCAACCTTTACCTTAACTGAGCCTATCAGTCTTTTTGCATCTATGATAACATATCCTTGAAATATCTGGGTAGTAACTTCCCTTTTTCCAGACCCCTTGGGCCACAACCTAATGTGCCTAGGCAGCAGGACAGATACCACAAATTCCTTCATTATTATTTTTATCATGTTAATTGTTGACGGTTGTGTCTAGTCCAGCCGTGGGCAAACTACGGCCCGCAGGCCGGATCCGGCCCGTTTGAAATGAATAAAACTAAAAAAAAAAAGACCGTATCCTTTTATGTAATGATGTTTACTTTGAATTTATATTAGTTCACACAAACACTCCATCCATGCTTTTGTTCCGGCCCTCCGGTCCAGTTTAAGAACCCATTGTGGCCCTTGAGTCAAAAAGTTTGCCCACCCCTGGTCTAGTCTATCATTTTACTCTTCATCCAATACCAGAGGTTCCCCACTCCTTTGCTTTCTCCCGCCTCTCTAATCTACTAGTATCACCAATGAATTTCATGTAACCCACCTACGTCCCCTCATTTGATTGCGATATATAAAAATAGATGAAAAACTGCCATTCTCTGGAGCATTACCACAATCCACTGAGATACTGCTTCCAAGGAATTGTTGACAGTTTGGCTCAAATAAACTCACAAAAATTCTTTACAGGTTTGAATGTTTTTACATTAACACTATGAAAAGTTGGAAACATAATAAAGGCAGATTGCTTTTTAAAAAATGTTGCTTTTGGACCAAACATTACAGTTGAAGATAACTATAAAATATTGGGAAAATATTACAAAAATGTAGAGCTTTATAAAGACAATTGTGCAAATATCTACACTAATAAAAGAGAAACATGGTAATTGGCGTACGACCGCTACCCTTTTCATTGGCTAATCAGCGAGATATGCAAATTAACTGTCAGCCAAGATGGCGGCCGGCAGCCAGGCATCTTGAAACTAACATGAGACTTGCTTGCCTCAGTGACAGAGGATTGGAGGAAACCAACGTTCCCCGCCTGCGGCTGCAGGCCTCTGAGCGGGCAGTTTAAGAAACATTGTAACAAATACCGCCGAACTTCAGCCAGCAGATTCGCAACATTGTAAGCAAAGGCCAGAAACCTACTTTCAGCCACGGAGGCCTAAGAGCTGGAGCCAAGCCTCAAGGTAAAGCTGGCCCAGAATAAAAATTAAAAAAAAATAAAAAAAGGAGCGGTTGGGAACTTCAGTCACTCCCAGCCTAAAAACAGCCCTCAGCCCCTCACCCAGACTGGCCAGGCACCCCAGTGGGGACCCCCACCCTGATCCAGGACACCCTTCAGGGCAAACCATCCGGCCCCACCCATGCACCAGGCCTCTACCCTATATAGTAAAAGGGTAATATGCCTCCCGGCACCAGGATCAGTGTGACAGGGGGCAGCGCCCAAACCCCGATCGCCCTGTGGCTCTGTGTGTGACAGGGGGCGGGGCCCCAACCCCCTGAGCAGCCCTGCTCTGTGCCTGATAGGGGGGAGCTCCCCAACCTCCCCCCCCCACGGGCCCTGCTCTGTGTGTGAGGGGGTAGAGCCATAACCTCCCCATCGGCCCTGCCCTGAGTGTGAGAGTGGCGGCGCCCCAACCCCCTGATCAGCCCTGCTCTGTGGGTGATAGAGGGCAGTGCCCCAACCCCCTGATGGGCCCTGCTCTGTGTGTGACGGGGGCAGCGCCCCAACCCCCTGATTGGCCCTGCTCTGTGCGTGACGGGGTGGCACCACAACCTCCCCATCAACCCTGCCTTGAGTGTGACAGGGGACAGTGCCCCAACCCCCCAATTGATCCTACCCTGAGCGTGACTGAGGGTGGCATCACAACCTCCCAATCTGCCCTGCTCTGTGCATGACGGGGCGGCGCCCCAACTCCCCAATCGGCCCTGCTCTGAGCCCGACCAGGGGCTGCACCTAGGGATTGGGCCTGCCCTCTGCCACCCGGGAGCAGGCCTAAGCCAGCAGGTCGTTATTTCCCGAGGGGTCCCAGACTGCGAAAGGGCACAGGCTGGGCTGAGGGACACCTCCCCCCCCAGTGCACAAATTTTTGTGCACCGGGCCTCTAGTATATATGTAAGTTCTTGCTCCACTTTCAAAACCAAAAAATGGAAATTGCTAATTACACACTGAAATAGTTTTTTGCAAAAAAGTTTAAAAAAAATCCACCATTGTAATTACCATAGTCAAATTAAAAAGAATGTGGAATAAAAGGCAGTGTACCTCTTATGGAAGCAGGAAGAGGAAGAGAACGCAGAAATGCACAATCTGTTTCTTTGGTTCTGGAATGAAGGGAGATTTTAGTTCTTTGGAAAAGTAGATCTTCATAGGTTAACTATGATTTAAGAAAAATAGCAAGTAAGCCCTAGCTGGTTTGGCTCAGTGGATAGAGCGTCGGCCTGCGGACTCAAGGGTCCCAGGTTCGATTCCGGTCAAGGGCATTACCTTGGTTGTGGGCACATCCCCAGTGGGGAGTGTGCAGGAGGCAGCTGATTGATGTCTCTCTCTCTCATCAATGTTTCTAACTCTCTGTCCCTCTCCCTTCCTTTCTGTAAAAAATCAATAAAAAATATATTTAGAGAACCAAGATGGCGGCATAGGTTAACGCCGGAGTTTGCTGCCTTGAACAACTACTTCAAAAGTGAAACCAAAAAACGGAAGGGACATCACCCAGAACCACAGGAACACTGGCTGAGTGGAAGTCCTACAACTAGGAGGAAAGAGAAACTCATACGGACACTCAGAGGAGGCACAGTGCTGAAGTCAAATTCTGAGGTGCGGAGTGCGCGGAGCAGGCTGGCGGCGGAGGGCGCGGTTGGCGTTTTCAATCGGGAGGGAGTCGCAGACTCTGAGCTCCAGATACAGGCGAGTCTTTAGGGACCCAGACTCAAACAGGAGAAGCGGGACTGTCTGGCTTCGGTCAGAGCGAGTGCAGCTTTCTCTCTGAGCTTTGCAGCGGGTGCTGGGACTCAGAGAGGCAGAGCCCCTGGGGACAGGACTGAGAGCCGCCATAACTGCTCTCTCCGGCCCACCCTGTTGATCCCGAGCCAGAGCGACCCACCCGCCCCGCCCAAGCCCTGCACACAGGCATTTGCCGGATAGCCTCAGGCAAACGCCAGATTAGCACCTCCCTAGAGGACAGAAGTTCTCTCACTGCTGACACAGCTGATTCTCATAGCCACTTGGCCTGGAGGTCAAACCCTCCCTGGAATTAGCTACAACAATCAAGATTTAACTATAAGACTGCGAACAAAGACCACTAGGGGGTGCACCAAGGAAGCATAACAAAATGCGGAGACAAAGAAACAGGACAAAATTGTCAATGGAAGATATAGAGTTCAGAACCACACTTTTAAGGTCTCTCAAGAACTGTTTGGAAGCCGCCGATAAACTTAATGAGATCTACAAGAAAACTAATGAGACCCTCGATCTTATATTGGGGAACCAACTAGAAATTAAGCATACACGGACTGAAATAACGAATATTATACAGACTCCCGACAGCAGACCAGAGGAGCGCAAGAATCAAGTCAATGATTTGAAATGCGAGGAAGCCAAAAAACTCCCAACGGGAAAAGCAAAATGAAAAAAGAATCCAAAAATGCGAGGATAGTGTAAGGAGCCTCTGGGACAGCTTCAAGCGTACCAACATCAGAATTATAGGGGTGCCAGAAGATGAGAGAGAGCAAGATATTGAAAACCTATTTGAAGAAATAATGACAGAAAACTTCCCCCACCTGGTGAAAGAAATGGACTTACAGGTCCAAGAAGCGCGGAGAACCCCAAACAAAAGGAATCCAAAGAGGACCACACCAAGACACATCATAATTAAAATGCCAAGAGCAAAAGACAAAGAGAGAATCCTAAAAGCAGCAAGAGAAAGAAACTCAGTTACATACAAGGGAATACCCATACGACTGTCAGCTGATTTCTCAACAGAAACTTTGCAGGCCAGAAGGGAGTGGCAAGAAATATTCAAAGTGATGAATACCAAGAACCTACAACCAAGATTACTTTATCCAGCAAAGCTATCATTCAGAATTGAAGGTCAGAGAAAGAGCTTCACAGATAAGGAAAAGCTAAAGGAGTTCATCACCACCAAACCAGGATTATATGAAATGCTGAAAGGTATCCTTTAAGAAGAGGAAGAGGAAGAAAAAGGTAAAGATACAAATTATGAACAACAAATATGCATCTATCAACAAGTGAATCTAAGAAATCAAGTGAATAAATAATCTGATGAACAGAATGAACTGGTGATTATAATAGAACCAGGGACATACAAAGGGAATGGACTGACTATTCCTGGGGGGGAAAGGGGTGTGGGAGATGCGGGAAGAGACTGGACAAAAATCGTGCACCTATAGATGAGGACAGTGGGTGGGGAGTGAGGGTGGAGGGTGGGGCGGGAACTGGGAGGAGGGGAGTTATGGGGGGAAAAAAAGAGGAACAAATGTAATAATCTTAACAATAAAGATTTAATTAAAAAAAATAAAAATAAAATAAAAATTAAATTAAATTAAATTAAATTAAAAAAAAAAAAGAATTAGAAAGAGGGCAATAAGAAAAGCCCAGAGTGAGCAGAAGGAAGTAGATAATAAAGAGCAGAGCAGAAATAAATGACATAGAGACCAAAAAAATAATACAAAAGATCAATGAAACCAAGAGGTGGTTCTTTGAAAGGATAAACGCGATTGATCAATCTCTAGCCAGGCTCACCAAGTATCAAAGAGAGAGGACCCAAATAAACCAAATCACAAATGAAAGAGGCGAAATAACAACAGACCCCACAGAAATACAAAGAATTGTAAAAAAAAAAAAAATATATATATATATATATATATATTTAAAAAAAGAAAAATAGCAAGTAAGGTTTAAAAGATCAAGGAAGAAGAATTTGAAGCTCATATTGTAAAGTTGTCCTTCTCAACTAAGTAGAATAGAACGTTGGAAGAAGCAGGGCTAGCTAGAAGACAAATAATTCCAAAGTGTGTGTATTTGAAATTGACAGGGATGAGCCTATGGTTATTATGCATTTCAAGCAAGGTGATGAGCATAAGAAAAACAAAGGGAGACTGTAGTAGAAGGAAATTACAGCAGTTTTAAAGTTTGTAATCTTTGTGAAGCAAAATTAGCATGACTGTCAAGTGATCTATACTTTTGTGTAAGAATAGAGGTAGCCAATGGTTGTAAACAGTTACTTAAAACACTTGTAAACAATGTCCTTAATATTTTGGACATGAATCATACATAAAATTGGGCAGCTTTCTAGTATAGATTTAGGGACACTCCAACTTAATTGCTTCAGATACCTACTATACAAGAAATCTTAACTCTACTAAAATCACCAAAGGATTAACTATTCAAGCATCTTTCTTTTCAATCCATTCCCCACTTGGTTCCTGCTTTTGGCTTTTTCACAAACAATACCAGAATGGGCAGCTAAAGGAGAAAATGAAAAATAAATTCATCCCAGCCTGTGTAGTTCAGTGGTTGGGTGTCAACCTATAAACCAGGAGGTCACAGTTTAATTCCTGATTAGGACACATGCCTAGGTTGTAGGCTCAATCCCCAATAGGGGATGTGTGGGCGGCAGCTGATCAATGATTCTCATCATTGATGTATTTATCTCTCTCCCTTTCTTTTCCTCTCTAAAATCAATAAAAACATATTTTTTAAAGTAAATAAATTCAAATAATCCTGGTCTACACCCCTAACAACACTACCCCCACCACTACTACTAACTTGATGAAGGGCAATAAAATTTAAAATCTCTTGGGAGAGATATTTGCTGGACTAGAGTCGTTGTAGAGTTTTATGTTTCAATGGCATGCTTCATTACTGCATTTTAAGTACATTTCAAAACATTTGTCTATACATTACGTACCACTGTAATGACTACTAACCAGTAAAGCTGGGAAAGAGTAGATAAGATACTTGAGTTACCTTAAAGTTCAGAAACTAATTACAACGTTATTATACTTACCTAGATTGGTCCTATCTTGTGTATTTGAACAATACCGGTATCTTTCTAAATGCAAAAACATGCCTAAATAAGTTAAATGTAACTCCTCCAGCAATTTTAAGAATAGCATGTGGATGAAAAAGGGCCACATGCTAACCTGACTAACTCAGGGAAGGCCTGCATAATGGCCTTGCAAACTCAAGAGACCTAAGGTAATCACAAAGGATGGTCTGAAATTGAAACCTTTTAATTAAAAAGCAGTTTTTAGTGGTAGTCATGTCCTAGGCCAGTATCTTCCCTGACAAAGATCAACTTCAATCTTTACTGAGCCTACTGTCTTTTTGCATCTAAGATAACATACCTGTGGAATGTTAGGGTAACTTGTAACTTCCTTTTTCTGGACTCCTCAGGGTACAACAAATGGCACCAGTGTGCAGACCACAAATTCCCTCACTATTAGTTACCATGTTAATTGTTGACTGTTAGCTATCCTGAGCCCACCTATGTAAAAGAAATATGTGTCTATCATTTTACTTTTTATCCAATCCCAGAGGTTTCCCCACTTAGCTTTCTCCCGCCTCCCTGATCTATTACCAATGGATTTCATGTAACCCAACTGCCATTCTCCAGAGCACTATCTCAATAAATTGAGATTCTGCTTCCAGGCAATTGTTGACAGTTTGGCTCAAATAAACTCACAAAAATTCCTTACAGGTTTGGGTTTTTTTACATTAACAGGCATCTATATACAGTAACACTGGTCTTTATGCAAGTTATAGTTGCCCCAATAAACTATATCTTTGCAGAAACAGAAGCTTTCATCATAATCAAGGCTACCATAAAAAATCCTGCTTAAAACATTTATCAACAAAAAAACCCAAGCCAAAACAAAACAGCTCTAGCCAGTTGTTCAGTGGTTAGAGCATCGGTCCGAGGACCCAAGGGTCACAGGTTTGATTCCTAGTCAAGGACACATGCCTCCGTTGTGAGTTAGATCCCATCCTCAGTCAGGTGGGTGCAGGAGGCAACCAATTGATACTGCTCTCATGTCAATGTTTCTCTCTCTCCCTCCACCCCTTCCTCCATTATACTCTGTCGGAAAATCAATGAGAAAAAAATCCTCAGGTGAGGATTTAAAAAAAAACAAAAAACATTTTCACGCACTCAATGGGGAAAAAAATGCGGTTGAGATTATGAACAGAACTATGATAATTGACATTGTGAGTTAGGATGGTCTGATTTTAAGTCTACTGAATTGAAAAAAAAAAAAAGCTTCACTAAGATAACTGAAGAAACTTGAGTTTGTGAAAATCTCAAAGTAAAATATTAAAATCACATTAGCCCACTGTCAAAATTTCACAGGATTTTATTTTAACAATTAATTTGTCTGGTTGTACATTGTTCAGAAAAATATGTATAAAGATGCTTCCTATTTTAGGAGAACTGGCAGGCTTCAAAAGAACCTCACAAAAGAGTTGCTAGTAAGATTTCCTTGGAGACAAGCATCATCCATCACTAGGGAGACGGTTTATTTAAACATTCTTTAAGCAAAACTCCCATATAACTTCCTAGCCGATGCTTTACCTCAAAATTGTTTCACTTACACCTTGCCAGTAATTTTCTCCAACACTCTTAGGAAGGCCAGTGAAGAGATGTGCAAAATATTTTATTTTTAAACTTTGCTATAACTGAATTGTACCAATAAGACTCAAGGAGTCTTCATGAATAATATCAATATAAATTCCCACTAATGTTATCCTTAGGTTTTCCTCCTCATTCTCCCTAATTCTCTATCGGATATCCGAGAGCATTAAAAAAAAGAAAGGAAGGAAGGAAGGAAGGAAGGAAGGAAGGAAGGAAGGAAGGAAGGAAGGAAAGCAAGCCGAAACCGGTTTGGCTAAGTGTTGGCCTGCGGACTGAAAGGTCCCAGGTTCGATTCTGGTCAAGGGCATGTACCTGGGTTGCGGGCACATCCCCAGTAGGAGATGTGCAGGAGGCAGCTGATCGGTGTTTCTCTCTCATTGATGCTTCTGTCTCTCTCCCTTCCTCTCTGTAAAAAATCAATAAAATGTATTTTAAAAAAACAAAAAGAAAGAAAGAAAGAAAACCCATGAAGTTAAAGTGTTTACTTTTAACAGCACTGTTTATTGAGAAGTTCCTATGGTAAAAGTATTTTAAATACCTTATGTATTCTTTAAAAGGAAATTAACACATTGCATACCACATAGAAATCTCTAAGACATACGCCAGGGACCGCACATTTTGGGGCAAACTGCACGTTATTTAAATCATCATAATGCACTTTAGGTGTTGTTTTTCAATAATTATAACATTTTTATTTACAAAAACAATTAAACAATTAAAGTTCCTAGTACTTTTTTAAGGTATGGTACTGTGTAAAACATTTTCCTCTATGAAGAGGGACCAAACAAAATTTACATAAGTATCTAGATTCGCTCCTTTTTCCATGGGCGTGAAAAAAAACGACAACACTCCTGAGAGGTCCTTAACAGATGGCGCGCAAAACACGAGAAAACTCCTGAGTGGTACGAAATGTGTTAACAAAATGATTTTAAATGTTTATAACTACCTACGTGAAACGAGTGAGAAACACTTTCCCTGAAATCTACATTTTCATAATCTATATATTTGTATTAAAAATATTGAAATAACATTCAGTGCACAATAATAACTCTTCTCAAAGTTGACTTTTATATATGGAATCCATCAGTTCAATAAAGTAGAAATACTTAACAGAAGGCAACATTTCAGGCTTATTTCCTTAATGTCAAATATCAATGGTTCAGGTGTTAAGTGTTTGCATTGTTCAGGTTTTTTGTTTATGTTTTTAAGTCTATCTAAATGGAACAGGACATTTGAGTGCTTTTTTACCCACTTCAGCAATAAACATGGCTTAATTTTCAGGCCCAATACAGTAGAAACTCGATTTTCAAACTTAATCCCTCTGGGAGGCTATTCAAGAAGCAATTTGTTCAAAAACCGAATAATCGTTTCCCCATTAGAAATAATGTAAATTGAATTAATTCATTCCAGACCCCTAAATGATTGTTTTTAACCTTTCTTATATACAGTACAGGTCTAATGTACAGTTCAGTCTATAAACAAATACTTACTTTCTTAAATTTATCAGACTACCCGTACTAGCCTTAACCAAATCACTTTCTGCACTGGGTCTAGGGGTCTTTCGGGAAGTCAGATATAGCATCTTCACTTTTTTATGTATCATTGACTCAGAAAAGCTGACACCAGCTAACTGCTTTTGGTTTATCCAAATCACCAATAGTTTTTCTACCTCTTCAATTGCCTGTGATCATTGTTATCGTTTCTTTCACACCCTTAGCAACATTAACTACTCTTGATGTCCTCTTTATGTTTTAAAATTGTGCTAATCATCCATTTCACCAGAAATAAAAGCAAAAAAAAAAAAGTTCACAGCACAATTTCCTGAGATGTTAACCAGGCAAGATTTAGCTGTTTACTGCCTCATAGTAGCAAATTCTCTCCTTTGTGGCCAGAGAGACATTTTTTGTCATGCTGATACATCAGCATGAAAGGGTTGTTAGGTCAAGAACCAAAGTTAACCTGGCATTTTTTCATGTACAACTTGGTCGAGAATCGAGCTGTTTGAGGTGGGAGACCTTTGAGAACTGAGGTTTGAGTGTACTTACTTGCAGAAAATATCAAGATGGGGAAAACAGTCAGAATCAGAAATATATGTGTACACTGGTAAAGATTTAGTCAGGATTCCTTATACATAGATGTTAATAATCTGAACTCTTCCCTACTTTCTATGAAATAGCCACCACTCTAAACAATATCTCATATTTTAATCATGGAATGACTTGTCTCAGTAGGAAACTAGAGTAATTTATGGAGTCTGGAGTTTGTTAAATTCATCAGATGCAAATTTCATTACCTTTCCAGGACAATGCAAAAACAAAACGATTAAATAGCTCCTCGGAGTTTCCACATCCAATAAAAATTTATTCATATACTCTTACAAAAATATGTACACAAAACAGTGTAATTACAGCTTCACACTCACCAAAACAATTCCAGGTTGACCAGAAAGTCACTGGGAAAACATATGCTTAACATTGATCTATTTACAAATTCACCAAAAATGTTTTCAGTAATAATCAACACTTTCTATGACAATGCTTTCAGTCTTTACTCATCCAGGATCACATCCACTTAAATATCTCTTTAAAAGTTATGTTTGGATCAGTAAGTACTAGTTCCGTAAACATTAGTTTTTAATACATAGTATTCATTGGCCAAAATACATTGTTTGTAATTGCTTTCCTTTGGAGAAAAAAAAGTTACTTTAAGTCAAAGGTTTAAAGACTACTCTGACTTATGAAAGGAAAGCAGCTTGTCACCCAAAAAGAGTATAAATACTGAGAGAAAACTGTGGCACCTAAAATAGAGAACATGAGTCATTAACGTAATCTAATACAATTTTCACACTGCACCTCTGTCGCTGTGCACCTAGATTTTTATTTATGTCATGGGAAGGTGGCTGCACTCTCCGAGGCCCCACATATTAAGCAGAAAAGAAATTCTATGCAAGCCATGTAGGTAAACCGCAGTGTTGGAGGAGCCTCTCAGTTTTAGTCAGACTTTCAAGCTGATCCTGTAAGTCAGAATTTCTGGCCGGAAACTGACAGTGCAGAAACAGGTAGGTGATTTCAAATTCAGGGCTCCGGTAGACTGGACATAGCAGTAGAATAAAGAGCTATGTTAACAATGTATTTCCTGTTCAGCATGTTCTGGGAACCTTACTAGGTGGCCATAAAAAGACAAAAATCAAAAGTAAACAGTAAGAAAAACCGCGATTTAAGGCGGATTTGCTTTCTTCGCATTATCTCATCAGATCATGTCTGGGGCTCAAAATGAGTCAAAAGCGATGTCCCTCAGGTTCATGTTTCGGTGAAAAAACGGGTTAATGTTAATTTATATCCCAACTGAGCACATAAAACATGGACACGGGTGCTACTCATGGTCAGCTGTGACAAATAAAACCATCGTCCTGACTTCTTGCTTCCTCTTTCTTTTCAGAGTGAGGACCGTTCAGAGCAAGAAGGCTTTTCCAGAAAGACTTTTCCAACGTGTACCAAGTTCAAAGAGGTCAGGCTGAGCGCAGGCGAGCAGCCCCACGCTCCGGGCCGCTGTACCGCCAACGCAGAGGCGAACGAGAGCGGACGAGGGCAGCGGACGAAGGCAGTGGACCGGGGCCGGAAGCCGGGCCGGCGGGGAGGCCTCCCGAAGAGGCCGGAAAGCCCGCTGCCCCGCACCCGCTGCCCCAGCCTGGGCTCGGCCCCGCCTCCTCCCTTCTGCCTCCGCCTCCTGCGCCGCGTCCCAGCTCCTGGGTCTCTAGTCCGGACCAGCGCGCCACTTACCCACCGCGAAGGGATTTACGTAGCGGTCTCGTCACTGCTTACGGACGCGAGGAGGTGGGGACCGCAAACCAGCAACGCGGCGCCGGCGGCGGCCCCACGTCGTCCACGTCAGCTCTGATGCGGCAGCCGCGGCCTCCCCACTGATCCCGACCTAAAGTAGCGCGGCAGCCGCACGAACTGCGTCCGCGCGCGCGCGCGCCCCGCCCTACCCTGCCCAGCTCCGCGACCGCCTCCTGGGGGACGCCTGGCGGAAAAATCCAAGCTCGAACTCCGCCACCTGCCGGCCGCTTGCGGGAGTGCGGCGCTGACAATCCAACAATTAAATGGAACGGGGGTAGGGGAGAAGGGCCAAGGGGCGGAGCCTCAGGCTGGCGAGGAGGAGCGGTCAGGGGGCGGGGCCTCAGGGGGGAGGAGGACCTGGCCAGGGGGCGGAGCAAGGAGAGAGACCAGTGGGGGACTGAGGAGAAAGACCGAGTCGCAGGCGGGGCCAAAGGCGAGGCTGGGAACCGGAAGCTTTCGCCGCGCGTGCCCGAAATCCAATCACCTCAATACGAGCCTGTCGGTGGTTGCTGACCCCAAGCCGAGATCCGCGAGCGTCATGGGTCTCTCCCGCCGGGACGCGCATCCTGCGGAATATCAGGAACCTCCTCTCTCCCACAGCTCTGCAGCGTCCACCTTCCTGAGAAACGCCCTTGGGCGCGGGTGCCCCGCTGGACGCGAGACTCGGGAGACCCAACTGGCCTCCCATATACTCAGTCTGCTGCCGCCCCCACCACCGTGGTGGCCTTGTCTGTGCGTCAGTGTGGCTGAGAAACAGCCAGGGTTCCCACTTGGAGATGCGCCAGTGGAGAGGAAGACAGTGATAGCAAGGAAAACCCTCTGCCTGTAAGGGAGGAGAGTTTTGTTTTCATCAACTGGAAACCTGGGGCTGTAAATAAGGCACATGTAAACTAGGAACCCATTTATGTGTACTCAGAACATACTAAGTTATCTTTAGGCAGAGTAGGCCCTCAAAAAGCAGTGCTTTTAGCCTAAAAATAAGCCTCTTTACATTCAGGAAAAACGAAATCAGAAAAATGTCACGCTTGAAACTGCTGGCAAGGCCTTCCGAATAATTCAAGCATTTAAGAAATGCCAATAACTGATTTTTCGGTTTCTAATATTTACATTTACAGTAAAATTTATAGTAAACTTTAAAATGATATAGCAGGGATAAAGAAGGGCAGTACTGTGACTGGACAATCAATGGGTCCAGGCTGCCTGTCACTACTTGAGCCAATTAAACAGACACAGGGTTAAATCATACATGAGCATTTATTCCAATAATGCCCAGTGTTACGGTAGAGCAGCAGGTCATCCACAAAAATCTGCTCTGCCCCTGCCTATAAGCCAGCTGCTTATATTGGGTAGAGAGACAAAGATTACGTGGGAAAGTAAGAAATACATGAATGGGAAAGTAGGCAAGTACAGTGGTTACAGGTTGCAGGCAATGTGGACTGGGGGGATTGCAGAGTCAATAGGGGCTGGGGATTTGCAAAGGTTTGGTACCTCCAGGACTAGATTGTTTTAGCCACAAGGTGGTAAATTTTTCCATAATGACAGGCAGTTCTTAGAAAAGGAGGATAGACTCTATTCCGATGTTAGCTCGCATATCCGAGGGCATACAACGTTCAGCCAGGTTAGAATGTGCTTTCTCTAATCAGAACAGAACAATCATGGTAAACAGAGCATGATTAATATTTCTTACTAGAGGCCCAGTGCACGAAATTCATGCACTGGGGTGGGGGTGGGGGGTGTCCCTCAGCCCGGCCTGCACCCTTTTGCAGTCCAGGATAGCTCACTCCTTACCGCCTGCCTACTCCTTACCACTCAGCTCACTGCTCCTTAGCGCTGCTGCAGAGGCAGGAGTGGCTCCCACCTCCACTGCTGCGCTCGCCAGCCGTGAGCCCAGCTTCTGGCTGAGCGGCCACTCACCCTGTGGGAGTCCACTGACCACCAGGGGTCAGCTCCTGCATTGAGCGTCTGCCCACTGGTGGTCAGTGCCTGTCATAGTGACCAGTCGTTCCACCGTTCAGTCTATTCGCATATTAACCTTTTATTATATAGGACTAGAGGCCCTGTGCACAAAATTCATGCATGGATAGGGTCCCTAGGCCTGGCTGGCAATCAGGGCTGGTCTGTGGGGCAACCAACAGGGTGATTGGGGGGGGCCCCTACTGGCACCCGTGTGGGCCAGCCTGGCGCCACCCACTTGCCAGTCCCTCCCCCTGCCACTGCCACCAGTTGCTTCCCTCTGCTGGGTGACTGGCCAGGCGATTGGGGGGACCTCTGCTGGCACCCACCTTGGCTGGCCTGAGGCCAGCAGGCTAGGGGCAGCTCCTGCATTGAACATCTGCCCCCTGGTGGTCAGTGTGCATCATAGCAACCAGTCATTCCACCCGTCATTCTGCCGTTTGGTCAATTTGCATATTAGGCTTTTATTAATAGGACTAGAGGCCCGGTGCACAAAAATTTGTGCACTCGGGGAGGGGGTCCCTCAGCCCTGCCTGTGCCCTCTCACAGTCTGGGAACCCTCGGGGGATGACCACCTGCTGGCTTAGGTCTGCTCCTCAGGGGATTGGGCCTAAGCTGGCAATCAGACATCCCTCTGGCAGCCCGGCAGCCCCTGGGGGATGTCCACTTGTCAGCGGGGAGCAGACCTAAGCTGCAGTCGGACATCCTTAGCGCTCCTGAGGAGGTGGGAGAGGCTCCCATCACCACCGCTGTACTGACAGCCTTAGCCTGGCTTGTGGCTGAGCAGAGCTCCTCCATGTGGGAGCTCACTGATCACCAGAGGGCATTGCGCGTCTGCCCCCTGATGGTCAGTGTGTGTCATAGTGACCAGTCATTCCTACTCTTTCTGCTGTTAGGGTCAGTTTGCATATTACCCTTTTACTATATAGGATAGAGGCCTGGTGCACGGGTAGGGGCCAGCTGGTTTGCCCTGAAGGGTGTCCCGGATCAGGGTGGGGGTCCTGCTTGGGTGCCTGACCAGCCTGGGTGAGGGGCTGATGGCTGTTTGCAGCTGGTCACACCCTCTTCAGGGTGGGGGTCCCCACTGGGGTGCCTGGCCAGTCTGGGTGAGGGGCTGAGGACCGTTTTCAGGCTGGCCAAGCTGGCGACAGAAGCTCCCAGCCTCTCCTTTTTTGCTTTTTTTTAATATTCTTGGATTTATTTACCTTCTATAATTGAAACTTTGTTGCCGCTCCAGCTCCGAGGCCAGGGCCTGCTAAAAGCAGGTATCTGGGGTTTATTTAGCTTCTATAATTGCAACTTTATTGCTTAGAGTGGAGCTCAGAGCCAGGGCCATGGAAGGTGGGGAACCTTGGCTTCTTCCATCACTGGAGCAAGCGAGCCTCCTGCTCACTTCAGCTGCGTGGCTGCCGACCGCCATCTTTGTTGGGTTAATTTGCATATCCTGCTGATTAGCCAATGGGAAAGCGTAGCGGAGGTATGGTCAATTACCATGTTTGTCTATTATTAGATTAGATAATTATAGCTAGTCCCCAATATTCTATTTCTGCCCTAACAGTAAGTTTATAGAGTATTCTCATTTTGTATTGTGGACAAAAGGGGCCACATGCTAACCTGACAAGCTCAAGAAAGGCCTGCATAGCAGTCTTGCAAACTCAAAGACCTAAAGTAACCACAAAGGATGATCTGAAATTAAACTGTAATTAAAGCAGTTATGGTGAGTAATCACCCCCTAGGCCAGCATCTTCCCTAATAAGGTCAATCTTTACCTTAACTGAGCTTATTGTCTTTTTGTATCTACGATTAATGTCAGGGTAACTTGTAACTGCCCTTTTTTCTGGACCCCTCAGGGCACAACCAAATGCCCTGACACCAGAACAGATACCACAAATTCCTTCTTTGTTATTGTTATCATGTTAATTGTTGACTGTTAACTATCCTGTATCCATCTAAGTAAAAGAAGTATGTGTCTATCATTTTACTCTTTATCTAATCCCAGAGTTTCCCTCCCCCTTTGCTTCCTCCTGCCTGTTTAATCTATCAACAATGGATTTCATATAACCCACCTACATCTCCTCTGATTGCAATGTATAAAAATAGATGAAAACCCACCATTCTCTGGAGCAGAGGTTCTCAACCTGTGGGTCGCAACCCCTTTGGCTGTCGAATGACCCTTTCACAGGGGTTGCCTAAGACCATCCTGTATATCAGATATTTACATTACGATTCATAACAGTAACAACATTACAGTTACGAAGTAGCAACGAAAATAATTTTATGGTTGGGTCACAACATGAGGAACTGTATTTAAAGGGCCAGAAGGTTGAGAGCCACTGCTCTGGAGCACTATCTCAATCCATTGAGATTCTGCTTCCTGGCAAATGTCAACAGTTTGGCTCAAATAAACTCACAAAAATTCTTTACAGGTTTGAATGTTTTTTCCTTAACATTACGAGCAACTTGTTGAACAAACTCAAAAAAAGAGTCTGGTGGCTTTGCTAGAAATAAATGATAAAAATTTATTCAAGGATCTTAGAGTTTGCAAACCATGAAAAAGCCATGCAAAACCCCAGATGTTACAAACAAGAAAGGAAAGTTAAGTTTTTATTGTTAAAAATGTGTTCCTGAGAATACTCAGTCCTGCATCCTTAGCCTTGGATTACATTTTCCATTCTTTTTCACACCATGTTCTCATTAATTTTCCATACCTGCCTGCTAAAATCTTACCCTTCCACGTCTGACACTTCCACAAAGATTCTTAGTCACCTAAGAACACCCGAAAATCAGACTGGAGGGAGGATATGCCCCTTTATCTTCAGAACTCATTTATACTGTGAAGTTTTTTTGCTCAGACTCTCAGAAAGCAATTCCAATTGAAAGCCAAAATCAAAACCAGCCACCCATTTTTTTTCTCCAGTCTCACCTTATAGCCTAGGTCAGGGTGGGCAACCTTTTTGTGAGTGCATGCCAAAATCAGCAAAATCTCTGACTCAAAATTCTTCTGCGTGCCAACCCTAATTTTTTGAGAACATGTTACACCTACTTGATATCTCTTAAGGTGTATGTATGTTAAGAACCTTGAAGAAATAATAAAATTCATTCAAGTGACAAAAACACAGTATATGATAACCAAAAATACATTTATTTTTTATTTTTTTATTTTATTTTTTTCAAAATATATTTCTTTATTGATTTCAGAAAGAAAGGGAGAAGGAGAGAGAGAGAATCATTGATTGGCTGCCTCCTGCACACCCACACTGGGGATGGAGCCCGCAACCCAGGCATGTGCCCTTGGCTGGAATCGAACCTGGGACCCGCAGGCCGATGCTCTATCCACTCAGCCAAGCCGGCTAGAGCTACATTTTTTTTTTTTTTAATGTACACTGATAGTCCGACAGAAAACTTTATGACTCTGTTTGATATTATAAGTGGGACTTTTGCTGCTGCATCACTGATGACAGAGATTTTACAGCAGGTTTATATTTTGTGACCTTCAGAGATATGCATGAGCTACTACTTTCATCTGTCAGACTACTCCTATTACGAGACTTAACAAAATTCATCACTGAGAACAAAGATTCACAAGCGTATGTGGATGAAAACATGGAGAGTAACGCTGTTGCAAAGTTTTTTTAAACAGAAAAAAATTTCTGGAATGGCGTCCAAGTCCTCAATAGTTCGTTTTCAACACTTCTCTCTGGTACTCCTGTCTCTAATCGCTTTTTTTCAATGTTTTCCAAGGCAACTCTAAGGTCAATAAATTTCTGCTTCCAAATTGAGCTACTCTGAGCTATTCAATCAACTGCATTTCAAAGTCAGCCATGTCTATGGTCTTTAAGATAACTTGTTATGTAAAATTATTTATTTATCTAAGATGCACCTACACTGAGTTTATCTGAAAAATAAAAGTTGATATTAAGAAAAAAATTGTAAATGGAAGATTATAAGAGAGGGTTTCGCGTGCCAGCAAAAGTTACTGGCGTGCCATGTTTGGCACGCGTGCCAGGGGTTGCCCACCCCTGGCCTAGGTTCTGTCAACCCTTAACCTTAGTTCCACCTCAAGGATCTTAAAATACGGCTCAAATAAAGTCAGACCCTCTACCAAAAGCAAGGAAGGATCTGGATCCAAGAGACAACTCACCCAAGTTCACCCAATAGGCAGGGTACCGGCGGGCTCAATGGGTTCCTTGCTGGATTCTAGCACCATGTCTGGGTCTGCAGGGTGGTTCTGGGTGAGCTTCTTTGGAATCCTGCCGACTGCACCAAGTAATGTTAATGTAAAAACATTCAAATCTGTAAAGAATTTTTGTGAGTTTATTTGAGCCAAACTGACAATAATTGCTGGGAAGCAGAATCTCAATGGATTGGGATAATTCTCCAGAGTAGTGGTCACCAACCTTTCAGACCTCATGGACCACCAGTGATCCGTGGACCACCAGTTGGCGACTGCTGCTCCAGAGAATGGCGGTTTTTCACCTATTTTTATACATTGCAATCAGAGGAAGAGACATAGGTGGTTTACATGAAATTCATTGGTGATTGATTGGACAGGCGGGAGAAAGCAAAGCTGGGAAGCCTCTGGGATTGGATAAAAAGTAAAATGAGCCGTAACCAGTTTGGCTCAATGGATAGAAAGGTCCCAGGTTCGATTCCAGTCAAGGGCATGTACCTTGGTTGCGGGCACATCCCCAGTAGGAGGTGTTCAGGAGGCGGCTGATCGATGTTTCTTGCTCATCGATGTTTCTAACCCTATCTTTCTCCCTTCCTCTCTGTAAAAAATCAATAAAATATGTATTAAAAAAAAAGTAAAATGAGACATATACTTATTTTACTTAGGTGGATACAGGATAGTTAACAGTCAACAATTATGATAACAAGAACAATGAAGGAATTTGTGGTATCTGTTCTGGTGCCCAGGGCATTTGGTTGTGCCCTGAGGGGTCCAGAAAAAAAGGCAGTTACAAGTTAACCTGACATTTCAAGGATATGTTATCTTAGATGCAAAAAGACAATAAGCTCAGTTAAGGTAAAGATTGACCCTGTTACGGAAGATACTGGTCTAGGACGTGACTACCCACCATAAATGCCTTTAGTTAAAGTTTTAATTTCAGACCATCCTCTGTGGTTAGTTTAGGTCTTTGAGTTTGCAAGACTGCCATGCAGGCCTTCCCTGAGCTAATCAGGTTAGCATGTGGCCTTTTTTTTTTCATTCACACTTCCCCTTTTTGACCATAAATAAATCCAAAGGATGCATTGATGACCAACTTTTTTGGTTGAATAATGGAGTCCCATGTTGCTAGGAAGTCTCAGTGTCAGCATTTGTCTTGCTGAACAGGGTGGACCACTGGGGATAGGGCAAGACCATAACCTTAGATGGCATTCAAAAGTAGAATTATTATTCAAAATAAAAGGCAGGTAAATGGGAGGCAATCAGATCCTATACTAGTATGTCCTTATTAAAAAGTATTCTGGATCATTTCTAAATTTTGAGCCATCATTATCCAAGTCTTTTTGCTGTTTGAGTTAAGTTTTGTTTTTCTGCATCTAATATAACATTTACTTACCCAGAACAAAAGTAACAATATTAAACCAGTAATACTGATTAGGAACAGAAAATGTCTAATACTAGACAAGGAAGGGTCAGAGGAAAACAAGTATCTACTATTATCCAGAAGTTCTAATTTTTCTTCTGGGCAGTTAATTTTATCCATTCCTATATTTAGACAATACTCATCTAAAATAGTCCTCTAGATTAGATCCATATATAATTCTACCAGGGGAATTATTAGGGAGGTGTTCTTGGGGGGGCTTGTCCAAGATAGGTCCTTTATAATAGATATAGCCTAAAATATGTACCAAAGCTTATATTGATAGTAGAAGACTACCAATGTGTGGCAAAACATTAACTTCATTATCATAGCTGATAATCAGAATATCATTGTCTAGTAGGTGGGAAAGATTAGCAGCTACCCAAGTTAAATTTTTTTTTTTTTTTTTTGTCTAATAAGGGTAGAGGACTGAGGAGACAGATGTTGTTTCCACTAGGAAACCATAAGGAGGATAATAATAAAATTATTTATATACATTCAATTAATAACAATTTGGTAATATAAGAACAAGGTTTGAGCAGCATCAATTTGTGAGCATACAGGCCTTGTTAATATTTTGGGATAACTGTCTATCTCTTCTGTAGTCGGCGGCTTCTCTTCCTTGAGATGAAAGGAAGTGTAAGAGACAGGGGCAGATGTCCATTCCTGGTTAGGTACCTGGTAAGGTAAGGTTCCTTTAACATTGTTGGAGAGAGTCTTTAATTAATGTATTTCCCAATGGTCAAAAATCTCCGGGTTGTTGTGGTCTTTGAATCTTTGTCTCCTGTGAGTACTGTGAAATGAATGTTACTAATTTGTTAGTTCCTACAATGCAGAATGTCTGCCTTTTAGTTTTCCTTATATTTGGGAAACAAAAGATTTAAAATCAACAATATTTTTAACAGCGTCATAAGAATAATTATTCTCAATTCAGTTAGTCCCATAACTACTTTGGTTTATCCTGATTATTTGCCAGTATTTTTTTGAACAGAGTTATTCCTTGAAGTTCTATAAATCTTCATCCAGTTCAAAGATATGACCTGCTTAGAAGCCTGCAAATTAGGTCAGAGTCCTTTTCATGGATTTTTCTAAAGATATATATGCAAATGAATCAGAGTAAAGCAATGACTATCTATGAATGACAAAACTTAAAAGTGGCATAGTTATAGATTTTATTATAATGCAATTGATAAAAAAACTTTGCTTTTCTATAAGATATAACACTCCAAGACAACAATTTCTTGGTAAATAATAATTACTGTAAAATGACATAGAGAGTAATATAAAATCTGTATATATTTAGATTCAATATATAATTTCAGCATATAAAGAACAAACAATATGTAAGATATTAAATGTGTCACATGGCTTATTGCAAGGGGTATGTGTGTTGAGCATTGAA
Organism: Myotis myotis; assembly: GCF_014108235.1. Taxonomy (NCBI): domain Eukaryota; kingdom Metazoa; phylum Chordata; class Mammalia; order Chiroptera; family Vespertilionidae; genus Myotis; species Myotis myotis. The sequence continues at coordinate 120,961,670 of NW_023416313.1, forward strand.
AATAATTCATCAACTTCCAAAATGTGAAACACAAATACCTAGAGTATCACTGGCAGATGCCCCCCAACAGGGAATCACTCTTGGCTTGCCTGGTGTCCCTGATTGGACACCTGCTACCCCTGAGAGTTTCCTGTTTGAACTTGGTTCTGAATCTTTGCAAGTTCCTTTTTGAAGCAGACTGAAATTTCTATAACATTCATTTTAACAAAATATGTGTATATAAATAGAACATAGTTGTTATTCATTTTTATTTGACAAAGCTTCTCACATAATTTCAAGTATATTAAATCAGCCTAATTTCGCTTAAAAAGATTTCTTTTAAGAAGAGAGAATAAGCCCTAGCTGGTTTGGCTCGGTGGATTGAGCGTCGGCTTGCGGATTGAGGGGTCCTGGGTTTGATTCCAGTCAAGAACACATGCCTGGGTTGTAGGCTCCATCCCCGGTGGGGAGCGTGCAAGAGGCAGCTGATCAATGATTCTCTCATCATTGATGTTTCTATCTCTCTCTTCCTCTCCCTTCCTCTCTGAAATTAATAAAAATATTTTTTTTTAAAAAAAAAAAGAGAGAATAAATCCTTGAGTTATCCGAGGGTCCATTGGGATGACTCAGAGTCATCTCTCGGTTAAAAAGTCTTAAAATTTAAACTTTGGAAATATTGTCAAATATACTTGACCAAAGATTATGTCAGAAGCTCTTTGCACATCTAGGCAAAAACATATTTTATAGTAATAACTCTAAATTAATCAAATTTAAATCTGTTTTAATATTAAAAATTTTATTAAGACCACAGAATTCTGCTTAATTTACGTAAGTATTTAATCTTTTTTTTTTTTAGGCCAATAAGAGATTATATCCTAGTAATGCCATCTGGAGGCTGAAAATTTACCACACATAATACACAGACAAAAACATACCATATAAAGACCATACACATAAAGACCATAGCATAATTTGAATTACTAATTTTGCAGAGAAAACGCATGAATTTTTTTCCTCAAAAATGAATTTCCATACCTCATGTATTCTATTTTTACAACATATAATTTCTCCTAACTTAATTTGAACTTTTAACTCTTAGAAGCCTCAATTTCCAATAATAACCAAAATAAAATAAGTGACCAGTATTCCTTAGATTGACATTTATGAACACATTTTATTTTATTTATTTATTTTTTAAATATATTTTATTGATTTTTTTCAGAGAGCAAGGGAGAGGGATAGAGAGTTAGGAACATCAATGAGAGAGAAACATCGATGAGAGAGAAACATCGATCAGCTGCCTTCTGCACACCCCCTACTGGGGATGTGCCCGCAACCAAGGTACATACCCTTGACCGGAATCCAACCTGGGAACCTTCAGTCCGCAGGCCAACACTCTATCCACTGAGCCAAACCGGTTAGGGCTATGAACACATTTTAAACACACTCTCACTTTCAAGAAACACACCTTTAAGCACCAGACATTCTATCAAAAGCTCAAATCCATTTTACAGACTTTTGGCAATAAAGACAAAAACAGGTGAATTTAAAGACTTATTTAAGCAAGCAATGTTTCAGTATTTCATTTTATTTTAAAATATCTAGAAATTCAAGAACCTTAATTAGAATTTACTAATTTAGAAAAGAATACTGGAAATAAGTTAAAAGTGATTTGTTTAGGTGGCTATCTTCCAGAGATTTGCATTTTTAAAATGGCCCAGACCAGAGTACCTGGTATTCACATCTCAAAGGTCCTGAGACTTTGGTTTTGGAAAGCCAATTACAGCATTTTGAGCTGAATAGGGGATTTCGGGGAATGTAAAAGGAGGATTCAGTGGACTTTGATATTCTGAGTCACACACCTCTGACCCTGTAAAAACTGGACAGTACTTTTCAATTGTAAAACAAGGACAGTACTTTTTAATTCCTCAAAGATGGGCTGATGTTGGCAAAGGACTAACAAATTCACCCATTTTGAAATTTTTCTTTCTATTTGAGTATATTTTTCTCTGAGGCTTTGTAGCAATTACAGAGAGATCTAGTTTACAGGTAGCATATAACTGAATGCCATTTCTGACTCATAACAGCTTGCCTGTATGGAAAAGACATACTGATCTAAGAAAGCCTTATTCTCCATTCACTTCCCTGGGAATGTGAAAACAAGGTTAGATACAGGGTAGCACCACACTTAATGGTGCAATTAATTAGCCAAAACTCTCCATTTTCCACTTTAGTGGGGCCAAGCTATCTTGTAAAAGATTAGCCTTTTTTCTTGAGGGACTCTGAGTCAAATTTCTCCCAGTTGAAGAGTTTGTACTCCAAAAGAAAAGAAGACTCTCAAGGCCCTGAGGCCTGGTTTCCCATCTACAGAGGCATATGTAGCAAGCCAAGAGTTAGGTATCTCTACAAGTCTCTGGAATGTTTGGGCCATTCTGAGTAGGGCAGGTCCTCCGTTAAGACTTCTCGGGCTCTCATGAAAGTTAATAATGAAGAAAAGATGGTTAGCAAACGTTTGGTTAATCTCAAGATTAGTTTCCTCTTGGGAGGTTCCTTTAAAATCATTTTCCTTATTTTGGTTTAGTATCTGGTTCATTTAATTTATTATTATTATTATTATTTTATTAAAACTTTATTGTTCAGATTATTAGAGTTGTTCCTCTTTTTTTCCCCCCATAGCACCCCTCCACACAGTTCCCACCCCACCCTCTGCCCTTACCCCCACCCCCACTGTCCTAATCCATAGGTATATGATTTTTGTCCAGTCTCTTCCTGTACTCCCCTAACCTCTTTAGCCCCCGAGAATCAGTCCACTCCCTTTCTATGCCCCTGATTCTATTATACTCACCAGTTTATTCTGTTCATCAGATTATTTATTCACTTGATTTTTAGATTCACTTGTTCATAGATATGTATTTGTTGTTCATAATTTGTATCTTTACCTTTCTCTTCTTCTTCCTCTTCTTAAAGGATACCTTTCAGCATTTCATATAATACTGGTTTGGTGGTGATGAACTCCTTTAGCTTTTTCTTATCTGTGAAGCTCTTTCTCTGACCTTCAATTCTGAATGATAGCTTTGCTGGGTAAAGTAATCTTAGTTATAGGTTCTTGCTATTCATCACTTGGAATATTTCTTGTCACTCCCTTCTGGCCTGTAAAGTTTCTGTTGAGAAATCAGCTGACAGTTGTATGGGTACTCCCTTGTAGGTAACTGACTGTTTTTCTCTTGCTGCTTTTAAGATTCTCTCTTTGTCTTTTGCTCTTGGCATTTTAATGATGATGTGTCTTGGTGTGGTCCTCTTTGGATTCCTTTTGTTTGGGGTTCTCTGTGCTTCCTGGACTTGTAAGTCTATTTCTTTCACCAGGTAGGGGAAGTTTTCTATCATTATTTCTTCAAATAGGTTTTCAATATCTTGCTCTCTCTCTCCTTCTGGCACCCCCATAATTCAGATGTTGGTACACTTGAAGTTGTCCCAGAGGTTCCTTACACTGTGTTCATATTTTTGTATTCTTTTTTCTTTTTGCTCTTCTGGTTGGGTGTTTTTTGCTTCTTCGCATTTCAAATCTTTGACTTGATTCTTGCGATCCTCTAGTCTGCTGTTGGAACTCTGTATAATATTCTTTATTTCAGTCAGTGTATGCTTAATTTTTGGTTGGTCCTTTTTCATATCCTCGAGGGTCTCACTAGATTTCTTGAGGGTCTCACTAAATTTATCGGCAGTCTCACTAGACTTATTGAGGGTCTTACTAAATTTATCGGCAGTTTCTAGAAAATTCTTGAAAAACTTTAAAAGTGTGGTTTGGAACTCTATATCCAGTAGTTTGCTTTCCTGCATTTCTGTCATTTGTGACCTGTTTCTTTGTCTCCACATTTTTTATGCTTCCCTGTGTTGATAGAGTGGCTTTATGTGCTAGGTGTCCTATAGGGCCCAGTGGCTCAGCCTCCCCAATTACCTGAGGTGGACACTGTTGGTGCACCCCTTTGTGGGCTTTGTGCACAGTCTTGTTGTAGTAAAGCCGTGATTGTTGTTGGTATCACTGGGATGAATTGACCTCCAGGCCAATTGGCTGTGAGAATCAGCTGTGTCTGCAGTGGGAGAACTTCTGTGCTGGAGACACCCTTCTGGAGCATGACTTGCTTCAGTGGGGCTTTGGTGCTCACTGAGTCTGCCCCCTGAGTGTGTCCCTTATGGATCTGAGGAGTTGTAATCTGGATGGTCCCACTCTGACCACTGGGTACTCTGGAACTTGGATCTCTAAGGAGGTGCTAATTTAGCCTCTGCCTGAGGCTACCCAGCAGGAGCCCAGCTGTGAAGCAATGCAAGCTGCTGTGGGGCCTTGGGCCTTCTTTTGGATGTTCTGGGTTTCTCTGCTCCAGCTGCAGTTTGTCAGGTAATTTTCAGATTGCAAAGGGCCAGGTCTCTCATATGTAAAAGCCTCTGAGCACAGCTTGGGTGGGTGAGGTCTCAGGGAATCAACAGGGCAGAGCAAACAGCTATGGCTGCTCCTCAGTCCTGCCCTAAGAGGCCCCACTTCTCAGTGTCCCGCGGTAATTGCTGCAAGCACCTCTGAGAGAAATTTGCCCTTGAGTTCTGACCGATGCCAGACAGTCCAGTTTCTCCACGTATGAGTCTGGCTCCCCAGAGATTCGCCCGGAACTAGAGTTCAGAGCAGTCAGGAGCTTAAGACTCCCTCCCGATTGAAAAAGCCAACCATGTCCTCAGTTGCCAACCCTTTCCATGTGCGCCTCCATACCTCTGCACTTTACTTCTGCACCTCCTCTGAGTCTCAGTGTGCTTTTCTATTTCCTTCTAGTTGTAGAATTTCGACTCAGCCAGCCTTCCTGTGGTTCTGGATGATGTCTGTTTTGTCTTTTAGTTGTATTTTTGAAGTGGTTGTGTGAGCAGCAACTTCAGGTGTTTACCTATGCTGCCATCTTGGTTTCTCCCCTGGTTCATTTAATTCTTAAATACATATTACCCTTCTAGGAAAAAAAATGTGGGCATCACTGATTATAAAAAGCTCTCCCTATTAGGTGAATTTGGGGCCAATTTGACCAGTAAAATATATGTTGCCCCTTAACATCCCCTAGTTGAAAGGGGACAGGTTCTGATTTTAAAACAGCCACTGGTTGCTTAGATACCCCTACCATTTGTATAGAAGCTTTACTCAGAGGGAGAGGGAAACTAAGATAGGTAACGTTAATAACAGATAAAGTAGTCCCAGTATCTATAAGGGCCTTAGTAACTTCCTCTTTTATGATAATTTCAGTTTCTCCTAAAAATATTAGTAAGGAGAAGGGGAAATTCCCTTTCATAGTCTTGGAGCAGCCCTATGTTTGCTTCTGTTTTCTCTTTGTAAATCACACTTCAGGTTTTCTTTTTAAACAATCTTTCTTATGGTAACCTGTCTTTTTACAGCAAAAGACTCCTCTACAGTTTCACAGAAGACCTTATTTAGTAATTCTGTTGCCTTGCTCTCAGAAACCAGCAGGTGTATTAATTGGAATAGGTTAGAATAGCCAGGATTACATGTTCTAATAGTTAAATTTTTGTGAATCCATCAGGGTTCCAGATATAGTCGGGAACAATTGCTAGTCCCTCTCTAACTGAGACTAGCTTTTCCCAAAGGGAGCTCTTAGAATTTCTATCCTCATTTTCCCTCTAGTCAGTGGTAGTAGAGGAAACAGAAGGGGAAGGAAGAAGGGAGAGGAAAGTGAGATGGTTAACTTGAAGTGCAGACAGATAGGACAGGGGTCCAGTGGGAAACAAAGACAGGTGGAACATAGGCAGGGGCAGACATGGCAGTTTGAGCCAGCCTTATCACAGGAACCAACCATGAAGAAATAATAGAATGTTTCTGGACTCAAGCAGGAGGCATGGGAAACCAAGGGAGGACCTGCAACAGTAAGTAAGGTGTACTGACACACAGAAACAGAGAAAATTCAGCATAGGAACAGAGAAAGAACACAGAAACAGGGAAAGTTCAGGTCTGTTGCTGGGCAAGAACAATTGAGGGAATCAAACAAGTGACGACGCAGATAGATGTAGAGCAGGCTTGTAGCAAATATATACCCCTGGATTACAAGGCTTTAACGGTAAGCCCATTATTAGATCCTCCTCCCGTGAGGGAAGTCTGAATCTGCTGGTAATACATTTCCCACACTTTCGCCTAAATCATCTGGTCCATGGAGCTCATTCTTCGTGTCGTCGCAAGACACAACCCCAGGAAAAACCCTCAGCTCACTATTCCAGTTATCAAAAGGGCAAGTCCAGACAAGGAAGCTCAGAAAGGAAGGGGGAATGGGATGTAGGCATTTATTAGCTTCAGAATAGTATCAACAGGAAATTAACATTTCTTATTAATTTCCCTTTTTTTTGGAAGAATTTTTTTTCTATGCTTCTTAGAAGGCTCTAATTTCCAAGTCAAGATATGTTTCCAATATAGTCATTCAGTTTAATTTTAGAGCCAGCATTTTCTAATTTTTGCATGCAAAATATTAATTTAGGTCTCAAAAATATTAATTTAGGTAGCTGCATTTTGGCCATTCTTAAGTTTATATTTTCTAATTAAATCTTCCCATTTCTGTAAAACACTTGCAAGTAAAGGCATCCTATAAGGAGTATTAAATGAAGGCTGCGTTTTGGGAGTTTATGGCCTTAGAGCAGTGATAGCGAACCTATGACGCGTGTCAGAGGTGGCACGCGAACTCATTTTTTTGGTTGATTTTTCTCTGTTAAATGGCATTTAAATACATAAAATAAATATCAAAAATATAAGTCTTTGTTTTACTATGGTTGCAAATACGAAAAAATTTCTATATGTGACAAGGCACCAGAGTTAAGTTAGGGTTTTTCAAAATGCTAACACGCTGAGTTCAAAAGGTTCACTATCACTGCCTTAGAGGCACAATTTTTCGTGTTAATTTTTAAATTTATTTTTAGATATCTGTAGTCTGAGCAAATTTTCTAGGGATGTTATGTAGTTGGTCAAGTGTGCTGCTTATGGATTGAGCTGCACGAGGCTCTCACCCTTTGAGTCAAAATTCAATCCTGTTACGTGCCTCTTTTCTCTCATGGCTGTCTAAAACAACCAGAAGGGGTCCTGACTGATTTGGCTCAGCGGATAGAGCGTCGGCCTGCGGACTGAAGGGTCCCAGGTTCGATTCCTGGCAAGGGCATGTGCAGGAGGCAGCTGATTCATGTTTCTCTCTCATCGATGCTTCTCCCTTCCTCTCTATAAAAAATCAATAAAACATATTTTTAAATAAATAAATAATAAAACAACCAGAAGGGCTCAGGGCACTGGCTTAATAGACCTTATGGGCACTCCTCCAGATGAGCCAGTCCATTAATTACAGTTGAGTTGGAATTTCCCTATGGGCCTCCTACAGTTGTGAGGAATGATCTCGTGACACCTCCATAAAGATTCTTAGTCACCTAAGAACACCTGGGAATTGGGCTGGATGTTGTGCCCCCTTATTTTCGGAGCTGAATGAGTTCAGCTCTCATTTATACTGTGAAGTATTTTTGCTCAGACTCTCAGAAAGCAATTCCAATTGAAAAGCCAAAATCAAAACCAGCCACCCATTTTTTTTTCTCCAGTCTCACCTTATAGCCTAGGTTCTCTCAACCCTTAACCTTAGTTCCACCTCAAGGATCTTAAAATACGGCTCAAATAAAGTCAGACCCTCTACCAAAAGCAAGGAAGGATCTGGATCCAAGAGACAACTCACCCAAGTTCACCCAATAGGCAGGGTACCGGCGGGCTCAATGGGTTCCTTGCTGGATTCTAGCACCACGTCTGGGTCTGCAGGATGGTCCTGGGTGAGCTTCTTTGGAATCCTGCCGACTACACCAAGTAATGGTAATGTAAAAACATTCAAATCTGTAAAGAATTTTTGTGAGTTTATTTGAGCCAAACTGACAATAATTGCTGGGAAGCAGAATCTCAATGGATTGGGAAAATACTCCAGAGAATGTGGTTTTTCGCCAATTTTTATACATTACAATCAAAGAAGAAGATGTAAGTGGGTTACATGAAATCCATTGGTGATAAATTAGAGAGGTGGGAGAAAGCAAATTGGTGGGGGCGGGGGGACCTCTGGAATTGGATAAAATGTAAAATGATAGAGAAGAGAACCAAGATGGCAGCATAGGTAAACAACTGTACTTGCTGCCTTTCACAACCACATCAAAATTACAACTAAAAGACAAAACAACTATCATCCAGAACCATGGGAAAGCTGGCTGAGTGGAAGTACTACAATCAGAGAAGTAAAGAAGAAAGCACATTGAGACTGGTAGGAGGTGCAGAGGCATGGAATGGGCTGGCACCCAGGTGCGCTGCTTTTTTAATTGGGACAGAGATACGAGCTCTTGCTTACTTTGAACTCCAGTTCCGGGCAAGACTCTGGGAGACCCAGACATATATGGGAAGAAACTGGACTATCTGGCATTGGGGCAGGGACACAAGGGCAGCTTTCTTTCAGATGGAGGTGCTTGTAACAGTCATTGTTTCTGTGCTGGGCCCTCTCTGGTGCAGGGCTGACTGGAAGCCATTGCTATTTGTCCCGCCCTGATGATTCCCTGAGACCCTGCCCCACCCAATTTACAACCCCACCCAAGCTGTGTGAAGTGGCTTTTGCATATGAATGGCCTATCCTTTCTCAGCCTAAAACCTGACAAACAGGCAGCAGCTGGGTCAGGGAGCCCCAAAGCTATCAAAAGAAGGCCCAAGGCCGACACCAGCAGCCTGCAATGCTTCATAGCTGGGCCTCATCTGGGCACTTGCAAAGCTGATACAAAGAGGAGAAATCTGCAGATCTCTCTGTAGCTTCTACTGGGTGGCCCCAGGTAGTGGCTGACTTTGCACCTCCTTGGAGATCCAAGAGCCAGTTTACCCAGTGGTCAATGTGAGACCATACCAGATTACAACTCTTCATATCCATAAGTGACACACTCAAGGGGCAGACTCAGTGACCACAAAAGCCCCACTGAAGCAAGTCCTTCCCTATAAGGGTGTCTCCTGCACAGCAGCTCTTCCATTGTAGAAACAGCTGGTCCTGACAGTCAATTGGCCTTGAGGTCAATTCCTCCCAGTGATACCAACAGCAATCAAGGCTTAACTACAAGACTGTACACACAGCCCATAAAGGGGTGCATCAAGAGTGTCCATCTCAGGTGACTGGGGAGGTGGACCCACTGGGCCCTTTAAGATACCTACCACACAAGGCCACTCTATCAACTCAGGGAGACTTAGCAGCTACCCAATGCATAGAAACAAACACAGGGAAACAGCCAAAATGTGGAGAAAACAAAACATGTCACAAATAAAAGAAATGGAAGAAAGCAAAACACTGAATATAGAGTTCAAAACCACTGTTATAAGGTTATTCAAGAACCTTCTAGAAACTCCAAGGAACTTAGTGAGAGCTTCAAGGATCTTAGTGAGAATGCTAAAAAAATGGAAAAGGACCCGTCAGAAATTAAGCATACATTGACTGAAATAAAGAATAATATACAGGGATTCAACAGTAGACTAGAGGATCCCAAGAATCAAGTCAAAGGTTTGAAATACAGAGAAGCAAAAAATACCCAACCAGAAGAGCAAAAAGAAAAAAAGATAACAAAAATATGAATATAGTGTAAGGAGCCTCTGGGACAACTTCAAGTGTACCAACATTCAAATTATGGGGGTGACAGAAGAAGAGAGAGAGAGCAAGATATTGAAAACCTATTTGAAGAAATAATGACAGAAAACTTCCCCTACCTGGTGAAAAAAATAGACTTACAAGTCCAGGAAGTGCAGAGAACCCCAAACAAGAGGAATCCAAAGAGGACCACACCAAGACACATCATAATTAAAATGCCAAGAGCAAAAGACAAAGAGAGAATCTTAAAAGCAGCAAGAGAAAAAAACTTAGTTACTTACAAGGGAGTACCCATACGACTGTCAGCTGATTTCTCAACAGAAACTATGCAGCCAGAAGGGAGTGGCAAGAAATATTCCAAGTGATGAATAGCAAGAACCTACAACCAAGATTACTCTACCTAGAAAAACTATCATTCAGAATTGAAGGTCAAATAAAGAGCTTCACAGACAAGAAAAAGCTAAAGGAGTTCATCACCACCAAACCAGTATTATATGAAATGCTGAAGGGTATTCTTTAAGAAGAGGAAGAAGAAGGAAAAGGTAAAGATACAAATTATGAACAACAAAGTGACAACAAATACATATCTATGAACAAGTGAATCTAAAAATCAAGTGAATAAAAAATCTGACAAACAGAATAAACTGGTGAATAGAATAGAATTGGGGTCATGGAGAGGGAGTGGACTGACAATTCTTGGGGCAAGGGGTTTTGGGGGGCATGGGAAGAGATAGGACAAAGTTCTTACACATATGGAAGAGGACAGTGGCGGGAGTTGGGGGGTAAGGGCAGGAGGTGGGGTGGGAACCGGGTGGAGGGGAGCTATGGGGAGGAAGGGGAGAAAGAAACATCTATAATATTCTGAACAATAAAGATTTTTTTTTAAAATGTAAAATGACAGACACACATTTCCTTTACTTAAGTTGGTGCAGGATAGTCAACAGTCAACAATTAACATGATAACCATAACAATGAAGGAAGTCCTGGTGCCCAGGTGCATTTGGTTGTGCCTGGAGGAGTCTGGAAAAAAGGGAAGTTATTAGTTACCCTGACATTTCACAAGGATGTTATTTTAGATGCAAAAAAACAATAGGCTCAGTTAAGGTAAAGATTGATCTTTATCAGGGAAGATACTGGCCTAGGACATGACTGCCCACTATAAACTGCTTTTAGTTAAAGTTTTAATTTTAGACCATTCTTGGTGGTAACTTTAGGTCAGTGATGGCGAACCTATGACATGAACTCGTTTTGGGTGACACGCATCGGACAGAGACAAAAAAATTGCATAATTCAAATATTTGTCACTCGCATCAGCCAGAGTTGGGCATCACTCGAGTAATATTATTATTCACGTTACTCATGATCAATAATGCAATTCTAAAACCGTATGTAAACATGTACATCGGTGTTGCGTAGCAAAGATACATAGTGAAAACATCCAAGATACATTGTTCCAATATTGACATTAATATAAAAAGGTTAAGAATTGCACTCTAAAGAGATTAATCTTTACTCATTACATTTTATTTTTACTCGAGTGACAAAATGCCCAATTCTGGAAATGGCCTCGTTATTGTCAACATGTGCCTCGGGTAAGCTTCCCGTGCGTTCGGGTGCATTCGGCAAATGGACGCACCATGTTCATAGGAGACAGGAGTGGGAGGGTTAGAAGAAAAAGATATACAGTGCAACAGTGCTCGATGAGACATTCTGCGTGTCGGATAATTGATTACAGCACCATATATTTGTTGGTTATACATACTATCTTTGAATTGTTTTGCACCAGGAGTCAGTGCAACAACACTGCAAAAAGTTAATAGGTAAGAAACTTATCAACCTTTTATAAAAAAAAACAGATGCCGTGATTTATATTTATTTATTTTTGCAGCCTTGTGATGGAGAATCAAAAAAATAACAAAGCAAGATTGAATGATAAAGGAAGTGGAAGTAGCAGTAGCCGACCCTTTCAAGACATATGGACCGAGATGTACGGGATTGTCACCAGAAACAACAGATCCTTGTGCATACTGTGTAATGAAATGGTAGTAAGCAGAACGTGGAATATATAGAGACATTTTGAAACTAAACATTGTCAGCTCTTGAAAAAAAGTATCGATGAAAGGAAGAAATACATTTCTAGGCAGCAACACCTCTATAAAAGTCAATCAAATTCCATCTTTAAGTTTGTAAGATGCTCTACAAATTTAACATCAGCAAGTTACTGTATTGCTCACTCCATAGCTCAGCATGGAAAAGCCCTCAGTGACGGAGAATTTATTAAGGAAACATTTCTAAGATGTGCACCAGCTCTATTTCACGATATGAAAAATAAAGATGATATTATTAAAAGAATTTCTGAGTTACCACTCAGTAGAAATACTATCAAAGACAGAACAATAGATCTTAACAAAAACGTACAACATCAATTAAAAAAAGACTTAAATGGTTGTAAATATTTTTTGATTTCTCTTGATGAAACTACTGATGTCACATCAAATGCTCGGTTGGCCATTATTGCTAGATATTCTGATGGTCTCACAATGAGAGAAGAGTTGATAAAGTTGGAATCAGTGCTAATAAGTACATCAGGAAACGAAATATGTAAGGTTGTTATAAAAACATTCAGTGACCTAAACATTGATATCTCTAAAATTGTGTCAGTCACGACAGTTGGGGCACCAAATATGGTGGGAAAAAATGTGGGATTCCTGAAATTGTTTATGGAAGCTATTAGACATCCACTTGTACCTTTTCATTGCATTATTCATCAGGAGGTGTTGTGTGCCAAATCGGGATTCTCAGAATTGAATGATTTAATGTCAGTTGTAACAAAAATTGTGAATTTTATAGCTTCTCGACCCCTTCACAAGCGAGAATTTTCTGCACTTTTACAGGAAGTTGATTCAACCTACAGTGGACTACTGATGTTCAATAATGTGAGATGGCTGAGTCGAGGTAAAGTACTTGAACGATTGGTGGAGTGCTTTGAAGAAATTACGGTATTTATTGAGAATAAGGATCTGGCAAACTTTTCTCCGATCAATGATCATAAGTGGATCAGCAATTTGATGTTTTTTACAGATCTCTCTGTTCATATGAATGAACTGAACTTAAAATTACAAGGTTTTGGCAAAAGTATTGACGTTATGTTTGGATACATCAAATCTTTTGAAAGTAAACTTAAAATTTTCAAGCGAGATATTGAAACTAAAACTTATAAGTATTTTCCTTGGATAAAAAAGTATTTTGAGAAGGCCACTACAACGAGTGTAATGGAGTCCATACTTATGTACCAGAATATAGTAAACTCATTATTTGAACAGCTCAGCGAAAGATTCGACCCATTTAGAAGCCTAGAACAGACCATTAAAATAATTAAGTATCCGGATGTAGTTGTTTACAGTACTTTGGAATGAAAGGATTTCCAATGGATGCAAATTGATGATTTAGAGATGCAACTTGCAGATTTTCAAGGTAGCATTTGGACTCATGTGTTTGTCGACTTAAGGTCGAAACTTGAAAATATGGAACGAAATCGTTTGAATAATGAAGAAGAGTGCAACTACGAACAAGACATTTTGAGTGCTTGGAACAGAGTACCTGACACTTTTAGCGACATAAAAAATCTAGCGATGGCTTTGCTAACAATTTTTTCATCAACATATTTTTGTGAGACTTTGTTCTCAGCATTAAATAATATTAAAATGAACAAAAGAAACCGGCTAACAGATGAAGTTAGTGGTGCCTGCTTGGCCTTGAAGTGCACCAAGTATGAACCTGCAATCGAAAAATTAGCAGACAAACTTCAGCACCAAAAAAGTCACTAATTTCTAGTTTTTGTACCATTTGATTATCATTGTTTTTATTATTAATTTTTCCTAATATACATTGTTTTTCTGTTTTTGTTCATTTTATACATATTTTTTGGTTGATTTTTCTTTGTTAAATGGCATTTAAATATATAAAATAAATATCAAAAATATAAATCTTGTTTTTACTATGGTTGCAAATATAAAAAAAAAAAACTATCAATATTTCTATCTGTGACACGGCACCAGAGTTAAGTTAGGGTTTTTCAAAATTTTGACACGCCGAGCTCAAAAGGTTCGCCATCACTGCTTTAGGTCTTTGAGTTTGCAAAACCACCATGCATGCCTTCCCTGAACTAATTAGGTTAGGATGTGGTCTCCCTCTCCCTCCACAATCTTCATAAATTGACCACCTCTTTTTTTGTAGGTTATAGTGCCATCATGTGGTTACTCTTTTCCTAAAATAAAATGTAACATTTTTGTAATAGAGACTAGAACACTATGATTGAGAAACCCAACCATTCCATACACAGGCATGACAACTTCTAATTTAGTATTGGTTTCTAAGACTGGCTGTGTATAGCTTCACTTGGAGACTTCTGAATCTGAATTGTTAACATGCAAAATTTGGAACCATTCACTTATGCAATGTTTTGTTTTACTTATGTTTATTAGTTTATTATAAAGGATACAGAAGAAGAGATATATAAGTCTGGAAGGGTCCCAAGTGTAGGAGCTTTTGTCCCTTAGAGTTGTGATGTGCCATTTTCCCAGCACATGGATATGTTCACCTACCTGGAAGCTCTCATAGTTTACAGATTGTTATGGAGGCTGTATCATGTAGACAAACTCTAACCCCTTACCTCCCTGGAAGCTAAAAGTTCCAAGCTTCTAATCATGCTTTGGTGACCAGCCCTCATCATGAAGCTATACAAGAGGTCACTAAGAGATACCTTATTAGACCAAAAGATGCTCCTATCACTCAGGAAATTTCAAGAGTCTAAGAAACTGTGTGTCAGGAACCAGAAGCAGAGACAAGATATGTATATACTAGTGGCCCGGTGCACGAAATTCATGCGGGGGGGGGGGGCGGGCAGGGTGATGTCCCTCAGCCCAACCTGCACCCTCTCCAATCTGGGACCCCTCGGGGGATGTCCGACTGCCGGTTTAGGCCTGATCTAGTATCAGTCGGACATCCCTCTCACAATCCAGGACCACTGGCTCCTAACCGCTTACCTGCCTGCCTGTGCGATCTCCCCTAACCACTCTGCCTGCCAGCCTACTTACCCTACTCATCTTTATTTTTCATATCGTGAAATAGAGCTGGTGCACATCTTAGAAATGTTTCCTTAATAAATTCTCCGTCACTGAGGGCTTTTCCATGCTGAGCTATGGAGTGAGCAATACAGTAACTTGCTGATGTTAAATTTGTAGAGCATCTTACAAACTTAAAGATGGAATTTGATTGACTTTTATAGAGGTGTTGCTGCCTAGAAATGTATTTCTTCCTTTCATCGATACTTTTTTTCAAGAGCTGACAATGTTTAGTTTCAAAATGTCTCTATATATTCCACGTTCTGCTTACTACCATTTCATTACACAGTATGCACAAGGATCTGTTGTTTCTGGTGACAATCCCGTACATCTCGGTCCATATGTCTTGAAAGGGTCGGCTACTGCTACTTCCACTTCCTTTATCATTCAATCTTGCTTTGTTATTTTTTTGATTCTCCATCACAAGGCTGCAAAAATAAATAAATATAAATCACGGCATCTGTTTTTTTTTATAAAAGGTTGATACTGCCGAAACCGGTTTGGTTCAGTGGATAGAGCGTCGGCCTGCGGACTGAAAGGTCCCAGGTGCGATTCCGGTCAAGGGCATGTACCTGGGTTGTGGGCACATCCCCAGTGGGAGATGTGTGGGAGGCAACTGATCGATGTTTCTCTCTCATCGATGTTTCTAACTTTCTATCTCTCTCCCTTCCTCTCTGTGAAAAATCAATAAAATATAAAAAAAAAAAGGTTGATAGGTTTCTTACCTATTAACTTTTGCAGTGTTGTTGCACTGACTCTGGTGCAAAACAATTCAAATATAGTATGTATAACCAACAAATATATGGTGCTGTAATCAATTATCCGACACGCAGAATGTCTCATCGAGCACTGTTGCACTGTATATCTTTTTCTTCTAACCCTCCCACTCATGTCTCCTACGAACATGGCGATCAAGTGCATCCATTTGCCGAATGCACACGAATGCACGGGAAGCTTACCCAAGGCACATGTTGACAATAACGAGGCTGTTTCCAGAATTGGGCATTTTGTCACTCGAATAAAAATAAAATGTAATGAGTAAAGATTAATCTCTTTAGAGTGCAATTCTTAACCTTTTTATATTAATGTCAATATTGGAACAATGTATCTTGGATGTTTTCACTATGTATCTTTGCTACACAACACCGATGTACATGTTTACATATGGTTTTAGAATTGCATTATTGATCATGAGTAACGTGAGTAATAATATTACTCGAGTGATGCCCAACTCTGGCCGATGCAAGAGACAAAATATTTGAATTATGCAATTTTTTTGTCTCTGTTGATGTGTGTCACCCAAAATGAGTTCATGTGTCACCTCAGACACGCGTGTCATAGGTTCACAATCACTGATCTAGGGATTAGAAAATCCTGAAGAAAAACTGGTCAGATTCAAATGAAAAACATTTCCAATCAGAAAATCCATTTAATAATTGATTCCAAAGCTTACATCCAACATTATGAACATCAGCTGCTCAGTAAGAAAATGAAACTAGAGAGACAAACATGTCTATCATGGATATACACAAACCCACCTGGCCCAGTAATTTCTTATCTATTCAAATCATTCGTTCATGCAATTAGTATTCTTTGAATGTCCAATTAAAAATATTTCAGCCTTCTCATATTCTCTAGTGTTTTGTACACAGTAGTTGCTCAATAGTTTTTCAGTCTTAGTGTCAGCAAATAATTCCCTATGAGTCTCTCAGATTTCTGCAAATTTTTCAGACAGGCACTGATTACTTTTGTTACAGAATATTTTTTCAAGAATATTATGTAAGGAGAAACCAAGATGGTGACATAGGTAAATACCTGAATTTGCTGTCTCACACAACCACTTCAAAAATACAACTAAAAGACAAAACAGACATCATCCAGAACCACAGGAAGGCTGGCTGAGTGGAAATTCTACAACTAGAAGGAAAGAGAAAAGCACACTGAGACTCAGAGGACGTGCGGAAGTAAAGTGCAGAGGTACGGAGGTGCATGCGGAAAGGGCTGGAAACTGAGGACGCGGTTGTCTTTTTCAATCAGGAGGAAGACACAAGCTCCCGACAGCTCTGAACTCCAGTTCTGGGTGAGTCTCTGGGAATCCAGACTCATATGGGGAGAAACTGGACTGTCTGGCATCGGTTGGAACTCGAGGGCAGCTTTCTCTCAGAAGTGCTTGCAGCAATTACCTCTGAGAGACACTGAGACCCGGGGCCTCTTAGGGCAGGGCTGAGGAGCAGCTATCGCTATTTGCTCTGCCCTGTTGATTCCCTGAGACCCCACCCCACCCAAGCTGTGCCCAGAGGCTTTTGCATATGAATTACTTGGCCCTTTGCAATCTAAAATTACCTAACAAACTGCAGCTGGATCAGAGAGGCCCAGAACATCCAAAAGAAGGCCCAAGGCCCCACAGCATCTTGCATTGCTTCACAGCTGGGCCGCATCTGGGCATCTCCAAATCCCAAACAAAGAAGAGGAATCTGCATATCTCTCCATAGCTCTTGCTGGGTAGCCTCAGGCAGAGGCTAAATTAGCACCTCCTTAGAGATCCAAGTTCCAGAGTACCCAGTGGTCAGAGTGGGACCATCCAGATTACAACTCCTCAGATCCATAAGGGACACACTCAGGGGGCAGACTCAGTGAGCACCAAAGCCCCACTGAAGCAAGTCTTGCTCCAGAAGGGTGTCTCCAGCATAGAAGTTCTCCCACTGTAGACACAGCTGATTCTCACAGCCAATTGGCCTGGAGATCAATTCCTACCAGTGATACCAACAACAATCAAGACTTAACTACAACAAGACTGTGCACACAGCCCACAAGGGGTGCATCAAGAGTGTCCACCTCAGGTAATTGGGGTGGCTGAGCCACTGGGTCCTATAGGACACCTAGCACACAAAGCCACCCTATCAGCACAGGGAAGCATAAAAAATGTGGAGACAAAGAAACAGGTCACAAATGACAGAAATGCAGGAAAGCAAACTACTGGATATAGAGTTCAAAACCATAGTTATAAGGTTTTTCAAGAATTTTCTAGAAACCGCCGAAAATTTAGTAAGACCCTCAATAAGTCTAGTGAGACCCTCAAGAATATGAAAAAGGACCAACTAAAAATTAAGAATACACTGACTGAAATAAAGAACAATATACAGAGATCCAACAGCAGACTAAAGGATCGCAAGAATCAAGTCAAAGATTTGAAGTATGAAGAAGTAAAAAACACCCAACAGGAAACGAAAAAAGAAAAATGAATACAAAAATATGAAGATAGTGTAAGGAGCCTCTGGGACAACTTCAAGTGTATCAATATCCGAATTATGGGGGTGCCAGAAAAAGAGAGAGAGCAAGATATTGAAAACCTATTTGAAGAAATAATGACAGAAAACTTCCCCTACCTGGTGAATGAAATAGACTTACAAGTCTAGGAAGTGCAGAGAACCCCAAACAAAAGAAATCCAAAGAGGACCACACCAAGACACATCATATTTAAAATGCCAAGAGCAGCCAAACTGGTTTGGCTCAGTGGATAGAGCGTCGGCCTGTGGACTGAAGGGTCCCGGGTTCGGTTCCGGTCAAGGGCATGTACCTTGGTTGCTGGCACATTTCCAGTAGGAGGTGTGCAGGAGGCAACTGATTGATGTTTCTCTCTCATCAATGTTTCTAACTCTCTGTCCCTCTCCCTTCCTCTCTGTAAAAAAATCAATAAAATATATTTTTTAAAAAATGCCAAGAGCAAAAGACAAAGAATCTTAAAAGCAACAAGAGAAAAACAGTTAGTTACTTACAAGGGAGTACCCATACAACTGTCAGCTGATTTCTCAACAGAAACTATGCAGGCCAGAAGGGAGTGGCAAGAAATATTCTAAGTGGTGAATAGCAAGAACCTACAACCAAGATTACTTTATCCAGCAAAGCTATCATTCAGAATTGAAGGTCAGAGAAAGAGCTTCACTGATAAGAAAAAGCTAAAGGAGTTCATCACAACCAAACCAGTATTATATGAAATGCTGAAAGGTATCCTTTAAGAAGAGGAAGAAGAAGAAAAAGGTAAAGATACAAATTATGAACAACAAAGTGACAACAAATACATATCTATCAACAAGTGAATCTAAAAATCAAGTGAATAAAAAATCTGAGGAACAGAATAAACTGGTGAATATAATAGAATCAGGGGCATAGAAAGGGAGTGGACTGACAATTCTCGGGGGAAAGGGGTATGGGGGGTGCGGGAAGAGACTGGACAAAAATCGCCCACCTATGGATGAGGACAGTGTAGAGGGGTAAAGGCAGAGAGTGGTGTGGGAACCGGGTGGAGGGGAGCTATGGGAGGAAAAAAGAGGAACAACTGTAATAATCTGAACAATAAAGATTTAAGAAAAAGAATATTATATAACAAGGAACTAATTGGAAGGCAGCTGATTATTAGAGTTGAGGTTCCTGAACTCAGGGTTCTTCAGCTGCAACACAAACCCATAGCATGCTCAACAATCACCTTGGCTGTTCCATTTCACCCCTGTGACACTTGGGGGCTGTGGCAAGAGAAACCAGTGTGAGCATGAAGCTGGTGCTTCCTGTTGTGCAAAGTCTTTTGTCTCCAACCTGGAAGTTTCATGTTTTCTACCAGTATTTATGAAAGTGTGGCAACTTGTCTGCTTGAAAGTAGTGTCAATTCTCAAACCCTTCACAGTTTACATTTGTTAAGGTAAGTTACAGGTCAATAGGTAAGTTACAGTATGAAAAGAAAGTTGCTCATACAGAGTATGAGTATCAGTACTAGCTCGGCTTGGTGGTAGTGATTGGGAGAATAGAGTCTGTAGAATGAGTAGGACTTTTACTCATAGAGAAGAATAAAGATATTTCTAATAGAGGAACAGTGTACATGAAGGCAAAGAGTTATTAAGACACCTGATTTGTCTAGAGACAGTAGAAAGTTTGGTGTAACAGAATGATTTTGTGAATACTGAAGATAATATTGGAAAGTATTAGTCCATTAAAGGAGAGAATGTTCAAAACTATAAAACATAGCTATAAATTGCAGTTTTCTCACCTTATTTTCAAACAAATTAATTATCTCAGAAGTAAACATGTCTTTGAGCAAACTTGACTATTCTGGACAAATTTCAAGTTCAAGTAGTATTATTATCCTACATAATAAAAGCCTAATATGCTAAGTGTCTTGTCATCCGGTCGGCCATTCAACCAATCAAAGGGTAATATGCTAATGATATTCTAAGACTTCTCAACCTCTCACTATGGTGTGCACTGACCACCAGGGGGCAGACCCTGTGACCGGCAGGTTAGCTTGCTCCTGGGGTCTGGCCAATCAGGACTGAGCGAGACAGGCAAACACACCCTGGAGACCTCCTTCAGTCCCTCCCTGGCTGGTCAACCTCCTGCATCCCTCCCTCGCCCGAATCGTGCACTGGTGGGGTCCCTCAGCCTGGCCTGCATCCTCTCGCAATCTGGGACCCCTCAGGGGATGTTGGAGAACTGGTTTTGGCCTGATCCTGCAGGCCAGGCTGAGGGTCCCCACTTGTGCACAAATTCATGCACCAGGCCTCTAGTTTTTTAACAAAGGAAATTGTTTGAATGTATAAGTATGTTTACTTTTTTTAAAACCTTGTAAGACATGCTAAAGAAGTTAATGGATTTGGGGATCACAAAATAATAGATTTTTGTTTGTATGTCTTTTTAAAAATTTTATTTTATTGCCCTAACCAGTTTGGCTAAGTGGATAGAGTGTCGGCCTGAGGACTGAAGGGTCCCAGGTTCAATTCCAGTCAAGGGTGTGTACCTTGACTGTGGGCACATCCCCAGTGGGAGGTGTGCAGGAGGCAGCTGATCAATGTGTCTTTCTTATCGATGTTTCTAACTCTCTCTTTTTTTTTTTAATTAAATCTTTATTGTTCAGATTATTACATTTGTTCCTCTTTTTTTTCCCCCCATAACTCCCCTTCTCCCAGTTCCCGCCCCACCCTCCACCCTCACTCCCCACCCACTGTCCTCATCCATAGGTGCACGATTTTTGTCCAGTCTCTTCCCGGATCTCCCACACCCCTTTCCCCCCCAGGAATAGTCAGTCCATTCCCTTTCTATGTCCCTGATTCTATTATAATCAACAGTTCCTTCTGTTCATCAGATTATTGATTCACTTGATTCTTAGATTCACTTGTTGATAGATGCATATTTGTTGTTCATAATTTGTATCTTTACCTTTTTCTTCCTCTTCCTCTTCTTAAAGGATACCTTTCAGCATTTCATATAATCCTGGTTTGGTGGTGATGAACTCCTTTAGCTTTTCCTTATCTGTGAAGCTCTTTCTCTGACCTTCAATTCTGAATGATAGCTTTGCTGGATAAAGTAATCTTGGTTGTAGGTTCTTGGTATTCATCACTTTGAATATTTCTTGCCACTCCCTTCTGGCCTGCAAAGTTTCTGTTGAGAAATCAGCTGACAGTCGTATGGGTATTCCCTTGTAGGTAACTGAGTTTCTTTCTCTTGCTGTTTTTAAGATTCTCTCTTTATCTTTTGCTCTTGGCATTTTAATTATGATGTGTCTTGGTGTGGTCCTCTTTGGATTCCTTTTGTTTGGGGTTCTCCTCGCTTCTTGGACCTGTAAGTCCATTTCTTTCACCAGGTGGGGGAAGTTTTCTGTCATTATTTCTTCAAATAGGTTTTCAATATCTTGCTCTCTCTCATCTTCTGGCACCCCTATAATTCTGATGTTGGTACGCTTGAAGCTGTCCCAGAGGCTCCTTACACTATCCTCGCATTTTTGGATTCTTTTTTCATTTTGCTTTTCCGGTTGGGTGTTTTTTTGCTTCCTCGCATTTCAAATCATTGACTTGATTCTTGCGCTCCTCTGGTCTGCTGTCGGGAGTCTGTATAATATTCGTTATTTCAGTCCGTGTATGCTTAATTTCTAGTTGGTTCCCCAATATAAGATCGAGGGTCTCATTAGTTTTCTTGTAGATCTCATTAAGTTTATCGGCGGCTTCCAAACAGTTCTTGAGAGACCTTAAAAGTGTGGTTCTGAACTCTATATCTTCCATTGACAATTTTGTCCTGTTTCTTTGTCTCCACATTTTGTTATGCTTCCTTGGTGCACCCCCTAGTGGTCTTTGTGCGCAGTCTTATAGTTAAATCTTGATTGTTGTAGCTAATTCCAGGGAGGGTTTGACCTCCAGGCCAAGTGGCTATGAGAATCAGCTGTGTCAGCAGTGAGAGAACTTCTGTCCTCTAGGGAGGTGCTAATCTAGCCTTTGCCTGAGGCTATCCAGCAAATGCCTGTGTGCAGGGCTTGGGCGGGGCGGGTGGGTCGCTCTGGCTCGGGATCAACAGGGTGGGCCGGAGAGAGCAGTTATGGCGGCTCTCAGTCCTGTCCCCAGGGGCTCTGCCTCTCTGAGTCCCAGCACCCGCTGCAAAGCTCAGAGAGAAAGCTGCACTCGCTCTGACCGAAGCCAGACAGTCCCGCTTCTCCTGTTTGAGTCTGGGTCCCTAAAGACTCGCCTGTATCTGGAGCTCAGAGTCTGCGATTCCCTCCGGATTGAAAACGCCAACCGCGCCCTTCGCCGCCAGCCCGCTCCGCGCACTCCGCACCTCAGAATTTGACTTCAGCACTGCGCCTCCTCTGAGTGTCCGTATGCGTTTCTCTTTCCTCCTAGTTGTAGGACTTCCACTCAGCCAGCGTTCCTGTGGTTCTGGGTGATGTCCCTTCCGTTTTTTGGTTTCACTTTTGAAGTAGTTGTTCAAAGCAGCAAACTCCGGCGTTAACCTATGCCCCCATCTTGGTTCTCTCTAATATGCCTTATTCGATGTTTCTAACTCTCTATCCCTCTCCCTTCCTCTTTGTAAAAAATCAATATAATATATTAAAAAAATTTTATTTTATTGATTTGAGAGGGAGAGAGATACATTGATTTGTTGTTTCACTTATTTATGCATTCATTAATTTTTTTAAAATATATTTTTATTGATTTTTTACAGAGAGGAAGTGAGAGAGATAGAGAGTTAGAAACATCGATGAGAGAGAAACATCGATCAGCTGCCTCCTGCACATCTCCCACTGGGGATGTGCCCACAACCCAGGTACATGCCCTTGACCGGAATCGAACCTGGGACCTTTGAGTCCACAGGCCGACCCTCTATCCACTGAGCCAAACCGGTTTCGGCAGCATTCATTAATTGATTCTTGTATGTGCCTGACTGGCGATTGAACCCACAACCTTAGCATATCAGGACAATGCTCTAACCAATTGAGCTACCCAGCTACGGCTCTATATCTCTTCTTAATACATATAAGTTATTGTTCATCATGTATACATATTTCTAATATATTCCAAAAATGTCTGAAAAATACCTATTCTAAGATCAAGTGCTGTAGCTTAAGTTATTTTTCTTTTAAATATCAGTTTTCACCTTTTTATTTTATAGTATTCTTTACCAGCACAGATAGGTAAAGCCTATAAATAGAATTGTACATGTGGAATCTGGAAATAAACTTTAGATTCTTATATACTATTATTCTTCTGCAAGCTTGATGTAATTGTTCTTCCACTAAAGGTAAAAATTGTTGTCTTATTTAATAAAAACCATTAGGCTAATAGACATAAATTTTAATTTTCCATTTTGCTTCCTTAAAATTTTTGAATAATTTTTGCCTTATATTTTTCAAAAGAGAATCTACATAAGATAGCATCTGAATTAGAATTGAATTATTTATTAACCGTTAAAAGTATAGAAATAATCATTTTATAGTATTCCTTTTGAAATGTCTCAATTTCCAGGCACTATGTCTCTTACCTGAGTTTAAGTTCTCTAAATCCTTACTTTCATAGAGGGACCTGAGACTTCCTTGAAGGTTATGAAATTTTTCCAGATGAAAGATTGGAAACCCTGTGTTATGAATATGTTTCCTGCTTTCCCACTGTCCTGGAGCCCTCTTCTGTTTTTCTTCCTCCTTCTTACTACCAGGTACCCACTCACAGATATAGTCATTTCCCTTTCTACCAATCTTTAGTAGGGTTGATTGGTTAGAAATGGCCAGGAAAAAGGGTGAAAAACTTAAATGAGAATGAACATGGATGAGAGCCCATGATGACATGGAAAGAAAACAAAGTGATATGAACAATAGGAAAGACTGTTGTGTGCTGGAACTCTTCTTAATCCTAATCCTAATCCTAATCCTAATCCTAATCCTAATCGTAGTGGCCACAATTTTACTGTATGGTCATTTAAAATAAAAGTAAAGCCCTGACCGGTTTGGCTCGGTGGATAGAGTGTTAGCCTGTGGACTAAAGGGTCCCAGGTCCAATTCCGGTCAAGGGCATGTACCTTGGTTGCGGGCATATCCCCAGTACAAGGTGTGCAGGAGGCAGCTGATCAATGTTTCTCTATCATCGATGTTTCTGACTCTCTATCCCTCTCTCTTCCTCTCTGTAAAAAATCAATAAAATATATTTTTTAAAAATAATAAATAAATAAATAAGTAAATACAGAAAACAAAGTGTAAACCAGTGCATGGGATCATGCCTCCAGTTTTTTCTATCTTCCACAACAGTTATATGGGAAAGTGATAAGGATCTAGGCCAGTGATAGGCAAACTCATTAGTCAACAGAGCCAAATATCAACAGTAAAACTATTGAAATTTCTTTTGAGAGCCAAATTTTTTAAACTTAAACTATATATAGGTAGGTACATTGTTATTAACTTAATTAGGGTACTCCTAAGGCTTAGGAAGAGCCACACTCAAGGGGCCAAAGAGCCGCATGTGGCTTGCAAGCCGCAGTTTGCCAACCACGGATCTAGGCTATGGGTGAGTAACTTATTACAAATAGGGAAGGTTAAAGACCCACCAAATTTACACATATGCTGATTTCTAAGACTACATATTGTGAATGCTTCACTTTGGTTTTTCTTCTGTGTTCCCCCTGACTCCCCTCACTAGCAAAAGACACCTTTTTGGAAGCAAGAGGTTGGTAACAATTTTTTCAGTTTGGTGTGAAACATGAAAATTTATATTATTGACACACAGCCAGTTGGCCTGGATATCAAATCCCCCCAGTACTACCTACAACAATCAAGGCTTAAC
This sequence comes from Myotis myotis, assembly GCF_014108235.1. Classification (NCBI taxonomy): domain Eukaryota; kingdom Metazoa; phylum Chordata; class Mammalia; order Chiroptera; family Vespertilionidae; genus Myotis; species Myotis myotis. The sequence continues at coordinate 120,986,504 of NW_023416313.1, forward strand.
TACAACAAGACTGTGGACAAAGACCACAAGGGGGTGCACCAAGAAAGCATAAAAAATGCGGAGACAAAGAAGCAGGACACAAATGACAGAAATGGAGGATATAGAGTTCAAAACCACGCTTTTAAGGTCTCTCAAGAACTGTCTAGAAGCCGCCGATAAATTTAGTAAGGCCCTCGAAAAGACGGGTGAGACCACCGATAAATATAGTGAGATCCTCAAGAAATCTAATGAGACCCTCGATGTTGTGATAAAGAACCAACTAGAAATTAAGCATACACTGACTGAAATAAAGAATATTATACAGACTCCCAACAGCAGACCAGAGGATCACAAGAATCAAGTCAAAGATTTGAAACACAAAGAAGCAAAAAACACCCAACCGGAAAAGCAAAATGAAAAAAGAATCCGAAAATACGAAGATAGTGTAAGGAGCCTCTGGGACAGCTTCAAGTGTACCAACATCAGAATTATAGGGGTGCCAGAAGATGAGAGAGAGCAAGATATTGAAAACCTATTTGAAGAAATAGTGACAGAAAACTTCCCCTTTCTGGTGAAAAAAATAGACTTACAAGTCCAGGAAGCACAGAGAACCCCAAACAAAAGGAATCCAAAGAGGACCACACCAAGACACATCATAATTAAAATGCCAAGAGCAAAAGACAAAGAGAGAATCTTAAAAGCAGCAAGAGAAAGAAAGTCAGTTACCTACAAGGGAGTACCATACAACTGTCAGCTGATTTCTCAACAGAAACTATGCAGGCCAGAAGGGAGTGGCAAGAAATATTCAAAGTGATGAATACCAAGAACCTACAACCAAGATTACTTTATCCAGCAAAGCTATCATTCAGAATTGAAGGTCAGAGAAAGAGCTTCACAGATAAGAAAAAGCTAAAGGAGTTCATCACCACCAAACCAGTATTATATGAAATGCTGAAAGGTATCCTTTAAGAAGAGGAAGAAGAAGAAAAAGGTAAAGATACAAATTATGAACAACAAATACTCATCTATCAACAAGTGAATCTAAGAATCAAGTGAATAAATAATCTGATGAACAAAAAAAATTTATTTTATTAAGAATTAAACCATTGTACAATTCTTACTATATTATTAGTCTTATTTGCTCTCCCACAGATATCTGAGTAAACCATAAGGCATTGATACCCAATTAATCTCTTAACCTTGCATATGTAAATATGCTATTTTAGAAATTTATTTGCATAATCTTGTATATTCCTATTTCCAACATTGATGTTGAGCATACTTAAACACTTAAAACCCATTTGGCACTTTTGGTCAACTACCTTCCTTTGCCCAGAGACTATGTTTTTTAGCCCATTTATCCTTGTTCTAAATTAGCTTCCTTCCAGACTTGTTACATTTGATTTGCTCTGCTTTCTTTGTCTCTTTCTTCTTAAATGGGATGACCTACATTACTTATTTTTATTAAGTTACAAGTTCTTCATCTCTATCATCACATTTACCTGGGTGGATCATGATTCATGTTCTAACCCCAGTGACACACATACTTTTAATATGACGTAACAGTTAAAATATCTTCTCTCCTTCTTTCCTTGTCACGTATTATTTACTGCATTCCTTTACTCAGATTCACTCTCTAGTCCCAGTTCTGAGAAATCACCTTCTAAATGAACTCTCAAATGATATAAGTATTGGTATTTCTTTAAGATCAGCTCTCAATACAGCCTTAATCTTATTAAATTACCTGTCTGAATGTGACTGCAAAGAAACCTAAAGGATTCATAGATATTTTTTTTATGTAAAAGAGAATATATTTTCTTTTCTTTTTTATTGCCCAAGTCCACACTTCATTCCCATTTCCTTAACTTTTTTCTGATGTTCTCTTCCTGACCCATTTGCCACTCTGGATTCCACATTGTTTCTTCCTCAAGTCTGCTCAGGCTCCTTTGGGCTATGACAGTTTCTCAGAGGACCCTGGCTTTGATGACCTCGGCAGTTTTCAGGATGCGGCAAGGCCTGTTTAGAAAATCTCTCTCTGGGATTGCCTGCTGTTTCTCTCTGGACACCCTGGTTACTGCCTCTCTACCCGCACAGTCCAGCGCCATCAGCCTCCTGGGCTCTGGGCTCAACAAGTCACATTTTCAGCATCTGGGTTTCTGCTCAGAAAGTTACAGTTCTATTCCTGACCTGAAGTGACAGCCACAGTGAAAAAAGAAAAGGACATGCCGAAACCGGTTTGGCTCAGTGGATAGAGCGTCGGCCTGCGGACTGAAGGGTCCCGGGTTCGATTCCGGTCAAGGGCATGTACCTGGGTTGCGGGCACATCCCCAGTAGGAGATGTGCAGGAAGCAGCTGATCGATGTTTCTCTCTCATGGATGTTTCTAACTCTCTATCCCTCTCCCTTCCTCTCTGTAAAAAATCAATAAAATATATTTAAAAAAAAGAAAAAGAAAAAAGAAAAGGACAGTGTCCTGAGAGAACACATATGTGGGGCGCTTCCGAGGAGCGGGCACCCGCGTGGCTGCATGCCCGCTGTGCCCACCTTCTCACTAGGCTGACCTCTGTGGAGGAGATCCTGTGGGAAACAGGCCACAGCCAAGCAGGTGAGCGGGGAAAGGTTTTCTCAGGATAGGGGGTGTGGGGGGAGGGAGGACGGGGAGACAGTCTGCTCAGCCTTGGCACCAGGGGCGGCTCCGGCCAGCTCTGCTCACACGTCGTGCTGGCTCCACCTTGGCCCCCAGTGGAGCTGTTCTAAGCGTGTGCCCACTGTCCCCTGGAGCACACTGCGTCGCCTCACGGGCCGGGGGTGCTCTGCGTGGGGCGGACGGACAGCGGTGGTGCGGAGGCCTGCTGGCTGCGCCAGCTGTCTTGGCACTGGCTTCCTCTTAGCCTCTGCTCCATGGCCCTCAAAAGCAGCTGTTCGCTTGGCTGAAACTCTATAATTAGTAAGCTGCAGGGGATTTTAACCAGCCGTTTCCATGGCAATCTGGCTTCTTGACGGCTTGTCTTCTTCTGGGCAAGGCTTGCCAGAATGTTCGGATGCTCGGGAAAACGTGAGTGACGAGCTCGTTGTCCCTGCGCTGACAGTTCAGAGAGAAGGCCTCCCCAGTTCCATCTGCGAGGGCACAGTGCAGGGGTCACCTTCACTGTCCACCCACTGTGAGCAGCTGACCCTGATGGAAGCTGCACATCTCACTTCCCCACGGAGCTCCTCAAAAATGGGCGTCCTGTCCAGGCTGGTGATCTGGATGTCTGGGCCCGTGGGATTTGAATATGTGAGCGCTGATCTTGGTGGGCCCTTTCCAGAGCAGCGTCACAGTCGAGCTCTGAGGACTAGGTGTCCCAACTCAGTCCCCAGAGAGAGGCAGGAGCAAGGCAGGAAAAGCAGGAAGGAAAAGGAGGAGGATCTGGACCTGGGAAGGAACCGAAAGTGCAGCCCAGGGCAGAAAAAGGGTGTGGGAAGGAGGGGAGAAGTGGAAGAGGAGGGAGAGGAAGGGGGAAGGGCAAAGAAATGCGGAGAGGAGAGGAAAAGAGGGGATGGGGAAGGGGAGGAAGGAGCAGAGGTCTGGAAGGGAATGAAGGCCGTTTTCTTTTTAAATAGTTTTGAACCAGAATTTTCTAGGAGAGTAAAGACTGTTCATTTGGTTCCACCTTCCCATACAGAAAATCTTAGGGGCTCCTTGCTTTTCTGATTAGAGACTTTGTACTTTTGTTTTTCTTTAAGTGTACAGTTGGGTGATTAAAAAAAAATTACTGACTATTTTTTAGAATAGCTTAGGATTTACACAGAAATTGAACAGTTAATAAGGAGTTCCCATATACCTTCTTTCACTGTACCCCCCTGTTTTCCATATTAACATCTCACATTAATATGGAAATTTGTTACAATTAATGAATCTATTTTGATATTGTTAATTAAAATCTAAAGGTTCAGATTTCCTTGTGTTTTGTTTTGTTTTACCTAATGTCCTTTTTCTGTTCTAGGATCCTATCCAGTATATCACATTACATTCACTACTCATGTCTCTTCTTGTGACCATTTCTCAGACATGTTTTTTTATAACCTTGATAGTTTGAGAAGTACTGGTCAGGTATTTTGTACAATGCCCTTCTATTGGAATTTGTATGATGTTTTTCTCATTATTAAATTAGAATATATGGGTTTGAAGTAGGAAGATCACAGAGGTAAAGTGCCATTCTCATCGCATCACATCAAGGGACCTGATTATCAACAATGAGTTATCATTGTTAATGCTGATCATAATCATCTAGCTGAGGTAGTATTTGTCAGGTTTCGGCATGGTAAAGTTACCCTTTTATTTATTTATTTATTATTAATTTTTTAAATAATTCTTTATTGTTGAAAGTATTACATATTTCCCCTTTTTACCCCCATTAACCCCCTCCAGTTCACTCCTGTTCCCTACCCCCAGGCCCTCACCGCTCCATTGTCTGTGGGCCATGCATATATGCATGCAAGATTCTTGGTTGTTTACTTCCCACCCACCCATCCTCTCCCACCTTCTTTATGAGATTCCACACTCTGTTCCATGCTTCCATGTCTCTGGATCCACTCCATTCATCAGTTTATTTTGTTAATTAGATTCCACATATGAGTGAGATCATGTGATACTTGTCTTTCTCTGACTGACTTCTTTCACTTAGCATGATTCCCTCCAGGTCCCTCCATGCTTTTTTACTGCTGCATAGTATTCCATGGTATAAATGTGCCGCAGCTTTTTTATCCACTCATCTACTGATGGGCACTTGGGCTGTTTCCAGATCTTAGCTATTGTAAATTGTGCTGCTATGAACAGAGGGGTACATTTATTCTTTCTGATTGGTGTTTTGGTTTTCTTAGGATATATTCCTAGAAGTGGGATCACTGGGTCAAATGGAAGTTCCATATTTAATTTTTTGAGGAAACTCCATACTATTTTCCATAATGGCTGCAGCAGTCTGCCTTGCCATTAGCAGTGTACTAGGCTTCCCTTTATTCCACATCCTCTCCAACACTTGCCATTTGTTGATTTGTTGATGGTAGCCATTTTGCCAGGTTTGAGGTGATACCTCATTGTCATTTTAATTTGTATCTCTCTGATGATCAGTGACTGAGCATTTTTTCATATGTCTCTTGGCCATCTATATGTCCTCTTTGGAGAAGTGTCTATTTAGGTCCGTTGCCCATTTGTTAATTGGATTGTTTGTCTTCCTTTTGTTAAATTGTATGAGTTCCTTATATATTTTAGACATTAACCCTTCATCAGATGTATCATTGCCAAATATGTTCTCCTATACATTGGGTTCCCTTTTTGTTTTGTTGATGGTTTCTTTTGATGTGCAGAAGCATTTTGTTTTGATGTAGTTTCATTTGTTTATTTTCTCCTTAGTTTCCTTTGCCTTAGGAGATGTATCCATAAACATATTGCTACAAGAGATGTCTAAGATTTTGCTGCCTATGGTTTCTTCTAGGATTTTTATGGTTCCAAGACTTACATTTAAGTCTTTTACCCATTTTTTAGTTTATTCTTGTGTATGATATAAGTTGGTGGTCTAGTTTCATTTTTTTGCATGTATCTGTCTAAATTTCCCAACACCATTTATTGAAGGGATTGTCTTGACTCCATTGTCAAATATTAATTGAGTGTAATGACTTGGGTCAATTTCTGGGATCTCTGTTCTGTTCCTTTGATCTGTATTCCTGATCTTGTGCTAGTACTAGGCTGTTTTGATTACAGTGGCTTTGTAGTATAACTTGAAATCTGGTATTATGATTCCTCCAACTTTATTTTTCTTTTTCAAGATTGCTACAGCTATTTGGGGTCTTTTTTGAGTCCATATAAATTTTGGTGTATTTGTTCTAGATCTGTGAAATATGTTGTTGGTATTTTAATAGGAATTGAAATGAATCTATAGATTGCCTTGGGTAGTATGGACATTTTAATGATTTTGATTCAACCAATCCATGAGCACGGTATATTTTTCCACTTGTTTATATCTTTTTTCAACATCCTGTAGTTTTCCAAATACAGGTCTTTTGCCTCCTTTGTTAAGTTTATTCCTAAGTATCTCAAATTTTTTGTTGCAAAGGTAAATGGGATTGTTTAGTTTCTCTTTCTGAGAATTCATTATTGATTATAAAAAAAATTAATGATTTTTGGGTGTTGATTTTGTATCCTGCTACATTGCTAAATTTATTTATTAAATCTAGTAGTTTTTTGGTGGTCTTTAGGGTTTTCTATGTACCATATCATGTCACCTGTGATAAGTGAAAGTTTTACTTCCTCCTCTCCAATTTAGATGCCATTTATTTCTTCTTCTTGTTTGATCGCTGTGGCTAGGACTTCCAGCACTATGTTTAATAAGGTGGTGAAAGTCGACATCCCTGTCTTGTTCCTGTTCTTAGGGTAAATGGTTTTAGTGTTTGCCGGTTGTATATGATGTTCGCTGTGTGTTTGTCATATATGGACTTTATTATATTGAGTTATTGTGAAGTTACCCTTTTAAAATTCCCCTTTGCCCTAGCCACATAGCTCAGTTTGTTAGAGCATCATCCCAGTATGCCCACATTTTGGGTTTGACCTCGCATCAGGACACCTACAAGAAGCAACCAATGAATGCATAAATAAGTGGAACAGCAAGTCGATGTCCCTCCCTCTCTCTCTCTCTCTCTCTCTCTCTCTCCTCTCCCAAATCAATAACACAAAATTCCCACCTTGTCCAGTGTGGCTCAGTTGGTTGGGCATCATTCCATGCACCAAAAGGTTGCTAGGTCAGGTCACATGCCAGGGTTGCAGGCTCAATCCTCAGTGTGGAAAGTACAGGAGGCAGCCAATCGATATTATACTGCCACATTGACCTCTCTCTCTCTCTCTCTCTCTCTCTCTCTCTCTCTCTCTCTCTCCCCTCTCCCTTGCTCTCTTTCTAAAACTCAATAAATTATTTTTTAAAAATTCCCTCTTCATATTATATTCTTTGGAAGGAAGTCACTCTTCCTGGTCTGCACTTGAGGGAAGAGTTATGCCACCCTCCTCCTTTGGGGTGAAGTATCTACATAATTTATTTGGAATTCTCCTGCATATGACTGTTCTCCCCCATTTATTAGTTTATTCAATCATCTATATTAGTGAGTGTCCATGAATATTTATTTTATTTTTGGGGTTATAATCCTCAACTACATTATTTTCTTGCTCAAATTTTCTAGTGTTGGCCATTGGGAGTTCTTTCGGTTGATTCCTGTGCCCTTAGATGTTTTTATTTTTGAACATTTCCTTACTTTCTTACATTGCAACATGCTCTAGGATCATCATGTGTATTCCTGCTGCAATCCTACAGTCAGTTATTCTTCCAAAGAGGAGCCTTTCACTTTTATAAGCATGAAACTGCCACCTCAAAGATGAAAACTGTTCTTCAATCTCTCTCTCTCTTTTTTTTAGTTCACTAGGAACAAAAGGTGGAACAATGTTTATTAAATGGCATAACCAGGAAATGCAAAGTCCCAGTAAAAATTTAAGAAATGATGATTCTGGAGAGAGAAACCAAGATGGCAGCATAGGTAAACACCTGAAATTGCTGCCTCGCACAACCACTTCAAAAATACAACTAAAAGAGAAAACAGACATCATCCAGAACCACAGGAAGGCTGGCTGAGTGGAAATTCTACAACTAGAAGGAAAGAGAAAAGCACACTGAGACTCAGAGGAGGTGCGGAAGTAAAGAGCAGAGGTACGGAGGCATGCGCGGAAAGAGCTGGCAACTGAGGACGCAGTTGTCTTTTTCAATCAGGAGAAAGACACACGCTCCAGCTCTGAACTCCAGTTCCGGGTGAGTCTCTGGGGACCCAGACTAATATGGGGAGAAACTGGACTGTCTGGTATTGGTTGGAACTCCAGGGTGGCTTTCTCTCAGAGGTGCTTGCAGCAATTACCTCTGAGAGACACTGAGACCCGGGGCCTCTTAGGGCAGAGCTGAGGAGCAGCTATCGCTGTTTGCTCTGCCCTGTTGATTCCCTGAGACCCCACCCCACCCAAGCTGTGCCCAGAGGCTTTTGCATATGAATGACTTGGCCCTTTGCAATCTAAAATTACCTAACAAACTGCAGCTGGATCAGAGAGGCCCAGAACATCCAAAAGAAGGCCCAAGGCCCCACACCAGCTTGCATTGCTTCACAGCTGGGCTTCATCTGGGCATCTCCAAATCCCAAACAAAGAAGAGGAATCTGCATATCTCTCCATATCTCCTGCTGGGTAGCCTCAGGCAGAGGCTAAATTAGCACCTCCTTAGAGTTCCAAGTGCGGGGGTGGGTGAAGGGGGGGCAGGGGGCGGGGGGGGGGGAGGAACAACTGTAATAATCTGAACAATAAAGATTGAATTAAAAAAAAGAAATCAGGGAGAACCAAGACGGCGGCATAGGTTAACGCCGGAGTTTGCTGCCTTGAACAACTACTTCAAAAGTGAAACTAAAAAACGGAACGGACATCACCCAGAACCACAGGAACGCTGGCTGAGTGGAAGTCCTACAACTAGGAGGAAAGAGAAACGCATACAGACACTCAGAGGAGGCGCAGTGCTGAAGTCAAATTCTGAGGTGCGGAGTGCACGGAGCGGGCTGGCGGCGGAGGGCGCGGTTGGCGTTTTCAATCCGGAGGGAGTCGCAGACTCTGAGCTCCAGATCCGGGTGAGTCTTTAGGGACCCAGACTCAAACGGGAGAAGCGGGACTGTCTGGCTTCGGTCAGAGCGAGTGCAGCTTTCTCTCCGAGGTTTGCAGCGGGTGCTGGGACTCAGAGAGGCAGAGCCCCTGGGGACAGGACTGAGAGCCGCCATAACTGCTCTCTCCGGCCCACCCTGTTGATCCCGAGCCAGAGCGACCCACCCGCCCCGCCCAAGCCCTGCACACAGGCATTTGCCGGATAGCCTCAGGCAAACGCCAGATTAGCACCTCCCTAGAGGACAGAAGTTCTCTCACTGCTGACACAGCTGATTCTCATAGCCACTTGGCCTGGAGGTCAAACCCTCCCTGGAATTAGCTACAACAATCAAGATTTAACTATAAGACTGCGCACAAAGACCACTAGGGGGTGCACCAAGGAAGCATAACAAAATGTGGAGACAAAGAAACAGGACAAAATTGTCAATGGAAGATATAGAGTTCAGAACCACACTTTTAAGGTCTCTCAAGAACTGTTTAGAAGCCGCCGATAAACTTAATGAGATCTACAAGAAAACTAATGAGACCCTCGATGTTATATTGGGGAACCAACTAGAAATTAAGCATACACGGACTGAAATAACGAATATTATACAGACTCCCGACAGCAGACCAGAGGAGCGCAAGAATCAAGTCAATGATTTGAAATGCGAGGAAGCAAAAAACACCCAACCGGAAAAGCAAAATGAAAAAAGAATCCAAAAATGCGAGGATAGTGTAAGGAGCCTCTGGGACAGCTTCAAGCGTACCAACATCAGAATTATAGGGGTGCCAGAAGATGAGAGAGCGCAAGATATTGAAAACCTATTTGAAAAAATAATGACAGAAAACTTCCCCCACCTGGTGAAAGAAATGGACTTACAGGTCCAAGAAGCGAGGAGAACCCCAAACAAAAGGAATCCAAAGAGGACCACACCAAGACACATCATAATTAAAATGCCAAGAGCAAAAGATAAAGAGAGAATCTTAAAAACAGCAAGAGAAAGAAACTCAGTTACCTACAAGGGAATACCCATACGACTGTCAGCTGATTTCTCAACAGAAACTTTGCAGGCCAGAAGGGAGTGGCAAGAAATATTCAAAGTGATGAATACCAAGAACCTATAACCAAGATTACTTTATCCAGCAAAGCTATCATTCAGAATTGAAGGTCAGAGAAAGAGCTTCACAGATAAGAAAAAGCTAAAGGAGTTCATCACCACCAAACCAGTATTATATGAAATGCTGAAAGGTATCCTTTAAGAAGAGGAAGAGGAAGAAAAAGGTAAAGATACAAATTATGAACAACAAATATGCATCTATCAACAAGTGAATCTAAGAATCAAGTGAATAAATAGTCTGATGAACAGAATGAACTGGTGATTATAATAGAATCAGGGACATAGAAAGGGAATGGACTGACCATTCTTGGGGGGGAAAGGGGTGTGGGAGATGCGGGAAGAGACTGGACAAAAATTGTGCACCTATGGATGAGGACAGTGGGTGGGGAGTGAGGGCAGAGGGTGGGGTGGGAACTGGGAGGAGGGGAGTTATGGGGGGGAAAAAAGAGGAACAAATGTAATAATCTGAACAATAAAGATTTAATTAAATAAAAAAAAAGTAAAAAAAAAGAAATCAATGGAATAATAACCAGGATATCAATAAAGAAAAAAAGAAATGATGATTCTGATTTACTGTATAGAATATAAAAATGTGATAAATTATTTAAAATCATAAGTGTTCCAGAAAAAGTAGGGCTCTTTGGGTTTCATGTCTTTAAAGAAAGTGTATGAAGACATAAAATTATTCTGCTTGGGCTCCTCAAATAGTAGGTTCAGGTAGATTATAAAATGAACTTGGAAAATTTTGAAAGAGAAAACTATATACACTCACAAGTAGAAAATGAGTAGAAATGGACATACTTTGCTTACTGATTTATGTAATGGTGTTTAGAGATATTCTACTTAAAATAGTTTTCATTAATTTTCCTTCTTAAACATTAATATATAAATTATTTGCCTAAGAGTTATTTAATTGTGCTGATAAAGATCAAGAACTGGCTAAAAAATAGCATATCTATTTTAAAAACAGCATATCTACAATAGGATCTAACTTGTATATTTAATCATATTCATAGTAAACTAGGGGCCCAGTGCAAGAATGTGTGCACCTTGAAAGGAACTGTGGGCAGCGATGCTGCGGTGGACACAGGGGTGGGTCTCGGCCCATCCTCAGCATCCCTGCCCAGCCCCACTTTCCTGTCTGCCAGCAGCCCCGCTCCCGCCACTGCAGCTCCCATACGCTGATGGCACCAGCCCCGCTAGCACCTGCTGATGGCGCTGAGCAATTGGGACCAGAGCCAGGCACCAGCAGTGGGTGCAAGCAGCGACTCCGGCCCCATCTGCGGGTGTGAGTGGAGCCAGTGCCAGCAGTAGGTGCAAGTGGTGGGCAGGACTGTGCTGCGCAGAAGCAAAGAATTTTCAGTAACCACCAGAGGCTTACCCCGATGACAGCGACCGGCACCCCGCCTTGGTCTTGCCCCCCTGCTCACCTGCTCCACCATCCCGCGTGGCCGACATCCACCATGTTCTGCACTCTGCCACCTGCTGCTGATGCCCGCCATGTTTCGCACGTGCCCCCTGGTGGTTAGCGCATGTCATGCAACCGGTTGTTCGGTCTATTTGCATATTAGTCTTTTATTATATAGGCTATCTTAAGGAATATTTATCAACCTTAACATGGCTGCCTATTTCTGTAATATTGGCAGTTTTTCACAAAAAAAACTTTTATTACTATTGAAATTAAAAAAATAAAGGAATTTGCCCTAGCCAGTTTACTCAGTGGTTGGAACTTTGGCCCACGGACTGAAGGGTCCTGGGTTCAATTCCAGTCAAGGGCACATACCTCATACCTCCTTTATAGGCTTGATCCCCCACCCTGGTCCAGGTGCCTGTGGGAGGCAACCAATCCATGTGTCTCTCAAATCAATATTTCTGTCTGTCTGTCCCTCTCCCTTCTACTCTGTGTAAAAATCAATGGATGGTGGACACAGGCAATAGGGTGCTGAAGGCCTGGGGGGAAGAAGGCGTGCTAGAGGGGGTTAATGGGGTAAATAAGGGGACATAGTAATACTTTCAACAGTAAAGAATTATTTTAAAAAAACAATCAGTGGAAGGGCCTGGCCCTAACAGCTAAGTGGTTGAGTGATGACCTATGAACCAGAAGGTCATGGGTTTGATTCCCGATCGGGGCACATGCCCAGGTTACAGGCTCAATCCCAGTGAGAGATGTGTAAGAGGCACTAGATCAGTGATTCTCTCTCATCATTGTTGTTTCTATCTCTCTCTCCCTCCCCCTTCTCTGAAATCAATAAAAATACATTTAAAAAATCAGTGGAAAAAATATCCTCAGGTGATGATTAACAACAACAACAAAGGAATTCAATAAACATTATACAAAGCTCAAGCATGCCCTAGCCGGTTTGGCTCAGTGGATAGAGCGTCAGCCTGTGGACTGAAGAGTCCGGGTTCGATTCTGGTCAAGGGCACATGCCCAGGTTGCGGGCTTGATCCCTAGTAAGGGGCATGCAGGAGGCAGCTGATCAAGGATTCGCTCTCATCATTGATGTTTCTATCTCTCCCTCTCCCTTCCTCTTTGAAATCAATAAAAATATATTAAAATAAAAAAGAATATAACACGCAGAAAAAATAAAAAGCCTCAACATATCTAGTCTTTGTTAAAAAGTAAAACAAGGAAAGAATTTATAGATGAACTAGGATTTGAGGTTTAATTTGGAGGTGAAGACCACCCATTGTTTGAAGTGGTGGCTTGAAAGGTTGGCTAAAGGATACCTTTTTTATTTCTCCAGAAGGAAAAATTAAACTCAATTTAATATTAGGGGCTTGGATGCTGTAACTTTCTTTTTTTTAAATATATTTTTATTGATTTCAGAGAGGAAGGGAGAGGGAGGGAGAGAGAAACATCATCAATGAGAGAGAATCATGGATTGGCCGCCTCCTGCACGCCCCCTAGTGGGGATCGAGCCTGTGACCCAGGCATGTGTCCTTGACTGGAATCAAACCTGGGACCCTTTGATCCGCAGGCCGAAGCTCTATGCACTGAGCCAAACCGGCCAGGGCACTTTTTTTGAAATGTAATTTTCCTATCGTCTTGGTTGAATAAGCTATGAGAGGATGAGAGAGATCTCTGAAATTTAGAAATAGAGGGATGTTGTAGGGATTCATGTTTCACACTCTTTATGCTAGTTCATATCTCTCGCTAGAGTTTATTTATTTTTAAAATTGTATTTATTGATTTGAGAGAGAGAGAGAAACATTGATGTGTTGTTCCACCCATCCATGGATTTATTATGGGTTGCTTCTTGTGTGTACCCTTCTTGTGTGATGGGATGGAACCAGCAACCCTGATGTATTGGAGGATTCTCTAACCAATTGAGCTACCCGACCAGGGCTCTAGCTAGAGTTTAAAAGGAAGTGGTGAGAGCAGAGGCGGTTTATGAGTCACAGCAATGGTTCTCAGACTTTTTGGTCTCTGGAACATTTTATACTCTTGAAAATTATTAAGGTACTCTAAGTGCTTGTGTTTATGTGGGTTATATCTATCAATAGTTACCAATTTAGAATTAAAAAGAAATTTAAAAATTATTTATTTAAAAATAATAAACCTAAGCACATGTTAACATAAATTGAATGTTTCTATGAACAGTAACTGTATTTTCCAAAATAAAAATTTTAGTGAGAAGAATGACATTGTTTTCCATTTTGTATATCTCTTTCATATCTGGCTTAATAGAAGACAGCTAGGTTCTCTACAGTTGAAATATATGAAGAAAATAGGAGTTCTTAGGAAGATAATTCGATAGTCTTTTTGGATAAATGTGAATATTCCTTTCTGACACTACAGAAAACTTGACAAGTGGTAATTTCTTACAGGTTAATTGTAATGAGGAATCTAAAACCACATCAAAGAACCTTTGTATTCTGCTTTTTATGTGTGAAAGATTAAAGTTGGTGATGCTACACTGGCAGGCTAAATAGCCATCTCAGTCAGTGATTTTCAAAAAATAGAATTTATTTAGGGAAAATGGGACAGGGCCTGGGATATCCAAAGGGAAGGGCTACACCGAGAAAAGGGGGCCTAGGAGACAGGTTCAGGGGGTTAGCCATGAATGAGCTGCCATTGCCCATTGCTCCTCTAGCTGCAAGTCTCATGGAGTCCCTTAGAGGTTATAGGATATGTGCTTGTGGGGGAAATAAAGAGAAAAGAAAATGGCAGGGGCGTGCTCCTTGGAGGAGAGTGGCACTGGGTCCTTTGTCCTGAGTATATTTATATTTCTCTTGCAGGTGAAAATCTTAGGGAAGGTCTCAGGAGAGTGGCTCAGTAGAATACTCATCACCTTTCCAGGTGTGCTCTTTCAGGGTCATGGTCTCCACTGATTGGTGGGTGTCAGAGCAGGGGCTTATTAGTCAATGTAGCTGCTCCTTAGGCAGCCACTGCATCTCTTGTCTGGTTTTGCTGCTTTTCTGGGCCTGGAGCTGAGATAAACTGAGGCCTAGATCTTTAGGGAAGAAAAGGTCAGGGGGTTAAAACTGTCTGACCAGCGATTTGAAAGATCCAGGGTCCAAACCGCATGACCAGTGATATGCTGGGGAGGTTAGGTTACTCTGGGGGTGAGGTTCTTGTTTTCCCAGATTTGCCAGCTGGGCATCGGGAGCTTTCTGCCTTGCTGAGTGTCTTTACCTGGCCCATTGTCCTTGCTCTGCTCATGTCTAACAATGTGCGCACACACAAATACACATGTATGTGTACACATACCTATAAACCCATTGGTCTATCTTGCAAGTTGGGTGAATCTTTTATCCATACATGATTTTGTAATATCCTGCATTGGTCATTTGGAAAATGTTGGTTCATTGTGTCATGTAGATGACCCATATGTTGACATACCTCATAAAATATCAAAATGCCATATTCATTAATTCCACTGCAGTTTCCTTAGAAAAGTCTTTAAGCTGTCAAATTCATGGTGGTGAGCACAACTTTTGCAAATTTTCAAATTTCACTTGAACGCTAAATTATATCACTGGTAACAAATACTGTCAGGTGTTCTTGAAGTGTTAGGCTCATTTTGGAGAAATGTTGCTTAATTCCTAAGTCAAAGTAACATTAGTTTGTCAATTGTTCTTTCAAGGAAAAATGATGTTCCATGAAAAAAGCAGATAGTTCAGCTTACAACTCAGTCACACAGGTGTCTTTCTTCCTGTCATCTTAGCATATGTATTTCCCATTACTTCTCACAGACTATTAGAAAGATGTGTACACAGGGTTGACACCTATAAAATTAATACTTTTTACTACCTCATCAAGGATATACCTAAGTTAATTTTTTAAAACTGTCTTTGGCAAAGTTGTATAAATGGCATGCCTATCTCTAGTTTTCTCTTTCCTCCTTTCCTGTTAAGTAATAACCTGGTTATCACAATGACCAATAGGACAGTTTTGTGTCACACTCTTGATTCCTGATAATGCAATGTCAGCAATATTACTATTGTTTTGTACATCATCAGTACAAATGTGACCCCCCCCCCAAATAAGACAAAAGACACGTATTATTATGAATATTATTTTTAGCCTCTGGACCCCATAAGGCTTGCAGATTTCCAGAGGCCTGGGAACCACCCTTTAACTGAAGAATTAATAGAAGGAGAACATGTGAGAAAAAGGTCATGTAATGGAAATGTGGTAGGCAGTTAGATGAACAGAGCAAGGACGATGGGCCAGGTACAGAAGGTCACCAGGATAGAAAGCCCCAGGTGCCTACCAACAAACAATTGTAATTTAGGACCTCACCCCCAGGGTGACCTTTCTTCCCCTGGCACAGGGGTCCTCAAACTACGGCCCGCGGGCCACATGCAAATACAAATATTGTATTTGTTCCCATTTTGTTTTTTTACTTCAAAATAAGATATGTGCAGTGTGCATAGGAATTTGTTCATAGTTTTTTTAAAAACTATAGTCCGGCCCTCCAACGGTCTGAGGGACAGTGAACTGGCCCCCTGTTTAAAAAGTTTGAGGACCCCTGTCCTAGCATATTCATGGTCATGCAGTTGGACCCCTTGACCTTTTCTCCCTAGAGATAACATCTAGGCCTCAGTTGTATTTCAGCTTTAGATCCACAAAAGCAGCAAAACAAGACTAGTGACCCCATGGCTGACCTCAGGACCAGTTGCATTGAATAATGACTCCCTGCCTTGGAGCCCACCAATCAATCAGTGGAGACCTAGACCCTGGAAGAATACACCTGGAAAGCTGCTGAATATTCTATTAAGATCTTCCCCTGAGCCCTCCCCTAAGATCTCCGTCCTCAAAACACTTAGGATGGAGGACCCAGTCAGCTCTCCCTCTCAGAAGCATGCCTGTGCCTTTCCCGCCACCCCCCCTCCCCCCGCCCCTTCCTCCAGGCTTGTTACTCACTCCCAAGCTCCAAGGGCCCTTCCTTTGCCTCTAAAACTTGTTTTCTCAGCCCATCTCTTCTACGAATTACCTTTTCCACCTCTGTGCTTTTATAAATAGAGGCCTAGTGCATGAAATTCATGCACTGGGGGTAGGGGGAGCATCCCTCAGCCTGGCCTGCACCCTCTTGCAGGCTGGGACCCCTTGCTCCTTACTGCCTGCCTGCTCACTGCTCCTTACTGCTCAGCTTGCTGCTCTTTAGTGCTGCTGCGGAGGCGGGAGAGGCTCCCTGCCGGGGTCCAACCCCAGCAGGTCCAGGGGTCCCCAAAGGTGTGGATGGAGTCGGCGAAGAAGGAATGACACAGAGACAGCGTTCAGTTGATCAGCAGCCTAGCCAGGATCTCTAGCCAGGATCTCCAGCCAAGTTCTGGTCTGGATCTCCAGCGAAGTTCTGCTTAGGATCTCCAGCCAGGTTCTGTGTCCATGTTCTCTTGCTAGGTTCTCCAGGTTCTCCAGCCAGGTTCTGTAGCCATGTTCCCTCGCTAGGTTCTCCAGCCAGGTTCTGTCCAGGTTCTCCAGCTGGGTTCAGTCACCAGGTTCTAGTCAGGTTCTCTTGCCAATTTCTGTAGTCAGGTTCAGTCCAGGATCTTTTGCCATGTTCTCTCGCTAGGTTCTGTCTCTAGGTTCTGAGGCCAGTTTCTGTCCAGGATCTTTTGCCATGTTCTCTCCAGCGAAGTTCTTCTGTCTCTAGAGAACGTTCTGTGTAGGTTCTGTGCCTAGGTTCTGTCTCTCTTGGTTCTGTATTCTAAGTTCTGTGTGTAGGTTCTGTTTTCTGTTGTCTTGTTACATCTGTATTTATACCAGTTGACTCCAATCCTATCAATCTCTATTCCAAAGGTTAGGGCGTTTCTTATCTCCATTCCAGGGAGTAAAGATTATGTAGCTTAAGCATGATTGTTCGTAGTTAAAGTGATTAATTACCAGCCTGGCACTTAGTTAAGAGGTTTTATTCCCTCCCTAACTTCATGGGAAATCCCTACCTGGGGAAACAACCTTTCTCAGAGACCTTGGTTAAAACACATAGTGCCAAGAAGGTGAGCAAACATATTAAGAACAGTATGCCATATATGCCAGGTCCCTTGAAACAGCAAGGATGGACCGGCTCCCGGCAGCTCCCGACTCTGCCCCTGCGCTCTCCAGCCATGAGCCCTGCATTGAGTGTCTGCCTTCTGGTGGTCAGTGCGCGTCATAGCGACTGGTTGTTCCGCTGTTTGGTCGATTTGCATATTAGGCTTTTATTATATAGGATGTTCTTTTACAGTTGGAGTCTTGGCTCTGAATTCTTCTCTAACCAAGGTTACCAAAATTGCTGAACCCAGGTCCAGTCTGATCCCATGGGTGTAACACTCAGTGCTGTTCCAGCTGCCTACAACAGAAACAAACAGTTGAATTGACTTCAGTATACAATAATTTTATTAAAGCAAAGGATACAGATTTCAAGTGCCAGGAGAAGCAGATACGGAGAAAGACCAGTGGGGTTTATCGGGTCAAGAGACAGGATTTTAAATGGGCCTTGAAGGATTGGTACAAATTGTTTGAAGAAAGGGTTGGAAAGAAAAGGTTTGCTCAAAACATGCAAATGAAGAACTAACCAAGGCTCTGACAAGACTGACCACTGAGATCTTGTGGATATGAAAAGCAAATAAAGAATAACACCAGACTTTTGTTCCATTGTGGTCCTCTATATAGGAGGTGATCAGTGTGTTGTCAGTATTACCCTTTAAAATTGTGAGGGAGCCCTGCCGGTGTGGCTCAGTGGTTGAGTGTTGATCTATGAACCAGGAGGGCATGGTTCAATTCCCCAGGTTGCACGCTCGATCACTGGTGTGGGGTGTGCAGAAGGCAGCGATCAATAATTCTCTCTCATCATTGATGTTTCTATTTCTCTCTCCCTCTCCCTTCCTCTCTGAAATAAATAAAAATATATTAAAGTAAAATAAAGTTGTGAGGGAGGCCTGGCCAGGTAGCTCAGTTGGTTACAGCCTCTTCCCAATACACAGAGGCTGTGGTTTGACCAGCATCAGGGCACATACCTAATCGCCTAAGGAATGCATGAGTGGGTCGAACAACAAGTCAATGTTTCTCTCTCCTTCCCTCCTTTCTTCTGCCTCTAAAATCAATGAATTAAAAAAATTGTGAGGGAGGAAAGTCCTTTACACTGATAGGATGGTAATGATGGAGAGGTCAAGACTCAGAATTTGTCTGTAGATGAAAATCCACTAGAAAAGGAGTATGTCAGAGAGAAAAGCAGTTTTGCTAATGTATTCCTGATTATTTGAAGAGCCCAGGAGAGCACTTCTCCAGCCTTTTGGCTGAAATCAAGTGAAAAGCCCGTGGAAACGTGTAGCAAGAAAATGGGGGTGTCCGAGAATATTTACACAGGTCTGAAACAACTCAAAAGAAAACACTTGTATTGAAAACACCTTTCCAACATATTATTAACATGTCAGACCCAAACTCGGTGGGTTCTGAGTCTCTTGAGCTCAGTGAACGGAACGTCTCAGTCCCTTCAGATTGGGACTGCCAGGCCTTTCGCGATTGCACTAAAGCGGGCTCCCTGTGCTTGCCGTAACGCGGACTCTACCATTGCGCTCCGAGGGGGGATTTGGCGGCAGCGGAAGAGGGCGAGCAGAGGGTGTGTATGGGAAAAGCCGGGCCCTCGGGAGGACAGTCGTTTCACGGATCCCTAACCAGCTCTTCCTTCTCCCCGTCACCCCTCCCTTCCGCCCCTGTCCGGCCCGGGCTTCTCTGTCTCTCCGCGCGGTGACAGGTGAGCGTGGGGCGCGCGGGTTCCCAGGTTTCGCAGCGCACCCCCTACGTCTCCGGGGCGGGTGGCGGCGGCCGGCCGGGGAGGCGGCCTCGCACAGTAATGGCAGCTCTGTGAGCTGGGGAACGCGAGTGACAGCCGCCGCCGCCGCCGCCGCCCACTCTCCTCGCCGGGGCTTCGTCCTTCATTCCTTCGGGCTGCCTCCCTTCCCCTTGCCCCTGCCTCTTGTCCCGCTTCTGCAGAAGGTAACCCCGCTGAGGGTCCGGAAGCCGGCTGCAGACGCCGGGAAACTTCCCTTCCTGGCTTATGGGTGGCGGGGATGGGGCGGAGGAAAGGAGTTGGGGGCAAGAAGGGGGGAGGGGAGGGAAGGGAAGGGGGCGGGAAGCGGGTGGCCTGGGAAGATGGTGTCTTGTAAGTGTTTCCGGCTTCCCCGAGTGCTGTCCCCTATTCCGGCCACCCCCTGGACTGGGTCCCTGGCCTCCACAACCTGGCCTTGGCCGCCCCTCCCTTGGCCCCATTTTCCTCGGAAGGAAGGAAGGTGAGAGTGCGTGTACTCATGTGCTTATTTGCATGCTCACAGGGATACACAACTCTGTGTTTGGGGGTGGGGGACGGCGTCAGCCTCTGGCATCCTTACCACGAGTATTTTCACTTTTGTTTCCGCAGACAACGAGGATTGATAGCTATGGGGAGGAGTAGCCTACGTACATGCTAGCCTGTCTTAACAATTAGGGTCTGGTGAAATAAGCTCCTCAGGCTCTCAGCAGAGCACTTACCAGGAGGTTTGGACCTTCCCTACACTCCACAAATACTGTACGTGCATGTAAACAAAACATCTGTGAATTGCACACTGATTATTGTTAAATCTTCTCCTTTCCCCCACGCATTACTATTACCATTGAAGGACCGTACTTTGGAAGTTTAAAATTTGAAGATAATAAGATATAAACTGTTAACATTAGCTGTAGAATCTTTATCCTCTCTACCCTGTGATTTTCCGTTTTATAAGTGTGAAGTTAGTTTACCCATGTCTTTTATGCTCACCAGCCTATCACTAAATTAAATGTTGTGGATCTTCTCTAAAATCAATTTTGCCTTATTTATCAGTTAAATATTTATTAAGCTCCTGGTTCTTTTGCCAAGCATAAGACTCTGAAATTTCTGCTCTCCTGGAGTTTCAGTTTTGGTGGTGGGATGGGAGAGGTAGCCAATGAATGAGACAGGAATAATTTCAGAAAATCATGTGTTATAAAGGAAATAAAATAGGGAGTTGTGGTAGTGACTGGGAGACTACTTCCGATGCTGTGGTCAGGAAAGCCCTATCTGAGATGGCATTTGGCCCGATACCAGAAAAGTGAGAGGGATTTAGCCTTTGGAAATATGACTGAAGTGTTCCTGTCTGAGGGAACAACAAATGGAAATGCCCAGATGTAGTATCAAGCTTGGGTTAAGCAACCTGAAAGAAGCTCAGGTAAGGCTTGTGTGAAAGGTAAGAAGTAAGGTGAAAGCCTAGGGTCAGATCGTGTGGGGTCTTATTGCCCAAAGGCCTTTGGCTTTTATGTTTAAAGGACATTGAAAAACTATTGGAATTTTTGCAAAGCTGGGAGTGATAGGGCTTGATTTACAATCTGACTGGAGGAGATGGGATGAGAGGAAAAAGGAAGCAGGAAAACAGTGAAAAGACTGTGGCAGACTGAGTAGAGTAGTGTTAGAGACAAGTAAAAGAGGTTTTGAGGTACATTTTGGAGTTAAAGGTATTGAATTTGTGGTTTGGATGGAAGTGCATTTGGTTGGGAGTGGTGCTTTCTGGGTTTTGGGCTTTAACTGGAGGGTGGCAATGCCATGTATAGAGATGGGGAAGAGGTGAGGGAAGCAGGTTATATGGGGATAAGCTAGGATTGGACATGCTAAATAGAAACTATTATATGTTCAAGTAGAGATTAGAAGCAGGTGTTTAGATAGACAAATCTGGAATTTAATGGAGAGGTTAAGGAGTTGTTTATTCAACAAATATTTTCCAAGCACCAGCTATGGACCAAGCAGTGGGGATATAGTAGTGAGAAAGTAGATAAAAATCTCTGTCTTCATGGGACTTAAATTTTGATGAGGAGAGAAAGAGATGGGGAGTCATCAGCATTTATCTGTTGGGTTATTTATGCTTTGAATAAAAACTACATGAGTCAAAATTTAAAATGTTTAATGGAAAAAAATGTTTAATGGAGTATAGAATGAAAATCTCTATTTTTTTTGTCTTCCATTACCAGTTTTGCTTGGAGCCAAACAATATAAATGTTTTCTTACATGTGCTTCCAAAGATGTATTTTATGCACATATAAGCAAATATGTACATATTCTCCCTACTTTGCAAAATTGGTAGCATACTTCACCTGCTTTGACACCTTGCATTTTTTTAGAGTATTAAATAGTATTAAAGTTATGAAACAGGATGGGACCACCTAAGGAAACATGTAGAAAGCAGAGGAGAAAGTCATGCGGCATGGCAACATTTTCCAAGTTGGTCCTTGCCCTCTGAGTTTTGGACCTACAGTGTGGAGTTGTTTAAAGAGCTTTTTGTGACATGTTTTATAAAAGTTTGCATTGTTTCTTTTGTGCCCCTTTCTTATCTGCCTGTTTTCTTAAAAAAATTTTTTTTTTTAAATTGATTTCAGAGAGAGGAAGGGGGAGGGAGAGGAAAATAGAAACATCAATGATGAGAAGGAATCATTGATCTGCTGTCTCCAGCACACCCCCTACTGGGGATGGAGCCCACAACCCAGTACTGTCCTGATGGGAAATCAAACCATGACCTCCTGGTTTATGGGTTGACGCTCAGCCACTGAGCCATACCACAGAGCTGCCTGTCCTCTTTATATGCTGGAAAAGTATTTCAGTATTATTGAAAGCACTTTTCATGTATGTATTATCAAAGTAAATTGATGACAGGATCAGGCCTTGAATCTTAATATTTTGAAGACTTTTTACTGGCTAATGTTAAATCTTGGAAAAACAAGCAGAAATTTGGAATGTTACCATGAGATTTATAATAGGTTATTGATCTTTGAGATATATGACTAAATTCTCTCTCAGTAATAAGTTAATCACAGTATCTGTTCATAGTGATCTGGCTCCTTGCCTGGGTTTGAATCGTAACAGTCATGGTTTTATTACATTGCAGATGTTGGCATAATCTTTGTGTTACTATCTTCAATATATAGATTCATCATATGTTACTACTTTGAATTGTAAAGGCCTATTGGAGATACTGGACCCATGCAGTTCTTTTGATTCTTAAAAGTGTTTTTTTTTTTTAAGTACAGACTAAGTTTTTAATCCATATTCTTTTTTAGTATATGTGCTGCCGAAGCGAGCACTTAATCCATATTCTTAATACCAGTTTGGGTAACAGCAAAATGAGAAGCCTACATACTCAACAGTTTTTTTTTTTATTCTTAAAAGTTTTGAAATGTGTAGTGTTAAGAGCGTGATGTTAGCATCTGCAAGAATATTTGGGGTGTAGTTGAACCCTGTTAATTGAGTCATCTGGAGAAGGGGAGATGGAATATTTTCTGTAAGTTGCTTTAAGCATTATTACTTCGAAGAATTAAAAATCTGGACTCATATTGGGTTTTCTATTGAATTTATAATGCTTTCTATATTGGATGACATTTTGATTTTCAGTTAGCTGTATTTAGCCAGATGCTTTCTATATAAATTGACATACCTATTTATTTTCTGAGATTGTTCTTGGTTTAAGAACTGTTAGTTTGAGTTTTGTGGTTAATTTTATTGTTACCTCTCTTTAATTCTTTTTTGCCTGAGATTAAAGTAAGCAGCAGGTTTCTACGTTGGAGAACTTTGATAGGAAAGATTTAATAGTACTTTCTGAAGCATTAGACATTAATTATTACATATAAGACCACTGTGTGAAATATGTGAGGAGTTTGTTAAGCTTATTTAAACTCTGTAAATGTATAGGGTTAATGTCCTATTTGAAGATTTAGTTATCCAAAGGATTTTCATTTATATACTTTAACATTATAAATGATGTTACTGTTGCTATTTAATCATTAGATTATAGTCTCTGTGTGTCTCAGAATTTTTCATCAATCAAGTTGATAGTTTATCATTTTAGAGGTCTGGAATATAGGAAATAGTATCTATTAACTCAGTGACTTAAATCTTGTTTTAATGTAGGTTGCTTTTCAAATAATGAAATGTTGGGTTTACTCTGTATAAATAATTCTTGGATTTCTCAACTTTGTTTTAATTCAGTTGAAGGAGAAAAAGTACTGGATACTTAAAAACATTAATACTTTTTTTTGGAAATAATTTTGGACTTACAGAGAAGTTGCAAAAAATGGTATAGAGAGCTCAGGTATACCCTTCACCCAGCTTTCCCTAATGTTAATTTATATAACCAGAACACAATGATCAAAACCAGGAAATTAACATTGGTACAATACTATTAACTAAATTACAGACCTTATTTGAATCTCACCAGTTTTTCCACTAATGTCCTTTTTCTGTTTCAGGATTCGATCTAAGGTCAGACCTGGCATTTAGTTGTGTCTCCCTAGTCTCTTCTGATCGTGACACTCTTTTCTTACCATTCATGACCTTCACACTTGTAATGAGTGTAATTGGTTATTTTTCAGAATATCTCTCAATTTGAGTTTGTCTGATATTTTCTCATTATTAGGTTGAGGGTATACATTTTTGGGAAAATGCTACAGAAGTGATGTTGTGTCCTGATCAGTGCATCATTATCACAGGATACAAGATGTCAGTAAACCAGTTTAGAGATGATGTTAGCTCTCATTTGGTTAAGGTTGTGTCTGTTAAATTTCCCTACTTGTAAAGTTACTATCTTTCTCTTTATAAATACTATCTTGGGGAGATTCTTTGAAACTGCAGATATCTTGTTCTCAAAACTTTTGCATTTTCTCTGCTGCAACCCTGGAATCAATCATTCCTCCAAGGGTCTTAAGTATTTTCCTTATTTTCTGTACTTAGAATATAACTTGTTCTAAACCTGTTCATTAAAAAACTAAGTATAGTATATTATCTTACCTGAAATTTAGGCTCCGGTATTACATTTTATTGGTAATTTTTTGAATGGCCACATATATATTTAAATATATTTTTATTGATTTCAGAGAGGAAAGGAGAGGAGAGAGAGATAGAAACATCAGTGATGAGAGACAATCATCAATCGGCTGCCTTGATTTTCTTAATTGCTTCTTTATTCTCATCTTTACATTAGGTTACCTAGCTCTTCTCTTAGAACTGCTAACTGATTTTAAAACTGTTGATGTCAAATTATTAGTATTTATTGCCTTTTATGGGCATGGTAAGGCTGAGCTATTATTATTACTAGAGGCCCGGTGCACGAAATTTTTTTTTTTTTTATAAGTAATACATGAGCACATTCTCCTTTTTTTTTTTTTTTTAATATATTTTTTATTGATTTCAGAGAGGAAGGGAGAGGGAGAGATAGAAACATCAATGATGAGAAAGAGTCATTGATCGGCTGCCTCCTGCATGCCCCCCATGGGGGCGAGCCTGCAACCCAGGCATGTGCCCTTGACTGGAATCGAACCTGGGACCCTTCAGTCCGCAGGCTGACGCTCTATCCACTGAGCCAAACCAGCTAGGGCCCGGTGCACGAAATTTGTGCACTCGGGGCGGGGGTCCTCAACCCAGTCTGTGCCCTCTAGCAGTCCAGGAGCCCTCGGTGGATGTCCAACTGATGGCTTAGGCCCGCTCCCCGCGGGAGAGGCTCCTGCCACCACTGCTGCACTTGCTGACTTTCCCTCTCCCTCTCCCTCTCCCTCTCCCTCTCCCTCTCCCTTTCCCTCTCCCTCAGGGCTTCTGGCTGAGTGACGTTCCCCCTGTGGGAGTGCACTGACCACCAGGGGCAGCTCCTGTGTTGAGCATCTACCCCCTGGTGGTCACTGTGTGTCATAGTGACCAATCGTTTTGCTGCCTGATTGGTCGATTTGCATATTAGCCTTTTATTATATAGGATTACATATTACTTTAATGTCTTATTTCCCAATATATGACAGTCACTTTTTAAAGTATGTTTAGGCTGCCTGGCTGGTGTTTCTCAGTGGTTGAGCATCAACCTATGAACCAGGAAGTCACGGTTCGATTCCCTGTTAGGGCACATGCCCAAGTTGCAGGCTAGATCCCCAGTGTGGGGTATGCAGGAGAAAGTCAGTCAGTGATTCTCTCTCATCATTGATGTTTCTGTCTTTCTCTCCCTCTCCCTTCCTCTCTAAAATTAACAATAAAAATATATTAAAGTATGTTTAGGCTAAAAATTTACAGTCTTTTGATATTACCCAAACAATTTAAATATTTGTAGAAAAAGTAAACACCTACTTTTTCAATAGTTTATCAGTATTACTACTGAGTCCACAAACTATGAGAATAACAAAGACCTACTCTTTTAATTCCTCTTAAATTCCAATTATTGAATCATAAATGGTACTCCATTTGAGATGATTTTTTTGCAGAATATTTGGTGAATTATATTGAATTGTTTGTATGATTTCTTCAGAGTTCTTAATCAGGATAAATTCTCTTTCATTTTTCAGGGTTACTGAGCTGTAGAATTAGATCTTGATGGCACTATTTATCTTCAGATGGTAATATGACATAATGGAGATTAGCATGGACTCTGAAAGTTGAGGAACACAAGCTCAAATAATAAGCAACATTCAGTGCTAGAAAACACTTATATTTAACTCCACCTGTGCATGAAACGTAAATATAGAGATCAAACTTGTTTACATATGTAACACCCAATATAAAATGTAGAATCTTTTTCAAGATTTTAGAAGTTTCTTTCATCCCCCTTTCTGACTACTACCCTCAGAATTTCTTAATTTTCTGTTCTTTATAATCATTGATAGTACCATCAGTTCATGAAATTCATATCAGTGGATTTATATGATGTATTCTCATTTGTGTCTCACTTCTTTTGCTCAACATAAAATCTATGAAATTAACCCTTATTATTCTTCATATCAGGATTTTATTCCTTTATTGTAGGTGTGTAGTATTCTATTATTTGAATTTACTACCAGTCTTCCATTTTCCTGTAGGCAGATTTGTAAGTTGTTACTAATTTAAAAATATTATGAATAAAGGTACGCTAAACATCCTTTCACATATGATTTTGAGGACCTATATGCTCATGCCTTTTGGATATATAAAAGCAGTAAATTTAATCAATCATGCTGTAGGCATATGTTTAGTTTTAGTAGATACAGTTCAGCATCCTTTTTTCTAAGTTATACAACCACCTGCAGTGAATGAGAGTTCCAGATCCTGCAGATACTTGCCACTAATTAATATTATAAACCTATTTAATTTTAGCTATCCTAGTAAGTAACGGAGGAATAAATTTGAGTTTACCTGGATAGATGATATTGAATATATTTCATCTATTTTTTGAGATTTGTATATTATTCTTTATCAATTCTTGTTTACATTTGTGTTTTCTCTTTCCTGAGGTGCCTTGATTTTCCCTATATTGATGAAGGATATTTTCATTAGAAATAGGACTCCGTTGACAGTTCTTTTATTTTTAGATTTTATGGTTTCTAATGGAAAACCTATTGTCATGAGAATTACTTTTTCCTTATAGATAAAGTGTTATTTGTCATTCAGAACTTTCAAGATTTTTTTCTTTGTTTTTATTTTTCAGAAGTTTGACTATGATGTGGGTGTTGATATCTTTGGGTTTCTCTCATTTTTGTATTTGGTCACCTTAAAATTGAGGATTTCTGTCTTTTGACCAATTGGAAGAATTTTCACCCATTATTTCTTCAAGTACTCTTTCAGCTCCATCTCCTTTAATTTCTTCCTGGACTCCAAATGTTACAGTTTTATTTATTTATTTTTGTTGTTGTTATGACTCCACTGGTTTCTGTGGTTCTGATCTTTTTCTGTTGTTGTTTTCAAGCCCATGTTCTCCCTATTCTCATTGGATATTTTAATATATTATATAAAATATATTAAAATATATTTTAATATATTGGATATTTATAATATCATTATAATTTCTAGTTCCCTGAGTGTTTCCTCTGTTCCATCCATTCTGCTTTGAGCCTATTCATTGAGTTATTATATTCTTCTGTACTATAATTTTCATTTGCTTCTTTATAGCTTCATTTTCTTTGCTGAGACTTTCTGTTTACTTGCCATAACTTTCTTTTTTTCCCATTTAAGGATGTTCAGAATCACTCATGTAAAGATTGTTTTGATGGATGCTTTAAACTTATTATCAAATAAATCTGTCATCTCTACTATCTCAGTGTTAGTATCTGTTATCTTTTTTATTCAGTTTTAGATCTTTCTGCTTCTTTGTATGAATAATTTGATAATTGAAACCTAGAAATTTTGAGCATTATGAAACTCTGGATCTTTTTCAACCCTGTTTCATCTGGGTTTGCTTTGATACAGTTCTGGTAAGGGAAGGGTGAAATGCCACCTCATTATTTCAAGAAGAGAGTAGAAATCCAGGTTCCCCAGTTGGCCCAAGGTTTGTAGGTGTGTGTGTCGGGGGAGGGGATGGGTATTCATTATTGTTATGAGATGGTGGGAATTCTGGCTCCCTGCTATTCTTCTGCCAGTATCTCCCCATGTGGAGGGAGAGGTCTGCCTTGTTTCTATTTCTTACAGTTTCCACTTACATGATCCGGGACTGACTCCCGCCTGGGACTGGCTCCCACCTGGGACTGACTCTCGCCTGGCACGGCTGGGACCGGGACAGACTCCCCCCGGACTGCTGCCCGGACTAACTCCCACCTGGCGCAGCTGGGACTAGGACTGATTCCCGCCTGGGACTGACTCCTGCCCGGGGACTGACTCCTGCCCAGGACTGAGACTGGCTCCCGCCCGGGACTGGTTCCCACCCAGCGCAGCTGGGACCCGGGACTGACTCCTGCCTGGGACTGGCTCCTGCCCGGACCTGGACTGAGTCCCGCCTGGCTTGGCTGACCTGTAGCCACGGCAACCCAGCACTGACTTCCAGTCTAGTCGAGCTTTGGTGGTAACAGTTGTTACACCCTGGCTCTTTATTATAGAGATTAGAGGCCTGGTGCATGAAAATTCATGCACTGGAGGGGGGCGTCCCTCAGCCCGGCCTGCCCCCTCTCTCAGTCTGAGAGCCCTCAGGGACAGGAGGCAACCCGGCAATCAGGAGAAGGCGATGCCCCATCACACCTCTGCTGCTGCCACTGCTGGTAGCTCAAGCCTTGGCCAGCCCTGGTTACCTGAGCCTCAGGCAGCCCTAGGTGGCTGGGCAGCCACCATCTGAGGCTTGCCTGTGCCTCAGGCCGGCCTTAGGCGGCTGGGGGGCTGAGGGGACTGGGGACTCTGGAGGCAGCCGCGTGTCTGCCGCCCTGGGGGCGCTGAGGGGACTGGGTGCTGCCATCTTTGAAGGCAGGGCAGTCAATTAGCATATTCCCTCCTTATTGGCAGTGAGTGTTGCCATCTTTGAGGGCGGGGCAGCAATTAGCATATTCCCTCCTTACTGGCTGTGGGTGCTGCCATCTTTGAGGGTGGGATGGTCAATTAGCATATTCCCTCCATCTTTGAGGGTGGGACGGTCAATTAGCATATTCCCTCCTCATTGTCTGTGGGCGTCACCATCTTTGCAATGGGGTGAGGGTCAGTTAGCATATTTCTCTTTATTAGATAGGATTATTTTGTTAATCCTTAACCAAGGATATTTTTTCCATTGATTTTTAGAGAGAGTAAGAGGGAGGGGGAAAGGGGGGGGACACATTAATATGAGAGGAACACATCAATTAGTTGCCTCCACATGCACGTCGAGTGGGACTAGGGATCGAATCTGCAGCCCAAGTATGTGCCCTTGACTGGGAATCGAACCCGAGACCCTTCGATGTGCAGGCTGACGCTCTAACCACTGAGTCATGCTAGCCGAGACGAGTTTTATTTGTATTTTAAAATATGTTTTTATTGATTTCAGAGAGTAAGGGAGAGGGAGAGATAGGTAGAAACATCAGTGATGAGAGAGAATCATCAATTGGCTGCTTTCTACATGCCACTGACTGGTGATCGAGCTCGCAAACTTGGCATGCGCCCTGACAAGGAATTGAACCTTGACCTCGTGGTTCATAATTCGATGTTCAACCACACAGCCACACTGGCTGGGCAAGTTTTATTTTTTTATTAAACAAAATATTCGATACATACTAGATTGTAAGTTAAAGTGTTTGAAGAATTTTAAGGTCATGATATAATTAGATTTGTATTTGGAAAACTTACATTGGCCATAGGATATGGAATGTACCAAGGGGGCAAAAAAGGATACAGGCAGATCATTTAGGAGGTTACTGGGTGGTAGTTGGGTCCGAGGTGGTGGTTTGGATTAGGGTGATGTCAGTGGGAATGGGAAGAAATGGATATGTTCAAGAAATGGTTAGGCCAGGGGTTTGCAAACTTTTTGACTCGAGGGCCACAATGGGTTCTTAAACTGGACCGGAGGGCCGGAACAAAAGCATGGATGGAGTGTTTGTGTGAACTAATATAAATTCAAAGTAAACATCATTACATAAAAGGGTATGGTCTTTTTTTTTTTTTAGTTTTATTCATTTCAAACGGGCTGTAGTTTGCCCATGGCTGGGTTAGGCCCTGGCCCGTGTAGTTTGGTTGGTTGGAGCGTTGTCCCATACACTGAAAGGCTATAGGTTGGATTCCCAGTCAGGGCATATACCTAGGTTGTGAATTTGGTACCTGGTTGGGGTGCCTATGAGAGCCAACCAATTAATGTTTCTCACGTCAATATGTCTCCTTTCCTCTCTCTAAAAATCAATAAACATATCCTTAGGTGAGGTTAAAAAAAGAAGAAATGGTTTGAACATAGAGTTGGCAGAAATTGATTAATTGGATTAATTTGTAGAGGAGAGTAGGAAATCCAGAATAATTATAAAATTAAATTTCTAGCTTGAGTGAGGTGGATGACAATGTCATTACTGATATGTGGCATACTGGAAAAGGATGGACATATTGCATTTTGAGGGGTTACGTTTGTTGAGGTATCACATAGAGTGAAATTCACCCTAAAAAAGATACAGTTCTTTGAATTTTGACAAAAAAGTTTTTTAAAAAATCTTCAACTGAGGATATGTTTTTTAAAAATTGATTTTAGGGAAAGAGGAAGGGAGAGGAAGATTGAGAGAGAAACATCATTGTGAGAAAGAAACATCAAGCGGTTACCTCCTATATGCACCCAGACTGGGATTGAACCTGCGACCTTTAGATATAAAGAATGACCCTCCAACTGAGCTACCTGGCCAGGGCTTGTCAAAAGTCTCTGATGGCTTGTAGACCATTCTGAGCCTCTGACAACCAATGATCTGATGTATATTCCTATATTTTTGCCTTTTACAAAGTCAGATAAGTTGAATAATACAACATGTAGCCTAATGAGTATGTTTTCTTTCACTTAGCATAATGATTTTGAGACTCATCTATTGTTGTCTATGCATCGGTAATTTGTTCCATTTTATTGCTGAATAATAGTATACCATTGTGTGAATACACTACATTTTGATTTTCTAGTCACTAGTTGATGGACATTTGGATTATTTCCACTTTTTGGCAGCTATGAGTAAAGGTGCTCTAAAGATTTGTGTTTAGGTTTTTTTGTAAGTATATGTTATTTTTCATGTATAAATACACAAATGGGATTGCTGGGTCACATGGAAAGTGTATGTTTAACTGTAATAGAAACTGCCTAGGTGGTTATTTTAAATTTCTACCTGCAGCAAAGGAGAGTTTCAGCTGTTCATGTCCTCATCAGCATTTGATACTGTTATTTTTTTTGAGCCTTTCTAACAACTGTGTAGTGGTATTTTGTTGAGGTTTTAATATGCATTTCCCTAATGACTAATGATATTGGGCATCTTTTATGTGCTTAATTTTTCATCAGTATATCTGAACTCTTGTCTTTTGGCCATTTGTTAGTTTGGTTGTGTGTTTTCTTATTATTGAGCTTTGAGAGTTTTTTATATATTTTGAGTAACTTTTCTCCCAGCCTGTGGCTTATGTTTCATTGATACTAGAGGCCTGGGGCATGGATTCGTGCATATTGCCATGAATCCATGCACTGGATTCGTGTTTGTGTATATTGCCAGATGATCACCACAATATGTCTACTTAATACCCATCACCATATATAGTTATACATTTTTTCTTATAATGAAAAACTTAAAATTTATTTTCTTAACAACTTCCAGATGTGCAATATAGTACCATTGATTATAGTTACCATACTGTACATTACATCCCTATGACTTATTTTATAACTGGAAGTTTATACTTTTTATCATCCTTCACTTATTTTGCCAACCCACCAATCTTTATCTGTGAGTTTGGTCTTTTTGTTTTATTTTCTATTTTAGCATTGTATTTTTCTATTTGTGAAAAATGCCTTTGGAGTTTTGATAGGGAGTGTATTGAATCTTTAGATTGCTTTGGCTAGTATGGACATTTAAAAATAATAATTTTAATGCATGAACATGGCATATCTTTCCATTTGTGTCTTCAATTTTTTATTAGTGTTTTATAATTTTATGTGCTGATCTCTCACTTTCTTGCTTAAATTTATTGCTAGGTTTTTTGTTTTGTTTGTTTTTTAAATACACTTTTATTGATTTCAGAGAGGAAAGAAGAGAGAGAGAGATAGAAACATCAATAATGAGAATCATTGATTGGCTGTCTCCTGCTCACCCCCAGTGGGAATCGAGCCTGCAATCTGGGCATGTGCCCTGGACTGGAATTGAACCCGGGACCCTTCTGCCTGCAGGCTGACGCTCTACCCACTGAGCAAAACCAGCTAGGGCTATTCCTAAGTTAAAAAATTTTTTTTGATGCAATTGTAAATGGGATTGTTTTCTTAATTTCTCTTTCTGATAGTTCATTATTAATGTATAAAAACATGACTATTTTTTGCATATTGATTTTGTATTGTGCAACTTTACTTTGATTCTAACAATTTTTTGGTCAAGTTTTTAGGATTTTTTTGGTATGTAATATGTCATCTATAAAGTGACAATTTTACTTTTCTCTCTTCTGATTTTGATGCCCTTTATTTATTTACTAGTAGCCCTGTGCATGAATCTGTGCGCCAGGAGCTCTCTACAGGGTCTGGCTGCTCCGCACCTGCTGCCCAGAGGCTCTCCATGGCCCAGAGGCCCATCCATAGCTGGGCGCAGAATGCTTGCCTCGTCGCCGGGGCTACAATGCAAGCGTTCCGTGCCTCATCCTGGCCAGAGGCCCATCTGCGGCCAGGCGCGGAATGCTTGCCTCATCTCTAGGGCGACGACGCAGGCATCTCCCCTCCCCCCCCATTCCGTCCCCCTCACCGCCCCCTGCGCTGTTCCGTGCCTGCTTCGAAGAGGCCCTCTGCAGCCAGGGTGGAATGCTTGCCTTGTCGCCACGGCGACGAAGCAAGCATTCCATCAGGCTGCTCATGCTGCCCGCTCTCAGCGGCTGCCCCCCCAGGACTGGGGGACTCCGGTGGGGCTGAAGGACTGGGCGCCGCCATCTTGTGGCTATGGGCGCCACCGTCTTTGTGATGGAGTGATGGTTAATTTGCATATTACCCTTTTATTAGACAGGATTTTTCTTGTCTAATTGCTCTGGCTAGGATTTCCAATATTATGTTGAATAATAGTGACAAGAGTATAGGATATTAATTTGATTTATCACATATGGCCTTATTATGTAGAGTATGTTCCCTCTATATCCACTTTGTTCAGCATTTTTACAGTAAAAGAAAATTGAGTTTGTCATGCTTGTTCTGCATCTATTGAGATGATCATTTGATTGTTATCCTTCCTTTTGTTAATGGTATATTACATTGATTGATTGTGCATGTTGAACCATTATACCCCTAGAATAAATCCCACTTGATGATGGTTTATGATCCTTTTAATGTATTGTATCTGGTTTGCTAATATTTTGTTGAAGATTTTTGGGTCTGTCCTCATTGGGGATATTGGCCTATCATTGTCTGTTCTTGTGGCATGCTTCCATGGTTTTGGCATCAGGGTAGTGCTGGCGTTATAAAAGGAATATGGAAGTATTCCTGCCTCTTCTGTTTTCTGGAAGAGTTTGACGAGGATTGGTATTAATTCTTATTTGAATGGTTGGCAGAATTCACCAGTGAAGCCATCTGGTCCTGAACTTATTTGTTGGGAGATTTTTGATGTAATCTCTTTAGCAATCAGTCAGTTCATATTTTCTGTTTTGTGGTTTTGTTTTATTTCTATGAGTCAGTCTTGGTTGGTTGTTTCTAAGAATTTATTCATTTCTTCTAGGTTGTTAAAATTGTTGCATATAATTATTCATGGTAGCCTTCTATGATCCTTTGTATTTCTGTGCTATCAGTTATAATGTCTCCTTCATTTCTGATTTTATTGTTTGAGTTCTTGCTTTTTTGTTCATGGTAAGTCTAACAAAAGGTTTGTCAATTTTATTTTTTTCAAAAAGCCAGCTCTTAGTTTCACTGATCTTTTCTATTGTATTTTTTTTAAAAATAAATCTTTATTGTTCAGATTATTACAGTTGTTCCTCTTTTTTTCCCACCATAACTACCCTCCACCCGGTTCCCACCCCACCCTCTGCCCTTACCCGCCCCCACTGTCCTCATCCATAGGTGTACAATTTTTGTCCAGTCTCTTCCCCCACCCCCCACACCCCTTTCCCCCCTTGAGAATTGTCAGTCCACTCCCTTTCTATGCCCCTGATTCTATTATATTCACCAGTTCACTCTGTTCATCAGATTTTTTATTCACTTGATTTTTAGATTCACTTGTTGATAGATATGTATTTGTTGTCACTTTGTTGTTCATAATTTGTATCTTTACCTTTTTCTTCTTCTTCCTCTTCTTAAAGGATACCTTTCAGCGTTTCATATAATACTGGTTTGGTTGTGATGAACTACTTTAGCTTTTTCTTATCAGTGAAGCTCTTTATCTGACCTTCAATTCTGAATGATAGCTTTGCTGGATAAAGTAATCTTGGTTGTAGGTTCTTGCTATTCATCACTTGGAATATTTCTTGCCACTCCCTTATGGCCTGCAAAGTTTCTGTTGAGAAATCAGCTGACAGTCCTATGCGTACTCCCTTGTAGGTAACTGACTTTTTTTCTCTTGCTCCTTTTAAGATTCTCCTTTTGTCTTTTGCCCTTGGCATTTTAATTATGATGTGTCTTGGTGTGGTCCTCTTTGGATTCCTCTTGTTTGGGGTTCTCTGCGCTTCCTGGACTTGTAAGTCTATTTCTTTCACCAGGTAGGGGAAGTTTTTGTCATAATTTCTTCAAATAGGTTTTCAATATCTTGCTCTCTCTCTTCTTCTGGCACCCCTATAATTCAGATGTTGGTATGCTTGAACTTGTCCCAGAGGCTCCTTACACTGTCTTGATATTTTTGGATTTTTTTTTCTTTTTGCTTTTCCGGTCGGGTATTTTTTGCTTCTTCATATTTCAAATCTTTGACTTGATTCTTGCGATCCTCTTGTCTGCTGTTGGATCTCTGAATAATATTCTTTATTTCAGTCAGTGTATGCTTAATTTCTAGTTGGTCCTTTTTCATATCCCCGAGGGTCTCACTAAATTTATCGGCGGATTCTAGAAGATTCTTGAGTAACCTTATAACCGTGGTTTTGAACTCTATATCCAGTAGTTTGCTTTCCTGCATTTCTTTCATTTGTGACTTGTTTTTTTTGTCTCTGCATTTTGGCTGCTTCCCTGTGTTGATAGAGTGGCTTTGTGTGCTAGGTGTCCTATAGGGCCCAGTGGCTCAGCCTCCCAATTACCTGAGGTGGACACTCTTGGTGCACAGTCTTGTTGTAGTCTTCTTGTAGTTAAGCCTTGATTTTTGTGGTTATCACTGGGAGGAATTGACCTCCAGGCCAATTGGCTGTGAGAGTCAGCTGTGTCTACAGTGGGAGAACTTCTGTGCTAAAGACACCCTTCTGGGGCAAGACTTGCTTTGGTGGGGCTTTGGTGCTCACTGAGTCTGCCCCCTGAGTGTGTCCCTTATGGATCTGAGGAGTTGTAATCTGGATGGTCCCACTCTGACCACTAGGTACACGGGCTCTTGGATCTCTAAGGAAGTGCTAATTTAGCCTCTTCCTGAGGCTACCCAGCAGGAGCTACAGAGAGATCTGCAGATTCCTCTTCTTTGTTTGGGATTTGGAGGTGCTCAGATGAGGCCCAGCTGTGAAGAATGCAAGCTGCTGTGGGCCTTGAGCCTTCTTTTGGATGTTCTGGTTCTCTCTGACCCAGCTGCCGCTTGTTAGGTAATTTTAGATTGCAAAAGGCCACGTCATTCATACGCAAAAGCCTGTGCACACAGCTTGGGTGGGGTGGGGTCTCGGAATCAACAGGGCAGAGCAAACAGCTATGGCTGGTCCTCAGTCCTGCCCTAAGAGGCCCCCGGGTCTCAGTGTCCCTCTGTAATCCCTGCAAACACCTCTGAGAAAGCTGCCCTTGAGTTCCGCCCGCTGCCAGACAGTCCAGTTTCTCCCCGTATGAGTCTGGGTCCCCAGAGACTCGCCCGGAACTGGAACCAGGGCCGTCGGGAGCTTGAGACTCCCTCCCGATTAAAAAGACACCAGCGTCCTCAGTTTCCAGCCCTTTCCGCGCACCTCCGTACCTCTGCTCTTTACTTCCGCACCTCCTGAGTCTCAGTGTGCTTTTCTTTTTCCTTCTAGTTGTAGAATTTCCACTCAACCAGCCAGCCTTCCTGTGGTTCTGGGTGATGTCTGTTTTGTCTTTAATTGTAGTTTTGAAGTGGTTGTGTGAGGCAGCAATTTCAGGTGTTTACCTATGCCGCCATCTTGATTTCTTTTTCTCTATTGTCTTTTAAGTCTATTTCATTTATTTCTACTCTGGTCTTTGTTATTTCATTTTTTGTATTAACTTTGGATTTATAGTTCTTTGAGGTTTGAAGTTAGGTTGTTTATTTGAA
Organism: Myotis myotis; assembly: GCF_014108235.1. Lineage (NCBI taxonomy): Eukaryota > Metazoa > Chordata > Mammalia > Chiroptera > Vespertilionidae > Myotis > Myotis myotis. The sequence continues at coordinate 121,022,489 of NW_023416313.1, forward strand.
ATTTTTTGTTTCTTGGTGTGGACATTTCTTCCCTCTTAGCACTGATCTTGCTGCAACCCATAAGTTTTGGTATGTTGGATTTCTATTTTCATTTGTCACAAGGTAGTTGAAAATTTTTTCATTCCTTTTTTAACCCATTGGTGGCTTAGTAGCTTAATGTTTAACTTCCACTTACGTGGGTGTGAAAAAGTAGGTTTACAGTTGTTCCTATGGAAAAAGAAATGCAGGTTGTGATTATTACAATAGCTTTATTTTATTTTTAAAATATGCTTTTATTGATTTTAGAGAAAGAGGAAGGGAGAAGGAGAGAGAGATAGAAACATTGATCGGCCGCCTCCTGCACGCCCCCCTGCTGGGGATCGAGCCTGCAACCCAGGCATGTGCCCTGACCTGGAATCAAATCCGTCATCTCTTGGTTCATGGGTTGATGCTCATCCACTGAGCCACACTGGCCAGGGCTACAATAGCTTTATTAATGCAAAAGAATAAACTTGGTTTCACATGCTCAAAACTGTAAACCTGCTTTTGCTGACCCTGTATTTGTGACTGAGTTTTCTTCTTGTAATCCATTTCTCGTTTGTACTAATGGTTAGAGAAGATGCTTGATATGATTTCAATTTTCTCAAGTTTTATTAAGACTTGTTTTGTGGCCTAATATATATTCTATCCTGGAGAATGCTCTGTGTGCATTTGAGAAGAATATGTATTTTGTTGCTTTTGGGTGGAATTTTCCATGTATATCTGTTAAGTTTATCTGATCTAACCTGTTGTTTAAGGCTGATGCTTCCTTATGATTTTCTGTCTGGATGATCTATCCATTGATGCATAGGGTGTATTAGAGTCCCTTCCTATTATTGTATTGCTGTTTATTTCTTCCTTTAGATCTGTTAATAATTGGTTTTATATATTTAGACATTTCTATGCTGGATGAATAAATAATTACAAATATGATATTCTCTTCTTGGATTGACCCTTTTTTTTTTCTTTTTTCTTTTTTTTTTTAATTAAATCTTTATTGTTCAGATTATTACATTTGTTCCTCTTTTTTCCCCCCATAACTCCCCTCCTCCCAGTTCCCGCCCCACCCTCCGCCCTCACTCCCCACCCACTGTCCTCATCCATAGGTGCACAATTTTTGTCCAGTCTCTTCCCGCATCTCCCACACCCCTTTCCCCCCCAAGAATAGTCAGTCCATTCCCTTTCTATGTCCCTGATTCTATTATAATCACCAGTTCATTCTGTTCATCAGACTATTTATTCACTTGATTCTTAGATTCACTTGTTGATAGATGCATATTTGTTGTTCATAATTTGTATCTTTACCTTTTTCTTCCTCTTCCTCTTCTTAAAGGATACCTTTCAGCATTTCATATAATACTGGTTTGGTGGTGATGAACTCCTTTAGCTTTTCCTTATCTGTGAAGCTCTTTCTCTGACCTTCAATTCTGAATGATAGCTTTGCTGGATAAAGTAATCTTGGTTGTAGGTTCTTGGTATTCATCACTTTGAATATTTCTTGCCACTCCCTTCTGGCCTGCAAAGTTTCTGTTGAGAAATCAGCTGACAGTCGTATGGGTATTCCCTTGTAGGTAACTGAGTTTCTTTCTCTTGCTGTTTTTAAGATTCTCTCTTTATCTTTTGCTCTTGGCATTTTAATTATGATGTGTCTTGGTGTGGTCCTCTTTGGATTCCTTTTGTTTGGGGTTCTCCGCGCTTCTTGGACCTGTAAGTCCATTTCTTTCACCAGGTAGGGGAAGTTTTCTGTCATTATTTCTTCAAATAGGTTTTCAATATCTTGCGCTCTCTCATCTTCTGGCACCCCTATAATTCTGATGTTGGTACGCTTGAAGCTGTCCCAGAGGCTCCTTACACTATCCTCGCATTTTTGGATTCTTTTTTCATTTTGCTTTTCCGGTTGGGTGTTTTTTGCTTCCTCGCATTTCAAATCATTGACTTGATTCTTGCGCTCCTCTGGTCTGCTGTCGGGAGTCTGTATAATATTCGTTATTTCAGTCTGTGTATGCTTAATTTCTAGTTGGTTCCCCAATATAACATCGAGGGTCTCATTAGTTTTCTTGTAGATCTCATTAAGTTTATCGGCGGCTTCCAAACAGTTCTTGAGAGACCTTAAAAGTGTGGTTCTGAACTCTATATCTTCCATTGACAATTTTGTCCTGTTTCTTTGTCTCCGCATTTTGTTATGCTTCCTTGGTGCACCCCCTAGTGGTCTTTGTGCGCAGTCTTATAGTTAAACCTTGATTGTTGTAGCTAATACCAGGGAGGGTTTGACCTCCAGGCCAAGTGGCTATGAGAATCAGCTGTGTCAGCAGTGAGAGAACTTCTGTCCTCTAGGGAGGTGCTAATCTAGCCTTTGCCTGAGGCTATCCGGCAAATGCCTGTGTGCAGGGCTTGGGCGGGGCGGGTCGCACAGGATCAACAGGTTGGGCCGGAGAGAGCAGTTATGGTGGCTCTCAGTCCTGTCCCCAGGGGCTCTGCCTCTCTGAGTCCCAGCACCCGCTGCAAACCTTGGAGAGAAAGCTGCACTCGCTCTGACCGAAGCCAGACAGTCCCGCTTCTCCCGTTTGAGTCTGGGTCCCTAAAGACTCGCCTGTATCTGGAGCTCAGAGTCTGCGACTCCCTCCCGATTGAAAACGCCAACCGCACACTCCGCACCTCAGAATTTGACTTTAGCACTGCGCCTCCTCTGAGTGTCCGTATGCGTTTCTCTTTCCTCCTAGTTGTAGGACTTCCACTCAGCCAGCGTTCCTGTGGTTCTGGGTGATGTCCCTTCCGTCTTTTAGTTTCACTTTTGAAGTAGTTGTTCAAAGCAGCAAACTCCGGCGTTAACCTATGCCGCCATCTTGGTTCTCCCCTCTGGATTGACCCTTTTATCATCAAGTTCCTTTCTTTGTCTCTTATTACAGTCTTTGTTTTAAGTTTACTTTTTTTCTGGTACAGGTATCGCTGCCACAATTTTCTTTTGGTTTCTATTTGTATGGAATATCTTTTTCTTCCCTTCACTTTCAGTCTGTATGTGTCTTTAGTTTTGAACTGAGTCTCTCGTAGGCCGTGTATAGATGAATCTTGTTGGTTTGTTTAATCCATTCAGCCATTCTATATCTTTTTTAAGATACGTTTTTATTGATTTTTAGAGAGAGAAAGGGAGAGAGAAATATCGATTGACTGCTTTCTGCATGCCCCCCACCAGGGATGTGCACTAACTGGATATTGAATCAGTGACCTCTAGGTTCATGGATGGATGCTCAACCATTGAGCCACGTCAGCTGGGTCCATGCTATATCTTTTGATTGGAGAATTTAGTTCATTTACATTGAAAGAATTATTGATAGGTATGTAGTTACTGCAATTTTGTTTATTGTTTTCTGGCTGTTTTATAGTTCTTGTTTGTTTCTTATTCTTTTCCTTTGTGTTTTGGTGATTTTCTTTAGTGGTATGCTTAGAGTACTTTCTCTTTATCTCTTGTGTATTGCATGTTTTTGCTTTGTGGTTACCTTAAGGCAGTGATGGCGAACCTTTTGAGCTTGGCGTGTCAGCATTTTGAAAAACCCTAACTTAACTCTGGTGCCGTGTCACATATAGAAATTTTTTGATATTTGCAACCATAGTAAAGCAAAGATTTATATTTTTGGTATTTATTTTATATATTTAAATGCCATTTAACAAAGAAAAATCAACCCAAAAAATGAGTTCGCATGTCACCTCTGACACGCATGTCATAGGTTCGCCATCACTGCCTTAAGGCTTACATATAACAACTTGTATTTATAACAGTCTATTTTAAGTTGATAACAATTTAAGACTCAATGCATTCTAATGCTCTACATTTTAACCTTCCCTCCCTATGTGTTATGCTTTTGATGTCACATTTTATGTATCCTTTAACAAATTATTATAGCTATAGTTTTACTACTTTTGCCTTTTAGTCTTCATACTAGTTAGCTTTGTGATAACCCAGTACTTTTACTATATATTTATTATTTCTTCTCAGTATTATTCCAAGATCAGAGTTTTTAATTTTGATGAAGTCCAATTTTTTTATCATTTTATTTTATGGGTCAGGCTTTTTATGCTTTAGCTAGAAAATCTTTGCTTAATTCTTTGTTTAGACTGTAATGTAATCTACCTAAATTATCCCCAAATTTTTCACCAGAGCTACTACTTTCATTGGCCAAACGTACCAAGTAGTGGCGAGGTGAGGTGCGAAGAGTTCAGACAAATTATGGCCCATGGGGCCAAATCCTCTTTGTAAATAAAGTTTCATTGGAATACAACCATGCTTATTGTCTTTGGCTGCTTTGGTGCTACAGTGGCAGAATTAGGTAGTTATAACTGAGACTGAATGGCTTTCAAAGCTTAAAATATTTACTATCTAGGGCAGGGGTGGGGAAACTTTTTGACTCGAGGGCCACAATGGGTTCTTAAACTGGACCGGAGGGAGGGCCGGAACAAAAGCATGGATGGAGTGTTTGTGTGAACTAATATAAATTCAAAGTAAACATCATTACATAAAAGGGTATGGTCTTTTTTTTTTTTTAGTTTTATTCATTTCAAACAGGCTGGATCCGGCGGGCCGTAGTTTGCCCAAGGCTGATCTAGGGGGAAGTAGGAGAGGATATGGGGGGATAAATGGTGATAGAAGGAAACTTGACTTGGGGTAGTGAACACACAATACAATATACAGATGATGTATTATAGAATAGTACACCTAAAACCTACATGATTTTGTTAACCAGTGCTCCCCTTCCCCCAGTAAATTATTAAAATTGTTTTTAAAAACTTACTATCTAGCCCAGCTGGCGTGGGTCAGTGGTTGAGCCTCGAACCAGGAAGTCATAGTTTGATTCCCCATCAGGGCACATCCCCAGGTTGCAGGCTTGATCCCCAGTAGGAGGCGAAGAGGAGGCAGCTGATCAATGATTCTCTCTCATTGATGTTTCTATCTCACTCTCCTTCTCCCTTTCTCTCTGAAATCAATAAAAATATATTTTTATAAAGAACTTACTAAATTTATAGGAAAAGTTTTTTGACCTCTGAAACAGTCTGTTAGTTCCCTTCTCCCCCTTCCTTTACTTGGAGATAACCTTCCTGTGAGTCCTTTGTTCTGTGTTTATCTGGACAGGTTGTCTTAAAAATCTGCATAGCTGCTGTTCTGGAAAAATTCCTGTGGCTCTCTCTGTTTCTGGGGTTCCAAATCTTTCTTGGTTTGTTCCATTCCCATATGATAGAGGAATATATTCTGTTTTATTTTCTGGAGAGTAAAAAAGGCTGCATTGGAAAATTATTTGCTATCACTCTTGGTAGAGAATTCTAGGTGATTAGTTATTTTCCCTGAGAATTTTATTTATTTATTTAAAAAAATATATATTTTTTAAAATATATTTTATTGATTTTTTACAGAGAGGAAGGGAGAGAGAGAGAGAGTCAGAAACATCGATGAGAGAGAAACATCGATTAGCTGCCTCCTGCACATCTCCTACTGGGGATGTGCCCGCAACCCAGGTACATGCCCTTGACCGGAATCGAACCTGGGACCTTTCAGTCCGCAGGCTGACGCTCCATCCACTGAGCCAAACTGGTTTTGGCTTAAAAATATATTTTATTGATTTCTTACAAAGGGGAAGGGAGAGGGATAGAGAGTTTGAAACATCGATCAGCTGCCTCCCGCACACCCTCCTCTGGGGTTGTGCCCGCAACCAAGGCAAATGCCCCCAACCAGAATCGAACCCGGGACCCTTCAGTCCCCAGGCCGACGCTCTATCCACTGAGCCAAACTGGTCAGGGCATCCCTGAGAATTTTAAAGGAATTGCTTTATATTACCTTCCAGCTTCCAGTGTTGCTATTGCGAAATCAAAATACTTGATAATTTCTAGTCTGTTGTAACCTGTTTTTCTTTTCTGGAAACTTTTGGAAATTTGTATCCCGAGTGTTTTAATATGTCAAAGAGAAGTGCCTTGTTATTTATTTTAAAAATAATAACTTTTGGGTATTGAATAGGCTTTTCCCGCCTTATTTAAAAATTTTTTATTATTAAAAGTATTACATAGCCCTAGCCGGTTTGGCTCAGTGGATAGAGCATCAGACTGTGGATCAAAGGGTCCTGGGTTCGATTCCAGTTAAGGGCATGTACCTTGGTTGCGGGATCCTCCCCAGCCTGGGCCCTGGTTGGGGCTCGTGCAGGAGGCAACCAATCGATATGCTTCTCTCACATTAATGGTTCTCTTTGTCTTTCCGTCTCTTCTACTCTCCTTAAAAATCAATGGAAAAATATCCTTGGGTGAGACCCACTCCACCCTGTGCTCATCCCATCCCCAGGCCTTGCCTGCACTATTGTCTGCCCATGGGCTATGCATATATGTGCATAAGTTAATTGGGTAACCTCTTCTCACCTCCCTGCCTTCCCTCTGAAATATGTCAATCTGTTGCATGCTTGAATGTCTGGATCATTTTTGTTTATCAGTTTATTTTGTTTGTTAGATTCCACATATAAGTAAGATCATGTGGTACTTGTCTTTCTCTGACTGGCTTATTTCACTCGGCATAATACTTTCCAGGTCCCTCCATGCTGTATCAAATGGTAAGATCCTTCTTTTTTTTCTTCTTTTTTTTTTTAACAAAAAATATGTTTTTATTTGATTTCAAAGAGGAAGGGAGAGGGAGGGAGAGATAGAAAATAGAAACATCAATTATGAGGGATAATCATTGATCTACTGCATCCCTGTAGCGAGTGAGCTTTGACCGGGCATCAAACCATGACCTCCTGGTAAAGAGTTAATGCTCAACCACTGAGCAACACTGGCTGGGTGTTCCTTCTTTTTCACAGCTGCTTAAGTATTCCATTTGTAAGTGTACTATAGTTGTTTTTTTTTTAAATCTTTATTTTTCAGATTATTACAGTTGTTCCTCTTTTTTCCCCCCACTGCTCCCCTCCACCCGGTTCCCACCCCACCACATGTACTTACCCCCGATCCCCATTGTCCTCATCCATAGGTGTAAGATTTTTGTCTAATCTCTTCCCATACTCCCCATGCTCCCTTCCCCCTGAGAATTGTCAGTCCACTCCCTTTCTATGCCCCTGATTCTATTATATTCACCAGTTTATTCTGTTTTTCAGATTTTTTATTCACTTGATTTTTAGATTCACTTGTTGATAGATATGTATTTGTTGCCACTTTGTTGTTCATAATTTTTATCTTTACCTTTTTTCTTCCTCTTCTTAGAGAATATCCATCAGCATTTCATATAATACTGGTTTGGTGGTGATGAACTCCTTTAGTTTTTACTTGTCTGTGAAGCTCTTTATCTGACCTTCAATTCTGAATGATAGCTTTGCTTCGTAGAGTAATCTTGGTTGTAGGTTCTTGCTATTCATCACTTGGAATATTTCTTGCCACTCCCTTCTGGCCTGCATAGTTTCTGTTGAGAAATCAGCTGACAGCCGTATGGGTACTCCCTTGTAGGTAACTGTTTTTCTCTTGCTGCTTTTAAGATTCTCTCTTTGTCTTTTGATGTGTCTTGATGTGGTCCTCTTTGGATTCCTCTTGTTTGGGGTTCTCTGCGCTTCCTGGACTTGTAAGTCTATTTCTTTCACCAGGTAGGGGAAGTTTTTGTCATAATTTCTTCAAATAGGTTTTCAATATCTTGCTCTCTCTCTTCTCCTGGCACCCCCATAATTCAGATGTTGGTACACTTGAAGTTGTCCCAGAGGCTTCTTACACTGTCTTGATATTTTTGGATTCTTTTTGCTCTTCTGGGTGAGTGTTTTTTGCTTCTTCGTATTTCAAATCTTTGACTTGATTCTTGGGATCCTCTCATCTGCTGTTGGATTTCTGTATATTATTCTTTATTTCTGTCAGTGTATGCTTAATTTCTGATTGGTCCTTTTTCATGTTTTTGAGGGTCTCACTACATTTCTCGGAGATTTCTAGAAGATTCTTGAGTAACCTTATAACCGTGGTTTTGAACTCTATATCCAGTAGTTTGCTTTCCTCCATTTCTTTCATTTGTGACTTGTTTCTTTGTCTCCGCATTTTGGCTGCTTCCCTGTTTTTGTTTCTATGTACTGGGTAGCTGTTAAGTCTCTTTGAATTGATAGAGTGGCCTTGTGTGGTTGATGTCCTGTAGGGCCCAGTGGCTCAGCCTCCCCAGTCACCTAAGGTGGACGCTCTTGGTGCACCCATTTGTGGGCTGTTTGCACAATCTTGTAGTTAAGCCTTGATTGCTGTTGGTATCACTGGGAGGAATTGACCTCCAGTCCAGTTGGCTGTGATGAGCAGCTGTGTCTACACTGGAAGATCTGTTGTGCAGGAGACAGCCTTATGGGGCAGGACTTGCTTCGATGGGGCTTTGGTGCTCACTGAGTCTGCCCCTTGAGTGTGTCTCTTATGGATATGCAGAGTTGTAATCTGTTATGATCTCACCTTGACCACTGGGTACACTGGCTGTTGGATCTCCAAGGAAGTGCAAGGTTAGCTACTGCCTGGGGCTGCCCAGCAAGAGCTATAGAGACATCTGCAGATTCCTTCTCTTTGTATGGGGTTTGGAAGTGCCCAGACGAGGCCTAGCTGTGAAGCAAGGCCTCTGCTGCTGCCAGGTAGTGGGCCTTCTTTTGGAATCTCTGGGGCTCTCTGACCCAGCTGCAGTTTGTTTTAGGGGAAAGGACAGGCCATTCATATGCAAAAGCCAATGTGCACAGCTTGGGTGGGGTTGTAAATTGGGTGGGCGGTGTCTCTCGGAATCACCAGGGTGGAGCAAACAGCAGTGGCTGCCCTGGTTCTCTGTGTCCCGCGCACCTGTGCAGGAACAGTGGTCGCTGTGAGCACCTCCAAGAGTAAGCCACCCTCGCATTCCTGTCCCAATGCCAGACAATCCAGTTTTTCCCCCGTATGTGTCTGGGTCCCCCAGAGTCTCGCCCGGAACTGGAGTTCAGAGCAAGCAGGAGCTTGTATCTCCTTCCAGGTTTAAAGAACAGCACATCCAGGTGCCAGCACTTTCCACACCTCCGCACCTCTTACTGGTCTCAGTGAGCTTTCTTCACCTCTCTAGTTGTGGAATTTCCACTCAGCCAGCTTTCCCGTGGTTCTGGGTGGTAGTTGTTCTGCCGTTTAGTTGTAATTTTGATGTGGTTGTGAGAGGCAGCAAGTATAGGTGATTACTTATGCTGCCATCTTGATTCCTCTCTGTACTATAGTTTTTTAACCCATTCATCTACTGATGGGCACTTGGGCTGTTTCCAGATCTTACCTATTCAAAATCAGCAGTCACCAACTGGTGGTCCGTGAGGCTCAAAAGGTTGGCGACCGCTGTTCTAAAGAACTTTTCTTTTTTAAAAAAATATTTCTGTTGATTTCAGAGAGCAAGGGAGAGAGATAGAGAGAAAGAAACACCAGTGATGAGAGAGAATCACCAATCAGCCATATTCTGCACACTCCCTACTGAGAATCGAGCCCGCAACCCAGGCATGTGCCCTTGGCCGGAATCGAACCTGGGACCCTTCAGTCCACTGGCCAATGCTTTATCCACTGAGCCAAACCAGTCATGCTCATTTTTATTTAATTGGGTCCTCTCTCTGTTTTCTTGATGAGTCTGGCTAAAGATTCATTAGTTTTGTTTATCTTTTCAAAGAACCAGCTCTTGGTTTCATTGATCGTATACATATTTTTTAGTTTCTGTGTCATTTATTTCCACTCTGATCTTTATTATTTCTCTTCTTTTTCTTACTCTGGGCTTTTCTTGTCCTGTTTCTAATTGTTTTAGTTATAGGATTAGATTGTTAAATTGAGCTTTTTCTTGAGGAAGGCTTGTTGTGGTATGAACCTCTGTCTCGGGACTGCTTTCACTGTGTTCCAAAGATTTTGGGTTGTTGTGTATTCATTTCCATTTGTTTCCAGGAAGTTTTTTATTTCTTCTTTAATCTCATTGTAACCTATTCATTGTTTAATAACATGCTATTTGACTTCCACGTGTTCGAATATTTTGAAGTATTTTTATTGTAGTTATTTCTAATTTCACATCATTGTGATCTGAGAAGATGCTTGATGTGATTTCGGTCTTCTTGAATTTGTAGAGACTTAGACTTATGTGTGGTCTGTCTTTGATACTGTCCCATGTGTTCTTGAGAAAAATTGATATTCTCCAGCTTTGTTGTGAAATGTGTCTGTAAATGTCAATTAAATCCATTTTATCTAGTGTGTCATTTAGGGTCTTGTTGCCTTGTTGATTTTTTTTTGTCTAGAAATTCTATCCATTGATGTCAGTGGGGTGTTAAAATCCCCTACTATGACTGTATTGCAGTTGATCTCTCCCTTAAAATCCTCCTGAAGCCTCTTTATATATTTGGTTGCTCCTGTATTGGGTACATATATGTTTACCAGGTTTATATCTTCTTGTTGTATCGGTCCCTTTAGTATTATGAAGTAACCTTCATTGTCTCTTGTTATGGCTGTCTGTTTTTCAGGTATGAGTATTCCTACCCCAGGTTTTTTTTTTTTTATTCCATTTCCATTTGCATGAAATATTTTTTTCTATCCCTTTACTTTCAGTCTGTGAATGTTCTGTTTTGAGCTGGATCTCTTGTAGACAGCATATATACTAGTATGTGGGTTATGTTTTCTTATCCATTTAGCTATCCTATATGTTTTGGTGGTAGCTTTTAAGCCATTTACAATTAAGACTATCTACATATATAAAAGCCTAAGCAACCAGCCGACTGGCTGGCTGACCAGCTGGTAGCTATGATGCGCACAGACCACCAGGGGGCAGATGCTCAACATAGGAGCGGAAACCAGACATGGAAACATGGAACAGGCTGATGAATCTCAGAGTGAAAGGGGGAGAGGGGAGGGCAGGAAGAGAATAACCAAAGATCTTATATGCATACTAGAGGCCGATGCACGGATTTGTGTACTGGTGGGGTCCCTTGGCCAGGTGTGTGGGGATCAGACCGAAACCAGCAGTCTGACAATTGTGAGAGGGTGCAGGCCAGGCCTCTAGTCTTACCTAATAATAGACAAACATGCAAATTGACCATACCTTCGCTACGTCCACCAGCCAATTGGATGAGTATGCAAATTAACCAAACAAAGATGGCAGTTAATTTGCATACATAGGCACCCAGCAGCAATTGGAGCCTGCAATCAGAGCTGAGGGATCCCCTGCCCAGGCCTAATGCCTTGAGGAGTTAGGCCTGGGGAGGGACAGAGTGGGCGATTGTGGGAACTGGGGGTCCCCTGCCCAGGTCTAATGACTCAGCCAGAGGCGATAGGCCTGGGCAGGGGCCGAGCTGGCAATTGGTGTGAACTACTGAGGAAACACCTTTTCTGACTGCTGATTGGCTAAGCTCCCTGTATGCCACTGGTAATATTCTTAGTAACTTGGGTAATAAGAATCCAATAAGCTGATCTTGGGTTTTTCCACCTCACTCCTAGAGAAAAAAAAGAAGGTCCACTGCTGGAGAGCTAAGAAATGTCATATCCTGCCCTAGCTGGTTTTGCACAGTGGATAATGCCTCGGCTTGTGGACCACAGGGTCTGGGTTCAGTTCTGACCAAGGGCATGTACCTAAGTTGCAGGCTTCTCCCTGGCCCGGGCCCAGGTCAGGGCTCATGCAGGAGGCAACCAATCAAAGTGTTCCTCTCACTTTGATGTTTCTCTCTGTCTTTCCCTTTCTCTTCCACATTCTCTAAAAATCAATGGAAACATATCCTCAGGTGAGGATAAAAAAATATAATAAAGAAATGTCATATCCTATGAAGGACACATCTTTGAAAATGCCTAAAGAAAGTTGTCATTTTTTCATGATGAAGGGACTGGAGTCCGTGTTGATGAAAACACCTGCGTGGCTGCGGTTACTGGCAGTGGCTGCAACAGCGGGTGATGGGGCTGGTGCCTTCCCCTGATCAGCCTGGTCACCTCCCACAAAGGAAGGCCAGACTGCGGCTTAGGCCCGCTCCCAAGGGGAGCAGGGAGCGGGCTTAAGCCGTCAGTAGGACATCGCTGAGGGCTTCCAGTATGTGATAGGGGGCAGGCTGGGCTGTGGGACGCCCCCTCCAGTGCCTCTAGTCTATATATATATAAAAGGCTAAGCGCCTGGTTGACCAGCTGACTGTGCACCGGACCTCTAGTCTATATATATAAAAGGTTAAGCCTGGCTGACTAGCCGACCGGCTTGTAGGTATGATATGCACTGATCACCAGGGGCAGATGCTCAGCGCAGGAGCTGCCAAGCGACAGCAACTTTGCAGATTGCCTCTTGCACTTTGGGACCCCTCAGGGGATGTCGGACTGCGGTTTTGGCCTGATCCCCGCAGGCCAGGCTAAGGGACCCCACCTCCTGGAGGGAACCCGCTCACTCCGCAGATGCCTTTCAAGCTCCGGTGCCACCCTAGGTGGGGCCGGCCAGGGAGGAACCACAGGAGGTTGGCTCAAGGGTGTATCCAGCCTGTCTTGCCCAGTCCTGCCCTGCCGGCCACCTTCTAATTTCCTTTCAATGTGCACGAATACATGCACCAGGCCTCTAGTTTTTAATAGATACTTATATGTTGCCATTTTTATTCTTTGTGCCTGTATTCCCCGCCTTCTCTCTCCGTTTCTTCTTCTTACAACAGTCCCTTTAGCATTTCTTACAGTGCTGGTTTGGTGGTGATAATCTCTTTTAGCCCTTTTTTTTTTCTCCATAGCTTCTTATTTCACTGCTGGATAGAGTGGTCTTGGATTCAATCCCTTCGTTTTCATTACCTTGTATACTTCATGCCAGTCCTTTCTGGCCTGAAGTGTTTCTATTGATAAATAAGCTGACAGTCAAATGTGAGTTCCCTTGTAGGTAAGTTTCTGTTTCTCTCTTCTAGCCTTTAAGATTCTTTCTTTGTCTCTTCTGTTTATCATTTAAATTATAATGTGTTTTGGTGTGGGTCTTTTTGAATTCATTTTGATTGGGACTCTGTGTTTCCTGAATTTGAGTGACTTTTTCCTTCACATGTTTAGGAAAGTTTTTTGTTGTTATTTTTTCAAACAGGTTCTCTATTCTTTGCTCAGATTTTTCTTCTTCTGGAACCCCTATTATTCAGATGTTGTTGCCTTCCATGGTTTCTCAAAGATCTCTTAAACTCCCCTCCTGCTTTTTAATTGTTTTTCCAGGTGCTGTTCTGAATGGGTTTATTTTTCTACCTGTTTTCTATTTGCTGATTCAGTTTTCTGCTTCTTCTAGCCTACTATTGATTCCTTCCAGGGTATTTTTATTTTAGCTATATCATTCTTCATTTCTGCTTGATTCTTATTCATGGTTTCTACCTCCCCCCCCCTTTTTTTATGCTGATATAGTTCTCATTAAGTTGCCTAATATTCTCATTAAATTGCTTTTATTTTTCATTAAGTTGTTTGAGTACCCTTATAACCATTACTTTGAATTCTTTATCTGACAAAATGCTTGCTTCCATTTCATTTAGTTCCTTTTCTGGTGATTTCTCCTTTTCTTTCATTTGGGGGTTGTTTCTGTGTCTCCTCATTTTCGCTGTCCCTTCATATTTGTTTCTATGTATTAGATCAGCTGTTAATACCCCTCAGTCTTCATACAGTGGTCTTATGTTCTGTTGTACCAAGTGGTGCAGTCTCTTAGATCTAATGAACTTGGTGCTCTAGGAATGACCCTTGTTTGAGTTATTTGGGTTCTCAGGTTGTAACTGGGTCATGATGTTGTTGTCCCATTTTTTGATGAAATCTGTTCTCAGCTTGGCTGACTGTGAGGCTCACCTCTTACCACTTAGTGCAAGCTCTTGTGGAGATGCTTGCAGAACAAAACTAAATACAACAAAACAAAACACGAAACAAAATAGAAATGTTCACATAACCCCTACAACAGCATCAAAAGCAACTACAAAATAATAATTAGGAAAGAGAAGAGAGAGCAAGAATTATAGAAAAAAAAGAAAATGAGAAAAAAGAAACGGAAGAAAAAGGATTATGAAAGGGCAGAGGTGTAATAAAGTAAATAAGACTAGCCCTAGCCAGTTTGGCTCAGTGGATAGAGCGTCGGCCTGTGGACTGAAGGGTCCCAGGTTCGATTCTGGTCAAGGGCATGTACATTGGTTGCGGGCACATCCCCAGTGGGAGGTGTGCAGGAGGCAGCTGATCGTTGTTTCTAACTCTCTATCCCTCTCCCTTCCTCTCTGTAAAAAATCATTAAAAAAAATATAAAAAAATAAATAAGACTAAAGAATAGAGGAAGGAAGACTATAAAAGAAATAAGGAAGAAAAAGTTTTAAAAAGGAATACAGAGGAGAAATAAGATTGACACAAAATAAGAAAATGAAAAAAAACATGAGAAAGCAGGAGGAAAAGTAAAAAAATTGAGTAGGAAAAGGGAAGAGAAAAATTAGATATATGAAAGAAACAATAGAGACTAAAATAATAAATAATTAGACGCAGAAGATAAAAGACAAAAAAGGAAAGAAAAGGGGCAGAAAAATAGTGAACGTGACGTTTGTCTCAGTAGAGTTTAGTGCCTACTCCTCTTCTGATGACTGTGGGTGGCTGTTCTGTTTGCCAGTTCTGGGCTTCCTGCAAGGTACTTAGGTTTTAACCACTGTCAGAAACTGTCCTTCTTTGGCTTTCAGCAACCTTTGTAAAGCTCCAAGCAATCCACAGTTTTTGTCTGTGTCCACAACTTGACTGCACACGGGAGGGGCCAAGCTGCCCTTAAAGCAGGTTTGTTAGCAGCATGGGACACAGGGCTGGGTCAGCAAACTTCCCTAGGTTCTCCAGGCTCTGCCTTCTGCCTTTGTCTGCTAGCCAGCTGTCAATACTAATCACTCACAAGTCTGTTTCAGAAAGGGCTTTAGGGGGAATTGGGAGTACAGACTTCTGGGTCTCCTGTGTGAGGGAGGTACTGCTCAGATTTCAGGGAAACTGGTGTGTGTATTTCCCTGTCCTAGAGCTACTCCTTTCAGAGTGTCTCAGAGTATTATTACTCTGCCCTTGGCTAGTGGAGATCCCTGTCAGCAGTCCAATGGAATCAGCTGGAAACCTGGAGTTCTTATCAGTTCTCCTGTGAGGGGGAAGCACCAATCAGGTTCCCAAAAAGGGGTGGATGGCCCCAACCCAAGTCCAGTTACTGATGCTTCCTTAGACTCTTCAAACCTGTAGACTTGGCCTCTGTTGCCATCTCCTCTGCAGAAGTGGTGATGCAGGGTGTGGCAGTCAGGGCTTCTGAGGTTGTGGTGGGCTGTATCACCTAGGGTGGTTTTTTTCCCTCTGAGCTGTGACTTCTGGAAGGAGCTAGCATCTCTCAAGAAAAATGGCCGTTTTGGTTTTGGGTGTATGTGACTGAATGCAGGGCTCCCAGCTGCCTCTTTTCCATATCTCCCCCTAATGCTTCCCACCCCAGCACCTTGAGTCTGCACCACTATCCCTCAAGCAAAGGCTAGGATGAGTAGCTGTTAATGAAACTCCTGCTGTGCTCATCAGGGTTTAAGAAAAAGAAAACACAAACAAAAAAACCATGAAGGCTTTCTCTCAAATGAGCTCTGGTCTACTAAGCCCAGCCTGGTTTCTGGGCCTCCATCTTCTCAGAAATAACCCTCTCAATAGCGGAGCAATCCCTCCTTACTCTCGACCTGCTGCCCTGTGAAAGCTTGTCAGCCCCTCTCATGACCTCTCCCTTCCTACCAGTCTCCAGGTATTTTCTGTCCTTCCTTGATATAAATCTCCTCAACTGGACCTCAGTAAGTAATTTCAGGTGAATGCTCCCCAATTTAGTTTTATTTCCAGTCTGGCCCTGGGAGGAGGTGCAAGAAAGACCTGTCTATTCAGCTGCCATTTTCTCTCCCCACCTCAAATAGGCCTTTTTAAAGAACATGTCTTTATTTATTTATTTTTTTTCTCTTAGAGAGAGAGGAAAGGAGAGGGAGAGAGAGAAACACCAGTTGACTACCTCCTGCATGCCCCCTACTAGGGATTGAGCCTGCAAGTGGAGCCTGATTTAGAATCAAACCCGTGACCTTCTGATGTACAGGAGACGCTCAACCAACTGAGGCACCCTAACCAGGGCTGAGTAGGTCCTTTTTAATTGGCAAAGTCAAGTTCTTCAGTTCTGGGATATGTGGATGAAAAAGGAGTTCTGTGGGAAGTAATCTCACAGGGTAATCTGATCACAAATTCCTAACTGGAGGTCATGATGGGTATACATGCCCCAGGAATATTATTTCTTTAGTAAAAAGCTTTATCTTTACCTTAAGCAAGCCCTAACCATTGTTTCTGTGCATTTAGATTCACACATGTTTAACATACTCTTTCTTATAACGCAGGCAGGGTGAAGGTGGGGAATGTTGGTCAGCAGGCAGTGTAAGGTCATCAAAATAATTTGGTTTATCCCTGTCAAGGCATTAGGGTGAGTTAATTAAATGGTTGACCAAATATAGCAGGCTAATTTTTAAGTTGGTAATTTTGTATGGCCTTTGAATGATACAAATATCCAAATGGCCCTTGGTAGAAAAAAGGTTCCTCACCCCTGTTCTAAAGCATGTCCACCCTCAAAAGAACACTTAATTTTTTTTTTTATATTTTATTGATTTTTTACAGAGAGGAAGGGAGAGGGATAGGGAGTTAGAAACATCGATGAGAGAGAAACATTGATCAGCTGCCTCCTGCACACTCCCCACTGGGGATGTGCCCGCAACCAAGGTACATGCCCTTGACTGGAATCGAACCCGGGACCCTTCAGTCCACAAGCCAGTGCTCTATCCACTGAGCTAAACCAGTCAGGGCAACACTTAATTTTTTTAATAATTAAAAAATGTCAATTACAGTTGACATACAATGTTATATTAGTTTCAGGTGTACAACATTGTGATTAGACATTTATAAGTCTAGCACCCATCTGACACAATACATAGTTATTACAGTATTATTTTTATTACAGTACTAGAGGCCCGGTGCACAAAAATTTGTACACTTGGCGGGAAGGGGGGGTCCCTCAGCCTGGCCTGTGCCCTCTCGCAGTCTGGGACCCCTCAGGAGATAACGACCTGCTGGCTTAGGCCTGCTCCCGGGTGGCAGAGGGCAGACCCAATCCCTAGGTGCAGGCCCTGGTCAGGCTCAGAGCAGGGCTGATTGGGGAGTTGGGGCGCCGCCCCTGTCATGCACAGAGCAGGGCGGATTGGGAGGTTGCCATGCCACCCTCAGTCATGCTCAGGGTAGGGCTGATTGGGGGGTTGGGGCACCGCCCCCTGTCACACTCAAGGCAGGGTCGATGGGCAGGTTGCGGCGCCACCCCCTGTCACACACAGAGCAGGGCCAGTCGGAGTTGGGGCGCTGCCCCCTGTCACTCACAGAGCAGGGCCCATTAGGGGGGTTAGGGCTCCGTACCCTGTCACGCACAGAGCAGGGTCGATCAGGGGGTTGGGGAGCTCCCCCCTGTCACAGAGCAGAGCCCATCAGGGGGTTGGGGAGCTCCCCCCTGTCACGCACAGAGCAGGGCTGATTAGGGGGTTGGGGAGCTCCCGCCATCAGGCACAGAGCAGGGCTGATCAGGGTATTGGGGCGCCTTCCCCTGTCACGAACAGAGCAGGGCCGATAGGGAGGTTGTGGCCCCGCCCCCTGTCACACACAGAGCCGCTGGGCGATCGGGGTTTGGGCGCTGCTCCCTGTCATGCTGATCCCGGTGCTGGGAGGCATATTACCCTTTTACTATATAGAGGCCTGGTGCACTGGTGGGGGCTGGCTGGTTTGCCCTGAAGGGTGTCCTGGATCAGGGTGGGGGTCCCCACTGGGGTGCCTGGCCAGCCTGGATGCGGGGATGATGGCTGTTTGCAGCTGGTCACACACCCTTCAGGGTGGGGGTCTTCACTGGGGTGCCTGGCCAATCTGGGTGAGGGGCTGAGGGCTGTTTTCAGGCTGGCGGGTGACTGAAGCTCCCAACCGCTCCTTTTTTTCTTTTTTCTTTTTTTTATTCTGGGCCAGCTTTATCTCTGAGGCTCCAGCTCTTAGGCCTCCGCTGCTGAAAGCAGGTTTCTGGCCTTTGTTTACCTTCTGTATTTGAAACAGTGTTGCGATCCTGCTGGCTGAAGCCCTGCAACTAAAGCAGGTTTCTGGGGTTTTGTTTAGCTTCTATATTTGTAACATAGTTGCTTAGCTTTGCAGCTCAGAGGCCAGCAGCGGCAGGCGGGGAATGTTGGAGTCCTCCGTTTCTGAAGGAAGCAAGCCTCATGTTCGCTTCCAGCTGCCTGGCTGCCGGCCGCCATCTTGGCTGGCAGTTAATTTGCTTATCACCCTGATTAGCCAATGGGAAGGGTAGCGGTTGTACGCTAATTATCATGTTTCTCTTTTATTAGATAGGATTATTAATTATATTCCCTATGCTGTACTTTCCATTTCCATGACTTTTTATACTTGGCACTTTGTACATGTTAAAGAACACACAATCTTAAAGTGTAATCTGATACCTGCCTTGCTTTCTCCCACCTTCCTGTAATCTTGCTTATGTTCCCTTCCTAATCTCAGATGCATAAAAGGAACTGCAAAATGTTATTCTCTGAAGCATTTTTCTCAGTCTGTTGAGGTCTTGCTTCCAGGCATATCCTCTGTTTGACTCAAATAAATTTCTATAGAAATTCTCATAGGCCTGGAAGTACATATTTAATATATATATTTAATAATATTGTCTCTAATTTTTTAAGATGTATACTGATTAGATCTTAGACCTCTTAGATTAATACTCTCTTTTTTATAGTTTTCTTAATTTCTTTTATGTACTTCCCTCCATATTTATGAAATTTGATGATGATTTTTTTTACCTTTTTACTTTGGAATATTGCAGACATATACAAAGAATGGGTAGTATAATAAATCCTTATGTACTTGTCACTTATCCTCAATAATTATCTATTCATAAGCAAACTATTTAATTTTAAAGCAAATCTCAGATAGCATTTCATTTTTAAAAAATGTGTTTTTATTGATTTTTTAGAAAGGAAGGGATAGAGAGACAGAAATATCCATGAGAGAGAATCATCGATTGGTTGCCCCCTGTGTGGCCTCACTGGGGTCTGAGCCTGCATCCTGGGCATATGCTCCAACCAGGAATTGAACCGGTGACACCCTGGTTCATGTGTTGACACTTATCCACTGATTCACACTGGGCTGGGCAGGACTGTCATTTTAAAAAAGACTCATTGTGCCCTGATCGGGTAGCTCAATTGGTTAGAGTGTCATCCGGATACACCAAGAGTTTGGGTTCAATTCCCTGTAGGGCACATAGAAGAATCAACCAATGAATGCATAAATAAGTGGAACAACAAATTGATTTTTCTCTCTCTCCGTTCATCTCACTCTCTAAAATTAACAAGAAAAAGGACTCATTTTGGAATTATTATTATACAAATTCTTTTTTTAATTTTTTTAATTTTTTATTAATTAAACCTTTATTGTTCAGATTATTACATTTGTTCCTCTTTTTTCCCCCCATAACTCCTCTCCACCCAGTTCCCACCCCACCCTCCTCCCTCACTCCCCACCCACTGTCCTCATCCTTAGGTGCACGATTTTTGTCCAGTCTATTCCCGCATCCCCCTCACCCCTTTCCCCCCGCAAAATAGCCAGTCCACTCCCTTTCTATGCCCCTGATTCTATTATAATCACCAGTTCATTCTGTTCATCAGATTATTCACTTGATTTTCAGATTCACTTGTTGATAGACATGTATTTGTTGTTCATAATTTGTATCTTTACCTTTTTCTTCTTCTTCCTCTTCTTAAAGATTACCTTTCAGCATTCCATATAATACTGGTTTGGTGGTGATGAACTCCTTTAGCTTTTCCTTATCTGTGAAGCTCTTTATCTGGCCTTCAATTCTGAATGATAGCTTTGCTGGATAAAGTAATCTTGGTTGTAGGTTCTTGGTATTCATCACTTTGAATATTTCTTGCCACTCCCTTCTGGCCTGCATAGTTTCTGTTGAGAAATCAGCTGACAGTTGTATGGGTACTCCCTTCTAGGTAACTGACTGTTTTTCTCTTGCTCCTTTTAAGATACTCTCTTTGTCTTTTGCTCTTGGCATTTTAATTATGATGTGTCTTGGTGTGGTCCTCTTTGGATTCCTTTTGTTTGGGGTTCTCTGTGCTTCCTGGACCTGCAAGTCTGTTTCTTTCACCAGGTGGGGGAAGTTTTCCGTCATTATTTCTTCAAATAGGTTTTCAATACCTTGCTCTCTCTCTTCTTCTGGCACCCCTATAATTCGGATGTTGGTATGCTTGAAGCTGTCCCAGAGGCTCCTTACACTATCTTTGTATTTTCGGATTCTTTTTTCATTTTGCTTTTGGGTGGGTGTTTTTTGCTTCTGGTTGGGTGTTTTTTGCTTCTTCGCATTTGAAATCTTTGACTTGGTTCTTGCACTCCTGGTCGTTTGTTGGGTGTCTGTATAATATTCTTTATTTCAGTCAGTGTATGCTTAATTTCTAGTTGGTTCTTTATCACAACATCGAGGGTCTCATTAGATTTCTTGTAGATCTCATTAAGTTTATCGGGAGTTTCTAGAAAATTATTGAAAGACCTTAAAAGTGCGGTTTTTAGCTCTATATCCTCCATTTCTGTCATGTTTCTTTGTCTCCGCATTTTTTATGCTTTCTTAGTGCACCCTCTTGTGGTCTTTGTGCGCAGTCTTGTTGTAGTTAAGCCTTGATTGTTGTCGGTAATACTGGGGGTGATTTGACCTCCAGGCCAACTGGCTATGAGAATCAGCTGTGTCTGCAGTAGGAGAACTTCGTTGCTGGATCTCTAGGGCGGTACTAATCTAGCCTTTGCCTGAGGCTATCCTGCAAATGCCTCTGTGCAGGACTTGGGCCGGGCGGGTCCCAGGGGATCAATAGGGCAAGCGGAGCGAGCAGTTATGGCTGCTGTCAGTCACATCCCCAGGGGCTCTGCCTCTCAGAGTCCCAGCAACCGCTGCAAACCTCGGAGAGAAAGCTGCCTTTGAGTTCCGACTGAAGCCAGACAGTCCCGCTTCTCCCGTTTGAGTCTGGGTCCCTAGAGACTCGCCCAGATCTGGAGCTCAGAATCTGAGACTCCCTCCCGATTGAAACAGACAACCACGCCCTCAGCCGCCAGCCCGCTCCGCATGCACTCCGTACCTTAGTATTTGACTTCAGCACTGCGCCTCCGCTGAGTCTCGGTGTGCTATTCTCTTTCCTCCTAGTTGTAGAACTTCCACTCATCCAGCCTTCCTGTGGTTCTGGATGATGTCCGTTCCATCTTTTAGTTGTATTTTTGAAGTGGTTGTTTGAGGCAGCAAACTTTGGCTTTAACCTGTGCCGCCATCTTGGTTTCCTCTCCTCTACAAATTCTTTAAAGTCAAATATCCCACCAGTATTTTTTTATTTGTTTTAATCCTTCCAGCATTTTAAAAGTGTTAAATCTGCCCAGCCAACATGGCTAAGTGGTTGAGTTTTGGTCTATGAACCAGGAGGTCACACACAGTTCAACTCCCAATCAGGCACATACCTGGGTTGTGGGCTCTATCCCAGGTGCGGCTGTGTAGGAGGCAGCCGATCGATGATTGTCTCTTATCATTGATGTTTCTATCTCTCTCTTGCTCTCCCTTCCTCTCTGAAATCAATAAAAATATATTTTAAAAATAAAAGTGTTAAATCTAGATCCAAATAAGATCAATCACAGTGTGGTTCATTCATGTCCCTTTTAGTCTATTTTAGGACAGTTCCCCTTTCATATGTCTCTCCTCTCTACTTTTCTCCTCTCTCTGTCTCTTATGTGTGTGCATAGTTTATTGAAGGAATTTGATAATCCAGGAGTTTCCTACAGACTGGATTTTGCTGACTTGCAGGTTGAGCATTAGTAATACTTATATACATATACACACACACACACACACACACACACACGGACATATGTTGTGTATATATACATATATATGTAATGAAAGGTATACAGAAGGCATTTAATAAATGGTAGTTAACAATGCATTTTCCTCTCAGCAGCAAATATGTATAGCAAATGTAACTTTAATTGTCAAAATCTTTACAAGAAAACCTTGTAAAAAAGCTTACTAATCCATTTTTAAAAACCACTTAACTCAAAATTACTGATATTAAATGAGAAATTTTAATTGTGGGGATGTCATCGTTTGTCATGTTAAACATAGTAGAATGGATCCAGATACAGGCAAATGAAATACTACTAAGATTAAAGAAATCCTATGTATTAATATGGAATACTTCAACCAGGGTACTGTTAAGTGACTATACTATTGAGTAGTATAATACCATTTATGTAAAACAGATGAAAAATATCATGTGTATGTGATTTGTATAAAAGGGGGGAATAACAAATCATATATGTGTAAATTATACCCAGAGACATCTATATTACCTCTGGGGGGAGCTGGTGACTAGATCATAGGAGTCAAAGGGACACTGAAATTTCAGAATTTGCAATTATGTAAATGTACCTATTCTTCTCTCCCTCATTAAATTGCACTAAAGTTTTTGATAGAATTTTGATTTCACTTTTTATGTGTACCCATCTTTATTGAGATCTACTTCACATACCATCAGGTGTACCCATTTGAAGTGTACAAGTTCAGTAGTTTTTAGTACATTTACAGAATTGTGCAACCATCATGACAATCAATTTTAGAATATTTTTATCACCTAATTTAGCAGTTACTTTCTATGTCTTCCAAGTCTCCTAGCTCTTGGCAACCACTAAAACCCTTTCTATCTCTACAGATTGATCTATTCTGCATATTTCATATAAATTTAATCAAACAGTATGTGTTCTTTTGTGACCAACTTCATTCTCCAAGTATAATGTTTTTGAGGTTCATCCATGTCGTAGATGTGACCTTGTATTGTGGAATAGTAATCATTTGTATGGGTATACTACATTTTATTTATTTTTTTTATTTTAAATATATATATTTTATCGATTTTTTACAGAGAGGAAGAGAGTGGGATAGAGAGTTAGAAACATCAATGAGAAACATCGATCAGCTGCCTCCTGCACACCCCCTACTGGGGATGTGGCCGCAACTAAGGTACATGCCCATGACCAGAATCGAACCTGGGACCCTTCAGTCTGCAGGCCGATGCTCTATCCACTGAGCCAAACCAGTTAGGGCTATACTACATTTTATTTATCCATTTATCAATTGATAGACATTTGAGTTATTTCTACTTTCTGGCCTTTACGAGTAATGCTGCTTTGAATATTTGTGTATAAGTTTTTGTGTGGACATGTTTTCTCTTGAGTATATACCTAGGAGCTGAATTATTGGGTCACATGGTAACTCTTTATATAAATCACTTTTGTAATTATTTAATTTACTACTATTGACTGTTTAGAAATGGCGCTCTAGTGAGAAAATCTAATCTACAAATTGTTTTCCAATAAAGGAAAAAGTTTAAAATATTATAGTTAATATTGGCATGTTATCTGAAAATGTAATTAAACATGAATTTTTATTTCGCCTTTTAAAAATATTTAGAGCCTGTGATTTATTTTTAGGACCCATAACATTCATGATCCCTAGGCAGAGTACCTATGTGTCAAAGAGTTAAAAATCCCAACATTGCACTAGTGGAAGACTCAGAAGAAAGCTAGAGGAGATTGTGGTAATGCGAGATTTGAACTTTGCCAGATACTCAATGGGGCATAATTTAACTAAAAATGGATGGAAGTGGTCCTGGCAAGACATCAGGAATAGGAACATGATGTCCCTAGTTAGGTACAGGAATGAACAAACATATATATATATATATGAGGCCCGATGCATGAAGATTCGTGCAAGAATGGGCCTTCCTTCCCCTGGCTGCCAGCACTGCCTTTGCTCCGGCCCAGAGCCGCCTTCCTGCCTTCGTTCAGGCACGGAGCCACCTTTTTGTCTTCCCACACTGCCCAGAGGCCCGGAGTGGCTGGGGTGTCCTGCCCCACCCCGGCCACTCAGTGCCTGCGTATGCAAATTAACCCGCCATATTGCTGGTGGGTGTTGTGAAGGTATGGTCAATTTGCATCTTTCTCTTTTATTAGTGTAGATGAGTTGTCTGATAGCTTAAGAGGCAGAGAAGAATAGTGCAGTGTCATGGTCCTTTTTTTAGCTTTTCCCTTGCACATCCTTACATAAATTCTCCATGAATAAGTTATCACTTAAACAATTTAAATAAAATGAACTTACATTTTTTCATTATTTGTGTTTTCTTATTGGGCAAGCA
Source organism: Myotis myotis (assembly GCF_014108235.1). Lineage (NCBI taxonomy): Eukaryota > Metazoa > Chordata > Mammalia > Chiroptera > Vespertilionidae > Myotis > Myotis myotis. The sequence goes on from NW_023416313.1 coordinate 121,046,719, forward strand.
GGCAATTTCAGCATACTTTTTGTCACTGGTTTATTATTATTTTTTTAATTTTTTAAAATATATTTTTATTGATTTCAGAGTGGAAGGGAGAGATAGAAACATCAATGATGAGAGAGAATCATTGATCAGCTGCCTCTTGCATGCCCCCTACTGGGGATGAGCCTGCAACTTGACTGGAATTGAACCAGGACCCTTCAATCTGCAGGCGACGCTCTATCCACTGAGCCAAACCGTCTGGGGTGGTTTGTTAGTTTTTAATGTGCTTCACTAGGCTTATGCTTCTCTCATCTTGGCTTTCATATGTTTCATTCATTTAAGAATGGATTATCACTACACTTGTATCCATTCTACCATAAATCTGTTGGTCTCTGTAGAGAAGTCTGTGATAATGATTCTGTCAAAACTTCATAAGGCTAAAAGACAATCTCTGCAACCATTAAAGTAATTTTAAGCAGTGTGTATAATATCTCATATTCATAAGGTGAGAAAAGTAATGTGAAGGGGACATTGCCAACTTTTTGGTATACAGTTATAAAATAGTCCCTACCCTTAAGAAACATTTAGATAATTACAGTAGAGGTAAGCATAGAGTTCTCATGTAATGTGTAAAATACGGTACCTTACCTAGATTGAGTGGACTCAGTTTAGGTTTCAAAGCAGATACACTGGACCAAGGCTTTAATGTCAGTAAGAGTTAGTTGAATGGGTGGAAGGTGGAGGTAGGAAATAAAATAATTTTAGGTGTAGAAAACAGGTAAAGGCAGGGTGTGTGAATCAGTTCACTGACATCTAAGCACAAATTACTGGACTATGTTGTTGAGAAGTGTCCCATAAGAAGAAGCTGGAGAAGTGCTTAAGTCTAAGTTCAAATCATGGAAGTTTGGTGTGCCATGTTGATATTAAACTGAATGCTGTACATAGTGGAAAGTATTAAAAAAAAGGTAACATGCTCAACTTTTTGGTTTAGGTAGGTTATTTTTGTCTTTAAGTGCCTGATCTGATATTTTAATCTTTTTGAAGGTAAAAAACTTTGTTTATTGACTACTATATCCTCAGAACCTAGAATAGTGCCTGGCAAATATTTAAGTATTCCCTAAAAATGTTAGTAAGGCTGTATAGTTGCATATAGCAGTTTGAGAGCTTGGGCTCCAGCACAGGTCTGAATCTTGATGCCACCATTAAGTAGCTTTGTGACCTTGAGCATGTTTCTTAACCACTCTGACTTAGTCTCCTTTTTTTAAAAAAATATACTTTATTGATTTTTTTCCGAGAGGAAGGGAGAGAGATAGTTAGAAACATCGATGAGAGAGAAACATCGATCAGCTGCCTCCTGCACACCTCCCACTGGGGATGTGCCCGCAACCCAGGTACATGCCCTTGACTGGAATCGAACCCGGGACCCTTGAGTCCGCAGGCTGATGCTCTATCCACTGAGCCAAACCGGTTTCGGCATGACTTAGTCGTCTTATCTAGGAAATGTAAAGAGTAGGATCTACCTAATCAGATTAAATGAGTTTATATAAAGCACTTAGAATAGTGCTTGGCTCATAGTAAGCACTATATAAATATTAACAGTTATTATTTCTTTTATGAATGAACTAGAGGCCTGGTGCACAAAAATTTGTGCACTTGGGAGGGTCCCTCAGCCCGGCCTGTGCCCTTTCGCAGTCGGGGACTCCTCGGGGAATGACCACCTGCTGGCTTAGGCCCGCTCCCTGGGGGTTTGGGCCCAAGCTTGCAGTCAGACATTCCTCTGGCACCCCGGCAGCTCTCAGGGGATGTCCACTTGCCAGCGGCGAGCAGGCCTAGCTGCTTTCGGACATCTTTAGCACTGCTGAGGAGGCAGGAGAGGCTCCCACCACCACCGCTGTACTGGCAGCCATCAGCCTGGCTTGTGTCTGAGCAGAGCTTCCCCTATGGGAGCAAACTGACTACCAGGGGGCAGCTCCTGCATTGAGCGTCTGCCTCCTGGTGGTCAGTGTGTGTCATAGTGACCAGTGATTCCCAGTCCCTCTGCTGTTAGGGTCAATTTGCATATAACCCTTTTATTACATAGGATAGAGGCCTGGTGCATGGGTGGGGACCGGCTGGTTTGCCCTGAAAGGTGTCCCAGATCAGGGTGGGGGGGTCTCGCTGGGGTGCCTGGCCAGCCTGGGTGAGGGGCTGATGGCTGTTTTCAGGCTGGCCAAGCCCCCCAGCAGGGACCCTCACCCCATGAGGGTGTGGCCATCCTGGGTGAGGGGCTGATGGCTGTTTGCAGGCTGGCCACAGCCCCCAGACACCCAAGCTCCCGGTGGAGGCTGGCTGGAAGGAGGTATCTGGGATTTATTTGTCTTCTATAATTGAAACTTTTTGCCTCTGTGGAGGCCACAGCTGGCCAGAGCAGGCAGGAAGCTTGGCTTCCTCCATTGCCAGGGCAACCAAGCCTCCTGCTTGCTCCAGCTCCGTGGCTGCCAGCCGCCATCTTGGTTGGGTTAATTTGCATATAGTCGCTCTGATTGACTGGTGGGCGTGGCTTGGGCATAGCGAAGATACAGTCAGTTAGCATCTTTGTCTTTTATTAGTGTAGAAGATTCATACAAACTAGAGCTGCTAAGAGCTTGATCCCAGAGCATATGTAGAGTTACATAGTGAGGAATGGAGTTAAGAAATATTCAGGAGCACAGTTGAATAGGATGTGGTAAATAAGGATGAGAAGGAATTATGGTTAATTCCCTGATGTAAAGCTAGAGCTTTAGGTTTTCTCTTCTCTCCAGGGTTCCTGTCTTCTCTACAACCCCCAGCACACACACACAGAGTTAAATGATGACTGATTTATTCTAGTTAGTACAGGAAATTTAAGGCCAGGAGGTGAAGTCTCTGGTATGTTGAGGAAAGCATTGATCAATTGTGACACACCCTTTTTGGGGTTTTTGTTTGGCTTTTCTCTGATTCCTTTTCTTTCTCTTTCTTGAAGTCTATTTCTTGGACTTCTTTTGAGTTCTTTTCTTCACAGGACAGAAACATAAGAAGGTCCTAGGACCACCTTTAGCTATTTGACTTTCTTGTCTCCTTTTTCTCTTTATGCCCCCTTGCAAACCCCATTATTTTCCTATCCTCTTTTTGCCACAGTGGGAAACCAGAGAACAGATGTTGTCTTCCTTGTTTGACCTGGCTACAGACTAACTTGGTGTTTCAAAATCCCCAGTATTAAGGGAAAACTAAGTAAGTTTTCCTTAGTACCAGAAATTATTCTCTTGTGCACTTAAATTTAACTTTAAAAGGTTTCTCTTTTAATTCTGTTCTCTGGTGTGATAGTGAGAAGGATTTGAATCTAGCTTTTGAAGCAAGTTCCTGTAACCTTGGGACCTTTTTGTTTCAGAAACCAGCTAACTCATAGAATACAGTTTGTCTGCTAGGCAAAAGGAGTCTTTTAGTTCACTATTAGGCTGGTCAAGTTCACCTGAGCCAAGGGTTCCAAGCTAGAGTTGTGCTGTTCATTGGAGTAGTGGGGCTGGAATATCCTGAGAATCTGAGAAGGAGCAACCCTGCTCTTCCTTTGAAATCTTTACCTTAATGGCTCATGTAAATTGTGCATTCTACTCTAGAATTCATCTTTGTTTGTTTTACTAGACATTTTCATTTCCTTCCTAATATTTTACCTAAACTGATGCTCCGAGAAGATAATTCCTTCCATTTTCTTATGTGTTCTCCTGGCCCCCTGCATACCACCTCATTTTTTCAGCTTAAGGATTTGGGGCCAAAACCTTTTTATTAAGCGTCTCTTGCATATTTCTCGTGGTGGCATATGGCCTTTGGCTAACTGGGTTACAGCTTCTTTGCCTTAACACATTAAATGATGCTTCTAAATCCTGATTATAAATAATTTGTACTAAAAGCTTTTCCATTGTAAAGAATGCAAATATTCTGTGGAATTCCTTGTCTGGATAGTCATAAGAAGGTAGTAGCCAATGTTTATTGAGATCTTCGTATGTGCCAGTTTCTGTTCTCACCCCTTTAATCTATCGTGCTATTTAATTATGCAATGCTTTAAAAGTAAATAACTGATCTTGTAGAACTCATGCTAGCATTACTATTGTTTATAATTAACAGATTTCAACACTAAACTTGCACAATGTCTTTGAAACCAAGAGTTGTAGATTTTGATGAAACATGGAACAAACTTTTAACGACAATCAAAGCTGTTGTCATGTTGGAATACGTCGAAAGAGCAACATGGAATGATCGCTTCTCGTATCCTTTCAGCGGCATTGATACATGGTCTTCTATTGATAAGGATATTGTATTGATATATGTCAATGAACATGATAAATGTTCTAAAATTGATGCACTTATTCAAAAGTGAGAACAGGTTGAAACCTATATAAATGGAAGAACATTCCAGTGTTTTTGTATTATTGTATACATTTCCAAGTTCATCACCTATATGTGGCAGTCATTAATCTTTGATAACCTTTCATTCAGGTATTACTTTAGGGAATCCATTTGTGAATAAAATAAACTACTTCCTGTTCATTCTACTAAGGGAAAGAAACAATAAACATTAAAAAACTAATGTCAGTGCTTCTAATAACAGGGAGTGATAAATACTGTGGAGAAAGTAAAGCAGGATAAGGGCCATCAATTCCAATGGAGACTGCAGCCAAGAAATGAAGAGAAGGCTGAGACTCAGAAGGGCAGCAATGAAAGAATTAGGAAAGATCACCAAGAGCAAAAATGTGTCATTAGAGACAAGGCTAAGATCATCCACCCTCGTATTTCCAATTACTGTGTACTGATGCAAAAGCTGGGCAATGAAGAAGGCTGATGGGAAAAAAATGGATTCACATGAAATATGGTGTTGGAGGATAGCTATATGGATACCCTGAATTAGAAGAAAGATAAGAGGGTCCTAGAGCAAATTAAGCCTGAAATATCTCTGGAGGTAAAAATGACAAAAATGAAAATGTCCTACTTCAGGCATTTCATGAAAAGTCAGGGTTCTTTGGGAAAGCTAATAATGTTGGGAAAAGTGAAAGCCAGCAGGAAAAGGGAAAGACCAAATGTGAGATGGGGTGACGCCATAAAAGAAGCCACAGGCATGAGTCTACAGGAGCTGGGTGGGGGATATCACTCATTCATGGGGTGGTAGGAGTCAAAGCCGACTCAACAACACAACAGGGGTGTGGAGAATGGTTGAAGTACCTATGTGAGTGGCTCTTTTGGAAGGGATGTCAAGGAAGGCCTCTTTGAGGAGGATGATAATGGACTAGAGACTGGAACAAAGTGAGGGAGCAAGTCCTATAGATATCTGAGGGGAGGGAGTGAATGGCAAGTTCAATGACTGATACAGAAACATGTTTTTTTATTGCATTGTCTATATCTGAATTAGGAGTTGCATATGAAGAAACAAATATGAGGTTTCCCAATCTAAAACCTGGTGTCCTGCATTTCTACATGATGGCAATCTTTAAAAAAAAAAAAAAATGTATATATATATATATATATGTATATATATATATATATACACACACACACACACACATATATATGTATATTATGTGTATAGTATATGATTACTTATATAATAAGTATATTTATTTGCATAATGTAATTTAAAAAATATCACGTATATAAGAAAAACACTGCAAACCTCGGGTGTAAACTCTGGCACCAAGAAAAAGCCCCAAATATTAAAATATTTTAGCTTCTTGCTATTTGGGAGGTTAAGGGATCTCTGGGAATCCTTTGCCATAGGTAACGGACAGAGTTGTGGGCAGCCATCTTAGCAACACTGCCTAGTGTCTGCCAGGGTCCATGGTGGGGTGAGCATGGGGACATTGAAACATGTATACTGTCAGACTCCTGAGCCACCTCAGTCTTTTACCACAGGAAATACCACATGTGTCACATCTCAGGGTGAAAAAGGGGTCAGGGTAGAGGCCTGGATCTTGGGTCCAAATAGTTTGGCAGTATCCTAGGTCCCTGAAGGAGGACTTGAGGACTGGATGGACATTGTAGGATTAGAGATTCTTTCCGAAAAAAAACAAGGTGAGATGTATTCAGAATGTGTGTGGAGGTTCAGAGTTTTTTCAGACTCTGTGCTGCCATCTTCTGGGGCGAAAGGATGGGTACTTTTTTTTTTTTTTTTTAAATATTTTATTGATTTTTTACAGAGAGGAAGGGAGAGGGATAGAGAGTTAGAAACATTGATGAAAGAGAAACATCAATCAGCTGCCTTCTGCACACCCCCAACTGGGGATGTGCCCGCCAACCAAGATACATGCCCTTGACTGGAATCGAACCTGGGACCTTTCAGATTGCAGGCCGACGCTCTATCCACGGAGCCAAACCTGTTAGGGCAGGATGGGTACTTTTAAGGCTATTTTAACTAAAATAATGAGCAGAGAGAGAAGAGAAGAAATTGGTGATTACAAGAAAAGGGAAAATGAGTAAAAGATAGAAAAGAATAGATGTGTTCTTTATTATTGTACAAAATATACAATTTAATTAGTTGGTTTGTAAAGGGCTTTGAAATAGCTGACTTACCTGGAAAGTACTCTTTTAGTCAGTTATTATTTCTAAGATGTTTATTGTTTGATACATCTAAGATGGTCTAGTTATTCATGACCTGATCATAGATCTTCTCTTCCCCTTAAAATAAAAAAATCTGCAAAAATAGTAAATTTAAAAGTGTAATCTCTCACTTTAATTTGTAATTAAGAAAATAAAGGGCTGTGTTACTAATTGCCCAAAGTAGAATTCCCTCCACTTCCCTGTTATTTTGCCCAAAAATATATGGTTGACTTCTGATCTTCAGATATCTTAGGTAGAATTTTAAAGGCCATAAAACCTTACTATATTTTGAAAGTGAAAAATGCTCCTTGAATATTGTGTACTACCATATGTATTAGTACTTGGGGGAGTGTGAAATATAATACATATGTGGCAAAGTTTGTAAGATATACATATAGAGTTCAATAAATAATTATAACATCTGTATAATCACCACACAGGTTGGTTAAGAACTAGAACACTGCCAGCATCCATCAACCCCACATCACCACATGTCCCTCTCAGTTCATGAGCCCTTCCTTTCTCTTGGAGGTACTAGTATCCAACTTTTGCATCTAATGTTTCCTGTTTTTCTAAAAACAGTATAACTACTTATATACACAACCTTAAACAATATTGGTTAATTCTGTTTTTGAACTTTATATAAATAGAATCGTACTATATACATTTGTCATTTTTTTCAACATTTGTGTGTACTTTTTACAAATGATCTTATAAAATATGCGTTATTAGTTCAGTTTTGCAGTTAAGAATATTGTGGCCCAAGATGGGTAAGATGATTTGCTGATATTGTATGATAGAATGCTGGGGTAAAAATGCCAAAGTCTTCTGTACTCTTGCAGTAGGCATTAAGGAAGCTTGACTGCCAATCGAAGTTAGGAAAGGTTTTCTCCGTAGTCATCTCTGGTTGGTGCACCAGCAACACTTTTATTCATGCTTCTAAATTAAATCAGACCAATATCTGATGTTGATTCTAATTCATGATTTTACATATTCATTTTTACATGTGGCATTTTTATTCTTCAGAAATGTCAATAAACATCTCTTTTATTATAAATAAATTCTTTTTTGTTCATTGTCTTACCATTTTCAATTTTAAGATAATTTTTACTTTTATCACCATTTCAAAACTCATTGTGACTCACTGCACAGTAGAATTAATAGAGTTAAAACTCAAAATTAAGCCAAGTATAGGAAGCACCTTTTAATGGAGAAAATGAATTAAAATAAATAATTTTGCTCCTGGCCAACACTATCTTGGTTGTAACAGTTCAGAGCTTTTGCTCTGGAACAGTTTTGTTTCTGAATGAGAATTTTTAAGTGAAAATTTCATAAACAGGAATTTTTATATTTCTGAAGAGATTTAAGGAAAAGATGACTTTGGGGAAGAGAGTGTTAAAATCTGACCTCCAGATATTTCCCATTTTTTGTCTTTTAAAATATGCTTTTATTGATTTTTTTTTTTCTTTTTTAGAAAAAGAGGAAGGGAGAGGGAGGGAGAAACATCCATGAGAGAGAAACATCAGTGTGGATTGGCTGCCTCAAAGTGTCTTGAAAAATGCTCTTCTTGGGTGTTCTTCCTAAGGCCTACACATTTCCATGGTGATTGGATATTTGAATAAGTTAGAGAAAAAGAACATATTTAGGAATATCTTTTAGGCAGTTGAATGAAATTATAAAGTGGTTAACTGAGACCCCAAACTGTGGTGAGTGAAATATTAATTTAAAAAGTTTATAAAGAAGGTGAGTCCATTAAAAAATCTGGCATAGTGATACTACATTATATGGATATTCTTGCTTCACTATGTTTGCTTTTAATATAAAGAAAATTTTAGCCCTAGCCAGGAAGGTCAGTTGCTTAGAGCAGCAGTTGCCAACAGGTGGTCCGTGGACCACTGGTGGTCCGTGAGGTCCAAAAGGTTGATGACCACTGGCTTAGAGCATTCTCCTGATATGCCAAGGTTGCAGGTTCGATCACTGGTCAGGGCACAATAAGCATCAACTAATGAATGCATAAATAAATGGAACAACAAATCAATGTCTCTTCCTCCGTCTCTGAAATCAATAAAACATTTAAAAAAGAAAAATTTTATTTTTTATTTAATAGAATAATATATTGAAGAAATGTATACATATACACATAAAGATAGCTTATTTGTTACTAATATTAAAAATAAAAGGATTTAGAAGGACCATGGGAAAGTCTGACTGATATCTACTAGACTTCCATGTGAAGAGGGCTCATGTGAGGAGGGCTGCTTGCTCTTTCCAGAGTAATGAGACTAGTTAATGGCTGACCATGTGCGACTTGATCCCTATTTTCTTTGCATCACCAAGAGTTGACTAAGTGCCTATTACATGCCACGAACTATGCCCGGGTTCTGGGAATATAGAGATGATTAAGAATAGGCTAGTGTGGATAACAAAGGTATAAATTTTATTGTATAAAAATAAGTTTTCTAGAAGAAGAATATATAAAATGTTACGGGGATTATAGATGGGAAGAACCTACATTCTATCTCTGATATATTTTTAAAGTACATATTTTTATTTTGTCATATTTCCTGATTCTATGTTTAATAGAAATATTTGACTCCATCCCAAATAACCTTATTTTCAGATATTATCTGCATCTCTAATTAGGCTGGTCTCAGATTGCTTCATGTGTGTTTTTTCCACATTTGGTGCTTTAACATACATGAGCTTACTTGGGTCTTACAAGGATCCTATAGAGATGTCAGGATGTTATCTTTATCTTAGAGATGAGGAAATAGCCTAGAGAGGTTAAGAGACTTGATCAAGATCACTGGCTAGTAAATGCCTCAAGCAGATACCATTTTCTCTGACTCCTGATAAAAACCTCTACAGCATACCACCTGTGATAAATAGCAAGGTACTTAGTGTGTTCAAAAACTTAAATTGATATTACTGTTCATACTATAATTCTTCTAATAGATTAAATGTTAAAGGACAGTGGATAGGTTGAAGAATATTCTGATGAGTACTGTGATGTGGGAAAATATGTCAAGTGAGTAATTTTTGTAACTTGTTTTTCAGAATTGCTTAGAGTCCATATCTGTCTCTTATGATATTCTGTAGCCCTTTGTTGGTATTATGTTTATGTCCTTTTTTACATAAACCGTATTTTGTAGGTGTCTGGGTAACTTGACTTCCCAGAATCCCCCTCTGAATTTTAATGTCTCTGAGAGGAACAGTTTTCTTTACAATACCATCAAATAATCCTCCATAAATATTTATTGAATGAGTAAGTGAACATATCTGCTAATGCTTTTAAAGTAAGCATGGTTATGTATTATACCTTTATTCTATATCTATGTCTATATAACCTTAAACCACAAAAATGAAATGATTTTTCATTTTTTAATGTGAAGCTTGAGTTAAAGCTCATTTGTTGTAAAGAATATTTCCAATGAATGTGAAAACCTTAACAGTTTAACTAGAGATATCTATGCTTTATGTGTGGCCTATCCTGAACCCCTTGGAGAAAGACTTTATACAGAAACTAAGATTTTTTTGGAAAATCACGTACGGCATTTGCACAAGGTAAGGAATGATACATACATGATATAAATATGTTTGTAGCTGCATAGTTACTTGCTTAGTTCACTGTTTTGCAGTGCAGAACTAAGATCAAATTAAGGTTTATTTGTTTTGTTTCCTAAATAGCATTTTTCTAATTATATATATTTAAGATCTATTTGTCAAGAACTGTGCTTTTCCCACACGGGAAATTAGTGTAGTTGCTCAAGATCATGTAAGTAGTAAGTGAAAGAGCAGAGTTTGTTCACCTTTAAAATGTGCTCCTATGTTCTCTGGATAGAACCAAATTTTCTCTTACTGTTGCTTCCCACCTCTTGGTAAATCTGTCTTTATTATTATCTGTCAACTTGTTAGCTGCCGCTTCATATCCTGTTTAAAATCTTACAAAAACCTAAAATTAAAAAGGGAAATGGTCAATTTAAAAGCATCATAGAATTTTTTTTTGACCAATTTATTTGGTTAGTATGTCATGTATATAAGGGTAACATCACAGACTTGGTCTGTGCAAAAATGAATTTGCAGTATCTGACTTACCTACTGATCTTGTCAGGAGCTGAGTGAGGTCATTTATTACCTGAGCTAGCTACTTGACTCTTACCTTTTAGTAGCTGTGTGACCATGGGCAACTCACATAACCTACTTTAAGTTTCTTTATAAAATGGAGATAAAATAACACAGTCTAAAGTCTAACCCTGCACAAGGCTTGGAGCAGATCGTTTTTAAAGTGTACATAACTCATAAGTAGAGTCCAGTTGATCATATGATAGTTTCCTTTAAAACATTCAGAGGAAATGCTCTATTTTCTTTTGTATATGACAGATAACAGTTTTCTTAATATGTACATCTACTAGTTCATAAAAGCGATGTTGATAACAAGTACTTCAAATCAGTCTTAAAATGTTTCCTATGTTAAGTTAGTTTTAAAATTAAAGTTCTGTTAGGGTGAGCATAATTAAGAACTGTTTAAGGCAGTTATAAATTTTGTAATTTTATATTTTAGCATAGGTTGTAAGTGATTTTCTTTAAACTATGAAGTAATTTTATTATTATTTTTTTAAATATATTTTTATTGATTTCAGACAGGAAGGGAGAGGGAGAGACAGAAACATCAATGATGAGAGAGAATCATCGATCGGCTGCTTCCTGCATGCCCCCCCACTGGGGATCGAGCCCACAACCCTGGCATGTGCCCTTGATCGGAATCGAACCTGGGACCCGTCAGTCCTTAGGCCAATGCTTTATCCTCTGAGCCAAACCAGCCAGGGCAAACTACGAAGTAATTTTAAATTTATGGAAAAGTTGCAAAAATAATAGAGCTTATTCTCATATACTTTTTATCCAGCTTCTTAATGATAATGTCATGCATAATAGTGGTATGGTATTAAAACTAAGACGTGAACATTGGTATAGTTGTGTGATTAAAAATTGTATTTTGAAGTAGTTTTATGAAAGTTTATAATACTTATATTAATTATACACTATATGTTCTCAGATCCAGTGACAAAAAAAGAAGTTGGCAAATGTGTAGATGATAAAGTAAATTGTTAATATAGCCAACAAAATCAGTTTCACCTCTGAGAAAAAAATTTGATTTGATTCGGGGGAGGGAACTTTTTAAATTAATAAAGTCTTACCATTACAAATAATTTAGGACATACAGATAAGCAATCAAGAAGAAAGTAAAACCCTAGCCGGCTTGGCTCAGTGGATAAAGCGTCAGCTTGTGGACCAATGGGTCCCAGGTTCGATTCCGGCCAAGGGCACATGCCTGGGTTGCAGGCTCGATTCCCAGTAGGGAGCGTGCAGGAGGCAGCCGATCAATGATTCTCTCTCATCATTGATGTTTCTATCTTTCTCTTCTTCTCCCTTCCTCTCTGAAATCAATAAAGAAATATATTTTTTTTTAAAAAAAGAAGAAAGTAAATACCACCATAACATACCTCCAGAATTAATCATTGTTAATAGTTTCCATATATCTTTATTAAAATATATCCTCTTTTGGTACATACTAATATACATGTAATTTGATTTAATAATTACTGTAATGCATATTTTTGCTTTGTGTAGACTTCTGTTTTTTATTAGAAAGTGGAGTCATGTTATACATTTTATAATCTGCTTTTTGTTTTTAATATTGTAAGTTCCTCTTTATTTGTCATTAAATAGACTTTGTAATCCTGGCAATGATGATAAAATTTTTCATGGTATGGAGATACTATGATTTGTTTCAGTATTTCCATATTGCTGGCCATATAGATTATTTCCAACTAGTAGCCTGGTGCACGAAATCCATGCACATTAAAAGGGAATTAATTGCCCTAACCAGTTTGGCTTAGTGGATAGAGCATCAGCCTGCGGACTCAAGGGTCCTAGGTTTGATTCTGGTCAAGGGCATGTACCTTGGTTGCGGGCACATCCCCAGTGGGGAGTGTGTAGGAGGCGGCTGATCGATGTTTCTCTCTCATCGATGTTTCTCTCTATCCCTCTCCCTTCCTCTCTGTAAAAAATCAATAAAATATATTTTTTTAAAAAAGGGAATTAATTAGCAAACTGGCCACCTGTCGATTCTGTGAGGAAAGGAGCTCCCTCCTCCCTCCTGTCAGGGTCTGGGGTGCAGGAGAATGGGGTTCCTGGCTGGAAGGCCACTGACAGCAAGCTATCCAACAGCAGATTCTGTGAAGAATGCGGCTCCCTCCTTTCTACTGTCAGGGTCTGGTTTGAAGGTCGGCCACGCCCCCTGTTGGGCCAGACCCAGAGTTCTACCACACCGTGGCCTCCACCTCAGCAACCCAGGACTGACTGCTGCTGGGCGCTCCTGGTGCTCTGAGGGTGGGTTCTTCCCTCAGGCCACATGGGAAACAGCTAGGGAGAGTGCAGCCCTTAGCAAAGTGACCCTGGATTCAGTGGGTCCACACTCCGATGGTGGGTTCCTGCCTCAAACCCCACCCTCACTGGAAACAGCTCCAGGAAACAGCTCAGGGGAGGGTGCAGCCGTTGCCAAGACAACCCCTGCAGGACTGACTTCCTTCCGCTTGGTTGCGGTGGTTCAGGTCGTGATGAACACCCATGGTTTTTATATAAGTAGATTATATAATTTGTTGTTATCCACAATACTTCTGTGAACGTTGTTGTGGCTAAATAATTTTTGTGTAACTAAATTTCTTGTGGGATAAATTCTAGACCTTGAATTACTAAGTCGTGAGTCATGAAAATTTTTTAGTGTTTAGACATATTAGTAACAGATTGTTCTTGGATTTATATTCCATCAAACCAGTAATAGCATTATCAAACCAGCAATACCTAGTCACCAGGATGATTAATAGTTGCTATTTTTAATTTATTAACCAATATGGTAAGCAAAAGAGTACAATTTATAGGTTATTTCTATTGTTCTGAGCCTTGTGTTAAAATTTCAAGTATAAAGTCATTTCATTAGATAATTAAATGAAAGTTGAGGTCATGATTTGTTAAGGTCATATGGACAGTTAATGAAAGAACTATAAAAGAAGAACCTAAGACCCCCTGAATATCAGTCCAATGTACTTTTTTTTAAAGTATGTTTTTACTGATTTCAGAGAGGAAGGTAGAGGGAGGGAGAGAGAGAAAAACATTAATAATGAGAGGGAATCATTGTTCGGCTGCATCCCGAATGCCTCCACCTGCACCCTGGGCATGTGCCCTGGCCAGGAATTAAATCATGACTTCATAGGTCAGTGCACAACCATTGAGCAACACTGGCCAAGCAGTCCAATGTATTTTTATTGCTAGACTAGATTTTCTTTAAAAATAACTTTAAAATATTGGACCTCAGATTTAAGTTTGATTTTCATTTTTTCAAAAAATAATATGTTTCTCTGAAGTAAATGAAATAAAAAAAAACTTTCTTGGGGAATGTGGAAAAGTGTCAGTTTTCATAAATAGTCTTATTCACAAAAGTGAATAATTTGAAGTGATATAATTATATCAGTCTGATTTACTTATATACTAGCAGGTTGGTCACATGTTACGGATTTGAGGAAACACATAGAGACATGACAATAGAATTATATTCTATATGAACTGATCTTAATATATTCTAGTTCAAAGAAAATATCAAATCATTACATCTTGTCCTTTGATCTTAGAGAATGAAACAGTTACTCTCCAGTATGAAGCTTCACTTTCATATCTAAGACTCACATGTTTTTCTAGTTGTTTCATTGATACTAAAGGTAGTTAAATCAGAATGGAACTTATAAATGTAATTTATAATGCTTAAACTATGCCCGTTATTTTAAAATATTTACTTTTGACAAATTTTATAGCTTACAAATGAAAATGGTAAGTGCTTTCCAAGTGAAAAATTTTTCTTCTTTATGTAGAGAGTTCTGGAGTCTGAAGAACAAGTACTTGTTATGTATCATAGGTATTGGGAGGAATATAGCAAGGGTGCAGACTATATGGACTGCTTGTATAGGTAAGTATTCTTTTAAACTCTGACAGTCTCAACAGTATTGCTTGCATTTATAATTGAAGAGTTTTTAAAGATATTTTTTAACTTTATTTTTATTGTTGACAGATACACCATTTTCCCTCCCTTTGCCTACCTCCACAATTCTCACTCCCCTTCCCTCTGGCTCTTACCACTGTTGTCTGTGTCTATAGGTTATGCACATAATGCTTTTTGGCTATTCCCTTCACCGTCTTTCATCCAGTACGCACCTCCCCTGTCCCCTCTGACAGCTGTCAGACTATTCCATGTATCCTTGTCTCTGCTTCTACTTTGTTCATTAAATTCCACATATTATTGAGATCATATGGTATTTGTCTTTCTCTGACTGGCTTATTTCACTTAGCATAATACTCTCCAGGTCCATTCATGCTGTTACAAAAGGTAAGAAAGATTTCCTTTTTTTAAATGGTGACGTAGTAGTATTCATTTGTGTAAATGTACCACAACTACTTATTTATTTGTTTACTTATTTATGTATTTTTATTGCTCTTGGAGGGAGGGAGGGACGGAGGGACGGAGTGAAAAAGAGAGAGAGAGAAAGAAAATAATGATCAGACACCACCTATATGTACCCTGATTGAGGATCAAACCTGCAACCTGGGTATGTGCCCTGACTAGGAATCAAACTCGCCACTTTGTGGTATACAGGATGATGCTCTATTTAACTGAGCCTCATTGGCCAGGGCATACCACAGCTTTAAAAAAAAAAAAAAAAAAAAAAAAAATATATATATATATATATATATGTATGTATGTATGTATGTTGATTTCAGCAAGGAGGGGAGAGGGAAAGATAGAAACATCAATGATGAGAGAGAATCATTGATCAGCTGCCTCCTGCATGCCCCCTACTGGGATCGAGTAACCCAGGCATGTGCCCTGACTGAGAATTGAACCATGGCCTCCTGGTTCATAGGTCGATGCTCAACCACCCAGCCATGCTGGCCAGGCACCATAGCTTTTTTATATACTCATCTACTGATGTGCACTTGGGCTCTTTCCAGATTTTGGCTATCCTATATAATAAAAGGCTAATATGCAATTATCCCCTCGGGAGTTTGACCAACTGGGAGTTCGACTGCTTCCTGTGACGTGTGCTGACCACCAGGGGGTGGTACGGAATGAAGGAAGGCCCCAGCTGGCAGCCGGGGGAAGGAAGGCCCTGACCAGCCCTGATGGTTGGCCAGGCCTAAGGACCCTACTAATGCACGAATTTCGTGCACCGGGCCTCTAGTTGTAAATAACGCTGCTGTGAACATAGAGGTGAACATATTCTTTTGAATTGGTATTTCGGGATCTGTAGGATACATTCCTAGAAGTGGGATTGCTGGGTCAAAACATAGTTGCATTTTTTATTTTTTGAGAAAACTCCAAGCTGTTTTCCACAGTGGCGTCACCAGTCTGCATTCCCACCAGCAATATAATAGGGTTCCCTTTTTTCCACATCCTCTCCAACATTGTCATTTGTTGATTTGTTGATGGTAGCCATTCTGACACGTGTGAGGTGATACCCCATTGTTGTTTTAATTTGCATCTCTCTGATGATCAGTGACTTGGAGCATTTTTTCATCTGTCTCTTGGCCATCTGTATGTCCACTTTGGAGAAGTGCCTATTTAGTTCGTCCTTTGTCCATTTTTTAATTGGATTGCTTCCTTTTGTTCAGTTGTATGAGTTCCTACCCTAGCTGGTTTGAGTCAGTGGATAGAGCATGGGTCTGTGGACTAAGGGGTTCTGGGTTCAGTTGTGATCAGGGGTACATGCCCAGGTGGCCAGCTCAATCCCCAGTAGGAGAAGTGAAGGAGGCAGCCAATCAATGGTTCTCTCTCATCATTGATGTTTCTGCCTCTCTCTCCGTCTCTGAAATAAATAAAAATATATTTAGAAAAAAGTTGCATGAGTTTCTTATATATTTTGGATATTAACCCTTCATCAGATGTATCATTGCCAAATATGTTCTCCCATACAGTGGGCCTCCCTTTTCATTCTCTTGATGGTTTCTTTTGCTGTGCAGAAGCTTTTTAGTTTGATGTAGTCTCTTTTGTTTGTTTTCTCCTTAGTTTCCTTTGCCCTAGGAGATGTATCCATAAACATATTGCTACGAGAGATGTCTGAGATTTTGCTGCCTATAGTTTCTTCTAGGATTTTTATGGTTTCCCGACTTAGAATTTAAGTCTTTTATCCATTTTGAGTTTATTCTTGTGTTTGGTGTAAGTTGGTTGTCTAGTTTTATTTTTTTGCATATATCTGTCCAGTTTTCCCAACACCATTTAATAGACTGTCTTGAGTCCATTGTATGTTCTTGCCTCCTTTGTCAAATATTAATTGAATGTAATGGCTTGAGTTGATTTCTGTCTTCTCTGTTCTATTCCATAGATATATATGCCTGTTCTTGTGCCAGTATCAGGCTGTTTTGATTATGGTGCTATAATTTGATATCTGGTATTGTGATTCTTCCAACTTTTTTCTTATTTTTCAAGATTGCTGTGGATATTTGGGATCTTCTTTGGTTCCATATAAATTTTTGGAGTATTTGTTCTAGGTCTGTGAAATATGCTGTTTAATAGGGATTACATTAGATCTGTATATTGCCTTGGGTACTGTGGACATTTTACTGATGTTGATTCTACCAATCCATGGCATATTCTTCCACTTGTTTATATCTTCCTCCATCTCTTTTTTCAACGTCCTGTAGTTTTTCGAATACAAGTCTTTTGCCTCTTAGGTTAAGTCTATCCCTAAGTATCTTCATTTCTTTGTTGCAGTGGTAAATGGGATTGTTTGTTTAGTTTCCTTTTCTGAGAATTCATTATTGGTGTAAAAAAAAGCCATGGGGGGAGGGGCGGGAGGAAGTCATCGATATTTGGGTATTGATTTTTGTATCCTGCTACATTTCCAAATTCTTTTATTAACTCTAGTAGTTTTTGTGGTGGAGTCTTTAGGGTTTTCTGTGTACAATATCAGGTCGTCTGAGAATAATGAGAGTTTTACTTGCTCCTTTCCAATTTGGATGCTTTTTATTTCTTCTTGTCTGAATGCTGTGGCTAGGACTTCCAGTTCTATGTTGAATAAGGGTGGTGAAAGCAGACATCCCTGTCTTGTTCCTGTTCTTAGGGGAAATGGTTTTAGTTTTTGCTATTGAGTAAGATGTTGGCTGTACGTTTTACTATATATGGCCTGTATTATATACCGATATGCTCCCTCTGTTCCCATTTTGCTGAGAGTTTTTATCAAAAATGGCCATTTAATTTTGTAGAATGCTCTTTCTGCGTCTTTTGATATGATCCTGTGATTTTTGTCTTTCAATTTGTTTATGTGATGTATTCTTGATCTCTTTGGTAACTCATTCATTGTTTATTAACATGTTAGTTAGCCTCCATGTGTTTAAATGTTTTTTGGTGTTTATACTGTAGTTGATTTCTAATTTCATTCCACTGTGATCTGAGAAGATGCTTGATATTTCAATCTTCCTGAACATGTAGAGACTTGTTTTGTGTTCTAACATGTGTTCTATCTTTGTGAATGATCCATGTACACTTGAGAAGAATGTATATTATGCAGCTTGGCATAAAATATTCTCTAAATGTCAGTTAAATCCATCTGGTACAGCGTGTCATTTAGATTCACTGTTTTCTTATTAAATTTTTGTCTGGAAGATCTATCTAGTGAGGTCAGCGGGGTGTTAAAGTCCCCTACAATGACTGTATTATTGTTGATCTCTCCCTTCAAGTCCTATAGAAGTGTTATATATGTGTGTGTGTGTGTGTGTGTGTGTGTATGTGTATACACACATATATATATATATTACAATGATAGATATATATGTATATATATGTATATGTGTATATATATATATGCGCTCCTATATTGGGTGCATATATGTTTATCAGAGTTATATTCTCGTGTTGCATCTATGCCTTTAGTATTATTAGAGACCTTTGTTGTCTCTTGTGATGGCCTTCTTTTTGAAATCTTATCTTGACTTACTGAGAAGAATCTGGAAATGATCTAATGAGATTGTTGAAGGGTTGTCTGTTGGATAGACCTATTTGGCTATAAGGCTTTTGGAGTTTTTATAAACACTTGATTTTCCTTTCTTCCTTCCTTCCTTCCTTCCTTTCTTCCTTCCTTCCTTCCTTCCTTCCTTCCTTCCTTCCTTCCTTCCTTCCTTCCTTCCTTCCTTCCTTCCTTCCTCCCTCCCTCCCTCCCTCCCTCCCTCCCTCCCTCCTCTCCTTTCCTTCTTTCCTTTGTTTATTGATTTTAGAGATGTGAGAGAGGAAGAAACATCGATGCCTCCCATATGTTCCCCGATCAGGGATTGAACCTATAACTAGGTATAGGCCCTGACCAGAAATTGAAACTATAACCTTTTGGTGTACAGGATGATGCTCCAACCAACTGAGTCACCTGGCAAGGGCCCCTTGAATTTTTAAATTGAAACTGTGATTATAGGTGTCTTTTTTTTTATTCTGCTCTAAAGGTCTTATCCTTTGTCTCTTAAGTCCTTACATAGAAAGTTGGGTAATAATTTTTAATTTTTATTTAATTTCTTTTGGGTATATTACTCAACTATTCTGTAGTTGATTTATAACCCTAAAATTATTGTTCCAAAGTTGCAAATTATTTGTTTTCCTACCTATTTGACATACTTTTCAATGATATTACATTTGTTTTTCAGGTATCTCAACACCCAGTTTATTAAAAAAAATAAATTGACAGAAGCTGACCTTCAGTATGGCTATGGTGGTGTAGATATGAATGAACCTCTTATGGAAATAGGAGAGGTAGGAAATTCTTTAAATTATTGTCAAGCATAAGAATGTTTTTATTTATTTAAAAACATTTGGTTCACTGTCCTTTTTTAAAGGACACTGAGTTAACTAGGTCAAAATTTAAAACATCCTAAATTTTAAGTAAATAAAATACTGTAATGATTTTCTAAGAAACTTCAAATAGATGAGAAGAACAGAAAAGACATGATAAATATTTTAATAATTACATTGATGATAGGTTTATAGTTCCATTATGTGACAAAGTTCATGAAAAGTGTTTCGAAAATGTTGAGATTCCTGTAGTAAAAAGTACAAAGGACGTGGATTTAAAAGGGATCCTAAAGGAGAATAAATACAAATTTATGCATATAACAAATTTATTTTAAATTTTAAAAGTAATTAAATTCGAAGTAAAACAGTTATATATGCAGCTCAAGTAGTTTACTCAAATTTAAATGTGGAGAATTATATAATGCATGTGCTGATTGTGAAAGAAACACTCTAGTATAATGTTTGCTTTTCCAAGTAATACGTATTTGTTCAGTAGCCAGACATTGTAGATGCAGAGGTGAACAGACAGAAGGTCCCTGTCCTCATGGGAAGCAGATGCCAAAGAAGTAAAGAAATTAATGTTAAATTGTGATGAGTGTTAATGAAGGAAGTAAACATAAGATGTAGCATTATTAGAGATTTAAATTAGAATCATCCTTTTAAGAAATTTGTTGGAAATTAGTTTGAAAGTATTCCTTGCACTCATGCTAATAAGGGTAACTAATGGATAGACAGTGTAAATTTCCAATGTGGAAGAATATATCCAATATGATTTTGTTATAAAGTTAGGCAAATGAATAAAATAATAGTAGAAAATTGTTCATAGGACCTTTAATAAGGGTAACATGGTGTATTTAATAGGAATAAAACTGAAGGGGGAAAAAGGATATTGTGAAGCACATCAGTGAGAAATACCAAAATCTTAACAATGGTTGCTTTAATTAGTAGTTTTATAAGTGAATATTTTACTTAATGATTATTCCTTATTAACACCATCAAGCCTGCTCCTTTTCCAAGAAGAAATCACTATACACAATTTGATTTATATCTTTTCTGAATTTTACCTGTGTATTTGCATATAAATTTCATGCATACATGCATAATAGTTTTTATTTTATTTTTTAAACAATGTCATACCATATCTAAAGTCCTCCAACTTTTTTGTTAAGATGTCTAGGAGTTCTTTTCACATAAATTAATTTTTGTGTGAGAGCTTAATATTCTACATTAGGCAAATAATAATTTATTAATTATTAAATAATTTATCATTTCAGTTTTTTGTTATTACAAACAATACTATAGCAAACATCGTTGTTTATTTATTAAATATTTTTTGAATCCCTCTGTGTGACAGGCACTGTTCTGTATTTTAGGAATACAGTAGTGAACAAAGTGACAAAATAGTTACACTCATGGAATTACAGTTATGTATGTATCTCTTTATATAGAAGCAGAAAATTTCATAGAGTGGGTACCTGGAACTTGATTTTCTGGGTTAAAGCTTGCTCTGCCAATTTTCCTTTCAAAGGGCTTTACCAATTTGCCCTCCCACCACAGCTTAGACTTAAGTGTGGAGAATGGTATAATGCTTATGCTGATTGTGAAAGAAATGCTCTAGTACAATGTTTGCTTTAAAACATTTGCTATAAAAATCTCATTTTCTTATGTATTATCTTCTATTTTTACTTGTTCATGCTATTTAAAAAGGAAAAAAAAAAGAAGGCAAAACTTAAAGGATGTTCCTTGTAAGAAGACAGATGCTTTTATTTATTTGAAATGGAATTACCAATGGATCTGAGTAGAGTTATTCCAGAGAAACAGAATAAAGAGGCAAAAAACAGACTTATCTCTGTGGGTGCAGTTCAGTTAGAAACGAGCAATTAGTTTTTGATTCTGGAATAATTTTTACTATGTATGGAAAAATTATCTGGAGTTTAAAGGCTTAAATGTGAAAGGGAAAACTTGAAAACTTTTGGGAGACAATATAGAAGACCTTATGATCTTAAGACCATACCTTTGTGACTTTAGGGTAGGGAAGGAGTCCTTAAAAGACACAAAAAATACAAATGATAAAGGAAAAGATTGATAACTTTGAGTACATTATAATATACTAGAGGCCCGGTGCACGAAATTTGTGCATGGGGGTGGGTCCCTCAGCCGGGCCTGCACCCTCTTCAATCCGGGACCTCTTGGGGAATGTCCGACTGCCTCTTGCAATCCGTGACCACTGGCTCCTAACCGCTCGCCTGCCTGCCTGCCTGCCTGTTTGCTCCTAACCACCTCTGCCTGCCTGACTGCCCCTAACTACTTCTCTGCTGGCCTGATTGCCCCTAACTGCCTCTGCCTAACCCCGCACCCGGGACCCAGGATTCTGTCCTCTGGCTGGTTGCAGGCACCCGGGACCCAGCTTCCCTCCTTCTGGCGGGCGGCAGGCACCCAGGACCCGGACTGGCTTTTCCCGGGCCAGCTGCAGCCTCAGGGGACCATGGGTGGGCAGTTTCACCTGGGCCGCAGCTGCAGATGCCCAGGACTGTGGGGCGGGCGGCTTGTCCTTCTCCTGGCCCGCAGGTGCAGGTGCTGGCGCCCAGGACCACGGGGCGGGCAGTTTGTCCCTCTCCTGGGCCGCAGGCTCAGGTACAGCTGCTGACACCCGGGACCACTGGACGGGTGGCTTGTCCCTCTCCCAGGCCGCAGCCTGGCTGGTCCCCATTCCTCTCTCTGGAGCTCATTTGTGCCTGACTGGTCCCCATTCCTCTCTCCCTAGTGTTGAGTGTCTGAGCCATTATGGTGTGAGGGTGTGATGGCCATTTGCATATTAGCTCCTTATTATATAGGGTTTTTACTAAAAAACTAAAGAAATTAAAAAGTCAAGTCACAAACTATGACAAACTACAATATGTAAAACTGTCAAGGGATTAACTTCTATAATATATAAAGAACTCCTAGGTTTCATTAAAAATGAGATAAACATTAATGAGATAATGGGCAACAGGCTGGCAGGGGTGTTAGTGAGGAACGACCAAATGACTGAACAGTAGGCTGCGTGGGGCGACTGGGCTGGCCCAGGGGTTAGTGAGGGACAACCAAACAACTGAACAGCAGGCTGCATGGGGTGACCACGCCAGCAGGGGGCCAGTTGGGGGAGACCAGGCCAGCGGGGGCATCAGTAAGGGGCAACCAGGCTGGCAGAGGGGCGAAGTTGGGGGCAACCAGGCCGGCAAGGGGGCCAGTAAGGGGCGATCAGGCAGGAAGGCAGAGGTGGTTAGGGGTGACCAGGCTGGCAGATGGGGACAGTAAGGGGCAACCAGGCTGTCGGGGGGAGGCAGTTGGGGGTGACCAGGCCTGCAGAGGGGGAAGTTAGGGGCTATCAGGCCGGCAGGCAGAGGCAGTTAGGGGTGATCAGGCTGGCAGAGAGGCAGCTAAGGGTGATCAGGCAGGCAGGCAGAGGTGGTTAGGAGTGATCAGGCTGGCAGGGGGGACAGTTAAGGGTGATCAGGCAGGCAGGTAGGTGAGCAGTTAGGAGCCATCACAATCCCAGATTGTGAGAGGGGTGTCCGACTGCCAGTTTACGCCCGATCCCTGGGATTGGCCCTAAACTGGCAGTCGGACATCCCCCGAGGGGTCCCAGATTGGAGAGGGTGTAGGCTGGGCTCAGGGGACCCCCCGCCTGTGCACAAATTTCATGCACCAGGCCGCTAGTCTACAATAATAAAAGCAAAATATGCTAATTATATTGGATGTCCTTCCGGATGACCTTTTCGATGAAGCCGGTGCTATGAGGGAAGCCTGGGTCCCGGGTGCCTGCTGGCAGCTGGAGGGAAGCCCAGGTCCTGGGTGCCAGAGGGAAGCCCGAGCTCCAGGTGCCAGAGGGAAGCAGGTGCCAGCAGCCAGGGGAAGGAAGGCCTACTCTTGCATGAATTTTGTGCATCAGGCCTCTAGTGTGAGTATTGGAAAACCATTTGGCTTGACTGAGTAAAGCTGTATATGTCCCTAACCCTATAGTGCAGCATCTCCAATCATAGGTGTATATCCGAGAACTTTTTGCTTATGTTCACCAGAAAATATCCTATATAATAAAGAGGGAATATGCAAATTTACCATCACTCTGCCACAAAGATGGTGGCGCCCACAGTGGAGGTGGGGGTTTCCGTAACACAAGATGGCTTCACCCACAGAGGAGGCGGGGTTTTCGTAACAAGATGGCTGCATCCACAACGGAGGCCGAGTTCCTGTAACGAGCCTTGATGAGCAATCTGCAGGGACCTGAGGCTGCACCCCCAACCCCATGGAGCTTGACAGGGGACTTCAGGCTGTGTCCCCCACCTGGCAGGGGTTGACGGGGACCTCAGGCCGTGCCCCCAGCCCTGGTGCCAGGCCGGGGGACCTCAGGCCATGTTCCCCCCCCCTCGCACCAGGCCAGGGGACCTGAGGCTGCGCTCCCCGCCCAGCGGGGCTGGATAAGGGTGGAACTGGCTGGGTCTGGGTCTAGCTCAGTTTAGGGGGGGGCGGCCGGGGCTGGGTCTCGTGCGATTTTGAGGCACATGTGGGTGGGCGGGGACTTGATTCTGGGTCCCATGGTGTGTCCCAGACTCTTGACAGGAGGAAGATTTTTATATACACTTTACTAATTTTCTTTCATCTCTGACACTTCTATTATAGAGAAAGGGCAAATAATATTAAAATATTTCCTCTTATTAATCCCCTTTTAATGTGCATGAGTTTCATGCACCGTGCCACTAGTATACAAGAATAGCAGCATTTTTCTCAAATAGCAAAACTGGAATCACAAACATATGTCATGAGCAATAAAAAGGAAAAATAAACCATGGTGTATTTATGCAATAGGATACTATGTAGCAATGTCAATGATTGAACTATATAGCTGTATCTTTCAATTTAGATGGATTTCAGTAATACTTAAAAATTTTAAAAACCATACATAGAAAGTATACAGTGTGATTTCGTTAGCAAGGTCAGAAATGGTCAACTTCAAAAATACTATATAGGGCTACTTACACATTTGGTCCAATTGTAATCAAGGGAATGATTTAACACAAGATTCAGGATAGGAAAAACGTCTGAGGGGGAAGTAGGAGTACATTTAGGGCAATGGTAATGGTGAAGTCGTATTTCATAACCTGGGTGGTAAATACAGGTTTATTTTATTTTATTATCCTTTAAGTTGACTTATCCTTTTATGTTTGTATGGGAAATTACATTATTTTATTCAGTGTAACTCCTTTGGTTGTTACAATCTTGGCATCTATAGCCCCTCTATAATACTGAGCATTTAACAATCAAATAAGCTTTTATAAACATCAATTATTTCTGTAAAATTTTCAGCTAATCAAAAAAAACCTTTATTCTGTTCTTTGTACAAGTCTGATATGTCATTTAAAATTAGACATTAATTTTCCTTATGCTTATTAAATTTTCATTTGAATTTTGAAATATTAATTATAAATACTTCTTTTGCTAGATATTTTTTATAAGTCTTACACAAATGTTACAGAGAAATACTAAGTAATTCAGCCTTTGATGGTTTTTATTTTTTCTGGCAGCTAGCATTGGATATGTGGAGGAAATTAATGGTTGAACCGCTTCAGACCATCCTTATCCGAATGCTGCTCCGAGAAATCAAAAAGTGAGTTCTGACATTTACCTTCTTGAGTCAGTTCTAATTTGCTGTTTGATATTTTTTAATAGTTGCTTGGCTCTTGAAAAGACATAGGTCTCATTTTATTGTAATGAGCCTCATTTTCCATCTTAATGCCAATGCTTACAATTGTTGTTAATTTTGGGGGCAAGTCTTTGGTCTTTACTTATAGCGTAAACATGCTTAGTAAAATAAATAAGCCCCTGAGGGAAGTAAATCTCTTACTGCTTTTCAATTCTGAAACCTCCTGGGCTTTACAGGGAGTGCTGAGTTGTTTGAATGTATTATTTCAGTTTAAAGCCTGATGAGGATAACCTATTCAAGAAAGCAGATTATTCTAGTTAGTTGCTTATCTCTTAGCCTCAGTGTTAAACCTGTAACTTGCCTGTTACTATCTGGCAGATTTATGGGAAAAATAGCTTCCCATTCTTCTCATGGCCCAGAGTGATTGACTCTTTACCTAATTGCTATGTGAATTGAGTTTGGGACATAGTTTTTCTATGGAGTTCAGAATTGCATATCCTTGGGTCAGCTCTGGCTTAAAATATTCTTACTAATCTTTGGAAAATCAGAAAAACTAAATCCACTTTGGAGAAGCAAAAGCACTAAAAGTCAGTTATGCAGATGTGTATATAATACATTTCAGGTTACTGGAACTAATGTTTATAGGAATTACTTGGACCAGTGAATTGCAGTGTGATAATGACCACTCTATTGGAATCTTCTTTCTTTTTTGTTTCTCTCTTTTTTTAAAAATTTAATTTTTAAATTTTTTTAATTAAATTACAGTTTATAGTCTATTATTTTGTATTAGTTTCAGGTTTATGCATAATGGTTAGGCAATCATATATTTTTTACAGAGTTCCCCTGATATTTCCAGTACTCACCTGGCACCATTCATAGTTATTACAATATTATTGACTATACTAGAAGCCCGTTGCACAAAAGTCATGCATGAGTAGGGTCCCTAGGCCTGGCTGGCGATCAGGGCCAATCTGTGGGGCCACCAGTGATCGGAGTACCCCTGCTGGCACCTGCCCCCTTCCCCCACCACCACCAGTCACCTCCCTCTGTGGGAGGCGACTGGGGGGGTGACTGGGGGGCAGCGCCGGCCCTCTCGCCAGCCGTCCCTGCCTGCTCTCCAGCTGGCCCCGCCCGCTCTCCAGCTGGTCCCTCTTGCCTGCCTGCTCTCTGGCTGCCGCCAGTCCCCTCTTGGCTGGCTTGGGGCCTGCAGGCTGGGGGCAGTTCCTGTGTAGAGCGTCTGCCCCCTGGTGGTCAGTGTGTGTCATAGCAACCAGTCATTCCGCCGTTCGGTCAGTTTGCCTATTAGGCTTTTATTATATAGGACTAGAGGCCTGGTGCACGAATTCATGCACCAGTGGGATCCCTCGGCCTTGCCTGCGTGATCAGGCCAAAACTGGCTCTCCGACATCCCCTGAGAGGTCCCAGATTGCGAGAGGGCACAGGACAGGCCAAGGCACCCCAACGGTGCACGATCAGGGCTAGAGAGGGACATGGGAGTTTGGCCAGCCAGGGAGGGACTGTGGGAAGGCTCCAGGGCATGTCCGGCCTGTTTTGCTCGGTCCCAATCAGCCAGACCACAGCAGCAATCTAACCTACCGGTCAGAGTGTCTCCCCCCTGGTGGTCAGTGCATGTCAGAGCCACTGGTCGACCGGTTGACTGCTCCTTGATGGTCAGTGCATGTTATAGCTACTGGTCGACTGCCCCCTGTTAGTCAGTGCACGTCATAGCGAGCGGCTGAGCAGCCTTAGCATATCAGCGTATTACGCTTTGAGTGGTTGAACGGACGATTGGACATTAGCATGTTACTTTTATTATATAGGATTCCCTATGCTGTACTTTACATGCCTGTGACTATTTTTTAACAGCCAGTCTGTACTTGTTAATCCCTTCATCTTTTTTATCCATCCCCCAAACCCCTCCCCTTCTGGCAACCATCAGTCTGCTCTCTGTGTCTGTGAGTCTGTTCCTATTTTTTTGTTGTTTATATTGTTTTCTAGTGAATCTGCTTTCTTTAAGAGGAACCAAATGTAGAGTTTTTCATGTGAGAGGCTCCTAGTAAGAAATAAGGGATTAATAAAAAGCAAGCCACAAAAAGAATAAGACAATATTTTAAAATTTAATGTTAATAACAAATACTAAGTAAATGGCAGCAATTAGTAAACTGGTTTTCAAAAATTGTTACTTAACCTTTTAGTGATTCCATTGTTTCTGAACACAGCGAGAATCAGAAAAAAGGCAGCAGTGAAGCAATGGAGTGGAACAACATCTTTACTTCTCTTTTCACTGCTAAACTATGATTAAAAGAACACTCCCAACAAGATTTGTAGGTTCTAATATTTCTTTTGCTAAGAAATAACTAATGCTTTTCTGGACTTGGAATTCAGCTATTTTACATAAAAAGTATAATGAAAAGATTGTTATTTTCTAAATGTACTTTTATGAAATGTCTCTTTTAATATAATAGTATTTCACTCTAGTAAATTTTTCATAGTTGTGATTGATAGCCTGTTAGAAGTTAATTTTTTTTCATTAACCCCCAGGTATGTCCAAAGCTTTTTTAAAAATAATTCTTTATTGTTGAAAGTATTACATATGTTGCCTTATTCTCCGCATTCACCCCTCCAGCCTGCCTCCGCCCCCGCACCAGGCCCTCACCACCCCATTGTCTGTGGCATGGTCCATGCCTATATGCATGCAAGATTCTTGGTTGATTACTTCCCACCCACCCACCCTCCCCCGATTCCACACTCTGTTTCATGCTTCCATGTCTCTGGATCCACTCCATTCATCAGTTTATTTTGCTACTTAGATTCCACATAAGAGTGAGATCATGTGATATTTGTCTTTCTCTGACTGACTTATATCACCTAGCATGGTATCTCCAGGTCCCTCCATGTTGTCTCAAAGATCTTAGCTATTGTAAATTGTGCTGCTATGAACATAGGGTGCATACATTCTTTCTGATTAGTATTTCGGGTTCCCATTTTTAAATTAGATTGTTTGTCTTCCTTTTGTTAAGTTGCATGAGTTCCTTATATATTTTGCATATTAACCTTTATCAGATGTATCATTGCCAAATATGTCCTCCCATGCAGAGGGTTCCCTTTTTGTTTTGTGGATGGTTTCTTTTGCTATGCAGAAGCTTTTTATTTTGATGTAGTTCCATTTGTTTATTTTCTCCTTAGTTTCCTCCCCCCCCCCCTTTATTTATTAAGGCATTAAAAATGTGTCCTTACCATCTCCTTGTGCCCCCACTCCCCTGCTCATACCCTCACCCCCCTGGTGTTTGTGTCCATTGGTTATGCTTATATGCATGCATACAAGTCCTTTTGTTGCTCTCTCCCCCTTACCCCCACCCTCCCCTACGATCCCTCTGAGGTTTGATGGTCTGATCAGTGCTTCTCTGTCTCTGTTTTTGCTCATCAGTTTATGTTGTTCATTATATTCCACAAATGAGTGAGATCATGTGATACTTAACTTTCTCTGACTGGCTTATTTCGCTTAGCATAATGCTCTCCAGGTTCATCCATGCTATTGCAAATGGTGAGTTCTTTGTTTTTTACAGCAGCATAGTATTCCACTGTATAGATGTACCACATTTTTTAAATCCACTCATCTGCTGATGGGCACTTAGGCTGTTTCCAAATCTTAGCTATTGTAAATTGTGTTGCTATGAACATAGTGGTGCATATATCCTTTCTGATTGGTGTTTCTGATTTCTTGGGATATAGTCCTAGAAGTGGGATTACTGGGTCAAATGGGAGTTTATTTTTAATTTTTTGAGGAAACTCCATACTGTTCTCCACAGTGGCTGCACCAGTCTACATTCCCACTAACAGTGCAGGAGGGTTCATTTTTCTCCACATCCTCTCCAGCACTTGTCATTTGTTGCTTTGCTGATGATAGCCATTCTGACAGGTGTGAGATGATACCTCATTGTCGTTTTGATTTGCATCTTTCAGATGATTAGTGACTTTGAGCGTGTTTTCATATGTCTCTTGGTCTTCTGTATGTTGTCTTTCAAGAAGTATCTATTTAGATCATTTTTTGATTGGGTTGTTTATCTTCCTTTTGTTAGGTTGTATGAGTTCCCTGTAAATGTTGGAGATTAAACCCTTATTGGTGATAACATTGGCAAATATGTTCTCCCATGCAGTTGGCTTTCTTGTTGTTTTGTTGATGGATTCTTTTGTTGTGCAGAAGCTTTTTATTTTGATGTAGTCCCGTTTGTTTATTTTCTCTTTAGTTTCCATTGCCCTAGGAGATTTTGTTGAAGATATTGCTTTGGCATATGTCTGAGATTTTGCTGCCTGTGGATTGCTCTAAGATTTTTATGGTTTCCCATCTTATGTTTAAGTCCTTTATCCATTTTGAGTTTATTTTTGTGTATGGTGTAAGTTGGTGGTCTAGTTTGATTTTTTTGCATGTATCTGTCCAATTTTCCCAGCACCATTTATTGAGTGTAATGGCTTGGGTTTATTTCTGGATTCTCTGTTTTTTTCCATTGATCTATATGCCTGTTCTTGTGCCAGTACCAGGATGTTTTGATTATGGTGGCTTTGTAGTATAACTTGAAATGTGGTATTATGATTCCTCCAACTTTGTTTTTCTTTCTCAATATTGCTACAGCTATTCAGGGTCTTTCTTTGATTCCATATAAACTTTGGAATATTTGTTCTAGATCTGTGAAATATGCTCTTGGTATCTTAATAGGGATTGCATTGAATCCGTAGATTGCCTTGGGTACTGTGGACATTTTACTGATGTTGATTCTACCAATCCATGAACACGGTATATTCTTTCACTTGTTTATATCTTCCTCCATCTCTTTTTTCAACATCCTGCAGTTTTCTGAGTACAAGTCTTTTGCCTCCTTGGTTTAGTTTATTCCTAAGTATCTTAATTTTTTTGTTGCAATGGTAAATGGGATTGTTTGTTTAGTTTCTCTTTCTGAGAATTCATTATTGGTGCATAAAAAATGCCATCGGTTTTTGTGTGTTCATTTTGTATCCTGCTACATTGCCAAATTCATTTATTAAATCTAGTAGTGTTTTGGTGGGTTCTCTAGCGTTTTCTGTGTACAGTATCATGCCATCTGCGAATAATGAGAGTTTTACTTCCTCCTTCCAATTTGGATGCCTTTTATTTCTTCTTGTCTGATCGCTGTGGCTAGGACTTCCATTATTATGTTGAATAAGAGTGGTGAAAGCAGACATCCGTCTTGTCTTGTTCCTTTTCTTAGGGGAAATGGTTGTAGTTTTTGCCTGTTGAATATGATGTTTGCTGTAGATTTGTCATTTATAATCTTTATCATGTCGAGATAATGCTCCCTCTATTCCCACTTTGCTGAGAGTTTTTATCAAAAATGGCTGTTGGGCCCTAACTGATTTGGCTCAATGGATAGAGCGTCGGCCTGAGGATTGAAGGGTCCCAGGTTTTATTCCAGTCAAGGGCATGTACCTCGTTGCGGGCACATTCCCAGTGTGGGGTGTACAGGAGGCAGCTGATTGATGTTTCTCTTTATCGATGTTTCTAACTCTCTATCCCTCTCTCTTTCTCTCTGTGAAAAATCAATAAAATATATATTTTTAAAAATGGCTGTTGGATTTTGTTGAATGCTTTTTCTGCATCTATTGATATGATCCTGTGATTTTTTTTCTTTCAATTTGTTTATGTGATGTATCACGTGTATTGATATGCGAATATTGTAACAGCTTTGCATCCCTGAATAAATCCCACTTGGTCATGGTGTATGATCTTTTTGATGTATTGCTGGATCTGATTTGCTGATATTTTGTTGAAGATTTTATCTATATTCATCAGGGATATTGGCCTATAATTCTCTTTCTTTATAGTGGAATTAGGATAATGCTGGCCTCATAAAAAGAGTTTGGAAGTATTCCTTCCTCTTGGATTTTTTTGAAATAGTTTGAGGAGTATAGGTGTTAGTTCTTTAAATGTTTGGTAAAACTCCTCTGTGAAGCCCTTCCGACCAGGGCTTTTGTTTGCTGGGAGTTTTTTGACTACTGCTCCTATTTCATCAGTTGTTATTGGCCTATTCAGGTTTTCTGATTCTTTCTGATTCAGTTTGCGGAGATTTTATTTTCTTAGAAATTTGTCCATTTCATCCACATTGTCCAACTTATTGGCGTGTAGTTGTTCATAATATTTTTGTACAATCTTTTGTATTTCTGTGGTGCCATTTTTTTGGGTCCTCTGTCTTTGTTTCTTCATCAGTCTGGCCAATAGTTCATCAATTTTGTTTATCCTTTCAAAGAACCAGACCTTGGTTTCATTGAGTTTTTGTATTGTTGTGTTTTTTTTTAGTGTCTGTGTTATTTATTTCTGCTCTAATCTTTATTACTTCCTTCCTTCTACTTACTCTGGGCTTTTCTTTTTGTTCTCTTTCTAGTTCTTTTTAAGTTGTAGGGTCTAATAGTTTATTGTTGATTTTTCTTGTTTTTTGAGGTATGCCTGTAGCACTATAAACTTCCCTCTCAGGACTGCTTTTACTGTTTTCCAGAGATTTTGGTTGTTGTGTGTTTATTTTCATTTGTTCCCAGGACGTTTTTTCTTTCTTTCTTGTTCTCATTGCTAACCCATTCATTGTTTAATAACATGCTATTTAGCCTCCATGTGTTTGAATGTTTTTGGGTATTTTTATTGTAGTTGATTTCTAATTTCATTTCACTGTGATCTGAGAAGATGCTTGATATGATTTCAGTTTTCTTGAACTTGTAGAGACTTGTTTTGTGTCCTAACATGTGTTCTATCTTTGTGTATGATCCATGTGTACTAGAGAAGAATTTATATTCTGCAGCTTTGGGGTGAAATGTTCTATAAATGTCAATTAAATCCATCTGATTCAGTGTGTCCTTTAGAGTCACTGTTTCCTTGTTCATTTTTTTTGTATGTTTACATATTTTACTTCACCCATTTAGTCAGTGGTACAAATGAAAATTTGCAGCTGGTGTCAATCTAAGTGGACAACATTTGTGTTTCTATCATAGCTGACAGTAAGGAATACTACAAGTATTCATGAAATGTGTGTGTCTTAACAGAACTGTCAGTTTAGTACTGGAATTACAATACAAATAGAGTGAACTATTCTTTTGTTAAAGTCTCTGGAACTATATCTCAAAGCAGAATTTTGGATGTACTTTCCTTACTAAATTTTTGTGTGGAAGATCCATCCAGTGAAGTTAGCAGTGTGTTAAAGTCACCTATTATGACTGTATTGCTGTTGATCTCTCCATTAAATTCCTCTAGAAGTTTTTTTTAATATATTTAGTTGCTTGTATATTGGATGCATATATATTTACAAAGGTTATATCCTCTTTTTGGATCGATCCCTTTAGTATTAGTGACCTTTGTACCTCTTCTGATGGCCTTCATTTTGAAGTCTATTTTGTCAGATATTAGAATTGCTACTCTAGCTTTTTTTTTTTCTTTTCCATTTACATGGCAAATTATTTCCCATCCTTTTACTCTCATCCTGTATGTGTCTTTTGTTCTGAGGAGAGTCTCTTGTATACAGCATATAGTTGGGTCATGGTTTGTATTTATTCACCTACCTTATGCCTTTTCATTGTAGTGTTTAATCCATTTATAGTTACGGTTATTATTATAGGTACTTATTTATTGCCATTTTACTTCTATATGCCTAGGTTTCTCTCTGTTTCTTCTTCACATTACAGCAGTCCCTTTAGCATTTCTTGTAGTGCTGGTTTGGTGGTGATAAAAATCCTTCAGCCTTTTTTGGTCCCAGAAGCTCTTTATTTGGATGTCTGTTTTGAATGATAGCCTTGCTGGATATAGTAATCTTTGTTTTAGATCCTTGCTTTCCATTACCTTGAGTATTTCATGCCATTCCCTTCTGGCCTATAGAGTCTGTGATGAGAAATCAGCCTTACAGCCTATGGGAGCTCCTTTGTAGGTAACAGTTTGCTTTTCTCTTGCTGCTTTTAAGATTCTCTCTTTGTCTTTAATTTTTGGCATTTTAATTAAGATGTCTCTGGGTGTGGTCCTATTTGGGTTCTTCTTGCTTGGGGTTCTCTGTGCCTCATAAACTTGTGTGACTTTTTCTTTTACTAGGTTAGGGACGTTTTCTGCCATTATTTATTCAAACACATTCTCTATCCCTTTCTCCCTTTCTGCCTCTTCTGGCACACCTGCTATTCTAATATTGTTACGTTTCACATTGCCCCACAGCTCCCTTAAGCTGTCCTGTTTTTTAATCTTTTTTGTTGTCGTTGTTTCTCTGAATGAATGTTTTTTTCTCAACCCTGTCTTCTAATCCAGTGATTTGTTCCTCAACTTTCCCTAATCTGCTGTGTATTCCTTCCAATGTGATCTTTATTTGTGCTATGTCATTCTTTATTTCTGTTTTCTTAATTACTATATCTTTTCTCATGCTGTTATGCATCTTTACCATCATTACTCTAAACTCTGTTTCAGATAAATTTCTTATGTTTGTTTCATTTATCTCTTCTTCTGGAGAATGCTCTTTCAGTTGGGGGTTGTTTCTTTGTCTCCTTATTTTGGCTGACTGTTTGGGTTAGTGACTATATATTAGGTAGATCTTCTATGCCTCTCAATCTCTACTGCTGGCATGAGGGAATGGCTCAGCACAGGAAACTGGGGGTGTCTGCCTTTTGAGCTCTAACCCCAAAGTCCCCAATCCTGTCTTCTGCTCACATAACTCTAGTCCACTCAGTCCTCCCTCTGCCGGAGCACAAGGTAGGTGGATCCACAAGGAATTTTGTGCTTTGGACCTTTATGAGGTTGCCTTAATTTCCAGCTGTCTCTCCCTGGCAGACAAAAACCCTGCTGCTTTTCACAGCCAGCTGTTATGTGGGTACCCTCAGTTCTGGTGTGCTTTGCTGGGGGGCCCAGCGTGGGGATTAGATCACAGAGTTCTCAATGGCAACCCACCACAGCTAAGATATCTCTTTGGAACTTCAGTTGTTGTCTGTGGTTGCCCAGCCAGCCCTTTTGTAACTCTACCCCTCCTACCAGTCTCTATGCGGTCTCCACTTTCATTCCTTGGGTATCAGTGCTCTCTCCAGCAAGTCTGCCGTTGATTATTCAGGAAGTTTTTCTGTATTTTAATAGTAATTTCAGTTGTTTCTGGGAGCTTGTCTGTGCATCATCCACTTATTCTGCCATTTTTTTCATTTAGAAATTAATTTGATGAAAAATTAAAGAAAATCTAGCTCGGCCGGTGTGAGTCAATGGTTGAGTATTGACCTATTAACCAGGAGGTCATAGGTTGATTGCTGGTCAGGGTACATGTCTGGGTTGCTGGCTCAATCCCCAGCAGGGAACATGCAGCTGGCAGCCCATTGATGATTCTTATCATTGACTAGAGGCACAGCACACAAAATCGTGCGGGTAGGGTCCCTAGTACCTAGCCTCTTGCAATCAGGGCCATCTTCTGCCCGTACGCCAGTCCCCAGGCCAAACGCCGCATCTGCTACCAGGCTGTCAGGCCGTTGGGATCACCAGCTCATCTCCGGCTGCTCGGGAGCTCAGGCCTAAGGGAAAGCAGGCACAGGCGACTTCACCTCCAATGCGTGTGCACCAGGCTGGCCGCTGATGGAATGCGCTGCTCACTCGGGGCTGCCGCTGCCGCCGTCACCACTGCTGCTGGGGCTTGAAGCGCTGACAGAAGCTGTGGGGTGTGCCCGTAACCCACTCACTCCGGCGTGAGCAGCTCCAAGTGGCTCCAAGCGGGCAGCGTGTTCCATCAGTGGCCGGCTCGGCGCACACACATAGAGGTGAATTCACCAGTGCCTGCTTTCCCACAGACCTGAATCCCTGAGCAGCCGAGAATGAACTGGAGATCCCAATGACCTGACAGCCAGCTCGGTCCTCCCGCAACCCTCCCCAATTCCCCCGTTCAGCATCACTGATCCATTGGAGCCTGCGGGCCAGGGGAAAGGACCAATAGGTCAGCTGTTCTGCCCGCTTGCCAGTCCCTAGTCTCACCCTACCCTGCTTGCAGGCTGGGGAGTGGGACCGAAAGGTGCTCAATGCACCTCATGGTGACTGGTTGTTTGGTCATCACGATCATCACAGACACTGGTTTTTTATATATATAGATGTTTCTATCTCTCTCCTGACCTGTCTGAATTAAGAAAAAAATGTGTAAGAAAAGTAATAGAACTATATACTACACTAGAGGCCCGGTGCACAAAAATATGTGCACTCGGGGGGGAGGGCGGTCCCTCAGCCCGGCCTGTGCCCTTTCGCAGTCTGGGACCCCTCGGGAGATAACGACCTGCTGGCTTAGGCCTGCTCCCGGGTGGCAGAGGGCAGGCCCAATCCCTAGGTGCAGCCCCTGGTCGGGCTCAGAGCAGGGCCGATTGGGGAGTTGGGGCGCCGCCCCTGTCATGCACAGAGCAGAGCGGATCGGGAGGTTGCGATGCCACCCTCAGTCACACTCAGGGTAGGGCTGATTGGGGGGTTGGGGCACCGCCTCCGTCACACTCAAGGCAGGGTCGATGGGGAGGTTGTGGCGCCACCCCCTGTCACGCACAGAGCAGGGCCAATCAGGGGGTTGGGGCACTGCCCCCTGTCACGCACAGAGCAGAGCCCATCAGGGGGTTGGGGAGCTCCCCCCTGTCACTCACAGAGTAGGGCCAATAGGGAGTTGGGGCACCGCCCCCTGTGACACACAGAGCAGGGCGGATCAGGGGGTTGGGGTGCCGCACCCTGTCACACTCAGGGCAGGGCCGATGGGGAGGTTATGGCTCTACCCCGTCACACACAGAGCAGGGCCCGTGGGGGGGGGTGGGTTGGGGCGCCACATCCTGTCGCACACAGAGCAGGGCCGATCAGGGGGTTGGGGCGCTGCACCCTGTCACACACAGAGCAGGGGCCGATCAGGGGGTTGGGGCACCGCAGCCTGTCACACACAGAGCTGCAGGGCAATCAGGGGGTTGGGGAGCTTCCCCCTATCAGGCACAGAGCAGGGCCGATAGGGAGGTTGTGGCCCCGCCCCCTGTCACACACAGAGCTGCAGGGCAATCAGGGGGTTTGGGCACTGCCCCCTGTCACACTGATCCCGGTGCTGGGAGGCCTCGCGGCTCCGCTGATCCCGGTGCTGGGAGGCATATTACCCTTTTACTATAGAGGATAGAGGCCTGGTGCACGGGTAGGGGCTGGCTTGTTTGCCCTGAAGGGTGTCCTGGATCAGGGTGGGGGTCCCCACTGGGGTGCCTGGCCAGTCTGGGTGAGGGGATGATGGCTGTTTGCAGCTGGTCACACACCCTTCAGGGTGGGGGTCCCCACTGGGGTGCCTGGCCAGTCTGGGTGAGGGGCTGAGGGCTGTTTTCAGGCTGTCAGGTGATGGAAGCTCCCAACCGCTCCTTTTTTTCTTTTTTTCTTTTTTTATTCTGGGCCAGCTTTAGCTCTGAGGCTCCAGCTCTTAGGCCTCCGCTGCTGAAAGCAGGTTTCTGGCCTTTGTTTACCTTCTGTATTTGAAACAATGTTGCGATCCTCCTGTCTGAAGCCCGGCGACTAAAGCAGGTTTCTGGGGTTTTGTTTAGCTTCTCTATTTGTAACATAGTTGCTTACAGTTGCAGCTCAGAGGCCGGCAGCGGCAGGCGGGGAACGTTGGAGTCCTCCGTCACTGAAGCAAGCAAGCCTCATGTTCGCTTCCAGCTGCCTGGCTGCCGGCCGCCATCTTGGCTGGCAGTTAATTTGCATATCACCCTGATTATCCAATGGGAAGGGTAGCGGTTGTACGCTAATTACCATGTTTCTCTTTTATTAGATAGGATTAATTCTGGAAAAGACGGAGATAATATGGTAAGAGATGTCAGACCAAGCTGTCTTAGTTGTGTTGTTATAATTGGCTTCCATTAAAGTATTGTTTGACATGCTTTACTAATACTCTATTTATTTCTCATTCTGTTAGTGTAGTCTAGTAGATTGACATTATTACACATTTTACAGCTAAGGAAACTTAAGGCTTAATAATAATAAAAATTACACCAGGGAACTATGTTTTGAGCACTTTTCTAAGAGCTTTACATGCATTATCCCATATAATCCTCACAAATAGCAATATTAAAATATTTCCTCTAATTAATCCCCTTTTAATGTGCATGAATTTTGTGCACCGGGCCACTAGTTTAAGGTAAATCAGATCTAGCTGTTGATAGTGCTATTATTTCAGCCTGAGGGACGCGGCCCCCCCCCCCCACACTGTGCACAAATTTCGTGCACCGGTCCACTAGTATTTTATTATTGCTATTTGCCCTTTCTCTATAATAGAAGTGTCAGAGATGCAAGGAAATTAGTAAAATATATATGAAAATCTCCCTCCTGTCAGAGTCTGGGACGCACCGCGGGACCCAGTGCACCTTGAAATCACGTGATACCCAGACCTGGCCAGCCCCACCCCTGTCATGCCCCGCCAGGCAGGTGGTGCAGCCTCAGGTCTCCTGTCACGCTCCGCTGGGTAGGAGGCGCAGCCTCAGGTCCCCTGGCCTGGTGTTGGGGCGGGGGCTGCAGCCTCAGGTACCCTGGCCTGGCCACAGGTCCCCCAGTGCCGGGGCGGAAGGCATGGCCTCAGGTCCCCCAGCCCAGCCTCAGGTCCCCCGGCCCCGGCACAACGGCGCGAGGGTGTGACTACCATTTTCATATTAGCTCTTTTTTATATAGGATTATTAAAAATAGTTTGCTTAAGTTTATCTCATGCCGTTGCTTCTAACAAGGATTGTTTTTTTAATTGTACCTATAACTTCTTTGTGGAAAAAGCTCCACCAGACTTAGAGAATAAAGTCTTTCCCTATCTATCAGAGGGAATTTATTGCAAATTTTATTTCCTGTTAACTTATTTATAATTCATTTACCCATACTCATTCCTGAGTTCCTAAATATTTTCTATAAGTGTCTAAATAACATTACTATGCACTAGTGGTGCCTCCTCCTTCAGATCTGGCCGCTGTTACTCAAGCTTGCATGGGGAATATTTCAAAGCATTATATTTCTATAAATCATATATGCTGGTTGCAGAAAAGTAAAAATATACAGAAGTTTTAAAAAAAAATAACTAAAAGGTCTTTTACTTTTCTCCCAGTACCTTCACGTCTGTTGTTCAAAGGAAATCACTATTAAAGATTTTAAGTGTTTATTCCAACAAATTTTCTATGCATTTAACACATTGTTTGCGGGTAGTTTTTATCGCGCGCTAACAGGTGGCGCGGGCCATTTTTGCTAATTTTTTGCGCAAATGGCAACGTTCAGTAAAATTATGATAACTTCAGTTTACGTATTTATACGTTACCCGCATTCTACCACTAGTCTATAAAAAACGTATTAGTACGTGTCCCGCGCTCTACTACACTGGTAGAACGTATAAATACGTAAAACGTGTAAACACGTTTCCCGCATACAATGTGTTAAGATTGTATGTTTGCACATACATGTATGTACATACACATATCTGTATACATATACTAGAGGCCTGGTGTACGAAATTCGTGCTTGGGCGGGGTCCCTAAGCCTGGCCGGCGAACAGGGCCGATCAGGTTCCCCACCTCTTGCCTCCCTGCCTCCTCCTTCCCTCACCGCCCACGTGCTATCACCTCGCAGTTCCCTGCCTCCGCACTTCCTCCTTCCCTTGCCGCCTTTGCGCTGCCACCGCATGGTTCTTTGCCTCCCTGCCTCCTCCTTCCCTTATTGCCCACGCACTGCCACCATGCAGTTTCCCACCTACCCGCCTCCCCCCTCCTCCTTCTCTTGCCACCCGTGTCTGTCACCACCCACCCCCAGTTCCCTGTTCCAGCCTAGGGCCCAGCCCTGATCAGGTGGTCAGGACCTGCTGATCGGGAGGGAGGGAATGGGAGTTTGGCTGGCAGGCCCTGATCAGGCGATTGGGGCCTGCTGGCTGGGGGGTGGGACATGGGGAGGACCCCAAGAGGTTGGCTGCCGGCCCCCCTGGGAAAGGGGCTGTGTCTGCCATCACCCACCCACAGTTCCCCGTGCCAGCCTGGGGGCCTGGCCCCAATCTGGCGATCTGCCGGCCTTGGGAAACACTGGGAGGTAGGTTGGCCGGCAGACCCCATTGGTGATGGGGGCCTCCGGGATGGAGACAGCTCCTGCATCGAGCATCTGCCCCCTGGTGGTCAGTGTGTGACATAGTGACCAGTCTTTCTGGTCATTCTGTTGTAACAGTTGCTTAGGCTTTTATGTATATAGCTATTACGTACACTCTTACAGATACATATATATGTAGATTTTATGTCTATAGAGATATTATGTACACTCTTACACATACATGCATACATACATACATACATACATTTGGGGATCTTTTTGAAAGCCTAGATGTCTAGGTTACTAGGGGAACCTCTATATTCACATAGCTCCTAGATTATATTTATGCCTGTAGTCCAGATCACCAATTATGAAGTACTGTTCTACACTTGCTAAGCGATTTTCCCTGCACTTATTCTATCAAGCTTTTATTGGAGTGTTTCCTGTTTTACATTTAGATTTTTTGATTACATAAATATTAAGAAGACTTAAAAATATATTCTTGTCCTTGCAAGGTGGCTCGGTTGGTTGGAGTGTCATCCCATATACCAAAAGGTTGTGGATTCAATTCCCAGTCAGGGTACATCCCTAGGTTATGGTTGGTATGCATGTGGGTTTCTCTTTCTCTCTCTACCTCTCCCCCTCTTTTCCTCTCTCTGTCCCCCTTTCTCTCTAAAAATCAATAAAAACATATCCTCAAGTGAGGACTAAAACATACTTATTCTTAAAAGTTACAGTTCAGTGGTTGATGTGAGACGACAAAGTGGTAGTTCCTTTATGGTGGTAAAACAGTGTTATATCTTGGTGGTGTTGACATGAATCTAGACCTGTGATAAAATTGCATAGAACTACGCATACTCAAATGAACACAAGTGATTGTATATAAAAATTGGTGAGCCCTGACTGATGTTGTGAAATGGTTAAAGCGTTGGCCCATCCACCAACGGGTTGAGAGTTCCACTCCCGGTTAAGGGCATGCACCTGGGTTGCAGGTTCATACCTGCCCGGTCAGGGTGCGTGGGGGAGGCAACCAATCAATGTGTCTCTCTCCCATTGATGTTTCTTTCTCTACCTCCCTCTTCCCTTCCTTTCTTTCCTCTATCCATTCCTCCCTTCCACTCTCTAAAAATAAGTGGAAAAAATATTCTGTGTTGAGGATTAACAAAAAAAACCAAACAAACCAAAAAACTGGAAAAATCTGAATAAGGCTATATATTGTACCAATGTTCATTTCTTGGGGTTTTTTTTTCTTTCTTTCTTTTTGGTCTTGGTCTTATATTGTACCACACTTATGTAAAATGTTACCATTGCATTGGAGCGCGGCCTACATGTCTCAGTGGTTGAGCATCAACCTATGAACCAGAAGGCCACGGCATGATTGCTGGTCAGGGCACATGCCCGTATTGCAGGCTTCATCCCCAGTGTGGGGCATGCAGGAGGCAGCTGATCAACGATTCTCTCATCATTGATGTTTCTTTCTCTCTCTCCCTCTTCCTTTCTCTCTGAAATAAATAAATGTATTTTTAAAATGTTACTATTGAAGAAACTGCGTGAAGCATACACAGGGTTGCTCTATATTTTTGCAATTTTACTGTGAGTCTGTAATTATTTCAAAGTATAAAAATGATTTTTAAAAGTTTAAACAACTCATAAAATGTGGCTGTTTCAATATTCTTTTACCTAGACTTCCTTTTCTCTCCTTATAACTACTGATAATAGTTTGGTTGTACTTTAATATTTGTTTATTTAAGTATAGTGGCTTTCATCCTTTGGGGGGTGATCTCTATGTTCCTTTAGGAAGATGATAGAGCATAAAAATACTTGTTAAAGTTTTTATTCTTAAACTATAACTCAGTAGCAAGACACTCATGACTTAAGCATACTCTTTTTGTTTGCATGTGAACATCATAAACAATGGCAAGAGTTAAATGACAAATGAAAAAAATATTTGTAACTTCCCAGAGCCATATTTTAAATTCTTTACTTTCTCCGCTTATCTAATATCATACAGATACCAAAGTTCCCTAGAAGTATGGCTCCATTTCAGGCTCTTTTCTGTTCAGTTTGTTAGTTTATCAATCATCACTATGTTTATTATTATCCTATATAATAAAAGCCCTGTGACCAAAACAGTGGAACGACCAGAATGACCAGAGACCAGAACGATCGCGGCTCCTCACCCCAACCTGTCCCGCCCCCCAGCGGGGACCCCCACCACGATCGGGGGTGGGGTTGGCCGGCAAACTGCACCTCATCCCGGCTGGCCCTGCCCCCAGCGGGGACCCCCATCCCAATGATGGGACGTGGCCAGCTGGCAAACCGCCCGTGGCCCCTCACCCCAGCTGGCCCTGCCCCCCAGCAGGGACCCCCACCCTGATCCAGGGCCCCAATCAGGACAGGCTGACCGGCCCCCACCCATGAAGCAGGCCTCTATCTAATCTAATAAAAGAGAAACATGCAAATTGACTGCACCTCTGCCATGCCCCAAACCATGCCCACCAGCCAATTAGAGTGACTATGCAAATTACCCCAACCAAGATGGCGGCCGGCAGCCACGGAGCTGGAGCAAGCAGGAAGCTTGGTTGTCCCGGTGATGGAGGAAGCCAAGCTTCCTGCCTGCCCTGGCCGGCTGTGGCCTCCGCTCAAGGCAACAAAGTTTCAATTCTAGAAGATAAATAAATCCCAGATACCTGCTTCCAGCCATCCTCCACTGGAAGCTTGGGTGGCTGGGGGCTGTGGCCAGCCTGCAAACAGCCATCAGCCCCTCACCCAGGATGCCCAAACCTTCATGGGGTGAGGGTCCTTGCTGGGGGCTTGGCCAGCCTGCAAACAGCCATCAGCCCCTCACCCAGGATGGCCACACCTTCATGGGGTAAGGGTCCCTGCTGGGGGGCTTGGCCAGACTGCAAACAGCCATCAGCCCCTCACCCAGACTAGCCAGGCACCCCACCAGGACCCTCCTCCCTGAAGGGGGTATGGCCAGCCTGAA
Organism: Myotis myotis; assembly: GCF_014108235.1. Taxonomy (NCBI): domain Eukaryota; kingdom Metazoa; phylum Chordata; class Mammalia; order Chiroptera; family Vespertilionidae; genus Myotis; species Myotis myotis. Next base: position 121,088,867 of record NW_023416313.1, read on the forward strand.
AATGGACCTCAGCCCCTCACCCAGGTTGGCCAGGCACTCCAGAGGGGACCCCCACCCTGAAGGGGGTGTGGCCAGGCTGAAAACGGTCCTCAGCCCCTTACCCAGGCTGGCGAGGCACCCCAGCAGGTCCCCTACCCTGATCCGGGGCACCCTTCAGGGCAAACCAGCTGGCCCCCACCCATGCACCAGGCCTCTATCCTATATAATAAAAAAGTAATATGCAAATTGACCCTAACAGCAGAGCAACTGGGAATCATTGGTCACTATGACACACACTGACCACCAGGGGGCAGATGCTCAATGCAGGAGCTGCCCCCTGGTGGTCAGTGCACTCCCACAGGGGGAGCTCTGCTCAGCCACAAGCCAGGCTGACGGCTGCCAGTATAGCGGTGGTGGTGGAAGCCTCTCCCGCCTCCTCAGCAGCGCTAAGGTTGTCCGACTGCAGCTTAGGCCTGGCAACTGGATATCCCCCGAGGGCTCCTGGGCTGCCAGAGGGATGTCTGACTGCCACCTTAGGCCCAATCTCCCGGTGAGCGGGCCTAAGCCAGCAGGTGGTCCCAGAGGGGTCCCAGACTGAGAGAGGGTACAGGCCTGGCTGAGGGACCCCCCCGAGTGCACAGATTTTTGTGCACCGGGCCTCTAGTCCTATATAATGAAAGGGTAATATGAAAATTTACCCTAATGGCGGAATGACCAGAACGACCGCTCGACCAGTCACTATGAAGTGCACTGACTACCTCTTGGTCTTTTCCCCAGCCGGCAGGCTCCAATTGCCCAGTGGCTAATGGGGAACCGGGAATGGGTGGTAGGGAACGTAGGTGGCACCAGGCCAAGGCCCCTGCTCCACCAGTCGCCTCATGCACAGAAGGCAACCCATGGTGGGGTTGGGGCTGGCAAGCGGGTGGGAATGGCTGACCTCTCACTCCCTTTCCCTGCCCGTCAGGCTCCAATCGCCCGATGGTGGACAGGGAACTGGGGTTCGGGGCCAGTGAATGGGTGGAATGGCTAACCTCTCAGTTCCTTTCCCCGGCTGGCAGGCTGCAGTCACCTGAATGCGAATTGGGAAACGGGGATGGGTGGCGGTGGGGAGCAGGGCCAGCTGCAGGCAGCCAGGGAAGATGGCCCTGATCGCAGGCCAGGCCTAGGGACTGTACCCACCCACAAATTTCATGTGTTGAGCCTCTAGTACAGTGATGGCAAACATATGACACGCGTATCAGAGGTGACACCCGAACTCATTGTTTTGGTTGATTTTTCTCTGTTAAATGGCATTTAAATATATAAAATAAATATAAGTCTTTGTTTTACTATGGTTGTAAATATCAAAAAATTTCTATATGTGACACGGCACCAGAGTTAAGTTAGGGTTTTTCAAAATGCTGACACGCCGAGCTCAAAAGGTTCGCCATCACTGCTGTAGTACCTTACTAGTAATAAGCCTTGCTATCTGGTAAGACAAGATTGCCCTCCATAAGCCAAAAGTGTTCTGAGTGTTCTTTTGCACTTTTTACATATATAGTCACCTTTTTAGAGGTGATTGTAAATTACCTTAAAAAAATTTTTTTTCCTGTGGGTTTGAAATGGAATTGAATCTTTAAGTTAGTTTGGAGAGAATTTATATCTTCACAGTATTAAATCTTTCTATCCAGGAACCTCGTATATCTATCTGTTTATTGTGCCTTCTTTAATTTCTCAGAAAGTTTTTATAACTTTATCTATAAAGGTCCTGAAGGCTTTTGTTAGATTTGTTTAGAGATACTTGGTATTCTTTGATGTTATTCCAAAAGTTTTATCTCTTTTATTTGTTTTCTGCTAGTTTTAGAACTACAACTGACTCATGTATAAATCTGGTATTCAGCCACCTTGTGATATTCTATAATTTCTAATAATTTATGCACATTTTTGTGCTTTCTGTGTAAGCTTGAATAATCTGTGTGTGTGCACGTGGACATCTGTACACACATCTCATTTTCTAAGACCCCAAAGCAATATTGAAGAGAAGTGTTGGATAATGAGAATCTTTGTCTCATTCTGATTTTATTTTATTTTTCTTTTGTTCAAATTATAAGAGAAAGTTTATTTAGAACATTAAAGAGATAGTTGAAGTGAGCCAGCTGGGTTGCATAGGCTCAGGAAACAAGGTACAGAGGCAAAAGAAAAGCCCGTGGTTCTTAGGAGAGAGAAAGCCAAAGGCAACATTTCTTAGAGGGAGAAGAGGAGAAAGGAAAAGGCACAGGAGTACTCCTGAGACAAAGAGCATGGTCATTTTTGATTTTAAAGTTTACATGTATAACATTTTTCCATTTAAGATGATGATTTTGCTAGTTTTTAAATAGATATTCTTTATCAGAATGATGAAATTAATTGGAATTGGTGTTGAATTTTTATTTTATATCTTTTAATAAATCTTCATTGTTCAGATTATTACAGTTCCTCTTTTTTCTCCCCATAGCTCCCCTCACCCTGGTTCCCACCCCACGCCCTTAACCACCCCCCCCACTGTCCTCATCCATAGGTGTAAGATTTTTGTCCACTCTCTTCTTGCAACCCCCGCACCCCTTTCCCCCGAGAAGAATTGTCAGTCCACTCCCTTTCTATGCCCCTGATTCTGTTGTATTCACCAGTTTATTCTGTTCATCAGATTTTTTATTCACTTGATTTTTAGATTCACTTATTGATAGATATGTATTTATTGTCACTTTGTTGTTCATAATTTTTATCTTTACCTTTTTCTTCTTCCTCCTCTTCTTAAAGGATACCCTTCAGCATTTCATATAATACTGGTTTGGTTGTGATGAACTCCTTTAGCTTTTTCTTGTCTGTGAAACTCTTTATCTGATCTTCAATTCTGAATGATAGCTTTGCTTGGTAGAATAATCTTGGTTGTAGGTAATGCTATTCATCACTTTGAATATTTCTTGCCACACCCTTCTGGCTTCCATAGTTTCTGTTGAGAAATCAGCTGACAGTCGTATGGGTACTCCCTTGTAGGTAACTGTTTTTCTCTTGCTGCTTTTAAGATTCTCTCTTTGTCTTTTGCTCTTGGCATTTTAATTATGATATGTCTTGGTGTGGTCCTCTTTGGATTCCTTTTGTTTGGTGTTCTCTGCACTTCCTGGACTTGTAAGTCTATTTTTTTCACCAGGTGGGGGAAGTTTTCTGTCATTATTTCTTCAAATAGGTTTTCAGTATCTTGCTCTCTCTTCTTCTTCTGGCACCCTCATAATTCAGATGTTGAAGTTGTCCCAGAGGCTCCTTACACTATCTTCATATTTTTGGATTCTTTTTTCTTTTTGCTTTTCTGGGTGGGTGTTTTTTGCTTCTGTGTATTTCAAATCTTTGACTTGATTCTTGGGATTCTCTAGTCTGCTGTTGTATATAATTCTTTATTTCAGTCAGTGTATGCTTAATTTCTAGTTGGTCCTTTTTCATATCCTTGAGGGTCTCATTATATTTCTCAGAGATTTCTAGAAGATTCTTGAGTAACCTTATAACCATGGTTTTGAACTCTATATCCAGTAGTTTGCTTTCCTCCGTTTCTGTCATTTGTGACCTGTTTCTTTGTCTCTGCATTTTGGTTGCTTTCCTTTGTTGATAGAGTGGCCTTGTGTGCTAGGTGTCCTATAGGGCCCAGTGGCTCAGCCTCCCCAATTACCTGAGATGGACACTCTTGGTGCACCCCTTTGTGTGCTGTGTGCACAGTCTTGTTGTAGTTAAGCTTTGATTGCTGTTGGTATCACTGGGAGGAATTGACCTCTAGGCCAATTGGCTGTGAGGACCACCTGTGACTACAATGGGAGAACTGCTGTGCTAGAGATACCCTTATGGGGCGGGACTTGCTTTAGTGGGGCTTTGGTGCTCACTGAGTATTCCCCTTGAGTGTTTCTCTTATGGATGTGAGGAGTTGTAATTTACATCATCTCACACTGACCACTGGGTACACTGTCTCTTGGATCCCCAAGGATGTGCAAAGCCAGCCACTGCCTGAGACCACCCAGCAGGAGCTACAGAGAGATCTGCAGATTTCTCCTCTTTGTTTGGAGTTTGGAAGTGCCCAGATGAGGCCCGGCTGTGAAGCAATATAGGCTGCTATTGCCAGGTCTTAGGCCTTTTGGAAGCTTTGTAGTCCTCTGACCCAGGTACAGTTTGTTAGGTTTTTGGTTGCAAAAGGCCAGGCCATTCATATGCAAAGTCCTCTGTGCACAGCTTGGGTGGGGTTGTAAATTGGGTGGTGCGGGGTCTCAGTGAATCACCAGGGCAGAACAAACAGCAATGGTTGCTAGTCAGCCCTTCCCTGGAGAGGTCCCAGGGTCTCTGTGTCCCGCAGCCCTGTGCAGGAACGTGCAGGAACGATGATCACTGGCAACACCTCTGAGAGAAAGCTTCCCTTGCATTCCGGCCAGATGCCAGACAGTCCACTTTCTCCCCATATGAATCTGGGTCCCCAGAGTCTCGCCTGGAACTGGAGTTCAGAGCAATTGGGAGCTTGTATCTCCCTCCACAGTGCATCCAGTTGCCAGCCTGTCATGCGCGCGACTCTGTACCTCTGTACTTCTGTACCTCCACACCTCCTACCAGTTTCAGTGCACTTTTTTCTTTCCTTCTAGTTGTATAACTCCCACTCAACCAGCTTTCCTGTGGTTCTGTATGAAATTTGTTTTGTATTTTAGTTGGAGTTTTGATGTGGTTGTGAGAGGCAGCAAGTACAGGTGCTTACCTATGCTGCCATCTTGGTTCTGGTGTTGAATATTTAGAAAATGACTTATATTGCTATTGAGTGATTGTTTTTTCCCCTCTTAGTCAATATGGTCAATTATGTTTGCAGATATTGTAATATTAGATTATCTTTACATACCTGAGATAAAACCCAGTTTGGTTTCTATTTTTTAATTTATTTACGCGGGTTCTTATAAGAAATTCAGAACACCAGTTTGTGAGGATAAAGCCCATTGGTGAGAGAAAACAGAGAGTGGTGGTAGCCCTGGAGCTGAGGAACAGCTTTTATTTTTGGCAGAATTTATGAGTCCACAGCCTTCTGGTTAACCTTGTGCTGTTCTGTCACCTCATATTTCTCTTTCTCTGTGTCGAAGATCTCGCCCTCCTGGTGTCTGGGCTTGCACAGCTTCTTCTTGAATTAAGCATCAGTGAGATGTTTGGGGATTTTCACATCACTGATATCAATTTTGGTGGAGGTGGCGATGACAAATTTCTGATGTGTTTTACACAGAGGAACTCAATTAAGGGACAGAGGTCCAGTCACAGGTAGCAAGCCACTGCTAAGCTGCTTCAGGAAAACTACCCTCTTGCCTCTGTGGTGCCTGGTGAGGATGATCACAGTCATCCCAGGAGTGATGCTGGCCCGCAATTTCCTCACATGCTGACTGAAGGGTTTCTTGCCATGGCTCAACAGCTTTCGAGACACATCTTCAGTAGGATTATATTTAGGAATTTTCCATAGTGTAACTACTCGTGTACCACTCTTCTTGTCGCCACCAACTGGTTTTGTGACAGTAGCAAGAACTTTCTTCTTTTTTTTTCAGTCCTGGATTTAGCTGCCGAATACTTCCTCTTATACATGGCCTTTCGGGGATACATAGCCAACCGGGAATATCTGCCAATTCCTCTGATGAGGATGAGGTTTCAGCGGCAGTGGGGCTTCCCCTTCTTAGGCGCCTTAACCTTGCTGCCAGCATCAGTCTTCTTCTTCAGCTTAGTATCAGGTTTCTTCTCCTTAGTATCAGGCTTCTTCTCTTAGCCAGGTTGGTGTTTGTCTATTATAATTTTTACCCACTGTTGCATTTTATTTGCAAATATCGTATATAATAAAAGGGTAATATGCAAATAGACCAACGGTAGAACAACCGAACAACCAATCAAAGCATAATATGCTAATGATATGCTAAGGCTGCTCAACCGCTCATTATGACGTGCACTGACCACCAGGGGGCAGATACTCCGACCAGTAGGTTAGCCTGCTGCTGGGGTCCGGCCGATCAGGATTGAGCGAGATGGGCTGGACATGCCCTGGAGCCCTCCCGCAGTCCCTCCCCGGCCCGATTGTGCACCGGTGGTGTCCCTCAGCCTGGCCTGTGCCCTCTCACAATCCAGGAAGCTTTGAGGGATGTTGGAGAACCAGTTTCAGCCCGATCCCGCAGGCCACTCCCCTTGGGAAGGTGCCAGACGCAGGGCTTATGGCTGGAGAGCACTGCTGTGGCAGTGCGAGCCTCTCCTGATCGGGATTGATTGGGCACAAGCCTGCAGCAGGCACAGTGGGGCAGGGATGAGTGGGAGTGGCAGGTAGTAGCTGCAGGCGGTGTTGGACTGTGGGTTTTGGCCCATTCCCTGCAGGCCACCCAGAGAGATCCCACCCGTGCACGAATTCATGCACCAGGCTTCTGGTTTTATTTACAGTTATGCACCTCTATTTATGAATAGGAGAGCCTGTAATATTCTTCTTCATAATGTCTTTGGGTTTGGTATCAGGCTTATAATTATAGGCCAGTGGTCGGCAAACCACGGCTCGCGAGCCACATGTGGCTCTTTGGCCCCATGGCATGGGCCATGAAGTTTCAATCACACTGTACGTGCGTGCCCACATGTGGTATTTTGTGGAAGAGCCACACTCAAGGGGCCAGTTTGCTGACCACTGTTATAGGCTGTAGTAGGGCCTGTTTTTTTCTTTTTCTTTTAAATAAAAGACTTTGTATGAAATTTGAATGATCAGTTTTTTTAAAAAAATATATTTTATTGAGTTTTTACAGAGAGGAAAGGAGAGAGACAGAGTCAGAAACATCGATGAGAGAGAAACATCGACCAGCTGCCTCCTGCACACTCCCCACTGGGGATGCGCCCGCAACCAAGGCACATGCCCCTGACCGGAACCGAACCCGGGACCCTTCAGTCCGCAGGCCGACGCTCTATCCACTGAGCCAAACCGGTTTCGGCATGATCAATTTTTTTATGTTTAGTAAAATTCCCTTCCAAACCATCTGGACCTAGGGTTTCTTTGTAAGAAGGTTAAAAAAAAGAATTAGTATCTTTAACACTGCTGCAGGTTTTTCAGTAGTGTTAAGACTAGTCAAATTTATATTTCTTCTTAAATCTGTTGTGAATTATTTTTTCAAAATTGTTGGAAAGTCATTTTCTATTTGAAGTAACTTTAGATTTATAGAAGAATTGCAAAACTAGTCTCTGCACTCCTTCACTCAGCTTCTCTACTATCACCATCTTATAACCCAAGGTATGTTTGTGAACATTAGTGTAATACAATGAACTAAATGACAGACTTGCATTTTCCCAGATTTTTCTCTGATGTAATTATTTTGTCCCAGGAATCAATCCAAGTCACTACATTGCATTTAACTGTCATGTGTGTCTTATCTCTTCTACTCTGTGAGAATTTATTTTTTTCTTCTTTTTTTAAGTTATAGTTGATATTCAATATTATTTTATACTAGAGGCGTAGTGCATGAAAATCATGCACTTGTGGGGGGCGTATCTCAGCCCAGCCTGCACCCTCTAGTAGTTCAGGAGCCCTCGGGGGATGTCTGACTGATGGTAGGCCATCAGTCTGACATCCTTAGTACTGCTGTGGAGATGGGAGAGGTTCTCGCCACCGCTGCTGCACTCGCCAGCTGTGAGCCTGGCTCAGGGCTTCTGGTTGAGTGGCACTCCCCCCATGGGAGTGCACTGACCACCAGGGGACAGCTCCTGGGTTGAGCGTCTGTCCCTGGTGGTCAGTGTGTGTCATAATGACCGGTCATTCCGCTGTCGGATTTGCATATTAGGCTTTTATTATATAGGATTAGTTTAGGTATATAGCATAGTAGTTAGACATTTCATATACTTTACAAAGTGATCCTCTGATAAGTCTAATACCTACCTGGCATCATACATAGTTATTACAATATTATTGACTGTTTTCCTTTAACTGTACTTTACATACCTATGACTGCTTTGTAATTGTCAATTTGTAGTACTTAATACCTTCCTCCCCTGTTTTTCCTTTTTATTGAATTTATTATTGGGGTGACACAGGTTAACAAAATTATATAGGTTCACCACCTCAAGTCAAGTCTCTGAATCCCTGCCCTTTTTCACTTACGCCCTAACCCCCTTCCATCTGGCAATGATCAGTTTGTTCTCTGTGTCTATGATTCTGTTTCTGTTCTGTTAGTTTATTTTGTTCTTTAAATTCCACATATATGTGGAATCACATGGTATTTTTCTTTTTTTGTCTGACTTATCTCACTTAGTATAAATACCCTCTAGGTCCATCCATATTGTTTCAAATGTTAAGATTTCCTTTTTTTATGGCCAAGTAATATTTCCTACCACAACTTCTTCTTAAAAAAAAAATATTTTGATTTTTTACAGAGAGGAAGGGAGAGGGATAGAGAGTTAGAAACATCGATGAGAGAGAAACATCGATCAGCTACCTCCCGCACACCCCCTACTCAGGATGTGCCCGCAACCAAGGTACATGCCCTTGACCGGAATAGAACCTGGGACCCTTCAGTTCGCAGGCTGATGCTCTACCCACTGAGCCAAACTGGTCAGGGCCTACCACAACTTCTTATTCAGTCATCCATTGATGGGCAGTTAGGTTGCTTCCATATCTTGGCTATTGTAAATAATCTGATTCCATGTGTACTTGAAAAGAATGTATATTCTACCCTGGCCAGGTAGCTCAGTTGGTTAGAGCATTGTCTCGATACACCAAGGTTCTGGGTTTGATCCCCGTCAGGGCACTTAAAGAATCAACCAATGCATGCATAAATAAGTGGAATAACAAATCACTTTTTCTCCACCTTCCTCTCTCTCTCTCTAAAAATCAATAAATACAATTAAATTTTTTTTTTAAATTTTAAAAAATAGACTTTAAAACAATGGCTATAACAAAAAAAATCATTAAAAATTTTAAAAAATAGACTTTAAAACAATGGCTATATCTTGTGCTGCTTTGGCATGAAGTACTTTAAAAATATCAATTAAATTAATCTTGTCTAGTGTGTCATTTAAGGGCACTCTTTCCTTGTTGATTTCATGTCTGAAAATTCTATCCAGTCATGACAATAGGGTGTTAAAGTCCCCTATTATGACTGTAGTACTGTCAATCCCTCCCTTTATGTACTTCAATATTTGCTTTATATATTTAGGTGCTCCTGTGTTGGGTACATAAATGTTTATCCTATCTAATAAAAGAGAAACATGGTAATTAGCATACGTCCGCTACCCTTCCCATTGACTAATCAGGGCGATATGCAAATTAACTGCCAGCCAAGATGGCGGCTGGCAGCCAGGCAGCTTGAAGGGAACATGAGGCTTGCTTGCTTCAGTGATGGAGGAAACCAACATTCCCCACCTGCCTTGCCGGCCTCTGAGCTTGCAGTTTGAAATATTGTTACAAAAGCTAAACAAAACCCCAGAAACCTACTTTCAGCCCACCGGGATCTCAGAGCTGGAGTTGAAACAGTGTTTCGATTATAGAACCCAAACAAACCAGATACCTGGTTTCAGCAGCAGAGGCCTAAGAGCTGGAGACAAGCCTCAGAGCTAAAGCTGGCCCAGAATAAAAAAAAAGAAAAAAAGGAGCAGTTGGGAGCTTCAGTCACCCGCCAGCCTGAAAACGGCCCTGAGCCCCTCACCCAGACAGGCCAGGCACCCCAGTGGGGACCCCTACCCTGAAGGGTGTGTGACCAGCTGCAAACAGCCATCATCCCCTCACCCTGGCTGGCCAGGCACCCCAGTGGGGACCCCCACCCTGATCCAGGACACCCTTCAGCGCAAAACAGCCAGCCCCCACCCATGCACCAAGCCTCTATCCTATATAGTAAAAGGGTAATATGCCTCCCAGCACCAGGATCAGCGAAGCCGCGAGGCCTCCCGGCACCGGGATCAGTGTGACAGGGGGCAGCGCCCAAACCCCCTGATCGGCCCTGCTCTGTGTGTGACAGGGTGAGGCGCCCCAACACCCCCCCCCCCCACGGGCCCTGCTCTGTGTGTGATGGGGTAGAGCCATAACCTCCCCATCGGCCCTCCCCTGAGAGTGAGAGTGGTGGTGCCCCAGACCCCTGATCGGCCCTGCTCTGTGGGTGATAGAGGGCGGTGCCCCAACCCCCCCTCCACGGGCTCTGCTCTGTGTGTGATGGGATAGAGCCATAACCTCCCCATTGGCCCTGCCCTGAGTGAGACAGTGGCGACGCCCCAACCCCCTGATCCGCCCTGCTCTGTGCATCACAGGGGGGAGCTCCCCAACCCCCTGATGGGCCCTGCCTTGAGTGTGACAGGGGGCGGTTCCCCAACCCCCCAATAGGCCCTATCCTGAACATGACTGAGGGTGGCATCGCAACTTCCCGATCTGCTCTGCTCTCTGCATGACGTGGCGGCGCCCCAGATCCCCAATCAGCCCTGCTCTGAGCCTGACCAGGGCCTGCACCTAGGGATTGGGCCTGCCCTCTGCCACCCGGGAGCAGGCCTAAGTCAGCAGGTCGTTATCTCCTGAGGGGTCCCAGACTGCAAGAGGGCACAGGCCGGGCTGAGGGACCCCCCTCCACCCTGAGTGCACAAATTTTTGTGCACCGGGCCTCTAGTAAGTTCCATAATATCCATTATGAACTGTCCTTTTTTTAACTCTTGTTATAGCCATTGTTTTAAAGTCTGTTTTGTCTGATGTAAGTATTGCTACCCCATCCTTTTTGCTTCCATTTGCATGAAATATCTTTTCCATCCATTTACTTTGTCTGTGTATGTCTTTAGATCTGAAGTTGAATCTCTTATAGATAGCATATGTAAGCATCTTGTTTTCTTAACCATTCAGCCACTTGTGTCTTTGGTTGGAGGTACATAGTTATTGCCAGTTTATTATCGATATTTATGTGTTTATTCTCCTCTCCCCCACCCCCCTATTTCTTAAAGACATCCTTAACATTTCCTGTAATACTGGTTGGTAGTGATAAACATCTTTAGCTTTTTTTTTTTCTTCTGGGAAGTTCTTTGTCTCCCCTTTCATTTTAAATTATAGTGTTGCTGGGTAGAATAGTCTTGGTTGTAGTTCCTTTCCTTTCATTACTTTGAATATTTCCTGCCAGTTCCTTCTGGCGTGAAAAGTTTCTGTTTAGAAATCAACTGACAGACAATCTTATGGTAGCTCCCTTGTAGACAAGTAACTGCTTTTCTCTTGCTGCTTTGAAAATTCTCTCTGTCTTTAAGTTTTGGCATTTTAATTGTGATGTGTCTTGGTGTGGGCCTCTTTGGGTTCATCTTGTTTGGGACTCTCTGTGCTTTCTGGATTTGCATATCTATTTCCTTCATCAGGTTAGGAAAGTTTTTGGTCATTATTTATTCAAATATTTTTCTCCCTGCCCCCTGCCCCCAAATTAATTTTTAGAGAGAGTAGAAAGAAGGTATGGAGGGAGTGCGGCAAGAGAGAGAGAGAGAGAAAGAGAGAGAGAGGGAAACAGAAACATTGACATGAGAGAAACACATCAAATGGTTGCCTCCGGGGAATGGAACCTGCAACCTAGGTACATACCCTTGACTGGAAATCAAACCCATGACTCTTTGGTATATGGGCTAACACTTTAACCACTGAGCCACTCCAGCCAGGGCTCACATATTTTTCAGCCCCTTGCTTTCTCTTCACCTCTGGTACCCCTCTGATGTGGATATTCTTATGCTGGATGTTGTCCCAGAAGTCCCTTAAACTATTCTCATTTATTTGGATACTTTTTCTTTTTGCTCTTCTGATTGGATGTTTTCTGCTACCTCGTCTTCCAAATATGGATTCAGTCCTTCGCTTCATCTAATCTGCTGTTGATACCTTCTAATATATTCATTTCAGTAATTGTGTTCTTTAAGTTTCCATGTCTTTTTATGCTTATTACCTGTTTGTTAAATTTAACACCAAGTTCCCTGAGCATCCTTTATAACCACAGTTTTGAACTCTTATCTGTTAGATTGCTTGCCTCTGTTTCATTTTTTTGTTTCTGGAGTTTTCTTCTATTCTTTCATTTAGGACGTTTTTTTGTCTTTTCATTTTGGCTGCCTCTCTGTGTTTGTTTTGTAATTAAGTAGATCTGCTATATTTCCTGGTCTTGGTAGTGGCCTTATTTAGTAGGTGTCCTGAGGGGCCCAGTGGCACAGTCCACCTGGTGCTTTATGAGTGTCCCTTATGTGGGTTGTGTGTGCCTTCCTATTGTAGTGGAGCCTTATCAGCATGTCAGTGAGTGGGATTTACCCTCAGGCTGACTGACTGGCTGTGAGTACTGGCAGTGCATGACCACAACCTAGGACAGTGATGGCGAACCTATGACACGCGTGTCAGAGGTGACATGCGAACTCATTTGATTTTACTTTGTTAAATGGCATTTAAATATATAAAATAAATACCAAAAATATAAATCTTTGTTTTACTATGGTTGCAAATATCAAAAAATTTCTATATGTGACACGGCACCAGAGTTAAGTTAGGGTTTTTCAAAATGCTGACATGCCGAGCTCAAAAGGTTTGCCATCACTGACCTAGGAGCTGTTATTAAGGGGATTACTCGATAGAGTGGGATTTGTTCCAGCAGGCTCTGGTGCCTTTCAAGACCCTTCTTTGGGTGTGTTGCTTGTGGAGTTATTCAGATGGTGCTCTGTTGTGGTATGAAGTCAACCACTTGATGTGTTGGTTCTGGCTTCTCTGGTGCAGGCCAAGGTCAGCCACTGCCTATGATTGCCCCTGCACTACCTGGTAGAAGCTATAAAGTTATCTGTGGTTGATAGCTGCCTGTGCTACAAAACCAAGGCCGGGTGCCACTTGTACTGGGCTTGGGACTATTCAGTAAAGGACACCCGAGGCCTGCCACTGCCTGCAGGTTGTCTACTAGGTGTACCGGTTAATAATGGTGGATTTTGTTATCAAAGAAAACATGATAATTTCAAGAGAAAGATAAAAAATGCTTTATTCAAACTAATGTCCATCACTAGCTACATACACATTTCCCCCATATTTCAGGTAATTTGTGGATACCGTCCCAATAGAACTTTTCTTGTTTTGAGGCAAACCATTCAGGGACCCGATTTTCCACTTCTTCGTATGTTTTGAAGTGCTGCTCAGAAAGTGCGTGTGCCATAGATTGGAACAAGTGGTAATTTGACAAGGTCTGGTGAAGATGGTGGGCGGGTTAATACTTCCCAGGCAATATCTTTTAATGTGTCTTTAACTGGTTTTGAAGTGTGTGATGGTGCATTATCATGAAGCAAAATTACTTTGCCGTGTCTTCTGGCCCATTCTGGTTGTTTCACAATCAAAGTGTGGTTCAAATTGATTATTTGTTGTTGGTAGAGATCAGTATTAACGGTTTCACCTGGTTTTAGAAGCTCATAATACAACACACCTTCCTGGTCCCACCAAACACAGAGCATTGTCTTCTTTCCAAAGTGATTTGGCCTTGCAGTCGATGTTAATGGTTGACCTGGATCAACCCATGATTTTGTGCATTTCGGATTCTCAAAATAAATCCACTTTTCATCGCCAGTCACAATTCGATGCAAAAAAGACTCGTTTTTGCTGTTGAAGCAATATTTTACTGATGACTTTTCGGTTTTCCATTTGTCTTTCCTTCAGTGGATGTGGTACCCATTTTCCTTCCTTTAAAATCTTTCCCATTGCTTGTAAACAATTGGAAGTTGTTTGCTGAGCAACGTTTAATCTTTCTGCAAGTTGTTTTTGAGTTTGATACGCATCTTTATCCAATCATGCTTGTAATTGTTGGTCTTCAAATTTTTTTGGTTGACCTGGACATTCTGTCTTTCACATCAAATTCATCACTTTTAAAGCATTTAAACCAGCGTTCACAAGTATCTTGAGATGGAGCATGTTCACCATAAGCTTCCTGAAGTATACGATAACTTTTTCTTCAAAATAAAGTAATGAATTAAAAATTCCCACAAATGCTCTATTTTTGGCACGAAATTCGACATTTTTAAGCATAAAAATATCTATGATGTTAATACCTTCAGCAAATTTGACATATGAAGTTTTGAAGCTTGCTGCCAGTACAACAAAATAGCATACATATCAAATTGCATATTATCCACATATGTGTAACTCCATCTAGTGAAAGAAATCCGCATTATTAACTGGTACACCTAGTAGCCTCAGGTTGTGAGTTAGATGAGGCTGGTCTCAGAATCACCAGATGGTCCGAATGGTGTTCATCAGACTAATATGGATTCTGATTTGGCCATGTGGCAGGAGGGCTCAATACAGAAATGACATGTTTGTCCCTATAGCTATCACCCTGAAGCCACACAATTTAGTCTTCCTCTTTATCTGGCACCTCCTGAGCCCCATCCTCCTTTTGCCACAGCCCCGGGTTAAGTGCCTGTGAGGGAGTGAGTCTTCGTGTGAGCTCTTTAAGAGGATGCCTGGTTTTCTAGTAGCCTTCCATCTCACCTGGATGAACGGAATCCCTGCTGATTTTCTTAGCCTGATATTGTGGGGGCTCCTGACACTGTCACTCTGGGCTGGAGAGCTTGGTGTGGGGCTGGCTCTCCAGGAGGGACCTCTGCAGCTGAGATACCCTCTGGATTCTCAACCACCATATTCTCAACTACCATATGTGGATGTGGGACCAGCCCATTTTGCATATCTGTGCTTATGACCAGTTTGAAGATAGCCTTTTTCTTTTTTAGTCTTTCCTTGGTTTTATGACCTTGACACTTCTTTTTTTTGGAGAAAAGAAAGTAAGAATTTGTTGATTGCAGCAAAAACACACTTAGGGCATTGAAATAAGAAAGGGCATAGAAGAATCAACAGGAGAGCCTAGGCTGGGATGGTTTGGCTCACAAGTAAAAGGGCCTTGGGGACAGGTTTAGGGGGTTATCCTGGAACAAATTGCTGCTGCCCATTGTTCCCCTGGTTGTATGTCTCATGGGATCCCTTAGAGGTTAGGGGACATGTACCAGTGGGAGAAGGAAAGGGGGAAGGGAATGACATGGGCATGCTCCCTGAGGGAGAGCGCTGACCTTGACACTTTTTGAAGAGTAGTGGCCAGGTATTTTTTATAATGTCTCTCAATTTTGGTTTGTCTGATATTTTCTTATGATTAGACATAGATACTGGATTTTTGGGAAGAATACCACAGATTATGTGCCCTTCTCATATATCAAGGACTAAAGCTTATCAACATGTCTTTTTACTCATAATGTTAAGATTGATTACTTAATGTATTGTGTGTTTTTTTAACCCCCATCTGGAATAATGTCTTTATTCTTAATATGGCTTATTTTCATCTTTCTTTTCTAGATCACTTTTTTTTTTAGAGGTTTATGTATTTTGGTGGATTTTTGCAAAGAACCAACTTTGTCTTAGTTGACCTTCCCCATTATATCTTTCATTATTTGGCTCTTATTTTTCTTTTCATTCCTTGTTCTGGGAGACAAGAATGTTTTTTGATTGGGCTGGAATGGGTGCAGAATCTTCGGGGAGGGAAAAACTTTAAAATTTTTAACCAAGTTACTCTTTTTTGCTGGCATATTTATTCTCAGACTTAAGGTATGATTATATAGTGTGGAGGTTGAGACAGCATTTTGAAGGTGATTCTGTATCTTTCTCTTACAATGACTAGAAATCCTGATATTTAAAAAATATTTCCTATGTGATAATTTCAGTTAAAGGAAATAAAGAAATTAGCAATTAGTACATTGTAGGGCTGTTAGAACTCCATTAATAATTTTTAAAAACATTTAAGAGCCCTGGCCGGTTTGGCTCAGTGGATAGAACGTCGGCCTGCGGACTGAAGGGTCCCAGGATCGATTCCAGTCAAGGGCATGTACCTTGGTTGCAGGCACATCCCCAGTAGGGGGTGTGCAGGAGTCAGCTTATCAATTGAAAACATTTTTAAATTGATTTTAGAGAGAAGAAGGTGGAGAGAGAGGAAGGGAGGGAAGGAGGGAGAAAGGAGAGAGAGAAAGAGATTTGTTTTTCCACTTATTTATGCATGCATTGGTTGATTCTTTTATGTGCCCTGAATGTGGCTCGAACCCCTGGAAAATCTATCCATTGAAGTTACTGGGGTGTTAAAGTCCCCTAGTATGACTGTATTGTTGTTTCTCTCATCCAATGTTTCTAACTCTCTATCCCTCTCCCTTCCTCTCTGTAAAAAATCAATAAAATATATTTTAAAAAACAAAAAAACATTTAAGAATAACAATAAGGGCTTTAGCTGGATAGCTCAGTTAGTTAGAGCATCGTCCCAATAATTAAGGTTGCATGCAGTTTTGATCCCCAGTCAGGGGACATACAAGAATCAACCAATGAATGCATAAATAAAGTAGAACAACAAATCACTGTTTCTCTCTCTCCCTTCCTTGCTCTCTGTAAAAGTCAAACAAAAATTAAATAAAGAAAAAAGAATAGCAATAAGAAACAATAGTTGAATAACTCTGCCAGTATTTCCCACTCTAAGTAATGAAGTTTTGTTTTTTTTTTAATCCTTACCCAGGATATTTTTTCCATTGATTTTTTTTCTTTTCTTTCTTTCTTTTTTTTTAGAGAGCGTGGGGGTGGGGGAAAGGGAGGAGATGGGGAGAGAGAGAGAGAAACATCGATGTGAGAGGTATATTGATTGGTTGCCTCCTGCAGGTGCCCCGACTGGGGCTAGAGATCCAGCCTGCAACCAAGGTATGTCGTCTCCTTGACCCACCACCCTAAGGTCCACGGGCCCACAGTCTAACCACTTCCAAACCGCCAGGGCACAACATTTTTTAAAAAAAGAGAGCAATTAGGAGTAAGAAGCAAAATACTATAGAGGGATAATTTGTTCCTCAGGGAATATCATTACACACTTCTGTGATATGGCTGCTAGCTATTTTTCATTTGATGCCAAAAGGATTTTGTCCCCATTGTAAATCAGGTTACTAAATGACAATGTTAAAAAGCTTGTCAACTCAACGTTTTGACAGTTGCTAATGGATACAGTTAACATAACTATTCTTCAAATCTGCAATATATTTGACAGGTTTTTTGGTAGGAATAGGTTTTTTATACCCTTAAGGGTTATGCAATTTTACTTTCCCAGGACTGATTGCAGACTCTTGACACAATATTCATAGATGTATTCTGTTTTCTCTGACATGTTTATATATTTATTACTATTTATTAATTATTAAGACATTAGATTTCATTGGGGAAAATATAATCTTAGGTAATAATAAAATCTAACTTAATAGTCTTTATTTTTTTGTATTTCTCAGCTTCTGATAGTTATTTTTTGAAATCTCCTAGCTTTTCTAGCTTATATTTAGATTTTTTGATTTTCTTTAAGTAATTCTTAGTTTTTGTTTTATACATTTGAGCCTCTGTTGCTAGTTGAATAAATATTATGATTATTTTGGTCATGGTTAATTATTTTTCTCATTTTATATATAACTATCCATCTTGTTCTCTCTTTCCTTATTCTGTCACATATTAATATTGTTGTACAAATTTTCCGTTGGACGTTTGGGGATTTTTTTGGTGTATGTTATTTAACTTTACTAGTGTAAAATAAAATACAGATATAGAAAACCTTACAACAAGTTGTATAGCTTAATGAATTTATTATAACGTGAATACTGTTGTTACTAGCACCCAAATCAAGAAATAGAATTATGCCAGCCACTCCTAAAACACATGTGTCCCATACCCTCTCTCCAAAAATTGCCAATATTCTGACTTTTAGGGTAATCACTTTCCTCTATTTCTGTATGGTTTTATCACTGTTGTGTGCATTTATAGACTCTATAGTTTAGTCTTGTCCATTCTAAAATAACTTATCCCTGGCCAGGTGGCTCAGTTGGTTGGAACTTCATCCCATACATCAAAATGTTGTGGGTTCAATTCCCAGTCAGGGTACATACCTAGGTTGTGGGTTTAATCCCCTGTTGGGAGGCAGCCGATCAATATTTCTCTCTCACATCAATGGTTTTTCCTTCCCTGTTTCTCTCTCTCCCTTCCTCTCTATAAAAATTAATCAATAACACCATAACCTTGGGTGAGAATTAAAAAAACACACAAAACTTTACATGTACGTCTTTTAAATCTTTTAATCAAAGTTTCCCTCTCCATTTTTTTCCCTCGTAATTTATTTGTTGATGAAACCTGGCCATTGGATCTTTAGATTTTCCCATGGTCTGGGTTTTACTGATTGCACACATGAGGTACAATTTTAAATATGTTTTATTGTCCTCTATATTTATTGCAAATTGCAGTCCAGAGCTTACTCAGACTCAGGTTGGTTTCCTCTGGCAAAAGTGTAGATTTTTTAAAAATAATGACTGTTTTTTTCTAATTATAGTAGCCACTAATGGTAAATACTAATATTTTTTAGCTTATTGAGATTGAAAACATTTTTAAATTGATTTTAGAGAGAAGAAGGTGGAGAGAGAGGAAGGGAGGGAAGGAGGGAGAAAGGAGAGAGAGAAAGAGATTTGTTTTTCCACTTATTTATGCATGCATTGGTTGATTCTTTTATGTGCCCTAAATGTGGCTCGAACCCCTGGAAAATCTATCCATTGAAGTTACTGGGGTGTTAAAGTCCCCTAGTATGACTGTATTGTTGTTCTCTAGAAGTTTTTTTTATATATATTTAGGTGTTCCTGTATTGGGTGTATATATGTTTACCAGTGTTATATCCTCTTGTTGGATGGATCTCTTTAGAATTATGTAGTGACCTTTGTGGTCTCTTGTTTTGGCCTTTATGTTGAAATCTATTTTGTCAGATATGGGTATCGCTACCCCAGCTTTGTTTTTCATTTCCATTTGCATGGAAATTTTTTTTCCATCCCTTCACTCTCATCCTGTGTGAATCTTTTGTTTTCAGGTGAGTCTCTTGTAGACAGCATATAGTTGAGTATGTTTTTGTATCCATTTAGCTACCTTATGTCTTTGATTGGAGGATTTAATGCATTTCCATTAAAGGTTATTATTGATAGATTCTTACTTATTGCCATTTTTATTCTGTATGCCTATGTTTCTTTCTATATTTCTTCTCATTACAGCAGTCCCTTTAGCATTTATTGTAGTGCTGGTTTGGTGGTAATAAAATCCTTTAGCCTTTTTTTGTCTGGGAAGCTTTTTATTTGACCATCTATTTTGAATGATAGTCTTGCTGGATATTGTAATCTTGGTTTTAGATCCTTGCTTTCCATTACCTTGAGTACTTCATGCCATTGCCTTCTGGCCTGTAGAGTTTCTGATGAGAAATCAGCCTACAGCCTTATGGGAGCTCCTTTGTAGGTAACAAATTGCTTTTCTCTTGCTGCCTCTAAGATTCTCTCTGTCTTTAATTTGGGGCATTTTAATTTTGATGTGTCTGGGTGTGGACCTACTTGGGTTCTTCATGCTTGGGACTCTCTGTGCTTCCTGGACTCGTGTGACTTTTTCCTTCACCAGGTTAGGGAAATTTTCTGCCATTGTTTCTGTAAACATGTTTTCTATCCCTTACTCATGTTCTTCTCCTTTTGGCACACCTATTCGACTATTGTTATGTTTCATGATGTCCCACAGCTCCCTTAAGCTGTCCTCCTGTTTTTTAATTTCTTTTTCTTTTTGAGTGATTGTTTTCTGTCCTATCTTCTAATTCAGTGGTCGGCAAACTGTGGCCCCTTGAGTGTGGCTCTTCCACAAAACACCACATGCGGGCATGCACGTACAGTGTGATTGAAACTTCGTGGCCGCACTCAAGGGGCCAAAGAGCCACATGTGGCTCTTGAGCCGCAGTTTGCCGACCACTGTTCTAATTCACTGATCCAGTCCTTGGCTTTCCTGCATCAGCTTTGTATTACTTCCAATGTGTTCTTTATTAGTACTATGTCATTGTTCATAGTTACTATATCTTTTCTCATATTGTTGAGCCTCTTTGCCATTCTTATTCTGAACTCTATATCTGATAAATTTCTTATCTCCATTTCATTTATCTCTGTTTCTGGAAAATTCTCTTCTTCTTTTGTTTGGGGATTTTTTCTCTCTCCCCATTTTGGCTACCTGTTTGGGTTTGTACCTATGTGTTAGGTAGATCTGCTATGTCTCCCAGTCTAGTGCAGGACAGTGTCAAATGTTGTTTCTGACTAATTATATTAGACAAAGATACAAAGCCTCCAGAGACTCACCTCTGTCTGTAGATTGATCGGATTCAGTCTTGAGTAGCCTCGGGCAATTGTCCACAGGTGGGGGGAGTGATTTCTCAACTGGGTGGGGCAATTGCTTCTGCCTGAAAGTTAATTGTTATTCTCAGTCTCTTAAAGGCCCACAGAAACCCCAGATGGTAGGCCAGGAGTTTTCCAATAGTGTGGGTCAATTGCCCCCCCTTCCAGGCCTAAATAGCAAAGGTCTGCCTGAGAGAGAAAGATGTCTTCTGCAGTGTGAGGGAACGACTGACTAAGCAATGGAAAATGTTGTGACAGTTCTGCAAGGACTAACCTCAGAGCCCCTAACCCTGGCATCTGCTCACACAGCTCCAGTCCACTCTGCCCTTTCTCACAAGGTGAGTGGCTACACATGAAATTTTGTGCATTGGCCCTTTATGAGGGTGCATGCATTTTCAGCCATCTTTCCCTGGCAGACAGTAGCCCTGCTGCCTTTCACAACCATATGTTATGTGGACACTTCTGATGCTCTCTGCTGGGGGTCCAGCTTGGGGTTTAGATCCCAGAGTTCTTAGTGGTCATCCCCAACAACTGAGATATCTCTCTGGAACTTCAGCTGCTGTCTGTGGGAGCTCGGCCAGCCCTTTTGCACCTCTGCCCTTCCAACCAGTCTGTATGTGGTCTCCACTTTCCATCCTTGGTTATCAGGGTTATCTCTAGGTAGTCTTCAGTTGATTATTTAGGATGGCTTTTTTGTATTTTAGTTGTAAATCCAGTTTGGTCCTGGGAGCGTGTCTATTGTACATAATTCTTTTTAAACTACTATATACTATTTGGTATGGTTCTACCTCATGTTATTAAATGCTCCTAGTTATATATATTTGGTTGTTTCCAGTTTTTTCACTAATGCAACTCTTGTTTCTATTGTGCACATATACAATTATTTGTCTAAAATCATAGAGTTTGTGCATTTAGACTTTTCCCAGTTTGCCCTGTAAAGTACCTGTTTTTCCAAAAGTAGAGTCTGAGAAGATCTGTTTCCTCTACCACTCACCAATGCTTGATATTTTTAAACTAGAGGCCTGGTGCATGAAATTCGTGCAAGTGGGGGTTGTCCCTCAGCCAGGCCTGTACTCTCTCCAATCCAGAACATCCCTCTTGAATTCGGGACCTCTGGCTCCTAACTGCTCACCTGCCTGCCTGCCTGATCGCCCCTAACTGCCTCTGCTTGCCAGTCTGATCACCTTCTAACTGGTCCCCTGCCGGCCTGGTTGCCTCCTAACTGATGCTCTGCCAGCCTGGTTACCCCTTAACTGCTGCTCTGCCGGCCTGATCATCCCCTAACTGCCTCTGCTTGCCAGTCTGATCACCCCCTAACTGGTCCCCTGCTGGCCTGGTTGCCTCCTAACTGCCCCCCTGCTGGCCTGGTCGCTTCTTAACTGCCACTCTGCTGGCCTGGTTGCCCCCTAACTTCAGCTCTGCTGGCCTGGTCACCCCCTAACTGCCCCCCTGCTGGCCTGGTCGCCTCCTAACTGCCCCCCTGCTGGCCTGGTCGCCCCCTAACTGCCCCCCTGCTCGCCTGGCCACCCCTAACCGCCTCTGCCTCGGCCCCTGCCACCGTGGCTTTGTCTGGAAGGACATCCAGAAGGATGACCGGGATATGTCTGGTCTAATTAGCATATTACCCTTTTATTAGTATAGATCTTGTTAATCTGAGGGTAAAATGTGTCCTTGATTTTCTAGTGCCTTTTTGAGGTGGCAGTGGGGAGAACCTAGGTGGTGTTCTCAGGTGAGTGCTGCAGCAGTCATCTGGGTATAGAGGCTTCCCTTGCTCACCTCCTCAGGCAGGACATTTACTGCTCCAGTGGGACAGACACAGAGTTGCTCTTGTTGCCTGGCTCCAGAGACTGGTTTGTTCTCCCGATGACCTTGTTGGTTTTGTCTGCCTCTGTGCTGCATCCAGCACTCAGTGTATGCCACTTTTTGCCTGTCTTCCTTCACTTTCTCTCTCCTTATAGAAATTCTTTGTCTTTTGCATTTGGTTCTGTAGTTTTATTTTTCTATGCTACCCAGTCTTCTTGCTATCTTTTTTCACTTTCTACAGGTCCAAGGACTACTGGCCACAATGGAATATTTAAAAGTGCAACTCCTGTCATTTCTCTGATATAGGTGGGAGCAGGAGGCTGCACTTAGTTTGCTGGAACTCTATTCTCATTTTAAACATGGTGTAAATGAAGGTTTTACTAAAAGATTAATTTGCCCCTTGTCACATATTGATATTGAGACTTTTGAGAATTCCAGTTTACTAGTAACTTTTAATGGCACTCACAAATCTGGCCAGCTATCTTGAGTTAAATGCTCAATTAGTTGGTTTTAAAAGCCTTGATTTAGAAAAAAAGAATAAACAAAGAAAGAAAGAAAAAAAAGATTTAAAAATGACAATCATCCCTGGCCAGTGTGGTTCAGTTGGTTAGGTGTCATTCCATGCTCTGAGAGGCCACCAGTTTGATTCCTGGTCATGGCACATGCCCAGGTTGTGAGCTCAATTCTCAGTAGGGGGTGTGCAGGAGGCAGCCGATGTTTCTCTTCCTCTTCTTTCCTCTTCCTTCCCCTCTCTCTCTAAAATCAATAAAAACATTTTAAAAATCACAATCAGTGCTTTATTGAACTCTTAGCTTTATTATCTTCTATAATATATTGAAAATGCTTTTAGTTTGCTCTTGTCAGTATTTACAGCACTCACTAATGTTTATTGATTGTTTACTCATGTACCAGGTACTTTGCTATGTGCTTTCTTGGCTTATACTTAGTCTTTACCACATCCTCATGAAGTAGGGAATTATATTATCCACACTTTGCAAACAGGAAATCTGAGTACTAAGAGTTTAAGTATCTGCCCAAAGTGTATATATTATTACAGCCAGAACTCAAACCCAGGAAGTCTGATTCCAAAATTCTGATCTTAAGGTCTAAACTTTGCTACTAGTCCCCATTATCCCAGATGGGTTGTTTTATTCTCTTGGGAATTTCATTATGATTATTGTGGGCATTTTCCACATACTAGGTGTACTGGTCGATAATGTGGATTTTTTTCAATAGATGGAGTTACACATATGTTGATATATATGCGATTTGATATGTATGCTATTTTGTTGTATTGACAACAAGCTTCAAAATTTCATGTCAAATTTTCTGAAGGTGTTAACATCATAGATATTTTTACGCTTAAAAGTGTTGAATTTCATGCAAAAAAAAAGAGCATTTGTGGGAAGTTTTAATTTTTTATTTTGAAGAAAAGTGCTGCTGAAAGTTATCGTATACTTCGGGAAGCTTATGGTGAACATGCTCCATCTCAAGATACTTGTGAACACTAGTTTAAACACTTTAAAAGTGATGATTTCAATGTGAAATTAAAAGATAAAGACTGTCCAGGTCAATTTGAACCACACTTTGATCGTAAAATGACCAGAATGGGCCAGAAGAACGGCAAAGTTGCTTCATGATAGTGCACTATCACACACTTCAAAACCAGTTAAAGACACATTAAAAGATCTTGCCTGTGAAGTATTAACCCACCTGCTGTATTCACCAGACCTTGCTCCTTCAGATTACCACTTGTTCCGATCTATGGCACACGCACTTTCTGAGCAGCACTTCAAAATGTATGAAGAAGTGGAAAATTAGTCTCTGAATGGTTTGAGGCAAAGTTCTTTTGGGACGGTATCCACAATTACCTGAAAGATGGGGGAAATGTGTAGCTAGCGATGGACATTACTTTGAATAAAGTACTTTTGATGTTTCTCTTGAAATTATCCTATTTGATTATAAAGTCCGCATTATTAACTGGTACACCTAGTAGTCCTTTTAAGATCAAATAATACGTTTTATTTCTAAAAATTCTTTTTTTAAAAAAATTGATTTCAGAGAGAGAAACAGCAATTTGTTATTCACTTATCTTTGCATTCATTGGTTGATTCTTGTATGTCCCCTGACCGGGGATTGAACTCACAACCTTCGTGTATCCGGATGATGCTCTTAACTGAGCTATCTAGCCAGGGTTAAGGTTTGGGGATGAGAGGACATTGGGGAGATAAGGGCACATTTGTATTATCTTAATCAATAAAGGGGAAGAAAATTCTTCATTTTCTTTTTTCAAGGCTCATCTCTTGGGACCACTGTTCTTAGATGAGACCAGATTTTATTTAGATGACCAATTTAGTCACCATGATTTCACTGTTTGTTTTCATTATCTGTCAGCCTAATAGAAATGAAGTATACACTATTTATAATGATTGAGTTCAGATATTATTCTTATAGGGAGGACAACTTAGTTATTAAGCACTAGGAATATCAATGTTTTTTCTAGGCATTACCTTATCTGAATCCAGCTTATCTGGGCCTTTTGGGATCAGAATCAAATGTCAAGAGTGCTGAGAATAGCAGCAGTGGAAGTTTTCCTGGTGCTGAACAGGGACAATAGGATTTGGTCATGAAAAGAATTTTAGGTAACCTGATTTTCCAAATATTCAGATATTTCTCATTCTTGGCTGATTTTCATTTTGGTCCTAGGCAAAGTTAAAAGGAAAATAAAAGTGATGTGTTCTAAATAGTGAGATAGGTTCGTTAGATCATATTTCACCAGGTTTTTCATTTGGCCTTAAGAGGGAACTAACGAAGGTGAGCAGAGGAAATAAGCTCATTGTATCACCTTATTGTTCTTATTAGTAATATAAAAATGTAGACTTTGTATCTAAGATTCTATGACTGACAGAATTACTGTAGCCATTAATTCATGTACAAAAACTTTCCCCAGAATATCCAGATAATTAAAGGAAGGGTAAAAGAGGATTAGAGGGATGCAGAGGCAGGGAGGGACACTAATATATAAAGGTAATTGCCTTAATACTTTTCTTAAATGTTAGAAAATCTTTATATACTAGTTCAAAGAACAAAAAGCGTTTACTAGGGAATTATAGTAATATATTTTCTGCAGCTCTCTTTGTAAACTAATTATTAATAAAAAAAAAAATTTTAAAGCAAGGTGGAAGATTGCCAGGAGAAAGGTAAACCTTTGACTTAAACTGAGCATTAGTACTAGAATTAGAAACTCCTCTCTTAGGGCCAGACTATTTTACTGTGGCTTTAGGTAAACATTTTTCCTATTTCATTTCCCTATTTCAGTATTAGAAAGGCTAATATTCACCTACATTTTTAAAATCATGATTAAGACTTCCATCGCAATACTTCCTTAAGTAGGAACCCATCAAATGTCAGAGGAGTAATTGAGATGATTTTAGATCTCTATGCAAATGTAAAGGAATATAGAACTACTAAATATCTCATTGAACTTCTAAATAGATAAATTCCTTTGTGCTTGAATGGGAATCAACTCAGCAACTCTTGCAGATCTCTCAGAGAGAAAATAGTTACTAGCCATTTCAGTTAGTGAGTAATATATTCTATAGAGTGTACCTCTGAGGGATGCACTATCAAATTACTATAGGCATACGGATGGTTCAAAGACTTAATTTCTCAGACCAAATCTTATAATTGTGTTTATGGCGAGTGACGTTCAAATTTCTTGACCACCAATATTAAAGTCTTGAATTGATGGGCTCATGTCTACTCTAAAATTAGAGTATAATTTTAGTATCAACAGAATATGCTTAATTTTACAAACAAGGCTTTTATTTATTGAAATGACATCTAATATGTTCACTAAATATCAAATATTAATTCAGCTGTTAAATGAAAAAATTAAAATTTTAAGAATTATGCATACATTGACCATTAAAATGCTTTACAATTTGATTCAACTAATAGAATAAGCAGTCATGTTTTGTCATACTTTGGTATTTCCATAGATAATTTGTGTTCTCATAATATTTTGTGTTATACACCTTCTTTTAGTGACCGTGGTGGAGAAGACCCAAACCAGAAAGTAATCCATGGGGTTATTAACTCCTTTGTTCATGTTGAACAGTATAAGAAAAAATTCCCCTTAAAGGTAAAAAGTCTCCTTTAAAAACTTGAGTAATCAGACCTTTAATTTCTTAAATTGCTTGTTTTCGTTTTTTCAATATGATTTTAATTGATTTATTTAGTTTTATCAGGAAATCTTTGAGTCTCCCTTTCTGACTGAAACAGGAGAGTATTACAAACAAGAAGCTTCAAATTTATTACAAGAATCAAACTGCTCACAATATATGGAAAAGGTAAGAAAGAAATGTATGTTAAAAACATCATTTCTTATATATCAGGCATGGTTTTATGTAACAGTTTTTTTGTTAATATATTTTTTGGGTTAAAAAGTTTCTGTTTGGCCTTTGCTCTGAGTTATAGTCAATGTACAATACCTATGATAAGTCATTTTTCTTGCTGTAGTGTATTCCCTGAGGAAAAGTGCTATTCTGATTTTTGTCATGATTGATACTTTTTGCTAAATCCTGATTGCTTGATTTACTTGTCTTTAAAATTAACATGTATTTACGTTCTTGGCAAAATCTATATTTTATGCTTAGTGGATATGTTTAGGGAATAGTATAGACACTAAGTATTTAGGTTTTTATCTTCTTCATTTAAAATAGAAGGAAAAATAGAATTCTGTAGATACTTGGATAGATCGATCACTCTTCTGTTAAGTTTTTAATGAAAAAAAATTTAATTTTTCCACAAGAAATATTTATTTTTTAAATTGATTTCAGAAAGGAAGGGAGAGGAAGAGAGAGATAGAATTATCATTGATGAGAGAGAATCACTATCAGCTGCCTCTTGCATGTCCCCCATTGGGAATCGAGCCCACACCCTGGTATGTGCCCTAACCGGGAATCAAACCATGACCTCTTGGTTCATGGGTTGACACTCAACCACTGAGCCACACTCCACAAGAAATTTTAATCATTAAACCAACACACACTGATGACCATATTTAAAATTCTATGTGTATTTTCTCAGTAAAAGAATTAGTCATAGTATAAATTCATTCATCACACAAGATATATTTAGAAATTTTAATGAGGGTTTTTTTTCATCTGCAGTGTTGGATTTCAAGCATTTCATTATAGGATGATTTTTTGTTAGTTTAAGCAAGAAAGATAAATATAAGTAGAATAGCTATAGTATGTACATAGGTTATAGTATAGAACATAGGTCAAGAAATATCATTACTTACTGATAAGCTGTTATGTATTTCACAAAGCCCAGGGCTAGAAGTCTGAGCTGTTTAGTCTCTTCCTGCTTTTGTCACTCATTAGTTCTGGGACCTTGATTAAGTCATCCGGAACCTTAAGTAGTCATCTGGGACATTTTCCTCCATCTGTTACATGCAGGTTACACAGTGGTCCTCAGCTCTTAGCCTTCTTTGCATCTGAGACTCTTGTTTAAGGATCTAGATCCAATCTTGAAAAGTGCTCACAGGTTTAAGTGGTGCATACACCTCATTATATCTGGCTCTCAAAAAAGAGGCAATTGGCAAAAATATTGTATGGTTCCACTTAGATGAAATATCTAGACTAGGCAAATTCTTAGAGACAGAAAGTAGATTAGAAGTTTTTAGAAGATGAGGCTAGGGAGTTATTGCTTAATGTTTATAGAGTTTGTTTGGTGTGATGAAAGAGTTTTGGAAATTGTACATTGTGAATATAATTAATGCCACTGAATTATATATTTAAAAATGGTTAAAATGGCAAATTTTATGTTATATACATTTTATCACAATTATAAAAACACTAATAATGTAATATAACGAAAACTATTGAATTCACCCTTGCATGGATGAATCATATGATATGTAAATTATATCTCAAACTGTTAAAAGGAAGGCCATTGGAAACTGTGTTGGGAAAATAGCATTTATAAGAGTAATTCACTTAACAGACTAAATAATGTAGCCTTCCTACTTCCCTTTCTGTGTCTTTCCTTTTAATTTTGGCCTTTCCCCCCAGCTGTAGTGGTTTTATAGCTATTGAAGCCCTGAATCCAGACACTCCAACCTTGTCTGTTTTCTCTTGATATGCACCTCAGCCCTAGCCCCACCCAGTTATCATGGTTTTTCTTTTTCTCCTCCTTCCTCACCTCCCTCAGACCCACACTCTAATTACTGTTGCATTTAGTTAGACCATAAACATATCAAAGTCACTTATAGTATAGTATAAATGACTACTACACATAATACTTTTAAGAAATTTTTATTTTAATTGAACTTATTGGGTGTGTTTGCCTGTCTTCACATGGCCATCTTCCCTCTGTGTAAGAGCTTATTTTTTAGTTTTTTAAAATATACTTTTATTAGAGAGGAAGGGAGAAGGAGAGAGAGATAGAAACATCAATGATCAGAGAATCATTGATCAGCTGCCTCCTGCATACCCCCTACTGGGGATCAAGCTGGCAACCTGGGCATATACCCTGAATGGGAATCATAGGTTGATGCTCAACCACTGAGCCACGCCGGTTGGGCAGAACTATTTTTATTTTAAAAGAAAAACACGATGACCAAAATGACTTTCTTACTTGATGAAATACTCTAGACCCCACCTTTGGTTTCTACAACTTTGCCCTGAACTCCTGGCTCCACACAACATGGTAGCACAGTAGGAAAGATAGCACTGTGTCTCTCAGTCTTGAGCCTCACTTTCATCAAAGATATCTGAGAGGTATCCAGGAATGTGTTATTTCCCCTCTCAGCATAATTTTTTCTCTCAACATCACCTTCTTATGCCCAGGTAAACTCAAGCAGTACTTCCCAAAGGCTTAAATGCACATAGTTCCCTGGGACCAGTTCAGAAACTCTAGTTCCATAGCTTTACATTACAGAATACTTTACTTTTTTCTGTTTTGTTAATCCTCACCTGAAGATATTTTTTCCATTGATTTTTATTTATTTTTATTTTTTTTAATATATATATATATATTTTTTATTATTGCTTTTTTACAGAGAGGAAGGGAGAGAGATAGAGAGTTAGAAACATCGATGAGAGAGAAACATCGATCAGCTGCCTCCTGCACATCTCCTACTGGGGATGTGCCCGCAATCCAGGTACATGCTCTTGACCGGAATCGAACCTGGGACCCTTCAATCCACAGGCCGACGCTCTATCCACTGAGCCAAACCGGTTTCGGCATTTTCCATTGATTTTTAGAGAGAGTATAAGAGAGGGAGAGATGGAGAGAGAGAGCGAAAGAGAGGGAAACATCAATGTGAGAAAGATACATCAGTTGGTTGTCTCCCACATAGGGGTAGAACCTGCAACCCAGGTAATATGTCCATGACTGAGAATCAAACCCAAGATCCTTCAGTGCATGGGCTGACACTCTAACCCAGTGATGGCGAACCTTTTGAGCTCGGCGTGTCAGCATTTTGAAAAACCCTAACTTAACTCTTGTGCCGTGTCACATACAGAAATTTTTTGATATTTGCAACCATAGTAAAACAAAGACTTATATTTTTGATATTTATTTTATATATTTAAATGCCATTTAACAAAGAAAAATCAACTAAAAAAAATGAGTTCGCATGTCACCTCTGACACGCGTGTCATAGGTTCACCATCAATGCTCTAACCATTGAACAGTGCCAGTCAGGGCCAGAATATTTTCAAATTTAAACATTTGCGTATGCATATGCTGTGCTGGCATGATTTTTATTGCAAATGTAGTTTTGTTTTGAGGTCGAAATTAGCCCAATTCTCTGGCTGTTATCTTCATTAGTTCTTGTTAATGTTAACCAGTGTATTGTTTGTAGCTCAGTGCTTTTTATATAGGAAAAACTTTAATAAAAGTCTTGATTGACATATCTAACTATGCCTAAATATATTTTGACTTTCAAAAATTTTAATGAAATCTTTACTGTGATAGTTAACTATGATATTCATACCATTTATGAGGAACCAACATAAAATAATTAATCTACTTGATCCAGTTAATGTGACTTATTTTTAGATTAATAATTAGATATTTATAAAGTGGCCACCTGTTTGGGTTTTTAATAATCTTTACTCACTTTTCCTGTTGCATGTTAGGTTGTCAATATAATAGGATGATCGGGATCAGTAAATGAAGACAAAATGTAGACTACATAACGTTAGTTCTTTTTCATAAGACTGTGGTGAAATACAGGTGACAGCTAGTAGCTTAAATAAAATTTGAAATGATTTATGGCATGTGGGTTTAAATTGGTTATGTAATCCTTATTCGTTACTTGACCATGTTTAGCTGAGCCATTAAATTAGGCTACCTAAGCTACTTACTGATATTACAGTTTTTTTCTCCTGGTAGTTTATGACTATAACAATATATTTCTAAAGGTTCTAGGTAGATTAAAAGATGAAGAAATTCGATGTCGAAAATACTTGCACCCAAGTTCATATACTAAAGTGATTCATGAATGTCAGCAACGAATGGTAGCAGACCACTTACAGTTCTTACATGCCGAATGTCATAATATCATTCGACAAGAGAAAAAAAATGGTAAGTGACACGAAATATAAATGTAAGTTAAAATAGAATTATAAACCACTTTTTACATAGTCAAGTTAACTTAGATTTCAAGTATATTATAGTTATAATCTCTAAAATATTTGATATGCCTTATTAATAATTTATTTTAAAGGACTATTTTGGAAAAGTATATTCACAAAGGGCATTCTAAACTAAAAGAAAAACCTGAGAAAATAGGTTTGCACATTTTTATGTTTCATAAGGGCTAATTTCCTTAATACATTAAGAATTTTAATAACAGTAGGATAAAGGCAAAGAATATAAAAGGGAATTATAAATGAATTTCAAATATATAGAGGTGCACAATCTCACTCAAAATAGGTGGTAGACAAAATAAAAATATAGCAGTTCTCTCTATGGAGCATGCCAGCACCTTTTCCCCAGGCGCGTTTTCCTCACCTCTCTTTCTCCTTAAGCTCCAAGGGCCCTTTTTTGCTTCTGTAACTTGTTTTGTAAGCCCATTTCTTCTACATCTCACTTCTACCTCTCTAACTTTCTAAATGAACTTTCTCTTGTGGTTTCTATTAAATAAATAATTAAAAATGAAAATACTTGATTTAAGACAAAAGGGGCACTGCAGACTATTGGGTGAAAGATGATAGTCTTTTCAACCCATAATGCTGAGTCCACTGGATATTCATTTAGAAAAATGTGAAATTTGATCTTTACCCCAGACACCATGTACAAAATCAAGTTATTGTAAGCTTTTTTTAATCCTCACCCAAGGAGTGAGGATATTTTTTCCATTGATAACTAGAAAGAGTAGAAGGAAGGAGGGAAGTGGAGAAAGAGAGAGAGAAACATCAATATGTAAGAGAGACACATTGATTGGTTGCCTCCCACACGAGTCAGGAATTGAACCTGGAGCCCAGGTACATGCTCTTGACCTGGAATGGAACCCTTGAAACTCCGGAGTGCAGGCCGACACTTTAACCACTGATCCACACTGGCCAGGGTCATTGTAGGCTTTTGATCTAAATGTAAAACAGTAATAATTTTAGAAGATAACATAGGAGAATAACTTCATGACCTTGAAATAGGGAAAGATATTTTAAGTAAAATACAAAAAGCACTAACCACAAGGAAAGATTGATCGAGTGGACTGCCTTAAAATTAAGAACTCTGGATCATCAAAAGATAGTCATAGGGTAAATATATATAATATAAATTATATAATAAATATAATTCCATTGTATATATGTACTACATCTTCTTATTTGAAACTACAAAAGGTTTATGTCCAAATATAAAATGGCCAACAAATTTGAACAGGCACAGGAGAGTAGAGGATATCCAAATGGCCAATAAACATAAAAAGGCACTTAATTTCATTAAAATAGGAGAATGCAAATTAAAACCACACTAAGCTATCAATACTTACATTTTGATAGAAAATTTAAAAATTAAAAATAATAAGTGTTGGACCCTGGTCCGTGTGGCTCAGTTTGTTGGGCATCATCCTATGCACTGAAAGGTTGTCAGTTGGATTCCCAGTCAGGGCACATGCAGGGGTTTTGGGCTTGATCTCCAGTAGGGGCTGTGCAGGAGCAGGCAGTTGGTGTTCACTCTAACATCGATGTTTCTCTCTTTCCCTATCCCTTCCTCTCTTTCTAAAAATCTAAAATAGTAATAAGTGTTGGGAAGCATGTGGAATAGTGGGAACTTGTTATACACTGGGCTGATAATATAAATTGATGCAACCACTTTGAAACTGGCATTAACTGCTAAAGTTGAATATATGAAAGCTATCCCTTTCCTATACATATAATTCCCCAGCAAAAGAGTATGCACATATATACAAAAATGTTCATAGGAGTATTTTTTGTAATAGCCAAATGGAACAACTCAAATGTCCAATAATAATAGAATGGATGAAGTACAGTATATTCATACAATGGGATATAACAGAAGAGTGAAAATGAACAAATTACATTTACATAAAACAATATACATATAAACATGTTGAACAAAAGAAGTGAACATGAAAGAATTGTATTGATTCCATTTTTATAGATAGTTCAAAACAGGCAAAAGTAATCTTTGGTTTAGTACTTATGATAGTGATTACCTTTGCAGAAGAGCAAGAAGAGTAATGATTGGGAAGAGGTGTGAAGGGGACTTCTAGGTGTAGGTAATGTCTGTTTTTTACCCTGGGTAGTGATTACTTGAAGGGGTGTGTTTGTGTTCACTTGTGATAATTTATTGAGATACGCACTTTTGGTTTATACGCTTTTCTGTATGTATATTACATACTTCAATAAAAAAGTTTAAAATAAAGCCTTTACACTGAGACATTATTTTTCACCTCTCATTGGCAAAGATCAAAATGCTTGATAATACATTGTTGGCAAGGGAGCTTCCTGCTGTTGGGAGCTCTGTTTAGAAGGATCCTTCTAGAAGATAAAGCTTTGACACAGCAATACCACTTCTAGGGATTTATACCATAGATGTTATTGTCCATATACAGGACTATTATTTGTAACATTGTAGTATGAAGAGATTGGAAACAACCAAATTTCCATCAATTGTTAAGTAATTTGATATATAATGGAGTGCTGTACAGTTGTAAAATATGAAGAAATGCTCAGTGTACTGATACAAAAAAGATCTCTGAGTGAAAATGTGTTCTGCAATTGCAAATAATACACAAAATACACTACACTCTTTTATAAAAGGGGGCAGAGGGAAGAATATATGTATTTGCCTGAATGTGCATGCAAGAGCTTTGAAAGAACACAATATTGTTTTCCCATGGGAAGGAGGACTGGGTGGTTGGGAGACAGGAGTGGGGGACTTTCTCTGCATACTCTTTTTATAATTCTGCATTTTGGGCCATATATTACCTAATATTTAAAAAATATGTGGAAATCTAATACAAATTTTTCCCCCCTCAGACATGGCAAATATGTATGTCTTACTCCGTGCTGTGTCCACTGGTTTACCTCATATGATACAGGAGCTGCAAAATCATGTCCATGATGAGGGCCTTAGAGCGACCAGTAATCTTACTCAGGAAAATGTGAGTTATATAAGGAAATGGAAAATTTTCTCTTAATCAGATTATCACGCATTTAGGTTTTTTGTTTTTACTTTACTGTCTTAAACAATGAAAGAAAAGTTTTACCATGCCAATAGATTAAACATCTTTATTAAAATGTTTCAAGCGTAAAGTTTATTGGACACATTTTGGAGTAATCCAATTATTAGAAAATCATTGAATGAGATAAGCTTTTTCTTAGTTATACTGATATGTTCACTTAGCAATCTTAAATAATTGTATTTCTATATAACTGGCACTAATAGTTGTAGTGGTAATGGAATTAATCAATGGTAATATGGAGAACTCACAATTTGCTTTCTTTATATATACTCTGAGTTTGGTAGCCCAGGAAGCAAATTTAGATTAAAATGATCTTCCCTAAATATATGCTTCCTACCCAACGGTGACCATCATGTCCCTAATACCCACTTTTCTTAAGAGTTCTCTGACAATCAAATGACTATTTACAAAAAGGCATCTTTCCTATCATTGTATTCCTATCATCAAATCTTGTTGGACCATCTTGTTTTTACTAGTGATGTTTGATGATTAGATAGATATGACATGAAATATTCTTTTTCCTAAGTAGAGCTATTTACTTGTCATCTATAATGCAGTAATCTATAATAGACAACATTATTCAGATGCTCATCACTTTAGTTGTAGATTTATTTGTCTTTGGCAAATCTTAGATTTTATGTCCTACCACAATAATACATAAGTTTTCTATTTTTTAAAAAAACTATTAATTGCCCTATCTGGTTTGACTCAGTGGATAGAGCATTGGCCTGCGGACTGAGGGGTCCCAGGTTTGATTCCGGTCAAGGGCACATGCCCAGGTTGCGGGCTCGATCCCCAGTAGGGGGCATGCAGGAGGCAGCTGATCAATGATTTTCTCTCATCATTGATGTTTCTAGCTCTCTCTCTCACTCCCTTCCTCTCTGAAATCAATAAAAATATATTTTAAAAAATAAAAATAAACTATTAGTTGTTATATTTTTATGTTTGTTAATCTGTGTTTTTTTTATTGGGTTTATTAATTTTATTAGTTTTACAGATTCAGGGTATTAAATAATATTAGACATAATATAATATTAGACATAAATAATATTAGGCATAGAGGCATAGAGTTTACTGTCAAGGACTGGGAGATAGAAATAAAAGAGAATGAATTTGTAATAGACACATAATTTAGCTGACTTAGTTAAGTCTTAAGTACTATATAATTATCCCCATTAAGAGTGAAATCTCACACTCTAACCAGTTGCTTAGTGGTTAGAGCATTGACCCAGGGACTGAAGGGTTATGGGTTCGATTCTAGTCAAGGGCACGTATCCTGGTTGCAGGCTCGATCACCACCCTAGGCAGGGCACGAGTAGGAGGCAACCAATCAATGTGTCTCTCTCACTTCGATGTTTCTCTCTCTGTGTCTCTACCTCTCCCTTCCACTCTCTCTAAAAATCAATGGAAAAATATCCTAGGGTAAGGATTAACAAAAGGAAAAATAAAAAGAGTGAAAGCTAAGTATGTCTTCATGCTGAGATGTGGGGGATTGCCCAACTCCAGGGGTCTCAATTTTCACAGATACTTGCTTTTGAGCTCTGCTCTCTCTTTCAGCCTTCAGTGGCTTTGAAGGCAGTTTTTGTTTATATAATCCTCTTTGAAAGTGATAGGCTTAGTGGTTCAGAGACTGTATCTTGTTACCCTTAAGAAACAGTATTCCAACATCGGAGAGAAGTGTGTTTTCAGTGAGTTCTTCTGGCAGAGGAATTATAGTCCTGCATTGCTGGTGTTGAGTGACAGCTAATTAATTTCAACATTAAAGTTTTAGATTTTTAAGACAGTTTCCAAAAAATATTTTTTTAAAATTTATTTTAGAGAGGAAGGAACAAGGGAGGGAGAGAGAAACATTAATGATGAGAGAGACTCATCAGCTGCCTACTACACGCCCCACACTGGGGATTGAGCCTGCAGCCCAGGCATGTGTCGTGACCAGGAATCGAACCGTGACCTTCTGGTCCATAGGTTAGTACTCAACCACTGAACCACACTGACTAGGCAAGACAGTTTTAGCTAAAAATACTTTTTTGAGAAAGTGTGTGCTTGCATAACATGAATTTTCTTGGGAAAAACTTTACTCTTAATTAAATGACTATTTAATAACTCTAATTATATCTTTGAACTTCTTAAAATGTATTTTGAACTTTGTATTTTATATTTCTAGATGCCAACACTATTTGTGGAGTCAGTTTTGGAAGTACATGGTAAATTTGTTCAGCTTATCAACACAGTTTTGAATGGTGATCAGCACTTCATGAGTGCATTGGATAAGGTAACTTTAATAATAACTATATCTACAGATACTTCTCAACTTATGTTGGTGTTATGTCCTGGTAAACCCATCATAAGTTAGAAATATTTTAAATCAAAATTCATTTAATACACCTAACCTACTGAACATCTTACCTTAGCTGAACCTACCTTAAACGTTCTCAGGACACTCTCATTAGTTATAGTTGGGCAAAGTCATGTAACACATTAAATACATAGTAGAGTATCATTATTTATCCTTGTGATGGCACACCTAACTGGAAACTGTGGCTCACTGCCACTCCCCAGCATTAAGAGAGAATATTGTACCACATATCACCAATCTTGGAAAAGATCAAAATTCAAAATACAGTTTATTGAATACATATCGCTTTCTCACATATTAAAGTAAAAAAAATCGTAAAAATCATATTAAGTCAGGGAATGTCTGTATAAATACAGTTGACCCTGGGATAATTCAGAAGATAGGGCCCTGATACCCCTCCCCTTTAGTTGAAAATCCACATACAACTTTTGACTTCCCCAAAACTTCACTACTAATGGCCTACTGATATTACCAGAAGCCTTACTGATAGCATAAATAGTCAATTAATGCATATTTTGTATATTTAGTATAACTACATTATCACAATAAAGTAAGTTAGAGAATAAAGAAATGTTATTAAGAAAATCTTATGGAAGAGAAAATACATTTACAGTATTTGTATAAAAAATCTGGGTGTAAGTGGACTCGTGTTTTTTAACAGTTAATTGGAATTCTATTTCTATATTCATTCTTTAGGGCGGTTTCAGGATTGAGGCTTCTAATTACAAGCTTTCTAATCTTGATATGGAGATTAATTAATTTAAATGTGAAAATCAAAATAATAACATAACTTTCAAATTAACAACAAATGGTTAAATTGAATGTTCAAATTATATGGAGATTGAATTTCTCATGATTATGAGAACAATGATTCTAAGGGGAATTGTTAGTAAACATAACATGTTCTGAAAAAACATGTATAATTTTAGTGTTTTAGTGCTGATTTTTATTTGAATAAATAATATTTCAAAGAAATAAGTATATTTTACAAATTTTTGAATTTTGGTATACTTTAAAGGAAAATTGCTGATATGGTTATTTTAAGATTTTTTAAAAAAATGTAGTCTTATTTTATCTGTGTTCAGATATCAGTAATGAGTTATAAAGAATAGCTTTCAGTAGGAATGGGAGATATAATTGGTCTATAACTACCATGAGGCATACAGTTAGAGGAGTTTACCCTGTGTTCAAAATGAAAACAAAATTAACAGTTTATGACCAAAATGCTGTGTTTTGTGTGGGGTAATAATTTATGGGTGTGCAGATTATACCCTATTACTAGTTAATTACTGGCTTGTTTTCTATTTAGGCTCTTACGTCAGTTGTAAATTACAGAGAACCCAAGTCTGTTTGCAAAGCTCCTGAATTGGTAAGTTTGATGATTGCTTAAAAAAAATCTTATGGACATCAATATTAGAAAATGAAAACTGAGAAGAATGTTAAATTAATTTGTATTTGTAGCATGTTTCAGAAAAAGGTCCATGAAACTAAATTATTAAAAGTAAACATTATCTACATCATATATAATTTGGCATTTATTTAAGGAATACAGTTGGACCTATGTACTATAGCCTTTTCTTGAGAAATAACTGAAGGAAAAAAAATACTTTATTTAATAAAGTTTGGTGTTTTTTGTTTGTTTTTTTAATATGAAATGCTTCACTAATTTGTGTGCATCTTTATGCAGAGTCCATGCTAATCTTCTCTGTCGTTCCAATTTTTGTAAGGCTTCTAAAACCCAAGCAGTACAGTTTGGGTTTTAAAGTATGTCTTCTGTGAAATAATTTGCATTACTTCTCGTAGAGATTTTATTTTATCTGAAATTGAAAGGAAATTTGATGATAATTAAAGAAAACTTAATTATAAAGTTGTGGTAAGAATAAAAAAAGTAATTGTTTAATGTCAAAAATTATAGAACTACTCAAAACGCACCTAGGTGTTCTTTTGAAACTTCTGTTGTTTATGTCAGTGTTTTATTGTTCACTGTGTTGATTAGATTTTTGAATTATTTATAGTTTTTTTAAAAATTTGCCTTATGACATAGTTTAAATTCTTTAGTGCATGTTCATAATTTTAAAAACATAAGCTTTAGGATGGCAGAGACCTTATCCATTGATATTTTGTACTATTGTCCTTTGCCTTTTTTGAGGCATATGTATGTATAGAAGGGCCCTTTATAAGATATACTGTCAATTTCTATTTGAGCTTGCTAAGTACTGTGACAACTTACTAAAGAAATCAGCAAAGGGGATGACTGAGAATGAAGTGGAAGACAAACTTACCAGCTTCATTACTGTTTTCAAATATATCGATGATAAGGATGTTTTTCAAAAGGTAAGTTGTGAATAGAGAAGTTTTATTTGGTTTAGTCAGATTTTATTTATTTTTGAAATTTAAGTCATCAGAAAGGAATTAACCTTTAGAAATATTTCTTAATATAGTTCTACGCAAGAATGCTGGCGAAACGTTTAATTCACGGGTTATCTATGTCTATGGATTCTGAAGAAGCCATGATCAACAAATTAAAGGTAATGTGAGCCTTTGATCTGAGAATGTCATAGAAATTATTCTGCTAGCACAAAAAGATGTTCATTGTAGCAATTAGATATAACAACAGGAAATAATCAGCCAGTGACTGGTTAAATGTATAATGGTATATCTCTATATGATGGGATATGCAAATACTGTATTAAAGGACAGATCTCTCTATATACAAGGTATCCCCTAAAAATGTATACACACTTAGAATATAATTATAAAGGCAGTGTTTATGAAAATATACTTTACTAGAGGTCCAGTGCACAAAAATTTGTGCACTCGGGGCGGGGGCCCTCAGCCCGGCCTGTGCCCTCTCGCAGTCTGGGACCCCTCAGGGGATGACCACCTGCTGGCTTAGGCCCACTCCCCAGGGGTTGGGCCTAAGCTGGCAGTCAGACATCCCTCTGGCAACCCTGGAGCCCTCAGGGGATGTCCACTTGCCAGCGGGGAGCAGGCCTAAGCTGCAGTCGGACATCCTTAGCGCTGCTGAGGAGGCAGGAGAGGCTCCCACCACCACCGCTGACTGGCAGCCAGCAGCCTGGCTTGTTGCTGAGCAGAGCTCCCCCTGTGGGAGCACACTGACCACCAAGGGGCAGCTCCTGCATTGAGCATCTGCCCCCTGGTGGTCAGTGTGTGTCATAGGGACTAGTGATTCCCAGTCATTCTGCTGTTAGGGTCAATTTGCATATTACCCTTTTATTATATAGGAGTGCCTGGCCAGCCTGGGTGAGGGGCTGATGGCTGTTTGCAGGCTGGCCACAGCCCCTTCAATGTGGGGGTCCCCACTGGGGTGCCTAGCCATTCTGGATGAGGGGCTGAGGGCCATTTGCAGGCTGGCCACAGCCCCTTCAGGGTTGGGGGTTCTGCTAGGGTGCCTGACCAGTCTGGGTGAGGGGCTGAGGGCCGTTTTCAGGCTGGCCATGTCCCCCAGCCACCCAAGCTCCCAGTGGAGGTTTGCTGGAAGCACGTATCTGGGATTTATTTATCTTCTATAATTGAAACTTTGTTGCCATGAGCGGAGGCCACAGCCGGCTCAGGGCAGGTGGGAAGCTTGGCTTCCTCCATCGCCTGGGCAACCAAGCCTCCTGCTTGCTCCAGCTCTGTGGCTGCTGGCCACCATGTTGGTTGGGTTAATTTGCATATAGTCACTATGATTGGCTGGTGGGCGTGGCTTGGGGTGTAGCAAAGGTACAGTCAATGAGCATCTTTGTCTTTTATTATTGTAGATTTTCATTTAACAGCTGTCAGCTATTAAAGTGTGTATACATTTTTTGGGACACTCTGTATATTGATATAGACTTATCCACAAGATAAACAGTATTAACTTAACAAAAGATTTGTATTATTTATAAATGAATGCACCTGAAATATTTAAGTACAAGTTTTGTAGTGCAGTTGAATTTTAGTTTATTTTTGCATAATTTTAGCTTACACCTTGATGAAGTAAGTAGTAGCTCAGACATATTTATGCTAAAATATTCAGTTGTTGATAATTTTCCTGAAGAGTAGACTTGAATATAATATGCAGACCCTTGACCATAGAACTAGCAATAGTAACATGTTCTCATTAATTAATATGGTTTATTATTATTCTTTTTAAATCATTTTTTTTAAACTGTTTTTACAGCAAGCATGTGGTTATGAGTTTACCAGCAAGCTACATCGGATGTATACAGATATGAGTGTCAGTGCTGATCTCAACAATAAGTTCAACAATTTTATCAAAAATCAAGACACAGTAATAGATTTGGGAATTAGTTTTCAAATATATGTTCTACAGGTATGAATATGTGTTTTATTGTAGGCATTTACTACTGTTTTCAAATAGCCTGATCCAAACAATTAACAAATGAGGCCTCATTGCATTTTCTTTAATCAATGGATTGTATCTTCTAACGTTATATGTTATATTGATTTGGAATGAAATATGCCAAGATAGTAATGCTAATGGGTTTTATCAACATTTTGAGAAAGGAAAAAAGAGGGGCTTAGGTTAAATCATTTTATAAATATTTATTAACAAGTTAGATGCTTATCTATTTAACTTTTTTATTTTACTTATTTTCTTCTAGGCTGGCGCATGGCCTCTTACTCAGGCTCCTTCATCTACATTTGCGATTCCCCAGGAATTGGAAAAAAGTGTACAGATGGTAAGTTTGCAGGATATATATTAGAAGACCTAAGGAATTTTAATAATTGTCTCCATGTTATATCACTTTAAATATTTTCCAAACTCTTATTTGCTTGTGATATAAAAATATGTTCAGAAATCATAGTTATGTACTTTGTAGGAAGAATGTAAATTATTATAGTTACTAATATTAAAACTCAAATGCTAAGGTTGTCATAGAGTTCTTTGTCAAAACATGACTCTTACTCATAGTTAAACCTATTATCAGCTCTTAAGCAGTTTTAAATTACAAAAACTTTTGATATTAGAAGAAAGTATAGAATTTAATACTTAAAACACTCATTTTCTAATTTTTATTTGAATTTAGAGCCATTTTTATACTTCATTTATCCCTTGTAGTAGTTATTTTTATATCTGGGAAAAATTTTTTTCTAACTAAATTTATTGGGGTGACATTGGTCAACATGAACCTACAGGTTTCAGGTGTGAGTTTCTATGTTACAAGATGTGTATATTGCACCTGGTGCCCATGGTCAGATCTTCTCCTGTCACCATATATTAGGACTCTCTTCTACCCACAATCCCTTCCCTCTGGCAACCACCACATTGCTGTTTTTGTTCATGAGTTTCAGTTTTATATCCTACATATGAATGAAATCATACGGTTTGTAGCCTTTTTTTTTGAAACATATTTTATTGATTTTTTTACAGAGAGGAAGGGAGAGGGATAGAGAGTTAGAAACATCAATGAGAGAGAAACATCGATCAGCTGCCTCCTGCACACCTCCTACTGGGGATGTGCCTGCAACCAAGTACATGCCCTTGACCGCAATCGGACCTGGGACCCTTCAGTCCGCAGGCCGACGCTCTATCCACTGAGCCAAACCAGTTAGGGCAGTTCGTAGCCTTTTTTGACTGACTTATTTCACTTAGCATAATGTTCTCAAGGCCCATCCACATTATTGCAAATGGCACTATTTCATCTTTTCTTATGGCTTAATAGAATTCCATTGTATATTTGTACTACATCTTCTTTATCCAGTCCTCTGTCGCAGGACAATATGGTTGTTTCCATGTCTTGGCCACCGTGAATAATGCTGCAATGAGCATAGGGGTGCATATATCTTTGTGAACACATGATTTTGAGGTTTTCAGGTATATACTCAGGAGAAGGATTTCTGGGTCATATGGTAGCTCTACTCTTAATTTTTTTTTTAATATATATTTTTATTTATTTCAGAGAGGAATGGAGAGGGAGAGAGAGATAGAAACATCAATGATGAGAGAGAATCACCGATTGGCTGCCTCCTGCACGCCCCCCTACTGGGGACTGAGCCCACAACCCGGGCATGTGCCCCCGACCGTAATCGAACCTGAGACCCTTCAGTCCATAGGCCGACTATCCACTGAGCCAAACCGGCCAGGGCTCTACTCTTAATTCTTTGAGGAATCGCCAGACTGTTTCCCATAGTAGTTTTGTACCAGTCTACATTCCCACCAGCAGTGGATGAGGGTTCCCTTTTTTCCACAACCTCTCAAACACTTGTTATTGCTTGTATTGTTGATAATGGCCACTCTAACAGGTGTGAGGTGGTGTCTGTCTCATAGTTTTGATTTGCATTTCCCTAATTGCCAGTGAGATTGAACATCTTTTCATTTATCTATTGGCTGTTCCTGTGTCTTCTTGGGAAAGGTGTATTTTCAGGTCCTCTGCCCACTCTGATTGGGTTGTTTGTTTGGGGTTGAGTTTTATGAGTTCTTTATATATTTTGGGAATTAAACCTTTCTTGGGGCTACTGTTTGCAAATATTATCTCCCATCTGGTTGGCTGCCTCTTTGTTTTGCTGTGTAGAGCTTTTTAGTTTGATATAGTCCCATTCATTTATTTTTGCCTTTACTCCCTTTCCTTTGGGGTCAGGTTCATAAAATATTCTCTATGAACAAGGTCCATAAGTTTGTTACCTATATTTTCTTTTATATAACTTATTGTTTTGGGTCTTATATTTAAGTCTTTGATCCATTTTGAATTAATGTTTGTACAAGGGACAAACTGTAATCCAGCTTCATTCATTTGCATGTGGCTTTTCATTTTTTCTGGCACCATTTATTGAAGAGACTGTCTTTACTCCATTGTGTGTTTCTGGTTCTTTTGTCAAAATAGCTGGGCTCTCTACTCTGTTCCATTGATCTGTGTGTCTCTTTCTCTGCCAATACCATGCTGTTTTGATTATCGTAGCTCTGTAGTATAATTTGAAGTCAGGTAGCATGATACCTCCAGCTTCATTCTTTTTTCTCAGGATTGCTTTGGCTATTCAGGGTCTTTTGTGGTTTCATACAGATCTGACTTCTTGTTCTGTTTCTTTGAAAAATTATATTGGGGATCTTGATGGGGATTGCATTAAATCTGTATGTTGCTTTGGGTAATATGGCCATTTTAACTATGTTGATTCTTCCAATCCATGAACACGGGATATTTTTTCATTTTATTGTGTCTTTTTCAATCTCTTTAAATAATGCTTTGTAATTTTCAGTATATAGGTCTTTCACATTCTTTGTTAAGTTTATTGCTGGTATTTTATTCTTTTGGTCGCAATTGCAAAAGGAATTTTTTTTGTGTGTTTTTTTTTTCTTCACTTTTTCTGAAGTTTTATGTTTAGTGTACAGGAAGACAATGGATTTTTGCATATTGAATTTGTATCCTGCAACGTGACTGTATTTGCTTATTGTTTCTAATAGTTTTTTGGTGGGATCTTTAGAGTTTTCTATATACTGAATCATGTCACCCACAAAAACTGATAGTTTTACATCTTTCTTCCCTGTTTGGATGCCATTTCTTTCTTTCTCTTGCCTTGTTGCTCTAGCTAGGACTGCCAGCACTGTGTTGAATAAGAGTGGTGAGAGTGAACATCCTTGTCTTGTTCCTGATCTTAAGAAGCAAAGCTTTCAGTTTTTCACCAGTAACTATGATATTAGCTAAGGGTTTATCATATATGACCTTTATTCTGTTGAGGTACATTCTTTCTATTCCTTTTTTATTGAGTGTTTTAATCATAAATGGAGTTATATTTTATCAAATGCTTTTCCTGCATCAGTTGATAAGATCATATGATTTTTATCCTTTCTTTTGTTGATGTGGTATATTACATTGATTGATTTGCATATGTTGAACCATCCTGTGCCCTTGGAATGAGCCCCACTTGGTCATGATGTATTATTTTTTATGTACTACTAGAGGCTCGGTGCATGAAAATTCATGCACTGGAGGGGGAGTCCCTCAGCCCAGCCCCCCCCCCACCCCCCCAGTCCAGAAGCCCTCAGGGGCGGGAGGCGACCCGACGATCAGGGGAAGGTGATGCCCCATCACACCTCTGCTGCTGCCACTGCTGGCAGTGCAAGCCTTGGCTGGCCCTGGTTACCTGAGCCTCGGGTGGCCCTGGGAGGCTGGGCAGCCGCCATCCAAGGCTTGCCTGTGCCTCGGGCCGGTGCTGGCGGGCTGAGGGGTCTCCGGAGGCAGGCACATGGGGGCAGGCCTTGCCATGCGCCTGCCACCCTGGCAGAGCTGAGAGGACTGAGCACTGCCATCTTTGAGGATGGGACTGTCAATTAGCATATTCCCTCCTTATTGGCTGTGGGCACCACCATCTTTGTGATGGTCTGAGGGTCAATTAGCATATCCCCTTTTTATTAGATAGGATTATATTTGATTTGCTAGTATTTTGTTTAGGAGTTTTGCATCTGTATTTATCAGAGATATTGGACTGTAGTTTTCTTTATTTGCATTATCTTTGCTAGGTTTTGATATCAGGATTATATTGCTCTCATAGAATATGTTAGGAAGTATTGCCTCTTGATCAATTTTTGGAAGAGTTCAAGAAGGAGAGGTTTTAAGTGTTCTTTGAACATTTGGTAGAATTTACTGGTAAAGCCATCTGGTCCTTGACTTTTATTTTTGGGGAGGTTTTTGATGGTTATTTCAATTTC
The DNA here is from genome assembly GCF_014108235.1 of Myotis myotis. NCBI lineage: Eukaryota > Metazoa > Chordata > Mammalia > Chiroptera > Vespertilionidae > Myotis > Myotis myotis. Next base: position 121,133,582 of record NW_023416313.1, read on the forward strand.
CTCAATACTGATTGGTCCATTTAGATTTTTCAGTTCTTCGTGATTTAGTCCGGAATGGTTATATATTTCTAGAAACTTATACATTTCTTCTAGATTATTGAATTTGGAGGCATACAGTGTTTCATAATATTCTAGTACAGTGATGGCGAACCTATGACACGCATGTCAGAGGTGACACGCGAACTCATTTTTTTGGTTGATTTTTCTTTGTTAAATGGCATATAAATATATAAAATAAATATAAAAAACATAAGTCTTTGTTTTACTATGGTTGCAGATATCAAAAAATTTCTATATGTGACACGGCACCAGAGTTAAGTTAGGGTTTTTCAAAATGCTGACACACCGAGCTCAAAAGGTTCACCATCACTGTTCTAGTATGATCCTTTGCATATCTGTGGTGTCTGGTAATTTCTCCTCTCTCATTTCTGATTTTGTTTATATGGGTCTTTTCCTTTTTTTTTCCTTTGTGAGTGAGGCCAGTAGTTTTTCATTCTTTTCAAAGAACTAGGTGTTCGTTGTATCAAATTTTTGTGTAGTCTTTTTTTCTCTATTTCATTCAATTCTGCTCTAATTTTTATTATTGTCTTTCTTCTATTGACTTTGGGTTGCTTTTGTTCTTTTTTTCCTAGTTCTTTAAAATGTGATGTTAGATTTTTTACTTGGGATTTCTTTTGTTTCTTGAGTTAGGCCTGTAATGATATAAGCTTCCTTCTTATTACTGCTTCTGCTGCATCCCAGAAGTTTTGATCTGTTGTATTGTGATTCTCATTTGTCTCTATATATCTTTTGATCTCATCTTTTATTTCCTCTTTGACACAGAGATTTTTTAGTAGTATATTGTTTGATCTCCAAGTGTTTGTGAGTTTCTTTACTATCTTTTTGCAATTGATTTCTAATTTCAAGGCATCGTGGCTGGAGAATATGCTTGGTATAATTCAGTCTTTCTGAATTTGTTAGTTTGGTGACCCAACATATGGTCTATCCTTGAGAATGTTCCATGTGCACTGGAAAAGAATGTGTAATCTGATGTTCTGGGATAAAAGGTTCTGCAAATGTCAATTATATCCATTTGGTCTAGTGTTTCATTTAAGGCTGATATTTATTGATTTGCAGTTTGGTTCATCTGTCTAGAACTGTCAGTGGAGTATTAAGGTCTCCAACTATGATTGTGTTTGGATCTGTTTTTCTCTTTAGTTCTGTGAATAGTAGTTTTATATATCTGAGTGCTCCCTGATTTTGTGCATATATATTAATAAGTGTTATATTTTCTTGATGTAGTGTTCCCTTTATCATTATAAAGTGTCCATCTTTGTTTCTTCTTATCTTTGTTATCTTCAAATATATTTTTTCAGATAAAAGTATGCCTACACCTGCTTTTCTGTGGATGTTATTTGCTTGGAGAATCATTTTCCACTTACTACTTTGAATCTACCTTTGTCTTTGCAGCCTAGTTGTATCTCTTGTAGGCAACATATTGTTGGGTTTTGTTTCTTCGATCCACTCTGCTATTCAGTGCCTCTTTATTGGTGAACTTGACCATTTACATTTATGATAATTATTGATGTATGAGCATTTCCTATAGCCATTTTATCTTTTGTTTTCTGGTAGCTCTGGGTCTCCATTGGTTCTTTCCCTTTGTGTTTCTGTCTGTTGTTTTTGTTTGGTGGTATTCCATACTTCTTCCCTGTTTCCTCTTTTTTTTAAGCTATTTGTCCTGATTTGGGAATTTGTGTGTGTGGTTACCATTAGGTTTATAAAAGACTAGAGGCCCAGTGCATGAATTTGTGCATGGGTGGGGTCCCGCCAGCCTGGCCTCAATCGGGGTGGATCGGGGCTGGGTCTGTTGGGAGGAGGAGATGACGGGACATTGGCTGGCCGGCCCCGATTGGGGCCCAATCAGGGCCAGGTCGGCTGGGGGGCAGGGCCGTGGGTGATTTGGTGGCAGGGCTGGCCATGGGGAGGGGCTGTGGGTGGTGGACTGCCCCCAAATGGGGAGGGGGTGCTAATCAGGGGCCAGCAGCCTGGGGGAGGGGCCATGGGTGATTAGCCAGCCAGCCCTGTTGGGGTGGGGAAGGCAATCAGGGGCTGGGTCAGCCAGGGGGAGGGGCTGCGGGCCGATCAGGGTTGTGGAGGTCTGCCGGGGGGAGGGGCTGCAGAAGGTTGGCTGGCCAGCCCTAGCCCTATTGGGGTGGGGGATGTGATAAGGGGCAGCGCTGCCGGAGGGAAGGGCTGCAGAAGTTTGGCAGGCCCTCCCCATATTGGGGTTGGGGGGCAATCAGGGTCGGGGCCAGCTTGGTGGAGGGCCTACGGGCCAATCAGGGTGGTAGGGACTCATAGGGGTTGGGGCCTGCTGGGGGAAGAGGCTGCAGGAGGTTGGCTGGCTGGCCCTGCCCCCTATTGGGGTGGTGGATGTGATCAGGGGCGGAGCAGGCCTAGGGTGAGAGAGTCCATCAGGGCCGGCCAGCTGGGGGGAGGGGCTGTGGGTGATTGGTTGGTGGGCCCCGCCCCCATTGAGGTTGGGGGGCCAATTCTTTTTTTTTCTTTTTTTTTTCTTCTTAATTAAATCTTTATTGTTCAGATTATTACATTTGTTCCTCTTTTTTCCCCCCATAACTCCCCTCCTCCCAGTTCCCGCCCCACCCTCCGCCCTCACTCCCCACCCACTGTCCTCATCCATAGGTGCACGATTTTTGTCCAGTCTCTTCCCGCATCTCCCACACCCCTTTCCGCCCCCCCAAGAATAGTCAGTCCATTCCCTTTCTATGTCCCTGATTCTATTATGATCACCAGATTATTTTTTTTTTTTTTGGTTTTTATTTTATTTATTTATTTATTTTATTGTTATTAGTTAAGGTATTACAAATGTGTCCTCATCCCCCCCATTAACCCCCAACCTCCCCCCCACACACACACTCATACTCCCATCCCCCTGTTGTCCATATCCATTGGTTTGGCTTATATCCATGTATACAAGTCCTTCGGTTGATCTCTTCCCCTTACCCCCGCCCTCCCCTACTTTCCTTCTGGGGATTGATAGCCTGATCACTGTTTCTCAGTCTTTGGGTCTGTCCCTTTTCATCAGTCTATGTTGTTCTCTATAATCCACAAATGAGTGAGATCATGTGGTATTTATCTTTCTCTGACTGGCTTATTTCACTTAGCATAATGCTCTCCAGTTCCATCCATGCTGTTGCAAAAGGCAAGAGTTCCCTTTTTTTTACCACAGCATAGTATTCCATTGTGTATATGTACCACAGTTTTCTAATCCACTCATCTGCTGATGGGCACTTAGGCTGTTTCCAAATCTTAGCTATGGTGAATTGTGCTGCTATGAACATAGGGGCGCATATATCCTTTCTGATTGGCGTTTCTGGTTTCTTGGGATATATTCCTAGTAGTGGGATCACTGGGTCAAATGGGAGTTCCATTTTTAGTCTTCTGAGGTAGCTCCATACTGTTCTCCATAGTGGCTGCACCAGTCTGCATTCCCACCAGCAGTGCAGAAGGGTTCCTTTTTCTCCACATCCTCTCCAACACTTGTTGTTTGTTGATTTGTTGATGATAGCCATTCTGACAGGTGTGAGATGATAACGCATTGTCGTTTTGATTTGCATCTCTCGTATAATTAGTGACTTTGAGCAGATTTTCATATGTCTTTTGGCCTTCTGTATGTCCTCTTTCGAAAAGTGTCTATCTAGGTCCGTTGCCCATTTTTTTATTGGATTGTTTATCTTCCTTTTGTTAAGTTTCATGAGATCCCTGTAAATGTTGGAAATTAAACCCTTATCGGTGGTATCATTGGCAAATATGTTCTCCCATGTAGTGGGTCTTCTTGTTGTTTTGTTGATGGTTTCCTTTGCTGTGCAAAAGCTTTTTATTTTGATGTAGTCCCATTTGTTTATTTTCTCTTTAGTTTCCATTGCCCTAGGAGCATTATCAGAGAAGAAATTTCTTCGGCATATGTTTGCGATTTCGCTGCCTGTGGATTCCTCTAGTATTTTTATGGTTTCCCATCTTACGTTTAAGTCTTTTATCCATTTTGAGTTTATTTTTGTGTATGGTGTGAGTTGGTGATCTAGTTTCATCCTTTTGCATGTATCTGTCCAATTTTCCCAACACCATTTATTGAAAAGACTGTCTTGACTCCATTGTATGCTCTTGCCTCCTTTGTCGAATATTAATTGGGCATAGTGGTTTGGGTCGATTTCTGGGGTCTCTATTCTATTCCATTGATCTATATGTCTGTTCTTGTGCCAGTACCAAGCTGTTTTAAGAACAGTGGCTTTGTAATACAGTTTGATATCTGGTATTGAGATCCCACCTACTTTGTTCTTTCTCAGGATTGCTGCAGCTATTCGGGGTCTTTTTTTATTCCAGATGAATTTTTGGAACGTTCGTTCTAGATTTGTGAAATATGCCATTGGTAATTTAATGGGGATTGCATTGAATCTATAAATTGCTTTGGGTAGTATGGACATTTTGATGATGTTGATTCTACCAATCCATGAACACGGTATATTCTTCCATCTGTTTATGTCTTCCTCTATCTCTTTTTTCAGTGTCCTGCAGTTTTCAGCATATAAGTCTTTTACCTCCTTAGTTAAGTTTATTCCTAGGTATTTTAATTTTTTTGGTGCAATGGTAAATGGGATTGCTTCTGTAGTTTCACTTTCTGTAAGTTCACTATTTGTGTAAAGAAATGCCATGGATTTCTTAGCATTAATTTTGTATCCTGCTACATTGCCGAATTCATTTCTTAAGTCTAATAATTTTTTGATGGAGTCTTTAGAGTTCTGTATGTACAGTATCATGTCATCTGCAAATAAGGACAGTTTTACTTCTTCTTTTCCAATCTGGATGCCTTTTATTTCTTCTTCGTGTCTGATCGCAACGGCTAGTACTTCCAGTACTATGTTGAACAGGAGTGGTGAGAGGGGGCATCCCTGTCTTGTTCCTGTTTTTAGGAGGAATGGTTTTAGTTTTTGCCCATTGATTATGATGTTGGCTGTGGGTCTGTCATATATAGCTTTTATTATGTTGAGGTATGATCCCTCAATTCCTATCTTGCTGAGAGTTTTTATCAAGAAAGGGTGTTGGATTTTGTCAAATGCTTTTTCCGCATCAATTGATATGACTATGTGGTTTTTTTCTCTCAATTTGTTTATGTGATGTATCACGTTTATTGATTTGCGGATATTGTACCATCCTTGCATCCCTGGGATAAATCCTACTTGGTCATGGTGTATGATCTTTTTGATGTACTGCTGGATCCGATTTGCTAAGATTTTGTTGAGGATTTTGGCATCTATGTTCATGAGGGATATTGGCCTATAATTCTCTTTCATTGTATTGTCTTTATCTGGTTTTGGGATTAGGGTGATGTTGGCTTCATAGAATGAGCTGGGAAGTGTTCCTTCCTCTTGGATCTTTTGACATAGTCTGAGGAGGATAGGTTTTAGGTCTTCCTTGAATGTTTGGTAAAACTCCCCTGTGAAGCCATCTGGCCCCGGGCTTTTGTTTGCTGGAAGCTTTTTGATTACTGCTTCGATTTCCTCCATAGTTATTGGCCTATTGAGGTTTTTAGATTCTTCCTGGTTAAGTTTTGGAAGGTTGTATTTTTCTAGGAATATGTCCATTTCCTCCAGGTTGTCTAGTGTGTTGGAGTAGAGTTGTTCATAGTATTTTCTAACAATCCTTTGTATTTCTATGGGGGTCTGTTGTTATTTCTCCTCTTTCATTTCTGATTTTGTTTATTTGGGTCCTCTCTCTTTGTTTCTTGGTGAGCCTGGCTAGAGGTGTATCAATCTTGTTTCTCCTTTCAAAGAACCAGCTCTTGGTTTTGTTGATCTTTTGTACTGTTTTTTTGGTCTCTATGTCGTTTATCTCCGCTCTGATCTTTGTTATTTCCTTCCTTCTGCTTACAGTGGGCTTTTTTTGTTGCTCTCTTTCTAACTCTTCGAGTTGTAGAGTTAGGTCATTTATTCTCATTGTTTCTTGTGTCTTGCAGTAGGCTTGTAGAGCTATGAACTTCCCTCTCAAGACTGCTTTTGCTGTGTCCCATAGGTTTTGGATTGTTGTGTTTTCATTGTCATTTGTTGCCATGATGCTTTTTATTTCATCTTTGATCTCACTGGTAACCCAGTTATTGTTTAATAGCATGCTATTTAGTCTCCATGTGTTTGATTTTTTTGGATTGTTTTTGTTGTAGTTGATTTCCAGTTTTATGCCTTTGTGGTCTGAGAAGATGCTTGATATGATTTCAATTTTCTTGAATTTGAAGAGACTTTGTCTGTGACCCAATATATGGTCTATCTTTGAAGATGACAAATGTGTACCTGAGAAGAATGTATATTCTGTGGCTTTGGGCTGAAATGTTCTGAAGATGTCAATTAATTCCATCTGATCTAGTGAGTCATTTAGGATTGATGTTTCTTTGCTGAGTTTCTGTTTGGAGGATTTGTCCAGTGGAGATAATGGGGTGTTAAGGTCCTCTACTATGATTGTATTGCTGTCAATCTCTCTCTTGATCTCCTCCAGAAGATTTCTTACATATTTGGGTGCTCCTATATTGGGTGCATATATATTTACCAGAGTTATTTCTTCTTGTTGGACTGCTCCCTTTAGTATTATGAAGTGGCCTTCTTGATCTCTTTTTATGTCCTTCACTTTGAGATCTAATTTGTCAGATATAAGTATTGCTACCCCGGCTTTTTTTTCACTTCCATTGGCCTGAAAAACCTTTTTCCATCCCTTCACCATCAGTCTGTGTGCGTCTTTTTTTCTGAGGTGGGTTTCCTGTAGACAGCAGATATATGGGTCATGTTTTCTTATCCACTCATTTACCCTATGCCTTTTGACTGGGGAATTTAATCCATTTACATTTAAAGTTATTATTGATAGAAACTTGTTAGTCGCCATTTTTGTTCTTTACCACTGCGTTCCTTCTTTGTTTCCTGTTTTTTCTATTTACAGCAGACCCTTTAGCATTTCTTGCATTGCTGGTTTGGTTGTAATAAACTCCTGTAGACCGTTTTTGTCTGTGAAGCTCCTGATTTGACCCTCAATTTTGATTGATAGCCTTGCTGGGTACATTATTCTTGGATTCAGACCCTTCCTTTGCATGACTTTGTATATTTCATTCCATTCCCTTCTTGCCTGATGTGTTTCTGTTGAGAAACCGGTCGCTAGTCTGATGGGGGATCCTTTGTAGGTAACTTTCTGTCTCTCTCTGGCTGCTTTTAAGATTCTTGCTTTGTCGTTGGTGTTTGCCAATTTAATTATTATGTGCCTTGGTGTCGGTCTTTTCGGGTTCATTTTGTTTGGGACTCTGTGAGCTTCTTGGATTTGTGTGAGTTTTTTCCTCCCTATATCAGGGAAATTTTCTGTTACTATTTTTTCAAACAGGTTTTCTATTCCTTGCTCAGTTTCCTCTCCTTCTGGCACCCCTATTATTCGAATGTTGTTTCGTTTAGCATTGTCCCAGAGTTCTCTTAGGCTCTCCTCCTGCTTTTTAATTTTTTTTTCTAGAAGCTGTTCTGTTTGGGTATTTTTTTCTACCTTGTCTTCTAGCTCGCTGATGCGGTCCTCTGCTTCTTCTAGTCTACTGTTGATGCTTTCTATTGAGTTCTTTATGGCAGTGATGTCATTTTTCATTTCTTCTTGGTTTCTCTTCATTTCCTCATGGTTCTTCTTCATTTCCTCTTGGTTCCTACACATATTGTTGAATTGGTCTTCCATTCTTTTCATCCACCTTATGGCCATTTCTCTGAATTCATTCTCTGACAGGTTGCTTGCCTCCATTGCCTCCATTTTGTTTACTTCCTTTTCTGATGATGCCTGTTTTTCTTTCATATTTGGGTTGTTTCTTTGTTTCACCATGATTTCTCTTCTCAAGGTGTTTGGTTATGTAGTTCTCTCTCTGCTTTCCGTGAGAAGAAGCAGTGCTCGTCTGAGTTCACGCAGTCACGCTGCTTGCGATCCCTTGTTTCCAGGTTAGTAGCTGGTCTCTGGATGCCGGCAACAACCACCCAAGATGGCGCAGTCTGCGCTGCTTAGCTGGCGCACCATGAGAGGTTTCAGCCGCAGTCTCCAACCATCCTTTTTTTCCTGGGGATTCTCGGTCTTTCCTAGCTGCAGACAGTCTCTCAGCTGAAAATCCTGTGCCTATTCGGGCTGTATGTTACCCGTTTCAGCAGCTCACCTTATCTGCTCCAGGACAAGGCACAGGACACGTCCGTTTATACGGCCGCCATTTTCCCTTCTCCCGATCACCAGATTATTTATTCACTTGATTCTTAGATTCACTTGTTGATAGATGCATGTTTGTTGTTCATAATTTGTATCTTTACCTTTTTCTTCTTCCTCCTCTTCTTAAAGGATACCTTTCAGCATTTCATATAATACTGGTTTGGTGGTGAAGAACTCCTTTAGCTTTTCCTTATCTGTGAAGCTCTTTATCTGACCTTCAGTTCTGAATGATAGCTTTGCTGGATAAAGTAATCTTGGTTGTAGGTTCTTGGTGTTCATCACTTTGAATATTTCTTGCCATTCCCTTCTGGCCTGCAAAGTTTCTGTTGAGAAATCAGCTGACAGTCGTATGGGTACTCCCTTGTAGGTAACTGAGTTTCTTTCTCTTGCTGCTCTTAAGAGTCTCTCTTTGTCTTTTGCTCTTGGCATTTTAATTATGATGTGTCTTGGTGTGGTCCTCTTTGGATTCCTTTTGTTTGGGGTTCTCCATGCTTCCTGGACTTGTAAGTCTATTTCTTTCACCAGGTAGGGGAAGTTTTCTGTCATTATTTCTTCCAATAGGTTTTCAACATCTTGCTCTCTCTCATCTTCTGGCACCCCTATAATTCTGATGTTGGTACGCTTGAAGCTGTCCCAGAGGCTCCTTACACTATCTTCGTATTTTCGGATTCTTTTTTCATTTTGCTTTTCCGGTTGGGTGTTTTTAGCTTCTTCGCATTTCAAATCTTTGCCTTGATTCTTGCGCTCCTCTGGTCTGCTGTTGGGAGTCTGTATAGTATTCGTTATTTCAGTCCGTGTATGTTTAATTTCTAGTTGGTTCTTTATCATAACATCGAGGGTCTCATTAGATTTGTTGAGGATCTCATTAAGTTTATCAGCGGCTTCTAGACAGTTCTTGAGAGACCTTAAAAGTGTGGTTCTGAACTGAATATCCTCCAGTGACAGTTTTGTCCTGTTTCTTTGTCTCCGCATTTTTTATGCTTTCTTGGTGCACCCCCTAGTGGTCTTTGTGTGCAGTCCTCCTGTAGTTAAGCCTTGATTGTTGTAGTTAATACTAGGGGGATTTGACCTCCAGGCCAGCTGGCTGTGAGAATCAGCTGTGTGTGCAGTGGGAAAACTTCTGTCCTCTAGGGAGGTGCTAATCTAGCCTTTGCCTGAAGCTGTCTGGCAAATGGCTCTGCGCAGGGCTTGGGCGGGGCGGGTGGGTCGCTCCGGCTCGGGATCAACAGGGTGGGCCGGAGCAAGCAGTTATGGCAGCTCTCAGTTCAGTCCCTAGGGACTCTGCCTCACAGAGTCCCAGCAACCTCTGCAAACCTCGGAGAGAAAGCTGCCTTCAAGTTCCAACTGAAGCCAGACAGTCCCACTTCTCCCGTTTGAGTCTGGGTCCCCAGAGACTCGCCCGGATCTGGAGCTCAGAATCCGAGACTCCCTCCCGATTGAAAGCACCAACCGCACCCTCCGCTGCCAGCCCGCTCCATGCGCACTCCGCACCTGAGCATTTCACTTCAGCACTGCGCCTCCTCTGAGTCTGGGTATGATATTCTCTTTCCTCCTAGTTGTAGAATTTCCACTCAGCCAGCCTTCCTGTGGTTCTGGATGATGTCCATTCCATCTTTTAGGTGTGTTTTGATTTGGTTGTTCAAGGCAGCAATCCCGGCGTTAACCTATGCCGCCATCTTGGTTCTGTCTCCCGTCAGCCGTGGGAATAAATCCCACGTGGTCATGGTGTATGATCTTTCTAATGTAATGCTGGATCCAACTTGCTAGAATCTTGTTGAGCATTTTACCATCTATGTTCATCAAGGATATTGGCCTGTAGATCTCTTTTTTTGTGGTGTCTCTATCTGGTTTTGGAATTAGGGTAATGCTGGCTTCATAGAAAGAGCTTGGAAGTATGCGTTCCTCTTGAATTTTTTGGAATAGTCTGAGGAGGATAGGTTTTAGTTCTTCTTTGAATGCTTGGTAGAACTCCCCTGTAAAGCCATCTGGAAGATTTATGATTACTCCTTTAATTTCTTTGGTGGTTATCGGCCTATTCAGGTTTTTTTTTTTATCCTGGTCGAGTTTTGGAAGCTTGTATTTTTCTAGAAATATGCCCATTTTGTCTATTTTGTCCATTTTGTTGGAATAAGAATTGTCCATAGTATTTTTTCATAGTCGTTTGTATTTCTGTGGGATCGGTTGTTACTTCACATCTTTCTGATTTTGTTTATTTGGGTCTTCTCTCTTTGGTTCTTGGTGAACCTGACTAGAGGTTCATCAATCTTGTTTATCTTTTCAAAGAACCAGCTCTTGGTTTTGTTGATCTTTTGTATTTTTTTTTGGTCTCTATGTCGTTTATTTCTGCTCTGATCTTTATTATTTCCTTCCTTCTACTTATGCTGGGCTTTTCCTGTTGCTCTCTTTTTAACTCTTTGAGTTATAGGGTTAGATAATTTATTACCATTTTTTTCCTTGTTTTTTGAGGTAGGCCTGCAGAGCTATGAACTTCCCTCTCAAGTCTGTCATGGGAAAACACAATACACGGGGCACCAAACACAAATGTATTCATGATACCAATAACCCCAAATAAAGGTGACCACCAGAAAAAGAGTTTTAGGGGAGAGAAAAGAGTGCAAAAATGATATTGAGAAAAGGAAAAAATGTAAGAGAGAAAAGAAAGAGAAGAAAGAAGAAGGGGGAAATATATATGTCAATGGGGAGAAAACTCCAAAAAAACCAACAACTAATTCAAAAAATGCAAACAACAAACACTCAGAGTAGAATGCAAACAACAAACACCCAAATAACAAATACCCAGATGAATCTGAAGAGGCAGAGCTTATTTCCAGAAAATAAGGTCAAGGAATTGAATGAATGGGGAAATGGCCACGATTCAGTATAGAGGAGGTAGAAAGAGAATGAGTGTATAAGAAGAAAAGTAATAAAATATTTTTTTAAAACAGAAAAATATATATATTAAAATGTATATATATTTTTAAAAATGTATATAAAAGAAAAATTTCCCTTTCTTTATTTTATCTATCTGTGTATTCTATTTTTGGAAAAGAAGAATAGAGAGTAAATAGGCCTGAGTTGGTGATTGAAACTAATTAAGATATTAGTAGAAGAAGAGAACAAGCGAGGAGAGGAAAAACAGGAGCAAGAAAATAAAAAGAAAAAAAAGAAACTAACAAGCAATCAAACAAACAACAACGACAAGACAAAATAAGAAAAAGGAAAAAAAAAGTAAGAAAAAAATTTGGCTAGTAAAGAAAGAGAAGAGAGAAGTGTGCATGGACGTGGAGCAGGGGAGAGGAAATTAGATATATGAGTAAGATCAATTTTTAACAGGAAGTCAAAAGAAAGGCTAGAGAAAAACTAAAGCAGGAACAGGGTAAGAGAAACAGGGCAAAAAGGGAAAAGTGAGGAAGAGAGTGTAGGCATAAAAGAAAAATTGAGATAGAGTAAAATAATGCCAGAAGAAAAGAAAAAAAAGAATGTAGAACACTGTCCTAGCTGGTGTGACTCAGTGGGTAGAGTGTCATCCTGGGACTGAAGGCTCCCAGCTTTGATTCTGGTCAAGGGCACATGCCCGGGTTGTGGGCTCGATCCCCACTGGGGGACATGCAGGAGGCAGTCGATCAATGATTCTCTTTCATCGTTGATGTTTCTATTTCTTTCTCCGTCTCCCTTCCTCTCTGAAATCAATAAAAATATATATTTTTAAAAAAATGTAGAACACTAATCCAAATATAAAATAAATGAAATGAAACTTTAAAAAGGTTAAATAATAGTAATAATAAAATAAGAATATAACAATACAAAAAGTAAAAGTGAGAAGAAAGAAAAAAAATTGTAGTTAAATTAAGTAAAAGATAAAAAATAAAAAAGTAAAGTAATGAAGTTCGTTCACTTCAGCGAGCTTCAATGACCCATGGAAGCTGTTTTAAGACCCCTCTCTACTGTTCTGCCTGGCACGTCTGTTTCCTGTCATTTAGTCAGCACAGCGTTGAAGTTCCCTGCAGTCCACCGCTCCTCTGTGTCATAAGCCACAACCTTGTGTTCAGGCAAGCAGGATCTCTCTGCTCACTTTGTTTCTCTGCCTGCCTTCAGTTGTATTTACACAAGAGTCAATTTCTGACACATCCCCTGAGTGGCGGTGTTTCTGGATTAGTTTCCAGGACCAAATGGCTCCTTGACCCAGTGGTTAGAGTTAGAGTGGGGTGGGCAAACTTTTTGACTCGAGGGCCACAATGGGTTCTTAAACTGGACCGGAGTACCGGAACAAAAGCATGGATGGAGTGTTTGTGTGAACTAATATAAATTCAAAGTAAACGTCATTACATAAAAGGGTACGGTCTTTTTTTTTTTTAGTTTTATTCATTTCAAACGGGCCGTAGTTTGCCCACGGCTGAGTTAGACTCTTCTTTTCCTGTTGCAATTAATACTGGGTTGAAGGGACGGACTGATCCAGAGGTGCTTTCCTGCTCATCTCTCCTTATTCTGATCCCCAGTTTCCTCAAAAACAACCTTCCCCTGCAGTCTCAGTGAGTGTTTTTAATCAGAAGATCATATCTACTGGGCTTAGCAAGCAAGGAAGTAAAAAAGACAAAGCAACTACACCGCCTCGCGTTTTTCTCCCCCCAGCACTGCGCAGCCGGTATAGAACTTCAGGCTGCCTTTCTGGGCACAGTCTCCCACAGCTGTGGGCTTAGATCTAGAGATCCCCTCTGCCAGCAGCCCTGTGGACCCCTTTCCACATTCGAGGGCTACACTGACCCTAAGGGCTGCGGATTTGTTGGGGCGCAGTCTCCCTCTGAGACTAGTCCCTGCTGTGCATATTTCTCCCTCCAGCCTGGATCCCACATCTCACCTCTCTCCAGGCGATCTCTGATCTTTTCATCCACAGATTGCCTCACCAGCTGTGTTTAATTCGCCAATTCCAAGTGGGTGTTATTCAATTCAGCTGTTCCTTCTATCTCAGCGGTTCTCAACCTGTGGGTCGTGCACAATGAAAATACATCCTGCATATCAGATATTTACATTACAATTCATAACAATAGCAAAATTACAGTTATGAAGTAGCAACAAAAATAATCTGCTCTGTGAGAAGGCGCAGGACCCGACTGTGTATTCAGCCGCCACCTTGTCTCCTCTGGATAAACTTTAGGTGCCCATGGCCGGAGAGGCCAGAGTCTCAGTGTTTGTCACTTATCAGCTAAGGCAGCTGGTCCCTGGGCATTGTGGCTGTAGGTCCCAGGATGTATCTGAGGTCTCCCTGGTTGAAGCTAAGGCTGGGCTTCCAATCACAGCTGCTCTCCCCTTCAAGATGGCGCTATCTGTGCAGCAGAGCTGGCTGCTCCAGGAGAGATTTCAGTAGTAGTAGATGCTGCCCGGCCAGGGATCCTGATCCGCCAGTCCCCAAAAGTTGTATGGAATATAACTGTTCATCACTCACAAATACAGACACTCCCTGCACATCCACGCACTCTCCTTTTGCTCTCTCACACACTATCTTGCAGCCTGCCATCCCGTCAGCTGCCATTTGTCTTTTAATACCAAATAAATTCATAATATTCTCATTTAGAGCTGAATCTTTTTGTTATGATTAGCTATTCAGATATTTAAGTATAAAGAAATGGGTTTTTTTGGGCATAACGATATCATCAATAAAATTTTACTGGTAGTACCAGTTGCTAGGAGTAAAAATAGGTAAAAGTAAAAAGAGGTAAAACGTGTCTTCAGAGCTTTGAATATATACACTTTGAATATATAAAGCTAGTTTGCAGTTAAATAATTTGTAAGGGGATTTTAAACTTTTCTCAGTTTCAGAAATGTTTTCATTTGCTTTTGTCCACTAATTCATTATAAATGTTTAATAATCCTGCCAGACCAGTTTGGCTCAGTGGATGGAGCGTTGGCCTGCGGACTGAAGGGTCCCAGGTTCGATTCCGGTCAAAGGCATGTACCTTGGTTGCGGGCACATCCCCGGTAGGAGGTGTGCAGGAGGCGGCTGGTTGATGTTTCTCTCTCATCGATGTTTCTGACTCTCTGTCCCTCTCCCTTCCTCTCTGTAAAAAATCAATAAAATACATTTAAAAAAAAATAAAAAAAAAATAAATGTTTAATAATCCTATATAACTCTAATATGCAAATCAACCAGATGTCAGGATGACCGGTCGCTATGATGCGCACTGACCACCAGAGGGCAGACACTCAACGCAGGAGCTTCCCCCAGCCCACAGGCCCCGACCTGCAGTGGCGGCGGGGAGCAGGGCCAGCAAGTGGGCAGCACCAGGCCAGCCAAGGCGGGTGCCAGCGGGGGTTGCCCCGCCAGTCACCCTGCAGATTGGCTCTGATCGCGGCCAGGCCTAGGGACCTTACCTGTGTATGAATTTTGTGCCCCAAGCCTCTAGTTAAATTATAAGCTGTATAACAGTAATTAAATTTTATCAACACCCTTGGAGATTATTAATTAGTTAAAGCATACTTCTGGGATCCTTTTGTGACATATTTTTATTTTCTCTTTATCTACATTAGAACCAGGAAGAAAATCTTAAGTATTCCAGTGCTAGTCATTTCCTGTTTATCATACAAAGTGTTTGATGAATTTGCTTATAGAGGAGAATGATGCACTCTTGAAGGGAAAACATGCTTAACAAGTTTGAGTTTCCTAGGAGTAAGCCAAGTTGGAATAAACTGCTGAAAGAATTTATTAATTTCCTTGGCTGAGAGTGATCAGTTTTGTTGTAATGAGTGGGCATAGTGTAGCTGACAGTCAGATGTTATTAACTGCTTTATTTAAACTTCGTTTTGAAAGTACAAATGGTAAAGTTTGATATACAAATAAAAGCTTTAGATATCCTAGATAATAAAAGGCTAATATGCAAATTGTCTCCTCGACTGGGAGTTTGACCAAGGGGCAGGGCCGCTGGCCAACCTCCTGCGTTCCCTCCCCCTGGCTGGTGCAGCCTCAGTTGGCCCCTATTGGGGTGGGCCAACTGGACCCCACCTGTGCACGAATTTGTGCACCAGGCCTCTAATATTACATATGACACAATGACACATCATTCTAAAATGTCTGTCCACACTCTGGCCAGTGTGGCTCAGTTGGTTGGGTGTTGTCCAGAGCACTGAAAGGTTACTGATTTGATTCTCAGTCAGGGCACATCCCCGAGTTGTGGGCTTGATCCCCGGTAGGGGGTGTGCAAGAGGCAGCCAATTGATGTTTCTCTCTCTCCTGCTCCCTCTCTCTGTTAAAATCTATAAAAAAATCTTAGTAAAAGTCTGTCCACAATTCTGAATTGTGACATTTGTGTATTCAGTTTTAATGTTTCAGTTTTATTTTCTCACTATATTATGTAATATCTCATTAAAAGATAATACCTGTGTCCTGGCTGGGTAGCTCAGTTGGTTAGAGTGTTGACCTGATATGCCAAGATGGCAGATTCATTCCCTGGTCAGATGAATGCATAAATAAATGGAACAACAAATTGATGTTTTTCTCTCTCTTTCCCTCATTCTCTCCCTCTCTTCCTCTCTAAAGAATATAAAATAATAATAAATAAATAAAGATATGATCTGTGTTTTTTGGACTGGTGTCCCACTATTGCACATTCAGTCCAACAAATGAATTTTTTAAAAGTTACAATAATAGAATATTAAAGTTAATTTTTTATAGTAATATGAACAAGAGAAAATACAAAGACAAGTACTCTGAAGTTTTGCTTGTATTAGTGTTCAACTGGATGTGGAAGTTAAATATTGGATGTCACTTTATAGGTAACCTCTCCTTCAGCAAAGGTATATACATTGACAAATAGATGAGAAATAAAAGTATGACTTGTATTTTCATATTGAAATTTATGATGGTGTTTTTGGTTTGTAATTAATATTTATAAAGTCTGAATTGATAACTTTAAAAAATGATATTGAATCACTATGTTATTTCTGATTTTATAGAAAAAGTCAAATTTGCAGGGCTGCATTTTAGTAGAAAGTATCCTGGACAAGGTTGTAAGAGAAAAGAGCTGGAGTAATTTTCATATGTTGTTTAGAGACTTGCACAGATGTGTTTTTCTGATGTGTAAAACAAGTAGATATACCTGATGGGGTATAATGTCTTTTTATAACACAAACTTTTTAAAAACTTTTTTTAATGTAGTAATAGCCAGGTAAGTTGTTACAGTAGCAGAAAATAATTTGACTTTTTTAATTTTTTACAGTTTGAATTATTTTACAGCCAGCATTTCAGTGGAAGGAAACTTACATGGTTACATTACCTCTGCACAGGTAAAATGAACTTAATTTTTATCTAATTTAATGAAATTTATCTGCTCTGATTATGGTAATAATTTAGAAAGAGATTTTCTATAGCGTAATTGTCGATTGCTGTTTTTCCCTCCTAATAATGGTTTTTAACCTTTTCTTCTCTACCTTCCTTTCTGGTTATCATTAAAGCAACTAATAATGAAATTCAAGTGCAGCACTTTTTTTTTTTTAATTGATTTCAGAGAGGAAGGGAGAGGGAAAGATAGAAACATTAATGATGAAAGCGAATCATTGATCGGCTGCCTCCTGCACACCCCACATTGGGGATTGAGCCCATAACCTGGGCATGTGCCCTGACTGTGAATGGAACTCCAACCTCCTGGTTCATAGGACAACGCTCAACACCAAGCCACACCAACCGGGCTGGTGCAGCACTTTTTAATAGTATTTTATAGTTATGCTACTTGTAATAATACTGTTTATTTTTTAAATTTCTGAATTTTATTATGGTTTACTACATTTCTGTAATGAACCACTTTTTATAGACATTAGCATTTTATTTAGAAACCCAGATTTGATGAACCAGATACTTCAGAAAAACCTATTCTCCCTAAATATGCCAGACACAAACACATATTATATTAACCATTATATTAAATATCATATTAATTTTTATAGCATCATAAGGAAATGCAACCATTTGATTTTTATTTGTGGTACTATTAGTGAATTTCAATAGTAAATGCTTTTCCCAGAAAGTCCAGGTTATTTTCCAGTAGTTTCCAGTTTTAGAATGGTTTAATCAGAATCTAATCGTTTCCTTTGCTGCTTTCTGGAACATTGGGGGCAGGGGGATCACTGTTCATTTTTTTATTCTTGTTATTTATTAACAGTTATAATTAATAATGATTTATTATTTTAAGTAAGGGTAATATCTGAATGATTGTACACTGTGTGCAATTGCTCTAAGTTACCTGAAGATGTTAGCCTAAGCAAACACTGACATTTGCTTATGCTTTGAAAAATGCAGTATATCAGCTTTTCCTTTGTATAAGAAGGAAAGGGTGTGTATGTTAATATGTCTTAGAAATGGTACAAGAAAAAAAAAGAAGAAGACACTGTACAAGAAAGTATCTCTTAGAAATGGTAGAAGAAAATCTGACCAGTCACCATAACCTTTATTAGGAAAGTCTTTCTGTTCATTCACCTAAGAATAATTACATGTAAGTAATTTCTCTTAAGTGCCATTTATTTGACTAATTGACATTTAGTATATGATATCTTTTTATGTTAGTAATAGTAGGTTATAATAATACATGGTAATACATATTTATCAAGTTTATCTTTATGAAACAACTAGGGCATTTTAATTTTTCAATAGTTTGTGAAATAGAGATATTTATTGATATTTTAAATAAGTGGTAACAGTCATTAGCCTTTAATTTTACATCTGTTGTGAATATTTTCTATTCTCATTTAGTAACTATAATTGGTTTTAAGGGAAAAATGGTGGTTTAGATAATTTAAAAAGCAAATATATCTTAATGTATTTAAATTTAATTTATTTTTAATTCTCCTTCATATCTATCTTGGGGAATTTAAACTCTTGATTATTCTCCTTACCTTAGCAATAGCAAACTGTCTCGTAAAGTAATTTTAATGAGAAGTGCACTGTTTTGGTGTTAGGCAACTTGTTGTATAC
Source organism: Myotis myotis (assembly GCF_014108235.1). Lineage (NCBI taxonomy): Eukaryota > Metazoa > Chordata > Mammalia > Chiroptera > Vespertilionidae > Myotis > Myotis myotis. The sequence continues at coordinate 121,151,787 of NW_023416313.1, forward strand.
AAAAAGAAAGAAAAACCCATGTACATAGTTTTTTGTGTTTAGAATTTGGACTGACAACGATTATCAAGTAAGTAACTATAGTACAATGTTTTGAATGTTGTAATGGAGAGACAGGCCCAGGGTATTACATATCGCACAGAATGATGATAGCAAACACCTACTGGGTAGATAAGATCTAAACTTGGTTTTCAACAATGAATATGACTTAGCCAAAATTGAGGCATAGAGGAGTATTGAGTGTATTACCAACAGAGGTAAAAAATTTTAAAAATTAAGCAATCTATTGCCCAGGCCGAATAGCTCAGTTGGTTGGAGCATTGTTCTGATACACCAAGGTTGTGGGTTTGATCCCTGGTCAGGGCACATTCAGGAATCAACCAATGAGTGCTTGGATAGGTGGAACAACAAATCAGTGTTTCTCCCTTCTTCTCTCTCTCTAATACCAATAATTTTAAAAAAAGCAATTTACAACAGTGATTTTCAGTCTTGTTTGTCTTATGGCACACATAAGTTAATTTAAAATTCTGCAGTACACCAAAAATACAGTTTTAGCCAGTCAGGCAAAAAAAAAAAAATAGGTGTAATTTTGATTCATTCGCTCTGGATGGCTATTGTGTTGGCTATTGTCATTATTTTTCATTTGACAATCTAAGGGAAAAGAGGTTCATGCCCATGACTAAAAAATCAGCTATTTCATGTTTTAAAAATATGCACATAGTGAAATCAGAGGAATGGCAGTGTGAGACAGATCCTTATCCTCTCCCTCTGAAATTTCAACAAGTTAACCAATTAGAACTCAACAAAGTAATCCTGCTCAACACAGCCGCATGCCTGAGAGACCTATGCATTGAAATACCTAAAGGAGGACAACCAGGAATAAATGAGGGGATGAGAAGGAAAGTGCAGATGCAGCTCTGCAGCTGGGAACTGGCAACTGGTGCAGCTGGGAGGGGGTAAAAAGCCAGTGGTAGCAGGCACCTCCTTCAGCATGGAGGAACAGAGAGCTCTAGGGGAGGGGGAGAGGGACAGTCTAGCAAGGTGAGTGGTGAGAGAGCAGACAGTGTCTGAGTCAAGATGCCTGACAAAGCACGGTGTTCTGTGCTGCAGCTTTCCACTGTCAGGCCTGGCGTGGTATTTCAGACAAAGAAATGGAACCACAGAGCCCTTTGGCCGCTAGGACTCCCAAAACTCACCACCCATTGTCATTTGAGTTGGGTTCCTGAGCATATCTGTAAATCAAGAGCTGTTGCAGTAGAACCACTACAGTAGGTCCTCGGGTTACGTCAGAGATCCGTTTCTACAGCGCAGCCTAATGCGATTTTCGCCGTAAGTTGGAACCCACCTACATAAGGACCTATGTTACTCACGAGTACATACACAGCAGTAATGAAGTGAAACAGTAAAAAAAATTTAAAAGAAAGATAACAATTCCTGATCTTTACTTGTAAATAAATAATAAAAAACATAAAGCACATGTACATACACCGAAATGACAGAACTTTTTTTTTTTTATAAATGGGAAATGGCGACGTAACCACGAAATGATGTACGTCGTAACCCAAGGAATGTCTGTATTTCCCTTTGACTGATCCCCAAGAGCAGGGGTTCTCAAACTTTTTAAACAGGGGGCCAGTTCACTGTCCCTCAGACTGTTGGAGGGCCGGACTATAGTTTAAAAAAAACTATGAACAAATTCCTATGCACACTACACATATCTTATTTTGGAAGGCAGCTATGCTCACCACTATACCACCAAAGCAACCTCACATATCTTATTTTGAAGTAAAAAAACAAAATGGGAACAAATACAATATTTGTATTTGCATGTGGCCCGGGGGCCGTAGTTTGAGGACCTCTGCCCAAGAGGCACCTTAGGGTGGAACCCCTTGGAGGTCAAAAATTGCCATTATGGTGATGAACACCAAGAACCTACAACCAAGATTGCTTTACCCAGCAAAGCTATCATTCAGAATTGAAGGTCAGATAAAGAGCTTCACAGATAAGAAAAAGCTAAAGGTATTTATCACTACCAAACCAGTATTATACAAAATGCCGAAAGGTATCCTTTAAGAAGAGGAAGAAGAAGAAAAAGGTAAAGATACAAATTATGAACAACAAATACACATCTATCAACAAGTGAATCTAAAAATCAAGTGAATAAACAATCTGATGAACAGAATAAACTGGTGAATATAATAGAATCAGGGCATAGAAAGGGAGTGGACTGACAATTCTCGGGGGGAAAGGGGTGTGGGGGGTGCGGGAAGAGACTGGACAAAAATCGTACACCTATGGATGAGGACAGTGGCGGCGGGGGGGAGGGGGGACCAGGTGGAGGGGAGCTATGGGGGGGGGGGGAAGAGGAACAACTGTAATAATCGGAACAATAAAGATTTAATTTAAAAAAAATTGCCATTATGGTGGGGAGCAAAACAAACTCCACCCCCAAGAAGCGCTACTGTACTCTTATGGAAGCCAGGGAGGTTCAAAACAGGGAGATTACAGAGGTAAAAAAAATCTTGCGAATCAGTGCCATCTACTGGAAAATAGTAGAAAGACCTCTTAAGAGATAAATGCACAGACAAAGGAGGACAGCAAATAACATGGATAAGCACAGTAATGAGGATGACCAGAATGAAAATGAAATATCACCAGAAGGCAAGCTGGAACACATGGAAATACGTGACATAAATGACATTTCAAGATTGCATATCTGAAAATACTCAAAGAGGTGTGAGAAAATACAGATAGGCAATACAATGCACTCAGAAAACAAATGTACCAAATGAGTACTTTTCAGAAGAAATTGAAACTTTAAAAAAGAACAAATCAGAAATCCTAGAAATGAAATGTGAAATTAAGGATATTAAGAGTGAACTACTGGCCTGACGTGTGTGTTTCAGTGGTTGAGTATTGACCTATGAACCAGGAGGTCACAGTTCGATTCCCAGATGAAGCACATGTGCTCAGTCCTCAGTGTGGGTGGTACAGGAGGCAGCTGATTGATGATTCATTCTCTCTCTCTCTCTCTCTCTCTCTCTCTCTCTCTCTCTCTCTCTGTATTTAAGAGTGAACTATTGAGCATAGAAAATAGAGACAACCAGATAAAGGAAAGAATGAGTGATATCAAAGATAGGAATCTAGAAATGATGCAGAAGGAAGAAGAGAGAGACCTGAGTATAAAGAAAAATAATAAAAGAGCTCTAAAAGAACTACCTGACTCCATCAGAAAAAGCAATATTTGAATTATAGATATTGCGGAAGAGAAGGAGAGGGAGCATGGAATGGAGAGTCTATTCGAACAAATAGTGGATGAGAACTTCCCAAACGTATGGAAAGAATGATACACAACATCTACTTACCTCAATCCAAAGAGGCCCTCTCCAAGGCACTTGGTATTAAAGCTGTCAAAAATTAATGGCAAAGAAAAAATTCTCAAAGCAGCCAGGGAAAAGAAGGAAGTGACCTACAGAGGAAAACCCATCAGAATTTCATCCAACTTCTCAGCAGGACCTCTACAAGCCAGAAGAGAGTGGAACCAAATATTCATACATCTGAAAGAGAGACATTACCAGCCACGAATACTATATCCAGCAAAATTATTCACTAAATATGAAGGAGAAATAAAAACGTTCCCAGACATACAGGAGCTGAGAGAGTTTATCACCAGGAAACCTCCATTGCAGGAAATACACAAGGGAGTTATTCTACCAGAAACAAAGAACATAAGGTCACAACACTATGAGTAAGATCATCAAAAAACTTACAGCATAAGCAGGGATAATTTGCAACAATAAATTGGAGGGGCTAAAGGTCTGTGTTGGCAAAAGAGAATGAAGATCAGATGCACTCAAAAGAAAAAGAAAAACTATGGTATATATGCAAGTCTATCTTTTTTAAACCTAATGGTAGCCACACACACAAATTCCCAAACCAGGACACATAGCTTACAAAAAGAGGAAACAGAGGAAAGAAGTATGGAATACCACCAAACAAAAACAACAGACAGAAACACAAAGGAAAAGAACCAATGGAGGCCCAGAGCTACCAGAAAACAAAAGATAAAATGGCTATAGGAAGTGCTTATCCTCCTATCTAATAAAGGAGAAACATGGTAATTAGCTGTAACTTCGCTACCCTTCCCATTGGCTAATCAGGGAGTTATGCAAATTAACTGCCAACCAGGATGACAGCCGGCAGCCAGGCAACTGACGCGAACAGGAGGCTTGCTTGCTCCAGTGACGGAGGAAGCCAACGTTCCCTGCCTGCCGCTGGTGGGCTCTGAGCTGCTCTCTAAGAAACATTGTTACAAATACAGAAGCTAAACAAAACCCCAGAAACTTGCTTTCAGTCAGCCTGGATCTCAGAGCTGGAGTTGCAACAAAGTTTCAAATACAGAAGGTAAACAAAGTCCAGAAACCTGCTTTCAGCAGCTGAGGTCTGAGCTAAAGCCGGCTCTCAGCTCCAGTGACAGCCATAGAAGGTAAATAAATCCCAGAATGAAAAAAAAGGAAAAAAGGAGAGGCTGGGAGCTTCAGTCACCCGCCAGCCTGAAAACGGCCCTCAGCCCCTCACCCAGACTGGCCAGGCACCCCAGTGGGGACCCCCACCCTGAAGGGGGTGTGACCAGCTGCAAACAGCCATCATCCCCTCACCCAGGCTGGCCAGGCACCCAAGCGGGACCCCCAATCTGATCCGGGACACCCTTTAGGGCAAACCAGCCAGCCCCCACCTGTGCACCAGGCCTCTATCCTATATAGTAAAATAGTCATATGCCTCCCAGCACCGGGATCAGTGGAGCAACGAGGCCTCACTGCCCCTGTGTCAAGCGGAGCGGCGAGGCCTCCCAGCACCGGGATCAGCGGAGCCGCGAGGCCTCCCAGCACCGGGATCAGCGGAGCCGTGAGGCCTCCCGGCCTGGGATCAACAGAGCCACAAGGCCTCCCAAATCCGGGATCAGCGTAGCAGTGAGGCCTCTTAGCACTGGGATCAGCTGAGCAGTGAGGCCTCACTGCCCCTGTGTCAAGCGGAGCAGCAAGGCCTCCCGGCCTGGGATCAGCGGAGCCACAAGGCCTCCCGAATCCAGGATCAGCGGAGCCGCTAGGCCTCCTAGCACCGGAATCAGTGGAGCAGCAAAGCCTCATTGCCCCTGTGTCAAGCGGAGCCGCGAGGCCTCCAAGCACTGGGATCAGCAGAGCAGCGAGGCCTCCTAGCACTGGGATCGGCAGAGCCACGAGGCCTCCTGGCCCCTGGAGCAGCGTGACAGGGGGCAGCGCCCAAATCCCCTGATTGCCCTGTGGCTCTGTGTGTGACAGGGGGCGGGGCCACAACCTCCCTATCCGCTCTGCTCTGTTCGTGACAAGGGACAGCGCCCCAACCTCCCCATCGGCTCTAGCATGACTGAGGGTGGCATCGCAACCTCCTGATCCGCCCTGCTCTGCATGACAGGGGGCAGCGCCCTAACTCCCCAATCGGCCCTGCTCTGAGCCCAACCAGGAACTGCGGGGCAGGCACCTAGGGATTGGGCCTGCCCTCTGCCACCCGGGAGTGGGCCTAAGCCAGCAGGTTGTTATCTCCCAAGGGGTCCCAGGCTGTGAGAGGAAACCACCGCCCCCCCGCCAGTGCACAAATTTTTGTGCACCGGGCCTCTAGTCCTATCTAATAAAAGAGAAACATGGTAATTAGCTGTACCTCGGCTACCCTTCCCATTGGCTAATCAGGGCGATATGCAAATTAACTGCCAGCCAAGATGGCGGCCGGCAGCCAGGCAGCTTAAAGCGAACATGAGCCTTGCTTGCTTCAGTGTCAGTGACGGAGGACTCCATTGTTCCCCGCCTGCCTTGCCGGCCTCTGAGCTTGCAGTTTGAAACATTGTTACAAATATAGAAGCTAAACAAAACCCCAGAAACCTGCTTTCAGCCAGCCAGGATCTCAGAGCAGGAGTTGAAACAGTGTTTCGATTATAGAACCCAAACAAACCAGAAATGTGCTTTCAGCAGCGGAGGCCTAAGAGCTGGAGACAAGCCTCAGAGCTAAAGCTGGCCCAGAATTAAAAAGAAAAAGAAAAACAGAGCGGTTGGGAGCTTCAGTCACCCGCCAGCCTGAAAACAGCCCTCAGCCCCTCACCCAGATTGGCTAGGCACCTCAGTGGAGACCCCTATCCTGAAGGGTGTGTGACCAGCTGCAAACACCCATCATCCCTGCATTCAGGCTGGCCAGGCACCCCAGTGGGGACCCCCACCCTAATCCAGGACACCTCTCAGGGCAAACCAGCCGGCCCCCACCCGTGCTCCAGGCCTCTATCCTATATAGTAAAAGGGTAATATGCCTCCCAGCACTGGGATCAGCATGACGGGGCAGCGCCCAAACCCCCTGATCACCCTGTGGCTCTGTGTGACAGGGGGCGGGGCCACAACCTCCCTATCGGCCCTGCTCTGTTCATGACAGGGGAAGGCGCCCCAACCCCCTGATCTGCCCTGCTCTGTGCCTGATAGGGGGGAGCTCCCCAACCCCTTGATTGCCCTCCGGCTCTGTGTGTGACAGGGTGCGGCTCCCCAACCCCCTGATCCACCCTGCTCTGTGTGTGACAGGGTGCGGCGCCCCAACCCCCCACCTCCCCCCCATGGGCCCTGCTCTGTGTGTGACAGGGTAGAGCCATAACCTCCCCATCAGCCCTGCCCTGAGTGTGACAGTGGCGGCACCCCAACCCCCTGATCGGCCCTGCTCTGTGGGTGATAGAGGGCAACGGCCCAACCACCCCCCACGGGACCTGCTCTGTGTGTGACAGGGTAGAGCCATAACCTCCCCATCGGCCCTGCCCTGAGTGTGACAGGGTGCGGCGTCCCACCCCCTGATCCGCCCTGCTCCGTGTGTGACAGGGCGGTGCCCCAACTCCCCTATCGGCCCTACTCTGTGAGTGACAGGGGGGAGCTCCTCAACCCCCTGATCGGCCCTGCTCTGTATGTGACGGGGGAGCTCCCCAACCCCCTTATGGGCCCTCTTCTGTACGTGACGGGGGAGCTCCCCAACCCCCTGATTGGCCGGCTCTGTGCGTGACGGGGTGCCGCCACAACCTCCCCATTGACCCTGCCTTGAGTGTGACAGGGGCTGTGCCCCAACCCCCCAATTGGCCCTACGCTGAGCATGACTGAGGGTGGCATCGCAACCTCCCGATCCGCCCTGCTCTTTGCATGACAGGGGGCGGCGCCCCAACTCCCCAATTGGCCCTGCTCTGAGCCTGACCAGGGGCTGCACCTAGGGATTGGGCCTGCCCTCTGCCACCCATACCAGGCCTAAGCAGCAGGTCCTTATCTCCCGAGGGGTTCCAGACTGCGAGAGGGCACAGGCCGGGCTGAGGGACCCCCCCCCCCCGAGTGCACAAATTTTTGTGCACCGGGCCTCTAGTCCTATATAATAAAGATGTAATATGCAAATTGACCCTCACGTCACAAGATGGCTGTGCCCACAGTGGAGGCGGGGTTCCCATAATGAGCCATAACGAGCAATCAGCAGGGACCTGAAGCTGCATGGCGCCAGCCCAGTGTGGGGAACCTCAGGCCCCACCCCCACCCCGCCATCGAGCCAGGGGTCCTGAGGTCATGTCCTCAGCCCAGCAGGGCTTGACGGGGGATCTCAGGCCACGCCCCATACCCTGACACCGGGCCAGGGGACCTCAGGCCGCACTCCCCAGCGCCAGGCTGGGGGGGCCTGAGGCTGCGCCCTCCCCATCCGGCACTGGGCCGAGGCACCTGAGGCTGCGTCCCCCCGCCCAGAAGGGCTTGATGGGGGTGGGGCCGGCCGGGTCTGGATCTCGCCCAATGGGGGTGGGTCCAGCCGGGTCTGGGTCTTGCACGATTTTGAGATGCACGCGGGTGGGCAGGGACTTGACTCTGGGTCCCATGGGGTGCCCCAGACTCTGACAGGAGGGAGATTTTTATATACATTTTATTAATTTTCTTTCATCTCTGACACTTCTATTATAAAGAAAGGACAAATAGCAATATTAAAATATTTTCTCTAATTCCCTTTTAATGTGCATCAATTTCGTGCACCGGGCCACTAGTTCATGTGATAAAAAAATCACTAATTCATTTGGTTTTTCTGTCTTCCCTCTTTTGTTACTAAACTCAAGGTATTTCTCACTTGGATGCTCTATTCAAGAATGAGATGTTTTTGTTGCAAGGTAGTTTGATTTATTTGCAGCAAGTAGTGGAGAATGGGATTCATATTCAAAGCTCTGCGTCTTGGAAGGAAGGTTCAGTCATTGCTTATATACACTATTTGATCAATTACATGTTAATTTCTTGTTTGCAGTTGGCTACTGTCATCCAGTTGTGTTCCCCTCAAGCTCATCCTGTTTACAACTGGTTTACAAAATACTGTGCTACATTCTAACATTTAGTAAGGATAACATTTAGTAAGAACATTTAGAACTACCTAGACCTTGAGACCCTTTTCCTGTTTTAACAATTCCCTTGAGATTTTTCACTCCTCATTCTTGCAGGAATAGGCATGAAGGTCATACTTGTGTAACTACTTCCTGCTGAACATGGACAAATTCTCTGGCTGCCTGACTTATGACAGTCATGGAGTCCCCTAGGTCCTGGGATTCCTAAGAACAAGAGTGCATAATAATCATCACTTCTTTTGAAGAGCAGCTTGAAGGTCAGGCAGGTTCATAAGAGTACTGTGGATCTGGATCCTTGTTCTCACTGGGTGGTAGAGCTTGCTTCAGTCCAGAGTGATCTATCCAGCAAAAATGAGTTGTTAGTAACACAAAATGAGGACCTGTCCATATTGGGTTCAGTTGATCTTGCAGGAATCTTGATTTCCATGTTTTTAACACGTTAAGCGCCAGTGACTGACACTATACTTTCCCATTTGGACCTCCTCAGTCTCCGGCCACCAGCATATTGGTGAAATCGGATATCGCGGACTAAATGGAAAGGAAGACAAAACAGGCTTGGCGCTTAACATGTTAAATATACCTGGTTCCCTGGATCATATAGGTGTGCCTTAGTATCTGTTTGTGTGGGTAAAATCAGGTTAGCACGGTGGTTGGCAAACTGCGGCCCCTTGAGTGTGGCTCTTCCACAAAATACCACATGCGGGCGCGCACATACAGTACAATTGAAATTTCATGGCCACACTCAAGGGGCCAAAGAGCCGCATGTGGCTCGCGAGCCACAGTTTGCCGACCACTGGGTTAGCATATTTATTTAAGTTTTAAGTTACCTTTCCTAAGTGGATTATATGTTTAATGGCCTATTTTATAAGTGGGTCTTGGCACCCTAAAGTTTTAGAGGAGCCTATTAAGGCCTACCATACATAAGTTCAGAAGTAGTCAACTTAAGTATTCCTTTAGGTGCTGCTCTGGTCTGGGTTAGGACAGTCGGTAATTAAGCCAGGTCTTATGGGTTTCTTGGTACATTTTGGCTAGGGTCTTTTTGAGCAGTTGATTGCATTATTCTGTTTTAACTGAGGACTGTGGTCTCCATGAAGAATGTAAGCTCCACCTAAGATGGAGAGACCAATGCTACAGCCACTGTAAAAGCCAGCCCATTGTCACTCTGAAAGATCCAGGGGAGTCCTAACGTAGGTATTATTTCCTTAAGCAGACCTTTACAACTTCATTGCTCCTTTCACTTTATCATGGGAATGATCTACCTATCCATGAAAGGTGTTTACTAACACTAATAAGTACTTGAATCTTCCAGGACCAAGGAACATTACTGTAATGCCCACCTTCCAGTCTTTTCCAGGTAACATTCCTCAGGCCTGGACTGCCTTAAAGTGGTACCACAGGTCTAATATATGCATTGTACACAGCTAGCCATAACACTATTAATGATTCTTCTCATGCCTGGGATAACTATTACCTGAACTAACTGTCCATATAGTGCTTCCTTCCCAGGGGTTCTTTTCTTTTTTTCTTTCTTTAAATTAAATCTTTATTGATCAGATTATTACAGTTCCTCATTTTTTCCCCCATAGCTCCACTCCACCCGGTTCCCACACCACCCTCTGCCCTTACCCCACCCCCCCACTGACCTCATCCATAGGTGTACGATTTTTGTCCAGTCTCTTCCTCCACCCCCCACACCCCTTTCCCCCCGAGAATTGTCAGTCCACTCCCTTTCTATGCCCCTGATTCTATTATATTCACCAGTTTATTCTGTTCATCAGATTTTTTATTCACTTGATTTTTAGATTCACTTGTTGATAGATATGTACTTGTTGTTCATAATTTTTATCTTTACCTTTTTCTTCTTCCTCCTCTTCTTAAAGAATACCTTTCAGCATTTCATATAATACTGGTTTGGTGGTGATGGACTCATTTAGCTTTTTCTTATCTATGGAGCTCTTTATCTGACCTTCAATTCTGAATGATAGCTTTGCTGGGTAATCTTGGTTGTAGGTTCTTGCTATTCATCACTTTGAATATTTCTTGCCATTCCCTTCTGGCCTGCATAGTTTCTGTTGAGAAATCAGCTGACAATCTTATGGGTCTCCCTTGTAGGTAACTGTTTTTGTCTTGATGCTTTTAAGATTCTCTCTTTGTCTTTTGCTCTTGGCATTTTAATTATGATGTGTCTTGATGTGGTCCTCTTTGGATTCCTTTTGGTTGGGGTTCTCTGCGCTTCCTGGACTTGTAAGTCTATTTCACCAGGTAGAGGAAGTTTTCTGCCATTATTTCTTCAAATAGGTTTTCAATATCTTGCTCTCTCTCTTCTTCTGGCACCCCTATAATTCAGATGTTGGTTCACTTGAAGTTGTCCCAGAGGCTCCTTATACTATCTTCATATTTTTGGATTCTTTTTTCTTTTTGCTTTTCCGGTTGGGTGTTTTTACTTCTTCATATTTCAAATCTTTGACTTGATTCTTGCGATCCTCTAGTCTGCTGTTGGATCTCTGAATAATATTCTTTATTTCAGTCAGTGTATGCTTAATTTCTAGTTGGTCCCTTTTTCATATCCTCTAAGGTCTCACTAGATTTATTGAGGGTCCCACTAAATTTATTGGCGGTTTCTAGAAAATTCTTGAAAAACCTTAAAAGTGCGGTTTTAAACTCTATATCCAGTAGTTTGCTTTGCTCCATTTCTGTCATTTGTGACCTGTTTCTTTTTCTCCACATTTTGTCTGCTTCCCTGTGTTGATAGGGTGGCTTTCTGTGCTAGGTGTCCTATAGGGCCCAGTAGCCCAGCCTCCCCAATTACCTGAGGTGGACACTCTTGGTGCACCCCTTTGTGGGCTTTGTGCACAGTCTTGTTGTAGTTAAGCCTTGATTGTAGTTGGTATCACTGGAAGGAATTGACCTCCAGGCCAATTGGCTGTGAGAATCAGCTGTGTCTATGGTGGGATAACTTCTGTGCTGGAGACACCCTTATGGGGCAAGACTTGCTTCAGTGGGGCTTTGGTGCTCACTGAGTCTTCCCCCTGAGTGTGTCCCTTATGGATCTGAGGAGTTGTAATCTGGATGGTCCCACTCTGACCACTGTGTACACTGGCTCTTGGATCTCTAAGGAGGTGCTAATTCAGCCTCTGCCTGAGGCTACCCAGCAGGAGCTACTGAGGGATCTGCAGATTCCTCTTCTTTATTTGGGATTTGGAGGTGCCCAGATGAGGCCCAGCTGTGAAGCAGTGCAAGCTGCTGTGGGGCCTTGGGCCTTCTTTTGGAAGTTCTGGGTCTCTCTGACCCAGCTGCAATTTGTTAGGGAATTTTACATTGCATAGGGCCAGGTCATTCATTTGCAAAAACCTCTGCACACAGCTTGGGTGGGGCGGGGTCTCGGAATCAACAGAGCGGAGCAAACAGCTATGGCTGATCCTCAGTCCTACCCTAAGAGGCCCCACGTATCAGTGTCCTGGTAATCGCTGCAAGCCCCTCTGAGAGAAAGCCGCCCTCGAGTTCTGCCCTATGCCAGACAATCCAGTTTCTCCCCGTATGAGTCTGGGTCCCCAGAGACTGGCCCGGAACTAGGGTTCAGAGCGGGAGCGTGTGTCTCCCTCCCGATTGAAAAAGACAACCGCGTCCTCAGTTGCCAGCCCTTTCCATGTGCACCTCCATACCTCTGCACTTCTGCACCTCCTCTGAATCTCAGTGTGCTTTTCTCTTTCCTTCTAGTTGTAGAATTTCCACTCAGCCAGCCTTCCTGTGGTTCTGGATGATATCTATTTTGTCTTTTAGTTGTATTTTTGCAGTGGTTATGCGAGGCAGCAATTTCAGGTGTTTACCTATGCCGCATCTTGGTTTCTCCCCCAAGGGTTCTTTTACTATTTTCCAAGGTAGTCTTGAGGAACAAGGGATCCAGAGCCTACAGAATCCTGTCATTCCAAGAAAACATCTCAATTGCCTCTAGTTCCATGGTGGAGCTAGACTGGCTATTACTGCCTTTTACTCTCTGGCTTACTGCCTTTCACTCTGCAGTAAGTTTCTCTGTCCTTGGGAATTAAGAAAATCCAGGTACTTCTAATTTAGGTATCTGGACCTTTTTTTGGCATACTTTGTGTCCTTTTTCTGCTGAATAGTGTTTCTCTCTGCAGTTTCTTTATCAAAGCTGTGGTAGTTAAAATGTCATCTACATATTGTGGTAGAGTCATATTTTTAATCTTTTACAAGAGCCTCTCCAAAGAGGGCTGGGGAGTTTTTGAAACCTGGTGGTAACACAGTCCAGCAATGCTGGGACTTGGATGGGTGTCAGGATCTTATCATTCAAATGCAAAAAATCTTCTGGGAGTCATGGTCCAAGAGAATGCAAAAGAAAGCATCCTTTAAATCTAGAACTGTATAGTGTTTGCTAGGTCCTGGGGGATTGGCCAACAGGGTAGAGGGGTTAGGAACAGTGGTAGGGTGTATATACTTCATTCATGGCCCTTAATCCTTATACAAATCTATATTCTCCTGGGTTCCATTTCTTAAGGGGAAGGATGGGGGTGTTACAGGGTGACTGACAAGGCTGAATGAATCCCTATTCTAGAAATACTTTTAGGATAGGGGCAATTCCTATTTTTGCCTCAGGTTTCAAGGGTTATTGTTTAACGCAGGGCCAGTGGTCTACTGTTTGATTACTACTTTAAAAGGTAGGGCATTCTTTGCCCTTCAAATTCTCCTTGTGCCTGAATAGCTGGATTAACCTGGTCAAGAATCTCTGTGGGTATAGGTCTTTGGCCTTTTTAGACCCAATGGAGTAGGACCATGAAACCTTTTCCGCTATCATTTGGAATCAGGTGCTTTAACTTCATCTTGGTTAAGTGTATGGTAGCCCCCAATTTACTTAGTAGGTTCCTTCCTTAGAGGGGAACTGGACACTCACGTACATAGAGAAAAGAATGGGACCCTATTTCACATGTCAGAGTCTCAAAGAATTTCTTTGTGTCTGGGTTTCTCAACACCCCTTTAATATTACATTCCCTCTTGGAGAGGGGGCCTTCCTGGCTAGTAAGAACAAAGTAACCCAGGTATCCTCATGGGAGATTGGAATGTTATCCTTTGGGGCCTAAAGGGGAGCCCCCTGACCCCGAGTCAGTCTTCATCTGGGGTAACTGCAAAGAATTAGGAGCTTCCTTTTCTTCTCTGAGGACGATTAGGGCATTATTTCTTCAAGTGACCCTTTTGTTTGCAATATACACATTGGTTAGACTCTAGCTTTGCTGGACAACTTTGGTTGGTCCCACGGTGGGGCCTGGGGTTACTCACACAAGGTGGTCTTCTGCCTTTTGTCCCCTGATTACCCAAAGCCTAGAGGGTGACAGCCAGAAAAGCAGCTTGTTTTTTTTTCATCTTTCCTTCTTCCTTTTTTTTTTCCTGTCACATCTCTGTTGTTGAAAATCCTAAAGGCTGCTTCTATTAATTGGGAGGTGGGAATGGTAGATCCCACCGCTATCTTTTATAACTTTCTATAGGTATCGGAGCACTCTGAGATAGGAGGTGGGTATTCAGGATAGCTTCACTTCCTGGGTGGTGTATTATTACCTTAAGCATTTTTTAAAATTTTCTAAGAATTATCTCTTAGCTTTTGTTGGATGTTTCTAACTTTGCCCCAATTTGCATGACAGCAACCAGTGTCCTTCATACCCTTCAGCAATAGGTTCCTGTAATACTCAAGGTGAGCCCAGTTTATTCTGTCATTGGGGTCGCACTGAAGATTAGTATTGGGAATTAACTCATCTGCTGGCTGCCAGATTTGATTATTAGACTGAGAAGTATGTTTATCAGCCTCTTCCTTGGCTTTTAACAGTACAGTCATTTTTTTCCTTAATAGTGAGGAAGATGGTTAGGAGGGATTAAATATCTCCCCAAGTGGAATTATAGGTCATGAATATACCACTAATCAAGCTAATAAACCTCTCTGGATCAGCTTGAAGTCCTTTAGTATTTCCCTTCCAATATTCAGATCTGATGTTGAGAAAGGAACATGTACAGTGACCATTCATCCCCTCTTCCCTGTCCAGAACCTGTCTGAGGGGGCACAGTTTAGCCTCTGGGTGAAAACTAATACCTTGACAGGTAGTGGACTTAGGGATACAGGGTGAGAGTATTAATTTCATGTTCTGGAAACGTTTTCAATGGCGTTCCTAACAGATTAGGGAGACCAAAAGAATTGGGAGGCTGATAGCAGGGAGGGAGAGCAAAAGGGAGCCTAAAAGAAACAGGCCTCCCTGAGAGGGAGGCAGGGTTCTCCTAGTTTGAGGACACCTGGGGGCAAGCAATCAAGGAGGTCTTCTCTGAGAGGCCCTCGAGAACTGGCAATATCTTGCCTGATGGCTCAGTTTCCAGTCCTTGGGTTCTTTTAAATATATTTCCCATTTTTCTTTTTTTTTTTTTTGTTTTTTTTTTAAATATATTTTATTGATTTTTTACAGAGAGGAAAGGAGAGAGATAGAGAGTTAGAAACATCGATGAGAGAGAAACATCGATCAGCTGCCTCCTGCACATCTCCTACTGGGGATGTGCCCGCAACCCAGGTACATGCCCTTGACCGGAATCGAACCTGGGACCTTTCAGTCCGCAGGCCGACGCTCTATCCACTGAGCCAAACCGGTTTTGGCCCCATTTTTCTTAAGAGGTATTTTCAAACAACCTGGCACTGACCAGTAACAGTATAACTGACTGCCAGCTTGCCAAGAAGGCCAGTAACAGAATTCCAGGGTGACTACCATAAAAATACTGGCACATTTACATATCAGACAAATAAGGCAAATGCAAATATATACATAAAGAATAAAATCCATTTCCTGCTTGCCAGGCAACCAGACCAGAGATTGTCACCGAGGATGTCTTGGATATGCCCCTCAGGCATTCCTCAACCCTCCATTGTTAGATGTAAGTTGGGCCCTGAATCAGGCATCCCAAAGATCGTTCCTGTCCAACCAACCAGAAGCGAGTGTACACTAGAACTGAAACTACATTTCTGACAACCCTGTACCCAAAATGGGAATAGAAACACTAATTTACACATCTAACGGGGCTGACATTTAGTAATAACATTTAGAACTGCCCAGACCTTGATACCCTTTTCTTATCTAACACTTTCTCCACCACCTTCTGAAGTGCTGAACAAAACATGTTTTGGTGGTTACTATGCTTTGCTGTCGAGACAGGCCAGGCAGCTTTTCCAGTGGTCAGCAGTAAGTGGGAGTCTCATATAGAACAGACCCCTCATATAGTTTTATTCTCTTTAAACCTTTCAGTTACATTTATACCATTGAGATCCTGTGAAGCTTGTCCTGTTTATATTTTAACATTCAGCAAGAAAAACATTTAGTAATAACATTTAGAACAGCCCAGTCCTTGATACCCTTTTCTTATCTAACACTTTCTCCATCATCTTACCCCCACCACCACTCTAACCCTCTGGACATATTTTTTTTAAGACCCGCATTCTGGATTTGTCACATTACTTAATTGTGATGTATTTTATTTGTTTTCTGACTCCCTATATTTTCTGTGAAGTGGAAATTAGGTCTAAAAGTTTCATTATATTCAGATTAAATATTGTTGGCAAGAATACTAAGGATTTTCTGATCTTAATATTACAACAGAGGACATGTAATATCAGATTGTCCCACTATTAGCGACACTAAAGTTGCTCACTTGGTTAAGGTGGTGACCAACAGATAGTTCCATTGTAAAGATATATTCCCCTTTTCATTTAGCAGGTAATTTGAAGGGCAATATTTAGGTCCCAGTCTTTTCAGCCATGAGCTGACCAGTAAGAGCATGATGCTAGAAAAATGGGAAGAGGTCCATGTTCCCCTGATCTTGATAATTTATTGAGAGAAAAAAAATAGCAAGAAAAAAGTATAATACAAAGCTTACTAGTTGAACCCTTTTTAAGTTGCAGACTGTACTTGATAATAAGTGACACTTTGACTCCTTATTTGCACTGTCTCCTCATGCTGTTTTGTTTCTAGTGATACTAAAAGACTGTTTATGTCACAGAAGACTTCGTTCTGTTTCCAAGCCCATGGCAGCATATTACAACATCAAGGACATGTTGGCTGATGGTCTCATTTAGTCATTGAAGTGCTTGTTGCATCCTATATAATAAAAAGCTAATATGAAAATTGTCCTCTCGACCAGGAGTTCGACCAGGGGGCCGGGCCAACTGGCCTCCTGCCTGCGGCCCCTCCCCCCAGCCAGCCTGGCCCAATTGACCCAGATCGAGGCGGGCTGGCCGGACCCCACCTGTGCACAAAATCATGTACCAGGCCTCTAGTTGTTTTATATTGGTTTCTGGTATATGACTAAGCAGTCATCACGCAAATGATAGAATGTAGTTTATGTGATGTTTTGCTCCTTGCCACATTTTCCAAACTTAAATGTTGAGATGAAAGCCCTTAATATACTCTTTTTTTTTTAATTTTTAATTTTTAATATATTTTATTGACTTTTTTACAGAGAGGAAGGGAGAGGGATAGAGAGTTAGAAACATCAATCAGCTGCCTCTTGGACACCCCCTACTGGGGATGTGCCCGCAACCAAGGTACATGCCCTTGACGGGAATCGAACCCGGGACCCTTGAGTCCACAGGCCGACGTTCTATCCACTAAGCCAAGCCGGTTAGGGCCCTTAATGTACTCTTTATACTAATTGTTAGTAGTACACACCTGGTGATAATTTCTTAAACTCTCTGTGTGAATAGAATATTCTAATTAATATATTAAACTTTCTTTCATGAAAATTCAGAGATTAGGGATTTTTTTTTTCCTCCCAAATCATTTTGAAGAATATTTCTGAATATCAGTTTGTTTGTTTTTTAAATAAGTCAAGGTATAATAAAAGTTAAAATAGGCATGTGTGTTCTGATAATAAATTGGAGAATAAAATTATATTCTTTAAAATCTTTAATTAAATAGTGAATAAAGAATCACAAAATCTTTTTTTTTTCTTAATTAAATCTTTATTGTTCATATTCTTACATTTGTTCCTCTTTTTTTACCCCATAACTCCTCTCCTCCCAGTTCCCGCCCCACCATCCACCCTCACTCCCCACCCACTATCCTCATCCATAGGTGCACGATTTTTGTCCAATCTCTTCCCGCATCTCCCACACCCCTTTCCCCCACAAGAATAGTCAGTCCATTCCCTTTCTATGTCCCTGATTCTATTATGATCACCAGATTATTTATTCACTTGATTCTTAGATTCACTTGTTGATAGATGCATGTTTGTTGTTCATAATTTGTATCTTTACCTTTTTCTTCTTCCTCCTCTTCTTAAAGGATACCTTTCAGCATTTCATATAATCCTGGTTTGGTGGTGATGAACTCCTTTAGCTTTTCCTTATCTGTGAAGCTCTTTATCTGACCTTCAGTTCTGAATGATAGCTTTGCTGGATAAAGTAATCTTGGTTGTAGGTTCTTGGTATTCATCACTTTGAATATTTCTTGCCATTCCCTTCTGGCCTGCAAAGTTTGTGTTGAGAAATCAGCTGACAGTCGTATGGGTACTCCCTTGTAGGTAACTGAGTTTCTTTCTCTTGCTGCTCTTAAGAGTCTCTCTTTGTCTTTTGCTCTTGGCATTTTAATTATGATGTGTCTTGGTGTGGTCCTCTTTGGATTCCTTTTGTTTGGGGTTCTCCATGCTTCCTGGACTTGTAAGTCTATTTCTTTCACCAGGTAGGGGAAGTTTTCTGTCATTATTTCTTCCAATAGGTTTTCAACATCTTGCTCTCTCTCATCTTCTGGCACCCCTATAATTCTGATGTTGGTACGCTTGAAGCTGTCCCAGAGGCTCCTTACACTATCTTCGTATTTTCGGATTCTTTTTTCATTTTGCTTTTCCGGTTGGGTGTTTTTAGCTTCTTCGCATTTCAAATCTTTGCCTTGATTCTTGCGGTCCTCTGGTCTGCTGTTGGGAGTCTGTATAGTATTCGTTATTTCAGTCCGTGTATGTTTAATTTCTAGTTGGTTCTTTATCATAACATCGAGGGTCTCATTAGATTTGTTGAGGATCTCATTAAGTTTATCAGCGGCTTCTAGACAGTTCTTGAGAGACCTTAAAAGTGTGGTTCTGAACTGAATATCCTCCAGTGACAGTTTTGTCCTGTTTCTTTGTCTCCGCATTTTTTATGCTTTCTTGGTGCACCCCCTAGTGGTCTTTGTGTGCAGTCCTCCTGTAGTTAAGCCTTGATTGTTGTAGTTAATACTAGGGGGATTTGACCTCCAGGCCAGCTGGCTGTGAGAATCAGCTGTGTGTGCAGTGGGAAAACTTCTGTCCTCTAGGGAGGTGCTAATCTAGCCTTTGCCTGAAGCTGTCTGGCAAATGGCTCTGTGCAGGGCTTGGGCGGGGCGGGTGGGTCGCTCCGGCTCGGGATCAACAGGGTGGGCCGGAGCAAGCAGTTATGGCAGCTCTCAGTTCAGTCCCTAGGGACTCTGCCTCACAGAGTCCCAGCAACCTCTGCAAACCTCGGAGAGAAAGCTACCTTCAAGTTCCAACTGAAGCCAGACAGTCCCACTTCTCCCGTTTGAGTCTGGGTCCCCAGAGACTCGCCCGGATCTGGAGCTCAGAATCCGAGACTCCCTCCCGATTGAAAGCACCAACCATGCCCTCTGCCGCCAGCCCGCTCCGCGCGCACTAGGTACCTGAGTATTTCACTTCAGCACTGTGCCTCCTGAGTCTGGGTATGATATTCTCTTTCCTCCTAGTTGTAGAATTTCCACTCAGCCAGCCTTCCTGTGGTTCTGGATGATGTCCGTTCCGTCTTTTAGGTGTGTTTTGATTTGGTTGTTCAAGGCAGCAATCTCCGGCGTTAACCTATGCCGCCATCTTGGTTCTCTCCAAAAATCACAAAATCTTGATCAGAATTACTAATATGGGGAATGCAGCTTCTAGGGTTCAGTTATGTGAAATACAGCTTCCTTGAGTTAAAATATAGGGTTCTGAAACCAGTTTTCATGCTGGGTTAGTTTATAATCCATTGACAGTCAAATAATGCAAGGGGTGTGTGTGTGTGTGTGTGTGTGTGTGTGTGTGTGTGTGTGTGTGTGTGTGTGAGAGAGAGACAGAGAGAGAGAGAGAGAGAGAGAGAGAGAACATGCAATCACTGTACCACAACTTTATGATTTAGGAAGTAGTTCTTTGACTTACCTTAGCTTTTTTGACTGTTACTGAATTTTACAGAGTGCATACATGTTGGTCATACAGTTTGTTGCAAGCTTTTCAGTGTTCTCTCTCCCTGGGATATTGCAGAACTGCAGTACAACTAAACTTGCTGTATATTTAATAGCTCTTAGGGGGTAAGGTACAGTCTAGCACACTGTTATTCTATCAACTTTTTAAATAAAATTAGGATCTGTCTATCTCTCCCATTCTTGTTTTCCCCTAGAAAATTGCTGGGAAGAAAGATGTAATTTTAAAAATGTTGGCAGAAGTTATAGTTTAATCAGAGCTGTAGGATAAGCATTTCCTATGTGCTCATAGACCTCCCTGTAGGCTTGACCCTTCCCTGGAATAGAGCAGATGGAGACAGCACATGAAGCCATTGCTAATAGCAAGCCGACATTCTCTCCTCTTTGTCTGTTTTGTTTTGGGGTTTTTTTCCTATCCCCACCTCCTCTTACTGTTTTTTTCCTAAGTTTTAGTTAGCCTTCCATTGACTAAAGACATTGTTTAAACCCTGCTGGTAAAGTTATGATAGCTTAACCATGATTTATACTCAAAACTAAGAGCCCTACCCCCAGTCCCTCAAACAAACAAAATAATTACATTGCCAGCAAGAATGGCTTTACAATTAATAAAGGAGAATAATATCCAAAATAAACAGTTATTATTCAAGTAATTTCAAAATGTTTCTTTGAATGACCAGTTTATTGTCACAATTTTGTTTTAATTGTAGGTGAAGTTAAAATGAACTATTTGGGCAAACCATATGTAGCCATGGTTACAACATACCAAATGGCAGTTCTTCTAGCCTTCAACAACAGTGAAACTGTCAGCTATAAAGAGCTTCAAGACAGCACACAGATGAATGAAAAGGAACTGACAAAAACAATCAAATCATTACTTGATGTGAAAATGATTAACCATGATTCAGAAAAGGTATGGGAATTTAAAGGTCAAGGAATTTAAGCGTTGTAAACATTAAAGCATTTTCATGGGATGTTCACAGTATTGAAAGTAGGTTATAATTGTTAATGCCCTTGGTACTTTGGAAAGCACTTGAATCAGCTACATTACTGCCGGTTCCTTACAACTGTGAATTTGAGGAGTCACAGAGAAGGCTATGTAAATTGGTGCCTATGTGCCCTTTACAGTTTGATTTTCATTGTCCTATACTATGACAGTGTACTAAAAAATTGGAAAAAAATTGCCATTGAGAATTTTTGATTGAGTTTGAAAACTGTAGCTTATCTTAAAACTTTCCAAGATTTTTTCCCCCATGTATTTTTGGTTAATGTTTAACTGTATGGTTCTATAGTAGGAAATAACAGCCTATTGATGTCATTTGTATGATATTTAACATGTGTAACTAGAACCCAAACACACTCACTTTCATATCCTTTAATTTCAGAACTCAAATAACCTCCATATTTTTAAAATACTTATCATGAGACTAGCAAGCCAATAGTATATTCCTCTTTCTTTATAACTTTTCTTTACAGTAGTAAGTTTTTGTTATTATAATACTAGAGGCCCGATACACGAAAATTCATGCAAGAGTAGGCCTTCCTTCCCCCAGCGGCCAGCGCCGGCTTCACTCCAGCTGGCTGCCAGCAGGAACCCAGGACCCAGGTTGCTTCCCTCCGGCCACTGGCAAGCACCCAGGACCCAGGCTTCACTCTGGCCCCAGCTTCGTCTGGAAGGATGTCCGGAGTGATGTCCGGGAGGACATCTAGTCTAATTAGCATATTGCCCTTTTATTATTATAGATATCTTGGATAATTAAATGGTTTTTAAAAAGCAACTGATGTGGGTTAAATCTCCTACTTCAAATTATTGTACCTATAAGAAAAAAATTCTTATAGATGGTATTTCATTTTTATTTTGGTAAAGTTAATAGCCTACAACTTACTTCTGTCATTAATTCATTTTGCCGACATCTCTAAGATTATGATAACATTTTATATCCTATAGTTGAACAGTTCTAAATTACATATATTCTGAAATTCAAATCTTTCAAAGGCTTTTCTTAATTTTGAGAAGTGATTAAATTTTTTTACTTCAGAATCTTTAAATGTTAAAATTCTTAATATTAAGATTTTAAATACAGAAATTAATTATGACTTAAAACAATGAACTTATTTTAAGTTAAAAAATTTTAAGCTTAATTGCTGAAGTTAGAAGTTATATATATATTTTTAAATGTGTTATTTTCACTGCCCAAAAATATACAAAATAAATATAGATTGCACATTAAATTTTAATTATGAATCTGCTGGTTTCTTAGAATTTCTTAATTTATTATTGAAACTGAGTCTATCTACCATACCAAGTGCTTCTTTTTTTGTTGTTGTTTGTCCACATCCAAGGATATCTTCTCCATTGATTTTCAGAGAGAGTGGAAGGAAGGAAGGCAGGAGGAGAGAGAGAAAGAGACATCAACATCACTTGGTTGCCTCCACATGTACCCCGACCAGGGATAGAACCTGCACCCCAAGCACATGCCTTTGACAGGAATTGAACCCTTCACCCTTCAGTGTGAAGGTCAAAGCTCTAACCACTGACCCACACCGGCCAGGGCCTACTTAAGTGCTTCTTGATCCTGCTGATAGAGAAATTTCAGTATATGATATGAGTGGCTTTCTTAAGCCTGATAGAAAAGTTGTGATTCTAAAAGTTGCCTTAAAAACTTTCACTTGAGGAAAGGCCACTTGCTTCTGGCAGAGTGAATAAAACATGAATTGAAAAGCAGACTCTTGGCAGAATCACACCAGGGTCATGGAGAAATGATACTTGTGTGCCACTGGAAACAGCTTGCTTTTATAGTCAGGTAACTTATAATTGGTTTTGTTATTGCAGCACTTAAAAAAACATTTGGTTGTTCAGTTTTTCAAAATGGATTGATGGGAAAATTATGAGTTGACGTTTCATAAAAATTAAAATGTCAAGTTCTGTTTAAGCCTGTGAGCTTGACGCTTTTGTCTTATCCAAAGGTAATATATGTAATAGGCCAGAAATTTGCTTACTTATTTAATCTAAATTGATTAAAATTCTATCAAGTGTAAAATTAGAAAAGAATTGTTTTTTACTTCTTTGTTTGAAAGAAGACAATCATTTTTCTCTCAAATAATCTTTATAATGTAAAAGATTATGAGAATTTAGGATGTTTTTTCTTGGTTATTTCATAGCATATTGTTTGCAGCAACTCTTATGTAATGGTTTTATGTTTTATAAATATAAGTGAATTATTTGTAATTGTAGGAAGATATTGATGCAGAATCTTCATTTTCATTAAATATGAACTTCAGCAGTAAAAGAACAAAATTTAAAATTACTACATCAATGCAGAAAGACACACCACAGGTAAGAGCTTATCTATGTCATTTCTTTTGGAAATATTAAAGCATTGTACTTTGCAAGTAGAGTAACAATGAGAAATGATGCAAAACTCTGCACATCAAAATTAATAATATGATATATCTTTTCTGGCATATTCTTTGCATTTACTAACCTTATAAACAAAATCTCTGCTAGTAGTTTAGATTTTAAAAACAGTGGTACAATGGGTACCTAAGGAAAAGGGTGCGGCATTGCTCTTAAACTAAATGTATTGCTCTGCTTTGCATCTTTCTAAAAATTCCTATCTTGAATAGTAATATAATCTCTTAGATTTTTCATTTGTAAAATAAGGGAAAGTTTTACAACTAATTTCTTTCAAAGGAAAATTGTTAAAAATGCTTCTCAAAGTTTCATGTGTAAATGAACCACCTGGGAATCTTGTCAGAACTCAAATTGTGATCTATGAGGTGTGGAGTGGAGTCCAGACTACCAGATAAGCCAGTTTGCATGTGTACTGTTGATTTCTTTAACTCAACAGTGATTATTGCTTATTTCTGGGATGGCCTGTTCACATCACTTATGCTTCCTAATTGCTACCTATATCGCTGGGCTTGGGGCAGGATGTGAAGGTATATATGATGTCAGGCCCACTTCAGGAACTTCCCCATGGGGAAACAAATGTTAATGAATTGCTATTAAATTTGAACCCTAAAATGTTCAATGTTCTATTTTCCTTCAGACTAATGAATAATAATTTTTAAGATATGGATTATATTTTTATCTGTTAAAAGCCGTTATGAGATCCCTATTAATGTGGCATTGCCTACTTCTATGCCTTGCTTCTACTGTTACCTTGAGCTGTATGATTTATGCCCTTTTTAGCCCATCCTTTCTGGCTTCTCTGCTTGAGCCAAATAGAACCCTCCACAGTTCTTCCCCTTGAAGCCCAATCCAGTGTGCACTTGGAGCCATTTCCTGAAGCATCTAAAAGCGTTGTGGTATAGTGTCTGTACTCACTGAAAGGACAGCATTCTTGAAAATTACTGTTCTGTGTCATTTAAGTTCTAAGTCAAGTCTCTGTTCATCATTATTTATTCTCCTATACCAGTGGTCGGCAAACTGCAGCTCGCAAGCCACATGCGGCCCTTTGGCCCTTTGAGTGTGGCTCTTCCACAAAATACCATGTGCGGGCGCGCACGTACAGTGCAATTGAAACTTCTGGCCCATGCGTAGAAGTCGGTATTTTGTGGAAGAGCCACACTCAAGGGGCCAAAGAGCCGCATGTGACTCACGAGCCACAGTTTGCCGACCACTGTTACCCTCCTCTACCCAATGCTCGGTATTGATTAGAAATTTATTTAAATTCACTGATAAAATGAATTCAGAACAATTATGATTTACTGTCTCATTTACTTTTTCCCACCTGTAAACAGGAAATGGAACAAACTAGAAGTGCTGTAGATGAGGACCGGAAAATGTATCTCCAAGCTGCTATAGTTCGTATCATGAAAGCACGAAAAGTACTTCGGCATAATGCCCTTATTCAAGAGGTAAAAGAGGGAAAAGTCTTCAGAACTTCTTGGGGTAGAGAGTATTACCAGTGTACAGATGAATAATGTTTCTTTGTAAAGATGATTACAGAAATCCAGTGATTCGCAAATAGCATAAAGATATGCTTCATTACATAATGGGGACAGTACCCACTTTTAATTTCAGAATTAAGTTCAAATTTGCTTTGGCTTGAGTTCAGAGGTATAAACTTCACTAGTTTATTGAGTCTTTTCTCCAGTTATTGGAGGAAGTTGACCACATCAAAGACTCATTACATAAGTATATTGAGTGTCTATGATGCAATAGCACTGTGTTTGCTGTTGGGAGTTTAATGCAGAGCAAAGCAAAATGTGGTTCCTGCCCTTTTGTAGTTCACAGTATAATAGGGAAGAAATACATTATTGAAATAATCTATATATATAAAAGCCTAAGCAACCACCCGACCACTCAACTGGTAGCTATGTCGTGCACTGACCACCAGGGGGCAGACGCTCAACGCACAGGCATGGAAACATGGAACAGACTGATGAATGTCAGAGGAAAGTGGGGAGAGGAGAGGGTGGGAAGAGATTAACCAAAGATCTTATATGCATACTAGAGGCCTAGTGCACAGATTTGTGCACCAGTGGGGTCCCTCGGCCTGGCGTGCGGAGATCAGGCAGAAACTGGCAGTCCGACATCCCCCAAGGGGTCCTGGATTGCGAGAGGGCACAGGCCAGGCTGAGGGACCCCACCAGTGCACGAATCCATGCACTGGGCCTCTAGTATGCAATATAAAATTACAGTAACATGCACTGAAAAAAGTTATACAATACTGTGAGAATGTACATAAAAATCTTGAAGTGTTACTTCAGCTAAGAGCTGAAAGTTGAATAAGGGAAGCTTAAGGGTATGGGTATTTAGATAGATTAATTAGTTGATAGTTTAATTTATTTATGTATGAATATTAGAATTTGCTATCTATATGTTTTGCATTTTAATTTCTTCACAACATAAACATTAGGCTTTTTCCTTACTTTGCATAAATTATTATTTTTGGACATGTCAGAATTGATCTAATTCTCCGTCTCCTTATGCACTGCTCTCTAAGTTTAAAATTTTTAATATTGTTATGGCACTCGCTTACTTGATATATCATGTGTATCCATTTAAGATGATTTTATTCTGTTTAATATAATTTCATAATTATTTTAAGTATATTTTTCTATATGGCTTAGATATCCTTGATGGAACCTCAATAAAATTGAGAAACTTTTATAGCTGATTGGTTAAAAGTAATTATTTATGACTGATTAATTGGCAGTAGTTTGACACCCATGTCTCTCTTACAGGTGATTAGCCAGTCAAGAGCTAGGTTTAACCCTAGTATCAGCATGATTAAGAAGTGTATTGAAGTGCTGATAGACAAACAGTACATTGAACGCAGCCAGGCTTCAGCAGATGAATACAGTTACGTAGCATGATGTTGCTCTCCTCTGTGTGAGTGTGAGAAGATCATTGCCATCACCATTTGGTGTGTTCCTGTGGGGAAAAGAGCAGGCTTATGCCTCCATAATTGGTCATTTGGCAGCCCCTGTTTTTCTGCTGTTTACAACATCACCAGTGCCACGTCATGAGCGTCAGAGAAAATGCCTAGAGATATTTCAAGCTCATGTCATGATGACATTTCTTAAACCTTTATTAAAGAATGAGTGAAGTATTGCTGAAATGTGGAAATTTGGTTGGGTACCATGCTTTTTCTCCCCTTCACGTTTGCAGTTGATGTGTGTTTTTTTTTTAAATGTATCTTAAAGGACATAAAATAAAAAACTTAAATATCGTAATATGACAGATAACCTAATAATTGTATCTACATTAAAATGACAAACATGATATTGCTGCTTGTCAAATAAAAAAATAAAGAAATAGAATGCCTTTTTTATGTGGATGGAGTATTACACTAAATCATATATAAATGTTCCTGAGTCATCAAAGCAGCGAATGCAGCTTTAGTTGCATTTTTATCTGAATGGTTTAATTCACTTGTACTTCTACTTAAATCTTACTGAAATATGTCGATTTTTCTAGAGTGCATAAAAATGCATTCAGCATAAAGAATATTTTCTTTTTAAGGATTGGAACTACAAGGATATGAGCATTTTGAATATTGAGGATTTAATTCCATCAAGAGTTTCTGGTGATGTGCCATACCACAGAAATGGAGTATGAGGGGAATATGTGGTGACTTCAAGTCTGGCATAGGAAGAGTCTTTGATTAAAAAGTCATCTCCTGTTTTCATAATATATTATTTCTAACATAGAATAATGCTACCACTCTATCGCCTTCCCCTCTACCTTTCTCTGAGTTGCAAGAGATCCTGTCATACCAAAAGATCCTTATACCCCTCTAACATTTCCATGCTAGATTCATAAGTCATAGCTATGATTAGCAATGGATAGCCTAAACACCTTTAAAAAAATCTGTATATTGGTACGTGCTGCCAGACTCTGTTGGTTAAGAAGGCATCCTGACCCAAGGCCCTCCTCTTGAGTTACCAGCTCATCATCATGGAGCAGGAGACTACGTTTATTTTAATCAAGAATTGGAAGGGAAACAAGTTGGAACCACCCTGGGAAGGACCCTACCTCATCTTGCTTACCACTGAGACTGCTGTTCGGACTGCAGAATGAGGTTGGACCCATCACACATGGGTTAAGGGCGGACCACCAGCTTCTCCGGGTGGAAACACCTCAACGTGGACGGCCATACCAGGACATAGCCCCTTGAAATTAATGCTAAAGAAACTGTTAAGCTGTCTATTTGCTTTAGGCTCTGGCAAATTGCAGGGCTTACAATGTGGGCTGGGGAAATGTGTACAATCCGGATCATGCTTACCCAGTTAAGTTATTGATTGTAGATAACTTGAATGACTTGGATATTTCAGCCTTTAGACCAAAAGATTGGCTAGGACTAGATTTAGGAGTAGATGTCACAGGACAAGATTCCTAGGCCAATGCCACCACCATGCAAATAGAAGTAGGACATAAGGAAATGAATGCCTGGGTGGAGTGCATTAAATATTCTGTACACTCCCTAAATAAAAGTGACTGTTTACGCGCAATACGCTTGCGCGGCAGGAAGGCTAGAGGCCCAAGTGGATAGATCTGAGACAGTAACAGGATGGAATGTATGCTTGCCCTGTATCAGGAGAAAATCACCTGGGGGAAACACTTCCTGTAAGACTCTCTCCCTGTTCCTCCCATCCAACAGAGGTAAAGAGCAAAGACCCCCCCCCCGCCCCCACACCCAAAACGATCTGGCCCCTGTCCTGTGACATAAACTATACCTCCTGCCTCTCAAGGTGGGAGAACAGTACTTGGAGTTTATGGGAAACTTATCCAGATGTATAATGGCCTAGTATCCTCAGAAGCCAATCATTCTGCACTGCGATACCCTGTGTTGATATCTGGTGGTGGTATGGGGGACCATTACTTGTGACCTTTCCCAGCACTTGGAGTGGAACTTGTGATCTGATACAATTGGCTATCCCTTTCACTTTGGCATATTGTAAAGTTTTTTCAATAGACTAGGAAGAAGAGAGAGAGAGTCCAGGGGTCTCCTTTGATCTCCATATTTACATAGATTCCATTAGGGTTCCAAAATGAGTTTAAAGCTAAAAATCATATTGCGGTAGGGTTTGAATCAGGACAGGACTGGTCCACAGTAAACAAGAATGTGGAATGGATTAATTACATTTACTCTAACCAGCAAAGGATTGTTAACTATACTCGAGATGTAGTTAAAGTTATAGCTGAACAACTAGATGCCACCAGCAGGATGACCTCAGATATGATTCTGTCAGAAAAAGGAGTTTGTGTAATGTTGGGGGGCAGTGTTGTACATTCAACCCTGACAGCACAGGTCCAGACGGAACCATTACTAAGGCCCTACAGGGATGAACAACTTTAGCTGATGAGTGAGCTGAGAATTCTGGAATTGAGGATCCTTTCTCCGATTTACTAGAGCAATGGTTCAGAAAGTGGGAGGGAATGATGGTATCCATATTCACTTCTTTGATAATTGTGTTAGGAGTCACAGTCATGGGATGTTATATCATCCCATGTATGAGAGGTAATATCCAGAGGTTAATTGAAACCGCATTGACCAAACAGCAAAATAATCTCCTTCTCCTGACACTGCAAAACATTAAAGTCAGCAAGTGTTAGCCGAGTTTGAAGAAGAGTTAAATAAGAAAAGGGGGGAATTGTAAGAATAAATCTTTTCTGTCAAAGAGGGGAGTTTGGCAGCTCCCCATTTTGAAACAGCAAAGGTCAACTCCTCCCTTTTTCCTTTAAATTAGCCAATTGTGCAAGAATGTGAGCCTAGTTCTGACCAATCAAGAGTGAGGAACAGATGATGTTCATCAGGCATAAAACCTTGAGCAGACTGCCTGCTCAGTGTACACACTGCCAGACTCTTTCTGCAGAAGATATTTTCCTTGCAAAAAAATTTGTATATTGTATTACACCAGGTGCCACTTATATAGAGACATGAAATTCCATTATTTTGTTTATTATATATATCAACAGCCAGTATTAGAATACTCTGGTCTGTTATATTATCTATTTACCCTATTTTCCCCACCACTACAACACACACACACAACTTTTTAAAGCTAGAATCTTTTAAAGTATTTTCCACACAAACCATTTCACTTATAATACTTTAGTGTATATTCTAACAAATAAGGCCTTTTATAAAAAATAAAAACAATTGACTTTTACAGTTGGTTTGATTGTACTTTTTCTAACTCATGTCTCTTAAGTGTTTAAAAAAAATCTCCTGAGCTTATAATAACTTATATACTGTGTACCTCATTTTACCTTTCTTCCTAGAGAGAAAATAATGGCAAACCATATAATATACATTCCACTGTCAAAAAAACGTTTTAATAACTTTTTGATAAAGTTCCAAATTGATTCCTTTTTTCTTAAATTTTATAAATCTTAAGTCTTTTCCCATTATCGGTCAAGAAAATACAGGGTGGGGCAAAAGTAGTTTTACAGTTCTCCTATGGAAAATAATAGAATAATTCATTAATAATACAAAAGTAAATTCTGTGTTTTGTGTACTCACAACTATAAACTACTTTTGCCCAAGCCTGTGTATTATGTTGGAAAATGGGCAAAATAATTGGGCTGAAGTCTACAGAAATGACTGGCAAGAGTTTTCTTCACATCTTTTTCCATTTTATCTGAAAGGAAATATATTAAAGTTATGTTTATGCATGAGTAAGAAAGAGGCCAGATACATCAGCTCCAAAAGAAGCAGTGTTTAGGATGAATTTTAGGCTATATCTTCCCCTCAGGAGAATGAGGAAAGGATTACAGTCTCCTGAAATCCTTACTGCAAGAGATCTGAGCACATAGCCCAGAGTAGGTTGTATGCTTCCTGCTTGTGGGCAGAAAGGGTTAGAGCTTAAAAAAGGAAAGAAGAGGAAGAACATGGCTATACATATATTGCCTGTGTAGAAGATGTGCTTTATTTCAGAAACCAAAAATAATGTGAGAAAAACTTTCAGAGGCTTAAAAAAAACAATACTGAGGTAGTTAACATGCATGAGTCTGATACATTTAACAGTGCAGTTCTTGTCAACAATCCATTCTTTCCCTTTGAAACCATTTTAATTGCTACAGTAGATGCAGATTCATCATAGGATTTAGTTAAGTATTTTATGATAATTTGATTTAATATAAACAAAAGAGTAGGCAGGCTGAGATTTGTGTTTTACTTTATGTATAATGTATATCTATAGCATTTTGTAACCTGTAAATCCTGCAGTGCTGTAAAATTTGATATATTTTTAACTTTTATTAACTGCAGACTGGGACAGGTGCTTCCACATATGTTCTTTTATTTGACCTTCAGATAATCTTGTTGATTAGGCAGTGTTCCTCTTGTTACTGAAACAGGTCAGGCCGCTTGGTAGGTGTTCACCAAAAGAACACTCCAAGTTGATTGTGTTAGTAGGAACTTTATTGCAAGCCAGCGAACAAGGAGTGCACTGAGGATTATTCCCTGAGCAGTGCCTCCCCAGAACAAAAACCCACATGGTATTACAGGGATAGTTGCTTACATCTTCACATTTTAAGGTATATTTTGGGTGAACATGAGCAGAAGTAGACATGGCTATACATATATTGCCTGTGTAGAAGACGGTATGTAAGCTCCACCTTGGTCAGAGATTTTAGTATTCTAATCCTATATAATAAAGAGGTAATATGCAAATTGACTGTCACACCCCCCCCCCAAGATGGCCGGCATGGGAGGGCAGTTGTGGGAGATCAGGCCAGCAGGGGAGGGCAGTTGGGAGGGACCAGGCCTGAAGGGGAGAGCAGTTGGGGGCGACCAGGCCGGCAGGTGAGGGCAATTGGGGGAGACCAGGCCTGCAGGGGAAGGCAGTTGGGGGTAACCAAGCCTGCAGGGGAGGGCAGTTAGGGGCAACCAGGCAGGCAGGCAGGCGAGTGGTTGGGAGCCAGCAGTCCTGGATTGTGAGAGATGTCTGACTGCCGTCCCAGATTGGAGAGGGTGCAGGTTGGGCTGAGGGACACCCCCCCGCCCCCCGCACAAATTTCATGCACCGGTCCTTTAGTGAGGGTATAATTTTAAAAGTTCATGCTGTCAAAGAGTCCTTTGGTCTGGGGTGGTTTTCTTATCTTTACCTTCTAGCCCTGAAGGAAAACATCTCTGGCAAGCTTTGTTAGTAGTCAAGCAATGACCAAGTTTAGCAAATGTTAGGTCATTACATAGGTTTTCTCCTGTACCTTCTGTACCTCCATAGATGAGGAAACTAATAAAGAGTGTTTTCCAGGAGTCATTGCCAGAAACTGCAGAACCTGAATTTAATCCCACTCAAAGCTGTGATCTTAATAAATATAGCACTGCCTATAGATAGAAATGGCTTCATTTTATACATTAAGAATAGTTTTTCCTGAATTTTAAAGAAAAATTTATTTCTAGTTAATTTGTGATAATAAACACTTCATATTTTGGTTCTTAAAATACTTATTTAAGACTAAAAGCCCAGTGCACAAAAATTTGTGTACTCGGGGTGGGGTGGGGGTGGGGGATCCTTCAGCCCGGCCTATGCCCTCTTGCAGTCTGGGACCCCTGGGGATTGGGCCCAAGCTGGCAGTTAGACATCCCTCTGGCAGCCCGGCAGCCCTCGGGGGATGTCCATTGCCAGCAGGGAGCAGACCTACGCTGCAGTCAAACATTCTTAGTGCTGCTGAGGAGGCGGGAAAGGCTCCCACCACCACCGCTGTACTGGCAGCCAGCAGCCTGGTTTGTGGCTGAGCAGAGCTCTCCCTGTGGGAGTGCACTGACCACCAGGGGGCAGCTCCTGCATTGAGCATCTGCCCCTTGGTGGTCAGTGTGTGTCATAGTGACCAGTCATTCCCAGTTGTTCTGCTGTTAGGGTCAATTTGCATATTACCCTTTTATTATATAGAATAGAGGCCTGGTGCATGGGTGGGGGCTGACTGGTTTTCCCTGAAGGGTATCCTGGATCAGGGTGGGGGTCCCGCTGGGGTGCCTGGCCAGCCTGGGTGAGGGGCTGATGGGTGTTTGCAGGCTGGTCAAGGCCCCCCAGTGGGGACCCTCACCCCATGGGGGTTTGGCCAGCCTGGGTGAGAGACTGATGGCTGTTTTCAGGCTGGCCATAGCCCCTTCAGGGTAGGGGTCCCTGCTGGGGTGCCTGGCCAGCCTGGGTGAGGGGCTGAGGGCCGTTTTCAGGCTGCGCACACCCCCTTCAGGGTGGGGGTCCCCACTGGGGTGCCTGGCCAGCCTGGGTGAGGGGCTGATGGCTGTTTTCAGACTGACCAAGCCCCCTGGTGACCGAAGCTCCCAGCCTTTCCTTTTTTTGTTTGTTTTTTTATTCGCTCCAGCTCTGTGGCCATGGTGACTGGAAGCAGGTATCTGGGGTTTATTTACCTTCTATAATTGAAACTTTGTTGCCTTGAGAAGAGGCAGCAGCCGGCCGGAAAGCTTGGCTTCTTCCATCGCCAGGGGCAACCCACCCTCCTGCTCACTCCAGCTCTGTGGCCTCAGCCAGCTGAAAGCAGGTATCTGGGGTTTATTTATCTTCTATAATTGAAACTTTGTTGCTTTGAGTGGAGCTCAGAGCTGGCCGTGGCAGCTTGGCTTCCTCCATCATTGGGGCAACCAAGCCTCCTGTCTGCTCCAGCCCCGTGGCTGCCGGCCGCCATCTTGGTTGGGTTAATTTGCATATAGTTGCTCTGATTGGCTGGCAGGCGTGGCTTAGGGCGTAGCAAAGGTACGGTCAATTTGCATGTTTGTCTTTTATTAGTGTGGATGTAAATATAATGGTTAGGCAAAGGGTACTTGTGAATATAATGTTTTATATTCACATGTACAACTATAGAACATTTATCTCAGATGTATTTACTTAATGCAAACCTGTTTTTAGTTAAAATGGATAATTTATTGAGCTCTTCATTTTTGATTCCTAGGACAAATTCTTGGTTGAGCAAGGTCAAAGTAAAGATGTTAACTTTTAATATTCTAATCCTAATCCTTGGGGCAGTTAAATATGGGTTTTAGCTAAGTGAATGGCAATTAATATGAATAGGCCCACTGGTTGAAGGTTGATAGTTTATGAAGCATTTTTAAGGCTGAAGCAATTAAATTAGGCAGTCCTTACATGAAACAAACAACTTCTAGGCTAGAATTCATTAAAGGTAGGATTATTTTCATATGCAGTGACTGCACTTCATAGGGAATGTTAAGGTATTTTCCTTCCCCAGCCCTCCATCTATAACTCAGGAAGTCACCTTCCTTTCATCATCTAGCAAACATTTACTAGTGTCAGGGTATAGTGGATATAGTTGCTGCAATGATTAGCCAAAAAGATAAGGTTTGTGCCCATATGGAACTTTTAGACATATCATAGTCATAAATATGTTATTCCAAATGTCAATACTTGTGAAGGGAAATCCTGGGTACTCTGAGGAGAGTTGCATGAGAGAAGTTAAAGGGTCAATGAAGGCAGGAGAGCATATTCTAACAGGAGTGACAGCAAAGAACCTGAGGTAAGAAACAGCAGCCAGAACCTAAGAATCGAAAGACCTGTATGACTGAATTATGTGGATTTTAAGCAGGGGAGTTATATTTGCATGAAAAAATATTATGTTTTCTTAACTTGGGTGATGGGTGAATATTCATTTTATTATGCTTTATAGGGTACATATTTTCCTTTGGTGTTTGTGAGCTATTTCATAATATTTTCAGAGTTTAGTGGGAAATGGATAATTTGAATTAGGGTGAAGAATGAACTCTACAGGCTAATAACAGGGTTAAACCTCAGTAGAAGCAGTGGCTATCTCTAGAAGGATAAAGTAGATAAAATTGACAGTTTAATGATGGGTTGGAATGAGGAAATGGGTAAGTGAGGAAATGGATGAATCAAAGAAGACACCTAGATTTTTGGCTTTCACAACTAATGCCACTTGGTGAGTGAGGAACCCTGGACAGGACGAGGATGGAGAAGGCATATATGGTTTTGGTTGTAGATACCTTGCATTTGATGTGCTTTTGAGATAAGTGAGTGGAGCAGGCCCATCTGATCTCTACTGCATGGAAGCTCTGATCCTGAGCTTAGAAACCAATCCATAGAGACATTTTAGTCCATCTCATTTCTCTGACTCTAGCCCATGGATTAATATCCAGATTAAATGTGACTAGAGAGTAACTAATATTTGCCACATGAATATATTACATACATTTTAAGTCTTAAACACAAGAATGAAAGGGTTGAGTGTTGTTTATAAAAGTTCTAGAATTTGCCTTCCTAGGACTTGAGTGGGTGTCTTTGTCACCTCACCTTGAGGCAAGGAAACATTTATAAAAGTTGTGTAATTGAACCAAAAGGAAATCTGTCATCTCCCTTTTTTTTAAAGGTGTAAATCATTTTATTCCCATGAGTCAATGGGCTATAAATCACTTGGCATAGATTTACAATTATTATCTCTTATAGTCGCAAATCTTTGTCAACTTACTGGTTAAGCAATGCCCTTGAGGTAGAAATAGGTCAGTGACTTGCATTTTCCTGACAAGTTTAACAATACCATTTTTCAGCAAAAGGAGGGAACCTTTGGGAATCAATTTATGGAAAAGAACTTCAGTAAGAAAGGGAGGGTTTTTAAGATTTTGTTTATTATTGTTTCCTTTTCCCCTGTTGTTAGTAGCTTACTATTTATAGTTACAGTAGTTGAGAATTTCAGCCAGTGTTAAAGTTAGCACTGCAGGGGAAAGGGGAAAGTTAGTGGGTTGCTAATTTATTCCTTGCCAGATTGGTATTTTCCTTGACAGAGTTTTGGTGTTGCAGAAAAAGATGTAAATTTTCTGTGACTTTTATAACCAACTTTATTTAGGTATCAGCGTAGCACGCAATCCTATGCTGAGAGCCTCAACTCCTTAAAGTGGGTGGTTTTCTAGGGAAGAAAGGACAGACATGATAAGCAAAGATCTACTTTTAGTCGAAATAAACTGGGTTAGCATAAGTTGTTTAGCATAACATCTACTCCAAGGAGGTCAGTGATACAACATAAGTACTCTGACATTAAAGGAAAAGTTGATTGCTGACTAGAAAAGAACAAAAAAGCTGTTTTATCATTTTAGCTTATATACAGCTGAAGTGACTATATTCAAATCAATGCTATGCTTTGAAGTAAATACCTGAGATTCCTGGTTTAAATGACACATTTTAAAATAGCCACCTCTAAACATTGACAGCCAAAAAGGATGAGGACCTCCAGCCATTTGGTAAGTAGAATATGGAATGGAACCACAAGGTGTAAGGAATCCGGAAGTTGCCTGCTTTCTCTACTTGTCACCTATGTGCTTGATCCTGGTTGGGGCCACCCTCTCCACTGCTCCATAATGCAAGGAAGAGAGGCACTCAGAGTAAGGATGAGGTGTCCACTTTGCTGCTGTCTTCCCACAAACGTTGGCCTGTGTCTAAACAGAGGGCTCCAGTTTGCATTCCTTAGCGGGCTGCATGTTTAGGAGGTCAACCGTGTAACCTACCAAATATACAGCTTAGCAGGTAGCCTAGCAGAGACTTTTATTTTGAATTCATAACTTTGTTTAGCTTAACCTGTAAACACTTAGATCACCCTAGATGTTATGAGATTTGTGTAACCACAACCTATAATTTGCTGATTTTAACAGAGGGCTGAGACTTAATTGGTTAAACCTTTTATATGTACACCATCCCTGACATTGACAATGGCCAGACTGTCTTTTCAAGGACAAGCCCAGGATGATTTACAAGACCAGGGGCTAAACTGGCTCAAACTGCCTGAGGCTGACCAAAGTGGCCTGGAGAACCCTTTAGTGACCTCCCCATGAACCTTTCCCACTGTAACTTCATTTTAATACAAAAATCTCCCAGAGGCAGAGATTTTCCACCATTTTTTAACATGCAAGCCATGTTTTCTAACTGAAGGCACAGAAATGCCGCTACCTATACATTCAATGATAAAGCTCACCTTGTTGTTTATGCATGATTTCCCTAAATAAACACAAATCCAGTCCTTTGTTCAGAGACACATATTTTGGGAAAGTAGCTTTCTCAACCTCCTCACCCCCATTTCCTTGCCCGACAGCTGACAATAATGTATATTCCTTCTCATGAAATCTTGGAATTGTCATTTGGCTGGCAACTACTGAGTAATTGGACCCAGTTTGGTCTGGTAATGACCTTTGTTCTAAAAAAGTCCTTCAGGCTCACTGCCAAATCTCAATCCAATCTGATTAGATCTGAAAGCTCTGAGACCAATTTAAAGTCCTTGAAGCAAGCAATCTGGAATTCTCTGAGATGTAGATAAAGGAAGAGAAGGATCAGACAACTAGCTAATTCATTTTTGTCCCTACTACACCATCAGGGATGACTGATAAAAGAGCAAATATATGGCGAACTGAAAAATCTCATGGGACACAGTGGAACACAGTGTTAGAGTGCTGTCGTTTCTGAAGATAATCCAGAAATACAGTGAAGTGTGATGTGAACTCACTTAGGTTAAGTCCTTTTCTGCCTTGAAGTGTTTGTTAACTTATTTGTTTTGCAGTTGGTGGGTATGTTCATTTTTATGGGAATCATCTAATACCTTAGATCAGTGGTTCTCAACCTTGGCTGCACATTAGAATCATGTGGGAATCTTTTTAAAATCCTGATTTCTGGGCCTCATCCTCCAGAAATTCTGTTTCTTTGTTATGGGGTGGGCCACAACATTAGTAACAAAGAAACAGAATTTCTGGAGGATGAGGCCCAGAAATCAGGATTTTAAAAAGATTCCCATGTGATTCTAATGTGCAGCCAAGGTTGAGAACCACTGCCTTAGATGATTGTACCCTGGTTGGGGCCACCCTATTCACTGCTCCATAAAGCAAAGAAGTTAGTTACTGCATTGAGTTGGATAATGCCGCCTCTCCCCCAAATCATGTCCTCTCAGAACCTGGAAATGTGACCTTATTTGGAAATAGGGTTTTTGCTGATATAATCAAGGTCATAGTGGGTTAGGGTGGACCCTTATACAATCATGTTCTTATAAGAAAAGGAAAATTTGGGCACAGACACACAGGGGAGAAGATCATGTGAAGACAGAGGCAGAGGTTGGAGTGATACAGCAACAAGCCAAGGAATGCCAGGGCTTTCTGAGAACCTCTAGGAACTGAAGAGATGAGAAGGGATCCTCCTCTAGAGCTCTCAGGAGAGTACAGCCCTACCAACACCTTGGTTTTCAACTTCTAGCCTGCAGCTCTGTGAGAGAATAAATTGTGTTGTTTTGAGCCACCAAATTGATGGTACTTCGTAATGACAGTCTTAGAAAACTAATACATTTCCCTTAGTAAAGTTTTTAAATGGGATTGCTTAGAAATTTTGTGGGCTTTTATACTTTAAATATTTTATATTTTATTTAGGACATTACACTTTGGTATAAAAGCCAGCTAAACAAAATCTTCTGGCTTTTCCTTAACAAAACATAGAGAAAATAATTCCCAAACAATCACCACTTACCAGATGAAGAATGAATAAAAAGCCAAACTCCCACCCACAGGTATGATTGGTTAGTGTATTTGCAGAGAGAAGGTTTTTCTTCAACTTTGCATTTGCTGAGGTTGGAAAACAGACTCTTCCACAGGAACCTGAGGAAAGAATTCCAGGGAACTACACATGGGAGATTGTGGTATGCTGGCATGGTTTATTTGTGATGTAATATCAAGAGTTCACCTCCTGGCTTCCAATGTCCCATCTCCCTCTGTCCCACCATGGAAAAATACAACTGTGTTTCCAAACAAAGCCAAGGCAAAGGCCAGTGCCCAGAGTTTCTGCTCCATAGTCCTTGGAAGCCCATGCAGTCTGACATGGCCACTAGACCTGTCGCGTGCTCCCCAGTGGGAGAGAACGTGAACAAACTAGGTGAGTGCAGGTCAGAGAGAGAAAGAGAGAGAGAGATTCTTTGTTCACCTGGAATTATGGAATTATGTATTCTGAGGCTTAGGAGGAGCCAGAAAGTTTTTGGAAATAACCATTTAGCTTTCCTGGGCTTGCATTGACTCCACCACTCTAGCCAATTTTCTTTTTCCCAGGTTTGACTGACAGGCCTCTATAGTCCAGCACCTCCTCTATGCCATTTTGACTTCATTACACATGTGCTTACCTCCCCTTTGTTCTATCCCTTCCCTCAGTGACCTTAATGGAGAGAACAGACTGGTGGTTTCCTGAGGAGAGTGTGAAGCTATAGCTTCCTGGTGAAGCAAACAGGCCTCTGCTTCCCAAATGAATATGCTCAACAATGTCTGATTTCCCTTTGCTCTCTTTTCTTTTATCTTTTTTTTCTTTTTTTTAAAAAATATATTTTATTGATTTTTTACAGAGAGGAAGGGAGAGAGACAGAGAGTTAGAAACATCGATGAGAGAGAAACATTGATCAGCTGCCTCCTGCACATCTCCTACTGGGGATATGCCCGCAACCCAGGTACATGCCCTTGACCGGAATCGAACCTGGGACCTTTCAGTCCGCAGGCCGACGCTCTATCCACTGAGCCAAACCGGTTTCGGCTCTCTTTTCTTTTTTAAAATATACATATTTTATTGATTTCAGAGAGGAAGAGAGAGAGAGAGAGAGAGAGAGAGAGAGAGAGAGAGAGAGAGAGAGAAATATCAATGATGAGAGAATCATCGATCAGCTGCCTCCTGCATGCCCCCTATTGGGGGTCAATACTCAACCACTAAGTCATACCAGCCAGGCTCTTTTCCTTATTAATAACCAGCTACCTACAGTAGCACACTCAGGGCAATGTGTGCATATGATCTTCACTGCTCACCGGTCAATCTGCTCTGCCTCTGCAAATGTACAAAACTAGGAGAAAATGAGGGAGATTTGAAGCAAACCCAAGCCTGCAGTAAAAACTTCAAAAAAGTCATTGCTAATAGTGAGTGTGTAGCATCCTCTGCATATACAGAAAGGCACACTAAAGAAACTTAATGTGGAAAAACTCCAGTTAGATCCTAGCATGTGGCTGTGGTCATGGCTGCTAATTATTTGCTGAAGAAAGCAAGCAGTTTTGCCCTGACTGGTTTGACTCAGTGGATAGAGCATCGGCCTGTGGACTGAAAGGTCCCGGGTTCGATTCCGGTCAAGGGCATGTACCTTGGTTGCAGGCACATCCCCAGTGGGAGGTGTGCAGGAGGCAGCTGATTGATGTTTCTCTCCCATTAATGTTTCTAACTCTCTATTCCTCTTTCTTCCTCTTTGTAAAAAATTAATAAAATATATTAAAAAAAAAAAAAAAGCAAGCAGTTTTCCAATAAGCAGTCTTTTCTGCTGGTTCTTCCTCTTGTTTCAGATTTCAATGTAGGAGTCTCTTGGTTCAGTCCATGAACTTTTTCTTTTTTCTCTTTTCATCAACCCTTTGGTGACTTCATCTAATTTAATGGCTTTACTACTGTCTGTGTCCCAACAACATCCAAAATAATAACATCCAGTCCACACCTCTCTTCCATATTCCAGAAGTGTCCAATAATAATCAGCCTCCATACTTAGATGGTTAATAAACATCTCTGACTTAGCATATCCAAAACTGAACCCCTAATCTTTCCCCAACCCTATGTGTTCCTCTTACAACCTTGCCCATTGCAGTTGATGGCAATTTCTTCCTTCCAGTTTCTCAGGCCAAAACCCTTCGATTTTTTTTCTTCTCATCTCTTTCTTTCACATCTCATAGCTCTACTTTCAGAACATATTCAGATCTGGCAAATGGGTCACCCCAGAGACAGTTGACACTAGTCCAGCAGCATAGCAGAAACGTATCAAGGCATAGGCTGCAGGTAAGCATACCAGGATTACCTGAGACAAGGGCACTCAGCAGTATGGACAAATAGGAGCTGCCATCAGGGAAGGAGTCAGCAGATGTCAGGGCCTAGCACCTGAGTAAGGAATTTTCAAGCAAAAGCCCAAGGCTTAGGGAACAGAGATCCATGTATGAGAAGCAAGACAAATCCCCAGTTAACCCTAGTGGATCCTTGAGTGCCTCAGAAATAGGAAGACACTCATCAGAATTCGGACACCAGACAAGCCTGAGTTAGCACTGCTAGACTATAAACCTCTTCTATTGCACAGATTGGGTCTAGAGGACAAAATGGGGCTACACCCACAAGGGGGTTTGGAAATATGTGAGATACTGGATTGGAAGTCACACTGGCCTGACAACATTCTAACAGGATTACCAAGTAAACTTGTTTCTGAAATACTCCATTTCCAAACAAGAAGAATGTCAGACAGTTATGCGTATATAGTGAGGACTTGAAATGTAGTTCCCAGGCCTTGTGTTTTATCAGACCCTGTAGGATCAATGCATTCAAGTTGGATGGGCCTTAAAGAGCAAATATTTAAAATACTAACATTGAAAGATCCCCTTTTCAGAGCCTGACAGACTGGTCTCTGAATAAGCTTTTATGATATTTAAGTCATCTTAAGCCTACTGAAAGGGCTCCCAGTAGGTCCTGCTTTGCTCTCTCTACCCCAGCTTCCCTAATCTTCCCTAATGCTACAATGGCGTTTCATTCACTAGGCCCACATGCACATCCAGCACACCATGGTCTTGTGCATCCTGGGCCCCATAAAGTGACCTTAAACTATAGTGCTCCTTGTGCTTTATCCTACCTATCCTCTCTTCTCATTCCACTGGCCAAGTGCATTGGGCTGGCTTTAAACCACGGGTCTCTTCCCTTAATTTCTTTGCAGTTACCCAGCTTTATTCAAAGACAGCTTTTTCAGAACTCAGGTGATTATGAGGTACTTTGTCCTGTTGTCTCTCGCCCCCATACTCCCTGCCATTAGTGTTATGGTCCTTTGAAGAAAGACCTAGGAACTGTTGCCTAGAATCCCTTGCTGTTGTTCAACCTACTGCATTGGAGCACCTGGTTTCAGTGACTGTTCACCTGGTGCTGAATTTACCACATTATCTGACACTAGGTTTTGAGATAGCATGAAGTTCTTGCAGGAGCCACTCTAGCTATGTGATTTTTTCCATTCCTTGGTTCTACCACTTCTCCACAGATCTCTTCCCTACCTAGTTTCCCTTATGTCTCATGCCCAAGACAACCTCTTGGTTCAAGGAGGTTCTCTGGAGCAGCAGAAAATACATGCAATCTCCTGCTGCATGGTAAATTTTCACAACTTATTTCCTGCAAACTAAGCATTCTTAATTTAACATGGTTTCCAAACCATTTTCTATAACAGTGCACACTCTTTCGCTCTCTAACTGGGAAGTGTTTGTTAGATCAATTGTTCAAGTGTTCACTGCTGAAGAGGCTCATGACTTGCCTCGAATGACTGGGCAAAGGAGGAATTGGGTTTTGTTTTGTTTTTTTATCTCCTTCTGAACATATACATATTGATTTGAGAGAGAAAGAAAGGTGGTGGGGAAAACATCAATGCAAGATAGAAACATTGATCGGTTGCCTCCTGTATGTGCCCCAACCGGGGAATGAATGTGCAATGGGGATCAATCTTACAACCTTTTGGTGTATGGGATGGTGCTCCAATCAACTGAGCCACCCAGTCAGGAGCAAAGGGGACATTTTTGGTGTGTGTTTTTAAAGAGAAAGTTTCTGGCGGTTCTAGCCTCCTTTCACAACCACGTCAATATTTCAACTAAACTACAGAACAACCACCATTCAGAACCACCTGAAATCTAGCTGAGCAGAAATCCTGCAACTAGGGAATTAAAAATGAAGCCACTGAGACTGGTAGGAGGGGAGTAGGCTCTGCAGAATTGTGGAACTGGCTGGTCACACACCCATGTGTGACAGTTTAAAACCAGGAGGGATATCTTGGCTGTGGAAGTTTCCCTGAGGAGCAAGGGGTCCCAGTCCCACACCAGGCTCCCCAGTCCAGTGTTCCAGTGCCAGGAAGAGAACTCCCCATAACTTTGGGCTGTAGAAACCAGTGGGGATTGTGGCTCAGTGACATGGAGGCTGCTGAAGCCCCAAGCAATTCTTCTTAAAGGGCCCACACAAGACTTACTCAGACTCACTCCCTCTGAGCTCCAGTATTGGGGCAGTAGCTTGAAAGGAACCAGGGACATTTGGGGATGAATTAACTTATCTGGTATCAGGGTGAGAGTTGGAGGAATGGCTTTCTCCCAGACAGAAATGCTGACAGAGGCCATTATTCCTTTGCTGAGTCCTCCCCACCATGGATCAGCAGGCAGGAGCCATATCTGAGTCTCCAACCACCTGGCTCACACTTTTCCCTTTGCCCAGGTGATTCCCTGAGACCCCGCCCCTCCCTACTCGTAGGTTCACTCAAGCCATTTCCAGTGGCTTTTCCATATAACTGGCCTCTCTTGCCTCATGCTTCCTAAAATATCTCAAACAAGCAGCAGTTGGCCTGAACATTCCCCATACCTCTCAATAAGTGGGACTAGCTAGGCATGACAATAGCAGCAGCCCACCTTGGTTCACAGGTTGGCCTGTCCTGGGAACCTCTAAGCCCAAGACAAGTAGCAGCCATCTTCAGATTGCTTTGTAGCTCATGCTAGGTGGCTCTGGGCAGGGCACAGGCAGTGACTATTGTTGCACCTCCCAGGAGGCCCCAGAGTGAGTGCACCTGGTAGTCAGCTTCAACCACATCGAATTTCTACCCTCCACCCTTCACAAGTGACACACTCAAGGGGCAAACTCAGTGAGCACCAAAGCCCCACTGAAGCAAGTCCTGCTCCATAGGGTTGGCTTCTCCATCACAGTTCTTTTGATGTAGTCACAGCTGATCCCTGAAACCTTTGACCTGGAGGTCAATCTCTCTCAGTGACACCAATATCAATCAAGGCTCAAGACCAGTAGGACAGTGCACACTGCTCATATAAGGGTGCACCTGGAGTGCCCATCTCAGGTGATTGGGGAGACTGAGCCAGTGAACCTATAGGGCACCTATTACACAAGGCCACCCTACCAAGTCTGGAGACATAACAAATCTACTTAATACATAGGAACAGCCAAAATGTGGAGACAAAGAAACATTTCACAAATGAAAGAACAGGAGAAATCTCCAGAAAAAGAATTAAATGAAAAAGAAAACTACCAGGTATAGAGTTCAAAACAACGGTTATAAGGATGCTCAAGGAAGTTACTGAGAACTTCAAGGAACTTAGTGAGAACATCAACAACATTAAAAAGGACCAGTCAGAAATGAAACATACACTAACTGAAATAAAGAATAGTGCACAGGGAATAAATAGTAGAGTAGAGGATGCTGATAATCAAATCAAGAATTTAGAATGTAAGGAACCAAAAAACACCCAATCAGAAGAGCAAGAAAGAAAACAAAGAATAAAAAAATATGAAGATAGTATAAGGAGCCTCTGGGACAACTTCAAGGATACACATATTTGCATCATGGGGGTGCCAGAAGGAGAAGAGAGGGAGCAAGATATTCAAAACTTATCTGAAGAAATAATGACAGAAAACTTCCTTTTCCTGGTGGAAGAAATAAATATACAAGTCCAGAATGCATAGAGTTCTAAACAAGAGGAACCCAAAGAGGCGCACACCAAGACAAATCATAATTAAAGTGCCAAAAATTAAAGACAAAGAGGGAATTTTAAAAGCATCAATAGAAAATCAGTTAGTGGAGATGGAAATCTCAGTGGCCTGCAAAAATTCTAAGGGGAGAAAACCAAGATGGCGGCATAGGTTAACGCCGGAGATTGCTGCCTCGAACAACCACTTCAAAAAACAACTAAAAGACGGAACGGACATCATCCAGAACCACAGGAAGGCTGGCCGAGTGGAAATTCTACAACTAGGAGGAAAGAGAATATCATACCCAGACTCAGAGGAGGCGCAGTGCTGAAGTGAAATACTCAGGTGCGGAGTGCGTGCGGAGCGGGCTGGCAGCGGAGGGCGTGGTTGTTGTTTTCAATCGGGAGGGAGTTTCAGACTCTGAGCTCCAGATCTGGGCGAGTCTCTAGGGACCCAGACTCAAACGGGAGAAGCGGGACTGTCTGACTTTGGTCGGAACTCGAAGGCAGCTTTCTCTCCAAGGTTTGCAGCAGTTGCTGGGACTCTGTGAGGCAGAGTCCCTAGGGACGGAACTGAGAGCAGCCATAACTGCTCACTCTGGCCCGCCCTGTAGATCCCCGGGGACCCGCCCCACCCAAGCCCTGCGC
Source organism: Myotis myotis (assembly GCF_014108235.1). Taxonomy (NCBI): domain Eukaryota; kingdom Metazoa; phylum Chordata; class Mammalia; order Chiroptera; family Vespertilionidae; genus Myotis; species Myotis myotis. The sequence continues at coordinate 121,196,015 of NW_023416313.1, forward strand.
AGAGCCATTTGCCGGATAGCCTCAGGCAAATGCTAGATTAGCACCGCCCTAGAGATCCAGCACAGAAGCTCTCCCACTGCAGACACAGCTGACTCTCAGCCAGTTAGCCTGGAGGTCAAATCACCCCCGGTATTGATGACAACAATCAAGGCTTAACTACAACAAGACTGCGCACAAAGACCACTAGGGGGTGCACCAAGAAAGCATAAAAAATGCGGAGACAAAGAAACAGGACAAAACTGTCAATGGAGGATATTGAGTTCAGAACCACACTTTTAAGGTCTCTTAAGAACTGTCTAGAAGCCGCCGATAAATGTAGTGAGATCCTCAAGAAATCTAATGAGACCCTCGATGTTATGATAAAGAACCAACTAGAAATTAAGCATACACGGACTGAAATAACTAATATTATACAGACTCCCAACAGCAGACCAGAGGACCGCAAGAATCAAGGCAAAGATTTGAAATGCGAAGAAGCAAAAAACACCCAACCAGAAAAGCAAAATGAAAAAAGAATCCGAAAATACGAAGATAGTGTAAGGAGCCTCTGGGACAGCTTCAAGCGTACCAACATCAGAATTATAGGGGTGCCTGAAGATGAGAGAGAGCAAGATATTGAAAACCTATTTGAAGAAATAATGACAGAAAACTTCCCCCACCTGGTGAAAGAAATAGACTTACAGGTCCAGGAAACGTAGAGAACCCCAAACAAAAGGAATCCAAAGAGGACCACACCAAGACACATCATAATTAAAATGCCAAGAGCAAAAGACAAAGAGAGAATCTTTTTTTTTTTGTTTTTTTTTTTGTTTTTTGTTATTTACCATTGAACTTGTTTTAATGTTTCTTCACAAATGGTAAAAAATACTAAAGTACAGACAAGGAATAATCATAATGTTGTGGCCAACATTATAAATATGGAATTATAAATTTAAAACATTTTCTGGTTTAAAAAATAAATCTGGTAGTCAACGCAGCTTGCAGGGTCTCTGCATCTAGTAGGGCCGGTCTCTGCGTTCCTGATGGTGTTCACCTTTATCCATCTTTCCAGGTCCTCCACGCCCGCCTCTTCTTCCTCCCATCTGCTCCATCAAAGGTCCAGGAGGACCCCCAGGGCCCCCTCGTCTTCCTCCACCGAAGCCACCACGGTCCATGCCCCGGCTGCCACGGAAGCCACCTCTGTCTCCACCACGGCCACCTCTGAACATGCCACCAGGACCACCGCGGTCCATGAGGCCACCTCTTCCTCCCCGCATGCCACCAGGTCCACCTCTGCCACGGTCGCCGCCTGGGGGTGGAAAGGGTGGCGGGAGGAAGCCTTCAGGCTTCGGGGCCTTACACTGGTTGCATTCTGTTCTCCAGGCGAAATTCTGGTTTCCACACCCCGGATTGGGGCACTGCCAGTCTCCAGCTCGGTGCTGGACGTTTCCTCCTCCGGATGGGTTTCCTCGGGAGCCCCGGGGCCCTCTTGGGGGAAAGCCTCCTCTGTCTCCTCCTTGGCCTCCCATGCGACCCATGGGTCCCCCGGGGCCTCCTGGGCCTCCCGGACCTCCTCGGAGCGGCGGCGGCATCCCCCTGCCCTCTTCGGGCGGCATGCCCCCCCCCCCCATTGCTGTTCATTGGCGGCTTCTTCCGAGCAAGGGACACTTTCAGCTTGCTTCCTTGAAAATCTTTCCCATCAAACCAGTCCACTGCCGCCTTGGCTGTCGGCGGGTCTTCATAGGACACTGTAGCATTGCCTTTGGGCTTCCCTGTTTCCTTGTCCAAGTAGATGTGGATCATGGGCTGGCCCGTTCTCTTGTTAATCTTAACAACTCCACACTGCTTGAAGAAGTCTGCCAGGTCATCTAGAGTCACATTGTCATTTAAACCTTGCACATAAATGGCACTATTGTCAGAGTCTTCATCTGGATCAACAGGTGGGCCTAGATCAAGATCCGGTCCTTCATCCATGGCTCCACCAGGCTTATTGAAGCCACCTCGCTCTCCAGCGCTGCCCATTCCACCGCGTCCTCCTCCCCGCCCACCTCTGCTCATGCCTCCACGATCAAATCCCCCTCTTCCCCTGCCCCGGTTATCAGGGCCACTCATGCTCGGGTTCTCTCCTGGTCCGGAAAATCCTCCAGACTCCTGCCCATAAACACCCATGCTACTGGGGTGGTCCTGTCGGAATGAACCTGAGGAAAGAGTCACATTCTGCTGCCCATAGCTGCTGCTCTGTTGGCTATATTGACTTGGAGCCTGGCTGTAGGATCCAGTTTGGGGGGGAGGGGTAACTAGTGGGCGGCTGCTGCCCATAGCTGCTTTGTTGACCATAGCTACTCTGCTGTCCATAGCTGCTCGGCTACCCATAGGTGTTCTGCTGAGAGTAACTGCTCTGATCATAACTAGTCGGCTGTGTAGAGGAATAGCTGGTAGGAGGATAGGATGGCGGTGCCGTGACTGGCTGCATGGGGTAGCTCCCAGGTACCTGGAGATAACTGTAGTTTCTCTGTCCATATCCCAGGCTGGGCTGGTTGTAACCCCCTGTGCTGGATTGAGGTTGACTGGTCTCAGCGGGTTTGTTACCATCCTGTGGTCTTGCAGGTGCAGTGGTTGCTGGCTGTTGCCCATAGGCCGGGTAAGCAGGCTGCGTGACATACGCAGACTGAGAGGCATAGGAGGCCTGGGTGGTGGTGACCGTAGCAGTGGTGGTGTCATAAGCACCAGTGCCATACCCCTGGACAGGCTGACTGTAGGCCTGGGGGGCAGCTGGAGTAGTATAACCTGTGGGAGGCTGTCCATAAGAAGTCACATAGGCTGTCTGCCCATAGGTAGCAGTGGTCTGAGCCTGGGTATAGCTGACATCAGTGGGCTGTCCATAGGTTTCATAACTTTGCTGCCCATATGCCTGAGTGGTCTGTGCATATCCTTGAGTGGGCTGGGCGGTGTAAGCACTGTAACCCTGCTGGGCTGCAGCTTGGCTGTAGGTACTGGAATCCGTGGACGCCATTTTCTCTCCTTCCTCCTCGTTGACAAAGAGAGAATCTTAAAAGCAGCAAGAGAAAGAAACTCAGTTACCTACAAGGGAATACCCATATGACTGTCAGCTGATTTCTCAACAGAAACTTTGCAGGCCAGAAGGGAATGGCAAGAAATATTCAAAGTGACCCGGAACCACAGCCTCTAGGGATGGACGACATTGAATGAGAGAAACTAAGATGGCGGCATAGATAAACACCGGGAAATTGCCGCCTCCCACAACAATTGAAAAATACCGCAAAGGACAGAGCAGACATCATCCAGAACAACAAGAAGGCTGGCTGAGTGTAAATTCTACAACTAGAAGGAAAGAAAAGCACGCTGAGAGCCAGAGGAGCTGCGGAGGTGAAGTGCAGAGGTACGGCGGCTCGCGCGCCTGCGGAAAGGGGGTGGCACCTGAGGACGCGGCTGTCTTTTTGAATCACAAGCTCCCGACTGCTCTGAACTCCGGTTCTGGCAAGTCTCTGGGGACCCAGGACTCATACGGGGAGAAGCTGGTCTGTCGGGCAGCGGGCGAACTTGAGGGCGGCTTTCCCTCAGAGGTGCTTGCAGCCGTTACCGGGACACTGAGACTCGCGACTCTGGGCAGAGATTCAGCCATAGCTGCTTTGATTCCCTTTGATTCCCTGAGACACCGCCCCACCCAGGCTGCAGCAGAGGCTTTTGCATGTGAATGTACCTAACTGCAGCCGAGCCAGGCAGACCAGGAACTTCCAAGAGAAGGCCCAAGGCCCCGCAGCAGCTTGCATTGCTTCATAGCTGAGCCTCTTCGTGGCTCCTGCTGTGTGGCCTCAGGCAGAGGCTGAATTAGCACCTCCTTAGATCCAGGAGCCACTGTACCCAGTGGTCAGAGGGGGACCATCCAGATTGCAACTCCTCAGATCCATAAGGGACACACTCAGGGAGCAGATTCAGTGAGCACCAAAGCCCCACTGAAGCAAGTCTTGCCCCAGAAGGGTGTCTTCAGCACAGAAGTTCTCCCACTTCAGACACAGCTGATTCTCACAGCCAATTGGCCTGGAGGTCAATTCTTCCCAGTGATCCTACAACAACCAAGGCACCAAGAGTGCACCAAGAGTGTCCACCTCAGGTAACTGGGGAGGCTAAGCCACTGGGCCCTACAGGACACCTGCAGTGCAGGGCCACTCTATCAACACAGGGAAGCAGCCAAAATGCGGAGACAAAGAAACAGGTCATAAATGGCAGAAATGGAGGAAAGCAAACGACTGGATATAGAGTTTAAGGCCACATTTATAAGGTTTTTCAAGAATTTTATGGAAACTGCCGATAAATTTAATGAATCCCTCAATAAGTATAGTGAGACCATGGAGGACATGAAAAAGGACCAACTAGAAATTAAGCATACACTGACTGAAATAAAGAATAATTTACAGAGATCCAACAGCAGACAAGAGGATCCCAAGAATCAAGTCAAAGATTTGAAATACAAAGAAACAAAAAATACCCAACCGAAAAAGAAAAAAGAAAAGAGATTCCAAAAATATGAAGATAGTGTAAGGAACCTCTGGGACAACTTCAAGCGTACCAACATCAGAATTATAGGGGTACCAGAAGGAGAGAGAGGGCAAGATATTGAAAACCTTTTTGAAGAAATAATGACAGAAAACTTCCCCTACCTGATGAAAGAAATGGACTTACAAGTCCAGGAAGCGCAGAGAACCCCAAACAAAAGGAATCCAAAGAGGACCACACCAAGACACATCATAATTAAAATGCCAAGAGCAAAAGATAAAGAGAGAATCTTAAAAGCAGCAAGAGAAAGACAGTCAGTTACCTACAAGGGAGTACCCATACGACTGTCAGCTGATTTCTCAACAGAAACCATGCAGGCCAGAAGAGACTGGCAAGAAATATTCAAAGTGATGAATAGCAAGAACCTGCAACCAAGATTACTTTATCCAGCAAAGCTATCATTCAGAATAGAAGGTCAGATAAAGAGCTTCACGGATAAGAAAAAGCTAAAGGAGTTCATCACCACCAAACCAGCATTATATGAAATGCTGAAAGGTATTCTTTAAGAAGAGGAAGAAGAAAAAGGAACTCTTACCATTTGCCACAGCATGGATGGAACTGGAGAGCGGATAAATACCACAGGATCTCACTCATTTGTGGAATATAATGAACAACATAAACTGATGAACAAGGACTGATCCAGAGACGGAGAGGCATTGATTGGACTGTCGGGCCTTGGAGGGAAGGTAGGGGAGGGTGGGGGTAAGGGGGAAAGATCAACCAAAGGACTTATATGCAAGCATATAGGCCTAACCAATGGACACGGACAACGGGGAGGAGGGGGGTGAGGGCATGAGCGGGGGGTGGGGGGTAGAGGGTAACGTGGGGACAAGGACACATATGTAATATCTTAATCAATAAAAAATATATTAAAAAAATAAATATTCAAAGTGATGAATAGCAAGAACCTACAACCAAGATTACTTTATCCAGCAAAGCTATCATTCAGAACTGAAGGTCAGATAAAGAGCTTCACAGGTAAGGAAAAGCTAAAGGAGTTCATCACCACCAAACCAGTATTATATGAAATGCTGAAAGGTATCCTTTAAGAAGAGGAAGAAGAAGAAAAAGGTAAAGATACAAATTATGAAGAACAAACATGCATCTATCAACAAGTGAATCTAAGAATCAAGTGAATAAATAATCTGGTGATCATAATAGAATTAGGGACATAGAAAGGGAATGGACTGACTATTCTTGGGGGGGAAAGGGGTGTGGGAGATGCGGAAAGAGACTGGACAAAAATCGTGCACCTATGGATGAGGACAGTGGGTGGGGAGTGAGGGCGGAGGGTGGGGCAGGAACTGGGAGGAGGGGAGTTATGGGGGGAAAAAAGAGGAACAAATGTAATAATCTGAACAATAAAGATTTAATTTAAAAAAAAATCAGTTAGTGGAGAAACCAAGATGGTGGCATAGGTAAACACCTGAAATTGCTGCCTTGCACAACCACTTCAAAATACAACTAAAAGACAAAACGGACATCATCCAGAACCACAGGAAGGCTGGCTGAGTGGAAATTCTACAACTAGAAGGAAAGAGAAAAGCACACTGAGACTCAGAGGAGGTGCAGAAGTAAAGTGCAGAGGTATGGAGGCGCACGTGGAAAGGGCTGGCAACTAAGAAGGCGGTTGTCTTTTTCAATCAGGAAGGAGACACAAGCTCCCAACTGCCCTGAACTCCAGTTCCAGGCAAATCTCTGGGGACCCAGACTCATACAGGGAGAAACTGGACTGTCTGGCAGTTGGCGGAACTCGAGGGTGGCTTTCTCTCAGAGGTGATTGCAGCAATTACCAACGGACACTGAGACCTGGGACCTCTAAGGGCAGGGCTGAGGATCAGCCATAGCTGTTTGCTCCACCCTGTTGATTCCCTGAGACCCCGCCCCACCCAAGCTGTGTGCAGAGGCTTTTGCATATGAATTGCCTGGCCCTTTGCAATCTAAAATTACCTAACAAACTGCAGCTGGGTCAGAGAGACCTAGAACATCCAAAAGAAGGCCCAAGGCCTCACAGAAGCTTGCATTGCTTCACAGCTGGGCCTCATCTGGGCACCTCCAAATCCCAAACAAAGAAGAGGAATCTGCAGGTTCCCTCCGTAGCTCCTGCTGGGTAGCCTCAGGCAGAGGCTAAATTAGCACCTCCTTAGAGATACAAGTGCCAGTGTACCCAGTGGCCAGAGTGGGACCATCCAGATTACAACTCCTCAGATCCATAAGGGACACACTCAGGGGGCAGACTCAGTGAGCACCAAAGCCCCACTGAAGCAAGTCTTGCCCCATAAGGGTATCTTCAGCACAGAAGTTCTCCCACAATAGACACAGCTGATTCTCACAACCGATTGACCTGGAGGTCAATTCCTCACAGTGACCCAACAACAGTCAAGGCTTAACTGCAACAAGACTGTGCACAAAGCCCACAAAGGGGTGCACCAAGAGTGTCCACCTCAGGTAATTGGGGAGGCTGGGCTACTGGGCCCTATAGGACACCTAGCACAGAGAGCCACCCTATCAACACAGGGAAGCATAAAAAATGCAGAGACAAAGAAACAGGTCACAAATGACAGAAATGGAGGAAAGCAAACTACTGGATATAGAGTTCAAAACCACGGTTATAAGGTTTTTCAAGAATTTTCTAGAAACCGCCGATAAATTTAGTGAGACCCTCAATAAATCTAGTGAGACCCTAGAGGATATGAAAAAGTACCAACCAGAAATTAAGCATACACTGACTGAAATAAAGAATATTATTCAGAGATCCAACAGCAGACTAGAGGATTCCAATAATCAAATCAAATATTTGAAATATAAAGAAGCAAAAAATACCCAACTGGAAAAGCAAAAAGAATCCAAAAATATAAAGATAGTGTAAGGAGCCTCTGGGACAACTTCAAGCGAACCAACATCTGAGTTATAGGGGTGGCGGAAGAAGAGAGAGAGCAAGATATTGAAAACCTATTTGAAGCAATAATGACAGAAAACTTCCCCTACCTGGTGAAAGAAATAGACTTACACGTCCAGGAAGTGCAGAGAACCCCAAACAAGAAGAATCCAAAGAGGACCACACCAAGACACATCATAATTAAAATGCCAAGGGCAAAAGACAAAGAGAATATTAAAAGCAGCAAGAGAAAAACAGTTAGTTACCTACAAGGGAGTACTCATATGACTGTCAGCTGATTTCTCAACAAAAAATGATGCAGGCCAGAAGGGAGTGGCAAGAAATATTCCAAGTGATGAAAAGCAAGAACCTACAACCAAGATTACTCTACCTAGCAAAGCTATCATTCAGAATTGAAGGTCAGATAATGAGCTTCACAGATAAGAAAAAGCTAAATGAGTCCATCACCACCAAACCAGTATTATATGAAATGCTGAAAGGTATTCTTTAAGAAGAGGAAGAAGAAGAAAAACGTAAAGATAAAAATTATGAACAACAAGTACTATCTATCAACAAGTGAATCTAAAAATCAAGTGAATAAAAAATCTGATGAACAGAATAAACTGGTGAATAGAATCTAATCAGGGGCATAGAAAGGGAGTGGACTGACAATTCTTGGGGGGGTGGTAGTGTGGGGGGTGCGGGAAGAGACTGGACAAAGATCGTACACCTATGGATGAGGACAGTGGCGTTGGGCGGGGGGCTGGGGGGGAGGAAGGGCAGAGGGTGGGGTGAGAACCTGGTGGAGGGGAGCATGGGGGGGAAAAAGAGGAACAACTGTAATAATCTGAACAATAAAGATTTAAAAAAAAAAAGTTTAAAAAAAGGCCCTGACTGGTTTGGCTCAGTGGATAGAGCGTTGGCCTGTGGACTCAAGGTTTGATTCTGGTTTGATTCTGGTCAAGGGCATGTACCTTGGTTGTGGGTACATCCCCAGTGGGGAGTGTGCAGGAGGCAGCTGATCGATGCTTCTCTCTCATCGATGTTTCTAACTCTCTGTCCTTCTCCCTTCCTCTCTGAAAAAAGTCAATAAAATATATTTTTTTTAAAAAAAGAAAAATGATAAGCAGTTAGTTACCTACAAGGGACTTCCCATAGTACTGTCACCTGATTTCTTAACAGAAACTTTGCAGACCAGGAAATATTCAAAGTGATTAAAAGCAAGGACCTACAAGCAAGATTACCCAGTGTATGTAGAGCTCGGGAAGTATGTCTCAGCGCTGTGGCTGATGCAATGGTGTGAGCACACTCCACCATGACGTGCTTCCTCGGCACACCAGGAAGTAGCAACGCCCGCCTGAACGAACTCCTAAAGCCACGTGCACAGTACCCCAGCCTTTCAGCCATTGGTCGCCTGTAGCAACGTGTCTCCCTCTGATTGGTCCCCTCATGCTGTATATACATACCCCTGTAGTTCCACAATAAAACAGATCTGCGTCACTGAACCTGGTCTCCGGAGTTGTGCATGCAGATACCCTAGCGCGTTGGGGCTCCATCGTCCTCACCCCCGAGGGACCCCCTGCTTCATCTGGCGCCCAACATGAGGTCCCCGGAACGGCTGGACGGGTGAGCAACCTCTACAGTAAAATGGGAAACCTATCCCCTTCGGTGAGAGCGCCACAAGCGCGCACGCTCCATGCCTTCCTGCAGAGCAGGCGAGTTAAGGTCTCTGAAAAGGAACTCCAAACTCATTGGGAATATCTATTACAGTCCAATCCGTGGTTAATTGAGGCCCCTATTTGGGACCCCTCCACGTGGGAGAAGGTCTTGAAAAGGATTCGATCCGCTGAGGTCCACGAGGGGGGATCGTTGCCCCCTTCTCTGACGCTGGCCATCTTGGCTGTCCTGGCTTGCCTGTCCGGCGCTCCGCCTGGACCGCCACTCCCAGTACCCACAGCCTTTTCAGCCACAGTGAAGGACGAGCCCCCCCCAAAGCTTCCCTTGCCACCTTACAATCCCCCGGTCACTATCACCACTCCCTCAGCATCTGAGGGTCCCCCAGAGGCAGACCCTTGGGAAGTATCTACCACCAACAGAGCTCAGAAGGAAGTGGAAGAAAACAAAACGAAAATGGGGGAAGCTGCTACCTCGGCCGAAACAGCGCAGGGCAGGAAGCCAAGCGCAGGTCCCCCATAGCAGACTGCTCCGGCCCCCCTTTTTGGGGACACGAACGATAATCCCTCCAAGCTCATACAGGGTTCCAATGAAGGGTTTTCAGAATTTTTACATAGAGTCAGGGAAGCTGTGGACCGTTAGGTTACTCACGCCCAGGCAGCGGAAGCCCTTACCAGAGAGCTCGTCTGGGAGGGGGCTAACACTGAGTGCCGCCAGGCAATCGCTCCGGTTAAAGCAGGCAGTATAGATGACTGGGTGCTTACCTGTCGAGATGTAGGCAGTAAGTTGGCCGCCACCCTTGCGGCAGCACTGGCCGCTCATATCAATCTAGGAGGACAATCAGGAGGACAGAAAGGAGCATGCTATGAGTGTAAAGGGATCGGCCATTTTGCGAAGGATTGCCCTAACAGGAAGAGAAAACAGGGAGGGGAAGGGAACCCCCCACCCCCCCTCCATTCGCCCCCGCTGTAGAAAGGGACTACACTGGCGCAGGGACTGCAGATCCAATAAGGATAAAGATGGCAATCCACTGCCCCCTTTAAACGAGAAGAGGGGCAGCTCTCAGCCCCGCCAGTAAGAGAGCAGCTGACCCAAGAGGTATATTGGACACTACATCTTACACAGAGCAAGGTGTTCCTTACTTTAACGGTCGAGGGAGAGAGAATAGAAGGGCTAGCAGATACTGGGGCAGATGTGTTGGTTATTCAAGAGGAGAAGTGGAGTTCCAAATGGCCGACCACTTCCGGTCCGCTAGTTCAGGGAGTCAGCGGCTACAAGAGGGCTGCCCAAGCTGCCAGGGGACTCTCCTGGGCAGACTCAGACGGGAATACCGGGACTTTCTTCCCACTCTTCATGACTGACATCCCCCACACTTTGTGGGGCTGAGACATCCTTGAGGCGGTCAATGCAATCATATACACTGCACCGCCCCCCAAATCCTAGGGGCCACTGTTCACCCACCAGCACCACAGCTGAGAAAGTTATCATGGGACACCACTGACCCCATATGGGTAGAACAGTGGCCTTTACCACAAGAGAAATTACTTGCCCTTAAGCAATTAGTACAGGAACAACTAGTTGCTGGACATGTTGAACCCTCTCTCAGCCCTCACAATACACCAATCTTTGTCATACAAAAGAAGGATAAAGTAAAATGGAGATTCCTACAGGACCTCAGAGCTGTAAATAGACACATGAAAAAACTAGGCCCTCTACAACCGGGACTGCCTCACCCCTTGGCTATCGCAAGGGGAGCACATATAAAAATCATAGATATTATTTTCTCTATCCCATTGCACCCTGAGGACAGGACCTACTTTGCCTTTTCAGTGCCCTCTACCGACCATCAACTACCGGCAGATAGATACCAATGGAAGGTACTCCCCCAGGGCATGAAGAACAGCCCTACCATGTGCCAGGCTTACGTTGGAGTGACAACCAAACCTCTAGCCAAACAATGCTTTATCACTCATTACATGGATGATATCCTTATTGCCCATAGGGACCCTATATGGCTAGAGGCATGCTACCAAACACTTATTAGCAACCTACGAGCTCTTAACCTCCAAATAGCTCCCGAAAAGGTCCAGACCATTCCTCCATACTCCTTTTTAGGATATAAAATACATAAACAAATAGTACCCATAGCTCCTCAGCTTGCAATTCCTGATACCATCTCCCTACATGCGCTACAGGAACTATGTGACCAGATTAATTGGGTTAGGAATAGCTTATCAATCTCCACCGGGGCCCTAGGCCCCCTCTTCCAATTGCTTGAAGGAGGCACAGACCCCCTTAGTACCCACTCTCTAACCCTCAAGGCCAAAGAGGTCTTAAAAGCTGTCAACCAGGCTCTAAGGGAGCTAGAGCTACACAGAATAGACTTGACCCAGGCAATCCAAGCGATAGTACTGGCCACCATTGGGACTCCTACAGGAGTACTATTTCAGGAGGGTCCTCTTTATTGGGTACACTTGGCCTACAGCCAGCTTGCTAAAGTAACGCCCCCAAAAGTGGCCTATGCCTTCATAGGATGGAAGCTCAGGCAGGCTTTGCTTACCCTATATGGAAAAGAACCTGACACTCCCATACTTCCTTATACGCAGGAACAAATCTCTCATCTATTAATCACAGATCTAGAAACGCAGTTACTTCTCCTAAACTACCCAGGGCAGGTAGATAATCACCTACCCAATCATAGGCTCCTCCAAACCCTCCAAAAGGTACCGTTAGAGACACTAGGTCTGGTACGCCCCTCTAGTAAATCTATCCCTGGGGCACCCTGCGTCTTCACTGACGCGGGGAAGCATTACTGTGCAGCAATAATAAAGTCCCCTAAAACTTCCACCAACCCCACTTATCTAAGATATACTTATCAAGGCTCAGCACAAGTAGGAGAACTCAGAGCTATAATATACGCCCTTCTCTACTGTCAAAATAGTCCAGTCAATTTATTCTCAGATAGTGCTTACGCGGTGCATACGGCAAAAAATATAGGGTATTCCACCTTAAGAGTTAAAGATACCCCACTAGATCAGAGCCTCCAACTCCTAAAGGACATCCTAGAGAACCGTAAACAGCCCTGGTATATCCAACACTTACGGTCTCATACTGGCCTACCAGGCCCACTTTCCCTAGGCAACGCAGAAGCGGGCAAGCTAGTTCTTACCCTACAACCCATAGAAGAGGCCAGACTCCTACACACCAAATTTCATATGTCAGCCTCCTCTCTCCATAAGCTCTTCCCCCACCTGCCCCTAGCTCAGTGCAAGCACCTCATACGTGCTTGCCAATCCTTGTAGCCCTCTACTACCCCTCGGGCCTTTACAACCCAGAGGGGCCAATCCCTGAGGACTACAGCCCAATGCCATATGGCAAGCGGATGTCACGCATGTCCCAGCATTTGGCAAATTGAAATATGTCCACACAGTCATAGATACTTGCTCAGGAGCTACGTTCGCCCAGGCCCAAATGGGGGAAAAAGCCAAACATAGCATTGCCACCTTCAAGGCTGCCTTTCTCATCCTTGGATTCCCGTGGGAGGTAAAAACTGACAATGGACCATGCTACACCAGCACTCTATTTCAAGACTTCTTAAAATCACACGACATCAAGCATACCATGGGCATCCCCTATAATCCCCAGGGACAGGCAATTATTGAAAGACTACACAGGGAGCTGAAACCGGTTTGGCTCAGTGGATAGAGCGTCGGCCTGCGGACTGAAAGGTCCCAGGTTCGATTCTGGTCAAGGGCATGTACCTGGGTTGCGGGCATATCCCCAGTAGGAGATGTGCAGGAGGCAGCTGATCGATGTTTCTCTCTCATCGATGTTTCTAACTCTCTATCTCTCTCCCTTCCTCTCTGTAAAAAATCAATAAAATATATTAAAAAAAAACAAACCTAAAATTAAAAAAAAAAAAAAAGAAAGAAAACACAGGGAACTCAAGGCCCAACTGATTAAAGAAAAAGGGGGAGTGATAGGGAGAAATCCTCATACACTGCTAACCCAAGCCTTAACTACCCTCAATTATTTTCATTTTGATGAGCATGGATTAACCCCTATGTGTAAACATTGGGGAGGACTCCGGGACATACCAACACCTCTTCCTTTGGTCCGGTGGAGAGACCCACTCACCGGAGCCTGGAAAGGTCCCAACCCGCTCTTAACCCAGAGGAGAGGGTTTGCTTGTATTTTTCCAGAAGGCGACAAAAGTCCCGCGTGGATCCCTGCTCGTGACGTCAAACCCTATACCACCAGCGATGAGCTGTAGATCGCCACCATCGCCCCCCGTGGAGGAAATGGAAGACCTGACCATAGAAGAGAACCAGCCCCGACGGCGGAGACAACCTAGACAGCGACGAGCCCACCCCATCACCTGGGGTGACATCAAGGTTCTACAAGACCAAGCCGCGTGCATGGCGCCAGAGGGGAACCCGTCGGCAGGAACGTTATTCTTATTAATGTGTGCTATCATCACAGCTAATAGCACGGGGGCACACAGATAAGAACTATGGACTGTGATACCTCACCCTGGCGTTCTCATGCCAGTTGGTGTAGACAGTACCCAGTTTCCAGTGGCACATGCCTCTGCTACTCCTTTTACCCGTCTATAAGGCCACCCTTCTATCTCCTTCTGAGTAGTGACAACTCCTTTGCTTTGGCGCTAATTAGAAAGGAAGGGGGAGATGTATGTAGAGCTCGGGAAGTATGTCTCAGCGCTGTGGCTGATGCAATGGTGTAGCATACTCCACCATGACATGCTTCCTCAGCACACAAGGAAGTAGAACACCCACCTTAACGAACTCCTAGAGCCACGTGCACAGTACCCCAGCCTTTCAGCCATTGGTCACCTGTAGCAACGTGTCTCTCTCTGATTGGTCCCCTCATGCTATATATACCCCTGTAGTTCCACAATAAAACAGATCTGCGTTACTGAAACCTGGTCTCCAGAGTCGTGCATGCAGACGCCCTAGCACGTTGGGGCTCCGTCGTCCTCACCCCTGAGGGACCCCCTGCTCCAACCCAGCAAAGCTTTAATTTAGAATTGACAGTCAGGAAAAGAGCTTCCCAGGCAAGAAAAAGCTAAAAGTGTTTATCACCACCACACTAGTATTTTATGAAATGTTAAAGGGTCTTCTTTAAGAAGAAGGGGAAAAAAGATAAAAATATGAACAATAAAATGGCAATAAATACATATCTATCAAAAATTTAATCTAAAAGTCAAAATAGATGAATAAGCAGAACAGAAACAGACTCATAGATACGGAGAGCATTTTGACGGTTGCCAGATGGGAAGGGTTTGGAGGTATGGGTAAAAAAGGTGAAGGGATTTAGAAGTACAAATTAGTAGTTATAGTATAGTCACAGCAGTGTAAAGTACAGCATAAGGAATATAGTAAATAATACTTTAATAACAATGTATAGTGTCAGATGGGTATGAGATTTTTTGGGGATGATCACTTAATATGTTTTATAATGTCTAATCACTGAAGTGTACACTTGAAACTAATATATATTGTATGTCAACTATAATTGAAAGATTAAAAATGATTTTAAAAAAGAGTTAACACTAATGCCAACCCTAAGAAAATGACTTTGAATATAGGAAAGCTTGTCTTTCAGCCTTTTGTACCTGTTGTGCTCAGTGATTAAGTGAAGACTAGAGAAAAGAGTCAGAAGTGGTCTAGAATAAAAATTGAGCAAATGATTTCTATTAGAGGAGGAATGATAATGGACCATCGGGTCAGTTGAACATAATGTTGCTACTGAGGAAAGATCAATGAGATGAAAAAAAGTAGCCAGAACCCATGTTTTCACTCTTTGCTGTTATTACCTATTCATAATTTTTCTTTCCTTCCCAAGCTTCAGCCAATGAGCAGGGATCAAGTGAGTTAACCAAAGGTCACAAAGGATCTAGGACAGTGGTTCTCAACCTTCCTAATGCCGCAACCCTTTAATACAGTTCCTCATGTTGTGGTGACCCCCAATTTCATTGTTACAAATTGAACATAATTAAAGCATAGTGATTAATCACAAAAACAATATGTAATTATATATGTGTTTTCCGATGGTCTTAGGCGACCCCTGTGAAAGGGTTGTTCAACTCCCAAAGGGGTTGCAACCCACAGGTTGAGAACTGCTGATCTAGGAAGTGGTTTGGAGTCAGTAATTTATCCTATAAAGAGTAGCCCATTAGAAATCCAGAGATTTACTGATCCTGTACAGAGAGCAGAAAGGAAGAAAATAGATTTAGTAACATGTTCACCATGGGCTTGCAGGGCTTGACTACTATTGGTCAGCCTTGTCCACATCTATTACAGGTGTAATAGGTAACAAAATAATAGTAATAACTACACTAAACTGGAAATTGAGTCTTGATAATAATTTTTTGAGCAAAGGAAGTGGCTTACCAAAAAATATGTACCCTGGCAGGTGGGGAAATTGCAAAGATGTTGGTCAAAGGGTACAAACCTGCAGTTGGAAGATAAATAAGTTCTGAGTATCTAATGCACAGCATGGTAATTGTATGGACATAAAAAGGCCTCTCTTTTTCTTTCACAATTTATGAGAAGCACCTGGTAAATAAACCCTGAGATTGTTGGCTCTACTGTTCAAACTGAGGGACAAGATAAACTACTCTCAAGGTTGCATTCTTGTATCCCCTCCTTCCTGATGTTTTTTTACCTCAAGGATAATTCACACCAAGGAGTCTCTAGTTAATAGAAAATTCCCTACTCCCTCCCTTTCAAACAAGCCTCCTTTGAACTCTATAACTTTTGCTCTAAGCATGTTTTACAGGCTTGGGAAAATACTGATAAGACACCTCCTTAGGACATCTGCTGGACTGTATCCTGGAAAGCAAACAAACTGTAACTTTTCAAGACAACCCCCTGATATCTGCTCATTTTCAACACAATCCTCCTCCCTTCCTTCCTTAGCATCTGCAATTGCTTGCTCTTTAAAAACAGAAGCCACTCTTTCTTCCCTGCTCTGTATTGACTAGTAATACACCAGCCCTTTCCTCCTTTGGTAAATAAAATAAACTTCCTCTCTGCATCTCTTCTTTTAGTTGTGAGTTCTTTCATAGCCCAGTCACTGGCCAAACCCTAACAGTGATTATAGTTAACATTATTGTACAGTTGACTCTTGAATAATGCAGGGCTTGGGGCACTGACCCACCATGCAGTTGAAAGTCCACATATAACTTAACTCCCCTAAAACTTAACTACTACTAGCCTACTGTTGACCAGAAGCCTTACCAATAACATAAATAATCAACTAACACATATTTTGTATATAATATGTATTATATACTGTATTTTTATAATAGATTAAGGTAGAAAAATATTAAGAAAATAATAAGGAAGAGAAAATACATTTATAATATTGAAAAAAATCCATGCATAAGTGAACCTGCACAATTCAAATCCATGTGGTTCAAGGGTCAAATGGATAATATACTTGAAAGTTGCTAAAGGGGGAAAACCAAGATGGCAGCATAGGTAAACACCGGAGTTTGCTGCCTCGAACAACCACTTCAAAAATACAACTAAAAGATGGAACAGACATCATCCAGAACCACAGAAAGGCTGGCTGAGTGGAAATTCTACAACTAGAATGAAACAGAAAAGCATGCCGAGACTCAGAGGAGGCACAGTACGGAAGTAAAATACTAAGGTGTGGAGGTGCATGCGGAGCGGGCTGGTGGCTGAGGGCGCGGTGTTGTTTTCAATCGGGAGGGAGTCTCAGGCTCTGAGCTCCAGTTCTGGGCGAGTCTCTGGGGACCCAGACTCATACGGGAGAAGCGGGACTGTCTGGCATCAGTTGGAACTCGAGAGCAGCTTTCTCTCCGAGGGGCTTGCAGCAATTGCCAGGACACTGAGAAGCAGAGCCTCTGAGGGCAAGACTGAGAGCAGCCATAACTTGCTAGCCCCACCCCGTTGATCCCGTGGGACCCGCCCCGCACAAGCCCTGCAGGGAGACTTTTGCTGGATAGCCTCAGGCAAAGGCTACATTAGCACCTCCCTAGAGATCCAGGAGCCAGGAAACCCAGTGGTCAGAGTGGGACCATCCAGTTTGCAGCTCCGTGGAACCATAAAGGACACACTCAGGGGGCAGACTCAGTGAGCACCAAAGCCCCATTGAGGCAAGTCTTGCCCCAGAGGGGTGTCTCCAGCACAGAAGTTCTCCGACTGTAGACACAGCTGATTCTCACAGCCAATTGGCCTGGAGGTCAATTCCTCCCAGTGATACCTACAACAATCAAGGCTTAACTACAACAAGACTGTGCACAAAGCCCACAAGGGGGTGCACCAAGAGTGCCCTCCTCAGGTAAATGGGGAGGCTGAACCACTGGGCCCTAGAGGACACTCAGCACAGAAAACCACTTTATCAACACAGGGAAGCATAAAAAATGGGGAGACAAAGAAAAAGGACACAAATGACAGAAATGGAGGAAAGCAAACTACTGGATATAGAGTTCAAAACCACACTTTTAAGGTTTTTCAAGAATTTTCTAGAAACTGACGATAAACTTAATGAGATCTACAAGAAATCTAATGGGACCCTTGAGGTTGTGATAAAGGACCAACTAGAAATTAAGCATAAACTGACTGAAATAAAGAATATTATTCAGACACCCAACAGCAGACTAGAGGATTGAAAGAATCAAGTCAATGATTTGAAATACGAAGAAGCAAAAAACACCCAACCAGAAAAGAAAAGTGAAAAAAGAATCCAAAAGTATGAAGATAGTGTAAGGAGCCTCTGGGACAGCTTCAAGCGTACCAACATCAGAATTATAGGGGTGCCAGAAGAAGAGAGAGAGCAAGATATTGAAAACCTATTTGAAGAAATAGTGACAGAAAACTTCCCCTACCTGGTGAAAGAAATAGACTTACAAGTCCAGGAAGCACAGAGAACCCCAAACAAAAGGAATCCAAAGAGGACCACACCAAGACACATCATCATTAAAATGCCAAGAGCAAAAGACAAAGAGAGAATCTTAAAAGTAGCAAGAGAAAGAAAGTCAGTTACCTACCATGGAGTTCCCATATGACTGTCAGCTGATTTCTCAACAGAAACTTTGCAGGCCAGAAGGGAATGGCAAAAAATATTCAAAGTGATGAATGTCAAGAACCTACAACCAAGATTACTTTATCCAGCAAAGCTATCATTCAGAATTGAAGGTCAGATAAAGAGCTTCACAGATAAGGAAAAGCTAAAGGAGTTCATCACCACCAAACCAGTATTATATGAAATGCTGAAAGGTATCCTTTAAGAAGAGGAAGAAGAAGAAAAAGGTAAAGATACAAATTATGAACAACAAATACACATCTATCAACAAGAGAATATGAAAATCAAGTGAATAATCTGATGAACAGAATGAACTGGTAATTATAATAGAATCAGGGGCATAGAAAGGGAATGGACTGGCTATTCTTGTATGGGAAAGTGGAGAGAGGGATGCGGGAAGAGACTGGACAAAAATCGTGCACCTATGGATGAGGACAGTGGATGAGCAGTGAGGGAGGAGGGTGGGGTGGGAACTGGGTGGAGGGGAGTTATGGGAGGAAAAAAGAGGAACACATGTAATAATCTGAACAATAAAGATTTAATTAATTAAAAAAAAGAAAGTTGCTAAAAGACTACATTTCAAATGTCTTCATCAGGATGAAGAAATTATAACTGTGAGGGAGGGAGTTGTTAGCTAACACTATGGTGGTAATCATATTGCAGTATATAAATTTATCAAATCAATACATTGCATACCTTAAATATACATAACTAGAGGCCCAGTGCACAAACATTTGTGCACTCAAGGGGTCCCTCAGCCCGGCCTATGCCCTCTTGCAGTGTGGGACCCCTCGGAGGATGTCCAACCCAGTGGGGACCCTCACCCCATGGATTTTTGGCCAGCCTGGGTGAGGGGCTGATGGCTATTTTCAGGCTGGCCACACCCCCATTAGGGTGGGGGGTCCCCACTGGGGTGTCTGGCCAGTCTGGGTGAGGGGCTTGCCTGGCCAAGCACCCTGGCGACGTAAGCTCCCAGCCTCTCCTTTTTTTCTTTTTTCTTTTTTTTTAATTCTGGGACTTATTTACCTTCTATAATTGAAACTTTGTTGCCTTTAGCAGAGGCCTGTGGAAAGCTTGGCTTCCTCCATTGCCAGGGGCAACCCACTACTGCTCGCTCCAGCTCCATGGCCACGGCTGGTTGAAAGCAGGTATCTGGGGTTTGTTTAGCTTCTATAATTGAAACTTTGTTGCTTTCAGTGGAGCTCAGAGCCGGGCTGAGGCAGGCGGGGAACCTTGGCTTCCTCCATCACTGGAGCAAGCAAGCCTTCTGCTCGCTCCAGCTCAGTGGCTGCCGGCCCCCATCTTGGTTGGGCTAATTTGCGTATAGTCACTCTGATTGGCTGGTGGGCGTGGCTTAAGGCATAGTGAAAGTATGGTCAATTTGCATGTTTGTCTTTTATTAGTATAGGATGTTATATTTTAATTCTATCTCAAGTACAAAATAAGTACCCTATATAATGTTATTAAGTAACATTTTTCTCTGTTAAAAAAAGTTTCCTTTTAAATATAGTCCCTAGTTATGTTGTTGGCTTAAGTGAAATAGCTTTTTCTTTCATGTGCAGCAGAAATACCCAAGGAGACACCTCAGTTCTCCAAATTAGAGAATAAAGTTCTAGGTGTTCCCTTTGAGAGCCAAGTGAAAGGATCTCTAGAGGAATAGGATATATGAGATGCAACGAATGCTTTATGTATCTATACTAATAAAAGCCTAGTGGTCGTCATGCCTTCACGCCCTCACGCCATAACAGTCCATCACCAGGAGGCTGTCTGCACAGTGGGCGCACAAGGGTGGGTGAGGATTTGATGCTGTGTGCGCAGCACGGAGGTGGGTCCTGCGGCTCCGCCTGGCAATGCCAGGGCTCCCACAGCTTTGCACGGTGCGGAGGCGGGTCCTGGTGGCTCCACGTGGTGACGCGGGGGGCAGGACCCCCGGCTCTGGCCTACCTCTTTGGGGCAATCCATCGAGGAGCCCTGGATGGGGGGGCGGGGCCTACCTCTTTGGGGAGATCAATTGTGGGCTCCCACACTGTGAGAGGGCACAGGCCGGGCTGGGGAACACCACCCCCCCACACCACGAGCGCACAAATTTCATGCCCTGGCCCTCTAGTGTTTTTATAAGGAAGAGGACTGAGGAGAGGAGCAACTAAGATGGCGGCATAGGTAAACACCGGGAAATTATTGCCTCACACAACAATTGAAAATTACCCCAAAGGACTGAGCAAACATCATCCAGAACAACAGGAAGGCTGGCTGAGTGTAAAGTCCACAACTAGAAGGAAAGAAAAGCACGCTGAGAGCCAGAGGCGCTGCGGAGGTGAAGTGCAGAGGTATGGCGGCGCGCGCGCGCGAGGAAAGGGGGTGGCGCCTGAGGATGCGGCTGTCTTTTTGAATCACAAACTCCCGACGGCTCTGAACTCTGGTTCCGGGAAGTCTCTGGGGACCCAGGTCTCACACGGGGAGAAGCTGGTCTGTCCGGCAGCGGGCGAACTTGAGGGCGGCTTTCCCTCAGAGGTGCTTGCAGCCGTTACCGGAACACTGAGACGCGCGACTCCGGGCGGAGAATCGGCCATGGCCGCTTTCTCCGCCCTCTGACTCCCTGAGACCCCGCCCCACCCAGGCTGCGGCAGAGGCTTTTGCATGTGAATGTACCTAACTGCAGCCGAACCAGGCAGACCTGGAACTTCCAAGAGAAGGCCCAAGGCCCCGCAGCGGCTTGCATTGCTTCACAGCTGAGCCTCTTCGTGGCTCCTGCTGTGTGGCCTCAGGCAGAGGCTGAATTAGCACCTCCTTAGATCCAGGAGCCACTGTACCCAGTGGTCAGAGGGGGTCCATCCAGACTGCAACTCCTCAGATCCATAAGGGACGCACTCAGGGAGCAGACTCAGTGAGCACCAAAGCCCCACTGAAGCAAGTCTTGCCCCAGAAGGGTGTCTTCAGCACAGAAGTTCTCCCACTTTAGACACAGCTGATTCTCACAGCCAATTGGCCTGGAGGTCAATTCCTCCCAGTGATTCTTCAACAACCAAGGCACCAAGAGTGCACCAAGAGTGTCCACCCCAGGTAACTGGGGAGGCTGAGCTACTGGGCCCTACAGGACACCTGGCGCACAGGGCCACTCTATCAACACAGGGAAGCTGCCAAAATGCGGAGACAAAGAAACAGGTCACAAATGGCAGAAATGGAGGAAAGCAAACGATTGGATATAGAGTTTAAGGCCACGGTTATAAGGTTTTTCAAGAATTTTATGGAAACCGCCGATAAATTTAATGAATCCCTCAATAAGTATAGGGAGACCATGGAGGACATGAAAAAGGACCAACTAGAAATTAAGCATACACTGACTGAAATAAAGAATAATTTACAGAGATCCAGCAGCAGAAAAGAGGATCCCAAGAATCAAGTCAAAGATTTGAAATACAAAGAAACAAAAAATACCCAACCGAAAAAGAAAAAAGAAAAGAGATTCCAAAAATATGAAGATAGTGTAAGGAACCTCTGGGACAACTTCAAGCGTACCAACATCAGAATTATAGGGGTACCAGAAGGAGAGAGAGGGCAAGATATTGAAAACCTTTTTGAAGAAATAATGACAGAAAACTTCCCCTACCTGGTGAAAGAAATGGACTTACAAGTCCAGGAAGCGCAGAGAACCCCAAACAAAAGGAATCCAAGGAGGACCACACCAAGACACATCATAATTAAAATGCCAAGAGCAAAAGATAAAGAGAGAATCTTAAAAGCAGCAAGAGAAAGACAGTCAGTTACCTACAAGGGAGTACCCATACGACTGTCAGCTGATTTCTTAACAGAAACCATGCAGGCCAGAAGAGACTGGCAAGAAATATTCAAAGTGATGAATAGCAAGAACCTGCAACCAAGATTACTTTATCCAGCAAAGCTATCA
This sequence comes from Myotis myotis, assembly GCF_014108235.1. Lineage (NCBI taxonomy): Eukaryota > Metazoa > Chordata > Mammalia > Chiroptera > Vespertilionidae > Myotis > Myotis myotis. The sequence continues at coordinate 121,218,103 of NW_023416313.1, forward strand.
TTCAGAATAGAAGGTCAGATAAAGAGCTTCACGGATAAGAAAAAGCTAAAGGAGTTCATCACCACCAAACCAGCATTATATGAAATGCTGAAAGGTATTCTTTAAGAAGAGGAAGAAGAAAAAGGAACTCTTACCATTTGCCACAGCATGGATGGAACTTGAGAGCGGATAAATACCACAGGATCTCACTCATTTGTGGAATATAATGAACAACATAAGCTGATGAACAAGGACTGATCCAGAGACGGAGAGGCATTGATTGGACTGTCGGGCCTTGGAGGGAAGGTAGGGGAGGGTGGGGGTAAGGGGGAAAGATCAACCAAAGGACTTATATGCAAGCATATAGGCCTAACCAATGGACATGGACAACGGGGGGGTGAGGGCATGAGCGGGGGTGGGGGGGTGGGGGGTAGAGGGTAACGTGGGGACAAGGACACATATGTAATATCTTAATCAATAAAAAATATATTAAAAAAAAAATATTGATACAATACTATTAACTGAACTCCAGACTTTATTTTTCCCAGTTTTGTTCCAGGATCTCAGCCAGTGCACTTGGTTGTCACGTCTCCTTAGTTTCTTCTGGTCTATGACAGTTTCTGGGTCTTTTTTTTCTTTCTTTCGTTTTTATACCTTGACAGTTTTGTGACGTTTTGGCCAAGTATTTTGTAGATTAGGTATTATTTTTAAATTATTCCTTACTCTAAAGTTAGAAGAAGTCACCTATGTTTTCTTATAAAAGTTAAAATATTTTTCTTTTGACATGTCAGTCCTTAATCTATTCAGGACTTATTTTTTGATAGGGATCAAGGTTTATCCCCCACTCTCTCATGTAGATAACCAGTTTTTGATCACTGAACAGTCATCAAAGATTTGCCATGACCTCTTGGTCATATATTAATGTTCCCCATATGTATAGTTCTGTTTCTGGGCTCTCCTTTCATTCTTTTGGTTACCTTGTCTCTCTGCTAATAGCATAATTGTCTTGATTACTCTAGCTTTACCATAAGTCTTTATTTTTGACAGAGCTAGTCTGTCTCTTTAGTCTTCTTGTTCAGAAACGTCTTGGATATTCTTTGCTCTTCCTCATACGTTTGTCATGTTTCACAAAAATAAACACATAAACTCTGTTGAGAATTTTAATTGGAGTTTCAGTAAATCTGTATAGATTATTATGTGAAACATGACACTTTTAAGTTAAACCTTCCTGCCCATAAATATATAATCTTTATCTGGAACTTTTAAATGTTTTTTTAAATACAGTTATAATATTTTCTATTATAAAGCTGGCATATTTTTTATTAGGTTTATTTCTAGGTTCATCAAAGTGTTTGTTACTATTCAATGGTGTCTTCTAAAAACTAAAATTTCTAATTGGCTGTTGTTAATAAATAGAGTGCAACTATTGTTTATATGTTTATATCTATCATCTTGTCAAACTCCATTTCTTTTTTATATCTGCTAATTTATTTGTTCATTCTTTTCAGTTTTCTATGAAAATAATCATATCATCATAAAATATTATAATTTTATTTTTTGTCTGTTAACTCTTATGACTTGAATTTCTTTTTCTTGACTTATTGTGTTGGCTAGGATATGTTGACTGAACATGGTAAAAGTGGACATCTTTGTCTTATTTCTGATCTTAAAGATTACTATTCCTTTTAATTTTAAAATAAGAGTTATACTTGCCTCCTAAAATGAGTTTGGGGTAATTTTTTTCCTCCATTCTCTACAAAAGTCTTTATAAAGTTAGAATGATCTATTCCTTCATTAGGTAGACTTGCCTGTGGAGGTGGAGCCCATCTCTGACATTCATCGTGCAATTTAGCAAGACACTAATTTTATTCATTTATTTTTTTACTCTAGAAAATTTTTTATTTTTGTCGAATTCATTGGGGTGCCTTTGGTTGATAAAACCATACAGGTTTTAAGTGTACAACTCTACAACACATCTGCATACTGCATTGTGCACTCACTATCCAAAGTCAAGTTTTTCTGGCCCTGGCCCACTAGCTCAGTTGGTTAGAGCATCATCCCAATATGCCAAGGTTGTGGGTTCAAACCCCAGTCAGGTAACATACAAGAATCAACTAATGAATGCATAAACAAGTGGAACAACAAACTTATGTGTTTTTTTTCTCTCTCTCTCTCTCCCTTCCTCTCTCTCCTAAGAAAAAAGTCTTTCTGCCAACATTTATTCCCTTGTTGCCCTCCCCCAACCCAAAACACTAATTTTATAAGCAAAAATCTATTAATGACACTCATTTTGTTAGTAAAAAGACTCTGCTATTGAAGCCTTTGTAGTAACTGACTGCTGACTCTGCTGTGTGGCTTTAAATTAAATGTTAACTGACCATTCTTGAAGAGCAAGTTCCTGATGAAAAATAAGAATTCTGCTTACGTGTATTTTAAAAGAAAACAGAGGGAGAGAGAGAGAGAGAGAGAGAGAGAGAGAGAGAGAGAGAGAGATCATATTTTCCTTGCAAATATTTTAAAGGAAGTTACAGCATTTTAAAGTAAATGATTTCTCATTGTGTGGATTTAAAAAAATGTATTGGGACCCCGGGCTGACTTTTTTTGACACCAAGTTAGTCTACTTATTTGCTGCCTGACTTGCCGAAACATGAATACCTGGAAAGAAAGCTCTCAGTGAAGCAGAGATTAGCTCTGAAAGAGGAAGAAAAACAAGCATCTATAACAAGCCTGAGCAAGTCACTCAGGTATTCGTTAAGATTCAGTCCTTGATGAACAGATTAAACTCTTATTCCCAAAGATAAGATCAACTTTTTGGAGGAAATGTCAAAAATATAAGAAATTAGGATAAAGCCTTTATTAGCCATTCACTCATTCATGTAGCAGTTATTGAATGTCTGCTATGTGCAAGTCACCATGATAGACACCAAGACTATGAAGAATAAATATGGAACAATTTTTGCCCTCAAGTAACTCACAGTCTAGATATAAAAGGTACTTGAATATGCAAAGGGTATTATGAGGAGTGAAGATGAGTGTTCATAGTCAAGACTTTGTTTTTAGTAAGAAAATAAGTGATGACTCCATTTCTACCATGAGGTCTGAGCTGAACTACATAGCACTCCAATCCTCTTGCTGAAGCCAACAAAAAAACTTAGACAGCATATTAAAAAATAAAAAAAGCCTTTCTGAAAGCATCAAAGACCTAGAAAGATAGTGAAGAGTACAAGGATAAGATCTGGGATGAGAGAGGTTCAGGTCATTCCAGGAGTAGAGGAAGCATGAAGGATGACATTCAGGACAGATACTCTGTGGACAAAAGGAGTGGTTTTAATACTTTTAAAGACAGAGAAAATTATGACAGAGGTTACTCTAGTCTGTTTAAGAGAGATGTTTGGGCAAAACCCCAAAATGGTGTTTATAGTGCTGCAAATTACACCAATGGGAGCTTTGGAAATAATTGTATGTCTGCTGGGATACAGACCAGTTTTAGTACTTATCAGAATGGCTATGATAGCACTCCATAATATAGAAGTAATGTTCCAAATATGCAGAGTGGTATGAATCAGTAGGAATATGCATATCCTGCTACTACAGCTACACCTATGTTTGGTTATCCAATGCCAAGGAGATATTGTTTTTGTTTTTTAAGGTTCTTTTTTTAAATAAATCTTTATTGTTCAGATTATTACAGTTGTTCCTCTTTTTTCCCCCCATAGCTCCCCTCCACCAGGTTCCCACCTCACCTCATGCCCTTACCCCCCACCCACTGTCCTCATCCATAGGTGTACAATTTTTGTCCAGTCTCTTCCCGCACCCCCCACCCCCTTCCCCCCAAGAATTGTCAGTCCACTCCCTTTCTATGCCCCTGATTCTATAATATTCACCAGTTTATTCTGTTCATCAGATTTTTTATTCACTTGATTTTTAGATCCACTTATTGATAGATATGTATTGTCACTTTGTTGTTCATAATTTTTATCTTTAACTTTTTCTTCTTCCTCCTCTTCTTAAAGAATACCCTTCAGCATTTCATGTAATACTGGTTTGGTGGTGATAAACTCCTTTAGCTTTTTCTTGTCTGTGAAGCTCTTTATCTGACTTTCAATTCTAAATGATAGCTTTGCTGGGTAGAGTAATTTTGGTTTTAGGTTCTTGCTATTTATCACTTTGAATATTTCTTGCCACTGCCTTCTGGCCTGCATAGTTTCTGTTGAGAAATCAGCTGACAGTCGTATGGGTATTCCCTTGTAGGTAACTGAGTTTCTTTCTCTTGCTGCTTTTAAGATTCTCTCTTTGTCCTTTGCCCTTGGCATTTTAATTATGATGTGTCTTGGTGTGGTCCTCTTTGGATTCCTTTTGTTTGGGGTTCTCTGCACTTCCTGGACTTGTAAGTCTATTTCTTTCACCAGGTGAGGGAAGTTTTCTGTCATTATTTCTTCAAATAGGTTTTCAATATCTTGCTCTCTCTCTTCTTCTGGCACCCCCATAATTCGGATGTTGGTACACTTGAAGTTGTCCCAGAGGCTCCTTACACTGTCTTGATATTTTTGGATTCTTTTTGCTTTTCCGGTTGGGTGTTTTTTGCTTCTTCATATTTCAAATCTTTGACTTGATTCTTGGGATCCTTTCATCTGCTGTTGGATCTCTGTATATTATTCTTTATTTCAGTCAGTGTATGCTTAATTTATAATTGGTCCTTTTTCATATCCTTGAGGGCCTCACTAAATTTTTCGGAGGTTTCTAGAAGATTCTTGAGTAGCCTTATAATCGTGGTTTTGAACTCTATATCCAGTAGTTTGCTTTGCTCCATTCCTGTCATTTGTGACCTCTTTCTTTGTCTCCGCATTTTTTATGCTTCTCTGTGTTGATAGAGTGGCTTTCTGTGCTAGGTGTCCTATAGGGCCCAGTGGCTCAGTCTCCCTAATTACCTGAGATGGACACTCTTGGTGCACCCCTTTGTGGGTTGTGTGCACAGTCTTGTTGTAGTTAAGCCTTGATTGCTGTTGGTATCATTGGGAGGAATTGACCTCCAGGCCAACTGGCTGTGAGGACCATCTGTGTGTACAATGGGAGAACTTCTGTGCTGGAGACACCCTTATGGGGCAGGACTTGCTTCAGTGGGGCTTTGGTGCCCACTGAGTATGCCGTTGAGTGTGTTGCTTATGGATTTGAAGATTTGTAATCTGGATGGTCTCACACTGACCACTGGGTAAACTGGCTCTTGGATCTCCAAGGAGGTGCAAAGTCAGCCACTGCCTGAGGCCACCCAGCAGGAGCTACAGAGAGATCTGTAGATTTCTCCTCTTTGTTTGCGGTTTGGAGTGCCCAGATGAGGCCCAGCTGTGAAACAATGCAGGCTGCTGTCGAGCCTTAGTGCTCTCTGACCCAGCTGCAGGTTGTTAGGTTTTAGATTGCAAAAGGACAGGCCATTCATATGCAAAAGCCTCTGCACACAGCTTGGGTGGGGTTGTAAATTGGGTGGGGTGGGGTCTCAGGGAATAATCAGGTTGGAGCAAACAGCGATGGCTGCCAGTCAGCTCTGGCCTAGAGAGGTCCTCGGGTCTCTGTGTCCCGCAGCCCCGTGCAGGAACAATGATCACTGCAAGCATCTCTGAGAGAAAGCCACTCTCATGTTCCGGCCTGATGCCAGAGAGTCCAGTTTCTCCCCATATGAGTCTGGGTCCCCAGAGTCTCAAGCGGAACTGTAGTTCAGAGCAATCAGGAGCTTGTATCTCCCTCCACATTGAAAAAGACAACAGCACACACAGTTGCCAGCCAATTTCACGCACGACTCCGTACCTCTGCCTTCTGCATCTCCGCACCTTCTACCAGTCTCAATGCGCTTTTCTCTTTCCTTCTAGTTGTAGAACTTCCACTCAGCCAGCCTTTCTGTGGTTCTGGATGATATCCATTTTATCTTTTAGTTGTAGTTTTGATGTGGTTGTGTGAGGCAGCAAGTACAGGTGTTTACCTATGCTGCCATCTTGGTTTTATGATATATTCTTATTAAGACTCTAAAAGTATATGTGAATGTCTGTTTTTCATAATTGAATTTTATATTGTGTGTTATCAGACAAGATAGTTATTTAAGAAACATGGGTAGCCCTAACTGGTTTGCTCAGTGGATAGAGCGTCAGACTGCGGAGTGAAAGGTCCCAGGTTCAATTCCGGTCAAGTGCATGTACCTTGGTTGCAAGCACGTCCCCAGTAGGAGGTGTGTAGGAGGCAGCTGATCGATGTTTCTCTCCCGTCGATGTTTCTAACTCTCTATCCCTCCCCTTTCCTCTCTGTAAAAAATCAATAAAATATATTTTTTTAAAAAGAAACATGGGTAATGCAGAAATGACTGCAGTGCAGTAGTAATTATGGTGCACTTTCCCCCTATTTAAGTTGTATATTTCTCTACATTCCTGAAACAATTTTTGTGGGGGTTTTTTTTGTACTATAAAATGCAGGCAATATTTTCACAAAAGTAAATGTACAGTTATTTGAAATACAATAAATGATGGCAATGCATGGCCTTCAAATAAAAAAATATTTGAAGATTGAAAATAAAGGATATCACTTACAATGACATAAAAATGATAAACTACCTAAAAATAACTTACAAAATTGCCCTGACCGGTTTGGCTAAGTGGATGGAGTGTTGGCCTGCGGACTGAGGGGTCCTGGGTTCGGTTCCAGTCAGGAGCATGTACCTTGGTTGCAGGCACATCCCCAGTGGGGGGTGTGCAGGAGACAGCTGATCAATATTGCTGGCTCTCTATCCCTTTCCCTTCCTCTCTGTAAAAAATCAATAAAATATATTTTTTAAAAAATAACTTACAAAAGATGTGTAAGATCTCTATGTAGAAAACTACAAAATATTGTGAGAAACTAAAAAGAGCTAAATAAAGTGAGAGTTATACCATGTTTGTGAATTGGAAGACTCAGTACTAAAGATACCAAATTTCCATAAATTGATGTATAGATTCAATGTGATTCCATCTTAACAGATTTTTTTAAAAAATATATTTTATTGATTTTTCACAGAGGAAGGGAGAGGGATAGAGAGCTAGAAACATCGATGGGAGAGAAACAGATCAGCTGCCTCCTGCACACCTCCCACCAGGGATGCGCCTGCAACCAAGGTACATGCCCTTGGCTGGAATTGAACCTGGGACCTTTCAGTCCATAGGCTGACGCTTCATCCACTGAGCCAAACCGGCTAGGGCTCAACAGATTTTTGATAATCTAATTTAAACTTTTTATGGAAATACAAAGGACCAAAAATAATCAAGACAGTCCCTTGAAGAAAATCAAAGTGGAAAGTCTTACTCTTCTAAGTTCCAAGAGTTATTGTCACAAAACATTAAGTCAACTCTCTGTTGATATAAAAATCAGCAGTAGGATAGAATATAGAGCCCAGAAACAGATCTTTGAATATGTAAACATTGATGTTGACAAAGGTGTCACTGTAGAGCAGTGGGGGAAAAGATGCACTTTTAAATAAATGGTCCCAGAACAACCGGTCATTCATAAGAAAAAAATAAAACTTGACTTCTACCTCATACCATGCATAAAAGTCAACCTCAGGTAGGTTGTGGACTAAATGTGAAAGGCAAAATAATAAAACTTGTAGAGAACAATATAAAAGTATCTTCATGATCTCGCATTAATACTAAACTTTTTTTAAAAGATTGATATATTAGCATACATTAAAATTAAGTTTATTGAAAGATACTACCAAGAGAATACAAAAGGCCAGCCATAGATTGGGAAAAGATCCTTGCACTATGTCGAACTGACGAAGAGGCTACATAAAGAATATGAAAAGAAGTGCTACAAATACCCCAACAGAAACATTGGCAAGAGATTGATTAAACTCTACAAAAGTAGAAACCCAGATGGACAATAAACATGAAATGATGCTTACCCTCTTTAGTAATTAGGAAAATGAAAATTAAAATCACAATGATAATACTATTTCCCACTCACCAAACTGGCTAAAATTTTAGAGACTGACTATTCCAGGTTGTGAAGCTACTGAAAATTGCATGCATTACTGGTGGGATTAAATAAGGACAATTATTTTGGGGAACTGTGGCACTGTCTCCCAAAATTTAAAATATCAATACCCTGTATCCCAACAATTCTATTTGTAGAGGTATATTCTCATAGAAATTAAAAGAGGTATATAAAGATGTACATAACAGCATTATTATACACTAGATGCCCGGTGCACAAAAATTTGTGCACTTGGGAGGGTCCCTCAGCCCAGCCTGTGCACTCTCGCAGTCTGGGACCCCTCGGGGAATAACCACCTGTTGGGTTAGGCCCGCTCCCCAGGGGTTGGGTCTAAGCTGGCAGTCAGACATCCCTCTGGCAGCCCAGGAGACCTTGGGGGATGTCCACTTGCCAGCGGGGAAAAGCCTAGCTGCAGTCGGACATCCTTAGCGCTGCTGTGGAGGCAGGAGAGGCTCCCACCACCACCACTGTATTGGCAGCCATCAGCCTGGCTTGTGGCTGAGCAGAGCTCCCCCTGTGGGAGCACACTGACCACCAGGGGGCAGCTCCTGCATCGAGCGTCTGCCCCCTGGTGGTCAGTGTGTGTCATTGTGACCAGTGATTCCCAGTCGCTCTGCTGTTAGGGTCAATTTGCATATTACCCTATTATTATGTAGGATAGAGGTCTGATGCATGGGTGGGGGCCAGCTGGTTTGCCCTGAAGGATGTCCCAGATCAGGGTGGGGTCCCGCTGGGGTGCCTGGCCAGCCTGGGTGAGCGGCTGAGGGACGTTTCCAGACTGGCCACACCACCTTCAGGGTGGGGGTCCCTGCTGGAGTGCCTGGCCAGCCTGGGTGAGGGGCTGATGGCTTTTTGCAGGCTGGCCAAGCCCCCCAGTGGAGACCCTACCCCATGAGGGTGTGGCCAGCTTGGGTGAGGGGCTGATGGCTGTTTGCAGGCTGGCCACATCCCCCAGCCACCCAAGCTCGCAGTGGAGGCTGGCTGGAAATAGGTATCTGGGATTTATTTAGCTTCTATAATTAAAACTTTGTTGCCTTTTGCAGAGACCACAGCCGGCCAGAGCATGCGGGAAGCTTGGCTTCCTCCATCGCCGGGGCAACCAAGCCTCCTGCTTGTTCCAGCTCCATGGCTGCTGGCCGCCATCTTGGTTGGGTTAATTTGCATATAGTCGCTCTGATTGCCCAGTGGGCGTGGCTCGAGCATAGTGAAGGTATGGTCAATTAGCATCTTTGTCTTTTATTAGTGTAGATAGCCCATGGCTGAAAAGAACCCAAATGTCTATCAACAACAGAATGGATAGACCGTGGTATAGTCATGTAAAAAGTGCAATAAAAATGGTATTCATTGAAAGCGATGATAATGAACTACAACATGTACAGCAACATGAATGAATGGGCTCAAGTAACAATTGAAGGGACAAGGAAGACCCTACCCTGAGCTGGATAAAAGTAAGCACACCACACAGAGAAGCCCTCTGTTCCCAGCCCTCTGTTCATTGGAGATGCCCTCAGTTCCCAGCTCCCAAATCTGAGGTCCCATATGCTTCCCTACTCCACTACTCCCCCTCCTTCTCCTTGCAGTGCTCTAGATCCCTTCTCATTTCAGAATCTTCAACTCATTCTTTTAAAAAAAAAAAAAATCATTACCTGAGGATATGTTTAATGATTTAAGAAAGAGAAGAAGGGATAGGGAGAGAGGAATAAACATCAATGGGAGAGAGAAACACTGATTGGTTGCCTTTTACATGCCCCCTGACGGGATAGAACCTGAAACCTAGGTATGTGCCCTGACTGTGAATCGAACCTGCAACCAATTGAGCCACCTAACCAGTGCCAACTCACTGTCTTGATGGGAGTCCCCTTCTCTCTCAGGGTTCCTCATTAGCTTATTATTAGTCTCTCTACTAACATGTAAACTCCCCATCTGTATGGACCATTTCACATGGCCAGGGCCTCAGAGGGCCTAGTCTCACAGAAGAGGCTCAGTGTCTATAGTTGTCTGATTAAAACTTGGTCCCACCTTAGCCTTGACTGGCAAAGTGACATTTAGCAATGACCTTACTTTTTCTTGGGTTCCAATCTCTTCCTCTGTGAATGAGCTCTACTCCAGAATTTGACAATTCTCTGACCTGTGGTACTGACCTCTGTGACATGCCACCCAGCATGCTAGGTGTGGATGAAGAGGGAAATATTCTCCTTCACTTCCTTCCTCCTCCATCTTTCTCAGAGGAGCTTTGGAAAAGATCTGAAGCAAAAAGGCAAAGTGGAGTAAGCAAAGTTTAACTGAGTGCCAAGGTCTGTGGTGGGCTCCCCATATTTTTTTCTCTTGTACTTGAAAATAATTTAATTATCAAAACAACCCTTTCAAGTGGTTGCCATTATCTCTTTTTTACAGGTGAGTTAACTGAAGTTTCAAAAAGGTGAACAATTTGCAGAGTCATCAGATTATATGGCAGACTGACTGCAGGGTTCCTGTCCTTCTGCTCGCTCTATTGCCTCCCCAGGTCTAATCAGAGGGTGTAGGATATGTGGAAAGAGTATCAGTTGTGCTATTAGCCTGTCTTAAGTTTGAAATGGACTTCTACTTTCTTTAGGTTGTGATGTCTTGAGCAGTTTACTTAACATCTCTGAGCTTCAGGTTCCTCACCAGTAAAGTGGGCAAATGGGACAAGATCTCTGTGGCCTGATGGGTATTCACTTGGCCCTGGGGAGGTGCAGTTGAGCACTGTGCTCTGGGTCGGTTTCACCAGGCCAGGAGTTCAGGTGTGTTTCTCTCTAAGTATGAGTTGATGCTCAGAGGTAGCCAAAATAATGGCTACCTCAAGGGCAGCAGGTTTCTGAGGGAAGGCTCACCTCACTTGCACTGAAAACTCTACGGAAGGATCAGAGAGTCCACAGGTCTGTAGTGCCACCTAAGTGCCAACCCCTAAGTGTCACCACCTGACATGTGTGATGTGTTAGTTGCAGGACATTGCTACAGTACTTTGGACACTACAAAGTCCCCCTCTTCTTTTTTCTTTTTTTTTTAATATATTTTATTGATTTCTTACAGAGGAAGGGAGAGGGATAGAGAGTTAGAAACATCGATGAGAAAGAAACATTGATCAGCCGCCTCCTGCACACCCCCCACTGGGGATGTGCCCGCAACCAAGGTACATGCCCTTGACCGGAATCGAACCTGGGACTCTTCAGTCCACAGGCTGACGCTCTAGCCACTGAGCCAAACTGGTCAGGGCCAAAGTCCCCCTCTTCTAACCCTCGGGCCCATTTGTACCATCTTCTTAAGTTCTACCTTAGAAAATACCTGTCTGTTGAGTCTTGTTTATTCTGAAGAGGCTGAAGTTTTCACAAAAAGGTCTTCATTCTTACTCCTTCAAGCTGTGAACTCTTCTGCAGACTGCTGCTATGGCCTCCTCTCTTCTAATCTCTTTATACTGTTCTCTCAGCCTCTTCAGATCAAAATCCCGCTCATCTTTCAAAGTTTAACCCTTGGCCACCTTCCCTAATCTCTTCAACTCAAGTTAAATCCTTTGATGCCCTTTCCCACCTTTATTATGGCATTTGTGTCAGAGTTCTGTGGGTTTCTGTTTCTACACATGGATGGTGATCTCCTTAAGGGCATTTGTCTCTGTCACCTCCAATACTGGGCCCTCAATAAATGCTTGAGTGAGTGAATAAGAGAATGACTAAAGAATTTGATGGTCTTCATTCCTTTCCTCTGCTACTGATCAACTTGAAATGAAATTTAAGCATTTTTTACTGCTCTTTGCTCCTTTCTCTCAATTTTTCTTTCCTCTTCTTCCTTCTCATGGCCCAAAACAGCACAATCAGAGTCAGGGGTGGCCTAGTAACATGCATGGGGGATTCCAAAATTCTCCAGCTGGTCTTTTTCCTTAGTCCTCCAGAGGTGGAGTACTAGAACCATTTATACTGCTTATCTGGAATGCATTTACTCTTAAGAATTGACTCCCAAACCTTCTTCCACTATATTTTAGAGAAGATGTTGTAGAGTTGCTCTTTTTTCCTATATGGGTCTCTGTTTCTCCAATCAGAAGGTATAATCTAGGGAGAACAAAAGTGTACCCAGTCTGTGAGCACCTGCATATAAGTTGATGCTCAGAATAGTGGGTCTCTGCTCAGGCCAAGATTGTCCTCAGGATATTTCCTCATTGCAGTTCTCTTCTTCTTCCACCTCATTTCCAAAAAGGAAATGCTCAGCTTTCTAGGTATTTTGAGGCTGAGTTATGGGAGCGCCCCAGCAGTGTCAGGCTGGCTTGTGGTCACTGCAGAATCCCAACGAGTTGTGAGTTGGCAGTCAGGGCTCAGGGAGAGTAAGAGAAGGGAGCATGCTTCTAATTCTGGGGAGAGGGAATAAGCGTATCTAATGACTGTAGATACCATCTGGATTTTCTTTTTTTTTAATATACATAATTTTATTACAAAAATTTTTTAAAAAAACAAAATGCAACAGTCTAGAAAACCCAAAATTTACTATTGATACTAATTCCTATGAGTTTGCTGTGCTACCATACACAAGAAATTAAAGAAACCATTAAATATTTAGAAACATTTAACATCAGAAGCCTTAAAATCTAACTGTATGTAGTAGCCCCTCAAAAAGCTACAACCTGCATTTTTTTTATCAAAGTATTTTCTCTACAAAGAATCTTATCAGATATACAAAAATCTGAACAGTTTTTATACTGAAGCTAATATTGAGCTGCACTTGGATTCACATTCTTGGCAAAACAATTGCCTGAGAGCACACACACATACTCCGCACACATCATTACAGGACAGCCTTTATTCTTCATCTTCATCCTCTTCGTCATAATCATCTTCCTCTTCCTCCTCCTCCTCATCTTCTGGTTCATTTTTCTTCTTTGAGCCAGTTGGCCTGCCAGGGCCCTTCTTTCCCACTTAACTTTTGCCCTTGGCACGGTATGCAGCAATATCCTTTTCATATTTCTCCTTTAGCTTAGCTGCTTTTTGTTCATATGGTTGCTTATCTTTGGCTGATTGTTCAGACCACATTTCACCCAATTTTTTTGCAGTATCCCCAATGGATAGAACAGGGTGTTCACTTTTGATCTTTGGGTGATGTTCAGAGCAAAACAGGAAGAAGGCAAATGGAAGCTTTTTAGGAGTATTGGGATCTTTTTTCTTCCCTTCCTTGTCACCTTTGGGGGGAACATAATTTTTCATCTCCCAGTCATAGCGAGCTTTGTCACTCTTTGCCATATCTTCGAACTTTGACTTTTCTTTTGCAGACATGGTCTTCAATCTCTCCAAATATTTCTTGGAGAATTCGGAAAAATTGACGGAAGAGTCGGGGTGTTTTTTCTTGTGCTCCTCCCGGCAGGTCTGCATGAAGAAGGCATACGAGGACATCTTGCTCTGTGGCTTGTTGGGGTCTCCTTTGCCCATGATGACAGACTGTGTTCACCTGGTGGTAAGTTTTCCTTAGAGTCCCGCCGAGTGAGCAGCCCGGTCCGACCCGAGACGCTGCCTCGCTGGGCTCCTGCGTGAACTGGTTTATCGCTAAGCCAATCCTCAGCCTCCCATCTGGATTTTCTAACTCGTGGGGTTGAGAGTCTGACTCCAAGAACCTCCAAAAGACTTCATCCCCTGGTCCTGCTCTATTCAGGGTCTACTAGTGTTTGTAAGTCTGCTTCTTGATGGAGGCTTCCACATCCTGAGGACCTATAGCACTCAGGAGGGAGCCTAAAAGCGGGGCATCAACCTCTATCCTGGGCTGGAGCTCGGGCCTTACATTAACTATGCCCTTGCTGATCCTTTCTGCCTTTAGGGTCTTCCCACAGGTTTAATTCTATCTATCCCATGGAAACCCCTATGCCTCCGAATTCTCCTTACTTCATAAAACTTCTTGGCTCTGAACTTCCCCAGAGGGCATTTATTTCAAATCAACAAAAATTCCTTGAGATTTTGGTCTCTGCCTTCAAGGAGTCTTTAACTTTGTAGTTGTTACTGAACAGAGTCCAATTACTCAGTTGCCAGTCAAAAGACAACTCCTAGATGATGATTTTAGAAGGAACAAACTTTATTGGCAGCACACTGTGTGAGAGAGAGAGAGAGAGAGAGAGAGAGAGAGAGAGAGAGAGAGAGTGTGTGTGAGTTTCCAGTGTTGTGTCTCTGACCAAAGGATTGGATTTGTCTTTATTCAGGGATATCATGCATAAACAAGGGGAGCGTTGTCATCGAATGCATAGGTAGGGGCATTTCTGTGCCTTTGCAGTTAGAAAACATATCTATTCATACATCACATGTTCAAAAATGGTGGAAAACCTCTGCCCTTGGGAGATTTTGGTATTATAATGAAGGTACAGTGAAAAAAGCTCATGGGGAGGTTAGTAGAGGGTTCTTTGGTCAGCCCTGGTGGTTCAAGTCGGATCAGCCCCTGGTCCTACAAATTTCATCCTAGGCTTGCTCCTGAAAAGACAGCTTTGGCAGCCATCAATATCAGGGATGGTGTAGACATGAAAAGAAGTTTAACTAGCCCTTCTATTAAAGTTTTAGCAAATTATAGGTTGTGGTTACACAAACCTCATAACATCTAGGGTGATCTAAATGGGTTTACAGGTTAATCTAAGCAAAGTTATAAATTCTAAATAAAAGTTAGTCTGTTGTGGTGTTTTGTGTTTTTTTTTTAACAAAAAAAAACAAAAAAGAAAACAAAAGAAAAGAAAAAAGAAAGAAAGAAGGGAAACCTCAAATAAGCTGCCCAAGGCCTAATGGTAAGGCTGAGATTTGCCCCCAGGGCAAGTGTGACTTCAGAGCCTGTAATCTCTACCTATGTGCTGTGAGAGTTCTTACTTTTTTGGTTAACTAATTTCTGGAATAATGTTAAATTCTGAGCCAGATTGATGTTTAATCCTAGGTTTCTGAAATAAAAAGTATGAAGTTATTTTGGAAACTTTCAAAAAGTTATTTTGGAACTGTTGTGAATCATCTCTTAATGGATTTAGAGTGCCTATTCTTGAAAAAATCATGGATAATGTGCGTATTGCTTATTTGTGGGAAAATATGAATATACATGAATATCTACACTAATAAAAGAGAAACATGGTAATTGGTGTACAACCGCTACCCTTTTCATTGGCTAATCAGCGAGATATGCAAATTAACTGTCAGCCAAGATGGCGGCCAGCAGCCAGGCAGCTTGAAACTAACATGAGGCTTGCTTGCCTCAGTGACGGAGGAAACCAACATTCCTCGCCTGCGCTGCAGGCCTCTGAGCCTGCAGTTTAAGAAACTCTGTAACAAATACCACCGGACTTCAGCCAGCAGGATTGCAACATTGTAAGCAAAGGCCAGAAACCTACTTTCAGCCACAGAGGCCTAAGAGCTGGAGCCAAGCCTCAAAGCTAAAGCTGGCCCAGAATAAAAAAAAAGAAAAGAAAAAAAGGAGCGGATGGGAGCTTCAGTCACCCCCAGCCTGAAAACAGCCCTCAGCCCCTCACCCAGGCTGGCCAGGCACCCCAGTGGGGACCCCCACCCTGAAGGGGGTGTGACCAGCTGCAACCAGCCATCATCCCCTCACCCAGGCTGGCCAGGCACCCCAGTGGGGACCCCCACCCTGATCCAGGACACCCTTCAGGGCAAACAAGTCAGCCCCACCCATGCACCAGGCCTCTACCCTATATAGTAAAAGGGTAATATGCCTCCCAGCACTGGGATCAGCGGAGCCATGAGGCCTCCCGGCACCAGGATCAGTGTGACAGGGGGCACCGCCCAAACCCCCTGATCGCCCTGCGGCTCTGTGACAGGGGGCAGGGCCACAACCTCCCTATCCGCCCTGCTCTGTTCATGACAGGGGAAGGCGCCCCAACCCCCTGATCAGCCCTGCTCTGTGCCTGATCGGGGGGAGCTCCCCCACCCCCCATGGGCCCTGCTCTGTGTGTGACAGGGTAGAGCCATAACCTCCCCATCGGCCCTGCCCTGAGTGTGAGAGTGGCGGTGCCCCAACCCCCTGATTGGCCCTGCTCTGTGCATGACGGCGGGTGGCGCCGCAACCTCCCCATCGACCCTGCCTTGAGTGTGACAGGGGATGGTGCCCCAACCCCCCAATCGGCCCTACCCTGAGCGTGACTGAGGGTGGCATCACAACCTCCCAATCTCCCTGCTCTGTGCATGACAGGGGGCGGCGCCCCAACTCCCCAATCGGCCCTGCTCTGAGCCCGACCAGGGGCTGCACCTAGAGATTGGGCCTGCCCTCTGCCACCCGGGAGCAGGCCTAAGCCAGCAGGTCATTATCTCCCGAGGGGTCCCAAACTGCGAGAGGGCACAGGCCGGGCTGAGGGACCCCCCCTCCCCCCTGAGTGCACAAATTTTTGTGCACCAGGCCTCTAGTCTATATATAAAAGCCTAAGTGACCATCTGATTGTCCGACTGTCTGACTGGTAGCTATGAGGTGCAATGACCACCAGGGGGCAGACGCTCAATGCAGGAGCTGCCCAGCTACAGCAACTTTGCAGAGTGCCCTCTCTCACTCCGGGAGCCCCCAGGGGATGTCAGACTGCTGGTTTCAGCCTGATCCCCGCAGGCCTGGCTGAAGGACCCTACCTGCCGGAGGAACCCCACTCACTCCACAGATGTCCTTCAAGCCCTGGTGCTGCCCCAGGTGCAGCTGGCTGGGGAGGGACTGTGGGAGATTGGCTCCAGGGTGTGTCCGGCCCATCTCGCCTAGTCCCGCTGACCACCTCCTAATTAATTTCCTTTCATTGTGCACGAATCCATGCACCAGGCCTCTAGTAATAGTATATATATGGAACTTTATATGAATATATTAAGATTCTATAACACACACAAAAATAGTTAGGCTCTGCTAGGCTACCTGCAAGGCTCTCTATATAAAGTTTAGGTTACCTAGTGAAAATAAGACACTTCTACAAAAAGCAAAATGCAGAATGTGGTTAGTGTTTCAGCAGGTGGGGAAGCAAATGGCTACTGGAGCCTAGAGAAGGAGATCATTTCCAAAATGAGTAGAGGGAATAAGGGAAGGGTAAACCTGGGAAGGCTTTTTAGAAGAGGTGGCATTGAGCTGGGCTTGAAAGATGGCAAGTAAAGATGGTTGGACAAGGACAGTAGACAAAGAGAGGGCATGTTTGAGGAATCACCAGCATTTTGCTATGGCTCAGGGACAGGTGAGAGAGAAAGTGAGATAGGAAGATTGCAAAGGAAGGTTGAAATGTCATTTAGGGTCTTCATGTCAAGCTCAGAAGCTTACACTTTTAAAAATATATATATTTTATTGATTTTTTACAGAGAAGGATAGAAAGTTAGAAACATCAATGAGAGAGAAACATCAACCAGCTGCCTCCTGCACACACCCCACTGGGGATGTGCCCACAACCAAGGTACATGCCCTTGACTGGAATTGAACCTGGGACCCTTCAGTCCGTAGGCTCATGCTCTAGCCACTGAGCCAAACCAGTCAGGGCAGAAGCTTACACTTTTGTAGATAAAAGGACGTAAGCTAAGAATTTTGAGTGAAGAAATGCCCTAGTCTCAAGCTGGAAGTCATTCATATCCCCAGTCAGTCACCAAATCTACATTCATAACCTCTTTAGAATCTCCCCAAATCTCTCCTCCCTAGGGTGTCACAGAAGTTGTTCATGGCACAATCTCCTCTCACCTGAATGATGCAACAGCACCATGACTAGCCTCCAGATTCCCCTCAAGCATATCCACTTCTAATGTGTTTTCTTTGTCAAAGTGCAAATCTAATCATGTGAATTTCCTGCTTGGAGACTTTCAAGAGATTCTCTTTACCCTTGGGATAAAGTAAAAACTCCTTCCTTATGATACACCTATCTGCCAGCATATTAAATAATACTAATTCTGCAGTCTCTTTCTCAATGGGATTGCCCCCGCACTCATCACCTGGCTGAACCTTCTAGGTTGGTGAGTCAAGGTTTAGCTCAGGTGTCACTGTCTCAGGGACCCCGGTCTGACTCCCAACCCCTGGCTTCTCCTGCTGCATGTGCTTCCTATAGGCCTAGCACTCATCACAAAGTGTTGAAATTGTCTGTTGATGTATTTCCCCTGCTCTCTATTTTACTATATGATCCGTGTTCCCACAGGGAAGGTTCTTGGAGCTCCAAACAAAAAGTCATCAAAAAGATGAATAAAGAAACCAAGATGGCGGCATAGGTTAAAGCCAGAGTTTGCTGCCTCGAACAACCACTTGAGAAAACAACTAAAAGACGGAACGGACATCATCCAGAACCACAGGAAGGCTGGCTGAGTGGAAATTCTACAACTAGGAGGAAAGAGAATATCATACCCAGACTCAGAGGAGGCGCAGTGCTGAAGTGAAATACTGAGGTACCTAGTGCGAGTGGAGCGGGCTGGCAGCAGAGGGCATGGTTGTTTTCAATCGAGAGGGAGTTTCAGACTCTGAGCTCCAGATCCAGGCAAGTCTCTAGGGACCCAGACTCACGGGAGAAGTGGGACTGTCTGGCTTCGGTTGGAACTCGAAGGCAGCTTTCTCTCTGAGGTTTGCAGCGGTTGCTGGGACTCTGTGAGGCAGAGCCCTTAGGGACGGAACTGAGAACAGCCATAACTGCTTGCTCCGCCCACCCTGTAGATCCCCAGGGACCCGCCCCGCCCAAGCCCTGTGCAGAGCCATTTGCCGGATAGCCTCAGGCAAATGCTAGATTAGCAACGCCCTAGAGATCCAGCACAGAAGCTCTCCCACTGAAGACACAACAGACTCTCATAGACAGTTAGCCTGGAGGTCAAATCACCCCCGGTATTGCCGACAACAATCAAGGCTTAACTACAATAAGACTGCGCACAAAGACCACTAGGGGGTGCACCAAGAAAGCATAAAAAATGCGGAGACAAAGAAACTGGACAAAATTGTCAATGGAGGATATTCAGTTCAGAACCACACTTTTAAGGTCTCTCAAGAACTGTCTAGAAGCCGCCGATAAATGTAGTGAGATCCTCAAGAAATCTAATGAGACCCTCGATGTTGTGATAAAGAACCAACTAGAAATTAAGCATACACTGACTGAAATAAAGAATATTATACAGACTCCTGACAGCAGACCAGAGGACCGCAAGAATCAAGTCAAAGATTCGAAATGCAAAGAAGCAAAAAACACCCAACTGGAAAAGCAAAATGAAAAAAGAATCCGAAAATACGAAGATAGTGTAAGGAGCCTCTGGGATAGCTTCAAACGTACCAACATCAGAATTATAGGGGTGCCAGAAGATGAGAGAGAGCAAAATATTGAAAACCTATTTGAAGAAATAATGACAGAAAACTTCCCTCACCTGGTGAAAGAAATAGACTTACAGGTCCAGGAAGGGCAGAGAACCCCAAACAAAAGGAATCTAAAGAGGACCACACCAAGACACATCATCATTAAAATGCCAAAGGCAAAAGACAAAGAGAGAATCTTAAAAGCAGCAAGAGAAAGAAACTCAGTTACCTACAAGGGAATACCCATACGACTGTCAGCTGATTTCTCAACAGAAACTTTGCAGGCCAGAAGGGAATGGCAAGAAATATTCCAAGTGATGAATAGCAAGAACCTACAACCAAGATTACTTTATCCAGCAAAGCTATCATTCAGAACTGAAGGTCAGATAAAGAGCTTCACAGGTAAGGAAAAGCTAAAGGAGTTCATCACCACCAAACCAGTATTATATGAAATGCTGAAAGGTATCCTTTAAGAAGAGGAAGAAGAAGAAAAAGGTAAAGATACAAATTATGAACAACAAACATGCATCTATCAACAAGTGAATCTAAGAATCAAGTGAATAAATAATCTGGTGATCATAATAGAATCAGGGACATAGAAAGGGAATGGACTGACTATTCTTGGGGGGGAAAGGGGTGTGGGAGATGCGGGAAGAGACTGGACAAAAATCGTGCACCTATGGATGAGGACAGTGGGTGGGGAGTGAGGGCGGAGGGTGGGGCGGGAACGGGGAGGAGGGGAGTTATGGGGGGGAAAAAGAGGAACAAATGTAATAATCTGAACAATAAAGATTTAATTTAAAAAAAAAGAAAAAAAAGATGAATAATGCTCACTTCCTCTTTTTTTTTTTAATCCTCACCTGAGACAGAGGAAGAGGGGGGCAGGTGGGGAGAGAGAGAGAGGGAGAGAAGAAACATTAATGTGAGAGAGAAACATCAATTGGTTGCCTTCTATACCCACCCTGACCAGGATTAAACCCACAACCTAGTATATGCTCTGATCAGGAATCGAACCTGCAACCTTTTGGTGTATGGGACAACACTCCAACCAACTGAGCCACCCAACAAGGGCCACGTCCTCTTTTGACTGACTTCTTCTGTCCCCCACAGCCTCCATGCCCACTGGACAAATTTTTGCTCTTGTTTCTTCTTCTGTTCTTCTTCCTATTGTTTTTCTGTCCTTCTGTCCAAAGAGGTGACTGTGGTGCAGTAGAAGAGCACACAGAGTCTTTTATAAACAATAGCTATGGAAGAAACTGGAGTAAAATACCAAACAGTTAATAGTAATGATCTCTGAGAGGACAAGAGATGATATTTTATTCTTTCTATTTTACTTTAATTTATTAAATTTATCATCCTATATAATAAAATAGAAACATGTAAATTGAGCATCCCTCCACTACGCTCACCAGCCAATCAGGAGTATGAAAATTAACCCGACAAAGATGGTGGGTTAATTTGCATACACAGGTGCCGGGCGTAGAGCCAGTGGTTTGGGGGGACGTGGCAGAGAGGGAGAGCTGGTGGCTTGGAGGACTTGGCAGAGTGGGAGGCCATTGGACGGAGACAGAGCAGGAAGGGAAAACCAAGATTGCAGGGAGCACCAGGAATGCTGGGAATCATAGTTCTGGTGGCAGATGGATCTCCTAGACACTAGAGCAGTGGTTCTCAACCTTCTGGCCCTTTAAATACAGTTCCTCATGTTGTGACCCAACCATAAAATTATTTTTGTTGCTACTTCATAACTGTAATGTTGCTACTGTTATGAATTGTAATGTAAATATCTGATATGCAGGATGGTCTTAGGCGACCCCTGTGAAAGGGTCGTTTGACCGCCAAAGGGGTTGTGACCCACAGTTTGAGAACTGCTGCACTAGAGCAAAGTGAGCCTGGAGCAAGTTACCGCTGTGGTGGGGGATGGAGGGAAAGCAAAGGTGAGAGACATAAGTAAAACAAGAATGTCTAGGGAAAATTAAAGGGAAGATATCCTAAAACTTCCAGGAAATCTCACCAATGAAGCAAAGAAAAAAAAAATGCCTCATATGATTGCAAAGACAGACAGAAACTCCCGGATTGGAGAGGGCTCCCCTGAGGAATCACAGATTGGAGAGGTTGCAGGTCGGGCTGAGGGACCCCCACACCCCCCAGTGCACGAATGTCATGCACTGGGCCTCTATTTGTATTTTATAATGGGAAACTCTCTTTTTTAAAAGAAAGACTACTAGGCCAAGACTGAAAGAGGTTGGTTTCAGTCAAAATAGTAGAATAGTGTATAAACTGTCATGTCTAAATAAAGAAAAGTAGAAAAACATATATTTACAAAATCTTTCTGAAGGGACATATAAGAAATGGACAATGTCAATTACCTCCTGAGGGGGCAGCTAGGAAGTTGGGGCCTGGGGAGCTGACTTTACACCATATCCCTATGTACATTTTGGATTTAGAGCCATGTGACTATACTAACTATGCAAAAAATAAATAAATAACTAAAGTGTCAATTAAAAATTGCTGAGCTTGAATTCTAACCCACTGGGTAACTTAGAAAGCTTCACTTTCCCCATCTGTAAAATAGAGAAGACCATCCTAGCCTCACAGGGTCATTGCCAAGAGTGGATGACACAGTAGTGTGTCATCCACTCTTGGCATGATGAAACCCCGCAGCACCACACCATGGTAAGGACAAGGCTTCTGGCCTTCCAATTCCACCCAGTCCTCCCTCCTTCTCAGCCTGCAAATGAAGCTGTCAAGGTCAAACCCTGTGTCTGCCAACATATCCCCCACAGGAGTTGCCTAGCCTGGTGCCCTGCCTGCTGGAACACAGCCAACAGCAGGAAGGCAGAGCAACATTTCGAGGATCTGGGTATTTCAAAGCAGGCAAACAGCTCTTTTTGTTTCCTCAGGCTCTCAGCTTGCCAGCTAGTTCCACACATTAGAAATATTTTGGGTCAGCACTATAATTTGCAACCAAACAGATTCTTTTTATTTCATCACAACTTTCCTATAATAGCTCTGAGAAAAACTGCACTGTGCCTAGTCCCAACCCTGCTCCTGGGCTTTGCAAGATCCATTCAAGATGGGGTCTTGGGTAATAATCATAAAAAAAGTCAAACTCTCCTGAGACTCTCTAGGGCTTGATCTGGAAAAAAGGATTGTTTGGATTGAATTTCTAAAGGGCTGTCATTGCTTCTTCCTTTCTTCTTCCTCCTCCTTCTCCTTCTCCTCCTCCTCCTCCTCCTCCTCCTCCTCCTCCTCCTCCTCCTCCTCCTCCTCCTCCTCCTCCTCCTCCTCCACATCAATTGGTTGGCTCCCACACATGGTCCCAACTGTGTGGCTGGGGAACCTACAACCCAGGTAGGTGCCCTTGACTGGGAATTGAACCCATCACCCTTCGGTGTATGGGGCAATGCTCTAACCACTGAACCCATGACCTGTCATGGCCTTCTAACTGTTTGAGACAGAAAGAGGAGCTTAATTTATCATATTTCTGCTGGGTTAGCTGCTCCTGCTTTTCTATGCAGCCAGTGGATTCTCTCTCTTATTTGTGAATATTTACTGAGTGTTGATGAGAAGTGTGATGCTGAAGGAGGTACTTTCTTTGGTACCAGGGATAGGACTGCCAGCTCTGGTAAATAAAAATACAGGGCACTTAAACAAAAGTTCTAGATACCCAATGAACACTTTTTTAGCTTAATTATGTCCCATGAAATATTTTTATACTAATACTAAATATTATTAATTGTTGATCTGAGATTCAGATTTAATGGGTGTCCTATATTTTATCTGGCAACACTGTCTGTGAGGGACATGGGCAAATCCTCTTTAGCTCTACAGAGGAACCAGGAAGCCCATTTCTCTTGCTCTCTTGCCTGGTCCTATTCCTTTAAACCAGTCCTTCAGCCCTAGGCCACAGATCAGAACCCAAAAGGAGCAAAGCTCCAGCTCACTTGCTTTGTGGCACACACTCTCTCTCTTAGCACGGTGCCTCACCCTGTCTAGCACTCTGTTTCCAGAACAGTATCCGGAACAGGAACTCCTAATTGCTGTCTTAGCCTCAGGTTTTTCTGCAGGATCCCGCTCTGCCTGGAACTCATTGCCATCCCATATAGCTCATCTGGGCTGCCTCACTCATCCTTCAGCAACATACCCACATTTTCCCTGACTGTCTTCTGTGTCCACTCTAAATAATAATTCAGCCTGAGTCAAGGCAGCCCCCAGAGCTTGCTCTGGTCCCAGACCCTTTGACTCCAGCTTAGATGTGTCCATTCCTCTTAAGATGCGTCCTTGGTGTCAGGATCCAGCTCAGAGAAAGAGATGGTAAAATACTATCAGACTAGAGTCCCTATTTCCATAAAGCCAGTTGCTTTTATTGAAAGCCTATTATCTGAAGCTGTGGGTGGAATCAGAGGCAGGAGTAACATGCAACTGTTCTGAGTTCCACCCAGCATCATCCCTGCTGGGCTCAGTCTCTCTGGGGCAGGTGGTGATGGGGATGTACTTCCTGAAGTTTGAGCTGGCTCAGTAGCTAAGTCTCCAGTAGAGTCTGGATCAGAGTCCTCAGAAAGAGCTCTGTCATCTGAGAAAACAGAATTCAAATTAGACTCACTTCGCACTGCCAGATGCCCTGCTAGCTCCAGGAAGCCCATGTTTAATCAGTGACTTTCTCACAATTGTGCCTTGTGATGTGACCTTTTAATGAGTGGCCATGTGAATAGGCTGTCTTTGCAACTGATGGTCACCAACACAGTATTCAAAGTTACCCGACTGTGGCTTACTGATATCTGACATTATGCTTCATGTCTGGTGTAAGTCAGAGGGCATAAAATAGCAAAATCTGTGATGTTTTGCTAAGGCTGGTGTAACAAATGCCAGAAATTTATTGTCTCAGTTTTGTGGGCTGTAAGTCCAAAATCCAGGTGTCAAAGGGACCACACTGCCTCTGAAACCTGTAGGGAAGGATCCTTCCTTGCCTCTTCCTGACTTCTGGTGGTTGGCTGGCTCTCTTTGGTCTCCACTGGTTTGTAGACATATCAGTCCAATCTGTCATTTTTTAAAAATATATATATATTTATTGATTTCAGAGAGTAAGGGAAAGGAAGAGAGAGATAGAAACATCAATGATGAGAGAGAATCATTGATCTGCTGCCTCCTGCACACCCCCCACTGGGGATCGAGCCCACAACCTAGGCATGTGCCCTTGACTGTAATCAAACCAAGACACTTCAGTCCATAGGCCGAAACTCTATTCATTGAGTCAAACCAGCTAGGGCTATACTCATGATTTTAATTGTAAATTGCATATAGCCAATTAATTTGGAGAGAAGGCATTATTGATTTTTGTTAAACTCTTGTCTCTGTGGGCAACCCAATGTTAGACTAATGAACAAATATGGTTCCATTATGAATGTTGGTTGCATTTTCTTTCAGTTAACAGGTAAGATGAAAGTGAAACAATAAAGATGTATGTTGGAGCCCCATTCATTCAGTTCATCAATGACATGAGTGATTTATTTGCTCAACTGAATAATAGTTTATGAATACTGAAAAAGTATTTCCTTATTTTCTGTGCTTTTGACAATGTGACAGTTTTCCCCCTATCATTTTCTTTTTTTTTGTAAATTAAATCTTTATTGTTCAGATTATTACAGTTGTTCCTCCTTTTTCGCCCCATAGCACCGCTCCACCCAGTTCCCACCCCACCTTCTGCACTTATCCCCTCCCCACACTGTCCTCATCCATAGGTGTACAATTTTTGTCCAGTCTCTTCCTGCATACCCGACATCCCTTTCCCCCGAGAATAGTTAGTCCACTCCCTTTCTATGCCCCTGATTCTATTATATTCACCAGTTTATTCTGTTCATCAGATTATTTATTCACTTGATTTTTAGATTCACTTGTTGATAGATGTGTATTTATTGTTCATAATTTGTATCTTTACCTTTTTCTTCTTCTTCTTCTTCTTCTTCTTCTTCTTCTTCTTCTTCTTCTTCTTCTTCTTCTTCTTCTTCTTCTTCTTCTTCTTCTTCTTCTTCTCAAAGAATACCCTTCAGCATTTCATATAATACTGGTTTGGTGGTGATGGACTCCTTTAGCTTTTTCTTGTCTGTGAAGCTCTTTATCTGACCTTCAATTCTGAATGATAGCTTTGCTGGGTAAAGTAATCTTGGTTTTAGGTTCTTGCTATTCATCACTTGGAATATTTCTTGCCACTCCCTTCTGGCCTGCATAGTTTCTGTTGAGAAATCAGCTGACAGTCGTATGGGTACTCCCTTGTAGGTAACTGACTGTCTTTCTCTTGCTGCTTTTAAGATTCTCTCTTTGTCTTTTGCTCTTGGCATTTTAATTATGATGTGTCTTGGTGTGGTCCTCTTTGGATTCCTTTTGTTTGGGGTTCTCTGCCAGTGAAAAATGCCAAGGTGCTTCATAAATGCTCATGAGGATAGGTTTATCCTAAATCAGGCAAGGTTTATCCTAAATCAAACATGGTTCCCTATGTTTTTGAATTGTACTTGGGATGTTCCAGTGAAATAAAATCAATTTTAGACATATTTGTTCTTATGGCATAAATTCAAGTGAACATTTCTTTTTAAATATATATATATATATTTATTTCAGAGAGGAAGGGAGAGGGAGAGAGAGATAGAAGCATCAATAATGAGGGAGATTCATTGATGGGCTGCCTCCTGCACGCCCCCTACTGGGGATCAAGCCCGCAACCCAGGAATGTGCCCTTGACCAGAATTGAATCTGGAACCCTTCAGTCCACAGACCGAAACTGGCTAGGGCTCAGGTGAACATTTTTTTTATCTTGAGTATATTGATGAGATGAAGACAGTACTGACTTTTGATACATACCCACCAACCTTAAATTATCTTTGGATTTTGTTATAAAGGTGGTATGAACCATCAAATACTCAGAGATAAAGCCACTCTCTTGTTGGAATTTGTTTCCTGCCACAGCCCTAGGTGTTCTGATGGGATTGTAACTCCAGTTTATGCCTCTCCCAATTTTGAAAATTGATGTTCTAGGACATGCGATACCTGGCTATTTAGTCAGGGATACTGACCTCTTTTCCCCCTTAGCTTTTCAAACAAACAAAATAACAACAGCCCACACAATAGATGTCTGGTGTGATTGAATCAAAATTATACCTATTTTTTTGTCAAATCTGCAAAAAATATATTTTTGGTGTGCTGCCGAATTTTAGTAATTAGTTTATGTGTGCCATGGGATGAAAAAGTTTGAAAATTGTTCTTTAAGGATCATCTGATCTCTTGTTTTTATAATTTGCATGTCTTCCTTCTTTTATCCTAAGTGGCAGAGGCTGTTGTCGTCTGGCAGCATCATCTAGGGAAGGCCTGGGCAACTCTGGGCTTGACCTCTGCAGGCTGGCTTTCATTCTATGTCCTGACTGCAGTGAATTAGGGTGCATCTTCTCTCCTCTAATCTTGGCATGTCTGAGATCTTATAAGGGGTTACAACACAGGGCTGAAAATCTCCCAATTCTTTGCTTTCTACTTTGTTTCTATATATAAACCTGAAATTCCACTTCCCTCCCCAATTTTCCATGAAACCACATGCCTCTCCCTTTTCTCCTTTCCACATTGAACACAAGTAACTCTGCCTCTGTGCTGTATAAGAGCCCATAGCCCTGGTAAGAGGAAAGATGAACAGAATAACTTTAAACACCAACAGACAAATTCAAATATCCTTTCCTGGCAAGTATTTGAATTTTCACACTTGTCCACACCCATGCCTGGCTGAGGGCTGACACTCGGGTTACAGTACTTCCTTGAAGCTAGATCCAACCTACCCAGGAGCAAGTCCAGCCTGAAACAGAACTGCTTGAGTAGGCTTCTTCCAAAGGGTAGTGACTGTTAGTTCTGTCTGCAGGGTTTCTTTTGAGCCCATGGGTCAGGTGCAGAGTGGGGAGAAGGCTGTGGGCCCTCTTGGCATGGAGACCTAGGCTCACAAGCAGGTATTCAATCAGGTATAGACAAAAAGAGGAGAATTTGGTGAAATACTGGACAAGCAGGTCTGGGCTGAGAACCTGATAATTATAATTTAGGTGAGCTGCTCCTAAGAATCAGCTGATTTTACAACTGCCACAAATTACATTTTCCTGTGGTAGAAATACTAGGCTACCTCAATCCCTGGCCCCAGCGCTAACAGACTAGGCTGCCTGGTAACATTGTAGAAAGTCACTCATGCTGTGTAATATGAGGGACACCAGCTGCTTACTAGGCCCCCAGATGTCCTTTTTCTTAAGGTCTTAGTGTCTCAGATGCCTGCTGAGTCTTGGCCTACAAGTCAAGAAAATCCAAAACTAAAACGCAAATTTGTTACCCTGAAGAGCATTATGATGCAGACACCGTATCACCCATAATCACCCATTACAGAAAGTTTGTTTGTCTAAGTAGGCAGCCTGTCAGAGAAGGGGCCTCATGAATGAGGACCAGAAATCACCCGGTTTGAGGGAAGATGGTAGAACTGTCTAGAACTTCTGATACCACCTAAAAAGAGGCAGTAGGACCAGTGCCTTGTGCTTCCTGAGAGTTTCATTAAGGGCTCAGGCACTTGGGAGAGCAAGGGGCCATCATCTTGTCCAGAACCAATGTTCAGGGCGCACTTGCTATCTGGTCCAGAGTGGAGTCTTGTGCCGGGTTGCATTTTTTAAAAGATGTTTTTATTGATTTTTAGAGAGAAAGGAAGGGAGAGGGATAGAGAGATAGAAACATTGATGAGAAGGAAACATCATCTATTGGCTGTCTCCTGCACACCCCCTAGTGGGGATCAAGCCACAACCTGGGTATGTACCCTGACCAGGAATTGAACCAGTGACCTCTTGGTTCCTGAGTTGACATTCAACTGCGGAGCCACACTGGCCACACCCAGGTTGCATTTTCTTAAGAATGACAACAAAATCATCCCTAAATATTTTATACTAGAGGCCCGATGCACAAAATTCGTGCAAGAGTAGGCTTTTCTTCCCTCGGCTGCCAGCACCGGCTTCCCTCTGGCACCCAGGACCTGGGCTTCCCTCGCAGTCCCAGCTTCATCCAGAAGGACATCCGTTCTAAATAGCATATTATGCTTTTATTATTATAGATATTTAATATTTTGAAAGTTATTTGTTTTTATGATTTTTGCATTAATAAATGATATCAATTTGAAATTTTTATTGTAAAAGTGTGCAAACTCAGTTTTCAAAATCAATGTTTTATTTCATTAAATAATTCCAGAGTTTTCTTCTAAGATTTGGAACAATTTAAGCAGAATTAAGTACTACCTGCTTTTTAAAGATTTGGTAGACTGGTCCTGTGAAACTTATTGGGTATTTTTGAGGGAACTCTTTAACATTCTCTCTTTCTTGTACGAAAATCAGTCTGTTTTGACTTTCTTTCTCTGCTAGGGGTCAGTTTTGGCAAATTACATTTTCCTAGAAAATTGTGTTTCATTCACATTTTCAAATATCTTTTCATGGTGTTAAGTAAAGTAGGTGTGTGTGTTTTTGGTTATTTTAATTTAATATATTTTTGTGGTTATTTTGCTATTATTGTTTCTTATTTTGTAAATTGCATTTCTAGGTGCTTCCAGATGGTGGCAGAGTAGGTGGATCTTTCTTGCACCTCCTTCCAGAACCAAACTAGAAATAAAACTAAATTGGGAAACATTTACCCTCAATTACCAACTGAAGATTAGTTGAAGAGGAGACTTTTAACAAGGAAGGGCAGAAACCACCTTGAGACTGGTAGAAAAGGCAGGATCTAGAGAGGGGAGAGCTCAAATCTCCCAGGCAGCAGGCCAAGGATGAAGAGGGATAGCTCAGCTGCAGAAAGGTTTTCCCTGAGACGAGTGAGGCTCAGATCCCAGGCTGAACTCCCCAACCTGGAGGACCAGAACAGAGAACAGCGGCTCACTTAACATCCAGCTGTGAAAGGCAGTGGGGCTTCTATCCACCAGGGAGAGACAAAGCCTGTAAAACAAACAATAGAGCACAGGATTTTCATTTGTAGCTACTCAATGGAGGCTTCCGTGGAGAGAGGGCAGTGCGGACTGGAGTCACCTGAGGCGAGTCAGGGGTGGGAAGCACTGGGGGATATGTGAAGTGCGTTGGCTGGGATACCTGGACTCGGTCATCCCCGCATACCACCACAGAGAGGCACAAGCCCTTCCCAGCAGCTACAGCCTGGGAAAGGCAATTACCTTGTCCTCAGCGATACAGCTTTCCCCACCCTCTCACATCATCCTATATCTGGACCCCTGCTGAGGAGGCAGCAGCAGAGGCCAAGCCAATGGGTATGGTGGCATCAGGGACTGGCTTTAGTGGTGCCATCGCCCCTACTTTCCTGGGAACCTGACTTGTGCTTTTTCCTCATGGGGGAGCTGTTAGAAATTCCCAGCTTCCAGCAGACCCCACTGGACTGCATACGAGGGACTCAGCCCTGCCCAGGTCAGAGAAATATTCTGGGACAGACTCAGAAGTATGGCTATGGGACAGGGGAATATACTCACCATATTTCCTGAAATCTGAATGGCACCTTCCCCTCATGGGGAACCCAGAGGTCTCATCCTCCTGATTCTGCAAAAAGCCCTTTCAGAAAGTCTTTTCACTGAGGCAGAAGCAAGCAGAGGCAGATACTGAAGTGCCTGGAAGGATTTGCTGACCCACCCCTGAGCACCGTGCTGCTAACAAGCCAGCTCTAGAGTATAGCTTGGTCCTTCCCATGTGCAGCCAAGCCCTATGGAGGCAGCCACAAACTGGGTTGCTTGAAGTTTCCAACAGGTTGCCAAGAGTCAAATGTGGACAGCTTCTGACAGTGGATAGCACCAAAGTACCTACCAGGAGGCCCAGAACTGGCATACAAAACAATCTCCATCAGTCAATATAAGAGCAGGATCCAAAGGGAGATCCTAGTAGGCACTAAACTCTGCCAAGGCAAATTCTGTTTCTCTTTTCTTTATTTTTTTACTTTTTATTGCTTTGTTATTCTTTTTGTCCTTATTTTTTTGTCTCTTATTTTTCTCTTTCCTCTTCTTACTCTATTTCTTTCATTCTCCTTCTCTTCTTTATTCCCTTTCTTAATTTTTTTCTTTCCTATTTCTCTTCTCCTTTTTATACTTTTTCTTTTCTCTTTTCTTTTATACCATTTTCCTTTTCCTATTCTTTATTCTTTTTTCTTCCCCCTTTCTTTCCTTTTACATTCTTTTTCCTTTCCTTTTCTCCTCTCATATTTTTTCTTTTACTTTATTATTTTTGTTCTTTTTTCCTAATTCTCTTTTCCTTTTGTGCTTGTATTTGTTGTTGTTGTTGGAGTCTTTTGTATATTTTTGTTTTCTTTCTTGTTTTGTTTAGTTATGTTTTCTTTTGTTCTGTTAGCACCTGCACATAGCTTGCATGACATGTTTGGGGTTGAGCCTCATAGTCAGCCAGCCTGAGGGGAGATTCCACCTATGAATGGGACAGTAACAATCAAGACTTAATTACAATAGGACCCAAATAACCAACACAAGAGACTAGAACATCCATCTCAGGAGATCAAAGAGACTGGGTTCCAAAGGACACGTATTACATAAGGCCACCCCACAAAGACTGGGAGGCATAGCAGTTCTATCCAATACAGAGAAACAAATACAAAAAGACAGTTTAAATGGGGAGGCAAATAAACAACCCCCAAGTGAAAGAAAAGGAGGAAGCTCCAGAAAAAAAGTTAAATGAAATGGAGGCAAGCAATTTATCAGATATAGAGTTTGAAATAATGGTTATAAGGATGCTCAAGAAACAACTTGAGAATTACAAGAAACTTAGTGGAAGCTAAAACAGCATTAAAAAGGAAATAGAAACCATGAACAAGAACCAGAAAAAAAGAATACCATCTCTGACATCAAGAATACACTAGAAGTAATTAAAAGTATGATAGATGAAGCAGAGGATCAATGCAGTGATTTGGAGGACAAAGTAGATAGAAAAAAAATCCAAGTAGAGCAGCAACAAGAAAACAGAATTAAAAAGCAGGAGGATAGTTTATGGGAATTTGGGGACAACATGAAACATAACATCATCCACATCATAGGGGTACCAGAAGTAGAAGAAAGCAAGTGAAGCATAGGGACCATGTTTGAAGACATAATGTCAGAAAATTTCCCTAACCTGGTAAAAGGAAATGTCACAGGAAGCACAGAGAGTCCCAATCAAGGTGAACAGAAAGAATCCCACACTGAGACACATCATAATTAAAATGGCAAATATTAAAGACAAGGAAATAATCTTAAAGGCAGCAAGAGAAAGACAGAAAGTTAACTACAAGAAAGTTCCTATTAGACTGTCAGTGGATTTCTCAACAGAAACATTTCAGGCCAGACAGGGTTGGCATAAAGTGTTCAAAGTAATGAAAAGCAAGGACCTGAATCCAGGACTACTCTAGCCAGCAAGGCTATCATTTAAAATTGAAGGTGAAATAAAGAACTTCCCTGACCAAAAAAAGGCTAAAGGAGTACATTACCACCAAAACAGCACTGCAAGAAATGTCAAAGGGACTGCTGTAAGAAGAAGAAGAAATATAAAAAGAGGGAACATATCTATACAGAATAAAAATGGCAATAAATAAGTACCTGTCAATAATAACCTTAAATGTGAATGGATTAAAAGCTCTAATCAAAAGACATGGGGTAGCTGAATGGAGAAGAAAACATGACCCATATATATGCTGTCTATAAGAGACCCACCTTAGAACAAAAGACTCACACAGGATGAGAGTGAAGGGATGGAAAAAAATATTTCATGCAAATGGAAACAAAAAAGTTGGGACAGCAGTACTCACATCTGATAAAATAGACTATAAAACAAAGGCCATAAAAGAGGAAAATGAGGTCACACATAATATCAAAGGGATCAAACCAACAATAGGATATAACCCTGGTAAACATATATTCACCCAATTTTAGGAGCACCCAAATATACAAAAAAGAACTCTTAGTGGACTTTAAGGGAGAGTTTGACAGCAATACAGTCATAGTAGGAGACTTTAACACCCCACTGACATCACTGGATAGATCTTCCTGACAAAAACTTAATAAGGAAACAGCAGCCATAAACACCACACTAGATCAGATGGAATTACTTGATATTTACAAAGCATCTCATCCCAAAGAGGCACAATATACATTCTTCTCAAGTGCTCATGGAACATTCTCAAAATTAGACCACGTTAGAATACAAAATAAGTTTTAACACATTTAAGAAGGTTGAAATCATATCAAGCATCTTCTTGGGTCACAATACTGTGAAACTAGAAATCAACCACAATAAATAACACACCCTCAAAAAATTCAACCACATGGAGGTTAAACAGTATGTAAACAATGAATGGCTTACCAATGATATTAAGGAAGAAATTAAAACCTTCCCAGAAATGAATGAAAATGAACACACAACAATCCAAAATCTATGGGACACAGCAAAAGCAGTCCTGAGACGGAAGTTCATAGCATTACAGGCCTACCTCAAGAAATAAGTAAAAGCTCAAATAAACAATTTACCCTACAGCTAAAAGAATTAGAAAGAGAGCAAGAAAAGAAAAGCCCAGAATAAGTAGAAAAAGGAAATAATAAGTAGAAAAAGGAAATAATAAATCTTTTGTATTTTTTTAGTCTTTATATCATTTATTTCCACTTTGATCTTTATTATGCTAAATGAAAAAAGCCAGTTAGAGAAAGACAAATATCACTTATATGTGGAATCTAATAAATAAAATAAACTGAGAACAAAATAGGTCCAGAGGCATGGATACATGGAACAGAATGACAGATCTCAGGAGGTGGGGAAGAGATTAACCATGTATATATGCATAGTCCATGGACACAGAAAATAGTGTGGGGAAGGCTTGGGATGGGGTAGGGGCTGGGTGGAGGGGGACCAAGGGGAGAAAAATGGGGGTCATCTGTAATATTGTCAACAATACAAAATATTAACTAATAAAAAAATTTCATTTCTAGTTTTATTCCCTTATTAAGTTAGTGTCTTATCTATTGCTTTGTTTTTCTTTCTCCAAAGATCAAGCTTGCTTATTTATTTAACTCTTTCATTGTTGTTGTTTTCTAACTTAAGTTAGAAAGTTTTGCATTTTCTCGAATTAATTCCTTCTTTTTACTTTCCTTCAAATTATTTTGTTATACTTTTTTAAAGCTAGATAATTGATTTATTTTTATTTACTTTTATTTTTTCTTATTTATTTATTTATTTATTTAAACCTATAAATTTTCCTCTGAGTGCTGTTTTAGCACTATCTCATAGATTCTAATATGTAGAAAAAAATTTTTTAATTATTTTTTATTATTGTCATTTTCTAGGAGTTCTGAAATTTTTATCTAAAAATATTTAAAATATTTTTAAAATTTTAAATAAATTTCTAGGTGGAAGGGAATTTTTGTTATCTGATTTTTAAAATTATTCTATAGCTTTATTGCATAGTGATCATAAAATGTTGCTTATGTTATTTTGACTTTTGGGAATTTATTTGTCTTCTTTGTGGTCTAATAATGTGGTCAGTTTTCCTGAATGTTTTGTTCTTGAATATTCTTGAAAATAAAAACACTGTCTAAGAGAGTTTGATACATCTATACTTACTAAAAGCGTAATATGCTAATTAGACCAGATGTTCTTCCAGACGACCTTCCGGACAAAGCTGGGGCTGTGAGAGAAGCCCAGGTCCCGGGTGCTTGCTGGCAGCCGAAGGGAAGCCCGGGTCCTGGGTGCCTGCCAGTGGCCAGATGGAAGCCCGTGTCCCAGGTGCTGGAGGGAAGCTGGTGCCAGCAGCTGGGGGAAGGAAGGCCTATTCTTGCACAAATTTCATGCATCAGGCCTCTTAATAAAAGGATATTGTATTTAATAAGAGCTATTGTATTTTAATAAGAGCTATTGTATTTAATATGTTATATGAGAGTTCTACATTATATATTTTATCCACTTGATTTGTCATAAACTATAGAAACAGGAATAAATCCAGCATGTTTTTATTTATTTCTCCTTTTATCTCCTATAATTTTTAGTTTATGTGTGCTATTGCTTTGTTATTTGGTGGTTAGCAATTTATAACTGTTATATCTTTACTGTGAATTACACCCTTTAGCATTATAAGGAGCTTTTATTGGTCTTGCTTAATCACTTTTTTGGCCTAAATTCAATGCTCTAGAAATGTCCATTCTGTTTTGGGGGCCTTCCTATTGCAATTGGCTCTTGAGTATTTTTGTCTCTTTTGTGGGAGGGCTTGGTCCTCAGACTGGTTGTCTATGAGACTCAACCCCAACCACATTGTGGCAGCTGTTATATAGGTGCTGACAGAATAATACAAGACAAAACAGGACCAGTGCAAAAACAACACACACACATAATAAAAACTAATAACAAGAACCAAAACCACCCCACCAACAACAACAAAAAAAGAAGAGAAGAGAAAGAAATGGAAATAAAAAGAAATAGTATAATCAAGAGACCAAAAGAATTAGAGTAGAAAGAAGGAAATGAAGGAGGAGAATGTGAAAGAAAAGAAGGCGGAGAGAAGAAAGGAAAATATCCTATCTAATAAAAGAGAAACATGGTAATTAGCGTACGACCGCTACCCTTCCCATTGGCTAATCAGGGTGATGTGCAAATTAACTGCCAGCCAAGATGGCAGTTGGCAGCCAGGCAGCTTGAAACTAACATGAGGCTTGCTTGCTTCAGTGATGGAGGAAACCAACGTTCCCCACCTGCCTTGTCGGCCTCTGAGCCTGCAGTTTGAAACATTGTAACAAATATAGAAGTTAAACAAACCCCCAGAAACCTGCTTTCAGCGAGCCGGGATCTCAGAGCTGGAGTTATACATTGTTTCGATTATAGAACGCAAACAAACCAGATACCTGCTTTCAGCAGCGGAGGCTTAAGAGCTGGAGCCTCAGAGCTAAAGCTGGCCCAGAATAAAAAAA
Organism: Myotis myotis; assembly: GCF_014108235.1. Lineage (NCBI taxonomy): Eukaryota > Metazoa > Chordata > Mammalia > Chiroptera > Vespertilionidae > Myotis > Myotis myotis. The sequence continues at coordinate 121,253,282 of NW_023416313.1, forward strand.
CAAAGAAAGAAAAAAGGAGCAGTTGGGAGCTTCCATCACCCGCCAGCCTGAAAACAGCCCTCAGCCCCTCACCCAGACTGGCCAGGCACCCCAGTGGGGACCCCCACCCTGAAGGGCGTGTGACCAGCTGCAAACAGCCATCATCCCCTCACCCAGGCTGGCCAGGCACCCCAGTGGGGACCCCCACCCTGATCCAGGACACCCTTCAGGGCAAACCAGCCAGCCCCACCCATGCACCAGGCCTCTATTCTATATAGTAAAAGTGTAATGTGCCTCCCAGCACCAGGATCAGTGTGACAGGGGGCAGCGCCCAAACCCCCTGATCGCCCTGCAGCTCTGTGTGTGACAGGGGGCGGGGCCACAACCTCCCTATCCGCCCTGCTCTGTTCATGACAGGGGAAGGCGCCCCAACCCCCTGATCAGCCCTGCTCTGTGCCTGATAGGGGGGAACTCCCCAACCCCTTGATCGCCCTGCGGCTCTGTGTGTGACAGGCTGCGGCGCCCCAACCCCCTAATTGGCCCTGCTCTGTATGTGACAGGGTAGAGCCATAACCTCCCCATCTGCCCTGCCCTGAGTGTGAGAGTGGTGGCGTCCCAACCCCCTGATCGGCCCTGCTCTGTGGGTGATAGAGGGCGGCGCCCCAACCCCCTGATCCGCCCTGCTGTGTGTGTGACAGGGCGCGGTGCCCCAACTCCCCTATCGGCCCTACTCTGTGAGTGACAGGGGGGAGCTCCCCAACCCCCTGACGGGCCCTGCTCTGTGCATGACAGGGGGCAGCGCTCCAACCCTCTGATTGGCCCTGCTCTGTTCGTGACAGGGGGTGGCGCCGCAACCTCCCTATCGACCCTGCCTTGAGTGTGTCAGGGGGCGGTGCCCCAACCCCCCAATCGGCCCTACCCTGAGCGTGACTGAGGGTGGCATCGCACCCTCCCAATCTGCCGTGCTCTGTGCATGACAGGGGGCGGTGCCCCAACTCCCCAATCGGCCCTGCTCTGAGCCTGATGAGGGGCTGCACGTAGGGATTGGGCCTGCCCTCTGCCACGTGGGAGCAGGCCTAAGCCAGCAGGTCGTTATCTCCCGAGGGGTCCCAGACTTCGAGAGGGCACAGGCTTGGCTGAGGGACCCCCCCCTTCCCCCCGAGTGCACAAATTTTTGTGCACTGGGCCTCTAGTATATATATAAAAGCCTAAGTGACAGTTACGACTGAACAACCAGAACAATTAGTCGACCAGTCGCTATGACGCGCACTGATCACCAGGGGGCAGACGCTCAATGCAGGAGCTGCCCCCTGGTGGTCAGTGCGCTCCCACAGAGGGAATGCCACTCAGTTGACCAACCCATCCTGGCAGTCCACCAGCCCGGCAGCAGCCACTCATTCTCTCAGTAGTCCTGCAGGTACAATATCCAGAGAACGGGCCAGGCACTGATGGACCAGCACCACAGCCTCCTGGAAGTTGGCCTTGGGCACTGTGGCCACTTCCCCTCCCTAGACGCTCCGAAAGGAAGAAAAGATATAAAAGCAGCCACCAGGTAGCTCCTGACAACTGGCACAAATGTCAGTGGGACGGATCCAGATCCCAGACCAGCAAGGGCATCCCACTGACCACCCAGAGGGCTAATTGTGTCCTCCTCCCCCGACCCTGGACCCCACCCGTGCATGAATCCGTGCACCAGGCCTCTAGTTCTATATAATAAAAGGCTAATATGTAAATTGTCCCCTCAGGAGTTCCACTAACTGGGAGTTCGACTGCTCACTATGATGTGTGCTGACCAATAGGGGACAGCACAGAATGAAGGAAGGCCCCGGCCAGCAGCCTGAAGACCCTGATCGGCCCTGATCGCTGGCCAGGCCTAGAGACCCTACCCATGCATGAATTTTGTGCACCAGGCCTCTAGTAGGATTATAAGAGAAGAGAAATATATATATTATTATTTCATCTACACTAATAAAAGACAAACATGCAAATTGACCATACCTTTGCTACACCTTAAGCCATGCCCACCAGCCAATCAGAGCAACTATATGCAAATTAACCCAACCAAGATGGTGGCCAGCAGCCACGGAGCTGGAGCAAGCAGGAGCCTTGGTTGCCCCAATGATGGAGGAAGCCAAGCTTCCCGCTTGCTGCGGCCAGCTCTGAGTTCCACTCAAAGCAACAAAGTTTCAATTATAGAAGGTAAATAAACCCCAGATACCTGCTTTCAGTCGGCCATGGCCACAGAGCTGGAATGAGCAGGAGGCTTTCCTCCCGCCCACCCTGGCCAGCTCTGAGCTCCTCTCAAGACTACAAAGTTTCAATTATAAAAGGTAAATAAATCCCAGAATAAAAGAAAAAAAGGAGAGGCTGGGAGCTTCCGTCACCGGGGGGCTTGGCCAGCCTGAAAACGGCCCTCAGCCCCTCACCCAGACTGGCCAGGCACCCCAGTGAGGAACCCCCATCCTAAAGGGTGTGTGGCCAGCCTGCAAACAGCCATCAGCCCCTCACCGAGGCTGGCCAAACCTCAATGGGGTGAGGGTCCCCATTGGGGGGGCCTTGACAAGCCTGCAAACAGCCATCAGCCCCTCACCCAGGCTGGCCAGGCACCCCAGTGGGGACCCCCACCCTGAAGGGGGTGTGACCAGCCTGCAAACACCCATCAGCCTCTCACCCAGGCTGGCCAGGCACCCCAGCGGGACCCCCACCCTGATCTGGAACACCCTTCAGGGCAAACCAGCCGGCCCCCACCCAGGCACCAGGCCTTTATCCTATATAATAAAAGGGTAATATGCAAACTGACCCTAACAGCAGAACAACTGGGAATCACTGGTCACTATGACACACATTGACCACCAGGGGGCAGGTGCTCAATGCAGGAGCTGCCCCCTGGTGGTCAGTGCGCTCCCACAGGGGGAGCTCTGCTCAGCCACAAGCCAGGCTGCCAGCTGCCAGTACAGCAGTGGTGGTGGGAGCCTCTCCCGCCTCCTCAGCAGCACTAAGGATGTCTGACTGTAGCTTAGGCCTGCTCGCCGCTGGCAAGTGGACATCCCCCGAGGACTGCCAGGCTGCCAGAGGAATGTCTGACTGCCAGCTTGGGCCCGATCCCCCAGGGAGCGGGCCTAAGCCAGCAGATGGACATCCTCCGAGGGGTCCCAGACTGCAAGAGGGCATAGGCCGGGCTGAGGGACCTCCCTCCCACCCCCCTGCACAAATTGTTGTGCACCGGGCCTCTAGTATATATATATATATATATATATATATATATATATATATATATATATATATTTCTAATAATAATTTTAACAGAATAATAATGAATAAAATAATATATGGAATAGGAAGAGAAAGTAGAGAAGAAATTAAAAATAAAAAAGCAGAGAGAAAGAAATATTGATGGAGAAAAAGAAAAAGAGAAATAAGGGATATGAGTGAGAAAAAAGAGAAGCAGAAACAAAATGAAATTTTAAAAAATAAAGGGAAGATTATATCCAAAATAATGTTAAAGAAATAAAGGAAAAAGTGGATTTCAGCTCCACAGATTTCAGTGTCTACTGTGTTCACCCTTTAGATCTGCTATTTTAGGCACTCACTGAATTTTGCTCCAATGTTGTCCAAGTCTGGCCCCTTGCTGTGCCAGTCATAGGCCTCCCAGAAGGGTCTCTGGTGCAATTAATGTCAGTTGTTATCCCTGGCTGGCTTTTGGCCACCAGTCTAATACTTGGTAGGGCAGAGCCCTGAACAGTCAGGGGGTCAGGTGCTCTGAAGCCCAGAGACTGGGTCTACCTTGGGTCTTGTCCCTTGAATGTCCCTACTCTGGGTTGCTCTCCCTTCCCTCAGGGATCTTCACTCTGCGGGGGAATCCTGTACCTGGCTGCGTTGGTTTAAGCAGACTCCTGTCAGGGGTATTGCTTGTAACCTGTAGCACTTCCCCTTTTTCCCAAAGCTGCCCTGGTTGTACTCACGGGGAAGCTCGGATCTGCTTCCTTGTAATGCTGCTGAAGGGCTCAGCACTTGCCCCTGTCTCCTGGACAGAAACCCAACCCACACAGAAACCCACCTGGGAGGCACTGTTGCAAAACCTCAGCTAGGTTTAGCGTTCTTACATTCCCTTCCAGCCACTCAATGTAGGAGGAGGTCAAAAAGCAAAAAAAAATCCAAATCCAAAAACCAGCCCCTCTTGGTACTTCGATCTTTGTGCAGCCAGCCACCCTCGGGCAGGACTTCTGCCCAGGCTCCATTTGGCTAGATGTCCGTTTCCCCCACCATAGGGGTGCAGATTTCTAGCTCTGTGCCATTTTCTTTTGGCTTGGATCACAGCAGAAGGGGGCAGATCTAGCAGATTCACGGTTGGAAGCAGGGCGCCATCAGTGCGCTTGAGGTTGAAGTGAAGTAGGGAAATCCGATCTTATTTTTTTCCCTAGGCACACAGACCAGCCCTGTCTGGCTCTCTGCCCAATGTTTTACCAGGATTGGAGGCCCTTTCAGAGTCACTGGTAGGTGTACTGATCAGCTCTCTCTGCAGCTGAGCTCTGCCGAGGTGCCGTTTCTGCAGGAGCGGTTTCAGCTGCCCAGGGCTCAGTGGGCTTCATCAAGAGTCTGGTGGGCGATGTTGCTGGCCCTCCCTGTAGGAGGGGCTAAGCATTTCCTCCTGACCCCAAACAATGGCCCCTGCGTGTTTCACACTTGGAATGTCCTGCTCTGAGCTGTTCTCCATTACCCCACCAAACTGGCCCAGCCTTCACAGAGCTGATAGAAACCTGTCTCCTGTTGGGGGTGGTGTTCCCAGCCTGCAGAAAGGGGAGAAGAATTCTACCTCTCCTTCCTGGGAGTGGCTAGCTGACCTCACAGGGAACTTGGGTGCAGTCACATAGCCCAGCTCTAGCTCATCTGTCTCCCCAATAGGAGCCCTCCCAGGGGATACAGACCTAAAATCTTGATTCTGTGAGGACCCTCACACCACAGGTCCAAGCAGGGGGGTTACAAAATCAGGCCTATTCATGACTCAGATCTCTCAAGAACCATAGCTCTGCTGGTGCTCTCAACTTGTCGTATTTCAGGCCCAAATCCCCCTATCTGCCCTGCTCTTCCATGCTGTGCTGCTAACCCCATAGAGAAAGAGCAGTTCGTGAGCCTCCATAGGTGGGGGACGAGTTCCAACCCTGCAGTGAAGGAGGAAGAATCCTTCTCCTTTTGCCCTAACCAAACTGTTTAGTCACTAATTGGAGCTCTGCACAATGCCTTCCAGGAAAGTACGGCTTCCCTCCAAGTCACTGCTGGGTGCAGGTTCCAGGCCCCTTTTTTTGGACCCGCAAACAGCAGCACAGCCTTTCCAGCAGTCATAGCCCAGGCGAACTTCCCAGGCTGGGGCTGTTAACCATAGGTGCAAGCCTTCCCTGAGAATGTGTGGTCCCAGCCTCCCAGGCAGACAGAATGCCCCTGCTTCCCTCTGCCCGCAGGTTCATCTTCCAGGCTCTGCTGCTCTGGGTTTGGGATTCCTGCGTGGGGTGGAAGCCCACACTCTCAAGGGGAGGGAGCTTTGCAGTCAATATAACTAGGGCCTCTCAGTGGAGCTCCAGCTCCAGGGGAGCTCCCACTTTCCATGACTCCCCTTCCCTTACCCTACAGTATGCTGTTTCTTCAGTGCTCCTTAGGTAGAATTTGTCCAATCAGCTACACTTCTCTTGTTTTTTTCAAGTTGATCACGTGGTCTTAGTATAAATCCAGGCCCTGGCTGGGGGCAAGGGCACTCAGCCTCCTGTTAGCTGCTGCCATCTTGCCTCTCCCGAAGCTGCTTACTCATTCATTCCTGCCTTCTGCCTTACTAAAAGAACTCTAATTTTGTTGGGAAACCAATATGCCCAGCCCAGATTATGGAGCATCAGAGACCAAATCATTCCAATCAATGTTTCCCTACCATTCTAGTCTTCCTGGAAGCTAGGGATGGCCACCACATGGCCATATCTGGCCAATGACATCTAAGTGAAAGTCTGCAGGGGTGGTTTACAGCAGGGTTTCTCAACCTGGGCACTTTTGACATTTTGGACAGATAATTCTTTGTTGTGGGACATTAACCTATGCATTGTAAAATGTTTAGCAGCATCCCTGGCACCACCCACTAATTGTCAATAGCACCCCATTAGCTGTGACAATCCCTAATGTTTACAGACAATGGCAAGTATCTCCTGGGTAGTAAAACCACCTCTGGTTGAAAAATACTGTTTTAGAGGAAAGATCTTGCTTTGCTGATAAAAGGGAACCAATGTGCCTGCATCTTCCTCTCTCTCCTTTTTGCTTTGACCAAGGATGCAAGAATTACAACTCTGATAGCTATCCTACTATGAGGAAAAAAAACATACAGTGGGCTGAAAATTTCCCCTGGAAATCATTGCTACTTAATAGCCATCACCTATTATATGTTTATGTTACTACAGTGAGACTTTCTCAATTTTTAACCAAACACATTCCTAAGTGATTGTGTATGGAATGAAGCACACATAGGGAACTAGGGAAAGGCATACTCCCACTTTAGCATGCACACAGCACTCAAAGATGCAGGATATAGCATCAAGATGTGAAAATCAATTGTATTTCTGTGTACTAGCAACAAACAAATAAAATTAAAAATACCATGTATGGCCCGGCTGGTGTAGCTCAGTGATTGAACATCAACCTACGAACCAGGAGGTCACGGTTCGATTCCCGGTCAGGGCACGTGCCTGTGTTGCAAACTCGATCCCAGTGTGGGTGTGCAGGAGGCAGCCAATCAATGATTCCCTCTCATCATTGATGTTTCTATATCTCTCTCTCCTTCTCCCTTCCTCTCTGAAATCAATAAAAAAAAAAAAAGAAGGAAAAATACCATGTATTGATAAATATGTAATACTTGAATATATATCTGACAAAATATGTGTACACTGAAAGAAAAACATTGTTGAGAGAAAAGACTTTGATAAATGGAGAGATAATCCATGAGTTCAGAAAACTCCGTATTGATAAAATGTCAGTTCTCCTCAAATTGATCTATAGATTCAATGTAATCCCAATAAAACCCCAGTAGCCATTTTCATATAAGTTGACAGGCTGATTCTGAAATTTTAGAAAAATGTGAAAGAGCTAGCATAAACAAAACAATGTTGAAGAAAAGAATAAGTTGGAGGACTTATACTGCCTCATTTCAGACTTACTATAAGGCAGTCAAAGCAATGTGGTGTTGGCATGAAGATAGACATATAAATCCATGCAACAAAATTGAGAATTCAGAGACAGATCCATACATGCATGGCTAATTTGTTTTTGACACAGGTGCTATTCTAATTCAACATGGACTAGGTAGTCTTTTCAATAAATGGTGCTAGAAAAACTGGATGTCCATATGGAAATAAAGGAACCTCAAGTCTTACCATATACAAAAATTAACTTGAAATCCATCATAGACATATATATATATATATATATATATATATATATATATATATATGCCAACACTATTAAGGTCCTAGAAGACTACATAGGAGAAAGACCCAGGTTACTTGGGATAAGCAAAGATTCCTTATATAAGGAAAAAATGTACATACCACAAAAGGAAGAAACTGATAAATTGTACTTCATCAACATAAAAACCTTCTTTTTCTTGAGAGACATTACTAGAAAGTGAAATGCCAATTCATAGAGAGGAGAAAATATTTGCAACCCATATAGCTGACAAAGAACAAGATCCAGAGTACATAAAGAATTTATACAACTCAATAATGAGATAAAAATTCCCTAATTTTAGAATAGGCAAAATATTTGAACTAATATTTCACATAAAAAAAGACATAGGAGTCAGTAACTAGAGGCAAAGATGCTCAATATCAGAGAAATGTAAATTAAAACACAGTGAAATACCTCTGCACACCCACTAAAATGGCTAAAATTAAAAGTACTGACCAAATTAAATGTTAAGGAGGATGTGGAGACACAGGAACTCTTGTAAAACATGGCACAACCACTTAGGAAAACAGTTCAGAAATTTCTTAGAAAGTTAAGAATAACTTATCACATGATCCAGCAATTCCAATTCTAAGCATTTAACCAAGAAAACCAAAAACATATGTCTATAGAGACTTTTACATGAATACTCCCAGTAGCTTTATTCGTAATAGTAAAAAACTGGAAACAACTTCAATATCTATCAACTGATAAATGGATACACAATTGTGGAATATTCATACAATAGGATTTTACCTGGAAACAGTATGTAAAAAACTCCTGATACACACAACAACACGGATTAGCTTCAAACACCTTGTGCAAAACCAAGGAGATGCAAAGTACATACTATATGGTTACATTTATAAAAAAAATCCAGAAGAGGCAAAGCTAATCTATAGTTGCTGTTGGGGAATGGGGATAGGACTTTTCTGCAAAGGGGCATGAGGAAACTGTTTGGAGTAATGGAAATATTCTACATCTTGATTGTGGCGGTGATAAATACACAGATGTATAAATCATTCAAAAATCATCTACCTGCACAGTTTAAATGGGTGCATTTCATTATAGTTGATTTAAGAAAGATGACCAGGTTTTGATCTGGTCTTCCTTCTGTTGTCTGATGAACTATAGGAGAAACTCTCACCCTGAAGTGACGGGGGAGGGAGAAGCATTGGTTTTCCAGCTCTGTGACTAGATGAGTGTGTCTGTCTTATTAGGGGGAAATAGTAGGAGGTTGATCTGACTGCTGATCTAAGCCACATATTCTCATTATCAGTAATAAAAGAGATATTTTCTAAAGCACAATATAACTTAAGGATTTAAACACTTATTTATTTCTGACCCCATTCCTCACCCATTCTAGAATATAAGCTTTTATCTGCTTTTGTCTCTTGTGCCTGGCACATAGTTGGTGTCAGTAAGATATAATAGATGTCCACTTGTTATCTTTGTCTTACTTTTCCACTGGTTCCAAACCCATAAGGGAAAGATGGGGTTGTTGTTTATTCAGGTTTGCTATGTGTGAAAATGCTTATCAAACATTATATCTTTAAACCCTCATAATAACCCAATAAAAGGATACTATTTTTATTTGCATTTTGGGAGTTGATTAAGTCAAAGTACAGAGAAGTTAAGTAACTCACCCAGAGTCACACAGTTAGTATGTGGCAGAACTGGATTTTGAATCCAAGTAATGGGATTCCAATATGATGGTCTTATCCATAGCTGCCTCAGTTCTTATCTGGCTCCAGTCCATTGTCCACACAATAGACTATTATTTATTAATAATTTATTAACAATTATTTCAAGCTAGATTTTATCAGGTTAGTTCTCTGCTGTAATTCCTTCAATGGATCCTCATGACCCTTAGGGAAAAATACAAACAAACAAAACCAAAACCAAACAAACAAAATTTGATACAGTTCATAGGGCCCTGCATGACCTGGCCCCTGCCATTCTTTTCAGTCTCATTGGCGCTTCTTTCTCCTCACTTACTACTCACCTTATTTTGGCCATACTTATCAGGTACATCAAATGGTTTCCTGCCTCAGGACCTTAGCACAGCTATTTTCCTTACAGAGAAGCTCTGCCTCTCCCCTACCCTACATCATTGGTGACACTTCTTTGACACCCTCTCCTCCAAATCCAACCATGTCTCCTAATTATTCTCATTTTCTCCTATGCTTTACAGCCATAATACTTATCACAACTTCAAATTATTTTTCTATTCCTGTATATAACTGGTATGACCTGCTTTACCAGCTTGGGGTGAAAATTGAGTCACAACACTTTATTCTACAAGTCAGAACTGGCTCTAGTTTCCACTAGCCAGATTTACAGGAAGCTTATTCCCTTCCCGGGTTTGTGGGGAGGTTCTTCTCCCATCAAGTTATCCAGTAATTTCAGGGATTTACATTTAACTCTAAGGGGCCAGTCCCAAGTAAGGTGGTACCTCTGATTAATTCAGTAGTTCACTGTAGTTTTTTAAAGTGTTATTGCTTCCCTTCGTTTTATTTGGCTTTTTGTTTGTTTGCTTTTTGTTAATCCTTACCTGAGAATATTTTTGCATTGATTTTTAGAGAGAATGGAATGGAAGGGAAGAGATAAAGAGAAAGAAACAACAATGTGAGAGACACATCCATGGGTTTCTGGGGATCAAGTCTGCAACCAAGGTACGTGCCCTTGACCAGAATCAAACCCGGGACCGTTCAGTCCATGGGCTGATGCTCTATCCACTGAGCAACCTGCTAGGGCTTGCTTCCCTTAGTTTTAAAAACTGACCCTATATTCTGTGATGGGCCAAGTGTCCAGTGGTCTTAATACACTCTTGTTGGTCCAGAGCTCACTCTTTGGGCTCTTTGTGCTAGGGTGGGCATTAGCCCCAGGCTGGGCTAAGATTTGCTCCCAGACCCTAACACTTGCATCCAGCCTGTGACCATAAGTCCTAGCACTACACCCTCTCACCAGACAGCTAACCCGTTTGTGGCATTTGATGACAGGGTTCTGCTGAGATTCATTAGGACCCCTTCCTCCCACTTCAGAGTGTAGACAGAGCTCCCTGTGGAACCTGCTGAAGACACCCTCTGGGAACTGTGCTGGGAGCACATCCTCCTGCTCCTTGTCAGTCCTGCTCCCTACGCCTCTCCCTGGGTCAGCCGCCTCAGGAAACCACTTACTGATGAATTCTCACTCATCTCAGGGTCTGCTTCTGGAAGGGATTAAAGACACTCCTCTGTCACTATGAGCCCCTCTTCAGCACTCTTGATATTCTTTCTGCCAGCAGATCTCTTGAAGCCATTGTCATCTTAACAGTTCTAAAACTCTGCACCCATCTCAAAGTCTCCTTCCCTTTCATTCCAGGAAGTTCCTTGGCCCCTATCTGCCTTAGTTCACCTCCCCAGCTTATTTAAGATTGGGAAAAGCAGTCTATTGGGTATACACATCAAGTGCTTTTTCATCTCCTTGTCCTAAAGCAGTGATGGCAAACCTTTTGATCTCGGCGTATCAGCATTTTGAAAAACCCTAACTTAACTCTGGTGCCGTGTCACATATAGAAATTTTTTTGATATTTGCAACCATAGTAAAACAAAGACTTATATTTTTGATATTTATTTTATATATTTAAATGCCATTTAACAAAGAAAAATCAACCAAAAAAATGAGTTCGCATGTCACCTCTGACACGCGTGTCATAGGTTCGCCATCACTGTCCTAAAGTAATGGGTGCCACTTGCCCTCCCATCACTAAGCAGGGTCACTCAAGTGATTTCTTCCAACCCAAAGACAATTTACTCCCCCAAACTGAGGATTTTCCTAAATAGAAATTGTGAGAAACTTTTACATAGAGGCTCATTTCAGATTTTAAAAAAATTCAAACTTCATCCTAGCTGCATGTCTCTCTCCCTGTTTAAGCCTCAGATTCTCTGCTTTCCTGTAAGCCCAAGGCTTCCCACCACTCCTGGTATCTGGCGGGCATTCAATTAGTGTTTGTTGAATGAATGAATAAATGAACAAATGAATCATCAACTTCTGAATAAAACAGTGTCTAAGGATGAAGAGTTCGAGAACTAAAGGTTTAACAGATAATTATCTAATTATTTTATTAAAAGCTGATCATGGCCAGATATATGTCTATATACTTGCAATTTTATACTCTTAATTTAAAGAAGAGCCCCTCGTTTTATTTTAAACTTTCAAGAAAGATTTCAGACATTCAAGATGGTATAAAAAAATAATATAGCAAACACTAGGAAATCCACCCTAAAGTTTAGGAAATAAACCAGAAGTAAAGTAGTTAAAGTCAACCTGCTCCCCCCCACCCCTTTTCTTCCCACTAGAGGTGACCATTGTCCTGAATTTTAGGAACTTCCACAGACCTCAAACAATCACTAAGGCATGGGCTTGCCCCGCCCCCTCCAGTCACAGGTGACGAAGCAAAGGTGGCCTGACACACCTAGGTTAATCTGCTGCTGCTTCTCAGGAATTTAGAATTGAGAATCTGATCAAATTTGTTATGCCAATTTAGGGGCTTAGACTTTTTTGGGGTGTGGCCATGGTGAGCCCTGGGCAAAAAGAAGAGTGTGAAAAGTGTGGAGGGATGAAAAGACAAAGCAGAGGAAAAGTAATGGGGTGGGGAGGGAAAGAGCCTTTTGCCTTATTTCCAAATAGTTTTTCCACTTCCCTGTTCTAGCCTTCTAAGGCTTTTCCTAGTTTCGTGAAAGTTCTTTATAACCTTCCCATGATCTTCATTGTACTCAAACTAGTTTGGATGGGTTCTATTACTTTTAATTAAACAATCCTCAAGATAAGCTTTTTCCACAAAAAAAGAAAGAAATTTTATTCACCAGTACAAGTGGGCAATGTTCAGAATCATACAATTTGATTCATTTGACAGATCTTTATTGAGCACCTACTACAGAGTGGGACAAAAGTCAGTTTACTGTTGTGAACACTCAAAACACACAGTTTACTTTTATATTATTTATTAGTTACTATATTATTTTCCATAGAACAACTGTAAACCTGCTTTTGCTCCACCCTGTATATACCAGGCTTTGTACAGATCTTCAGTCCAACCTTCCAACTAGGTTGGGCTCAGTTTGTGGGAACTGTTCCAGTTTTAGTACTAAAAGTGCTACGCCCTGAAAACCACCTCAGACTGGGTGAAGTGAGGCGTTGAGTTGCACTATTTGCAACCAAAGTAGGAACCCTACTACAATGTCCCTTATTGGTCTCCCAGCTGTTGATATTACACAAGCATTTGGCTACACTTCAATGGCTAAGATTTCTTTTTGCTGAGGTTAATTCCATCTTCATATAGTTTCTACTGATGTATTCTGCCCTGATTCTTCCCTTATAATACATATTTTTTTTTCAGTGTTAAAACTTATTCCTTTCTGACCAGGAGTGTGCTATAATTTAGGCCTGGATTGGTTATCTATCTACTGCCCACCCCAGAGTAGACACAAATAGGGTGCTTCGCAGGCTTCAACAATCCCGCTGGGGTGGTGCCTATACCAGTCTCTTCTTTAGGAGGGGCTTTTGAGACCCCCCTTTTTTAACCAAGTGATCCCAAAGGGGTTATCAGTACATGTGAGCAAAACTCCTTCATTTGTTCACCAAACACACCCATAAAACCTCTGGTCTATAGACAAGTGGGGGAGAGGAATCCTGAATGCCAATAAATATAATACAATGTCGTAAGGACTAAATTCTGCAAGAGAGAGGGATCCAGTGCTAACAGGACTGAGAGGAACAAGTGGCCACAGGCAGCTGTGGGAACCAATTACCTGAGATTAATACACTGTCTGAAAAAGCAGCGGCTACACTGCACTTTTCTAAACTCACAGACCAAGCACATTTACATCATTTTCAAATTTGACTCATTTAACAAAACAAACTTTTGGAGAAAATATGAAAAATGTTTGTTTCATGTTCAAGTCAAGGCACTTAGAACCCTCTGCCTGCACTCCCCTTCCTTTGGGGAGTTGCATAACCTACTCCCGAACTTCATGTACGTCTCTGTTTAAATAGCATCTTCATGAAAGCCTTCTCAGGCCACTCTCTCTAAAATAGCACCCACAACCACCATTCTCTAGTCCCTCATCATGCCTCTTCTCAGCATTTATCGTCTTCTATTAAATAGCTTCTGTTTGTTTAATCTCTTCCCCTGTCCGGTTAGGAGGTAAGCTACATGACAGCAGGGACATTATCTATGTGACTCTCTGTTGTATCTACAGAGCCAAGAACAATAGGTGTTCAACATATACTTGCAGAAGAGTGAAGGGAGACAGGTAGGTTTTAATGGGAGAGGAAAAGTCTGGTGTTGCCAAAGCAGAGCAAGTTCATGCAGTGTCTCTCAGTTTTGGCACTTACTTGGCTGAGTGACCTGAACTAGTTACTTAATGTCTCTGAACCTCAGTGTCTCCATCTGTCAAATGGTGATAATAACAGTACCTGTGGGCCTTGAAAAGTTGTCAGATTACATGGGATTCTACACATATTGGTTAGCAAAGTGCCTAGAAGTAGGACATGCCCAATAAATAGCTGTAATGATTGTGCATAGTGTTAGGGGAGAGGAGCCAAAGCCCAGACACTGGATGCTCTTGGAAAGGTGATCCTCCTGCAGGGAGGGAGAGGGAAGGGTCCTGAAAGCACAGAATGGGAGCCAGGGGCTCCATGATGGAGATGCAAGTGGTAGTTGGTGATGGTTGATGACCCAATCAAGTCTTTGCTCTGAAAACCAGTTTTTCAAACCTCCAGACATATCAGAGTTTCTTTGAGGATCAAAAGAAATATTGTATACCAAGTTCCTTTTAAACCACAGATTGTTACATAAAGGCCCTTATTATAATCTCCAAGTTTTGCCAGGCTGTTTATAAAAACACTTGTCTGTCTTATCCACAGTGAGACTGTCCTATTCTCTAGAGACTGGTGTTCTTAGAGACTGTTCAAGCAGAAACATTGCTGGTTATCTGCTTCTCTCTACTCAAAAGACTCAGTTTGTCCCCAAATTTACTTTCTATTATTATTTTAGCCTATTTTAACATAGTCTTTTAGCAGAATAAAGATACTTTTTTATTATTCCACTTTATCCCATTACATTTCCTTTAGTAAATATTATTTCCTTTTAAAAATGCTGTTTTTAATAATGTAAACACTATCCTCATCTGTTGATGCAATCTCTTTGTTCAGTTTGTAAATATATATAATCTTGGCTCATTTTTACTCCTATAATCCTCTCCCTATTCTAAACTCCACAGCACAATCATGATATGTGTTGGGAGTATTTTTTCTTTACTTGTCATTACTCATGTATTCATTCAATCATTTATTTATTCAACAAATATTATGGAGTTCCCACTATGTGCCAAGCACTGCTGCATAGGGGATAATGCAGCAAACCAAACAGAATTAAAAAATAAGAACTATAGAGAAAAACAAAGCAGGGAAAAGGTGTTTTTTTAAAATAATAAACATTGTTTTGTCTTTTCACAGGGCTCTTGTAAGCCCTGGGAGGTGGACAACCAGTGTCCCCAACAGAGACAGGGGGGACTCACAACCTGATGCTGGAACCCCTTTCCTGAATGCCAGGGTCTTTTCTGACTGCCATGCTTGCACAGTCGCCAATGCCCTATTCATGCTGCAAGAAAGTGTCACTTCCTTGTGAGGACTCTGTGCAAACTGCAAAGAGAAATAGTAGTGTCAGGGATAATTAATACAAAGTTGGGTTTCTTATTCTTTCTTGAATTATATTAATTTTTCATCATTTTCAGTTTTGGTTTTCCAAAGTTTATAAAAATTTTCAGTATTGCTTGGTAAAGAACTACCACTAACTAATCAACTGTGAAAAAAAAATTTCTATCAAATACCAAACTAACATGTCTTTTTGTTACCATGAGCACATTGCAAATCAATTTAACAACCTGCAGAATAACTAAAGGTATAAATAAAATACCTATATATTGTCAAGTGTTTTAGCAAGTTAAAAAAATGGATCAAATCCTAGTAGGCGACAATATATAGCTTAAGAACTCACTCTACCTTAATTATACTTTAGTTACGGTAATTTCAGGGAATTCTCTAGACAAAAATCTCCCAGTTTTCAAATTCCTCAATCCATGCCTTACATTAACTATATTTATAAACTTTATTGCCTGTAAATAAAGAATATAGTTAGGGAAAGCATTTGGAACAGGACATGCTCGTACAGAAAAATTACCAAAATCCTCCTGCGGAGTACATTTTTTAAACCAAAAAATAAGACCAGATCTGAATGAAAGGTTACCTCCCTCACAAAACCCTTCCCTTTCTCTATTCTGATCTCAAACTTCAAGATGCTTTTGAAGCATATAACATTTAGTTTATTTTTTTTCATTAAATTTATTGGGGTGACATTGATTAATGAAATTTTGTACGTTTTAGTTGTACAGTTGTATAATACATCATCTGTATATTGTATTGTGTGTTCACCACTCAAAATCAAGTTTCCTTCGGTCACCATTTATCCTCCCTTTATCCACTGCTGCTTCCCCTCACGCCCTTTCTCTCTAGTAATCTCCATACTGTTGTCTGTGTCTGTGAGGTGGAGATTTTTACCTTTTTTACCACTCGGACAGTTTGTTCTCTGTATTTATAAGTCTGTTTCTATTTTGTTGTTAGTTTATTTTGTTCATTAGATTCCACATATGAGTAAGACTATATGATACTTATCTTTCTCTAACTGGCTTACTTAGCACAATACCCTCCAGGTTTATCCATGCTGTCACAAAAGGTAAAATTTCCTTCTTTTTTATGGCTAAGTAGTATTCCATTGTGTAACTGTGCCACAGCATTTTTGTCCACTCATCTACTGATGGGCACTTGGGCTGCTTCCAAATCTTAGCTATTGTAAATAATGCTGCAGCAAAGATAAGGGTGCATATGTTCTTTTGAATTAGTGTTTCAGGTTTCTTCAGATATATTCCCAGAAGTAGAATCGCTGTGTCATAAGGCAGTTCAATTTTTAATTTTTTGAGAAAATTCCATGCTGTTTTCCACAGCAGCCGCACCAATCTGCTTCCCACCAACAGTAGCTACACCAATCTGCATTCCTTTTTCTCCATATCCTCACCAACACTTGTTGTTTCTTGATTTATTGATGATAGCCATTCTGACAGGTGTAAGGTGGTATTTCATTGTGGTTTAATTTGTTCCACTCTGATGATTAATGACACTGAGCATCTTTTCATATGCCTATTGGTTATCTGTATGTCTTCTTTGGAGAATTGTCTATTCAGTTCATTTGCCCATTTTTTAAATTGGATTGTTTGATTTTTGGTGTTGAGTTGTGTAAGTTCTTTATAAATCTAGGATATTATCAGATACATCATTGGCGAATATGTTCTCCCATTCAGTGGGTTGTCTTTTCATTTTGTTGATTTTCTTTGCTGTGCAAAACCTTATTAGTTTGATGTAGTCCCATGTATTTATTTTTCTGTTGTTTCCTTTGCCTGAGGAGACATATCAGAAAAAAATATTGCTAGGAGAAATGTCCAAGATTTTACTGTCCGTGTTTTTTTCTAAGATTTCAATAGTTTCAAGTCTTACATTTAAGTATTTAATCCATTTTGAGTTTATTCTTATGTATGATGCAAGAAGGTGGTCTAATTTCATTTTTTTGCATCTGTCCAATTTTCCCAACACCATTTATTGAATAGACTATCTTTACCCCATTGTATATTCTTGCCTCCTTTGTCAATATTCATTGACCATAAAGGTGTGGACTTATTTCTAGGCTCTCTATTCTGTTCCATTTATCCATATGTCTGTTTTTATGCCAGTACCATGCTGTTTTGATTACTATGGCCTATAATATAGTTTGATATTGGGTAGCATGATTCTTCCAATTTTATTCTTCTTTCTCTAGATTGCTGTGGCTATTTGGAGTCTTTGTGGCTTCATATACGTTTTTGGATTATTTGTTCTAGATCTATGAAATAAGCTGTTGGTATCTTGATAAAAATTGCATGTAATATATAAATTGCTTTGCATAGTATGGATGTTTAATGATGTTAATTCTTTCTATCCATGAACATGATATATCCTTCCATTTATTTGTATATTCTTCGATTTCTTTTCTCAGTGTCTCATAATTTTCTGAGCACAAGTCTTTTGCATCCTTGGTTAAGTTTATTCCAAGGCTCTTGACTGGTTATTCAGTGGTTAGAGCATCAGCACACAGACCAAAGAGTTGAGAGTTCAATTCCCAGTCAAGAGCACGTACCTCGGTTGCAGGTTCCCAAGCCCTGGTAGGGGCAAATGCAGGAGGCAACTAATTGATGAATCTTTCTCACCTCAATGTTTCTCTCTTTCTTTCTCTCCCCCTCCTCCCTCCCTCCCTTCCATCTCTCCCTCCTCTCCCCATTGTACTCTCTCTAAAAATCAATGGAGAAAACATCTTCAGGTGAGGATTAAAACAATAAATAAATAAAATAAAAATTATTCCAAGGTATTTTATTTATTTTTGATGCAATTGTAAATGGACTTGTACACTTACTTTCCCTTTCTGATAGATCATTATCCTACCTAATAAAAGAGAAAAATGGTAATTAGCCGTACGTCCACTACCCTTCCCATTGGCCAATCAGGGTGATATGCAAATTAACTGCCAGCCAAGATGGCGGCCGGCAGCCAGGCAGCTTAAAGCTAACATGAGGCTTGCTTGCTTCAGTGACGGAGGACTCCAAAGTTCCCCGCCTGCCTTGCCGGCCTCTGAGCCTGCAGTTTGAAACATTGTTACAAATATAGAAGCTAAACAAAACCCCAGAAACCTGCTTTCAGTCAGCCAGGATCTCAGAGCTGGAGTAGCAACAAAGTTTCAAATACAGGAAGTAAACAAAGCCAGAAACCTGCTTTCAGCAGCAAGGTCTCACAGCTAAAGCCGGCTCTCAGCTCCAGTAACAGCCATAAATCTAAGAATAAAAAAAAAAAAAAGGAAAAAAGGAGCAGTTGGGAGCTTCAGTCACCCGCCAGCCTGAAAACAGCCCTCAGCCCCTCACCCAGACTGGCCAGGCACCCCAGTGGGGACCCCCACCCTGAAGGGGCTGTGGCCAGCCTGCAAACAGCCATCATTGCCTCATCCAGGCTAG
Organism: Myotis myotis; assembly: GCF_014108235.1. Lineage (NCBI taxonomy): Eukaryota > Metazoa > Chordata > Mammalia > Chiroptera > Vespertilionidae > Myotis > Myotis myotis. Next base: position 121,271,863 of record NW_023416313.1, read on the forward strand.
CCAGGCACCCCAGTGGGGACCCCCACCCTGATCCAGGACACCCTTCAGGGCAAACCAGCCGGCCCCCACCCGTGCACCAGGCCTCTATCCTATACAGTAAAATGGTAATATGCCTCCCAGCACCGGGATCAGGGGAGCCAAGAGGCCTCCCTGCACCAGGATCAGCATGACAGGGGGAGCTCCCCAACTCCCTGATCGTCCCTGCTCTGTGCGTTACAGGGTACGGAGCCCCAACCCCCCTGATGGGCCCTGCTCTGTGCGTGACAGGGGGCAGCACCCCAACCCCCTGATTGGCCGGCTCTGTATGTGACAGGGGTAGCACCACAGCCCCCTGATCCGCCCTGCTCTGTGCATGACACGGAGTGGCGGCGCAACCTCCCCATCAACCCTGCCTTGAGTGTGACTGAGGGTAGCATCGCAACTTCCTGATCCGCCCTGCTCTGTGCATGACAGGGAGCGGCGCCCCAACTCCCCGATTGGCCCTGCTCTGAGCCCGACCAGGGGCTGCACCTAGGGACTGGGCCTGCCCTCTGCCACCCAGGAGCAGGCCTAAGCCAGCAGGTCGTTATCTCCCGAGGGGTCCCAGACTGTGAGAGGGCACAAGTGTGGCTGAGGGACATCACCCCACCCCCGCCAGTGCACATATTTTTGTGCACCGGGCCTCTAGTTGGTATATAAAAAACAACCAATTTCTGACTATTAATTTTGTATTCTGCCATTTCACTGAATTCATTTATCAGTTCTAGTAGTTTTTTGGTGGATACTTTAGGATTCTCTATGTACAGTATCATGTCATCTCCAAATAATGAGAGTTTTACTTCTTCCTTTCTAATTGGGATGCCTTTCATTTCTCCCTCTTCTCTGATCGATGTGGCTAAAAATTCCAGTACTATGTTGAATAGGAGTGGTGAAAGTGAACATACCTGTCTTATTCCTGAACTTAAGGGAAAAGCTTTTAGTTTTTGCCCTTTGAGTATGATGTTAGCTCTGTGTTTGTCATATATGGCCTTTGTTATGTTGTGATATGTTCCCTCTATTCTCACATTGCTCAAAGTTTTTACTATAAATGAGTGCTGGATTTTATTAAATGCTTTTCCGGCATCTATTGACATGACCTTGTGATTTTTGTTTTAATCTTCGCCTAAGGTGTGTTTTTATTGACTTGTGACAGAGAAGAAAGCGGGGAGAGAGAAACATCAATGTGAGAGAGAACTATTGATTGGTTGCCTCCAGTATGCACCCCGACCAGGCATCAGACCCACAACTTAGGTATGTACCTTGATGGGGAATTGAAGCTGCAACCTTTTCATGCATGGGATGATGCTAAATCCAACCTAGCCAGGACTGATCTCATGATTTTTAACCTTCATTTTCTGTATGTAGAGTATTATGTTAATTGATTTGAGGATTTTGTATCAACCTTGCATCCCTGGAATAAATCACACTTGATAATGATGTATGATCTTTTTAATGTACTGCTGGATCCAGTTAGCTAATATTCTATTGAGGATTTTGGACTATGGTCATCAGGGATGTTGTCCTATAATTTTCTTTATTTGTAGTGTCTTCATCTAGTTTTGGAATTAGGATAATGCTGACCTTGTAAAATGAATATGGGAGTCTTCCATCCTCTTGAATTTTTTTTTTAATATATTTTATTGATTTTTTACAGAGAGGAAGGGAGAGAGATAGAGAGTTAGAAACATCGATGAGAGAGAATCATCGATCAGCTGCCTCCTGCACATCCCCCACTGGGGATATGCCCGCAACCCAGGCACATGCCCTTGACCGGAATCGAACCTGGGACCTCTCAGTCCGCAGGCCGACGCTCTATCCACTGAGCCAAACCGGTTTAGGCCATCCTCTTGAATTTTTAAGTATGGGTTGGGAAGGATGTTGTTAGTTCTTTGAGTGTTTGGTAAAATTCACGCGTGAAACCATCCAGTCCAGGACTTTTGTTTGTTGGATTTTTTTAATTATTATTACTGCTTCAATTTCATTAGTTGTAATTTATCTATTCAGATTTTCTGATTCTTCCTGATTCTGTTTTGGAAGATTGTATGTTTCTAGGAATTTATCTATTTCATCCAGATTGTCCAATTTATTGGCATATAATTGTTTGCAATATTTTCTTACAATCCTTTGTGTTCTGTGGAGTCAATTGTCACTTCTTCACTTTCATTTCTGATTTTATTTATTTGGGTCCTCTCTCTTTTTTCCTTGATGAGTCTGTTTAAGGGTTTGTCAGACTTGTTTATCTTTTCAAAGAACCAGCTCTTGATTTCATTGATCTTTTATATTTATTTAGACTCTATTTCACTTACTTCTGCTCTGATCCTTATTATTTCTTTTCTTCTACTCACTTTGGGATTTGTTTGTTGTTCTTTTCCTAATTCCTTCAAAGTTAGATGTCTATTTGAGATTTTTCTTGTTTCTTGAGGTAGGCCTGTAATGCTATGCATTTCCCTCTTAGGACTACTTTTCTTGTGTCTCATAGATTTTGGATTTATGTGTTCTCATTTTCATTTGTTTTAAGGTATCTTTTAATGTCTTCCTTGATGTCATTGTTAACCTATTCATTGTTTAGTAACATGTTATTTAGCCTCCGTGTCTGTGTTTTTCAGTTTTGTTTTTTGTGTCTGATTGATTTCTAATTTTATACCATTACTAGAGGCCTGGTGCACGACTTTCATGCACTGTGGGGGGGGGGCGGGGGGGGGCAGTCCCCTCAGCCCGGCCTGCACCTTCTCACAGTCCAGGACTCCTCGGGGGATGTCTGACTGCTGGCTTAGGTGAGCCTGCTGGCGAGCCCAGCTTCTGGCTGAGTGGCACTCCCCCTGCAGGAGCACACTGACCACCAGGGGGCAGCTCCTGTGTTGAGCGTCTGCCCCCTGGTGGTCAGTGTGCATCATAGTGACCAGTCGTTCTGCTGTTCAGTCAATTTGTATATTAGGATTTTATTATATAGGATGTGATTTCGGTCTTTTAAATTTATTGAGACTTGTTTTGTGTCCTAACAGGTGGTGTATCCTGAAAAAATGTTCAGGTGGTATAACCTGAAAAATGTTCAGGTGGTGTATCCTGAAAAATGTTCCATATGCACTTGAAAAGCATGCTGCTTTGGGGTGAAATGCTCTGAAGATAACAATTAAATCAATCTAGTGTATAATCTAAGGCCACTGTTTTCTTGTTTATTTTCTGTCTGGAAGATGTATCCATTGATGTCAATGGGGCATTAAAGTCTCCTACTATGACTATTACTGTCGATCTCTTTCTTTATGCCCATCAAGACTTGCTGCACATACATAATTAGGTGCTTCTATGTTGGGTTCCTAAATGTTGACAAGGGTTATATCCTCTTATTGGATTGCTCCCTGTATAATTATGTCGTGTCCTTCTTTGTCTCTTACTATAGCCTTTGTTTTAAAGTTTATTTTGTGAAACATAAGTATTGCTGCCCCAGCTTTTATTTCATTTCCATTTGCATAAAATACCTTTTTCCATACCTTTAACTTTAGTCTCTGTGTATCTTTCATTCTGAGGTGGGCCTTTATAGACAGCATATATATTGGTCATATTTTCTTATTCATTCAGCTACCCTTTGTCTTTTGATCGAGGTGTTCAATCCATTTATCTTTAAGGTTATTATTGATAAGTACTTTTTTCTTGACATTTTATTCTTTTAACTCTGCTTCTCTCCTTCTCCTCCTCCTCCTTCAAGAAGACCCTTTAACATTTCTTGTAATACTGATGGTGATGAACTCCTTAAGCTTTCTCTGGTCTGGTAAGCTACTTATTGCTCCTTTAATTTTAAATGATAGCTTTGCTGGGTAAAGTAATCTTGATTGTAGGTCCTTGCTTTTTGTCACTTTGAATATTTAATGACAATCTCTTCTGGCATTTCTCAACAGAAATGTTTCTGTTGAGAAATCAACTGACAGTCTTATGGGAACTCCCTTGTAGGTAATTGTATTTCTCTTGCTGCTTTTAAGATACTCTCTTTGTTTTTAACCTTTGCCATTTTAATTATGCCTTGATGTGGGCCTCTTGAGTTTCAACTTGTTTGGGACTGTCTGCACTTCCTGGACTTGTGTGTATTTTTCTTCACCAGGTTAGGGAAGTTTGGGTCATTATTTCTTCAAATAGGTTCTCAATCCCTTGCTTTCTCTCTTCTCCTTCTAGTACCCCTACGTTGTGGATATTGTCACACTTCATGTTGTCCCAAAGGTCCCTTAAACTATCCTCATTTTTTAAATTTTTTTTTTAAATTTTGCTCCTCTGATTTGGTATTTTCTGCTACTTTGTCTTCCAAATTGCTGATTCATTCCTCTGCTTCATCTAACCTACTATTTATTCCTTCTAGTGTATTCTTCATTTCAGATACTGTATTCTTCTTTTCTGACTGGTTATTTTTGTTTGTTTGTTTTATGGTTTCTATGTCCTTTTTCATGCTTGCTATCTCTTTGTTGAAGTTCTCACTATGTTCCTTAAGCGTTCTTATAACCACTTTTTGGAACTCTATATCTGGTAAATTGCTTGTCTCCATTTCATTTAACTCCTTTTACAGAGATTTATTTTTTCATTTGGGGCATGTTTCTTTTTCTCCTTATTTTGGCTGCTTCTTTGTGTTTGTCTATGTATTAGGTAGATCTCCTGTGTCTCCGAGTGTTGGTAGGGTTATGTATTAGGTATCCTGTGGGACCCAGTGACAGTCTCATTGATCATCTGATCTGGGTGCTCTGGAAATGTTGCCTGTGTGAATTATGTGGACCCACTTATTGTCATTGGCAAGTTCAGGCACGGGGTCAACTATAAGGCTGGCTGATGGTGAGGATGAACTCTGACCACAGTATATGAGCTACTGACCACATGAAGTAGAATTCACTTCAGCAGAGTCTGGTGCCTGCCATCATCTCCCTTTGGATATACCACTTATGAAGCTAATTGGATCCTGCTCTGATGTTATCTAAAGCTGGCTATTGGGAGGGTTTTGGGGAGGTTATTTGATGCAGCCCAATGTCAGATGCTATCTGTGATTGGCTCTGGGCAATGTTTTTGGAGCTACAAAGCAATCCAAAGTTTGTGGCTGCCTCTGCTGTACCTGAGTGTGTGCAGGAAGGATCAAGCTGTCTACTAAGATTGGCTTTTACCAGCATCATGCCCAGGGACAGGTCAGAAAATGTCCCTAGGCACCTTGAGATCCACCTGAGATCTGCTTCTGCCTGCTGTCTGCCTGATAGGCCCAGTCACTGAAAGAGCTTCTAGTGGTACTGTAGTTATATGAGGTAGGTTTTCAATGAGTCACCAGGTCAGGGTGAGTGGTATTCACCAGGTTAATACAGGTTTAAACTCAGTGCCAATATCATGTCTGAGGCCACTCAATAAATGTCCCAGCATATAACAAGGCTAGCTTGTGCCTGCAAACCTTTGGAGTAGAGGTCTCAGGGAATCATCAGGGTAAGGTCAGCAGAGTTTGTTAGGCCCAAACAGATCACAATTTGGCCATTTGAAGGTATGGCTCTGCACCAGTCCAACATGTGAGGGAATAAAGGCCCCTCTCCTAGAGCCACATAACTCAGTCAGTCCTGGATTCTTTCCTGACATCCACAGGGAGGGGCCACCAAGAGTTGAGAGGGTGGAGCCACCTGTAGCCCCAAGGGTAGAACTAGAGGATCTCCAGTGAGGGAGAGGCACAAGTCAGGTTCACAGGAAAGTGGGGCAATGGCCCCCACCACAAAGCCACCCCATTCAGTCACTAACAACCCGAGTCTTCTCAGAACTCTACACACCAGCCCAGGCAGCTGATTCCTCACCAGGGAATGGGGTGGGATGACAGTGAGTCCAGAGGGTGTGGCTATTGGATTTCTCCAGGCTGATACTATAAGGAGGGGCAAGCTCTACCCTAGAAAGATGGTGTCTGTGGTATAGAATAATGACTCAGCATAAGGGGCTTGGTGGTTGTCCCCTCAGCTCTCTCCCAGAGCCACAAAACCCAGGCAGGTCCGCCCACATGCAGATACGCCCACATACGAGAGTACCGGGCATGATGACATCATCATGCCAACCCAATCACATACACCCTGTACAAATACAGATGTATGTGACAGGGTTGGTGCCATAATGTACTTATGCGGACCAGTCATACATGTGTAGAGAGCAGCTACGGTGTAGAAAGCAGCTACTGTGTTGAAAGCACCTACTCTGTTAAAAGCAGCTACTGTGTTGAAAGCAGCAGTATTGAAGGTAAAAATGACACTTAATGAATTGTAATTACTGGGTAAATGTAAAATCATGTACTGTAAAATCATCAACTACTGCAAAAAAAATATATATATATCTGTACCATGAGAACTTAATCTGGATGCTGATCGGTCTTTTTATATTCAGCTGTGGTTGATGTGAATACTGCCCCCTTGTGATAGTAACAGGTTTGTAAAAAACAACAACACAGAGAATGGTAAATCATAGGAAACTTTGATGAACTGTATTGACTGAACTATGCTATGTATCATCTTTTGTATTATTAAAGCTATTGTTATATATTATTTTCATTAGCAAACCATCCCATGACAATGGATCATGTAGAGAAGAACGTTAAGAAAAGAAAATATAGTGAGGATATTTTACAGTATGGTTTTCCCTCAATAATTACAGCAGGAATTGAGAAACCTCAATGTGTTATTTGTTGTGAAGTTCTATCAGCCGCATCTATGAAGCCGAACAAACTAAAACGCCATTTTGATAGCAAGCATCTGAGCTTTGCCAGCAAGGATACCAACTATTTTAGAAGCAAAGCTGATGGACTCAAGAAAGCCAGACTTGACACTGGTGGCAAGTACCACAAACAAAACATAACAGCTGTTGAAGCTTCATATTTGGTGGCACTCAGAATCGCCAGAGCTATGAAACCTCACACCATTGCTGAGGATTTACTGTTGCCAGCGGCCAAAGACATTGTTTGAATTATGATCGGAGACGAATTTGTTACGAAATTGAGTGCAATTTCCTTATCTAACGACACTGTCCACAGAAGAATAGGTGACATGTCTGCTGATATTCTTGATCAGGTAATTCAGGAAATTAAATCTGCTCCACTTCCAATATTTAGTATCCAGCTTGATGAATCTACAGACGTTGCAAACTGTTCACAGTTACTGGTTTACGTGAGGTATATTAATGATGGCGACTTTAAAGATGAGTTTCTTTTTTGCAAACCTCTTGAAATGAAAACTACTGCATGTTAAGTATTTGACACAGATGGTTCATTTCTGAAAGAGCATAAGATCTCTTGGGAAAAGGTTTGTGGTGTTTGCACAGATGGTGCTCCAGCTATGCTAGGATGTCAATCTGGATTTCAACGTTTGGTACTGAATGAGTCACCAAAAGTCATCGGAACTCACTGTATAATTCATTGGCAAATATTAGCAATGAAGACGCTGCCACAAGAGTTACAAGAAGTAATGAAAAGTGTCATAAGTTGTGTCAATTTTGTAATGAAGAGCACTTTAAACAGTTGACTGTTTTCGCAACTGTGCAACGAGTTGGATGCGCTGAACAATGTTCTGCTATTTCACACTGAAGTGAGATGGTTGTTGAGAGGAAACATTTTAAAATGTGTTTTTGAGCTTCGTGATGAACTCAAACCGTTTTTTAATCAGAAAGCAAGACCGCAGTTCGAAGCACTTTTCAGCAATAAAAGTGAACTGCAGAAAATAGCTTACTTGGTTGCCATCTTTGCCATCTTGAATGAGTTAAATTTATCACTGCAAGGACCAAATGCAACATGCCTCGATTTATCTGAAAATATCCAATCATTCCAAATGAAACTTCAGCTTTGGCAAAAAAACACTGGGTGAAAATAAAATTTACATGTTGCCTACCTTATCTGCTTTCTTTGAGGAACATGTCATTGAACCAGACAAAAGGATTATGATGATAATTTCTGTAAAAGAACACTTGCACATGCTTGCAGACGAAATTTCATCGTACTTTCCAAATATACCTGACACCCCATTTGCACTTGCTAGAAGCCCATTCACAGACAAAGTTGAAGATGTTCCTGAGACAGCACAAGAGGAGTTCATTGAACTTATTAACAACGATGCAGCGAGAACTGATTTCTCTACAATGCCATTTATAAAATTCTGGATCAAGTGTTTGCAGTCATATCCTGTTCTGTCTGAGACCGTGTTGCGCCTTCTCCTTCCATTTCCAACAACCTATCTTTGTAAAACGGGGTTTTCCAGTTTGTTGGTTATCATGTCTAAATACAGAAGTAGACTTGCTGTGGAAGATGATCTTCGTTGTGCTCTTGCAAAGACTGCCCCAAGAATTTCTGATCTGGTGAGAAAGAAGCAATCTCAACCTTTGCACTAACGTTGGTTTTTTACGCAAACTGTTGCAAAATGTAGCAATGTAGTTTACTGTTGTTATATTAAGTCTGTTACCCATGCTACACCATGCTTCAAGACAAAATTTCATTTATTTGTAATTAGAAATAAATATTTCACAATATATAATTACATATTGTTTTTGTGATTAATCACTATGCTTTAATTATGTTCAATTTGTAACAATGAAAATACATCCTGCATATCAGATATTTACATTACGATTCATAACAGTAGCAAAATTACAGTTATGAAGTAGCAACAAAAATAATTTTATGGTTGGGGGTCACCACAACATGAGGAACTATATTAAAGGGTCGCGGCATTAGGAAGATTGAGAACCACTGGTCTATCAGGTTGTACATAACTGTGTCTTTAACTGCATAAAACTTTTACTGTTGTATTTCTGCTGACATGTTTTGAATTGACTTTTATATATGAACTGATCCCTGTTTACTGAATTTTACCAAATTGTCATTTGGTATATGTCATTTGTATAAGGTAATATTTTCATGGTGAAAACTTACATGGCACAGGATTCCTCAAAAAAAATTATATATACTACTATATAGCTTTTAGACAGGTAGCTGCCTCTATTTTATTGATAGTTCCTGGCAGAGATTAAATTTCTTTGCAGATGTAGAGAGTAGAAATGCACAGTCATTACATTACAAGTATTTTATTCAAAGAAATTATTCATTTAGATAAAAATACATAAGCCATTTTCTCATTAATGCCCAAACTATCTAGATAAAGCAGTGCTAAGAGAAATGAAAACACTAATGAGCTGTTTATTCTAGTGTCTTGTCAGTCCTACGTATTAAGGTCTTTCTTCCACCTACAGACCAACCCAGGTTGTTTGTATGGTTTCTGAACCATGTGTTCTACCTGTACTCACTGCTAGTTACAATACAGATATTACCTTTTGAACATTTCCTTGCTCCTTGTCAAAAGCCTCAATGCCCCAAGCATTTCTCAGCACTCAAGCCTTTTCTCTGGTTTTTCACAGCAGCCCCACTGAGGACTCTTTTCTCCTAATCATCATTGTTTACCAGCCGTGGGCAAACTACGGCCTACGGCCCGGCCCGGATCCGGCCAGTTTGAAATGAATAAAACTAAATAAAAAAAAAGACCGTACCCTTTTATGTAATGATGTTTACTTTGAATTTATATTAGTTCACACAAACACTCCATTCATGCTTTTGTTTCAGCCCTTAGGTCCAGTTTAAGAACCCATTGTGGCCCTCGAGTCAAAAAGTTTGCCCACCCCTGGTTTAGACTAACACCAATTTGCCCTCTAGGGAGAAGCACAGAAATGGCACTTCATCTGTCTGCACTTAATTGTCCCTCTGCGTTGAATAAAGTATCTGAATTCTAAACATCTTAAACTTCCCTTAAACAGAATGAGTTCAAATGTGTCAGAAAGGTCCTTCCTACCCTGAAGTCTGGACAGTTATTGTGGAAATTCTGGTTTATCTTCATGATGTACATCCACAGCTGGGCCTATGCGCACGACTAGGCTATCCATTGGTGAAGTATGTTTGGTTTTCATCTGTGGGTACAGTCATATCTTTTCTCTGATTATAAATTTCCTTAGGGACTCTAAAATTGATTCTGCTATTGTTATTGATTTGTAAAATGAATTTTTCCTTGTTTCTTGTTTAAGGTTCAGGAAATTACTATTATAATAAATGAAATACAGCTCCCAAGGGTCTCTGAGAGCAAATAGAAGCCCATTTAGAATGAAAATATTCCTCTAAGTGGTTGCTGAGGATGACTCAGTCCTACCATTTAAAAATAACTTTAGTGAAGGGATTAAGAAGTACAAATTGACAGTTACAAAATAGTCATGAGGATGTAAATAAAGTACATCATAAGAAATATCTACACTAATAAAAGAGAAAAATGGTAATTGGCGTACAACCGATACCCTTTTCATTGGCTAATCAGTGAGATATGCAAATTAACTGCCAACTAAGATGGCAGTTAACTGCCAACAAAGATGGCGGCTAATTTGCATATTGCAGGCAGGATGGTACAGCGCCATCCGAGATCGGGTTGGGGGTGTGAGTGCCAGCAGTCGCCCGAGACCGGATCCCGCCGGCAGACCCAGACGTGGGCCGGCGGGGCGGCTGCGGCGTGAGTGCCGGCGATCGCCTGGGACCCGATCCCGCCCAGACGCAGGCTGGCGGGGCGGCTGCGGCGTCTGCCCACAGTCACGCCCCCAACTGGGGGCGTGAGTGCCGGCGGTCGCCCGGGACCCTATCCCACCGGCAGACCCAGACGCGGGCCAGCGGGGCGGCTGCGGCGTCCGACCACACTCACGCCCTCAACCCGCGAGGTTCAACTCCTCTGGCCGAGGCATCAGGCCTGGGTGGGGGACGGAGCCAGCAATCGGAAGGGGCTGGGGGTCCCCTGCCCAGGCCTGATGCCTGGGCCAGAGGCATCAGGCCTGGGCGGGGGTCAGAGCCAGTGATGGGGGGAGATGGGGGTCCCCTGTCCAAGCCTGACACCTCTGGCGGAGGCGTCAGGCCTGGGCAAGAAGCCGATCAGGTGATCGGAGGGTGATGGGGGTCGACCCCTCTGGCTGAGGCATCAGGCCTGGGCAAGGGCGGAGCCGCTGATGGGGGGGAGAGGGGGGTCCTCTGCCCAGGCCTGAATCCTGGGCCAGAGGCATGAGGCCTGGGCTGGGGGCAGAACCAGTGATGGGGGGAAATGAGGGTCCCCTGCCCAGGCCTGACACCTCTACCAGAGGGTCATGTAAGCACAGAAGTCAGGGCCTGCTACACCTCTACCAGAGGTGTCAGGCCTGGGCAAGGGGCCGATCCTGTGATTGGAGGGTGATGGGGGTCAACGCCTGAGAGCTCCCAGTATGTGAGAGGGGGCAGGCTGGGTTGAGGGACACCCCCCCCACACCCAGTGCACGAATTTCGTGCACTGGGCCCCTAGTAGTCAATAATATTGTAACAGCTATGTTGTACACCTGAAACTAATAGAATATTGTATGTCAACTGTAATTAAAATATTAAAAATTAAATTAAAAACTCATTTTAGTAGAAATAATTATTTATAATTTGATAACTCTTATAGAACTCTTTGCTAACTAAAATTCCTCATTTTATTACTGAAAGCTGCAGAGGGAAGCGTGTCCTACAATTAGAAAGAACAGACTTTTCTTAAGTTGAGGCAGTTTTTTAATTTTATTATTTTACTCACTCCTGGTATTTGATAAATGAGATAAAAATAAGTCCGAAAATAGTGGGAAAAGAAGAGAGCACAGTGCGAGGCAAGAATTGATTCTCAGCAAAATTTTTTAAATAAATAAATGAAAAGAGAAAAGGAGCCTTGAAATTTTAAAAACAGGGTTATGATGGCCAGGATCTCAGCACTTCTAGGATCAAATTTAATTAAAACATTTTGAGCATGTTTATGATTTGCCACAGAGAAAACGTGTTTCTTTTTTAAATAAAATTGTGGAGAATGAAAAGGAGGAGAAAAAGATGAATGTTGAGAGAAGATGAAGGCAAAGCGAGGCAAAACAGACTAGAATGTATTAAAAGAAAGCTGACAGAAATGATATAAATTTGCTTACTTTTCTGTTTTCCTTTCTTCTTATTCCCTTTACTTTTTTCTAGTATTTATACTCAGAATACCAAAGGGAGATTTAAGAGCAATCTGTTATTACGTTAGGTAAGACAACACCCGCTGACAAATTGCAATTTAATTCTCTTTGCTAACAGAGCTAAAGACTTAGAATGCTTTTCATTAGAAGAGCTGGGTGGGAGGAAGACTGGAGGGAGGAAAAGCCATTAAGTGTATTGTGATGCAAGCAATTGATAGGGCTCTTTTTAAAAAATCTTTTAATATGTCCATTAATTCTCCTGATCTCACCACCTGCTAGAAAATTGGTTGTACAGGCATTTAAGATATTTTTTCTCGGGCAAATATTTACACTGAGTTGTGCGTCGACATTGTGTGGCTTTCAGGGAGCAAAATGATGCCTCTTGGGACATGTAAGCACAGAAGTCAGGGCCTGCTACACCCTGCTGGTTTTAGAGGCAGCTTTAAGAGCCATATTTGCCCTCCTAAACCAAGTTAAATGTGGTACTTTTTATTTTGAAAATATGATAAGGGGTCTGCTGCTGAACTCTTCATGCACTTATGTCCTATTTGGTTTTTATCCAATGGGAAAATTGGGTCTTCTGGAGCTCTAAACACATACTGTTAAGATAGTGATAAATGTACACCATCCTATATAATAAAGAGGGAATATTCAAATTGACCATCACTCTGCCACAAAGATGGCAGCACCCACGGTGGAGGAGGGGTTTCTGTAACACAAGATGGCTGCACCCATAGTGGAGGCCAAGTTCCCGTAACGAGCCTTAAGGAGCAATCAGAAGGGACCTGAGGCTGCACTCCTTCCCCAACCCCTCCCCACCCAGTGGGGCTTGATGGGGGATCTCAGGCCACATCCCCTACCCGGTGGGGCTTGATGGGGGACCTCAAGGTGCCCCCCCAGGCCCAGCCCAGGCTGGGGGACCCCAGGCCGAGCCTCCTGCCCCGGCACCGGGCCAAGGGACCTCAGGCCATGTCCTCTGCCCGGCGGGGTTTGAAGGGGGACCTCAGGCCATGCCCCCTGCCCCAGCACCAGGCCAGGGGACCTGAAGATCTCAGGCCACATCCCCCACCCGGCGGGGCTTGACAAGGGACCTCAAGGCATGCCCCCTGCCCCAGCCTGGATTGGAAGACCTCAGGCTGCACCCCCCTACCCTGGCACCAGGCCAGGGGACCTGAGGCTGCACCCCCTACCTGGCGGGGCTTGACAAGGGTGGGACCGGCTGGGTCTGGATCTAGCCCAATGAGGGGGGCAGCCGGGTCTGGGTTTCATGCAATTTTGAGGAGCACATGGGTGGGCGGGGACTTGACTCTGGGTCCCATGGTGTGCCCCAGACTCTGACAGGAGGAAGATTTTCTATACATTTTACTAATTTTCTTTCATCTATGACACTTCTATTATAGAGAAAGGGCAAATAGCAATATTAAATATTTCCTCTAATTAATCCCCTTTTAATGTGCATGAATTTTGTGCACTGGGCCACTAGTTTAAGATAAATCTAGCTGTTGATAGTGCTATTATTTCAGCTCCTCTACCCATTAGCGTATTCAGTCTTATTGCACTACAGAGGCCACTGAAGTTTTATGTCTTCATTCTCACCCATGAGACTCCGGAGCCAAATTCCCATCCCTCAGGAGACCTCATGCAACAGACAGTAAGATGACTTGGAAAGCCCAAATCTGAGTCAACTGAACTGAATCACAAGGAATGTTTCCCTCTTTTTTGCTAAGATCAGTAGGTATGAATTGAAGAAGTGATAGCATTGTAATGAACCCAGTATGAATAACTGGAAAGGAGCAAAGGGAAGGCCAAATAATTTAGGCATGTCATTTGTACAGCTCTGCCAGGAAGCTACATTTTAACACTCTCCAGGAAGCCACCAGTCAGTTCCCTGAAGATCCTGGGGGAAGGGACTAGAGAGGGCAAGAATAGACATATGTCCTGTAAAGTCTGTCAAGATAGGGAAGGTACTTGCCTGTCAGTCACACCTGGGAACAAGTCATTTTGGCCAGAGTAGGTGTGGCCACTGAAAACTCAGGAAGATCTCAGATATTTAATATCCTAAACAAAGGAGTTCTCTCTCTTGGTTTGAACTCTTGCTTTTGGGACTCTCACGCTCCTGCTCTCCTGCATTCACCCACATTGCACACAGCCATGTGGACCCCACACACAATGGACTGACTAATGGACTGCAACTACCCTGATGCTAACCTGGACCCAGCTCCACAATGGAATGGGAACTTTGGACTCTGGCTTTGCTTCTAGCTCTGCTAAATCCCCAACTGCCCCTCTTCCAGGACTGGGTTAAGGAAAATGGGACTTTGCAAACCTAGGATATAACGCCCCATGCAAATAAAGCTTTCTATTATATCTCATTCTCCTAAAAATGCTTATTCCAGGGGCACCTCAAGAACCCCACTCCCACTAGCCACAGAGAAAAACCATCCACACATTTCTCTGATAATAGAAGCAGGTAGAGAGTCTCGCCCACAAAGGAATTGAATATAAAGAAAGAAACATGCATATTCAATTAAATGAGTTCCATAGAATTTGGACAGTGGGCACTTGGGTGTCTCACCAGACCCTCTGTCATGAAACAGTGGTCCTCAGAGTGGTCCTCAGAGCACCCAGAAATGCTGGTTGTGCTTTCCTCACACACTCTGCACATAGACACTGGGTTGTATTGTTTTGGTCATGGGAGGACACCCATCAGGTTATAGGACAACTTGCGCCTGCACTCACTCCACCTTTGCATTTGTGCGGAGTCAGCCTTGTCAAATTTTAGACTTCTCAACTCTAGGATGGAAACTCTACCACTATTTGGAATTCCCCTTAACAAAAAAAAAAAAAAAAAAGACTGATTTTAAATGTAGTTTTTTAAAAGGCTTCCTCCTCCACCCCCACCTTTTTTTTTTTTTTTTTTGTATAAGCCAAGGCACTAAAGATTTGACTGGGATCAAATCCTGTGCTCAGTTTGCTCAACTGTAAGTGGGATTAATAACAGAACTTTCATCACATGTCATGATTGCTGTGAGGGCAAATGAGTTAATGAATATAAAGCACTCACAGAGTTGTCTCCAAGCAAGCATCAACTGCATGTAACATTAATTTATTACTATTAATATCATTCATTTGCCATGAGGTTTAAAACCTTTTGCTCTGCACTGTCTTACTATGCTGCGACCTGCATGGTGGGATTCAGGATCTGAAGGAGGGGCCGATGCACAAATGCAAATGCTATACAAGAAATATGAATTTAGAAGGTATTGGGGGCCAGGGGGTGCCTCTTTAGCTAAGAGCACACTGACCTCTGGCCGGTCCACTTTTTATTTATTTGAATACACATTTGCCCTTTAGCAATGCATACAGGCATATCAAAGGTAAAGTTTGGTAAACAGTAAAAGGATTATCAGGTCAGGGAATTGTCTTGAGCCACCACTATCTCAACAGATGAAGTGTTTAGCACCAGCCCTGCTAATGCCGATGGTCCATTGGCCTTCTGCGTTCCTTCGTGCACTCTCATGATAGTATCGGCAGTGGGTGGCTTCCCACATTACTATACTCTGTTGAGAAAGCCACAGCTAGGAATTATTCTACATTTCCCCAAAGATTTGTTTTCAAGGCTTCACTTTATTTCACTAAAGCTCTAAAATAGCAGGAAGTTTAGCATTTTATTGAGTCAGTCCAGAGCTCTAAATTCCCATTACACAACAATCCGAGGCTCTGATGCAGCTGGTCCTTCTTGTCAAATGCTCAAAGATGTGGTTCCCACACACAAAGCCAAATAGAGAATTAAGAAAACTTTTATATAGTTTAGGTTTCCAGTATGAGATTTACCTGGGAAATTGTTTCAAATGCCTTTGGAAAAGAACTATTTTCTTCTTACCCAGAATTCTAGATCTTGAAACTGTGGCTTACCCATAAAGAAAAGAAAAAGAAAAAAAAAATCACTCTAGTTTTCACTCTTTTACCCACTTATCAAATATTTACTGAGAACTTACTGTCATTTGCTAGGAGGTGGATGTCAAAGATGAACAGACATGTCCTAGCTGGTTTGGTTTGTGGATAGAGCTTCGGCCTGCAGACACAAGGGTCCTGAATTCGATTCCAGTCAAGGTCACATGCCCGAGTTGCAGGCTCAATCCCCAGTAGGGGGTGTGCAGGAGGCAGCCAATCAATGATTCTCATCATTAATGTTTCTATCTCTCTCTCCCTCTCCCTTCCTCTCTGAAATCAATAAAAATATATTAATTTTTAAAAAGATGAAGACATAATCAATTTTGAGGAACTTAAAGTGAGTTAGGGGAGAAGCTTTGTGAGCATATGGTGATGTGAGCCAGATCTGAGGGTCTGAAAGGTGATATATTTCTTAAAGGATGAATAAGGGTTTGCCAAGATGATATAGTACATTCCAAAAAGACGGTATAGTATGTGCAAATGGTAAAAAAAGCAAAGACCCTGGATCTATTGAGCAGATGGGTGAGAAGTTGGGGATGACTAGGCATGGTATCCTCTCTCTCTCTCTCTCTCTCTCTCTCTCTCTCTCTCTCTGCTAGGTAGGTCCAAGCCACACTCCTCAGAAGGTGAGAATAGTGATACCCACAACTCTGATAGTCAGACCTACATAGGAGCCACTAACTCATTTCTAAAGTGGTCACCAGGTGTCAGACACTAGAATTTTGTAAATGACTGGTCTATGTTAAGTCAAACATGTCAAACTCGTGGCCTGCAATGAATATTTTTGCAGCCCAGCCAAAATAATGGTATGTAAGAAACATTTTAATAAAAATGTTGTAACTTAATTTTTACAACATCCTGTTATATATAATTTTTCTATTGTTTAAAGTATTACATATGTCTCCTTTTTGCCTGATTGACCCCCCCACCACTCCCACCCCCGAAGGCAAGCCCCTACTGCCCCAGTGTCTGTGTCCATTGGTTATGCTAATATGCATGCACACAAGTCCTTTGGTTGATCTCTAACCCCTTACATAATTATTAATAATGAACTACAGGAGAGAGATAAAATGGCGACGGTATAGACGATGTGCCCTGTGCCTTGTCCCGGAGCAGATAGGGTGAGCAGATGAAACCAGTAATATCCAGCCCGAATTGGCATAGGAAATTCAGCTGGGAGACAGTTTGCAGCCAGGAAAGGCAGAGGACTCCTGGAGAAAAGTAAAGTCAAGGCTCTGGGAAGGATAATCAACCAGAGTTCTGAGCCCTGAGGTTTAGAGGGAACCCACACAGCACTGGCTTGGGCCACGTCGCAGTGGAAAAAATGGTACGCAGAACTGCTGGTTGGCAGGGGATTCTAGATCTGGGTCCACAATCAGGAAAGCTGAGGAGTGCCAGCAGAAGAGCTCACAGAGGCACAGCCTTTTCCCCGAATCGCAGGGGATTCTAGATCTGGATCCACAGTCAGTAAAGGCTGAAGAGTGCTGGCAGGAGAGGAGTGCGCAGAGGGGCAGCCTCTCCGGCCTCTGTGGCTTGTGCCTTTCTTCATTGAGCCTAGTTCATAGGACCTTTTGGATACAGACACTTACCCGTGGCTGGAGCGTGGAAGAAGGTGTGGAATTGTGGAATCTGGGGAGAGAGGGGGGTCCAGGAGTAGTGGCAGCAAGTGTGGTGCTGAGTCATGCACATGCCTGGGTCCCAGGCAGCCATTCTGCCCTAAAGAGATAGGCCCCTCCCCTCCAGTATCCAGGCAACTAATACAGCCACACCCAGATTCCACCCTGATTGGTAAAAGGATTAAAAAAACAAAAACCTAAATAGTCCTTGAAAGCACAAAGGGGCTGGACTAGAGACTTTCAATTTCAGCAATCGGATCCTGAGGAACACTACAGTACAGAAGACTGGGATCTTAAGCCAGCCAAAGGAACACTTCACTTTTTCATTTTTATTTTATTTTATTTCTTTTTTTATTACTTTGTTATCTCTTTTTTTTCCTTTTTTCTTTGTTTTCCCGTTTTTGTTTGTTGCTTTATTTTCTATTTTTTTCACATTATTTTTCCATCACTCTATTGTATTTTATATTTATTTGCTATTTTTATACTATTTTTGAAATCAAATTTTTTGTGTTTATTATTTTTATTTTTTCTCATTCTCTTTCCTCTTATCCACCCATCCCCTTTCTACTTCCTCTATACTGAACTGAGATCCTCCCCATATTCATCCAACTCTTAATCTTATCTTCTATATATAAGCTCAGCATCTACAGACTCCACCCCCACCCTCATTGTTGAGGGTTTGATGTTTGTATTTTTTTTCTTTTTTCTTTAATTTTATTATTATTATTATTTGTTTGTTTGTTTGTTTTGTTTGTTTGTTTATGTATTGTTTCTGTGGTATTTTCCCCATATATATATATAATCTCCTTTTCTTCCTTCTTCTTTTCTCTCTTATCTTTTTCACTCTCTTCGATATCATTTATGCTTCTTTTCTCGCCCCTAATTCTCTTTTCTCAGGTGGTCACTTATAGTAGGGTTATTGTTGTCGTGAGTACATTCATGCTTTGGTCCCTTTGTGTTGTGTCTTGTCAAGGTGAATTTTATCCTGTCTGGCCAGGTGCTAGAAAGTGAGCCTCATAACCAGTCACCTGGAGAGGAAACTCCATCCCAAATGGGTCAATAACACCCCAGACACAACTACAGAGGCAGGAAGAAGGTGGCAGTGAGGGAGAGAGTGTGAGTCAGTGAGGGACCAAAAGAGGAGTGTGTGGTCATGTGGGACGTGTGTGTGTATGTGAGTGAGGCACAGATAGATCCCGCAGGGCCATCGGGGTCAGGCTTAATGGGCTCGCCTAACTAGGCAGCCTCTGTGACCGTGTAAGCAGTTCCAGGAGGCCGACTCATCCCCAGAAGCCTAGCGTTTTTTAAGGGGAGAGCTGCTGGAACTGGGAGCCAGGCTTTACCCCCACCCAGGGAGGCCTCAGATAACACCTGGGACTCTACAGACACCCCTGCCAGGGACCTGCTACTTCGGCTGTGGTCCCACGGTCAATGAGTCTCCAGCCACCCTGGGTGCAGACTCCTGTGAGTTCTGAAGCATGCTCCCCTCTGACCAGCCCAGCGCCTTAGCCCAGGGCACTGAAACCACGCAAGCAGCAGACACGTGAGCAGCCCAATCCTGTCCAAGGAGCAGAAGCCCCACGAGCAGCCTGCCCCAGGCCTAAGAGCAGAAACCTCACGTGGCCCGCCTCTCTCCAAGGAGCAGCAGTTGTCAGCTGTGTGTGCGGTCCGCTCCCTCGTCCGAGGAGCAGCAACCATGTGAGCAACCTGCCCCATTTGAGGAGCAGCAGCCCCATGCATCCCGCCCCCATGCAAGGAGCAGCAACTGCGCAGCCCACACACTCCTCCTGTCTGAGGAGCAGTAGGTATGCGAGAAACCTGCCCCCATCCAAGGAGCAGCAGCTGCACGTGCAGCCTGCCCACATATGAGGAGCAGTAGCAGTGTGAGCAGCCCATACCCATATGAGGAACAGCATCGCCACAAGCAGCCCACTCCCATTCAAGGGGCAGTAGCCACCCGAGCAGCCTCCCCCAGTCCAAAGAGCAGCAGCCACATGACCAGACCACCCACATCTGAGGAGCGGCAGCCCTGTGCAGTCCACACTGGTCCAAGGAGCAGCAGACACATGCAGCCTGCGCCTGTCCGACGAGCAGCAGCTAGGTGAGCGGCCTGTCCCCATCCAAGGAGCAGCAGACACACATGCCGCTTGCTCCCACCTGAAGAGAAGCAGCCACGCAAGCAGCCCATCCCCTGTCCGAGGAGCAGCAGCCACGCGAGCAGACAGCCCCTGTACGAGGAGCAACAGCCGCATGTGAAGCTCGCCCCTGTATGAAGAGTAGCAGCCACACGGACAGATAGACCGACCACATCTAAGGAGCAGCAGCCCTGCGCAGCCCACACTGGTCCAAGGAGGAGCAGCCTCACGCAGCCTGCACCTGTCTGACGAGCAACAGCTGGGTGAGCATCCCACCCCCATCTGAGGAGCAGCAGCTGCTCAAGCAGCCTGCACCCGTACAATGAGCAGTGGCCCTGTAAACAACCTGCCCTGTCCAAAAAGTGGCAGCCTCATGAGCAGCCCACTCCATCTGAGGAACAGCAGCAGCGTGCATCCAGCCTGATCCAAGGAGCAGCAGCCATATGAGCAGTCCGTGCCCATCCGAGGAGCAGAAGCCACATGAACAGCCCACTCCTGTCCAAGGAGCAGCAGCCGTGCTCAGCCCGCCCCCACATGAAGAGCAGCAGCCTCATGATCAGCCCACCCCTGTCCAAGGAACAGCAGCGGGGCGAGTAGCCTCACCTACCAGCCAGAGGAGACAACACTGCTGCAAAGAGCACCCACCAGAGGAGCCGTTGCTGACTGAGGCGCAGCCACTACTGCGACGACTTGAGGGGAAACTGCAGCCCGAGGAACCACTACCACCCAAGGAGCAGCTCCTGCACAACTCAACATCTAGATCAGTGGGGGAGACCAAAAATGGGTAGACAAAAAAAAAAACCTAAAGGAAAGAAAAGGATGAATTGCCAAAAAAGTGGATAAGTGAAACAGAGGCATGTAAGATGTCAGAAAAAGAATTCAGAATAAGGGTCCTAGAGTGCATAAACCAGATGGAGGAAAAAATCAACAACTTCTGCAAGAATCAAAAAGAAATGGATGAAAAAATCAACAACTTATGTAAGAATCAAGAAGAAATGAAGAGTGATATAGCTGCATTAAAAAACACCGTGGAAAGTTTCAAAAGTAGACTAGGAGAAGCGGAGGACCGAATTAGCAAATTAGAAGACAGGGAAGCAAAACACACCCAAAATGAACTGCAATTGGAGAAAAAAATTAAAAGACAGAAGGAGAGCCTAAGGGAGCTATGGGACAACATGAAACGAAGCAACACACAAATAATAGGGGTGCCAGAACAACAGGAAGAGGAACAAGGATTAGAAAACCTATTCGAAGAAATATTGTCTGAAAACTTCCCTGATGTGGGAAAGAAAAAAGTCACACTAGCACAGAGAGTCCGAAACAAGATGAACCCGAAAAGACCCACACCAAGACACATCATAATTACCATGGCAAATGTTCAGGACAAAGAGAGAATCTTAAAGATGGCAAGAGAAAGACGGAAAGTTACATACAGGGGATCTCCCATTAGATTATCAAATGATTTCTCAACAGAAACACATCAGGCCAGAAAAGAATGGACGGAAATTTATAAAGTGAGGCAAAGCAGGGGACTGAATCCAAGAATACTCTATCCAGCAAGGCTATCATTCAAAATTGACGGGGAAATAAGAAGCTTTGCTGACAAAAAAAGGCTAAGGGAGTTTATCACCACCAAGCCAGCAATGAAATAAATGCTAAAGGGACTGGTGTAAAAAAGAAGAAATAAAAAGCTAAGAAAGAACACAGGCACAAAAAATAAAAATGGCTACAAAAAAGTACTTTTCAATAATAACTTTAAACGTAAATGGATTAAACGCTCCAATCAAAAGACACCGAGTGGCTGAATGGATAAAAAAAACATGACCCATACATTTGCTGTCTACAAGAGACCCACCTCAGAAGAAGGGACTCACACAGACTGAAAGTGAAGGGATGGAAAAATATCTTTCAGGCAAATGGAAATGAAAAAAAAGCTGGGGTAGCAATACTTATATCTGATAAAATAGACCTCAAAGTGAAGGCCATAACAAGAGATAAGGAAGGCCACTTCATAGTATTAAAGGGATTGACACAACAAGAGGATATAACCCTGATAAACATATATGCACCCAATGTAGGAGCACCCAAATACAAAAAAAAAAACTCCTGGAAGATGTGAAGGGAGAGATCGACAACAATACAATCATAGTAGGGGACTTTAATACAACACTGACATCACTGGATAAATCCTCTAGACAAAAATTCAGCAAAGAAACAGCAATCCTAAATGACTCACTAGATCAGATGGACTTAATTGACATCTTCAGAACATTTCACCCCAAAGCTGCAGAATATACGTTCTTCTCAAGTGCACATGGGACATTTTCAAAAGTAGACCACATATTGGGTCACAAGCAAAGTCTCCCCTACTTCAAGAAGATTGAAATCATAAAAAGCGTCTTCTCAGACCACACTGGCATAATATTAGAATAAACTACAATAAAAACAATCCAAAACACTCAAAAACTTGGACGCTGAATAGCATGTTATTAAATATTGATTTGGTTACCAATGAGATCAAAGAAGAAATTAAAAACATCCTGGAAACTAATGACAATGAAAACACAACAATCCAAAACCTATGGGACACAATGAAAGCAGTCTTGAGAGGGAAGTTTATAGCTCTACAGGTCTACCTCAAAAAGCAAGAAAAAATGGTAGTAAATCATCTAACTCTACAACTCAAAGAATTAGAAAGAGAACAACAAGAAAAGCTCAGAGTGAGCAGAAGGAAGGAGATAATAAAGATCAGAGCAGAAATAAATGACATAAAGACAAAAAAAAATAAGATCAATGAAACCAAGAGATGGTTCTTTGAAAGGATAAACAAGATTGATGAACCTCCAGCCAGGCTCACCAAGAAGAAAAGAGAGAGGACCCAAATAAACAAAATCAGAAATGATAGAGGAGAAATAACAACAGACCCCACAGAAATACAAAGGATTGTTAAAAAATAGTATGAACAACTCTACTCCAACAAACTAGACAACCTGGAGGAAATGGACATATTCCTAGAAAAATATAACCTTCCAAAACTCAATCAGGAAGAATCTACAAATCTCGATAGGCCAATAGCTATGGAAGAAATTAAAGCAGTCATCAAAAAGCTTCCAACAAACAAAAGCCCAGGGCCAGATGGCTTCACAGGGGAGTTTTACCAAACACTCAAGGAAGAACTAAAAACTATCCTCCTCAGACTTTTCAAAAAATTCAAGAGGAAGGAACACTTCCAAGCTCATTCTATGATGCCAGCATCACCCTAATCCCAAAAACCAGATAAAGACAACACAATGAAAGAGAATTATAGGCCAATATCCCTCATGAACATAGATGCCAAAATCCTCAACAAAATCTTAGCAAATCAGATCCAGCAGTACATCAGAAATATCATACACCATGACCAAGTAGGATTTATCCCAGGGATGCAAGGATGGTACAATATCCACAAATCAATAAACATGACGCATCACATAAACAAATTGAGAGAAAAAAACCACATAGTCATATCAATTGATGCAGAAAACGCATTTGACAAAATCCAACACCCATTTTTGATAAAAACTCTCAGCAAGGTGGGAATAGAAGGGTCATACCTCAACATAATAAAAGCCATATATGACAAACTCACAGTCAACATCATACTCAATGGGCAAAAACTAAAACCATTTCCCCTACGAACAGGAACAAGACAGGGATGCCCCTTCTCACCATTCCTGTTCAACATAGTACTGATAGTACTAGTCATTGTGATCAGACAAGAAGAAGAAGAAATAAAAGGCATTTAAATTGGAAAAGAGGAAGTAAAACTGTCCTTATTCGCAGATGACATGATATTGTACATAAAAAACCCTAAAGACTCCATCAAAAAACTATTAGACTTGATAAGTGAATTCAGCAATGTAGCAGGATACAAAATTAACACCAAGAAATTTATGGCATTTCTATACACCAATAGTGAACTTACAGAAAGATAGACTAAAAAAGCAATCACATTTACCATCACACCAAAAAAATTAAGCTACCTAGGAATAAACTTAACTAAAGAGGCAAAAGGCCTCTACTAAGAAAACTACAGGACATTGAAAAAAGAGATAGAGGAAGACATAAACAGATGGAAGAACATACCATGTTCATGGATTGGTAGAATCAACATCATTAAAATGTCCATACTACCCAAAGCAATCTATAAATTCAACGCATTTCCCATTAACATACCAACGGCATATTTCACAGACCAAGAACGAACTCTCCAAAAATTCACCTGGAATAAAAAAAGTCCCTGAATAGCTACAGTGATCTTGAGAAACAAGAACAAAATTGGTGGTATCTCAATAACAGATATCAATCTATATTACAAAGCCACTGTTCTCAAAACTGCCTGGAACTGGCACAAGAACAGACATATAGATCAATGGAATAGAATAGAGAACCCACAAATCAGCCCGAACCAATATGCTCAATTAATATTTGACAAAGGAGGCAGGAACATACAATGGAGTCAAGACAGACTGTTCAATAAATGGTGTTAGGAAAATTGGACAGATACATGCAAAAAAAATGAAACTAGACCACCAACTTACACCATACACAAAAATAAACTCAAAATGGATAAAGGACTTAAATGTAAGATGGGAAACCATAAAAATACTAGAGGAATCCAAAGGTAACAAAATCTCAGACAGTTGCAGAAGTAATTTCTTCACTGATACTCCTCCTAGGGCATTGAAAACTAAAGAGAAAATAAACAAGTGGGACTACATCAAAATAAAAAGCTTCTGCACAGCAAGAGAAACCATCAACAAAACAGCAAGAAAGCCCATTGCATGGGAGAACATATTTGCCAATGTTATCACCGATAAGGGTTTAATCTCCAACATTTATAGGGAACTCATACAACTTAAAAAAAGGAAGATAAACAATCCAATCAAAAAATGGGCAAAGGACCTAAATAGACACTTTTCAAAAGAGGACATTCAGAAAGACAAGAGACATATGAAAACATGCTCAAAGTCACTAATCATCCGAGAGATGCAAATCAAAACAACAATGAGGTATCATCTCACACCTGTCAGAATGGCTATCATCAGCAATTCAACAAATGACAAGTGCTGGAGAGGATGCGGAGAAAAAGGAACACTCGTGCACTGCTGGTGGGAATGCAGACTGGTGCAGCCACTATGGAAGACAGTATGGAGTTTCCTCAAAAAGTTAAAAATGGAACTCCCATTTGAACCAGTGATCCCACTTCTAGGAATATATCCCAAGAAACCAGAAACACCAATCAGACAGGATATATGCATCCCTATGTTCATAGAGCACAATTTACCATAGCAAAGATCTGGAAACAGCCTAAGTGCCCATCAGCAGATGAATGGATTAGAAAACTGTGGTACATCTTCACAATGGAATACTACCCTGCTGTAAAAAAGAAGGAATTCTTACCATTTGCAACAGCATGGATGGAACTGGAGAGCATTATGCTAAGTGAAATAAGCCAGTCAATGAAAGAAAAATACCACATGATCTCACTCATTTATGGATAATAAAGACCATTAAAAACTGATGAACAAAAATAGATACAGAGGCAGAGCAGCATGGAACAGACTATCAAACTACAGCAGGAAGGCTGGGGAGGGTTGGGGGGAAGAAGAGGGGTAAGAGATCAATCGAAGGACTTGTATGCATCCATATAAGCATAACCAATGGACATAAGACACTGGGGTATAGGGGAAGCTGGGGGAATGTCAAGAAGGGGAAAAAAAGGAGACATATATAATACTCTTTGTAATACTTTAAGCAATAAAACAAAATTTAAAAAAATAATGAATTACAATGTTCGCAAATGACTAATTACTATAATCGTGTTGCATTCATTTCCCTTATGTGCCTTATGCGCCTTATGCTCCTTATGCGCAGGCCCACCATTTCTCTCCACTAATACTAGCAGTGAATATTTTAGCAGCCGATTGCCACATCATTGGTCTTGGACTGACTTGTTTGGTGTGTGCAACAGGAAATATTTCACTTTCAGAAAACAAGAAAAATAGTTTTATTTGCATTATGCTTATTAATTTTTGCGGTTATTCAGTGTCTGGTAAGTTATGTTCAAGAAAAAAATTAATTTTTATTAAAATGTTCTATTATTTTATGTTAACTAATACTCATTTATTTCAGCCCTTTGTCTCTATCGAAATAAACCTACATTTCTATGAAAATTGAAACTTTTGTTTTTTTGTGGCCCACATAAACTTAAATTTTGTTTGTTTGGCCCATGTTAGCCTTTAAGTTTGACATGCTTGGTGTAAGCAGTCATGGCATAAACTCTGCACCGTTCAAGGGGATGGTGGGCCAGAGAGAAGACGTTTGCAGGAACCAACAAGAGTCTCTTAAAGGGCCTAGGCGAGTGTAGATACATGTTAACAAGAAGCCCTGGGGCCAGAGAACCACAGGTTTGGGGATTGTGAAGTGTCTTTCATGTCTTTCCAAGGTGTTGAGTTTTGCCTTTTCCTGCAGGCAGGGGGAACTGGTAGGCTCTCTTTACACCTTTGCAGTGTGGAGAATATTAACAAGTTGGGGGGGGGGGGGGGGGCGGGGGAAAAAGGGGCAAGACAAGAATTCATGTTTAATTAAGTTGCTGTTTCAGTGCTTCCCTGACCCTGTTAAGGTCTGAAGGAAGATGGTGGTAGTGAGGAGGGGGAGAGGGATATCCTTTATAAGAAAGAAGTAACATGCAAATTAACCCTCATGCCCTCACAAGATGGCTGCCTATGACCAGGTCGGCAGGGGGGTTAGTGAGGGACGACCAAACAACTGAACAAGCAGGCTGCATGGGACCAGGACAGCAGGGGGGTTAGTGAGGGACAACCCAACAGCTGAACAACCAGGCTGGCAGGGGGTTAGTGAGGGATGACCAAATGACTGAACAGCAGGCTGCGTGGGGCAAACAGGCTGGTGAGGGGACCATGAGGGGCGACCAGGCCAGCAGGGGGGGCAGTTAGGAGCAACCAGGCCAGCAGCAGGGGCAGCTGGGGGAACCAGGCCAGCAGGGGAAGCAGTAAGAGGCAACCAGGCTGGCAG
The DNA here is from genome assembly GCF_014108235.1 of Myotis myotis. Lineage (NCBI taxonomy): Eukaryota > Metazoa > Chordata > Mammalia > Chiroptera > Vespertilionidae > Myotis > Myotis myotis. Next base: position 121,298,657 of record NW_023416313.1, read on the forward strand.
GGGGGTCAGTGTGGAGCAACCAGGCTGGTGGGGGTGTGCAGTTGGGGGCGACCAGGCTGGCAGGGCCAGTTGGGTGAGATTAGGCTGGCAGGGGGGCAGTGAGGGGTGACTAGGCTGGTGGGAGGGCAGTTGGGGGCAACCAGGCCAGCAGAGGGGAAGTTGGGGGCAACCAGGCCAACAGGGGGGGGCAGTAAGAGGCAACCAGGCTGGCAGGGGGGCCCGTTGGGGGTGATTAGGCTGGGGGGGCAATTGGGGGTGATTAGGCTTGCGGGGGTGGGCAATTGGGGGTGATTAGGCTGGCAGAGGGGCAGTGAGGGGAACTAGGCTGGTGGGGGGCAGTTGGGGGCAACCAGGCCAGTGGGAGGGGGCAGTTAGGGGTGACCAGGCCAGCAGAGGGGGGCAGTTGGGAATAACCTGGTCAGCAGCAAGGGGCAGTTAGGGACGACCAGGCCAGCAAAGGGGGTAGGGGCGATCAGGCCAGCACGCAGAGGCAATGAGGGGCAACCAGGCTGGCGGGGGTGGGGGGGGGCAGTTAGGGGCAACCAGGCAGGCAGGCAGGTTAGTGATTAGGAGCCAGAGGTCCAGGATTGTGAGAGGGATGTCGGACAACCAGCAGTCGGACATTCCCCAAGGGGTTCCGGATTGGAGAGGGTGCAGGATGGGCTGAGGAGACCCCCCCCACCCATGCACGAATTTTGTGCACTGGCCCTCTAGTATATGTATAATCTAGAAGGGGTTTTGGTCCAGAAATAGCAGGGTCTTAATGCTGCTGGATGAAGGGGAAGAAGGAGGAAGAATTCTGTCTAGGATGGTGCTGGAGGGAAATGTGTTTCCTGTTGGTAGCAGGGATCTTGGCATGGAACTGAAAATAGCTACAAGCAGCAATAAAGAGCTGCCTTTGCTCCTGGGACCGAGCTTACCACTTTTCATGGTTAGTACAATCGGTCCTGACTGCAACCCTGAGAGGCACGGAAAGTTAAAGCAGCTGCCCATGCTTGCACAATCGGAAGTGCCAAGCTGGAGCTGGGACCTGCATTTGCTGCCTTCCCAGAAAATCAAGGCGTCATCCCAGTGTGAAAGCCAAAATAACTCCATGACCTTGGAGGATAAGTTGGGCAGAACCATTGGGATCTGCATGAGTGACTGAGGAACCCCAGGCAAATAATTAACTGGGGGAAGACATTGGGTGAGAGAAAAGGGCCCCAGATAGGAGAGGCTGTGATTTCATGAAGTCCAGCCACACTTTCCCCAGGGGCTTGTTTGGATGCATTGAATAGAGCAGATGGTAAAGATGAAAGGTCTGCTTTCATGGGTCTCCTTAAGACACTGAAGATGAGGCAGGGGAAGGGTACAACATATTTGAGCCTTGGGAGGATTGGAGGCTTGAGGTACAGGGTGGATACTAACATTGTGGCCCTTATCAGGGTATTTGGACCCTTAAGTATCACCCCATATGGTTTCAGGGGTCAGCCAAGGAAAATGAGGTCTCTTTTGTAACAGGCAAAAAGGTTCACTTTTCAAACACACCCAAGGCACTCCTGGGGGCTTCTTTGAACCAGTGAGGAATAATCTACCATAGGCTGGGTCCTTCCAATTCTGCCAGTGCAGTGTCATGGACTCAGTGCTTTGCTATTGTAACTGCCTCTCTCAGGAGAGAGCAGGTGGCAGGAGCTGTGCAATGCATAACAACAAGAATGGCCAGCACCTGCTAAACATTGATTCTGCCCCAGGTGTGGTATTTAGTATTTAGATTCATTCTCTGATTTAATTCCAAAATAATACCGAGAGGTCAATATTATTACTGTCCCATATTACACATGAGAGAATGGACAAAAGAAGAGGTTCCCTAAGTTTTTTCCTGAGTTAAAAGTTTATGGACCAAGGGTTCTACAAGCTTCATGTGATCACTGCCCTTTCTTATTAAATTGGAAAGTCCAATTCGAATATATCTTACAAAAATTCTAAGACTAATTTGCAAATGGTCAGCATGTTCTCCTTTTCTTCTATAATTTGAAGTTTGTTTTCTCAGTGGACTGGACCTGTCTTGGGCACCCTGGAGGTATAAAGTGACATCACTATCTGAGCAGCATCTGAAAATATGTTGGCCAATTTTTAAAAAATAGAGACCTCAAATGTGCTTTTTTAATTATATTTGACCATTTGAGCGGGTTGCATGAAAACCCTGGGCAACAGCCTGTTCTGCAATTTGTTTTTAAAACAAGCTCTTCAGTCTTGCGGGCTGAGAGGATTCTGTTTAGAGGGTGTACAGTGTGAATCACAGTTTCAAAGGGAAACAACATTACAAATCTCAGCCAAGTAATTTGTAAAACTGGATTGCTGGCAGAAACCTAGGAAGCAGCATTAAAAACAACCCAGCACAAAGCAGTCAAGTGCCTGCATGGAAGTTGAAGTAACCACGCGGAATGAGCCCAGGATGAAAGAGGGGATAAAGATTCCAAGAGGCGGTCTTGTTCTGAAAAGCTGGCAGAGTGTGATGATCTGAGTCTGAGAGCATCTGGGAGCCCAGGATGGCAGGTTCCCCTGCATTTGGTACAGAAGCTGCCTTCACCTGCTCTTAATGTGCACTCTGTTCACCATGAGAACAGGCAGCAGAGTGTTTTTTTCTATTAGATTTTATGCTTTATTATTTTCATTAACTCAATTAGTACAAATCTCTTTACATGATTACTTTATATATTTTATGGGTTTTTTTGAACAACAACTAATATATATTGAGCTTTCTACCTTCAAAATATATCAGAGTCTCTCTGAATATAAGCTCCACAAAGGCAGGGAGTTTTATCTATTCTATTCACTAATGTATTTATAGAACCTAGAATAGTGCCCAGCACATAGCAGATGCTCAGTAAATGTTTGGTGAATGATGGAATAGGTAAACCAATACCTGTTGCACTTTAGCAGGCGACATTCTAAGTGCTTTATTGATATATTTAGTCTCCATCACAATCCTATGAGGATTTACTATTAGTCCTGTTTTACTATTAGTCCTGTTTTACAGATGAACCAACGGAGTTCCAGAGAAGTTAATTAGCTTGTCCAAGGTCACATGGTTGTAAGGGGCAGAGAGGCAGAATCAAACCTGGGCAGGCTGACTCCAGAATCCACTTCTCCACACTGTTGGTCTTAAAGTTTCATATTTTCACTTTTAGTTTTTCTTTTATCTCCCTATATTTAATTTCCTATAATGCTCTTCTTGTTATTATTTATTTATTACTAGAGGCCCGGTGCACAAAAATTTGTGCACTGGCGGGGGGGGGGGGTGTCCCTCAGCCTGGCCTGTGCCCTCTTGCAGTCTGGGACCCCTCAGGGGATGACCACCTGCTGGCTTAGGCCTGCTCCTTGGGGGACTGGGCCTAAGCTGGCAATCAGACATCCCTCTGGCAGCCCAGCAGCCCTTGGGGGATGTCCACTTACCAACGGGGAGCAGACCTAAGCTGCAGTCAGACATCCTTAGCGCTGCTGAGGAGGCAGGAGAGGCTCCCACCACCACCGCTGTACTGGCAGCCATCAGCCTGGCTTGTGGCTGAGCAGAGCTCCTCCATGTGGCAGCTCACTGACCACCAGAGGGCAGCTCCTGCATTGAGTGTCTGTCCCCTGGTGGTCAGTGTGTGTCATAGTGACCAGTGATTCCCAGTCGTTCCGCTGTTAGGGTCAGTTTGCATATTACCCTTTCATTATATAGGATAGAGGCCTGGTGCATGGCTGGGGGCTGGCTGGTTTTCCCTGAAGGGTGTCCCGGATCAGGGTGGGGGTCCCCACTGGGGTGCCTGGCCAGCCTGGGTGAGGGGCTGATGGCTGTTTGCAGGCTTGTCAAGGTGCCCCCAATGGGGACCCCCACCCCATGGAGGTTTGGCTAGCCTGCGTGAGGGGCTGAGGGCTGTTTTCAGGCTGGCCAAGCCCCCCGGCGATGGAAGCTCCCAGCCTCTCCTTTTTTTCTTTTCTTTTTTTATTCTGGGATTTATTTACCTTCTATAATTGAAACTTTGTTGCCACTCCAACTCCGAGGCCAGGGCCTGCTGAAAGCAGGCATCTGGGGTTTCTTTAGCTTCTATAATTGCAACTTTGTTGCTTAGAGTGGAGCTCAGAGCCCGGCGGCAGCAGGGAGGAAGCTTGGCTTCCTCCATCACTAGAGCAAGCAAGCCTCCTGCTCGCTTCAGCTGCGTGGCTGCTGGCCGCCATCTTGGTTGGGTTAATTTGCATATCCTGCTGATTAGCCAATGGGAAGCATAGCAGAGGTATGGTCAATTACCATGTTTGTCTATTATTAGATTAGATTAGATTAGTGGCCCAGTGCACAAAATTCATGCACATTAAAAGGGAATTAATTAGAGGAAATATTTTAATATTGCTATTTGCCTTTTCTCTATAATAGAAGTGTGAGATATGAAAGGAAATTAGTAAAATGTACATGAAAATAATATGTAAATTTATTAATAAATAAACAGTAACAAAAGGACATAAAAACAGAGGCATGATATAAAAACGACAAAAACATGATATGAAAACAACAAAAACATGATATAAAAACAACAGTGATGCAAACAATAACTGATAAAGTCATTAAACTTATTCTAATATTTCTCTGTACACCACATTAAGAGTGAAAACACTTTCAGAGTGCTTGACTAATTTCCCTTGTGATGAAGTATTTAGAACTTTAACTTTAACGTCACATGCTCTTAAATCTTGAGAGAAAGCAACATATAACTGACCATGTGAGAAAACGGGTTCAGATAGGAATATGCCTACTCTGTCTAGAGTTTGTCCTTTGTGATTTATTAATAGTCATCGCAAATGCTGGCATCATGGGAAACTGTCGTTGAATTAATTTAAATGGGAGGCCAGTGTCAGATGGGGACAAATCAATTCTTGGAATCAGAACAACCTCTCCCTCTCAGATCCTGTTAATACTTCAGCTTCAATAATGTTAGGTCGTAATCTTTTGATAATAAATCCAGTACCATTACAATGACACCATTTACTATTAAGATTTCTCAATAGCATGATGATTGCATGCACTTTCAATTTTAATTTATGACACAGCATTCCTGAAGGAGTAATACTATTAAGAAATTCGATGGGAAAATTTTCCTTTTCAGCATCATCTGTTGAATCAATGGAATCATCACTCAAATATGAAAATCTCCATCAAGTATATCCAAAATTTCTTAATTTAATTTTTGAACGTGCTCATTTTTTGGACAAAGAATCACACATTTAGATATATTTTTAATATTATCTATAGATATAGTATTTCCGAAGGTAGCTTCAATAATAGATCCATTACAAATCATTTCACAGGGGATTTCAATAATATCCATTCCTAAATGAAAACTGCTATCAAGTTTGCCATCTCCAAGTTTTAATAACCATCCACTATAAGCAGAATCCTTTGAAATCACATTTGTTGTAAGAGACAACTTTCTGAAACATCCCCAAACATTGCAGTACTTTAAACTCATTTGTACTATGGCTGATCGCATAGCATGCGGTACAATACTGAGACATTGTCGAAAATCCCCTCCAAGAAGGAGAACTTTCCCACGAAATACAACATTCAAATTCATAATTTCTCTTAGTAATCTGTCTATGGCATTTATAGCATGACTGGATGCCATGGTGCATTCATCAATAATGAGAAGTTGGCCTTTTTAATAGTTTTAGCAACTTCACTGTTTATATCGAGTCTAGAAATTGAAGTTTCATTTAATGGAATTGGTCATTTATTTTGGGAATGAAAGGTCCTTCCACCGAGAAGTAAATTTGCAGCAATTCCTGTAGATGCTGTGGGTAAAACAGTACCATCACGACCTCAAATATAATGTATTAAAACTTTATACAGATATGCAGGTGAATAGGATTCCTAGCTGGCAGGCCCCTGACAGCAAGCTGTCCATTCTGTGAGGAATGGGGCTCCCTCCTCCCTCCTGTCAGGGTCTGGTTTGAAGGCCGGCCACTCCCCTGTTGGGCCAGACCCAGAGTTCTACCACACCATGGCCTCCGCCTCAGCAACCCAGGACTGACTGCTGCTGGGCACTCCTGGTGCTCCGAGGGTGGGTTCTTCCCTCAGGCCTCATGGGAAACAGCTCAGGGAGGGCACAGCCCTTGCCAAATGACCCAGGACTCAGTGCCTCCACGCTCTGAGGGCAGGTTCCTGCCTCAAACCTCGCCCTCATGGGGAAACAGCAGGGGAGGGTGCAGCCATTGCCAAGGCGACCCCTGCAGGACTGACTTCCTTCTGGTTGGTCAGCCTCAGTTGTGATGGGTGTTACACCCAGGGTTTTTATATAAATTGATTCAATATTATTTTGTATTGGTTTTAGGTGTATGCATAGAGGTTAGGCAATCATATACTTTCTAAAGTGTTTCCCTGATATTTCAAGCACCCACCTGGCACATACATAGTAATTACAATATTATGAACTATATTCCCTATGCTGCACTTTATATCCCCAAGAATATTCTGTAACTACCAATTTGTTCTTACCACCTTCACCTTTTTCACCCAGCCCCCTGACAACCTTTGGCAACCTTAAATCTGTTCTCTGTATCTATGAGTTGCTATTTTGTTTGTTTGTTTATTTTGCTTTTTAGATTTCACATATAAGTGAAATCATGGTATTTGTCTTTGTCTGACATTTCATTTAGCATAATAAACTCTAGGTTCATCAATGTTGTCACAAATGGTAGGACTTTATTATTTTTTATGGCAGAGTAATATCCCAATATATTTGTTTGTGTGTTTTACTGACTTATAAAATTTATTAAAAGCAACTTAAATTTGTGTTGTGGAATAAAACCACTAAAAACCATTAAGATCATTGAACAAGATATAAATATCTGTGGGGGTTTTTTTGTGGGGGGGGGAGGTTAATTCTTTTTTTTTTTTTTTTTTTTTTTTTACATTTTTGCAAATCTCTTTCATGTTTGGCTTAATGGAAGACATATGTACTCCTGCATCCAATCTGTTATGCTCTGTTGTATTGTTTTTTTTAATTCTTTATTGTTGAAAGTATTACATATGTCCCCTTTTCCCCCACTGACCTCTCCCAGCCCACCTCCGCCCCCCAGCCCAGGCTTTCACCCCCCTCATTGTCTGTGTCCATTGGTTATGCTTATATGCATACAGGTTCTTTCGTTGATCTCTTACCCCCTACCCTCTACCCCCACCCGGACCCTCCCCTGCCTTCCACACCCGAGGATATGTTTTTATTGATTTAGAGAATGAGAGGAAGGGAGAGGGAGAGAGAAACATCTATCAGTTGCCTCCTGTACATGCCCCAACCGGCAATCAAACCCGAAAACTAGGTATGTGCCCTGAGTGGGAATTGGATCCACCACCTTTTGGTGTAGGAAACACACTCCAATCAACTGAACCACCAGGACAGAGCTGCACCACTGCCTTTTTATGAACTTGTCTATTGAAGCACTTAGGTTGCTTCTATAACTTGCCTATTTACATATATAAAAGCCTAAGTGACCATCCAACCATCAGACCAGCCAACCGTCCGACTGTTCAACTGGTAGCTATGATGTGCACTGACAACCATGGGGCAGATGCTCAATGCAGGAGTGGAAACCACAGGTATGGAAACATGGAACAGACTGATGAATCTCAGAAGGAAGGGGAGAGGGTGGGAAGAGATTAATCAAAGATCTTATATGCATACTAGAGGCCCAGTGCACGGATTCATGCACCAGTGGGGTCCCTCGACCTGGCCTGTGGGGATCGGGCTGAAACTGGCTCTCCAACATCCCCTGAGGGATCCCGGATTGCAAGAGGGCACAGGCCAGTCCTCTAATTGTAAATAATGCTGCAATAAACATAGAAGTGCATATATTCTTTTGAATTAGTGTTTTGGGTTTCTTCAGATAGATAACCAGAAGTGAAATGCAGGGTCATAAGACTATAACACTTTTCTAACATGTCAAACTATTTTGTACCAAGGTCTTCTTTACATGTGAAAGAAAACCTTTATTTTGCTTTTTTTAAAGCATATATTATTCAGTATTTTTATTGCTTATGCCAAAGGGCCTTGAATTCATCCACACCAAGACACATCATAATTACGATGGCAAATGTTCAGGACACAGAGATAATCTTAAAGGCTGCAAGAGAGAGACAGAAAATTATGTACAAGGAACCTCCCATTAGATTATCAAATGATTTCTCGACCTAACCAGTTTGGCTCAGTGGATAGAGTGTCTGCCTGCGGACTGAAATGTCTCAGGTTTGATACAAGTCAAGGGCATGTACCTTGGTTGTGGGCACATCCCCAGTAGGAGGTGTGCAGGACGCAGCTGATCGATGTTTCTCTCTCATCGATGTTTCTAACTCTATCCCTCTCCCTCCACTCTGTAAAAAAAATCAATTAAAAAAATTTTTTAATAAAGATTTCTCAACAGAAACAATCAGGCCAGAAAAGAATGGACGGAAATTTACAAAGTGATGCAAAGGAAAGGACTGAATCCAAGAATACTCTATCCAGCAAGACTATCATTCAAAATTGAAGGGGAAATTAGGAGCTTCACAGACAAAAATAAAGGCCAAGCCAGCAATGCAAGAAATGCTAAAGGGACTGGTGTAAAAAGAAGAAATAAAAAGGGAAGAATAAACACAGGCACAAAAAATAAAAATGACTACAAACAAATACCTACCAATAATAACTTTAAATGTAAATGGAAATAATGCTCCAATCAAAAGACATCAAGTGGCTGAATGGATAAGAAAACATGACCCATATATGCTGTCTACAAGAGACCAACCTCAGAAGAAGGGACTCACACAGACTGAAAGTAAAGGGATGGAAAAATATATTTCAGGCAAATAGAAATGAAAAAAAAAAAACAAAACCTGGGTTAGCAATACTTATATCTGACAAATTAGACCTCAAAGTGAAGGCCATAACAAGAGATAAGGAAGGCCACTTCATAATACTAAAACCAGATAATCCCAAAACGAGATAAAGACAACACAATGAAAGAGAATTACAGGCCAATATCCTCATTGATACAAAAAGAGGATTAACCCAAGAGGATATATGCACCCAATCCAGGAGCACCCAAATACATAAAAAACTCCTGAAAGAGATCAACAACAATACAATCATAGTAGGGGACTTTAATAAATCCTCTAGACCAGTGGTCGGCAAACCGCAGCTCGAGAGCCACATGCGGCTCTTTGGCCCCTTGAGTGTGGCTCTTCCACAAAATGCCATGTGCAGGCACACATGTACAGTGCAATTGAAACTCCGTGGCCCATGTGCAGAAGTCAGTTTTCAGCCTTGGCGAGTCTATTTTTAAGAAGTGGGATTTGCCAAAACCGGTTTGGCTCAGTGGATAGAGCGTCGGCCTGCGGACTGAAAGGTCCCAGGTTCGATTCCGGTCAAGGGCATGTACGTTGGTTGCGGGCACATCCCCAGTGGGGAGTGTGCAGGAGGCAGCTGATCGATGTTTCTCTCTCATCGATGTTTCTAACTCTCTCTCTCTCCCTTCCTCTCTGTAAAAAATCAATAAAATATATTTTTTATAAAAAAAATAAAATAAAAAAAAAGAAGTGGGGTTAGAAGAAGTGGGGGGTGTCGGTCGGTCAGGTGACCAGAGATCAGGGAAGGTGGGCTGCGGGATACGCAGCACAAGGGAGGTACATTGTTTTGAGGTACGTTCGCTGAGGTCAACCCCTTCCAACTCTCCCATCCACACTCGTCTATCTGAAACAAGTATACAAGACAAGTGTGGATGGGAGAATTAGGAGGGGTCGACCTCAGCGAACGTACCTCACTCAGATTGAGGACGTTTTTAGTAAAGGCCAGTTTAGGGGTACCCTAATTAGGTTAATAACAATGTACCTACCTATATAGTTTAAGTTTAAAAACTTAAACTTGGCTCTCAAAAGAAATTTCAATCTTTGTACTGTTGATATTTGGCTCTGTTGACTGAGTTTGCCGACCACTGCTCTAGACAAAAAAAAAAATGAGCAAAGAAACAGCAAACCTAAATGACTCACTAGATCAGATGAACCTAATTGACATCTTCAGAACATTTCACCCCAAAGCCACAGAATTTACATTCTTCTCAAGTGCACAAGGGACATTTTCAAAGATAGACCACATATTGGGTCACAGCTAAAGTCTCTCCAAATTCAAGAAGATTGAAATCATATCTAGCATCTTCTCAGACCACAATGCCATAATATTACAAATAAACTACAATAAAAACAATAAAAAATGCAAACACTTGGAAGCTGAATAGCATGCAATTAAACAATGACTGGGTTACCAAAGAGATCAAATAAGAAATTAAAAACATGCTGGAAACAAATGACAATGAAAACACACCAATCCTAAATCTATGAGACACAATGAAAGCAGTCCTGAGAGGGAAGTTTATAGCTCTACAGGTCTACCTCAAAAATAAATAAATAAATTAAGAATGGTAGTAAATTATCTAACTCTACAACTTAAAGAATTAGAAAGAGAGCACCAAGAAAAGCCCAGAGTGGACAGAAGGAAGGAGATAATAAAGATCAGAGCAGAAATAAATGACATAGAGACCAAGAAAAAAAATACAAAAGTTAAATGAAACCAAGAGCTGGTACTTTGAAAGGATAAACAAGATTGATGTACATCTAACCAGGCTTACCAAGAAGCAAAGAGAGAGGACCCAAATAAACAAAATCAGAAATGAAAGGAGCAAAATAACAACAGACTCCACAGAAATACAAAGGATTGTTTAAAAATATTATGAACAACTCTATTCCAACAAACTAGACAACCTGGAGGAAATTTAGGTTGTATTCCTAAAAGAATACAACCTTCCAAGACTCAATCAGGAAGAATCTAAAAATCTCAATAGGCCGATAACTATGGAAGAAATTGATGCAGTCATCAAAAAAGCTTCCAGCAAACAAAAGCCCAGGGCCTGACAGCTTCACAGGGGAGTTTTACCAAACATTCAAGGAAGAACTAAAAACTATCCTCCTCAGACTATCCCAAAAAATTAAAGAGGAAGGAACACTTCCAAGCTCATTCTATGAAGCCAGCATCACCCTAATCCCAAAACCAGAGAAAGACAACACAATGAAAGAGAATTATAGGCCAATATCCTCATGAACATAGATGCCAAAATCCTCAACAAAATTCTAGCAAATCTGATCCAGCAGTACATCATAAAGATCACACACCATGACCAAGTAGAATTTATCCCAGGGATGCAAGGATGGTACAATATCTACAAATCAATAAACATGATACATCACATAAACAAATTGAGAGAAAAATCAAATATTCATATCAATTGATACAGAAAAAGCATTTGACAAAATCCAACGCCCTTTCTTGATAAAAACTCTCAGAAAGATGGGAATAGAAGGATCATACCTCAACATAATAAAAGCCATATATGACAAACCCACAGCCAACATCATACTCAATGGGCAAAAATTAAAACTATTTCCCCTAAGAGCAGGAACAAGACAGGGATGCCTACTCTCACCACTCCTGTTCTACATAGTATTGGAAGTACTAGTCATTGCAATCAGACAAGAAGAAAAGATAAAAGGCATCCAAATTGGAAAATAAATGGTGTTGGGAAAATTGGACAGATACATGCAAAAAAATGAAACTAGACCATCAACTTACACCATTCACAAAAATAAACTTAAAATGGATAAAGGACTTAAACATAAGATGGGAAACCATAAAAATACTAGAGGAATCTACAGGCAGCAAAATCTCAGACATATGCCAAAGCAATTTCTTCACCAATACAGCTCCTAGGCCAATGGAAACTAAAGAGAAAATAAACAAATGGGACTACATTCAAATAAAAAGCTTTTGCACAACAAAAGGAACCATCAACAAAACAACAAGAAAACCCACTGCATTGAGAACATATTTGCCAATGTTATATCCGATAAGGGTTTAATCTCCAACATTTACAGGGAACTCATACAACGTAAAAAAGGAAGATAAACAACCCAATCAAAAAATGGGCAATGGACCTAAATAGGTACTTTTTGAAAGAATACATAAGGAAGGCTAAGAAACATATGGAAATATGCTCAAAGTCACTAATCCAAGAGATGCAAATCAAAATGACAATGCGGTACCATCTCACACCTGTCAGAATGGCTAATATCAATAAATCAACAAAGGACAAGTGCTGGTGAGGATGTGGAGGAAAAGCAACCCTCATGCACTATTGGTGGGAATGCAGGCTGTTGCAGCCACTGTGGAAGACAGTATGGAGGTTCCTCAAAAAATGAAAAATGGAACTCCCATTTGACCCAATGATCCCACTTCTAGGAATATATCCCACGAAACTGGAAACACCAATTAGAAAGGATATAAGCACCCCTATGTTCATAGCAGCACAATTTACCATAGCTAAGATTTGGAAACAGCCTAAGTTCCCATCAGCAGATGAGTGGATTAAAAAACTGTGGTACATCTACACAATGGAATACTATGTTGCTGTAAAAAGGAAGGAACTACTACCATTTGCAACCGCATGGATGGAACTGGAGAGCATTATGCTAAGCAAAATAAGTCAGTGGGGAGGGAGATAAATATCACATGATCTCACTCATTTGTGGAATATAATGAACAACATACACTGATGAACAAAAACAGATCCAGAGACAGAGAAGCATGGATCAGACCATCAAATCTCAGAGGAAAGGCAGGGAAGGGAGTGGGGAAGGGGGAGAGATCAACAAAAGGACTTGTATTCATGCATATAAGCCTAACCACAGACATCAGAAAGGTGAGGGCAGGAGTGGGTGTGTGTGTGTGTGGGGGGGGGTTAATGGGGCGATAAGAACACACATGTAATACCTTAATTAATAAAGAAAAAAAATTTTTTAAGATTGCTGTAGATGTTTGGGTCATTTTGGTTCCATATAAATTTTTGGGTTATTTGTTCTAGATCTGTGAAATATGCTGTTTGTATTGGAATAGTGATTACATTGAATCTGTAGATTGCCTTGGGTAGTATGGACATTTTAATGATGTTAATTCTACCAATCCATGAACATGGTATATTCTTCCACCTGTTTGTATCTTCCTCTATCTCTTTTTTCAACATCCTATAGTTTTCTGAGTATAAATCTTTTACCTCCTCGGTTAAGGTTATACCTAAGTATCTTAATTTATTTTGTTGCAATGGTAAATGTGGTTATTTGTTTAGTTTCTCTTTCCGAGGGTTCATTATTTAAAAAGCCATCGATTTGGGGGTGTTGATTTTGCATTCTGCTACATTGCCGAATTCTTTTAACTCTGGTGGTGTCTCTAGGGTTTTCTACGTACAATATCAAATAATGAGAGTTTTACTTCCTCCTTTTCAATTTGGATGCCTTTTATTTCTTCTTGTCTGATCACTGTGGCTAGGACTTCCAGTACTATCTATATTAATAATAGAGGAATGTGCAAATTATCTGGGACGCTGTCACAGTAACAGTAAGGACCAAAGAGCAGGCTGTGTGGGACGACCAGGCCAGCCTGAGGGGTAGTTGGGGGCAACCAGGCTGGCGGGGGGGGGGGGGGGGGCGGGGGGACAGTTAGGGGCAACCAGGCTGGCAGGGGAGGCAGTTGGGGGAGACCAGGCTGGCAGGTGGGGCAGTAAGGGGCGACCAGGCCAGCAGAGGGGGGGCAGTTGGGGGCTATCAGGCCAGCAGACAGGTGAGCAGTTAGGAGCCAGCAGTCCTGGATTGTGAGAGGATGTCCAACTGCCAGTTTAGGCCCGACCCTGGGGATCGGGCCTAAACCGGCAGTTGGACATCCCCTGAGGGGTCCCAGATTGGAGAGGGTGCAGGCTGGACTGAGGGAAACACCCCCCCCCTCCGCCCCCGCCCCATGCACGAATTGCATGCACCAGGCCTCTAGTGTTGAATAAGAGTGGTGAAAGCGGACATCCCTGTCTTTTTCCTGTTCTTAGGGAAAATGGTTTTAGTTTCTGCTCATTGAGTATGATGTTGGCTATAGGCTTGTCATATGTAGTCTTTATTGTGTTGAGATTGCTCCTCTATTTTCACTTTGCTAAGAGTTTTTATCAAAAATGGGTATTGGATTTTATTGAATGCTTTTTCTGCATCTTTTGAGATGATCATGTGATTTTTGTCTTTTAATTTGATTATATGATGTACCACATTTATTCATTTGTGAATATTGTACCAGCCTTGCATCCCTGGGATAAATCCTACTTGGCCAAGGTTATGATCTTTTTAATGTATTGCTGGATGCAATTTGCTAATATTTTGTTGAGGATGCTAATATCTGTGTTCATCAGGGATATTGGCCAGTAATTTTCTTTTTTTTTGGTAATGTTTTTATCTGGTTTTGGAATTAGGATAATGCAGGCCTCATAAAAAGAACTTGGAAGTGTTCCTTCCTCTTGGAATTTTTGGAATAGTTTGAGGAGTGTAGGTGTTAGTTCTTTTAAGAGGTGAATGTTTGATAAAACTCCCCTGTGAAGTCATTCAGTCAAAGGATTTTGTTTGCTGGGAGTTTTTTGATTACTACTTCTATTTCCTCAGTTGTAATTGGCCTATTCAGGTTTTCTGATTCTTCTCAATATAATTTTTGGAGATTGTGTTTTTCTAGGAATTTGTTCATTCCATCTGTACTGTCCAGCTTGTTGGCATATAGTTATTCATAGTATAGTCTTAGAATCTTTTGTAATTCTGTGGTGTCAATTGTTACTTCATTGCTTTCATTTCTGATTCTATTTATTTGGGTTCTCTCTCTTTGTTTCTTGATGAGTCTGGCTAAGGGTTCATCAATCTTGTTTATCTTTTCATAGATACAGCTCTTGGGTTCACTGATTTTTTTTTTTTTGTATTTTTTTGTTAGAATCTATGTCATTTATTTCTGCTCTAAATTTTATTATTTCCTTCCTTCTACTTACTCTGGGCTTTTCTTGTTGTTGTCTTTCTAATTCTTTAAGTTGTAAGGTTAAATAGTTTGTTATAAATTTCCCTCTCAGGACTGCATTTGTTGTATTTCAGAGATTTAGGGTTGTTGTGTGTTCATTTTCATTTGTTTCCAGAAAGTTTTTATTTTTATTTCTGTCTTGATCTCATTGGTAATCCATGCATTGTTTAATAACATGCTATTTAGTCTCCATGTGTTTGAATGTTTTAGGGTGTTTTTGCTATAGGTAATTTCTAATTTCATTCCATCATGATCTGAGAAAATGCTTGATTTGACTTCAGTCTTCTTGAACTTGTAGAGACTTGTTTTATGTCCTAACATGTGGTCTATTTTTGTGAATGACCCATGTGCACTTGAGAAGAATGTATATTCTTCAGCTTTGGGGTGAAATATTCTAT
The DNA here is from genome assembly GCF_014108235.1 of Myotis myotis. Taxonomy (NCBI): domain Eukaryota; kingdom Metazoa; phylum Chordata; class Mammalia; order Chiroptera; family Vespertilionidae; genus Myotis; species Myotis myotis. The sequence continues at coordinate 121,314,006 of NW_023416313.1, forward strand.
AAATGTCAATTAAATCCATTTGATCCAGTGTATCCTTTAGAGTCATTATTTTCTTGTTAATTTTTTGTCTAGAAGATCTGTCCAGTGAAGTCAGTGGAGTGTTAAAGTCCACTACTATCATTGTATTGCTGTCAACTTCTTCCTTAAAATCCTCTAGAAGTTTTTTTTATATATATTTAGGTACTCCTATATCAGTTGTATATATATTTGCCAGGGTTATATCCTCTTGGACCAATCCCTTTAGTATTTTATGGTGTCTTTTATAGTCTCTTGTGAGGGCCTTCATTTGAAATCTATTTTGTCAGATATGAGTATTATTACCCTAGCTTTTTTTTTTCATTTACATGGCAATTTTTTCTCATCCTTTCACTCTCATTCTGTGTGGGTCTTTTGTTTTGAGATGGGTCACTTGTAGACAGCATATAGTTGGATCATGTTTTTGTATCCAGTTGCTCTATGCCTTTTGATTGGAGCATTTAATCCATTTACATTTAAGGTTATAATTGATAGGTACTTATTTATAGCCATTTTAATTCTGTATGGCTAGGTTTCTCTCTCTGTTTCTTCTTCACATTACAGCAGTCCCTTTAGCATTTCTTGCAGTATTGGTTTGGTGGTGATAAACTTCACTAGCCTTTTTTGTCTAGGAAGCTTTTTACTTCACCATCTATTTTGAATGATAGCCTCTATGCAGTCCCCACTTTCCATCCTTGGTTATCAGGGTTCTAAATTTTGTTTACGGTGTTTTCTGGGGAATTTTTTTTTGCTTTCAAAAGTACTTTTTCCTTCAAAAAAGCATCATGGGCATGCAATATTAGAAAACCTCTATTTTGAGTTAGTATAGATATTAATTCAAAAGTTTTTTACTAATTGCATAGCCTTAATGAGTGCTATGAGCTCAGCCTTTTGGGTCAAAATAGTAGGAAGCAGGGGTTTTGCCTCTATTGTTTCCTGAAGACTGACAATAGTGTATCCAGCCTTTCTGAATCCATCCTATGTAATAATAGACAAACATGGTAATTAACCGTAACTTTGCTACCCTTCCCATTGACTAATCAGGGTGATATGCAAATTAACTGCCAACTAAGATGGCGGTTAACCGCTAACAAAGATGGCAGCTAATTTGCATACTGAAGGCAGGGTAGGACAGCGCAAGCCACCATCCAGGCCCCCATGTGCCATCGGGGCAGGCGGGGGCTGGGGCCAAGCAAGCGGTGCCAATCACTTCTACCACCTACCAGAGACAGGGGGCCCACTCTGTGTGCCACCTGCGGGCGGGCGGGGGCTGGGGCCAAGGCAAATGGTTCTGATAGCCTCTACCACCTACCAGAGATATGGGACCCACTCCCGTGTGTGATCCAGGGGCGGGCAGGGGCTGGGGCCAAGGCAAGTGGTTCCAATCGCCTCTACCACCTACCAGAGACAGGGGGCCCACTCCTGTGTGCGACCTGGGGGTGGGTGGGGGATCGGCAGCACCACTTGCCTTAGCATGAGCCCCGCCCTCCCGCCGGGAGCCATCCAGCCCAGGGCCAGGAAGGCAGGAGGCGACCCTGGAGCGCTGGAGCCACCGGGCTCTCCCAGCTGTCCGCGCTTCATGAATCCCAATTTTCCGCGGAGGCCACGGCTGCAGGACCCAGAGCGGGAGACAGGGGAGCGGGCCAAGCGTGGCTCTGGCTTGGGCTTGATGGAGGGCACTGGCAAGGAGGAGATCTCCCCAGCGGGCAGCAACTCCCCCTGCTGCCGGGGAGATCTCCTCTGCACCGGTGCCCTCTGTCCAGCCCGAGCCGCACTCAGCCTGCTCCCCTGTCTCCTGCTCTGCGTCCTGCAGCCGCTGCCTCTGGGGAAACTTGCGATTCATGAAGCGAGGGTGGTGGGGAGGAGGAGGCACCTAAGAAGTCCCCAGCCGCTGGCGCCGGGAGCTGGGAATTTTGTGGCGGGACAGTCCTGGAGTGGCCATGGCAGAGGGGAGCTGGGACTCTGGCCACCACCGCTGCCACCCCCCAGCTGGCTCCAGGCACTTGGTGCACTGGCTACTGCTGCTGCTTTGGCGGCTGGAAGCTCCGCTGCTGCTTGGGGTCCAGGCGCAGGAGGCTGGCCAGGGGCCTGGGCCAGGTCAGCAGCCCCCGCCACTGCTGCCTCAGCAGCAACAGAGCAGGCAGCAATACAATGGTGAGTGGGGCCTGAGCCCCGCCCGCCCGTCGGGGACACTGGGCCCTCTCTGAGAGAGAGAGAGAGAGAGAGAGAGAGAGAGGCAGAATTTGGCACCCCGCATCCCTCCCTGATCAACCACTGTGATTCAGGCCAGCGAGGGCTGCCTTCAGGCCACAGCTCCAGGTCCCTCATCCCCACCCCAGGCCCTAGAGCACAGTGCTGGGCAGAGGCACCCAGTGGTTCGGGAATGCAGTGCATCGAGGGGCTGGCACGAGGTGGGGGGGGAGGGGGAGGCTCTGTTTACACCACCAAGTTCCCCACTTCTGCCCTGGCCCACATCCCTCCTCCTTCCCCTCAGAGGCCCAGCTCCCGCCTACATGTTTGCTGGGCAGGCCCAACTGCACCAGGGAGTGAGCCATGGCGATCAGGATGGCCACTTCCTGGGATGGGACGGCCAGACCACAGGGATTCATGAGGGTGATGAGGCCCATGGGGCATGCACAGCCCTCCAGCAGTGTGGGTGGCCAGCCAAGCTGAGTCTGGCTACAGTGGGGCCAGTGGGAGCCCGAGGCCACCCTAACCCCCATAGGTCCTGGGCAGACGGTGGCTCAGTGGAGAATGGTATCTCCATGCATGGTGCCCAGGGGTGGCTGTGAGCTGCTGTAACCCCACCACACACTTCAGGGAGGGGGAGAAAGCTCGCAGCCACCAGCACCCTAGGCTGCACCTCCTGGCCTGTGCCTCAGCCTGCCAGGTTGGCTGGGTCCAGAGAAGGTGAGCTGTTTCCTTCCCCCAGTGGTAGAACAGGGAGGACAGCGCTAGGTGCAGGGGGGGAACTCAGCTGGGATCCCCCTGGTGTGGGCCTGGGCAGGGGCCGGTGCAGAACTACCAGGGCACAGTTGCTTCGGTGTCTTGGAGAAGTTTGCAACTGACCCAAGGAGGAAACCCGAGAGGGGAAAGGCCGGGAGGCATGAATTGCCAGCACTTTAGCCACTTGAAAACAGCTCCACTCGGAATGTGAGGCAGTTGTATGTTCAACTGAGAAGTGAGGGGGCTGAACCCCACCATCGCTGGGCTCCTGTCAGTCCAAGGCCCAAGCGTCTACCACGACAAGGAAAGAACAGAGCGAGGGGCCCGGAGGAAGGGAGGACAATTGAAGAAAACCATGTCTAGACTTTCCCAGGCCTCTCCTTCTTTCTGCTGCCTACAAGAGCCCCAGGCCCGGCCACAGTTCTGTCTCCACCTTTTAGTCCCTTGTTCTCCAACCGCAGAGGAAAGAAATAAGGAAGGAGTCTGTGCTGCCTTCAGAAAGTATCTATATACCTGATTGGCCAGTTGCCTTCCACAGAGGGAGGCCAGACTGTGGCTTAGGCCCACTCCTCACAGGGACATCAGTAGGACATCCTGTGAGGGCTCCCAGACTGTTAGAGGGGACAGGCTGGGCTGAGGGATGCCCCCCGAGTGCACAAATTTTTGTGCACCAGGCCACTAGTCCTATCTAATAAAAGAGAAACATGGTAATTAGCGTACGTCCACTACCCTTCCCATTGGCTAATCAGGGCAATATGCAAATTAACTGCCAGCCAAGATGGCGGCCAGCAGCCAGGCAGCTTGAAACTAACATGAGGCTTGCTTGCTTCAGTGACAGAGGAAACCAATGTTCCCCGCCTGCCTTGATGGCCTCTGAGCCTGCAGTTTGAAACATAGTTACAAATATAGAAGCTAAACAAAACCCCAGAAACCTGCTTTCAGGAAGCCGGAATCTCAGAGCTGGAGTTGATACAGTATTTTGATTATAGAACCAAAACAAACCAGATACCTGCTTTCAGCAGCAGAGGCCTCAGAGCTGGAGTCAGAGCTAAAGCTGGCCCAGAATAACAAAAAAGAAAGAAAAAAAGGAGCAGTTGGGAGCTTCAGTCACCCACCAGCCTGAAAACAGCCCTCAGCCCCTCACCCAGACTGGCCAGGCACCCCAGTGGGGACCCCCACCCTGAAGCGCGTGTGACCAGCTGCAAACAGCCATCATCCCCTCACCCAGGCTGGCCAGGCACCCCAGTGGGGACCCCCACCCTGATCCAGGACACCCTTCAGGGCAAACCAGCCAGCCCCCACCCATGCACCAGGCCTCTATTCTATATAGTAAAAGGGTAATATGCCTCCAGCACCGGGATCAGAGGAGCTGAGAGGCCTCCCGGCACCAGGATCAGCGTGACGGGGGCCAGCGCCCAAAACCCCTGATCGCCCTGAGGCTTTGTGTGTGACAGGGGGCGGGGCCACAACCTACCTATCGGCCCTGCTCTGTTCATGACGGGAAGGCGCCCCAACCCCCTGTTCGGCCCTGCTCTGTGCCTGATGGGGGGAGCTCCCCAACCCCCTGATCACCCTGTGGCTCTGTGTGTGACAGGGTGCGGCGCCCCAACCCCTACACCCCACGAGCCCTGCTCTGTGTGTGACGGGGTAGAGCCATAACCTCCCCATCGGCCCTGCCCTGAGTGTGACAGTGGCAGCGCTCCAACCCCCTGATCGGCCCTGCTCTGTGGGTGATAGAGGGCGGCGCCCAAACCCCCTGATCGGCCCTGCTCTGTGTGTGACAGGGGGCAGTGCCTCAACCCCCCAATCGGCCCTACCCTGAGCGTGACTGAGGGTGGCATTGCAACCTCCCAATCCGCCCTGCTCTGTGCATGACAGGGGGCGGCACCCCAACTCCCCGATCGGCCCTGCTCTGAGCCGGACCAGGGGCTGCACCTAGGGATTGGGCCTGCCCTCTGCCACCCGGGAGCAGGCCTAAGCCAGCAGGTCGTTATCTCCCGAGGGGTCCCTGACTGCGAGAGGGCACAGGCCGGGCTGAAAGACCCCCCCTCACCCCTCCCCCCGAGTGCACAAATATTTGTGCACCGGGCCTCTAGTCTATATATATAAAAGCCTAAGTGACTGAATGACCAAATGACCAATTGACCAGTTGCTATGATGCACATTGACCACCAGGGGGCAGACGCTCAACACAGGAGCTTCCCCTGGTTGTCGGTGCACTCCCACAGCAAAAGTGCTGCTCAGCTGACTGACCCATCCCTGTGGCCCACCAGCCCAGCGGCAGCCACTCACTCCCTCAGTAGTCTTGCAGGTTCAATCTCCAAAGAACAGGCCAGGCACCAAAGGACCGGCGCTGCTGGCACAATCCCAACAGCATCGCCAGCCTCCTGGAAGTCAGCGCGGTCACGGCAGCTGTTTCCCCTTCCTAGATGCTCCGCAAGGAAGAAACAATATATAAGCAGCAGCCAGGTGGCTCCCAAAAATCAGCGTGAAAGTCAGTGTGATATATCCGGATCCTCGGCTGTCAAGGGCATCCCACTGCCCACCCGGAGGGCCAATTGCATCCCAGCCCACCCCCACTTGGAATGGGCACCAGACACAGGGTTCACGGCTGGTGAGCGCTGCTGTGGTGGGGCAGCAGGGCCAGGATGAACAGGAGCAGCAGGCAGGAGTGGCAGGCGGTTTTGGACTGCAGGTTTCAGCCTGATCCCCACAGGCCACCTCAAGGGACCCCACCAATGCACAAATTCATGCACCAGGCCAGTAGTAAAAAACTGCTGCCATCTCTAAACCATTGTGCTTCAGGGTTAAGTAAAGTTTCATTTTTTAAGTCAGGCCTGCTTGAATATATTTGTTCAATTGTTTCTATGCATTGGTGTATAATCTGGGTTTCTTTGTTTATTGGTAGAAGGGTGGCAGGGATTTTTTGACACACCTTCAGGGTTAATTCAGGAGAGTATAAAGAGAGCCCGATATTTAGCCTCCCCCCTGTGAGCTATTGTCCTTTCATTTCTAATACAACTTATGCTTGATGGGGGTTTGCCAGGATCTTTTCTGCATCTACAAGGGTTCAGAAATCTGGAGAAGGGCTGTCATTAATGAATGAAGAGACTAGAGAAGAATATGAATTTGGAAGGCATTTTGGGGAGCCAAATGGAAACTTAGTTCTAGTGACTAAGCTCCTCGAATCTCCACACCCAGGGCTTTTTAGTCACACATTTTTCCCTCTAGCAAAGCAGATATACATATCAAAGGTAAGGTTTGGTAAACAGTAAAGGACCATCAGGTTGGGGGAATTGCCTTTGGCTGTAATAACATGCAGATTTTCAGCCCTGCTGAAGAAGTCCATTCAACCTTTTGAGGACTTCTAGCATTTATTATGACCTGCTGGATTTAGCCTCCAGCAGGGGCTGTACTTCTAGTGGCTGCCCTAGCATGAGTTTATGGGCCTCTCCTACTAGGAGAGCAGTGGCTGCTACATCTTGTAAACAATATGGCCAGCTGGCTCCTATAGGATCTAGTTGCTTTGAGAAGTAAGCTACTTGCCTTGGAGTCAGTCTAATTTCTGGGTGAGGACTCCAAGTGCTATTCCTTGTCTTTCTGCTATATATAGGGTAAATGGTTTTTCTAGGTTTGGCAGCCCTAAGACAGGTGCACTGCTTAGTTTGACTGTTTGTTTTTTTTAATCCTCATCTGAGGATATTTTTTTCCACTGATTTTTATAGAGTGAAAGGGAGGGAGTAAGGGAAGGAGGGAAGAGAGAGAGAGAGACATCCATGTGAGAGACACATCAACGGGTTGCCTACCACTCCCACTCCAATGGAGGAAGGGGCAGTAGGGGGGAAGAGAGTGAACCTGTAACCCAGGTAGGTGCCCTTGACCAAAAATCAAACCCACAACCTTTTTGTTGTGGGCCAATGCTCTAACTACTTAACAACACTGGCCAGGGCTACTTTGACGTTTACCTACTCAAAGGCATGGTGGCATTAAGGGGTACAGTCAATAGGCTCTTTATTATCGCCCTTTAAAGCCTCATATGGAGGTTTAGCAATTAGCCCAAAAACCTGGTATCCACAGGCAGCAGAAACTGGCTATTCCTAAAAATCCTTAAAGCTGTTGTTTACTTTGTGGGACCCCAAGAGGGAGTATGGACTATTTTCTTTGGCATCACAGGGATTGAGCTGCTACCTGGTAAGTGAAACTCTAGGTATTAGATCTTCTGGGAGATTATGTGGGGCCTTTTGGGAGAGACTTTATATCCTCTGTCTTTGTGAAAGTTTAATACCAGAACAGAATTTTTATCTTAGTCCTCTTTGTTAGTACTAGAACTTAATAGGTCTTCAACATAATGTAGAATGGTCCTGTTGGTCAGTTGGAGTTCTCTTAATTCTTTGGCTAAAGTATTTCCAAATAAATGGAGACTGTCCCTAAAGCCCTGAGGGAGCACAGTCCATTTATATATTGACAAATCTCCCTAGTTTGGGGGTTAGTTCATTCAAATGCAATTAAGTACTGGGAGTCAGGATGAAGGAGAATGCTGAAAAAGGCATCCTTTAAATCCAATACTGTAAAATATTTGGCTTCTCCTGGGATTTGAGTTAAGATAGTGTAGGGGTTTGGAACTATAGGATATACCAGAATTTCAGCCTCATTTACTGCTCTTAGGTCTTGTACAAACTGACATTCTCTGTTTGTCTTTTGTGCTGGATATTGCAAGGGGACTGGGAGGACCTGAGAATCCAATGCTTTTTAAATTTGTTTTTATTTTTTAAAAATCTATAGTGTTTAGAGCAGTGGTTCTCAACCTTCTGGCCCTTTAAATACAGTTCCTTGTGTTGTCACCCAACCATAAAATTATTTTCGTTGCTACTGTTATGAATCGTAATGTAAATATCTGATATGCAGGATGGTCTTAGGCGACCCCTGTGAAAGGGCTGTTCGATCCCAAAGGGGTCACGACCCACAGGTTGAGAACCGCTGGTTTAGAGTATAACAAATGTCCCTCTTCTCCCCCTCTCCCTCCTTGCCCCTGTCCACTTGGTTCTGCCCTGCCCCAGGCGTTCACCACACTATTGTCCGTGTCCACAGGTAATGCATGTAAGATCTTTGGTTAAACTCCCCCTGCCCCTCCCCGCTTCCCTCTGAGATTCGTCAGTCTGTGCCATGTTTCCATGCCTCTGTTTCTATTTTATTCATCAGTTTATTTTGTTCATTAGATTCCTTGCTCATTTATTTTGATTTTTAGATTAAATTGTTGATAGATATGTATTTATTGCCATTATATTTTCATATTTTTAATCTTCTCTTTCTCCTTTTTCATCTATTTCAACAATATCCTTCAACATTTTATGTAATACTGGTTTGGTGGTGATAAACTCCTTTAGCTTTTTCTTGTCTGTGAAGCTCTTTATCTGACCTTTAATTCTAAATGATAGCTTTTCTGGGAAAAGTAATCTTGGTTGTAGGTCCTTGCTATTCATCACTTTGAATATTTCTTGCCACTCAAAATTTCTGTTGAGAAATCAACTGACAGACATATGGGTGCTTCCTTGTAGGCAACCAACTGCTTTTCTCTTGCTGCTTTTAAGATTCTCTATTTGACGTTAACCCTTGGCATTTTAATTACAATGTGTCTTGGTGAGGGCCCCTTTGGGTTCCTCTTCTTTGGGACTCTCTGCGCTTCCTGCACTGATAAGCCTATTTCTTTCACTAGGTAGGGGAAGTTTCTGTCATTATTTCTTCAAATAGGTTTTCAAGATCTTGTTCTCCCTCTTCTCCTTTTGGCACTCCCATAATGCAAATGTTGGTATGCTTGAAGTTGTCCCAGAGGCTCCTCACATTATCTTCATATTTTTGGATTCTTTTTTTCCCCTTCTGATTAGGTGTTCTTTTACTTCCTCATATTCCAAATTGTTTATTTGATTCTCGGGATCTTCTGTCTCTACTCTTGAATTGCTGTAAATTATTCTTTATTTCAGTTACTGTATGCTTAATTTCTGATTGGTCCTTTTTCATGTCTTTGCCATTCCCACTAAGATCCTTAAAGTCTCAGTAAGTCCCTTGATGCTTTCTTTGAGTCCCTTGAAGTTCTCATTAAGATCCTTGAGTAAACTTATAACCACTGCTTTGAATTCTGTATCTAGTAGTTTGCTTGCTTCCATTTCATTTATTTCTCTTTCTGGAGATTTCTTCCATTCTTTAATTTGTGACATGTTTCTTTGTCTCTGCATTTTGGCTGCTTCCCTGTGTTTGTTTCTATATATTAGGCAGAATTGCTATGTCTCCTGGAATTGGTAGAGTGGCCTTGTATATTAGGTATCCTGTAGGGCCCCATGGCTCAGCCTCCCCAGTCACCTGAGCTGGGCACTCTAGGTGCATCCCTGTGTGGGTTGTGTGCATAGTCTTGTTGTAGTTGAGCCTTGATTGCTGTTGGCATCACTGGGAGGAGTTGACCTCCAGGCCAATTGGCTGTAAGGACCAGCTGCAACTACAGTGGGAGAGCTACTGTATAGGAGACACCCCCTATGGAGCAGGACTTGCTTCAGTGGGGCTTTGGTGCTCACTGAGTCTGCCCCTTGAGTATGTTGCTTGTGCATGGGTAGAGTTGTAATTTGGTATGGTCTGAAGTTGTCTACCTGGTGCACTGGCTCTGGGGCCTCCTGGGAGGTGTAGTCAGCCACTTCCTGGGGCCACCTGGCAGGAGCTTCAGAGAGATGTGCAGATGGCTGCTACTTGTATTAGGTGTGGAATTGCCCAGGCAAGGCCCAGCTGTCAAGCAAGGCAGGCTGGTACTACTGCAGGGTCTTGGGCCTTTTATTGATAGGTTTGGGGAACACTGATGCCAGCTGCCACTCATTTAAGAGTTTTTAGGAAAGTCTAAAGCCTGAGCCACGATAGGACATTCATATGGAAAAGCTGCTAGAAATATCTTACGTGGGGCTGCAAATTGGATGGGGTGGGTCTCAGGGATTCAACAAGAAAATATAAATCTTGTAAACATATATGCACCCAATCTAGGAACACCCAAGTACATTAAAAACTCTTTATGGACTTTAAGGGAGAGATTGACAGCAATACAGTCATAGTAGGGGACTTTAACACTCCACTGACATCACTGGATGATCTTCCAAACAAAAAATTAACATGCAAACAATGGCCTTAAATGACACACTAGATATTTACAGAACATTGGACCCCAAAGCAACAGAATATATGTTCTTCTAAAGTGCACATGGAACATTCTCAAAGATAGACCACATGTTAGGGCACAAAACAAGTCTACACAAATTCAAGAAGATTGATACAATACAAGCATCTTCTCAGATCGCAGTGGCATAAAGTTAGAAATAAACTACAATAAAAAAACCTCAAAAACTCCATGTATTTACTCAAATACATGGAAGCTAAATAGCACGTTATTAAGGAATGAATGAGTTACCAATGCAATCAGGCAAGAAGTAAAAAAAAAAAAACTTCCTAGAAACACATGAAAATGAACACACAACCACCCAAAATCTATGGGACACAGTGAAAGCAGTCCTGAGAGGGAAGTTCATAGCATTTACAGGCCTATTTCAAGAAACAAGAGAAAGGACTAATAAATTTTCTAACCCTGCAGCTAAATGAATTAGAAAGAGAACAGCAAGAAAAGCCCAGAGGAAGTAGAAGGAAGGAAATACTAAAGATCAGAGTGGAGCCCTAGCCGGTTTGACTCAGTGGATAGCGTGTCAGCCTGTGGACTGAAGGGTCTCGGGTTTGATTCCAGTCAAGGGCACATTCCTGGGTTTCAAGCTCAATCACCAGTGGGGGTTGTGCAGGAGACAGCCAATCAATGATTCTCTCTCATCATTGATGTGTCTATGCCTCGCTCCCTCTCCCTTCCTCTCTGAAGTAAATAAAAATATTAATAAGTAAATAAAGATAAGAACGGAAATAAATGACATACAGACTAAAAATAAAAAGTAAAAAAAATAATAAATCCAAGAGCTGATTCTTTGAAAAGATAAACAAGATTGATGAATCCCTAACCAGACTCATCAAGGAACAAAGAGAGATGACGCAAATAAATAAAATCAGAAATGAAAAAGGTGATATAACAATGGACACTGAAGAAATATAAAGGATTGTAAGCAAATACTAGTACTACAAACAACTAAATGCCAACTAACTGGACAACCTGGGGGAAGTGGATAAATACCTAGAAACATACAGTCTTCTAAAACCCAATCAGGAAAAATAAGAAAACCAGAGTAGGCCAATAACAACTAAGGAAATTGAAGCAGTAATTTTTTTTTTAATATATTTTATTGATTTTTTTACAGAGAGGAAGGGAGAGAGATAGAGAGTTAGAAACATCGATGAGAGAGAAACATCGATCAGCTGCCTCCTGCACATCTCCTACTGGGGATGTGCCCGCAACCCAGGCACATGCCCTTGACCGGAATCGAACCTGGGACCTTTCAGTCTGCAGGCCGACGCTCTATCCACTGAGCCAAACCGGTTTTGGCTGAAGCAGTAATTTTAAAACTTCTAGCAAACAAAAGTCCTGGACCTGATGGATTTACAGGGGAATTTTACCAAACATTCAAAGAACTAACACCTATGCCCCTCAAACTGTTCCAAAAAAATTCAAGAGGAAGGAACACTTCCAAGCTCTTTTTACAAAGCCAGCATTATCCTAATTCCAAAACCAGATAAAGACACTACAAATGAAAAAAATTACAGGCCAATATCCCTGATGAATGTAGATGCTAAAATCCTCAACAAAATATTAGCAAATCAGATCCAGCAATATATTAAAAAGATCATACACCATGATCAGGTGGGACTTATTCCAGAGATGCAAGGCTGGTACAATATTCACAAATCAATAAATGTGATACATTACATAAACAAATTGAAAGATAAAAACAACATGATCATATCAATAGATGCAGAAAAAGCATTTGACAAAATCCAGCACTTTTTTTTGATAAAAACTCTCAGTTAAGTGGAATAGAGGGATCATATCATAACATAATAAAGGGTATATACCACAAACCTATAGCCAACATAATACTTAATGGGCAAAAACTAAAACAATTTCCTCTAAGAACAGGAACACGACAGGCTTTCACCACTCTTATTCAACATAGTATTGGAAGTCCTATCCACAGAAATTAGATAAGAAGAAAAGATAAAGGGTATCCAAATTGGAAAGAAGAAAATGAAACTGTCATTATTTGTAGATGACATGATATTGTACATAGAAAACCCTAAAGACTCCACCAGGAAACTACCAGACTTAATACATGAATTCGGCACTGTAGCAGGATACAAAATCAACATCCACAAAACCATGGCATTTTTATACACCAATTAGAGGCCCGATGTATGAAATTCATGCAAGAGTAGGCCTTCCTTCCCCTGGCTGCCAGCATTGGCTTCCCTTTGGCACCCAGGACCTGGGCTTCCTTTTGGCCACCAGCAGGCACCCAGGACCCGGGCTTCTCTTGCAGCCCCAGCTTCATCCGGAAGGTCATCCAAAAGGGTGTCCAATCTAATTAGCATATTACACTTTTATTATTATAGATATGCTAGAGGCCTGGTGCATGAATTCATGCATGGGGAGGGTGTGTCCCTCAGGCCAGCCTGCACCCTCTCCAATCTGCAACCCCTTGAGGGATGTCTGACTTCCCATTTAGGCCCAATCCCATCCTAAATGGGCAGTCGGACATCCCTCTCACAATCCAGGACTGCTGGCTCCCAAACGCTCACCTGCCTGCCTGCCTGATTGCCCCTAACTGCTTCTGTCTGCCAGCCTGATCACCCCCTAAGCACTCCCCTGCCAGCCTGATCAATGCCTAACTGCTCCCCTGCTGACCTAATTGCCCCTAACTGCCCTCCCCTGCTGGCCTGGTTGCCCCCAACTGCCCTACCCTGCCAGCCAGGTCACCCCTAACTGCCCTCCCCTGCAGGTCTGGTTGCTCCCAATTGCCCTCCCCTGCTAGCCCGGTCACCCCTAACTTCCCTCCCCTGCAGGCCTGGTTCCCCCCAACTGCCCTCCCCTGTAAGCCTGTTTGCCCCTAACTGCCCTACCCTGCTGGCCAGGTCCCCCCCCCCCAACTGTCCTCCCCTGCAGGCCTGGTTGCCCCTAACTGCCCTCCCCTGCCAGCCTGGTCACCCCAACTGCCCTCCCCTGCAGGACTGATAACCCCCAACTGCCCTCGCCTGCAGGCCTGGTCCCTCCCAATTGCCTTCCCCTGCAGGCCTGGTTCCCCCCAACTGCCCTCCCCTGCAAGCCTGTTTGCCCCTAACTGCCCTACCCTGCTGGCCAGGTCCCCCCCCAACTGTCCTCCCCTGCAGGCCTGGTCACCTACAACTGCCCTCCCCTACAGGCCTTGTCCCTCCCAACTGCCCTCCCCTGAAGGCCTGGTTGCCCCTAACTGCCCTCCCCTGCCAGCCTGGTCACCCCAACTGCCCTCCCCTGCAGGCCTGGTAACCCCCAACTGCCCTCCCCTGCAGGCCTGGTTGCTCCTAACTGCCCTCCCCTGCCGGCCCAGTCACCCCTAACTGCCCTCCCCTGCAGGCCTGGTCCCCCCAACTTACCTTCCCTTGTGTCCTGATTGCCCATAACTGCCCTCCCTTGCCAGTCATCTTGTGGTGGCCATCTTGTGTGTTGGAGTGATGGTCAATTTGCATATCACCTCTTTATTGTATAGGATAATGAACTTCCAGAAAGAGAAATGAAAAAAGCAATCCCATTTACCACTGCAACAAAAAAATAAAACAAGGTACCTAGGAATAAACTGCACTTGGAAAACTATAGGACATTGAAAAAAAAAAAAAAGAGAGGAAGATACAAACAAATGGAAGTATGTACAATGTTCATGGATTGGAAGAATTAACACCATTAAAATGTCTATACTACCAAAAGTAATCTACAGATTCAACATAATCCATATTAAAATACCAATGGCATACTTCACAGAGCTAGAACAAATACCCCCAAAATTTATATGGACCCATAAAAGACCCCAAATAGCTGCAGCAATCTTGAGAAAAAAGAGCAAAGTAGGAGGGATCAGAATACTGGATATCAAACTATACTACAAAGCCATTATAACCAAAAAAGTCTGGTATTGACACAAGAACAGTCATATAGGCCAGTGGATGAGAACAGAGACTCCAAAAATTGACCCACATATTATGGTCAATTAATATTTGACAAAGGATGCAAGAACATACAATCGAGTAAAGACAGTCTCTTCAACAAATGGTACTGGGAAAATTGGGCAGACACAAGCAAAAAGATAAAACTAGACCACCAACTTATACTATACACAAGAATAAACTCAAGTTGAATAAAAGACTTAAATATAAGGCATAAAACCATAAAAATCTTAGAAGGAAACACAGGCAGTAAATCTCAGACATCTCATGTAACATAGCAATATGTTTATGGATACATCTCCTAGGGCAAAGGAAAATAAGGAGATAGTAAACAAATGGGACTTCATAAAAATAAAAAACTTCTGCACAGCAAAAGAATCCACCATCCAATTAAAAGGGGAACCCACTGAATGGAAGAACATATTTGCCAATGATACATCTGATAGGGGGTTAATATCTAAAATATATAATGTACCCATACAACTCAACAAGAATATAAGCAATCCAATTTAAAAATAGGCATATGGACCTTCACCTGGGGAGACCTCGGATACATCCCAGGACCCTACAGCCACAACACCCAGGGACCAGCTGCCTCAGCTGTGAATCTACCAACACTGAGACTCCAGCCTCCCTGGCCATGGGCACCTAAAAAGTTTGTCCAGGGGGAGACGAGGTGGCGGCCGAATACATGAATGGGTCCTGCGCCTTCTCACAAAGCAGATAGAAGAAACAGCTGAATTGAATAACATCCACCTGGAATTGGCAAATTAAACACAGCTGGTGAGGCAATCCATGGATGGAAAGGTCAGAGATTGCCTGGAGAGAGGTGTGATCTGGGATCAGGGCTGGAGGGAGAAACGCATGCAGCTGGGACTAGAATCCCACAGGGAGAGTGTGTTGCACCAAATCCACGGTCTTTGGGGTTAGTGTAGCCCTCGAATGTATCCTCGAAGGGGGTCCACCAGGCAGCTGGCAACGGGGGATTCTAGATCTTAGCCCACAGCCGTGGGAGACTGTGCCCAGAAAGGCAGCCTGAAGTTTTATACAGTGCTGGGGGGAGAAAGATGCAAAGCTGCGTGCTTGCTTTGTCTTTTTGACTTCCTTCTTTTGTTTGCTAAGCCCCGTACATAGGATCTTCCGATTAAAAACACTCACGAAGACTGCAGGGGAAGGTGGTTTTTGTGGAAACTTGAGAGCAGAATAGGGAGAGATGAGCAGGAAACCAGCTCTGAGACAGTCTGTCCTTCCAACCCAGTCTGGAGTATGGCAGGGAGAGGAAGTCTAAACACCCACAGGGAGCCCTGGGGGCCTGGGTTGAGAAGCCATTTGGTCCTGGAAAGACCGCCACCCAGGGGTTGTGTCAGAAATAGATGCTTGTGTAAATGCAACTGAAGGCAGGCAGAGAAACAAAGTGAGCAGAGTGATTCTGCCTGTTTGAAACCAAGGTTGTGGCTTATGACTCAGTGGAGCGGTGGATCACTGGGAACTTCAACACTGTGCTGACTATCTGACAGGAAACAGACGTGCCAGGCAGAACAGTAGAGAGGGGTCTTAAACCAGCCCCCATGGGTCACTGAAGGTCAGCTGAAGCAAACAAACTTCACTACTTCACTCTTTTTATTTTTTTTATCTTTTACTTAAGAAACGAAAGTAGCCCTAACTGGTTTGGCTCAGTGGATAGCAGGGGTGGGCAAACTTTTTGACTCAGGGCCACAATGGGTTCTTAAACTGGACCGGAGGGCTGGAACAAAAGCATGGATGGAGTGCTTGTGTGAACTAATATAAATTCAAAGTAAACATCATTACATAAAAGGGTACGGTCTTTTTTTTTTTTAGTTTTATTCATTTCAAACGGGCCGGATCCAGCCCACAGGCCATAGTTTGCCCAAGGCTGGGATATAGCATCAGCCTGCGGACAAAATGTCCCAGGTTCGATTCCGGTGAAGGGCATGTGCCTTGGTTGTGGGCCCATCCCCAGTGGGAGGTGTGCGGGAGACAGCTGATCGATGTTTCTCTCTCATCGATGTTTCTAACTCTCTATCCCTCTCCCTTCCTCTCTGTAAAAAACCAATAAAATATATTAAAAAAAAGAAACTAAAGTATTCACTTTAGTTTCTTAAGTAGCTAAATTATTATTATTTTTCTCACTTTTTAATTATTGTACTAGAGGCCTGATACATAAAATTCATGCAAGAATAGGCCTTCCTTCCCCTGGCTGCTGGTACCAGCTTCCCTCTGGCACCCAGAACCCAGGCTTCCCTCGCAGCCCGCTTCATCTGGAAGGACATTGGAAGGATGTCTGGTCTAATTAGCATATTATGCTTTTATTATTATAGATTTTTATTTTTAATTCTTATTATTACTATTATTTTACCATTTTTAAGTTCTATTTTACTTTTATTTTAAATATATTTTATTGATTTTTTACAGAGAGAAAGGGAGAAGAATAGAGAGTTAGAAACATTGATGAGAGAGAAACATCAATCAGCTGCCTCCTGCACACCTCCCACTGGGGATGTGCCCTCAACCAAGGTATATGCCCTTGACTGGAATCGAACCTGGGACCTTTCAGTCCACAGGCCAATGCTCTATCCACTGAGCCAAACCGGCCAGGGCTCTATTTTCTTTTATTTTTTTAAAAATTTTTTATTTCCTGGAGGTCAAATCCCCCTAGTATTAACTACAACAATGAAGGCTTAATTACAACAAGACTGCGCACAAAGACCACTAGGGGGTGCACCAAGAAAGCATAAAAAATGCAGAGACAAAGAAACAGGACAAAACTGTCAATGGAGGATATTGAGTTCAGAACCACACTTTTAAGGTCTCTTAAGAACTGTCTAGAAGCCGTCGATAAATGTAGTGAGATCCTCAAGAAATCTAATGAGACCCTCGATGTTATGATAAAGAACCAACTAGAAATTAAGCATACACTGACTGAAATAACGAATACTATACAGACTCCCAACAGCAGACTAGAGGAGCGCAAGAATCAAGGCAAAGATTTGAAATGCGAAGAAGCAAAAAACACCCAACCAGAAAAGCAAAATGAAAAAAGAATCCGAAAATACGAAGATAGTGTAAGGAGCCTCTGGGACAGCTTCAAGCGTACCAACATCAAAATTATAGGGGTGCCAGAAGATGAGAGAGAGCAAGATATTGAAAACCTATTTGAAGAAATAATGACAGAAAACTTCCCCCACCTGGTGAAAGAAATAGACTTACAGGTCCAGGAAGCGCAGAGAACCCCAAACAAAAGGAATCCAAAGAGGACCACACCAAGACACATCATCATTAAAACGCCAAGAGCAAAAGACAAAGAGAGAATCTCAAAAGCAGCAAGAGAAAGAAACTCAGTTACCTACAAGGGAATACCCATACGACTGTCAGCTGATTTCTCAACAGAAACTTTGCAGGCCAGAAGCTAGTGGCAAGAAATATTCAAAGTGATGAATGCCAAGAACCTACAACCAAGATTACTTTATCCAGCAAAGCTATCATTCAGAACTGAAGGTCAGATAAAGAGCTTCACAGATAAGGAAAAGCTAAAGGAGTTCATCACCACCAAACCAGTATTATATGAAATGCTGAAAGGTATCCTTTAAGAAGAGGAAGAAGAAGAAAAAGGTAAAGATACAAATTATGAACAACAAACATGCATCTATCAACAAGTGAATCTAAGAATCAAGTGAATAAATAATCTGGTGATCATAATAGAATCAGGGACATAGGAAGGGAATGGACTGACTATTCTTGGGGGGGAAAGGGGTGTGGGAGATGTGGGAAGAGACTGGACAAAAATCGTGCACCTATGGATGAGGACAGTGGGTGGGGAGTGAGGGCGGAGGGTGGGGCGGGAACTGGGAGGAGGGGAGTTATGGGGGGAAAAAAGAGAAACAAATGTAATAATCTGAACAATAAAGATTTAATTAAAAAAAAAATTTTTATTGCCCTAACCGGTTTGGCTCAGTGGATAGAGAGTTGGCCTGCGGACTCAAGGGTCCCAGGCTCGATTCTGGCCAAGGGTATGTACTTTGGTTGCAGGCACATACCCAGTGGGGAGTGTGCAGGAGGCAGCTGATTGATGTCTCTCTCTCATTGATGTTTCTAACTCTCTATCCCTCTCCCCTTCGCTCTGTAAAAAATCAATAAAATATATTTTAAAAAATTTTATTATTATTATTATTTTTGGATTAGTGTTCTACATTCTATTTTTACTTTAGCATTATTTTACTCTATCTCAATTTTTCCTTCATGCCAACACTTTCTCTCTCACATTTCCCCTTTGTCATCCTGTTTTTCTTACCTTTTTTCTGCTTTAGTTTTTCTCTACCCTTTCTCTTTACTCCCTGTTAAAAATAGATCTTCCTCATATATCTAATTTCCTCTCCTTTGCTCCAAGTCCATGAACACTTCTCTTTTCTTTTTCTTCACTAGCCAATTTTTTCTCTTTTTTTCTTTCTTTCTGTCTTGTTGCTGTTTGTTTGTTTGT
The DNA here is from genome assembly GCF_014108235.1 of Myotis myotis. Lineage (NCBI taxonomy): Eukaryota > Metazoa > Chordata > Mammalia > Chiroptera > Vespertilionidae > Myotis > Myotis myotis. Next base: position 121,332,613 of record NW_023416313.1, read on the forward strand.
TTTTTCTGTTGTTTTTTTTAAATTTTTTATGCTTCTGTTTTTTCTCTCCTTGCTTGTTCTCTTCTTCTACTAATAGCTTAATTAGTTTCAATCACCACCTCAGGCCTATCTACGCTCTATCCTCCTTTTCCAAAAATAGATGAATACATAGATTAAGGAAAGGGAAATTCTTTATATATATATATATATCCCATGTTCAAAGGCTGTTAAATCACATTGTTTACCCATATATTCAGAAAAAAATCACTTCTACTGTCGTGGTAAACAACCTGCTTCCCTATTTATAATGGTCTGGCCCTCTAGAAACTTCAGCGTGAAATTAAGGCTAACTTGCCTACAAACGTCATAATAATCTGGCCACTCAGTGTGTGTGTGTATTTTTTTTCTTTTACATGTATTTTTAATATATATATATACTTTTCAATTTTTTTAATTTTTTTTCCTTTTCTTCTTATACACTCATTCTCCTTCTACCTCCTCTATACAGAATCGTGGCCATTTCCCCACCCATTCAATTCCCTGACCTTACTTTCTGGAAATAATGTCTGCCTCTTCAGATTCAGCTTCCCTCCTTCTTTTCTGAGTGTTTATTGTTTGCATTTTTTTGATTAGTTGTTGGTTTTTTGGAGTTTTTTCCCCATATACATATATTTTCCTTCCTTCTTTTTTCTTCTCTTTCGTTTCTCTCTTACCTTTTTTCCTTTTCTCAATATCATGTTTGCACTCCTTTCTCTCCCCTAATTCTTTTTTCTCTGGTGGTCACCTTATTTGGGGTTATTGGTATCATGAATACATTCATGTTTGGTGCCCTCGGTGTTGTATCTTACCATGTTGTATTTTGTGCCTTTAAGTCAACGTAGTAGAGAGTGAACAATATAACCAGACACCCTGAGAGGACCAAAAATGAGGAGACAAAGAAACAGCCCCCATATAAAAGAAAAGGAGGAATCACTGGAAAAGGAAGTAAAAAAAATTGAGGCAAGCTATTTGTCAGAGAAAGAATTCAGAGATCATAAGGATTCTGAAAAGGATGGAAGACAAATTCAAGAACATGTGTAAGAATCAAGAGGAAATGAAGAAGAATCAAGAAAAATGAAGAATGACATCGCTGCAATAAAGAACACAATGGAAAGCATCAACAGCAGATTAGAAGAAGTGGAGGACCACATCAATGAGCTAGAGGACAAAGTAGGAAAAAATACCCAAGCAGAGCAGCAACTGGTTTAAAAACTTTAAAAACAGGAGGAGAGACAAAAGGAACCACATGCGCTTTTGCAGCTTAACCCAAAAAACTGCAGATTTCAACTCCTCACACCCATAAGGGACACACTCAAGAAGCAGAATCAGGTTCGGAGGAAGCTGGAACCAGACCTGGCTGGGCCAGCAACATGGAACTGCTGTACCAGCAAACGCACAAACAGGTCCACCAGATCCAGTCTCACATGGGACGCCAGGAGATGGCAGACAAGCAGTCTGTGCACTTAGTAGAAAACAAAATCCAAGCAAGCATACCAGAAATTCAGCCAGCAAGAATGCCTGAAGATTTTGTCCAGCAAGGAGCCGCCCAACAAAAGACAGAATGCCAAACTTTGTGTTGCTGAGCTGGCCCCCATGAGGCTGAGACGGCCCCTGTGAGGCTGTGATGGCCCCTGTGAGGCTGAGACGGCCCCCGTGAGGCTGTGATGGCCCCAGTGAGGCTGAGACGGCCCCTGTGAGGTTGGAATGGCCCCTGTGAGGCTAAGACGGCCCCTGTGAGGCTGGGACAGCCCCTGTGAGGCTGTGATGGCTCCGGTGAGGATGAAACGGCCCCGGTATGGTTGAAACGGCCCCTATGAGGCTGAAACGACACCGGTGAGGTTGAAACGGCCCCGGTGAGGTTGAAACGGCCCCGGTGAGGTTATAATGGCCCTGGTGAGGTTGAAATGGCCCTGGTGAGGTTGAAATGGCCCCGGTGAGGTTGAGACTACCCCATGAGGTTGAAACGGCACCTGTGAGGTTGAGACAGCCCCTGTGAGGCTGGGACGGCCCTGGTGAGGCTGAAACGGCCCCGGTGAGGTTGTAATGGCCCCGGTGAGGTTGAAACAGCCCCAGTGAGGTTGAAACGGCCCCGGTCAGGTTGAGATGACCCCTGAGAGGTTTAGACTGTCCCTGTGAGGTTGAGACAGCCCCTGTGAGGCTTAGACGGCCCCTGTGAGGCTGAGACGGCCCCTGTGAGGCCAAGACGGCCCCTACAAGCCTGCGACGGCCCCTGGGAAGCCAAGAAAAATACCAAATGATCTCGCTCATTTATGGATAATAAGGACCATTATAGACTGATGAACAGAAATGGATACAGAGGCAGAGCAGCATTGAACAGACTGTCCAACTACAGTGGGAAGCCTGGGAAGGGTTGGCGTGGGGGTAAGAGATCAACTGAAGGACTTGTATGCATGCATATAAGAATAACCAATGGACACAAGACACTGGGGGTAGGGGAGGCCGGGGGAATGTAAAGGGGGGGTAAAAAGGAGACATGTGTAATACTCTTTGTAATACTTTAAGAAATAAAACAAAATTAAATTAAAAAAAAAACAGGAGGAGAGTGTAAGGGAGCTTTGGGACAACATGAAATGAAACAACATCTGCATAACAGGGGTGCCAAAGAGAGGAAACTGAGCAAAGAATAGAAAACCTGTTTGAAGAGAGAATGACAGAAAACTTCCCTGAATTGGGGAAGAAAAAAGTCACATAAGTCCAAGAAGCTCACAGAGTCCCAAACAAGATGAACCCAAAAAGACCCACACCAAGACACATTATAATTAAATTGGCAAACACCAACGACAAAGTAAGAATCTTAAAGGCTGCCAGAGAGAGAAAGAAAGTTACCAACAAGTAATCTCCCATCAGACTATCAACTGATTTCTCAACAAAAACACATCAGGCCAGAAGGGAATGGAATGAAATATACAAAATCATGCAAAGGAAGGGTCTGAATCCAAGAATACTATACCCGGCAAGGGTATCAATCAAAATTGAAGGTGAAATCAGTAGCTTCACAGACAAAAAAAAGACTAAGGGAGTTTATCACCACCAAACCAGCAAAGCAAGAAATGTTAAAGGAAGTGCTATAAAAAGAAGAAATAGGAAGGGAAGAAGGAACATAGGCATAAAGAATAAAAATGGTGACAAACAAGTACTATCAATAATAACTTTAAATGTAAATGGATTAATTGCCCCAATCAAAAGACATAGGGTAGCTGAATGGATCAGGAAACATGACCCATATATCTGCTGTATATAGGAAACCCACCTCAGAACAAAGGACTCACACAGACTGATAGTGAAGGGATGGGGAAAAAATTTCTGGCGAATGGAAATGAAAAAAAAAAAAAGCTGGGGTAGCAATACTTATATCTGACAAATTAGACCTCAAAGTGAAGGCCATAACAAGAGATAAGGAAGGCCACTTCATAATACTAAAGGGAGCAATTCAACAAGAAGATATAACTCTGGTAAACGTATATGCACCCAATACAGGAGCACCCAAATACATAAAAAATACTTCTGGAAGATATCAAGGGAGAGTTCAATAGCAATATAGTCATAGTAGGGGACTTTAATACACCACTAACACCACTGGATAAATCCTCTAAACAAAAAATCAGCAAAGAAACAGCAATCCTAAATGACTCACTAGATCAGAAGGAATTATTTGACATCTTCAGAATATTTCACCCCAAATCCACAGAATATATTTTCTCTCAAGTGCACATGGGACATTTTCAGATAGACCATATATTGGGACACAGGCAAAGTCTCTTCAAATTCAAGAAGATAGAAATCATATCAAGCTTCTTCTCAGATCACAATGGCATAATATTTGAAATCAACTACAATAAAAACAATGAAAACAATCAAACACTTGGAGGCTAAATAGCATGCTATTAAACAATGATTGTGTTACCAAAGAGATCAAAAAAGAAATAAAAAACATCCTGGTAACAAACAACAATGAAGACACAACAATACAAAATCTATGGGACACGATGAAAGCAGTCCTGAGAGGGAAGTTCATAGCTCTACAGGCCTACCTCAAAAAAACAAGAAAAAAAGGTAATAGTCTAACCTACAACTCAAAGAGTTAGAAAGAGAGCAACAAGAAAAGCCCATCTTAAGCAGAAGGAAGGAAATAATAAAGATTAGAGCAGAAATAAATGACATAGAGACCAAAGAAACAATACAAAAGATCAACAAAACCAAGAGATAGTTCTTAGAAAGGATAAACAAGATTGATGAATCTCTAGCCAGGCTCACCAGAGCCATTATGCTCAATTAATATTTGACAAAGGAGGCAAGAGCATACAATGGAGTCAAGACAGTCTCTTCAATAAATGGTGCTTGGAAATTTGATCAGATACATGCAAAAAAATGAAACTAGATCACCAACTTATACCATACACAAAAACAAACTCAAAATGGCTAAAGGACTTACATGTAATACAGGAAACCATAAAAATCCTACAAGACTACATAGGCAGCAAAATATCAGACATATGTTCTAGCAATATCTTCACCGATACAGCTCCTAGACCTAGGGCAATGGAGACTAAGGAGAAAATAAACAAATGGGCCTACATCAAAATAAAAAGCTTCTGCACAGCAAAATAAACCATCAACAAAACAACAAGAAAGCCCACTGCGTGGGAGAACATATTTCAAAATGGTATTTCAGATAAGGGCTTAATCTCCAAAATTTACAGAGAACTCATACAACTTAACCAAAGGAAGATAAACAATCCAATCAAAAAATGGGCAAAGGACATAAATAGACACTTTTTAAAAGAGGACATACAGAAGGCCGAGAGCCATATGAAAACATGCTCAACGTCACTAATCATCTGAGAGATGCAAATCAAAACAACAATGAGATACCATCGCAAACCTGGCAGAATGACTATCATCAACAAATCAACAAATGACAAGTGTTGGTGAGTATGTGGAGAAAAGGAACCCTCATGCACTGTTGGTGGGAATGCAGACTGGTGCAGCCACTGTGGAGAACAGTATAAAGTTTCCTCAAAAAGTTAAAAATGGAACTCCCATTTGACCCACTAATCCCACTTCTAGGACTATATCCCAAGACACCAGAAACACCCTGTGTTCATAGCAGCACAATTTACCATACCTAAGATTTGGAAACAGCCTAAGTGCCCATCAGCAGATGAGTGGATTAGAAAACTGTGGTACATCTACACAATGGAATACTACACGGCTATAAAAAAGAAGGAACTCTTACCATTTGCAATAGCATGGATGGAACTGGAGAGCATTATGCTAAGTGAATAAGGCAGTCAGAGAAAGATAAATATCACATGATCTCACTCATTTGTGGGATATAATAATCAACATAAACTGATGAACAAAAATAGATCCAGAGACAAATGGTAGGGGAGATGAGGGAGTTAGAGATCATCCAAAGGACTTGTATGCATGCATATTAGCATAACCAATGGACATAGACACTGGGGCAGTGGGGACTTGCCCTCTGGAGTGGGAAAGGCTGGGAGGGGAGGTCAATCGGGGGAAAAGGCGATATATATAAAACTTTAGCCAATAAAAAAAAAGTTAAAAAAAATTAAGCATACTACCAGAATAGACATTTCTCCAAAGAGAACATACAAATGGCCAAGAGACACATGAAAAAATGCTCAAAGTCACTAATCATCAGAGAGATTCAAATTAAAACCACAATGAGATATCACCTCACACCGTCAGAAAGGCAATCATCAAAAATTCAACAAACAAGTGCTGGTGAGAATGTGGAGAAAAGGGAACACTAGTTCACTGCTGGTGGGAATGCAGGCTGGTGCAGCCACTATGGAGAACAATACAGAGTTTCCTTAACAAAATAAAAATGGAACTTCCATTTGACACAGTGATGCCACTTCTGGGAATATATCCTAAAACATCCATCAGAAAGAATATATGCACCCCTATTTCATAGCAGCATTATTTACAATAGCTAAAATTTGGAAACAGCCCAAGTGCTCATCAGTAGATTAATGGATAAAAAAGCTGTGGGACATTTACACTATGGAATACTATGCAGTTGTAAAAAAAGAGGGGTCTCTTACCCCTTGGGACAGCATGAATGGACTTGGAAAATATTATGTTAAGTGAAATTAGCCAAACTGAGAAAGACAAATATCACATGATCTCACTTGTTTGTGGAATCTAATGAGCAAAATGAATTGACCAACAAAATAAGACCAGAAGCAGGGAGGCATGAAACAGACTGACATACCTCAATATGAGGTTGGAGGGACGAGAAAAGAGAAACCAAAATACTTACATACTTATATGCATGGCCCATGGACACTGGCAATAGGGTGGTGAAGACCTGGGGGAGAGGCTCGGAGGAGGAGGGGGAAGTGGGGAGGAAATGGTAGATATCTGTAATACTATCAACAATGAAAAAAATATATAAAAAAGGAAGCAACAGCGTGAAGTGTTGCAGAAGGGGCAAGTAAGAAAAGATCATTGGGCCGAAACCGGTTTGGCTCAGTGGATAGAGCCTCGGCCTGCGGACTGAAAGGTCCCAGGTTCGATTCCGGTCAAGGGCATGTACCTGGGTTGCGGGCACATCCCCAGTAGGAGATGTGCAGGAGGCAGCTGATCGATGTTTCTAACTCTCTATCTCTCTCCCTTCCTCTCTGTAAAAAATCAATAAAATATATTTAAAAAAAAAAAGAAAGAAAAGATCATTGGATTTGGGAACATGGAAGTTATGTGTGACCTTGACAAGAGGGTTAAGTGGAATTGTGGAGACAGGGACATGATTTGAGAAGGTTTACAAGAAAATAGGGGTGAGAGTGAAGATGGCAGACCCAAACAAGTCCTTCATAAGGCCTTGCTCTAAAGCAGTGGTTGGCAAACTGTGGCTCACGAGCCACATGTGGCTCTTTGGCCCCTTGAGTGTGGCTCTTCGACAAAATACCACGTGCGGGCGCGCATGTACAGTGCGATTGAAACTTCGTGGCCCATGTGCAGAAGTCGGTATTTTGTGGAAGAGCCACACTCAAGGGGCCAAAGAGCCGCATGTGGCTCGCGAGCCGCAGTTTGCCGACCACTGCTCTAAAGGATAGTAGAGAAGTGATCGTGCTTTCTGGAGTTAGATGTGGGTACAAGGGAAGGTGTTTGGGTTTTTGTTTTTGTCCAAGATATGAGATTCTAGCCAAGTCAGTGTGGCTCAGTGATTTGGGCGTCAACCCAGGAAACAAGAGGTCATAGTTCGATTCCCAGTCAGGGCATATGTCTGGGTTGGAGGCTTAATCCCCAGTAGGGGGTGTGCAGGAGGCAGCTGATCAATGATGTTTTTCTCTTATCGATGTTTCTATATTTCTATCCCTCTCCTTTGTTTTCTTTCTAAAAGTAAATAAAAATGTATTTTTTAAAAAGATTTGAGATTCTAGAACTTGTTTGTATGCTAATGGGAATTATTTAATAGAGAGGGTAATATTGATGATGAAAAATTTGGAGACCAAAGTTCTTGAGATAAGAGGAGATAGGGAATATAGAATAAGAGTTCTTGTCAAAAATGTTATTGATAATTCATTTTGGAAAAAAATTGAGTTATTCCATCACTCTGGACTATAAAATAAGTATTACAATAATGAAAATGACAATGGTAAGATACTATTTTTATTAAGTGGGTTTTATTAAACTTACCCAGTACGTCATGTACTCTGCTGCTTTATTTACTTTATTGCTCACACAATACTCAGATAAAAATTTCATGCCAAAACCGGTTTGGCTCAGTGGATAGAGCATCAGCTTGCGGACTGAAGGGTCCCGGGTTCGATTCCGGTCAGGGGCATGTACCTGGGTTGCGGGCACATCCCCAGTAGATGTGCAGGAGGCAGCTGATCGATGTTTCTCTCTCATCGATGTTTCTAGCTCTCTCTCTCCCTTCCTCTTTGTGGAAAATCAATAAAATATATTTTTTTAAAAAAATTTCATTAGTTTTTACAAATGGAGAAGTTGAGACTCAGAGAGTCTAGGTTAATAAAGTTTAGGTTATGTCACATTATAATATGAGTTGAGTCTTAGAATAGACTAAGAACAATTTATTTATTTATTTATTTATTTATTTATTTATTTGGGGGAGGGGGTGAACTTTCCTGACACAATTGTATAACATGACATCCTTTGCTTCATAGCTGATTTTAAGAATTTTTTTTTTTTTCAAAAAATCCTTGAGCTTCATCAGTTTTCCCAAGGGCCTTTCTTAATCTTTTGATGTTCAAATCACTCTTATTTGAAGCACTTACCTTGCATCACCTTTGCAGAGTTTTTCTTCAGTTTTAAGCTGGTCCTCCCTGGGCACAGCTCTGCCTATGACAAGAGCCATTCTCCAGCATTGTTTCTATGAAAACCCAACTACTTCATGAGATTGTAATTCCACTCTGTGCACATCTGCACCAGATGTTTACATCTTAGGCAATCAGATAGTTAAACAAATATGACTTTGATGGGAGTCATGGCAAAAGAGACATGAACCTTTAATAGAAAGATGTTAGACTGGTCATGCATGGTGCATTATTGGCCTATTTTTTGTTTGTTTTGCTTCCCTAAGCTATGTAATTTGGGAGTTAGGATAAGAACTTTTGCCCATCCCTGTTTGAAATCTTGGGGTGGAGGGAGAGAAAGAAAGTGAGTGTAAAGAATTAGAATAATTTAAAGTATTTGCTTTTGCTTTCCCACGTCACCCCATTCAGGTCTTTTGCTGTTCCATATTTCTCCAGAATATCAGCTTCCTTCCTGCTTCAGTGTTAGCCACATTACTAACAAGGCCAAAATCTAGGTTAGATGAGCATTTTGGTCCAGAAGCACTGTCTTAAACTAAAACTGAATTCCTTTACCTTTATAGGTTATATGCTATCTAGACTATAACAATCTGTGGTAATGAGGTGGATCTATTAGTACTGATATGAAAAGATGTCCAAGATATAATAAGTAAAAAAAAATTGCAAAACTGTATCCATAATTTGAAAACATTTTGTTAGCTTATTTATATTTACCTATATAGTAATTTATGGAACTGGATCTTAAAACTGAAGTTTCAACCAAATTGTCCAGGGATGAGAAATATCAGACACCAAATGGGCACGGGCCACCCTGGAGAAATTTTCAAAGTAAACACTGCAAACTGGTTCTAGAATCCTCTTACCCATTTTGAGACTATAAGAAAGTGGAGAAAAGAGGGCTTTGCGAGGAAATCTATTTTAAGAGTTCTGCAGGCCAAGAGTGGGGGAGTGTCAGGTCTAAAGCCGAAGAAGATGGCTATCTACAAACACAGAGCTTGGTTTGCGCTCCTTGGAGTAGGGCTGCCATGCATTGGTGCCCAATTCACACCTGAGGAAGCAGAAGGGGATTGTGGCAAGGCAGAGAGAGTGGAAGCTGCGTTTGAAAAGTAACTAGACTCCCATGGATCTTGTTCATGGACCTGGAATGGATGACAGTTTCTTGCAGATCCTAGCCTAAGAGGGAGAGAGAGCCAGGCTGCAGCCACTTGAAGTCCATTTTAATTCCAAAAGGAGTGCAGGAGAGGGCCAGGAGTTCCATTGGTGAGAGACCTGAGGAAAGAAGTGAGGATAGTCAGTTGGAGAAGCGTCACCACCAGGCCCGAGGGCCTCAGAAGTACCCTGGAGAGGAAGTGTTGACTGTAAGCATTTGTCTGCCTAGAGCAGTGGTTCTCAACCTTCCTAATGCTGCAACCCTTTAATACAGTTCATGTTGTGGTGACCCCCAATTTCACTGTTACAAACTGAACATAATTAAAGCATAGTGATTAATCACAAAAACAATATGTAATTATATATGTTCCGATGGTCTTAGGCGACTCCTGTGAAAGGGTCGTTGGACCCCCAAAGGGTTGCGACCCACAGGTTGAGAACCGCTGGCCTAGAGAATGCCAGTTAGCCAAGTAAGGAGGTCTCTCTTTTTTTTTAAAAAAAATATATTTTATTGATTTTTTACAGAGAGGAAGGGATAGAGACAGAGAGTCAGAAACATCGATGAGAGAGAAACATCAATCAGCCACCTCCTGCACATGCCCCACTGGGGATGTGCCCGCAACCCAGGTACATGCCCCTGACCGGAATCAAACCCGGGACCCCTCAGTCCGCAGGCCTACGCTCCATCCACTGAGCCAAACTGGTTTCGGCAGGAGGTCTCTTTATCCTCTCACCCTTCTTGACTTTACCAAGTGAGGAAGTGGGGAAGAGGAGAAAAGAGAAAGAAACCCATACCCCATTATTTTCAAGAATGGAAAAGTCTCTTTTGAACAAAGGCTGAATCAATGAATAAAATATTGGGCTAGATATCAAATTTATGATTTGGTACTATATTTTGTGATTGCATGATAGTTTAGAACCTAAAAACTGAACAAGAAAATTGAGGAACCTGCCCAATTTTCAGCTAGTGGCAGAGAAAAAGTTCCATGATGAATAAACTTTTTTGTGTGTGTTTATGTTAATCCTCACCCAAGGATAATTTTTCCATTGATTTTTAGAGAGAGTGGAAGGGACAGGGAGAGACAGAGAGGAAAAAACATCGATGTGAGAGAGATACATTGATTGATTGCCTCCTGTACGAGCCCCAATGGGGGCCAGGGATCAAGCCTGCAACCAAGGTATGTGCCCTTGATCTGAATTGAACCCCGGACCCTTCAGTCATCAGGCCAATGGTCTATCCATTGAGCCAAACTGGTTAGGGCCATATTGAATAAATTTTAAAGGGTAGAGAGAAAGAAAACACAGTGGAGTTCTTCTTACATTACTTTGTTGTGCTTCATGGAAAGACTACTTTCACAAACAAGATAAGATGTCCAGAAAGAGGATGTGCCAAACACTAGTTATCTCTGGAGGCAGGGACAGGGGAGGAATTCACTTTTTCTCTCATCTATTTCCATTATGTTTGAACTAGAGGCCCGGTGCATGAAATTCATGGATGGAGGGAGGGGTCTCCTCAGCCCAGCCTGTACCCTCTCCAATCCGGGACCCCTCTCCTTCAGCATAACTGGATCACAGCCCAAGGTCCAGGTGCATCGGTCATCTTCCTCCCTCTCCTAACATTTAGCATCCCTGTCCCCACTTCTGCACAATCTACTTCATATGTTCCAAAGGTGTTCTTGTAGATCTTTGAATCTTTTGTGAAAAATTTATTCACTCATTCAAATTTTATTGGGAAGTTAGAATTTTATTGGGAAGTTAGTATGTTCCTACACCTACACAATGTGAATGATTAAAATGCATAACTCTATGGTTATGCATCCCTCTCACAATCCTGGACCCCTGGCTCCTAATCGCTTACCTGCCTGCTGGCCTGATCACCCCTAACTGCCTCTCTCACCGGCCTGGTCACCCCTAACTGCCGCTCCCTGTAGGCCTGGTTGCCCCCAACTGCCCTCCCGCCAGCCTAATCACCCCCAACTGCCGGCCTGGTCACCCCTAACTGCTCCCCCACTGGCCTGGTCGCCTCTTATTGCCCCCCTGCCAGCCTGGTCACCTCCACTGCCCCCCACTTCTGGCCTGGTCTCCCATAACGGCCCCCCCTGCTGGCCTGGTTGCCCCCAACTGCCCTCCCCCCACCCCCCATGCTGGCCTGGTCACCCCACACAGCCTGCTTGTTCAGTTGTTTGGTTGTCCCTCACTAACACCTCTGCCTGGTTGTAGGCAACCATCTTGTGAGGGCATGAGGATCAATTTGCATATTACCTTTTTATTATATAGGATTATAGGAGCAGAACATGGTTACTTTTATAATAAAAAACCATGATAATAAGTGTGACCTCCTAAAATATTAAGGGAAAGAAATCATTGCTATGAGTAAAATATTATTGATAAGAAAGAGAGCAAGCTGAAAAACAAAATAGCAATCATCATAACTAACATTTGTAGAATGCATTGCATTTTACAAAACATTATCATTTTAATGATCTCATTTGATTGTTACAGCAACCCTAGAGTTATGCCTTTTAATCATTCACATTGTGTAGGTGTAGGAACAGAGTGTCATAACTGTCGGTTACATCACTTGACCAATGACACTGCTAGTGAAGTGAAGGCTCAAATTCAAGTTTTCTGGCTGTAAGTCCCACATTCTTCCAATTTCACAACACTGAGCATTGTATTACAAAGATACAATAAATATTTACATGTTTATTACATATTTAGTTGTCAGGAACCTGGTCTACTCCCAATGGACTGTACCTGGTGCCCTCATGGACATGACATAACAAAGTTATGGTACCACAGCCACATTGACAACACTCTTCTGAACCATATTTCGCTTCCCTCTGTGAATGTTGGGATCTCGATGTGTTTAACACCTCACCTTCTAACTGACATTTGTGCTGAATTCCAAACCTATCTATGACCCCATCATTTTTTAGAAGTATAGGCTTAAACTTCAGTTTTCTTTCCTTTCTCCTTGTCAGTTTATTCCATAATTGGTCATTTTTAAGTCATTTTTGCTTCTCTTTCATAGGAACTCACAGATCTGTCCATAGTCCATTTCCATGGATTGGACCCTCCCCACATGATTCAGTGACTTGCTGATGATCATTCATTGTTAAAAATTACCTTTTTCTGGAATCTTTATCTGACCACCTCTGGCCACAGATGTTTCTAGCCCTTGTTCCTGTGGGACCTGCACACTGCATTATGATGGCATATTTACACCAATCTCCTGCCACCACCACCCACAACCAAGAAAAGTATATCCTTGAGACAAAGATTACATCTCACCTTCTTATTACCATTACTTAGCATAGTGCTTGGAAAAATTCTAACTTCCCAATAAAATTTGAATGAGTGAATAAGTTTTTTCACAAAAGACTCAAAGATCTACAAGGACACCTTTGCAACATATGAAGTAGGTTGTGCAGAAGTGGGGACAGGGATGCTAAATGTCAGGAGAGGGAGGGAGATGACCAAGGCATCTGGAACTTGGGCTGTGATCCAGTTATGCTGAAGGAGAAGAGAGGCAGCCTCAGTATCATTTTACACTGGAAAAAGGAGCTGGCTTCATGCTATGGCCTACCCTCTTTCCCCCTGCCCTTCAAGTCACTTCTAAGTCTGGGCAACCCATGGGAACGTTTTGGAGGGACCTGGGAGAAAGCATGGCTGCCACATCTCTAGCTAAGGGTAAGGGAGGTGAGTGAGCCAGCTCGGGTTCACTGTAGAGGTTGTGGTGAGCATCAGAATTGGGAGAGGTGAGCTGCAGCAGTGCAGGGGGACCCTGTGGTCATGTCCAGAGGCAGTGACCTTAAGTGATTGTGTCCAAGAGGGCAGTATGGTGAGCTGGTGAGCCCTGTTGATGGGCAGCCCTGCAGAGGGGAGGTGCTCACCATTCAGGGGAGGGTGCCTTCCCAACTCCTCACTGCAATCACTTCTCATTACTGTTTGTCAGGATGGTGAGGCAGGGAGACGAACCCAGATGATCTGCCTCCTTTCCCTACCAGACACTTTCATGATTCCACTCTTGCACTCCAAATCCTTCAGACTCCTCTCTGACTAATGAATAAAAGGGAAAGTTTGGCATGAAAAGCCAGCCACAATTTGGTGCCCTAACCAACCTTTCACCCTCTACCTCCAGCCACTGACTTCTAAGAATCCTCCAATTTCTTGGGCTTATCTGGTCCTCTGTGCTTCACAAAAGGCTCCTGTGGCCCTGCCTCCTGCTGGATGACTTGGAAACAGGGATGCAGGGAAGGGAGTCTCTACACTGTTGCAGAGCTGAGCAGGGACCCAGGGCAGCACAGGGTGGTTGCAAATGCATGCACACACAGAGATCCAACAGCTTCTGGCATGTCCTAAGCAAGGAGATTCTCACTCCCCTTTTCTAGAGTCACCTCTCAAGTGGTATTAAATGTTCATTTTGAAACTTTTGAGATACTTTATTCTACGTCTTGACATTAATTTTAACTTAAGTGTAATTTATTTTGGGTTAGTTCTTCAGTACTATGGGCCCCATACCATCCTAACATGGCCCTAAATCCAATCATTCATTACATAATTTATTCAACACACAAAAGAAGAACTTTTTCTGCGCTGTTTTCTAAGGGCTAATGGTGAGGAGGATTTGTAATACTCTAGAAGTCCTAGGAGACAGACAGATTAACTAGTGTTTCTCAAATTTCCATGTGTATCAGAATCACTAGGAGGGCTTCTTAAAATACAGATGGCTGGGTACCTTTCCCAGAGTTTCTGATTTGGTAGGTCAGGAATAGGACCTGAAAGTCTGCGTTTCTAACAAGTTCCTGGTGAGGCTCATGCTGCTGGTCCAGAGGCTCCACTTGGAGAACCACTGCTGTAAACTAACTCTCATTCTAAGAGTCTACTTTGAGACACTAGAACATTAGCTGAGTAAAGGGAGAGGAGTGTTCTCATTTTGTTCATGGCTATATCCTTACAGCCTACTAGACACATAGTGGACATGCAATGAACATTGTTTGAATGAATGATAGAATTGTATGCAAAATGTTATGGGAATCTAGAAGTGGGAGGCTGTCCTGGCCAAGGGATTTTGATGATAGCTTTACAGAGGAGGTCATATTAGAAAATGAATAGGAATTTTTTAAAAAATACATTTTTATTGATTTTAAGAGAGAGAAAAAGGAAGAGGGATACAGAGATAAAAAAAAAAAATTGATGAAAGAGGAACATCATGGATTGGCTGTCTGCTGCACGCTCCCTAGGGGAGCAATCCTGCAACCCAGGTATGTGCCCTGACCAGGAATCAAACCAGGAACCTATTGGTTCCTGGGTCAATGCTCAACTGCTGAGCCACAGGGCAGGAATTTTTAATGAGAGGAGCATGTTCTAGCCAGAGAACACAACATGTAGTTTGTAGGTGCAAGAACATGGTATGTTTGACACTCATTCCCCATTCACCCATTCCCTGGTCACTTCATTTTTGACCACTTCAGGACATGGTGACATTTCTTCTTTTATTTTTAGGACAACAAAATTAGTGCTTTGATAACTTAAACTAGTGATAAGAATCAATCAATATTATAGTTAATAGTACAGATTTCAAGCTCCACCCTACATCTACTGAATCAAAATCCATATGTTTAGAAGCATCCTAGGTGATTCTTAGCATCAAGCCAAGGTGATTCTTAGCATCTCAAGGTTGCTTAAGAGAAACCTTAAAATTTCAAGGTATTTTTAAAATACAATTCAAGGACTTTATTATATAGACATATTACTGGGATAATAGGTCATAGATCACACAAACAGAAGTGGAATCACACCTGTAAGAATGGCTATCATCAACAAATCAACAAACAAGTGCTGGTGAGGATGTAGAGAAGAGGGAACCCTCATGCACTGCTGGTGGGAATGCACACTGGTGTAACCACTTTTGAAAACAGTGTGGAGTTTCCTCAAAAAATTAAAAATGGAACTGCCACTTGACCCAGTAATTCCACTTCTAGGACTATATCCCAAGAAAACAGAAACACCAATCAGAAAGGATATATGCACCCCTATGTTCAGAGCAGCACAATTTACAATAGCTAAGATTTGGAAACAGCCTAAGTGCCCATCAGCAGATGAGTGGATTAGGAAACTGTGGTGCTTCTACACAATGGAATACTATGCTGCTGTGAAAAAGAAGAAATTCTTACCATTTGCAACAGCGTGGATGGAACTGGAGAGCATTATGCTAATCGAAATAAGCCAGTCAGAGAAAGATAAATATCACATGATCTCACTCACTTGTGGAATATAATGAACAACATAAACTGATGAACAAAAATAGAACCAGAGTCATAGAAGCATTGAAAAGACTGTCCAACCTATGAGGGCAGGTGGGGGGTGAAGGGATAAGAGATCAACCAAAGGACTTGTATACATCCATATGAGCATAACCAATGGACACAGACAGTGGCGGGGGGGAAGGGTGAGGGCATGTGCTAGGGGTGGAGGTAGGGGCAGCCAGGGAGAGGTCAATGGGGGGAAAAGGAGACATGTAATACTTTAAATAACAAAGAATTTAAATTAAAAAGAAAGGTTTCAGACCAGTTGCAAGTAAACATACAGACAAAAATAATTCATGCAATAATAGCTATGAAAGCAGATAATATTTACGCTGCAAAGAATTCAATTCTTTTATTTTCCCAAAATGATAGATGTAAGGAGGAAGGCCTCACAGTCAATACCTGGTGTGTAGACAATGACTTGAGGCCGGATCTGTAATCATTAGGAAATCATGGCTTGCTGTCTCTGGGTCTTCTAACTGTCCTTTTCATCTTTTTTTTTTTTTTTAATATATTTTTATTGGTTTCAGAGTGGAAGGGAGAGGGAGAGAGAGACAGAAACATCAATGGAAAAAAAAAAATCATTGCTCAGCTGCCTCTTGCACGCCCCATATTGGGGATTGAGCCTGCAACCTGAGCATGTGCCCTTGACTGGAATCAAACCTGGGACCCTTCAGTCCACAGGCCGACACTCTATTCATTGAGTCAAACCACCTAGGGTTCTTAAGTGTACTTTTCAATGGTGAACAGCAGAGTTGTGTGTGTGTTTTAAATAAAATTCTTTCTGCAGTTAGTAGGAATTTGAGCTCAAACCTAAATATTAGCAAAGATAAAATTTTATCTAGAACTTTGTACTGTTTATTTTTTAAAGTAGTAAGATGAATAGCTGAGCTGAAGTTGGTTTAAAGTGTAATAAAACATGGGTTATTCCCTTCAGATAATAATTTTGGAAATATACAAAGCAGTTGATAAAGCCTGAAGGCATTTTCCATTTTGATGTGTTGACTTGATGGTGAATATAAACCTTCACCATAGGGGGAAAAAATTAAAAATGAAACTGCCATTTAACCCAGTGATCCCACTTCTAGGAATATATCTTAAAGAAACCCGAAACACCAGTCAGAAAGAACATATGCACCCTATGTTCATATCAGCGCTATTTATAACAGCTAAGATCTGGAAACAGCCTAAGTGCCCATCAGTAGATGAGTGGATAAAAAAGCTGTGGTACATCTACACAATGGAATACTATGCAGTTATGAAAGAGAAGGATCTCTTACCCTTTGAGAGAGCATGGAGGGACCTGGAGAGTATTATGCTAAGCAAAATAAGACAAGTACCACATGATCTGACTCCTATGTGGAATCTTATGAACAAAATAAACTGATGAACAAAATAGATCCAGAAACACAGAAGCATGGAACAGACAAAGGGAAGGTTGGGGCGGGGGGGCGTTTAACCAAAGAACCTATATGCGTAACCCATGGACACAGACAACAGTGTGGTGAAGGCCTGGGGGTTGGGGGGAATGCAGGGTGGAGGGGGTCAATGGAGAAGCAAAAAGGGGGACATCTGTAATACTTTCAACAATAAAGATAAATTTAAAAAAAGATGTGGAGTAGATTTGGCCTGTGGGTTAAACAGACAACTATGCTTTCATGAGAGGGCAGGCCCACTCACCACAGGTACATCTGAGCAGCACAGAGCCATGCACACAGATGGCATTTACTATTTTAAAAATAATAATAACTTAGGAATCATAATGACATCTACCTCACAAGGCTGTGCTTTGAAGCAAAGATGATGCCACAGATCCTCGAAGTGAAAAAAAAAAAAATTCCCAAGTGACAAGTGTCTTGCTGGCCATTAGTGACTGAATTTATTTAACAAACTAGAGGCCTGATGCATGAAATTCATGCATGGGGGGAGGGAGAAGGGGGGTACCTCAGACCGACCTACACCCTCTCCAATTTGGGAGCCCTCAGGGGATGTGCTACTGACAGCTTGGGCCCACTCCCCGTGGTTCTCTGCTCTCTGCGGGGCCTGCATGTTCCACACCACTTGGATAGGCAAGCAGGCCCTCTGGGTGCTGCCTGCGGCCCCGCTTGCCTGCTCACAGGTCGCTGCCTCCACCACCCAGCAGGTCCTGCTGGGTGCTATCTGCAGGTCGCTGCCACCACCACCCAGCAGGCCCTACTGGGTGCTGCCTGAGGGCCCCATTGCCTGCTTGTGGTCGCTGCCACCACTGCCCAGCAGGCCCTGCTGGGTGCTGCCTGTGGGCCCCGCTTGCCTGCTGGGGTGATGCTGCCAGCGTCCTGCCCAGCCTCTATGGGCGCCGCCATCTTTGTCGCGGAGTGATGGTTAATTTGCATATTACTCTTTTATTAGATAGGACTAGGGGCCCAGTGCACGAATTCATGCACCTTGAAAGTAACTGTGGGCTGTGAGGCCATGGTGGGCACAGGGGCGGGTCTCGGCCCATCCTCTGTGCCCACGCCCAGCCCCTCCCACTGTGGCCCCCAGGTCTCCTGCCTGCTGACAGCCCTGTCCCCACCTCTGCCGCTCCCATGCACTGATGGTGCTGGCCCCACTCGCACCCGCTGATGGCACGGAGTGATTGGGGTTGGCGCCAGCAGTGGATGTGAGTGGGGCAGGCACTGTCAGAGGGTGTGAGTGGTGGCTGCTGCCCTGATTGCCCCTCAGGAGCAGGAGGAGGTGGAGAAGTCCTTAGGGGCAATTGGAGCCAGCAGATGCGAGCACCAGGCGGGACTGCAGCAGGTGGGAGCAAAAGAATTTTCAGTAACCACCAGAGGCTCACCCTGATGATAGCATCTGGTGCCCTGCCTTCGTCTGGAGCCCCTGCTCACCTGCTTCACCATCCCACAGTGGCCGACACCCACCATGTTCGGTGCTCTGCTACCTGCTGCTAACACCGCCATGTTCTGCATGCACCCCCTAGTTGTCAGAGCACATCATAGCCACTGGTTTTTCAGTTGTTCCGCCGTTTGGTCTATTTACATATTTGCCTTTTATTATATAGGACTGGTATGGAGAATCCTTTACAGACTAAGCACAATTGCAATCAGACACAGAGGACATAGTGTGTAACAAAGTAGCAGAGGTCTCTGCTCAGGGAGCTTACACACTTTTGGAAGAGATAGGCAACTAATTAATAAGCATGTAAACTATGATGTTAACATATGATATGTGCTATGGAGAAAAATTATTATTCTATGTTACCTGGTCAGGAAATGCAAAAGTGCCACTGGGCAGAGGCTCAAGGAAGTGAAGGAGGGAGTTAAGCAGATACTGGGGTGAAGAGTATTCAGGCTGAGGGAACAGCAAGTACAAGGCCCCAAGAAGGTGCCCTTTGAGCCTCTTTAAGACCAATAGGGAGAATATGGCTCCTGGGCCGAGTGAACAGGAAGGGTAGTAGAAAAGGATGGGGATAAAGAATGCATAACATAGACCCTTGTAAATCATTCTAAGGACTTTGCTTTTATCTCTGAATGTGATAGAGAGCATTGCAGGGTGCTGAGCAGAGAAACGACATGTTCTGCATCACAAGATCACCGATTTGAGAGAAGGGCTGGGTGAGGCATGGAGATCTGTGACTGCTTTGTCAGCATAAAGATTTCTTGCTTCTGTGGGTTCTAGCTGCAGAACTGAGTCCTACTTCATCATGTTCATGCAGTAAACCTTCCCAGCTGACATAAGCTTGTAGCCTCTGCTTAGACACTGAGCAGATGAAATTCCAAAGCACCAGAGCAAGCTTTTGAAATTGAACTCTTAGTTTAACAGAGTAACTTGACAGAGGAGGTAAGAATGAGTGAGCCATTTAAAGTCAGGTACAGAGGATCAGCAGTGCTGGACGTGCCCTTGATCTGAATTGAACCCCGGACCCTTCAGTCATCAGGCCAATGGCTGCTTAGGGCTAGTGGCTACCATATTGGACAGCACAGCTCCAGTACAGGAAGAGAGAGAGGGAGAAACATTGATTTGCAGTTCCACTTATTTATGCACTCATTGGTTGATTTTTGTATGTGCCCTGACCCGTGATCAAACCTGCAACCTTGGGGTATTAGGATGACGCTTTAACCAACTGAACTACTCATCATGGCAGTTAAAACTTTTTTCTCACTCACCTTATTGTTTCAGGATTTGAGAATTGCAACCATTTAATCTTGACAGGGTCAAGAAAAAGTATATTGTTTCAATTATTTTTAATCCATTTTCCCCTTTTTCTCTTTTCTGAATGAAACTGCTTAACCATCTTTGTTAAATAGTCTTTAAAAACTGATTCATATCCCCTTTCCAGAAGTCCTTTAGAGTTCAAATTTATCTAAGCATTGGTGTGAGATTTTATGTTAATCCCTTTTCTTTTAATCATCAAAGGTTAAATGTCCTCTGGATGAAGAGAATTTCACTTCATAAGAAATTATTAAAATCATTTCCTTGATCACCTCATTTTCTTAGTTTTTTAGAGTATAAAATCACAAACAAACAAACAAACAAACAAACAAGCAAGACTCAGTACATTATGTTCCTGGTAGAACCCTGCAGGAATTGTCTTCTATCCAGCAGAGAATTCAGTTTTAGACACTGAAATTCCATCAACAGCAGTAATTTCAGTAGCTACACCTCTGGTTTCTCCAACAAATTAGAAGGTAAGCACTTTAGGCCTCCTTAGGGAACTTGACCTTGAACTTTGCTCTCTAAGATTCAGACAAAAGAACTGGCATTTATTAAGAATCCTGTGGAAACACCTCTCCACACCTCTGGATGCTCTGAATCCCCCTGCAGGATTCAGAGAGTAAGTGACTTAGCAGCTTGCTTAACCCTCCTGAAGATTTGTTGAGTTCTAACATCCCAGCTGTGTTAGCCTCCACCCTGAAAAAGTGGGCTCTCTCACCAGGGTAGTGTTGCCATACCTCCCTGCCAATTCTGGGAACTGGAAAAGGAGAGCCAGAATGTGGGGGACACTTGGTGACTGTAGGTGATGTACTGATAAGGGCAACCCTTCTGAAAGTGGGGACTTGGATACTTATAGTTAGGGCATAAAGTAAATCCTGCCCCATCCTGTAATCACCACTTGTTGAGTCAGGAGCCACTGGATCACATTAGCCTGTAGACCAGCGGTTCTCAACCTTTGGGTCGCGATCCCTTTGGGGGTCCAACGACCCTTTCACAGGGGTCGCCTAAGACCATTGGAAAACACATATATAATTACATATTGTTTTTGTGATTAATCACTACGCTTTAATTATGTTCAATTTGTAACAATGAAAATACATCCTGCATATCAGATATTTACATTGTGATTTATAACAGTAGCAAAATTACAGTTATGAAGTAGCAACGAAAATAATTTTATGGTTGGAGGTCACCACAACATGAGGAACTGTATTAAAGGGTCGCGGCATTAGGAAGGTTGAGAACCACTGCTCTAGGGTAAAGTGCTGGGTGTAGGGGAAAGGAGATGGCCTGAGGAAGTCTGTCCTATACAATTCACTCCTGTTTTGAACCAAGTCACTCCCTGTCTGATGACTGCTTTCAGGATTCAGTCTCCTCTTCTCTCTTATTCTTTCCTTTCTTTTATTGGCTTTACTCTCACCCATACAAATCATATCAGCTCATGTTTCATTAGAAAAACCACTGCTTTTAGATTTATGCTTAATCTTGCACAACAGAGAAGCTCTACTGAGCCTGAGTACAGTTCTGATTTCCCTCTATCTTTGCATTGTATACTAAACACAGCTGTATTATTTTATGGTTCACATCGATATCAAGAAGCCAACTTTACTCCACCCCTCCATGTCCATTCACTCAGGCATTCACTTATCACTTACTAGGTAACTACCATGTGTTTGACCTTGTGAGAACCATTCTGGGGAAGTGCTGTGAACAACACAATCTCTTCCCTAAAGGAGCTCAATATACATATTTTTAAGTTCCTCTGCAGTTCAAGTGGCTTCTAGCCATCAGCAATCTCATCCCCTAGAGCAGTGATTTTCAACAGGTGTGCTGCAAGAGTTTTTAAAACATCCAATACCTGACTATTTAGGCGGGGATATCGACCTCTTTTTCCATAGATTGTAAAAACAACAACAACAACAACACACACACACACACACACACACACCCAAAAAACCAAGAGCAACCAACACAACAACAGCCATCTGGTGTGAATGCCCTGTCTTGAACCATAATATATAAGTCATATAATAGAGTTGCATCTTATTGGTCACGTCACATAGTAAGATTGTGTCTGATTTGGTTAATTCTTGGTTCCAGGTAACTATATACAAATTTAGGCACCTGATTTTTTTTTAAAGTCACTTTTTAAATACCTTATGACTTTACTTATGCGTGGAACCTAAAAACAAACAAAACAAAAATAGACTCATACTAGTAGAAACAGAGATACAAAGTCACTGTGGAGCAAAAAGGGTAATTACTACTATTATTATTTTTTGTAAATCAATAAAAAACATACCTATTTTTTTGTCAGATCAGCAAAAAATATATTTTTTGGTGTGCTACAAAATTTTAGTAATTAACTTATGTGATGAAGAAAATTGAAAATCCCTGTCCTGGAGCTGTGCTATCCAATATGGTAGCCACTAGCCCTAAGCAGCCATGGAGCTCACAGGGAGTGTTTGATAACTGAGTGCAAGAGTGAATAAATATGGAGGGCTGGTTCCAACAGTGATGTGCTAAAAGTATAAACTACACATAAGATAATAAAGAATTTATAGGGAAAATGTATGAAAAATATTCCTTAGTACTTTTTTAAAGTTGATTACATGTTGAAAGGATAATATTTAGGATATGCAGGGTTGGGCAAAAGTAGGTTCATAGTTGTTCTTATGGAAAATAATACAATAATAACTAATAATACAAGAATAAACTTTCACAAAAGCACAAGTGTAAACCTACATTTGCGCCACCCTATATTGGGTTAAATTAAATGTTATTAAATTATTTAATCTGTAGTTATTAGAGGATTAAAAGTTACCAATGTGATTCTTAGACAATTTTACTCTAGATGGCCTGCTTCCACCTCTCTCCCTTTCCTCTGTCGCAGAAGTGAATTCCTCCTCAGAGTACCAGCACTATCTGTAATACAAGGTACCTATCATGCTCTATTGGCTTCGTACTCACATCTGAAACATTTGCCAGAGTGGACACCTCTTGGTGGAGGAACTTACATATCCAGCTTGCAGTGCAGAGCTTGGTATAACATAGATGATTAATAATTATTTGGTGTCTAGTGATCCAATTCTCCTACTAGACTGAACTTGTGTGAGGTGAAGCATACAAGATTGTTAACTTGATCTTAAGTATAACATTCTTGACTAGGCACTCAATATATATGTGTGTGAAATACCCCAGAGATAACTTCAATTTTCAAAGTATGACAAAATTTTAAAAACTCCTATAAGGCGAAGATATTGGGTAATACAATACCATTCCTACACACTTGGGGTGTGCTTTTATTTTATGGTACACATGAATGCTGCTGGATATAGTTGAAATTATAGTCCATGTGGTCACACCTGCTCATTTGCAGATAGGCATAAAGGCTAGGTGGATCCTAATTAATTCTTGGAATGTTCTGGGGTTTTTGCAACCGATTGAACTAATCAACTGTAAAAGAGAAATGCATGTAAGATAAGGGTCATACATTTTTTACCTGAAACATGCAGATTTTGAGTAAACACACAGGAAAATATTTATGTAACATTTGTCACTTTACTTCCATGATTTTGCTTCTTACTTGGACTGGGTTGTCTTTTATGTTCATCTCAGGCCAGAGCAATTTAAGCTGAATACTTTGCAGATGTGAAGGTAGCCTGGCCCTGAAGTTTTATGGCTAGATCAGGGGTGGGCAAACTTTTTGACTAGAGGGCCACAATGGGTTCTTAAACTGGACCGGAGGGCCGGAACAAAAGCATGGATGGAGTGTTTGTGTGAACTAATATAAATTCAAAGTAAACATCATTACATAAAAGGGTACGGTCTTTTTTTTCCAATAGTTTTATTCATTTCAAACGGGCCGGATCCGGCCCGCGGGCCGTAGTTTGCCCACAGCTGGGCTAGATGTTGGGTGAATATATTAGTGAAAGTAGATTCATTATTTGTGAGGAAATTTTATGAATTAGACTCAAAACACCGAAGTGTCTGATATCTAAAATTAACACAGCATTAGTTTTTCATCAATTATTAATATGAAGGGAATCACTATATCTAGATAAAATAAGTAGATTTGCATCTACACTAATAAAAGAGAAAAATGGTAATTGGCGTACGACGCTACCCTTTTCATTGGCTAATCAGGGCTATATGCAAATTAACTGCCAACTAAGATTGGCAGTTAACTGCCAACAAGATGGCGGTTAATTTGCATATGTAGGCACAATGCAGGGAGGCGAAAGGGAAAGCAGGAAGAAGCCCCCTGCCACTGACAGTGATCAGAAACCCAGGGGGGAGCTAAGAGCTGGGGGGCAGGGCAAAGGCGGCCCCAGGGCCGCCTTTGCCCTGCCCCCCAGCCATGATCTGAGAATCAGGCGCCTTTGCCGCCCTGGCCAGTGATAGCAGGAAGTAGGGGTGGAGCCAGCGATGGGAGCTGGGCACGGTCGAAGCTGGCGGTCCTGGGAGCTAGGGGTCCCTTGCCTGGGCCTAAAGCGGAGCCCACGATCGCGGGGCCACTGCAGCTGCGGGTCCCCGCTGCCCGGGCCGGACGCCTCAGTCAGAGGCGTTAGGCCTGGGCAGGGGCGGAGCCTGCAACCACGGGGAGCTGGGGGTCCCCTGCCCAGGCCTGACACCTCTGCCGGAGGCCTCAGGCCTGGTCAAGGGGCCGATCCGGTGATTGGTGATTGGAGGGTGATGAGGGTCAACTCCTCTGGCCGAGGCATCAGGCCTGGGTGGGGGGCGGAGCCGGGGATTGGGGGGATATGATGGTCCCCTTGCCCAGGCCTGAAGCCTGGGTCAGAGGCATCAGGCTTGGGCGGGGGGTGGAGCAAGCGATCAGAGGGAGATGGGGGTCCCCTGCCCAGGCATGATTCCTGGGCCAGAGGCCTCAGGCCTGGGCGGGGGTCAGAGCCAGTGATTGGGGGGAGATGGGGGTCCCCTGTCCAAGCCTGACCCCTCTGGCGGAGGCGTCGGGCCTGGGCAAGGGGCAGAGCCAGCAATCGGAGGGGTCTGGGGGTCCCCTGCCCAGGCCTGATGCCTGGGCCAGAGGCATCAGCCCTGGGCTGGGGGCAGAACCAGTGATGGGGGGGAAATGAGGGTCCCCTGCCCAGGCCTGACGCCTTTGTCAGAGGCGACAGGCCTGGGCAAGGGGCTGATCCTGCGATTGGAGGGTGATGGGAGTCAACGCCTGAGGGCTCCCAGTATGTGAGAGGGGGCAGGCTGGGCTGAGAGACACTCTCCCCCCGCCCCCCCACACCCAGTGCACGAATTTCGTGCACCAGGCCCCTAGTAAAGCTATAAAGGCTTTATCTGGTTAGTTGGATATTATAATTATTAATCCTATAGATCATATTTAAAAAAAATTGTCTAAACCTTTATTATCTATTGAATAGTGGAGGAATTTATGTCAATAAATGGTATGCATACACTCTTTTATGAAGATAGGCCTCCCTCCCCAGAAGTACCATTAACATTTTGCTGGAACTTAATATTTAATGTCTTGAATTATAATTATTGAAGCTATTTTATTCTAAGCTCTATATTATCTTTCCTTTCTTTTATAATTCTGTAATATTTAGCCAGTGTTTTCCACATGAGGGATCTTCTGTAACTGCATGTAGAATCTAATTGAAGTGATTTTAGTACAGGCCCGAGAGTCATGAGTCCTGGTCTAGTCCCTCAACAGCCTTATCTCTAATCCAGTTACTTCCTGAGCCTTGGCTCCTGCTCCCCTGGTTTTCCTTTCCCCTAACATTATAATATGCCATTCTGTCCTGACTTTGTTACCTTTCACCTATTTTATGGTAATTGGATTGACTCTACTACGCTACACATTTCCATGTGGCAGCATATATACTAAGTGCCTTAATACATTGTTTTATTTAATCCTCATAATTTGAGATGGAGATCATCAGCTCCACTTTTAAGATGAAAAAAACACACCTGAGTTTGGAGTGAGATTGAAAGCCATGTTTACGGCACTAGTTAATGGTAGAATCAGGATCTGAACCTAGATCTATGTAATGTCTGATGTACTGTGGCTATTGCCTTTTGATCAGAATTATTTTGAAAAAGTCCCATTCTAAGCTGGTATACTCCTCCCTCTCCAATACATTAAAACAGAAACATCTATAATTATCAGCAACTGTTGTGAATCCAAGTATTAAAATAAGAAGCAAAGAAGACCTTAACAGGAGTAGTCATAGTCGTCACACACTTAATCATTGGGTAGAAAGATTGAATGTCGCAGCAACATGGGAGAGTACTATGATAACCATGAATGTGTGGAAGGAAACCTGTGTTCCATTTCTGGGTCTGTCTCAAGCTTTCTATCTGGTCTTAGGCAAGTGACTTCACCCTCCCATCAAAATCCTGGGGTAGGGTGGAGATGATTACAAACAACGCCTGCTTATAGCTAGGACATGAGTGAGTAGATGGGAGGAAGTACAATATTTCATATGATAAACTGCACTATCTCTGAGACAGTGGGGAAGGCTGCAGGGATTTTGGGGAGCAGATGGATCTCTTCCTCCTGTTTTCTTATTTTAAAATTAGGGACCCAGTGCATGAATTCGTGCACCTTGAAAGGAACTGTGGGCCAGGAGGCTGCGGTGGGCACAGGGGCGGGTCTCGGCCCATCCTCTGCGCCCCTGCCTGGCCCCTCCTGCCATGGCCCCTGATCCTGTCTTCTAGCAGCCCTGCTCCCACTGCCACTGCTCCCACTTGCTGATGGTGTCGGTGCCCGCCCCACTCGTACCTGCTGAAGGCGCAGAGAGATTGGGGCTGGTGCCAGCAGTGGGTGTGAGCAGGGCTGGCTCAGTCAGTGGTGCTGCCCTGATTACCCCTCAGGAGCAGGGAGAGGTGGAGAAGCCCTCAGGGGGGATCAGGGCCAACAGCCACCACTCACACCTGTTGATGGCGCCTTGTGATTGGGACTGGCGCCGGACATCAGCAGCAGGTGCGCCAGGTGGGACCGACATGCATGGGAGCAAAGAATGTTTAGTAACCACCAGAGGTTCTCCCTGATGACAGTGCTCAGGGTCCCGTCTTGGTCTGGCATCCCTGCTCACCTGCTCCACCATCCACGGCAGCCAATGCTTGCCATGTTCTGTGCATGCCTCCTGGTGGTCAGCACACATCATAGTGACTGGTTGGTTGTTCTGCTGTTTGGTCTTTTTGCCTATTAGCCTTTTATTATATAGGACTAGAGGCCCGATGCATGACATTCGTGCAAGGGGCTCTGCCCTTGCAGCCCCAGCTTTGTCTGGAAGGTGGTCCAGCTGTCCGGTCTAATTAGCATATTATACTTTTATTATTATTGGTTATTTATTATAGATGGGAGGTGGAGTGGAATGGATGTATGGTCACCAGCCCTTCCTGCTCAAAATGCTGAAATTTTACTTGAGCTCACAGGAGCTGTTAACAGCGTTCATGTATTCTAGAAATAATTGGCAAAAATGAATTGACTATCCTTTGGGACATACATGGGCCAAGGACTCTTTGCCGACATTTGCCATTCTTTAAACACAATAGCATCCAGTTATTAAGGAATCACAGTTCAGAGCTAAGGCAGAGATGAAAGTCAGTCACTTTTCTTGACTTGGTCCAGGTTCTTTTGAAATGTCTCAGGTCCCACCAGCACGAAAGAATGCACTGGAGTCACATTTCTGGGGCGGTGGTCGTGGTGGTGGAGGGGGTGGGTGGGTCAGCACCAGTGTTAAGTGCTGGTGCATCGTGGGAATCCCTTCGAACTTTCCCCCTGTCGCATTCTTGAATTTGGTCATAAGTTTGCATTAGGGATGCTTATGTTGCAGAATTTTAAGAAATAAAATGATCTGAATTGCTGATATTTAAGGTCTACCTGTAGAAGTGGGTTGGATCACCACAAGGTCACACAGGAAACTTGAAGGTAAATAGTGGCCCTCAAGAGAAAGGCCAGATCGAGTCAAAGCTTCACCAGCCTCTCTCCAGAGCAGATGATTAATTTTTGCTTTCAAGAATAATGAGGGAGGAGAAACTAAGATGGCGGCATAGATAAACACCGGGAAATTGCCGCCTCCCACAACAATTGAAAAATACCGCAAAGGACAGAGCAGACATCATCCAGAACAACAGGAAGGCTGGCTGAGTGTAAATTCTACAACTAGAGGAAAGAAAAGCACACTGAGAGCCAGAGGAGCTGCGGAGGTGAAGTGCAGAGGTACGGCAGCTCGTGTGCGCGAGGAAAGGGGGTGGCACCTGAGGACGCGGCTGTTTTTTTTGAATCACAAGATCCCGACTGCTCTGAACTCCGGTTCCGGGAAGTCTCTGGGGACCCAGGACTCATACGGGGAGAAGCTGGACTGTCGGGCAGCGGGCGAACTTGAGTGCGGCTTTCCCTCAGAGGTGCTTGCAGCAATTATCGGGTCACTGAGACGCGCAATTCCTTAGGAGAATCAGCCATAGCTGCTTTCTCCGCCCTTTGACTCCCTGAGACCCCGCCCCACCCAGGCTGCAGCAGAGGCTTTTGCATGTGAATGTACCTAACTGCAGCCGAGCCAGGCAGACCCGGAACTTCCAAGAGAAGGCCCAAGGCCCTGCAGCGGCTTGCATTGCTTCACAGCTGAGCCTCTTCGTGGCTCCTGCTGTGTGGCCTCAGGCAGAGGCTGAATTAGCACCTCCTTAGAACCAGGAGCCACTGTACCCAGTGGTCAGAGGGGGACCGTCCAGATTGCAACTCCTCAGATCCATAAGGGACACACTCAGGGAGCAGACTCAGTGAGCACCAAAGCCCCACTGAAGCAAGTCTTGCCCCAGAAGGGTGTCTTCAGCACAGAAGTTCTCCCACTTCAGACACAGCTGATTCTCACAGCCAATTGGCCTGGAGGTCAATTCCTCCCAGTGATCCTACAACAACCAAGGCACCAAGAGTGTCCACCTCAGGTAACTGGGGAGGCTGAGCCACTGGGCCCTACAGGACACCTGGAGCGCAGGGCCACTCTATCAACACAGGGAAGCAGCCAAAATGCGGAGACAAAGAAACAGGTCACAAATGGCAGAAATGGAGGAAAGCAAACGACTGGATATAGAGTTCAAGGCCACGTTTATAAGGTTTTTCAAGAATTTCATGGAAACTGACGATAAATTTAATGAATCCCTCAATAAGTATAGTGAGACCATGGAGGACATGAAAAAGGACCAACTAGAAATTAAGCATACACTGACTGAAATAAAGAATAATTTACAGAGATCCAACAGCAGACAAGAGGATCCCAAGAATCAAGTCAAAGATTTGAAATACAAAGAAACAAAAAATACCCAACCGAAAAAGAAAAAAGAAAAGAGATTCCAAAAATATGAAGATAGTGTAAGGAACCTCTGGGACAACTTCAAGCGTACCAACATCAGAATTATAGGGGTACAGAAGGAAAGAGAGGGCAAGATATTGAAAACCTTTTTGAAGAAATAATGACAGAAAACTTCCCCTACCTGATGAAAGAAATGGACTTACAAGTCCAGGAAGCGCAGAGAACCCCAAACAAAAGGAATCCAAAGAGGACCACACCAAGACACATCATAATTAAAATGCCAAGAGCAAAAGACAAAGAGAGAATCTTAAAAGCAGCAAGAGAA
The DNA here is from genome assembly GCF_014108235.1 of Myotis myotis. NCBI lineage: Eukaryota > Metazoa > Chordata > Mammalia > Chiroptera > Vespertilionidae > Myotis > Myotis myotis. The sequence goes on from NW_023416313.1 coordinate 121,362,224, forward strand.
AGACAGTCAGTTACCTACAAGGGAGTACCCATACGACTGTCAGCTGATTTCTCAACAGAAACCATGCAGGCCAGAAGAGAGTGGCAAGAAATATTCAAAGTGATGAATAGCAAGAACCTGCAACCAAGATTACTTTATCCAGCAAAGCTATCATTCAGAATAGAAGGTCAGATAAAGAGCTTCACGGATAAGAAAAAGCTAAAGGAGTTCATCACCACCAAACCAGCATTATATGAAATGCTGAAAGGTATTCTTTAAGAAGAGGAAGAAGAAAAAGGAACTCTTACCATTTGCCACAGCATGGATGGAACTGGAGAGCGGATAAATACCACAGGATCTCACTCATTTGTGGAATATAATGAACAACATAAACTGATGAACAAGGACTGATCCAGAGACGGAGAGGCATTGATTGGACTGTCGGGACTTGGAGGGAAGGTAGGGGAGGGTGGGGGTAAGGGGGAAAGATCAACCAAAGGACTTATATGCAAGCATATAGGCCTAACCAATGGACACGGACAACGGGGTGGGGGGTGGGGGGTGGGGGGGTGAGGGCATGAGGGGGGGGTAGAGGGTAACGTGGGGACAAGGACACATATGTAATATCTTAATCAATAAAAAATATATTAAAAAAAAAAGAATAATGAGGTCTGCTAGGCCTTGCAGCCCAGCGAGAGAGCCAGTGCCAAACCCTGCCAGGCTGTGGGTTACCCCAGCCCAGCCCCGTCCCTACCTTCCCCGGGAGGCGGCGACCGCTCCTCTCCAGAGGTCCAGGCACCTGGAGTAAACCTCTCTCTCTGGGGGCGAAATCACCCGTACCCCTCCAGTTCAAGGAAAGGGATTAAAAGCGACAAAGAAAGAGGGGGCGCTGCTCCGGAGAGACTCGGGGGCGTGGAGCGGGGATCTCCGAGGAGGGTTGGGAGTGGGGCGAGCGCAGCCCGCCGCGCGCCAGGCTGGCGAGGGGCTGGAGGACGCGGAGCCCGGCTCTGGCGGCGGGGGTCCCCGGGGCGCGCTCCGCCTCTCGCCGGGAGCCACCGCCTCCCGCCGCACGTGCGCGGTGTTGTGTGTCCCGACTCCTCCCTCCCCTCTCTCAGTCCCTCCCTCCCTCCCCTCGCCGCCGTCCCCTCCCCCGCCGCCGGAGCGCGAGCCCTAGCTGAGCGCCGCCAAGCCCGGGCCGCCGCCGCGGAGCGCGCGAGACGCCGAACAGGTGGCCGGAGCCGCGGGCGGCGCGGGGAGAGGCGAGGCGAGCCCCGGAGGTGAGGGAGCCAGGCCGGGCATGTGAGCCGAGTGACTCCTTGGCGTCGCCTGCCCGGGCCCCCCCAGCCACGCGCCCGTCCGCGGCCCTGCCGCGCCAGCCTCCCGCCCCCGGCCAGGGCTGCTCGGCCGCCGTCAGCGAGGGGCGCGGGCCGGCCCCGGCGGCGGCGGCATGAAAGTGACCGTGTGTTTCGGAAGGACCCGTGTCGTCGTGCCGTGCGGAGACGGCCACATGAAAGTTTTCAGCCTCATCCAGCAAGCAGTGACCCGCTACCGCAAGGCCATCGCCAAGGTGAGGGGCTGGGGCGTGGGGAGGCGGGTGGAGCAGGCGCCGGGATCAATATGGCGCTTCCTGGAAAAAGGAGGAGGGAGGCGAGGGAGGCGGGGAAAGGGAAAGTGCGGCGGCCGCGCGGGCCTCGCGGCGTCCCCAGCCCCGGGCTGCTGGCCGCAAAGTTCTCCGCGTGGCCGGGTCGCGAGCGCAGCCCCGGTGACCGCGCGGGACCCCGCGCCCCCGGGCCGCACGCCGGACGTCTCTCCCCAGAGGTCCGGCCGCGAGGTCGGCGTGGTAACCGGCGTCCCTCGAGCGGCCGGAGGAGCGGAGCCTCTCCGGGGCCTCTCCCCAACCGCCTGCTGCGGTTGAAATCCAGCCCCAGGCCTCTTCCCACTCCCAGGCCCCGGGCGAAAGCTGGGGGAGGCAACTTTTTTGTTGGGAGGAGAGTTTCATTATTCCATTCACGCCGGAGAGTGGCTGTGTGTCTGCTGCTTCCACTCCCGGTGTCCGTCGGGGAAGGACCTCGGCGACGAGCGAACCTCGCGCCCGCGCGGGCGCCCGGCGTTGCGGGCAGCTGGTGGGTTCGCGGGCCCGCGGTCGGAAGGCGGCCGGGAGAGGGACGCGGTCTCCGCCAGCTCATGAGCGCGGCTGAGCTCTGGAGCTGGGAGATGCGGTAAAGCACAAGCCTGAAATCAGTCTCTGAATTAAAAGTTTTCCTCCAAGGCCTCAGCGTGGACAGAGTGGAACCAGCTTCATATGGTGTCGAGGCCGCGGGGCCTGTGTCTGATTTCGGAGTTGAGTAGATTTCCCTTTTTCTTGGTGGAATGATAACATTGTCTCCACTTAACTGCATTCCTCTACAATGTGTCAGAAGTGAAAAGGCATTTTGTTAAATTGTTTTATCTGCTGTGTCTGACAACAGGCCAGCCATCAAAGTTTTCTCTCAAGCAGTTGAGGATATTTCCTTTGCAGTAGAGTAACGTTTGGTGGAAAGCATATTTACATTTAAAATTTCTCATTTGTTCCCAATAGTGATGGCTCCTTTGAGATTTGGGGCAGCAGGTGAGGGGGACAATAGCTTCATCAGCCTGAGTGTGTATGGGATGCTCCAGGTGGCATCCCCTAGTTTTCTCTGAAATTAAGAAAAAAAAAAAAAAAAACCCCACACCTTTTTACATTATTATTATTATTTTTTTAGTATACTAGTATATTGGGAAAATAGCATAAGTTTGGCCTTTTAAAGATAATGTTGGAGACGTTTAGAACCTGACACAGTGATGAAGATGTTGACTTTAACAGTTCTAAAATGTTCCTTACAGTTAATTGAACTGTTTACTGAAAGTCAAATAAATTTAGCAGAAAATAGGCATCTGTTTATCTTGCAGTGCCAATGGAGGGGGAGTGGTGGTGGTGTAATGTACCCTCTACACCTACATTTAGTATTTTAAAGGATTGTTTGTGAGTGACAGTTTATGATCTAACTTTTCTAAAGCAGCAATCATCCAACAAAAGGAATCCTGAAAGGAAAGAGAAATACAGTAATATATACTTCGTGGTGTGCCTAGTTTCCTGAGTAGGGAAAGGTGATCCACATTTTCTTGCTTACATACTTGTAATTTACATGCTTAAATTATTTATATGATTAACAATTGACATGCTTAAAATGAGTCATATTTCATTATGTACACAATGTACATTGGTTGAATAGTCTGGGAGATACAGATGTAGTTGTTTGAGTCATTTGTTCATTCCACAGAAATTTTTAAGCATCTGCTGTATGTTCAAGGCATTGTTCTGGGTGCTGGATGTTTAGGGGACCCACTGGCTGCTTTGTGGAAATTGTTTTGTAAGAGTCTAGGACAGGGGTGGGCAAACTTTTTGACTCGAGGGCCACAATGGGTTCTTAAACTGGACCGGGGGGCCGGAACAAAAGCATGGATGGAGTGTTTGTGTGAACTAATATAAATTCAAAGTAAACATCATTACATAAAAGGGTACGGTCTTTTTTTTTTTTTTTTTTTAGTTTTATTCATTTCAAACGGGCCAGATCCGGCCCGCGGGCCGTAGTTTGCCCACGGCTGGTAGGACCAGAGTCTCCGTGGTCCTCCGTGGTGTGGACTGGTGTGTGGTACAGTGGGGAGAAAAGGAGGCCTCCGGATGTTGGGTAGCTGGAATTGGGAGGCCCTGGTGGACCTTTAAAAAAATATTAATGGTGGTTATTTCACAGTAACTTAGGAGTGTGGAAAAGTAAGTGCAATTATCTTAAGGGAGTCTGGGAATGCACCCCAAAGAGAAGTGGCGTATGAGCTGAGTTTTGAAGGAAAGTAGATTGCCAGATTGGGAAGGAAGTAAGGGTAATTCTCAGGGTGATGGTAGTATTGGAGTTGGATAAAATGAGAGGGAGGAGTCAGAGATGATTTAGAGGTTTGCAAAATTATTTAAATGCTCTTTAAGTGCAACTCATAGTTCAGAAGGTGAATTTTCTGTTGGGCTTTGTAGTATATAAAGTTCAGCCATTGGATTATAAGACTCTTTGACTCTCAAATGTTTCAAGAACCTGAGGATCTTCTAGGTCTATTTGTATCTTTTTCTCTGAAATTATCAGGTAATGGTTACAATGAAACTTTTTTGTTTCTCCCACCCCATTTAAAATAAGTATGAAGCAATACATATTAATACCTGTTTCAACTTTTATTTTTTTTATCTCTTTCTTACCCTTATTGTTTAACTAGAGGCCTGGTGCATGAATTCGTGCACGGGTGGGGTCCAGTCAGCCCGCCCCAGTGAGATGTTGGGGGGCGCTTGGGGGCCAGGCTGGCCAGGGTGGGGCAGATCGGGTCCTGAATTAGGTTGGTTGGTTGCCGCAGTGCGCATCATAGCCACTGGTCGTTCTGGTTGTTCTGCTGTTCTGGTTGCTGGGCTTTTATATATATAGATAGAACAAGATACATTTTGTATGAAGAGTTGGAAATCTGGGAAGCTGTAGAGTGGTGTTTAGGTTGCTAGGTGACATGCATGACAAACTCCCATCTGGTGGAGAAAAAAGTGGGAAGATCATGTTTATGGCTTTGTATAAACACCAAATAAACCAAAGGAGGGAAAAGAAGGATAAGAGAAAGAAAGATCCCAAGTTACTGAGGTTTTCTTTGCAGTAAGCATTTTGTGGTGTGTGTGTTTGGGGTGGGGGTGGGGGGCTAAGTTTTTGGCATTATATTTGAGCTGTTTTCTCTTCAGGTTAAATCAGTTTTTCTGACAGTGGAGTGGTGTGACGTAATACCAAAAATATCCTCAATAAGCAGATATTTAAAATCTTACACTTAGTCATAACATTTTTTGTTTAGTGAAAAAAAATTTTTTTGCTTATGATCACTAACTGGTGAAAATATTTTGGCTGTTCATCCCCATCCATGGATTTTTCTCAAGTGCTTAGAATTGGAGGACTGACTTGCCTGTGTATATGTCTGTCCTACTCTTGCCTGTGGTCTGACTCATCCTTGGTTTCCAATGAACACACGGAGTGGAGTCCTAGCTGCAGTGGCTTTTAGTGTAGTATGCTAGGGCGTTGTTGAGGACTCCTTAATTCTTAGTGAATCAAGGGTGGCACTGAGTGAGGCTTCCCATTTTTCCTGCTGTGCTTCCAAAGTTAGAAATAAGAAAATCGCTATGCTTGTTTTAAAAAAGGCTGCTGTGTACAAAATGTCATGCTCTATGAAGAAATAGACTCAATTCTTGCACTCAAGAAACATACAATGTAGGAGTCAGGACAATTATAGAAAACTATAAATAACAGTAGGCTTTAGCATTAATTGGCAGCAGGGTGGTACAGATGGTAATTGTTTTGGATTCAGAGATGGGAGTGGTCATAATGGCACTGGGTTTGCATTGGGTATAGTGCGTGGGAAGTTTTGCCTTGGTTTAAGGCATGCTCCCTAACTGGGACCTCATAAAGCCCATGCATGGCCAGGGCATTTTGGTTTTGTAGGCCTGTAGTGGAGTCCAGGCATGTGTATGTGGAAAGTGTCCGCTTTGATTCTGAGAAGTAGGAGGGAGGGCTTTATAGGATGTGAAGCAGTTTGAACAAAGGTGTGCCAGGCTTTCAGGGCTCTTGTGGTTCCTGTGGAGCATCTGTGTCAGGTGGTGGGTCAGGATCAAGCTGAGGAGGACTGAATGCCAGGGCAAGACAGCATTTTATACAGTCTGGTGGTTCAGGAAGAACTGGGGTATTTGGGTAGGGCAGCAGTGTGGACAAGTGGTCCTCTGCGCAGAGGACTGTGTGTGGGATTCAGCTCTGCTGCTGACTGCTGAGTAACAACATAAAGGGGAAGGAGGTGCTGAAAGGGAGGGAGGTTGGGTGGGAGTTGTGGGAACCTCTTAACTCGCTGCTCTCTGGATTGGGTGTGGAGACCTAGGTTTTTTTCACTATTTAATCTTGGGTAAACCAACCCCACAGAGCTTCACTTTCCTCATGTCTAAAATGGGACACTCCCTTGCAGGGTCAAGGTGAGTACCAAACAGGATGGTGAATGTGAAACTCAGTCCTGGATCTGAATCATGAATATGTTTTTACTCACCAAACAGTTTTACTCGATGGGAAACTTTCCCAAGTATGCTATTCCTGTTTGGGTTTTTCCTCATTGCTTAAGAAGGTAGTGTGTATTTTAAAGAATAGGTAACAAATGTTACTGTTTGTCCCAGCAGCATCACAATCAGAAGCGCAAATTGAGTGTGCAGTGTGTGTACTAGTATGAGGCAAGGAGTATAAAAGCCACAGATATTGGCTGTATCATAGCTTGATTATCTGGTGTTTTTTTTCCCGACACTGCATCTGTCCCTCAAGCATGGAAACGTTAGAGCTATTTAAAAAACAACAACCAACTTGAGTTAATGGACAGTAACTTATTTTAAAAAATGTTTTCTTTATTTTTATTGATTTCAGAGAGGAGGGGAGAGGGAGAAATAGAAACATCAGTGATGAGGATAATCATTGATTGACTGCCTCCTGCATGCCCCCAATGGGGATCCAGCTGAAACCTCATGTGCCCTGATTGGGTATTGAAAGGTGACTTCCTGGTTCATAGGTCTATGCTCAACCACTGAGCCACTCCAGTGGGGCAGGGACATAACTTTCGAAAATCTTTCTTTCTTTCTTTCTTTCTTTCTTCCTTCCTTCCTTCCTTCCTTCCTTCCTTCCTTCCTTCCTTCCTTCCTTCCTTCCTTCCTTCCTTCCTTCCTTTCCTTCCTTTCCTTCCTTTCCTTCCTTTCCTTCCTTCCTTCTTTCTTCTTCTTTTCTTTTCTTTTCTTTTCTTTTCTTTTCTTTTCTTTTCTTTTCTTTTCTTTTCATTTCTTCTTTTCTTTCCTTTTTTTTTTTTTTTTTTTTGCCGAGAGAGGACTGTTGACTACTAAATCATGTAAGTCATGGTTTTATGAAAAATCTTGTGTCTAGTTTGAGATTTTTCTGTGAACAACTGCATATTGTTATACCCTTAAAAGCCTATTGAGACTTTTAGGAAAATACTTATATTATTTCAGAGTTTGAATGACAATAGAGGCAAGCATAACAATAGTGAAATAAAATAGATTATATTTTATTAACATTTTTTTTGTCTTCCTTCCCTCCAAAAAAGAAAAAGTAAATATGTTTGAAAGGCTGGTCTTTCTAAAATGCAAATCTTATTATACTCTTCTGCTTAAGTACCTCTGTGCCTGCCCCCTTTCCCCAGAGGCAAGCCCTGCTGTCTCAGCACAGCCTGTCCTCACAGGAATCCCTCCTAACTGCAACTTCTCCCTCTCCAGACTACCCAACCCCACACCCTTGGACTTGTTTGCATTTTTCTACCTTTGCTCTGGCATTTTCTGTTTCTTCTGCCTGGAATGCTTGCTTGCTCCTCCCATGACTGCTTATCTGTTGAGCCACAGCTCAGACCAGCCATCTCTGCTCCTAAGGTTGGCTGAACTTCTCCCCTCTTCAAGCTCCTCCTGGGACCTCCTCTCAGCACCTGCACTGACCTGGATGAACGTGCTTTACTGTGTGGTACTGTAGTGTGTTTGTCTACGGAACAGAAGAATTGTGCTCCTTCCTCCAGGTGAAACGTGTGAAGGCCTCTGCCACATAGTTGTCTTAGAGGTTGAGTAAATACAAAGTTGAGAATAAATACATCATACATATTTTTCCACAAAAAATATACACTTTTACTTAGGAGATTATAACCAGCACTTGCTAATTTTAAGGACATTAATATTTGTTGTATTTGGCATATTGCCACAAAGAGCTTGTAATTGAAACGAAGCTTTAGTGTGATTTGAAGTTCCTGGAGTTATTCTTTTGTGTCAGCTATTTTGAAGGAGCTCAGTCTGTTTTCAGACCAAGCAGAGGATAGCCCTGGGGTTTGCATTGGACCAGGTTCAAGGCAGGTGGCCAGTGCAATGTGGGAATCTGGCTTGAAGCACACCTTTGCTCTGTCTGGCGCCTCTGATTCTGTCAGTTGGGATCTTTGGGAAAGTGCCAGGAGTAAATAGAAAAGTTTAGGATCTGAGATTTGCAGGGAGAGTCTGGCTGATGTGAAGTGCTTCTTGGTTCAGGGTGAACATGCATGAATTGGTCATGGAGGTAACACTTACACCACTAACCCATGGACAGATCCTCCATCTGTCCTGGGAGCTTTTACCTTCTGTGGAGTTGGATGCAGGTTGGTGATGGTGAACACTCAGTAGATGATTGCAGTTTTTCAAGGATAGAAATATGTAAGATTGGTTCAGGAAGGTGCTTTCCACAGGTTCATTTTCAAGGTAGGAGAGGGAGGTGGTAGGTTAGGCCCACATGGTGTGCTTTCCTCCTGCGTGGCCACCCATGCAACAGTCCTGGGTGGACTAATGTCAAGACAGTTACGCCAGGGGGTCAGTAAATTTATACAGTTTTAGTCACTTTTGGTATCTTTTTATGCATTATTTTACCCTATTTAAATTTTTTTGCATTTGGAGGAATTATATAAAAATGACTTTTCTTCATACTCTGTGTTTTCTTGTGTCTGGCCTGCCACCTTTTTATTATATTTTATTTTTAAGTCTTTGTTGTTGAAAGTATTATATATGTGCCCTCCCCCCCCCCCCCCCCCCCCCCGCATTAACCCCATCTAGCCCGCCCCACCCCCCAATCTCCACCCCAGGCCTTCACCACACTATTGTTTGTGTCCATGGGTTATGCATATATATGCATACAAGTTCTTTGGTTAATCTCTTCCCATCCACCCTCCCCGCCTTCCCTCTGAGATTCAACAGTCTGTTCCATGCTTCTATGTCTCTGGATCTATTTTGTTTATCAATTTAATTTGTTTATTAGATTCCACATGAGTCAGATCATGTGGTACTTGTTTTTCTCTGACTGGCTTATTTTGCTTAGCATAATACTCTCCAGGTCCCTCCATGCTCTCTCAAAGGGTAAGAGATCCTTCTCTTTCATAGCTGCATAGTATTCCATGGTATAAATGTACCATAGCTTTTTTATCCACTCATCTACTGATGGGCACTTGGGCTATTTCCAGATTTTAGCTATTGTACATAGTGCTGGTATAAGCATAGGGGTGCATGTATTCTTTCTGATTGGTGTTTCTGGCTACTTAGGATATATTACTCGAAGTGGGATTGCTGGGTCAAATAGCAGTTCCATTTTTAATTTTTTGAGGAGACTCCATGCTGATTTCCATAGTGGCTGTACTAGTCTGCGTTCCCACCAGCAGTGCACTAAAAGGAATCCTTTTCCTCCGCATCCTGGCCAGTACTTGTTTGTTAATGGCAGCCATTCTGACAGGTTTAGGTGGTACCTCATTGTCGTTTTAATTTGCATCTCTCTGATGATTAGTGACGTTAAGTATTTTTCCATATGTCTCTTGGCCAATTGTATGTCTGCTTTGGAAAAGTGTCTATTTAGGTCTTCTGCCCATTTTTTGATTGGGTTATTTTCATTGATTTGTGTGAGTATTTTATATATTGTGGATATTACCCCTTATCAGATGTATCATTGGTAAATATGTTCTCCCATACAGTGGCTTCCCATTTCATTTTGATACTGTTGTCTTTTGCTGTGCAGAAGCTTTTTCGTTTGATAGAGTCCCATTTGTTTATTTTTTCCTTTGTTTCTATTGCGCCAGGCATTTTATCAGTGAAAATTTTGCTATATGAGATGGCTGATATTTTGCTGCCTGTGTTTTCTTCAAGGATTTTATGGTTTCATGACTTCCATTTAAATTTTGAGTTTATTCTTGTGTATGGGGTAAGTATGTGGTTTATGCCATTAAATAAAAACTTTTGCTTATTTTTTTCTCCATTAATTGATATTGGAACTTAGAAATAAAATTTCAAGCTTCATATTTAAATGGTGTGAAATGTCAATTATTTATTTTTTCTCATATACATTATACTAGTGACCCGGTGCACAGATTCATGCACATTGAAAGGAAATTAATTAGAAGGTGGCCGGTGGGGCGAGACGGGCTGGACACTCCCTGGAGCCAACCTGTGGAGTGATTAGGGTCCCTCTGGCAGGTGGGGTCCCTTGGCCTGGCCTGCAGGGATCAGGCCGAAACCAGCTCTCTGATATCCCCCAAGGGGTCCTGGATTGCAAGAGGGCAGTTCTTGGGTGACGCACACTGGAATTGGGCTCCCTCCTCTTTGGTTCCAGTGTCCATCACCCAAGAACCACTGCTGCTAAGTCACCGCAGCTCAGCAGCTCCTGTGTTGAGTGTCTGCCCCCTGGTGGTCAGTGCGAGTCATACCTACCAGATGGTTGGATGGTCGCTTAGCTTTTTATACACACACACTAGTGGCCCAGTGCATGAAATTCATGGACTGGTGGGGGTGTCCCTCAGCCCAGCCTGCACCTTCTCCAATCTGGGACCCCTTGGGGGATGTCCGACTGTCGGTTTAGGCCTGATCCCACAGGGATCGGACATCCCTCTCGCAATCCAGGACTGTTGGCTCCTAACTGCTCACCTGCCTGCTGGCCTAATAGCCCCCAACTCTCCCCCATTGCCAGCCCGATTGCTCCCCCCTTTGGCCTGCTTGCCCTCAACTTCCTCCCCCACTGGCCTGATTGCCCCCACTTCCCCCCCCACCATCCTGCTCGCCCCAACTACTCCCCTTGCCGGCCTGCTTGCCCCTACTACCCCTCCTGCTGGCCTTCTTGACCCCAACTGCCCCCCTGATGGCCTGATTGCCCCCAACTGCCCCCCACTGCTGGCCTGCTCACCCCCAATTGCCCCCCCCCTGGCCTTCTCACCCCCAACTGCCACCCCCACTGGTCTGATCACCCTCAACTGCCATCCCCTTCTGTCCTGATCGCTGCTAACCGCCTCTGCCTCAGCCCTGCCACCATGACTTTGTCCGGAAGGATGTCTGGAAGGTCTCCCGCTCTAATTAGCATATTACCCTTTTATTAGTATAGATAGATATGGGAAATGAAAACACCTGTGTTCACACAAAAAATGTACATGAATGTTCATAGCAGCATTATTCATAACTAGAGGCCTGATGCATGAAATTCATGCAAGGGGCTCAGCCCTTGCAGCCCCAGCTTCATCTGGAAGGACGTCTGGAAGGTTGTTCGGCTGTCTGGTCTAATTAGCATATTATGCTTTTATTATTATAGGTAGTCAAAAATGTAAACAACTCATATTTATCAACCTAACAAAATATGGTATATCCATACATTAGAATAATAGTCACAAAAAAAAAGAATGAAGCACTGATACATGCTACCATGTGGATGAACATGCTTTATGAAGGAAGCCAGTCACAAAAGCATACATATTGTATGATTTCATATATATGAAACTAGTGGCCCGGTGCACGAAATTCGTGCATGGGGTGTGTGTGTCCCTCAGCCTGGCCTGCACCCTCTCCAATCTGGGACCCTTCAGGGGATGTCCGACTGCTGGTTTAGGCCTGATCCCTCTTGCAATCTGGGACCACTGGCTCCTAACCGCTCACCTGCCTGCCTGCCCGATCGCCCCTAACCACTCTGCCTGCTGGCATGCTCGCCCCCAACTGCCCTCACCCAGCGCCAGCCTGATGGCCCCCAACTGCCCTCCCCCCCCCCCCCCCGCCGGCCTGACGACCCCCAACTACTTAGCATATTACCCTTTTATTAGTATAGATGATCAGTATAGGCAAATCTATAAATACAGAAATCAGAGTAGTGGTTCCCCTAGGACTGGAGTTTGGGGGTGATGAAGAATGACTACTGATGGCTATGGGGCTTGATTTTAGGGAAATCTAAATTTAGATAGTGAATATGGTTTTGTGGTATGATTTTGTGAATATACTATTAAAATCATTGAATTGTATACTTTAAGTGGGTGAATTTTATGGTATGTAATATCAATAAAGATGTTTTTTAAAAATAGGCTACATAGCCACTGTGAATAAACTTCACTTTTAGGTATTTTATAGTTCTGAGAGTCTCATAAAACATTGTTTCTATGTCAGAGATGTTCAGAAACCTCAAATGAAAACTGGTTGTTTTTAGGAGTTTTCCATACAATGCATTAACCTACTTTCTTTCACTTGCCCACTCCCTCTTATTGCTGTTTGGTAAGCTCTTGACTGCTGAGCCTCCAAGAGTCATTGGTAAACAATGTTGGGCAAATGATTAGCACATGATCACACCGAATCTCACAGTTCTGTTGTCAGTGGTGTGACTTTCTGCAGCAGTTTTAAGGTGTCCTGGCTGAGATTCTGAGGTGCGCTAAGCCACGCCCCAGCGGTGTGCATTTGTTTACTTGTGGTGACTGGTGAACACACTTGTTTGCTAGACCTATTCAGTATAAATTTAAAATTACAGGAATATAAATAGAAAACTTCTGTGACAAACTTTTCATACATACTTAATTTTCGTTACACAAATCCTATATAATAAAGAGGTAATATGCAAAGTAACCCTCATGCCATCATGCAGTCACAAAATGGCTGCTCCCACAGTAGAGACGGGGTTCCTGTAACACAAGATGGCTGCATCCACAGTGGAGGCGGGGTTCCTGTAACAAGCCATAACGCGTGATCATCAGGGACCTGAGGCTGCATGGCACTGGGCTGGGGCAGAGGTCCTGAGGCTGCGCCCCCCCGCCCGGCGGGACTTGACGGGGGACCTCAAAGCATGCCTGCTGCCCCGGCCCAGGCTGGGGGACCTCTGGCTGCGCCTCCTGCCCCAGCGCTGGGCCGGGGAACCTCAGGCTGTGCCCCCTGCCCGGCAGGGCTTGATGGGGCCACACCCCTTGCCCCGGTGCTGGGCCAGGGGATCTGAGGCTGCGCCCCCTGCCCAGAGTGCGCCTGGGGACATGAGGCTGCACCATCTGCCTGGTGGGGCTTGATGGGGGACCTGAGGCTGCACCCCCCGACCCGATGGGGCTTGACAGGGTATCTGAGGCTGTGCCCCCCACCCGGCGGGCTTGATGGGTGGGGCCGGCCGGGTCTGGGACTCATGTGATTTTGTGGTGCGTGCAGGTGGGTGGGGACTTGACTCTTGGTCCCACGGCGCGCCCCAAACTCTGACAGGAGGAAGATTTTCATATACATTTTACTAATTTTCTTTCATCTCTGACATTTCTATTATAGAGAAAGGGCAAATAGCAATATTAAAATATTTCCTCTAATTAATTCCCCTTTAATGTGCACGAATTTCGTGCACTGGGCCACTAGTGTGTATATAAATAAAAACAGGTAAGCTAACTAATTTGTCAATTTTTTAACGTATGCATTTGGAAAACCCACTGTATTATATAACAGACTTTCAGCTTTAATGGACATCCCCTTGCCTGAATTAGTCCATTATATTGAGGTTTTATTGTTCTTTTAAGAATAAAAACTGGATTCCTGGCTGGGGAGGCTCAGTGGTTGAGGGTCGATCTATGAACCAGGAGGTCACAGTTTGATTCCAGTTAGGGCACATTCCCCGGGTTGTGGGCTCGATCTCCAGTAGGGGGCGTGCAGGAGGAGGCATGCAGGAGGCAGCTGAGAGCATCATTGAGCAATGATTTTTTCTCATTGATCAGTGATTCTCTCTCATCATTGATGTTTCTATCTCCCTTTCCCTTCCTCTCTGAGATCTATAAAAATATAGTATTAAAAAAAACCTGGGAAAACTTTTCATGTCTCTATTTTAATTTTCTAAATCAATATTAAATTCAGAATTAAAAAGTAAACTGTTTTCCTGCAAAGGCAGTTAAGGTATATAATTTATAATTCTGAAGCCCTTGTGCAAAGTCATATGTCAGGTTCCTGCCCAGCAACCTGATAGTCTGCACTGAGATTTTTCTCATTGTAGCCTGCAGCACCTACGGAAGAGGGAGGTGATATTAGTTCCTGGTGTACCACCACACAGGGCACCTAATCTCTAAACTCATTCAAGTCGAATGCAGGATTTGATACCTTTACGCTTGGTTCAAAATCTGGGAAAAAGCTTTCAGACAAATCAAGAATTTCTCTGAAAGTGAAATGTATCATTTAGATTGATAACTGTGTAAGCAGCTAATAGGAAGATGATACTTTTTAGCATTTGTACTGTCTGAGGAATACAATATGATTGTATTTTAAATTATGATCCACATACTATCAGGATTACTTATTTTATTTTTTCAAGAAAACTCTGAATTTCCTATGATGGGCTCAGTTATTTCATTGGTATTTGATGACCCACTTTTTAAAATTCAGATGCTTGCAAAAACACAATTAGCTAAAGGTGGAAAGTTTGATGGTGGATGTTTTTTCTCCTAGGAGGCAGGCTTGTAAGATGAAATGTTCTGGACCAGGGTTCAGAAGAGCAGATTTCCATCATTTGTGTGTCTGAGAGCAAAGAAGGATAATCCTGTAAGCCTAGGATCCTTGCTGCAAAATTACCTCCTTCTTCATGGGACTATTGTTAGGGTTCAAACAGAGGATGTAAAAAAAAGAAAGCATTGTAGGAAGTAAAAGTGATGTTAGCAGTACTGCCCTTTTGTTTTTGCTAGGAATGGTTGCCAGTGATTGAGGCTCACTGGAATAAACTCTTCTAAATTGTTTCTTCTCATATCTTAAGAACTGGCTCTAGATGTGTGAAACTAAATGTGTGCTAAAACTGTTCTCCCTTAAAAAAAAATCACAGGATAAAAAATTATTTAAAAATAAAAAAAATTTAGCTTAAATTAAAAAGTTTTTTTAAAATATAAAAACGATTTTTAAAAAATCACAGAACCATTCTTCTACAATTTAAGGGAATTAAAAGGAATTTTTAAGAAATCCGACTGCCATTGATTTAGATGCTGCAAAGATGAGTGTAACAGCAGAGCTTTTCTAGTTTTTTTTTTTCTTTAGTAGTTTTGAACTTTGGCAAGTTCTGTAAGTTCTGTGAGCCTCAGTTTTCCCATCTGTTATGCTCTATTTTGTTGACATAAGTGATTTAATGTAGAGAATGTCCCTGTCATGTAATAGGCTCTTAGTCAATATTAGATCTTTTTCTTTCTCTTCAAGTTTTAAGCATAATCAGGTACAATTTTAATGGCTAATCATAACATCATCTTGATTTTTATTTTGTTTATGCTGCCAAGTATTATTTTTCAAGATGATTTGTTAAAGGATCATTTTCCCCACTAAAAGTATTACGTACAGAAGTTCAAGTGTTAGTACTAAGAAATCAACTGGAAATACAGGAAAAAGCATGTTCTGGTTACCCAGTAGTTAAAGATGATTCTTTTATTATAGATTGAAGAGAATTGTATTTGTCCAACCGTCTTACTAGTAGTTATGTGCCCTTTTGCTTTTATTCTTACCCCTTGTTACTTTACAAAATCTGCCATACTGCTAGATCAAATGAAATTATGTAAAATTTATTTGCTGTATTTAAATATTTTAAAAGACATTGGTTACACATTTTACATTAAAACGTCTTTTGAAACTTGGAAAGAATGAAACTAGGAACTGTAAATACTATTGATATTTGTAAAATGCACAGATATTTTAAAGTCCTTTAGTATTTATTAACTAGTAGTTCTGAGAATATCCTGGAGCTCAAAGAGATAATCTGAACTATAAAATAAATGGGAAAGTCAACATTTGTGAACTCCTTAATCCTTTATTATATAGGCCTCTATAATTCATGTGTCCATAACACTTTACCCTTCTCTGGATCTCACGATGATTTTGGGCAGCTAAGGCAGCATTCAGTGAACACAGAATATCATCTGCTTAGATAGGTGGTTGTAATGGTTGACACATTGATGCAACTTTTAATACTTTTGGGTCAGCTAAAAGCACCCAATGCTAGTCACCTGAAAACTTCACCCAAGAATTGACCTATTTATCATACTAAATAGGGAGTGGTGTCTTGAAGGCTTGCTCAGGTTCTGGGCATGGTAGTGTTCTTACGTCAGACTTGCCAAATTATCAACAATGCACTGGCTTCATGTTCAAGAGGACTAACTCTTCTCATTCATATTTTCCATGCCAAAATATTTAAAGTTGTTTTCCTTTCTTTGTAGATCTTAAACATCTTATTAATTAAAATTATGCTTTCCCCCTCTCTCCATATGTGTTTAGGGAAGTTGCTAAGTAGTGATTAAAATAATAAAGCTCATCTAGTTGTGAAGTGCTCATATTTTGACTTTGATCCCTTCTAGTATTTGTTTGTAAACATTGTTTCACATGAGTGCAGTTGAAATTCAAAACTTGCTTAAGACAGGACATGAAAAAGAGAGCAGCATGGGAGACTGAAATTTATATCTAGCTCTTTCTTTCACAACTTCCTGTGTTTTGTGCTTTGCTAATGAAAGTGATGATTGGTGTTTTCAAAAATTTTCCAGCAGTGTCCAGTGTAGCTCAGTGGCTAGAGTGTTGTCTCGTGCATAGAAGGCTTGTGGGTTCAGTTCCTGTTCAAGGGCACATGCCGGTTCAGTCAGGGCACATGTGAGAGGCAACAAATTGATGTGTTTTTCTGACTTCGCTGTTTCTCTCTCCCTCTCTCTTTCTCTCTC
This sequence comes from Myotis myotis, assembly GCF_014108235.1. NCBI lineage: Eukaryota > Metazoa > Chordata > Mammalia > Chiroptera > Vespertilionidae > Myotis > Myotis myotis. The sequence goes on from NW_023416313.1 coordinate 121,378,742, forward strand.
TCTCTCTCTCTCTCTCTGCTCCTCACTCACTCCATCCCTCCACTCTCTCTCTAAAAATTAGTGGAAAAACACTTTCCAGAATACCCCAGTATTTTATAACAAAACTGTAGAGAAATAACTTGGTGGGGAATTTTTATTTCCAGGTTTATCCTATATAATAGAGAGCTAATATGCTAATTAGACCAAGTGGTGGACCGGCCTTCCAGAACAACCAGTGAGCTGGGAGCAGGGCCATGGGGCCATGAGGCAGCTGGGGCTTCGAGGGCCTACACTTGCACGAATTTTGTGCATTGGGCCTCTAGTTGAGGTATAATTGACAAATAAAATAGTAAGATATTTAAATAAATATATATTTCAGAGAGGAAAGTCAAAGGAGAGATAGAAAATATCAATGAGAGAGAATATTTGATCAGCTTCCTTCTGCATGCCCCCCCCATTGGGAATTGAGCCTGCCTGCAACCTGGGCATGTGCCCTCACTGGGAATCGAACCATGACTTCCTGAATCATAGGTTGACACTCAACCACTGAGCCACACTGGCTGGGCAGGAAGATATTTAAAGTGTACAATGTGGTGATTTGATATACTGCTTACACATTGTGAAGTGCTTCCCCCATTGTGTTAATGAACACATCTATCACCTCACATATTTACCTTGTTTTATTTTATTTTATTGGTTAGAACATTTCAGTTCTCTCTAGTCCAGTGATGGCGAACCTTTTGAGCTCGGCGTGTCAGAGTTTTGAAAAACCCTAACTTAACTCTTGTGCCGTGTCACATACAGAAATATTTGCAACCATAGTAAAACAAAGATTTATATTTTTGATATTTATTTCATATATTTAAATGCCATTTAACAAAGCAAAATCAACCAAAAAAATGAGTTCGCATGTCACCTCTGACACGCGTGTCATAGGTTCGCCATCACTGCTCTAGTCTGTTTTGATATGTGAGATTTTAGTCTGAAGCAGAAGAGTTTTTGGTCCTGGAGGTGTGGGTACTTTTAGTTCAGTCTTTGCTTTTGGTGCCATTACATTTTTTGGGTCAGGACTGATGATTGAAAGCCCTTGCACAAGGGATGCTATATCAGGGGTACCTGCCTATCAGGTTGGGAGTTGTTGAAGAAGTACCTTTAACCAGATGCCTATCATGATTCTCAGTCCCGCTTCTTTGAGGGGTTTCAGAGAGGTAGGAGGAGAAACTAGAAACAATGGTGTCAGGAAATAGTGGAGGTAATCCCATTATTACTGGTAATAGTTTACATTTATGGAGCATTTTGTGTATTAGGTAATAAGTACTGGGTTCAGTGCTTTCTGTGTATTCTTAAATTCCATGGAGTGGTGGTGGTGTTGATGCAATCCCAAGTTTACAGGTGGGAACACTTGGGCTAAAGAGAATAAGAAAATTGCAAAAGGACAAGAAAGATACATGTGATGCATGGCTTGGCCTTCTCTGACTGCAGAGCCTGCACTGTGACCACCACCCCATGGCACATTGGTGTGGCTCATATGTTAGTATGTGCAACCACATGAGTGAGTGCCCATAGGAGGAGACAGGTTCTGTCCTGACTTGCATTTGCTTGTATGGCTCGTGAATTTGGGGAAGAAGTGCATCTCTGGGATCAAGTTGGTGAGGGTGAATGAGGCTGGGCTAGCTCTTGAAGACCCTTGCTACTCAGGTAGCAGCATTGGCATTACTTGGAAGCTTATTAGAAATATGGAATCATGGACCTCATCCAGACTCTGTATTAGAATTTGGGTTTTAACCAGATCCATAGGTGATACCAGAGCAGTTGCTCTCAACCCTGACTGCAAATAGGAACACTTGAAAGCTTTTCTAAAAACCAATGCCAGTTTCCACACAGAGCAAGGGAAGTAGATCTCTGAGTAGGGGTTGGATATTGGTATTTCTACACAGCTTCTCAGTGGTTCTCTCTACAGTCTGGGTGGAGAACTGCTGGTCTAGAACAACTTCTAGATCTTTTGGGGTTATTGTATTAAGTGATGTGGGATCCTGCTGTACACAGAAATTTCCAGAATACAAGTTTGGAGGATCAGCTAGGGTGCTCAAGGACTGGTCCTTTATGTGGTAACTAGAGGCCTGGTGTACGAAATTTATGCACTCGGTGAAGGGGGGGGGGGTCCCTCAGCCCAGCCTGTGCCCTCTTGCAGTTGGGGAGCCCTCAGGGGATGTCTGACTGACGGCTTAGGCCTGCTCACCATGGGAAGCGGGCCTAAACTGTCAGTAGGACATCCTTAGCGCTGCTGCAGAGCTGGGAGAGGTTCCTGCCACTGCTGCTGTGCTCACCAGCTGTGAGCCAGGAGAACGCAGGGGGCTGAAACTGGCTCTCGACATCCCCCAAGGGGTTCCGGATTGTGAGAGGGTGCAGGCCAGACCGAGGGGCCCACTGGTGCACGATTGGGATTGGGGAGGGATGCGGGAGTTTGGCCAGCTGTGGGAGGGCTCCAGGGAGTGTCTGGTCTGTCTCGCTAAGTTCCAACGGCTGGACCCCAGCAGCAAGCTAACCTACTGGTTGGAGCCTCTGCCTCCTGGTGGTCAGTGCACATCATAGTGAGCGGTTGAGCGGCCTTAGCATATCATTAGCATATTACGCTTTGATTGGTTGACCGGAGGATTGGACACTTGGCATATTAGGCTTTTATTATATAGGATGGGTCAGTCTGTACATTTTTTTAAAAATATATTTTATTGATTTTTCACAGAGAGGAAGGGAAGGGGATAGAGAGTTAGGAACATCGATGAGAGAGAAACATCGATCAACTGACTCTTGCATACCCCTGACTGGGGATGTGCCTGCAACCAAGGTACATGCCCTTGGCCAGAATCAAACCCGGGACCCTTCAGCCCACAGGGCGACGCTCTATCCACTGAGACAAACCGGTCAGAGCAGTCTGTACATTTTTATTTCTGACTTTTGAAGTCAATTCTCCTCCCTGTTAATTTTGAATTTTATTTGGGGAAACATTTGACAACAGCTGTATTAGGTGTTTTTTAGGTTTTATCTGTTAACTTAATGTCATTCTAATCTGAGTTTAATGACCACTTTATTAACAGAAATATGTTAAGGGGTCCAGGAGAGATAGTAAAAAGAGGGGTAGGAGGGTGGTGAATGGGAGAGGGAAAGGTCAAGATGAGTAAAATACCTGAGTGATGGCGTGAGTCAGGTGATAGCCTCTGGGTGCCTGTAATATAGAGAAACAGGACAACTAAGATTTTTGGTTTGAGGTAGAGTAAGGAGGAGGGCTTGTAATAGACTAAACATATGCCTCTTGCTAGAGTTTCTTCAGCTTGTTTGTGGATATACATCCTTGTGTTGAGGAAACAGTACTGTGAGAAAAGACTGTGGGCATTGTAAAAGGAAGCCCATAGGGTTCATTTTATTTACTTTTCATTCAACTTTGTAGAACATTGCCATTAAACAACTTCCACTCCTGCATCAGACCACCATGGTGGCCTGGCCGATACTGGCAAATATGTGCTTCTGGTCTGAGGCCTCTTGGACCTAAACATGGGTCAGATGATTTGCTTGCCTATGAACCAGTTTTATCATCTTCAACACAGCATTGTCACTTTTGTTTTCCTTTTCAGCATGGCTCCTTATACATTTCATATGTCACTAAAAGTAGGGAAAAGAGGACAGATGATCAAGGTGCCTTTCTTTGCACTGTCAGCCTGGGCTCAGGTATGTATTCCTGTGCAGGCCTTTCCAGCTCTCCTTCCTGATCCTTATGTACTGCTGTGCGCACTTAGCAAGCCGAGGACCTGCATAAAGCTCCCAATGTTTGTGCCAAAACTGGCAAGAGGTGACTAAAATCCTATATAATAAGAGAGGAATATGCTAATTAGCCGTTACGCCCTGAGGTGTAATGACCAAGCGTATCACGACCAGATCACGGATCAGCAGGAGGGTGGGCCAGTGAGGTACACACAGGTGGGCGTGGAGAGCTACAGGAGGGGGCAGAGCAGCAAGTAAGTGGGAGGCGGAGAGCTACAGGAGGGGGCAGGGCAGCAGCTATGAGTGGGGGTGGGGGGGTGGGGAGAGCTATAGGAGGGCGGGGCACTGGGTGGAGAGCTACAGGAGGGCAGCATCGAGCTACTGGTGCCCGGATTTGTGTGCAGGACTACTAGTAGGAAATAATTTCTTCAAGGGTGCTTTCAGAGCTACAAAGCACAGTTCTTGGTAACACTATTTAAAACATTGTCTTCAGTTATTCTGTAGCTCTAAGAATATTACTGAATTTTATAGACCTGATAGACATATAAGAATTTTCTTCCTTATTTGGCAGTTTCAAATAGCACATACCTATAAGTTGATTAATAAAATTGTTGCTTGAAAATTAATGTATATATAGGTATTGCTGCATAACAGACCACGTGAAATTTGATGGCTTACATCAGTCACTATTTAATGATATTTCATGATTTGGTGGGTCAGGAATTTGGGCAGGGCTCAGTTGGGTGATTCTTTTGCTCCACTTGGGGTTACTGGGGGATATTCAGCTGGCAGATGACATGCTCTGAAAGGTGCTAGATAGGGCCTTTCACATGATGCCTGGTGCTTGGTGGGGGTGGCTAGAAACCTGGGCTCAGCTGGGACTGTTGACTGTAGTGTCTACGCATGGTGTCACCAGCATGGAAACCAGCATAGCATCATTATCTCTGTCTTCTATGTGCCAGACCAGTTACTGACCACGGTTCTGGGGGAGGGGACAAAAGTTGATCTCCACTAAACAATACAAGGAGTGTAAAAAACCTGTGGCCACCTTTATTCTGCCATCGGTATGTGTGCATGCATGTGTGTTTATTGCATGTAGCATCAAACATTTAGTCTTTTTATTCTATGTCATGTTTTAAAATTGTTCTTTTCTTGATCTGGGCATGGGTAATAAAATATATATCCTGAACTTTTGAAGCTGTCAAACGTAAGAAGTAGTTTGCATTCATAATTCATGAGTCCAAAGATCTGACAGTTTTCCCAAGGCTCTATAGTCAAAAGAAATAAGGAAAATAACACCTTAGATTTATGTGGCATCTTCTTCTCAGAGGTTCAAAGTGGTTGTGCCACTCATGACCCCTTTATCAGAATGTCCTGTGGGGTAAATAAGCCATAGTACCCCTAAGTTTATACAACACAAAGAAATGAGGTAATTCTATTAGTTTGCTAATGAATAGTGTTTAGTGGAGATCAACTTTTGTACAGCTGGTGATATTTTAAATTATATACTATTTGCCAAGAAGTGTCATGTTTAAAGAACAGTTACTTTTCTTTTTCTTTTTTTTTTTTTAAATATATTTTATTGATTTTTTACAAAGAGGAAAGAGAGGGATAGAGAGTTAGAAACATCGATGAGAGAGAAACATCGATCAGCTGCCTCCTGCATACCCCCCACTGGGGATGTGCCTGCAACCAAGGTACATGCCCTTGACTGGAATCGAACCCGGGACCCTTGAGTCCGCAGGCCGACGCTCTATCCACTGAGCCAAACCAGTCAGGGCAAGAACAGTTACTTTTCTAATGTGGTTTTAATTTTTTTGGTAGAGGCTTATGGGTATTTCATCACAGGGATGCTTCCCTTTAGTGGATTAAATTTTACATGCTCAGCAGAGGCAGAGATGGTGGAAAGGTTAAAGGTAGTGATGTGGCTGCCCCCGAGTGTATGGCCCGGGCTGATGGTGACATTTGAAGGGGGAAATCCTTGTTTCCTGTATGGAATGCTCCTCAGTACTCCCATGTGGAGCATCTCTTAGTGGTCTTGCTTACATCCATTCAGTTCTGCTTAAAATGAGATACTTTACATGTCATTGACAGGTATCAAATTTGGGAATAAACTTATCTTCAGCCCCAATTTGTTATGGCTGTCTCCTGGTTCATGAACATCCACCCCATTAAAATGAACCCCCTACACCAGTGGTTCTCACCTTCCTAATGCCGTGACCCTTTAATACAGTTCCTCATGTTGTGGTGACCCCCAATTTCATTGTTACAAATTGAACATAATTAAAGCATAGTGATTAATCACAAAAACAATATGTAATTATATATGTGTTTTCTGATGGTCTTAGGTGACCCCTGTGAAAGGGTTGTTGGACCCCCAAAGGGATCGCGACCCACAGGTTGAGAACCGCTGCCCTACACAGTTCCTAAGGACAGTTTTCCTCATAGTCTTTCCAGGACAGAGAAACCCATGGTTCTGCATGGCTTTCCCAGTCACATTCAAATTCATCAACCTGAAAATGGACCCAACCTGCCTTTCCTGTTGATGTGCCACCACCACTTTTCACTTTCTGTCCTATATCATGACAGAACTGACCCAAAGATACTGCTGAGTTTTTCAGTTCCCTTTACTTTGTACATGTCCCTTCACCTGGAATTCTTTCCCCCGTTTTCTCTCTCTCACTTTGTTTTTTCAAGTCTTTCCTCTGTACTGCTGCCAGAGCTATGGTTGTTTTACTTAGAAAGTTTAAGAGGCCTCCTGTTGCCACCAAGGCAGTTGTGCCTCCCTTGCCCTCCCAGTGGCATTCAAGGCTGTGCTCTGGGGGCTTCTCTCTGCCTGGGCACCATGTGCCATTTCCCAAGCCCACACTGGGTCTTCTCTCCACAGTCCTAGGCATAGCTCAAATGGTGCTTTCCCACCACCCCACTCACAATCCTGAAATTCAAAAATAGATATGCTGAGTTAAAGGGATATAAAGAATCACTATGCAAACATGTACTTTTTAAAAGGAATTTACCCCAATAATTTTGATTGTTACCACGTGTTTTATTACATGGAAATAATTGGAAATAATTAAAACTGGATGAACTTTTAAGAGACAAGAAGCTGATACCATTGAAAAAGATTTAAAAAAATATTTTTATTGACTTCTGAGAGGAAGGGAAAGGGAGAGAGAGATAGAAACGTCAATGATGAGAGAGAATCATTGATCAGCTGCCTCCTGCACGTCCCCTACTGGAGATCAAGCCTGCAACTCGGGCGTATGACCTGACCAGGAATTGAACCATGACCTCCTGGTTCATAGGTTCATGCTCAACCACCGAGCCACACTGGCCAAGTGAGAAGGAATTTTTATAAATGTTTTTTTCTTTAGTGCGTAATCATTCCAGCAGGCATTTCCACAAGAAACCCACAGCATCCTCCACCTTACTCTGATGACAACTGTGGCTCGACACACTGGATTTACTGTGCTCAGATGTTGCCATAAAAATTATGGGTAGATATGCAAGTTGCAAGTGGTGGATGACTTGCCTATAAAATGGGTAAAAGAGGGTGAAATGTATCCATTGTGGAAAAACAGAGTCCTTGAAAACTTCAGGGCAATTATGACTAATGATATAGTTAATTAAGAAATACTCCTCTGTTTCTGAAGAGGCAGACTTTTTTTTTAAATTAAATGTTTTATAATTAAGCCTGAATGAATATTAAGGTTTTTTGTTTGTTTGTTTGTTTGTTTTTGCATTAGCTGTATTCTGAGGAGGGGGATCTGTGAAAGTTGATAATGGGAGAACAGGTGCTGCTATGTAAATGGAAACATTTTTGAATTGAGTGAGGAAGGAGAACTGGAGGCTGGAAATATTTATCTTTTTTTGCCTTCTAAGAACTCACTAGGCCCTTTGGACTCCTTTCTGTCATCACTGGTTTTCTCTCTCTCTCAGTGTTGGGCAAAACAGATTTGTGCAGAGCATGTGAGTGTAAATGCACCTTGCCCAGAGGTTGACCTGGCAATTCTGGAGGTGCCTGGAGAGGCTCAAGGGAGTTGGAGAAAGCTGGGAAGGTGGGCAGCATCCGAAGGATTCCATGTGGAGACCAAGGACTGCATCTCAGAGTGTGCAGGCTCTGGAGTTAGACGAGGTGACATCACCATTTTAGCTTCCCAAGGAGGTGCTGGAGGGGGGCTGTTACTGACAGGTGGGAACTTGTGCTATCCTGTCTCTTGCTGCCCCACCTCAGCATGTGTTCTTCATTCTTGTCTCTAACCCAGAAGGAGAAGAAGTTCTTTTAAAGAAATTGTCCTTTCAATCAGAGCACAGCATTGGCTTAGCTCACAACTTCCTGTGCTGAAGATGCCTGCCTGTGGTGAGGGGCTGGGCTGCACTCGTCACTCACTGCTCCCAGGGCGGTGTGCTTGTTGCTGGCACAGGCTCCATGTCTTGAGAGCTTTGCAAGCATTGGCTTGATGGTTGCCAGCAGCGCAGTGGAGCATTGACTCAGTGGTGAAGACTCAGGCAAGCTGCTTCTGCCTGTGACTGTTAGGTTGCCAAACTTAACTTAGGGTGGTTTGAATTTTTTTTGTTTGTTCTTGTTTTTGCATTAGCTATATTCTGAGGAGGGGAATCTGTGAAAGTTGATAATAGGAGAATAGGTGCTGCTATATAAATGGGAACATTTTTGAATTGAGTGAGGAAGGAGAACTGGAGGCTGGAAATATTTATCTTGACTGGTTCTCTCTCTCTCTCTCTCTCTCTCTCTCTCTCTCTCTCTCTCTCTCTCAGTGGCCTCTGGTGTGGCTGCTGCTCCGATGTGATTTCTGTCTTTCTCACTCAGTAGCATCCTATCTAATAATAGACAAACATGGTAATTGACCGTACCTTCGCTACACCTCCCATCAGCTAATCAACACGATATGCAAATTAACCGCCAACAAAGATGGCGGCTAATTTGCATACTGCAGGCAGGGTGGGACAGTAACATCCTGCCTACCCCGCCGCCATCTGGGCCTGCTATTTGTGACCCGGGGTGGTGGGGTGGGACAGTGCCATCCCGCCTGCCCTGCCACCATCCGGGGCTGCTATCTGTGACCCGGGCGGTGGGCGTCCATGTGCGACCTGACCCGGGGCGGCCAGGGGGTGCAGCAGCGATCGCCGGCCCGCCCGGGCATTTCGTGTGCGACTCCACCCGGGGCGGCGTCCCAACCCTCAGATCAGCCCTGCTATGTGCATGACCCAGGGCGGCACCCCAACCCCCGGATCGGCCCAGCTGTGTGCACGACCCGGGGATGCGGGGCAGGCACCGAGGGATCGGGCCTGCCATCTGCCACCCAGGGAGCGGGCCTAAGCCAGCAGGTGGTTATCTTGCGAGGGGTCCCAGACTGTGAGAGGGCACAAGTGGGGCTGAGGGACACCTCCCCCACTCCCCTCCCCTGTCAGTGCACAAATTTTTGTGCACCGGGCCTCTAGTCCTATATAATAAAAGGGTAATATGCAAATTGACCCTAATGGCCGAACGACCAGTTGCTAAAACGCGCACTGACCACCTGGGGACAGATGCTCAACGCAGGAGCTTACCCCTGGTGGTCAGTGAGCTTCCACACGGGGAGCGCTGCTCAGCCAGAAGATGGCTCATGGCTGGCCAGCGCAGCGGCGGTGGCAGGAGCCTCTCCCGCCTCTGCGGCAGTGCTAAGGATATCTGACTGCCAGCTTAGGCCCGATCCCCCAGGGAGCAGATGGACATCCCCCAAGGGTCCCAGACTGTGAGAGGGTGCAGACCAGGCTGAGGGACCCCCTCCCGAGTGCACGAGTTTTCATGCACGAGTTTTCGTGCACCTGGCCTCTAGTAGAATATAATAGAATGATGTCTGTATGGCCAGCTTTAGGATGTAGGAGTTGTATTTTGTGTTGCCTAACTGAATAGAGGAAGAAGCACGTTAAATAGTGAGGCTCTCATTTGTCTTTGTTCCTCTAGTGGAATTATTTTATAGTTTATGATGACTTCAAAATATAACCAGAGTGTGCATCTGTGGGAGTGTGTCCATGTGCACTCCGTCTGTGTGCATGTGTGCCCATGTATGTGTGTATGTGGGAGGCTGAGATGCAAGGGATTGTTGCTACTGAACTGTGAGTTTTCCAGTGAAAGACTTGGAATTTATTTTACAGTTAGAGGCTTTTTTTAAATAATAAGTAATTCTCTTTGTAATTCTATGGATTAAAAAAATTCAGCCAGTTTTTGTGTGGCTCAGCAGATTTAGAAAAATCTACTTGTATTGGGATACATTGCTGGAATATTTACTACAAAACTTTCCATCCTTTTCATTTTTGGGGAATTAACTTGGCTACCACTTGATTTTTCCTAGTTCATTTTAAAGAGGATAGTCACCTCCCCCCCCACCCTCGTCCCCTCAATTTCCTGGTAATCCAACTTCTCTTGCATGGGTGCTGGCTATGAGAGAAGTGAGTGTCTGATGGGGGTGGGTATTGAAACCAGAGTAATGAAGAGCTTGCTATCCTTCAGGGAGGGCACAGCTTCTAAGTTTTTGTTCTCTGTCACTTTCAGCCAACCTACCATGTGTGCACTATGCTATTACCAGTGAAATTATTTTAGCTACTTTTCTCCCCTTTGTTTATGCAGCGGCATCATTATTGTGCATGGCCCATTGGTAATTATTGCTGGCAGAGGAAGTAGGAAGACAATGTGCAAGTGTGTTTTATTTAAACAGATACACTCTATAGCTTACTTTATTGGACTTCTGTCCTCTGAATGAGAACACCAGAAGAAATCCTATTACAATTTAGAAACTGCTTGCTCATACCAGATTACAGGCTTCAGAGTGTGTTGCTTGAAAGCACGTATTTAATAAATGAGATGAATTCTAGATTCATTAATAATTAATCAGGAAAATGACAAGTTTAATCCCAACCCAAAAGGTCAGTGTGCCAGAGCAAGGATTCTTCTAGAGCAGCGGTTCTCAACCTGAGTCGTGACCCCTGAAAATACATCCTGCATATCAGATATTTACATTACGATTCATAACAGTAGCAAAATTACAGTTATGAAGTAGCAACGAAAATAATTTTATGGTTGGGAGTCACCACAACATGAGGAACTGTATTAAAGGGTCGCGGCATTAGGAAGGTTGAGAACCACTGTTCTAGAAATACTGGTTTGAGTGAGGCTAATGAACATTTTCTTGAAAAACTGTTAAGCATTAGTTTTTTACAATAAAATAAATAGTCTTATTGCAGGAAATTTGGAATATACGGGTGATAATTTTATAGAAGATAGAAGTCACTCATCTTGCCACCCAGAGTAATATAAAATTTGAGCATTTCTTTTCAGTCTTTCTTTCTGTATGTTTGTGTGTCTGTAAAATAGATACTTTTTTAAATAGTTGAAATCATGATGTATATACAATTGTTCCTACTTACTGTACTTAACATATTTGCATTTTCTCATGTCCTTTAAAAACATTGTCATAATAAAATTTAAAGACTATAGTATATTTCATTGTATGGAAATAAATATGTTACATATATACACACACATAAATTTATTTATCTAACTATTTGAGTGTTATTGGACATTTAGTTTGTTTCCCCCCCTTTTTTTCCAGTTAAAAATATTGTGATATTCTTAGTGCATAAAGATTGGTCCACAGTTTGTATTATTTATTTAAATTAAGTATATAATTATTGGGTGAAAAGTCATGAATATTTTTAAGGCTCTCAGTTTATGCATTTTGCCAGCTTGCTTTCCAGGAAAGTTGCACCAGTGTATACCTGGCCTGGTTGGGAGATTGCTGCCTCTTTCTGCCAGGGAGAACTCCTGGGTCAGTGGGTGACAGTGCTGTTGCTCTTTTGTAGCTGTGCATCCCTGGGCCCAGGAATGAAGTCTCCAGATTCATTTTGATCATATTAGCTGAGCTGTAATACCAGCTTCTCCTTGGAGATCAAATAAGAGATGTATATGCAAAATGCCTGACCTAGAGTTTGGCTCAAGGTAGGCAGTTGATGCAAGATAGTTCTGGTGGTTGATCTTATGTCCCCTCTTTACATTTTTCTGTGTTAATGGGCAGAGTGATGGGTTGGGAAATAAAAGGTGATTGATTATATTTCCTTGTTCTACACTTTCAGGAAGACACATATGTTTCTTGGAACAGGGATTTTATGTAAAACAGTTTGAAAACCACTATTTAATACTCAGAAACTTTTCCTTTCTGAGAATGTTATGTGGAATGGAATTCAAAGATTTCCTTGTGTATAGATAATGTCTCATTTGTTCACATGACCGCTGTGTCTTACAAGACTCTTGGATGAGACTGGCTGTTGGTGCTTGGGTCACTGAATGTCAGCTGACCCCTCTGCTCTGTGCTTTGGGTGTGGGATGACATTTTTCACAACTGGATTATGGGTATGAAGGTTTTCTCTGGTACATACACTTTAAGATACATTTCATTTGCCTCTTCGGCCTTCAGTTATTTTTTTTTTCCAACTTTAATGTGATATAAAAATGCTGAGTATCTGCAACATTGTTTATCCAACTGCTTAAATGTTCTCCAACTTGATTTAGACCAGTTGTACATATACTCTTATGAGTTTTCTTGACAGTCTTATTTGGTGACTCACCTTCTCATTGAGGTGGTAACTTCATCTGCTTATCCAGTCAACATTTTGTCTTTTGTTAAGAGTCTGCCATTTTGGAATCATTGCTATTTTGTTTTCCTTTTCTTTTGAGCGTGTCTTGTTCCCCCCATTTTATGTGAAGAATGTGTCTTTGCTACCTGTTGTGCTTGGATTAATCTGTACTTGTTTAGTACTATTCATATGATCTGGGTTTTATCTTTGTATTCTTTAAGTGAATGGTAGATTTTTGTTAAGTCTTCAAGGATTAAGGAAAGATGTGAAAGACCCTGAGGTGTTTTTGATTACTTGACTTTGAGCTGGATGTGATGCTAATTTTTAGACTAATTGCTTTAGAGAACTTTAAAAAAAAGTAATTTTATTGATTTCAGAGAGAGGAAGGGAGAGGGAGAGAGAGATAGAAACATCAATGATGAGAGAGAATCATCAGTTGGCTGCCTGCTGCATGCCCCCTACTGGGGATCCAGCTTGCAACCCAGGCATGTGCCCTGACCGTAATTGAACCGTGACCACCTGGTTCATAGATCAACACTCAACCACTGACCTACACCAGCTGGGCGCTTTAGAGAACTTTTAAAAAGTTTTGCAACTGTGTCTACTGTTTTTGGTGGTTTATCTGTCTGAAATAATAATGTGTATTAGTTGCTTATTCCTTGCCGTCTTAATGACATTTTTGGACTTTTATAAACGAGCTAGTGCCCTGATGCATGAATTAGTGCACATTGAAAGGAAATTAATTAGAAGAAATATTTTAATATCGCTATTTGCCCTTTCTCTATAATAGAAGTGTCCACCAAATTCACGACCAACAATGACAGATGGAAACACACCCATGTAATTGGCAGTGAGAGCTTTTTATGTATTGCACATGTGTGAGTCAACTTAGCCTTTTATATATATAGAATAAATTTGCTTAATTAGACCTGCTTTCTGATTTAGCTAAATCTTTTTCAGCCCAGTGAAGCACCCTAACTTCTTTTTCAGGTAATTGTCAGCAACACAGCAGTAAATATCAACACGAAGCAGATTATTATTGTAGATCACGCAGGGAGATCAAAGGGTAAAATATTTAACTGTAGCAGTGTTTGACTATATTCTGCGCGATGAGAAAACCTGAAGTCATTTTTAAGTTCCATCATTTCCTATTTCTTTTCAGTCAGGTCAAGTTTCTAAACTTTCTAAATACCGTTTTCTGGCTAATGAAAAGAAAATAGGATTCTACGGAGTCTCCTATCTACCTACTCCAGGACTTCTGTGAGGATCAAATGAGATGAGGCATGGGAAAACGCTTCACAGACATTTGGTTAAAGTATGAAATGTTTGCACCTGGCTATAAAGTAAGTTGTGCTCCTGGGCTGAAGAAACTGCAAGGAGGCTAGTTGTCGCCAGGGAGAGGAAGCCGGGCGTTGCTAAGTGATGTCATTGCCAGGACGATCGGACACTTAATATATTAGCTATATATATATATATATATATATATATATATATATATATATATATATATATATATATATACACACACACACACACACACACACACACACATACTAGAGGCCCAGTGCATGAAATTTGTGCACTGGTAGGGACCCTAGCAGCAGTCAGCTGCTGGCCGGGTAATCTTTCCCTTCCCCCAACCGCCTGCTGCTGCCACTGCTGCTGGTCAGGGCTTCCCTCCTTTTCCTCCTGGACGCCTGCCAGCACCAGGGCCTCCCTCCCTTCCCCCAGTCTCCTGCCAGTGCCAGGGCATCCCCCCCTTCCTTCAGCTACCTGCCGCTGTCCAGGTCCTCCTTCCCTTCCCCAGGCTGGCCCGCCCCCTGGACACACTCCCAGAAGAACTCTAGTTGAGGGAACAATTAAAACACATATATGTAGGATCCTAAAACTAATTTTTAATATTTTAAAATCTTTATAGTGAATGGTGTCAAATGGATAAATTTTAAGTGGGTCTTTAGAGCATGTTATGAAAATAGAAACATTAACTGGATCAGTGTGTGGATTTCATATGCTGGTCCCTGTCATATGTTGGCAGATGAACTCCATTCCTTTTTTTTTTTTTAAATTAAATCTTTATTGTTCAGATTATTACAGTTGTTCCTCTTCTTCCCCCCATCCCCCATAGCTCCCCTACACCCGGTTCCCACCCCACCCTCTGCCCTTACCCCCCTCCCTGTCTTCATCCATAGGTGTACGATTTTTTTCCAGTCTCTTCCTGCACCCCCCACATCCCTTTCCCCCCCGAGAATTGTCAGTCCACTCCCTTTCTATGCCCCTGATTCTATTATATTCACCAGTTTATTCTGTTCATCAGATTGTTTATTCACTTGATTTTTAGATTCACTTGTTGATAGGTATGTATTTTTTGCCACTTTATTGTTTATAATTTTTATCTTTACCTTTTTCTTCTTCTTCCTCTTCTTAAAGGATACCTTTCAGCATTTCATATAATACTGGTTTGGTGGTGATGAACTCCTTTAGCTTTTTCTTGTCTGTGAAGCTCTTTATCTGACCTTCAATTCTAAATGATAGCTTTGTTGGGTAAAGTAATCTTGGTTGTAGGTTCTTGGTATTCATCACTTTGAATATTTCTTGCCACTCCCTTCTGGCCTGCATAGTTTCTATTGAGAAATCAGCTGACAGTCGTATGGGTACTCCCTTGTAGGTAACTGACTGTTTTTCTCTTGCTGCTTTTAAGATTCTCTGTCTTTTGCTCTTGGCATTTTAATTATGATGTGTCTTGGTGTGGTCCTCTTTGGATTCCTTTTGTTTGGGGTTCTCTGCGTTTCCTGGACTTGTAGGTCTATTTCTTTCACCAGGTAGGGGGAAGTTTTCTGTCATTATTTCTTCAAATAGGTTTTCAATATCTTGCTCTCTCTCTTCTTCTGGCACCCCCATAATTCGGATGTTGGTATGCTTGAAGTTGTCCCAGAGGCTCCTTACACTATCTTCATATTTTTGGATTCTTTTTTCTTTTTCTTTTTCTGGTTGAGTGTTTTTTTGCTTCTTCGTATTTCAAATCTTTGCCTTGATTCTTGCGCTCCTCTAGTCTGCTGTTGGGAGTCTGTATAATATTCTTTATTTTAGTCAGTGTATGCTTAATTTATAATTGGTCCTTTTTTATATCCTCAAGGGTCTCATCAGATTTATGAGGGTCTCACTAAATTTATTGGCGATTTCTAGAAAATTCTTGAAAAACCTTATAACCGTGGTTTTGAACTCTATATCCAGTAGTTTGCCTTCCTCCATTTCTGTCATTTGTGACCTGTTTCTGTGTCTCCACATTTTTTATGCTTCCCTGTGTTGATAGAGTGGCTTTGTGTGCTAGGTGTCCTATAGGGCCCAGTGGCTCAGCCTCCCCAGTTACCGGAGGTGGACACTCTTGGTGCACCCCTTTGTGGGCTTTGTGCACAGTCTTGTTGTAGTTAAGCCTTGATTGTTGTAGGTATCACTGGGAGGAATTGACCTCCAGGCCAATTGGCTGTGAGAATCAGCTGTGGTTATGGTGGGAGAACTTCTGTGCTGGAGACACCCTTATGGGGCAAGACTTGCTTCAGTGGGGTTTTGGTGCTCACTGAGACTGCCCCCTGAGTGTGTCCCTTATGGATCTGAGGAGTTGTAATCTGGATGGTCCCACTCTGACCACTGGGTACACTGGCTCTTGGAACTCTAAGGAGGTGCTAATTTAGCCTCTGCCTGAGGCTACCCAGCAGGAGCTACGGAGATCTGCAGATTCCTCTTCTTTGTTTGGGGTTTGGAGGTGCCCAGATGAGGCCCGGCTGTGAAGCAGTGCAAGCTGCTGTGGGGCCTTGGGCCTTCTTTTGGATGTTCTAGGTCTCTCTGACCCAGCTTCAGTTTGTTAGGTAATTTTAGATTGCAAAGGGCCAGGGCATTCATATGCAAAAGCCTCTGTGCACAGCTTGGGTGGGGCGGGGTCTCAGGGAATCAACAGGTCGTAGCAAACAGCTATGGCTGATCCTTAGCCCTGCCCTAAGGGGCCCCGGGTCTCAGTGTTCCACGGTAATCGCTGCAAGCACCTCTGAGAGAAAGCCCCCATCGAGTTCCGCCCACTGCCAGACAGTCCAGTTTCTCCCCGTATGAGTCTGGGTCCCCAGAGACTCGCCCGGAACTGGAGTTTGGGGCCGTCGGGAGCTTGTGTCTCCGTTCCGATTGAAAAAGACAACTGCGTTCTCAGTTGCCAGCCCTTTCCACGTGCGCCCCTATACTTCTGCACTTTACTTCTGCACCTCCTCTGAGTCTCAGTATGCTTTTCTCTTTCCTTCCAGTTGTAGAATTTCCACTCAGCCAGCCTTCCTGTGGTTCTTGGTGATGTCCGTTTTGTCTTTTAGTTGTATTTTTGAAGTGGTTGTGTGAGGCAGCAATTTCAGGTGTTTACCTATGCCGCCATCTTTGTTTCTCCTCCATTCCTTTCTAATACCCAGATGTGATGAGATGCCTCTGACTATAGTCATTACTTCTAATCGCCATTCATAAAATGGTTGGTCAGTACTCCCAGGTAGCAGTGTGTTTGCAATGCCTGTCAGACTCTCAGAGGACATCTACCATTCCCTGATAAGCCTATTTACTACTCCCCTCCTTTCACTCTCTCTGAACATCAATGGAAAAAATTCTTGGGTGAGGATTAACAAATAAAGACAAAACAAAAAAACTGTTGTAATGTATTTAAGAGGGTTTTAGATTAGATAGAAATGAAGAGACAGGAAGAAAGAAGGGAAGAAAAATATTTTAGAAGGTGTACTTGAAAAATACCAGGAGAAAGCTTACTTTTACTCTGACCTGCTTGTTGTCCAGATCTTTATTGGGTAAAGTAAAACATCTAAAATTCATTGAGTCATCTTACTCCTACCACCTCATAGGGGGCTGGAGTTTTCTTTTTTAATTCTTGATATTTATATTCTGTAACTTAGATTGCTATTAACTTTTTAAAACACTTCAAATATTAGAGTGCAAACTTGGGCAGTTTAAAAAACACAAGATGCACATCCTATATAATAAAAGGGTAATATGCACATTGACCCTAATAGTGGAACGACCAACCAGCCGCTCTGACGCACACTGACCAGGGGACAGATGCTCAATACAGGAACTGTCCTGTGGTGGTCCATGTGTTTCCACATGGGGAGCTCCGCTGTGAGCGCAGTGGCAGTGGCGGAAGTCTCTCCTGTCTCCTCAGCAGCGCTAAGGATGTCCAGTTGCGGCTTAGGCCCGCTCCCTGTGGGAAGTGGGCCTAAGCCATCAGTTGGACATCCCCCGAGAGCTCCCAGGCTGTGAGAGGGTGCAGTCCGGGCTGAGGGACCCCCTGAGTGCATGAATTTTTGTGCACCAGGCCTCTGGTCCTATATAATAAAAGGCTAATATGCAATTAGGCCAAACGGCAGAACAACTGAACAACTGGTCGCTATGACATGCACTGACTAACAGGGGGCATGTGTGGAACATGGTGGGCAATGGCCACAGTGGGATTGTAGAGCAGGTGAGCGGGGGCGCCAGACCAAGGCAGGGCGCCGGTCGCTGTCATCAAGGTGAGCCTCTGGTGGTTACTGAAAATTCATTCCTCCCGTGTGCTGCATTCCTGCCCAGTGGTCGCACCTGCTGCCAGCTCTAGCCCCGCTTGCACCTGCTGCCAGCACCTGGCACCAGCCTGATCGCTTGGCGCCGTCAGTGGGTGTGAGCAGTAGCTGCTGGTCCTGATTGCCCCTCAGGGCTTCTCCACCTCCCCCTGCTCCTGAGGGGCGATTGGGGCCGGCAGCCGCCTCTTGCACCCATTGCCAGTGATGGCCCCACTCGCTCCTGCTGCTGGTGCTGGCTCTGGGTGTGAATGGGGCTGGTGTCGTCAGTGCATGCGAGCGAGCGATGGTGGTGGGAGTGGGACTGCCGACAGGGGACCGGGGTCTGTGGCAGGAGGGGCCGGGTGGGGGCGCGGAGGGTGGGCCGAGACCTGCCCTTGTGCCCACCGCAGCCTAGTGGCCCACAGTTCAAGATGCACAAATTTGTGCACTTGGCCCCTAGTGTTGTATATAATATGCTTCCAAATAGTTTAAAGTATATAATAAATGATTTGGGAAAGATACTAAATCAATATTACTATTCATTTTAGGCATATGAGATATGGTAAGTCCATTTTTTTTCTCCGTAAAGTTTTAATAATGTGATCAGTTATATTTTTGTGATAAACTAAAATCATATAATTTCTTGCTTTTATTTTAAGTGTACTACAGGACTTATTATAGCCTTAAATAATAACATATATCCTGAGGCAGTTATTCCAAATAAAATCTGAAGTCAAGCAGAAATATTTATAAGTTCAAATGAGTGTACTTTAGAGAGAACATTTAGAATCCAATTTCTGCATGAGATTTGCATCATTTAATCTGCTATACTCCCAAATTAATGCTTTAAAAAAAAACTTATTGTCCCTTGGATTAAAATACCAGGTGTATTGGTTAATAATGCGAATTTTTTTCAATAGGTGGAGTTGCATATATGTTGATATAAATGCGATTTGATATGTATGCTATTTTGTATTGATAGCAAACTTCAAACTTTATATGTTAATTTTTCTGAAGGTGTTAATATCATAGATATTTTTATGCTTAAAAATGTTGAATTTTGTGCCAAAAAAAGCATTTGCGGGACGTTTTAATTCATTATTTTGAAGAAAAAGTTATAATGTACTTTGGGAAGCTTACGGTGAACATGCTCCATCTCAAGATACTTGTGAACATTGGTTTAAATGCTTTAAAAGTGATGATTTCAATGTGAAGGACAAAGAACGTCCAGGTCAATTGAAAAAGTTTGAAGACCACTGATTACAAGCATGAGTGGATGAAGATGTGTGTCAAACTCAAAAACAACTTGCAGAAAGATTAAATGTTGCTCAGCAAACAATTTCCAATCGTTTACAAACAATGGGAAAGATTTTAAAGGAAGGGAAATGGGTGCCACATCAACTGAAGGAAATACAAATGGAAAACCGAAAAGTCATCAGTAAAATGTTGCTTCAATGTCACGAAAGCAAATTATGATTGGCGATGAAAAGTGGATTTATTTTGAGAATCCCAAACTCAGAGAATCATGGGTTGATCCAGGTCAATCTTCAACATAGACTGCAAGGCCAAATCGCTTCTGAAAGAAGTCAATGCTCTGCGTTTGGTGGGATCAGGAAGGTGTGATGTATTATGAGCTTCTAAAACGAGGTGAAACTGCTAATACTGATCGCTACCAACAACAAATAATCAATTTGAACCACGTTTTGATCGTGAAACGACCAGAATGTGCCAGAAGACACGGCAAAGTAATTTTGCTTCATGATACGCTTCATCACATACTTCAAAACCAGTTAAAGATTTTGCCTGGGAAGTATTAACCCACCCGCTGTATTCACCAGACCTTGCTCCTTCAGATTACCACTTGTTCCGATCTATGGCACATGCACTTTCTGAGCAGCACTTCAAAACGTACGGAGAAGTGGAAATTGGGTCTCTGAATGGTTTGCCTCAAAACAAAAAAAGTTCTATTGGGACGGTATCCACAAATTACCCGAAAGATGGGGGAGATGTGTAGCTAGTGTTGGCATTTTGAGATTATGAAAGATGGAGAGTTCCTCAGTGATGATTTTTCTGTGTGCCTTAGGGTTGGTAGAGCACATCTGGGTCCCCCTTTAAGATTCCATAGGTAGTCTTTCTAAAACTTGACTCCAGTGACGTTGGGTGCTGCTTCCCTACAATATCTCAGAAGCTTGCGACAAAAAGGGGTCACATGCTAACCTGAGTTAGAGTAGCTCAGGGGAGGCCTGTGTGGCAGCCTTGCAACCTCAGATACCTAAGGTAGCCACAAAGGATGGTCTGAAATAAAACTTTTTAAAGTAAAAAGCAGTTTATGGCGGGTAATCATGTCCTATGCTGGTATCTTCCCTGCTAAAGGCAATCTTTATTTTAGCCGAGCCTATTATCTTTTTGCATCTATGACAACATGTCATTGGAAAGTCAAAGTAATTTTTCTTTTTTTGGACCCCTCAAAGCACAGGCATTGCTCTGTGGAGACCATAAATCCCCTCATTTTTATGGAATAAATTGTTGATTGTCAGCTATCCTGCATCCACCTAAGTAAAAAAGTATGTCTATCATTTTACTTTTTATCCATCCCAGAGTTTCCACCCTGCCCTTTGCTTTCTTTTGCCTCCCTAATCTATCGTCAGTGGATTTCTTGTAACCCACTTATGTCTCCTCTTTTGATTGTAATGTATAAAATAAGGTGCAAAACTTCCATTCTCCAGAGCATTATCTCAGTCTGTTGAGATTCTGCTTCCCTGCCTTTGGCGCAAATAAACTCACAAAAAATCCTTCACAGGTTTGAATGTTTCTTACATTAAAAATCCTTAATAAGTACAAGTGTAGCTCTTCTCATACAACTTGGTCAAAATGTGTTTGGGTTACACACTTTCCTTAAACCAGGTCTCCATAATTTGTTGAGGACTTCTTTTGCTATGATGCAGTATGGTCCATAAGCTAGTCAGGATGATATTTGAAGGAAACTTATATGGTAACTAGAGGCCCAGTGCACAGATTCGTGCACTGGTGGGTTCCCTCGGCGTAGCCGTGAGGATTGGGCCAAAACTGGCATTCCAATGGCACCTGCCACTCCTGCTCATCCCTGCCCGCTGCACCAGCCACCACCGCTGCTCAATAGGCTCACTGCCACTCTGCTGCGGTATCTGGGCTGCGGTGGCCAGCCGTGAGCCCTGCATCTGGCATCCGTCGGTCAGCTGATTGGCACTCCTGCTGTGGGAGCACACTGAACACCAGGAGGCAGCTCCTGCGTTGAGCATCTGCCCCCGGGTGGTCAATGTGCGACACAGTAACTGTTCAACTGCTCATTTGGTCGCTTAGGCTTTTATATATATAGACTGGAGGCCTGGTGCACAAAAATTTGTGCACTCGGGGGGGAGGTGGGGATCCCTCAGCCCGGCCTGTGCCCTCTCGCAGTCTGGGACCCTCTGAGGATAACGACCTGCTGGCTTAGGCCTGGTACGGGTGGCAGAGGGCCGGCCCAATCCCTAGGTGCAGCCCCTGGTCGGGCTCAGAGCAGGGCCGATTGGGGAGTTGGGGCGCCGCCTCCTGTGATGCAAAGAGCAGGGCGGATCGGGAGGTTGCGATGCCACCCTCAGTCACGCTCAGGGTAGGGCTTATGGGGGGTTGGGGCACCGCACCCTGTCACACTCAAGGCAGGGTCGATGGGGAGGTTGCGGCGCCACCCCGTCACGCACAGAGTAGGGCCAATCAGGGTTGGGGCGCTGCCCCCTGTCACTCACAGAGCAGGGCCCATCAGGGGGTTGGGGAGCTCCCCCCTGTAACACACAGAGCAGGCCGGATCAGGGGGTTGGGGCGCCGCCCTCTATCACCCACAGAGCAAGGCTGATCAGGGGGTTGGGGCACTGCCACTGTCACACTCAGGGCAGGGCCGATGGGGAGGTTATGGCTCTACCCCATCGCACACAGAGCAGGGCCTGTGGAGGGGGGATTGGGGCGCCGCCCTCTATCACCCACAGAGCAGGGCAGATCAGGGGGTTGGGGCGCCGCCCCCTGTCACCCACAGAGTAGGGCCGATCAGGGGTGGGGCACTCCACAGTCACACTCAGGGCAGGGCCGATGGGGAGGTTGCGGCTCCACCCCGTCACACACAGAGCAGGGCCGATCAGGGGGTTGGGGAGCTTCCCCCTATCAGGCACAGAGCAGGGCCGTTCAGGGGGTTGGGGGCGCCTTCCCCTGTCAAGAACAGAGCAGGGCGGATAGGGAGGTTGTTGCCCTACCATCTGTCACACACAGAGCCACAGGGCGATCAGGGGGTTTGGGCACTGCCCCCTGTCACGCTGCTCCAGGGACCAGGAGGCCTCGCAGCTCCGCTGATCCCAGTGTTGGGAGGCCTCACGGCTCCGCTTGACACCGGGGCAATGAGGCCTCGCTGCTCTGCTGATCCCGGTGCTGGGAGGCCTCGCTGCTCCACTGATACTGGTGCTGGGAGGCCTCGCTGCTCCGCTGATCCCGGTGCTGGGACGCTCCGCTGATCCCGGTGTTAGGAGGCCTTGTGGCTCCACTGATCCCAGTGCCAGGAGGCCTCGCTGCTCCGCTGATCTCGGGGTGTGAGGCCTCGCGGCTCCGCTGATCCCGGGTTCAGGAGGCCTCGTGGTTCCGCTGATCCTGGGTTCGGGAGGCCTTGCGGCTCCGCTGATCCAGGTGCTGGGAGGCATATTACCCTTTTACTGTATAGGATAGAGGCCTGGTGCACGGTTGGGGGCCGGCTGGTTTGCCCTGAAGGGTGTCCTGGATCAGGGTGGGGGTCCCGCTTGGGTGCCTGGCCAGCCTGGGTGAGGGGATGATGGCTGTTTGCAGCTGGTCACACCCCCTTCAGGGTGGGGGTCCCCACTGGGGTGCCTGGCCAGTCTGGGTGAGGGGCTGAGGGCTGTTTTCAGGCTGGCGGGTGACTGAAGCTCCCAACCTCTCCTTTCTTTGTTTCTTTTTTTTTTTTAATTATTATTCTTTGATTTATTTACCTTCTATGGCTGTCACTGGAAATGAGAGCCGGCTTTAGCTCTGAGGCTCGGCTCCAGCTCTGAGACCTCGGCTGCTGAAAGCAGGTATCTGGTTTGTTTGGCTTCTATAATTGAAACACTGCTGTAACTCCAGCTTGGCCGGCTGGCTGAAAGCATGGGGTTTGTTTAGCTTCTATAATTGCAACATAGTTGCTTAGAGTGCAAG
Source organism: Myotis myotis (assembly GCF_014108235.1). Lineage (NCBI taxonomy): Eukaryota > Metazoa > Chordata > Mammalia > Chiroptera > Vespertilionidae > Myotis > Myotis myotis. Next base: position 121,401,883 of record NW_023416313.1, read on the forward strand.
CTCAGAGCCAGCAGCAGCAGGCAGGGAACCTTGGCTTCCTCCTTCACTGGAGCAAGCAATCCTCTTGTTCGCTTCAGCTGCCTGGCTGCCGGCCGCCATCTTGGTTGGCAGTTAATTTGCATATTGCCCTGATTAGCCAATGGGAAGCGTGTCGGAGGTACAGTTAATTATCATGTTTGTCTATTATTAGATAGGGCTAGAGGCCCGGTACACGAATTTGTCCACAGGTGGGGTCCCTCGGCCTGGCCGGCAATCAGGGCCAATTGGGGCCGTGGGGGGTTTGGTTGGCTGGGGGGAAGGGACATGGGAGGTTTTGATCGGGGCCAGCCGGCTGTGTGGAGGGGCCACGGAGGGTTGGCTGGCTGTACTGATTGGGGCTGATGGGGCCAGCCAGCCGGCCGACCAGGGGGAGGGACCATGGGAGATTGGCCAGCCAACCCTATTGGGGCCTATCGGGGCCAGCCAGCTGGGAGGAGGGACTGTGGGAGGTTGGCTGGCCACGGGAGGTTGGCTGTGGGATCCCACTGATCACCAGGGGGCAGCTCCTATGTTGAGCATCTGCCCCCTGGTGGTCAGTGCGCATCATAGCGACCAGTTGTTCGGTTTGGTTGCTTAGGTTTTTATATATATATAGATAGTTGAGTCAAGGTGCATTCCCTTACTCTGTTCTCATTATAAGTTAAAAAAATCTAAAAATTATAGCAACTGTGTCAAAATTTCTTCGTAGGTGCCAGATTTAGGTATCACCTTTTAGAGTGCTTACATACGATGAGAAGAAAATTCCGTTAATTATACAGTTTTGTTTTTCTAAAAAGTTTAAAACATCTCCACTGATATCTTGTGATGTTCAGACCATACCATTCAGTTCTGGATTATGTAGTATAGCTTAGCATTCTCCCATTGGTTCAGGTGTTGACATTTTTACCCCACAGGTTAGGGGTGATATTTTGTATTTTTTACACTACATGTAGTATATATGGTGCTGAGCAGTTGAAATTGAAATAGTTAATTTTTGTTCTGTTGTCTTCTTCCACAACTTTTCCTCTCAGAAGCCCTTGTTTGTTTGAGAACACATAACTGGAGTTAAATTTCTCATAGGAAAAGGCTAGGTATGTTTAAAGAATCAGATAAAACTTTGTTTTACCATTCTATTTCAGTGTCATACTAACCTGTTCCTAAGAACACTGTCCAATTCTTGGTTTTATAAGATTTTGCTAGTTACTTTTCCTTTTGAGTCAAGCATTAGCCGTGAAAGAAAGCTGAAATCTTGCTCTTTTTTCCCCCAAATGTGGAAAATATCAGAAACCAATAAAAAATAATGGTAAGTGACTAAGGAGCCAACAGAAAATACCAGTTCCTCCCAAGAAGCACAACAGCTTGACCAAGGACTGTGGTCCTGGGCAGGAGGTGCAAGTAAGATAACTACTGCTGCCTTCTGCACAGGGTGTCTCTGCTACATGACTAGCAACCTCTGCAGCTGTGCGGGCTCTCAGAAACGCTTGGTGTCACCCAGATTCCTTGATTTGTGCTCATGTGAGCCTTTAAACATGGTACTCAGGCTGACTAGGTGGGTAAGGGATGCTCTAGTTCCCAAAGATTTGGATACCTGGCTGGAGCTGATAAGCTTGGGATGGATGAGTGAACTGCCCCAAGTTCAAGAAGAATGGGTGCAATACATCTAGAAATACATCCCTTCAAATACAGGAAATCCTGTTATTTTTGTTTCCCCTCACAGCTGAAATATCTTGCAGTTCAGCCTTAACATTGGGGTTCAGCTTCTTTTTATATGTGGCGTGGTGAATGTTAGTTTTTAATATTTCCTTATTACAACATACTATATCTCACATCTGCTTTGATTAGTGTTCTTTGTTACTTTACAAGTCATGTTTAATTACAGAGACACAGAATAGAAAAATAACAGCAGTTTGGAGTTGCCTCTCCCCTTTTTATTAAAAAAAAATACAGCTTCTGTAAAAACTGTGGCAAAAGAGATATACTGTTGTTAGCATAGGCACGAGACCAAAGAAGACTACCTTCTTACTTAGCAGTGATTTTATTAATGAACCCACTGTAGAGCCCTAACAGCAGGATTTCCTTCTATTGTGATTCTCGATGGCCTCCAAGAACTGTTTCCTTAGGATAGTACTTCTATGACACCTTTCTCATTTTAGGCTTGTAATGATTAGATGTTTATCCCCAGAAAAAATTGCCATAAAATTTATTAACAGTGCAAGGGAAGTGCTAGTGTACCTTATTGTGTACTAGTAATTGTTACTTAATAGCCTACAATTAAGCAATTGCCAACCTTTGGGACATCACGGACCACCGGTTGGCGACCGCTGGCCTACATTATTCCAGATTGTTCTGAGAGGGTTTTTGAGCTAAATCCCTTAGAGTTCCACCATAAACCAGTACCTGGGTGTAAACAGAGAATACTCTCAAAGTACCTAGGAAATTATACCTGTACTTCCATTGTTGAAAAGCATCCAGGTTTGGTGGAAGAAATGGGAAACCAGGAAAGGATTCGATGATTGGCTTTTGAAGTTCGGTCAGGTGAAGAGTAAATAAATATCTTATAAAATATGTAATAGCAACTTAGAAACCATTTATAAAAAGGTTACAGCATATAAATAAACTTCATGGTGTTTCCATGGGGATTACCAACAGGTGTAAGGTAGCATCTTCTGTGGAAAAGAGATGATGGAGAGAAGGAAGAGAAGCAGGACGGAGTGATGAAGAATGTTGGTTTCACATGTCATTCAGTAGTATTAATGTCATTGTTCATGTCTAAGAATCTAAATCCTCATCTAGAACATATTCAAAGAAGACAGGGACCTCAGGAGAATTTACCTGTGTGTAGGAATTTCTTTGGAATGAACACATTTTCCCAAAATGCAAAGTGAGAGAGCCGTGTCTTATCTTTCTCAGATTGTCATATTTAAGTGTCTCCTGTGCCACAAAAGCAGTAATCTCTTTAAGGTGTATAATTCCTTCTTAGACATCTCAAAATTAGTTCTCTGGAACCTAGAGATGGTGGCATGTTGTGCTTATTCCCTTGTCTTGTTATTACTAGATTCAAAATTCTCACTTTTGTTTTTTGTTTCCCCTCACAGCTGAAATATCTTGCAGTTCAGCCTTAACATTGGGGTTCAGCTTCTTTTTATATGTGGCGTGGTGAATGTTAGTTTTTAATATTTCCTTATTATTATTATCTGCTTAGGGGAGATACTTTTCTGAGTCTCTTCAGGGTTCTTGACTGATTAGTTCTTTTTTGGTCTGAATTATTAATGAATGTGATTTTCTTCACACTTTTTTTTTTTTTGGACAATTTCCACATTGAGCCTGTATTAATTTTGTTAAAAAACGAAGTGTTATTTTAAAAAATGTAGTTGAGGATGATAGCTTTTCATATGGCTTCTTCAGATGCAAGTCGAGTTCTTAATGACATGCTTTTAAAATTCTGGAATGATACTTGGAATTTTCCCCTTCCATCTTTATTCTATGCAAATTTGTGGTTAAAAAATAAAAAAAATGTACATATCTTTGGTTTCTCTGGATATAAGTGGCAAACTCTTACCACAATGCTTTGCCTATTTTGCTTTCCTCTTTATTTGCACCCAAATTTCTTAATGTTGTCACCTGTATATACAACAGGTGATGAATTTTTAAATGTTTCCTTTAATTGGCAGCCTTGCATTCTTCTTGCCTGTTCAGTCTTTTTTTTTGGCTACTCCAATTCCCTCTGCTGAGTGTGTCTGTATTTGCAAAGGTAATTATTGCAACCTTGCTTGCTCTGTGGAGAATATAAGCTATAGGACCATGCAGAAATAGATATTTTTCTTATGTATTTTACAGTAAATCTTTGAATCATCAAATATTTTGATTGCTACCCTGTATTTGAAGGCTTCGGATCACTTTTATTTACTTCCTTTGCAAAGGTACTGTCCTACTTTTGATATTGTCCGTTGATATCAACATGTAAACACAGATTTGTAATTGATATGTTAATGGTTCATGCTTTCAGGGAGTGTATTTACTATATTTTTTCTATAATATACATCTCTCAAAGATATCAAATCCTCACTAAACAACTAAGATTCACATACTTTTGGATAAAGGTTGAAATTTACACAAATGCATATTTTTATAGTACAGATAGATCTTTGCCAATAACGAGGCATATGTTCTCCATGCATTAGTGACCTCCCAGTTATATTTTTTATTTGTACATATTTTTCTTCTTGATCTGCAAGAAACTTAAAATTGCTTTATAGAGAAATTGTTATTTGATAAAAACATATGGAAACTTTCGATAGCTGTTTTTTCCTTTAGTGAGAAAACATGGTTCACATTAGCAGTGCATTTTCTCCATTTTTGTTTGCTTATGTGTGTGTATTTTAGGGCCAGGCTCGAGACAGCAGGCATAGTGGTCATTCACGGTATAGTGACAGTTTTTCCACTTAAATTTACACTTACTAGAGAACATCATCATTGCATGAAATTTGCTTTTTTTGGGAGACTAGGAAAGGAAATGGACGAGGATCTAAGTTCTGCTTAGGGGAGATACTTTTCTGAGTCTCTTCAGTTCTTCCTTTTTTATTTGCCTTCCTTGATTCTTGACTTATTGGAGTTTCTTTTGTGATAAATGACCAAAAAAAAAAAAAAAAAAAAGGAAACACCTATCTATTGATTCAACAACTAGGTACCAGGCACTTTACAAAGTGCTTAGAGATCCATGGTGTCCTAGCACTTGTGTATTTTAGAGTATATTTTAGAAAATAAGATTATTCTGTGCTTTTATAATGTACTAACTGGCATGTTATAAGACCTAAGTTTTAAAAGTTAGTGAGGGGTATACTATCCTTATAAATAAAACATTTGATATAAAAAATCTCAATGAGAAATCTCTTTCTCTCCCCTTCAGAAAAGAAATAGTTTACTAATTGGGACTTGAGTGGGTTGGTACCAATTCAGAAGAAATTCCTTTTGTTGTAGGCTTAAGCAGTCATTACTTATTCCTCAGTGTACTTACTGATTTTCTGGGCTTGTCATTTTATTTTATTTATTTTTCAATTTTAAAATAAACTTTTCAAAATTGAAGTATAGGTACAGGGAGACACACAAGTCGTCAGTATACAGCTTGATGAAGTCACACAAAGTGAACACAGTTGTGGAATCACCATGTAGATCAAGAAATACGATATTATGCCAGGAATAGAGCTGCACCCAGAAAGTCTCCACCCTCCCCACCTGTGTTCTCTCCCAGTCTTTATCGCACCATCTTCTCTCCAGGGGCTTGTTATTGTAAAATGATTTAAAATATAGTCATTACCCTGATGGAACTAACAATTCGAGAAGAAGACAAAAAGTTTGTCAGTGAGCATGAATTTTCTCAGGATTTTTGAGGACACAAAGGAAGTGGGATGTGGCACAGAGGGTAGTTGTGTAGGCAGTCATGGAAGGTAAGGTGTGTGTATTTCACATGCAGACTTAGGAACTTCTCTAAGAAATGGAGAAGCATTTTAAACAGGTGAGATTTCAGATGATATTTAGGGAAGACCATGCTGGCAGGGACCTGTAAGAATGAATTTCATTTGGAGAGGCGGCAGTCAGCGGACCTAGGGTGTCGTTACTTTTATGTCAGGGAATAAGTGGTGGGCATTTGAGCAGAGGTGCTGGTGCGAACAGAAAGGGCCAGTGCACCAGCATGGATGCTTCTTTGGATGCAACCTATGAGGAAGGAGGCAAGGAAGCTGTGGAGAATTTGGGTTGAGAGACAGAGATAAAGATTTATTCAATAACAACTTAGTTCCAGGTTAGCAATCATTTTTGTAACCTTGCATGTCAATTTTCTTATCTTTTAGAGTACAGAATTAACTTGCAAGTTTCTTTAAACTTGAAAGTGTTATCATTATCCACTATTATGTATTCATGTCTTACTTTCTCAGGACAGTTTTGGCTTAAAGTCTGAGGATAATTTCAGGCCCCATAAATCCTTATTTTTGGTGTACACATTTTGTCAATTGGATATTATAGTAAGGCGGGATTTGATCATTGTTCCATGTGGGAGGCCTGGTTTTATGAGTTTTTTTCTGTTGATATTTTATTTAAAGGTTTGTGTATATGTGTTTGTGCGTGCGCACGCACGCACGCATGCCGTGCTCTTCTAGAGGAGTGCTTCTCAAATTTGGAAGTGCACATTGTGGTCTTGTGGAAATGCAGATTCTGATCCAGCAGGTCTGGGGTGGGGCCTGTGAGTCTCCATCTATATACATAAAAGCCTAAGTGACCAAATGACCGAACGACCCGTCGACCAGTCGCTATGACGTGCACTAACCACCAGGGGGCAGATGATCAATGCATGAGCTGCCTCCTGGTGGTCAGTGCACTCCCACAGTGGAAGCGCCACTCAGCTGACCGATGGGCGCCAGACGCCGGGCTCACGACTGGCGAGCGTGAGCCTCTCCTGCCTCCGCCGCAGCACTACCGAGTTGTGGTGGCAGGTGCAGCGGGGCCTGGATTAGCAGGAGTGGTGCCTGGCCCAAGCCTGGGCTTAGGCGCCTCCCTGGCTGCCTGCCGCTTTGCACACATTATATCCCTCAGGGGATGGTGGACTGCCGGTTTCAGCCCTTTCCCACTAGGCCTGTGGGGATAGGGCTGAAACCAGCAGTCCACCATCCCCTGAGGGGTCCCAGATTGTGAGAGAGCACAGACCAGGCTGAGGGACCCCACCGGTGCACGAATCTGTGCACCAGGCCTCTAGTTTCAAATAAGTTTACAGATGATGCTGATGCCTCTGGGCCTTAATGCTGAGGGGTAGTCGGACTCTGCAGGAAGTACACTTCTCTTTGAATTACATTCTTTGAAAAATAGTTTATTTTTGGTGGTGGGATGGAACTTCATTGCTCAGGTTTTTTTTTTTTTTTTTTTAAATTAAATCTTTATTGTTCAGATTATTACATTTGTTCCTCTTTTTTCCCCCCATAACTCCCCTCCTCCCGGTTCCAGCCCCACCCTCCGCCCTCACTCCCCACCCACTGTCCTCATCCATAGGTGCACGATTTTTGTCCAGTCTCTTCCCGCATCTCCCACACCCCTTTCCCCCCCAAGAATAGTCAGTCCATTCCGTTTCTATGTCCCTGATTCTATTATGACCACCAGATTATTTATTCACTTGATTCTTAGATTCACTTGTTGATAGATGCATATTTGTTGTTCATAATTTGTATCTTTACCTTTTTCTTCCTCTTCCTCTTCTTAAAGGATACCTTTCAGCATTTCATATAATACTGGTTTGGTGGTGATGAACTCCTTTAGCTTTTCCTTATCTGTGAAGCTCTTTATCTGACCTTCAATTCTGAATGATAGCTTTGCTGGATAAAGTAATCTTGGTTGTAGGTTCTTGGTATTCATCACTTTGAATATTTCTTGCCACTCCCTTCTGACCTGCAAAGTTTCTGTTGAGAAATCAGCTGACAGTCGTATGGGTATTCCCTTGTAGGTAACTGAGTTACTTTCTCTTGCTGTTTTTAAGATTCTCTCTTTATCTTTTGCTCTTGGCATTTTAATTATGATGTGTCTTGGTGTGGTCCTCTTTGGATTCCTTTTGTTTGGGGTTCTCCGCGCTTCTTGGACCTGTAAGTCCATTTCTTGCACCAGGTGAGGGAAGTTTTCTGTCATTATTTCTTCACATAGGTTTTCAATATCTTGCGCTCTCTCATCTTCTGGCACCCCTATAATTCTGATGTTGGTACGCTTGAAGCTGTCCCAGAGGCTCCTTACACTATCCTCGCATTTTTGGATTCTTTTTTCATTTTGCTTTTCCGGTTGGGTGTTTTTTTGCTTCCTCGCATTTCAAATCATTGACTTGATTCTTGCGCTCCTCTGGTCTGCTGTCGGGAGTCTGTATAATATTCTTTATTTCAGTCCGTGTATGCTTAATTTCTAGTTGGTTCCCCAATATAAGATCGAGGGTCTCATTAGTTTTCTTGTAGATCTCATTAAGTTTATCGGCGGCTTCTAAACAGTTCTTGAGAGACCTTAAAAGTGTGCTTCTGAACTCTATATCTTCCATTGACAATTTTGTCCTGTTTCTTTGTCTCCGCATTTTGTTATGCTTTCTTGGTGCACCCCCTAGTGGTCTTTGTGCGCAGTCTTATAGTTAAACCTTGATTGTTGTAGCTAATACCAGGGAGGGTTTGACCTCCAGGCCAAGTGGCTATGAGAATCAGCTGTGTCAGCAGTGAGAGAACTTCTGTCCTCTAGGGAGGTGCTAATCTAGCCTTTGCCTGAGGGTATCCGGCAAATGCCTCTGTGCAGGGCTTGGGCGGGGCGGGTCGCACAGGATCAACAGGGTGGGCCAGAGAGAGCAGTTATGGCGGCTCTCAGTCCTGTCCCCAGGGGCTCTGTCTCTCTGAGTCCCAGCACCCGCTGCAAAGTTCGGAGAGAAAGCTGCACTCGCTCTGACCGAAGCCAGACAGTCCCGCTTCTCCCGTTTGAGTCTGGGTCCCTAAAGACTCGGATGTATCTGGAGGTCAGAGTCTGCGACTCCCTCCCGATTGAAAACGCCAACCGCGCCCTCCGCCGCCAGCCCGCTCCGTGCACTCCGCACCTCAGAATTTGACTTCAGCACTGCGCCTCCTCTGAGTGTCCGTATGCGTTTCTCTTTCCTCCTAGTTGTAGGACTTCCACTCAGCCAGCGTTCCTGTGGTTCTGGGTGATGTTCGTTCCATTTTTTTAGTTTCACTTTTGAGGTAGTTGTTCAAGGCAGCAAACTCCGGCGTTAACCTATGCCGCCATCTTCTGCTCAGGTTTTTAGTACTATTTTAATATTGCTTTGAAGTCATATTTTCTTTGCACCATGCTTTCCGTATTGCCGAAACATAGAAAGGAATCCCCCTTCCCTTTCTTGAAATATTAATAGAAATATTAATATTTAGAAAAAGTTTTATGTATTAAAATAAACTTGACGCTTGAATTCTTATAGTTTCTAAGGTTGAAGAAACCTACATTGCTTGATGATATCTGCTAAGTATGGTATGTTTACAAATGACTTTTGGCAAGCTGCAGTTCAAAGTAGACCCCAGTAAAAATTAGCAGGGTTTATTTTATAGTTTCAAATAATGCAGTTTCAAAACATAGTTCATTTTATTTTGAATCATAACAGTACAGTACAATAAAATATGCTATGAAAAATATTGGAATTAGATTAGTGAAATTTTAAACTTTGGTGTGTATCTATCATATTTTGGTCCCAAATGATTTTTTTGTTTGTTTGTTTTGTTAACCAGAGGATATTTTTCCATTGATTTTTAGAGAGAGTGGAAGGGAGAAGGACAGAGAGAAACAGCGAAGTGAGAGAGACACATCGATTGGTTGCCTCCTGCATGCACCCTAACCAGGACCAAGAACCTGCAACCAAGACCGGAATCGAACCCAGGATCCTTTGGCTGTGGGCTGACGCTCTATCCACTGCTAGCGCTTGTGCCAAATGATTTGAAGCAAAGGTGATTTTAGATGCTTAAGAAGGTAGTCATGGATAGTGAATGAAAGTTCTCTTTCTTTGGGAGGCTGGTTCCTGATTATATCTCTTTTAGAGAAATGTCTATAAAGAGGCATTTTAAATAAAGCAGGGGAAATACAGAGAAGTCAATTTTAAAAACAGGCCAAAAAAGCATTACATTAATCCAATTTTCATTATATTGCCTGTCATTTTTGAAAAAATTTATGGTACTTTATATAATTTTTATGTATTGGTAATCTACCTTAAAAAGGCTGACTTTATTAAATTAATTGGTTTCTGATTTTCATTGTATTAAGTATTCTTAAGGTGTATGCTTAAGCTATGTCTTTGTAGATCCATTTCTTAATGAGAAGTCAAACATTTTGAAGTTTTGGTAATGTAATCACTGGGATGATTTCCATTCATAGTGAACAACTTGATTTATGTCAACTTTAGTATAATTTACTTTGTTCAGACGTCTAGTATAGTTATGTTTGTCCTAGTTATTTTTTTTTAAATTAAATCTTTATTGTTCAGATTATTACATTTGTTCCTCTTTTTTCCCCCCATAACTCCCCTCCTCCCGGTTCCAGCCCCACCCTCCGCCCTCACTCCCCACCCACTGTCCTCATCCATAGGTGCACGATTTTTGTCCAGTCTCTTCCCGCATCTTCCACACCCTTTCCCCCCCCAGGAATAGTCAGTCCATTCAGTCCCTTTCTATGTCCCTGATTCTATTATGATCACCAGATTATTTATTCACTTGATTCTTAGATTCACTTGTTGATAGATGCATGTTTGTTGTTCATAATTTGTATCTTTACCTTTTTCTTCTTCTTCCTCTTCTTAAAGGATACCTTTTAGCATTTCATATAATACTGGTTTGGTGGTGATGAACTCCTTTAGCTTTTCCTTATCTGTGAAGCTCTTTATCTGACCTTCAGTTCTGAATGATAGCTTTGCTGGATAAAGTAATCTTGGTTGTAGGTTCTTGACATTCATCACTTTGAATATTTCTTGCCATTCCCTTCTGGCCTGCAAAGTTTCTGTTGAGAAATCAGCTGACAGTCGTATGGGTATTCCCTTGTAGGTAACTGAGTTTCTTTCTCTTGCTGCTTTTAAGATTCTCTCTTTGTCTTTTGCTCTTGGCATTTTAATGATGATGTGTCTTGGTGTGGTCCTCTTTGGATTCCTTTTGTTTGGGGTTCTCTGCGCTTTCTGGACCTGTAAGTCTATTTCTTTCACCAGGTAGGGGAAGTTTTCTGTCACCATTTCTTCAAATAGGTTTTCAATATCTTGCTCTCTCTCATCTTCTGGCACCCCTATAATTCTGATGTTGGTACGCTTGAAGCTGTCCCAGAGGCTCCTTACACTATCTTCGTATTTTCGGATTCTTCTTTCATTTTGCTTTTCTGGTTGGGTGTTTTTTGCTTCTTCGCATTTCGAATCTTTGCCTTGATTCCTGCGGTCCTCTGGTCTGCTGTTGGGAGTCTGTATAGTATTCGTTATTTCAGTCCGTGTATGCTTAATTTCTAGTTGGTTCTTTATCATAACATCGAGGGTCTCATTAGATTTCTTGAGGATCTCACTACATTTATCGGCGGCTTCTAGACAGTTCTTAAGAGACCTTAAAATTGTGGTTCTGAACTCAATATCCTCTGTTGACAGTTTTGTCCTGTTTCTTTGTCTCCGCATTTTTTATGCTTTCTTGGTGCACCCCCTAGTGGTCTTTGTGCGCAGTCTTGTTGTAGTTAAGCCTTGATTGTTGTCGGCAATACCGGGGGTGATTTGACCTCCAGGCTAACTGGCTATGAGAGTCCGCTGTGTCTGCAGTGGGAGAGCTTCTGTGCTGGATCTCTAGGGAGGTGCTAATCTAGCGTTTGCCTGAGGCTATCCGGCAAATGGCTCTGCGCAGGGCTTGGGCAGGGCGGGTCCCCAGGGATCTACAGGGTGGGCTGGAGCAAGCAGTTATGGCTGCTCTCAGTTCCGTCCCTAAGGGCTTTGCCTCACAGAGTCCCAGCAACCGCTGCAAACCTCGGAGAGAAAGCTGCCTTCGAGTTCCGACTGAAGCCAGACAGTCCCGCTTCTCCCGTTTGAGTCTGGGTCCCTAGAGACTAGCCCGGATCTGGAGCTCAGAGTCTGAAACTCCCTCCCGATTGAAAACAACAACCGTGCCCTCCGCCACCAGCCCGCTTCGTGCGCACTCCACACCTGAGTATTTCACTTCAGCACTGCGCCTCCTGAGTCTGGGTATGATATTCTCTTTCCTCCTAGTTGTAGAATTTCCACTCAGCCAGCCTTCCTGTGGTTCTGGATGATGTCCGATCCGTCGTTTAGTTGTTTTTTGAAGTGGTTGTTCGAGGCAGCAATCTCCGGCGTTAACCTATGCCGCCATCTTGGTTTTCCCATCTGTCCTAGTTATTTTAAAGAGTTATTGGCTCAGTTTGTGTCATCCACCCTAGTTGCCACATGAATGTCAGTTGTTTAATATGGTGAAGAAATTCCTTCTGTCTCAGTTCTGATAACTGCTCTAGCCACTGCATCAATAGCAAATGTGCTGTTTGTCCCCAAAAAAGGATCCAAGGATGCTGAGTGATGTTGAGTCACACAGTTGGGATGGACAGAACTGAGCTGACTTACCTTAATGTTGTAACTGCCCTGTTGAAAGGCTTCAGCATCCACAGTTCTTTGTCTGCATTTGTTTTCAAAGGCCAGAACATTTTAAAGGAGTATAAAGTTTTAAAAAAAAACACGATGAATTAACTTGGTGTAGTTTCCTCATGAAAATCATGGATGCGTGCCTGTTTAAAATTGCAAGTTTTAAAACTAGGTCTTCCTTCCTTACTTTCTTCCCTTTCCTTTTCCTTCCTTCTTTCTTCCTTCCTTATCTCTAAGAGGAGCACTTGAACTTCATTCCAGAACAAGCTTTTGGGGTTTTGAGTTCCTAGAGGAGCATCACAAAACTTCCCCAAATCTAATGATGTTAGACTTTAAAGGTCATAGCGCCTGGGATGGCAAATCCACGGCCTCTTGTTGCTTCCTTCCAGCTTTCCAGGTCTGTGGTGGATACTGAGAAGGGGTCACATTTTCTACCAGGTGTCCCATGTAGCCTCAGTCATTGCAGATAGTCACTACCAGGAGATTGGAATTGCAAATTGTGATATAATGTAGTCACTAGATTTAATTTACTCTCTCAGCAAAAATTCTAAAATAGGTTCCTGTGGTCCGGTGTTGGGGTGGGGGATGTGAGTCATCTGTCCAAAGTTACATGCCTAGCATGTAGTAGGCGAGTCTGGATTTTAGGTCCAGTGCTTTTTTATTGTGGTTGGCCACCTTGATCTCCTTAGAATGCAGTTCTAATCACATAATTCATCTGTTCATAAAAGTCCATGGTTCTTTCTGACACTCAGTGCCTCTATAATGAAAAGTTGGGTGAAAGACACTTTATCAAATCCAGATAACCGAGTATGTGCTAGGTGTTAGTAAGGGTGATGGTTGAAATCACATTTTAGAGTTCTGTCTTCAGGAGTTTACAGATTAGCAAAGGGCCAAAGGTATAATATTTAGTTCAGGAATTATTAGAATACCAAGCAAAAATGTAATACTTTTTTTTAAAAAAAGTATATTTTTATTGATTTCAGAGAGGAAGGGAGAAGGAGAGAGAGAGAGAAACATCAATGATGAGAGAGAATTATTGAACAGCTGCCTCTTCCATGCCCCTTCCTGGGGATCGAGCCCACAACCTAGGCATGTCCCCTGACCTAAATCGAACCACGACCTCCTAGTTTGTAGGTCAATGCTCAACCACAGAGCCATGCCAGCAGGGCGATACATTTTTAAAAAAATTGAATCTTTACTGTTGGAAGTATTAACAACATATGTCCCCCTCTTTCCCCCATTGACCCCTTCTAGTCCACCCCTGCCCAAGGCCTTCACCACCCTATTGTCTGTGTCCATGGGTTATGCATATATGCATACAAGTTCTTTGGTTGATCTCTTTCCACCCACTCACCCTCCCCTGCCTTCCTGCTGAGATTCCACAGTCTTATATGCTTCTATGTCTCTGGATCTATTTTGTTCATTAGATTTCACATATGAGTGACATCATGTGATACTTACCTTTCTCCGACTGGTTTATTTCGCTTAGCATAATACTCTTCAGGCCCCTCCATGCAGTCTCAAAGGGTAAGAGATCCCTTTTTTACTGCTGCATAATATTCCATGGTATAAATGTGCCACAACTTTTTTACCCTCTCATCTACTACTGGGCACTTGACTGTTTCCAGATCTTAGCGATTGTAAATTGTGCTGCTGTGAACATAGGACTGCATACATTCTTTCTGATTGGTGTTTTGGGTTTCTTAGGATATATTCTTAGAAGTGGGATCACTGGGTCAAATGGTAGTTCCATTTAATTTTTTGAGGAAACTCCATACTGTTTTCCATAATGTCTGTACCAGTCTGCTTTCCCATCAGCAGTGTACTAGGGTTCCCTTTTCTCCACATCCTCACCAGCACTTGTCATTTATTGATTTGTTGATGGTAGCCATTCTGACAGGTATGAGGTGATACCTCATTGTCATTTTAATTTGCATATCTCATGATTAGTGACCTTGAGCATTTTTTTCCTATGTCTCTCGGCCTTCTGTATGTCCACTTTCGAGAAGTGTCTATTTAGGTGCTTTGCCCATATTTTGATTGGGTTGTTTATCTTCCTTTTGTTAAGATGTACGAGTTCCTTATAAATTTTGGAGATTAGGCCCTTATCGGAGATAACATTGGCAAATATGTTCTCCCATACAGTGAGCTTTCTTGTTATTTTCTTCATGGTTTGTTTTGCTGTGCAGAACCTTCTTATTTTGATGCAGTCTCATTTGTTTATTTTCTCCTTAGTTTTCATTGTCCTAGGACAGTGGTCAGCAAACTCAATAGTCAACAGAGCCAAATATCAACAGTACAATGATTGAAATTTCTTTTTAGAGCCAAATTTTTTAAACTTAAACTATATAGGTAGGTACATTGTTACTAACTTAATTAGGGTACTCCTAAGGCTTAGGAAGAGCCACACTCAAGGGGCCAAAGAGCCTCATGTGGCTCGCGAGCTGCAGTTTGCTGACCACTGTCCTAGGAGATGTGTCGGTAAACATATTGCTCAGAGATATGTCTGCTATTTTGCTGCCTATGGCTTCTTCTAAGATTTTTATGGTTTCCCGTCTTACATTTAAAAGTCTTTTTTCCATTTCGAGTTTATTTTTGTATATGGTATAAGTTGGTGGTCTAGTTTCATTTTTTTGCATGTAGCTGTCCAATTTTCGTAACATCATTTATTGAAGAGATTGTTTTAACTTCATTGTATGCTCTTGCCTCCTTTGTCAAATATTAATTGAGCATAGTGACTTGGGTTGAGTTCTGGGTTCTCTGTTCTGTTCCATTGGTCTAAATATGTGTTCTTGTGCCAGTAACAGGCTGTTTTGAGAACAGTGGCTTTGTAATATAGCTTGATATCTGGTATTGTAATCCCTACAGTTTTGTTCTTCTTTCTCTGGATTGCTGCAGCTATTCGTGGTCTTTTTAAATTATATATAAATTTTTAGAGAGTTTGTTCTAGGTCTGTGAAATATGCCGTTGGTATTTTAGTGGGGATTGCATTGAATCTATAGGTTGCTTTGGGTAGTATGGACATTTTAATGATGTTGATTCTACCAATCCATGAACACGGTATATTCTTCCACTTGTTTATATCTTCCTCTCTCATTTTTCAACGTCCCCTAGTTTTCTGAGTACAGGTCTTTTACTCTATAGTTAAGTTTATTCCTAGGTATCTTAATTTTTTTTTTTTTTGCAGTGTTAAATGGGATTGTTTTTTTAGTTTCTCTTTGAGTTCATCATTGGTGTATAAAAATGCCATAGATTTCTGGGTGTTAATTTTGTATCCTGCTACGTTGCCGAATTCATTTATTAAATCTAGTAGTTCTTTGATGGAGTCTTTAGGGTTTTTTATGTACAATATCATGTCATTTGCAAATAAGGACAGTTTTACTTCTTTTCCAATTTGGATACCTTTTTTTTCTTCTTGTATGATTGCTATGGCTAGTACTTCCAATGTGTCAAACAGGAGTGATGAAAGTGGGCATCCCGGTCTTGTTCCTGTTCTTAGGGGAAATGATTTTAGTATTTGTCCATTGAATATGATGTCTATAGGTTTGTCATATAAGGTTTTTATTATGTTGAGGAATGATCTCTTTATTCCGACCTTGCTGAGAGTTTTTCTCAAAAAAGGGTATTGGGTTTTGTTAAATGCTTTTTCTACATCAATTGATACAACCATGTGGCATTTCTCTTTCAGTTTGTTTATGTGATGTATCATGTTTATTGATTTGTGTGTATTGTACCAGCCTTGCATCCCTGGTATAAATCCCACTTGGTCATGGTGTATGACCTTTTGGATGTATTGCTGGATGAGATTTGCTAATATTTTGTTGAGGATTTTAGCATCTATGTTCATCAGGGATATTGGCCTGTAATGTTCTTTCTTTGTAGTGTTTTTTTTTCTGGTTTTGGGATTAGGGTAATGCTGGCTTCATAGAAGGAGCTTGGAAGTGTTACTTCCTCTTGAATTTTTTGGAATAGCCCGAGGAGGGTAGGTTTTAGTTATTCTTTGAGTAGAATTAAGTGATTGAGGCTGTATTTTAATTTAATTTAATTATTATTATTATTTTTAATCCTCACCTGAGAGCAACAAGAAAAGCCCAGCATGCTTATACTATAATGTGGTGTTATGTGTACTTTAACCTATGTTTATCCCTATCAGGCTACGAACTTCTTGAGAGCAAAGCTCCAGCTCTTTCTCTGTGTGCTCTAACGGATGTCAGATAAATAGATGAACCAATATATGTCTGAAGTGAAGTTTGGGTAGGTTTTTGGGAGTAAAATGAAAACTATGTTAATTTCTTTAATATATGCAACCAATCACCCTATGAGGGAGGTAGATACTATCTCCCATCCCTCACCCATTTTATAGATTAGAAACGGAAAGCTTAGAGAAGTGAAGTAACTAGCCTGCATCATCCAGAAAATGGCAGAGAGCTATGGAAAGAGCTCAGATGACCTATTCATTTTCATATCTTAATACTTGTGGAAAGCCTTCAGATACATTAATTCAAAGCACTCATTGAGTACATAGTACTGTATGAAGCCTTTGAGGGTTAGTCATGTTCTGGACCTCAAGGGGCTTTCATTGAAACTGTAGCAGAATATACAAATGTAGAACCCATAGTAATATAGGAGTTTGTCTAATTGAAAACAAATTGTTAAAAATTTGGAGGGTGGGCCAAGGTGGACCTAATTCTTGTTCACCGGTACAGAATGGAGGCTGTAATGGTGACTGTGGTGGGAGGAGAGCAGAATGAATGCAGGGCTGACTGTATTTCTTTGGTGATGCTAAATTTAATGTTCCTTCAGAGACTTTCAATTAAGCCAGTTGAAGACAGTATTTTATGTGAAAACTTGTTTGTAGGGTGGGTAAATGAGTGGTGACAGATTACTTCAGGGTGGTGGTCTGAAAGCAGTGGCTGCATATGTGGTGTTATTGAAAGCCCACCAGCATTGAGCATACAGAAGTTCTGAGATTTAGCTGTGCCCTCAGCACTTATCAGATAGCTGTAAAAGCATGACACAGGGCAGTGAGCATTATGTGGGCCAAATGTGATTATATGGAGAGTGAAGGTTTATTGACAGTGACATCAATTTGAAGTTGACATAGGATGGGATAATAGTATTCAGTTTTAGCAAGAGGCAGAATTAAAGGAATTTGTTGATGGAATCCTTGAAAGGGGAGGTGTTGAACATGAGTGAGTATTATGTGCACTGAGGTTGACAGTGAACTAGAGTTCAATACTGGGAACTGGATATTTACCTGTTTATACCTAAGTGAATTGTACCCATAGAGCTCTTTCTCCTTGCACTCGGTTTTTCTAATTTATGTTATCTCTCTAGGACAGTGATGGCGAACCTATGACACGCGAACTCATTTTTTTGGTTGATTTTTCTTTGTTAAATGGCATTTAAATATATAAAATAAATATCAAAAATATAAATCTTTGTTTTACTATGGTTGCAAATATCAAAAAATTTCTATATGTGACACGGCACCAGAGTTAAGTTAGGGTTTTTCAAAATGCTGACACGCCGAGCTCAAAAGGTTCGCCATTAGTGCCCTAGGATCTGGCCACATCCTAATTATTCTCAGCAGGTGGTGGCATGTTGGCAGGGCTTCATCCAGGGCTGGGAGCCAGGGACCAAGCCATTTTCCTGGCTTCACCATCCAGTGTTCAGAGAATAAAAGTGGGCCAGTGCCAAGTCAGGTCTCTTTTTTTTCACTGTGTTGTGACATTCTCAGATAATAATTCTAGGCCTATATTTGGTAAACATGGATCTTCAGAAGATCCTTAGATGGAACTGACAATATAAGGAGACGAATGAGAAAAATTTTGCCCATTTGTTTAAAAAAGAAATTAATGCCTCTTATAGAGAAATTGGAATCTCATAACTTAACATTTAAATTTTCATCTTTTTCCTCTCATATTTTATTTTATTTTATTTATTTTATTTTTTTTAATTTTTTATTTTTTAATATATTTTATTGATTTTTCACAGAGAGGAAGGGAGAGAGATAGAGAGAGTTAGAAACATCGATGAGAGAGAAACATCGATCAGCTGCCTCTTGCACATCCCCCACCGGGGATGTGCCCGCAACCCAGGTACATGCCCTTGACCGGAATCGAACCCGGGACCTCTCAGTCCGCAGGCTGACGCTCTATCCACTGAGCCAAACCGGTTTCGGCCTCTCATATTTTATTAATTTGGAGGTCATAGTAAGTATGATCATTTCCTGCTTTAAAAACATATTTGTGCCCTAGTTAGGTGGCTCAGTTGGTTGGAGCATCATCCAGTACATCAAAAGGATGTGGGTTCGATTTCCGGTGAGGTCACATATCTAGGTTTTGGTTCGATTTCTGGTCGGGTGAGTATAGAAGGCAACCAGTTGATTTTTCTCTCTCACATTGATTTTTCTCTCTCTCTTTCCCCCTTCCTCTCTCACTCAGCGCAATAAAAAAACATCCTCGGGTGAAGATTTAGAAAACAAAACAAGAACATAATTGACAAGTAAAATAAAAGAGTTAAAGTTTTCTTGTTAGAAATGTTTCAGACTTTCTTAATGGCTTACATGTTTTTTTACATGTTTAACCAGAGGCTATTTTTTACTTTTTTATTTTTTTTGAGAGAGAGAGAGAGAGAGCGCGAGTGAGTGAGAGGAAGCAGGATACGGGATGGGGAGAGAAACATCGATGTGAGAGAGACACACATAGGTTGGCTGCCTCCCGCAGGAATCTCAGCTAGGCCAGGATGACCTGCAATGCACACTGGCCAGGAGAGCTTATATGTTTCTTTTTATGGATATATGTTTATATAACTTTTCTTTTTAGACACATAATTTGTTTGTAGAAATAGCTCTGTGATGAATTTGTTTATATGCAAATACTTATCTAAATATCCAATATTATCTTGAGGTTCCAAAAGAGGAATTATTAGGTTAAAGAAAAGGAATTTTATATATCTTGCCATGTTACTTTTTAGAAAGGCTGTAATTTTATAGTTCCACCAGCATACTAGTATTGTACACACTTCCACATTTATCAATTTAATGATATAATTTTTAAAATTTTGCTAACTTTGTTAAAAATTGCAATTAAATAAAGTATGATGCTTTCTGGAAATTTACTGAATTTGTATTCATCAATGATTTGGATTGCAACAGTAACAGGTTTGGGACTATTTGTCAACCAGAACCCCAAAGAGAACTGAATGCCACTTTTCAAGATGCTTCTACTTGTATTAACAAGAAGTTGTTTACTGAATTTGCCTTGAGGTTGAATTTAAAAGACACAGAGTCAGTTGAGCCTTCTCAGGCTGCACAGGTGTTCTGGAGCACCCTGTGAAGGCCTGTTATTTACTTATGCCTCCAGAGCTGTGTTCCTCTCTTCCTGTTCCCTGAAGCCACCTTTCCAGAGGAATAAGGTTCAGCAGCTAGGGGAGCACACCTGCCCCACTCTATCTCATTATCCTGTTTTATTTTTTTCAGTGCACTTTCATCAACTGAAATTAGCTTATATCTTTGATTCTGTCTTGTTCCTTTAGAATCCAAGGTCTCTTATAACAAGAACTCAGTTTTTCTTATTCATGTTGGCTCCCCAGGACCTGGCCTACATTAGGTGCTGAATATACAGAGTGGCCAGATTATTATGACCACCTGACGTTTGTAGGCAAATTAGCTATAATTTCACACTGAAATTGCTAGAGGGCCATACCATTATAAATAAGGAAGTATGTTGTTTACCACGACAATAGGAGTGATTTTTTTCTGAAGATATGGGTAAACAACGCGATTTAACAGCTTTTGAACGTGGGATATACAGTGGGGCCTTGACTTACGAGTTTAATTCGTTCCAAGACCGTATCTCAAAAAACTTGTTAGTCGGGACACTCGTAAGTCAAGGCCCCACTGTATTTGAACGTGAGTGGCCAGATGATCACCCCATCAGTACTGCGTTGGACCACCTTTTGCCTTCAATACTGCAGCAATTCTTCTTGGCATTGACTCCACGGGATGTTGAAAGGTGATGCGAGGATTCTGACACCATGCCTGATGAATAGCACTGTCCAGTTCTGTGAGATTTGATGGTTGTGTAACCAGCTGCCTGATGGCTCTTTTAACTTTCTCCCACTAATGCTCAATTGGATTGAGATCTGGTGATTGTGGGGGCCACCTAAGCAAGGTAAAGTCTCCTTCATGTTCTTGAAAGCATTCCTGCACAATAGGAGCACCGTGGCATGGCGCATTGTCTTGTAACTCAGTGGTCGGCAAATTCATTAGTCAACAGAGCCAAATATCAACAGTATAACGATTGAAATTTCTTTTTAGAGCCAAATTTTTTAAACTTAAACTATATAGGTAGGTACATTTTTATTAACTTAATTAGAGTACTCCTAAGGCTTAGGAAGAGCCACACTCAAGGGGTCAAAGAGCTGCATGTGGCTCGTGAGCCGCAGTTTGCTGACCACGGGTCTTGTTGGAAGAAGCCATCTCCATTGGGATACGCCATCAACATGATAGATTGAACTTGATCAGCAGCGATACTTAGGTATGTTGTGCTATTCAGATGTTGTTCCATACGAATTAAAGGGTCCAAATCATGCCAGGAAAACATGCCCCAAACCATAACACTGCCCCCACCAGCTTGAAGGGTTGTACTCATGCATGTGGGGTGCATGCTTTCATGCTGTTTCCACCAAATTCTCACTCTGCCATCTGCATGATGCAACTGGAAATGTCATTCATCGGACCACATGACTTTTTTCCAATGCTCGACTGTCCAATCCTTGTGTTCCTGTGCGAATTGGAGACGTTTTATCTTGGTAACTGCAGACAGCAAAGGTGTTCGAACAGGCCTTTGGCTTCCATATCCCATATGATGCAGTGTACGGCTAATTTGCCTACAAAGCTCAGGTGGTCATAATAATCTGGCCACTCAGTGTATATGTTCATTGAATGAACCCCAGAGGCTTTCTGTTGCCTATGAAAACAAGTGCAGACTTTGACCCTATCTTCAGTTTGCCATGTGCTACCTTTTCAGACTGTCTTCATGAATTACACTTTTCTAAATCCATGAGCTGCTCTCTGTGGTCCCAGGTGTGCTGCTGCATGGGGTGGGAGTTTGGGAGTCCTTTATTTGGAATGCCTCCTTTCACATTGAGGCTAGGTCTGAAGAAATGTTGAGTCTTTAGTATCCAACTCAATTTTTTACTTGTCTTTAAATTCTTTTCCAATTAATTACTTAAAATATAGCTGGTAGGAATCTTGGCCAAGATCTAGTCTCATTAGAATATGTATCTGTGTTTTTCTGTTAACTTTTGCTCTAGGAGTTTCAAAGAATCTTTGGGGCTGGTAGCAAATGTGGATAATTGTTTCTTGATTAGGAGTCAGATTTGACATTTCCTGCTGAAATGTTTTGCTGTTTGGGATTGAAGCAGATGGTCGTTTGTGGCAGAACAGATGTGTGTTGAATCAGATCTTTTTAATTTGCTCTCGTACCGTGAAGTGTTTCCCTCGGCAAATACCCACTTCTGACCTGCTTGTTTCAGCTGTTGGTGATTTTCCCCTATTAAGGGACTACACAGAGCAGTGGTTCTCAACCTTGGCTGCACATTAGAATCACCTGGGAATCTTTTTAAAATCCTGATTTCTGGGCCTCGTCCTCCGGAAATTCTGTTTCTTTGTTAAGGCATGGGGCCAGATGGAGCCTCTTGCAAGAAAAGGAACCATGAGTCCAGGTCCTGCCTGCTTTTTATTCAGTTGGTTACACATTTGCCCTTTAGCAATGCATATAGGCAGAGCAGATAGAATCAAAGGTAAAGTTTAGTAAACAATGTAAAGATGATCAGTCAGGAAATCGCCTGAGCCATAGCAGTCACAGCAGGAGCAATCCCATGCTGATGTCAGCCCTGCTGAGGTCAAGGTCCATTCATATTCCAGTGTCTTTTTTGCACTTTCATGCTAATACTGTTATGCGTTAGTCTCCGGCATCTCCCTGTTTTTGTTTTCTTAATAAATCTTGAAAAGTGTATGCCATCTGTAGGACTTATCTTTTTAAGACACTTTGCAGACTAGAAATAAACATATAAGACCCAGAATGAGACAGACAATAGTGGTTATGCTAAGAGGCAAATGTGGGGAGATCCAGTGAAAAGGATCAAATTCTTTCATGTCCTTTTAAAATAGTTGCCAGGCATCTAAGGAATTAGTCTGTAAGTTTGCCTGGGGCTGCTGCTATCTGGGGCTGGAGTATTCCATTGTGTGCAGCCACAGGTACAGGTTGAGGCTCCAGGTGCAAGGTCCTCATTAATTTGGTCAGTTCCTTCCACAGATCCATGTTTAAGTTTGATGTTCCTTGCAGGAATCCACATGGGCTTGGAGGAGTTTTATGGAAATACATAAGCATATTCTCAATCAAAGGTTAATAAAGGGTCGGTTGGGACCCTTCTATAAACCAGACTCATGATCCTTCCATCTGACTAAGCCTTTTTTCTTTGGCTCATCATGACACCAGTGAGGCTTCATTGGTGTCTTGCCATCAGCGTTATAAGTGAAAAAATTTCAGGTAATTGAGGCTTGGTGTAGTCTACCTACAGGAGATTTCTCTAGTATTTCCCCTTTTTGTTTTTCAAGTTGGGATTTTAGCCGCTGATGTTGGCATTTTGTAATTGCCTGTCCTTGGGAATTTTATGGTATTCCTGCAGTGTGTTGAATTTTCCATTTTGTACAGAATTGCTGGAAATGACAGCTTGTGTATACAGGTCCATTATAAGTTTTAATAATTTTTGGAATTCCCATGATAGCAAAAGTAGCTAGGCAATGATTAATGATGTGTTTCGCTGTTTCCCTTGTAGATGTGGTGGCCCAAAGGACTTTTGAAAAGGTATCTACAGAGACATACAATGCCCCAAGGTGTCCAAAAGGAGTATAATGTATTACATTCATTTGCCAGATATGGTCCCTTATCAATCCTCAAGGGTTAATTCCTGTATGAGGCCATTGAAGCAGATGTAACATACAAGTGGGACATTCCTTGATAATTTGTTTAGTCTGCTGTTGACTGATTGAGAATTGTTTAGATAACATTTGGCAGGCTGATGTAAAAGCTGGTGAGTTTCTGTGGCCTGTTGTAATAAAGTAACTAATTGATCAGCATATGCATTTTCTTTTGTTAAAGGACCAGGCAGAGTGGTATGAGTCCTGATATCTATATATGTAAAAAGCCAGTGACCAGAATGACCAGAACGACCGGTAGACCAGTCGCTATGAAGCGCACTGACCACCAGGTGGCAGACGCTCAACGCAGGAGCTGACCCCTCATGGTCAGTGCGCTCCCACAGCAGGAGTGCCGGTTCTGACCGACCCATTCAGGAGGCCCACCAGCCCAGTGGCAGCCACTCACTTCCTCAGTAGTCCTGCAGGTTCAAGCTCCAGAGGACAGGTCAGTCCCCAATGGACCAGTGCTGCCAGCATGATCCCAACAGCGCTGCCGGCCTCCTCGAACTCGGCCTCGGGCACTGTGGCCGCTTCCCTAGACATTCCACAGGGAAGAAAGGATACCTCCAGCAGTACCAGGGGCGACCAGTGGTGACTGCTCTCCCAGTGCTTCCTCCAGGTCACTCAAGCCGGCCCCCATCCGCCCCGCTCCAGATGAAGTGTGATCACTGCACACGGAAGGAATGTAGTAAAGAAACAAAAACCGATGACTAAGAGAATGCCACAGTCAGCGTCCGGAGTCCGGCTCAGGAGAAGAGAGAGAAGGGAGAATTCCATAAGTTGGCCGATGCCACGATATTTCTGAGTGACTGCCTGGTGTGTGACAGTTGTGCGACCACAGAGGAAGGAGTCCAAGTTTCTCAGCAGAATGCCAAGGACTTCTTCTGTGTTCTGAACCTTAATAAGAAATGTGATACCTCACAGCACAAAGTGTTGGCAGTGTCAATGTGTCCTCAGTCTCTGCCTTATTTTGCTGCTAAATTCAGCCTTAGTGTCACTGATGCATCCAGATGGTTCTGCGGCTTCCTCAAAAGCCTTTGGGGCCCACTGTCTTTGACATGACAATAGCCGCAGACTTCAACATCCTAGATAGTCAGAAAGAATTTGTGCGTGGGTACCGCCAGCACCGTGAGGAAGAGCCCCGGCTACCCATGCGGACCTCCGCCTGCCCCAGCTGCGTCCGATATGCAGAGCACATGCTGGGCCACCCCATCACCGCCCACTTCTGCATGGCCAAGTCTCCCTAGCAGATCATGGGCTCTCTGGTGAAGGATTACTTCGCCAGATGGCAGAACCTGTCCACAGACAAGATTTTCCACGTCATTGTGGCCCCGTGTTATGACAAGAATTTGGAGGCCCTTAGAGAAGATGTTCCCACAGCTTTGCATAGTTCCCGGGGTGCTGACTGCATGTTAGGCTCAGGTGAAATTGTCCAGATAATGGAGCAAAGTGACCTTGCCTTGAACGCTACCGTGGACGCTCTGTTTGGAGACATGAAGGAGGAGGTGGTGAGGCTCCACGAGGGTGCTAGCTCCGACGGGTACCTGGTGCACATCTTCAGGCACACAGCCAAGGAGCTGTTCATTGAGGACGTGGGGCTGCTCACCTACCACACCCTGAGGAACAAAGACTTCCAGGAGGTCACCCTTGAAAGGGACGGAGAGGTTCTGCTACGTTTTGAGGCTGCTTACGGCTTTTGGAACATCCAGAAGTGGTC
This sequence comes from Myotis myotis, assembly GCF_014108235.1. Classification (NCBI taxonomy): domain Eukaryota; kingdom Metazoa; phylum Chordata; class Mammalia; order Chiroptera; family Vespertilionidae; genus Myotis; species Myotis myotis. The sequence goes on from NW_023416313.1 coordinate 121,426,750, forward strand.
CTGAAGCTGTAGAGGGGCAAGTTCCTCTGCCACTTTGTGGAGGTCCTGGCCTGCACCAGGGATGCTTAAGCAGCAGGGGCCAGGCCTAGGCGGAGGACGGACGTGCAGACAGGGCACTGCTGCGGCAGATGGAAGGCATCTACACTGCCATCCCAGTGTGGCCCCTGGAGACCAGCGCCCATGTGCAGGAGCTGTACTAGGAGTGGCTGGGGGGGTGGGGCACGACTCCCCCTGGGCTCAGGCGGCCCTGCACACCACCTAGCAGGGCCCAGGGCAGCCTGACAGGACATCAAGTGGTAAAGGTCCAGCAGACGCCCGGCCTGCAGGCTGCCTGAGAAGGGGTGTCAGATGGGTGAAGGAAAGGCTTAGCATCTCTGTCATCACTTTGGTTTTCAGAATTCCTTGCTCCTCATCTGTCGGCTCCCTCCCTCTGAGGGGCGCTGTTGTTGTGAGGTGCGAGTGAAATATTGTATCTTGAGAGGATTGTCCCAATGTACGTATCCTTTTATCCGACAATGAAAAAATCCCAAAGAACAAGAATGGAGGAGACAGACTACTGTCCTTTAGACTTACAAAACCCCCGGAAGTGTCCTGCAAAGAGCTGAGACTTGGTTCTGTCCACGTGCCTCAGAATGATTGGGTGAGGAAATGGCCGGGTTTGGCCCTGACTTTACCCACTTATGTTACTCTTGGACGTGTCTTTGCCACAATGTGAATAAACATTTGGAATAGGGGCTCATAAGAAAGTCTGCATCCCAACTTTTCTTGAAACAGATCTATGTTCTGCAGCTGTGGCCACCGTCCTGAGACCAGGTTCCTGTTATTGGGAATCAGGAGGCACTGGAATGGAGGCATCTCCCCCGGATCCTTTTACATTCAGGGATTCAGCTGAACTCACTTTGAGGGAGGCTTGGCAAGGGTGACAGGTATCACAGATGGAAGGATGGAGAATGGAGAGGTGGACACCCTGCTCGGTCCCTCCCTGGGTCAGGCAGATGAAGGCCAGCCAGCCCGCCCCACAATTGGGTGAGATGGTGTCCTCTGTGTTCACCTCTCACCCTGTGGTCCTGGCCACTCCCCTCAGCTCCGGGCAGCCCTCTGTGTTCCATGACAGTGTGCTCTGCCCTCACATACTGCTCGCCCTAAATGAGAAGGAAGAGAGCAGTTGGCCCACAGACAACTACACAGAAAGATACGCAGCCATCATAGAGCCCAGCACCCTGTGCACGTTAGGGCCGTCCTGTGAAGTGAGGCCTGTGGCCGGCCTGGTGTTGGTTTCTAGAGCACTTAGATTTTGTTTCCATGTCGGTGACATTCTTGAACCCCTCAGCCTGTTAGATTTCCCTTTCATGTGTTATTGTACCTGTGCAACCCATCTGGGTTGATAACTGGGACATTGTGTGAAATTACCTATTTTCTGATTTCAATCTATTTACAGTGGGGTTTCATCCTCTGTGGTAACGTAGATCCATTTCTGATTATGGAATAAACAGTTGAAGTGTCAAAAAAAAGCAGCTGGCAGTTGGCTCCTGACAACTGGCGGGAACGTCTCTGGGATGGATCTGGATTCCAGGCCAGCAAGGGCTTCTCACTGTCTGCCCGGAGGGCCGGCCGATCGGGTCTTGGCTCCTCCCCACCCCACTTGGGACCCTACTGGTGCATGAATTCGTGCACCGGGCCTCTAGTGAGTAATATAAAAGGGATATTGTTTTTGCTGTACAATTTGTTGTACCTGTTTAAATAGTATAAATAGACTTTGGTCACTGAGTCATTTTAATTGAGTAGTCTCAATTTTGTTTACCAGGCCAACAGCATAGGCAGAATTAGAAATAACATTGAGAGGCTTCTGGAAATTCTGCAATGCAGCCTTGATAGCTTTTAATTTAATTCTTTGTACAGAGGTGTGACTCGTCTAGATGATTTGGTCTGAATTTACTGTATGATAAGCAGCTTTGCCATTAGAGGAGCTGTCAGTAAAAATAGTTAATGCTCCAGGAATAAGTTCCTGCCTAGTATTTTTTGGTATAATAATAGGGGTGTAATATAAAAACTGTAGTAATTTGTTTTTCAGTAGGTTCCCCCAAATATTCATTTATTCTAATTTGCCAATTCACATCAGTCTGAAATAAGGTTTCTATTTGCTTCCAGGTAAGGGGAAGATAAATGCTTTGTGGTTTTTATTCTTTAATCTGCCTGCAGTGCTTTCTGAGTTGAGCTATTAATTGAGCCATGTAACCACAGTTTTAGAGGATTGATGCCCTAAGTGGGCCCACTAAATAATAGTAGCAGAGTCCTTATTTTGGAAGATGACCCCAGTGGACTATTTGTAGTAGGATTAATCTGTCCTAATAAAGGCAACTTAGGTTGTACCCGTGCTACTTGGGCTGAGGAGATTGCCTGTTTAATTCTTACTAACTTCTTCCTAGTTTCATTTGTTAATGTTCGGGGCGAGGAAAGATTAGAATCACCCCTAAGTATATTGAATAAATTTGTCATTTCTTCCATAGAGATTTTTGGAGAAGGTCTTAACCAATGTACCCTAATAATTTTTGAAAGTCATTTAGGGTCCTGAGGCAATTCTTTTGTATTTTTACCTTTTGAGGCCTAATACATTGGTTTTCAATTATGGTTCCTAGATATTTGAAGGGCGTTCCTTTCTGTATTTTTTCCCGGAGAAATTCTTAAGCCCCATTTAGGGAGTATTTTTTCTAATTGGGTAAACATGTTAAAGTCTGCTTTCCCCCTGGGCTTGCCATAAATTGCTATATTAAAGACTTTTACTTTCTTTCAAACAGAACAACCAACTTGGTTGCTTTCCAGAAAAACAAGTAGGAGAGAGACATGCTGGCCAATACTGCAATGTATACATTTGCAATGTATACATTTTAAGTAAAAGTAACTTTCTTTTTACTTATAGTGTCTTATTAATGGTGAGATTTAATGCTTGAATAATAATTTTTAGTTTACTTTGTAAATAGTGGTGGAAGAGATTTAAAAAAAATTTTTTTTAAAATATATTTTATTGATTTTTTTACAGAGAGGAAGGGAGAGAGATAGAGAGTTAGAAACATCGATGAGAGAGAAACATCGATCAGCTGCCTCCTGCACATCCCCTACTGGGGATGTGCCCACAACCCAGGTATATGCCCTTGACCGGAATCGAACCTGGGACCCCTCAGTCCACAGGCCGACGCTCTATCCACTGAGCCAAACCGGTTTTGGCTTAAAAAAATTTTTAGGTTTAAATTCTGAATATTATTCTTTTCTGGCTAGTGTTCATTTGTATATTTCATTTAGGCATGCTATGAAGGGAGTATTACCTTTTGTGTGTATATACCAATGTATGTATGTATGTATGTATGTATGTATGTATGTGTGTGTGTGTGTGTATGTATATATATATATTTTTATGCATGCTAGAGGCCTGGTGCATGAAATTCATGCACAGGGGATGTGGGGTGTGTGTGTGTGTGTCCCTCAGCCTGACCTGTACCCTCTCCAATTTGGGAGCCCTCAGGGGATGTCCTACTGATGGGTTAGGCCCACTCCCTGTGGTTCTCTGCTCTCTGTGGGGCCTGCCTGCTCCACACCGCAGTGACTGCCAAGTAGGCTGTGTGGGTGCTGCCTGCGGGCCGCACTTGCCTGCTCCCCGGTCGCTGAGATGTCAGCCAAGCAGGCCATGCTGGGTGCCACCTGCAGGCGGCGCTTGCCTGCTCCCAGATCACTGTGGCAACGGCCTACCGTGCTGGGAACTGCCTGCAGGTCGGGCTTGCCTACTCTCTGATCGCCGTGGCAACAGCCAAGCAGGCCGTGCTGTGCTGGGGCCTTCTCCTCCTGCTGTCAGTCTCCATGGAGGCGATGAGGTTAATTTGCATTCTCACTCCTGATTGGCTGTGGGCATCGTGAAGGTACAGTCAGTTTGCATCTTTCTTTTTTATTAGTGTAGATCAGGGGTGGGCAAACTTTTTGACTCGAGGGCCACAATGGGTTCTTAAACTGGACCGGAGGGCCGGAACAAAAGCATGGATGGAGTGTTTGTGTGAACTAATATAAATTCAAAGTAAACATCATTACATAAAAGGGTATAGTCTTTTTTTTTCAATAGTTTTATTCATTTCAAACGGGCTGGATCCGGCCCACGGGCCGTAGTTTGCCCACGGCTGGTGTAGATACATATATATATTTAATTTTAATTAGTAATTTTCTGATGTTTTACAAATTTTTATCTAATTTAAAGATATGACTTTTTTAGAAGTCTGCAATTTAGAGTAAGTCAGAGTTCTTTTCATGGGTTTTCTATACCTATAAATGCATTAAAGTAGAGCAGTGGCTGTCCATAAATGACAAAATTCAAAAGTGGCATGGTTATAGATATGATTAAAATGGAATTGATGAAAAAACCTTGTTTTTCTATGATATTCTGAGACAGCAGCCTTTTGGTAAATAATAATCCCAGTAAAATGACAGAGAGAACAACAAAAATTTGTATATAAAGAATAACATCTGGCACATGGCTTATTGCAAATGGTTTATTAAACATTGAAAATAATTTATAAAACCCCAATATATGAAATGTAAATACCCAGAGTGTCACTGGTAGATGCAGAGAATCACCACTAAGCTTGCCTGGTGTCCCTGACTGGATATATACTATACCTGAAAGTTTTCTGTTTGAACCTGGCTTTGAATTTGTGTAAGTTACTTTCTGAAGTAGCCTGAAACCTCTATAACATTTAAAATACATGTATATAAATAGAACACAGTTATTTTTATGTGACAAGGCTTCCCATATGATTTTAAGTATACAGTATGTCCTTGGGTTACATCGGAGATCCATTCCTACGGTGCGACGTTACGCAATTTTTGCCATAAGTTGGAACCCACCTACATAAGCACCTACGTCACTCACATGGAGCACATACACAGCAGTAATGAAGTGAAACAGTAAAAAAAATTTAAAGGACAGATAACAATTCCTGACCTTTACTTGTGGTAAATAAATAATAAAAAACATAAAGCACATATGTACATACATCGAACTGATGAAACTTTTTTTTTTTTTTAATAAATAAATGGGAGATGGTGATGTAACCACGAAATGATGTACGTCGACTCCGACTAACCCGAGGACTGTTTGTATTAGATTGGCCTAATTTAGTTTAAAAAAATACTTCTTTTAAGAAGAGAGAATAAAGCCTTGAATCATTCCAGGGCCCTTAGAATGTTCCAAAGTCATCTTTTGGTCAAGGTCTTGAAATTTACACTTAGAAAGATTTTCAAATATATTTAACTTAAAGATTATATCACAAACTTTTTATAATTATTCTAAAGGGCATTAATTAAACTTAAACTGGTTTTAATATTAAAAATTTTGTCTGGACCGTAGAATTAATTCTTTTTTTTAAAATTAGGCCAATAAAACATTATATTCTAGGTTGAAATTTTACCACATGTAGTTCACAGACACACACATGAAGACTATATTTTGAACTACTAATTTTTCCCGAGAAAACACAAGAATTATTTTCCTTAAAATGAATATAGTTTATGTATTTTAGTATTACAACCATATAATTTCTTTTAACTTTTAGCTTTTTGAACTTTGAACTTTGAGCTTTTTAGAAGCCTTAAATTTTAGGTGGAAAGTTAAATACTTAGTATTTCTCAGATTAGTAGTACATTCACATTTTGAAGGATATATTTCAAATAAAATACAAAACATTCAATTAATAGATTCAGATTTATCCTCTAGATCAGTGGTTCTCAACCTTCCTAATGCTGCGATCCTTTAATACAGTTCCTCATGTTGTGGTGACCCCCAACCATAAAATTATTTTCGTTGCTACTTCATAACTGTAATTTTGCTACTGTAAACAATATGTAGTTATATATGTATTTTCCGATGGTCTTAGGCGACCCCTGTGGAAGGGTCGTTCGACCCCCAAAGGGATCGCGACCCACAGGTTGAGAACCGCTGCTCTAGATTCTTCATACAAGTCAAATTCAGGTTTATTAATGTTTCAGTAATCTGTTATTTCAAAATACCTAGGTCTTAAAAATTAGTATTATTATTATTTTTTTACTATTTAACCCAGTAATGCTCCAGAGCGTTTAAGTTACCAATTAGGCATATGAGCTGGAGAAAAGGCAGAGGGGGGAAGGGAGCAGGCCCTGCAGCCTTTTTAAATAGTTTTTTTATACTTCTATTCTTCCAGTTTTCTAACTTTTGTAGGTTTGTTTTTTTTTTGTTTTTTGAGATGTGAGGCCAACTATTGGTGACAAAATGTAATTTTAATATTCCTTGGATTATCACTGAAAGGCTTTATCATAAACCCTTCATTTTAGCTACATCTATTTCTTATATCTTAACAACTTTGGCCCATGCATATGGCTTGTCTGGTTTTCTTGCGTCTATTTCCCTTGTGTCATTTTCGTCATCTTCCAAAGAAAAACAGTCTTGGTCCTATTCTATATCATCCATGAAGAGATGGGGCTTAGGCCAAGAGGCCACCCAAAATTGGGTGGGGCGCACCTCCCCTTAAACCAGCCTTTCCCTCTTCAGGTGTACAGAAATCTCGGATGCATCCCCAAATTGTGAGAAATGGCTTACCTTTCCAAATTTCAAATGACAGACTAGGAAACAAAAACATGGCGAAAATGAGACTTTTAATAACACTCCCAAGAGCAGGTGCCCATTTTACAGGATCACAATAAAGGCAAGAGACAAGTAACCTAGTAATTTAATGGGCTGGGGCCTTTTCTAGTTGCCTCTACCTCCCTTTGTCTAGGACAGTGGTTGGCAAACTCATTTGCCAATAGAGCCAAATATCAACAGTATGACGATTGAAATTTCTTTTGAGAGCCAAATTTTTTAAACTTAAACTATATAGGTAGGGACATTGTTATTAACTTAATTAGGGTACTCCTAAGACTTAAGAAGAGCCACACTCAAGGGGCCAAAGAGCCACATGTGGCTTGCGAGCCGCAGTTTGCCAACCATGGGTCTAGGAGAATCTTACTAGGACTTGTACTATCAACCATGTGTACTACTCATGTTCTTTCTCCCCATTCCCACATCCTGTTTGCTCTGGGGAAATTCAGTAATGGCCTGGCCACCTATTGTTTTTTTTCTATGAAGATAAATCAGAGGGATGCTTCCTACGGGGGGGGGGGGGGGGGCAACAGGGTGTAGGCATTTATTAACTTGAGAATAGTTCTGAGACAGTCTTTAAAATTTCTTACTAATTTCCATCTTTTCTGGAATACACACACACACACACACACACACACACACACACACACACAGGGTCCGTAATGACCGACCGAAGGCTCGACCGAACACTGTAAGTCAGTCCTGCAGTCAGTGCTAGGTTGCTGTGGCGACCCAGTACTGACTGCCTAGGGGGCTGCGGATCAGGCCCTGAGAGAGGCCTAGAGAGAGAGGCAGGGTCTGATCCGCAACCTCTGTGGCAGCTGTTGATCAGCTGTTGCCTCTCTCTTTCTCTCCGGGCCTCCAAGGGGGCTGCTGATCAGCCCTGCCTCTCTGATCAGACCCGGAGATATGCCCGGAGACGCTGACTGGCATAGAATCCGACCAGTCAGAACCAAATCTGGGTGAACTGTGAGGAGCCAATGGCTGCCTAGGAGGCAGAGCTTTTGACACTGGCTGGCATAGAAACCGACCAATCAGAACCAAATCTGGGTGAACTGTGAGGAGCCAGTGGCTGCCTAGGAGGCAGAGGTTTTGACACTGACTGGCATAGAAACTGACCAATCAGAACCAAATTGGCCGGCAGGGGAGGGCAGTTGGGAGCGAGATCAGGCCGAGGGGGGCGGGGTGCAGTTAGGGGTAATCAGGCAGGCAGAGGCAGTTAAGGGCTATCAGGCCCGCAGGGGAGGACATTTGGGGGTGAGATCAGGCCAGCAGGGGAGGGCCGTTGGGGGCAACCAGGCTGGCAGGGGAGGGCAGTTGGGGGTGAGATCAGACTGGCAGGGGAGGGCCATTAGGGATGAGATCAAGCCATCTGGGGAGAGCAGTTGGGGGCAACCAGGCCAGCAGGAGAGGGCAGTTGGGGGCGAGATCAGGCCTGCAGGGGAGAGCAGTTAGGGGCGATCAGGCAGGCAGGCAGAGAAGTTAGGGGCAATCAGTCTGGGCTGAGGGAACCCCTCCCCCCCCCCACGAATTTCGTGAACCAGGCCACTAGTGTGTGTGTGTGTGTGTGTGTATTTAAATAGACTAACAATAAACAAATCAAACAACAAAGACAAAATAATAATCAACAGGCACTTTTATATACGATATTTACAAGTGCACATAACACATAGATAAGACTTAATAAATCAGACTTCTTTTCATGGATCTTTTAGATGTCTTATAGTGCCTGCAACTTATAGCCAGAATGAGCCCAGAGGGCTCCCAGGTGGGGTGGCCAGTGAATACCCACAAACAGCCTGTTGTTCACAGATTTCATCATATTCTGCTCTCCATAGCAAATATTGACTGGCATCTAAAGTCGTTTTAACCAAAATCTGCCAGTCCCAAGGCGTCATATGGTAATGAAGCCCCTTTGTAAAAAGAACTGTTAGCCCCTTTTTCTCTAGTTGATGAGCCTTCCCTCAATAGAGGTAGAGGATCGGGGACCTTAGGTATTACAGGCTTTACAGGCTCTACTTTAGGAGGAGGAGGGGGTGGTGGTGAATCCTCCTGGTGTTCTGTAGGCTTTTCATCCTCAATATGAAGTGGGCACAGTGCAATTCAAACAAGAGCCCACATAGTTAAAGATGACAAGGGCATCCGTTTTCCTTGAGCCTGATTTCTCCTTAAATTCCTACGTACTTGTTCCCAGAGATCAAGGTCTAATGTACTAGCATCAGGGAACCAAGAATTATATCCTATGGTAATATGCAAAAACTGTAAGAGAATACATTCTGACACATCAATTCCTTTATCCTTGAGCATGCAAACCAAAAGTCTGCAACAGTGGTTCTCAACCTTCCTAATGCCACGACCCTTTAATACAGTTCCTCATGTTGTGCTGACCCCCAAACATAAAATTATTTTCGTTGCTACTTCATAACTGTAATTTTGCTACTGTTATGAATCGTAATGTAACTATCTGATATGCAGGATGTACTTTCATTGTTACAAATTGAACATAATTAAAGCATAGTGATTAATCACAAAACCAATATGTAATTATATATGTGTTTTCTGATGGTCTTAGGCTACCCCTGTGAAAGGGTCATTTGACCCCCAAAGGGTCACGACCCACAGTTTGAGAACCGCTGGTCTACAATAATGTTTTTGCCTTTTACTCGAATTCTGCCCCATTGTAACCTGGCTGATTTCAGAAAAGTCCCTGTCTACTTAACAGTCGCATTTCCACAGCAGGCACAGGCTTGTGCATCCGGCGAACTTCCACTTTTCACTTCGTTTTCTCTCAGGCGAACCTTCTCCTCAAGTCCTGGTTAGGGCACCACTTGCTGTGACCTGCACAGCGAGTTCAGGGTGACTTGTAGGAGGGCCGACGCACAATGAAGATACTACCCAAGAAGTATGAATTTTTAAGGCATGGGGGCAGATGGAGCCTCTTGCAAGAAGAGGAACCACGAGTCTGGGTCCTGCCTGCTTTTTATTCAGTTGGTTACACATTTGCCCTTAAGCAGTGCAAACAGGCAGATCAGATAGAATCAAAAGTAAAGTTTAGTAAACAATGTAAAGGTGATCAGGTCAGGAACTCGCCTGAGTCATCGCAGTCACAGCAGGAGCAATCCCATGCCGATGTCAGTCCTGCTGAGATAAAGGTCCATTGGTCTTCCAGTGTCTCTTCTGCACTTTCATGCTAATGCTGTTATGCATTGGTCTCTGGCTGAATGTACAAGCAAAAGCTTATTTAGAAGGTCATAGAAGCCGAAAAAAATGAGCCATGAAAATAGTGAGCCAGCTGGGTTATGTAGACTCAGGAAGCAAGTTATAGCAGCAAAAGAAGGGTCCTTGGAGTTTAGGAGAAAGAAAATTCATGTATGCTCCTTGAGGGAAGCAAGCAAGAGAGGCTATAGGTGTTTTTTTTTTTTTTTTTTTGTTTGTTTGTTTGTTTTTGCTTTTTTTTTTTTTTTTTTTTTTGGCAATCAGACCACATTAGCACTAAGTTTCGAGATTTAAAAGTGTGACTGAAAAAATCCTTTGCCAAGCCTGGCTGGGTGTGGCTCATTTGGTTGAGCATCTTCCCATGAACCAGGAGGTCACAATTGATTTCCGGGCAGGGCACATGCCCGGGTTGCTGGATCGATCCCCAGTAAGGGGTGAGCAGGAGACTGCTTATCAATGTTTCTCTCACATGAATGTTTCTCTGTTTCTCTCCCACTCCCTGAAATCAATAAAAACATAGTTTTAAAAAATTCTCTGCCAAGTCTATGCAGTGCCACTTTCCTCACTCTAAGGAAAATGATGTATTTTTAAAATTCATAAATGTTCAAGGCACATACATTAGAAAAAAATAGCATAGTCTTTAGTATTCGATGAGTTATTTCTGTTCTCAGTACTGCGATTTGATTAATAGAAACAGCAGTAAAGTATTTTCTTCATTTATTTTGATTTTCATTTCTCTTCAATGCCTATGCTTTTATAGATTTTCTTTTCTATTTTTTTCCCTTTCTGCTCTTCTTGGGCAGCAGTGAGTATCTGAAGTCATCCTTCGTTTATCCTGTATTTGATAATCTGTTCTGTCTGACACAGCCTTCCATCATGACTTGGTTTAGCTGTTTCAGTCACACCCATTGCAGCTTATACAATGGGGGATTTTACAGTGTTGTAAGCCTTCCTTGTCACTCATCACCAAACTGAAGTTATCAGGGTTCAGGTGTGCTTTCCCCAGGGGTGGGGCTGGAACTCTAGTTCTTGCATTGTAGTTAGGACATGATCTTGGGGATTTTTTTGTTTTATGAATGAATAACTGAAATTAATTCAAACTCAGTACTCCTAGGATTAAAATGTATTTACATATTACACTGTCTATAAGTTAAAGGTCCATAGTACTTGATTGCCTCAACTAGAAAATGAGTCATACTTAGGTGTAGTTCTGTAGAAAGCATCACATGATACAGGAGAAAGGAAATTGCAGGGGACTCTTATAATTCACTTTGCTCCCTTAATAGCCTTTATTTCAAAGCTCATCTCCTGCACTAATGAGATACAGTGCAGTGTGGTGGAGAGGCTTTGGAATGATGTTCTGCCACTTTCTAGCTGATAATTTGGAAACATTAGTAATCTTTCTGAACCTGGTTTCCTGATCTCAGAGACCAGCTTAGGTTATCTGTTATCACCAGAGATGCAGGTCCAGTTCACAGTGGCTCTGAGCCCAGATACACTCTTCAGATAGTACCTTATGAGCTACCATTTGGACCTCCTGAAAGGAGGATTCCCTCTGTTAGGTGTCCCCTGGTGCTGGGCCCTGTAGTTTTTACTGAAGCTGTGAGTCCTTCCTTTGCCTCTGAAAACTTTTGTCTTTGGCTTCCCACACCTGGTTTATGGACCTTGGAAAAATGACAATGCCACCAAGGAAGTTGGCTTTTTTGGAAATACTGAACAAGATAGAAGATGTCACCTAAGGCAGAGTTGTAGGAATAGCCATTATGACTTGGAAGTTTTTATTGGTTTTGTGAACAAATGTTTATATATTTCTCAAAGACCCAGCAAAATTAATAAAATATGCTGTCTTTTCTTTGACAACTAATTTTTGTTTCATTTTCCCACAATATCCTAAAAATCACTTACGTATAGTATGTTCTTCAAAACTTTTGGTTGTTATAGGCATCACCATTTTTGTTTTCTTAACATGCTATAAGCCTAACAAGCACTCCTATTTTCAGATATTTTCTAAAGCATGCTAGATTAGCAATATATGCTTCATTTGTGTTTTGAGGTTGTCCCCCAACACACCCTTCTTGCTTGGCACACTTTGAGATCACTATTGTGGCTCCTCTTTCCCACAGCATGCTCTCCTGTGATTCTCTGCTTTTCTCTGGCTGGATTTGCTGGTCTAGAGTTAGTAGAAGAAGATTTGAAGGAAATGTCCTCTTGGATTTTATTAATCAAACATTGGAATTCCCAGAGTTCACACAACTCTCTGCAGTGCTCTCTGGAGACCGTCTGGCTGCCTGGAGGATGTTCTCTCTTCTCAAGGAGTTCTCAGGAGTCTGGAAGCAGACTGAGACACTTGCCGTGGAAAACAATAAAGGCACTGAATAGGGAGGGAAAATAATCTTGTTTTCAGGTGAAGTGTGCCACTAAGTAATTCACCCCATATCACACGGATTAGTAGAGGATTTTGTAGGTTGGAAACAACAAAATGCCCATTCAGGAAATCCATATACTTTAAAAGAATGCTGTAACCATATTCAATAGCACTTGTATTTTATGGTGTGAAATAATTGATGTGTATACTTCATTCAAATGGGTTAGGATTTAAGGGAGAAGGGAGGAGAAGAAAATTTACTATCAAATTAATGAAAATTAAAAATTTGCTTTTAATTTTCAATCTTGGTCTAAAACTTTACTTCCAATTCTCTTTGAAAAATTTATCATGCTCTAGTATCCTGTTACAACTGTTGTAAATAGCAAAGTATTTACTTTTATCCCACTTGCTATTTTGACATGCAGCAGTAAATTATAAAGTTGTATTATTAGACCAGAGTATGAGCTATTTTATGTGTTACTTACCATTTCATGTGGTAAGGTCTTAGAAATATTTGTCTGTGCCTTTGACATTTTAAGTGACTACATTTCCAAGTATCATTTGTAGTGGTTTGCTCTTCCATAGGAGCATTATAAAAGTAAAATTAACTGGTGTGTTCATTCAGCTGTGGCATCTGGTGCCAACCGGTGAGTTCACATTTGGCACCAATTTCCCTCTCCTTTGAGGTTTGCCTGAAGCTTGGCTGCCATCTTCTCCCAGGGTGTCCTAGACTCTTGGTTTGTTTTTCCATTTGTCAGTCCAAGTGCTCTTGGGTTGTGAACATTGTGCCATCCAGTTCTGCTCCTCAGTTGGGTGTATGTGAAGAGGAGACACTTCATCTGTACACACAGCTTTGAGGATCCAAGCCAAGCTGAGGACATGTCCCTTGGGGTTGGAGATGGCAACAGACTGAGCCACCCAGTGTATCAAGAAGGGGGTATACCTGCTATTTTGGCTATTTTCTTCCATCCTCAAACATCTCAGGATGGAACATTTGGAAAAAGAGGTAGTGGTAGAAGAAGAAAGAATTTCCACTCTCACTCTGAGATAATTCCTGTTAATATTTTGGTGTAGTAAGGATAGACTTCCTTGAAACAAAAGCTTTTGGCTGAGACAGCTCCTCACTCTTCATTTGGAGAAAGTACCACAAATCAACGCACTGTATTCTGGCAATTACTAAATACCTGTCTTTTTAGTGTGACAGATAATAGCATCCCTTTCCCCTTAAGAACAGGTGTCTGTTATAAGACATCATGTGCACAATCTGACACTTGCATTTTGTTTGAATTTTTTTGATATTTCATTAAATTGAGGGACAGTCAGTATTTGATGAAAGTGATTACATCTAATCATATAAAACACTCTAAAATGCCACAACTGGTCTTCCTATCAGTTAGCTTCAGATATGAATATATCTGAATATATATGAAATGCTTGCAAGACTTTGTTAGCTTTTTCTGTGGCTTCAGGAGCATTTGCATGACTCTTCTTAAAAAGCTATTACGTAAATAATTAAGAGGGCTGATTTAAGTTAGTAGTACAGTGATCTGTGCTTACTGCCAAATTGGGAATGCTGTCTGCACAACATGCTGACTTGGATAAGTTATTTTCAAGTTGTCTCATTAAGGTTTGAATTTAGGATGGGAAGAAGATAGCCTTTATCATACATTTCTTCTCTGACTAGGTATGAGTTGTTCTCTTCTTATTTACTCATCTCCACTAGTGCATTATAGTTTATAGGCACCTTAGAAGCTGTTTTTTTTGTTTTGTTTTTTTTGCTGTTGTTCCACAGGAAAATGCCCCACAAAAATAAACTGTTATTGACCTGGCTGGTGTGGGTCAGTTGGTTGGGTGTCATCCTGTGCACCGAAAGGTTTCCAGTTCCATTCTGGTCAGTACATGCCTGGGTTGTGGGCTGGATCCCTGTGGTGGGAGTGGGGCAGCAGGAGGCAGCCGCTCAATGTCTCCTTTGCATATTGATGTTTCTCTCTCTCCCCCTCTCCCTTCCTCTTTCTCTAAAAATCAATTTTAAAATCCTTTAAAAAACAGTTATTTGCTAGGAAAATGTGACTAAAATATAGTGTTCTGGGAAAAGCATAATATTAAATTAGGAGAACTACATGTCTTTGTTGTATAACCCACTTTACCTCCCTGTCTTACAAGCAGAGCACTATGGAAATTAGAGGTGGTGTTGCTGTTGTGACCATAGTCCTCATTAGTACAGCAGCTACACCGTTTATTGTGGCATTATGTACCAGGTATGAGGCTGAGAATTTTTATTGCATTTAATACAACAACTCACTGAAGGTTTTGCAGATAAAGGGATGTTCTTACAGAAAATAAGCAACTTCCCCAAGATCATGTCAACTGTGTGGCAGTGACGGGTTTTGAGCCTCACTTGTCTGATAGCAGAGCCTGTACTTCTCTCTGTGCCGCCCATCCCCAATTTATAGTACAAAAGAGTATAAATGAGAAAAGAAAAATGATTCTCTGTCACTACCAAGAATAATCCAAATTGACATGAGAAAATGTATAAACATTAGACAACTTAATCAGGACATTCAAGAAGTAAAGACTCTGTGCCCCTGCTCCTCTCCTCTACATGTAAACATGTTAATTGTGCCTTCTGTATAGCCTTCCAGTGTGTGTACATGTGTGCGTGCACAGTTGTGTGTGTGTGTGTGTGTGTGTGTGAGAGAAAGAGAGAGAGAGAGAGAGAGAGAGAGAGAGAGAGAGAGAGAGAGAGAGAGAGAGAGAGAGAAATAGGGGGAGGGGGAACATAGTCCAATCCAGCATCAAGCTAGTTTATGATAGAGAATATAATCTCAGTTTGGGTAATAAGCAAGTATGTCTGTAGCTTTCTAGAAATGGGATTGCTGGGTCACTTTTCTTTTAATAACCACTGTTTTATGCTTTTGCTTGAAGTGTCATATTTTTTTTTTAATTTATTTTTATTGATTTTTTACAGAGAAGAAGGGAGAGGGATAGAGCGTTAGAAACATCGATGAGAGAGAAACATCGATCAGCTGCCTCCTGCACACCACACACTGGGGATGTGCCCGCAACCAAGGTACATGCCCTTGACTGGAATTGAACCTGGGACCCTTCAGTCTGCAGACTGACGCTCTATCCACTGAGCCAAAACAGTCAGGGCTGAAGTGTCATATCTTTTATAAATCAAGATATGTTTGACTCTATTTCTGTTTCTGTATTCTATTCCATTTGCTTATTTTTTCTCTCCTCAGTCCCAAACTTTTAAATTTTGATAAGGTGCTTCCACATGGCTTTTTGTTTTCATAATTTTCTTGAATTTTTTTGCTGTTTTTCAAGATTATAATGTTAGACTTATTTTTTTGAAGTCACTCATTCTGTTACCATTGCAATTAGCTAGTTATTAATAATAGGAAGAAAGCAAAAGGGAGGCCAAACATTATAGGTATGGCCTCTGGGCAGCTTCACCAGGAAGCTACAGCTTTGCACTCCTCAGGGAACCACTGGTACATTCCCTGCAGATAACTGGAGGTAGGGACAAAGGGGAGATGGATACATGCACAGTAAAATCAGGGTGATGTGGGGTGTGCGGAAGGTGCCTGTCAGGTCAAACCTCAACAGAGATCATTAGCTAAGGGAAGTGGAGCCAATGGAAGCCCATGAAAAATTGGAAATACCAAGCAAAGGAGTTCATATTCTTAGCTCTTGGCTCTCTTGGCACTTGGCTTTCTTAGAACTTGGCCCTTGTGGCTCTCTTGCATTTGCCCATGTTTACCCCTCAGCCACATGGTCCATGGCCATGCAGACCCCATACACCATGGACTGATGGACTACAACTGGGAACACAAACTATGCTGGATTGGACTGTGCTCTAACATGGAATGGAAACTCTGGGCAATGGCTTTAATCTTAGCTCTGCTGTGGACACAGCTGGACTTTCTCCTTGGTGGATGAAGGGAAATGGGACCTTGGAAACTCAAGGGTGTAATTCCATAGAAATAAAGCTTTCCACAATATCTAATGCTCCCATGCAAGTCTCTGAAAATGCCTTTTCTTGTGACATCACAACAAACCCACATCCGCCAGCAACAGGTGGGGATAAGGAGCACTCCCCACTAATAACAATTCCACAAAAATAAAATAAATAGAAATCCTGTTAAAATTTTAATTCTGAATGTAGTGTAATTATAAATTATTGCAGGGATAATTGACATCTTTAAAAAAATTCTAATTAATCAAGAAAAAATATCCAAGGGGGGAGGGTATATGTATTTCCCCTTTTACTTATGTCTTCCTGTTTGTCACTTAGATTCTTAAAGTTTAAATATCATGTAAGTTCAATACATTTATTGTTTCCTAGGTACTTAATTAACCCTCTTGATTGCTATTGTCAACTTTTTTTTTGTTATATATATATTTTTTCTTGTTATATTTTTAGATAGGCTACAATTTATATATAGGAAAGCAATTTTATTAAAATAATTTCTGTGATCTTTATGAATTATCTTAGTTTTATAGTGCAACTTTATTACATTGAAATAATGATAATTTGCTTCCTTTCTGTATTTATAGCATATATTTACTTTTCTGTTCAGATGTGCTGGCTAGCACTTCCAGAATCATGTTAAATAATAGGGTGTTAATAAGAATCAATGTAACTATATGCTGGACTACATAATAGTGCTTACGTGTAAGGTTCTCAAGGTCTACCATAAAAACATGTGACTATCTTACTTATAGTTTTTGGAGCAAAAGAAATTACCACAAAAGTACATGGGGGAGATACGGGAACAGGAAAGAGTTTGTGAGGACTAAATAATGGGAAAATCTAATGGAAGAAGATGAAAGTCAGTCCAATGAATGGGTTGCAGTTGATGGTTACTACCTATGGATTCCATTAGTGCTTCATAGTCAGTTAAATGTCAGGCAGCTGCTGTGAAGATCAGGAAGTAACTTCCTTCAATGAAGTGTTCCAGACATGGGGGGTGCTCTAACAGTTTGTGAAAGAATACATGAAGAGGGGATTCTTAGTGACTGGGTGCAGTAGAATCCTGGATGTTGTAAATGTGTCATAGGGGAACAGTTGTCATAGGATTTTACAACAAGGCACTTTGTCCACCTTTATTCCTGCATTCCCTGCAACCAGAACAGTGCTTGGCAAAAAGTAAGTTCTCAGGTATACATTAATAGAGGACAGAAATCACTACTCATGGTTTTTAGCCAGTGTCATGGAGGAGGTGAGCTAGGTTTTTGCTGGTAGAGAGAGTGGATGGAGAGGAAGAAATGGAAGAGTTTGATGCAAGTGAACTATCAGAAAAAGAGTGGAGGAGCAGATCTGTTCTGTTTGAGTTACAGAGTATTTGCAGGGAGCCAGGTGTGGGAGGGGAGGGCACAGAGTGGCAGAGTAGAGCTTTCTAACTGCTGCAGGGTGGAGGTGTCTGGTGGCCTAGATCACAACTGTAGGCTGGCTTAGGCACTTATCTGTGTTTTTCAAAAGGATTGTCCAGGTGGTACCTTTCCATCCATTCCTGCATGCCATCTCTGTTGTTCGACTGGGTTTGGTTTATGCTTCATCTGTTGGAGAACTGTTTCCTGTGGTCAGCCCAGTTCCAAGGGATTCTGGAACAGTGAGTAAGCGGTTTCTGCTTTTCCACTCACCATAGGCAAAGACAGCAAGGTTCAGAGGGGTTTAGGAATATAAGTGGAACCTCAGTTCTTGAACTTAATTCTTTCTGGAAGCAATTTGTTTGAAAACTGAATAAATTTTTTCCATTAGAAATAATGTAAATTTAATCCATTTCAGACCCACAAATGATCCCTGTTTTAACCTTTCTTATATATAGTACATGTCTAATATACTGTTTAATCTATAAACACTTTTCTTAAATTTATCGAACCACCCCTACTAGGCTTAGATGAGTCACTTTCAGCACTCATTCCAGGGATGTCTTTCAGGAGGTCAGTATATGGCATTTTTACTTTTTCACTTATCACTGCTCTGAAATGCTGTCACCAGCTAATTGCTTTTGTTTATCCAAATCAACAACAGTTTGTCTACCTCTTCAATTGCCTCTGAGCATTGTTTCTTTCACATCATTAGCAACATTAGCATTTTTGATGGACTCTTTATGTTTTAAAATTGTGCTAATTGTCCATTTCATCAGCAACAAAAGGAAAAAAACCCCACAAAAATATTCACAGCATAATTTCCTGAGGTATTAACAATGTGAGGTTTAGCCATAAAGTGACTCACATTTTCTCCTTTGTTTGTGGCCTGAGAGACACTTTTTGATGTATCAGCATGAAAGGGTTGTCAGGTCTAGAGCTGAAGTTCTGTTTAGTAACCGAGATATTTTTTTCATGAATAACTTGGTTGAGAACTGAATTGTTTGAGATGGGAGACGTTTGAGAACTGAGGTTTGACTGTAGATGTTGAGGCAATCAGTTAGCAATGTCTGCCGCAGAACTATCCTAAAAAGCTGTTTTTGTAACTATTGTTCTTTCATCCACTATATTGTGAATACATTTTAACATCTTTCATGAGTGGTGTTTTAGTTATCTTGGTCATGGAGCCTTTGATGAAATGAATTCTTGTGAGGGATCGTGGTATAATGGACTATTACAAAAATAACTGCTTTGTGTTTGGGGAAGGTGTTGAGAGGAAAAGAGCTAAGACCACCCATTTAACCATAATATCTCCTCTCTGGGACTTTGAGGGAGGTGAGGGATATGGGCTGGGTATTATGGAAGCCCCTTAAAGCTCAGCAAGAATGCTAGCAAAGAGTATTTGTGACAAGAACATTTTCTACTTTTCGTTTAGTGACCTAGAAGGTGGCAGTAGAAATTAGGGAGATTGACTCTACATTCATAGCTTGCAATATTTTGCTATTATTTTTTAAAAGGAGGATAATAATATGTTCTGCAGTATTTATAAATGACCTCCCTTATTGAAATACAAAACCCTGCAGGGCTTGGACTAGTGGTAGATCCTGAAGAAGAATGTCCAGGAGGCAAAGGAATTGGCACTTTAATCTTCTCCAAAGATAGTGCCTGTCTCTTAAGTCCTCTCTGCTTTCTGTAGCCATGGTCATACTCAGGCGCTGCAGCTCTTAGAATTATGGCTCAAGTGATATTCCTAGAATCCATTTCCTGATTTTTAAAGTTAAGGGAAAAGAACCCAGCAAGTTAGTTAGAAAATGTAGACATAAGAAATATTGATTTACAATGAACAACTTTCTGTCCTCACAGTATCAGCAAAAGCAGGAGTGAGAACCAAATTCTCTTTAGTTGAAGATACTTAATTTCCACTACAAGGAAGGTTTCAACAAAACAGCACAGAGGAGCAGAGACCAACCAGTGCTTACCTTCTAATTCCTGCAGCAAAGTGCTGAGGGGCAGATATGTGAATCCCAGAACTCTAGGTCTTCATGCAGAAGTCAGAGTGTTCTGCCTGAACATGGCTAAGAGATTATTCTTTTTATCTCTGGAAGAGGATATGGTTCCTTTTTTAGCAAAAATTTCACAGAAATTTAATAATATTTTGTAACTTAATTTCCAAGTGATTCATTAATTGAAGTAAATAAATTCCTGTTTCTAAGAGGAGATTCCTGGAAACTTAGAAATTTAACATTGAAAGAAAATTGGGTATGTAAATAACTGTTCTTTTGGGTCTCTTTCATAACTTTTCACCTTTTAAAAATAGTTAAGTTGGCTAAAATGTTGGACTACTTGTGGGCATATTTACAGAGGCACTTAGAAACTTAAATTTGAGACATTTAACTTCCATAGTTTTAAAAGTAAATTCTGTTGCCAATATTTTGAAAGTAGGATTGAGAAATTATTTCAGAGAGTTATTCTTAGAGTATGCTGTGCTATTTCCTTTATACAAACAGGGTCACTAAGTTCATCAAAAGCAGTTACATGTAAGATCCTAGCTTTGTGGGGGGAAAAAGAAGCCCACTGCACTATTCTAAGTCAGAAGAAACCGTTAAAGTTACTTTATGTTTTACCATGAAGTTTATGAGTATGGGTATAGCATACTTTTAGAATCCTTATCAAAAAGTGTCTCTGAGTGTATCTCATTTTGGTGTGGATTTTTAGTACCGAGTTGCTTACAGAACTGCCTTTACTGAACAAATTTTTGATAGGTTGTTATGGAAAGGACTCTGGTATTTTTTGTTCAGTTATATCACAGTGTAGTGGTTTTGTATATATTATTATTAAGTTCTAACACTGATTCTCTGAGGTAGGTGGTATTATCCCCATTTTAATAATAGACTGAATTGAAGTCGAGTAAAGTTAAGTAACTTGCACAATCTCTCAGGGTCTTTAGTTGAGAGAGGCAAGATTGACATTCAGAATGCCTGACTCTGGAGTTCTTCTGGAGGAAGTCAGGTCTCTGGGCTGTGAGGTGATTTGACTACTTAGTGGAGAGCACATTGTGTAGAGGGGGCTGCTAATATTGAGAGGGAGTGGGAGCTGGGATTTCTTCCTATTTAGAAAATTCAAGATTTTATTATCTGTTCCCCCAAGATGAGATACTATGTGCCAAGGATAACACTTATGGGAGCTTATCAGAGGAATTATAGATCACACATGATCTACACTATTAAAATAACTTTAGCAAACAATTTGTGTTGGAACTTCCAAATCTTTGTAAAATGGGAATATAGATTGCTAACTCCGAAGTGATTTAAACAAAATATAATGCATTTTGTAGTCATCTCTTCTAATGGGCAACAAAAAGTAAAAAGTGTTGCCACTTGAAGAAAAATATATTGGTTCACCCTATGGTCATATTGGGATAGAGAGAGCAATTGTGGGTTTTGGTGATAAATTCCCGTTAGGAAGGTTTGCTGACATTGCAAAACCTGTAATCTACTTTTTACAATGATGTGAAGCTTTAGTTCTCTATTTTTGAACTAAAAGTATAATATGGAATGGTCATTAAACATGACTACCAGTGTATTAAAATATTAGCTATGTTTGAAAAAATTAAGTTTTAAAAAGTTGCATGTAAGAATTCCCAGGCTTTTCCTTTTGGATCATGGTGAATAAATGTGTTAGACATTCTATTATATTGGAGAGTATTACTTTTATATTGCTCTAGTGTTGGTTTTTGAAGAGTAATAATCCCAAAAGGACAGATGAGAGCTTCTTGTATAGAAAAATTTCAAGGTCTTTAACACACAGTTACATATTCAAAAAATTTAAAGTTGTAAAAATAGAAGGCATGACCAGGATTGCAGAGTTGCCTTAAATGGCACAATTCATCATGGGATTGCCAAGTGTGCTTTCAACCCTGGTTGGGGGAGGACTTG
Source organism: Myotis myotis (assembly GCF_014108235.1). NCBI lineage: Eukaryota > Metazoa > Chordata > Mammalia > Chiroptera > Vespertilionidae > Myotis > Myotis myotis. The sequence continues at coordinate 121,448,294 of NW_023416313.1, forward strand.
GAGGTGTGGGTTTTCATTCTAGCCTTTCCACTAGCAACACCAAATTCAACGCCAACAGAAATCCCCAGTTTGGGGTGTGGTGAAGAAGGAAACTTTATTCAGTGCAAAAAGCTCAGTTATGAAACAGTATGGCTGTGGAACAACACAGCCATGAGGTGGCCCTTGGGCGAGGCCCTTCTCCAGGTAGACAGCTGTTTCATTCTGCACCAGTTTGTTTCTCTCTGTTCTGCCTTGCTCTGTCCTGGTCTAGTCTGCTTTACCTGCTTTGCTCTAGACAGAGATCTTTGGTGTTTCACTCTAGCCTGGGAACCATAGTCTTCAGTCTTGCATGGAAAGGGAAAGTGTACTCTCCTAGCCAGGGGGAGCTGCCCCTGATTCTTGATTGGCCCATCTCATGCAAATGATGACTCCAAATCCTCACTGTTTGATTGGTCCAAAAAGCAGTGTCCTGATTGGTCTGAATGGGGCTGCTCTGATTGGCCAGTGAAGATGTTAATGGGAGTGGCTCAGGTCTGATTGGATAGGAAAAGTCTCAGTCCTATTGGTTGAAATATGATTCTAGGAACTTTTTAATAAGGGTTGGCTCAGAAGGTATTAATAGTGCAGGCAAGCACTTCAGTGCTGATTTCTCTCTGAAGTATGGCTGCTAGGTTCTGTTTGTTAATTTAATTCCAGTTACTCACTAGAAACCCTTCTTTGTAAGTATCTTCTTTCTCGGGTCAACAAATTGATGGGCCCCTTACCATGCTCCGTCTCCCCCTGCAGGGAAACATAGTCAAGGCCATCTGTAAGTGGACTGTGAGACCTTGGGAACCTGGCCAACAACTTGGACCCTAAGAAGTGTCCAAGAGAAACTGCTTTTAGATGTGAGCCTGGACTGTAAACAGCTAGTTTTTTTTTTTTGTCCTCACCTGAGGATATTTTTTTGCCATTGCTTTTCAGAAAGAGTGGGAGAGAGGGAGGGAGAGGGAGAAGGAGAGGGAAAGGAAAAGAGAGGCAGAGAGAGAGAGAGAGAGAGAGAGAGAGAGAGAGAGAGAGAGAGAGACAGACATTGATGTGAGAGAAACACATCTCCTGGTTGCCTCCTACACACTCCCCAACTAGGGGCAGGGAGTGAGCCCCATCCCAGGTACATGCCCTTGACCGGGAATCAAACCCACGACCTTTCAGTTCATAAGTCGATGCTCTTCAGCGGTTTTCAACCTGTGGGTCGCGAACAGTGAAAATACATCCTGCATATCAGATATTTACTTGACGATTCATAACAGTAGCAAAATTACAGTTATGAAGTAGCAACGAAAATAATTTTATGGTTGGGGGTCACCACAACATGAGGAACTGTATTAAAGGGTCACGGCATTAGGAAGGTTGAGAACCACTGATAGTGTTTTAATCTCACACAACTTGTGTCCTTCCCCTGAATGCCCTGTTTTTCTGTTTTCTGTACTCTATAAAACCTGTGTAGGGCAAGTCTGGGTGGCTGCAAAACAATACCATTGGGCTGGCTGCCCTTAGTGTGGCTATCCAGATGGGACTTAGCCGAACAACTTCCTCGGCAGCGGTGTGGTGGTAAACATAACTGATCTGCCACCATTGGTGCCCACTAAGTCCTGATAAACCCATTTTCTTTCACAGCAATCCTCTAGGTTATTTCTTTATTTCTTTGGCATCCATGAACAATACACTGAGGTTTTCTGGGACCCCAGCACTTTGCAAGACAGTATTCATTTCTGAAATTTATCTCCTTGAGTCTCATTTTTCTCACTTGTATAAAATACAGGGTTGGTTTCTTGGTTACTGCTGTTCATTTTCTGGGGTCAGGTCAGACACTTAATACCTGGGAGGACACACAGGATCCTTACCTTCGCTTTCTCCAGCTAATTCTTCATCCTGTTTGGAGATGGAAAATTGAGCAGAAGGCTGAAGAGAAGAACAAGTGATAGGTTTGGCTGTGTCTTTAACCAGAGGCAACTGTGCTCCTAGGTGTGCACTAATTTCCTGAAGCCTATTTATGCTCTTCTGATATCTGAGGGGAGTAGTGTGGCTTGTGATTATGATGAACATTTTGGAGAGGAATTTTTAAACTCCCTTCTTATCAGACAGGACCTACAAACTCCCATTTTTATTTAAAATTTTGACATTTCATTTATCATGGATTTTTTGCATTAATTTTGATCTTTTCAAATATAATTTTAAAATACTTATGACTACTGAGATTTTGGCACCCCCTTAAATTTTGTCTCAGAGGCAGGTACCACTCGTGTCAGTTCAGACCTGGCCCTGCTCCCATCAGTGTCTTGATAAGACTATAGTTTTTTGTCATTTGTTGTTAAAAGCAGTTATCAAAGCCAAGTAACTTGGAGGCTTAAACATGAGATTCTAGTGATATGCTGGTAACAGATGTCTGTTTATGCTGACTTAGTGGCTGGGCACTAGCAGTTATAAAAACTTGACATAAAAAACAGAGGTGTAAAGGCAGGCTGTGATAGAGCCTCCATTCTCTTCTCTAAGAGTGAAAGAAGCCTGTTCACACAGTGAAATGGTGATGTGAAGAGATTGTTCAGCAGTTCAGTGGGCTTTTTTGTATTTTTTAGGTGCAAGTAATGACCCTTGATTGTGTGATACAGTTTTACTTTTAACCTGATAGGGAAACTAAAAAAAAGTAAAGAACTTGGGCTGTAGGACCTGTTAGATGGAAACTGTCCATGTGGGTGATGTTGTTTAGAGGTCATCAAGCCAAGAATTGGCTGGGATCAGGAGATCTGGTGTGGCAGTAGACGCAGTTAATCTCCTAGTTCCTCACTCTGTTCTTCCATGAAGTGGGGATATCACATGCATTTCCATCCTCCCAAATATATTTTCTAAACTTTTATATTTCTAATGATTTCAAAATATTAAGAATCATCCTGTAAGTTTATAAATAAAGCCCAGTCATTATTTTCTGGATTGAAGTATTTTAGTCAACTTTTGTTAACTAAAGCTTCTCTGTGTTGTATGTGCTTCATTGACTTCTATGATACTGAGTGATTTCTCAGTGAAGTGGATAGCATACTGATTTCATACATGATCAGGGATAATATGATCCCAGAATCTTCCCCTCAAGAGTACCGAGTGCCATGATGGCACTGATAGCATGGAGGAGTTTCTGTGCATACAGTGGGTATTCTCTTTGTTCTCTGGTCCACTTGTAGCTCGATGTCCTCATCGGTACTGGGGCTGCATTTCTGCATGTTTGCGGCCATTCAGAACTATTAGAATTTTTCGTGTACAACAACAACAAAAAGGACACAAGTTGGAATTAGCCATTCTTCTGGTTCTTCGAAGATTTTCTTTTAAAATAGAAATAAATATTTCTGGCCTTATAAAAGCATAGTAATAGACTTTTCCATAGGCAGTAACCTTATTTTTAGGTTTGCTATTTTGTTTGGAGATAAGGTCTGCACATCTGGAAATATACCAATTTCATTAAGCCATGATATTCATTTTGGGGAAAAAGCTTTGTATAAATAAATAATTTGCATTTGCACTCTCATATGTTTTGTTAAAAGTTGATTTCAAGATTCAGTGATGTGAGATAGCTACAATATTATGTGTCTACCAGATTGTTGATGTAGTGATGTTTCTACATAGACTATTGAAGTTGTTTCACATTTTAAACCACTGTATACTAATTATACTTGGTATAATTGGTGATATAATTTGTTTTTTTTATTCTATGAAGTCGGGATCTAAAAAAATATATGCAAATTTCTTTTAAAATTTCAAATAAAGATTCTGTTTTTGAATTACTAAGAGAGGGGAGGGAACATCACAGTAGAAAAGAGGCTGGTGGGGGAAACATTTTGAAGCTTTAGAACAGATTGATGTGGAAATAGAGAAGACCTGGGGGCATTTCAGGTACAAGGAGTGGGAGGTGGGAGGTGTGAGAATGGGGCAGGAGCCAAAAGAACAGGTCAGTTCTGAACACACTTTTTATAGTCCTGTCAGGAACTAATGATAAATCTCCATCCTATATAATCCTATATAATAAAAGGCTAATATACAAATCAACCGCACAGCGGAATGACCAGTTGCTATGATGCACACTGACCACCAGGGGGCAGATGCTCAAGGCAGGAGCTGCCCCCTGGTGGTCAGTGAGCTCCTATGGGGGAACGCTGCTCAGCCAGAAGCCGGGCTCATGGCTGGCAAGCACAGTGGCCGTGGTGGGAGCCTCTCCCACCTCCACAGCAGCACTAAGGATGTCAGACATCCCCCGAGGGCTCCCGGACTGTGAGAGGGTGCAGACCGGGTTGAGGGACCCCCTTGAGTGCACAAATTTTGTGCACTGGGCCTCTAGTTTTGTTATGACTGGCAAAGGTGATTGACAGAGGAAGATGTTTGGTGTCACTGCCACTGATTCAAAAGGCTGGTGACTTTGAGATACTTGGATGATGAAAGAAGCTGAATCCTAACGGGTAAATTTGCATATGGGGAGACCGGATCCCTTGATACTTAAAAAAAAAAATCATTTTGCATTCAGAGCATCCGTGTCTCTTTGAATTAACTACTATCACAGAATCTAGGAGAGCTCTTTAAGTCATCTCCTACCGCTCATCTGAGAGCTTTGCCGGGCCCAGCCTGATATGCACTGGTTATAATGTTGGAATCGTCAGTGACAATGGGAACCTTTTTCTCTTACCTCTGCAGTGGTTTCATATTACCTTCACTTTTCCTCTTGGGATAGGGTTAGGCTCTCAACAACTGCTATTTTTACTTTTTCTCTCTCTTTAAAGTCATCTGATATCTTTCCTCCCTCCCACTTACTTCCCTGTGAGTATGCCTGCTGTGCCAGCAGGTGGGAGTGGTGCCAGTGTCCCTGCCTTCTGTGATTATCATGTGCCAGTTCTGAGATCTTGTTCTGCTCTTATCTTTTTCCAATTTCTCTGAAAAAAGATAGAGAGTATTTCCCCCTTAGATTCATGAAAATGTTTTGTGTTATATGTAAAGAGACCCTCTGTGTGTCAATTAGTGTTTAGTTCTAGGATATCAGTTAAGAGAATCATATTTTCTGTTTTCTGCTCTCACTTCAATATCATAGCACTAGTGAAATCAACTGTTCAAGATGCTTCCTTAAGTTTAGGAAAAGCTGTCAGATGTGGTGTTTGGAGAAGTGGAAGGTGGTGCTTGCAGGATAATCTCTAGGAGTCTGGCACATGAAGAGGGTTGTCAAGGTAATTGGGGTTCTGGAACAGAGGTTCTGAGGTCTTTCCCAGCTCCCCAACACAATCCCTGTTATTCTTTCCCTGCTTCCCCTCTCTCCTGGCACCTGTGGGATTTTAAAATTTTAATTAACATAGGGCCAGTGGACATTTATTTTGCTAGATTCCTCAGCAGTACTTGAAATGCTTGATTATACTTTCTATTTTTTTGAACAGCTGTGGTATAATATTAATTCCATTTTTAAAAATAAACTTTTAATTTTGGAATGCTATCAGATTATAGAAAAGTTGCAAGGAGAGCACAGACAGTTCCTTTATACCTATCACCTAGCCCTCCTTGGTTTTACCACGGTTCATTTGTCAAAACTAAGAAACCAGCAGTGGTGTATTACTTAACTAAACTCCAGACTTTATTTGGTTTTCACTAGTGTTTCTGTTAATGTCCTCTTTGTATTCTAGGATCCACTTCAGGATATCACATTACATTTAGTTGACAACTGTATTTTAACTAAAAACTTGCATATATTTTAATGATTGATAGTTTTGTTGAAGGGGATTGTGGGGAGAGAGATATTTTCTATTATTTCCTTCTATTTGTAAATATTTCGTTCAGATATATCATCATAGTCATTTGTTGAAAAGCCCCATTTGTACTTGTTCTATGTTTATGTTTTGTAGTGTTGTGTACTTTAAACACTTTATATCCTACATAATAAAACTCTAATATGCAAATAGACCAAATGGCAGAACAACTGGCATAACAACCAGTTACTGTGATACACACTGACCACCAGGGGGCAGACACTCAACGCAGGAGCTGCCCCCTGGTGGTCAGTGCGCGCCCACAGGGGAAGTGCCGCTCAGCCACAAGCCAGGCTCATGACTGGCAAGCGCAGTGGCAGTGGCGGGAGCCTCTCCCGCCTCTGCTGAAGGTGGGTGGTAAGGAGTGAGGGGTCCCTGACTGTGAGAGCCCCAGACTGCACGAGGGATGTCTGACTGCTGGCTTAGGCCCTATCTGGACATCCCCTGAGGGGTCCTGGACTGCAAGAGGGCACAGGCTGGGCTGAGGGGACCTCCCTCCCCCCTCCAGTGCATGAATTCTGTGCACCGGGCCTCTAGTTTACCAATAAAATTAGCAGTGGGTTCTCTTCCACTTAATGAGGTTTTGAATACATAGCAGTTTTGATGTGCCATTGAGCTGATTAAAAATAGTATTCTACCTCTCAGCACAGGTGGGTTTAGTACCAGGTTTCCCAGTGGTACTTGTAAAAGTCTGTGATCATTCCCTCTAACTATCTGATAAAAGTATTTTTCTTAAAATTATAGATGTGTGTATCACATAGAATGGTTAGTCCAATGTGTGCGTGGGGGGAGAGGTTGTGTTTTTTGTGAGTTAAACCTGGCATTAAAAAAAAGGAGAATAGCCTGGCCAATGTCTCCCAGTGATTGAATGTCATCCCATGTGACCAGGAGGTCACAGTTTGATTCCAATCAGGGCAAATGCCCTGGTTGTGGCCTTGATTCCCAGTGGACTGTGTGCAGTGTGCAGCGTGCAGCGTGCAGCTGATGTTTCTCTTGCATTGATGTTTCTATCTCTTTATTCCTCTCCCTTCCTCTCTCTAAAATAAAAAAATTTTTTTTAAAAGAAAGAATAAAATAGAAAATATTTGAGAATGTTCCATGCAGTAAGACCCATAGCCTTTAGGAGAAAAAGTTCAAAGTTCCAGCTTATTCAAGAAGATGTTACATCTGATCTTTCCTTTCTCCTGGGCTTTCCACTGAGATGCATCCTGTATTCTGGATTCCCTACCCCGATCAGTATTCTGCACACCACTTGCTCTCTGTCCCAGGCTTTCTGGCTCTGGCTGCCTTGCTTTGATTTTACCTCCCCAAATATAAGCTTGTTGAGGAAGGGGAAATGACTTTTACCTTTTTGGCCCTGGGGTGAGTTCTACTCAGCAATGCTTATGGCAGATGTCTTCCTAGTCCATGATGGGGCATGACTTCACCTGTCCCTGAAGGCAAAATGTAGCCAGTACCTCCAAAAGAGCTTTCAGCGTTTGACTGATGTTATTGCAGAAACAGAACATCCTTCTTGCCTGATCATGTAATCACAGAATAAACTTTGGCTTCTGTTAAAAAGTGAAAAGCAAATTGTATGAGTGAGATACCTTTGACCTTACACCGAATTATTGGAACCAGGTCAATACCCTGCACCCCTGTTCCTATCCCTACCTCCTTCATTTTTCTGACCAGATTTGGATAATCCAGCTGGGACTGTGCAGTATCTCATCAATAAAAGGGGAGGGAGAGACTTGTTTCTGGAATGTCTAAAATAACCACTTTCTTTGTTTCTAATCCTCACCTGAGATATTTTTTCCCCTTGATTTAAAAAAAAAATGTATTTTTATTGATTTCAGAGAGGAAGGGAGAGGGAGAGAGAGATAGAAACATCAGTGATGAGAAAGAATCATTGATTGGGTGCCTCCTGCACACCCCACAGTGGGGATTGAGCCTGCAACCCGGGCATGTTCCCTAACTGGGCTGTGACCTCCTGGTTCATAGGTCGATGCTCCACCATTGATCCACGCCATGGTTGATTCACACTGGCTGGGCTCTGTTGATTTTTAGAGGGTGTGGGAAGGAGGGAAGAAGAGAGGGAAGAGGGAGAAGGAAAGAGAGAAAGAGGGAGAGAGAGAGACACACACACACATACATCCATCCATTAACTCCCACACTCACCCTGACTGGGGTGGGGATTGAACCTGCAACCCAGATATGTACCCTTGAGAGGGAATTGGACCTTGACCCATTGGTGCCCAGGCCGATACTCTTACCATTGGGAAACAGGCCAGGGAAAAAACAACCTATTTCTAAACTTTCAAAATAGTTTGTAAGCATTCTTCTCTGCAATTGACACTCACCAACCCCCCCCTCCCCCCCCGCCCCCCGTTGGCCGGAGTGGCTCAGTTGTTTGGATGGTCGTCCTGTGCACCAAGGGTTGTGGGTTCATTCTTGGTCAGGGCACACACACATCCAGGTTGCAGGATCGATCTCTAGTTAGGGTACATACAGGAGGCAAATGACCGATGTTTCTTTCTCTTTTTTCCTCCCTCCCTTTCTTAAAAAAAAAAAAAAGGTACATCTAATAGTCACTTAAAAAAAAATCCTCACCTGAAGATATTTTTCCCATTGATTTATCCAACTGAGTGGAAGGGTGGGGGTGGGGAGGAGAGACACATTGATTGGTTGCCTCCCGCACGTGCCTGACTAGTTCAAACCTGCAAGCAATCCAGTCACTGAGCAAAACTGGCCTGGGCTAATTGTCACTTTTACATGAATATAGGCAATAGTGCAGAATTACTTACTTAAGTAACCAACTTTTTATTATTTAAAACTAGAGAACTGTTGCATGAAGAGATTTGTGCAATACGCTTTCCCTTCCCTTGGCTGCTAGCACTGGTTTGCCTCTGGCACCCGGGACCCAGGCCTTCGCTCTGGCCAGGCTCTGGCCGGAGCCGGCCCCGGAGCCGTCAGGCTTCGCTGCGCTTTGCTCTGCCGCTTGGAGCCTATGTATGCAAATTAACCGCCATTTTTGTTGGGTTAATTTGCATACTCTCCCGATTGGTTTGTTAGTGTAGTAAAGGTATGGTCAATTTACATGTTTGTCTATTATTAGGTAAGATAACACTGTTAATGAAAAAAATCAACTCTAAATTGAGTTTAACCAAACACATATTATAAATGCATGTGGTGCATGAAAGGTAAACTTAACCTATTAGAGAAAACCATTTATCTGTTTACTAGTATTCATTCCACATTTACTAATCCTATACTCCAGACTGAATTCCATTCTAATTTGGGGCTATAGCACTGAATGGGAAACATGGCCCCTGATTTCATGCACTTGGCTTACTGTCCAGCTGTGTGGATGGTGGTATCTGTCACTGAAGTGGGGATGTCTGGGTAGGAGCAGGCTTGGAGGGGCTCAGAAGGCTGCATTTGGCCAATATTGAGCTTCAGATGCCAGTAGCATATATTTTTTTGTTTTTTTAAAGCCCAAAATTCTGTACTTATTTTCCCATGACCAAAGAAAATTATTACACCCTCCTACTGTTCTATTTTGTAAGTTTTAAAAGTTTTCTATTTTGACCAATATAATGGTCATCTGTATTTCTTTCTTCAGTCATCATGTATGCATTAAATAAAAGTAAATATTTTATTTTGATTGTCTTCTCTTCACCCCACTGATGGGAGAGGGATTTCTGCTCTAGGCTTATGAGGATGGCCAGACACATACATTCACAGCCCAGGGGAGGAGAACACTGCATACCAACCAGGAACACTAATTTTTTTAATCCTCACCTGAGAGTATGTATATTGATTTTTTTTTTTTAAGAGAGGGGTAGAGTGAGGGAGGGAAAGAGAAAGAGAAACATTGATGTGCTAGAGAAATATCCTGTGGTTGCCTCTCGTACCCAACCCAGGACTGAACCTGGAATCTAGGTATGTGTCCTGACCAGGAATAGAACCTGTGACGTTTTGGTGTACGGAATGACACTCCAACCAACTGAACCACACTGGCCAGGGCTCATTCCTACATTTAAGAAGGCAGTAAACTATTTGGGAAGGTAAATGCACATATAATTACAGTATCACAAAATATACAGTTATCATGTGAGTGACATAAGCCAGTGATGAGCAGCAGGTGACCCATCCATCTTCTTGTTATGTCGTGGCTTGGCTTAGGCCAGAGGACTGTGTGGCTGGATGGAAACCAGAGCCTGGGTGGCATCTGGGAGCAGCCCCTCAGTATGCATGGCTGGTTAGGTATATAAAGGCTGTTTTGTTTTTTTCCTGAGGAGAATGCATCCTCCCAGGGCCAGCTCTGTTATGGGGCCAAGGGACTTTTCTTTCCGCATGAAATTTTAACTTCTGTTATCATTCTTGCTAAAAGGAAGAAAACATGCCTGAATAAAAAACTTAGTGTTTCAGATATTGATATTTAGTTAATGATATGCATACTGAAGTGATTATAGGAAAAGTGTGCTGATATCTGCAACTTATTTTGAAATGCATCAGAAAATCAGATGGAATAATGGGTATATAGAAGCATGGATACATAGATTTGTGGTAAAGCAAACATGGCATACTATTGAAGTAGAATCTACATATTGTGTACACAGGTATTGATAATATAGTTCTTTAAATATTCCATATGTTTGAATCATTTCTTAATCAGTAGTGGGATAAAACACATGGGATGTATTTTATTAGTGGATACAAACTAGCATTAAAAAGTCAAATATTTGCAAAGGAGGCAAGAACATACAATGGAGCCAAGATAGTCTCTTCAATAAATGGTGTTGGGAAAATTGGACAGATATATGCAATAAAATGAAACTAGACCACCAACTTACACCATACACAAAAATAAACGCAAAATGGATAAAGGACTTAAATGTACGACAGGAAACCATAAAAATTCTAGAAGAATCCAAAGGCAACAAAATCTCAGACATATGCCGAAGCAATTTCTTCACTGATACAGCTCCTAGGGCACTTGAAACTAAAGAGAAAATGAACAAATGGGACTACATCAAAATAAAAAGCTTCTGCACAGCAAAAGAAACCATCAACAAAACAACGAGAAAACCCACTGTGTGGGAAAACATATTTGCCAATGTCATATCTGATAAGGGCCTAATCTCCAAAATTTATAGGGAACTCATACAACTTAACAAAAGGAAGATAAACAATCCAATCAAAAAATGGGCAAAGGACCTAAATAGACACCTTTCAAAAGAGGACATTCAGAAAGCCAAGAGACATATGAAAACATGCTCAAAGTCACTAATCATCCGAGAGATGCAAATCAAAACAACAATGAGGTACCATCTCACACCTGTCAGACTGGCTATCATCAACAAATCAACAAACGACAAGTGCTGGAGAGGATGTGGAGAAAAAGGAACACTTGTGCACTGCTGGTGGGAATGCAGACTGGTGCAGCCACTATGGAAGACAGTATGGAGTTTCCTTAAAAAACTGAAAATGGAACTCCCATTTGACCCTGAGATCCCACTTCTAGGAATATATCCCAGGAAACCAGAAACACCAATCAGAAAGGATATATGCACCCCTATGTTCATAGCAGCACAATTCACCATAGCTAAGATCTGGAAACAGCCTAAGTGCCCATCAGTAGATGAATGGATTAGAAAACTGTGGTACATCTACACGATGGAATACTATGCTGCTCTAAAAAGGAAGGAACTTTTACCATTTGCAACGTCATGGATGGAACTGGAGAGCATTATGCTAAGTGAAGTAAGCCAGTCAATGAAGGAAAAATACCACATGATCTCACTCATTCATGGATAATAGAGACCATTATAAACTTTTGAACAATAATAGATACAGAGGCAGAGCTGCCTCAAACAGATTGTCAAACTGCAGCAGGAAGGCCGGGGAGGGTTGCGGGGCAGGAGGTAGGGGGGTAAGAGATCAACTAAAGGACTTGTATGCATGCATAGAAGCATAACCAGGGGACATAAGACATTGGGGGATAGGGGAGGCTAGGGGACTGTCTAGGGCGGGGGGATAAAAATGGACACATATGTAATACCCTTTGTAATACTTTAAGCAATAAAAAAAAAAAAAAAAAAAAAAAAAAGATGATACCAAAAAAAAAAAAAAAAAAAAAAAAAAAAGTCAAATATTTGTGTATACAGATAATAAGACTGTTCAGTAGAATTTTTAAAATTTGTGTTTGTGTATAATGCTGTAAAAATATATATTTTACAATTTGAATACTCTAGCCTCAGCCATCTTTTGGTGTATTACAGAGCATGGTGGTATGAGGCTCTAGAAAGATTTATCACAATCTGCACCTCTCAGCCTCCGCATAGTAAAGAAGACCTACAGTTAAGTAGATGATATTCCAAGGGTCTGGATTAATGAATCTTTGTTCAAGGAATTGATGTTGTTGAAGAATTTAGCTTAAGAATTAGTTCATACCATCAGCACCAGCAATACTTGTTTCTTGTTTTGTTTTTAGTTTTAGGCAAAAGACAGAAACCTTTTATTGATGGGTAAAATAAGAAAAAAAAAGTATATATGCAGTCGTAAGTATTGGATTCCTTTTGAAAATATCGTGTGTGTGTGTGTGTGTGTGTGTGTGTGTGTGTGTAAAGAGAAGAAAGGAAAAGAAGATGAAAGCAAGTCTCGGATTATATTTTAGAATATTCTTCCCCTCAAAATGATCAATTTTGGGTATGACTTAAAAAGTCTTAATTTCTTATGTAAATCATTTGGGAGAAACTCACATGAAGCAAAAAAAATCTGTAATTTTATCTATCCAAACAGGTTTTTATTACACAAATGGGGAGTATACCATATATGAAATATTTCATTTTAAAAATTGAGATTATACGGGGAAAACCAAGATGGCGGCATAGGTAAACACCGGAGTTTGCTGCCTTGAACAACCACTTCAAAAATACAACTAAAAGACGGAATGGACATCATCCAGAACCACAGGAAGGCTGGCTGAGTGGAAGCTCTACAACTAGGAGCAAAGAGAAAAGCATACCGAGACTCAGAGGAGGTGCAGTGCTGAAGTAAAATACTAAGGTGCGGAGTGCATGCGGAGTTCATGCGGAGGGGGCTGGCGGCTGAGGGCGTGGTTGTTGTTTTCAATCGGGACGGAGTCCCAGGCTCTGAGCTCCAGTTCTGGGCGAGTCTCTAGGGACCCAGACTCATACGGGAGAAGCGGGACTGTCTGGCATCGCTCAGAACCCTAGGGCAGCTTTTTCTCCCTGGGGCTTGCAGCGATTACTGGGACACTGAGAATCAGAGCCTCTGAGGGCAAGACTGAGAGCAGCCATAATTGCTAACCCCGCCCTGTTGATCCCCTGGGACCTGCCCCGCCCAAGCCCTGCAGGGAGACTTTTGCTGGATAGCCTCAGGCAAAGGCTAGATTAGCACCTCCCTAGAGATCCAGGAGCCAGGAAGCCCAGAAGTCAGAGTGGGACCATCCAGTTTGCAGCTCCGTGGAACCATAAAAGACACACTCAGGGGGCAGACTCAGTGAGCACCAAAGCCCCATTGAAGCAAGTCTAGCCCCAGAGGGGTGTCTCCAGCACAGAAGTTCTCTCACTGCAGACACAGCTGATTCTCACAGCCAATTGGCCTGGAGGCCAATTCCTCCCAGTGATAACTACAACAATCAAGGCTTAATTACAACAAGACTGTGCACAAAGCCCACAAGGGGGTGCACCAAGAGTGTCTACCTCAGGTAATTGGGACACTTAGCACAGAAAGGCACTCTATCAACACAGCGAAGCATAAAAAATGCCGAGACAAAGAAACAGGACACAAACGACAGAATGGGAGGAAAGCAAACTGCTGGATATAGAGTTCAAAACCACACTTTTAAGGAATTTAAAGAACTGTCTAGAAGCCGCCGATAAATTTAATGAGGCCCTTGAAAAGACTGGTGAGACCGCCGATAAATGTAGTGAGATCCTCAAGAAGACTGGTGAAACCCTCGATGTTGTGATAAAGAGCCAACTAGAAATTAAGGATACACTGACTGAAATAAAGAATATTATGCAGACTCCCAACAGCAGACCAGAGGATCGCAAGAATCAAGTCAAAGATTTGAAATACGAAGAAGCAAAAAACACCCAACCGGAAAAGCAAAATGAAAAAAGAATCCAAAAATATGAAGATAGTGTAAGGAGCCTCTGGGACAGCTTCAAGCGTACCAACATCAGAATTATAGGGGTGCCAGAAGAAGAGAGAGAGCAAGATATTGAAAACCTATTTGAAGAAATAATGACAGAAAACTACCCCTACCTGGTGAAAGAAATAGACTTACAAGTCCTGGAAGCGCAGAGAACCCCAAACAAAAGGAATCTAAAGAGGACCACACTAAGACACATCATAATTAAAATGCCAAGAGCAAAAGACAAAGAGAGAATCCTAAAAGCAGCAAGAGAAAGACAGTCAGTTACCTACAAGGGAATACCCATACAACTGTCAGCTGATTTCTCAACAGAAACTTTGCAGGCCAGAAGGGAGTGGCAAGAAATATTCAAAGTGATGAATACGAAGAACCTACAACCAAGACTACTTTATCCAGCAAAGCTCTCATTCAGAAGTGAAGGCCAGATAAAGAGCTTCACAGATAAGAAAAAGCTAAAGGAGTTCATCACCACCAAACCAGTATTATATGAAATGCTGAAAGGTATCCTTTAAGAAGAGGAAGAAGAAGAAAAAGGTAAAGATACAAATTATGAACAATAAATACACATCTATCAACAGGTGAATCTAAAAATCAAGTGAATAAATAATCTGATGAACAGTATGAACTGGTGATTGAAATAGAATCAGGGACATAGAAAGGGAATGGACTGACTATACTTGGGGTGTGGGGGTGAGGGAAGAGATTGGACAAAAATCGTGCACCTATGGATGAGGACAGGGGGTGCGGAGTGTAGGCGGAGGGTGGGGTGGGAACTGGGTGGAGGGGAGTTATGGTGGGTAAAAAGAGTAACTAATGTAATAATCTGAACAATAAAGATTTAATTTAAAAAAAGAATTAGAAAACACACACACAAAAAAAATTGGGATTATACTACAGTATTGCCCAGCTGAAATAAATTCAGACAAAGTATACTGACATCTGCCACTTACTTTGAAATGAATAAGGTGGATTAATTATTTCATGTTTTTCTATTGAAATGAATAAGGTGAATTATTTATTTATTTATTTTCTATTGTAAAGGATGTAATGAGAAACTTTCTGAATAAATACATATGTTTAATTTCTTAGGCAAAATCTTTGAAGCCTCTTTGGTATGGTAAGATGACATTTTGATAGGCGTTGCTGATGAAATTAAGGAGATGGAATACTTGACATATAAACCAGATTTGCTTGTGTTGTAGCAGATTCTTTGAGGAGGAGGAATAGCGGGGATAACGCAGAGGATTTAGATTGTTGTTAGTTATGTTGGTGTTCAATTTCAGATTGAGTTTGGATTTCAGGGTGCATCTAGTGAGCAGTTTTACAATCATCATTGCATATTCCATATTATTATTTGTTTCCAGGAAGTTTTTTTATTTCTTTCTTGACCTAATTGGTAACCCATCATCCTATCTAATAAAAGAGAAACATAGTAATTAGCGTACGACCACTACCCTTCCCATTGGCTAATCAGGGCGATATGCAAATTAACTGCCAGCCAAGATGGCGGCTGGCAGCCAGGCAGCTGGAAGCTAACATGAGGCTTGCTTGCGTCAGTGACGGAGGAAACCAACATTCCCCGCCTGCCTTGCCGGCCTCTGAGCCTGCAGTTTGAAACATTGTAACAAATATAGAAGTGAAACAAAACCCCAGAAACCTGCTTTTAGCCGGCCAGGATCTCAGAGCTGGAGTTATACACTGTTTCAATTATAGAACCCAAACAAACCAGATACCTGCTTTCAGCAGCAGAGGCCTCAGAGCTGGAGTCAGAGCTAAAGCTGGCCCAGAATAAAAAAAAAAAAAGAAAAAGAGAAAAAGGAGCAGTTGGGAGCTTCAGTCACCCGCCAGCCTGAAAACAGCCCTCAGCCCCTCACCCAGACTGGCCAGGCACCCCAGTGGGGACCCCCACCCTGAAGGGTGTGTGACCAGTTGCAAACAGCCATCATCCCCTCATCCAGGCTGGCCAGGCACCCCAGTGGGGACCCTCACCCTGATCCAGGACACCCCTCAGGGCAAACCAGCCAGCCCCACCCATGCACCAGGCCTCTATCCTATATAGTAAAAGGGTAATATGCCTCCCAGCAGGGCTGATCAGGGGGTTGGGGAGCTCCCCCCTGTCATACACAGAGCAGGGTCGATCAGGGGGTTAGGGCGCTGCCCCCTGTCACACTGCTCCAGGGGCTAGGATGCCTCATGGCTCCGCTGATCCCGGTGCTGGGAGGCTCTGTTGATCCCAGGCCAGGAGGCCTCGCGGTTCTGCTGATCCCAGGCCGGGAGGCCTTGCGGCTCCGCTGATCCTGGTGCTGGGAGGCCTCGCTGCTCTTCTGATCCCGGTGCTGGGAGGCCTCGCCGCTCCGCTGATCCCGGTGCTGTGAGGCCTCGCGTCTCCGCTGATCCTGGTGCTGGGAGGCCTCAAGGCTCCGCTGATCCTGGTGCTGGGAGTCATATTACCCTTTTACTATATCGGATAGAGGCCTGGTGCATGGGTGGGGGCCGGCTGGTTTGCCCTGAAGGGTGTCCCCCGTATCAGGGTGGGGTCCCCACTGGGGTGCCTGGCCAGCCTGGATGAGGGGATGATGGCTGTTTGCAGCTGGTCACACACCCTTCAGGGTGGGGGTCCCCACTGGGGTGCCTGGCCAGTCTGCGTGAGGGTCTGAGGGCCGTTTTCAGGCTGGAGGGTGACTGACGCACCCAACCTCTCCTTTCTTTGTTTCTTTTTTTTATTCTGGGATTTATTTACCCTCTATAGCTGTCATTGGAGCTGAGAGCTCGCTCCAGCTCTGAGACCCGGGCCGCTGAAAGCAGATATCTGGGTTTGTTTATCTTCTGTATTTGAAACTTTGTTGCGACTCCAGCTCTGAGATCCTGGCTGGCTGAAAGCCGGTTTCTGGGGATTGTTTAGCTTCTATAATTGCAACATATTTGCTTAGAGTGCAGCTCAGAGCTGGGCGGCGGCAGGCGGGGAACCTTGGCTTCCTCTGTCCCTGGAGCAAGCAAGCCTCAGCTTCAGCTGCCTGGCTGCTGGCCGCCATCTTGGTTGGCAGTTAATTTGCATATCGCTCTGATTAGCCAATGGGAAGGGTAGCGAAGTTACGGTTAATTACCATGTTTGTCTGTTATTAGATTGGATGGTTTTTCTATATTTCAGTTGTAAGTTCAGTTTGGTCTGGGAGAATGTCAGTGTAGCTTCCACTTAATCTGCCACTATTTTGGAAAGTCACCCATATTATCTAATTGTATGGAAGTGTCCTAACTTATGTACCTACTTCTCTAATGATAACGATTAATATATTGTCCAATATTCTATTAAAAATTACTGCTACAGAATAATTACAGATGTATTTCGTGTATGGGAGTTTTTCCTATAAAATATAGATGAATTGCTTGGTTCAAAAAGAATGCACATTGTATGTTGAAGATACTGACAAATTACAGTAAAAAAGATAATTTATGCTCTCCACCTTTTGTGAATATTATGTTACCTATAATTTTTTTTGTCTATTTGATAGTCAGAGATTGTTCTGTCATCATTATTTCCCTTAGTACTTGTGAGTCTCCCTTTTTAAATGCTTATCTTTTCTCAGAATTTTTTATTTATTTTTCTTTTGGATTGTTTTTATGATGAGCCCTTTATAATAGTAACTTTTAAATGCATATTCAAAAGATATTTTCTGTCTTTTCCCTGTTGTTTAACTTTTTTTGCATGGTATATACCAGCAGTTGCCAATCGGTGGTCCGCGGACCACTGGTGGTCTGAAAGGTTTGCGACTGCTGGTGTATATCATATTCTGGGATACTTTAACTTCTGGGTTTTGTATTTTACATCCAGAGTCTTGCTTGAAAAGCCTTTATTTGCTCACATGCAAAAATATTCTATATTTTTAAATTTAATACTTAAAAAATGATTTTAGAGAGCAAGAAGGGAGAGGAACAGGGAGAGAGAAACATCGATGAGAGAGAAAGGACAATATTAATTAGCTGCCTCCTGCACATCCCCCACTGGGGATTGAGCCTGCAACCTGGCCATGTACCCTGTCTGGGAATCAAACCAGTGACCTTTTGATTCATGGGTCAAGGCTCAGCTACTGAGCCACACTGGCCAAGTCCTGTATCTTTTCAAGTGAATATAACATTTCCCTTTTGTGAACTCATATAGTATTTTTATGTCTATTTTTCTTATGACACGTGGTCTGCCTATTTTAAACTATTTATGATATCTGATAAATTTTAATTTCTCACAGTAGGTAATGATTGCTGCTTTAACTCAGTGCTTTGTACATAGTAAATACTCAGTTTTTTTATTGACATGGATTTTTTAGTTATCTTTTCTGGTCTTATACATATATTTTCACTTGAAAACTGGACAGGGTATAGCCCATTGCTGTATGCCATGGTAATGCAAGAGTAGGGCACTGTTTCTAATTGCAGATACTTTTCTTGAAATTTGCTTGGGCATAAAATATGAAAAGCCCTTTTGGTGGGGGTCTTTAGAGTTAGAGATAGGGAAAATAACTTATTGTCTATTTTTTTTTAAAATATATTTTATTGATTTTCCACAGAGAGAACGGGAGAGAGACAGAGAGTTAGAAACATTAACGAGAGAGAAACATCGATCAGCTGCCCCCTGCACATCTCCCACTGGGGATGTGCCCGCAACCCAGGTACATGCCCTTGACCGGAATCGAACCTGGGACCCTTCAGTCCGCAGGCCGACGCTCCATCCACTGATCCAAACCGGTTTCGGCTTATTGTCTATTTTTTTAAAAAAAGGATTAATAGGATTAAATTTCTTTTTATATTTAGTATTGCAAAATTTTTCTCTTCCTTACATTCTTTTTTTTAAAAAAAAATTTATTTTATTGATTTTTTACAGATAGTGAGGGATAGGGATAGAGAGTTAGAAACATCGATCAGAGAGAAACATCAATCAGCTGCCTCCTGCACACTCCCCACTGGGTATGTGCCCGCAACCAAGGTACATGCGCTTGACTGGAATTGAACCTGGGACCCTTGAGTCTGCAAGTCGACGCTCTATCTACTGAGCCAAACCAGTTAGGGCTTCCTTACATTCTTAACCTATCAATTCTGAGAAGTTGAGGAAACTGTTTTGGGAAACATTTCCCATTTTACTTGTCTCAAATATTTACTTTGCTCCTCTATTAAATATTTGCAAATTCATTACAGCATTTACTTTTCTTGTGGTTTACTTTTAAGATAAAGATTTAGGCAAAACATTTGTGGCATGCTGAAAAATATATTGCACTAGTGGTTAGGATTCACTTAAAGTTCAGTGATTTTAATGGCAAATGATTGTTTTATATTTTTTTATGGCCTAGATATTATTGTTTCATGAAGAACATAATTGTATCTAAAATATAGCTATAGGTTTTTGTGTTCTTTCCAATGAAACTTTGAACAGTAGTTCAGATAGTGTGATTCCTGCTTGGCACCTATTGTAGTCAGCATTAGAGTAGTAAGTCTGACTTTAACAACTGTCAGTGTTAGCAATTAGTGTAAAGGACTAATGTGAAAGATTAAGGTAAAAGAACAGCTCTCTAAATGAGAGTTGAGTGAAATTTATAGGGCAACTGAGGAGGATCTCATACCAGATTACATACAGTTTAAAACAGCCGTAATCTATAGAAGAGTTTCTAAAAGAGGGTGATCAGTCATAATTTAATATTTTGACATTTTTCTGGGTCAGAAGGCCATGAAAAAACTGAGGGAAAATACAGTGGTATAAAGAGATAGGTCACAGCTTATTATATCGATATTTTATTCATGTATACATCCACAAAGATACAAATATCTTTAGAATGTGGATACCCTGCCTATGGAAATTTGTAGCTATAAAATTCTTAAGTTTGGGGAACAAAGTTGTGTAATTTACAAAACTAGAGCTGTGTGACCAGATCAAATTATCGTTATGTAGTTGTCCCCTCCTCCATTGCTTGTGGCATTAGTTCATTTCCCTTTAATGAGGAAATGTTAAAAGAAGCATGCCTTTGAAACTTAATGCAGGATTTATGAAAGAATGATTTTGAAAATATGCTTTACTATGTCTCACACAGAATTCTCTTTGAGAATCCACAGAGGAATTTCTTCCTGGTAGTGAATGTAGTTGTAGTTCTCTTCTTGTGCTCAGTAAAAGGGATCCCCTCCTTGTCTAGGCTGCTAGTGCTGTCACAGCCAATCTGGAGACCTCATGGAGTAACTTTTGAATATTGCCTTTAGCTTCATCATATTTTTCTAAATTCAGTTTCTCTACTCTTTTTTAAAAAAATTTCTTTATTGATTAAAGTATTACATATGTGTCCTTATCTTCCCATTGCGGCCTCCCCCCCCCCCCCCCCCAAGTTTCTCTACTCTTGATTTCAAAATAATCCTGCTGCATCATGCACATTTGTAGCTGTATAGTACAATATAATGTTAGGGAAAAGTTTTCAAACTGCTAACTCATTAATTTTCAGGTCCAGTTAATTTATTCTTTAGAAAACCAACAAAGATTTGGATTCTGGGGAGAGAGAAGGAGGGGCTCTTAAGAGTTGTGGTGAACAGAATGCCTTTTTATATTTTACTGGATTTAATTTGCTATTATTTTGTTAAGGATTTTTGTGCTTGTGCTCATGATGGAGATTATATACTCAAGAGAGTTAAAACTAGGTTTACAGATGTGAGTACACGAAACAGAGGTTATTGTTATTATTCTTGTATCATATATATTTTCGATATGAACAACCATAAACCTACTTTTGCCCAGCCCTCTGTGTGTGTGTGTGTGTGTGTGTGTGTGTGTGTGTGTATACATGTGTGTGTATATATGTCTTCGACTGATTTTGGTATCAGGTTTATGCTTTCAAAATGAATTTAAGAAGTGTTCCCTCTTAGTTCTTGAAAGAGTTTATGTGAAATCTGCCTTCCTTCTTCCTTAAATGTTTATAACAGATTTCAACAATGAAGCCATCTGAACTTGGAGTTTTCCTTGTGGGAAGTTTTAAATTATGAATCTTTATTTAAAATATATATAGGGTTATATAAATTTTCTATGTCTTCTTGTATCACTTTTGGTAACTTGTGTCTTTCAAGGAATTTGTCATATCATCTAATTTGTGATTTCTTTTTTCTAGATTAGTTTACCTATGGGTTTATCAGTTTTCTTAATTTTTTTTGGTTTCATCTTATGGTTTGGTTGATATTATTTATTTGTCCATTTTCTATTTTATTGATTTCTTATGTAGCTATATTATTTTTCTTTCTACTTACTTTGATTTAATTAGTCTTTTTTCAATCTTCTTAAGGCAGAAATTAAATAATTGTTTTTAAGCTTTTATTCTCTCTAATATAAGTATTTAGAGCTATAAATTTCCCATCAAACTATAGCTGCAATCCACAAATTGAGACATGTTGAATTTTTATGATCATTGAGTTCATAATATTTCTAATGTTCCTTGTTTTTTTTTTTTTAAATATATTTTATTGATTTTTACAGAGAGGAAGGGAGAAGAATAGAGAGCTAGAAACATCTATGAGAGAGAAACATCGATTGGCTGCCTCCTGCACACCCCCCACTGGGGATGTGCCCGCAACCAAGGTACATGCCCTTGACCGGAATCGAACCCAGGACCTTTCAGTCCACAGGCCGACGCTCTATCCACTGAGCCAAACCAGTCAGGGCCCTTGTGAGTTTTTTAACCCATGGGTTATTTAGAAGTCTGCTCCTTTATTTTCAAGTATGCAAACATTTGGAGAGTTTCCAAATATCTTTATTATTGATTCATAATTCTGAGGCTAGAGAATTTATGCTGTATTATTTCAGTCTTTTGAAACTTACTGAGACTTGTTTTATGATTTAGCATATGATTGTCTGAGTATTCCAGGTGCTCTTGGGAACCCTTTTGCTTCTTATTCTAGCTAGAAAAGGAAAACAAAAAGGGATTTTTCACCTGGCTGAGGTGTGGGAGTGATGCAAGCTTTTGTGTTCACAGTGACTTTGCTGTTGTATTGTGAGAAGGGAGGCTGGGAGTCCCTTTCCATGTGTGATTGACTGCAAGGCTGTAATAATGAAACAGGAGGCAGTTATAGTCTATAGAAGGAAGATTGCTAATTGGTTCCTTCCTCAAATTGCAAATTTACTCATTCTTTGGGCAACTAACAAAGTGATGGAAATACGTATAATTTGTGTTACTGAAATTCTATTTTTCAGCAGTAGGTCTTTCTGTAATATGTATACATATTCTAAGGATGATAATTTTATAGGTGGATGAACTAATTTTGTTGTAAAATGACAATTTATGCACTATATGTTTTCTCATTAAAATAAGTACAAAGTTTTGCTGACTTGAGCCCTTTCTATCTTAACTTAGAATTTTGTAGCTGGAGTACAGCAGGTAGAATAAAACACCCTGGATTAGTCAGGACAAAATTCTTATCACATTCCCTTATAGAACTTAGACCAGCAAAGGACTCTATCAAATAAATACAACCAAATTAATTTTTTTTTCTAGAAACATTAACCCAACTGAATTTCTCTAATTCCTAAACATTGGGTTTATAAAAAACACTTTTCCTTTACTGGATTGTCATAAATTTAAAATCATGACAAATCACAATTACAACCAAAAATTATCAATTACCTCAAGACTAATAATATTAATATATTGTTCAGCACACATTAAGATCAATGAAAAGCAAAAGCAACACTGCTGTGAAAATTTGATTCCAACCATTCATTGATTTATTAAATAGATGAAAGTTTTGAAGTATTTACTATATCTTTTGGAAAGCTTGGTAACTTAAATTATTTATTTATTTATTTTCTTGACGTATTTTTCACGCTCAGAAATTCTCACTTTTAACAGTCTGTCATTTTTACACATATACATTTTTCCCCCAAAGGACATACTGTTTAATAGATGAGCTAAAATGCTAGCGATGGTACACAGGTCAGAAATATCTCTCACATTTCGTATGATAAACCATGGTGTTCCCATATGTTATAAGATGCTCTGTTAGTCATAACACTGAGATTAGGATATAGCTGTGAGAAATTATTGTATTGAGCATTTTAAGAAACATACTAAAATTCTTTACAACTTGTTCTTTAGTTCTGATTCATGCTATAAAACTGATTAAATATCTCCAAAACACACATTGAAAAGCCCCTAATTTTGACAAAAGGGAGGCAAGGGATATGTTGGATATGGTTTTATTTGTTTATTTATTTACTTACTTACTTATTTATTATTTTAAAAAATATGTTTTGTTGATTTTAGAGAGAGAGGAAGGGAGGGGTAAATAAAAACATCATCAGCTGCCTCCAAAATGCCCTCTACAGGGGATTGAACCCAAAATCCAAGCATGTGCCCTAACTAGGAATCGAAATGGTGACCTTTTGGTGCATGGGAGGTACATTCTACCCTGAGCCACACCAGCCAGGGCAGAATGTAGTTTTTATCAGGATGATTTTTCCTTATTTTCCCCATTCTCTCCCTGAGGATGGATTGCAGATGAGTCCACAACAGCCAGAAGGGAAGCACAGTGAGCTGCTTGGGCTGCTGTCAGATTACTTTCTGGTTCCTCAAGGAGAACATTCATTGCATAATGAGGGTAATCTGTTGTGTGCATCTTCCTTAGTTTATTTTCTTATCTTTTATTTTTATTTTTTTGTTAATCCTCACCTGAGCATATTTTTCCATTGATTTTTAGAGAGTGAAAGAGAGAGAGGGAAAGACAAAGAGAAACATCGATGTGAGAGAAACACATTAATTGGTAGCCTCCTGCATGCGCCTTTGACCAGGGCCTAGGCTGGGGAGGAGCCTGCAACCAAGGTACATGCCCTTGACCAGAATTGAACCTGGGACCCTTTGGTCTGCAGGCTGATGCTCTATCCACTGAGCCAAACCAGCTAGGGCTTCCTTAATGTATTTTTAATTAAGTGGGAACTTTATTTGTGCATGCAAGTTGTCAGATGGGCTTCTTGTAGGAGATCCTTCTGCATTGAATCAAGTTAATACTATTTGAAAATGTTTAGCTTTACTTTTACATGTAGACTGCTTTAGATTTTCACAGGAGTTTTTAATTGATAGCATGGTATCTTAAAAACATAGGCTACTTTCAGCATTTTAAGGATTTTCATGTGAGCATAATTTGATAATTTTGCCTAATGTGAAAACCTAAATATGACAAAGTGTAAGTATTCTAAACATTAATGAAATTAATGTCCATTCTGAGAATTTGGAATCTTTGATTGCTTCTTCTAAGTAATGAAAAAGATGAGGCAAGTATAGAAATGGTTGTATTCTGATGGATAATAGAAACATTTTACGTAGCCTGCAGTGACATCATCAGATTTGGGAAAACTTAAAAATAGGCAACAGCCTTGGCTGGTGTGGCTCAGTTAGTTGGAGCGTCATCCCCTACACAAAGAGGGTTTGGTTGCCGGTCAGGGCACATACATAGGTTGTGGGTTCAATCTCTGGTTGGGGTATGTAACAGAAGGCAACCAATCGATGTTTCTCTCTCTTCCTCTTCATTCCTCTCTCTCTAAAATCAATTAAAGAATAAAAAGGAACATGTGACATATTTACTGTTAACTGGTTATTAGCATTAGAACAAATGGAAGCAAAAGTATAGATGCACTGTTTTTCACTCTTATCTTTTAGATTATATTTAAGATGATGGGTTACCTGGCTACTAATGTGACTATTTTTCTAATCTGTGAAAGTGTTCAGAATGACACTTATTCCGTGTCATTTTTTTAGACATTTTACTTGTCCTAAAGGGTATTTGCATGTATTTGAAGCACTAGATAATTTTGTAAAGTATTTGAGAATCGAAGTTTTAGAGCTATTTCTAAAAACTTTTATTAACTATGATAATTTCTTAACTATACTGAGGAAATGGAGGATGAAGGGCTTGTGCTCTGTATGTTTCTCTCTTCCAGATCAATCATATACTCTACTAAGCCTCAAAATGCCTAGAATCTAATAAAATATACAATGAACGAATTTGGTCTTTGATCCACAGTGCATTGCAAGGGTCTCAATATTAACATTGTTGAACAGCATTTGTTAGATGTCAGGCTCCCATGAGCTGTGCCCAGTAAATGATAGTGAATGAAGCCGGAGGGATGGGGTTGAATACTCTTGTCATACATAGTAGGAGACACTTAATTCTCAAACAACAGAGTGTTTAACAACATGGCTGAAAGAATTTTGGCAACAGTGTGTAGGACTAGGAATGGAGAAATGAGAGACCAGGGACAAAGTCTAAGAGGCTTCAAATTGCCCCCAAATCATCATGTTCTTAAACTTTGATAGCTTAAAAAATTAAAAAAAAAAATTCAGAGAAGAAGGGAGAGGGAGAGAGAGAGAAAGAGAGACATCAATGATGAGAATTATCCATTGGCTGCCTCCTGCACGCCCCTAGTGGGGATCAAGCCTGCAACCCGGGCCCGTGCCATGACTGGGAATTGAACTGTGAACTCCTGGTTCATAGATTGATGCTCAACCACTCAACCACCCAGGCTGGGCAACTTGGGTGGTTTTTGATAAGAAAAAACACAGAGCAATCTCCCTTGTTGCTATGTTTAGACTTGCTTCAGTGAAATGAATTTCAACCTCTTTCAAAGTACAAGGTGGTAGTTCTTTTTGCTTTCAGGATTTGGCTGCCTGGGATAAGGGACCTGCCTGTGGTCCTGTGGGGTTGACTCTGCTTGCAGAGAGGTGGTTTGGCCAGTGTACTTTAACATTGTTTATCATCACCAGACAGAGCAAATGAGAATATGCCACATCACAGGGTGCAGCTTTTCCTGAGGCCTGGGGTGTCAGATGGGAGCAAGCTCACACCCTTGCTTGCCTGGAGGAGCTGTTCCTTAGAAGTAGTTTTTGCTCTCCAGTTTGTGGGAACTCACCCATCCTGCCTTTTCATTTACTCTCTTGGTTCCCGTAGGCATGTGAGTTTGGGACTCCTGTGCCTAAGTGTTAAACTGGACTTCTCAGAATGATGGAATAGCCACCACACTGTGTGAAATGGAATTTGTGGTCTGTGTTTTGTGGGCTCAGAGACTGGTACAGTGTTAAGGGGAAATCTTGCAGATGGGGAAATGGCAAGAGCTTTTTAAAAAATTTTTAAAATTTATTTTTAAATATATTTTTACTGATTTCAAAGAGGAAGGGGGAAGGAGAGATAGAAACATCAATGATGGGAGAGAATCATTGATCTGCTGCCGCCTGCATGCCCCACACTGGGAATCGAGCCCACAACCCAGACATGTGCCCCATCCAGGAATCAAACTGTGACCTTTGATTCATAGGTCAACACACAACCACTGAGCCACACCAGTCAGGCGGCAAGATCTTTAATTACCAAGCTCACACAGCTAGTAATTGGCCAAGAGTTGATTCCCAGGTCACAGAAACTCCTGTGCCGACCATCCTGGGCCCTGAGACACTGTGGAGAAGCCCCTTTTAGGACTGTGCTCAGGGACGAGAGAGTACAGATGCAGTGTTGGCCTTTAGTAAGTGTCTGAGAGACAGAAGCTTGTTTTAGAAGCCACTGCACTCTTACAGACAGCAGCAGTCATCACTGAAAGCTTGAGGAAGTGATGCATTTGCCTCAGAGACAGTTGACTGCTGATGGTTCAAACACATTTAGGCAGAAATCAAACAGTGCTAATTGATTACCTATCCAACCCCTATCAGCTGGGAAATACTTTGACCCAGTCCCAGGCTAGAGAAATTTATGCTTATACTAGAGGCCCAATGCATGAAATTAGTGCAAGAGTAGGCTTTGCTTCCTTCCCCCGGCTGCCGGCACTGGCTTCCCTCTAGCACCTAGGACCTGGGCTTCCCTCTGGCCTCCAGTAGGCACCTGGAACCCAGACCTCCTTCTGGCCACCAGCAGCCGGGACCCAGGCTTCCCTCGCAGAGGATGGCCCCGCCCACCTGCTGCAGCCCGCCTGGCCTCCCTCTTTGGGTCTATCGTGGAGCCCCCCCAATTGATCACCCTGCCGGCTGGTGGCCTGGGCCTCCCTCTGCAGGGCGATCATGGGGCAATGGCCGGGCCCCTGACCAATCGCATTGCACCTGCTTTGGCTGGTCTGGCGCCAGTAGGTGTCATAGTGTGGTTGTTCGGCCTAATTAGCAAATTATGCTTTTATTATTATAGATACTGTTTTTAGCTGCTACATGTCTTAGCACCAGCATTTATTTTTATTACTGTCTTTGTTTTTTAAGACCATGAGTGTACTCACCTAAGACAATCATTCCTATCAAGCAAATAATGTTTTAGGTTTGCAAAGGAACTTGCTGTTATTCAGTAGACCTGATCCTGGTGTCGGTGTTGTAGGAGCTCCCAGCTCTGGTGGCACAGTAACCTCACCAGAGTTTCTGATTAATGGGGCTAGGCTGGGATGGTGGTACCTAGATCTGATGAAGTCAGATTTGAGAATCACCTGTGTAGACTTTCATTCCATCTTGATATTGATGGACACTATGTATTAGTGTCCCTCAAAGAATAGATTTTACAATGGACAATGGTAATCTTACACAGTTGAGAGAATTTGAAAATTCTGGCTAACAATAACAACAGTAAATAATACTTATTGAGCAGCGACTCAATACCTTATGCCATTTTAACTACTTTAAAGGTTTTGACTCATTTCATTCTTTTAACTACTCTGTGAGTTGAGTACTCTTGTTACATTTCTCAGATGAAGACACTAAAACAGCGAGCAGTTAATTTGCCCCGATAAGGTCCAGAGCTTTCATTTTAACCCTTAGGCTCTATTTCTTGTAATCATTGAGCTCATGCTGCCTTCATATTTATGAGTAATACAGGTCATGAAGCGGATTTTAAAAGCATTGGCATTACCTGGCGGCATTCAGTGTAGACAGTGTGACGAGGGGGAATTCTGGAAACCCCTGCTGCCATTGGTAGCACAGCGGAGCTGACTTATCCACAGAGCTCATCCCACCCCTAACCCCCACCCTTTGGTATTTTGTTTTCAGAATCAATAATACAGCATAGCAGTAAAGAGAAAACCAAAAATATCTCATGGTCTGTTTGGTTTTCTGATTTGTGGGTTTGATGGAAACTGTCCAGTTTAACTAATACATATATTTCACTGTTGTATTTTCTGTGGTTTGTATATATAATTTAATTTTTATTAGCAAATTTACAAATATATGAACTTTAAAAAAATTAACCACCATGTGAGAGAACTGACGGGAAATAACTCCATCATTACAAGACGGTGGGTGCTTGTACAAGCTTTTAATAACGGACAGGTATCATTTGGAAGGTCATTGACATTGCGTGGAGAAAGCTATAGATCTCAATGTAGCTTCTAACTGCACTGCATTGATTTTCTTTTAAAAAGTGTTTTATATAGGAAAACATTTAAAATAATATAGGATTAATTTTGTAGCATTTTCAATTGTTTAGTTTCTCATGAACACATGAGTTAATTCTAGTATCTGATTAAATTGTCCCCATCCTGGATATGAAGTTTCAATTAAAAATGCATTAACCTCCCTGCTCATAGGTGCTCTCTGCTGGCAGCTTTGGCTTTTAACTGTGGTTGCAGACCCATCACTGTGTAAGTATAGAAGTAGGAACATAAACTTGAGAGATAAGAACCTCCAAAGCCTGACTCCTAGCCATAGGACGTGTGGTCCAGAGCATAAGAAGGCCCTGGAGGAAAAAGCTGGTCCCCATCCCTGATCCTGCATCCTTGCGGAGTTGTTAAGCCTTAGGGCCTTCGGTCCCTCTGCTGCATCACTATGATCAATACTTGAGCATATTTTAAAACACAGTGTGCTAGAAATATGCAAAATTTATGAGGTGGTTGAGTTTCTCCCCCAAGCAGGGAACTAGCTATGGAAAATGGGAAGTTTGAAAGTTGCCTGACATAAAGCTGAGATTAATTACTGTGATATCATTGCTAATACATTTTGGTTTTTAAAAGATTGAGATAACAGTAGTGAGCTGAAAGAAGATTATCATGTTATCTGTGACAGACAGGTACCATGTTCCTTTAAGGGGGCACCCTCCTGAAAGTCATAATTGACATAATGACTTTGCTGGGGGTGGGGAAAGGGAGAGAGAGAGAGAGAGAGAGGGAGAGAGAAAGAGAGAGAGAGAGAGTGTGTGTGTGTGTTTGAGCTGCATTGATGACTTTTCCTCTGAAGGTTTTATTAGATGCTTGTGAGTCAAGGGCATCTTCTATCCCTTCAAGTTAATGTATGTATTTGGCAAATGAGAATATTGAATCAGCACTCTGCTCATAACCATATTTTGTAAAGATGATTCTGTGTTTTGGAAGGGGGTTTTAAACATGCTTTGTGATATCCTAAATGCAGGGGCAAACTCTGAATTTATTTATTTACTAGAGGCCCGGTGCATGAATTCGTGCATGAGTGGGGTCCCTTGGCCTGACCTGCGATCGAGGCCTATTGGGGGGGTCTGGTTGGCAGCGGGGAGGGGCCATGAGAGGTTGGCCGACTGGGGGAGGGGTTGTGGGAGGTTGGCTGTCCTGGGGGGCGGTGGGCTGCGGGCAATTGGCCAGCTGGCCCCTTTGATTGGGGCTGATGGGGGAACCAGCCGGGGGGAGGGGCCATGGGAGGTTGGCTGGCTGCAGGAGATTGGCTGTGTGAACGCACTGACCACCAGGGGCAGCTCCTGTGTTGAGCATCTGCCGTCTTGGTGGTCAGTACACGTCATAGCGCCTGGTTGACTGGTTGTTCCAGTCGTTCAGTCATAACAGTTGCTTAGGCATTTATATATATAGAAAAAATATTTTTATTGATTTCAGAGAAGAAGGGAGAGGGAGAGAGAGAGAGAAATAGCAACATCAATGATGACAGAGAATTGATTGGCTGCCTCTTGCATGCCCCGCACTAGGGATTGAACCCACAACCTGGGCATATGCCCTGATTGGGAATTGAACTGTAACCTCCTGGTTCACAGGTTGGTGCTCAGCCACTGAGCCACACCGGCCAGGCCAAACTATGAATTTAAAAGTTTTTGAAATTGAGGACTTAGACAGTTTTTAGAGCTTGGGCAAGATTTGTTAAGCAAGTTTGGATAGGCAGTATGAGGCTCTTTGTGTCCCCGCATGAAGAGGGAGATGAGTGACCTGGGGACCACTCAGTCTAAGTTAACAGGCTCCCACTTGAAATTGAGCAGCTAGCCTGTTTTTCAGTCCTTATTAGTCATTGCACCTCCATGGATGCTTCCTAGGAATATAGTTTACAGTTCCTGTGTGAAAAGTATTGAATTAATTTACTGTTAAAACTTAGAGTAGGTAAACTCATTTGTTTTATGTGTAGGTGATATCCAGTGGAAAGTGCAAGGTGAATGACAGGATGGTGGTGTGTGAAATGCTACTATTTAGAGAATAATAAAGGCAGTGTTTTCTAGAATTATAGTTTGTATGTTTGCAATTTAATATATGCTTAATTGGTATAATCCAAATATACATTGTTTTCATGTAACTCAGGTTAGCAATGATACTTAAATGCTTTATTTATATCTTCTACCAGAGACTGAATCAGCTTACTTAAGAGATCTCTTACTTTCTCCTTTAATTTTGTCCTAATGGTAAAAGCTTGCAGTTTTAGAACTCTAGGAAATGCCAGTCCAGCAGTATGTTTATGCTTTGAGGTGTGGAGCAGTGATGCCTTGCTCCCCTGGTGACCCTAAGAACAGTGACCCTGGTCACTTAACCCATAACTTGTGGACTTTAGGCACTTGCAGGGAGAACTTCCTCTTTACTGTCCTCCTCTCAGTCCAGCTCAGTGTCTTCGAGGGGGTGATGAAGCTGGAGGAAAAGGGTCAGGTTTCTTCACTGTCCCAGCAGATCCACTTGCCTTTGAAGCATTCCTGCATTGTTAGCTCTATTATTTTTCCTCTATTCACATGGTTTATTTTGTACTCTCTTCTTTCCACATTTGCTTAATCCCTCCCTCCCTCCCTCCCTCCCTCCCTCTCTTCCTTCCTTCCTCTGTTAATCCTCACCCTAGTATATTTTACCACTGATTTTTAGGGAGAGTGGAAAGGAAGGGGAGAGACACACAGAGAGAAACATGGATGTGAGAAAGACACATTGATTGGTTGTCTTCCAACTGGGCCTGGGTATGGAGCCTACAACCGAGGCACGTGCCCTTGACCGGAATCGAACCCATGACCCTTCAGTCCTCAGGCCAATGCTCTATACACTGAGCCAAAATGGCTAGGGCACTTAATTCTTTTCAGAGACAGCATGGAGATAGAGGAAAAAATAACTTAATTTGAAGATTAGAATTCTGTTATTTTTAGAATGCAATCTCAACTCTGGAATTGATATCTCTAGGTGGCTATTGGTCTTTGTAAAGAGTGTGACATTGCTTAAGATTTATATGTAACCAACTCAAGTTTGCTTCTCTATCCTATTTCCTTAGGTAAGCTTTTTCAAGGGTACTTTGAATATTTGGTATAGATCTACAATAAAGTAATTACTTTTCCAGGATTTTTATATTGCCTTTCTAGCATTATGCAGCACAAAGTTTTATCAGATGCCCTCTTATTAGTCTGAAAAGTGTTTCCTTTTACTTCATAATATTGTGACTTCTCATTAAATAAGAGTGATAGCTCCTTTTTTTTGTTTTAAATTGTACACATTTAAAAAATTTTAAATCTGTGTTGGGGACATGATGATGGTGGTGGGCAGAGAGAGAGTGGGGTGAGGAGGGAGAGGGAGAGGGAGAGGGAGGGGGAGGGAGGGAGGGAAAAAGAAGAGAAAGATCTGTCAGTTGCCTTCCCTGTGCTCCCTGACTGGGGATCAAACCCACAACCCAGGCATGTGCCCTATCTGGAATTGAACTGGCAACCTTTCCATGCATGAACGATGCTCAACTAACTGAACCACTCTGGCAAGTTATTTTATGAAAAATATGGAAAATTTTGCCTTACTAAAAATTGGAACATTTTTATGATTTTAGCTGAGAAGAATTCTTGACACAATGCAAAATGGCATTATTTCCAAGGCAGGTTTTAAAATTTTATTTAAAAAAACAAGTTTCAGTAATCCACACTACATTTATTTACTAGAGGGAGAAATTATTTCTTAACACACTTGTACCGTGAACTAAAATATTGGTGCCTGTCCCCTTATTTTTTAGTCCATCCAAATTAGAGACAAGTTTTTGCAGGAATATCAGATGGCTGTGGGGCAGGCAGGTAATGAAATTAAACTAGAGACTTTGCATCAAAACTACTCGGGCTTTGCCTCTCCTGTGGTATCATATATTGCTGGGGCTGACTGGCAGACAGATGAATGATTACTTTAACACACGTTTTTGTGAAAGAGAGGGCTAAGGCACTACTTGGCTATTGCTGCCAAGTAGCCCTGTATGCCTGCCTCCTTTGGCATTTATTGTCATAACAGATTGAACTACAAGTAACCTCTAATTACAATCAGCAGGGTAAGTATCCTTGGAAAAGTATATGCTCCTACAAGGTCGGGTTTTTAAAGACTAAACATAGAGATTCTAGTAAGACACCCCGGCGGATAGGACTTTTTTGGAAAAGTCAAAGGTAGGGGCTGCCACCTCAGAGGCCCCCGAACTTTCAGAGAATCCAACCAAGTCCCATGCTTCCCCACAATATATTTTCAGCAAGAATGGGCTCTGGTATTATATTTCACATATGTGGTGATAATTTTATGCTAATTAAGTCATATATTTGCTATTCGTTAGTTCAGCTGTGATGTGTAAGTTAAAAGTTTTTCTAATCTCAAGTTGCCTTGAAATGCCTTAGCAGTGAGGAGAAGGTAAGAGGGTTATGTGGAAATGCCTGATTGCTACATGGCATCAAGCAGGTCTAAGAAGGTGGGTTGCTGTTTCTCTTGCATTTTTACTTACACATTTGTGGCCTCAGCTGTCAGATGAGTTTTGTTTTCCTTGTCTAGTCCTGTTTTATTTTAGGCCTTTGATAAACAGGAATAGCTGCTGTTAATACTCTGAGGGAATGTTTGAAGAAACTGTTAAACACATTTGAGGAATGAGAGTTTTATCCAGAAAGGATTTAACTTTAAAAAGGGGGAGTTGGGGGGAGAATCAAGATAATCACATAGCCGAAACCGGTTTGGCTCAGTGGATAGAGCGTCAGCCTGCGGACTGAGAGGTCCCGGGTTCGATTCCGGTCAAGGGCATGTACCTGGGTTGCGGGCACATCCCCGGTGGGGAGTGTGCAAGAGGCGGCTGATCGAGGTTTCTCTCTCATCGATGTTTCTAACTCTATCTCTCTCCTTTCCTCTCTGTGAAAAATCAATAAAATATATATTTAAAAAAAAAAAAGATAATCACATAATTCTTAATATTTAGAATAAAAATTGGAGTCTTTTAAAATGTTTTTTTCCCCCTCTTCAAATCTCAAATTTGCTGCAGAAGCAGCAAATAGTTGTTTTCCTAGATGTCTAGAACAAATGTGACACTTGAGGTGATGTTAAGGTTAGAGCTTGAGTGCTATCAGTTTTCACCCAGATCTAAAAAGTCTCTCCTGTAGTCCAGCCCTAGCATGGATCCTGTGCGTGGCCAGTTCAGCTAAACCTTATCATGGTACTGGGGGAAAGAGTACAGTGAGAGCCAAGTGCTGAAGGGATGTCATGCCCAAGCTTTATTCCCTGTCCTTCTGACATGCCGTGCATGTTTTGGCCTTCTCGCCTTGTGCTAAGATTTCTCCGGATTGAAATGAAGTAATTTTTTCCTGAACTATTCAGTGTTTTCTGAATTTTTGTAATGGTTGGTATTTTGTTTTTGTAATTGGGTATTGTTAGTGAACTTTCCATATACCTATGGGTTGCCTCCCAAAATTGATTTTAAAGTCTTAGAGAACAGAATTATCATAGACTTGGCTGTACCTCCTTTATTCCCAGTTACTTGCAGACTAAGAAGGTGGGTTGCTGTTTCTCTTGCATTTTTACTAACATATTTGTGGCCTCAGCTGTTAGACAAGTTTTGTTTCCTTAGTTGGCTGGTTGTATGCACAGTGCCAGTCAACGACCTCCACTTGTTACAGTGTGCACTAACAGTGGAGATGTTTTCAGTCATTAGGAACCTCCATGTGGATGGTCTTTCCTATCCTTGGCTATTCCTACTGACAGGATTGTCCTGCAGTCCACATGGGGCCATGATCTTGCTTCCTATGGGGATGGTGTCGTGCTTCTGACAGCTTCACCAGATTCTCTGGTTTGGAAAGCTGTTTTGGGTAGATGGAGTCTACAGAGCTCAGAACTCTGCTACTGCAAGGACACTTGTTTATAAACATATGTTTAATAGAGCACATTGTAGGGAAGGTTAGGCAGTTTTATTTTATTGATTTTTAGAGAGAGAAAGGTCTTCCTGACCTTTAAAGAGAGAGAGAAACATCAATGAGAGAGATATATCCATTAGCTATCTCCTTCACGCCCCCTACTGGGGATTGAGCCCACATGTGCCCTGGCTTGTGCCCTGACCGGGAATCAAACTGATGACCTTTTGATGCATGGGATGATGCTCAACTGTGGGGCACAGCTACAGTGTTTTGAACAGGTTCAAGCCTTGGACTGATGAGAAGGCACAGTCCTCTAGTGGCCACATGCAAGTCCCAGCTTTGAGGGCAGAGCCCTCCCAGCACAATTATAGCCAACAGCTATACAGTGGGACCTTGACTTACGAGTGTCCTGACTAACGAGTTTTTTGAGATACCAGCTGTCTCTGGGCCGATTTTTTGCATTGAGTTGATAGACTAATTTGAGTTAACGAGCTCCTTAACGAGCTCGGTCTCGAAACGAATTAAACTGGTAAATCAAGGCCCCACTGTAGTTGTAAGCTTGAACCTGTGGTCCGAACACGTGGCCCCATGTGCCTGAGTGATGTGGGCTTGATATAGTTCAGGTGCATGTGGTTGAGTAGGATCGAAACCAATGAGAATGTTGTAAACATCTTGACCACGCCCTTACTTTGCCTTGTGGCATCTGCTATAAAATAAGGACATGGCTGTGGGCGCTGGCGCTTTCTCTCCATCAAGAAGCAGCGTCCCACTGAGACCCAGCTTTCATTCTCTTGTCTGTCTTTTCTAGGCCTTTCAGCCGCCGCCACTCAAGGTCACTGAACCAGGCTGAGCTGGCATGGCACATAGGTGCCCTGGGGCTGAGTATGCCAATGGCCGTGCCGGCTCGCCACACTCAACTGATTGAGCAACACCAGCCAGGGCTAGGCAGTTTTAATTTAGTATTAAGATCAAGTTAGCCCTGGCCAGGTAGCCTACTTAGTTAGAGCATCATCTGATACATCAAGGTTGAGGGTTTGATCCCTGGTCAGGGCACATACAAGAATCAACCAATGAATGCATAAGTAAGTGGAACAACAAATTGATGTCTCTCACTCTCTCTCTCTCTCTCCCCCTTCCTCCCTCTCTAAAATCAATAAATTAAAAGTGTAAAAGGAAAAAAGATCACATTATGGGGTGGTCATGGGAATGGTTACCTTATTTCTATTTAGAAAAGGAAAGTTGCCTGGAGTGTGTTTAATTTTCATGATATAACATCATAGACCGTCTTAGCAATATATGACCTTCAGAGATAATATAATGCCTTCATTGTACGCATAAGGCATCAGTGCCTACATAGAGGAAATGACTTGTGCAGTGTCAGGACACTTAACCCAAAGATATATTTTTATTTTTTTATTGAATTTATCAGGGTGACATTGGTTAATAAAATTATATAGGTTTCAGGTATACAATTCTATAATACATCATTTGTATATTGTATTGTGTGTTCACCACCCCATGTCAAGTCTCCTTCCATCACCCTCTTTACCCTCTTTTACATCCTGCCACCCCCCTTTCCCTCTGGTAATCACAATACTGTTGTCTGTGTCTATGAGTTTTTTCCCCCCAAAGAGACATTTTATTGTCCTATTTTGTGTGACTCCTGATAGAGTTTGTGCCACTAGATGCTTTTGTCATTAAAGCCCTGGTTTCTTGTTGCATCTACTCTATCTGTGCTTTTTTTTTTTTTTTTTTTTTTTTTTTAAATTCTCACCCAAGGATATTTTTCCAGTGATTTTTTAGGGAGAGTGGAAGAGAGAGGGAAAGACAGAGAGAAATATCGATGTGAGAGAAACATGGATTGGTTGCCTCCTGCATGAGCCCTGACCAGGACCAGGGAGGAGCCTGCAACCGAGGTACATGCCCTTGACCAGAATGGAACCTGGAACCGAAGGGTCCTTAGGCCAACACTCTATCCACTGAGCCAAACCGGCTAGGGCTATCTGTGTATCCTTAAAGCTTCACAAACTAGCTTTGCTTCTCTTTTTGTAACCAACCCTCTCTGATACAAGTTACAAGTTTTACTGTTGTTTGAGGTAGTCCATTTCATACTTGAATTACTAGTTACGTAATTATGTTGTGCCTAAGTTCTCATAGAGTTAATTTGTTTCTTTGCTTCCATACAGGATTTTTTGTCAGACATTTTACTTTAAAATATGCTACAGAATAGTAATAGTAGAGACTGTGGTATTGTACTTGCTGTGTTTTTTGTTTTAGTGCTTAGATTGTTGTGCTTCCCCCCCCCCCCCCCCCCCCCCGAGATAGTAGGTACTATAGTTTTTAGAAGGAATAAATTGAAGGCACAGGTATATAGATTTCAAGTACCTCATAGGGCAAAACTTTATAAGGGCAGAGAACTAACCATATATTTAAGGAATTAAGAATTATGTGGCACTAACGTATATAATCTACTTGTATTTAATAAGGTATCTTTGAGCTCATATTTAAACAGTCCTTATTTCATTGGCATTTGAAATTGACCAGACTGGCCTCGGTAAAATCTTGAGTCACATTAGGGACTTTTGAGCCACATTAGGGACTTTCAGGAAAAATCTGAGTGCCAACAAATTTGGAAACAGATTAATAAAAGAATACAGATTGCTCTTTGGCTTGAGATAACCAATAACATATTTCAAAGCATTCTTTGCAGGTGTGGGTCTTTGTTTAAGAAAAAGTACTTGTGCTTTCATATGCTAGACTAAATATTCTAGGAGGGTAGGGACCATATACTTGTCATCTTTGTGTCTGGTTCAGTGCCTGCCACATAATAGATGCTCCATAAATATTTGATTTAATGCATAATCTCCACAGCCCCATTAGGGTGATAAATTGTAATGATAGACATGTACATCTTCAATACATTGTTGTAAGTGCTGTGGAGGTGTAGGGTAGAAAATAAAGTGGGAATGCAGACCGATGTTGCAAAGAGATAGATGTTAGGAATTGAAATTTGGATAAGATTTTCTTTCCCAAGTGAAGAGATGGGGAAAACTTTTCAGGAGGGCACAAATACGCAGTAACAAATTTGAGGGGCAAGGAGATCCCATAGATGACTAGCTCATATCTTGGTGTATATGAATATACACATATATGCCCTTTGTCTATCTGTATTGCTCCTTTCCCTGCTGAAAACCTTTTCTAAAAGCTGACATGTAATCTGTGCCTGCAGAGATATCCTTGGTAATAAGACTCAGGTGCACTCTGGTCTTTGGCAAATCTTTGAAGATACTGTGGCTCTTTCGTGACTGATAGTAGGAGTGTCCTTGGAGGAAAAGGGAGCCCCACCTCTGGCATCAGCAATCCTCAGGAGACATGTTTCTTCATTTTCCCAAGTGGGTATGGTCTGAGCCACATTCTAAGCAACTCTGTCTGAGTGTCCACTGCCTTGGGCCACACTTACGTTGTAATGTTATGGTCTGTGTTACTCTCAGCTGGACCCCACATAGTGTGGTGCTGGATT
Source organism: Myotis myotis (assembly GCF_014108235.1). NCBI lineage: Eukaryota > Metazoa > Chordata > Mammalia > Chiroptera > Vespertilionidae > Myotis > Myotis myotis. The sequence continues at coordinate 121,486,059 of NW_023416313.1, forward strand.
TGAGTATGTGAACCACAAGGTACAGCTGGGTAACTGCTCAGGCTTCAAAAGAGGAAATCCAAGGTAGGTGCAAATCCTCTTACAAAATTCACTAATTCTGTACAGTCTTCTCCTCTGTATGAGCTTAAGAATATTTCTTTTGATACAGTCATGTTTAATATTGCCAGGTGTAAGGAATTAATCATGTATTTTTAAGTAATTTGAGATAATTTCTTTAAGAAAAATTGGGAGGTGGTTTTCGATGAAGTAATATGAGTAGGGAGTGAAGATCTGCTTTGGGGTCAACTTTTTGTTGGTTCATTTCAAAATTCTGAACTAGAGTTTATCATGTTTCAGTGAGGTTTTCTTTACAGCTCAGAGAAATTCCTTTTCGTCTAACTTGGTTTTCTTGTTTGCTAATTGGAGAGTATAAGATATGTGAGGGTAGGTTTTTCTTTTGTGAGTTTGGATGACTAACCTTAGGGATCTCTTGGGTTGTTTATTTCTTTTATAGATACTAGAAAAGTATTCAGCATTATAGTTAGCTTTAAAGGATCTCACACCATACAGTAGTTAATGTCTTAGCTGCACATGGTCTGTGTTAGGCCAGAGGGTGAGTCTGTCCCTTCAGGCATTGAGGCCCTATTTTAATGTTCATGGATTGTTTTTTCTACAGAGTTGGACCTAGCACTATCTAGTCTAGTGCAAGACTGGAGTGAATGCTTCTTAAATCTGTGTATCTTTGATAGGTAACATGGTGTAAATGATTATTTCCTGATATTGAAGTTAGTGAAATATATTAATTAGTGGTGGTATATTTTTCATTCTAAGAAAAAAAAGGGACTATATCATTTTTTTTTCCCTTCCAAATCTGTACCCTGACAAAGCTGTTTGATCTTCCTGCAATAGGAAATGCATCGAAAGGACATAGCATGACTTTAGTAGTTGGAGTAGTACCTGAGCTGAAATTCCCTTTCTTCTTCAATTGTAATTACATTTGTGATGATCTCAGACACATTTCCTGCTCTTTAGTCTTCTCATCCGCAGATGGAGCTGAAAACATTCACCTGGCATGATTTTTGTGAACACACTCATCTATGAATATAAGAGAAGAAAGTGTTCTGTATCTGGTGGTCCCCACTGTTTCCTTTGTAGAGAAGAGTGCCTGGATGGAATGGTCAGGAGGAGGGTACAGGGCAAGGTGCCTACTTTCATAGTGCTGGTATCATAGAGCTTATAGAGATTTTGAGTTCCTTAGTAGAATATCCAGTAGGTCCACCTTGTTTTTTAGGGCCTTTGACTTGGATATTTTGCATAGGCACTACCTTACATTTTCCCTTCCTTTAGCAAAGCTTTCTGTTCACTGTCTCTGGCTCATCAGGTAACAGCATCTTTATGCCCTTGCATGTTCCTACTAGGACTGAAGCAGGAAGAACTGGGTTGGCCATTGTGATCTTTTGTCTTGCCTTCTTTCTCCTGGGTTTATCCAAGCTTAAACTTCTGCCTGGCATTCCAGGTCAGTGATGCTGGAGACTCAACCTCGGTTGGTGGCAGTGAAGGTGTTAATACTGGAATTTGAGTTCTTTTTATTGTAAAGGGGAGCTATCTGGGCGTCTTCTTTCCTCACATATAAGATGTTCTATGGAATGTCAGCTAGAATAATCACACAGCATTTCTTGAGCTGGCTCTCGGAGTCAGAGGGTAAGGAGTGATGAGGATGCATTCTTTTGGCAGCCAGAGGTACTTTTGTGTTAGTGATTATATTCTCTGAGAAGCTCTTGTTCACATTTTTCCTTTATTCAATGGGGTTGCTACTTCTGTTTTCTTTTTCACTCATTATTTATACAATATGCTGCTTTGTTTTTTATTCTAAACTAAAAAAGAGAGAAGATGGTCCCTGCCTTTGGGGGAACTTATCTAGAGAGAAACAAAACATCACACATGTTTTGGACATAGGCTATTAGCTGACAAATATGTGGTGTAGATAAATACTTTGGGGATGGAGTACATTTCATGAAAGTTGTGGTTTTGATCTAGATTTGGAAAAGTACATACAATTTGGGTAGTTGGAACTGTAGGGATAAGAATGTTCCCGATGTGTGGAATATATTCAACAAAAACCCCCATGAGGATTAATGAATGCCAGAGCCATTATTTACTGAGCATCTAATCTGCCTCAGGTACTAATCTGGGTGCTTGGGATATCTCAGTAAATAGAACACTTGAAGACCCAGATATGCTAAGGCAACATTGAGGCCTATCTGGGAGGGTAGAAGAACCGTGATGGGAACCATGGAAAGTCAGGAAAAGCAAATTAAGAAGAGTGTTGAGTACTTGGCCAAGGATGTTGGATTTTGCCCTTTAGAATATAGTGAGTCACTGAAAATGATTCATATCCCAGTAGAGTGACATAATGAAATGGGTATTTTGTGAATATGGATGTATCAGCAAAATGCAGGACCATACAACATCTCGATGTGGGAAAAGATATGAACGTCTAAAAGTAGTAGATAAGTTAGAAGTTAATCACATTATTGAGAACAAAAGATGAAGGAAAGGGAAAGGAAGACATGTATTTACTATTTAAGATGATAAACTTTAAAAAATACACATATTCACTTATTATGGAAAATCAGAAAATATAAACAGTGACTGTCAAGTGTGTGTCCATACCTGTAGGTAGCATTGTCTTCAAACTAAAGATGATATCTTTCATAGTTCTGTGCACAGTGTTCCATTGATTTGATGTACTCAACCAATTATTGTTGGATATATAGCTGGTTTCCTATTGTTATTGTTTATTAAAACATCCAGTTAAACATCTTGACTGGGTATACCCACATTTTAAGTTCCTGGGTTGGTGGGTATGTTCATTTTTAAGCATTTTGATGCCTGGTACCAAATTCACCTTTCTTTACCTCCCCCTGCCCCCTTGGGTCCCAATCAAAATGTGTGATAGACAATTTGTTAATCCTCAACTGAGGATATTTTTTCCACTGATTTTTAGAGTGAGTGGAAGGGAGGGGAGGGAAAAAGAGAGGAGGGAAGAGAGAAGCGAGAGAGACACATCTATTGGTTGTCTCCTGCACGTGCCCCGACCAGGGCAGGAAACAAACCTGCAACCCAGGTACGTGCATTTGACTGGGAATTGAACCCATGATCCTTTGGTGTGTGGGTTGATGTTCTAACCACTGAGTAACACCACTCAGGGCCATGTGTATGACATATTACAGCTCAGGAGCAGGACACTAGAATGCTGGCTTACTATATTCTTATGAATGTTAGGTCATTAAATTTGTTTAAAATTAATCTGTTTTCCCAGTTTGTTATGAAAACCTCAAACATTGGTCGAGAGAATCATACAAAATGCAGCTGTGTTAGTTGACCTCGGGTTGGATTTGGCCAGGAGGAGGTAGAATGGGAAATGGGAGTCCCACAATGAGATAATCCTGGAGCAGATTCTGCTCCCTCTCTGCTAGTCCTGTCTCTTTCCAAATTCCAGTGACTAACCTGAAGAACCAGTTTCTGCTACAGCACCCCAGCCCTGAGTTCTGAGCCACCTCTTTTTATTCCTTTAGCCAAGAGGTGGTGGTAGCTTCTTTCTACAGCTAATCTGTGGCTTGTCCCCACCCCACTGCTATCTTTGTTTGAGTCTCAAGTCTTACATCTTAATAACCAATTCTTTATATTAATTTTCCTCTGCTTAAAATAGTTGGGATGATCTGTATTTTCCTGGTTGCACTCTGAATGATAGATATTTATTCATTCATATATACATGTGATTATATATACTAGTACATGTATATTCACACACACACACACATACATATATATACACAAACACAGTGGTGGGCGAAAGTAGGTTTATAGTTGTGATTATGTGAAACAGTTTATTCTTGTATTATTATTAATTTTATTATTTTCAGTACAAACAACTGTAAACCTACTTTTGTGTACACACACACACACACACACACACAGACAACACAGTATATGCTATTTTAAAGTAAGTAGCAGACATTATGACACTTTATTAAAAATACTTCAGCATATATCCCCTAAGAATAAGGATATTCTCTTACATATCCACAAAACAATGATCATACCTAGGAATATTAAGAAAAATTTATCATGTTATCTAACATTGAATCCATATTAAATTTTCCCCAGGTGTCTCCAAGATGTCTTTCACAGTGTTTTTTGTGTTGTTGTTTTTTAAAACTAGGGATTAAATCAAGACTTACCTTGCATTTGGCTATGACTCCTTAGGCTCTTTGATCTAGACCAGTGGTAGCCAGCTGGTGGTCTGTGAGGTCTGAAAGGTTGGCGACCGCTGATTTAAGGAAACCTTTGGAGCAGCAGTCACCAACTGGTGGTCCGTGAGATCCAGAAGATTGGCGCCCGCTTGTCTAGACCAGTCCCCCAGTTATTGTTTTTTAAATGACTTATATTTTAACATTTTCTCTTGAAATATTTCTGGACTACAGAATAGAACATTGAACACTTTATCTAGATTCACCAATTTAAAAAAATTTTCTACATTTGAATTATTTACATATATATGTACACACAGAAATATATATTAGTAATATTAATTTTTTTATGAACCATTTGAGATTGAACTACAGATATTGTGATACTTTTCAACCACCAAAACACTTCAGCATTCATCCTCTAAAAATAATTTTTAAAATATAACCACTGCAATGATCACATGCAGGAAATGTCCCACTTATATAATTCTGTCACCTAAGAAGACAGATTTCTTCAGTTGTCTGTCCCAGTACTGTCCTATTTCACAATTATTTCCCACCAGATGCAGGACCCACTCTGGGATCATACATTGCACTAAGATACCAGAGACTTAAAAAAATAGAGATTAGTAAAGTTGTGTTTTTAAAAGGCTCACATTCTGGAGTCCTCTGATTGTTTCCTTGTGGTGTCATTTAACTTGTTCTCTATCCCCTGTATTTCCTATACAGAAGTTAGGTTTATGACTTGATTAGGTTAAATTAGAGGGGGGTGGGGTTGCCAGTAGGAATGAAAACAGGAGGTTGGTTTTAGGGGGAAGATAAGGAAAATAGGTTTAATCAATTTGAATTAAATAGGGCTTGATAAAAAACATTGTTCAACATTTGTCAAAATAAGTTTTTCTGTATGTAATGTGCATCTCAATAAACCAACTTTAAAGAAAAAACAACATTGTTTAGTCATCAGTTATTCCCACATGTCCTTTTACTCATTGCATTAAAATTTCCCAGCAAGCTCTAAAAACAAGTCCCAAGGTGATGTGAACTGAGAGGTAGATACTTAAGTCTGGCGTGTTGAGAGGGCTTTGGTCTAGAGATGCGGTTTTTGCAATTCTTGGAGTTGAAACAGTTCTGAAAAAGAGACTATAAGTGACAGTCAACACAAAAATTTATCCATACAGTTATCATAGGAGACAAATATATGTATGTACTTGAGGCCCAGTGCACGGATTTGTGCATTGGTCGGGGGCGTGGCCTGCGGGGATAGCCTGTTGTGGGAGCGCTGCTCATCCCAGTCAGCTGAGTGTCTGTGGACCTGCCCTCTGAGCGGCGGCTCCCGCTGTGGGCGCACCACTCATCCTTGTCAGCCAAGCGTCGCTCCCATTGTGGGAGTGCAATAACCACCACGGGGAAGCTCCTGTGTTGAGCGTCTGCCCCCTGGTGGTCAGTGCGTGTCATAGCGATTGGTCGATCAGTCGTTCTAGTTGTTCTGCCATTTGGTCCCTGGGCTTTTAGATATATAGATGTGTTTATGATGTTAATGATTACACCATTTTTTATGGTGTAATTACTAATATCCGTTTAATTTAAGAGGTTGGGTGAAAGCACTGACGCCATGAATTGATTATCTGAAATATAATCCTATCTAATAAAAGAGAAACATGGTATTAGCCGTACGTCCGCTACCCTTCCCATTGACTAATCAGGGCGATATGCAAATTAACTGCCAGCCAAGATGGGTTAACTACCAACAAAGATGGCCTACGTAGCTGCAATGCTGGGAGGTGAAAGGGGAAGGACTGAAGAATGGTGATCGGCAACCCAGGCGGCAGGCAAGAGCTGGGGGGTGGGCAAAGGCCGCCTTCAGCAGGTAATCGCCATTGGAAAGCCGATTGGGGTTGCTGGCTGGCCTGCATGGAGCTATTGCCATGGCGTTGGAGGGTGGGAGGGCCTGGCCCGCTATCGGAGGGCGGGAGGGCCAGGACGCAGGCCACCGGCAACCCTGGACTCCCAGGGCTGGTGGCTGGCCTGTGGCCCCAAGATCGCCATGGTGATCAGAGGGCAGGAGGGCCCGGGACCAGGCCAGGCAGCAACCCCAGGCCCCCCGGGGCGGGGTTGCCGGCTGGCCTGCGCCCAGCGATCGCCCTGGGGATCGGAGGGCGGGAGGGCCGGGGCGCAGGCCAGGCGGAAACCCCGGACTCCCGGGACAGGCGGCTGGCCTGTGGCCCCGAGATCACCATGGTGATCGGAGGGCGGGAGAGCCCGGGAGCAGGCCAGGCGGCAACCCCGGACCCCCCAGAAACCGCCTGTCCGCGCCCATGTGCAGCCGCAGAAGCCGCCTGCCTGCCACATCCCACTATGATCCACTGAGTTATGAGGCCAGAGAGCAAGGAGAACTTCCACCCCTGAGCCAAAGTGGGGAGCGGAAGACACGGCCTCCCCTCCTAAAGTCGCCAAAGGACAGGACCCACATCCTCTGAGACAGCCGGGCAGGCACCACTGACCCTCTCTGCAGGCTGGGCCCCCCTCCCCCTTCCCCTTTCCCTGCACAGCTCCCATAGCTCCCCACTGGCTGAGTCAGGCACAACAGGTTTGCAGCCACAGGGGCGATTTAGCAGCTAATGAAAAATGCGAGAACGAACAAATGAAGCAGCTACTGCAGTGGGGAAAAGACGTTCATCATATTCGTTGTCTCTGAGAAACTGAGGCAGCCAGCACAGGCCCCTACACAGGATGAGGCTTCTGCTTCTAAAGAAACGTCCTGGGGTTAGAGGTGAGGGGGTGCTGCCTTTCCCATCTCAGAGCTCTAGGAGGAGTCTGTGCTCCCCCTCCTGGTATTCTTAACACCCAGAGACCCCTCCCCAGTCCAGGCAGGAATGTTCCACGCTGACCGCCTCCGGAAAGCAGAGAACAAAGAGGCACTTCTTGACTTCAAGCCTCTAAACCAGTGGTTCTCAACCTTGGCTGCACATTAGAATCACCTGGGAATCTTTTTAAAATCCTGATTTCTGGGCCTCATCCTCTGGAAATTCTGTTTCTTTGTTATGGGGTAGAGCCACAACATTAGTAACAAAGAAACAGAATTTCCGGAGGATGAGGCCCAGAAATCAGGATTTTGAAAAGATTCCAAGGTGATTCTAATGTGCAACCAAGGTTGAGAACCACTGCTCTAAACAGACTTGACCACTGCGGGCAAAGACCTGCAGCTGAGAGGGGGCAGGTTCTGGGTGTCGAGGTCCAGAGCGTGGAAGACCTCCTGGGGGAGCACTGGATCTGGAAGCCTGTGTGCTGGGTCAGAGACACGCCTGCCTCCCACCCTCCCCTGCCCTGCACATAGACGTGCCTGGACTGGGGTGAGGAGGAGAAGGAGAACTAGAGGGAAGGAACACTGAGTGTTTGTTGGTGGCCATGTAAAAAGGACTGTGACCCTCCCCTCCCACTGAGTCACTCCCTAAGGCAGCAGGAGACGGAGGGTCTGAGAGCAGCCACACAGCTTTGTGGCCGTGACCAAGGCACCAAGATGGTGTCCATGCAACGGGGCTGAGGAGGTGTCAGAGGACCTCACCCCAGAAAACCCAATAGCTCTTTGTGTGAGAGAGAGAAGGTGACAGGGAGGGAGGGAGAGAGCAAATTGGACTCAAGAGGCCTCAAGGCCCAGATGAGGAGAATATACCAGGGATCAGCATGGATTTGAGCTCTGAGGTGAGGGTCAAGGGCAGCTGGGTGGGGGCCAGCCCAGACAGAAGACTGAGGTCCAGATGTTCTTGACCCTGCTCGGTTCTTTGACACCTCTGCCTGAGATATAAACTGTCTAACATGGAAGTACAACTCCAGAGAAGGGGGTGGGGGACCTAAGTTAAATAATATTTTGTTTTTGTTTTTTCACTTGGCAGAATGGGAGCTGAAGTTGAAGTTAGGTTTGGTTACTAAACAATAAAGAAAGCAACATTTCTTGCACACCCGACTGTGTGGTCTGAGTTTGCTGCTGCCTATAAACCGAGAAAAAGTTGTAAAATGAAGTACTAATCTCTAGGGTTTAGGTTAGACTGAGGAGTAGTGCCACTCAGCCAGAAGCTGGCTCATGGCTGGCCAGTGCAGAGGTGGTGGCAGGAGCCTCTCCCACCTCCGTGGCAGCACTAAGAATGTCCAACTAATGGTTTAGACCTGATCCCTTGGGGGCCTAAGCCTTTAGTCGGACATCCCCCGAGGGCTCCCTGACTGCCAGAAGGATGTCTGACTGCAAGCTTAAGCCTGATTCCCTGGGGAGTGGGCCTAAGTCAACAGGTGGATATCCCCCAAGGGGTATCCTGCAAATGGGTGCAGGCCGGGCGGAGGGACGCACCCCCCCCCCACCCCGAGTGCACAAATTTTGTGCACCGGGCCTCTAGTCCTATATAATAAAAGGGTAATATGCAAATCAACCGAACGACAGAACGACCAGGCGCTATGATGTGCACAGCTCAATGCAGGAGCTGCCCCCTGGTGGTCAGTGCACTCTCACAGGGGGAGCACTGCTCAGCCACAAGCTGGGCTGTCGGGTGGCCTGCCTCCGCGGCAGCACTAAGGATGTCCAACTGATGGCGTAAGGGTGTCCAACTGACTGATGCTGTCAGTCGGACATCCCCCGAGGGCTCCTGGACTGCGAAAGGGCAGAGGCTGGGCTGAGGGACATCGCCCCCGCCCCTCTGCCGAGTGCACGAATGTCGTGCATTGGGCCTCTAGTACCTAATAATACATATAAGAAATGCAAAGTATTTCAGTGCTGCATCCCCTCCCCCCACAACCCCTTATCCTATCTCCTCCCATCACAAACTTTGAGTTCTCAAACTTGGTGTCCATCAGGACTACCCAGAAGGTGTTTTAAACACCGATTTCTCAGCTTCTTCTTGGGAGATCTTTCATTCAGCAAGACCAGGGTGGAGGGCAAGCATTAGAATTTCTGACTGGTTCTCAGGTGATACTGATGCTGGAATGGAATCACACTTGAGAACCACTGCTTTAAATCAAGGATGAGATGAAAACATGTAATATAATATTTGGGTGAGTTGATTTTTTAAGTCAACACCTTCATTATTAAAAGAAGTATTTTTTGTACCTCCCCATTATGCAAAATATAAAGAGGGGTTATACCGAGAACTCCAGTAGCTATGACGCTATTGTACAACCATCCATGTCGGTTTGAGAAAGCGTGGGTAATGAATCTTGTAGACTTAGGCTGGAGTCCTGGATTACAGCATTTATTAACTGTGATCCTCTTTTCAGCAACTTACTCTAGAGCAGTGGTTCTCAACCTTCCTAATGCCATGACCCTTTAAAACAGTTCCTCATGTTGTGGTGACCCCCAACCATAAAATTATTTTCGTTGCTACTTCATAACTGTAATTTTGCAACTGTTATGAATCGTAAAGTAAATATCTGATATGCAGGATGTATTTTCATTGTTACAAATTGAACATAAAGCATAGTGATTATTCACAAAACCAATATGTAATTATATATGTGTATTCCGGTGGTCTTAGGCGACCCCTGTGAAAGGGTCGTTCGATCCCCAAAGGGGTCGCGACCCACAGGTTGAGAACCCCTGCTCTAGAGTCTGTTTTCTCATTGGAAAATAGGGATTATAAATCCTCCCACCACAATAGATAGTGCACATTTTTTTTAAATTTTTTAATTTTTTTTAATTAAATCTTTATTGTTCAGATTATTACATTTGTTCCTCTTTTTCCCCCCATAACTCCCCTCCTCCCAGTTCCCACCCCACCCTCCGCCCTCACTCCCCACCCACTGTCCTCATCCATAGGTGCACAATTTTTGTCCAGTCTCTTCCCGCATCTCCCACACCCCTTTCCCCCCCAAGAATAGTCAGTCCATTCCCTTTCTATGTCCCTGATTCTATTATAATCCCCAGTTCATTCTGTTCATCAGATTATTTATTCACTTGATTCTTAGATTCACTTGTTGATAGATGCATATTTGTTGTTCATAATTTGTATCTTTACCTTTTTCTTCCTCTTCCTCTTCTTAAAGGATACCTTTCAGCATTTCATATAATCCTGGTTTGGTGGTGATGAACTCCTTTAGCTTTTCCTTATCTGTGAAGCTCTTTATCTGACCTTCAATTCTGAATGATAGCTTTGCTGGATAAAGTAATCTTGGTTGTAAGTTCTTGGTATTCATCACTTTGAATATTTCTTGCCACTCCCTTCTGGCCTGCAAAGTTTCTGTTGAGAAATCAGCTGACAGTCGTATGGGTATTCCCTTGTAGGTAACTGAGTTTCTTTCTCTTGCTGTTTTTAAGATTCTCTCTTTATCTTTTGCTCTTGGCATTTTAATTATGATGTGTCTTGGTGTGGTCCTCTTTGGATTCCTTTTGTTTGGGGTTCTCCTCGCTTCTTGGACCTGTAAGTCCATTTCTTGCACCAGGTGGGGGAAGTTTTCTGTCATTATTTCTTCAAATAGGTTTTCAATATCTTGCTCTCTCTCATCTTCTGGCACCCCTATAATTCTGATGTTGGTATGCTTGAAGCTGTGCCAGAGGCTCCTTACACTGTCCTCGCATTTTTGGATTCTTTTTTCATTTTGCTTTTCCGGTTGGGTGTTTTTTGCTTCCTCGCATTTCAAATCATTGACTTGATTCTTGCGCTCCTCTGGTCTGCTGTCGGGAGTCTGTATAATATTCTTTATTTCAGTCCGTGTATGCTTAATTTCTAGTTGGTTCCCCAATATAAGATCGAGGGTCTCATTAGTTTTCTTGTAGATCTCATTAAGTTTATCGGCGGCTTCTAAACAGTTCTTGAGAGACCTTAAAAGTGTGCTTCTGAACTCTATATCTTCCATTGACAATTTTGTCCTGTTTCTTTGTCTCCGCATTTTGTTATGCTTCCTTGGTGCACCCCCTAGTGGTCTTTGTGCGCAGTCTTATAGTTAAATCTTGATTGTTGTAGCTAATACCAGGGAGGGTTTGACCTCCAGGCCAAGTGGCTATGAGAATCAGCTGTGTCAGCAGTGAGAGAACTTCTGTCCTCTAGGGAGGTGCTAATCTAGCCTTTGCCTGAGGCTATCCGGCAAATGCCTGTGTGCAGGGCTTGGGCGGGGCGGGTCGCACAGGATCAACAGGGTGGGCCGGATAGAGCAGTTATGGCGGCTCTCAGTCCTGTCCCCAGGGGCTCTGCCTCTCTGAGTCCCAGCACCCGCTGGCAGCTCGGAGAGAAAGCTGCACTTGCTCTGACCGAAGCCAGACAGTCCCGCTTCTCCCGTTTGAGTCTGGGTCCCTAAAGACTCGCCTGTATCTGGAGCTCAGAGTCTGCGACTCCCTTCCGATTGAAAACACCAACCGCGCTCTCCGCCGCCAGCCCGCTCTGAGCACTCCGCACCTCAGAATTTGACTTCAGCACTGCACCTCCTCTGAGTGTCCGTTTGCGTTTCTCTTTCCTCCTAGTTGTAGGACTTCCACTCAGCCAGCGTTCCTGTGGTTTGGGGTGATGTCCGTTCCGTCTTTTAGTTTCACTTTTGAAGTAGTTGTTCAAAGCAGCAAACTCCTGCGTTAACCTATGCCGCCATCTTGGTTCTCCTCTGCACATTTTTAAAATTGTAAAACATAAAGCAAATATAACTGGTAGGCATAGTTCTCATTTTTGCCTTGGCTCTGTCTAGGGCCAGCTCTGTGATCTGAGACCTACCTCTTGATTTACCTGGAGTGGTGCAGGATATTGAGAAGCATCCCTGACTAAAGCGATCTCAATATTATGAAAGTTAATGCAGATCTGGAGGTCAATAATGGGCTGATTTTCCACATTGTTAGGCCAGTGTGGAATTCTAGGAGAGCTCTCATGCTAGCTGTAATAAAAAAGAATGCCAGGCCCTAGGTGGTTTGGCTCAGTGGATAAAGCAAGGATCCCGGGTTTGATTCCTGTCAAGGGTATGTGCCTGGTTGTGGGCTTGATCCCCAGTAGGGGGCATGCAGGAGGCAGCCAATCAATGATTCTCTCCCATCATTGATGTTTCTATCTCTCTCTCCCTCTCCCTTCCTCTCTGAGGTTATTTTTTTTTATTGTTGAACATCAGCCATAATTACTGACCATATGTGTTTTCTGCCTTTATTCAGAAGCACCCATCACCCCAATATGTTTAACATTCAACAGTATTGCTACAACAAAATTGACTAAAAATTAGGCATTTTTGAAAATTGATCAAAGTAGGTAAAGTTAAAATTGTATGCATTACGTTTATATTGAAATGCCACTTTATTTAAAAATGAACTTTAGAACATATTTTAAAATTGTTTTGTTTTGGGTTCAAGTAAATTGGAGAGTAATAAGAGAATCTAGAATGAGGCACCCTTCATACTGATTGTGCTCGTCTATTGACTTTAAAAATGAAATGTTTTCTGTTATTTCATTAACAATGACTTAATTTGTCTACACTACATAATTATCCTCTGGCTAATTGACAGATTCTGAAATTTAAACTGTGTCGCACGTCTATGATTTTAAGAATTTTCAAACTGTTCCTCTTCATTCTTATTGTTTCCAACCATTATGTATGTGCATAGTCAGTTAGGAAAAAGCACTACCCTGAGAGGTCACCTTTCCCAACTCTTGTGCCTAATTCTTTCCATATTTACCTTCATATTTCTGTGTAAATTGCTTATATTGTTTCTTTTTTTAAAAAAAGTATATTTTTATTGATTTCTGAGAGAAAGGGAGAGGGAGAGAGAGAAACATCAATGATAAGAGACAATCATTGATTGTCTGCCTCCTGCACAGCCCCACTGGGGACTGAGCCCACAACCTGAGCTTATGCTCTGACCTGGAATTGAACCAGAACCTCCTGGGTTCATGGGTCAACACTCAACCCATGAGCCACATGGGCTGGGCCCTGTATTGTTCCAAGTGAAAATAATCTTCCCCTTTTCTGAATTCACACAGCATTTTAGTGTCTTTCTCTTATGACACATGGTCTACCTCTTTTAAACTACTTATGTGTCATCTGTTAAATTTTAATGTCTCATAGTAAGTATTGTTTGCTGCTTTAGCTCAGTCAGTGCTTTGTACATAGTTAATACTCAGGTGTGTGTTTTTTAATTTAATATTTTATTGATTTTTTTACAGAGAGGAAGGGAGAGGAATAGAGAGTTAGGAACATCGATGAGAGAGAAACATCGATCAGCTGCCTCCTGCACACCCCCTACTGGGGATGTGCCCGCAACCAAGGTACATGCCCTTGACCAGAATCGAACCTGGGACCCTTAAGTCCGCAGGCCGACGCTCATCCACTGAACCAAACCAGTTAGGGCAATACTCAGGTTTTTGATTGGCATGGATTTTCAATTATCTTTTCTGGTCTTAGTTAACACATATATTTTCACTTGAAAATTGGTCAGGCTACAGATCAGAGATGGCGAACCTATGACACGCGTGTCAGAGGTGACACGCGAACTCATTTTTTTGGTTGATTTTTCTTTGTTAAATGACATTTAAATATATAAAATAAATATCAGAAATATAAATCTTTGTTTTACTATGGTTGCAAATATCAAAAAATTTCTATGTGTGACACGGCACCAGAGTGAAGTTAGGGTTTTTCAAAATGCTGACATGCCGAGCTCAAAGAGTTCGCCATCACTGCTATAGATCATTGCTGTATGCCATGGTAATGCAAGAGTAGGGCACTGTTTCTAATTGAAGATACTTTTCTTGAAACTTGCTTGGGCATAAAGTATGCAGAGCTTTTATATGATCAGGTCACAACTCATAAAAGCTCATTATCTTGTTGCATAATGTGAGGATTCTCTTTATGGAGTATGAGAGCTTTCTTGATGGTGAGCTAGGAGTCATCTTTCATTAGGACTTTTTCTGTACTGTTTTCTCTTGTCTCCTGCAATAGAGTGGATATCCTGCAATAAACTAGACATCAGTATTCCTTACAACTTGCAGCTAATCAAATCACCCATGCTTTCCTTCTCAGCAGGTCTTAGAAATCTTCCCTCTACCCTTTCTCAACCCTGGTTCTCTATCTGGGTGAGGAACAGTGTACTCAGTGATTTTGTCTCCAGATACCCTCTCTGGGCTATGACCCATCTTTGGGGAATCTTGACTGACTTGGACATTTACTTCTTGGTAGACTTCTCTCTACCTGCTTGAGGGATGAACTTCTTTTCTTGTTTGTTGCTTCTGTTTGATAGATTTTTTGCTCATCATAATGTAAAATTATTGTTAGTGTTCAAATCTTTGGTTATTATATATGTACACATCCTAAGTGAGTAACATAATACTTTTTATTGAGTGTTGTATCATGCTTGTTTTTTAACCCAATGACAAGTATACTGATTGTAGAATTAGTGTTTTTGGTATTTTCAAAAGTGGCGCTACAATTTTTTGTTCAGTTACACCTATAAGTTTCAAAACAGCAATGATTGTGCTATTATTATTTTAAACTTTTCAGTGTAAACTACCACAGAGTGCAATCAACGAGTATGCTGTAACATGGAGAAGAGTTTTCTTCTGATGGGTACTTGACTATGTCCTTGAAAATACAGCAAGTCCTTTGTCATTTGAAAGAAAATTGTGTTAATGAAAGCTGCCAATTAAAATCTCCTAAGAGACTGTTGTTCCAAGGAGTGTATTTCTCAGTGGCAAAAAGCCTTTCTGGTTTTTATGCTCTTGTGGGAGGAGGTCATTTTTATATGGCCTGCTCAACTCTAACTTTTGTCTATGTAGTATGTTCTGCTGGGATTATTGATGATTCCCTTTTGGTTCCTTCTCTCCAAATAGTCATTTTAATCTATTCAGTGTGTATTATGAAGTGGCATTTAGTAAATGCTAGCCTGATAATATGTGTTGGCATGGTGTTGTCATGGCTATTTGATCCCCTCAATAACTACATCTTGAATTAGACAATCCTTGATCAGATAGTTGAAGGATTGTAAGCCAGTTTTATAGAGTGTTTCAAGGAGGAGGTATTGGTCAGTAGTACCAAATTCTGTGATAGATCAGGAAGGTGTCTCATGTGAGGAACATTGCTTAAGCAACATGGGGGGACTGTTGGTGACCTTGATGGACAGTTTTGGGAATGTGGTGGGGAGGGAGCCTGATTGGCATGAGGTTTTGGGAGAAGAATCTGTGACCAGAATCTTTAAAAAATTTTGCTGTAAAGAGGATCAGAAAATTGGTATAGTAACTAGATGGTAAAGTAGTGCCAACAGAAGGCTTTGTACTGTTAGTTTAGCACAGGGGTGGGCAAACTTTTTGACTCCAGGGCCACAATGGGTTCTTAAACTGGATCGGAGGGCCAGAACAAAAACATTGATGGAGTGTTTGTTTGAACTAATATAAATTCAAAGTAAACATCATTACATAAAAGGGTACGGTCTTTTTTTATTTTTATTTTATTCATTATTTTTTTCATTTTTTAAAAAATTTTTATTTTATTCATTTTTTTTTTTTCAGTTTTATTCATTTCAAACGGACCTCATCCGGCCCGTGGGCCGTAGTTTGCCCACGGCAAGTTTAGCATGTGTAAAAATAAAGTTTTAGCAACTTTTAATGGCTCAGAGTTGACATCTGAGTACTATTTTCCATATAGTGAAGTCAGAGATAGACTTCTAACCTGGCTTGGGGTTTTCCAGTCAGGCAGAGCTCAAGAGGCAGATGACTGAGTAGTCTTGATGGATGGGAAGGGTTAGCTTGGAGTTTCAAGTGGGGCTCTGGGCACTCGGTATGGTGGAGAGGGTACAGTTATGCAGGGCTTAATACCGGCTGTGAAAGGTAAAGTGATGGGGAAAAGTCTGGAGCAAGTTCTGAAGTGTTTATGTTTATATTTATATTTATATTTATATTTATATTTATATAGTTCAGAGGTTGAAAAAATCTTTAGGTGGAAATTTATTTCAAAAGAGAAGTTCCAAATTTTAAATAAAGGCTATAAGTTATGCGCTCATGGAGAGAGTGAGGAGGATGAGGAACGTTAAAGTTTTTCTTTTTTGTAAACCCCATTTTAGAGTTCACTCTGCTTCTGTGGGTATAAAAGTGTTTCAGAAATGAAAGTTACTATTAGTTGATTAGGTAATCCACAGCTTGCTTGGGGGAAAAGAGGGCAGGATGGATGTTTTAAGACAGTGATCACCAACCATTCGTACCTTGTGGACCACCGGTTGGCGACCGCTGCTCCAAAGGTTTCCTTAAACCAGCGGTCGGCAACCTTTTGGACCTCACGGACCACCAGTGATCCACGGACCACTGGTTGGTGACTGCTGTTTTAAAGAGGCTAGAGAATGATGATTAGGAGACACCTTTTCTTTGAGGACCCCCAGGATATTAATTTCTCCTGCAGAGTTAATACCATCTATATATATAAAAGCCTAAGGGACTACCGCAACCGAATGGACGACCAAACAGGCTGCATGGGGCGACCAGGCTGGCAGAGGGGTTAGTGAGGGACGACCAAATGACTGAGGAGCAGACTGCAAAGATGGCAGCAACCACAGCCAATAAGGAGGGAATATACTAATTGACTGCCACACCCTCAAGGATGGCAGTGCCCACAGCCAATAAGGAGGGAATATGCTAATTGACTACCACGTCCTCAAAGATGGCGGCGCCCAGTCCCCTCAGCCCTGCCAGGGTGGCAAGCTCACGGCAAGGCTGGGCCCACCCCCAGGCGGGCCAAGCCGCTCCACGCGCCTGCCTCCAGAGTTCCCCAGTCCCCCAGCCCCCCATCCGCCAGGGCCGGCCAAGGCTTGCGCTGCCAGCAGTGGCAGCAGCAGAGGTGTGATGGGGGCGTCGCCTTCCCCTGATCTCTGGGTCGCCTCCCGCCCCTGAGGGCTCCCGGACTGTGAGAGGGGGCAGGCCAGGCTGAGGGACTCCCCCCACCTCCCCACTTTCCAGTGCATGAATTTTCATGTACCGGGTCTCTAGTCCTATATAATAAAGAGGTAATATGCAAATTGACCCTCACACCCTCTTGTGACAAGATGGCCACCCCCACAGTGTCACAAGATGGCCAGCAGGGAAGGCAGTTGGGGGCGACCAGGCCTGCAGGGGAGGGCAGTTGGGGGTGATCGTGCTGGCAGGGGAGCAGTTAGGTGTCAATCAGGCTGGCAGGGGTGTGGTTAGGAGGCTGTCAGGCTGGCATGCAGAGTGGTTAGTGCCATCAGGCAGCCAGGTAGGTGAGTGGTTAGGAGCCAGCAGTCCTAGATTGTGAGAGGGATGTCCCCCGAGGGGTCCCAGATTGGAGCGGGTACAGGCTGGGCTGAGGGACAACCCCCTCCCCCCCAGTGCATGAATTTCATGCACCAGGCCTCTAGTTTGGTATAGAAGAGTAGGAGTATAGTTCGTTTGGGCCTTTGTTCTTTGATGGTTCAACGAATCTAGAAATGACAAATTCTGGAGCATCTCAGACTCACACAACAGGTTTCCTAAGGGCTGTCTGGATGACATTGGACTCAGGGTATCATGTAGAGGCTCCGTGAATTCAGGGGATGCCAAGGTATGTGTGTGTATGTGTGGCATGTGGTGTGTTGCATGTGTGTTTTATAAACTTAATCTGTGTTTTGGATGAACAGTTGATTTGAGCACTGAATCTCCTTTTAAGGAAGTCCAGATCTGGGAGCAGAGTAAGTATAGGTTATTTGCATGGTAGTTTTTATGTTTAGTAACTTCGAGAATTAGGGTCTGAGCTGCTTTCTGTACTGGTTAAAAAATGACGAGGATTGTTAATTATACAGTTTTTACAACTGTTCCATTTTAGTAACTCTTAGGCATAGCTTTGTTAGAGATTCTCTTGGAGGGCTTCTTAAGGATATGGATTCCTTGGCCTCAACCCTGGAAGGTCTGTCTAAGCCAGGATATCTGGGGTGGGGTCCAGGAATGTGTATATAACTATGATTAATCTTTTGCCTTTTCCCTCCCAGCCTTTCCTTTAAGAAAGAATAGTACTTAGCATCACTTTAAATTGGAAAAATGGACTGTTAACTTGAATTGAACTTTTTATTAGTAATTCCGTGTTGTGGATAATTCAGTAGTTAAAGGCAAAAGATAACAATTTAGTACATTTCTATTTGAGTATACAAATGAGAATGATTGTGGAACTCTAAAAACAAATAACTATGCCCTGGCTTGGGGGAGCTCAGTTGGTTGGAGCATTGTCCCATACACCAAAAAAGTTGCAGGTTCAATTCCCTGTTAGGGCACATACCTAGGTTGTGGGTTCTATCCCTGATTGGGGTGCGTGTGGGAGGCAACCTGTTGATTCTTCTCTTTCACATCGATGTTTCTCTTTTTCTTTCCTTCCCTCCCTACCTCTTTATCTCCTCCCCTTCCTCTCTCTCTAGTCAATAAACATATCCCCTGGTGAGGATTAAAAATATACAAACCCCAAAACCAAAGAATTCTGTTCTGTAAATAATTTCAAAACATGTTTTTTGTTACAGTATATATATATGTATATATGTATACACACAATACATATCCTGTGTAGAAGTGTATAAGATTTAAAATGAAATTTTTTTACTTCCAATTCCACTTTTCAGAGATAACCACTGGAAATTTTGGTGTGTATTTTTTTTTTGGACATTTTTTTAATCCTCACATGAGGATATGTTTATTGATTTTAGGGAGAGGGAAGAGGGAGGGAGAGACAGGGACAAGGAGAGGAAGAAACATTGATTTGAAAGAGAAACATCTATTGGTTATGCTCCCCGAACCCATAACCTAGGTATGTGCCCTGACCGAGAATCAAAACCTCAGTCTTTCAGTGTACAGGACAATGGTCCAACCAACGAGTGCTCCAACCACACTGGCCAGGACTTTTGTTGGTCATTTTTATATGCACATATACAAGTGTATGTAATTTTTCCCTTCCAAAAATAGGCTCAAACCACACACATTGGTCTGAGCTTGCTCACTTATAGTCTTCCATATTATTCCAGTGTATTCAGGCCTGTTATTAGGAAGTACTTTGGGCAACCAGGGTATGCCACCTCTTTTTATTCAAATATGCTGTGACATTAGTGTTTCAGACATACACTATATGTTGCTTGTTTATTAGAATACTAGAGGCCCGGTGCATAAAAATTTGTGCACTCGGGGGGGGGGGGGAGGAGGGGTCCCTCAGCCTGGCCTGTGCCCTCTTGCAGCCTGGGACCCCTCGGGAGATAACGACCTGCTGGCTTAGGCCCGCTCCCGGGTGGCAGAGGGCAGGCCCAATCCCTACGTGCAGCCCCTGGTTGGGCTCAGAGCAGGGCCGATTGGGGAGTTGGGGCACCACCCCCTGTCATACACAGAGCAGGGCGGATTGGGAGGTGTGATGCCACCCTCAGTCAAGCTCAGGGTAGGGCTGATTGGGGGGGTTGGGGCACCGCCCCCTGTCACACTCAAGGCAGGGTCGATGGGGAGGTTGCGGCGCCACCCCCTGTCATGCACAGAGCAGGGCCGATCAGGGGGTTGAGGAGCTCCCCCCGTCACTCACAGAGTAGGGCCGATAGGGGAGTTGGGGCACCGCCCCTGTCACACACACAGCAGGGTGGATCAGGGGGTTGGGGCGCCGCCACTGTCACACTCAGGGCAGGGCCGATGGGGAGGTTATGGCTCTACCCCATCACACACAGAGCAGGGCCCGTGGGGTGGGGGTTGGGGCGCCGCCCTCTATCACCCACAGAGCAGGGCCGATCAGGGGGTTGGGGCGCCACCACTCTCACACTCAGGGCAGGGCCGATGGGGAGGTTATGGCTCTACCCTGTCACATACAGAGCAGGGCCAATTAGGGGGTTGGGGCGCTGCACCCTGTCACACACACAGCCGCAGGGCGATCAGGGGGTTGGGGAGCTCCCCCTATCAGGCACAGAGCAGGGCTGATCAGGGGGTTGGGGCGCCTTCCCCTGTCACGAACAGAGCAGGGCGGATAGGGAGGTTGTGGCCCCACCCCCTGTCACACACAGAGCCGCAGGGCGATCAGGGGGTTTGGGCGCTGCCCCCTGTCACACTGATCCCGGTGCCGGGAGGCATATTACCCTTTTACTATATAGAATAGAGGCCTGGTGCATGGGTGAGGCTGGCTGGTTTGCCCTGAAGGGTGTCCTGGATCAGGGTGGGGGTCCCCACTCGGGTGCCTGGCCAGTCTGGGTGAGGGGCTGAGGGCTGTTTTTAGGCTGGCTAGTGACTGAAGCTCTCAACCGCTCCTTTTTTTCTTTCTTTTTTTTTATTCTGGGCCAGCTTTAGCTTTGAGGCTTGGCTCCAGCTCTTAGGCCTCCGCTGCTGAAAGCAGGTTTCTGGCCTTTGTTTACCTTCTGTATTTGAAACAATGTTGTGATCCTGCTGGCTGAAGCCCAACGGACTAAAGCAGGTTTGTTTAGCTTTTATATTTGTAACATAGTTGCTTAGAGTTGCAGCTCAGAGGCCTGCAGCAGCAGGTGGGGAACGTTGGAGTCCTCTGTCACTGAAGCAAGCAAGCCTCATGTTCACTTTAAGCTGCCTGGCTGCCTGCTGCCATCTTGGCTGGCAGTTAATTTGTATATTGCCCTGATTAGCCAATGGGAAGGGTAGCGGTCGTACGCTAATCACCATGTTTCTCTTTTATTAGATAGGATTTTTTTTATAACAGGAAGTTCTTGCAGTTAAAATTGTTGGATTTCCTTTTTGTGATGCTAACTTGATGCATTTGATATTTGTGTTCTTTTGTACAGGATCCAAGCTACTGGATACAGGTGCATCGACTGGAACACGGAGATGGAGGCATACTGGATCTTGATGACATCCTCTGTGATGTAGCAGATGATAAAGACAGAGTGAGTTCAAGTCCAGGGAAGCTGCTCTGAATGCCAGTTATGAAGACTGGGGAGGGAGTGGGTAGGTGGGAATACTTTCCTTCCTGTTTTAGACACACATATTTTAAAGAACATTTGGGCCACTCACTTTGGATGTTTGTTATTTAAGTATTGTGAATTTTTACTACCCTGAACCCTAAGGTATAATGCTTTCCTTAATACCTGGGATGCAGTACTAAGTTTTGGAATTTTAAAATTGCAACTTTTTAAATGGATAGATCTTTAAAAGGTGTTTTTTCCCCATCCCCCTCCCCCATCCTCCGCCATTTTAACCAAATATGGCATCTTTCCTGACCACTCAAGTCCCTCATTGTTATCATTATGTGTTTCAGTGTGCGGTACGCAGGTTTCTGAGTTCTGATCCCCACTTTGTCTCAACCCCAATAGCTGGCCTGTGTGATGCACTACCTGGCTATAAAACCATTGTGCATCCCTGGCATCTCCCTTGTGTCCTGGGCTCTCAGAAAGCCATCTTTTCCTTCATGTTACTTGGGTGCTTTTACTGGAATGCTGTTTTTAACGAAGACTTTGATTTTGGCATGTTGAATGTGGCCACCCACAGGGACTTCATCATTTGCTTGTACTCACCCTTTTGACTGCACTCTAAGGGAAGGAGGGGGAAGCAAGAGAGGAATAATGACTCAACATTTTAAGACTTTGCGAGAGGATATTTGTCTCTGCATATAAAAGTCAGCAATTTTTTAAAAAGTATTTTATTGATTTCAGAGAGGAAGGGAGAGGGAGAGAGATAGAAACATTGATGAGAAAGAATCAAAGAATCATTGATTGGCTGCCTCCTGTATACCCCCCAATGGGGGTTGAGCCTGGTTATGTCCCTTTACAGGGAATTGAACTGTGACTTTCTGGTTCATAGGTTGACGCTTAACCACTGAGCCAAGCAGGCTGTGCATCAGCAAATTCTTTATTGTAATGAGGTGGTGTAACTTGAATAGGCTTTGGCCACACCCTCTTTTGAGTTTACTTATAACAAATTATAGAAAGGCTCAGTGCATACACAGTTGTGTCATCATGGCCATGTAATAGCACAAGTTAGATAAAACCAGCGAGGATATGTCCTGGGGTTGATGGTAAAATCGTCTGGGCCCTGGTCCTGCTGAGCGCTCTCTCTTATTACTGGTCCTTTGCCTCATCCTCCATACCCCTCTTTGCTTGGCTGTGAGCTGGGTAAGCATAGCTGTTATGTCTTGTTTACTCCTATATTAACATGGTTCTTGCCTCAGAAATGGCGGGTGTCTTATATGTTTTCTTGAAATCTTAAGAAAAATGAAAAATTTCAGGTACCAAATACTATGCACATCGAGGGATATCTGATTCTGTTGTTTCTGTGGGCCAGGAGTACATAGTGTCAAAAATGCAGAAATTTCCTGCCCATTTGTGATTTTCTGTCATTTATCTCTTTTGGGCTTTCCAGTGAGCCCAGGAATAGGTGACTCCCAAATTCTTTGCCTGCATTCCACATTAAGACTTAAATTATAGTCAATTTATTGTGCAGTTCAGCTCCAAAGCTTAAGGCAACTACAGAGATTTATGGAGGTTTTAAAAAGGTACCCTTCCCCAGACATAATAAGAGATGAACTAATGTTGTGTTGATCTTTCATTATTTTCCTCTTTTCCCTTCCTTTTCCTATTTGTTAGTTCTTTCTTTGTCTCTGTTTTTATTTTTCCTTTTCTTTTCTTCCTCCTCCCCTTCCCTTTCATCCCCCCCCATCCTTCTTCCCTCATTCCGTTCTTGTATTTTTTTCTTCTATAAAAATAAAATAGCTCCTTATCAGGAAAAATAAAATGTAAAGAAGGAAATAATCACCTGTAATCCCATTGTTACTCAGAGCTCATCACTGTTGGTATTTGAGTGGCCTTTATTTTCTGACCTTTCTTTATCTTGAGATATAGACACATTCATACTTTTTGTTTTGACTTTTTGCCTTTCAATAGAGGGAATGAGAACCAGTGTATACGGTTGCCTCTGAGGTATGTTTAGCTTTGCTGTATTGCTTGGAGTAACCTACTGTGGATGTTGGGTGGTTGTATGAATAAGGTTGGTGGGACTGTGACCAGTGCTTCTGAGAACAATGAGCTAAATGGACTCATTACGTTCAGCAACATGCAGTAATGCTTTGTAGGTTTACAAAGTACAGATTATGCTTCCTCACCCTTTTTCCCTGCACCTCCAGTCAACATACACACTTAAATAGAGTCTGCATGGTGGGTAGGTAAAATACTAAGATGAAGATGTGCAGCAGTATGATTATAAAAATCTTCTGAAAAGTATTGAGACTTATTTTATGCCCCATAGATGACATTTTTGGCTGATGTTCCATATATAGTTGAAAATAATGTATATCTTGCAGTTGTTGGATTCAGTGTTCTATAAAGATGAATTAGGTTAAGGTGGTTGATATTCTTGTTAGATCTTTGGGATAATTTGTTACTCAGTAACTGAAAATAATATACTCTTCTATAACACAATTAACTATTAGATCACACACAAAAACTAAGGATAAGGCAAATTGATCTTCTAAAATTGTTGCATATTAAATTCATAAGTTATTTAATAGTGTTTTAGATTTTTTTGTGCAAATTTGATGATGAATATGTTTTCTAGAATCTTTTATATTTCCTACACAAGTTAAAATATTGTTTAAACTGGGAAAATGTTTTAAATATTATTAAGTGAAATACATTTATAGATAATTGTCTATGATGCAGATTAAATTCCGTTTCCAAATAGAAAAGTGTTAGAGAGTATAATGTACTACAGACTGAAATAACTTATTTTATTTGTCCAGAAATACTTAAAAATATACATGATCAATTAAAAATTTTTGAATGAGCTTTCTAGATTAAAGGGCATATTTTATGTTGTAACTGTAAAAAGTATATTGAATAATCCAGAATTGTAACATCCAAATCCCACAGGTATTGTCAGGTGCATTGTTCAAATTGAGGGGTTGTGTGTGGTCAGTTGTATGACCTCTTCCATGGCTCTGAAATTTGATTGTGATTTAGTCAACCTATATATATATTTTTAAATAAATCTTTATTGTTCAGGTTATTACAGATGTTCCCCCCCCCCCCCCCATAGCTCCCTTCCACCTGGTTTCCACCCCACCCCATGCCCTTACCCCCCACCACTGTCCTCATCCATAGGTGTAAGATTTTTGTCCAGTCTCTTCCTGCACCCCCCACACCCTCTTCCCCCTGAGAATTGGCAGTCCACTCCCTTTCTATGCCCCTGCTTCTATTATATTCACCAGTTTATTCTGACTTAATTTTTAGATTCACTTGTTGATATTTATTTGTTGTCACTTTGTTATTCATAATTTTTATCTTTACCTTTTTCTTCTTCTTCCTCTTCTTAAAGAATATCCTTCAGCATTTCATATAATCCTGGTTTGGTGGTGATGAACTCCTTCAGCTTTTTCTTGTCTGCGAAGCCCTTTCTCTGACCTTCAGTTCTACATGATAGCTTTGCTGGGTAGAGTAATCTTGGTTGTAAGTTTTTGCTTTTCATCACTTTGAATATTTCTTGCCACTCCCTTCTGGCCAGCATAGTTTCTTTTGAGAAATCAGCTGACAGTTGTATGGGTACTCCCTTGTAGGTAACTAACTGTTTTTCTCTTGCTGCTTTTAAGATTCTCTCTTTGTCTTTTGCCCTTGGCATTTTAATTATGATGTGTCTTGGTGTGGTCCTCTTTGGATTCCTCTTATTTGGGGTTCTCTGCACTTCCTGAACTTGTAAGTCTATTTCTTTCATCAGGTAGGGGAAGTTTTCTGTCATGATTTCTTCTAATAGGCTTTCAGCAGCTACTCTGAGTAAAGAGCTTGACACCTGTTTTGCTTTTGGGTTAAAAAAAGCATTACAAATCTTCTAAACAATAAAATTCCTTCTAAAAAATGTTCTATTTTATGAAAAACCCATGGGCACTTGTTTAAAACCCAGATACCTAGCCTAGGGAGTAGGATTTCTGTGAGACAGGCCTGCGCATCTGCATTATAATTCTCCAGGTATCACTGAGGCTCACTAAACTTTGAAACTATAGGTTTAATGGTTCTGCCATCAATCTTTATAATGGGGAAAATTGTCTCAAAGGTGCAAATCTGATACTTGGTCACTGTGACTTTGTGAAATTATGAAAAGTTATTTTATATAGAGGGAAATTAGGATTAATAAGCAATTAATTCAAATGATAGCAAAATAATATTGATGTACTTAATTAATCATAATTTTGCTCATTACTCTTTAATTATTAGAGTTCAATGCACAGCACTGGGAAAATTTTCTTTTAGTGCCTATATAATCCCAATGACCAGGAAATTTACCAAATTTACCAAAATTTGTTCAAAATTTGTGTGGGTTGTGTTAGGTTCTTGTAGGTTTAATTTTCTAAAATATAGAATGTCTAGATCTACTTTCCCTGTTTTGCTTGTCCCTTCTCTAATGTACAGCATAGTGATTATGTTAATAATACTTTTTTATTTGCTTAGAAGTTGCTAGGAGAGTAGATCTTAAATGTTCTCACCACAAAGAAGAAATGTTAATTCTGTGTTGTAATGATTTAGGTATTAGCTAATGCTGTGGTGGTGATCATTTTGCAAATATATCAGTGTGGCAAATTGACATGTATACACCAGGGGTGGGGAACCTATGTACTGCCAAGGGCCATTTGGACATTATAACATCATTCTCAGACCATACAAAATTATCAACTTAAAAATTAGCTTGCTATATTTGGCCAAACATTTCACGCATTGTATGCCATAAGCGTCTATAGACCAACTTTAAAATCATATTTCGTGAGAATTTTCAGCTGAAAATATTTCAGAACACCCCAATTGTGAGTAATATATTTATTTTTATAATATTCATTGCAAATTGATTTTTTTGAAGTATAAAAGTTTATCATTTTACAGCAGTTGAAATACTGACATCAATATGAAAATAAAAGCAAGTTTTACATAATGATCAAAATACATAAGACTGAAGGAAGAGATCCTGTATGAAAAACTGGGCAATTCAGCAAGTGGAGAACTGTGTACCAGTGGCGGAAATGGAAAATGGTGCCCGCCCACCTCCCCTAGGTGACTAGTCATTGTATAGAGCAAAGCTAGATCTGCAAATGTTGTAAACAAGTTCTTGCCAAACCAATCCCTTCCTTTTGATGTTGCCGCAGGTCGCTGCTTATGAGGGTGCAAACTTCTTGGCTTGTGCTCGAACCCTTTTCTCATATTCCACTCTGTTTTGGCAGTAAATTGTGTAGGCCTCTGCTTGAGCTGGATCTTGAATATTTGGTTCATTTAGAAGTTCCTGTATTCCTAATAAGATCTGCTTAATTGTGATGGCTGGCCTCCAGTCCTTGTCTTCCTCGAGGATGGACAAGCACACAGTGCCCGAAGGGTACACGTTCAGGTGAAATAATGGTGGTTCAAATTTGCATTTCGGAGGTGAGGATGGATAGTCATCTTTGAAGAGCATGCGTAGTTTAAACAAGCCTCCTTCCCAAGGGGTCTCTTTTTCCCCTGGAATGGCACACTCCCAGTTCATGAGGTTCATCGTGCTGTCAGGGTTTTTTGTTGGGACAGCTACAAAACCAAATGGGTGGTCTTTTCTCCAAGCTTTTCTCTCCTGGGCGAGTCTGCTGAGGGCGATCCCCGACATATTCAAAGTCCTAGGGAGGCCGCGGCCCGGCAACAGAGGCGGCTCGGCACTTCCTTTGTCTCGGGACTCTGATTTTTTAAATTAAATTCAAAATATTGTGGTGTGTGGGGATGGTTTCCATTTTGGACGTGTGGCAGTTAATGGTTAATCAACTCAACCCTAATGCCTTGGCAGGGCCACACTAAATGACTTCGCAGGCCTTGTATGGCCTATAGGCCAGATGTTTCCCACCCCTGTTGTACACCTTAAACTTACACAATGCCATATGTCCATTATATTTTAATAAAGTTTGGGCAGGGGGTGGAGGGTAGACTTTGTATAGAGTTTTAAAATCTTACCTGGCAAACAATGACAGTTCTCTAGAAAACAGCACATCTCAAAACAAGTGGTCCAGAATAAATAGTACCAAAAGCTGCTTTATAATAAATTGCATCTTTGAAAAATGTTCAGCTTAAATTTTTCTTTGTCTCATATCTTGAATGAAACACATAAATAATAAAGCATTGTTGTCATGCAAAGAAAAAAGAAAAAAAAGGTGTAGGGTAGATAACTGTTTCTTTTTCATTAATATTTTCTGAATAATTGTGGAGAAGAATTTTAAATGATACATTTATTCCTTCACACATTTATTCACACAGGACAGAAATCATGTAGAAAGTAGCAGATTTTTTTTCCATTTGTGTTTTGTAGGAAAAGAAGCAAGTTCTATACCTTTTGATCTTTCTGTAAGTCAGAATGAGTCAACTACTATAGTAACTACATTTTCATTCAGTCATGTGTGCTATACACTGTAGCAGGCTATGGTCATGCCATTGTTTCAGCATTGCAAGATAGATGTTAGTGTCCCCATTTTATTATTATTATTTTTTGTTTTTATTTTATTTTTATTTATTTATTTAATTTTTAAAATTTTGTTTTATTGCTTAAAGTATTACAAAGAGTATTACATATGTCTCCTTTTTTTTCCCTTGACCTTTCCCCAGTCTCTCCCCCCCCCCCCCCCCAGTGTCTTGTGTCCATTGGTTATGCTTATATGCATGCATACAAGTCCTTCGGTTGATCTCTTACCTCCCCGCGCCCCCCAACACTCCCTGGCATTCCCGGTGTAGTTTGACAGTCTGTTCGATGCTGCTCTGCCTCTTTATCTATTTTTGTTCATCAGTTTATAATGGTCTTTATTATCAATAAATGAGTGAGATCATGTATTTTTCTTTCATTGACTGGCTTATTTCACTTTGCATACTGCTTTCCCGTTCCATCCATGCTGTTGCAAATGGTAAGAATTCCTTCTTTTTTACAGCAGCATAGTATTCCATTGTGTAGATGTACCACAGTTTTCTAATCCATTCATCTGCTGATGGGCACTTAGGCTGTTTCCAAATCTTAGCTATGGTAAATTGTGCTCTATGAACATAGGGATGCATATATCCTTTCTGATTGGTGTTTCTGGTTTCTTGGGATATATTCCTAGAAGTGGGATCACTGGTTCAAATGGGAGTTCCATTTTTAACTTTTTGAGGAAACTCCATACTGTCTTCCATAGTGGCTGCACCAGTCTGCATTCCCACCAGCAGTGCACGAGTGTTCCTTTTTCTCCGCATCCTCTCCAGCACTTGTCATTTGTTGAATTGCTGATGATAGCCATTCTGACAGGTGTGAGATGATACCTCATTGTTGTTTTGATTTGCATCTCTCGGATGATTAGTGACTTTGAGCATGTTTTCATATGTCTCTTGTCTTTCTGAATGTCCTCTTTTGAAAAGTGTCTATTTAGGTCCTTTGCCCATTTTTTGATTGGATTGTTTATCTTCCTTTTGTTAAGTTGTATGAGTTCCTATGAATGTTGGAGATTAAACCCTTATTGGTGATAACATTGGCAAATATGTTCTCCCATGCATTGGGCTTTCTTGTTGTTTTGTTGATGGTTTCTTTTGCTGTGCAGAAGCTTTTTATTTTGATGTAGTCCCATTTGTTTATTTTCTCTTTAGTTTCCCATGTTCTAGGAACCTTCTACCCCATGTGGTTCTCAACCTTCCTAATGCCACGACCCTTTAATACAGTTCCTCATGTTGTGGTGACCCCAATCATAAAATTATTTTTGTTGCTACTTCATAACTGTAATTTTGCTACTGTTATGAATCATAATGTAAATATCTGATATGCAGGATGTATTTTCATTGTTACAAATTGAACATAATTAAAGCATAGTGATTAATCACAAAAACAATATGTAACTATATATGTGTTTTCTGATGGTCATAGGCGACCCCTGCGAAAGGGTCGTTCGACCCCCAAAGGGGTCGCGACCCACAGGTTGAGAACCACTGCCCTAGGAGCTGTATTGGTGAAGAAATTGCTTCGGCATATGTCTAAGATTTTGTTGCCTTTGGATTCCTCTAGTATTTTTATGGTTTCCCGTCTTACATTTAAGTCCTTTATCCATTTTGCGTTTATTTTTGTGTATGGTGTAAGTTGGTGGTCTAGTTTCATTTTTTTGCATGTATCTGTCCAATTTTCCCAACACCATTTATTGAAGAGACTGTCTTGACTCCATTGTATGTTCTCGCCTCCTTTGTCAAATATTAATTCAGCATAGTGGTTCGGGTTGATTTCTGGGTTCTCTGTTCTATTCCATTGATCTAGATGCCTGTTCTTGTGCCAGTACCGGGCAGTTTTGAGAACAGTGGCTTTGTAATACAGCTTGATATCTGGTATTGAGATCCCACCTACTTTGTTCTTCTTTCTCAGGATCGCTCCAGCTATTTGGGGTCTTTTTTTATTCCAGATGAATTTTTGGAGAGTTCGTTCTAGGTCTGTGAAATATGCCGTTGGTATTTTAATGGGGAGTGCGTTGAATTTGTAGATTGCTTTGGGTATTATGGACATTTTAATGATGCTGATTCTACCAATCCATGAACATGGTATGTTCTTCCATCTGTTTATGTCTTCCTCTATCTCTTTTTTTAACGTCTTGTAGTTTTCTGAGTAGAGGTCTTTTACCTCTTTAGTTAAGTTTATTCCTAGGTATCTTAATTTTTTTGGTGTGATGGTATTGTTTTTATTTTTAAAAGTGTTTTTAGGGTTTAGCAGATGATTGGAATTTTTCTTTTTAAAATATATTTTTTATTGATTTCAGTGAGGAAGGGACAGGGGGAGAGAGAAAGAAGCATCAATGATGAGAGAGAATTATTGATGGGCTGCCTCCTGCATGCCCCACACTGGGGATCAAGCCCACAACCTAGGCATGTGCTCTGACTGGGAATTGAACTGTGACCTCCTGGTTCACAGGTTGACACTCAATCACTGAGCCATGCCGGCCAGGTATAGTGTCCCCATTTTAAAATAAAGGGAAAACCAAATATGTTTTCCAAACTTATAGATCTTTTTTACTTCTTTGGGCTTCTGCCTGGACCCAAATAACAGACATTTTAACTGTTGGTTAGGGTTGCAGAAAGAAGCTATTTTGGCTAGTAAAACATGTGAATTTTAATTTTGCCACATTACTTTGTCTTCTTATATCATTGTTTATTAGTGTCATATATAATTTTATCACAGTTCACATTTATTGATGTCCCTTGCTCATATATCATATTCAATTTACATTTACTTGAGCACAGCTTAAACAGATCTTATGGATTCACTCATTTCTTCATTCATTCCATCTTTTGATAGTATTTCAACAAATGCTTTTCATTTTTAATATAATTGAGAAACAGCTGGAAGTGCGGAGGATGTTTGTGGGTGGAAGAAGTTCTCTCATATCCTAGAGCTTTCCTTGCAATGAGGATACAAAATAAGTCTGGGATAGGATATAGAATAGATGGGTGGGTGGAAATTGGTACCTGCAGCCTGTTGAAAAGTACATCTCTGAGGAGAAGACAAATGGTGTGGAGTTGGTTAATTGGATAATGAGGAACCAGATCTGGGAACATCTGGGGCCAGAGGACTCTAGGCAGAGGGAGCAACTGGTAGAACAATCTGAAGTAGAGAAAAGGCTGAGGTGTGTTATTGGATCCAAAGGGAATTAGTGTTGCTGATATGCAGTGAGCAATTGGGAGAGGGGAAAGAGGTGCGTTTGCAGAGGAAGGAGGTAAGGGGGAGTTATTAAAGATTACATTAAGCAATTTTGAGATTTGATACTAAATGCAACAAAAAGCCACTGAACTGTCAAACTATGGAGTGACATAGTTTTAGAAGATTGCTTTGTGAAAAATACATTGTAAATGGGCAGGAGAGGGGAGAAAGACCATTGAGAAGGCTGTCATCCTGTGAAGAGATAGTGGTGTCTGAGCCTAGTATAGACTTGGGGATATATGAATTGAGTTATGTTTTGGAGTTAGATTTTCCAGAATTTCAGGCTGTGAAGAATGAGGGCAAAGCAGATAAAAAGGTGACTTTTTAATTTGAGGAAGTTTTAACTGGAGGAGATTGGGTGGAGCATATGAAAGTTCCATATATTGTTGAAGGGAATAGGGAGATTCTGTTTACTGTGGGAGGTTCGTTTAAGTAGAAGATTTAAGAAGTGGGATAAGGGTACAGGGCTGGGGATAGTCAGTCTTCATCCTAGTGAGATATTTAAACTGATTTTGAAATGCCTTTGGGACATCTAAGAAGAGATGTCAAGTAGGTTATTAGATATGTAGGTCTGAAGCTAGCTTAAGGAAAAGTTTAGAGTTGCAGATATGAATTTGTAAACCACACTACAGGGATGGGCAAAAATAGGTGGTTAATAATCCTATCTAATAAAAGAGAAACATGGTAATTGGCGTACAACTGCTACCCTTCCCATTGGCTAATCAGCGAGATATGCAAATTAACTGCCAGCCAAGATGGCGGCCGGCAGTCAGGCAGCTTGAAACTAACATGAGGCTTGCTTGCTTCAGTGACGGAGGACTCCAACGTTCCCCGCCTGCCTTGCCGGCCTCTGAGCTGCAGTTTAAGAAACATTGTAACAAATATAGAAGCTAAACAAACCCCCAGAAACCTGCTTTCAGCGAGCCTGGGATCTCAGAGCTGGAGTTATACATTGTTTCGATTATAGAACTGAAACAAACCAGATACCTGCTGCTTTCAGGAGTGGAGGCCTAAGAGCTGGAGCCTCAGAGCTAAAGCTGGCCCAGAATAAAAAAGAAAAAGAAAAAAAGGAGCAGTTGGGAGCTTCAGTTGGCCTGAAAACAGCCCTCAGCCCCTCACCCAGACTGGCCAGGCACCCCAATGGGGACCCCCACCCTGAAGGGTGTGTGACCAGCTGCAAACAGCCATCATCCCCTCCCCCAGGCTGGCCGGTGACCCCCACCCTGATCCAGGACACCCTTCAGGGAAAATCAGCCAGCCCCACCCATGCACCAGGCCTCTATCCTATATAGTAAAAGGGTAATATGCCTCCCAGCACCGGGATCAGCGGAACCGAGAGGCCTCCCGGCACCGGGATCAGCGTGACAGGGGGCAGCGCCCAAACCCCCTGATCTCCCTGCGGCTCTGTGTGTGACAGGGGGCGGGGCCACAACCTCCCTATCCACCCTGCTCTGTTCATGACAGGGGAAAGTGCTCCAACCACCTGATCAGCCCTGCTCTGTGCCTGATAGGGCGGAGCTCCCCAACCCCCTGATCACCCTGCGGCTCTGTGTGTGACAGGGTGCGGCGCCCCAACCCCCTGATCGGCCCTGCTCTGTGTGTGACAAGGCGTAGCGTTCCCCCCCCACCCCCCGCCCCCACAGGCCCTGCTCTGTGTGTGATGGGGTAGAGCCATAACCTCCCCATCGGCCCTGTCCTGAGTATGACAGTGGCGGCGTCCCAACCCCCTGATCGGCCCTGCTCTGTGGGTGATAGAGGGCGGCGCCCCGACCCCCTGATCCACCCTGCCCTGAGTGTGTCAGGGGGCGGTGCCCCAACTCCCCTATCGGCCCTGCTCTGTGCATGACAGGTGGGAGCTCCCCAACCCCCTGATCGACCCTGCTCTGTGCATGACAGGAGGGAGCTCCCCAACCACCTGATTGACCCTGCTCTGTGCGTGACAGGGTACGGAGTCCCAACCCCCCTGATGGGCCCTGCTCTGTGCGTGACAGGGGGTGGCGCTGCAACCTCCCCATCGACCCTGCCTTGAGTGTGACAGGGGGCGGTGCCCCAACCCCCCAATCGGCCCTACCCTTAGCATGACTGAGGGTGGCATCGCAACCTCCTAATCCGCCCTGCTCTGTGCATGACAGGGGGCGGCACCCCAACTCCCCAATCGGCCCTGCTCTGAGCCAGACCAGGGGCTGCACGTAGGGATTGGGCCTGCCCTCTGCCACCCGGGAGCAGGCCTAAGCCAGCAGGTCGTTATCTCCCGAGGGGTCCCAGACCGCGAGAGGGCACAGGCCGGGCCGAGGGAACCCCCCTCCCCCTCTAGTAATAAATAATACAATATTGAATAAATAAATAACACAAAAATAAGCTGTGTTTTGTGTACTCACCACTGTAAACTTTTGCCCACCCCTGTATGTAGAATGTATGGTAAACACATGCAACAAATAGTGTTTCCACATTGTAAAAGTTTGCAATAAGTCTAACTTAATAATGTTTTCTCTTTTTCTTTTCTTTTTTTTTTTTTTGGCTGGGTACAGTGAACTTTATTGGTGGTGCACAAGGTAGGGCTCCCTAAGCCCCTCCCCTTCTTCAGGGGCTCTGGGATGGAAATTGTGGCCAGGAGATCCTCAGTGTGTTGGGAGATCGATCTGGTGCAAGGACTCCCCAGCAGCTGTGGCCCTCTCTTACTCTTGCTGGGGCTGGTGGTCCAGGGGGCTCTGACTCCTTGGAGGCCATGTGACCCATGAGGTCCGCCACCCTGTTGCTATAGCCAAATTCATTGTCATACCAGGAAACAAGCTTGACAAAGTGGTCACTGAGGGCAATGTAGCCCCAACATCAAAGGTGGAGGAGAGGGTGTCACTATTAAAATCACAGGAGGCAACCTGGTCTTCTGTATAGCCTAGGACAGTGATGGCGAACCTTTTGAGCTCGGCGTGTCAGCATTTTGAAAAACCTAACTTAACTCTGGTGCCGTGTCACATATAGAAATTTCTTGATATTTGCAACCATAGTAAAACAAAGACTTATATTTTTGATATTTATTTTATATATTTAAATGCCATTTAACAAAGAAAAATCAACCAAAAAAATGAGTTCGAGTGTCACCTCTGACACGCGTGTCATAGGTTCACCATCACTGGCCTAGGATGCCCTTGAGGGGGCCCTCTGATGCCTGCTTCATACCTTCTTGATGCCATTGTATTTGGCAGCTTTCTACAG
The DNA here is from genome assembly GCF_014108235.1 of Myotis myotis. Classification (NCBI taxonomy): domain Eukaryota; kingdom Metazoa; phylum Chordata; class Mammalia; order Chiroptera; family Vespertilionidae; genus Myotis; species Myotis myotis. The sequence goes on from NW_023416313.1 coordinate 121,520,071, forward strand.
GTGGCAGGTCAGATCCACAACTGACACATTGGGGGTGGGTCACGGAAGGCCTTGTCAGTGAGTGAGCTTCCTGTTCAGCTCAGGGATGACCTTGCCCACAGCCTTGGCAGTGACAGTAGAAGCAGGGATGATGTTCTGGGCAGCCCCTCGGCCATCACGCCACAGCTTCCCAGAGGGGCCATCTACAGTCTTCTGGGTGGCAGCGATGGCATGGACTGTGGTCATGAGTCCCTCCATGATGCCAAAGTTGTCATGGATGGCCTTGGTCAGGGAGGCCAAGCAGTTGGTGGTGCAGAAGGCATTGCTTACAATCTTGAGGGAGTTGTCATACTTGGCATGGTTTACACCCATCACAAACATGGGGGCATCCGCAGAAGGGGCAGAGATGATGACCCTCTTGGCTCCACCCTTCAAGTGTGCCCCACCTTTCTCAGGGGTAGTTGGCGGGATCTCGCTCCTGGAAGATGGAGATAGACTTTCCATTGATGACAAGCTTCCTGTTCTCAGCCTTGATTGTACCCTTGAACTTGCCATAAGTAGAATCATACTGGAACAGGTAGACAATGTAGTTGAGGTCAGTGAAGGGGTCATTGATGGCGACAATATCCACTTTGCCAGAGTTAAAAGCAGCCCTGGTGACCAGGCGCCCAGTGCAGCCAAATCCCTTCACTCTGACGTTCACCATCGTGTCTCAGTGTTATGGTTGGCACTGTGCAGGAGACAAGGCTGTCTGATGAATAGGAGGAAAAGAGAGCCTCACCTAATAATCTTTATTACTTCCTCTGATGGTGTACACCCTTACTTTAATACTTGCCTTGTCTGTGATGGAAAATGCTATTACATTTTAATTAGGAAATTAGTATAAAATGTAGAAAAGGAACGCCTGAAGTTCTCCTGCATCAAAACATTTGAATTAGAGTAAAATAAAATTTAGATTGAGCAAAACAACGGAATTTAAGAGACTAAAAAGTGACAGTGCTGGGAGATTAATCCTCAAATATGAGGCACCGGTAGTATTATTTATAAAATATGTACAGATAATCACACTAAGAAAACCCCTAGAAATTTTATGATTGTTATAACTGTCTGATGTTAGATGGCAAGCACTTGAATGCCAACCAGGAAAGAGCATATCTATACTAATAAAAGGGTAATATGCTAATTAGACCAGATGTCCTTCTAGACACGGTGGCAGGGGCCAAGGTAGAGGTAATTAGGGGTGATCAGGCAGGCAGGAAGAGCAGTTAGTGGTGATCAGGCCGGCAGGCGAGAGCAGTTAAGGGCAGTCAGATTGGCAGGGGAGAGCAGTTAGGGGCAATCAGGCCAGCAGGAGAGAGTGGTTTAGGGGCATTAGGCAGGCAGGCAAAGTGGTTGGGGCAAACAGGCAGGCAGGCAGAGTGGTTAGGGGCAATCAGGCAGGCAGGCAGAGTGGTTAGGGGCGATCAGGCAGGCAAGCAGGTGAGCAGTTAGGAGCCAGCGGTCCTGGATTGCGAGAGGGATGTTTAAACTGGCAGTCGGATGTCTCCTGTGGGGCCCTAGATTAGAGAAGGCACAGGCCAGGCCGGGGGACCCCTCCCCACCCCAGTGCACAAATTTTGTTCACCAGGCCTCTGGTTCAGTGATAGCAAACCTTTTGAGCTCGGTGTGTCAGCATTTTGAAAAACCTAACTTAACTCTGGTGCTGTGTCACATATAGAAATTTTTTGATATTTGCAACCATAGTAAAACAAAGACTTATATTTTTGATATTTATTTTATATATTTAAATGCCATCTAACAAAGAAAAATCAACCAAAAAATGAGTTCGCGTGTTATAGGTTCGCCATCACTGCTCTAGTTCAATATAATAAAGGCACATAGTATAACATCAGAAATCCACGTGGAATAGGGAATTATAGAATCTGTACCTGTATTTCAGAATTCTGATATTCCTTGCATTGGAATGTCTAATATATTGCTTGACTTATTTTCTTACAAAAATTGATAAACAATACCTCTTCTTAGGGGATAGTCACATGATGACTGCTGTAAGGCATTTTGTTATTAGCAGTAATGTGTAGAGTCAGCAGAGATTTCTCAGTTCTAGGAACTTCAGAATGAAACGAACCTGCAGTTACATTTTTGTAACAGCATCATTTTCATTAATTTAGCCCACACATTCTTATTGAGCATCTCTTCCATTACAGGCAGAACTGAAAATATTGAAGTGAGGAGAAATTGCTTACCTTTAGGGAACCCTTATAACATAGGAAGGTGAAAATGCTAATAAAATATTTTCTCAGGCATAGAAATTTTGTTCCATGTACTATAACTTAGTTGTCTTTTACCCTTTTAAAATTAGTATAAATGAAAGTAATTCCAAGTATTTTTAAATCAAGAAATTCTCCATGTGTAGGTGGGAATATTCAAGTTGGGTAAATGAGGAAGTATGTTCAGGTTAGCCTCCATACCAGAAATGCTTCCTCATTCTTGTTCCAGTTCTGAATTTTCCTCTCTCCTAGAAAGGCAGTGTAAAGATGATTGACCTTTAGTCACCACAGTAGCTCACTGCTCCTTGAACTGCCTTGAAGGACTAGAGTTGTTTTCTATTTCTAGTCTGTGGCAGACCAGTAATGTTGTAAAACACATTGTAAATTAATTACAAGGAAAAATTGACTTGTGGTTTGCTTACTTTTATTTCATATATAATTAGAGAGCACAGACAAAATTATTCTGTCAAATTGATATAAGCATTTCCAAAAGCATACTCTATTTTTGTACTTCACTGGAGATTGGATAACACTTTTAGCAGTAGTAAAATATATAACAACACTTTGTTGCCTTTAAACTTCCATGTTTGTATTATTTATCAGTAGATATTCTGGTATACACTAATGTTTGATTATGTAGTTTCTTCAGTTTTGTAGTTTCTTTAATGATTGCTGTATGTGTTTTTTAAAATAATAATGGTATGGCTCTTACTAACAAGTAGTAAACTTTTAAGATTATTAGCTAAATTAAAAAACATTTTCTTGAATATACTACCTTTCAGTCCGTGGGTTATGCTTATGTGTGTCCCAAAGCTTTGAGTTTTGTGGGCTCTAGTTTAATAGTACCTGAGTATTAATTGTGTTGTAAATATTCATAGTATTCAATGCTCACTAGAAGCCTAGTTCTCCCTTTTCTCACGTATCTTATTTTCATGTTCTCTCCTCATACACAGCCTCAGTTTAGTTAGATCTGAAATGAAGTGAAGGGAAGGTGCTTTTATTGCCTTTTGAGAGGGTACACAAACACCCTTCTTCTCTTTTCTGGGACAGAGAGGTGTTTCAGACTCCTATTTCATTTTCTTGTAAATATTTTGTCCTATATTTATCTGAGTAAAAGATGTATATTTAAGCATTTGATCACTCCATTTCTCATTCACTGGAAACAGAGAATGTTCAAGGAGTCTAAAGAATGGTCTTGCTAAGAGGAATCCTGTTTTTGGAGTAAGAGTTATGTTTTGATCCTATCCTGTAACCTCTGTCTATTTTGGCAAAGAATGAGTTGATACCTTTGAACCTGATGTGTTTACTTTCACCCTGCTGACAGAAGGTGTGTTGCTACACCCTGTTTTACTCCGGAGTAACTATCTCTGCCCTATTTAATTGGTAAAGATTGCTTTCATTTAGTGCAGTGGTAAAGATTGCTTTCATGTAGTGCAGTAGATTGCTTTCATTAGTTTCACGGCGACCCGTGAGCGGGCTAGCGTGCCCGCAGACAGCACCCAGCAGGGCATACTTGGCCATTGCCGTGGCGACCCGGGAGCAGCCAAGCGCAGCCCGCAGGCAGCACCCAGCTGGGCCTGCTTGGCTGTCACTGCGGTGACCCGTGAGCAGTCAAGCACGGCCCTGGTCTCCTAGTAAGCCTGGATCAGTGCTGCTATATGCAAAGTCCTGAGTTCATGGAGTGGTACTTAACGTGGGTTGGGCTCTGTCCTTATTTCCCACTGATTTTGATTTTGTTACTTTCTTCAGGACTTCACCTAATGCAGGTCAAATATCAGGATTTGGAGGCTTTTTATTTGGGGATCATTTTATTCTGTAGTTAGTTTTAGAATCAACTTCCCATGGATTTTGCCTTCCTCATAGGTTGAGGGGGCAGACAGAGTAAAGAGGAAACTACAAGAGGTATTACTTTTTTCAGGTTCCTCTCTAAAGGACTTACTTATTGAAGGCTCTGAGATTTGCAAGGTCATTGAACCTCAAAAGGGCCACTTCAGAAATCAGCCAAAAGCAAATTGGCATAAAAATTTCTCCCTTTTAAATTTCGTTTAGAGTTAAAGAAAGTGTTATCTTTTTTGTATTTATTCCTTAATATTCTTTTGGAAAAGTTTATTGATTAATTTGAGCATTTTTTATAGTTCAAAACCATATTTACATTCTCTGTGCTGTCAGTCAATTTGTGGATGTTTATTTTTTTATTTTTATGTGTGTTTATTCACTTATTACCTGGGTTTAAATTACTGTGTGTCACAAAATAAACAGTTGTAATGTTATCAGAAGATTCTGATTAATATGAAATCTTCCAAAACACTATTTTTTTTAAAATATATTTTATTGATTTTTTACAGAGAGGAAGGGAGAGAGATAGAGAGTTAGAAACATCAATGACAGAGAAACATTGATCAGCTGCCTCCTGCACATCTCCCACTGGGGATGCGCCGGCAACCCAGGTACATGCCCTTGACTGGAATCGAACCTGGGACCTTTCAGTCCGCAGGCTGACGCTCTATCCACTGAGCCAAACCGGTTTCGGCCCAAAACACTATTTTTAATCAGGACCCTCATGTTATTCAAACATCTTACTCAAAGAACTAGTTTACTTTTATGTGTAAACAAAAGCCTATCTAATAACAGAGCAGTATGCAAATTAACCATCACTCCACGACAAAGATGGTGGCGCCCATAGCGGCCGGGGCAGGACACTGGCGGCATCACCCCAGCAATGTGTGCCCTCAGGCAGCACCCAGCAGGGCCCGCTTGGCCGTCGCTGTGGCAACCCGTGAGCAGGCAAGCGCGGCCCCGCAGGCAGCACCCAGCAGGGCCTGCTTGGCTGTCACTGTGGCGACCCGTGAGCGGGCTAGCGTGCCCGCAGACAGCACCCAGCAGGGCATACTTGGCCATTGCCGTGGCGACCCAGGAGCAGCCAAGCGCAGCCCGCAGGCAGCACCCAGCTGGGCCTGCTTGGCTGTCACTGCGGTGACCCGTGAGCAGTCAAGCACGGCCCGGGAGCAGGCAAGCACGCCTGCAGACAGCACCCAGCAGGGCATGCTTACCCATCAACATGGTGTGGAGCAGGCAGGCCCCGCAGAGAGCAGAGAACCATGGGGAGCAGTCCCAAGCCATCAGTGGGACATCCCCTGAGGGCTCCCAGATTGGAGAGGGTGCAGGTTGGGCTGAGGGACACATCCCCCCCCACCATGCATGAATTTCATGCACCGGGCCTTTAGTATTAGAATAAAAGCTAATTTGTGTTTTTATAAATACATAGAATTATTGTTCCATGGGGCTGTTTGGATTTAAATTTATTTTGCCTAAAAAAATACATTGAGCCCTAACTGGTTTGGCCCAGTGGATAGAGCGTCGGCCTGTGGACTGCAGGGTCCCAGGTTCGCTTCTGGTCAAGGGCATGTACCTTGGTTGCAGGCACATCCCCAGTAGGGGCTGTGCAGGAGGCAGCTGATCAATGTTTCTCTCTCAATGTTTCTAACTCTCTATCCCTCTCCCTTCCTCTGTGAAAAATCAATAAAATATATTAAAAAAAATACATTGAGGCTACTAAATGGAAATTCTATATAATAAAGAGGTAATATGCAAATTGACCCTCACACCCTCGTGTCACAAGATGGCCACCCCCACATTGTCACAAGATGGCCAGCAGGGGAGGGCAGTTGGGGGCGACCATGCCTGCAGGGGAGGGCAGTTGGGGTGATCATGCTGGGAGGGAAGCAGTTAGGTGTCAATCAGGCCGGCAGGGGAGCGGTTAGGAGCCAGCAGTCCTGGATTGTGAAAGGGATGTCCCAGATTGGAGAGGGTGCAGGCTGGGCTGAGGGAACACCACCACCACCCCCACTCCCCACCCCTCTTGGGCCTCTAGTATAAATGATAAGATTCTGGTTGTATGCTTTCTTAACTTTTTGGGTCTATTATTTATGTGCTGAATTTGTAATTTTTGGCTGTTCAAATGATATATAGCATGTCTTATAATAGTATTGTCTGTTAGAAATGAGAAGATTCCTTTTCTTAATGGAGCTATTCTTTTAGTTTCCTAACAGCAACAATAATAGGTATAAAGTAAAACGAAAATCAGATAAAGTGTGATTTTTTTCTTTCTTTCTCCCTTTGTAATCTATTTTTGGACAAGTGTCATGGATTGTGTGCGCCTCCTAGTGGTCTTTTGGTAGAATGGTTATTTTTGATCTTTATTAAGAACTAGAGGCGCAGTGCACAAATTCATGCATGGGTGGGGTCTTGCTGGCCTAGCCCTGATTGGGGTAGATCTGGGCTGGGCCTGTTGGGAGGAGGAGATGGCGGGAGGTTGGCCGGCCTGCCTGCCCCTAATCGGGGTGGGGCGGCCATTCTGGGGTGCGACTGGGAAGGGGGAGGGGCTGCAGGAGGTTGGCTGGCCCTGCCCCCTATTGGGGTAGGGGGAGTGGTGGGGGTGGGGATGGTAGGGGGGAGGTGCTGCGGTAGGTTGCCTGCCAGCTCCACACACGATCCAGCCAGTTTGCTGGCCGCAGTGGGCGTCATAGTAACTGGTCATTCTGGTCTTTACAGCGTTCTGGTCGCTGGCTTTTTGTATATATACTAGAGACCCAGCACATGAAATTCGTGTGTGGGTATGGTCCCTAGGCCTGGCCTGCAATCAGGGCCATCTTCCCCCAGCTACCCATAGCCAGCCCCACTCCCTGCCACCAGCCATCCCCAGTTCATTGTTTGCCATCGGGTGATCGGTGCTTGACAGCCAGGGGAAGGGACTGAGAGGTCGGCTGTTCCAACCTGCTTGCCGGCCTTGGCCCTGGCCCCATAGCAGGTGGCTATCAGGCGATCAGAGCCTGCTGGCCAGGGAAAGGAGCCAAGAGGTGGTCAGTGCGCATCATAGTGACTGGTCCAGCGGTCATTTTGGTTGTTCTGCCATTAGGGTCAATTTGCATATTACTCTTTTATTATATAGGATAGAGGCCTGGTGCATGGGTGGGGGCCGGCTAGCCTGCCCTGAAGGGGGTCCCGGATCGGGGTGGGAGGAGCCTGTTGGGAGGTGGGGCCGCCAGGGCAGGGGCAATGGGGTTTGCAGGCTGGCCATGCCCCCATCGGGGTGGGGGTCTCCGCTGTGGGCAGGGCCTGCCTGGACGAGGGGCTGAGGGCAGTTTGCAGGCCAGCCACACCCCTGATCAGGGTGGGTGTCCCCTCTGGGGGGCGGGGTGGCCTGGGCGAGGGGCCAGGGGCAGTTTGCAGGCCTGCCACGCACCCTGATCGGGGTGGGGGTCCCCATTGGGGGTGGGGCCAGCCTGGGTGAAGGGCCACAGCGGTTTGCAGGCCAGCCAAGCCCCCGGCTTTGTCAGGAAGGATGTCCGGTCTAATTAGCATATTATCCTTTTATTAGTATAGATAGATTAATCATGATATCCATATCATTACTGGGTGAAGAATTGTACTTTCAACAGAGAAACACTGTTTAGAACTACTTCCTTATTATAATTTAAAAACAACTCAAATTGCTGGTATTTATCTGGCAATTTTATGAATGTTATATATTGTGGGATATCTCTCAATGGCTTGTAGAATTGGACAATGAAAATTAATACATATCAGTTTTACACTTACAGGGGTGGGAAAAAGTATATTTACAGTTATGAGTATATGAAGCAGAGTTTATTTTTGTATTATTATTTTTAGTCCTCACCCAAGGATATTTTTCCCATTGATTTTTAGAGAGAGAGGAAGGAAAGGAGGGAGGGGGAGAAAGGGAGAGAGAGACAGGCAGACAGAGATGGACAGACTTTGATTGGTTGCCCCCAGCACATGCCCTGAGCAGGGCTCCAGAATGAAGCTGCAAATGAGATACTTGCCCTTGACCAGGAATCAAGCCTATGACCCTTTGGTGCGTGGGCTGAAGCCTCAACCGCTGAGCCACACTGGCAGGGCCCTTGTATTATTATTCATTAAGTAGAGGCCCAGTGCACAAATTCATGCACCAGTGGAGTTCCTCAGCCTGGCCTGCGGGATTGGGCTGAAACCGGCTCTCTGACATCCCCCAAGGGGTCCCAGATTGCGAGAGGATGCAGGCCAGGCTGAGGGACCTCACCAGTGGACAATTGGGGCTGGTGAGGGACGTGGAAGAGCTTCAGGGCATGTCCTGCTCGTCTTGCTCAATCCCGATCAGCTGAACCCCAGCAGCAAGCTAACCTACGGGTTGGAGTGTCTGCCCCCTGGTGTTCAGTGCATGTCATAGCGAGTGGTTGAACGGCCCTAGCATATCATTAGCATATTACACTTTGAATGGTTGAATGGCTGACGGGACGACCGGACACTCAGCATATTAGGCTTTTATTATATAGGATTATTATATCATTTTCCATATGAACAACTGTAAACCTAATTTTGCCCACCCCAGTATTTTTGCCCTCACATGTGTGCTAAATCCTGAGTACTTTTACTTTCATCTTCTTTTTCTGTTTTTATTATTATGGAGAACAAGTCATATCAGAAACAAGTGACGTCTGAGAAGTTCCTAATCTCTAATATTTTCTCCAGCAGAAATCACATCCATAATAGATATTTGTGGCCAAGAAATCTCAACAATCCTGAATTATTTCAGTGTGGCAGAATTTATGTTCAGATCAATGTAATTTTAGTTAAAGACAGTAAAAACCTGTTTTTAAGAACTTATACCTTCTATATAGAATATACAAAGAGTAATACCAGCAATGAATGAGGTAATTAAGGGTGCTGATTCAGTTGGCAAAATCTTTTCTTCTGTTCCTTTGAAGAAGCATGAAGTTTTTAAAACTGCTTTAACTTGAGGAGGGGGGCCTTATGTGTTGGCATTGAAATGAATGCCATGTTTTGCCATTAAGGATTTCATAGCATTGTTTATAGAAGTCAGGTTCTCTGCTCAAATCCAATTTGTTTGATTAAATTCTTCCGATAATTTTGAACTCCTTGCCCTAAACTACTTCTACTTGATAGTAGTTCCAGTGGTGGTAATGAACATGCTTCTAAGTTACTAAGTTCTGAGCTATCAGGTAAAATGATACTTTTTCTCACCCTAAAGATGAGATGTTGTCTTTTGGAGGATGCACAAAGACGTGGTGCAGGAGAAGAGCTCAAGCCTGGGTCATTTTGTACTGATGAAAAAGATCCTTTTTTTTTGTTTTTTGTATTTTCCTCAAGCAAGATATATGTCCTCTTTGGAGCATTGTTTCTCTGCTACAAGCTAGTGTGTGACATTTAAGCAGTGATGTAATTTCAGTTTTTGCATCACTTTGAGGAAAGGTTTCCATAGAAAATATAAGTTTCAAAATAATTGTTTTGTATATTCTTTGAGGGTTAGGAGGATGATAGTTAGAACAAGAGTATAGTGTTACTTCCAAGAGTTGTCAAGAGAGTTGATATAATATCTAAATGAAAAAAAATGCAGAGAAGCTGAAATGTTTAATATTGGACAGTTTGCTGGGCTAATGCAAGGGCTTTAATTTTAAGCATGTATGATCAAAAAATCTGCCTCAGCAAAAACAACATAGTTTTTGAAGTAAATGGCTGAAATTCATGTATCAGGATGTGTTAATGTTTCAGTGAGTGGATTTCAGTCATTTACTTTAACACCAACACTGTGATTACTTACCTATATATCTGTATCTAGATGCTGATTTCTCAATCTTGGTTATATAGAAAATGGTGCATGTAGAAGTCAGCAGAATGATACATTTCCACAGGGTAACTTAATGGTGGGAAACAAACTGACTCAGAATTACACCATTTTTAAAATTCAACAAAAAGAAACCTTAAAAGCTTTAAGTCAGATACACAATTTACAGCTTATCTGTTTAAAAAAAGCCTTCCTTTGTAAGCAGAACACACTGAACTCAAAATAGCTACTGCAAATGCAGGTGCCCAGGTAGTGCCTCCACACAATGCTTAAGTGCAGTCCTCCATCAGAGATGACTTGGTGGAGACTAAATCTTAGAAATTCAGGAACCTGCTGAATTTGGTCCATTTAATACTTAACATACACAGCTCCACAGCTGTGTTTAAATAGGACTCATTCATAGCGACTACAGTACGTTTATCTGGGCTGTTCCCCAAAGGGCAGCAGGAATCTCAGCCCATCTAGGAAATGTTAAATGATAGGCTGTGTGAGATAACCAGGCCTCTTTAAAGCCATTGCTTGTAGCGACATATATTGCCAGGTTTGCATAGTGTTCTTTAGATTTCACATTATTACAAGGTGCTCTTGGTCTTATCAGCGACTCCTCACAATATCACCAACATGAAAAGAGGAACATTCACAACAGCTCTTGGATTTGTTTTAAGATGAAATACATCAATATTAAGAATTAAACAAAACATTCATGGAAGTTCTTAGCATTCCTTTTAAGAATTTCTTTTGAAGCTGACTTAACATTGTTGCATTTATTACAGTCACTCTGCAGCTCAACTTGGCTTTATATGTTTTTAATCTTGTTTTTTAAGATGATATAGCATTACATTAAGTTTCAATTCGTTTATAAAAGTCAAATGTAGTTCTCAGATCCAGGTGCATGCCACATGTCAACATTAGGATGAAGAAAGTATTTTTATTTATAAACAGACTACAGGCCCAATACACGAAATTCGTGCAAGAATAGGTCTTCCCCCGGCTGCCGGCACTGGCTTCCCTCTGGCTCCTGGGACCCGGGCTTTCCTCACAGCTTCGGCTTCGTCTGGAAGGATGTCTGGTCTAATTAGCATATTATGCTTTTATTATTATAGATTTTTCATGAGTATTTGAGATGTGATTTGCATGTTGGGTTTCTTTCTGGGGTTGATTTCTCTACAAGCACAGAGAAGGATAATGAAACATCAGGGTCTCATTGCACCCTACTCTTTGACCCTGTTCTTTGAGGTTTTTCTTTAGGCCCCTGAAGCTGTGCTTAAATGCTCCCACCCTGACTGCTAGTTTCAAACACTTTGAAGCTAGGATTCCAAATAGGTTTATTGTTTCTTGACTAAATATTTTCAAAAGTTGACATGCCCTAGGATTTCTCTCAAATAGTTGTTAGCAACTACTAAAATGTGAAACTATGTTGTGCCTACTAGCATTCAAACCATTCTGGTGCACTAATAGCTGCAAGAAAAGGAATTTTCAGAGCTTTTATTTTTCTTTCAGGTACAAACGTGCTTCTGTGGGCTTGAAGAGAAGTCTTTAAAGCTTCCATTTTTACTGCCCTGGTACTATTTATGTCTTAACAATACAAAATAACTTACATTTTATGGAATTGTATTGTTGCAGAATTTACCAGGTGACTGAAAGATATGTTGGAGTACAGGAAAAACCCATTTATTTTCAGATGTTTCTCATGTACTAGTATAGGACTCAGGGGAGGCGGTTACTCTCCAAATCCTGAGCAAGCCAATATGGAGGAAGCTTTCCCTTTATACCCTCTTGGTTTCTTTGTCTCCCAAATATGGGCTGGGACTTCTGGACCTTTTGCGGGCTTTTCAAAAAGCTCTATGTGCTCGATGGGGGCAGTGAAACCACATCTCAGGCCTGGCCTGGTGCCAGCACTGATAACTCCTTCTGGGGGCTGTGTATTGTTCATGGTTTATGGCCTCTCTAAGATGGGGGTAGTACTTAGGTAAACAGGTCTTGCAGGACCAGATAATAAAAGAAGGGGCAGTGACTAGACTATAGGCTAACAAGAATGTACATTAGGGTACTAGCACAGATTCAGATTGCTAGCTCCTGGGAAAATGTCTCATTTTCCTCATCAGTATTAGTAGGATTATTGGCTTTGTGAAAGCTTTGCTCAACAGTTTTCGAAGTCATCCTTTTTATTTAATTCATCCACGCTTCCATTGGTACATGAATGTTGAATGCTTATAATGCACTCTTCCAGAATCTGGGCACAGAGTAGGTCAAGACAGGGCCTTGTCCCCAGGAGACTGTACCTCACCTTGTTGCTCACCAGTGTCTGAGGGTTATTCACAGGAAGGGATGAGTAATGAGTGGTTGTTCAAAATGTGATTCCCATTAGGTATGGACATACTGAAGTTCTGTGTATAAAAAGATGTCTTGCTTTATTGAAAGCAATTTACCCTCCCCTCCTTCCTCATAAAGTGAATGATAGCAATCAAGGTGAAATAATCTACACTAATAAAAGAGAAAGAGGCAATTTGAGTGTACCTTCGTGACGCCCACCAGCCAATCAGGAGCAAGTATGCAAATTAACCCAACAAAGGTGGCGGGTTAATTTGCATACGCAGGTGCCGAGTGGCCAGGGGCGGGGTGGGACGCTTGAGTCATTGCTATGGTGACAATGCCGGTGTTCCGCACTTCCCCAGCTGCTCCGGGCCTCTGGGAAGCGTGGGAAGGCGGAAAGGCAGCTCCGGGCTGGAACGAAGTCACAGAGGTGGCTCTGGGCCGGAGTGAAGGTGGTGCTGGCAGCCAGGGAAAGGAAGGCCCATTCTTGTACGAATCTTTGTGCATTGGGCCTCTAGTCCTTTATAGTAATCCTATGTAATAAAAGGGTAATATGCAAATTGACCCTAATGGCAGAATGACCGCTGGACCAGTCACTATGAGGCGCACTGACCACCTCTTGGTTCCTTTTCCCAGCTGGCAGGCTCCAATTGCCTGATGGCCACCCGCTGCAGAGCTAGGGCTTGTGAGTGGGTGGGAACAGCTGACCTTTTGGTCCCTTCCCCCGGCTGTCGAGCACCAATCACCCGATGGCAGATGGTGACCTGGGGGTGGGTGGCGGCGGGGGGTGGGGCCAGCTGTGGGCAGCTGGGGAAGATGGCCCTGATCGCAGGCCAGGCCTAGGGACCATACCCATGCACGAATTTCATGCACCGGGCCTCTAGTAAATTAAAGCTCTCTGCTTAAATAAAAGCAAAAAATAAATACCTCTGTGGGAGGCAATATCAAAGATAAGAGGTGCATGGGAATTTGGAGAGGAAGACAGTAATTATATAAGAGAACATGCTGCTATAGAATCAGCGATGTGACCTGGGGACTGTTCCTCTCTAAGAAACAATCCTGTGTGCTTCTGTGAAGACTGTTCTGTGATTGACATAAAACACTAACAGGACTTTCCTCTCAGGCTGTGAGTGGATGATGATCATACTGTGTAACTTATTGCCAAGTTACTGTTATGCTCTCTGAGGTATGAAGTGAGATTAATGATCATTTTTTCAATAAGAAATAACACTTTATAGCATTGCTATTATGTAAACATATTAAAATATGTTTTAATGGGGAAGAACACCCAGGGGAGAGAGAGATGAAACTTAGGAGTTGGGAAATTATTTGGACAGCAGAGAAAGCTTTAGGGCAAAATTTTAATAAAAAAGTACATTATTTTCTAAACTCTTCAGGTGGGAAGAGAGTCTTCTTTTCATGTACCTGCTGGACTTAAATATGGTTACAAATAAAATGTTTAGCTAATAGTAGTCACTTATCTGCACTAATCAAAAAACAAGAAGTTATTAATAATGGTTCAGCAAAAAACATAATTTATTTTTCCACTGTAAGAATTTAGAGCTTATAACCACATTCTTAGTATTTCTAACTTGCTTCTTTCATAAAAACCCATACTTTTGCACTGTCACTATGCTTTTGGGGGATAATTTCCTAGTTCTTATAATGTTTACTTTGTCAAGGTTCAGTATTATCCTAGTTACTGTCCTGAAAGGTAATCAGTTGGAGAATTCTTTTCCATTTCTGATTTTTGCCTAAAGTTTTATTCTTAGTAATAAAATACTATCTAACTAACTACATAACAGAGAAAAAATAAGACTTGTCAAATATAATAACACATTTTAAAAATAGGTTTTATAGGTTTTTTAAAACCTATTTTTTAAAAATAGGTTTTATTGGTTTTTTACTGGGGATCAAGCCCTCAACCAGGGCATGTGCCCTGACTGGGAATTGAACCTGTGACCTTCTGAACCACACTGGCCGTGCTATAATAACACATTTTTATAGTTTGCTCTAAAGATCTGTTAATTAGTTGGTAACCTTCTCCTACCTATATTTTGACCCCTCCCCATCCCCCTCACCCCCAGTGTCTTAGAATTTTTATTTATTCACTGATCCAATATTTACTGTGGCTTCAGGAATCAGGCTGTGTTCAGCACAGAGAGAGGTAGCTGCCATGCCAGCCATTCCCCTTCCCCGCTTCCCCCAAGATAAGAGGCCTGTCTAGATCAAGTTCAAAGCCATCTGGCAGAGGCCATGGGGCTATATTTGGGGCCCAAGCTCCAGAGGCCATGCTGTGCTCGTTACCCCTTGGCATCAGTTCTGGGAACATGGGGACTCTAAGTGGTTGTCTTGGTCCTGCTGTTCACACCCAGGGGTTACCCCCTCCATCCCCCCCAAGTCCCTTGCAGAGGCTGAGGAAGCTGGTGTGGCAGGAGAGCTGAGTGGTTCCAGCACTCATTCTTCAGCCTTGTCTCTGTTTATCCTTAAGAGGACAGAGACATTGGAATACTGAGAGCTGCACAGAGGCACTTCAGAGCTCCAGGGACAGAACCCTGGAGCCCACGGCAAGCCCATTGCCAGGGCCAGTATTTCTACTCTTTTAAAGCTAGGTTTATTAATTTCTTCACGAGAGCATGTGTTTCCAAAAAATTCTTAGATGCTTTTAGTGGCAGTGTTGATTCTAGAATCCCATTTCCTTCCTCCCTCCCTCCCTCCCTCCCTCCCTCCCTCCCTCCCTCCCTCCCTCCCTCCCTCCCTCCCTTCCTTCCTTCCTTCCTTCCTATATATTTTTATTGATTTCAGAGAAGAATGAAGAGGGAAAGGAGATAGAAACATCAATGATGTGTGAGAAAGAGTCATTGATTGGCTGCCTTCTGCACACCCCACAATGGGGATCGAGCCTGCAACCCAGGCATGTGCCCTGACTGGGAATCGAACTGTGACCTCCTGATTCATAGGTCAATGCTCAACTATCGAGCCACACTAGCTGGGCGTATTATCTTGGTTCTTTATGCAGTATAATTTTCTTCAAATTATACTATCTGCTTATCTGACATCTCTTGAAAAATTAGGTGAGCATCCCAATACCACAAGAAAACTTAGTGTAATATCTAGTCTTCATTTTACTCATTTAAAATATGTATTTTTTTTACCCTTACTTATTGTTGAGTCCAAGTTCCTCTGCCAGGGACTTGCCTTCTTTGGACACCGAGAATTGGAAAAAGACATGAGTGGCTGTAGGCAGGTGGGTTATTTATTGCAAACAAAACAGCCAACAACCGGCTGGTCAGTGGCACTTTGTATACTCACTCAAACAAAAGAGGCCTCATGCCCATTAGTAACATCTGTATTACATTAAAATAAGTAGGTTGTATAAGGGTGTGCCTATGCAGTGTGTATACTGCTACTGCTGAGTCATTGCCCTTGCACATGCATATGGCAAATGGGCCTTTAGTATCTGGTGTACTCTGGTCAGGGCCCCACACTTTTTCAGCAGATCAATTTCTTAAAATTCATAAATTACGGTCCTGGCTGGTGTGTTTCAGTTGGTTGGAGTATTATCCTGTACAACAAAAGGTTGCTGGTTTGATTCCTAGTAGGGGCACATACCTAGGTTTACAGTTTTGTCCCTGGTTGGAGTGTGTATGAAAGGCAACCAGTCAATGTTTCTCTCTCACAGCGATGCCCTCCTCTCCTCCCCCCTATAAAACTCAATGAAAATGTCCTGAGGTGAGGATTGGGAAAATTCATCTAATCTAATAAAAGAGAAACATGCAAATTGACTAAACCTCCTCTACGCCCCAAGCCACACCCACCAGCCAATCAGAGCGACTATATGCAAATTAACCCAACCAAGATGGTGGCCGGCAGCCATGAAGCTGGAGCAAGCAGGAGGCTTGGTTGCCCCGGTGATGGAGGAAGCCAAGCTTCCTGCCTTCCCTGGCCGTCTGTGGCCTTTGCTCAAGGCAACAAAGTTTCAACTGTAGAAGATAAATAAATCCCAGATACCTGCTTCCAGCCAGCCTCCATTGGGAGCTTGGGAGGCTGGGGGCTGTGGCCAGCCTGCAAACAGCCATCAGCCCCTCACCCAAGATGGCCACACCCTCATGGGGTGAGGGTCCTTGCTGGGGGGCTTGGCCAGCCTGCAAACAGCCATCAGCCCCTCACCCAGGCTGGCCAGGCACCCCTGAGGGGACCCCAATCCTGAAAGGGCTGTGGCCAGCCTGCAAACAGCCATCAGCCCCTCACCCAGGCTGGCCAGGCACCCCAGTGGGGACTGCCATCCTGAAGGGGCTGTGGCCAGCCTGCAAACAGCCATCAGCCCCTCACCCAAGCTGGCTGGGCACTCCAGCGGGGACCCCCACCCTGAAGGGCGTGTGGCCAGTCTGAAAACAGCCCTCAGCCCCTCACCCAGGCTGGCCAGGCACCCCAGCGGGACCCCCACCCTGATCCGGGACACCCTTCAGGGAAAACCAGCCAGCCCCCACCCATGCACCAGGCCTCTATCCTATATAATAAAAGGGTAATATGCAAGTTGACCCTAACAACAGAACGACTGGGAATGACTGGTCACTATGACACACACTGACCACCAGGGGGCAGATGCTCAATGCAGGAGCTGCCCCCTGGTGGTTAGTGCGCTCCCACAGGGGGAGCTCTGCTCAGCCACAAGCCAAGCTGACGGCTGCCAGTACAGCGTGGGTGGGGGGAGCCTCTCCCACCTCCTCAGCAGCGCTAAGGATGTCCGACTGCAGCTTAGGCCTGCTCCCCGCTGGCAAGTGGACATCCCCCGAGGGCTACTGGGCTGTCAGAGGGATGTCTGACTGCCAGCTTAGGCCCAATCCCCCCAGGGAGTGGGCCTAAGCCAGCAGGTGGTCATCCCCCAAGGGGTCCCAGACTGTGAGAGGGCACAGGACGGGCTGACGGATGCCCCCCCCTCCCCTCACCCCCCAGTGAGTGCACAAATTTTTGTGCACCGGGCGTCTAGTAAACTATAAAATTTAATTTCAATTTCCTTGTCGCTGTGAATTCTAGTGCAACTGAGCTGCACATGTTGAATGAATTTGATGTGGCCACATGCTAAGACTGCATGGTTGTTGTCATACTTGCTAAATGACATTCTCCAGAAGCTGGAGCCAGACTGTTATCCTCATTCTGTAGATTTGTTCTTGAAATAAGTTGCCAAGAAGAATCTCAGGATCCCATGTGCACTAGTGATGTGTGAAGCACTTAGTGTGCCTAGAACTTTGAAAATGACTCCTCTCTTTAGCTGCTCTTGGCCATGTCCGCACTGTAACACCAGAGAATACACCTGTTCACCAGAGATGTGAACAGTCAGAGCTCGGCCATCGGCACTTAGCTGCTACTTGTACGAAGGAGTTTTAAAATATTAAGCTTGATAAACTCCCACTGAGCTGGGTAAAGACTTTGTGTCCTGCCCCAGCCAGTTTTATTCAGTGGCTTGAGGACTGAAAGATCCAGGGTTTGATTCCGGTCAAGGGCATGTACCTCAGGTACAGGCTTGATTCCCTGCCACTGGTCAGGGCTCATGTGGGAGACAACCAATCCATGTGCCTCTCTCACATCCATGTTTCTCTCTCTCTCTCTTTCCCTCTCCTTCCACTCTCTCTAGAAATCAATGGGGAAAAAATATCCTTGTTCGTGTCCTTTGGGTCCTTCCATAGTTTATGGGTTTTCAGCTGGAAGGCAGATGTCTCCTCTGGGCTTCACTCTTAGGCTTGACTCTGGAAGCCTCAAAAGGCACAGAGACATGGTTTTGAATATTGTTTGTTTGTTTCAGAGTTCAATATTCAGACACCGTGGACAGCTTTACAATGTTTTGCTGCCTAAAAAAATTATGTAGGCAGTGAATGGAATAAAATCTGAAACACAGACACACACACACACACACGCACGCACACATGTACATCCCTGCATGGAGTCCTTTACTTCTGTATGTTCTGTAGTCCTTTTTTAGATTTACAAGAGAAATGATGTTATTTTAAAATATAGGGCCCTGAATTAAGCTCTTTCCAGTGGTAGTATATTTATAAATATCAATGCACAAACAGAAGAAGAGAAAGCTTTTGTGCACATTTGACTTATTTATTTAGACTGTAAAGTCATAGAATGTCTTATTCACTCACTGTACAGATGTTCTTTGAGCGTTTTCTCCCAAGCCCAGTTTTATTGAGATGTAATTAACGTACGACATTGTGTAAGTCTAAGGTGTACAACATGATGATTTGATACATGTATGTATTGTGTAATGTTTACCACGAAAAGTTTAATTCACACTTTTCTACCTCACAGAATGACCTTTTTATGTGTATGTGGTGAGAACATTTAAGATCTCACTTAGCAAATTTTAAGTATACAATATACAGAGGTGGGCAAAAGTAGATTTACAGTTGCCAATATGGGAAACAGTTTATTCTTGTATTATTATTTATTATTGTATTATTTATTTGTATTATAACTGTAAACCTACTTTTGCCCACTCCTGTAGTATTGTTTACTATAGTCACCATGTACATTACATCCCCAGAAGTTATTCATCTTGTAAAGGTTTGTATTCTTTCATCCATTGTCCCCACTTCTGAGCCTCTGCAACCATCTGTCAACTCTTTTTCTGTTAGTTCCCATTTCGTAGATTTTACATCTGTGAGAACCTATTTGTCTTTGTGTGACTTGCTTTATTTAGCATAATGCCCTCAAGGTTCATGGATTTTCAAATGGCAGGATTTCCTTTTCACAGTTGAATAATGTGTGTGTGTGTGTGATATTTACTTTATCCATTGGCAGGCACTTAGATTGTTTCCATATCTTCAGAGATATACCCAGAAGTGGAATTGCTGGATTACATGGTGGTTCTAGTTTTAATTTCTTAAAAAATCTCCATACTATTTTCCTTAGTGGTTGAACCAATTTATATTCCCACAAACAGTGCACGAGGCTTCCCCTTTTTCCACATCTTCATCAGCATTTCTCTCTCCTCTTTTTAATGAACAGGGATGAGATGATGTCTCATTGTAGTTTGGGTATGCATTTCCCCCATGATTAGTGATGTTGATCACCTTTTCATGTACCTTTTGGTCATTTGTATGTCTTCTTTGGGAAAATGTCTGTTCTTATCCTTTGCCCATTTTTGATCGGGTTATTATTTTATTTTTTATTATTGACTTGTATGAATTCCTTATGTGTTTTGGATATTAACCTCTTATCAGATACCGGGTTTGCAGATATCTTCTCTTATTCTATACATTGCCTTTTATTTTGTTGATTATTTCATTTGCTCTGTGGAAGCTTTTTAATTTGATGTAGTTCGACTTATTTTTATTTTGCTGCTTGTGGTGTAAAAAAAAAAAAATCATTGCCAGGACCGATGACAAGGATATTTTTTCCTATGTTTTCTTCTAGTAGTTTTATGGTTTGAGGTCTTATATTTAAGTCTTTATTCTATTTTGAGTTAATTTTTGTGAGTGATGTAAGGTAGTGGTCCAATTTCATTCTTTTGCATGTGAATATTCGGTTTCCCCAATACCATTTATCAAAGAGACTGTCTCCTCCATTGAATTCTTGGCTCCCTTGTCAAATATTACCTTGTGTATATGAGGGTTTAGTTTTGAACTCTTGATTCTGTTTCATTAGTTTATGTGTCTGTTTTTATGCAGGTACAATACTGTCTTGATTATTATAGGTTTGTAGTATAGTTTGATATCAAGAGGTGTGATGCCTCTGGGAGAAAAGATCACCCGTCAGAATTCAAATAACGGACTCAGAGACAGAAGTATGGTGAAAACGAGACTTTGAATACATTCTCGAGAGTGGGTGTCCATCCCAGTAAACAGGCATTCCTGAGGCAGAGAACATAGTCTATTTATTTAGTCCCTCCTCCGGTTGCTCATTAGCTGAGCACTATGGGGTTGCCTCCCATTGGGCCATTTAAAAAAATTGGGCTGAGGCCTTTCTAGCTGCCTCCACTTCCCCTGCCTAGCTGTGGCAGATGCCTCAGGGGTTTCCATCATGATGCTGGCCCATGTGCACAGTTCTAAGTTCCTCTTCCCTCCCCCCTACATTCTCTTTGCCCTCGGGAAATTCAGCAAATTCCATCAAAAGCCGACCATGCTGGAGATGGCTCATAGAGGTCCATTTCCTACACCTTCAGCTTTATTCTTCTTTCTCAAGATTGCTTTGGCTATCCAGGATCTTGGTGGGTCCACACGAATTTTAGGATTGTTTATTCTATTTCTGTGGAAGATGCCATTGGAATTTTGATAGGAATTGCATTGAATCTATAGACAGCTTTGGGTGGTATGGACATTTTAATTGTATTCATTCTTCCAATTTATTAGTGTCTTCAATTTTTAAAAAAATCATTGTCTTAAAGTTTTCAGTGTACAGATCTTTCACCTCCTTGGTTAAAAGTTTTTGATGCTATTATAAATTGGATTATTTCTTTTTCAGATAGCTTGTTAATGTATAGAAATAAAACTAATTTTTGTGTGTTGATTTTGTATCCTGCAACTTTACTGAGTTGCTTATTTGTACTGTTTTGTTTGTGAAGTCTTTAAAGTTTTCTATATATAGTATATATAGTATCATGTTGAAACGTGGGGTTCAGGGTGCAGATTTTTCCATTGGTCCTTGTCCTCACGAACTTTGAAGAATAAACTCACGGCTTGTTACTAAAAGTGTGGAAATTTATTGGAAGCAAATACAAACTCCCACATAGGGAGAGGTTCCCAAGGGGGTAACCAACTAAGCCCCTTTTTCTAAGGTTTTAAAAGCTGGAAGTTCTTTGTCAATCTATGCTTCCTTCTAATTAGACCTCTTCCCCATTTTATGACTCTTTTGCAGGACATCAGCTTCAAAGTCCAAAACCCACATGGTGCTCCTCTCCTTCTCTCTCCTTCGTGCAACATTCCTCTATCCTCTGTGAAAATATGTTTCCCTTTCCCATATCCGATGACTTTTCCCTATCCTCTGTGAGAGTATGATAAGCATTTTGGTAGCTTGGAGGTATTTCTGCCCTTCATATATGCATTGCTCTCCCATGGACCCTCTTTATTCCCTAAACCTGCCTATCCTTGTCTCAAATTCCTTTCAATGTCATCTGTACACAGAGATAATTTTACTTTTTCCTTCCTAATTTGGATGTCTTTTATTTCTTTTTCTTTTTTTTTTAATTAAATCTTTATTGTTGAGATTATTACATTTGTTCCTCTTTTTTTTTCCCCCCATAACTCCCCTCCTCCCAGTTCCCGCCCCACCCTCCGCCCTCACTCCCCACCCACTGTCCTCATCCATAGGTGCACGATTTTTGTCCAGTCTCTTCCCGCATCTCCCACACCCCTTTCCCCCCCAGGAATAGTCAGTCCATTCCCTTTCTATGTCCCTGATTCTATTATAATCGACAGTTCATTCTGTTCATCAGATTATTTATTCACTTGATTCTTAGATTCACTTGTTGATAGATGCATATTTGTTGTTCATAAATTGTATCTTTACCTTTTTCTTCTTCTTCCTCTTCTTAAAGGATACCTTTCAGCATTTCATATAATCCTGGTTTGGTGGTGATGAACTCCTTTAGCTTTTCCTTATCTGTGAAGCTCTTTATCTGACGTTCAATTCTGAATGATAGCTTTGCTGGATAAAGTAATCTTGGTTGTAGGTTCTTGGTATTCATCACTTTGACTATTTCTTGCCACTCCCTTCTGGCCTGCAAAGTTTCTGTTGAGAAATCAGCTGACAGTCGTATGGGTATTCCCTTGTAGGTAACTGAGTTTCTTTCTCTTGCTGTTTTTAAGATTCTCTCTTTATCTTTTGCTCTTGGCATTTTAATTATGATGTGTCTTGGTGTGGTCCTCTTTGGATTCCTTTTGTTTGGGGTTCTCTGCGCTTCTTGGACCTGTAAGTCCATTTCTTTCACCAGGTGGGGGAAGTTTTCTGTCATTATTTCTTCAAATAGGTTTTCAATATCTTGCTCTCTCTCATCTTCTGGCACCCCTATAATTCTGATGTTGGTACGCTTGAAGCTGTCCCAGAGGCTCCTTACACTATCCTCGCATTTTTTGATTCTTTTTTCATTTTGCTTTTCCGGTTGGGTGTTTTTTGCTTCCTCGCATTTCAAATCATTGACTTGATTCTTGCGCTCCTCTGGTCTGCTGTCGGGAGTCTGTATAATATTCGTTATTTCAGTCCGTGTATGCTTAATTTCTAGTTGGTTCCCCAATATAAGATCGAGGGTCTCATTAGTTTTCTTGTAGATCTCATTAAGTTTATCGGCGGCTTCTAAACAGTTCTTGAGAGACCTTAAAAGTGTGGTTCTGAACTCTATATCTTCCATTGACAATTTTGTCCTGTTTCTTTGTCTCCGCATTTTGTTATGCTTCCTTGGTGCACCCCCTAGTGGTCTTTGTGCGCAGTCTTATAGTTAAATCTTGATTGTTGTAGCTAATTCCAGGGAGGGTTTGACCTCCAGGCCAAGTGGCTATGAGAATCAGCTGTGTCAGCAGTGAGAGAACTTCTGTCCTCTAGGGAGGTGCTAATCTAGCCTTTGCCTGAGGCTATCCGGCAAATGCCTGTGTGCAGGGCTTGGGCGGGGCGGGTCGCACAGGATCAACAGGGTGGGCCGGAGAGAGCAGTTATGGTGGATCTCAGTCCTGTCCCCAGGGGCTCTGCCTCTCAGAGTCCCAGCACCCGCTGCAAAGCTCAGAGAGAAAGCTGCACTTGCTCTGACCGAAGCCAGACAGTCCCGCTTCTCCCGTTTGAGTCTGGGTCCCTAAAGACTCGCCGGGATCTGGAGCTCAGATTCTGCGACTCCCTCCAGATTGAAAACGCCAACCGCGCCCTCCGCCGCCAGCCCGCTCCGCGCACTCCGCACCTCAGAATTTGACTTCAGCACTGTGCCTCCTCTGAGTGTCCGTATGCGTTTCTCTTTCCTCCTAGTTGTAGGACTTCCACTCAGCCAGCGTTCCTGTGGTTCTGGGTGATGTCCCTTCCATTTTTTGGTTTCACTTTTGAAGTAGTTGTTCAAAGCAGCAAACTCCGGCGTTAACCTATGCCGCCATCTTGGTTCTCCCTATTTCTTTTTCTTGCCTAATTGCCCTGAACTCTTCCTGTATATGAGCTGTGTGTGTGTGTGTGTGTGTGTGTGTGTGTGTGTGTGTGTGTGGTGGTGGGGGAGGGGGTTGGGGGAAGAGACACCAGATAAACCCCACTCAGTATGGAGGACACATAACCCCTGGCATAATGGAGCTCACACGTGACCATCGCTAACCGAGTGTTGCTTATATGTAGCTGAAGCTGTACTGTTAGGACAGGTAAACGCACACTCAACTGCATCCTGGCTCGTCAGCAAAGCTGTCCTCAAGTTGGCTATTTTTAAACCAAAGTATTGGAAAGTAGTTGCCAGGTGAAGGACAAGGGAAGGGAAGCCGGAAGCGGGAGGTGTCCAAGGGAGGATAGAGGGTAGGTTCTGTCCTGTTGGGGCTGGGAAGGGCAGCAGAGTTGGAGACTCCAGGTGAGGTAGTGATTGTGGCTGAGATAGTCCATCCACTCAGCACCTGCTTTGCTCAGCACAGTGAAAAAGCCAAGTTTCTGTGCTTGTGATATTTATATTATGAAGGTAGACAATGAGCATTAATGCAATAGACAACAGCACATCAGGAGGTGCTAAGTGTGGATGACTTGAGTAAACAGGGTAGGGACATAGTGGCCAGAGGTGTGGAATGTTGTTTTAGATAGGCTGATTCTGTTTTCTCTGCTGGTAACACATTTCAGGCCCTTCTAGGCATATTAAGGTTTCTGGATCAATTATAAGATCGCAGGGAGCCATTGAGGGGTTTATAAGTGAGTGGCCAGATGTGTGTTTTAACATCCAACTCCATTGCAGGTCATTAAGCCAATTAAGAGGTTCCTGGATCTAGAGAGAGAAGAGGAGAGGGAAGAGGATGAATTTGAGAGTGATGCCATTCAGGAGGGGAATTGACAGGTCTTGGTGAATGACTCCTCCATGGCTTAGGAGAGAAGGGTGTCGGCCTTTTTGGCCTCAAGGTTTCTGGCTGGTGCAACAGAGAACGGGATGAGATTGAACCCATGGGGGTGATCACAAGGGGAGATTTGGACACTCTGTGAGTGGATATGCCGTGTGGCCCTCAAATTTCTATATTGAGCAGGTCATTAGATTTGGGGCTCAGAGGAGAAATCTGGGCTGGAGAAATTACCTTGGGTATGACCAAGGAACAGAAGCAATTGTCTAGGGAGAGTGTAGGGGGTATGAAGGTAAGAGGGCCTCTAGCATTCAAGGCCAGCCCCTGTGGGTGGGCACCCGCTGAGGTGTTCTTGAGGATGGAGGTCCTGTGGAGAGCTGGATCCTCTGCTGGGAGTGGACAAGGGGAGAACAAGCCGTGGCAACATGTCTGCAGAGGGAAGGGCAGGTGAGGAATTCAAAATTGCAGAGTGGGATATGGCTGAGTAGGGTTGTGGCTGAAGAGGGAAGAGGATCCAGCCCAGGTTGGTTTTGGGGGAGGGAGTTGAAAGCAAAAGAATAATTTTGGGAAGTTTGGTGATAGCTGAACGTATTTACAGGGTAGCTGGAAAGATGGGTGGAGAGACAGGTGGATGATACAGAGGCAGTGAGAGACAATTCTCAGTGCCAGGGTTGGAGGAGGCAGGAAAGGCTGGGACCATTGGGTGGGTGCTGGGGCCTAGACACAGGGGTCTCTCAAGAAACGATTGGTATTTGTATGGAACTTATGCAGTGCCACTCAGTCTTTTTCACTGCTGTGTGGGAAAGGGCTTCTATATGCTTGCCAGCCAAGGACACTTGCTCCTGTAGGTGTCTGCCCAGCTGTAGGTGGGACCTCAGTACTTCTCTGTTTCTTTTGAGCACATGACCAGCACATCTTGCCCTCCTTTCCCCTCCTCTCAACACACCATAGACATACTCTTAATGTTACACAGGGCAGGATTAAGGTTCAGTCAGTGATCACCTGCTGAGCCGTTCCCAGGAGGCACCTGCCTACCAGCAGTGTTTCATTGTTCTGTTTTATAGACAAGGTGGCAGACACAGAGGTGAGGAATTGCATCCAAGCTTGCCCAGCACTTTTCATGGCCACCCACCCATGGGCATACAAGGCCCAAGGCCCTTGGAGCCAGGGGTGCGGGAGGAAGGGGGAGGGCAGTATGTTTTCTGAATGGCCCTGCTGTCCTCTGTTTCCTGTGCATGCCCACTTTCTCCAGGACACGATCTTCTAAGGAGAATCTAGAGGCCCTGAGACTCTTATGTAGTGCATGTTATCATTACTTAACCTCCACTGTTAAGTGAAAGATTGGACTAGAATATAGAACTCAAGTACTCTTAGATTCCTTCTGTTCAGAAGTTAGCCCAGGGAGGACTATGCCTTCTGCTGAAGAGGCAAAGACTGGCCCAAACCTTACTACCACACAGCCTCTCTGAGCTCTGGCGGGCCTGAGTACAGCTTGGCTGATTTCATTGCATGGCAGCTTCGGCTTCTGTTGTTTCCTCATTGGCTTCAGATATTTTTAACACAGGTAAGAATTCAGTTTTGGACTTTGTGTAATTATAAAATACAGTGTGCTCATGATGATGAAGTCATACATCACCGGAGAAGGTAAGGAAGAAGATAGAAGTGCCCTACCATTTCCATTTCCATTTCCATTTCAATCCCCACAATTAATCATGAATAACATTTTTCATGGTGCATTGCTATAGAAAATTTAAGTTTACAGAAAGGCTTCTGCAGGTAAACTAAACGTAATTTGGGTCTCTTTCTTGATGAGCACATTCTGTTCTTTTCAGTGATCACAGAGTATTCCGTATTTATGCAATGTCACGGTTTCTGTCTTCATCCTCTTTTTTCTCCGTAAAAAACAACACTGTATTGAACTTGTTTGAATATATTTTGCAGAATATATAACTGGCCATGGAATTGCTGGATCAAGGGGAGTGTACATTTAAAATCTGGATTGATGTTCTCAAATTATCCTCACTACAAATGCCTTTTGGTGGAGGATTTTTGAGGGCACCTAGAATTATGAAACCTCCTGGGCCAGGATGGGCAGGGATACTTCTGGGTCCCTCACTGTCTTGAGCAGTATCTATGTTAATTACTGCAACTCACCTTGTTCTTTCTTAAATTGGACAAGAGGAAGGCAAAGAATGCTAGTCCAAGAGGTTAGGATTGACTTCGGCCCTCAACATAGAACCTTGGAATGTTTTGTGGAGGTAAGTGGAGGGACGTCTGTTGTCTGTCGTTTGTCGTCTCTCCATATGGATGTTCTCATATAAAGTCTAGTGTTTGTCAAGGTTGAGATACATGCTTGGCGAGGTATATATGTGGATTCTCATAATAACTTGATCTGTCACTGTTGTTTCCTCTGCTTTACAGTTGAGGAAACAGAGGCTCCTGCTGAGTGGAGAAGCCTAGATCTGATCTCACTCTGCACCCTCCCCCACACAGATGGGCTGCTTCAGTCTTGTTTATTTAAAACAGCCATTTTCAACCAGTGTGCTGAAAGAATTTTTAAAACATGCAGTATCTGGCTAGTCAGGGGCACTGACCTCTTTTCCTTTAGATGGTCAAATAAAAAAATGACAACAGCCAACACAATAGCCGTCTAGTGTGAATGAATCAAAATTATACCCATTTTTTGGTAAGACTGTCATAAAATATATTTTTTAGTGTGCTTTAGCATTTTAGTAATTAGTTTGTGTGTGCCATGAGATGAAATGGTTGAACATCACTGGTTGAAAAGCATGTTCCTATGAGTATTAAAAGGAGTGGTGGTCATAATATATACTTTATTTTCCTGTGCACATTTCTTCAGAGGTTTTGTATCAACTTTATTTAACCATTTTATGCCTAATTATATCTTGTTTCATAACTAGAATGAATTTGAAACCAGAGAACATTTTAAATATGCTAAAAGGCATGAGGACTTTAAACCTAGTAAGAAATATTATTTAAAGTAACTTAATATAATCATACTTAATATTTCATATTTCTCTTCTAAGAATTATGAAATAATTTATTTTATTTTCCCTGGAAGGAGAATTCTGAATCATGAATACAAAGAAAAAGATGTTTGTGGATTGTTATAAATCAGTTTATAACTGATTTCCAAATCAAAGAAAACCAACCCACTGAAAGCCCAAGCTTTTCTTTCAGCTGTTTTGTAAAACCAGGTTGAGGGGGCTGTTATAAGACTAAATAATTGAGCTGTTCTGTGGTATTTTTATTTCAAAATACTCAGAAATGAAAGTCAATACTTTTGTATTTTTAGGGTGTTATTCACAGAATATCCAGCAGAGGTCACTGCCAGGTTGTGATAGAGCATAATTGCAGGAACCTAGGGCAAGACTGTGGCTGTGGTGCTTTCCAGAGGAAATAGGTCTGTGATGTGAAAATAGTTATATTTTATTTTAGAATGTTGTCATTAAAATTATTAAAGGTGTCTTAATAGCATTTGTAAGGTATCTCAGATGACATAACTGTCTCCGATTACGTAGATGTACTGAACATTTTATAGTTAGCCACTTATCAATATGGGGAATAATCCTAAAACATGGCTTGATTTCCCTATTTTGATCCCTGCCCAAAAATTGATTTGAGTTTTATAAATGAAATTTTACTACTTACGAATTTAGGGAGCAAATCTAATTTTTGGTAAAATTTTATTTTATTTTTTTTGTACACTCCAGTGACCAGACATTACATAACTTAATATATGGTCATTACAATAAATCCTGCACCCATCCAGCACCACGCCTAGTTATTAGAATATTATTTATTATATTCCCTATGTAGTATTTTCATCCCCATGATGACTATTGTGTAACAAGTAATGTGTATTTCTTAAACTCTTCACTCCTCCCTCCCCCCAACCCCTTTCCCACCTGGCAAGCAACAAAAAGTTCTCTGTATCTATGAGTCTGTTCTGCTTGTTCATTTTGTTTGTAGATTCAAATGTTGATAGATATGTATTTATTGAAATTTTATTCATATTTTATCTTAATTATTGGTATAATTTTAATATGTAGTAAAAAAGAAAGCATGACAAGTCCTTAATGGTAGCTTCATGACTTCCTGTTGAGTTTTAATTGTTGTTAAATTTCAGTCAAATATTTCTTAATCAGTTCTGAATTCTGGTAAATGACTGCATTTTAAATGAAGAATCATATAGCCTAGTTATGTTTACTCTCCATCTTTCCTCCCCACAATGTTCAAATTATTTTTTTATTTTCTTTGTCTACCAGATTAATACAGCCATTGTATTCTGTGGACTTTGAATTGCCACTGTTTTTTTTCAGTATAAGAATGGTGGGGTGCAATAAATGTGTGTGTGTGTGTTATATTGTACACGTATCGATACAGATATATTTTGCCAAAGTTTTTCAGTAGGTAAAAGTTTTAGATATGTGTAGACATGTCTACATTTATGGGATTTGAGTATTTCATGCCTGTGAACTTGAATATTTGATGCCCATAAAATACAGTTGCATTTTTTAGGAGAGAATCATTTTATATTTTCTTAGGTTAACTTTTTCTGTTTCTTCTCCTTACATTAATTTGTTTCTGGCCTTCTCTCTCTTGCTTATTTCACATGCTTTTTTCCTCCCCAATTGTTCTGTGCTTCTTTAGAAATACTGTGTTGGCAGAGTCCGCTAGAGGGCAGCACAACTCTGCAGCAAAGGTCGGCTTGGCTTTCTTTCCAGTTGGCAGGTGCACTTGTGAGAACAAAGCACATTATTTCTAAAGGGCAGAAACCCTAGTGACAAAGCATTGTAGTGAATTCAAACACACAATTAGGAAATTCTCTGTCCCTGTGACTGGTCTCCACCACAAGGCCCGTACACACAATCGCTTGTAATTTAACACTTGTGGATGGGATTGAGCTAAATGTTAATAGATGCTTCATTGTGGAACTTCCAAAATCTGTGGCAGGCCTCTGATAGTGAGTTCTTTTTTATCGCTTGAATATTTATGAGTCATAAAAATAAAATGAGTTATTGGGAGGAAGAACCTGCCGAAACTTGGTCCATTGATCTGTGTAATGTCTACTCACACAGCTCATGTGGAGATTGTTAGATTATATTTAGAAAAGTCCAGCACAGTATCTTCTAAATTCCAGCAGGTGTCACACATCTGTTTCCCTTTCCACATCATCCTTTCCAATTAAATTAATAGAAAATATAATAATTAAAACAAATATATTGAGTATTTTCTACACGTTGGTTGCTGACCTCAAGAAATGAACAGTGTAGCAGACTTGATGGATGTATTTAGGATAATAGGTGACATAATTTTGAGCCTTGGCTCTATATCAGCTACTGTACTAAGTGCTTTATTATCTTAGTTCTTTTAATAACTCTGTCAATCGCTTCTTGGACTATTGGCTAAGATCAAGTGTAGTATCTGTTCTTATCAGTTTAATACCTCTGTCAAGTTGGGAATCCTTATCACTGTTAGCCTCAGTTTACCCCTGAGGTCACTAGGGACAAACAGAAAGGATTAACTAACTTTTCTATGTTGGGAAAAGAAAGAATCAGGACTCATGCCCATTGTCTGGCCCCAGTGCCCAAGCCCCAACCATCATGCCCAGTGCCTCTCACTCACAAAGGTAGCCCAGAGCTGACCTTAGCAAAAATTGACTTACTAATCCTTTCTGGTACTGCAGCTGAAATACCATGCCTTTAGCATTTCCATGCATACATGATGAGTATAGGCAATGTGGTCAGTACAAGCAACCAGGGGGAAAGCCTTATTTAGTGCATGATACTTAAGCTTGAGCAAGTCATGTCACGCCTGCAGGCCACAGTTCTCCTATTTGGTGCAGTGTTTTACATCGGGACATTGTCAAAGACCTGGAACTTTTGGGGGATCTCATGGAGGACCTCATTCTTCAAGCTGGTGCTGGGCATTAAACAGTGTTGTGTATGTTGCCTTTATTAATGCCAGCCAGCTGGCCCTCTCGTCATTCATATTCAGGATGTCACCTCTTTGCCTTTTGATGCCTTTTGTTACCAGCACTACAGCTTCCATCTTAACTAGAAATCACCTAACAAATGGAAAGGCTTCCAATTATGGAAATTACTAGAGGCCCAATGCATGAAATTCGTGTAAGAGTAGGCCTTCCTTTTCCCGGCTGTCGGCACTGGCTTCCTTCTGGCACCCGGTACCCGGGCTTCCCTGGCAGCCCTGGCTTTGTCCAGCAGGTCGCCCTGAAGGATGTCTGGTCTAATTAGCATATTATGCTTTTATTATTATGGATATTTTGTAGCTTTCATTCAATATGTAATGGTATCTGGAAAAACAAAGCTTCTCCATGTTACATTTGGAGTGTACTTACTCACTGTGAGTGAGGGGACTTTTAGCCATGTTTTGTTTCTTTCCTTCTTATTAAAAAGAACAATTCTTGAAAGCCTTGCACCTGCCCTGCTCTGAAAGTTTTCTGTTCCATTACAGCCTCAGTTTTTTATGTTTATTTTTTTAAAAATTATAAGTCTAGTTCATGCTCATGGAAAAAGAAAGTCTGTAAAGTATAAAATAAAAGAAAGAAATGCCCTGAACACCATTCCCCTTCCCTCCCATGGAGGGAAAACACAATCATCTTTTTTTTAGGAGTGGACATCCTTCCAGAAACCTCTGTACATATATGAGCTTTTTAAACACCCCCTCTCACTCCCCCACATAAAGATTTCTTACTATACATACTGTTCTGCCAGTGCACCTTGGATATATTTCTGCATCAGCAAATATAGATTGGCTTCATCTGTTAATAGCTCCTTAGTATTTAGGGGATAGTTTCTTATAACTCCCCTATTTTGTTTGTTTGTTCCAAAACAACATGCTTTGGACATATTCCCACAGTTTTTCCCACTCCACTTCATATTATCCTTGCTCTTCCTGTTCTGCTTCCTTTAGGGAGAGTTTTTCTCATCTACTAATATTATTCACCTATCATTTTGTAGTTTTCGATTGCCCAGCTGTTAACTACTACCTTTTTAATTAGAAAGGGGCAGGTACAGAACTCGAGCTGGAGCTACACAGGCAAATGCATTGAGTGTGGAACTGGTGGTGGTGGGGGGTGCGGTCAACACAGGCAATAATAACCTTTTAATAATAACCAAAATTTCAAAACGGTAGCTTCTGACTCAGGAGAACTTCTAGGGATGAAAGTTCTGCCTGGTTATTTGGTTGACAATCCAGGCTCCTCTGCCAGAACTCCACGGCTTCCTGGGTTCCTTCCTGACTTGCCTTTGTCCACAGGCTCTAGTTACCATTTAGATTTAATAGGAAGAAAAAAGATGCTCAAACAGTGTATTAGAAAAGCCACGATCAAAATTATAATTGACTCATATTTGAACCAATGTAAATGCTATAAGTGTTTTGATATTATAGTTTGCTAGGTTCATTTTCTACAACTGTATGCTACCAACAATTTATATTTGTGTATAATCAGTTTAATTAGCTTTTAATTGGATAAGATTTTCATTTTCAAAATGTACACCTTTACCTAATCCCTTTTTAATTTCTCTCTAAATTAGACACAGCAATTCTGAGTTTTTCTACCTGGACTAAATGCCATAGAAGCTGGGGTTGGCAGCATTATCTATGATTATCTATATCAAACTACTCATAACTCCCTTGTTTACTTTTGTTTCTGTATGTTTTGTGCCAACCTTTAAAAGTTAATTCCTTTATGCTAAGTAAGCCTCATGCACAGCAGCCCCTCAGGCTCCTAACTGATATCACGTGATGGCGGTGGTGGTTTGTTTGGCACAGATTATGGAGTTAGATTCTGGGCATGAGCATGTTACGGACAGGAGGAGAGAGACTTTAGGAAGTAGAATAGGTAAAATCAGCAAAGAGCCAGATGCTGTGGTCTTAACAGAACAGTTTGTTTTCTTTTTTAGCTAATAGCACTGTGACTTTTTAAGTCTCTTATATTTATGTTTAAATACATATAAGTGCCCGATTATTCCAGGCACAATTGCCAGTCCTGTGTTATGTGAAGTTAGAGCAGTAGGATTTGTTCTGTGTTTTGGCAGTTCCTCTAATGCTACAGGTGTCAGTTACCTGAGCAGACAGCTGGGGGAAGGTAGGGTCAGGTCCTTCACTGGCACCACACAAATAGAGAATGAGGCTCCCAGACCCCCTATAACCACCATCCATCCCATCCAGGGTTGAGGCTGACTATTGGCCTGGAGAATGTTCTCTCTGTACTTGTGCCTTGTCTCTCACCTTACCCTGGTCAATATACTTGCCTTGACATCTACATTTGCAGGCCATTAATGATTATGTTTTTGTACGAAATTTAGCAGAAAGCATGTTGGATTGATTGTTGGACGGTAGCAGGGGAAGTTGGTCACATGGACATTTTGCCTCACTGGTTACTTACATCAGCCAGTTATGATAACTTGTAGATTTATAATTTTGGAAAATAAAGAGGTCTTGTTTGGTTCACAGAAATTCCCGTGTGTGTGTGTGTGTGTGTGTGTGTGTCCTTAAAGAGAGAGGTTGCATGTGGATGGAGATGTCCAGGTGGGCCGGCGGCCATGGCTGGTCATCCATTTGAAGAGGAGGAACCAGGACACCTGGATGAGCTGCTTCCTGCGGTGAGGCCTGGGCCAGTCTTGGGCATGGTGATGTGACCATGGTTTAAACATTCATAAAGGCAAACAAGACCTAGGAATGGGTTTGTTTTTCCAGTTTTGTTGGGGGACCAGCTCTGTGCTGAGTAAGCTCAAGGCCCATAGGGAATGGAAATATTTTTTTATTTTCTAAAATCTTGAGTTATCATTGCTGTGGCTGTCATTTTAGATCTGTCTCACCTCTTCCCTCCCCAAACTCTTCTAGTTTGATGGTGTGTGTGTTTAGGTAACTTACTAGTATATAAGAGCTGCTAATTTATGTGGGGAATACTGACCAAGTTCAGTTGACCACAGTGGGGACAGCTGTATGTGCCTTCATATATCTTATGCATTATATATTTAACTAAATATCTACATACTACATATACTCAGTATGTAAACATCCTTTATAGTATTTTCTTAGTGAATAAATAAGCACTATGGACTATTGACCTCAGGAAAATGACAAATTATTTAAAGAAATAATCTTAAAATCTCTGAATGAAAGCTGAGGGTCTTGAATATTTTGGTGCTTGTTGTTTTAAACAAGTAACTAAACAGGTATGACAACCAGATGAGGTATTTTATCTCAAGTATTTGAGCTACTGGGTGGTCTCTTTATGGGTTCCCAGTAATGCAGTGCAATATTAATTTTGATCAATCTTTGTGCATAGATATGATATATGGGCATTTGGGCCCACTGAGGGCTTTCCTTTAGCAGATTGGGGGTGGTTTTATTTCTGGGGTTGCAGTAAGTGGATGTTCTAAGAAGCAGAACAAACATACTGCCATATCTATACTGATTGAACTTAACTCCTAAGAGAGAGAGCGAGAAAGAGAAAGAAATAAGGGAGGAAAATCCCCCTTTGTGATTTTGGATTAGTACTTTTGTATAAGTAGTCTGAAAGACTTCCTCTGCTTTTTGGTAAGACTATAAAGAGAGACCACATTAGTATAACCTTTGCCTCCTAAGGTGTGGATGAGTGCCTTGTGCTTGGAATTTAATTTTAACAGCTTTTATCAAACTGCTAAAAGATATTGAAAATCTTTAATGCGAGAATCAGGGGCAGTAAATCACACGCAGGCTTGTTAAAATTGATGTGCACAGTGTATGGGTGCAAGGACCACGTGTTTCTGCCCAGGGACTTTTCATGACTGCACCAACCTGTCCATTACTCTCACCTTATAACTTTGCAATATTAGATGGCTCATAGAGCCTGTGCTGAAGTGGGGATTTAACACCTTCTCTCCCCATTTTGGGGCAAGGTTTAAAGACCTATTATTTTACCCATTTGTAGGTTATTTGGCTTTTCACAGGGATTTTTAAAAATTGTATTTGAAACATATAGTTAAACTGGCACGGTGCTGTCGGACATCCCTCTCACAATCCAGGACTGCTGGCTCCCAACCACTTGCCTGCCTGCCTGCCTGCCTGCCTGATTGCCCCTAACCGCTTCTGCCTGCCAGCCTGATTGATGCCTAACCGCTCCCCTGCCGGCCCGATTGCCCCTAACTGCCCTCCCCTGCTGGCCTGGTTGCCCCTAACTGTCCTCCCCTGCAGGCCTGGTCGCCCCCAACTGCCCTCCCCTGCTGGTCTGATCGCCCACAACTGCCCTTCCCTGCTGGCCATCTTGTGGTGGCCATCTTGTGTCCACATGGGGATGGCATCTTGTGTGTTGGAGTGATGGTCAATTTGCATATCACCTCTTTATTAGATAGGATAATATTAGTGTCAACTGTGATATTGAATGTTGGCTTGTGAACCCTACCACCAGTGATGGATTTTTCTTTCTGGCTCTTTATTTTTCTCTTTCCTTTTTTTTTTTTAAAATGTGTGTGTGTGTATGTGTGTGTGTGTTCTGTTCTATTTTTGTTGTTGTTGTCATCCTCCAATTTTTCACTGTCTTTTTTGCCAAGATTATACATTTAGGATGCCGGTGTGGCCCCTCTTTCTCACCTTCACACTCTGTCTCATAGGCCCTAGTGAGCCTCTTTAGGGCAGGGCTCCAGATACCTACATCGTCTAAATCAGGTTAGTGGACTATGACCCTTATGCCTTATCTGGCCCTATTATTGGCACAGCCCACCCAGTCCTTCATGTACTGTCTGCAGCTGCTTTTCACAACCACAGCAGTGGCCATTGTTGAGTAGTGGTGACAATGGCTACATGGCCTGCAGAGCCTCAAATACCTACTCTCTGGCTTTTTACAAGAAAAGTTTGCCAATCCCTGACATAAGTTACAGCATTGTATTCAGTAAATGTTGAATGAATTAACATATGACAAGTTTTACTTAATATGGAAAGAAGCCCCAGTCCCTGCTGCTTGGACTACTTGTACGCCCTGTATGTAGCAAAGATGCATCAGAATATGCACTTGAATTTAATCCACACAGATGTATGGTCCCATCACATCATTACTGTATGCAAACATTGTGTGAACTGCCCTTTTTATAAGGATCCCAGTCATAGTAGATTATGGTCCACACTAATGACCTCATTTTAAGTAATTACCTCTGTAAAGTTCCTAGCTCCCAATAAGGTCATGCTCTGAGTTACTGGGGCTTCAACATTTGTGTGTGTGTGTGTGTGTGTGTGTGTGTGTTTGGAAACACAATTCAGTGCATAATACATGGGTATCTCAGGTCAAAATAATTCAAAAGGGTGTTTGGATTCAAAAGTGCAGTTTTATAAAAATATGGCCGAGAGAAGGCAACCTGTCATTCTCTAAGCCCAGACAGTCTTGGACATGATTGCTTAGGCGTTATAAGTTGGCTCACATGTAGATCACATTGGTTATGACGTCTCCTTTTGAATGTGCACTTTCAGTCACATTTGGATGTGGTGAGAAAGAAGGAATTGTTTTTGAAAGCTTGCCCTGTAATTGCAGTATACACAAGAATGCTAGATGGGAGAATCTGAATTGTGTTCTTCTAATGTGTTTTGTCATCGCCTTGGCTAATTTTCAGATACTTTATGCAAATATGAGTTAGAGCCCTCAAACCAATCAGAATTTTCTTCTTGATTTTATATTTTAGTAATAACATATATAATGCACACTTGGTGAGTTTTTTCAAAGAGTCTGTACTGGCAAATACAGAGTTGTAAGTTAATCACAGAATAATGTCTAAGTATATTTTTCTCTCTGTTTCTGTTTCCTTCCCCTGTCCTCCCTAGAAAGAAAGAAAATTAAAAAGGACATGCATTATTGTCATGGAGAGGTTGAGAGTTAGAGAAATATGGATAGACAGACAAGGTACTTTCCACGCACAGAGAGGAGGAGGAGAAAGAAAGGAAGCACATGCAAGGAGAGAGAGATTTCAAAAGGGTTGCCAGTGCACCTGCCATCCCACTCAATGAACACTTCTGAGAAGGAGCTTTCAGTGGAGATTTGAGTCTGCTCTTCCCTCAGACCCTACTCCTTCTGGCTGCCCAGTGTCAGCATCTTGCTGAATGTAATTCCAATGTTTACACATCTTTCTGGTTATTTTTTTTCCTTTTTTAAAAATCTGTGATACGTATTTTCTAATTTTATTTGAATAGGGGAATGGTCTGTTATGGTCCTTCAACATAGGTCAGTGGCTTCATGTTTTAGGCAACCAAACCAAGAGTGACCTATTCCATTAGTGGGCAGTTTTAAGCTATTTAAAAAAATAATATTGAATAAGCAAGGTCTTGGCCATCTGTCCTGATTTAGGCTTAAGAACTTATCCCCAAATTATGATAGGGTTCTGGTAAAGTTGACTTAATCTTTCCTTGAATCTCCTCAAATCCATTAAGCCCCTGCACCCTCCACTCCCATTCGGGTCTCATTAATGAGAGATAACTAAGCTTAGATATCTCTAATGTCAGCTTTCTTTAGAGTACCACCATGAGCGCAAACACCTTTATGGGTCTGCACCGGAATGGCACTCTCCCTGACCTGGGTTTCATTGGTAACCAAGGCTTACACCAAGTGTGCCGTAAATGTGTTCTTTAAGCTTCTTTCTGCTCTTCCTTTGCCTAATCTTGTTATGTGAGAACTGTAATTCCTGACTGACCTACCCTTACGAGTTACTAGGAGCCTCTATGAGAACTGTAAAATATCACATGCACATGAATCACTTCCCAAATTCAGAAATACTCAGTGAGGTCTCCTCAGAGTCTCAGTGGCTGAGCATAGCCACTCTGTGCAGTATAACCCTTCATGGCTCTCATACATCTTTGCAGCCAAGAGATTAGAGCTGCTGTCATGTGTTTGCTGAAAGCTGGTTACTCATGCCCCTGGTTTGAGCCCTGAAAAGCTGATGTCCCCAGAAGGTGCCCTGGTCCTCTGCTGAGATGGCAATGGGGTAATGCCACAAGGGAGACTTATCCCAGCCTGGCAGGAGTGTTGATGTGCAGTGGCGGAATGTGGGCCTGGAGGTTGCACTTGTTTTGACACCAGAGTCAGGTGAGCAGCCCTGGCCCTGAGAGGAAGGGGGGTCTCTTTGGGGACCAGCTTTCTAGAGGGTCCTGCACAGGGTGGGGTGTCAGACTTCCAGCCTTTTGTCTTCTGTCTGCAGAGGGTCTAAAGGAGCAAATATAATGAAGACCTGCCCTCTTCTCAGGCTGCTCTGGTCATCATAGGGTGGGTCTTGCTGACTGTGTTGGCCTATGGGCACACCTGTGATATCTCAGAGGGCTCACCTGACTTTGGGGTGACAGGGTTCACTTTCTTTCTGCTTTGAGTATATGAACTGGGTCCATTTAATCCAGTCTTATAGCTTTAAGCAGAAATAAACCTGTCTGCCCCCATTCTGCCCTTAGTCACCACAGGTACTTTCCTTTGTGGTTTCTATCCAGTTTCTTTTCAGAAAGTTCTTCTTTTCTCACAGTTATGTGACAGGAGTCAAAATATAATGCTTTTTATGTAAAAGCTGTGGCTTTTATTCCAACTGCTAGTTCCCTAATAAAGGGGGCCTTCTAGCTCTTTATGCACATTTTCCTGCCTAAAACAGAGGGGCATAAACATTATAGTGGGAGACACATCACATAAACATTACAGTTTTTCCTTGAGAATGTATGTTTGCCATGGGAGATGACAGAAAATACTGACGAAAATATTGTGCAGATGATAGCAGTGGGTACATGATTTTGTGCGAGTTCTGTGGGCCAGACAGCGTGTAGCCAGCAGGGTAAGAAGGGTAAGAAGGGCACATGAGTTTGGGCTGAGATTGTCCAGCAGGCCTGTTTGGAGGAGGATTTGGAGGTCAAAGAATGGATTGGATTATTACCTTTGATGAGATGTGCCCAGTTAAAGTTTTTCTAGCCACTTTTGGTTAACTGTGGAAAGTGTAGTCTCTTAGTTTTCCTTTTTAAAAATCTATATTATTGACAGTACTACATATGTCCCCCCCCCTCCCCCGCCCGCATTGATCCCTTCTAGCCCCTCCCCCCACCCCTGGCCTTCACCACACTATTGTCTGTGTCCATGAGTTATGCATATATGCATACAAGTCCTTTGGTTGATCTCTTCCCACCTTCCCACCCCCTTCTTTTAACCACTTGCTTTGTTAAGATGGTAAAACACTCTTGTTCCAGAGGTTTTAAATTCAAATGCCTTGCTTTTGATAAAAGTTGAAGATTTTACATTATTTAAGACTGAACATGATTAGTTAGGGGAAAAAGTTTGATAGCCTATTAAAAGATGCATAGAAAATTTTTGGTTTAGTAGCACCCCTACTAAATAATGCATCTCTGATGTGCATCAGTAGTCATGAACCTGGAGATGTTGTCAGACGTGGTGAAATGCTATGCCTTCACACGTGGGAGCACCCTTCGGTGATGTTCCATGCCTCATATGTAGGTGTTATCGACACAGCGCGTGAAAGTATCAATTTTCACTTTTGGGCTATTAAAGCTCAGTTTATATTCCTTTATGCTTTTGTGTGTCTTAGTAGAGCACTATTGGGGTAGATTTTTGCTATTTTCTTACTCTACCTTCAAGGGCCAGAAACACAAGTTTTACATGTGACTTGCAAACTCTTAAACTCTCACAAATGGCTGAAGAGCTAGAAGAAAGCTACACCATTTGTCAGGAAAAAGAGGAAATCAATGCAAAAAGGTTCTGAAAAAGCTTATTAACACTCTTCCCCAGTGGTCATTTTGGAAGATTATAAGAAATAATATTAATGTAAAATATGCCCTGTGCACTAAAAAACAACAAGCCCTGGTCTCAGTAGGTTGGAACATCTTTCCATGCACCGGCAGGTCATGAGTTCAATTCCTGGTAAGGGCACATACCTGAGTTGCAGTTTCGATCCCTGGTTGGGGTGCATATGGGAAGCAACCAATTGGTGTTTCTCTCTCTCTCCACACCCCCCCGCCCCCTCCTTCCTTCCTCTCTAAAATCAATTACAGAAAAAGCAACAAAAATCACAACCCAGGCAGTACTGTCCTGTCATGCTTTTTTTTTTTTTTTTTTTTTTTTTTTTTGGGTCTAGAAAAAGAATCTTGGAAACTAAACACCTGATTGAAGTTTATCCAATAAATTCATTCAACCATAATTTATTAATTTATTCAGTGTTTTTATGAAGTCCGATGGGGCTATTTACAATTGATATCTATCTTCCTTACAGATACAAATTCATTTTATTTCTAAGTGACTTTTCCCCCAACCACAGAAGGAGGAAAACATTCTCTTGTGACAAATATCTAACTCATCCTTGTGTTATGATAGAAATGACTAGCTTGACTTAAAAGTTATATTGTAGGATTATTTTCAGAAATTTCAAAGAAGAAAACATAATTTCTTTCC
Organism: Myotis myotis; assembly: GCF_014108235.1. Classification (NCBI taxonomy): domain Eukaryota; kingdom Metazoa; phylum Chordata; class Mammalia; order Chiroptera; family Vespertilionidae; genus Myotis; species Myotis myotis. Next base: position 121,559,713 of record NW_023416313.1, read on the forward strand.
AAACATACCATATTTCTCTTTTGATATCCTTTTATTTAATTCATGATATCTGGAGGCTTTGAGTTTTAATTTAAAACATTAGCCTGCAAATTCAAAATTGATATTTATGTACAATTTATATAAAATATAAATTATAAAAATGAAGTTCTTCTGAATAAATGATGATCTTGGATTTTTGTTTCTGGAATGTTTTCCAAATTAAGTTCTATAAATGTATCTTTCCTTCAGTATATTTCTAATAGGTGTGTATATTGCCTTGTTAGAGGAGTTCTATTGTTTGCTTTCAGCAGAGAATGTGGTCAGATGTAATATGAGCTTGATTGGGGTTAAGTAAAATTCTCTAATTGAAACAAGTATAGGAATGGCCACCTTTAGGAGAACCTGGTTCTTTTACTGAATTTTACTAAATGTGTGTAAATTAAATAATAAATAAATGATTGAGATTCATGTGTTGAGAACTCTTTCTTCAGCTGGCACAGAATGTTATGTAAACCTGAGCTCTGTGGGTTTGATACTTATCAGATTGCATTTTAAATGAAAATATACTTAGATTCCCAATCCTATTCCAGTTTTGGTACCATGTAGGTGTAAGAAGAGAAAAATTTGACATTAAAAAAAATTAAGTCTGTGCATAATATGATTGTATTTGTCCTTATTGGAATAGCCTGTCACTAAACTTCTAGAAAATAAAAACTTTATGCATGCTTCTTCAGAAAGTATAGTGTTTAAATAAAAGTTAATATAAGATTTGTGTGCAGAGGTGTGAAGTTAGAGGGGCTGGCTATTCATTTCAGGTCATGGTGTTGTTGCTGATAAAGCTGCCAGGCGGCATGGGAGATTAATCAGCCAGGGTCTCAGATGGTATTCAGAAAAGTAGCCTTTATTGCAGATGCACTATTGCTGTGACTCAGGGGAGTCAGTCTCCAAATCCTGAGTGATGAATATGGATGAAGCTTTCCCTTTATATCCTTAGTTTCTTTGTCCCCCAACTATGGATCAGGCTTCCAGGCTTTACAGCCCCCTGTGATTTGGGATGGGGAAGTGCGATTACACTCAGAGGCTTGGCCTGTCTGGTGCCAGTGCTGCTAACCCCCTCCGGTGATTGTATATGGTTCATGGTTTATGGCCTCTGTAAAATGGGAGTATTCCAGGAACAGGTTCTGCATGGCAGGACAGGCATAAGAATGGAGTTAATTATTGGTTAGCAAGAGTGTGAGTCAGAATGCAAGTTACTGGCACAGATTCAGATAGCTACATCCCTCCCCCCCCCTCCCCCCATGTCTTATTTTCCCTTTCATTCCCCCCTCTTGATCCTCAAGCTAGCCATAGCCTTAGGGATTATAGAAGACTCAGGAGTTGGGGATAGGGTCACTTACTGCTCTCTACCTATTTCCTGCTGAGGAGGGACGTTGTTATTGGGTTCAGCCGCTTGAGTCTTCTTCGTCTTCCCTGAGGGGGTTATAATGGTAATTCTGCATCCTGGCTTGTAGCACCATTTGGAGCTTGAATGTCTCTAATCTGGAGGAGATATATCGGGTTAAACAGTTGAGTAAGCATGGCCCAAAGATGATTACTAAGAGGAATGCTGAGGCAAGGGTAAGAAAGGAAGTAACCAAGTGGTGAGATGACTAAGTAGAAGTCCTTAAGCAGTAGCTTGCTCACTTCTGGCTAGTCATTCGGTCCTTAGCTCTGTCCTATAGGTTTTTTTTATTATGTCTTGTACTACTTCAGATTGATTAGCATAGAAACAACATGCCTCTCCCAGTGCCTGGCAAATTCCTCTTTCCTTGGCAGCAAGGAGGTCCAGTCCTTGCCAGTTTTATGATACTACCTCTGCTAGGGAGTTAATTTGGTCCTGTAGATTCTCTAAAGCTGGTGAGACCTGGAGGAGGTCTTGTGCAGTGTCCCACGCTAAATTTTGTATTGCTGCTTGATGTACACCCCAGGATGCACCTGAAAGGGATAGGCTTCCTATGACCCCAAGTATTAAGGGGATCAACTGTATCTCCCGCTTTGTATGAGGAGGTCTTTGTGGAGGTCTTTGTGATAATTCTTCTCCATATAGAGTGATGCCCGGTAAGGGCCAAGCTAGATAACAAGTACCACTTCCTTCAGAGGGCAAGCATTTGTAAGCATTTGGCTTGCAGATCCATATAGTTTTATATGGAGCACAAGTTGTATGGTTTATTGGTGGTGTTAGATTACAATTTGATATTCCTATGGGGTTGGTGCCTGGTTTGCTAGAAGTTAGATTATAGCAGGTCTGGGGATCTGGACTGGCAGACGCTCAGTTTGGTCTGGGTCAGTGGTCTGATTCATAGTAACATTGGTATTTTCATAAGGGTCAGGGTAGATGTGAGGTGGTAGAGGAAAGCATAGCCAGCAGGATTCTGCTAGGACTGGCTAGGTCTGATTAAGTAATTTGTGCATCTGTTTTTTTGTGCAGGGTGGGGGTCTGTAGCTTTGTTTTTAATCCTCGGTGGGCAGAGAGTCTTATTCCTGATTGATTAGTAACCTTAGGGGTGTCTGGGAAGAAGGGGATTGCTGTGACTAGAATTATTCTTCCAGGATCTTTCCCTCTTCCGTCAATTTGGATGCCCATAGTTAAACCTGTGATAAATCTGGTCTCAGTGACATTGAAAATGGTGAGACACACAGGATTGCAACTCCCAGGCAGGCAGGTGGTGGGGGCTGGTAGTTTTTCTAATCTCCCTGTCCTCCCTGTGGACATCCAGGTAGCCCAGGTGACACAGCTCCACTCAGAACAGTAGAACTCATTTAATTTAGGGCAGCCTGGATATCCTATTATTACCTTACTAGAGGTCTGATGCACCAAAATTCATGCAAGAGTAGGTCTTCATTCCCCCGGCTGCCAGCACCTGCTTCCCTCTGGCAACCAGGACCCGGGCTTTCCTCTCAGCCCCAGCTTCAACCACAAGGTCATCCGAAAGGATGTCCGGTTTAATTAGCATATTACACTTTTATTATTATAGATTTGGTATTGGTTCCTAACAGATATACTTATTATTGTGGCTGTATTCCTGCTGCCAGCCTAGGTTTCCACAGCCTGTTATAAAGTCATAGGGATCAGTTGTCTGGCATACATTGAATACAACCAATGCTTGATTAACTTCCTTTATCGGAGAGGAGGAATTTAAAACTTTTTGGTCCCCCACTCAGCTTGCTTACTTGTAACTTCCAGGCTACAGGATGAGTGGAGAGGTTTCCGGTACCTGTAATACCTGTATATAGAGAGGGGAGGCCAAAAGTAACAGTAAAAAAAAAAAATCAGTCTCATCTTGGTTGGGGACAGCAATAAATTCCTTTGCTATGGAGGAGGTAGTAATTTATAGTGTTTCTGTGTCTCAGCAGGGGCAGAAGAGTTCTCCTCCTGGTACTAGTCTAGGGTTCTGGTGACACTCATAAAATGACAAAATAAGAGTTATTAGAAAGATAAAGACAATATTATCCAGAAATATCAGAGCATATTACTTTTAGGGGGCCATAAGAAAAATATTAGTGTAAGGAAGAATTCAGCAGGGTGTTATCTGAATTCCTTGGAACAGGTCAGTCAGCCAAGTCCACCATCTTCTTGAGGATAATCTGCAGGGGGTGTTTCTGGTCGGCGGTCACCTTCCTCTCAGGCTGGGCGTCACTCCGCTGGTGGGCTGCTTTCAACCAGGAGTGGTGGATCCAGGTGTTCAGTCTTTCAACTTTGAGAGCTGTGGGGGTGGTTAGCATGACTGGATAGGTTCCCCTTCCAAGTTGGCTTAAGGTGCTCCTTTTTCCAATCCTTTACCCAAACCTGGTCTCCAGGCTTATGAGGGTGCACAGCCGTAATGGGCAATCAGTCAGTAACTCATCTGTGGACTTCAAAGATAGTTTTCCCAAGTCATTGTAATTGCTTCTGAATTTCTAAGTTTCCTATTTCCCCCAAACTTCCCTTTGGCAGAATTAAGGAAGGGGTCTGCCATATAGAATTTCAAAGGGAGAGAAACCTACCCTGGCCCTTGGGGCACAGTGTACCCGCAGGAGTACAAGAGGCAAGATACCTGTCCAGGGTAAGATTGTCTCTTGGCATAGCTTAGCCATAGCCTGCTTGAGAGTCTGGCCCATGTGCTCTACTTTCCCTGAGCTCTGGGGTCTGTAAGCTGTATGTTCCATTTAATTCCTAAGGCCTTCGCTACTTGCTGTACCACTTTGGCTACAAAAGCTAGGCCATTATGTGATCCTATAGTTAGAGGCATTCCATACTGCGGAATTATGTTTTTCAGCAATGCCTTAGTGACTTCTCTTGCCTTCTCTGTGTGAGTAGGATATGCCTCAACCCAGCCTGAAAAAGTGCAGATAAAGACTGAGGTATTTATTCCCTCTACTAGGCCCCATTTCTGTAAAATCTACCTCTAAGTTCTTAAAGGGAGCTTGCCCGCAGCGTTGTACTCCCATTGGTCCTACAGGACCCTGCCTTGCATTGTTCTGTGTACAGAGAAGGCAGCGCTGAGAGATTGGGTAAGAGATTGAGGCACATAAGGAGGGAAGACGGCAATTAGGTAGTATCTGCTTAACAAAGCCTCTAGGGCAGTCTTCCCTAAATGAGTAAGTTCATGCTGCTGGAGGACTACCTATGGGCTACTGTTCTGGGACATAGACCCTATGATCTGGGAGTGTCCACCAACCTTCTTCCCGAGGAGTGTATTTCAGAGGTTCAGGTAATTCAGGGGCCAATATGATCTGCAAAGGTGCTACTTGTTCTTTAGCAGCCAGCTTGGCTGCTGCATCTGCATAACAGTTTCCTTCTGACACTGAATCCTTCCCTTTTTGGTGACCTTTACAGTGGATAATGGCTATTTCCTTGGGCTCCCAGGCTACTTCTAGTAATTTTAGGATTTCATTCTCGTTTTTGATTCCTTTCGCTCCAGTGGTCAGGAGTCCTTTTTCCTTGCATATACCCCCGTGGACATGCAGGTGGCAGAGGCATAGTTTGAGTCGGTGTAAAAGTTAGTGCGCTTTTCCTTGCTAAGTTCTAAGCTCTGACCAGGGCCAAAAGTTCTGCTGTCTGTGCTGACCATCCTTCGGGCAGATCCTGTGCCTCTACTGTCTTAAAGTCTGATACTACTGCATATTCAGCTCGTCTTTTCCCTTCATCTAGAAACCTGCTCCCATCTGTATAAAATATAAGATCCTGATTCTGGAGAGGCTGGTCTGTTAGACCTGGTCGTCTGGAGTAAACCTCCTCTAAGACTTCTAGGCAATCATGCTCAGGGGCTCCCTCAGCAATGGGTAAAAAGGTGGCAGGATTAAGAGTCCTCACTGCTTCTAGTTGTACCCATGGATTTTCACATAGGAGCCCCTGATACTGGGTCATCCGAGTATGAGTCAGCCAGTGCTGCCCCCTTGCTTCCATTAGGATGATAACAGCATGAGGTACTTTTACATTTAAGTTTTGTCCCAGGGTATGCTTATCTGCTTCTTTGACTGATGCCTTGGCTGTGAGGGTTCTGAGACATGGGGGCCATCCAAAGGCAACCAGGTCAATCTGTTTGGAGAGAGAGGCTACTGGTCTTTGCCAGGGTCCAAACTCCTGAATTAGAAGTCCTAGGGCTACCCTTGTTCTCGTGAATGAAGAGGGTAAAGTCAAGTGTCACATCTGGTAGCCCTAGTGCTGGGGCCTCAGTGAGCTTTGCCTTTATGGTGGTGAAGGGCTTTTCCTGCTCAGGACCCCAGTCAATGGTTACCTTCTCCTCTTCCTTTTAAAGCTTCATAGAAGGGCTTAGCTAGATCTGAAAACCCTGGGATCCAAATTTGACAAAACCCTGCTGCTCCCAGGAATTCCCGAATCTGCCGCCGAGTACTAGGGACTGGAATAGCACATACTGTCTGCTTCTTTTCAGTCCCTAGTCTTCGTTTCCCTTGAGTGATTGGGAAACCTAGGTACTTGACTTCTCTCTGACAGATTTGTGCCTTTTTCTTGGACACCTGATAACCTGTTTCAGTTAAGAGTCTCAGAAGGGCTTGTGTTTCTTCCCAGCACTGAGCTCGCCTGGAGCTAGCCAGTAGGAGATTGTCTACATATTGGAGTAGAATGCACCCCAAGTCCTGTCCTTGAACAGATCAGATGCTAGCACTCCGCTAAAAAGAGTCGGGGAGTTCTTGAACCCTTGTGGCAGTCTGGTCGAAGTGAACTGCTCCTTGGCCCCCGTAGTTGGGTTTTCCCACTCAAAGGCAAACAGGGGCTGACTGGAGGGTGCCAACTGAAGGCAGAAAAAGGCATCTTTCAGATCTAGACATGTAAACCATTCCGCCTCTGATGGAATGAGTCCCAGAAGAGTGTAGGGGTTCGGCAGCACCAATGCAGGGTTATAACAGCCTCATTAACAGCCGGTAGGTCCTGCACCAGGTGGTAATCATTAGTCCTAGACTTTTTTACGGCCACGAGAGGGGTGTTCCATGGAGACTAACACCCTTTAAGAAGTCCCCACTGAACCAGCCATTCTAAGTGGACCTAGATTCCTAGGTGTGCATCCCTTGGAATTGAATATTGGCTGATTTTGACAGGCTGTGCCCAGGCTTCAAGTCAGTTAGTACTGGGGTGTGGTTTTTGGCCAGGCCAGGGGGATTTCCTTCTGCTCAGACCAGTGGGAATTCTTCCTCTAATTCAGGCTCTAATGGTGAGTCCTTTGGGAGGTATAAAGTCTCCATTCTTCCTCCCTGGGCACTGCTAAGGACAGGATCATTGGAGAGGTCTCCTCAACTAGGTGCAACTGTGCTGAGCTATCTGGGGCAAAGGTGATCTCTGCTCCCATCTTGGCTAAAAGTTCTCTACCCATTAAAGGCAATGGACAATCTGGCAAGTACAGGAATTCATGGATCACTTGGTGGCTGCCAAGTTGTCATGGGCAAGGGTGGCAGAACGGTATACGGGTCTGGTCTCCAGTAGCTCCAATAATGGTGACCTCCTTTTCTGAGAGAGGAGCTACCTTCTAAGTGACTATCGAGTGCTCAGCCCCCATATCAACATAAAGTTCACAGTCTGGCCCCCAGTTTTCATTCTGACCATGGGATTGTGGGGGCCCAGTTGGAAAGAGCCCAGTCTGTCCTAGTCTGAGTTGGCTGCCGCCAGCCCAATGAGATCTGACTCAGGCGGTTCCAGCCGGTAGCAGTTGGGTGGGTTGGACAACCCTGACTTCCATTTCTGGTGGTTTGGACATTCATTTTTCCAGTGTCCAGATTCCTTACAATAGGCACACTGATCCCACTTAACGTTTGTCCTCCTTCCTCCTGGCTTGGAAGCTTGACTCTTTAATAGCCGCCACTATCAAGGTTGCTTTCTTTTTCAGTCTCTCCTTCGCTTCCTTCTTAGCTGTCTTGGTTGATGAAAACCTTGTTTGCTATTTCTAGCAGCTCGGGTGCATTTTCCCCCTGCAAATCCTTCGAGCTTCTGTAGCTTCCTCCTTATATCAGGCTGAGCCTGACCTACAAAGGCTGCATTGACCATAGTTTGATTTTATGGGGCTTCAGGGTCAAAAGGAGCATAGGTTTGATATGCCTCACAGAGTCTATCATAGAAGGCTGCTGGACTTTCATCAGGTTTCTGGAAGACCTCAGAAGTCTTGGCCATATTGGTGGGCTTATTGGCCTTGGCCCTGGGCCCCTGGAGGAAGGCCAGTCAGTATCTCTCTAGCCTGGCCCTTCTGTCTTCTGACTTCGGGTCTCATCTGAGTTCCTCATTTGGGAGGATTCCCACTGTGGGGCTTGCAGGAGGCAGCTGATCAGTGATTCTGTCTCATCATTGATGTTTCTATCTCTTACTCCCTCTTCCTTCCTCTCTCTCTGAAGTTAATAAAAATATATTTAAAAAAACTAAACAAAATGAGTTTTAAGGCTGCAGTAGCAGAGCATTATAGCGAGTGCATGGGGCCATTTGTGAATTTACCCGTGGCCTGGCACGTCCAGGAGCAAGCCCTGAGCTGGTTTCAGAGTGCTAATGGGAATGGTTACAGGATACTTATTCACACTGATTTGTCAAATGCTTACTTTTCTTGACTGGTGATAAGATCCTTTTAACTAATCATGCCTTTACATTCTGTCTGCATATAACCCCCCTCTGACAGTAGCATGCAGGAGGTGTAAATAAAACGAGTTCCTCCTAGCACTCTAAATTTCTTCATGTATAAAACAATATCATCACTAACACCAGTGATTATAATATACTAGTGCCGCGGTGCATGGATTCATGCACATTGAAAGGTAATTAATTAGAAGGTTCCCGGTGGGGTGGGACTGGGCAAGATGGGCTGTAAATGCCCTAGAGCCAACCTCCCGCAGTTCCTCCCCTGCTGGCCGCACTGGGGGGGTGTCGCAGCTCAAAGGGTGTCTGCGGAGTGAGTGGGGTCCCTAGGCCTGGCCTGTGGGGATCTGGCCGAAACTGGCTCTCCAACATTCCTTGAGCGGTACTGGATTGAGAGAGAGCAGTTCACCGCAGCTCGGCAGCACCTGTGTTGAGTGTCTGCCCCTGGTGTTCAGTGCATGCCATAGCTACCTGTCAGAGCATCTGCCACCTGGTGGTCATTGCTCGTCATAGCTACCAGTCATAAGGTCGGTCAGTCAGTTGGACGGTCGCTTAGCCTTTTATATATGCATAGATAACATCCTTTCTTTGGGAAGTTTCAAAGGAATCTAGGCCATGGCACATGAATTCCTTTGTCAAAATGATGAGCATTCCTGTTTGTCCTTGAGATTACACTGTGTCTGCTTTTTAATAGTAGTAGTTAACTCTGGGAGCAAAATTCATTCCATTTTCCCAAGGTGGAGATTATTATAATAACTATAATAGTACAAAAATTGATTTTAAAATGCTTTAGATACACATACACATGGATTTGCCATTTTGTCTTTGCAAAAAACCACATACTTCTATGTACATCTTCAGATGTGGCCTTCATTTCCCCCACTTTCCCCCACCCCTCCTTAACTGTGTAGGTGGATAATTCTGGAAAGTAAGACAAACGTTTTTTATTTGAGATTAGCCCCAGGAAAACCTGAGGTCTGATGAAAACGGTCTGAGGTGTATTCCTACTCATCTGACTAGATTGCCTCTTGATGCTTTTCCAAATTTTTGATACTGAGTTCTTTGATCAAGTAATTATTTTAAAGAAAATGATCACATCATTACTTCTTTTATATTCTTACTAGGGGTCCAGTGCACGAATTTGTGCACCTTGAAAAGAACTGTGGGCCGCAAGGCTGCCGTGGGCACAGGGGCAGGTCTCGACCCATCCTCTGAACACCCTCTCAGCCCCTCCCACCATGGCTCCAGGTCCCCTGTCTGCTGACAAACCCGATCACACTGCTGCCGTTCCCACATGCTGACGGCGCTGGCCCTGGTTGCACCTGTTGATTGCACGGAGCGATTGGGGCCGGTGCCATCAGCGGGTGCGAGTGGCAGCTCTTGCCCCTATTGCTCTTCAGTAGCAGGGGGAGGTGGAGAAGCCCTCAGGGGCGATTGGGGCCTGCAGCCGCCACTTGCATTCGCTGACAGCACTGAGTGATTGGGACTGGCGCCGGGCGCCAGCAGCAGGTGCAAGCAGCGGTTTTGGTGGTGGCTGCAGGTGCAAGCGGGGCAGTGGGTGCAAGCAGGGCTAATGTTGGCAGCAGGTGCGATTGCTGGACAGGACCGTGGTGCACAGGAGAAAAGAATTTTTGGTAACCACCATAGGCTTGCCCTGATGACAGTGACTGGTGCCCTGCCTTGGTCTGGTGCCCCCACTCATCTGTCTAGCATCCCGCCATGGCTGACACCCACCACTTTCCGTGCTCTTTCACCTGCTGCTGATGCCTGCCATGTTCTGCGTGCACCCCCTGGTGGTCAGTGCATGTCATAATGACCGGTTGTTCGGTAGTTCTGCCATTCGGTCTATTTGCATATTAGGGTTTTACATATATAGATTATTTTCTACCTTATTTCCCATACCTTTGTTTTCTGTTGTCCTATTTCTTTTGTTGTTGTTATATTCTGTATTATTTTTTTAAAATTAAATCTTTATTCAGATTATTACAGTTGTTCCTCTTTTTTCCCCCATAGCTCCCCTCCACCCGGTTTCCACCCCACCCTCTGCCCTTAACAACCCCCCCCCCCACTGTCCTCATCATAGGTGTACGATTTTTGTCCAGTCTCTTCCCGCACCCCCCACACCCCTTCCCCCCCAAGAATAGTCAGTCCACTCCCTTTCTATGCCCCTGATTCTATTATATTCACCAGTTTATTCTGTTCATCAGATTATTTATTCACTTGATTTTTAGATTCACTTGTTGATAGATGTCTATTTGTTGTTCATAATTTATATCTTTACCTTTTTCTTCTTCTTCCTCTTCTTAAATGATACCTTTCAGCATTTCATATAATACTGGTTTGGTGGTGATGAACTCCTTTAGCTTTTTCTTCTCTGTGAAGCTCTTTATCTGACCTTCAATTCTGAATGATAGCTTTGCTGGGTAAAGTAATCTTGGTTGTGGGTTCTTGGTATTCATCACTTTGGATATTTCTTGCCACTCCCTTCTGGCCTGCAAAGTTTCTGTTGATAAATCCGGAGACAATCTTATGGGTACTCCTTTGTAGGTAACTGACTGTTTTTCTCTTGCTGCTTTTAAGATTCTCTCTTCGTCTTTTGCTCTTGGCATTTTAATTATGATGTGTCTTGGTGTGGTCCTCTTTGGATTCCTTTTGTTTGGGGTTCTCTGCGCTTCCTGAACTTGTAAGTCTATTTCTTTCACCAGGTGGGGGAAGTTTTCTGTCATTATTTCTTCAAATAGGTTTTCAATATCTTGCTCTCTCTCTTCTTTTGGCACCCCCATAATTCAGATGTTGCTACACTTGAAGTTGTCCCAGAGGCTCCTTACACTGTCTTCATATTTTTGAATTTTTTTTCATTTTGTTTTTCTGGTTGGGTGTTTTTGCGTCTTCGCATTTCAAATCTTTGACTTGATTCTTGTGATCCCCTAGTCTTCTGTTGGAACTCTGTATAATATTCTTTATTTCAGTCAGTGTATGCTTAATTTCTAATTGGTCCTTTTTCATAACCTCTAGTGTCTCACTAGATTTCTTGAGGGTCTCACTAAATTTATCGGCGGTTTCTAGAAAATTCTTGAAAAACCTTGTAAGTGTGGTTTTGAACTCTATATCCAGTAGTTTGCTTTGCTCCATTTCTGCCATTTGTGACCTGTTTCTGTGTCTCCGCATTTTTTATGCTTCGCTGTGTTGATAGAGTGGCTTTCTGTGCTAGGTGTCCTATAGGGCCCAGTGGCTCAGCCTCCCCAATTACCGGAGGTGGACACTTTTGGTGCACCCCTTTGTGGACTTTGTGCACAGTCTTGTTGTGGTTAAGCCTTGATTGTTGTAGGTATCACTGGGTGGAATTGATCTCCAGGCCAATTGGCTGTGAGAATCAGCTGTGTCTGCAGTGGGAGAACTTCTGTGCTGAAGACACCCTTATGGGGCAAGACTTGCTTCAGTGGGGCTTTGGTGCTCACTGAGTCTGCCCCCTGAGTGTGTCCCTTATGGATTTGAGGAGTTGTAATCTGGATGGTCCCACTCTGACCACTGGGTACACTGGCTCTGGGATCTCTAAGGAAGTGCTAATTTAGCCTCTGCCTGAGGCTACCCAGCAGGAGCTATGGAGAGATCTGTAGATTCCTCTTCTTTTTTTGGGGTTTGGAGGTGCCCAGATGAGGCCCAGCTGTGAAGCAATGCAAGTTGCTGTGAGGCCTTGGGCCTTCTTTTGGAAGTTCTGGGTCTCTTTGACCCAGCTGCAGTTTTAGGTAATTTTCAGATTGCTATGGGCCAGGTGTTTCATATGCAAAAACCTCTGCACACAGCTTGGGTGGGGCGGGGGCTCAGGGGACCAAAAGGGTGGAGCAAGCAGCTATGGCTGCTCCTCAGTCCTACCCTAAGAGGCCCCGAGTCTCAGTGTCCCGGTATTCGCTGCAAGCACCTCTGAGAGAAAGCCACTCTCGAGTTCCACCCGATGCCAGACAGTCCAGTTTCTCCCCGTATGAGTCTGAGTCCCCAGAGACTCGCCCAGAACTGTAGTTCAGAGCAGTCAGGAGCGTATGTCTCCCTCCCAATTGAAAAAGACATCCGTGTCCTCAGTTGCCAGCCCTTTCTGTGTGTGCCTCCGTACCTTTGCACTTTATTTCCGCACCTCCTCTGAGTCTCAGTGTGCTTTTCTCTTTCCTTCTAGTTGTAGAATTTCCACCCCGCCAGCCTTCCTGTGGTTCTGGATGATGTCCGTTTTGTCTTTTAGTTGTATTTTTAAAGTGGTTGTGTGAGGCAGCAATTTCCGTTGTTTACCTATGCTGCCATCTTCTGTTATCTCCTGTTGTCCTATTTCTTTATCTTTCAACTAGAAGCCCAGCATGGAAAATTGCGTGGCCTCGCCTACCCGCACACGCAGCCTTGCCCACCCGCATGCGCCTCGCCAAGTTCGGAGCCCTTCCCACCCGCGCTGGTCTTTGTTCATTATGTCGTTAGGTCCACAGGCCTTTTATAATATAGATTGGGGCTGAAAACGAATGTGTGTTAAAGTAGTAGTTGATAGTTGACATTACCCATCTACTTTCTTCTTATTGATATTTGAATATCATGGGATTTTAGGGAAGATTTTTAAAAAATGCTGACAAACATTTTGTAAGGGTTCTTGTCCTGTGGGTCTGTAATGATAACATGCATTTTAAAAATAAGTGATGTATTCATATGGCTCAGAATTCAGAAGATAGAACTAACACTACCATCTCCAAGCTATCTTCATTTCTTCCTTGGAGAATTTCAGTGGTGTGTGTGTGTGTGTGTGTGTGTGTGTTTGTGTCCTAGAGTTAGTTTAGTTTATTCAAGCAAAAGGAAGCACCTCTCCTTCATTTTACAGAAACAACAAACTATTTTCTACTGTTTCCCTTATTTTAAAAAATTATGTAAACTAATGTTATAGGATTTACAAAAGATGATTTGAATGGTGGGAAGTATGTGTGCTCAATAATCTGAAAGCACACTTGCAGTCCATGATTATCATTTTTTACTTTCCATTATGTTATTATCTCCAGGTTCCTAGAGTTTTGACAAAAGAAGAATTATTAGAAAAAATGATGGGTCTTATTACTAGGAATAATAAAAGAATTAGCAGCGGAAATTTAGTAGATTGTTTTTAAAAAGAAAAATTAGCATCCAATTAGTTTAATTTAAATCCCTAATAGACTAATGAAATAACATTTTTGAAAATGTGTAAACATCTATAAGATAATGGAATCAGGACTTTAAAGTAGTAATCATCTTACAAAAATGTTATTGCTTTCCTTGATAGCTTTATAGAATTACTTGCTTTACAAAAAAGGTATAGGTATTAAGTATCATGATATTAATAAAGCATTTTTGGGGGGAAATCTTACATACCAAATTAACTGAATTGGATAAAGAAATGGTATATGTGTACTAAACTGTTCAAAGAAGTAATGATTATTGCAAAATGTCAAATTGAATAGAACCACAGGGTAATGTGTATATATATTTTTAATAATCTGGAATCATTACCTATGCAGTATATTAGTGAAATTTATAGATAATGGTGGATGGGGTGCCTTTTATTTTAGGAGTGTTAGTGAGAATGAAGCAAACACAGAGTTAAACATGCAAGTTTAGTATATCAGCAAAAGTTTGCAAATAGCTAACTAATGTATCTGAGGAGAAAAAAACAAATCCATGTGATCAAATTGGGAAAAACCTAGTGGACCACATGATTGTCTTAGGAGTCAAGTAGTAAAATGACAGTTGGGAGAGAGGAATGGGGACCAGCCAGGCACAAATGACCTCGCCAGAGAGGAATGGGACCAGCCAGGCACAAATGAGCTCATGAGAGCTAAAATATTACCTCTTTATTATATAAAACTAGAGGCCTGGTGCACAAAAATTTGTGCACTCGAGGGGAAGAGGGGGTCCCTCAGCCCGGCCTGTGCCCTTTCGCAGTCTGGGACCCCTCGGGAGATAACGACCTGCTGGCTTAGGCCTGCTCCCGGGTGGCAGAGGGCAGGCCCAATCGCTAGGTGCAGTCCCTGGTCGGGCTCAGAGCAGAGCCAATTGGGGAGTTGGGGTGCCGCCCCTGTCATGCACAGAGCAGGGCAGATCGGGAGGTTGCGATGCCACCCTCAGTCACGCTCAGGGTAGGGCCGATTGGGGGGTTGGGGCACCGCCCCCTGTCACACTCAAGGCAGGGTCGATGGGGAGGTTGCAGCGCCACCCCCTGTCACGCACAGAGCAGGGCCCATCAGGGGTTTGGGGCGCTGCCCCCTGTCACTCACAGAGCAGGGCCCATCAGGGGGGTTGGGGCTCCGTACCCTGTCACGCACAGAGCAGGGCCGATCAGGGGGTTGAGGAGCTCCCCCCTGTCACTCACAGAGTAGGGCTGATAGGGGAGTTGGGGCACTGCCCCCTGTCACACACAGAGCAGGGCGGATCAGGGGGTTGGGGTGCTGCACCCTGTCACACTCAGGGCAGGGCCGATGGGGAGGTTATGGTTCTACCCCGTCACACACAGAGCAGGGCCCATGGGGGGCGGTAGGGGCGTCGCCCTCTATCACCCAAAGAGCAGGGCCGATCATGGGGTTGGGGCGCCGCCACTGTCACACTCAGGGCAGGGCCGATGGGGAGGTTATGGCTCTACCCCATCACACACAGAGCAGGGCCCTTGGTGGGGGCGGTTGGGGTGCCGCACCCTGTCACGCACAGAGCAGGGCCGATCAGGGGGTTGGGGCACCGCACCCTGTCACACACAGAGCCGCAGGGTGATCAGGGGGTTGGGGAGCTCCCCTCTATCAGGCACAGAGTATGACTGATCACGGGGTTGGGCTGGCTTCCCCTGTCACGAACAGAGCAGGGCGGATAGGGAGGTTTGGCCCTGCCCCCTGTCACACACAGAGCCCCAGGGTGATCAGGGGGTTTGGGCGCTGCCCCCTGTCACGCTGATCCTGGTGCCGGGAGGCCTCACAGCTCCGCTGATCCTGGTGCTGGGAGGCATATTACCCTTTTACTATATAGGATAGAGGCCTGGTGCATGGGTGGGTGCCGGCTGGTTTGCCCTAAAGGGTGTCCTGGATCAGGGTGGGGGTCCCCACTGGGGTGCCTGGCCAGTCTGGGTGAGGGGCTGAGGGCTGTTTTCAGGCTGGCAGGTGACGGACGCTCCCAACCGCTCCTTTTTTTCTTTTCTTTTTTTATCCTGGGCCAGCTTTAGCTCTGAGGCTCAAGCTCTTAGGCCTCCGCTGCTGAAAGCAGGTATCTGGTTTGTTTTGGTTCTATAATTGAAACAATGTCTAACTCCAGCTCTGAGATCCCGGCTCACTGAAAGCAGGTTTCTGGGGTTTTGTTTAGCTTCTATATTTGTTACAATGTTTCAAACTGCAGGCTCAGAGGCCGGCAAGGCAGGCTGGGAACGTTGGAGTCCTCCGTCACTGAAGCAAGCAAGCCTCATGTTAGTTTCAAGCTGCCAGATGGCCGGCCGCCATCTTGGCTGGCAGTTAATTTGCATATCGCCCTGATTAGCCAATGGGAAGGGTTGCTGTCGTACGCTAATTACTATGTTTCTCTTTTATTAGATAGGATTGGAATACTCAACTTTTTGATTAGTTGGGCACTATTTACCTGCTGGAGAAGAGATGAAGTGGAACCAATGAACCAAGGCACCAGCATCTGAATTCTCTTTTCCATAAATATTGTCCCTATTTTAAACTTGTTTAGGCTTAAGCGTACTGTACTTGGACTAGCTTATGAAACATGTTATTGATAGTAAGTGACTAAAGTGAAATCGAAACCCACAGGTCTTTGCTCTCCAAGCACAGAACTCTTTTCTTGCTACACCAAAAAATCCTTTGTATTGGAGCATTTTGAGACAATATCAGTAGTTCATTCTTCATTTTAGGAAGTTGTCAGGGATATTATGTCTACATGTGCAAAGGAGAGGATAAGATTACAGTCTCTAATGCAGTAATGATGGGTTTCCCCTTTGACTTAAAGAGTCTCACATCCACAAATGCATGTCTCTTTTGGACTAAGAAAAATAATGGTCTCAAAAATCAGTATGGCATCCTAGGCATCTTTATATTTTCAAATTTATGTATCAGGCATATGTTGTATAATCTGAATGATGCTAAGAATTTGTCATATTGAATGATTTATGTACCCCAAATCTAATAAAATATCTAGATATGAGAGCATTATTGATATGAATTAATAAATAGGTAGAGATGAAGGAATTAAAATTAATTTCTAATTCACATTGATTTTTAAAAAAATACTAATATTATAGAAACTTTTGGAGAATTAAAGTGATAAAATTGCAAAGTACATTCCCATTCTGGGTGGGAACATATTTCATTTTCCTTTATTATTTTAACATAGAATCAATGCTAATATCAATTCTATGGTACTTTAGTTTATGGAGTCACATGTATTCTCATATTTCATTTGTGCAGTGACTCTGGAAGATAGTTTTTCCTAATTATGTTTTTAATGTCTATTTCTTAACTGTGTCTGAAAGCAGATTGGTTGAGCTCCGTTTTCTCAACTTTGAAGCCTGAAATGGATGTACTCTTTGATGGAACATTCAAGAAGACTGAGGAAAAGAAAAGACAGGGATTAAAAAAACACTACTTCTGAAATGATTAGAGTAGAAATCTTGTTTTTCCAAAAGCTGGAGACAACAAAACCCAAAGAAAAGCAGCAAAGCCAGGGAGATTGTGTGTCTCTGATGCTGTTACTCAGAGTAGCAGCTTTCTTGACTGTTTACTTTTGAGAGTAGGGCACTTTGGATGTCTGCTGACAAGAACAACTATTTTGCTTCTCAGTGTTTTGTTGTTTTACTGGCATATATTTAAACTTGATATAAATTTCATAGCATTAAAACAAAAACTAAGATCTTTATATTTTTCTTTTCATACTATTTTTATTATTTGGTAAATTCTTTCTGGTAAACCTTTTACTTTGTTAGGATTAAGTATGGCATTTTATAACTCTAAATCCACCCAAAAATAACAATGGCAACTTAAATACTAAAAAGTTCATTTCTTTTTTTTATGTAAAAGAGGTCAAGCAGTTGGCAGCCCAGGGCTGGTATGTATGATGCCCCTAATGTCAGGGAACCAGACACCTGTCTTACTGAGGTGTCATCACCTGATGACCCAAGGTGGCTATCTGAACGTCCACCATTGAGTTCACATTTGAAGCAGCAGAAAGGAGGAAGGCTACCTTTTAGGCTGGTTCTCTAAAGTATCAACTAAGATTTCAATTATTATCATGCTTTAGTTGTAGGATTAATGTGAAAACAGATAGCTGCAAGGCAAGCACATGCCTGCTCAGATAAAAACCAGAGTTTCCTTACTGAGGAGGAAGAGGAAAATTGATGTTGGTGTAAGCACCTCTCAGTGTCTGTCACAGAGAGTTTATAACACAACAGTCCTGCAGTGAGAACACTTCAGGGCAATCAATTCATTTGTTTTGGGCTGTCCCAGTGGTTTATAATGCTTTAGTTTTTGTGAATGACTGACTACTCTTCATTTGTAGGTGCATCTACATCAGAATAACCACTTTATTCACTTAGACAAGTGGATACAAGAAGATAGTGAAGAGCACATTTGTTCTCACAAGTCATTTTCTAACCAGTAATACTACCACTAGATTTCAGTACTGCTTCTGATTTCCACATAATTTCCGAAGTCTTTAGGAGGAAATGGAAACAACTTGATACTGGAATAGTTTTTTTTTTTTAAATATATATTTTATTGATTTTTTACAGAGAGGAAGGGAGAGAGATAGAGAGTTAGAAACATCGATGAGAGAGAAACATCGATCAGCCGCCTCCTGCACACCCCACACTGGGGACGCGCCCGCAACCAAGGCACATGCCCCCGACCGGAATCGAATCCGGGACCCCTCAGTCCGCAGGCCAATGCTCTATCCACTGAGCCAAACTGGCTTCGGCTGGAATAGTTTTTTGTGTGACTCCCCCCTTAGTTTTTAATGGAATTGAAAATTGTTTAGAGAAAAATGGGTCAATGCCCGCTCACCATTTTTTTAAAGATCCTAAGATTAGGTGTTGGAGAATAGAAGAAAATTTCAGAAACATTCTTAAGAACGTTATTATTTCTTTCAATTGTGATTTGGAGCAGTAAAGGACAATATATTTATACCACAACCTTTAAGACAACTGAAGTGGTATTAAATTCACATAATTAAACTTCCAGCAAGTCTTTATATTTCTACTGGGGAATTCATTGGATTTTGGTGTAAATTTTTAAATAGTTAATATAAGCTTTATGTTCTTTCTATTTCTTAAGTTGCAGAGCTAATGTAAAATTAGCTTGCTATGTTATAAAGAATGCCTTCTAGTTAGCCAATGAATCAACTCCTGTGTGTTTCTATTGTTGTCAGGCATGCCCATAATATTATTGTGAGATTCTAATTCATATCCATCACCAGTGAAATCCCTTCTTTCTACCACTACTTTTTATAGGCCCTCCAACATTCTGGTTCTTTCCCATAATTTGTTTTCATCAAGTTCAACTCTATACCAAGAGAGAGCAAGTCCTGGTCTCTATTTCATTTATTTCTGCGCTGATCTTTATTATTTCCTTCCTTCTTCTTCTTCTGGGCTTTGTTGTTGTTATTGATTTAAAGTTTTAAAAAATAAAATACATTATTTTCTGGTAGTCTATACAGTTTTTATTTGAAAAAATTAATTCTCATCCTATTTTATAGGTAGGGAAGATGAATCATATGATAACTCATCTTACTAGAGCATCAGTGATGAATCTGGGTAGAGTTGGAAAAGGGTGTGTGGAGAAGAACATCCTGGATCCTCATTCACATTAGATTCATTATGCTGTGTGCTATGTGTTCAGCAGCAAGGGCAGCCATTTGAGACATTTTTCAATTTTGAGTCTGTGTTGTCATAATAGTTCAGTGCTTGAGACCGGAAAGGTCTCTTGGGCAAAGATACTAATTTAAGAATGTAATCAGTTTAAATATTCCTAAGGATTAAAAAAATTCCACAGTAAATAAATTGACATGTTTGGAAGATTTTTCCCTCAAGTAACTTCCAGAAAACATACACGAATCATTCACTAAAACTAAATATGCAGGTATATTAGTGAGGCAAGCTCACATGAATGGACAGTCACTAAAGGAACTTCATCTCTAGACTTGGGTCCAGCTATATGAGGTACACACTAATTTTAATTAGAATTTATTTATAGCTAGAATCTTCTCCTGTGTTTTTTTCCCAAGAGTCAGTAATGAACATTCCTTCTTGCCTCGTCATTAGTATTCAGAGCTCTATCAATCTGCAGTTAAAACTCTATTTCCTTGTTTTTGTCAGAGAAGATGATGGAGCAAGGTTGCTTAGAAACACTTTGCCACACTCTCAATGGGAATTATTAATCTGTTTGGTACATTCACGTCTACACACGGGGGAGAAAATTGAATTTTGCTTCTGACAACGTTAATTGAGTGCAAATTTTAGTGGGAGTATGATGTTGAAAACTAGATTTTCTTTCACTTTTATGCAGTAGATGCAGAGAAATGATACAGTAACACATTATACTGTAACTAAAATTATCATGGAGGTATCTAATCGTAGGTTTGTATATTTTAGTATTCAGATCTTGACAATGGTGAGCCTACAGGATTATCTTTGGGTTTTAGGGACTGTTTCTGTAGTGATTTCTTTGGTTTCTAATAAATTCACATAACTGTCTCCTTTAGTAGAGTTCTGATTACTGCAGTCAAGAAGTGACACATAGAATGCAGGCTGTTTAGAAGGGTGAAATGAAAACCAGCCATCTTATTAACTCAAATTTTATATGCTTAAAACAATGCCTTTGTGTCTTTTTTTCTGTTCTCCTCCCTTCTGTTCTAGTCAGATAATTGTCTTAAAAAATTTCTTGCCCTAAAATGTAGCGTGATGAATATAGTTTTTTGTCTATGGATGATTTCATTTGACTTGAATTCATTTTTAATGATTCTCTGATTTGGATATTTCAGCTCTTACAAACTGAAAGAAATGGAAACACTGCAGATGAGAGCAAGTTAAGACAAGCAAACAAACATCCTTCTGACATAGGGACAGGTAGATTTGGGGTAAGAAGAGAGGCCAGAGGGAAGCAAATAATATTATTTTGTTTTGGGTCTGTAGCTCTTGTCCTCCATAGCAACTAAGCCAGCTGGTATATTTAAGACATAGTGTCTTTTGCCGTAATATATTTTATCAAGGACTCCCATTGAAATTAATGACTTGATATTTGGGGAGATTTACCTTTTACTCCTTAATACTGGTTCTTATTTATTCAAGACTACAGCTTCCAGAAAAATGCACTGTACATTCTAGAGCAGCGGATCTCAACCTGTGGGGTCGCGACCCCTTGGGGGTCGAACGACCCTTTCACAGGAGTCGCCTAAGACCATCGGAAAACACATATATAATTACATATTGTTTTTGTGATTAGTCACTATGCTTTAATTATGTTCAATTTGTAAAAATGAAATTGGGGGTCACCACAACATGAGGAACTGTATTAAAGGGTGGCGGCATTAGGAAGGTTGAGAACCACTGTTCTAGAGAGAAAGAGTAAAAACAAATGAAGTGAAAGTATTATTAGGAAAATAGTTATGACCCTAAGAACCCCTAAAATAGACTTCAGGAAACCAAATGTTCATATGAACCCAGAAGTAGTTCAATCAATGTTGTAAGTTTACACATAATCTTAAAGGGAAGTGCTCCTCTCCTTTAATAATTAAAAAGAGTCAAGCTATATACTGTATTATTTCATTAATATGACATTCTGAAAACACAAAACTATAGTAATAGAGATCAAACCAGTGGTGTCAGGGGCTAAGTGCTGGGGGGAAGGCTTACTATAAATGGACAGAATGCGTGGATTTTGCTGGACGCTGGTAGGTTTTTTGTTTTTTTTAAATTATCTTTATTGCTGAACGTATTACACATGTCCCCATTGTCCGCCTCTCCCCCCACCCCCCAAGCCTTGGCCACATTATTGTCTGTGTCCCTTCGTTATGTACATATGCATATTAGTTCCCCAGTTAATCTCAACCCCCAACCACCTCCCACCCCCAACTTTCTCTGAAATTCATCAGTCTGTTCATGGTTCTATATCTCTGGATCTATTTTGTTTATTTGATTCCACATATGAATGAGATCATGTGATATTTAACCTTCCTCTGACTGGCTTATTTCGCCTAGCACAGTGGTTCTCAACCTTCCTAATGCCGCGACCCTTTAATACAGTTCCTCATGTTGTGGTGACCCCAACCATAAAATTATTTTCGTTGCTACTTCATAACTGTAATTTTGCTACTGTAAACAATATGTAATTATATATGTGTTTTCCGATGGTCTTAGGCGACCCCTGTGAAAGGTTCGTTGAACCCCCCAAAGGGGTCGCGACCCACAGGTTGAGAACCACTGGCCTAGCATATGATCCATGCTATTGCAAATGGTAAGAGTTCCTATTTTTTTACCACTGCGTAATATTCCATTATGTAAATGTACCACAGCTTTTTTTTTTTTTTTTTTTTATTATTATCCACTCATCTGTTGATGGGCACTTGGGCCGTTTAAAATCTTAAGCTATTGTAAATTGTGCTACTATGAACATAGGGGTGCATACATTCTTTCTCATTGGTGTTTCAGGTTTCTTAGGATATATTCCTGGAAGTGGGATCACTGGGTCAAATGGGAGTTCCATTTTTAATTTTTTGAGAAAACTCCATACTGTTTTCCATAGTGGCTGCACCAGTCTGCATTCCCACCAGCAGCACACGAGGGTTCCCTTTTCTTCACATTCTTGCCAGCACTTGTCATTTGTTGATTTGTTGATGGTAGCCATCCTGACAGGTGTGAAGTGGTACTGGCTACTGCTTTTCCACGTCTCTCTGCACTGCTTCCCACCCCAGCCTCTCCTTAGGTACCTCAAATCCATACGTCCCTCCTTGCACCAAAGCCTCAAGTGAGTAGTTGCAAATGCAAACTCCAGTGCTTTGAGCTTAGAAAAAAAAACAAAAACAAACCAACAAACAAAAAAATCATGAAACTGAGGCTTTCTCTCAGACTGGCAAAGGTCTATGGGCTCCAGACTGCCCATATTTGGGCTTCAGTCTGCATGGCCAGCAGTCCTGCCGCATTTCAGAGCTGGATGTTACGTGAGCTGCAGATCTTGGTTCATGGTGCTCTGGGCTGTGGAGCCCACCTGGGTTCCAGGCCTCTACCTTCTGCCGGGGTTGGCAAACTGCGGTTCATGAGCAACATGGAGCTCTTTGGCCCCTTGAGTGTGGCTCTTCCTAAGCCTTAGGAGTACCCTAATTAAGTTAATAACAGTGTACCTATGCCGGGGTCCAACCCCAGCGGGTCCAGGGGTCCCCAATGGTGTGGTCTGGATCTCCAGAAAGGTTCTGCTTAGGATCTCCAGCTAGGTTCTGTGTCCATCTTCTCTTGCTAGGTTCTCCAGGTTCTCCAGCCAGGTTCTGTAGCCATGTTCCCTCACTAGGTTCTCCAGCCAGGTTCTGTCCAGGTTCTCCAGCCAGGTTCAGTCACCAGGTTCTAGTCAGGTTCTCTTGCCCATTTCTGTAGTCAGGTTCAGTCCAGGATCTTTTGCCATGTTCTCTCCAGCGAAGTTCTTCTGTCTGTAGGTTCTGTCTTCTTAGTTCTGTGTTCTAAGTTCTGTCTCTTGCTGTTCTTGTTGCATCTGTATTTATACCAGTTGATTCAATCCTATCAATCTCTATTACAAAGGTTAGGGCGTTTCTTATCTTCATTCCAGGGAGTAAAGATTATGTAGCTTAAGCACGGTTGTTCGTAGTTAAAGTGATTAATTACCCGCCTGGCACTTAGTTAAGAAGTTTCATCCCCTCCCTGACTTCAGGGAAAAATTCCTACCTGGGGAAACAACCTTTCTAGGAGAGGCATCCCCTCCCTGACTTCAGGGAAAAATTCCTACCTGGGGAAACAACCTTTCTCAGAGAGGTGACCTTGGTTAAAACACACAGCGCTAAGGGGAGCAAACATATTAAGAACAGTATGCTATATACGCCAGGTCCCTTGAAACATATGCTGTGCAGATGTTTCTTTCCTGCAGCGACTGTGTCAAGCAGCAAGGATGGACTGGCTTCCGGCATACCTACCTATATAATTTAAGTTTAAAAAATTTGGCTCTCAAAAGAAATTTCAGTCGTTGTACTGTTGATATTTGCCTCTGTTGACTAATGAGTTTGCTGACCACTGTTCTAAGGGAACAGACCCTCCTGTGGCCTCCTCCTTCCTCTTGCCCGCTGGCCTGCTGCCCCTGGGAGCTGAGTCAGCTCCTCTCACGACCTTACCCTTCCTACTGGTCCTCAGGTGTTTTCTGTCCTTCCTTGAAATGTCTCTTCCTCAGCTGGACCTCAGTTGGTAATTCCAGGTGAATGTTCTTCAATTTAGTTGTATTTCTAGTCTGGCCCTGGGCGGAGGTGCATGGCAGGTATGTCCATTTGACTGCCATTTTCTAAAACTTATTGACTTGTTTTCAGAAATCTGAAAGTTTTCTTGATTGTGGTGGTAGTTACAGGACTTCATTTGTCAAAACTCAGAACTAAACACCAAGAAAGAGGGAATTTTATGTATGTTAAAAATAGCATTAAAAAATTAATGCATAAAAAGTGAATGCCTAAAGGATATAATAGCTAATTGCCTAAAAAAAGGTGTTTCTAGGCATAGTATACTTCGAAATCACCTTTTAAGAACTCAGATTTTAAATATTGGGAATAAGTGACCAAAAACATTAAGTTGTTAAAGAATAAGTTATTTAAGAAAAATGTAAATGTTTTAATAATTTGTCTTTTACCTGGCTGTGTGGTCTGCAATAGTGACTAGATGAATTGTCTTGATATAATTAAACTAGCTCTAATAATTAGATCTAATCTACACTAATAAAAGACCAAGATGCTAATTGACCATACCTTTGCTACGCCCATCAGCCAATCAGAAGTATATGCAAATTAACCCAACAAATATGGCCATTAACTTTCATACTGCAGGCAGGGTGGGACAGTGCCATCCACCGCCTGCCCCGCTGCCATCTGGGCCTCCCGTGTGCAACCCGGGGCGGCCAGGCAGGACAGCAGCGATCTGCTGTCCACCCGGCCGCCATCCGGCCCTCCCGTGTGCGATGCGGGGTGGCCAGGCGGGACAGCAGCAATCCGCTGCCCTCCCGTGTGCAACCTGGGGTGGCCGGGTGGGACAGCAGCGGAGACGGAGGGAGCGAGGCAGTGGAGAAGGGCGTGAAGCCCACCTTGGCGGGCTTTGCTCCCTTCTCCACTGCTTTGCTCCGGCCTCAGGAAGCCCTATTCTTACAGTAATAGGCCTGAGGAAGCCCTATGCTTGCAGGAATCTTCCTGCAACGGGCCTTTAGTTGGATAATAAATTGTCTTAGGTTTCTGGCCAGCAATCAGTATTACTGATGTTTTAAATTTATTTTAATGTTATTCATTTGATAGACCATATTGCCTAACATTATGTGAATGGGCTTGAGATCCAGTTTGCTTGAACTTAATCTTGGCTCTCCAAGTTAATAGTTCTGTGCTCTTGGATATGTTACTTGGCTTTTATGAGCCTTAGTAGACCTAACTTTAAAATAGGAATAAGGAATATACCTACCTTGTAAATTTGTTGTAAGAAATCAATGAATTACAGTCAGCATTTGAAAAGTGTCATTTTTATTCCATAAATACCTGAAAATTATCATATTCGTGACTTGAAGTTATATACAGAGATAATAAAATGTGTTTACATTTTTTCTCAGAACATAAATGTCCCCAATGTCTAATCAGTATATATGAGTATAATAGAAAATTTACTTGAGAGTTTAAAAAAATAGAAAATCTGTACTTGGCATAATCATTGATCCCAAAATATGGTGTGAGGATTTGTTAATTCTTTCTTCTCTCTCAGCCTCAGCATGTAGTCTCGTTCTCAGAATTACAGATGGGTTGTAGCAGCCCCTTTTGTGTTGGAATCCAGTCCTCAAAGCCCTCAGACTTACTTCAACCTGATGACTTGTGGGCTAGAATTGAGACTCTTGCCCTTCTTAAGCAAATCCTTGAAAAGAAATGAAATCATAATGAGCGCATAGCTAATCAAAGAAAAATACTGAAAAAAATTGGGGTTCAGTTAGCTTTGAAAGAAGATGGAAAAATGTTGAGTTAACTAAAATTGTTGTATCATTTATATTTATATTTTTAAAATAGAAAAATAACATTTATTTATGTATGATTAAAAAGGCTAACATTTGTATATAAATAACTTGTCTACCAGAGGATGAGTAAATTGCAATATATAATTTCTCCTCATTAAAACCCTATGAGATATAAATTATTAACTTCAGTTGTCCAAGGTGATTAGACAGATATGTGAACCTCTGAAGTTTAAGCTTTTTCATTATAACACACAGGCATCATGATATTAGATTTTTCTCAATGTTACTTTATTATAATACTGATTTTACCTTAGTTATTTTTAAAGACAGGTATAATTTTATGTGTGGACAGATTCTATATCTAAGACACAGTGTTCCATAATCTCACATTAGCAAATTTTTCTATTGATTAATCTTTCATTAAATATAAATTGGATGTAGAATTTGTGCAATACTTCATGATATCATATGGCAGAACTATGTAAGTACTTACATGTAGCTCCGTGACTCCATTATAATACACGTTTTAAGCTCTGATTTCTAAGATGTTAAAATAAAAACCCAAAGAAAGTTCAATTCTGTCTATGGTTAGTACATTATTAAGTTTATAACCTGGGTAACTGAAAGAATGGAGATATGAAATATGGTTGTATTTAGGAGGTTGAATAATTGTAGTGTTATGGCTAGTATAGAGTAGAATTAACTGTTGTTCATGGAGCTAGAAAGATAGTTTAGCTCTCTCTCTTCCTCTCTATATAAAAGTCAATAATAAAAATAATAAAAAAAAAAACCTCTCCCTAGCAGTTTACCTTGTGCAGGCCCCCAATCTTGAAAGGGTTTGTTTCCCTGGAATTCTTAAAATAATTCTTACATCTGTTGACACTAACTTTCAAGCATAGGTATTATTGTTAATACTAGAGCCATCTCTCTATATAAAACCCTAATATGCAAATAGACCAAACCACGGAATAACCAAACAACCAGTCGCTATGATGTGCGCTGACCACCAGGGAACATTGCGGGTGTCAGCAGCAGGCGGCAGAGTGCGGAACATGGCAGGCGTTGGCTGTGGCAGGATGCTGGAGCAGGTGAGCCGGGGTGCCAGACCAAGGCGGGGCACTGGTCGCTGTCATTGGGGTAAGCCTCTGGTGATTACTGAAAATTCGTTGCTCTTGTGCACCATGGTCCCGCCTGGCATTTGCACCTACTGCTGGCGCCAGCCCTGCTTGCACCCGCTGCCGGCTCCAGTTGTCCCTCAGGGCTTCACCACCTCCCCCTGCTCCTGAGGGGTGATCGGGGCAGCAGCTGCCACTTGTACCCGTTGATGGCGCTGGCCCTGCTTGCTCCCGCTGCTGGCACCAGCCCCAGTTGCTCTGTGCCGTCAGCAGGTACGAGTAGGGCCGGTGCCGTCAGCGTGGCTGCTGGCAGACAAGGGACCAGGGGCCGTGGCAGGAGGGGCTGGGCGGAGATGCAGAGGATGGGCTGAGACCTGCCTCTGTGCCCACCACGGCCCACAGTTCCTTTTAAGGTGCATGAATTTGTACACTGGGCCCCTAGTCCTATAGAATAAAAGGCTAATAATGTAAGTCGACCAAATGGTGGAACGACCGGTGGCTATGATGTGCACTGACCACGAGGGGGCAGACGCTCAATGCAAGAGTTGCCCTCTTGTGGTCAGTTCACTCTCACAGGGGGAGTGCTGCTCAGCCAGAAGCTGGGCTCACAGCTGGCGAGCACAGCGGTCTTGGCTGGAGCCTCTCCTGCCTACGTGGCAGTTGGACATCCACCGAGGGCTCCCGGATTGCGAGAGGGTGCAGGCTGGGGGACCCCCCTGAGTGCAGGAATTTCATGCACCGGGCCACTAGTTTATTAAAATAAAACTTTCTTATCTATGACCAGATATTTGGAGGTACTTTTGGGTGTAGTACACTATACCCCTTTGGGAAATGCTAATGAGTTGTACCACACATTCCTAAGCAAATGGTTGTATCAAGGCTGACTTAGTGTAATTCACACACATAAGCTATGTTTATTTTGATAGAGTAAGTTGTAGAGTCAAATGTTTATTGACTTCATGTTTTTTAAAGTATTTTCTTATTAAATATATTGTTAAGCCCACTTTGCTATTCTGTCTAGTAAAGCAAATTCACTGTAGCTGATATTACTGATTTATGTATATATATACCTTTGCATACCTAGGACAGGGCTCTTTTATACCCATAAAAAGCAAAATATTGTCCTCACTGATTCAAGAATTAAAAAAATAAATTAAAAAATGTCCTTAACTGATGTAGGTGGATGTTGTGACTTGAGGCCTCTGCAGATGTTGACATGGCCTGGACCTCCTACTCTGAACAGCATGGAGAGAAAAAGCCTCCTGGATGCAGCTGGGTACCAGACAATAATAGTTTAGAGGGCCAAGATGTTGTCCAATTTGAGGATATTTTCAGTGAATCATAATAAAATAGCCAGCTTGCACATTTATAATATATACTAGGGTTCCAGTGCACGAAATTCGTGCATGGGGGGGTGGGTTCCCTCAGCCCAGCCTGCACCCTCTCCAATTGGGGACCCCTTGGGGGATGTCTGACTGCCGGTTTCGGCCCAATCCATGTGTAATTGGGCCTAAACCGGCAGTCGGACATCCCTCTCGCAATCTGGGACTGTTGGCTCCTAACCACTTGCCTGCCTGATTGCACTTAACTGCCTCTGCCTGCCTGCCTGCCTGCCAGCCAGATTGCTCCTAATCCCTCTGCCTGCCTGCCTGCCTGATTGCCCCTAACCTCTCGGTCTGCCTACCTGATCGCCCCTAACTACCTCTGCCTGCCTGCCTGATCGCCCCTAACTGCTCTCCCCTGCCGGCCTAATCTTGCCTCCAACTGCTCTCTCCTGCTGGCCTAATCTCACCCCCCAACTGCCTCTGCCTGTCTGTTCACCCCTAACTGCCCTCCCCTGCCGGCCTGATCTCGCCCACAATTGCCTCTGCCTGTCTGATCACCCCTAACTGTCCTTCCCTGCCAGCCTGATTTCATCATTTCATCTCCAACTGCCTCCAGCTGTTTGATCACCCCTAACTGCTCTCCCCTGCCAGCCTGATCTCATCCCCAGCTGCCCTCCCCTGCTGACCTGATCTCGATCAGTCTCTGTCTCTCTTTGTTTTCCTCAGCAGTCCTCCAGGCCTCCCTGCCTCCCTGTCTCCCTCTTCCTCTTTCCCAGCTGAGAGGGGGCGGGGCCAGTGGGGGCCGCTCCACCCTCTGCATGCCCTCCCTTCCATCCAAGCCTCTTCAGGCCCAGTCTGTTTTGTTTCCTCATTTTGAGAGCCGCTCCGAGAGCGAGTTGTGAGAGAGGGAGGGAAAGAAAGGGAGAAAAGGCTGTGAGCTGGTGGGCGCTGTGTGTGTATGTGCGTGTGTGCAGTTGTGAGTGTGAGTGCCGGTCCCACCTCCCCAGTCCCCATCTCCACTGCCACAAGTCTCCACCCACCAGAGCCTGCTGTGCGCAAAGCCTGGGAGTTAGGTTGAGTCTCTGGTTTTTGTGGGTGTGATGGACCCAGGGTTTTTATATATTAGCATTGCTCTAGAATAAGAGCAAGTTTAAAAAGAATAAAGCCACATGTGACTCTTGGAAGAAATTACATTTCCCTACCAGATTTAATAGGACATAATATAAAATCCTTTGATTCCATTGTTAATCCACCTATAGCTAAAATCAGTAATGTGAGAATTATGGCTCGTATTGATGCAGGCAAAATTTCCACCACAGAAAGAATATACTATTCTGGATACACAAGATCATGGGGACAAGAGAATGGATTCCTCATTTCTCTACCCTGTTAGCAAAAACATTTTTGGAAAATATTTTGATTAATAAGTCAACCTAGAGGTCTTGAGTGTGGCATGAAGGCACTGATGTCTAAACCACAACAGAAAGGTAAGATAGTTGCAACGCCTACCATAGTATCTCTCTAGGTTCACCTAAACATTCAGACTCACAAGACTATCTTAGCCACAGGAACCATAGCTTCCCAGCATACCAGCAATAGGTGTTTCTTCTTAGAGGAGTTATAGCTGCCAACATGGCCATCTGGGAACTATCTTCTTTGACTAGCCGAAAGTGTTAGCTTAGATGCAAGATAACAAGATTCATAGTAGACACTCTGCCTTAGAAAACATACCCTGTAGAAGTAAATCTCTCTATTTAAAAAATCTTTAATGTTTAAAGTATTACATATGTCCCCTTTTCCCCCCATTGACCTCTCCCTGCCCATTCCCAACCCGCTGCACATGCCTTTACCCCCCTATTGTCCGTGCCCATGGGTTATGCTTATATGTATGCATACAAGTCCTTTGGTTGCTTTCTTACACACCCACCCCTTGTCTGCCTTCCCTCTGAGATTGGATGGTCTGTTTGGTGCTTCTGTGTCTCTGGATCTATTTTTGTTAATCAGTTTATGTTGTTCATTATATTCCACAAATGAATGAGATCATGTCATATTTATCTTTCTCCAACTGGCTTATTTTGCTTAGCATAATGCTGTCCAGGTCCATCTATGCTGTTGCAAATGGTAAGAGTTCCTTCTTTTTTACAGAAGCCTAGTATTCCATTGTGTAGATGTAACAGGTTTTTTAATTCACTCATCTGCTGATGGGCGCTTAGGCTGTTTCCAAATCTTAGCTATGGTAAATTGTGCTACTATGAACATGGGGGTGGGGGGACGCATATATCCTTTCTGATTGCTGTTTCTGATTTCTTAGGATGTAGTGCTAGAAATGGGATTACTGGGTCAAATGGGGGCTCCATTTTTAATTTTTTGAGGAAACACCATACTGTTTGCCACAGTGGCTGCACCAGTTGGCATTACCACCAGCAGTGCAAAAGGGTTCCTTTTTCCCTGCATCCTTGCCAACACTTATTGTTTGTTGATGATAGCCATTCCAACAGGTGTGATATGGTACCTCATTGTCGTTTTGATTTGCATCTCTCAGATGATTAGTGACTTTGAGCATGTTTTCATATGTCTCTTGGCCTTCTGTATGTCCTCTTTCAAAAAGTTTCTATTTAGGTCCTTTGCCCAATTTTTTATTGGACTGTTTATCTTCCATTTGTTAAGTTGTATGAATTCCCTATAAAATTTGGAGATTAAACCCTTGTCAGAGATAACATTGGCAAATATGCTCTCCATGCAGTGGGCTTTCTTGTTGTTTTGTTAATTTTTTTTTTTTTTTCTGTACAGAAGCTTTCTATTTTGATGTAGTTCCATTTGTTTATTTTCCCTTAGTATAATTGTCCTACGAGCTATATCGGTAAAGATATTGATATGATATATGTCTGATTATTTTGCTGCCTTTGGATTCCTCTAATATTTTATGGTTTCCCGTCTTTTGTTTGAGTCCTTTATCCATTTTGAGTTTATTTTTGTGTATGGTGTAAGTTGGTGGTCTAGTTTCTTTTTTTTTTTTTTTTTGCATGTCTCTGTCCCATTTTCCCAACACCATTTATTGAAGAGACTGTCTTGACTCCATTGTATGCTATTCCATCCTTTGTCAAATATTAATTGAGCATAATGGCTTGGGTCAGTTTCTGGTTCTCTGTTCTATTCCATTGGTCTATATGTCTGTTTTTGTGCCAGTACCAGGCAGTTTTGAGAACAGTGGCTTTGTAATATAGCTTGATATCTGGTATTGTGATCCCTCAAACTTTGTTCTTCTTTTGCAGGATTGCTGTGGCTATTCAGGGTCTTTTTTTGTTCCAGGTGAATATTTGGAGAGTTTGTTCTAGGTCTGTGAAATATGCCCTTGGCATTTTAATTGCATTGAATCTCTAGATTGCTGTGGGCAGTATGCACATTTTAATGATATTGATTCTACCATTTCATAAACACAGTATATTTTTCCATTTGTTTATGTCTTCCTCAATCTCTTTATTCAACGTCCTATAGTTTGCTGAGTACAGGTCTTTTACCTCCTTAGTTAAGTTTATTCCTAGGTATCTTAATTTTTTTGTTGCAATGGTAAAAGGGATTTTTTTTTGTTTTGTTTCTCTTTCTGTGAGTTCATTATTGGTGTATAAAAAAGCCATAGATTTCTGGATGTTAATTTTGTATCTTGCTACATTTCCGAATTTATTTATTAAGTCTAGTAATTTTTTGATGGAGTCTTCAGGGTTTTCTATATATAATATCATGTCATCTGCAAATCATGACCTTTTTTTATTTCTTTTCCATTTTGGATTCCCTTTTGTTTCTTCTTCTTGTCTGATCGCTATGACTAATACTTCTAGTACTATGTTGAACAGGAGTGGTGAAAGTGGGCATCCCTGTCTTGTTCCTGTTCTTAGGGAAGATGGTTTTAGTTTTTGCCCATTGAGTATGATGTTGACTGTAGTTGTGTCATATAAGGCTTTTATTATGTTGAGATACGACCCCTCTATTCGCACTTTGCTGAGTTTTTATCAAGAAAGCGTGTTGGATTTTGTCAAATGCTTTTTTCGCATCAATTGATATGATTAGGTGATTTTTGTCTCTCAGTTTGTTTCTGTGGTTTATAACATTGATTGATTTGTGGATATTGTACCATCCTTGCATTCCCAGAATAAATCTCACTTGGTCTTGGTGTATGATCTTTCTAATGTAATGCTGGATCCAATTTGCTAGAATTTTGTTGAGGATTTTAGCATCTATGTTCGTCAGGGATATTGGCCTACATTTCTGTTTCTTTATAGTGTCTGTATATGATTTTGGGATTAGGTAATGCTGGCTTCATAGAATGAGCTTGGAAGTGTTCCTTCCTCTTGAATTGTTTGGAATAGTTTGAGGAAGATAGGTTTTCTTTGAATGTTTGGTAAAACTCCCCTGTGAAGCCGTTGGGACCAGGGTTTTTGTTTGTTGGAAGCTTATTGATTATTGCTTCAGTTTCATTGGTAGTTATTGGCCTATTCAGGGTTTTTTATCCTTTCTGTTTGAGTTTTGGAAGCTTATATTTTTCTAAGAATTTGTCCATTTTGTGTAGGTTGTCCAGTTTGTTGGAATAGAGTTGTTCATAGTATTTTTTACAATCCTTTGTATGTCTGTGTGGTCAGTTGTTACTTCACTTCTTTCATTTCTGATTCTGTTTATTTGGGTCCTCTCTCTTTGTTTCTTGGTCAGCCTGGCTAGAGGTTCATCTATCTTGTTTATCCTTTCAAAGAAACAGCTCTTGGTTTTGTTGATCTTTTATATTGTTTTTTTTTTGTCTCTATGTCATTTATTTCTGCTCTGATCTTTATTATTTCATTCCTTCTACTCACTCTGGGCTTTTCTTGTTGCTCTTGTTCTAAGTTGTAGGGTTAGATAACTTTTTATTAGTTTTTCTTTTTTGTGTATGTAGTCCTATAGAGCTATGAACCTCTCTCTCAGAACTGCTTTCACTGTGTCTCATAGCTTTTGAATCGTTGTGTTTTCATTGTCATTTGTTTCCAGGATGCTTTCTCTTTCTTCTTTGATCTCTTTGGTAACCCAATCATTGTTTAATAGCGTGCTAGTTAGACTACATGTATTTGATTTCTTTCATTGTTTTTATTGTAGTTCATTTCTAATTTTATGCCATTTTGATCTTAGAAGATGCTTGATATGATTTTGGTATTCTTGAATTTGCAGAGACTTTTCCTGTGTTCCAGTATGTGGTCTGTCTTTAAAAATGTCCCATATGCACTTGAGAAGTATATATATTCTGTAGCTTTGGGGTGAAATGTTCTGAAGATATTAATTAATTCCATCTGATCTAGTGATTTCATTTAGGATTGCTATTTCTGTGTTGATTTTTTGTTTAGAAGATTTATCCAGTGGTGTTAATGGGGTATTGATATCCCCTACTATGATTGTATTGCTATCAATCTCTCTCTTGAGTTTTTTATGTATTTGGGTGCTTCTTTATTGGGTACATATATGTTTACCAGAGTTATATCCTCTTGTTGAATTGCTCCCTTTAGTATTATGAGGTGGCCCTCCTTATCTCTTGTTATGGCCTTCACTTTCAGGTCTATTTTGTCAGATACAAGTATTTCTATCCCAATGTTTTTTTCATTTCCATTTGCCTGAAAAATTTCTTTTCCATCCTTTCACTATCAGTCTGTGTAAGTTCTTTTTTTCTGAGGTGAGTCTTTTGCAAACAACAAATATATGAATTATGTTTTCTTATCCATTTAGATTCCCTATGTCATTTGTTTGGAACTTAAGCCGAGTTTTATTGTCCCATGAGGGTTTTTTTTAAGACCCTACTCTTCTATTCTGTCTGCCACTTCTCAGTTTCCTGTTTGGTAGTCAGCCCTGTATTGAACTTCCAAGGGATCCATTGCTTCTGTGTGTCTGTTTCCACAGCCTTGGTTACAAGCAGGCGGGACCAATCTGCCTGCTTTGCCTGTCTGCCTGCTGTCAGTCTTAATCATTCAAGCGCCTGTTTCTGACAAGGGCTTTGAGGGTGGTGCTGTATTGCTTTCAAGGACAGAATGACCCCTCTTCAGCCCAGTCCCCAAGAACTCCCTTGGTCTATTCAGAGTCTTTTTCTCTGCAAAGGTATAGTAGTCTGGATGCAGTTGCACTAGCTGCCCTGACGCTGCTGGGAGGGGCTGGCTCTTCTGGAGAAAAATGGCTGCTTAGGTTTGGATTGTCATGAATGTCTCATGGATTCCTGGTCACCTCTCCCTGTCCTGCTCCCTTCCATAGCCTGTCCCTAGCCTCCAAAAAACTTCACCTCTACCTGCACCACAGCCTCAGTGAGTGAGTGTAATTGAAAGGTCCTATGAACTGGATTTAATGAATAAAATACAGGAACAGACAGAGGCAAAACAACCACTTGACTGTGAGTTTCTCTCCCCCCAGCACTGCATGGCTCAGGCAGCTCTTTAGGCTGCCTTTCTGGGCACAGCCTCTCATGGCTGTGGACTTAGATGTAGATTCCTGGGCTGCCAGCACCGTGTGGACTTCCCTTCAGTCGGGTGTTTCGCCTGTCCCCAAAGGACATGTTCTTGGTGCAGCGCAGGTTCCTCCTGACCCTCTCAACCCAGTGGTTGCATGTCTCTCCAGCCCAGATCCCCGATCTTACCATTCTCCAGGCATCTTCTGCCCTTTGTGGCGGCTGATCATCTCACCAGCTGTGTGTAATTTACTAATTCTGGGTGGATGTTATTCGATTTAGTTGTTCCTTCTATCTGCTCCGTGACAAGGCGCAGGACACGTCTGCCTATTTGGCTGCCATTTTTGAATCTCTGAATATCTCTTTTTATAGCTTTACGGACTATCTTCAGGGTTTCCCACAAGGGACATATCATGTCCCACTTAGGGAAACCTAAAGCTACGTTTCTCCATCAGGTATTTGTAATTCATATATAGTTCTTCCCAATTCAGATGCAGCTTACCAGTCAGCTTTCCCAATAAGATGTGCTGCCTAGCTACATATTGGATATACTTCTGTTTTCTAGAAGAAAAGAACCAGAAAGTTAACTAGAGGCCACATTCTCTTGCAGAGAAAGAAATAAATTTTAAGGCTTAAATATGAGAAACCCTATCTAGTCATGATTCTGAAGATGGAATCAAAGCCCCAAAACAGTCTTTTCGGAGACGTTTCATTGACTTTAGAATGCTGATATTACTGTACTCAGAATATTTTTTAGAAGGCTTAATATATTAGGTTATTGGTACATATTGATATTTCTTAAACCCAAAGCCATGCACAAAAACTTAAAGAAACTACAGATACTCAGTAAAAGCAAATACTTTTATATATGTTGATTCTCATTCTCATGCCTGAAGAGTTTAAGGGCTTATATATATGTAGAACTTAATACTATAAAAGGACATAAGCCTAGTTCAGTGACATAGGAAACCAAAACTATTTACTAAATAAAAGCACATTCTTTCTTTGGTACCCTACATGTAAGGTTTTTTTTTTCTTTTCCTGCATATCTATAATAATAAAAGTGTAATATGCAAATCGACCAAATAACCGAACAGCAGAACAACCGTCCTGACCACTTTCTGGACGACCACGCTATGACATGCACTGGTGCCAAGCCAGCAAAGGCGGGTGCGATGCAATTGGTCGGGTGGTCCGCCATTGCCCCACGATTGCCCCACAGAGGAAGGCCCAGGCCACCGGCTGGTAGGGCGATCATTGGGGGAGAGGGGCCTCCGCCGTTGCCCCAAAGAGGGAGGCCCAAGCCACCCTCTACATGGTGATCGATCGTGGAGCCCCAGCTGTGTGGGAAGGGCCTCCCTCTGCTGGGGGATTGATCGCAGAGCCTGATGTTCAATCACCCCAAAGAGGGAGGCCCTGGCTACCAGGCCAACAATGCTGTGGTGGGTGAGTGGGGCCTCCCTCTGCGGGGTGATTGATCCTGGAGCCCTGTGATAGATTGCCCCACAGAGGGAGGCCCAGGCCACCAGCCAGCGACACTATGGCAGGTGTGCCTTGCAGAGGGAGGCCCAGGCCAGCCAAGTGATGGCACCCCACGCCTGTTGCCCACAGAGGAAGACGACTGGTGGCAGGGAGAGGGGGACAGTGCTGCACAGATGGCAAGCAATGGCAGTAGCAGGGGCAGGGCCAGCTGCCGGCAGCCGGGGAAGGAAAGCCCTGATAGGACCTGATCGCTGGTCAGGCCTAGGGACCCTACCTGTGGGGTCCTGGATTGCGAGAGGGCACAGGCCAGGCTGAGGGACACTCCCCCACTGCCAGCGCTGCTTCGCCAACACCCAGCATGTTCCGCTCTGCACCCTGGTGGACAGCACACGTCATAGGGAGAGGTCGAACTCCTGGTCGAGGGGACAATTTGCATATTATGCTTTTATTATATAGGATAATTCTGTCATACTTTTAAATATTCTGTTTTTTTCTGATTGATCATAATTTTTTATGCATGTACCGTATCCTGTATGATGTGTTAGGCATTGTGGATACAGAATTGAATAAAGCACAATCCCACTTTTTCACATAGTTTAGGAGAATCTAACCTATTTTTCTCCCTCAAACCCCTCAGAGATAAAAAACAACAACAATGCATTCTAATGGTAACAGTGACCTACTTTGGAAAAGGTGCAGAAAGGGGACTATGGAGTCATTGGTGTTTGGCGATTGATATTCCTCTACCCTGGATCTACTGTAGTGGTCTGAGGTAGATAATTAAACCATTATACTTTCATTTCCTACCCATGCTTGGTGGTAGGATGGGTTAAGTATATCTATTTGTCTAGAATATAAACAATCTGTGAACCAGAAATACTCTTTTATAGATACATGGGGTATTTTTAGTTAACCTTTGAAGTTTATGTTTGGAACAGATATGGACAGAAACAAACACACTGCAACTTTGTTCATCCAAATTATCTTAAGCCAAAGGATTGAAGAGTGATAGCATAGTTCTTTCTGGTTTTCATTCTAGAATGTAAAGTTCTTGTTAATTAAAGTATAGTTGACACACAATATTATATTAGTTTCAGGTGTACAATGTAGTAGTGATGTAACATTTATATACCTGCGAAAAGATCACCATGAGAATCTGTCACCGAAGTTACTGTGATATTATTGACTACATTCCCTATGCTGTACTTTACATCCTGTGCC
This sequence comes from Myotis myotis, assembly GCF_014108235.1. Lineage (NCBI taxonomy): Eukaryota > Metazoa > Chordata > Mammalia > Chiroptera > Vespertilionidae > Myotis > Myotis myotis. The sequence continues at coordinate 121,596,573 of NW_023416313.1, forward strand.
TTACTTGTTATAACTAAAAGTTTGTACCTCTTAATCTTATTCACCTTTTTGCCCATCCCCCCACTACTTAACCCTCTGGCAGATATCAGTTTGATCTCTGTTTCTATGAGTCTGTTTGCTTTGTTTGTTCATTTGTTTAATATTTTAGGTTCTACATATAAGTAAAAGGATACAGTCTTTGTCTTTCTCTGACTTATTTCACTTGGCATAATGCCCTCTAGATCCATCCATGTTGTCTCAGATAGCAATATTTTATTCTATTTTATGAGTTATTAATATTCCCCTGTGTGTGTGTGTGTGTATGTATGTATATATGTACATACATACATATATACTGCTTCTTTTTCCATTCATCTATCTGAGGACACCTAGGTTGCTTTCATATCATGGCTATCCTATATAATAAAAGCCTAATATGTAAACTGACCGAATGGCAGAACGGCCGGTGGAATGACCAGTTGCTATTACGTGCACTGACCACCAGGGGCCAGATGCTCAATGCAGGAGTTGCCCCCAGACTGCAGGCCCCAGGCTAGCCAAGGTGGGTGTGAGCAGGGACTCCCCGATTACCCAGCCGGTTGCCCCACAGAGGGAGGTGGTGGTGGGGGGCAGGGCCGGCGAGTGGGCGGCACCAGGCCAGCCAAGGCAGGTGCGAGGGGGGTGCCCCGTTCACCCTGCCGATTTCCCCACAGATCGGCCCAGATCGCCGGCCAGGCCTAGGGAACCTACCTGTGCACAAATTTTGTGCACCGGGCCTCTAGTTGTAAATAATGTTTTTGTTCCTTGTTATGGCTTTTGTTTTAAAGTCTGTTTTGTTGGGTACAAGTATTGCTCTCCAGCTTTTTTTTGTTTTTGTTTTTTCCATTTCATGAAATATCTTTTTCCATCTGTTTACTTTCAGTCTGTGTGTGTCTTTCAATCTGAAGTGAGTCTCATGCAGTAGCATATGGAAGGATCTTGTTTTTTATCCAATCAGCCACACTGTAGTTTTTGAATAGAGCACTTAATTGATTTACATTTGAAATAATTATTGATAGGAATATACTTATAGTCATATTAATTGTTCTTATATTAGTTTTTTAAGTCTTCGGTCTACTACCTATACTATATGCTTGTCTTTACTAGTGAGATTTTTCCCCCCTTTCATATATTTTCTTATTTCTAGTTTTGGTTTTTTCTTTTCCACTTAAATAATTACCTTTAACATTTCTTGTAATGCTGGTGTAGTGGTGCTGAACTCCTTTAGCCTTTGTTTGTCTAAGAAATTTCTTAAAAAAAATATTATTGATTTCAGGGAAGAAGGGAGGGGGGGAGGGAGAGAGAAATAAAATCATCAATGATGAGAGAGAATCATTATTAGCTGCCTCCTTCACACCCCTCACTGAGGACTGGGCCCACAACCTGGGCATGTGCCCTGACGAGGAATTAAACCATGACGTCCTGGTTCATTGGTTGATACTCAACCACTGAGGCACACTGGCTGGGCTATCTGGGGAAATTCTTGATTTCTCTTTCTATTCTGAATGATAACCTTGCTGGGTAGAGTATTCTTGGTTGTAGGTTTTCTCCACTTATCATGTTCAATATATTGTCCCACTCCTTTCTGGCCTGCAAAGTTTCTGTTGAAAAATCAGTTTATAGTCCAGTGTATGTAACTTGCTTTTTTGTTTTTTTGCTGCTTTTAAGATTCTCTTATTTTCCTTAACTTTTAACATCTCAATTATGCTGAGTCTTGGTGTGTGTCTCTTTGGGTTCATCTTGTTTGGGACTTTCTGTGCTTCCTGGACTTGGATGTCTGTTTTCTTTGCCAGGTTAGATACGTTTTCAGCCATTAATCCTTAATATAGATTTTTCATCACTTTCTCCCTTTCTTCTCCTTCTGGGTTTCCTATAGGTTGTCCCTGAGGTCTCTTATGCTGCCCTTTTTTTAAATTCTTTTTTTCTTTTTGATCTTTCAATTGGATGATTTCCAGTATTCTGACTTTCTGCTTATTTTTTCTGTGTCATCTGATTTGCTCTTGATTCTCTCTATTGTATTTTTCACTTCAGTAGTTATATTCTTCAGTTCTGATATTTTATTCCCTTATAATTTTTATTTCTTTGTTGTTCTCACTGAATTTATCTACATGTCTGCAGAGTTTGATGAGCTTCTTTATGACTATTACTTTAAACTCTTTATCTAGTAGACAGCTTACCTCTGTTTCATTTAGTACTTTTTCTGGGGTTTTAACTTATCTTTTTGTTTGGGATACATTCTTTTGTCTCCTTATTTTGTCCGTCCCCACCCCACTCCCACCCCCATGTATTAAGTAGATCACCCAAGTCTCCTGCTTTTGAAAAGTTGGCCTTATTTAGACTGTCCTGTGGAGCCCAATGGTGGATTCACCCTTGTCACCAGAACCAAGTGCTCCAGAGATGTTTCCTGTGTGGATTAGTGTGGCCTCTTGTTGTGGTTGGATTACAACTGCTTTGAACACACTGGCAGCCGAGGCTGGTCTCTGGCCTGGCTGGCTGTGAGGCCTGGCCATAACTGTTGAGGACTACTTGTAGGCAGGGTAGTCCTTTAGTGTGGCTGGCTGGGAGGCCCATCCTCAACTGTAGTAGACACACTGCTGTGTGCTGGTGCTGACTTAAGCTGCCTACTGGCAGTTGCAGGATAGGAGCCAGACTGGATGGGTCCTCAGGGGAATGCCAGGTTGGGGTAAACACTGTGAATGGTGAGTGTCAGAAACACCAGCATCAAACCAACTAGGTGGAAGGAAAGTAAAGAAAGGGGGGAAATGGTGCTCACCAGCACTTATGACTCTGGAGAAAGTTCCAACAGATCCCTTTTCCTCCAACACACGCCCTAAGATTAGTCATTACGTATGACCCAGGTCTTTTTAAACTGCTGCTTCTGTGCTGGGACTTGGACAGAGTTTTCTACAGCCTTTTCACTCTCCCAGATATAAGCCTTGCTAGTTTTCAAAGCCGGGTGTTATGAAGGCTCCTCTTCCTGGTGCAGGATCTTTAGGCAGAGGTCCCAATGGGCGACCTCTGCAGTTGGATATCCCTCCTACTTGTGGGCCCTGACTAGTGGGTCTCTCCCCCTCCTACCCATCCGTAGTTGTATTCGATCTCTTCTGCTAGTCTTCAGGCTGTTCCATATGTTGTTATAGTTTTGGTGTCACGAGAGGCGGTGAGTTCAGGATCTTGCTACTCACCATCTTGAACCTGAAACCAAGAGTCTTGCTCTTGAATGCCAACTTAGCTGTCCGTGAAATGTTGTTCCTTGCAGTGGTGCACTGTCACTGCAAGTGGCAGTTTTATATTAAATCTTTGTTGCACATAGGATGTTATGGTATATTCAGCTGAGTTTCATGATGTTCCACATAACAATAACCAAATAAAGTTTAGCTTAAGTAGAAAACAGTGAAACTGTAATGATATTACAAGGACTCTTCATTACCTTAACTAGCATAGGAAGTTAATTAAAACAGTAATTAAAAAGGTATTAGGACCCCTAAGTACCCCTGCTCAGTACCTGTTTTCTTGCTTTCTTCTAGAATTCAGCTTTATTTTTCCTTCTCTAGATTACCTTTCTTTGCCTCTCTGTTTCCATGTTATACTTTGTCTATCAAACATCATTAAATTTTCCTCATGATAATTCCAGCCTCTTTGGTTCTTCAGTCCCACCTCCAAGTTCTCTGGAGAGATAATTAAATTGATATAGTTTAGATCAGAGGTCCAACCCTGTTCTCATCTGTTGTGGCAGGAAATGGGGTGCTAGTGCAGGCTGGTAGCAGTGATGATGGCAGTGGCTGTGGGTGATGAAATAATCATTGAGGACACCCTTTTCTACCTAGGGCTCACCCCTTTGGATGGGTGGGAGATAGGAAGGTGAGTGGAGTGGAGATATTGCTCAGAGGATGGGGGATGGCACCTGAACTGGATGGAATTGCCTTATAAGATAACCTATATTACAAAGTCTAAAACAAATGAGAGCATTAGAAAAAATAAGGGTAGTAAAAATGTGTGATAAACATTCAGGTGTGGAAGTTACATGATCCATCTCCTTAGTTCAAGGCTTTCTAACAATTAAAGCAAAAATTAAAGTATTCATTATTTTGTGATCCTACACATTTTCTTTGTTTAGTTTCTCCGTTATTACTGACATAAATTTTTCCTAGATCATTTTCCCATATGTACTATATATAAGATTTTGTCTTCTGATTGAGTTTTTATTGATTTTTTACAGAGAGGAAGGGAGAGAGATAGAGAGTTAGAAACATCGGTGAGAGAGAAACATCGATCAACTGCCTCCGGCACACCCCCTAACTGAGGATGTGCCTGCAACCAAGGTACATGCCCTGGACCGGAATCGAACCTGGGACCTTTGAGTCGGCAGGCTGACGCTCTATCCACTGAGCCAAACCAGTCAGGGCCTGATTGAATTTTTAAATAGCAGTAAAACTTTCCAATATGTTTGTTGAATAGGATAGTGGCCAAATTATTCTGTTTGAATGGATTGGGACAACATAGGCCAAGCTAACATTTGAATTACTGTTATTAAAAGACTAGCCATTTATTCATTTTCAACAATTACTAGAACCCCAAATACTTTACTTAGTGCCTTCTCAATATCCTATTATTAATTTTTTAGCCTTTTCTGCATGAATGAATGCTTTTGACTACCTTTCTCATTGTGAAGAGTTGGCAAGGTTATTAATAAAATATATCAATTCCTGTTATCAAAAGTTTTAAAGCTCAATAATTAAAAAATATCCCTAATATTGTGAAATTTTAATTCATGATGAAAGACTATTGAGTTGTCATTGGGCCTTAACTATACCTAGTCAACTTGGTATGTTACGTTTCTTTCACTTTATCTTAACTTTTTAAACTATTAGGGTTATTCTGTTTAGAATGTAAAGTCTTTAAATTCTGAGAAATTTATGTTCTCCTTTCTATATTACATAAAAATAAAGCTTGATTTTAAGCCATGTACTAGACACACCATTTTTTTATCTAAGAAAGGCAAGCACTAAAAAGTATAAAGAGAGTTCTTAAGCTACTTTCATTCAGAATTTTTCACATTCTTAGGTCACGGAAAGCATTCATCAACGCTTCATTACCAACATGGGGTGTAAGTTAATGATATGGAAAGTTTTAAACCTCATGTTCAACTAGAGGACCTATTAGATTTGAAAGCAGTAAATAATAATAATTGGCATTTACTGAATTTTAAATAGGATCTACATGTTGAATTTTGGTTTAGAGTGCATAAGGTATTTTTTGTTATGCTGTGAAACTTGATGTTCTGAGATTGCAGTAACCTTTTAGCATTTAACCTAAAGTCTCTTCCTTATTTTAATGTGGAGTATTTCCTCCCTTTAATTGCTAACATGTTTTTCAAATATTTACAAATCATTTTTAAGGTGCTAATTGGCACTAGAATAACTGATGGCTGGTGAACTCTTGGGATCAACATTAGCTTAAAGCACATCCATAATAAATTTTTGTATCCTGGCCTGGAATTGCTGGCATTTGTGTGTTAAATGCATCAGTAGTCTAGCAGTAAAATACATAAAACAGGAGTAGGCAGTTTTAGTATTTACATGACCAGAGCCTCAGAATGCCAGCCCCTGGGTCTGTTGGCTCTGATAGAATTTGATAAGAGTCTTTTGTAGTATTGTAAATATTATGATGAGGGTCTTATCATTTTATTTTTGAACAAAACATTCCCTATTTATGTGGTCCAGTGGGGTTAAGAAAAAAACTTCTTCTAAAACCCAAAAAATTTGATTAATGTAAGCTTTTGTATCTCACGCTTGTTTTTTTTTTCATGGCTGCTGCGAAAGACTGAGAGTTGATTAATGGTGATTTACACATTCTTCTAAGTCATCACCAGGATCTGTATTATGTAGTGTCATTTTGTGGGGTGTTTTAGTATTTGAAGTGCTGCTTTACCTAACAGCATAGTCACTTCAAGTCATCACTGTCAAAAATTTCAGTAGGTTTCACTGTTATATTCTATCTAGAGGCCTGCCCTCCCCTGCCATCCTCGTTTTGCCCCCAACTGCCCTCCCCTGCCAGCCTGGTTGCCCCCAACTGCCCTCCCCTGCCGGCCTGATCTTGCCCCCAACTGCCCTCCTCTGTCAACTTGATCTTGCCCCTAACTACTCTCCCCTGCAGGCCTGATCGCCCCCAACTGCCCTCCCCTGCCATCCTGGTTGCCCCCAACTGCCCTGCCCTGCAGGCCTGATCTCGCCCCAACTGCCCTCCTCCGCCGGCCAATTTGGTTCTGATTAGTCAGTTTCTATGCCAGTCAGCGTCAAAAGCTCCGCCTCCTAGGCATCCATTGGCTCCTCACAGTTGACCGAAATTTGGTTCTGATTGGTCAGTTTTATGCCAGGCCCAAGCCTATCAACGGGGCCTGATTAGAAAGGCGGGGCTGATCAATAGCCCCGGTGGAGGCCTGGAGAGAAATGGAGGCGTGGCTGTTGGCCAGGTCAGTTGAGAAAGAGAGGCAAGTTCTGATCAACGGCTGCCACAGAGGCTATGGATCAGACCCTACCTCTCTCTCTCCAGGCCTCTCTCCAGGCCTGATCGCAGCCCCCTAGGCAGTCAGTGCTGGGTCAGGGCACCCACAGCGGCCACAGTCACTGCTGGGTGGCACGGAAACCCAGCACTGACTTCAGGTCTGGTCGAGCCTTAGGTCATTACGACCCTGTCTCTTTATTATATAGACTAGAGGCCCGGTGCACAAAAATTTGTGCACTCCGGAGGGTCCCTCAGCCCAGCCTGTGTCCTCTTGCACTCTGGGACCCCTCGTGGGATGACCACCTGCTGGCTTAGGCCTGCTCCCTGGGGGGTTGGGCCTAAGCTGGCAGTCAGACATCCCTCTGGCAGCCCGGGAGCCCTTGGGGGATGTCTACTTGCCAGTGGGGAGCAGGCCTAGCTGCAGTTGGACATCCTTAGCGCTGCTGAGGAGGCAGGAGAGGCTCCAACCACCACCGCTGTACTGGCAGCCGTCAGCCTGGCTTGTGGCTGAGCAGAGCTCCCTCTGTGGGAGCACACTGACCACCAGGGGGGAGCTCCTGCCTTGAGCGACTGCCCTCTGATGGTCGGTGTGTGTCATAGTGACCAGTGATTCCCAGTCGCTCTGCTGTCAGGGTCAATTTGCATATTATCCTTTTATTATAAAGGATAGAGGCCTGGTGCATGGCTGGGGGCCGGCTGGTTTGCCTGAAGGGTGTCCTGGATCAGGGTGGGAGTCCCACTGGGGTGCCTGGCCAGCCTGGGTGAGGGTCTGAGGGCTGTTTCAGGCTGGCCACACCCTCTTCAGGGAGGGGGGTCTGCTGGGGTGCCTGGCTAGCAGGGTGAATGGCTGATGGCTGTTTGCAGGCTGGCCACAGCCCCTTCAGGGTGGGGGTCCCCCCTGGGATGCCTGGGCAGCCTGGGTCAGGGGCTGAGAGTCGTTTTCAGGCTGTCCACAGCCCCTTCAGGGTAGGGGTCCCCTATGGAGTGCCTGTCCAGCCTTGGTGAGGGGCTGATGGCTATTTGCAGGCTGGCCAAGGCCCCCAGTGGGGACCCTCACCCCATGAGGGTGTGGCCATCCTGGGTGAGGGGCTGATGGCTGTTTGCAGGCTGGCCACAGCCACTTCAGGGTAGGGGTCCCTGCTGGGGATCCTGGCCAGCTTAGGTGAGGGATTGAGGGCCGTTTTCAGGCTGGCCACACCCCTTTCAGGGTGGAGGGCCCTGCTGGGGTCCCAGGCCAGTCTGGGTGAGGGGAGGATGGCTTTTTGCAGGCCGGTCAAGCCCCCAGCCACCCAAGCTCCCAGTGGACGCAGGCATCTGCGATTTATTTAGCTTCTATAATTGAAACTTTGTTGCCTTTTGCGGAGGCCATAGCCGGCCAGAGCAGGCGGGAAGCTTGGCCTTCCTCCATTGCTGGGGCAACCAAACCTCCTGCTTGCTCCAGCTCCGTGGCTGCCAGCCGCCATCTTGGTTGGGTTAATTTGCATATAGTCGCTCTGATTGGCTGGTTGGTGTGGCTTGGGCATAGCGAAGGTACCGTCAATTAGCATCTTTGTCTTTATTAGTGTAGATGGTAGTTAGGTTGACATTTTAAAGGCTTTTTTAGTCCATTTGTTAAAGCTCCCTTAAAACTTAAAATCAGTTGTATGTAATAGTTAAAATATTTGATTCTTGAAAAGTAAACTTAGATTTAAATTATAAATTGAGGATTTTTTAAAAATTTGATTTATTTTCAAAATGTGGTTATAGTTATTTTTAGAGATTCTGCTCCTCAAAACACAATTTTGAACATATAGGGTTTCACAGTGAGGTCTTTATTTTGCCTCAGGTCTTGATCAGCTCTTTTTTGTAGCCAGGATCTAAACAACAAAAGGAGAGGGGTGACAAAATTATATTTCTGCATGCACTTTTGCTTATTTTGGGGAATATTCTGCGCCTCCTCTCCCCCATCTCCCCTCACCTGTTCATCTTGTCCTGGCGAAATATTTCTTGTTTGGTCTCTATATCTTAATCCAGAGCCAGAGTGGATGTGGTCTCCCACTTCATCAGGCCTTCATGTCCAGCATTTCTCCTTGATGTTTAGCTTTAAAATGTGTCTGTAGATGCATCAGGGGCAAATTTTTGAGCCCTCTTGTTATGCCTCAAGGCTAGGGCTAGAGGAATTGAAAATCACAGTGGGAGAAAACTCCTAGGCTCTTTCATCCTGAAACGACCTGTTACCCATACACATTTGAGTGACTGAATGTACTCAGATGGTTAAAAAATGACTACTTATATATGATGCATGCAACTTTAAGGCAGGGGTCCTCAAACTACAGCCCGCGGGCCACATGCAAATACAAATATTCTATTTGTTACCGTTTTGTTTTTTTACTTCAAAATAAGATATGTGCAGTGTGCATAGGAATTTGTTGATAGTTTTTTTTAAACTATAGGCCGGCCCTCCAACAGTCTGAGGGACAGTGAACTGGCCCCCTGTTTAAAAAGTTTGAGGACCCCTGCTTTAAGGTATTGCAATTATTTGATTAAGTTAGTGAATCATTGAGAAGTTGACTTCCATGTATGGGCTGTACCTGCTGGTGGCCATGATTCTTTCATGCCACCAGGCTTTTGGAAAAACCAGCTATCTGCTGTAGGCATCAGAACATGAAATGTTTCTTTCTTATCTCATTTGAGATGTGTGTGTGTGCAATCTTAGGTGATTGAAATTTCATAAGTTATGTAATTTTCATGGGACTTGCCTTTATAACTTTCAATTGATTAAGAGCCACTTTTATTTTTTTTTACATACATTTAGAAGAAGATATTCCATTTTAACATGTTCAATAGTCCAGGCTCAGGAGAGCTAGATAAACATGAGAGAATTTCTGTCGTACTCCTAGCATTAAATTGACATGCATAAGTAGAACTTTTGTTTGTGTTCTCAAGTGAAGGGCCAGTGTTGTACAGTAAGTCATCCCTGTGATATTTTAGTTTGGGATAGTACAGACATGGTGTCCTTAAGAATAATGAATAGCCCTAACCGGTTTGGCTCAGTGGATAGAGCGTCGGCCTGTGGACTGAGAAGTTCCGGGTTCGATTCCGGTCAAGGGCATGTACCTTGGTTGCGGGCACATCCCCATTAGGGAGTGTGCAGGAGGCAGCTGGTCGATGTTTTTCTCTCATGGATGTTTCTAACTCTCTATCCCTCTCCCTTCCTCTCTGTAAAAAATCAATAAAATATGTTTTTTTTTTAAAAGAATAATGAATAGGTGAAAAATTAGTAGATTATTTAAGTCATTTAAAACATTTTGTTTTTGAAGTCAAAGCTTTTAATATTGTACTCCTGCTGTTTTATTTTTAAACCTATAGTTAAAAGAGCACAACAAATATTTTTTTTCTGAATTGCAAGAAAATCCTAATTATCTCCAAATGTGGACTGATTGTAAAATTCACAAGCTCTGAGGAGGGACATAATTTTTTTCTTAATCCTGTGGACATGATTTTCTTGAAATTTTTAATGTTGTACTATAATATTTTTTTAAAGGAAGGATTTATTTACTCTGTGGTATAGATTTCAATATATGAATGATGGGACAGTTATCTGCATGTTATATGGTAACATGCAGGGACTGTCTCTTCCTCATCGAGCATCTGTGTGTCCAGCATAACTGGACACACAGGTGCTCTAAATGTTCATTTAAGGAATTAACAAATGAATCATAGTTATTTCACAGAACTTGTGGGATTTTTTTTTTTTTAAACTAAGTTGGCTTAGATGTGAGAAGGTCTAGCAAAAGTTTTTGCTTTATTAGTTGATGATTGGCAATGTTGATTGAAGGTGGTCTGATTATAGTTGGCAGGCATGCACTTTTGTATGATGGGTGGTATCTGCATAGTCATCAAAAAGAAGCAGAAGTGTGTACTGACTCAGATATTTGTGCTGTCCAGTCTCCTTTTTATAGAGAGGTCAGAGTGTCACAACCTACTTTACACACAGAAGGGAAAGTGCAAGAGCATCCTCATCAAAAGATGGGCACACAGTGATTTTACTTTTGAAATAAAATTTCTTACTACAATGTTTCAATGAAATTTATTCCTGTTTGAGGATAGTAGGAAGATAATTTTAAAAGTAAAAATGGATCCTAGTTTACTAGTGTGTAAATTTAATGCATTTTAGGGGATATGCATGTTTTTGCTACTGAAAAAGCAAAAGTGTACAATGGGGGCTAGGATAGGCCAGCCTTCCACACTGTGCAGAATATCCGTGTAAGCAACAACAACTCACTCACGCCATCACATATCGTTCTGACTTTATATTGTGGGCTATTTTTTCAGGATTCAAAACAAAAGAAAATTCTCACCTGTATAAAGAGAATACAGGAGCTGTAGATAAAAGAATGTTTTGTTTCTTTTTTACTTAATGGGGTACATCATAAAATCTTAGCTTCCAGATGACCTGGATTGTCAAGCGCCCTAGGTCAAAGGCAATCATCAGAGTTTGCTGCTATACAAACCCATAGTATATATCCCAACAAGGCTCCTAATTCAGAGGGTTTCTCATGTGGAAATAGCACTACTACAAGCAATTTCCACAGTATTGGATTTTCAAAGATGTCACAGTTAATGTATTAAAGAAAAATACATTGGATTGAACTTTCTGTTATTGTTGGACGATGCCAACAAAAACATTAAAAACGTAACTATTGAGTTGTGAGTTGTCTGATGGTTGCAGTGTAGTTTTCCTGCTCCTGCCCATCCTCCATAGAGGTGCTCGGGTAGTTTGATTAGTTGGACATAGCAGAAGTAAGAATGAATATGGCTGGATTATTACTCTCTGAGTAATTCAAGGTTGACTTTTAAAAAAATATTTTTATTGATTTCAGAGAAGAAAGGAGGAGAGAGAGATAGAAACATCAATGATGACAGAGTATCATTGATTCCCTGCCTCTTACATGCCCCCTACTGAGGATCGAGCCTTCAACCCAGGCGTATTCCTCTGACTGGAATCGAACCCAGGACCCTTCTATCCACAGGCCAACACTCCATCCACTGAGCCAAACCAATCAGGGCCAAGGTTGACTTTTGAGAATGATTATCAGGAAATTATATTAGGAATGTGATAAAGACCAAAGGAATACTTGTTGGAAGTGACAAACATTCAAGGTATTTACAAAAGTAAAGCCCATCACAGCCTGCCTCTTCTGTGGCTCTTTCTTTAGTTCTTGCCTTACGTATAGGAAACAGTGAGAAGACTGGCACTTCCCATTTAGAAGACTAGTGTTGAGGAACGTTCTTCATAAACCACATTCAGACTACTATAGGGTAAAACCAATGTTATTTGAGTAGTGTATTTCATGCTACTTTAAATAGTAGAGAAACTTCTGTAGGAAGTAGAAAAATGAAAAGGAGGTAGAAATAGTTTTGACTTACAGAACCCTGAGTTCCAGTGTTAATAAATGTTATTGCTTTCAGGTAAGTTTTTTATATGAAAACTAGACGCTTGGTGCATGAAATTCGTGCACAGGAGTGGGGTGTCCCCTCAACCTGGCCTGTACCTTCTCCAATCCAGGACCCCTCGGGAGATGTCCGACTTCCCTTGCAACCCGTCACCGCTGGCTCCTAACCGCTCACCTGCCTACCTTCCTGATTGCCCCTAATCCCTCTGCCTTTCCCCACACCCAGGACTCAGGATTCCCTCCTCAGACACCCAGGACCCGGGCTTCCCTCCCTCTGGCTGGCCGCAGGCACCCAGGACCTGGGCCGGCATCGCCCGGGCCAGCCACAGCCGCAGGGGACCATGGGCAGGCAGCTTTGCTTGGGCTGCAGATGCCCGAGACCACAGGGCAGGTGGCTTGTCCATCTCCCAGGCCGCAGCCCCAGCTGGTGCCTGGAACCATGGGGTGGGTGGCTTGACCCTCTCCCAGGCTGCAGCCCCAGCTGCTAGCGCCCAGGCCGCAGGACGGGCACCTTGTCCCTCTACTGGGCCTCAGACCCAGCTGCTGGCGCCCGGGACCGCACGGTGGGTTTCTAGTCCCGCTCCTAGGCTGCAGCCCCAACTGCTGGCGCCTGGGACAGTGAGGCGTGTTGCTTGTTCCTCCCCAGCCGCAGGCACAGGCGCAGGCGCAGCTGCTGGCACCCGGGACCACGGTGCGGCCGGCTTGTCCGTCTCCCGGGCCGCAGCCAGGCTGGTCCCCATTCCTCTCTTGCAAGCTCATTTGTGCCTAACTGGTCCCATTTCCTCTCTCAGGAGCTCATTTGTGCCTGGCTAGTCCCCATTCCCCTCTCTCCAGTGTTGAGTGTCTGAGCCGTTACAGCGTGAGGGCGTGATGTCCATTTGCATATTAGCTCTTTATTATATAGGATAATTATTTTATTTATTTGCTTGCTTTTAAGAGAAAACCATAATTAGCAATCAGCATTTGATCATATTCATTTCTCTCTCTCTTTTTTTTAGTTGCAATTACAGTTTGGTCTTGGGAGGATGTCAGTGTAGCTTCCACTTAATCTGCTTCCATATTGGAATCTTCCCCACTGTTCTATTTTCAAATGGCTGTGTGCAAATAAAAAAATGAAGCAGAGCAAGTAATCTTGTTTGTACATTATCCTCTTATAAATTACTATATATTGCTAATGTTCATTGAATTGGCCTGTTATTGGAACTGGCTGGCAATAGGATCTTCACTCTAACTTTTTGACCAACTGTTCAATAATGTCATCTGTTCCATAAATTTGCATGAGGATTTGAAAGTTTCATTAGCCATTGTAGATGAGGAAAAATTCTGTTCTTATTATCAAACATTGAATAACTAAATTTCATTAAATTACCTTGTTTGAGTAAGGTACTATACTTGATCTTAGCCAGAAGGCTGAGAAGTGATTTCTTGTTTCAGTAAGGTAAAATTTTTAAAAATATTTTCTGCTTTTGTGTGTTTGAAAACTAGATTGCAGACTAGTAATATCTTGACTTTTCTGATTTTATTATTTGTGTTCTGACAGAAATGACTGTGTTTTATCTGTCTGTCAGGGGTCTTTCTGGGATGGTCTTAAATTCTAATATGCTCATTCTTTGTGTTGAGCCCAAAGAATACAGAGTTGGGCAAAAGTAGGTTTACAATTGTGAGTACATGAAATGGCTTATTCTCATATTATTATTTATTAATTATTGTATTATTTTACATACAAAAACCTGTAAACTTTTGCCCACCCCTGTACATTAAATATCTAAAACAACGTAAAAGAGGAGGAGAACCAGCTTAGTTAATTTGAGTGAAAATTAAAGCTATATATTTATTTCTAATGGAACCCTGAAACTTGTTAATAAGATGTGTATTGGTAATTGCTATGGTCTACAAACTACTTGCTTTTCTTCTTTTTTACAAAATGTATTCATGTAGTTTATTCAGTTTTTTGCAATAGTGAGTTCATTTAAATGTGTCACATTTTAACACTTAACATAAAATGATAAATTCAAAATTTAAAATCAGTTTTCATCATTATTTTAATATTAATATATTCTGAAAATTTACTATTTTCTAAAAGTATAGAACATGGCATTTATTTCTAATTTTATTTTATTACAAATGCAATTTTCTGTATTACAACCATGCATGTAGTGTAAGGAATAAAAAACCAAAGAAGTGCAAAACAGAAAATATATCCTCTATAAATTTTGCATGATTTTTGAAAGTTTCATTAGCTGTTGTAGATGAGAAAAATTTCTTGTTCTTTAACAGCATTAAATATTTGATACAATATTTTCATATTTTGGTTTATATTGTTTGATTTTCTTTCATGCCTATGGTTATATATGTCCTATATAATAAAACCCTAATACGCAAATAGGCTGAACGTCGGATTGACCATTAGCTATGATGTGCACTGACTACCAAGGAGCAGATTCTCAATGCAGTAACTGACCCCTGGTGGTCAGTGCGCTCCCACAGGGGGAGTGCGGCTCAGCCAGAAGCCAGGCTCATGGCTGGTGAGCGCAGGAGCGGCAACGCTAAGGACCCCTCGGTGGACATCCCCCTTGGGCTCCTGGACTGTGAGGGGGCGCAGGCAGGGCTGAGGGGATACACCCCTCCCCCTGCCAGGGCATGAATGTTGTGCACCAGTCCTCTAGTGTGTGTGTGTGTGTGTGTGTGTGTGTGTGTGTGTGTGTGTGTATTAATTGTCACCTGAGGATTTTTCTCATTGATTTTGAGAGAGAGATACAAATATCGATGTGAGAGAGTCACATTGATTGGTTGCCTCTCGCATGTACTCTGACTGGGGCCTGGGTTTGAACCTGTAATCCAGGTATGTGCGTTTGACCAGGAATTGTGGGCTGATGTTCTAACCACCTTGCAACACTGGCTGGGGCTGGTTATATATTGTAATACCTGTATAAATTTTAGATCTTATGGATGTATAGTGATTAATTTAAAGTATTTAAAAGTTTTAATGGAATTATTACAAATATTTTTTATTTCATGTTTATGTTGATAGGTTCTTCCTGACATCTTGTCCATATGTTTATCTTTGCTGCCAAGTACTTTGGGCATTAGTGGTGTTTGACCCTTATGTCTCTTATTTCCATGAGGAAATGCCACTTTGAGAAGATGCCACCTTAAAATCTTGATTCATAGAGTTAAGTTCTGTCTCTTCTACCTAGACTCTTCAGATTAGGGAAGCTGGAATTTTGGTTAGAGATGAACCTGTTGTGGAAACTTTGCTTTGATTCAGGAACAGGTGATCAGTTGCAAAGAAGTTGAGGTGGCCCTAACTGGTTTGGCTCAGTGGATAGAGCATTGGCCTGTGGAATAAAGGGTTCTGAATTCGATTCCAATCAAGGGCACATGCCCTAAGAGGGGGCGTGCAGGAAGTGGCTGGTCAATGATTCTCTCTCATTATTGATGTTTCTATCTCTCTCTCCCTCTCCCTTCCTCTTTGAAATCAATAAAAAAAAAATTATGAATAAATAAATAAATAAATAAATAAATAAATAAATAAATGGCTTAACCTGGCTGGTGTGTGGCTCAGTAGTTGAGAATTGACCAATGAACCAGGAGGTATCTGATTCAATTCCCACTCAGGGCCCATGCCTTGGTTGCGGGCTCAATCCCCCATGGGGGGCACGCAGGAGGCAGTTGATCGATGATTCTCTCTCATCATTGTTGTTTCTATCTCTCTTTCCCTCTTCCTTCATCCCTGAAGTCAATAAAAATATATTTAAAAAAAAAAAAAGAAGTTTAGATGGGCTACGTAAGTTATTCTTCGGTGAAGCAATTAAATTAAGATTTGAAGAGCTGAAAGAGGAACCAAGTACCAACTAATATTAACACCTTGCCTATTTCTTGAGGAAGGGATTAGCATTAGGGTTTTGAAGCACATATAATAGAGACTGAACTTACTTCCTAAATTACATTTAGGAAATACTCATTTCCTAAAATCATATGTAACTTATTGAGTAGATGAACTCAGTATTATGACAGCAGAAAGGGAGAGAAACACCTCTTGGCTGGGACATGTAATAAATGCTGCCGTGTGTTTGAGAATAATAGTTCCTATGTCATAAAATTATTATGATTAAATGAGGTAAAATCTTTTTTTTTGAGGATCTATAGCTTCTTTTCTTTTTAAATTAAATCTTTATTGTTCAGATTATTACAGTTGTTCCTCTTTTTTCCCCCATAGCTCCCTTCCGCCCAGTTCCCAGCCCACCCGCTGCCCTTACCCCCCCTCCACTGTCCTCATCCATAGGTGTACAATTTTTGTCCAGTCTCTTCCCGCACCCCCCAAAACCCTTTGCCCCCGAGAATTGTCAGTCCACTCCCTTTCTATGCCCCTGATTCTGTTATATTCACCAGTTTATTCTGTTCATCAGATTTTTTATTCACTTGATTTTTAGATCCACTTATGGAAATTTAAAGCTAGAATTCCTAAGACACTGATGGCGAACTTTTTGAGCTCGGCGTGTCAGCATTTTGAAAAACCCTAACTTAACGCTGGTGCCGTGTTACATATAGAAATTTTTTGATATTTGCAACCATAGTAAAACAAAGATTTATAGTTTTGATATTTATTTTATATATTTAAATGCCATTTAACAAAGAAAAGTCAACCAAAAAAATGAGTTCACATGTCACCTCTGGCGCACGTGTCATAGGTTCGCCATTACTGTCCTAAGAGCTAGAATTTTCTAGAGTTTTGAGGATTTTGATAGCATTTAACTATATACTCAAGATATATGGATATAATATTGGCTTAATTTTAATTTCAAGTTTTTAAATAAAAGTTGTTTTCCTTCTATGTGGACTCTATATACAATCAGTGGGTCCCTGCTGCCTGTCACTACTTGAGCCAATTAAGCAGATACAGGTTTGAATAATATATGAGTGTTGTGGGTGAGCTTAGGAAAGGCCTGCATGGCAGTCTTGCAAACTCAAAGACCTAAAGTAACCACAAAAGATGGTCTGAAATTAAAACTTTAACTAAAAGCAGTTATAGTGGGTAATCATATCCTAGGGCAGTGGTCGGCAAACTCATTAGTCAGCAGAGCCAAATATCAACAGTACAACGATTGAAATTTCTTTTGACAGCCAAATTTTTTAAACTTAAACTATATAGGTAGGTACATTGTTATTAACTTAATTAGGGTAGTCCTAAGCTGGCCTTTGCTAAAATACTAATAAAGCCACCAATACAAAATAATTACAATTCTTAAATTGATGACAAAAATGCCTGTAGGATTTGCAGTTGGTTGGAAAAATACAGGTAACTTTATGCTTCAAGTAGGTACTTTTGTCACCCACGCGCGATTTGCGGACATGACTAGCACTAACCACTGCACAATGAGACTGGTGACTGAGTGGCTCACTCAACTCGTGCATGAATCCCGCGCCTCCCCCGCGCTGCATATCCCGCAGCCCGCCTGCACCAGGTCTCCTGACCTATCGACACCCCCCACTTGTTCTAACGCCACTTCTTCAAAATAGACTCGCCCAGGCAGAAAACCGACTTCTGCGCATGTGCCACGAAGTTTCAATCGCACTGTACGTGCGTGCCCGCACGTGGTATTTTGTGGAAGAGCCACACTCAAGGGGCCAAAGAGCTGCATGTGGCTCGTGAGCCACGGTTTGCTGACCACTGTCCTAGGCCAATATCTTTCCTGACAAAGTCAATCTTTACCTTAACTGAGCCCATTGTCTTTTTGAATCTATGATAACATATCCTTGAAATGTTAGGGTAACTTGTAACTTCCACTTTTTCTGGACTCCTCAGGGCACAACCAAATGCCCTGGGCTCCAGGACAGATACCACAGATTTTTTGTTATTGTTACCATGTTAATTGTTCACTGTTAACTATCCTGTACTCACCTAAGTAAAAGAAGTATGTGTCTATCATTTTACTTTTTATGCAATCCCATAATCCCCCCGCCCCACTTTGCTTTCTTCCGCCTCTCTAATCTATCACCTATGAATTTCATGTAACCCAACTACATCTCCTTTGATTGCAATGTATAAAAACAGGTGAAAAACCTCCATTCTCTGGAGCATTATCCCAATCCATTGAGATTCTGCTTCCCAGCAATTATCGACAGTTTGACTAAAATAAACTCACAAAAATTCTTTACAGGTTTGAATGTTTTTATGTTAACAGTGTTTATTCCAATACTAGAGGACTGGTGCACAAATTTTTGTGCACTGGCGGGGTTGGGGGTGTCCCTCAGCCCCACTTGTGCCCTCTCACAGTCTGGGACCCCTCAGGAGATAACGACCTGCTGGCTTAGGCCCAGTCCCGGGTGGCAGAGGGCAGGCCCAATCCCTAGGTGCAGCCCCTGGTCGGGCTCAGAGCAGGGCCGATTGGGAGTTGGGGCACCACCCCCTGTCACGCACAGAGTAGGGCCGATAGGGGAGTTGGGGCACTGCCCCCTGTCACACACACAGCAGGGCGGATCAGGGGGTTGGGGCGCCGCCCCCTGTCACACTCAGGGCAGGGCCGATGGGGAGGTTGTGTCTCTACCCCGTCACACACAGAGCAGTGCCCATGGGGGGGTTGGGGCGCCGCACCCTGTCACACACAGAGCAGGGCTGATCAGGGGGTTGGGGAGCTTCTCCCATCAGGCACAGAGCAGGGCCGATCAGGGGGTTGGGGCGCCTTCCCCTGTCACGAACAGAGCAGGGAGGATAGGGAGGTTGTGGCCCCACCCCCTGTCACACACAGAGCTGCAGGGCGATCAGGGGGTTTGGGCGCTGCCCCCTGTCATGCTGCTCCAGGGGCCAGGAGGCCTCGCGGCTCCGCTGATCCCAGTGCTAGGAGGCCTCGTGGCTCCGCTTGACACCGGGGCAGTGAGGCCTCGCTGCTCAGCTGATCCCCGTGCTGGGAGGCCTCGCGGCTCCACTGATCACGGTGCTGGGAGGCATATTAGCCTTTTCCTCTATAGGATAGAGGCCTGGTGCACGGGTGGGGGCTGGCTGGTTTGCCCTGAAGGGTGTCCTGGATCAGGGTGGGGGTCCCACTTGGGTGCCTGGCCAGCCTGGATGAGGGGATGATGGCTGTTTGCAGCTGGTCACACCCCCTTCAGCGTTGGGGTCCCCTCTGGGGTGCCTGGCCAGTCTGGGTGAGGGGCTGAGGGCCGTTTTCAGGCTGGCGGGTGACTGAAGCTCCCAACCTCTCCGTTTTTCCTTTTTTTTTTTTTTTTATTCTGGGATTTATTTACCTTCTATGGCTGTTACTGGAACTGAGAGCCGGCTTTAGCTCTTAGGCTCTGCTCCAGCTCTGAGATCTCGGCTGCTGATCTGGGTTTGTTTGGCTTCTATAATTGAAACACTGTTTCAGCTCCAGCTCCGAGGCCGGCTGGCTGAAAGCAGGTTTCTGGGGTTTGTTTAGGTTCTATAATTGCAAAGTTGTTTCTTAGAGTGCAAGCTCAGAGGCCGGCAGCAGCAGGCGGGTAACCTTGGCTTCCTCCGTCACTGGAGCAAGCAAGCCTCCTGTTCGCTTCAGCTGCCTGGCTGCTGGCCGCCATCTTGGTTGGCAGTTAATTTGCATATCTCACTGATTAGCCAATGGGAAGGGTAGTGAAGTTATGGTTAATTACCATGTTTCTCTATTATTAGATAGGATTGTTGGCAATATGGGAGAGCAGCAGGTCATCCACAAAAATCTGCTCTGCCCCCACCATAAGCCAGCTGCTTATATTGGGTAGAAGGACAAAGATTATGAGAGGAAGTAGTCAAAAGGGGATGCCAAATGGGCAGTTTACAGATAATGGGGACTGGAGATTTGCAAAGGCTTGCAGGTATGCAGAACCTGGGGGTCTTTTAAGGGCCAGTGATATGCAAAGGCTAGGGGTTTTCAAGGGCTCGCTGCTCTGGTTTCTGCAACAAGATTGTTAATCTTTCCATGAGAATATGTGCTGCATTTCCAGGTGAGCTCCCAGGCGCATAGGCAACTGCCAGCCAGGTTAGAATGTGTCTTCTTTAATCAGAATAAAACAGTCACAGTTAGCAGAACATGATTAATATTTCTTACAATTATAGCTGGCTCCCAATATTCTATTTCTGCCCCATCACCATATTCTGGGAGAGTAAAGCTTCCTCACTATGTAATTTTCTTGATGAGTGCAAGACAGGGCAATCTCCGAATAGATGGTGTTGACACACTTAATTTAGTAGTCCTTCCACAAAGCTATTAAATTTACTATTTACCTTCCAATGAAATTTCCACTTAATGCAAATGTTGAAAAAACAATGCATCCTAGGATACTAGTGTGGCAGAATATATGCGAGAATGATCAGCCAGCATTCTAAGGGAGGAAAGTTTAACCTTTATTTCTCAGATCTGCCAATCCTGGGGAATTCTGGATCCAAAGCCTGAATTGAACTCGTGGGGAGACTCTGACCTATATAGGCCTGTGGTCGGCCCCTGAGGATTCCCGCAGCTCCGCCCAAGTCAGTCTTGGTGGGGCCTTGCGGGCATGCTCCACCATTCTGCCCAAGTCAGTCAAAGTGGGGAAGTAAGACTACAGTTTTAACCAGATACTGAACTAGGTTGCAAGCCCCCTCCTCTTGCCCTCCATTTTCCTTTTCATTGCCCCTTTTTGTTCTACAAGCTATTCTTAGCTTTGGGGATTACAAAAGACTCAGGAATTGGGGATAAGGTCGAAGACCGCTCTAGCTACTTCCTGCTGAAGGGGGCTGATGAAAAAGGGGGTTCAGTATACTGAGTCTTCATCATCTCCCCCAAGGGGGTCTTTGGAGTAGCAAGGGCAAAAAATTTCTCCTCCCAGAACCAGTCTGAGATTCAGGTAACCCTCGTAAGAAGATAGAACACTGTTAGAAAAAACAAAAACAATAATTATCCAGATAGGAGGGGATAAGGAGATTTATGTCAGTCAGCAGGATCAGCTGTCTTTTTGAAGATGATTCACAGGGGGTGGTTCAGGTCAGAGGTCACCTTCCACTCTGGATGCTGATTATCTAGCTGGTGGGCTGCCTTTACTTGGGAGTGGTAGATCCTGCAACTTTGAGAGCTGAAGGGGTGGTTAGTAACGACTGGATAAGGTCCCTTCCAGGTTGGCTTAATGGGTTCCTTTTTCCAATCTTTTACCCAAATCTGGTGCCCAGGCTTATGATGGTGCACAGCTATTTCTAGAGATATGGGCAATCGATCAGTAGCCCATCTGTGGACTTCAAGGATAGTTTTCTCATTTCCTTGTAGCTGTTTCTGAATTTCTAAGTTTCCTATTTCTCTGAAATCTCCCTTTGGCCGAATTAAAGGAGGGGGTCTCCATAGAATTTCAAATGGAGAGAACCCTTCCCTGGCTCTTGGGCACAGCATACCCGCAGGAGCACAAGAAGTAAGATATCTGTTCAGGGTAAATTCGTCTCCTGGTATAGCTTATCCATAGTCTGCTTGAGAGTCTGGTTCATGCATTCTACTTTCCCTGAACTCTGGGGCCTGTAGGCTGTATGTAAGTTCCATTTAATTCCTAAGGCCTTAGCTACCTGCTATACTGCCTCAGCTATAAAGGCTGGGCCATTATCTGACCCAATGGTTAATGGCATTCTATACCGCGGAGTCATATCCTTCAGTAACCCGTTAGTGACTTCTCTCACCTTCTCCATGTGGATATGCCTCAACCCAGCCTGAAAAGGTGGAGACAAAAACTAAAAGATACTTATTTCCTCTACTAGGCCCTATTTCTGTAATGTCTACCTCTAGATCTTCAAAAGGAGCCTGCCTACCATGCTGTATTCCTATCAGTCCTACAGAACCCTGCCTTGCATTGTTCTGTGCAGAGAGGAGGCAGTGCTGAGTGACTGAGGTGCGTAAGGAGGGGAGATGGGCAATTAGATAGTATCTGCTTAACAAGGCTGTCTTCCCTAAATGGGTAAGTTCATGCTGCTGGAGGACTACTCTATGAGCTAACTGTTCTGGAACGTAGACCCTGTGACCTGGGAGTATCCATCAACCTTCCTTCATCCTTTTACCACCTTCTCATTGGGCCCATTCTTCTTCTTGAGGGGTATGTTTTGGAGGTTCAGGTAATTCAGAAAGCAGCATGATCTGCGATGGTGCCGCCTGCTCCTTAGCAGCTAGCCTTGCTGCTGTGCCTGTGCTATGGTTCCCTCCTGACACTGATTCTTTTCCTTTTTGGTGTCCTCTACAATGAATGACTGCTACTTCCTTGGGCTCCCAGACTGCTTCTAATAACTTCAAGATGTCATTCTGATTTTTGTTCCTTTTTCTCCAGCCATCAGCAGTCCCCTTTCCTTGTTTATGGCTCCATGGATATGAAGGGTAGTGAAGGCATAGCACGAGCGAGTCAGTGTAGATGTTGGCACACTTATCCTTACTGAGTTTTAAGGCTCTAACTAGGGCCCAGAGTTCTGCCCTCTGCACTAACCATCCTTCAGGCAGGGCCTGTGCCTCTATTATCTTCAAGTTTGATATCACTGCATAAGTCATTTTTCCTTCATCCAGGAAGCTCCTGCCTTCCGTGGATAATACTAAGTCCAGATTCTGTAGAGGTCTGTCTGTTAGATCTGGCCAGCTGCAGTAAACCTCCTCTAGGACTTCTAGACAGTCATGCTCAGGGGTTCCTTCTGATTGAGTCATCCAAGCATGAGTCAGCCAGTGTTGCCCCTTAGCTTCCATTAGGGTGACAACAGCATGAGACACTTGAACATTTAAGTTCTGTCCTAGAGTGAGCTTGTCTGCCTCTTTGACTAATAAGGCTATGGCTGCAAAAGCCCTGAGGCATCAGGGCAACCTAGAGACAACCAGTTCAATCTGTTTGTAGAGGTAGGCTATTGGCCTCTGCCAGGGTCCCAACTCCTGAGTCAGAACTCCTAGGGCTACCCTGTTGTAAAGTCCCCAGGTCACATCTGGGATCCTTAGGGCTGGCGCCTCAGTGAGTTTTGTCTTTATGGTTGTGAAGGCTTTTTCCTGCTTAGAGCCTCAAGTAATGGGTGCCTTTTCCTCCCCTTTTAAGGCTTCATAAGAGGGGCTTAGCTAGATCTGAGAATCCTGGGATCCAAATTTGACAGAACCCTGTTGCCCCTAGGAATTCCCAAATCTGTCGCCGGGTGCCGGGGACTGGTATGGCACATACTGCCTGTTTTCTTTCAGTCCCTAGTCTTCGTTTCCCTTGGGTGATTCAGAAACCTAGGTATTTGACTTCCCTCTGACAGATTTGAGCCTTCCTTGGACACCCGGTACCCTGTTTAGTTAAGAGTCTTAGAAGGGCTCCTGTTCCTTCCCAGCATTGAGCTCGCGTGGAGCTAGCCAGTAGGAGATCATCTACATATTGGAGTAGAACACACCCAAGTCCTGTCCTACAAATTTGGGCAAATCTGATGCTAGTGCTCCACTAAAAGAGTTGGGGAGTTCTTGAAACCTGTGGCAGTCTGGTCCAGGTGAACTGTTCCTTAGCCCTGTGGTTGGGTTTTCCCATTTAAAGCCAAGCAGTGGTGACTGGAGGGTGCCAGCAGAAGGCAGAAAAAGGCCTTCTGTCCAGACCAGTGGGAATTCCTTCTCTAATTCAGGCTCTAATGGTGAGTCCTTTGACTGGGAGGTATAAAGTCTCCATTCTTCCTAGGCACTGCTAAAGACAGGATCATTGGAGAGGTCTCCTCACCTAAGTGCAGTTGTGCTGAGCCATCTGGGGCTAAGGTGATTTCTTCTCCCATCTTGACCAAATGGTCTCTGCCCATTAGAGAGACCAGGCAGTCTGGCACATACAGAAATTCATGAACCACCTGGTGGTCACCTAGCTGACAACGGTGGGGGCGGCAGAATGGTCTGCAGGTATGGTCCCTGGTAACTCCAATAATGGTGACCTCCCGTCCTGAGAGGGGAGCTACTTTCTGAGTAACTACCGAGTGCTCGACAGCCGCAGTGATTAGGGTTGCTTGCAGTTTACTCAAGTGGGCTTATGGGTCTGAAAAATTTACTCCAGGAGGTCAACCATGGCCTGAGATTTTTCAGAATAAGCCAAGGTGTGATGCTTCTAATTTAAGAGATCGGTCATAGTGAAAGACTGGTAGTAAAAGACTGATCCCCCTCTTGTAGGGTCTGGTCTTCTCCCAATAATGGGGGACCCTGCATTTCTCAGAGAGGCATCTGGAAAGCTGGGGTTGGCCTGGTTCCCTGATCAGCTGAGTGCAAGCGCCGTCCAACTGGCTCTGGAAAGTGCAGTTGTGGGGAGATGGAAGGAGGTGGTGTATCTAAGCTTCCCTGACCAGGCAAAGGAGCCCTGGGTACCACTTGAGGCACATGTGGAGATGTAAAACTGACGGCACTTCCTGGGGGGGGGGGGGGGGGAGGGGTCCTGTAGAACAGGGAGCTGAGCTTCTTTCTGAGGGACCTGCTTTTGTTTTCCTGCCACTAAAACCTTACTCTGTCCTTTCTTACACACGCAGACCTGAATCCAAGAAGCCCTGTGCTGAGCTATTTCAAGCCATTGAGCTATGTAAGAAAACTGATCAGGATGGCCAGGGTCACCCGTGATGACCTTAAAGAAGGCCCTGACAGTTGGGACATCTAGGGTTCCCTCTGAGGGCTAACCCACACCATAGGCTGGCCATTCTAATTCACAGAATTTTCTTAACTTCCAGGGAACTAGTTTCACACTATAATCCCCGGCAAATTCTTTCTGTAAAACCCAATAAGCTATCTAATCTAATAAAAGACAAACATGCAAATTGACTGTACCTTTGCTACACCCTAAGCCACGCCCACCAGCCAATCAGAGGGACTATGTGCAAATTAACCCAATTAAGATGGCGGCCGACAGCCACAGAGCTGAAGCGAGCAGGAGGCTTGGTTGTTCCAGTGATGGAGGAAGCCAAGCTTCCCGGCTGGCTCTGAGCTCCACTGAATGCAACAAAGTTTCAATTATGGAAGCTAAATAAACCCCAGATACCTGCTTTCAGCCGGCCGTGGCCACAGGCTGGAGCGAGCAGGAGCCGGCTCTGAGCTCCACTGAAGGCAACATAGTTTCAATGATAGAAGGTAAATAAATCCCAGAGTACAAAAAAAAAGAAAAAAAGGAGAGGCTGGGGGCTTCCATCGCCAGGGGGCTTGGCCAGTCTGAAAATGGCCCTCAGCCCCTCACCCAGACTGGCCAGGCACCCAGGTGGGGACCCTCCACCCTAAAGGGAGTGTGGCCAACCTGAAAACAGCCATCAGCCACTCACCCAGGCTGGCCAAACCTCCATGGAGTGAGGGTCCCCACTGAGGTGCGGGGGGCTTGACCAGCCTGCAAACAGCCATCAGCCCCTCACCCAGGCTAGCCAGGCACCCCAGTGGGGACCCCCACCCTGTAGGGGGTGTGATCAGCTGCAAATAGCCATCAGCCCCTCACCCAAGCTGGCCAGGCACCCCAGCAGGACCCCGCACCCTAAAGGAGGTGTGGCAAGCCTGCAAACAGCCATAAGCCCCTCACCCAGGCTGGCCAGGCACCCCAACGGGACCCCCACTCTGATCCGGGACACCCTTCAGGGCAAACCAGCCGGCCCCCACTTGTGCACCAGGCCTCTATCCTACATAATAAAAGGCTAATATGCAAACTGACCCTAACAGCAGAAAGACTGGGAATGACTGGTCACTATGACACACACTGACCACCAGGGGACAGATGCTCAATGCAGGAGCTTCCCCCTGGTGGTCAGTGTGCTCCCACAGGGGGAGCTCTGCTCAGCCATAAGCCAGTCAGACGGCTGCCAGTACAGCGGTGGTGGTAGGAGCCTCTTCCGCCTCCTCAGCAGCACTAAGGATGTCCGACTGCAGCTTAGGCCTGCTGCCTGATGGCAAGTGGACATCCACTGAGGCTCCCGGGCTGCCAGAGTGATGTCTGTCTTAGGCCCAATTCCCCAGGGAGCGGGCCTTAGCCAGCAGGTGGTCATCCCCCAAGGGGTCCCAGACTGCGAGAGGGCACAGGCCAGACTGAGGGACCACCCCAAGTGAACAGATTTTTGTGCACCGGGCCTCTAATAATATTATAATTAATAACTGTTAGTTATTACTGTATTTGGCAAAGGCTCCTATGTACTTTCAGTATAAAATTTTCCTTTGTGAGAGAGAAAACAAACATTTGAGGCATTTCAAAGCCTATTGGGATGATCTAAAGCCAATTAAAGGTCATGAGAAGAGTTTCTTAAAATTTAAACCCCAGTAAGGTTGTCAAACTTAACTTTACCAAAAGATTAGATATCAAAGTGTATTAAACACAAACATTCTTATAACTTTCAGAAATAACCAGCTTTAGAAATTAACTTCTTTTTCCTTCAAAATGCATTTCTATGCCTATGCTTTCTCTATTGCACCAAAACCATACTTTCCTTCTAGTTAGTTAGAACTCTTAACCTTAATTTTTAGGTGACATGTAAGTAGTGAACATTTTTCACATTAGCAATACATTCATATTTTTTTGAGACACAAACAGAAATTTCAGTAGCTAAACAATTTAAACACACAACAAAGAGACATATTTAAACAATAAAGACAGATAACATTCCCCGTTAAAACTTTGAATCACTATAGAAACTCGGGAGAGGTTTAGAAGGTTTTTTTTTTAAAAAAACAAAAACAAAACAGAAACAAACATCAACTGGTCCACACCACATTTACACCATAGAATACCCTGCATTCACCAAATCAGTTTCAATTGCTCAGAGATACAGAACAAGTCCCTGAACAGAGGCAGTAGAAAACTGCGTAGGAACGCTTCTCTTCTGCCTTTTTAAAAGGCAGGCCATACTTGGACCGTTAGCAGTGCGAGTTTTGATTTCCTTCCCGGGAAGTCCCAGAGACTGTGAATGCCGTCTAGAAGCTGTTCCTCCAGATCCATGGTCAGCAAACTACGGTTCGCCAGCCACTTGCGGCCCTTTGGCCCCTTGAGTGTGGCTCTTCCACAAAGTACCACGTGCAGGCGCACGTACAGTGCGATTGAAACTTCGTGGCCCATGCGCAGAAGTCGGTATTTTGTGGAAGAGCCACTCAAGGGGCCAAAGAGCTGCATGTGGCTTGCAAGCCACAGTTTGCCGACCACTCCTCCAGATGGGAGGAGCTATCCTAAGGTAAATAATTACCTAGGGAGGGGCCAGCTACCTCTTCTTTCCCATGGGACAGGCCAGAACTCGGACCGTTTCCCGGGAAAAACTTAGAGTTTCAGATTTCTGATTTTGACTTCCCTCCCAGGAAGTCCCAGAAAGGTGTTTCCTGCCTCCTTTGGATCCACCAGAACCCTGAGTCACTGCAGTCCCTCTGGGCCCTGCAAGTTCAGGAACCTGCGAATGTGCCGAATGTGCCTGTGGCATGCCTTCCTTGGGTCCCAGAGCCCTAAGCGAGTGCCCTGAAGTCTGCTCTTGTCAGCAGTGGCCTAAGAACCAGATCAACTGACGTTTCTCGGCCAACGCACCAAATGTTGTGGCAGAATGCACGCGAGTAAGATCAGCCAGCACTCTAAGGGAAGGAAGTTTAACCTTTATTTTGCAGATCTGCTAGTTTTTAAGACTACAGTTTTAAATAGATACTGAACTAAGTTGCAAGCCCCCCCATCCCCATTTTCCCTTTCACTAGTTTTGCTTCTGAAATAATTCACATGCTCTGATATTTTGTTAGTGACAGCAAGCATATTCACTTTTATTTCAGTGTAATTAGTATTCTTATAAATATAGTGACTATAATTTATGAAAGTGTGATTAAAATTATTTTAAAGAAAATCCTTTACTTAGAATTTTGCAGTTTGTATTCTGTTGTGTAGCCTGTCTTTCTCAGCAGTTTTAACAGCAAATAGGAACTTGTCTGTGTTTAGTTCTTCACCAGTCTGTGGTTCTCCATAGTAATGGCTCTGTCTGTGAACAGGTTGCAAGTGGGAAGTTTGTTAAAAAAAACACACCATTTTTTTTAAAGCAATTTAAACCCATTTTTTTAAAGCAATTTATTATTACTGATTTCAGAGAGGAAGGAAGAGGGAGAGAGAATCATTGATTGGCTGCCTCATGTAACCCCCGCACCCCCCAACTGGTGATCGAGCCCACAACCTGAGCATGTGCCCTTGACCAGAATCGAACCTGGGACCCTTCAGTCCACAGGCTCTATCCACCAAGCCAAACTGGCTAGGGCTAAAAAAACACTCTTAAGTTGCACTGTGGTTTGAGAAACATGCATGGTGAATAGGAAGTAGATTTCTGCTTGTTTTCCTGGTTTGGTCTTTTTTCTTTTTCTTTTTTTTAAAAATATATTTTATTGATTTTTTAGAGAGAGGAAGGGAGAGGGATAGAGAGTTAGAAACATCGATGAGAGAGAAACATCTATCAGCTGCCTCCTGCACACTCCCCACTGGGGACGTGCCTGCAACCAGTGTACATGCCCTTGACCAGATCGAACCTGGGACCCTTAAGTCTGCAGGCCGATGCTCTATCCACTGAGCTAAACCGGTCAGGGGTTGGTCTTTTTTCTTGATTTTACTTTCTGTTCCTTCCTTTCTTTCTTACCATCTTAATTTATTTTTTTATTTTATTTTTTTGCTTAACTCTAGTCTAACTGGCATTTTCTGATATGTGAGTGAGAGTTACCTTATTGTTAAAAGTTTTTGTGTAAAAAATGTATATTTAAGCCAAGAAAAATCTGAAAACCAATGGTTTATTCACAGTGTGTCTATCATAGGAATTTCTTACTTTCTGGTAAAAGGTTTATAGAATTTGAGACAGTCCTGCCTTGCTCTAGTTGTTAAAAATTTCTTACAAAATACTTTAGTATCTTTTGTTCCAAAATTACGTGTAGTGAAGGTCAATTATTTTTATAACTAGAGGCCCCGGTGCACGAAATTCGTGCAAGAGGAGGCCTTCCTTTCCCTGGCTGCTGGCACCAGCTTCCCTCTGACATCCGGGACCCGGACTTCCCTTAGGCCACCAGCAGGCACCCGGGAGCTAGGCTTCCCTTGCAGCCCTGGCTTTGTCCCGAACGTCTTCTGGTCTAATTAGCATGTTACGCTTTTATTATTATAGATTAGGAAAAAAATATTTGTAACCAAGTTTTAACAGTGTCCATTGAGAGGCTATTGTTACATTCACTTTTTATTAGCTGACTCCACTTGAGGCAATGCATATGGAAATTTATATATTTCTATCAGAGTGATCATCCGATAGGGTGCATAGGATCAGTTAACTGGCCTTTAAACTTTCAACTGTCTCCTATAACAGGGTTTCTCAATGTTGACACTAACTGACATTTGGGGCTGAATTGTTCTTTGTTGTGGGGATTGTCTTGTGCATTGTGGGGTGCTTAATAGTTTCTTTGATCTATACAGTATCTCATTTCTATAGGTAGATGCTAATAGCACCCTCCCTCATTGTGACAAGCAAAAGTGTCTACAGATATTACCAATGTTCCCTGGGGAAAAATTGCCCCTCATTGAAAACCGTTGTCCCAGAGTAAGAAGTACATTTGAGTTGGTAGCCCAGTGAGCAAATGTGTAAATGTACCTACCTCCTCCTGACCCAAATAGCCTCACTGCTTGAAATGTATTTTGATATTTTGTATTCTATTTTATTTCATTTTGTTTCTTCCATACCATTTTATTTAAAAGTATTGTAGGGTTTTTTTTTTTTTCTTTTCTGGATAGAGTGGGTCCCTTTAGCATTTAGTATTCACTTAAAATTCTATGTATGATAAAGATGTACTATTTATATATACTAGTATATGGATTTTCTTAAAGTGAGGCACACCAAGGTTGAACAACATTTTTATTCTGGGCTTTCTGTAGATGCTATGTATGGTAATGATTCTGAAAACGAGCTACCCTTGAGTTCCCAGACTGCCGAGTTGCCTTCCTTCCTGTGATCTGATGCCTAGTACACGACAGACTGTCAGTGGCGTGGTCTGAAGTTGTGGTTGCCTTTGTTTAGGAGCTAGAGGTTATGCTGTCAGCATGACAAGGTTGTGCCATCTTGGGCTACAGGGAGGTTTATACAGGCTTCAAAATGAAGGTTTTCTGTGAATCCAGAATTAATCTGTAGAGGATTCATAGAATGAGAGAATTTTGTTATCCCTTTAGGAATATAGATGGATCTTGAGGCATAAAGTTTTTTGAGTCTGAATACTTCAGATTAGATATTTAAATTTTCATTTCTTTAAAGGAAACTTTTATAAAGTTAGGTGCTTAAGCATTGGGAGTCTTCTATTTTCTTTGCATTTGTGTTTCTTATGCAAATACTATATGTGAAATATCAATTATACTACAGTTTGTACAGGGTGAAGGTTTCTCTTGGGCAATAAGATATCTTCCAAGTACCTTATCAATACTGTGTTAAGATTAGAAAAGAAATATTAACTTTATCTTCTAAAAAAATTCAGCTTCTGAATTTTTTGTATTATTTAAAAATTTTTTAAATGTGATGTTTATTGATTTTCTTTTTTTTTTTTTTTTTTTTTTTGAGAGAAGAAGGGAGTGGGACAGAGAGAGAAATACTGTTTGTTATGTACTGGGACACTTCTTCTAAACTATAAGATCCTGAAGATAGTCTTGAATTCATTTTTGTCTCCATAGTTTTAAGAGAGCCTAACGCATTGATGGGCTTATAAATGTTTAATAATTCACTGATTGGTAATGTTTGCCAATTTTATTATGTAAGTACTCCACTATGATCTAGTTCAAGAAACCAATGTGACATCACTGAGTGTGGAGTTTGGGAACACACAGTTATAAATGATTATGCAGTACAGTGGAACCTCAGTTCTCCAACTTAATTCATTCTGGAAGGCTGTTTGGGTTTGGTTTATGCTTCATCTGTTGGAGAACTGTTTCATGTGGTCAGTCCTTTCCAAGGGATCCTGGAACAGTTAGTAAGAGGTTTCTGCTTTTCCACTCACCTTAGGCAAAAACAGCAAGGTTCAGAGGGGTTTAGGAATACAGTGGAACCTCGGTTCTTGAACTTAATTCTGGAAGCAATTTGTTTGAAAACAGAATAATTTTCCCCATCCTATATAATAAAAGCCTAATATGCCAATCAACCAAATGGCGGAACGACCGGTTGCTATGACGTGCACTGACCACTAGGGGCTAGAGCTAGACGCCAGGCCAGCCAAGGCGGAGCCCCCTGATCATTCCACCGGTCACCCAGCAGAGGGAGGCGACTGGCGGTGGGGCAGGGGGTGGGGCCGGCCGGGTGAGCTGTTGATTCTAGGCCAGTCAAGGCGGGTGCCAGCAGGGGCCCTCTGATCACCCTGTTGGTCACCCCACAGATCAGCCCTGATTGCCGGCCAGGCCTAGGGACCCTACCCATGCAAGAATTTTGTGCATCAGTCCTCTAGATAGAAATAATGTAAATTTAATTAATCTGTTTCAGACCCACAAATGATCCCCATTTTAACCTTTCTTATATACACTACATGTCTACTGTACTGTTTAGTCTGTGAATGAACATTTCTTAAATTAATTGAATGACCCTACTAGCCATAAACGAATCGCTTTCAGCACTCTTTCCAGGATGTTTTTCAGGAGGTCAGTATGCATCATCTTCACTTTTTCACCTATCATTGCCTCCGAAATGCTATCACTGGCTAACTGCTTTTCATTTACCATATTAACAACAAATTTTCTACCTCTTCAGTTGCTGTGATTGTTGTTTCCTGAGCAGTTTTGTTAGCATATTCTTAGCAATATCAAAGCAGAGGGATAGAAGTCCCCACCCTCATCTCTGATTGGTCTGTCCTCATGCAAATGAGAACTCCAAATTTTTGCAGTTTGATTGGTCCAAAAAGCACTGTCCTGATTGGTCAGAAGAGAACCACTTGGATTGGTTGGGTTTGTGCAGCTCTGATTGGATGGGGAAAGCCTCAATCCTGTTGGTTAAAATAAGATCCAGGAACTCCCTTATAAGGGCTGGCTCAGATGGCAGAAACAGTTCAGCACAGTGGCAGGCAGTACAGCAAAGGCCACTCTGTAAAGTGCAGTTTGTGTGAGAGGACCCTATGCAGAAATGGCTGCTAGGTGTTTGTTGTTGTTGTTTTTGTTGTTTTAATACATACATGTATTTTGCCGGGAGCCGGTCCATCCTTGCTATTTCAAGGGACCTGGCATATATGGCATACTGTTCTTAATATGTTTGCTCACCTTCTTGGCACTATGTGTTTTAACCAAGGTCACTTCTCTGAGAAAGGTTGTTTCCCCAAGTAGGGATTTTCCCCTGAAGTTAGGGAGGGAATAAAACCCTTAACTAAGTGCCAGGCGGGTAATTAATCACTTTAACTACGAACAATCATGCTTAAGCTACATAATCTTTACTCCCTGGAATGGAGATAAGAAACGCCCTAACCTTTGGAATAGAGATTGATAGGATTGGAATCAACTGGTATAAATACAGATGTAACAAGACAACAGAACTTAGAAGACAGAACCTACACACAGAACCTAGACACAGAACCTAGACACAGAACCTAGACACAGAACCTAGAGACAGAAGAACTTCGCTGGAGA
Organism: Myotis myotis; assembly: GCF_014108235.1. Lineage (NCBI taxonomy): Eukaryota > Metazoa > Chordata > Mammalia > Chiroptera > Vespertilionidae > Myotis > Myotis myotis. Next base: position 121,629,041 of record NW_023416313.1, read on the forward strand.
GAACATGGCAAAAGATCCTGGACAGAAACTGGACACAGAACCTAGAGACAGAACCTAGCGTGAGAACCTGGCTGAAGAACCTAGAGACAGAACCTGGCTACAGAACCTGGATAGAACATGGCAAGAGAACCTGACTAGAACCTGGTGACTGAACCTGGCTGGAGAACCTAGCGAGGGAACATGGCTACAGAACCTGGCTGGAGAACCTGGACAGAACCTGGCTGGAGAACCTAGCGAGGGAACATGGCTACAGAACCTGGCTGGAGAACCTGGACAGAACCTGGCTGGAGAACCTAGCAAGAGAACATGGACACAGAACCTGGCTGGAGATCCTGACCAGAACTTGGCTAGAGATCCTGGCTAGGCTGCTGATCAACTGAACGCTGTCTCTGTGTCATTCCTTCTTCGCCGACTCCGTCCACACCTTTGGGGACCCCTGGACCTGCTGGGGTTGGACCCCAGCAGTATTTGAACCCAGTTAGCTACCAGGAGCCCTTCTTAGTAAGTTTCTTTTCCCCTCGGGGTTCACAGATACTTCTGCAGGAAGATGTGTGTAAATCCATATTATAACTAACTTTGCATTAATTTAGGTTAGGTTTTGTCAGCACATGTGCTTCTTACACTTATGAAGAAAACACAGCCCCTCTCGGGACATTTTGATTTTGGAATTGTGGATAAGGCATTGTAAAGCCGTATTATTTGCTGCAAATCAAGCTTTGTTATTCCAAGACTGGAAGAAACTGGGTGTTTTCTTTCTCAATATGAAAGAGAACAGAAATAGCATGCTCTCTCACTGGGATCATACCTGCAGGAGAGGCACATAGCCCCTGCATTTGTTCAGCTTGATCCTCTTCCTAGCAGCCCCCTCCCTTTGTGAGTCCCTTCACCCTTTCAGACTCATTCAGTGCTTCATTCTTTCTGCTCAGCTTCTTGGCCCTACCTCCCCCAGGGCTTTACTGCCTTAGAGCTGATTCTTCCTCCTCCTATACCCTGTTTGGTATTTTCTGCCAAGTACTGATGGGACTGTGGCTACAAAGATCTCATATCCAGGCCCTGAGCTCAGACTCCAGGAAGTGGAATGGAGCTTACAGCTACCCCTGGGGTGCAGATTCTAGCAGTAGTAAAGTAATTTCCCAAAGTGTTAGTTATTGACATTTAGACCTTTGCAAAGCTTTTCTTTCAAGTCCTATGATTGAGACAACTTCAGTTAGATCCCAATAGTTTATAGCCCAATTCTTTGCCCACCTGTTGTGTCTTGTTTATCAATGAGCATATATCTGAGGGACTTCAGCCGTTGGTAGCATCCAAACAAAAATGAAGGCTCATTAGGGAACAGGAGGCAATGAGTCAGTCTTCCTGGAATGCCTGTATATGCTTGTTTTTCTAGATCCACTGGTAATATTTGACATTAGAAACTCTGAGTTACTAACCTCAGGCATTTCCCATTAATATTATCTTTTTAAGAGGGGAAACCAATGGGTGAACTTATATATTAATCACATTGTATAGAATTTTAACTTAGCCTTTCTTTTTAAATTTATTTTTTGTTAATCCTCACCGAAGGATAGTTTTCCACTGATTTTTAGAGAGCATGGAAAGGAGAGACAGAGAGAGAGAGAAACATTAATGTGACAGAGACACATGGATTGGTTGCCTCTTGCATGTGCCCCAACCAGGGCCAAGGATGGAGCCTGCAACTGAGGTACATTTACTTGACCAGAATTGAACCCAGGATCCTTCAGCCTGTAGGCTGATGCTCTATTCACTGAGCCCAACCAACTAGGGCTAATCCTCTTTAATAAAGAGGAAATATGCTAATTGACCCTCACACCATTGCAAAGATGGCTGTGCCCACAGCCAGTAAGGAGGGAATACGCTAATTGACTACCCCACCCTCAAAGATGGCAGCACCCACAGCCAATAAGGAGGGAATATGCTAATTTACTGCCCCACCCTCAAAGATGGCGGCGCCCACAGCCACAATATGGTCCCTTCAGCCCTGCTGGGGCGGCAGGCGTGTGGCTTGCTGCGCACCTGCCTCGGGAGACCCCCAGTCCCCTCAGCCCCCCAGCTGCCCAGGGCTGGCCCGAGGTCCAGGTAACCAGGGCCAGCAGTGGCAAAAGCAGAGGTGTGATGGGGGTGTCACCTTCCCCTGATCGTCGGGTCACCTCCCGCCCCTGAGGGCTCCAGACTGTGAGAGGGGACAGGCCAGGTTGAGGACCCTCCTTCCAGTGCATGAATTTTCATGCACTGGGCCTCTAGTTTATATATAAAGATTTTACCTCTTGTTGAGCAATATTTTATTCATTTATTACACTTTTTCTCTTTTCAAAGAAAAAGTAATAGCCTATTAATGGTTTGTTTACATGAACCATTTCTGTCAATTTTGATGTTAATTGTCTAATAAGATTTGTGTTTTACTTTAAACACTGATTTGGCCAGTTTTGGAGTTTCTATTTTCCTTTTTTTAAGGCTAATATGCCCATAGATAAGAACGCTTTTTAAATGTCCCAGAAATGGCCTTTTCTGCATTTGCCATTGTGCTGCTATAGTAGTACGGTCTGTGGTGTCTCGTGTGTGAGACTGATTTTATTGTCTGAGTGGTTTACAGCTTCTAGGTCATTAAGACCGTTCCAGCATTTTCTATGGTTTCAGAGATAAAACTGTTGATGAGCAGTGTGGTCCTCACGGCATTCATGGTCTGAGTTGGTCTGCGCTTTTATCTGTAAATACTCCTTGGCTTGACAGATAGTTCCCTGTTGTCAGTCTTCTGGTACTATTCTTACTGTCTGTTACACTGTTGTTTCTCTCACCTTTTTTTTAAACCTTTGGTCATTCATCCTATTATATTTTAAATTCATTATGTCCTGTTCAAGGTATTGACTATGTTGACTTTTTCAGAGGGGAGCAAGGTGATGTGCTGAGATCACTTTGCCCTTGCAGAGGGACCAGAAGGGTCACTACAAAGGCCAACCAAGACGATGGAATCCAGAATTTAGGATTTGACTGTGGTGGTTGGTTTTCTGGCATACACACTGTCTAAAAGATAATGAGATGTTTTCAGGACCTTCTACAAAGAAATGTGATAATGAATGAGAAACAATGGTTCTGTAGTTTATTTCCTTATAATGTCTTTATATAGTTTTAGAAAACTAAATTTACATATACACAAAGAGCTTAGTCTTTATTCCCCTTGGGTCCTTGACATGTTTTGGTATTTGAGACATATTGGTATTGAGAAGAAGTTCTCTACCACTCCATTACACTTTCCATGAATTATAGGAATGATTATTAACACAGTCCTGGCTTTTTTTCCAGAGTCACTATAGAGTTGGAGACATAACACTCAATGATTTAAATACTTTTAGTTTATATTTATATATATGAAAAGGGGAGTGAGAACTTCATGTATTTTAAATGTTATTTTGCTATACTGAAGTCCTAATCACTGGCTCTAATTTGTAGAACATAGGTATTAAATACAGGTTGAGATGAAAGGTGTGATAGACACTAACATGAGTTAGTGATGAGGAACTTGGGATGGATTATCTTTGAAACATTTTTTTCTCTTCCGTTGTAGGCTGTGAAAGAAACTTTATTTTCTGGGTGTAAGCAAAGGGTTGAGGTTAGTGAAAGATGCCCAGAAGTTTTGTAGGATATTATCTTGCCTACACTTTTCAAAGGGATTGCAAAATAATTATGATAATTGATATTAATCCACCATGTATTTATTGGGGTACCTTTTAGCCAGTAGCATGGCAGGACACAAAGATTAATGAAATAGACCCTTCCCTAAGAAAATCAAGAACTTTTTATTGAATCCGCATTTGTTAAGACAAGCATATTGGGAAGATGAATTTATCTGCTTGTTGTTACTTGAACAAATATTTGAGTGTCTAAAATTAAGTTTATTTATATTCTTTTAATATCGCTCCTCTATTATTGAAATTATTTTAGCACTGATGTGAAATAACTGTAGGTCCCATTTGTTGAAATCTGTACTGATAACTTTCCTCAATAAAATTCTGACAAGCCTCCTGTGTTATTTAAATGCTACTGTAACTGAAACCACAGGTTTGGCTGCCTGCTGCAACAAAAGCCATACTCCTGAGGCAGATACTGATGCAAAAGGAATGAGGTTTATCCAGGTGCCACAAGACCTGGGAGAATGGTGGGCTCCCATCTCACAGACTGTCTTCCCTTCCTGCTCAAGTCCATGGTTCTTATAGAAATAGAGGGAGGAGGGCTTTTTTTCTATCCAGTTATCTTTCTAGCTTCTGGCACATTGAGTTCCTGTCCATTCATTTTTCTAGCTTTCCCGCACTCAGGTCTTATCCAATCCTTGTAGCTTTTGATGTGCAGGGGCCCTGTCCATTCATCTTTCTAGCTTTTGGCAGCTTGGTGTAAGGAATTCGCCCTGTGCCATCTTGGTCATTTAGGGAGACTCCCTGTTGCTCTGAGTGTCTAAGGCAGGGGTGGGCAAACTTTTTGACTCGAGGGCCACAATGGGTTCTTAAACTGGACCGGAGGGCCGGAACAAAATCATGGATGGAGTGTTTGTGTGAACTAATATAAATTCAAAGTAAACATCATTACATAAAAGGGTACGGTCTTTTTTTTTTTTTTTTTAGTTTTATTCGTTTCAAACGGGCCGGATCCAGCCCGCGGGCCGTAGTTTGCCCACGGCTGGTCTAAGGTAACACCACTGATCATTGCTCCAAGATACCTTCCCTTTTCCAAAAGGAAGAGAAACCTGCAGTCTCAGCTCTCTCTAGGTTTTGCTCCTGATTTCCATACTTGATCCGGATTTAGACTGGAGAGCTTTTCTAAACTCATAGCTGCAAGAACCACCAACTAGTCACTGCCACTCAGTTACATTTCTTTAGCCTTGAACTCCCCTTCATTCCCAGTTGTCTACTGGGAATTATATATATTGGATATCTGGTAGTTTTATCTGAAACTGAACATTGTTTTTTGTCCCAAAGTTCATCTTGTGCTTGCCTTCTGCCCAATTACCCACACCACAAACCTAGACATCTCAGATTCATCCCCTCTTTCACGCTGCCACCCACCCACCATGTACCAAACTCTTTTAACTAAGTCTCTTGTCTGCATTTTTTTTTAAAATATATTTTATTGATTTTTCACAGAGAGGAAGGGAGAGAGACAGTTAGAAACATCGATGAGAGAGAAACATCGATCAGCTGCCTCTTGCACATCCCCCACCGGGGATGTGTCCGCAACCCAGGTACATGCCCTTGACCGGAATCGAACCCGGGACCCCTCAGTCCGCAGGCTGACGCTCCATCCACTGAGCCAAACCGATTTCGGCTTGTCTGCATTTTAACAATTATACATTTTAATTGTCTTTTCACTCAACTGGCTTTCCATTAATTTACCAGAGGTCCTCAAACTTCTTAAACAGGGGCCAGTTCACTGTCCCTCAGACATTACACACATGCGCACTGTGGGCCCGGGACTAGTCGGCTGCTAAGCAGAACAGGCAGCGGCGGCAAAAACACCCGGCGGACCGGATAAATGTTTTCGGTGGGCCGCAGTTTGAGGACCCCTGATTTAGACCCTCATGACTTCTTCATTATTACACAAATGAACTAAAAGTGTTTACCTTCTTGCCCTTTATTCTTGAAACCTTCTGCAGAAAAACATGCAAGTTAAACTTGTGAGCATTTTTTTTTAAAAATATATTTTATTGATTTTTTACAGAGAGGAAGGGAGAGAGATAGAGAGTTAGAAACATCGATGAGAGAGAAACATCGATCAGCTGCCTCCTGCACATCTCCTACTGGGGATATGCCCGCAACCCAGGTACATGCCCTTGACCGGAATCGAACCTGGGACCTTTCAGTCCGCAGACCGACGCTCTATCCACTGAGCCAAACCGGTTTTGGCAACTTGTGTGCATTTAAAAAAAATATATATTTTATTTACTTTTTACAGAGGAAGGGAGAAGGGATAGAAAGTTAGAAACATTCAAGGGTGCACACTCTTTTGGATAACCTCACTCTCTTGAAATCCTCTCAAGTAGTAATAGTACTAGCTAACATTGATTGAGTACTTGCTATTTTCAGGAACTATTCTGAGCAATTTGTCGTAATTAAAGAAGATAACACACATGACTACCCTATGCTGTCCAGAACTAAGACCTCATAGACTGTTAAAGAAACTGCTCAGGTTTACACAACTGGTGAGTCACTTCTCTGAGCGTGGACTCATCTCGGGGAACCAATTCAAGATTAGCAACCCTATGGTGGAATGTACTGCAGGTGACAAGATACATGTGACTCTACCTCCACTGTTCCAGGTCATCTATGGAGTCGTTTTTCTGTGAGATAATAAATGACAGGAAGCACAGGCTTTGGCTTTCCTCAGGTATATTCACTAAAAATTAAGTTTCCAAATTTTTTGTGCTTGGCTTAACCCATTAGATGGCACTTAATTTCAAAAGATTTGCATTAAATTTCACTGTTAAAGCAATTTGTGAATTGGGGGAAATGTTTAACTTGTAAGTTATTTCTTTTACTTGTGAAATACAAGGGATAAATGATTGGCACACAATTAGTATTTATTCTGTGTTGTTTTTTTTTTTTTTTTGAAAAGACATTGCTAAAGAGGTTATACAGTTGAAGAGTTGTTATAATGAATTTAATCATTTGTTTTTTGAATATCCCTGCCAGCTGATTAAAATTAGCCTAATTTAATCAGTATTGTATTCCATACTGAAGGTAATTTAGGCTAATGTCAAGGACACTTTTATCTGTCTTTGTAGACGGTATTGAAATAATGAGTGTCACAAAAAAAAGAAGCCAGAAAATGTTTGATGTTTTTCTTCTCTGCCTCTGGGATATTGAAAAGCTCACTTTTCCTTTTTGCATGCAGATTAAACCGAAAGGCATTTTGTAATATAACATTAGCGCTCTATTTTATAAAATAAAGTTATCGAACTTTGATCTTTTGCTAATACTGGCTTGTGGTTGTCAGAATGAATAGTGACTTTATGTTATCTATCACTGTAAACTGACCTTTCATTCGGAATGGAGTGAAGAGAAGTAGTGGGTTTGATGCGTCTTCATTGGAAAAGAAATTACTGTTAAGCAGCAACTCTCAGTTTCTATCCTGCTTTTCTTAGACCACTTTTTTTCTTTTCTGCTCCTCTTACTCCCCAAAGACTTTACAGAACCATTTTAATTTATTTATTCTTTTAAAGCAGTTAAACTCTCTTTTTTTTTTTAAAAAAATATATTTTATTGATTTTTTACAGAGAGGAAGGGAGAGAGATAGAGAGTTAGAAACATCGATGAGAGAGAAACACCGATCAGCCGCCTCCTGCACATCTCCCACTGGGGACATGCCCGTAACCCAGGTACATGCCCCTGACCGGAATCGAACCCGGGACCCTTCAGTCCGCAGGCCGACGCTCTATCCACCGAGCCAAACCGGTTTCGGCTAAACTCTCTTTTTTTCTGAATATGCTTTTAGATGGAATTTAAGGTACCAGTGGGGTCTGGTTCACATTGTGAAGTCAGTAGTTAAAGACATTACTAACTTCCAAGTGAGTCCCCTGTACAAATGACAAGTTGTCTTGGAAATAGCTTCATTCTTTGCGTTGAAAATATTGTCTTGTCTTTAAATGCCACAGATGATGATTTGCTTACCTTTGTTCCATCATCTTTAGGCCTAGTATTGAGCTGAGATATTTTCTGCTTAACTACTTCCTAGTACTGATTGACTGACTGGAGCCATAGCCAGAGTTTCTTTTCTTGAGCTTTAAATTTTAAACATAATTTGCAAAATTTAGAAGTACAAAAGTGATTCTTCAATTGTCTATTTTAGGATGGGAAGTTTTCCACCACTGATTGCCAAAAAAAAAGTATCATAGTTCACTAGATTTGACAGGCAAGAAATTTTGTGTGCTGAGTTATTTGTCACATATTCAATAATGGAATTAGAGATGGTTTGATTTGGGACATATGTGAGTGACTACGTGCTGATGCAAACTCCAGCACAGAGCTCTATGATTCAGGCTGTTAGGAGAATGATTGCTATGTAGCATTTAAAGTTTTTCAGTGGTAAGCTTGAGATTCTCCTGTAGTGAGTGAGGTTTTATTGGTATAGCTTGTATTACTACTATTACAAAACATCATTAGTTTAAATATATTCTTTTACTGCTGTTTTGCTTCTTCATTCAGTAAAACAGTAGCTGTATTTAAATGAGTTTTTAATGAACCATTAGAGCAAGTAAGGCTCAGAGAGCGAGTAAGGATTTAGTATTATCTCTATGTCATTAAAATAACTTCAGTCATCATAAAGCTTAAAAATTGATTTTAAAGATTTTTTCATGTCAACATAGTAATTTGTTATTACATCATTACATTTGATTATGAGGTTCATATCGCTTTTTTCTCGCCTTGTCTCTTCTTTGTCTCTCTGAGTGAAAGCTGTGTGTGTTCAGTATAAAATCACAGTAAATGCCACTGTCTCCAATTTAGAGTCAACCTGTCTATATGTGATTAGGCAATTTTAGAATTATTTTATCTCACTGTAAAATCTTGCTTTTTATTAACACTTCAGCAGTGGTATAATGCAGTTGTAGCCTCACAGATGGGTACAGATGGAACACTGGTACTTGTTGATGGTGAAGGGAGAGAGAGTGATTTACCTTAGATTTAGCAAGTGGGTCAGCTAGCTATGAGTACAGCATTTATATATTTTCATTGTGATTCTCATTTGACATACTCAAGGCTGTTAGTTGATCATAACTCTTAGACTGGGAATCTAATCAGCCTGAAGGCTGAATGGTAATAGAGTGTTTTACCCTGAGAGATGGCATAATTAAATCCCAGCTCTGAAATGTAAGCATCTGTGCTGTGGTCTTAGGTGAATATATTTCACAGTGGTTTCCACATGGAGCTTAATACCTTCATTTGGGATCTGTGACCCAGTAGTTACCTTCTTAAAGGACGCTACTAGCTCTTGTGAGACAGGTGGCTTTGACTAGCAACAGGTGGAAACTTATGATGGTGATGATCTCCTAGCAAGCTTGTTGAGTTAGCGCTGTTTTACCCTCTGTTATGTGTGATGTTGTTTGAAATGGCACTGGTAAATATTTCTTGCATTTTGAGTAGATGACACAGTATGCTCATCTACATAACTATGCGAGTGTCTGTTAGTTTTCCTCTTTCCTTTGTGTCACAGGTTATCTAGTGTGCTTTATGGGAGACAGATGAAAATGAATTTTCTTTTATAAGAGGGATGGCTAAAGGGGAATTTAGGAACCTAAATAGTTGACCTACTTCATCAGATATTTGAAAGAATATCCCTGAGTGAAAGGGCAGAAAAATGTAAAGGTATTGATATTTGTGATCCTAAGTATAGAAATTCAGAGATTGACTTATAGGAAGGAAAAGCCATTTTTGAAATAGTGATAGTTTAGGATATGTTATGGAACAACCTCACATCAATTATAAAATAGCTGTTCTTCAGTTACTTGATATTTACTGTTAATTTTTTTGGAAACATCGCACTGCTGTCCGTAACTCTCACATTTACTGACTTTTCTGTATTTATTCTCTATAGGCAAATCTGCCCATGGAGTCTTCCTGCCATTGCTCAAAGATCTATGTTACTTCATGCCATCATTATTTTGGGGTTCAAAAGTACTGTATTAGTAAGAATATTGACAATATGGCAAACAGAGCTCCCTGCCATAACCATAGTTAAGTGCTCTTTCTCTCTTGTGTTTCTTGCTGATTTTTGTTTTGATATTGTAAACCAAATGATTGAGTGGAGTCTGTCTTACTCATTGTTCCTTAAGGTGAAGAGAGTATCTTAAAGGTATCTTTAGTTTTTTTGTTTTGTTTTGTTTTTAGTATTTCTCCACATGCTTTGGACCTTCTCTAGGGCCAAAAATGTGAAGCCTTTCTAAAGAGTTATGTCTTTATTTCAAAGTCAGAGAATTCCATATGTTATCTTACTATGCAAAAGACATTCATGTTACCCATAATAATAATCTTTCTCTGGGTATGTTTCGCCTGTACATGAATAAATCAGACAGAAAGAAAGATTGCTCAAGGGTGGTGTCAGCAAAGTGGCTTCTGAGGTGTGTGAATCTGAGTCTAGAGGTATTGAGATCTCACTTAGACAGTTACTTGACTTAATTCACCTGCCATTTTCCTGTATAAAGAAAGAATCTATAAGATCTTTTGATTCTTTTAAAAAGCTCTTCTTGGATCCAGAAACATGGAAGCATGGAACAGAGTGAGGAATCGAGGGAGGATGAGTGGGTAGGTGGGAGATAATCAACCAAGGACTTTGTATCCATATATGCTTGGCCCATGGACACAAACAATGGGGCTTTGAGGGCCTGGGGTGGGGGGTAGGGGCAGGTTGGAGGGGGTCAAGGGGGGGAAAAGGGAGACATATGTAATACTTTCAACACTAAAGCTTTTTTTTTTTTTAAAAAAAGAGGTTGAGCAAGATTACATGAATTTTCTTTTGGAATCTATATATATAAAAGCCTAAGTGACCATTAGGACCTGTCCACCAAAAGACTGGTCGGCAGTTGCTATGACGACACACTGACCACCAGGGGGCAGACACTCAATGCAGGAGCTGCCCCCTGGTGGTCAGTGTGCTCTCACAGCCAACCTCCTGCAGCTGGCCAACCTCCCATGGTCCCTGCCCCTGGCCAGCCAGCCCCAATAGACCCTGATCTCCAGCCAGGCTGAGGGACCCCACCCATGCACGAATTTGTGCACTGGGCCTCTAGTATTTTATAAGAGCCACAGCCCATAAATATTTATGAATGCTAGAACACCATTGACTGCCTTTGCTAGGGAAAAAAAACAAATGATTAAAAGAGTATTTGGTTGTTCATTTTGTAATTTCTTGATAGCTTTATCTCCATAACAGAAACTAGAGAATATTGAAAATTCTTAGTAGATGAAAAGCTGAATAATTTAAATTCAGAGTTTTATTTTGAATGCAGTATTAATTTTATAATCTCTTTAAGCAAGCACTCATGGTTATGAAGGCATTTGCAATGTTATTTGAATGTGTCCTTTACTAGTAGCTACTATAGATAATTTGTGATCCTTATACTTATTTAGAAAAATTTGGAGGGTCTATAGAGGTATTGAATAATTCCGAGTTACAGACAGCAAAGTGCAAAGATACTTTTCTTTTCCAGTGGAAAAACAGAAATGAATTTAATTTCCATGCTTTTATATTTCTCTAAACTATAGAGAAATTTAAATTTGTGCTCCCATAGAGTCAAAATGATAAAATACTTAAAAATAAAAATAAATAGATAAATAAAAAGCTCTTCTGATATCTCCAGCATGGAATTGTTTGTATTTGCTTGAGTTACCCTCAAATGTGTTCAGAAAGTTTTAGGTGGTGGTATCAAATTCGTAAGTTGGGTTAATTGCCTTTGGTAAATCAAGAATGAACAGAATTCTGTTCAAAGACTTGTATATGGTCACAGTCTACAGTTTTGTAAGTGGGCTGTGCTGTCGATATGTTAGATGTTCAGGAGCAAGAACATTGGGGAGAAGATATATTTGATTTCTAATCTCAGATTCATTTTGTACTTATTTATAATTCAGCTTTGGTCAAATTAATCTGAGCCTCAGTTTTCTGTACATTTGTATATAATAAAGAGGTAATATGCAAATTGACCTTCATGCTGTAATGCTGTTACAAGATGACAGTGCACACAGTGGGGTCAGGGCAGCAGGGGCTGGGTCAGGGGTCGCTCTGCACAGCTTCCGCTGGGGTTCCTGTGGCCCCGGGGGCCCAGAAGCCACTTTGTGTGACTTCTGCCGGGGTTTTTATGGCCCCGTGTGCATGCTGTGGAAGCAGGGCCCAGCGGCCACTGCATGCGGCCTGGAGGCGGGACATCGGGGCGGCACTCCCCGGACTTGGGGCTGTCCCATGGTGCTCTGGCCACATGGGGTGGGACTCTTGGACTTGGGGCAGTCCCATGGCGCAGGGGCGGGGCCCCGGGTCTCGAGCAATTTCGCGCAATGGGTCACTAGTTAAATATAAAAGCTGCTCTGATCTGTGAGCAATTGGGAGGTTTTAGGGTCTTCAAAAGAACTTCATTTTGTGGTTATTATGTTTTTTGGTTTTTCTAGTAAGGCCTCCTTTCCTTTTCCTGTTTCTCCTCCCTCTTATTATTGGTGTGTAGAAAAGCTTTGCATCAATCTTTAGTTACTATTGAAACTGATCTCAAACTTACAAAAGTATTTATTTGTCACCCACCCCAATATAACTTAATACTAGCTAATATTACACTTGTACTTGTTCTGAAAGTTGATATAGCTTTCAAAACTAGGACGGTAGGCATTGACACTATATTAGTTTCCTGTTGCTGCTGTAACAAATTAAAGGCTTAAAACATCACAAATGCATTACCTTACAGTTCTGTAGGATAGAAGTCTGGCCTGGGTCTCACCAGGATAAAATCAAGTTTGAGCAGAGCTGTGTTAATTTCTGGAGGTTCTGGGGGAGAACCATTGCATTTCCTTCTAGAAAGGCGCCTATGTTCTTGTCCCATGGTTCCTTTCCTCATTTTCAAAGTCAGCAGTGTAGTATCTCCCTAGCCATTGTCACACCTCTCTAACTCCACTGGAAAAGGTTCTCTACTTTTACACTCAGGTGATTAGATGGGCTCAGTGTATAATCCAGGATAATCTCCCACTTTTAAGGTTCTTTTTTAATTGAATATATTACGGTGACATTGGTTAATAAAATCATATAAGTTTCAGGTACTAGGTGTACCAGTTAATAATGCAGATTTTGTAAATAAAACCCAATAATTTCAAGAGAAACATCTAAAGCAGTGGTCCTCAAACTACGGCCCGCGGGCCACATGCAAATACAAATATTGTATTTGTTTCCGTTTTGTTTTTTTACTTCAAAATAAGATATGTGCAGTGTGCATAGGAATTTGTTGATAGTTTTTTTTTAAACTATAGTCCGGCCCTCCAACGGTCTGAGGGACAGTGAACTAGCCCCCTGTTTAAAAAGTTTGAGGACCCCTGATCTAAAGTGCTTTATTCAAAGTAATGTCCATCTGTAGCTACACATTTCCCCTATATTTCAGGTAATTTGTGGATACCGTCCCAATAGAACTTTCCTTGTTTTGAGGCAAGCCATTCAGAAACCCAATTTTCCACTTCTTCATACATTTTGAAGTGCTGCTCAGAAAGTGCATGTGCCATCGATTGGAATAAGCGGTAATCTGAAGGAGAAAGTTCTGGTGAAGATGGCGGGTGGGTTAATACTTCCCAGGAAAGATCTTTTAACATGTCTTTAACTGGTTTTGAAGTGTGTGATGGTGTGTCATCATGAAGCAAAATTACTTTGCCATGTCTTCTGGCCCATTCTGGTTGTTTCACGATCAAAGCGTGTTTCAAATTGAGTATTTGTTGTTGGTAGCAATCAGTATTATCGGTTTCGCCTGGTTTTAGAAGCTCATAATATGCCGGAGTCCAACCCCAGCAGGTCCAGGGGTCCCCAAAGGTGTGGATGGAGTCGGCGAAGAAGGAATGACACAGAGACAGCATTCAGTTGATCAGCAGCCTAGCCAGGATCTCTAGCCAGGATCTCCAGCCAAGTTCTGGTCTGGATTTCCAGCGAAATTCTGCCGTTTATTGTCTTGTTACATCCGTATTTATCCCAGTTGATTTTAATCCTGTCAATTTCTATCACAAAGGTTAGGGCGTTTCTTATCTCCATTCCAGGGAGTAAAGATTATGTAGCTTAAGCATGATTGTTTGTAGTGATTAACTACCCGCCTGGCACTTAGTTAAGGAGTTTCATCCCCTCCCTGACTTCAGGGAAAAATTCCTACCTGGGGAAACAACCTTTCTCAGAGAGGTGACCTTGGTTAAAACACACAGCGCTAAGGGGAGCAAACATATTAAGAACAGTATGCTATATATGCCAGGTCCCTTGAAACATATGCTGTGCAGATGTTTCTTTCCTCCAGCAACTGTGTCAAGCAGCAAGGATGGACCGGCTTCCGGCAATAATACACACCTTCCTGATCCCAGCAAATGCAGAGCATTGTTTTCTTTCAGAAGCGATTTGGCCTTGCCGTAGATGTTGATGGTTGACCTGGATCAACCCATGATTCTCTGAGTTTGGGATTCTCAAAATAAATCCACTTTTCATCGCCAATCACAATTCGATGCAAAAACGACTTTCTTTTGTGCCGTTGAAGCGACATTTTACTGATGACTTTTCGGTTTTCCATTTATCTTTTGTTCAGTTGATATAGTACCCATTTTCCTTCCTTTAAAATCTTTCCCATTGCTTGTAAACGATCGGAAATTGTTTGCTGAGCAACGTTTAATCTTTCTGCAAGTTGTTTTTGAGTTTGACATGCATCTTCATCCAATAATGTTTATAATGGTTGGTCTTCAAAACTTTTTCGGTTGACCTGGATGTTCTTTGTCTTTCACATGAAAGTCATCACTTTTAAAGCGTTTAAACCAGCGTTCACAAGAATCTTGAGATGGAACATGTTCACCATAAGCTTCCTGAAGTACTCAGCAGCGCTTTTCTTCAAAATAATGAATTAAAACTTCACACAAATGCTCTTTTTTTGGCACAGAATTCGACATTTTTAAGTGTAAAAATATCTATGATATTAACACCTTTAGCAAATTTGACATATGAAGTTTTGAAACTTGTTGTCAATACAACAAAGTGGCATACATATCAAATCCCATATATCAACATATGTGTAACTCCATCTATTGAAAAACATCCGCATTACCAACCGGTACACCTAGTATACAATTCTACAATACATCATCTGCATATCGCACTATGTTTACCACCTCAAAGTCAAGTCTCCTCCCATCACAATTTATCCCCCCTTTACCATCTTGGACCTTCCCCCATGCCCTCTTCCCTCTGGCATTCACTGTACTGTTGTCTATGTCTATGAGTCTTTTTTTTTTTTTTATCCAGGACAATTTTCCCCTTTTAAGATTTTTAATTTGAATCACATCTTCAAGTCCCTTTTGCCATGAAAGGATAATTCCCACAAATTCTGGGGATCTGGGCATGGACAGTAATGGGCATTATTCTGCCTGCCACCACTATCATGCTCTTTTTTGACATCAGTAAGTAGGCCTAGAGATGGTAGAGAGAACACTGTATTAACCAAAGCCATCCAAGAGGTAAGATCAGAGCTGTTTTTGAATGTAGGATTGTGAATTCTATAGTCTTAGCCACTCTGCTACAAGCACTTGTGGGCCTTCAGCTCATCATTTTACCCATTAAAAAGGACACCCTTGAACTAAATGGTTTATATGTGTTTGAGTGTGATATTTATAAACAAGTTTTCTGTTGCAAGTTCTGATGTTTCAGAGTTAAAATGACTCATCCTGAGGCAGGTAGGAAATGTGTGGCCCACTTTGGAGTTTATTTACATGTGGGTGATTAGGGGTGTTACCACAAGGTCAGCCTGTCTTTTCTTTTCTTTTTTTTTTTTTTAAATTAAATCTTTATTGTTCAGATTATTACATTTGTTCCTCTTTTTTCCCCCCCATAACTCCCCTCCTCCCAGTTCCCGCCCCACCCTCTGCCCTCACTCCCCACCCACTGTCCTCATCCATAGGTGCACGATTTTTGTCCAGTCTCTTCCCGCATCTCCCACACCCCTTTTCCCCCCAAGAATGGTCAGTCCATTCCCTTTCTATGTCCCTGATTCTATTATAATCACCAGTTCATTCTGTTCATCAGATTATTTATTCACTTGATTCTTAGATTCACTTGTTGATAGATGCATATTTGTTGTTCATAATTTGTATCTTCACCTTTTTCTTCCTCTTCCTCTTCTTAAAGGATGCCTTTCAACATTTCATATAATCCTGTTTTGGTGGTGATGAACTCCTTTAGCTTTTCCTTATCTGTGAAGCTCTTTATCTGACCTTCAATTCTGAATGATAGCTTTGCTGGATAAAGTAATCTTGGTTGTAGGTTCTTGGTCTTCATCACTTTGAATATTTCTTGCCACTCCCTTCTGGCCTGCAAAGTTTCTGTTGAGAAATCAGCTGACAGTCGTATGGGTATTCCCTTGTAGGTAACTGAGTTTCTTTCTCTTGCTGTTTTTAAGATTCTCTCTTTATCTTTTGCTCTTGGCATTTTAATTATGATGTGTCTTGGTGCGGTCCTCTTTGGATTCCTTTTGTGTGGGGTTCTCCGCGCTTCTTGGACCTGTAAGTCCATTTCTTGCACCAGGTGGGGGAAGTTTTCTGTCATTATTTCTTCAAATAGGTTTTCAATATCTTGCTCTCTCTCATCTTCTGGCACCCCTATAATTCTGATGTTGGTACGCTTGAAGCTGTCCCAGAGGCTCCTTACACTATCCTCGCATTTTTGGATTCTTTTTTCATTTTGCTTTTCCGGTTGGGTGTTTTTTGCTTCCTCGCATTTCAAATCATTGACTTGATTCTTGCGCTCCTCTGGTCTGCTGTCGGGAGTCTGTATAATATTCGTTATTTCAGTCCGTGTATGCTTAATTTCTAGTTGGTTCCCCAATATAACATCGAGGGTCTCATTAGTTTTCTTGTAGATCTCATTAAGTTTATCGGCGGCTTCTAAACAGTTCTTGAGAGACCTTAAAAGTGTGGTTCTGAACTCTATATCTTCCATTGACAATTTTGTCCTGTTTCTTTGTCTCCTCATTTTGTTATGCTTTCTTGGTGCACCCCCTAGTGGTCTTTGTGCGCAGTCTTGTAGTTAAGCCTTGATTGTTGTAGCTAATACCAGGGAGGGTTTGACCTCCAGGCCAAGTGGCTGTGAGAATCAGCTGTATGTAGCCTGTCTTTTCTTGTGGAGACTTATACGTACAAGGATCAGAAGAGATTAAGTAATAACTATTGAAAGTAAAAGTGAACTTTCAAAAATAATCTTCTTCATAGGCAGCAATGTAGAATCTATCTGTTAAAATTTGGATTTGAGTCATGTTTCACAAATAAAAGCAGAGTTTTTTTATTGCTTTGAAGGGCATGATAGAGATTTTTAATATGTGATATTTTTTTGAAGGTCTCATTTTCTCTTGCTATATTACTATATGTATGCTTGTAGAGTAGATTTTTCTAAAATGATATACTCTTCCCATTTGAACACAATTTCATATCTTCACCTGGCACTTAAATTTTGGTTTAAAAGAATGCTGTAGAATTGTATGTTTTGCATATTGCAAATCACCAACTGTAATTCTGCCTCTGAAATTCAAACAGCATTTGTTCCTGACACAGTCCAGATTTCATAATACTTATATTTTTTAAAATTCCTGAAGATAATTATTAAAACTATTATATATGTAGAAGTTCTTCCATCATGTGTGGCATGTAAAGACTCATTCGTTACAATTTTTATTTTCAGTTTATTCTTGAGAGAATACATCACTGTGAAAAGTAAATAACATCTTAATTTCATTTGCTTCCATTTAAGCACCAAAATATCAAAACTTAGTATCTTCAAAATGCACTAAATGTTTTTTTAAAATTTTAAACTTCACCCAAGGTTATGTTTATTGATTGTAGAGCAAGTGGGGGCAGGTGGAAGAAGAGGTAGAGAGGTGAGAGAGACACATCGGTTGCCTCCTTCCTATGTGCGCTCTGACTGGGTATTGAACCCACAATCTAGGTATATGCCCTGACAAAGAATCACACCTGCCACCTTTTGGTGTATGGGACAATGCTCCAATTAACTGAACCACCTAACCAGGGCTCAAAATGCATTTTAGACCACACACCTTGTGAGAAGTCTGATGACATTAAAATCAAGTATAGACATTCTAAATCCTGATGAAGAGCCTGCAGTGGATATTGTTAAGCTTATCAGGGTTACCAAGGAACCTTGACTTTTAGTTTTATATCTCAAATTGAAATTTACTAAAAGGATGAGCAGTCTATTGCAGGGTTGTCAAACATAGTTATGTTCATTTATTTATGTACTATCTGTGGTTGTTTTCATGCTACTATGGCAGAGTAAATTTGTTGTGACAGAGATTATATGGCTTACACATTTCCAAAAATATTTACTCTCTGGCTCTTTTCCGAAAAAGTTTACTGACCCTTGATGTGGTAGAATGTGTGTGTAACTAATATAGGGAGATGCTTGCCAGTCAGTTGTTAAATACTCAGGCTGATTTTATTACTGTATATGGGAACTTCTGTGTATACATAGAAACACCTTTTCATTTTTTATAACTGCTAATGAGTTCTTTTCCCGCTTATGTTGCTTATTATAAGGTTGAATTGCCCAACTATTCATCCTACTTTGATATCTTCCTACCACTTAGATTTCTTACAGATTGTTTAATTAGTTCATTATATATGATACCACAACAGAACTCTGAACTCCTGTGTGTCTACATGTCTTTATGACCTTAGGAAGGCTTTCTTTTTTGTCTTATGAATTTATTGATAACTAGAGGCCCAGTGCATGGAATGTGCACTGGGGGGAGGGGATGTCCCTCGGTGTCTCCTGTGGGGATTGGGTTGAAACTGGTATCCAACATCCCATGCCGGGGGAGTGACTGTGGGAGAAGTTTGTGCCTGCACTCGCTAGCCATGAGCCCAGTGTCTGGTGCCTGTCAGTCAGCTGAGCAGCGCTCCTCCTGTGGGAGTGCACTGACCACCAGGTGGCAGCTCCTGTGTTGAGCATCTGCCCTCTGGCCGTCAGTGCGCGTCATAGCGACCAGTCGTTTGGTCATTCGGTTGCTTAGGTTTTTATATATATAGATAGGTTGATACAAATTGCATTTGTTCAAAATGACAAAACTGCCCTAACCGGTTTGGTTCAGTGGATAGAGCGTCGGCCTGTGGACTGAAGGGTCCCAGGTTTGATTCCGGTTGAGGGCATGTTACCTTGATTGCGGGCACAGCCCCAGTAGGGAGTGTGTAGGAGGCAGCTGATTGATGTTTCTCTCTCATCAATGTTTCTAACTCTATAAATATATTTTATTAAATATATAACTTTGATCTAATTATGAGGAAGCATCAGACCAATCCAAATTTGTAGACATTCTATAAAATAACTTATATCCTTTAAAACTATCAAGGTTATGAAAGTAAAAAAAAAAAAAAAAAAAAAAAAGACTCATGAACTTGTGTGAACTGGAGGAGACTGAGGAGAAATATGAACTGCATGCATAGTCTACAGCCCTCATTTGGACTTTGCCTCTTTTCCACTAATGTCCTCTTGTTTTTAGTCCTAGATCCACTCAGGGACCGCACGTTGCATGCAGTTCATATTTCTCCTCAGTCTCCTCCAGTTCACACAAGTTCATGAGTTTTTTTTTTTTTTTACTTTCATAACCTTGATAGTTTTAAAGGATATAAGTTATTTTATAGAATGTCTACAAATTTGGATTGGTCTGATGCTTCCTCATAATAAGATCAAAGTTATATATTTTTGGCAGGAATATTACCGATGTCCCGTTACACTTCTCAGTACATTTTATCAGAGTTTATATGATGTCTTATTACTGCTGATGCTAACTTTGGAAAGTGGTGCCTGTCATATTTCTCCACTGCAAAGAGACGATTTTTCATTTATATATATATATATAAAAGGGAGGGACCATGGGAGGTAGGGAGGGGGAGAAAGAGATAGAAACATCAATGATGAGAGAGAACCATTTATCAGCTGCCTCCTGCATGCCCCACACTGGGGATCGAGCAGCATATGCCCTGACTGGAAATCAAACCATGACCTTCTGGTTCATAGGTCAATGCTCAACCACTGAGCCATGCTGGCTGGGCCTATTTTTTATTTTGAATTAAAATATTTTATAGAGAGATACTTTGAGCTCTGCAAACATACTATTTCTCATTATATTCTCACCCATTAATTTTGGCATCCATTGGTAGATTTACCTGCAAAAGGTATTACTGTGGAGTTCCATCCTGTCAGTGGATAGAACTAAGAAATATATGTTTGTTTACCACACACCCATTAACATCCATTTATACTCATCTGTCGGTCTACATACCTATCTACCTACCTGTAAAAACCATGAGTTCATATTAATGCCTCCAGTTCTAATCTAAAGCACAGAGTGCATTTTCTTACATGTATCTTCTGTTTTGACAGTAAGAATTTGGCTCCCATTAACTTCATTATCCCAAACATTTTTCTTTCTCATTCGTTCCTGGTGTGTGTGTTTGTGTGTGTGTGTGTATGTGTGTGTGTGTGGTAGCGGTGGTGGTGGTAATAGTAGTGTGAGAATTTATAAACTATACACTTGTGAGAAATAAATTTCCTAACCAGAATACAGTATTTCTTGGGCAGTTCTTTTTGTCATTAGCCTCACATTAAACAGTGAAAAAGTTTTTCAAAGTCACTTAGTTTTTATCTTCCCTACTACCTTCAGTTGGTTGCATTTTTCATGGGTAACACATTTAGGTTTATTTGTGTTCCATTTTAGATTATCCTGCCCTGTGTTTGATTTCAATTATTTAATTGCCTTTTAGTATTTGGATTATTATTATGGTTCTAGGAGTTGCTTACAGAAGTATCACTGCACTAGTATCTCCATTATCAATCACATTCTCTCTCTGCCTCTCTCTCTTTCAACCTTATTTCTACTAACTCCCTGTAGGCAACAAATTTCTTTTATATCTTTCCTACATTTCTTTTTTTTTTAAATTAAATATTTATTGTTCAGATTATTACAGTTGTTCCCCTTTTTCCCCCCCATAGCTCCCCTCCACCTGGTTCCCACTCCACTCTCTGCCCTTAACACCCCCCCACCCTCCCGCCACTGTCCTCATCCATAGGTGTACGATTTTTGTCCAGTCTCTTCCCACACCCCCCACACCCCTTTGCCCCCAAGAATTGTCACACTCCCTTTCTATGCCCCGATTCTATTATATTCGCTAGCTTATTCTGTTCATCAGATTTTTTATTCACTTGATTTTTAGATTCACTTGTTGATAAATGTGTATTGTTCATAATTTTTATCTTTACCTTTTTCTTCTTCTTCCTCTTCTTAAAGAATACCTTTCAGCATTTCATATAATACTGGTTTGGTGGTGATGAACTCCTTTAGCTTTTTCTTCTCTGTGAAGCTCTTTATCTAACCTTCAATTCTGAATGATAGCTTTGCTGGGTAAAGTAATCTTGGTTGTAGGTTCTTGATATTCGTCACTTGGAATATTTCTTGCCACGCCCTTCTGGCCTGCATAGTTTCTGTTGAGAAATCAGCTGATAGTTGTATGGGTACTCCCTTGTAGGTAACTGACTGTCTTTCTCTTGCTGCTTTTGAGATTCTCTCTTTGTCTTTTGCTCTTGGCATTTTAATTATGATGTGTCTTGGTGTGGTCCTCTTTGGATTCCTTTTGTTTGGGATTCTCTGTGCTTCCTGGACTTGTAAGTCTATTTCTTTCACCAGGTAGCGGAAGGTTTCTGTCATTATTTCTTCAAATATGTTTTCAATATCTTTCTCTCTTCTTCTGGCACCCCCATAATTCGGATGTTGGTTTGCTTGAAGTTGTCCCAGAGGCTCCTTACACTATCTTGATATTTTTGGATTCTTTTTTCTTTTTGCTTTTCCAGTTGGGTGTTTTTTGCTTCTTCGTATTTCAAATCTTTGACCTGATTCTTGCGATCCTCTAATCTGCTGTTGGATCTCTGTATAATATTCGTTATTTCAGTCAGTGTATGCTTAATTTCTAGTTGGTCCTTTTTCATATCCTCGAGGGTCTCACTAGATATTTCGAGGGTCCCACTAAATTTATTGGCAGTTTCTAGAAAATTCTTGAAAAACCTTATTACCGTGGTTTTGAACTCTATATCCAGTAGTTTGCTTTGCTCCATTTCTGTCATTTGTGACCTGTTTCTTTGTCTCTGCATTTTTTATGCTTCCCTGTGTTGATAGAGTGGCTTTGTGTGTTAGGGGTCCTATAGGGCCAGTAGCTCAGCCTCTCAAATTACCTGAGGTGGACACTCTTGGTGCACCCTTTTGTGGGCTTTGTGCACAGTCTTTTTGTAGTTAAGCCTTGATTGTTGTTGGTATCACTGTGAGGAATTGACCTCCAGGTCAATCGGTTGTGAGAATCAGCTGTGTCTACAGTGGGAGAACTTCTGTGCTGGAGACACACTTATGGGGCAAGACTTGCTTCAGTGGGGCTTTGGTGCTCACTGAGTCTGCCCCCTGAGTGTGTCCCTTATGGATTTGAGGAGTTGTAATCTGGATGGTCCCACTCTGACCATTGGGTACACTGGCACTTGTATCTCTAAGGAGGTGCTAATTTAGCCTCTGCCTGAGGCTACCCAGCAGGAGCTACGGAGAGATCTGGAGATTCCTCTTCTTTGTTTTGGGGTTTGAAGGTTCCCAGATGAGGCCCACCTGTGAAGCAACACAAGCTGCTGTGGGGCCTTGGGCCTTCTTTTGGATGTTCTGGGTCTCTCTGACCCAGCTGCAGTTTGTTTGGTAATTTTAGATTGCAAAGGGCCAGGCCATTCATATGCAAAAGCCTCTGCACACAGCTTGGGTGGGGTGGCGTATCAGGGAATCAACAGGGTGGAGCAAACAGCTATGGCTGATCCTCAGCCCTGCCCTAAGAGGCCCGGGATCTCAGTGTCCCGAGGTAATCGCTGCAAGCACCTCTGAGAGAAAGCCTCCCTTGAGTTCCGCCCGATGCCAGACAGTCCAGTTTCTCCCCATATGAGTCTGAGTCCCCAGAGATTCGCCCGGAACTGGAGTTCAGAGTAGTCAGGAGCTTGTGACTCCCTCCTGATTGAAAAAGACAACTGTGTCCTCAGTTGCCAGCCCTTTCCTTGTGTGCCTCTGTACCTTTGCACTTTACTTCTGCTCCTTCTCTGAGCCTCAGTGTGCTTTTCTCTTTCCTTCTAGTTGTAGAATTTCCACCCAGTCAGCCTTCCTTTGGTTCTGGATGATGTCCGTTTTGTCTTTTAGTTGTATTTTTGAAGTGGTTGTGCGAGGCAGCAATTTTAGGTGTTTACCTATGCCGCCATCTTGGTTTCTCCCTCTCAATCTCTTTCCTATATTTCTATCTCCCTTAGCATTCTATGATATTAAAACATTTTTATTGTTTTTCCCCATAGAATTTTGGATATGAAATGTAGAAAGGAAAAAATTAAGGCATCAAAACTCAGAGAAAGATAAATTCTTGAAGTTTTGCTTCCTAACACAGAACATTGCTGGTTGCATAAATATCAGTACTGTTTCTCTGTCAGAGTAATTGAAATGCCTTTGTGTATAATTTCCCCTTCACCTTTTGTTTCTAGCTGGTAGCAGTGTTTGATGAACAGGATCCACATCATGGAGGTGATGGCACCAGTGCTAGCTCCACAGGCACCCAGAGTCCAGAGTTATTTGGCAGTGAGCTTGGCACCAACAATGTTTCAGCCTTTCAGCCTTATCAAGCAACAAGTGAAATTGAGGTCACACCTTCAGTCCTTCGTGCAAGTAAGCGAAAGTTCATTCTTTAATGCACATTTTATCTCAATTTATAGGGATGCCAACTTTTATTATCCAACCATGATGCTGTGAATGGTATTTTATCATCTGTTTTTATAAAAATTGATTAAGTTTAGAATCAGGACAAATGTATTTTGAGAAAGAGATAGGCAAGGTTCTTTACATTTTATAGATTGGGCTTACTTTACTTGGTACCGGTAGACTTTTAATTGCTCACTAAATGTATATATATAAAAGTCTAATATGCTAAGTGTCTGACCCTTTAGTTGACCACTCAACCAGTCACTATGATGCACACTGACCACCAAAAGGCAGATGCTCCAACAGTAGGTCAGCTTCCTGCTGGGGTCCAGCCTATTGGGACTGGGCGAGAGGGGCCGGACACGCCCTGGAGCCAACCTCCCACGGTCCCTCCCAGGCCTCTAAAATACTTCTTCTAATTAATTTCTGTCAATGTGCATGCATTCATACATCGGGCCTCTAGTATTAGGAAAAGAGTTAATTTCCTGAATTTTTCTTTCCATATATTTCAAACAGAAATAATTAAAGGGCTTTACATTGAAATAAAATATAGTATGTTTGATTGCCATTCAACTTGGTTATAACCATTACTTGAATTTTATCTGTTGAACAGGAGGAGAGACCTCAAGGCCATAATTATCTTCAGGGATCTGGAAGAGATGCTATTAGAATGCCATCTCAAGGAAAGAAAATATAGGATAGAGAGAGTTTATATTAGGAATCCTAGGACCCAGAGTACTGTAGTTCCAGTATACTTGCTTGAAGAATTCTGTCAGCCATTCCTAGAATGTTACTCAGAAAAGTGAATTACCTTGCTGGAAATCATGTTTAGTTTCTGTAATTGTATAACGTTATAATTGAGCAGTTGTCAAGAGTAAGAAGGTTTATTTAAAGCAATTTAAAAGTTAAAAATCATTTATCTTTTAAGCACATCTATTTAGAAACATTTAAAATTTTTGAAGTAGAAAATTGTCTTGTGCTGTTTACTGATAGTCTTACATAGGTCTTCACAAATAGATAGCAAATAATATAATATCTATGACATGAAAAAATAATGTATAGAATAAAGTAGATAATATTTAGAATGTATAGTTTCTTCTTCTGAAATACATCCTGGAACCTGGCCGTGTAGCTCAGTTGATTAGATCCTTATTCTGAAGCTCCAAGTATGTGGGTTCCATTTTGGGTCAAGGCACATATAAGAATCAACCAGTGAATGTATAAATAAGTGGAACAACAAATTGAGGTTCCACTCTCCCTCCTTCCATCTCTCTCTCTCTCTCTCTCTCTCTCTCTCTCTCTCTCTCTCTCTCTCTCTTTCTCATATTGATAATAAAAAATGCATTCTTCTACTTTTTGTGTTCATAGCAGTCTATAGTATTTTACCAGTTTACATCTAGATGTTCATAAACTGCTTCTGCTTCTACTACCCCTTGAAAGTATATGTGAGGACAACAAGAAAGAAAATCAATTTAACAGTTAAATCTGATGATGCATCAGAAACCACAGGAATAGTGTGTCATATAGAGATATAGAGAATTGAGAAGGTACACTTGCATGATGGGATATGTAAGTGATGCCCTAGTGATCATATATGGATGCAGGCCATTGTTAATCACTTTTTAAAATTGCTTTCCATCATCAGAACAAGAAACAATTATAAATTAGAGCTAGGTTCAATGAAAAATGTTTCCAAGGAAGCTCAGAGTGGGAACAGACATGATAGGTATTTTAATTGAACATTTCCTTATGTCCAGGAGATTTAAGTGCACAAATATATTTTGAAGTATTTTCTGGAAATAACATTTAATTATATTACTTGAATAATGCTATTTAAAAATTTTGTGTTGGATTTACTTGGGGCAAAATTTTTTAAAAGGTGAGGCTTATACTACGTATGGTATACAAGATAATATGTAAATAGTATACAGGTTACTTTATTTTCTTTCCTGTTTTTAAAAACATGTTTTTATTGATTTTAGAGAGGAAGGGAGAGGGAGAGAGAAACATCGATAAGAGAGAAATATCAACATCTATTGACTGCCTCCTGCACTCCCCCTGCTAGGGATTGAGCCTCCATCGTGGGCATGTGCCCTGACCAGGAATTGAACCAGAACCTTTTGATGCATGGGGTGATACTTAACCACGTAGCCATACCATTTGGGCATTCTGTTATTACTAGAGGCCCAATGCACGAAATTTGTGCAAGAGTAGGCCTTCCTGTCGGCATTGGCTTCCCTTTGGCACCCGGGACCCGGGCTTCCCTTGCAGCCCCAACTTCGTCAGGAAGGATGTCTGGTCTAATTAGCATATTACACTTTTATTATTATAGATATACCAGATCATTAAGTCTTTGCTTTAATCCTTATCTGCTTAGAATAAGCATGTGTATAAAGTAGATTGCGTTTAAGTTAAATAAAAATTAATTATACATATTGTACCTGATGTTTAGAATATAATGGTTGTATGTAATTACATTCTAATGTATATTATTAAATACAGAGTTTTTTTGTTACTGTTATAGGTTTTTACTCATGTATTTTATAAAACAAGATGCACCTTTAATTTAGCTATACCTTATAGTGTTGTAGGAATGGTAAATCCTACCTTTATGTTAAGAAGAATTTGAATGGCATGCTTCCCATCAATTTTAATTTTTTGACTTCTCTGGACTCAACAGAAATTCTAAAACACTACCACCCACATTTGACTTCTCTATGTGTTAAAATTTAAATGCTATTTTCAACACAAAATATTTATTTTACTTTATTTTTATTTTACTTTAATTTTATTGTGGAAAGTGAGTTATATTTGAAGTTTATGTGCTGTCTTGCAGCCACTAGAGGGAAGATATACAAGTCTTATTTTCATACTTAGATTTTAATATGCTAAAGTTATTTATATGTTGTGGCCTTAGCAGGTATTAGGTTAGTGCATGTTAAGCATTTTGTAACTATAAGGTTTGGTGACTATGTAAAAATTACTCAATCCATTGGAGTCATCAGTCCTGTAAGAAGATTTTTTATACTATATTCATAATACTTATTCAAAAATAAAACAAGAGTTTATGCTGTCCAGACATTGTGTTAGGTGATGAGTCCAGAGTTGAGTTAAAATAAGGCATTGATCTTGTCATCAAGGGGTTTATGTTTAGTAGTCTTCCTGATTTACAGATTTGAAAATAAAGAAGCCAAAAATACATCATAGAGCTTTGCTCAATTGAGGAATAATCACCTCTAGTTGGGACATGGTTAATAAAGGGTTTTAGATAAGTAAACTTCGAATTTTTGTCTTGAAGAAGTAAAGTGACAACTTTCCCAAGGTTTATATAAATGAATTTACCCAGTCCCTTTGCTCTATAAAGAACCAATGGAAACTGAGAAAGAAATTCAATTTTTTTTTCTCAATAAAGAGAGGATATTAAGTGTTGGTATTAAGATAAAACCTAGGATCTTGTCACTAATTTTTCCTTGAGCTTTCTTAAAGTAGAGACAAAGTTAGTTAAATCAGTAGCTCTCAACTGGAAGTGATATTTTTCTCCAGGGACTTTTGATAGTGCCTGCAAGTATTTTTGGTTGTCCCAGCTGGGGAAATTAGGGGATGCTATTCTTAGCTGATTAAGAACAAGGATACTGTTACATTCTACAAGGCACAGGAAGTCCTCCACATCAAACTATTCAGCTCAAAGTGTCAATAGGGCTGGGGTGGAAAAATCTTGAACCAAGGAGTCATTGTCCTTAAGGTCAAAATAGCAGTTACCTAAGAGAAGCTAAAATTGAAACTTGAGAAAAATTTTCTTGAGCCCAATGTCCTGAATAATACCCTTAACCATTGATTCTCAACCTTCCTAATGCCATGACCCTTTACTACAGTTCCTCATGTTGTGGTGACCCCAACCATAAAATTATTTTCGTTGCTACGTCATAACTGTAATTTTGCTACTGTTATGAATTGTAATGTAAATATCTGATATGCAGGATGTATTTTCATTGTTTGAGACCCACAGGTTGAGAACCGCTGCCTTAAACTGAAGGGAAAAGAAATAATGACTAGCTAATAACAATATTGCTCATAGTATTTAGCCAAAAGACCATACTACCCACAAACAGGGTAGTATTACACTAAAATAGTAGTATAAGTATAATACAACAAAAATATAAATTTTCCTAAGCATAAGGTGCTTTAAAAATTGAGAAAGTAAATAAAATCGATGCATGAAATAGTACTTATATAAAAGCTTCTGATGTTGAAGAAATAAAATAAAATTTTAACATTAACCTATTTTATATAAAAAATAAGTACCTATGGGGAAGGGAAGGGATAGGATAGAGGAAATGGGATAGAAGCTAGACTTTTATTGGAATCACATCTTAATTTTCATAATTATAAGACCACCATATTTTAATTTTTAAAATAAAATTCTTAATAACAATATAAATAAATAACTTAATTATTAAAATAAAAAAATGATATGTCACAACCAACATAACTTGATAGCTGAATTAAATTGATGGCTTAATCATCCAAGAGTAACTACAGGATATCCCCAAAAATGTATACACACTTTTTTCTCATAGCCCAATTGATGTTTTTTTCTTTTCATATTAAACCATTGGAATTAATAATTATTCAAAATGTGTTACATTTTTTTGGAGCACCCTATATTTTGAATAACTAGAAGACATAATAATTTGAACAACCAAGGGGACATAGAATAAAAGAACTGCCAATCAAACAAGAACCCTAAAATTGTAGTTGGTAATGTTGGTATTGTTAATCTTAGAATGTCAGAAGGATTTTGTGAGATGAGACAAATAGGAATTATAATAATATTCTAATTTTTTTATACCTCTTGCCATTGAGGACCCAGGATACTTCGTATAGAAGAAAAGGAATACAGATATATGTTTGAGGAGAATAAATGGAAATCTATAAGGCTCAGTTTGAATAGGACATATCATAATGAATCATGGTACATTTTATTTCATACATACACACACATGCACACACCACAGAAAGACAAGGAAGGAAGAAAGAAGGGGAAATCCTTTATGTGTTCACTGAAAAGATCTTGAATCAATGACTAACCCAACAACCAAACATTTCTAATATCTAGACCAGGGGTGGGCAAACTTTTTGACTTGAGGGCCACAATGGGTTCTTAAACTGGACCGGAGGGCCGGAACAAAAGCGTGGATGGAGTGTTTGTGTGAACTAATATAAATTCAAAGTAAACATCATTACATAAAAGGGTACGGTCTTTTTTTTTTTTTTTTTTTTAGTTTTATTCATTTCAAACGGGCCGGATCCGGCCCGTGGTCCGTAGTTTGCCCACGGCTGATCTAGACTGAGCTCTGGAAATAGCATTTTCCATTAAAAAGGATCAGAGCTTCTTGGAGAGAAGGTTGAATTCAGGTCTCGCAGGAAATATATGAGATTGTTCTGGATTACCTGTCACTAGAGGCCTGGTGCACAAATTTGTGCACCAGTGGGGTGGGTCCCTCTGTCTGGCCTGTAGGATCGGGCCGAAACCAGCTGTCCAACACTTCCCGAGGGGTCCCAGATTGCGATAGGGCATGATCGGGGCTGGGGAGAGATGTGGGAAGTTGGCCAGCTGGGGGAGGGCTCCAGTGCGTGACCAGCCAGTCTAGCTCAGTCCCAATCAGCTGGACCCCAGCAGCAAGCTAACTTATTGGTCGGAGTGTCTGCCCCTTGGTGGTCAGTGCGCATCATAGTGACCAGTTGTTCTGCTGTTTGTTCGATTTTCATATTAGGGTTTTATTATATAGGCTTTTATTATAAAAGGCTAATATGCAAATTGACCAAACGGTGGCACGACCAGTCATTATGATGTGCACTGACCACCAGGGGGCAGACGCTCAATGTGGAAGTTGCCTCCTGGTCGTCAGTGCACTCCCACAGGGAGAGCTCCGCTCAGCCAGAAGCCCTGAGCTGGGCTCACGGGTGGCGAGCGTAGCGGCGGTGGCTTGAGCCTAAGCCATCAGTTGGACATCCTCTGAGGGCTCCCGGATTGTATGAGGGTGCAGGCCAGGTTGAGGGACTCCCCCTAGCCCTTCAAATGCACAAGTTTCGTGCACCGGGCCTCTAGTTAGAAAATAAATAAGCTAGGAAGTATTACTAGAGTTACCTATTGGGCCCTGTAGTCAAGTTGAGGCTTTCACTAGACTAAGAGGGACAATTGGAACATCAATAAAGATAGTAACAGCAGAAAGTTCATGCATTCATAATGATAGTAAATTAGTAAGTAATGTAAAGGATGCTAGTGAACCTTTTATTATTTGGAAAACATAAAATCAGCATCTATGGTGCATTTCCTTTATCAATGGTATTACTGACTAACCAAATGGTAGATGAGAAGAGGTTTCTTTTTATAGAATCTTATGGGACAGGGGTCCTGGCCCTAAGCAGGTCTGCCTAGGGTAGTGTATGGATTCTTAACTTCATGAAAGAAAGATTTTACCATAATAGTCCAGGTGACTATGCTGGGGACAGTAAAACAAGGAGGGGCCTCTAGTTGTTAATAAAGATTTTTGTTTGTTTGTTTTAGGAAACACATAGATATAAAACACTTCTTTAACACTTTGAAAATTTATTCTTTGTCCTTCTTGAATTTTTTTTCATTTTACATAATTCAGAATTTTAACCTAATATATTTTTAAGCTTGAATGTATTTTATTGGCCATCTTTTCATATTTGTATAAAACAAAGAATACACATTACAATTTTTAACTCTTAAATTTTCTATATAATGTTAATGTACTGTGTGATCATTATTAGTGTATAAATGATCAAAATTGCATAAGTATACAATTTAAAATTTTTGCTTATTAATATGGGAATAAATGAAGAGCATTCAAATGAGAACTACTTGTTATTCAGAGATTTCCATGGCAAGGGAACCAGCCACTATTACTTGCATTTGGCAGAGGCTCAAAGGCAGGCAGAGGAATGGGAAAGGTATTGGGAGAAAAAGAGAAGGGGGTGGGGGTAGGTTTCAGGTGTGCCCTGACTGGAACCTGTAAGTGGGCCTTCTAGAAGTGGGGTATTTTTTGTGATTGGTTAAGGGTGCATTTTTCAGGTTGTTCCTAATTTAGAAGGGTAAAAAATTAGGGAAGTTGTCAGTTATAAATAAGGTCCTGGCTATTTTCAGCTGATTATTACAGGGCTATTGTTTGGCTTTCTGAGCTGATTGCTGCAGATAATAGTATTCTAACACCCTGAACTGGTTACTGTAGGTAGCAGGCTGGCTTCCTGGGCTGGTTTCTCCAGATTGTGGGTAGATTTCCGTCTTTTACATAGATTGGACATTGTCCATTTTTATATTCAGTCTGATAAATTATAAAAATGGTTTTTATCATAAATGTATCTCTTTAAGATGGCATTGTTTCCTCTATTAGTACCCTCATCCAGTGAAAAATATTAAATATTTGTAGATTAAGAAATCATTATCTGAGAAATCTTTTTTATAGAAATAAATAGAAGGGAGTAGATGGAGTTTTGTTATAACTTTATTGCCTAATTCTTCTAACTCCTGCCAAGGAGGGAATGCCAAGTATCAGTTACTCTTCATCACAAATTATTTTTATTGATGTATCAGAGAACAGACAACCAATTGCCTAATGTCGAAAGGACTGGCAAAAGGATTTGTTACTCTGAGTCATTTATTTTCTCAACTGTATCAAAATGTCCCTTTGTTTGGCATCCTGGAAGATTTTATGTGCTGTTGTACATTGCATCAATTCTAAGATGCAGGTTAGATAATGCTTATTTCTTTATCTTGTAATTTTTAATGTTTTTTTTAATTATTTTAATTTTGTGAAGTAGAAGGATGTGCCTAGATCTTCACAGACCCCTCCTCCCTTCATACTATCAATAATAAAAAGTACATCTCATATGACTTTACATATTTCAATATTTTATTTTTTTCTGCCCTATGCTAAATTTAATACTTTTTAATATACCCTAAAATTACTGTATTTGTATGATGTGAGAAAAAATTAAAACAATTCTTTTTAACTTTCAAAGTTCATTTTTTTTCCTTCTGATTTTAAGAGAAAATAAAACATTTGGACCTTTTTTTAAAAAAACATATTTTCTTTTATTTCAGGAGGAAGGGAGAGGGAGAGATAGAAACATCAATAATGAGAGAGAATCATTGATTGGCTGCCTCCTGCACGCGCCGCCCCCCCCCCCCCCCCCCCCCCACTGGGGACCAAGCCTGCAACCCAGACTTGGAATCGAACTGTTGACCTCCGGTTCATAGATCGATGCTCAACCACTGAGCAACACTGGAAAACATTTGAACCTTTAAAAGTACTATTGGCCTTAGCACTGTGTCTCATCTGCCTCATGAATAT
This sequence comes from Myotis myotis, assembly GCF_014108235.1. Taxonomy (NCBI): domain Eukaryota; kingdom Metazoa; phylum Chordata; class Mammalia; order Chiroptera; family Vespertilionidae; genus Myotis; species Myotis myotis. The sequence goes on from NW_023416313.1 coordinate 121,660,937, forward strand.
GTTAGCATAGGGCTGCTGACAATGGAGAACTGGGTAGGAAGAACCAGCATTTTATCTGACCCCTTAGTTTGCAGGCAAGTAGAGCCATTTTAGGGAATGATGCATATGGAAGGTGAAGCTTTTGACATCAAACCCGTAAACTTCCATGTTCCCCCATGCGTTATGGAAAGTCTTTGCCTCATCCCAGGCATAATCATATTTAAATTTAAAGCTAATTGGTTACCAAATAACCTACATAAATGTTATTGTGTTCAACCAGACTTTTGATAAGTTTGAGTGGGAGTACATTCGACTTTAGGCTTTTTTAATATGAGTTTACTTTGCAGTCACTCCTTTCAAGGATAGTAGTAAAGAGTATTCATAGTTCAGAAAGAGTACTATAGATGTCACAGCAGTCTGAACATTTGGACAAGATTAGTAATCTTTCCAGCCTCAATTCTTTAATCTCTTAAGTACCTACCTCATAATTATTGTGAATAGTAAATGAGATGTTTAGTGTACTGATACATTGCCTGACACATAAGCACTAGATTAATAGAAGGTTGTAGAATGGTGAGGATGATAATATCTCTTGAATGAGCCACTTCGTATTATTTGAAAGGGTTGGGAAGTCACAGAAACCAAACAACTAGAATATGTATTCTTTTTTTAATCCTCAACCAAGGATATTCCCTCATTAATTTTTACAGAGAGTGGAAGGGAGGGAATTGGGGAGAGAGATGGGGAGAGAGAGGAAAAAGAGAAACATTGATGTGAGAGACACATTGGTTGCCTCCTTCACATTCCCTGACCAAGGCTGGAGATCTAACTTGCAAGTCAGGTACATGCCCTTGACCAGTAGTCTGATGGCCAGCGTTCTAACCACTGAGCATTCCAGCCAGGGCAGAACATGTATTCTTGAATAGGACATACTGCTCATCTTAGGTAGGTGGCTTGTAGTACTTTCATGCAGAGTCGAATGGACCCGTTTTTCTTTTAATCTCACAATTCTGTGTTATACATTTAACTGTCTCCAATTTCAATGTTCACAAATCCAGACTTATAGAGAAACCTAATGTGCTCAGGGCACACATATCCTATGAAATCATTGAGTCCAAGTTCAGTGAATGTTTTTTTCGCTCATTTTTTTTCTTTTTTAATTATCAAGGTCTTTTTATAGAGGTCAGATAGTTCCGGCTAACCTTGCCTTAGAATGGTGGCTGGATTTGTTTTAACTCAGAATGCTGATTTTTTTTTTTTTTTTTTAAATGTATGCGCTGGAAGATCCAGGCTGCAGACTCAAGATTCATTTGGAAGTGGCATATGCCCTTAGTGATGGTAAAATTTCTGGAAATAGTATTGCTATAAATTTTTTGACTAATGTTCTGATTTATTGTGGGTTTTTTTTTTTTTACTGTCTTTTTACATTTTAAAACTCTCTAAGCTATGTTAATATTCCAGTTACTTTTTATCCATTATGAGCTAAATTTTTCTGAAATGGTGCTACTTAATTAATTCATAAGATTTACTAGCCTCCTAACTTTTAGAACGTAAAAAGATATCAATAATTGTTATAGAAGGATTGTGTTATAAAGTGAGCACTCTTTCCCTTCATCTCTTAATTTTTTTTCTTACCCAAGAATATGGAGATTGATTTTGTCTTGCTAGCATATCCAAGATCTGTGGTTTAGAGATCTCTCTTCTTAACATTTACTGGTATTAGAATAATATATTCTGGATTTGATTGAAATATATATTGAAAATAGAACTAATATTCCTATTGTGTTTCCTTTTAACTCGTGAAGTGGAGCATGGCATACAAATGATATTCTCAGTATTTCAAATAATTACCTTCTTACTGTGCAAGTTCTTTTCAGCATATAAAACTCATCCAGTTTTGTTATAGATGCAATCTGATTATTACATGTTGACAGGGTCATATATCTATTAATTGGATTGGAGATGGGATACAAAATTGCTGTAATTATTGTAATTTTCTAGCTAATTGCAAGGTTGGTGGTGAATATTTTACTACTGCAAAATGAAAAACAGTATTCCATCAGAAGTTGTGTTATGGGGGTTTAGACATTTTGTTTTATATTGTTGGTGCTTGTTGCCCACAGGTATCTCTCTCTCTTCTGTGTGAGTGAGTGAGTGAGTGAGTGTGTGTGTGTATCAGTCTGCCTCTGAATGTCATAGTGCTCATTTTCAGGGATCAGTAGAAGCAGGCAAAGACAGATAGCAGAGAGGTACTCTCAGCTACCTTTTTGTCCTGTTTCCACCTTACCTCTATTGTTTATTTATAAATTGGAGTACTCTCCTTTCAGAACTATAGTAAAGGTTAGATGGGTCAGATCCAATTGGAAGAGTAATTCTCTTATCTGCTCTCTTGTCACCTCTGCCCTACTTAGAAAAACTCCCTCAATTGAACATTTTTAAATTAAATTCAGATTGTTTGTGTTTGCAATAAAAATTAAGTGAATTATTGGTCAGGCCACTTAGTATTGTTGCATGGAGCTTGTTTTGCATATTCTCCCTCTCTTGTATTTTTTCCTTTATTTAAGCTAAGCTAGCTTTCAGAGTTGGAAGCCCAGTTGACATTTTAAAAATAATGATACCATCTCTTAAAACTGAATGAGAAAGAATCAGGAAACCTGAATAAGCCAGTAGAAAACAACTGATGAAATAGAAGCAATAAAAACAAAAAACAAAACAACTCCCGGCAAACAAAAGCCCGAGTCTGGTTAGCTTCACAGGGGAGTTTTACCAAATATTCAAAGAAGAACTATCACCTATACTTCTCAAACTATTCCAAAAATTCCAAGTGGAAGGAACACTTCCAAGCTCTTTTTATGAGGCCAGCATTACTCTAATTCCAAAACTAGATACAGACAGTACAAAGAAAGAGAATTACAGGCCAATATCTCTGATGAACATAGATGCTAATATCCTCAAAAGAATATTAGAAAATTGGATCCAGCAATATATTAAAAAGATCATACATCATGAACAAGTGAGATTCATTCCAGGGATGCAAGACTGGCACAATATTTGCAAATCAATAAACATGATACATCACATAAACAAATTGAATGACAAAAATCACATAATCATATCAACAGATGCAGAAAAAGCATTTGACAATATCTAACACCCATTTTTGATAAAAACTTTCAGCAAAGTGTGAATAGAGATACATATCTCAATATGATAAAGGCCATATATGACAAACCTACATGAACATCAGACTCAATGAGCAAAAACAAAACTCATTTTCCCTAAAAACAAATAGGACAGAATGTCCGCTTTCACCACTCTTATTCAACATAGTACTGGTAGTGGTAGCCACACTGATCAGATAAGAAGAAGAAATAAAAGGTATCTAAATTGGAAAGGAGGAAGTATAACTCTCATTTTTCACAGATGACATGATATTGTCATCATGGTAGAGTCTTTAGAAAACCCTAAAGACTCTACCAAACAACAACTAGACTTAATAAGTGAATTTGGCAATGTATCAGGATACAAAATCAACACCCAAAAATCAATGGCTTTTTTATACACCAATAATGAATTCTCAGAAAGAGAAACTAAACAAACACTCCTATTTACCATTGCAACAAAAAGATTAAGATACTTAGGAATAAACTTAATCAAGGAGGCAATAGACCTGTACTCAGAAAACCACAGGTCGTTGAAAAAAGAGATAGAAGAAGATACAAAGAAGTGGAAGAAAATATACTGTGTTCATGGATTGGTAGAATCAAAATCATTAAGATGTTCATACTACCCAAAGCAATCTACAGAGCCAATGCGATTCCCTATTGAAATACAAACAGCATATTTCACAGAGCTAGAATAAATACTCCAAAAATTTATATGGAACCAAAAAAGACCCCAAATAACTGCAGCAATCTTGACAGAGAAAAACAAAGTTGGAGGAATCACAATACCAGATTTCAAGTTATACTATAAAACCACTGTAATGAAAACAGCCTAGTACTGGCACAAGAAAAGGCATATAGATCAAAGGAACAGAAGAGAGACCTCAGAAATTGGCCCAAGCCATTATGCTCAACTAATATTTGACAAAGGAGGCAAGAGCATACAACGAAGTCAAGACAGTCTCTTCAATAAATGGTGTTGGTCAAATTGGACAGATACATGCAAAATAATGAAACCAGACCACCAACTTACACCATACACAAGAATAAACTCAAAATATATGAGACTTAAATGTAAATCGGGAAACCATAAAAATTCTAGAAGAAACCATAGGCTGCAAAATCTCAGACATATCTCGTATCTGTATGTTTATGGGTACATCTCCTAGGGCAAAGAAAACTAAGGAGAAAATAAACAGATGGGATTACATCAAAATAAAAAAGCTTCTGCACAGCAAAAGAAACCATCAACAAAATGAAAGGGGAGTCCACTGTATGGGAGAACATATTTGTCAATGATATATCTGATAAAGGGTTATTATCCAAAATATATAAGGACTCATACAACTTAACAAAAGGAAGATAAAACAATCCAATAAAAAAATGACAAAGGACCTATAGGCACTTTTCCAAAGTAGACATACAGTTGGCCAAGAGACATGAAAAACTGCTCAAAGTCACTGATCATCAGAGAGATGCAATGAGGTATCACCTCACACCTGTCAGAATGACTACCATCAACAGATAACAAATGGCAAGTGCTGGCGAGTATATGGAGAAAAGGGAATCCTAGTACACTACTGGTAGGAATGCAGACTGGTGCCACCATTATGGAAAAACAGTATGGAGTTTCCTCAAAAAATTAAGTATGGAACTGCCATTTGACCCAAAGATCCCACTTCTAGGAATATATCCTAAGAAATCTGAAGCACTGGTGGTCTCTGAGGTAAGATGCACAATTTTTGAAGTGTGTTAAAGAATATTAGAACTTTGCATTCATCTTTATTTTATTATCTCATTTTAAGATTTACAATTTTTTGTATGAGTTGAATAATATTTGTTAGTATAATTGAGCATGTATTTAACTGATAAATGATAAATAAATGAATAAATAAATAAAACTGCTATTCTGTTGCATGCTCAAAAAGTTTTTGCTAAGAGGCCTATATTAACAGGCAGGGTGTGGGGCTACTAGACCCATCATCTGCTGGTCTCTCTGCATCCTCTCTTGGCGCCACTCTTCAGTCTGTTCTGCTGTGAAGCAAGAATGATCGTTGAAAATCCATATATCTTCCTTCTACTCCCAGTGCTTAAAAACTTTCAATATCTTCCCATTATTTTTTAATACAGCTAAGAATATTAGTGTGTTTGTTAAGGTATGCAAGACCTGTCTTGTGTCTGTCTTCTCAGCATCCACTTTTTCTATCCTATAACTAGCTCCCTTGGATGAATTTCTTGGATGGGCTTCAGGCCTGCCTAGCTCTAAGAACCCTGTTTTCCCTTGTGTTTGTTAGCTTATTCTCTGTCTTCATTACCTACATAGCTAACCTTGACTTATTCCTTGGGATAAGTAACCATTTCTAAGGAAAGCCTTTCCTGATAGTGCTCATACATTTTGGTGATACCTGGAGAAGAGGGAATTTGTCTGGGTCTCTAGATCTGCTGGGGTACTGGTAAATGTTAAATAGCTAAAAACCAGAAAAGACTTGGTTTGTAGCATTTGCCCATTTCCTTGGTGTAAATACTCTCACAGTGGCCAGTTTCAAGTTATCAATGTCATATCACTGAATACAGTTGGTAAGAGATATATCCTGGCACACCATTATATGGTATTTGTACAGTACAGATGCAATAGATGCATCATGAGCATAAATACTAATAAAATGTAGTAAAATAATTGGGAAGTGAATTGTTTTGAGTATTACCTTTTTTGAAGTATAATTTGTTTAATTGTAAGTTTATATAATTTAATTTTAATGACTATTTAACAACCCATTCTTAAAAATTTCTGAATTCTTTTATTATTTTTATTTTTTATTTATTTATTAAATATATTTTCACTGTTGATATTACAGGTATTTTCCATTCCTCCCCCAACTCCTGAAATCTTAATCTGTTTTTGTGAGATAGTATGAGCCAGCTTTAGAAATCCCCTGTGTGTAAACAAGTCACATTTTTTGAATTGATTAAAAACAGTGGAATGAATCAAATATGATAGGAAGTTACTACAGAAAATTCCAAATTGTGAGGTACCTGGATCAATTTTAAAACAAAGCAATTGAGGAAAGAGATAATTTTAAAGGTAGATTGATCTATAGGTTATCAACATTTAGACACTGACTGTTGTGGGAAAGGCGGTAAGGGAAGAAAATGTTCAAACAGTTTTGACTATAATTTTATTTAGACTGTGTATAATCTCCCTCCCACTTGGCTTTTCATTTTCATATCATTGTTGAGAGGCTATGCCTATAGGTGTATACTAGTGAAGGTCAACATGTGCTGTGACTTTCTATTTTCCCAAACTCTTTTTGGTAATTACCTTTCCTAGGATATGCAGTAGCATCACTGGCTGTATGTTATGGTACATATCAGCCATCTGAAATTTTAACCTGGTGAGAAATAAAGGAAGGGTTCTTTTCCTGTTTGTTCCTTTCTAGTGACTTAGCTGTCATATAAAATTATTTAATGTAGTAGGTGTCCTGTATGGCCCAGTGGCTCAGACTCCCCAGTCACCTGAGCTGGTTACTCTAGGTGCGTCCTGTGTGGGCTCTGTGCACAGTCTTGTAGTTGAGCCTTGATTACTGTTGGTGTCTCAGACGACTGTAGTGGGAGAGCTGCTGGACAGAAAAGACCCCTATGGAACAGGATTTGCTTCAGTGGAGCTTTGGTGCTCACAGAGTCTGCCTCTTGAGTGTGTCACTTGGGGATATGTAGAGTTGTAATCTGCTCTGGTCTGAAGCTGTCCACTGGGTGCATTGTCTCCAGGGCCTCCAGGGAGGTGCAAAGTCACCCACTGCCTGGGACCACCCTGCAGGAGCTATTTGTATTGGGCTTGGAGGTGCCCAGGCAAGGTCCAGGTGTGAAATCAGGCAGGCTGGTGCTAGTGCCAGATCTTCAGTCTTTTATTGATATGTTTGGGGCATGCTGATGCCAGTTGCAGTTTGTTTGATATATTTTAGCAAAGCCTGAAGCCTGAGCAAGGAAAAGCCTCTGCAAACATCTTTGGTAGGGCTGTAAATTGGATGGTGCAAGGTCTCAGGGTGTCATCAGGGAAGAGCAAACAGTGTGAGCCACAGTGATGGAAACTCAGATATGGCTTCTAGTCAGCCCTGCAACAGGGCAGGTCTCAGCACAGGAACAGTGACCCATGTGAACACCCCATTCTGGGAGAATGCCACCCCCAATGCCAGACTTCTTACCCATATGTGCCTGGGTCTCCCAGAGCCACCCTCAGGTATTGGAGCTCAGAGGAAGTAGGACCTTGTAAATTTGTGTGCCAGCCCTTTAAAAGGAACACCCTGTCTCCAGTAGCCTCTGTCACTCAGCCATAATCCCTGCTGGTTTTTACAGTCTAAAGTCACAGGGATTCTCTTCCTTTCCCAGCTTTGGAACCCTGGGCTGGAGGTCTGGTGTGGGGCTGGGACCCCTTGCTCCTCACAGATGGCCTCTGCAGAGACAATCTCCATCCCAATAAAAATAAAGGCACATGTGGGTGTTGGACCAGCCAGGTCCGCTCCTCCGCCCCTCCTACCATTCTCAATGTGCTTTCTTCTACAGCAGGAAGGCTGGGGAGGGTTGGGTGGGGTGGAAAGAGATCAACCGAAGGACTTGTATGCATGCATATAAGCATAACCAGTGGACACAAGACACTGGGGGATAGGAGAGGCTTGAGGGAAGGTCAAGGGGGAAAAAAAGGAGACATATGTACTATTTGTAATACTTTAAGCAATAAAACAAAATTAAAAATTTTTTTAATTAAAATAAAATATTTTTTTAAAATGTGCTTTCTTTTTTACTTCTCTAGTTGTAGGACTTCCATTCAGCCAGCTTTCAGGTGGTTCTGAATGATGGTTGTTTTGTACTTTAGTTGTAATTTTGATGTGGTTGTGGGAGGTGGCGAGTACAGGAATTTATCTACACCACCATCTTGGTTCTGAATATTAAATAGTAAGAGAATATACAGAGTTAGGTAAAAAGCAAAAAACAAACAAAAAACAAAACCCAAAAAACAAACCCAGAAAACAAATATAAGTGAATTGAAATTAATGTGCAAGAAGGTACTCATTCGTACATATGCTGCTATTTTATGGAATTTATTTTTTGTTACAAGCTGCTACTCTTGCATTATAATAGCTGTTATATGAGAATGAGTATATAGCACCAGTGGAGTACTTGATTCTTGAAAGAAACATAGATCCAGTGGAGTCCAATGGCAGATGATTATCTCTGGGGAGTGAATTACAATACATTAATCTAGCCTTTTGGGATAGACAAATAGCAGAAAAATGGTGAACTCTCTTTCTTGGAAAGCCCCATTTTGCTTTTCATTCCTTTAATTTACCAATCATTGCGAGGTGAATTATCAGAAAAGCACCACAGTGCTCTTTCCCTTGCAGCTACTAAATTGGTAGTTTTGTCTGAATTGCTTAATTATTTCAACCTAACTTACTAAATTTATGAAGCATGTGAATGAAAGGACAACTTTGGTGAAACTATAGGTTGTTTCACAAGATTTCACAAGATTGCAGTGACACATTGTGTGAGAATATAGATTAAGGGCATCCAGCATATTTCTGTTAATCCAAGTAAGTATTCCTGGTATAGATATAACAACAAATGCTATCATGGTTACAAAAGCTGGTGTAAAGTGTAGGCATTTTAATACCCATGTAGTAGGACATTTCAAATGATATCTTCTAAAGGTTAACTGCTAAAGTGTATATCTTATGAAGAAAAAGTTTTCAAGTGGTTTAGAATATAATTTTTATTTTGTAAGTAATGTTTCTAGACAAAATAGCCCTTCTATATTTATTTCTAAAAACAAAAAGCTGTAGAGTCAGAAAGGTCTTTAAGATGCAATCTGAGCTCTTCTTGTTACAGAAAAGGAGACTGTAGCCACATGAGAAGGTGGACAGCCCAGTGCTATTTTCTTTGTGCTTTGAAATGTGTGGTTTACTGGTAGAATTAAGACTTAAGCATGTATGAGTTTGTCTCTATAACAGAAGGTGACTTACTTCTGTTGTATGTTGAATCAATGTATAGTCATATTTTCAGAGAAAACTAAGGTTGCATATTAAATCTAGCTAAATTTTGTAAAATCAAACAAGATGCAGTACCATCCCTACATAATTCAGAGCCAAGGAAGGAAATCATTGACATAATGAAAATGGCATTTTGCTTTGAATCTGTTTCAATGAAATAATTTTCAATATTACCGTCTTTGTGACATTTTGACAAGTAAAATGTGGTTTCGCGCCTACTGGAAATGCTGCTTATTTTTATCTTTTTGTTTTTCCACTAGCTGAGCTTGTTGCCTAGGAAACCACTATTCTGTTTGCTTCTTTGTCTAGCTCTCGGAGTTATGGGTAAAGTTTTGGTTATCTAGTTATGAAAGTGCTTCTTAAATATTAGAAATATTTTAGTAACTATATTAAAGTGCTTTATCACCTCAAAAAACAGTCAAGCAGTTGTTTGATTTTTTTTTTTAACAATAAAAAAAGGATTTCCCTCCCTTGATAATTATTGAAATTTTTGCTTTGTATACAAATATACAGTAAAATTTGAACGGTTGCATTGGTTTAGTTCTAAATATAGCACTTTAATAAAAAAATTATTTTGTAAAATTTGTGTACTGCTTTGGGACAGCTGATTCCTCAAATGTGTAGATAAAAACTTTACAATCCTATATAATAAAGAGGTAATATGCAAATTGACTGTCAAACCCTCACACAAAGATGGCCACCCCCATATGGTTAATAGATGGCCGCCACAAGATGGCTGGCAGGGGAGGGCGGGGTTAAGAGGGAGAGATCAACCAAAGGACTTGTGTGCATGCATATAAGCCTAACCAATGGACTCAGCCACCAGGGTGTGAAGGAATGAGTGGGGGCCTGGAGGGCAATAGGGGATAAGGACAAATGTAGTATCTCAATCAATAAAGAAAAAAATTAAAAAATAATAAATTCTTTCACACACAAAAAAAGGGTAAACTAATTAAAATGAAGAATAATTTATAGGGACTCAACAGTAAGAGTAGATGACACCAAGAATCAAATCAGCAATTTGGAATGTAAGGAAGATAAACAATACCCCATTAGAATAGCAAAAAGAAAATGGAATACAAAAAAATGATGATAGTATAAGGATCCTCTGAGACAATGTCATGCATAGCAACAGTCACATCATGGGGTTGCTGGAAGGAGAAGAGAAAAGAAGAAATTGAAAACCTATTTGAAGAAATAATGCCTGAAAACTTCCCTAACCTGTGAAAGGATATAGACATACAAGTCCAAGCAGGTCAGAGAGTCCTAAACAAGATGAACCCAAAGGGGTCCACACCAAGACACAACACAGTTAAAGACAGAATTTTCAAAGCAGCAAGAGAAAAGTAGTTAGGTACTTACAAGAGAGCTCCCATAAGACTATCAGATGATTTCTCAACAGAACCTTTTGAGGCCAGAAGGGGTTAGCAACAAATATTCAAAGTGATGAAAAGCAAGGATCTACAACCAAGATTACTTTACCCAGCAAAGCTATCATTTAGAATTTAAGAAATATAAAGGGCTGCCAGACAAGAAAAGCTAAAGTAATTCATCACTACCAAACCAGTATTACATGAAATTTTAAAGGGTCTTCTTGAGGTGGAAGAAGGAGAAGGAGGAGAGGGAGGAGGGGGAAGAGGAGAAGGAGAAGAAAATGAAAATTATGAACAATAAAATGGCAATAAATATATATTTACCACTGAATTTAAAAAACACACTAAACAAGCAGTGTGGTCAAGAGAGGTAGCAATGGGGGAGTAAAGGAGAAAAGTTTGGAGGAGTCTGTGGCCTGCTTACCTTAGATCATTTAATTGGCATCTGAGCAAAAGAAGGTGCCTCTGTCAAATGTTCTAGTAGTGCTCTGGTCTTCCAAAGCACCATGATCACACTGTGCTGGATACTTTTTCTGCCATCCCCATGGCACTGCAGACTACACCAGGACAGAGGACATATCTGTGCTGCACTGAAATCTCTGGGGACCTGGTGCTCAAAATATCACTTGATAAAGAGAGGGCAGTTTAAGGTTCTCTTCGTCAAAGCTGTATTAGTGGACTAGTGGGGAGGACTCTAAATAATAATGGGTTAATAAATTAGGGAAAGCTGAAGCAGCCAACTCTGCTTTTTAAAAGATTGCTTACTGAGAAAAATGTAAAAAGTAAGAAGACAGTATCTGGAGAGGAACCTGGAGGAGGAACTAGTGGTTCTTTTTTAAAAATTTATGAGTCAATTATTCATTCAACAGTATCTATTGAGGGAGGTACAATTGAACCTCTGTGGAGGTTCCCACAAATATTATTGAACCACTGTTGTGTGTGTTCCAATTTGAGGTTGAAGAAGGGTCACCACTCATATTGTAAACAAGTGTCCTCTTCATGCTCTATTTCAGAGGTCCTCAAACTTTTAAAACAGGGGGCCAGTTCACTGTACCTCAGACATTGCACACATGCACACTGCGGGCTCCGGACGAGTCGGCTGCTAAGCAGGACAGGCAGCGGGGGCAAAAACACCCGGCGGGCCAGATAAATGTTTTTCAGCAGGCCGCATGTGGCCTGTGGGCCGTAGTTTGAGGACCCCTGCTCTATTTGGTGCCATGGTTTGCACATTTTTTTAAAACTTTTTTTAGGATCATTTTGATGTTTAAAATGAACCCTGTACATAAAATGTTGTTTCGTGTACTTAATCACAGCAAGTCCATGATGTGCCTTATGGAGAAATTATACATGTTAGATAAGATTCATCCAGGCATTGTTTTTTGTTCTTTTGACCATGAGTTTAATGCTAATGAATCAACAATCTCTATTATATAAGGTGTTTATATAAGGTGTCAGAGGCCCTAACCTTGTAATTCCTCCTGGAGCAATGGTATTAGTATTTGCTAAATTCAGAGTTGCAGCCACTTTGTAGAGTGTAATTATAGTGTATAATGATATTCAACTATATGTACTCTTCCAGGTACTGTTCTGGGTCTGATTGGTCAAAAAGTAATGGTGACAGATGTGATCTCTCCCCTGGTGGATCTTATGTTCTAGTTGGGCCTCTTGCCCATATGGAAATAAACAATATACTACTCAACATATATCTGTTGGAAAAACGCTATCAATAACAATAATATAGACCCCCCTCCCCTAACACTTTTTATTCTTTCTCATCTCCAAATATTTTGTTCATTTCTTAAGGAAAATAGCTTAGTCATTTAACTGGAGGTCATTTTTGCCCTATGTGGTCAGGGCCGGTTTCTCACATAGCATCAACCAGTTTCTGTGCTCTTGCCTGCTCACATGCTCCCAAGTGCACACTCTCACTCTGTTTTGTTCTTGTCATTGTTTCTTTACAGTTCACATTCTCATGTTCTCAATTTCAATCCTCTCATTGCTCATTAAGGTATTTTTCTGAAAATGAAAAACAAAAATTTTTTCCATCATATTCTCCTAAAGAAAGTTTCTAGTGCCAGCTGTTCTAATAGTTTATTTCATCCACCTATGGTTATTTTCATCTGCGTACCTTGTTGCATTTATTACTCTTCTTACCTTAAACTTCTTTCTTTTACTAAAATTAAAAAAAAAAAAATCTGTCCCAAGCCCATCACTGAACAGATGGTAGTCTGTTAGAGTACTTGCCCCCTTTTGAATATTCAGAGTGAAATTGATTTGGAGGGATTCTTGGACAATCAATGATTCCCAAAGACCCTTTAGCCATTATTTTTTTAATCTATAGAATAATCATAGTGTTTAGTAGATGCCCATTGATTGAAGTAGCCAGACTTTATACCTGCTATAGCCAAACTTAATAGCACTGCTGGCTTTGCTCTGGGGAGGTCTGAGCACTCCCTGGTGGGTCCAGGTAGGTGCTTAGGGTTCTGACTAATGGATCATTTCCCCTGAGCTATGGCTTTCTTATCAGAGGATTTGGAGACACTAAGTTTTTATGTACAGGATTCAGTAGCCGATTTATATTTTTATAAGCAGGTGGTCATTTACATAACTGCCTCAGGCCTGGCCCTCCCCTCCCCACCAGGAGACTGGAAGATAAAAGTGAAAGACTTTTCACCTCTACAGCCTATTCTTATATTCTTATACATCTTAAACACTGTTTTCTTTATTTTTTTTAAAAAATACTTTTATTGAATTCAGAGAAGAAGGAAGAGGGAGAGAGAGATAGAAACATCAATGATGAGAATCATTGATTGTCTGCCTCTGGCACGCCCCCTACTGGGTATCAAACCCATAACCAGGGCATGTGCCTTTGATTGGAATCGAACCTGGGGCCCCTCAGTCTGCAGGCCAGTGGTCTATCCACTGACCCAAACCAGCTAGGGCTTAAACACTGTTTTCTACCCTCAGGGGAATGAATGATAAGAAAGGAATCCCTGGATTATAATTGTACTAGTAGCCCGGTGCACGAAATTCGTGCACTGGGGTGGAGGGGGGGACGGGGAAGGGGCCCCTCAGTCTGGCCTTCACCCTCTCCAATCTGAGACCCCTCAGGGAATGTCCAACTACCTGTTTGTGCCCACACTTTTAACAGATAATAGCTCCATTGTTGTTTCTTTCTTATTCTTAAAACCATTGGAATTAGTAGGTATTCAAAGTGTGTATACATTTTGGGGGGACACCCTGTATATCTCTAGTCAGCGGTGAAAAAAAACCAACAGCAGATTTGGAACCCCCAGACAGGGAACCTCGCTCACTCCCCACATGTCTTCCTACTTCACTTTCCACCTTTGTGGGCAGCAGGAGAATCAATGTTTTCTCCCATTAATTCGGAAAAGCACGTCCTGTCACCCGCTGCCCCGCAGGACTGCGCTAGGCTCCAAGCAAGCGAGGCTCAGTCAGGGCAGCCTTTGCTCATGGGTGCTGGCACCCAAAGTGCACATTCCTCCTCTACAGGTGCCCCGACTATCCCACTGTTTCACTGAGAGGACGGAATTCCTCTCCGCCTCTGGGTTCTTGATCTTGAACACTGACCGAAGGCACCTCAGCGAGGGCCGCCCATGCCCACCAGGTGTGACTGCATCTGCTCCTGCCTCAGCACCTGCATTAACCCCCCAGAGGTGATCTCGTAGCTGCACTGGCCTTTGTGGGAACAGGTCATCACCACTCCGCCCTCTCACTGTCATCTCACAGGCGCCCACCCTCAACACCCAGAACACCGAGACACTCTCCAAAGGACGTGAGGGCATCAGAGGGGATGTGTGCACATCCTGTGGGGGTGTTAGGCATGCTGGGTTGATGAAAGTGCGGTGGAGAGGCAGGGGGAACTTGTGCACGCCTTGGTTTGCAACTTTGCAGGCGTGGGAGGGTGACAGTGTGCTGGGGGATGTTCGCATGCCAGGGGGGGATGTGCACACCAGAGGCCTCTGACTTTGCAGATCTGCAAACCCCCGTGATGCGGCCAAGAGGATGTCAGTCTGGCCCAGCATGGTGGCTGTCCCTGTGATCCTGCACCTTCTGGACCAGGAGGCGGATCTTGCACAGCCACTCCTGGGCGCTGATGGCCTGCAGGCGCTACTTCAGCTCAGCCTGCAGGCTCCTCTTGGCGTGCTCACAGCTGTCACCACCGCCATGTGGGGAGTACAGGCCGCCATCCGCCGGCCTGCCTCGCCTGTCCAGAGGCTCTCTGCGCTGCTCACCTGCCCAGAGTGACTGGGGCTGGGCGGAAGCCAGGCATCCTGCCCTGCCCAACCCCGGCCATCCGTCCCTGTGCGAGCTACCGCCCCGCTGGGAAGGGTCACGGATCCGGGTCCCGTGACTGCGGACACCCTCAAGCGCTGCCCCCTGCCTGCCAGGACATGGATCTGGGTCCCAGACCGCGGACAGCCTCAAGCGCTGCCCCCCGCCTGACAGTGTCACAGATCCAGGTCCCAGGACAGCGGACAGCCTCCCATGTTGCCCCCCGCCCAGCAGGGTCACAGATCTGGGTCCCGGCCCGCGGACAGCCTTGTCCGCTGCCGCCCGCCTTCAGTATGCAAATTAGCCGCCATCTTGTTGCTTCAGGGTGGGGGCTCTCGCTTGGGTGCCTGGCCAGCCTGGATGAGGGGATGATGGCTGTTTGCAGCTGGTCACACCCCCTTCAGTGTGGGGTCCCCAGTTCGATGCCTGGCCAGTCTGGGTGAGGGGCTGAGGGCCTTTTTCAGGCTGGCGGGTGACTGAAGCTCCCAACCTCTCCTTTATTTATTTATTTTTTTTATTCTGGGATTTATTTACCTTCTATGGCTGTCACTGGAGCTGAGAGCCAGCTTTAGCTCTGAAGCCGGCTCCAGCTCTGAGACCTCAGCTGCTGAAAGCAGGTACTGGGTTTGTTTGGGTTCTTTAATTGAAACACTGTTGCAGTCCTGCTGGCTGAAGCCCGGATGGCTGAAAGCAGATTTCTGGAGTTTATTTAGCTTCTATAATTGCCACATAGTTGTGTAGACTGCAGCTCAGAGGCCGGCAGCGGCAGGCGGGGAACGTTGGCTTCCTCCATCACTGGAGCAAGCAAGCCTCCTATTCGCTTCAGCTGCCTGGCTGCTGGCCGCCATCTTGGTTGGCAGTTAATTTGCATATCCTGCTGATTAGCCAATGGGAAGGGTGTCGGGGTTATGGTCAATTTGCATGTTTCTCGCCGAAACCGGTTTGGCTCAGTGGATAGAGCGTCGGCCTGCGGACTGAAAGGTCCCGGGTTCGATTCCGGTCAAGGGCATGTACCTGGGTTGCGGGCACATCCCCAGTAGGAGATGTGCATGAGGCAGCTGATCGATGTTTCTCTCTCATCGATGTTTCCAACTCTCTATCTCTCTCTCTTCCTCTCTGTAAAAAATCAATAAAATATATTTTAAAAAAAAAATTTGCATGTTTCTCTTTTATTAGATAGGATCTTTCACAATTGGGGAATATTTTGTTCTTGACTGATATATTTTTAAAAAATATGTATTTTTTTTATTGATTTCAGAGAGGAAGGGGGAGAGAAAGAGAAACATCAGTGATGAGAGAGAATCATTGATCGGCTGCCTCCTGCATGTCCCCTACTGGTCATCGATCCCAAAACCTGGGCATGTGCCCTTGACCGGAATTGAACCTGGGACCCTTCAGTCTGCAGGCCAACGCTCTATCCACTGAGCCAAACCAGCTAGGGCTTGACTGATATATTTTAACCAACTTCTAAAAATTTTAGTTCCTGTTGTGTGTGTGTGTGTGTGTGTGTGTGTGTGTGTGTGTGTAGGGAGGGAAAAGGGTGGTGACAATGAATAGAGTGAATATTTGTCCTCCAGTTAAACGACTAGCTGATGCTATTAGAAGCAGAAACTATGTGCGTTGGGAGAAAGCAACAGAGGAGTTCCACTAACATCATGAGCTACATAGCTTTCTTGTGCCCCCCCAGATTCACTGTCCATTTTTATCCCATGTGGTCACGGCTGACCTCTCACATGGCATCAACCAGGTTCTGTGCTCTCTAGCTTGTGCCTGGCTTAGTCCTGGGGATGCACCTGCAGAGTATTGATGGAGAGTGGGAAAAGAGCAAAGACAGGTCTCATTTCTGGGTCCCCTCTTTGTCTGGCAATGGTTTGCTGGTTGTTATGTCCCTGCAAACCACAGCCATAGCTCTCCTTGCCCTGGGGGTGGTGAAGGCCTCATGGGAACTTCATCCCTTGTTGCTTTTTCTTAATCCTGCCATATGTTTGTCAATAGTCCTTCCATGAAATGTTCCTCTAATACCCCTTTCTGAATTAGCCAACTGTTTGCTGCTGGTATACTAATATTGCAGCTGACAAATTTGAGGAATTGGTACCTTTTGAGGAAAACCCATAGAGCATAAGACACTGTACAGCAAAGGTTGTAAGTGGGATAGAGGGAATATGCTGGCTAGTTTGTTGTCATTGGTAAGGTGTGGACTTGTCCCATTGTTAGGCATGTTAAGGAAGCCATCAGAGTGGATATTCTACAGCAAACATGCCAAACTCAAAGGCTAACACAGGCCAAATAAAAAAGGTTTTAAGTTTATGGGGGCCTCAAAAAAAAAAAAAAAGCTTCAATTTTCATAGAAACGCAGGTTTATTTCGTTAGAGACATTCTGATCACAAAGTGCTGAAATAAATGAGTAATAGTTAACATAAAATAATAGAACATTTTAATAAAATTAATATTTTTTTCTTGAACATTAACTAGCCAGACACTGAATAACTGCACAACTTAATAAGCATAATGCAAATAAACCTATTTTTCTTGTTCTCCAAAAGCAAAATATTTCCTGTTGGGCACACCAAACAAGTCAGTACAAGAATCATGACATGGCAATTGGCTGCTAAAATATTTGCTGCTAACTGGTGTGCCTGTGTGTAAGGCGCGTAAGGGAAATAATGCAACATGATTATAGTAATCAGTCATTAGCGTGCGTTGTAATTCCTTATTAATAATTATGTGTAATAGGATATTGTAAAAATTTTGTTATGAAATTTTTATTAAAATGTTTCTTACATACCGTTATATTGGCTGGGCTGCAAAAATATTTGTTGTGGGCCACATGGGGCATGCCGGCTGCGAGTTTGACATGCTTGGTCTACAGGGTGCAAACAGTGTGTATAGCAGTTGAGCTTTGGCCATGAGAAGACTGTTATAGGAAATCCTATCCTATCTAATAAAGAGGGGATATGCTAATTGACCCTCATGCTGTTGGAAAGATGGTAGAACCCACAGCCAATAAGTCAATATGCTAATTGACTGCCCCACCCTCAAAGATGGCGGCTCCCACAGCCACAAGATGGTGGCGCCCAGTCCCCTTAACCCCGCTGGGGCGGCAGGCATGCAGCAAGGCTGAGCCTGCCCCCAGGCGGGCCCACCCATTCTGTGCGCTTGCCTCTGGAGTTCCCCAGTCCCCTCAGCCCCCTAGCCAACCAGGGCCGGCCTGAGGCACAGGCAAGCCTCACATGGCGGCTGCCCTGCTGACACCCAAGACACAGGCAAGCCTTGGATGGCAGCTGCCCAGCCATACAGGACTGGCATGAGGTGCAGGCAAGCCTCGGAAGGCAGCTGCCCAGCCACCCAGGGTGGCCCGAGGCTCAGGTAACCAGGGCCGGCTGAGGCTTGCGCTGCTTGCAGTGGCAGCAGCAGAGGTATGATGGGGCGTCACCTTCCCCTGATCGTTGGGTCGCTTCCCGCCTCTGAGGGCTCCCAGACTGTGATGGGGGCAGGCCAGGCTGAGGGACTCCCCCTCCCGCTGCTCCAGTGCATGAATTTTCATGCACCGGGCCTCTAGTACCTTAATAAAATCCCATTGTCCTCATTGCTCCAGGCCTTGACATTGACTTCTCACCTGGGATTTTCTATTTAACTTTTGGAGGGTTTTTTTTTGTTTGTGTGCATTTTTTAAAAGTGCATTTTATTGATTTCACAGAGTGGGAGAGAGAGATAAAAGTATCAGTGGTGAGAGGGAATCATTGATCCACTGTATTGTGCATGTCTCCTACTGGGGGTCAAGCCCGCAACTGGGGCATATACCCTGACTAGGAATTGAATTGTGACCTCCTGGTTCATGGGTTGATGCTCAAACACAACCACGCCGGCTGGGCTTGTGTGTATTTTAATTGAGATAATTGTAGAATTATCATATTTTATTCCTCTGAGTCCAGTTATAAGAAATACTATAGAGATATTCCTTTTATATTTTACTTAATGGTAAGGTTTTAAAAAACTAATATTTTATCACAATAACAATATTAACATTTCTACAACTTACCAATCCTATTCAGATTTCCCCACTTTTACTTGTACTCATTTGAGTATTTGGAGGGCTTTTGATCAGAGTAGTTATATTTTCAGTTTCAGAATGAGAATTCTGGTGCTATAAATTTAATATGCCTTGGAAAAGGTCTTGGTTTTTCTTTGAAAACATTTATATGACATTAGACTATCACACATATATTTTCCCCTTGACTTTCTTTTCCCTCCTAAGTGTCTAAGATTCAATGAACCATTGAAGCTATCCTATTATCTATAGAAATGTTTTCCATTCAACCTTTTCAAGAAATCACCTGTTATGTCCAGTGAAATGTAAGCATACTCTGGACTTGACATATTTTAGTTCTTCCGAGACAGCAGTGTGGTCAAATCCAAATTGTAAGGGCAGGGAGTCAGTAACAAACTTTCCATTTACAGTTGGGTCACAGAGCAGTGTAACTGATGACTCATCCCTGAATTTATCTGTCTGGTTCTTAATACACTCATCTGTAAATGAGATATTTTAATTTACATCTAAGGCAAATTCCAACTACAGTATTATTTATTTATTGCTTATATATAAAATAAAATCAGGGTGATAAAACTCATTTTATATCCTCTCTCAGAATCTTTCACTATTTTTTAAAGTTTATTTCTTACCTTGCTTTCCACAAATTTCTATCAAGGATTTTACCCCAGTAAGTTAAATACTGGTAAATACCTTTATAAAAAGGGACAATATATATTGGAAGGTCAGTTTTGCAATCCTGATGACAGATTTTTATCTCATGGTATGTCTTAATAACTTGGTTCTTCTCACTGGGAGATATGTCTTTGGAAATGTATAATATCCCCAAAGATTGGGGATGCAGTGTTCATTATGCATAAAAAGTAATTTTGCTTTTGGTATCATAACTTCTAATAGAACATGTGAAACTATATAATTTCTAGATTTGATTAGATACCTCTCTTGTTAGAGATGGTTTATTCATTGCTTTGAGTAGTTAAATAATTTGGAAATCACTAGAAGAATGAAAGAAGAGAAGCAATGACAATGCTGATTAGGAGTAAGTTTGGGATATTTAACAGTTAAAAAAGATATATCTGCCTTTTTAGTATTTGCTATAATTCATTATTTGATATTCCATTTCCCTCTTATTGAAAAGCCATCCTACCTAGAGAAGCATCAGTGCTCACAGTGAACTAGTGCCACAGAGAATGTTAAATCTTGTGATGAGGGTTAATTGCTGTTTTATCCACTCTTCAAAGGAATGCACACATCAAACCATCACCACCACCCTCCAGGACCCAGTGTCATTGCACCAGTGCCTATGTGCTTCAGCCAGCAGCTTAATTTTGAAAAGCCTCATCTTTGAATTTTCTTTTTAATATTTCAGAGAATATACTTTTTATATATTTTATATAAATATATTACGGGTCAGGAATTATCATGTTTTTAAATACATTGACTTTCTTAAAATTGAGGATGAGGAATGGTAGTAGTAATGACCAAATTACCTTAAATGAGAAACTCCTATTATTTTTATTTTTTAAATAGTGTTTCAGTACAGAGACAACACATTTTTTAAAATATATTTTTATTGATTTCAGAGAAGGGAGTGGGAGAGAGAGATAGAAACATAAATGATGAGAGAGAATCATTGATTAGATGCCTCCTGCATAGCTCCCAGTGGGGATTGAGGCCACAAACCAGGCATGTACCCTGACCGGGAAAAGAACCATGATCTCTTGGTTTATAGGTCCACGTTCAAACAGTGAGCCATGCTGACAGGGTGTCCTATTATTTTTAATTACAGTAAAGAACACTAATTACATCAGAATACTAGTAATGCTGACATACACTGTTTGTCCCAGAAATATGAACAAATCATAGAGGAAAAGGCTGTATTCACATTTTATTCCTCTGACACCAAGACAAATGTGCATTCTATATGCAGCATACTAGTATGTATCATAAGGACAGTGAAAGGTGAGAAACCTGTCGGATATACCAGGCAGTAGGGTTTTATGATTCATTTTGTTGATTAAGGTCCAATGTTTATAGGAATTTTTATTCCTATAAAATTGGACTCAACTTGGTACAAGGCCTCATGCCATTTGTGGCTGCATCTGCACCACTACCTATAGCTCTGGTGTTGCTTGTAATACTTTAACCTGTTTTGAGGCACCTGATAATGGTTGCTGAAAAGGCTTTGAAATGCTTTTATTATTATTTTTTAAGAACATTTTTCATAAATTGTTATAAGTTCTGGGATGAGGCTTGGCAAGTGATCACTGGTGTAGGTGTGTGCTAGTATAAACTTACATGAAATCACACATATTTTAGCATAAAAAAGATCTGACCCCAACAGCCCAGCCTCTGTTTTTATAGTTTAGGAGACTGAGGCTTGGAGAGGTGAGCAAAATTGCAAGGGTTGCAAGTCTAGCCAAGTGGTTCTTTATATGTAGTCTGCGGGTCCTTGCGAGTCACAAAGACCATGTCAAGGAGATAGTGAGGGCAAAAATTTTTTTTTTCATAAACTTACTAAGGTACATTTTGTGTTGCTGGGTTGTCATCTGCATCAATGATTCCTCGGCACTGATGGGTAAAATGCAGGCCCTTAGGACATATCAAAGCAATGGCATCATATGTCTTCACCCAGCATGCACACAGTTTCTTTTAAAGATTAGTGGTTGTCTTCAGAAAAACTTTTATGTGATGGCCTGAATTGTAATTGAAGTAGCTATTTATATTTGAAAGAAGGACAAAAAAACTATGGTTATTTAGCTTTTAGTGTCTGGAAGATCTAGAAAACGAATGAAGTGAGCCTGTCATTCCAAGGCTAACAACTGACAGCATTTGTTGTCACAAATAACCAGTAAGCTTTCTAGTGAAAATTAGATTTTGGAAAACTTATATCCTGCTGTGAGCATGACAACTTCCGAATGCTTAGTGACTTTTCTGATGAAATTGGTAGTGATGTTTGTTCACACATGTAATTTTCTGATAGGAAGAAATATATCACCATTTGGAAAACTGGCATAACCCAATTACTAATATATTCCAAATAATAAATATTGTAATTTTTTCATGGGTTTATGATCCATTCAAAGTATAACAAATAGATTTTAATGTAACAAAGAATGATAAGTTTACATTCCTATTGCAGCTAATCTTTGGGAAATTTAAATTTGGTGTGGTATCAAAAAAGAATATTCATAATTACCTAGAAGAATTATTAAAATGCTGGTTATTTCTTCCAAAGGTCTTGCGCATGCATATAAGCATAACCAATGGACACAGAAACTAGGGGAGTAAGGGCATGTGCAGGGGAGGCGGGGCCGGGGAGAGCTCACTGGGAGAAAAAGGAGACATATGTAATACTATTTATAATACTTTAAACAATAAAGAATTTTAAAAAATGATGTTTATTCTTCCAGCTAAATATTTGTGTAGTTTTTAAAAATACTTTGCCATATTGCAACAGATTGAATGCAGAATCAGTGATGAGAACCCAGATGTCTTTGATTAAGCAATGTGTAAAACTCCCCTTAACTTTTCTGTTTTTTAAAATGGAATTTTCATATAATTCTGTTCTTTATGTTAACAGTAATGGTTTTATTATAAACTTAAACATGAATTAATAAATATTAAAAATAATTTTCATTTTTACTTCTAATATGGTAATTGTTCTTAGCTATAGCCCACATAAACAAAAGCTTTTGGGGTCCTCAGTAATTTTCATAGTGTGAATGGATCCTGAGATGAAAGTTGAAGAGATCTGGTGCAGTCTCTTTTTTTCCTGGGGCATTCTTGTTATTTTACACATTGTACTTCCTCTGTTTAACCAGTACTTATTTGATTGTTTTTTGTTTTTGTTTTTGTTTTTATTTTATTTCTCCTATGTTAACATTTCCAAAATTGGGATGCCTGTTGTTTTAAAATGTATGTATAGCTAATGTAATATTTCTGTAATTCACCCAAATCAAATGTTGCTGTTAGTTAAAACCACTATATGATTTCTTAGTGAATGTATAATTTTACTTTGAAAACAGTAAAATTCATCCCTTTTATAAAATTTAGATTAATACTTTTATCTGCTTGTAGATAAAAATAAAATTTGTCAAATAATGGAACTGATTTATAATTTGGGTAGTGATTGAGCACTGACCCAGTAGGCTGAAGTTCTGGCCAGAAAATCACCCCTATGCTCCTCTTGTCGTCTCTGTGCTTCAGCTTTTTTATCTGTGGAGTTACATGTTTCTTCACTGTGACAACTGTAGAGGCTAATTAAAGCAAAAAGATTTAGATTTCTCCTAGTTAAATCATTATAATACTGTACTCGACTTAAACGGGTGTGTGTGCATGTATGTGTATAAACTATATGAACATACCTTACAATTTTCATGCAATCATACAACCAAGAAGAAATGATAAACCAATAAAAATGTAGTTTAAACCAGCAGTGTGGGAAACAGTGATGTATTGCTGATTTTGAATTGTAGGCAGCATGAACGTAGGCCGAGGTCCTGTGGCGTGGGTTCTACCATTTGGACTTGGTCATGCTCCTTGTGTGCTCTGTGGTGACTTAGTTCTTTTTGCACATCGAACTGCAGGAAAACTTTGATTTTAAGATCATTATGATACCATCTGGACTTCTTTTGGTGAGATTACATAGTTTACTTTATAAATTGAATTATGTTCTTTTTAATAAACCTGGTAATCAAAACTTAGACACTTTCCTAAATTTGAAAGTGGACACAAATGTAAACATGAGCCCTATTTTACTTGGGGATACATGGTGATGAGGTAGGACAAATGAAAGATCCAAGTTATATTTACATGATTATTTTTTATAGATATAACTAAAATGAAAATAAAAATTTGAGTGTGTGAAAAATAGCACATCTGCTGGGTGTCCTCTACATAGATGTTTGTGCAGTAAATGCTGCCCGGTGCACTGCCCCAGCCTGTACCTAGAAGGGTCTGCCCACAGGGTCTGAGTCTTGGCTGTAACCTTCCTTCCTCTTTCTTTCCTACATCTACATTGTTGATATTTACAGCTACCAAAAGGTAGAATGCTGATTATTTTTGACTGTTTCATACTAACAGATTAACACAATCAATGATCATGTTCCACAGATGATGATTCTCATTATTTATATAATCTGAATCATGCATGTAACTTATTTCTTCTGAGAAAAATTTCAAAAACAAATAGAGTAAGCTGTTTTATTGTGTCTAAGAAAATTCATTTTGCAGTTGAACTGAAATCTTATATGGTTGTTTTATTACTGTGGATAGTACTTGAAGGTCATTGCCTCTGTATTATTTTTTTAGAGATCTTCTTTTGTCAACTAACAGTCCTTCCTTTAGACTTACAGAGACAAACAGAGACAAGTTGAGGTGTACAGAGTTCTTTAACAACTTCACAAGGACCCTATGTAAAAGAAGTAACAGACCACATATCCAAGAAGCAGTATTATAATTTTCCACAAGTATTGTATTCTCTCTTTCCCCATTTTATTTTTTTTTAATTACATTTTTAATTTGGAGCATCCAGGAAGAATTTTGTTAATATTTTAGAAAACATTTTGTTTTATATTGAGAGCACTGAAGTACATTCTTTCTTAAAAATGTATTTTTGTTGAAAGACAAAAGATGGCGGCCAGCAGGACGGGAGTGAGGAAGGGAGTATAAGTGAGTAAGGTAGTCAAAGGAAAGTATGTGGACTTGCATGGGCAGCCTGTCTCTGGCACAGAAACCATGCCATCTTGAAGGGAAGAGCTGCTGCAACTAGGAGCCTAGGCTCACCACCATCCAGACTGGCCTAGGACACCTTCCCTGCCCTGCAACCACCTGCAGACCCATAGACCCTGGGACTCCTGCCTCCCCGGTCGCCCACTCTTGGACCCCTTGGTGAGTCACGGAGTGTGCCTCTCTGGCCAAGACCACACCTCCTCAGATGTAGACCCCTGTCAAGCTCCTGCAGCCTTCTTTGAGTCACTAAAGGAATGCCTCTCTGGCCAAGGCTCCTCTGCTTCAACTGCAGACCCAGAGATTTCCGCCTCCCCAGCTGCCAGCTCTTGGACACCTGTGTCAGCTGCTTTAACCCCAGACCCTGTGACCCCCACATACCTGGCTGTTGGGTTCTGGAACCCCTCGTGAGTTACAGGGTGAAACCACCCCAGTTGGAATCCTGCTGCCTCACTGGCAGACTCCAGGA
Organism: Myotis myotis; assembly: GCF_014108235.1. Classification (NCBI taxonomy): domain Eukaryota; kingdom Metazoa; phylum Chordata; class Mammalia; order Chiroptera; family Vespertilionidae; genus Myotis; species Myotis myotis. The sequence goes on from NW_023416313.1 coordinate 121,686,037, forward strand.
TGTCCACCTTCCTGGCAATGGGCTCTGGGATCCCTGCAGGGATTCACAGAGTGATGCCAATCCAGCAACAGTCACACCACACTGGCCAGAGTAGCACAATCTCATCCAGGGCCCCGGGACCCATGCCAGCCTGGAACAGGAAGTCCCTTGGGGGTGAGGACGACAGAGCCCACTGCGCTACGGCATTTGCATGCACGACTCCAGAGACCAGGTTCAGAGACACAGATCTAAGTTTATTGAGGGAAGTACAATCGTATAAAAAGGGGTAAGCTGCCAATAAAACAGGGACACGCTTGCTGTGTTATCCAGTTGGCGTGAGGGTCGGGGCTAAGAGTAGCTCTTGGAGATTTATCAGGCGGGCGTTGCCACTTCGTGGTGTGCCAAGGAAGCGTGTTTGCTGGAGTGTGCTCACAGCATTGCATCGGCCACAGCACTGAGATAAATCTCTTGAGCTCTTCCCACACCAGCCTGCCATGGGCTCCAGGACCCCACAGTGAGATATCAGGCAACCCCTGCCACAAGAGCCAGAACCACGTGCACATCCACAACAGCTTGCACGAGGAGGCTGGGGTTGAGTCACATTGTCAGACAACTTGTGAGGAGACTGTATTTACATGATTATTTTTTATAGATATAACTAAAATGAAAATAAAAATTTGAGTGTGTGAAAAATAGCACATCTGCTGGGTGTCCACAAACGAGAAACTAACATTTAAGGCCCAACTACATCAGGAGAGCCCAAATAACTCAATTAGGGGGCGCCTCTAGAACACTTAGCTCAGTAGATCTGAGCGAGTGCCCCATTGGGTCACACAAATCACTGAATACATAGGACAACCCCACAAAAAAAGTTGAGTAACATAGCAATTGGATCTAACACATAGGAACAATTACAATGGGGCAGGAAAAGTGGGGAGAAAAAGAAATAATCTCCAAAGGAAAGGAAAGGAAGTCACTAGAGAGTAACTAAATGAAATGGATGCAAGTAATTTGTCAGAGAATGAATCCAGAGTAATGGTTATAAGGTTGCTCAAACATCTGGATGACCAATACACAATTATAAGGATCTGAGTGAGAATTACATCAGCATGAATAAGTACCAAGAGGAAATGAAGAATGACAGATACAATAAAAAACACAATGGAAGGTTTCAACAGTAGACTAGAAGAAGCTGAGGGCCAAATTTGTGAGTTAGAAGACAAAGTAGAAAAAAACACCCGAGCAGAGCAGCAAGTGGAAAAAAAAAAATTAAAAACAGGAGGAGAATCTAAGTGAGCTTTGGGATAACTTGAAATGAAACAACATCTTCATAATAGGGGTGCCAGAAGGAGAGGAAGTTGAGCAAGGAATAGAAAACCTGTTTTATAAAAATAATGACAAAAAACTTCCCAGAATTGTGGAAGAAAAAATCACGACCCACATCAGAACAATGGACTTAACACACACTGAAAGTAAAGGGATGGAAAAAATTTTCCAAGCTAATGGAAATGAAAAAAAGCTGGGGTAGCAATACTTATATTTGACTAAATCGACCTCAAAGTGAAGGTCAAAACAAGAGATAAGGAAGGCCACTTCATAATAATAAAGAGGTCAATACAACAAGAGAATATAACTCTGGTAAGCATATACACACATAATACAGGAGCATCCAAATACATAAAAGGAACTTCTGGAAGATAACAATGGAGAGATTGACAGCAACACAATCATAGTAAGAAACTTTAATACCCCATTGAAGAAACTGCAATCCCAAATGACTCACTAGATCTGATGGAACTAATGGATATCTTCAGAACATTTCACTCCAAAGCTACAGAATATACATTCTTCTTAAGTGAACATGGGACATTTTTAAAGATAGAGCACATGTTAGGACATAGGCTAAGTCTGTACAAATTCAAGAAGTTGGAGATTATATCAAGCATCTTCTCGCATCATAATGACATGAAATTAGAAATCAACTACAATAAAAACAATCATAATTAAACATGTGGAGGCTAAATAGCATGATATTAAACAATGAATGGATTACAAAGAGATCAAAGAAGAAATAAAAGAACATCTTGGAAACAAATGATAATTAAAGCACTGCAAACCAACATCTATGGGACATAGTGAAAGCAATTGAGACGAAAGTTCATTGCACTATAGTCCTACCTCAAAAAACAAGAAAAACTGGTAAAAAGTTATCTAACCCTACAACTTAAAGAACTAGAAAGAGAGCAAAAATAAAAGCTAAAGTAAGTAGAAGGAAGGAAATAATAAAGCTCAGAAATAAGTGGCGTAGTGATCCCCGCCCCCCCCCCCCCCAAATACAAAAGATCAATAAAACTAAAAGCTGATTCTTTGAAAGGGTAAACAAGATTGATGAACATCTTGCCAGCCTCATGAAAAACAAAGAGAGAGGACCCAAATAAAATCAGAAATGAAAGAAATGAAATAACAACAAACCCCCAGAGTGTACGTACAAAGGATCCTTAAAAAAAAAATACTATGAACAACTCTACTCCAATAAAATGGACAACCTTGACCAAATGGAAATATTCTGATAAAAATACAATCTTCTAAAACTCAATGAGCAAGAATCAGAAAACCTGAATATACTGATAACTACTGATGAAATCAAAGCAGTAATAAACTCCTAGCACACAAAAGCTCTGATCTGGATGGCTTCACAGGGAAGTTTTACCAAACATTTAAAGAACTAACACCTTTCCTCCTCAAACTATTCCAAAACATTCAGAGAGTAGGAACACTTCCAAGCTCTTTCTAAGAGGCCAGCATTACCCTAATCCCAAAACCAGATAAACACACTGCAAAGAAAGAGAAGTACAGGTCAATATCCTTGATGCACAGAGTTGCAAAAATCCTCAACAAAATTCAAGCAAATTGGAACCAACAATACATTAGAAAGGTCATACACTACAACCAAGTGAGAGTTATTCCAGGAATTCAACGCTGGCACAATGTTCATAAATCAATAAATGAGATACATCACATAAACAAACTTAAAAATATAAACCACATGATCATATCAATAGATAACAAAAAACATTCAACAACACCCAACACCCTTTTTTTTTGCTGAAAACTCTCAACAAAGTGGGAATGGAGGGATCATTTCTCAACATAATAAAAGCATTATATGAATGACCTACAGCTAACATCATACTCAATGGATGAAAGTTAAACCATTTCCTATAAGAACTGGAACAAGACAGGGATGCTCCCTTTCACCACTCCTGTTCAACATAGTACCAGAAGTGTTAGCTGTAGTATCAGACAAGAAGAAGAAATAAGAGGTATCCAAATTGTAAAGGAGGAAGTAAAATTCACTATTTGCAGTTGACATGATTCTGTACATATAAACCCTAAAGACTCCATAAAATACTACTAAATTTAATAAATGAATTCAGCAACATAGCAGGTTATAAAATTAACATCCAGAAATCTATGGCATTTTTATACACCAATAATGAACACTCAGAAGAGGAAACCAAACAACCCCATTTACCATTGAAACAAAAAAATTTATATATGTAGGAATAAACTTAACCAAGCAGGTAAAAGACGTGCACATGGAAAACTACAGGACATTGTTAAAAGAGATAGAGGAAGAGTGGAAGACATACGTAAGTGGAGGACTGTACCGTGTTCATAGATTGGTAGAATCAGCATAAAATGGCCATACTACCAAAAGCAATCTATAGATTCAATGTAATCCCTATCAAAACACCAGTGGATTATTTCATAAACCTAGAACAAATATTCCAAAAATATATATGGAATTGAAAAAGAACCTGAATAGCTACATAAATCTTGAGAAAGAAGAAACAATTTGGAGGGATAATGTCAAATATTAAGTTAGATTACAATGCCACTATACTCAAAATAGCCTGGTACTGGCACACAAACAGACATATAGACCAATGGAACAGAACATAGAACCCAGAAACCGACCCAAGACATTTTGCCCAATTAATATTTGACAAAGGAGCCCAGAGCATACAATGGGGTCAAGATAGTCACTTTAATAAATGATGCTGGGAAAATTGAACAGATATGTGCAAAAAATGACGTTAGACCACGAACTTACACCATACACAAACTAAAAATGGATAAAGGACTTTAATGTAAGATGTGAAACCATAAAGATCCTAGAATAATCCATTGGTAGCAAAATCTTAGGCATCTCTTGTAGCAGTTTCTTTATAAATACATCTCTTACGACAATGGAAACTAAGGAGAAAATCAACAAGTGGGACTGCATCAAAATAAAAAGCTTCTGCACAGCAAAATAAACCATCAGTAAAATAACAAGAGAGCCCACAGCATGGGAGAGCATATTTGCCAGTGATACATCTGATATACAAATTTTGCAGGGAGCTCATACAACTTAACAAAAGGAAGACAAACTTATTAAAAAACAAGCAAAAGACCCAAATAGACACTTCTCCACAATGGACATACAGAAGGCCAAAAGGCATATGAAACAATGCTTAAAGCCACTAATCATCTGAGAGATCTAAATCAAAAGACCAATGAGGTATTACCTCACACCTGTCAGAATGGCTTCATCAACAAATCAACAAATGCCAATCCTGGTGAGGATGTGGAGAAAAGGGAACTCTCATACACTGCATTTGGGAATGCAGAGTGGTGCACCCATGAGGAAAACATTTTGGAGTTTCCTCAAAAAACTAAAACTGGAACTACCATTTGACCCAGTGATTCCACTTCTAGGAATATATCCCATGAATTCAGAAACACCCATCAGAAAGAATATATGCACCCCTTTATTCATAGCAGTGCAATATAACCTGTAGTGCCTGTAATTAGTTGTCTTTAATTTAGCATCCTCAAGGATTAGTGTTCTAAAAATGTTTCTTATATAGTGTAAATGATGAGTTTACAAAACTGTTAAAGGTGTTTTCTTAGAGACTTTTTATAAATATTTAACCTGCATCCCGGTTTTTATAAACAGACTTAGCATATATCAAGCTAATTTTTTTGCCTTGTTTTTAAGTGATTTTGCTCAGTTGATGAGTAGGACTTTTGGTTCTGATTCTCAATATTATAGACTCACATGTTTTCATTTTTCTCTTTGTTTCTTCTCTGTGTAACAGTGATTATATCTGCTAAAATGTTCTTAATGCTACTGATAAGAAACGTTAACTTGGGTGTCTTAATTGATTTTGTTACAGCATTTGCAAACTCCGCTCTTATACAAATACAGTTATTAACATACTGTCTTTTATGTCATTTTTTATGTGTATATGCCAGATACTACCACCTTATTAGCATATTATTTTTAATATTTTTTCATCTTAAGGACATGAAATATGATTAATTTTCTGACAATAATTTATTGACCAAAATAAATATTTATTGAACAGAATTCCTTAATAGTCTAGACAAACACTGTTTAGATTTTGTATTTTTAATCCAGTAGATATGATTTAAATTTGCATGAAATTTGTTTCATGGCTTAGATTTATTATTTATACTTTATTTTTAGAATATATATTTTATTTAGAAATATTAGTATAATAATGACAGTAATGGTCATTATTACTCTCTGCCGAGTATACGCTGTGTATCTGGCAGTGTTTTAAGCATTTTATATCATTTAGTCCTCACAGAAAGAAATACTGTTGTTTTGGTATTTTGCCTATGAATGCACTAGATACAGAGCCTATATAAACAACTTGCCCAGAACTACACAAGTGGTGAAACACAAATTCAAGCCCAGACAATTTTACTTCAGAACAGGTCTTCCCTCATACCACATTTCTTTTTCAATAAATTGTTTTAAGGGAACTAATGGAATTTCTGTCTAGAATACTGAACCATCTTAAATAGTTATTTTGCTCTTTAATATTTTGGATTTAAGTACTTTTATCCTAACATGTAGTTTTCTGTCATGAGTTACCCTTTTTAAAAATATGCTTTTTTATATTTGTAGATATGCCTCTTCATGTCCGACGAAGCAGTGACCCAGCTTTAACTGGCCTCTCAGCTTCTGTCAGTGATAGTAATTTTTCCTCTGAAGAGCCTTCACGAAAAAACCCCACACGCTGGTCAACAACTGCTGGCTTCCTTAAGCAAAACACTGCTGGTAGCCCTAAAACCCGTGACAGGAAGGTAACCACTTCTATTTTGTCTTCTTAGTTTCTTCACGATAGTCAGTGTATGTGCTTAATGAATTTTACCTCAAAGTTCAGATAGCTTTCTATTTTATATTGCCCTTGCATTTTCTGATAACACTTGTGCTATATATGATCTACATTTATTTCTCCATGTTTGAATAGATAATATGTTCATGTGATTAAAAATGAAAACTTTTTGATATTTAGTATGAAGTGTGTATAAGTAAAGTTCCTACCTTGTTTCCTGTCTTACCCCTGTTTTTCTTCAAGGGCAATGCCCTTATTAGGTTTTTTTCATGTTTTTACAGGTATGTTTTACACATGTATACACAGATACTCATGTTGGCACACATGATACATTAAAGAAATTATAGCATTATGGGTTTTGAAGGATGAAAATGGACTCTATGGTCATTTATTCTAACTACTGAATTGATAACTTTATTTCTCTCCAAAATGGAAGTTTCTTTAGTCCAGTGGTCGCTAACCTTTTTGGTCCTCATGGACCACCAGTGGTCTGCGGACCACCAGTTGGCAACCGCTGCTCCAAAGGTTTCCTTAAACCAGCGTTTGTCAACCTTTCGGACCTCACAGACCACTAGTGGTCCGCAGACCAAGGGTTGGCGACCACTACTTGTCTACAAAATTAAAATTTCTTTTTTGATCTAATTTATTTTAGTCCTGAACTAATTTTTTTAGTCTGTTTAGTTTATTTTTTCTAATTTTTTTTATTAATGCTCTTTGTCATATATTTCTACAGAGCCCTATCATCTTATTTCGTTACAGTTATGACCCTTTACTTAATGAGCTTTAACCTATGTTAGTCATTTTCCCTATTGAACCTATAGAATAATGTTCAGTTAACATCTGTTGAGTGAATTAATCAACATTTTTCAATGGTAGCACATTATGTATCATGTGTGTGCACATATATGTATGTGTATATATATATATATATATATATAGTATATATTGAGAAATGTGGAACTATACTAATCACATCTTAATATAAAAATGAATGTGGCTTGAGGTTTGCTTTATTTGTTTGTTGCATCTATGTGAAAACATCCATTTTACATATTTCTTTTAACTTGTTTTTGCATTTCTACAAACTTCTTTGTACTAGTTCAAGTAAGAAAACAATTCTGTAATACATTACTGTAAACTGCAAAGCAACTACCAGGAAAAAACAGTGTACTGAAGTCTCTGATTTTTTTGGATTAAGGATTTAACTGTAAGGCCCATTCTTCTGAAACAGTTAATTATACATTTGATGAGGAATTTGGAGTATTTTTTTTATTGAGATTAGTTTGAAGTTTTATAATGCTTTATCATGCAGTAGACTATCCAAAGATATAGAATCCAGTTTATGAATAGACCTCATGACATTTAACTTGTGTTCAGAATAGATCTAATTTCCATGGATATTCATAAATGTATAAAAATTAGGCAATGAGTTGAAGAGGTGAAGTGATTGAGGTGTGGGGCTGTGGGGGTGGGGAGGGGAAAGAAGAAAAAAACAGAGAAAGCACTCATGGACACAGACAACAGTGTGGTGGTTGAGGAAGTGGAAGAGGGCCTAGAGCAGCCGTGGGCAAACTACGGCCCGCGGGCCGGATCCAGCCTGTTTAAAATGAATAAAACTATTGAAAAAAAAGACCGTACCCTTTTATGTAATGATGTTTACTTTGAATTTATATTAGTTCACACAAACACTCCATACATGCTTTTGTTCCGGCCCTCCGGTCCAGTTTAAGAACCCATTGTGGCCCTCGAGTCAAAAAGTTTGCCCACCCCTGGCCTAGAGGGAATAAATGGTGATGGGAAAAAAATTTCATTACTTTAAACAAATTATTATTATTTTACTGATTTCAGAGAGGAAGGGAGGGGGAGAGAGAGGTAGAAACATCAATGATGAGAGATAATCATTGATTGGCTGCCTCCTGCTCTCACCCTATTGGGGATTGAGCATGCAACCTGGGCATATGCCCTTGACAGGAATCAAACCAGGGACCCTTCAGTCCACAGGCCAATGCTCTGTCCACTGAGACAAATCAGCTAGGGCTAGATAGGTTTTAAAGTAGGTGAAGTATAGTGGGTCAGAAATCATTGAAAATAATCATTGTTTTCTTTATAACTCATTAAATATCTTGGGTGTGTGGATCAGCTTCAGTTGTAGCAAAGGGAAGCACAGTAGCCATTTTAAACATAACAGGACTTAATACTAAGAACTTGTTTTAAGAGAGATTAAAAATGGTAGCAGAGTAGCCGAAACCGGTTTGGCTCAGTGGATAGAGCGTAGGCCTGCCGACTGAAAGGTCCCAGGTTCGATTCCGGTCAAGGGCATGTACCTGGGTTGTGGGCACATCCCCAGTGGGAGATGTGCAGGAGGCAGCTGATCGATGTTTCTCTCTCATCGATGTTTCTAACTCTCTATCTCTCTCCCTTCCTCTCTGTAAAAAATCAATAAAATATATTTTTTAAAAAAATGGTAGCAGACTAAGTGGATGCTACACAGACATGCTTCCAAGACCAAACTGGAATTAAAACTGAATTGCAAAAAATACAATACTGAATAATCAACTAAAGACTGGCTGGAGAGAACTCTAATAGCCAAGGATGGAAAGTGGAGACTATGTAGAGACTGGTAGGAAGTGTAGAGCAATGAAAGGGCTTGCCGGGTTCCCACAGACAACAGCTGAAGTTCTGGAGATATACACTGAGTGGCCAGATTATTATGACCACCTGAGCTTTGTAAGCAAATTAGCCGTACACTGCATCCTATGGGATATGGAAGCCGAAGGCCTGTTCGAGCACCTTTGCTGTCTGCAGTTACCAAGATAAAACGTCTCCAATCTGCACTGAAACACAAGGATTGGACAGTCGAACATTGGAAAAAAGTCATGTGGTCAAATGAATCACGTTTCCAGTTGCATCATGCAGATGGCAGAGTGAGAATTTGGCAGAAACAGCATGAAAGCATGCACCCCACATGCATGAGTACAACCTTTCAAGCTGTTGGGGGCAGTGTTATGGTTTGGTGCATGTTTTCCTGGCATGATTTGGGCCCTTTAATTTGTGTGGAACAACGTCTGAATAGCACAACATAGACCTAAGTGTCATTGCTGATCAACTTCATCCTATCATGTTGATGGTGTATCCCAATGAAGATGGCTTCTTCCAGCAAGACAGTGAGCCATGCCACAGTGCTCCTATTGTGCAGGAGTGCTTTCAAGAACATGAGGGGGACTTTACCTTGCTTAGGTGGCCCCTACAATCACCAGATCTCAATCCAATTGAGCATTTGTGGGACGAAGTTAAAAGAGCCATCAGGCAGCTGGTTCCACAACCATCAAATCTTACAGAACTGGACAGTGCTATTCATCAGGCATGGTGTCAGATTCCTCACATCACCTTTCAACATCTTGTGGAGTCAATGCCAAGAAGAATCGCTGCAGTATTGAAGGCAAAAGGTGGCCCAATGAAGTACTGATGGGGTGGTCATAATCTGGCCACTCAGTGTACTTTCAACTGTGGGGGGTTGATACTGAGAACTCTGGCATCTAAACCCCAAGCTGGTGCCCCCAGGAGAGAGCACCAGACCTGAGAAAGGTGGGCTGTGAAAACCAGCAGGATTGCTATTTGCCAGGGAGAGATGACTTGAAATGCAAGCAGACTCCTAAAGGGCCAACCCAGAAATTTTGTGTGCAGCTACTAATGTTGGGCTTCGGCAGAGGGAGAGCAGAGTGGACAGTAGCTGTGAGCAGAAGCCAAGATTGGGGCTCTGGGGTTAGAGCTTGGAGGGCAGATACCTGGGTTTCCTGTGCTGAGTTTTTCCCTCATGCTGCCGAAGACATCTTTGTCAGGCAGACCTTGGCTATCCAGACGATTTTTGACTGTGGGAGAAGACAGTTGCCCTACCTTATTGGGAAACCCCTTGTCACACCCTGTGGTGTTTCAGAGGCCCATTAAGAAACTGAGAATAACAATTAGTATCCATGAAGGAAAAATACCACATAATCTCACTCATTCATGGACAATAAAGACCATTATAAACTTATGAACAAAAATAGATACAGAGGCAGAGCTGCCTCAAACAGACTGTCAAACTACAGCAGGAAGGCCGGGGAGGGTAGGGGGGCAGAAGGGGGGGCGGTAACAGATCAACTGAAGGACTTATATGCATGCATATAAGCATAACCAATGGACATAAGATACTGGGGGCTAGGGGAGGCCAAGGGATTGTCAAAGGCGGGGGAAAAAAGAAGACATATCTAATACCCTTTGTAATATTTTAAGCAATAAAAAAAGAAAAAAAACAACAACAATTAGTATCCAGGCTGATGCAATTGGCCACACCCTGCTGGAACACCTATCGCCCTACCTGTGTAAGATTGCCTTATGCTACTCAAGACTGGATGCAGTCTGTTTGCAGGCAGAGGTGGATCTCTGGAGGCTTTGAGTCTTTACCTTATATAATTAGTCAGAAACTGCGTTTGACACTGTCCTGCACTAGAGATTGGGAAGTGTAGCACATCTACCTAATACACAGTCACAAAGCCAAACAGACAGCTGAAATGAGTAGACAAGAAAACAACCCTTAAATGAAAACAGGAGAATTCTCCAGAAGAAGACCTAAATGAAATGGGGATAAGAAATTTATCAGATATAGAGTTCAGAATAATCATGGTAAACATGCTCAACAGCATGAACGAAGATATAGTAACTATTAAGAATGACATAGCACAAATAAAGAACAAAATGGAAGGGATACAAAGCAGATTAGGGGAAGCCAAGGATTGAATTAGTGAATTAGAAGACAGGGTACAAAGAAATCTGTCAGAGAGCCAAAAAGAAAAGAAAAAACAATTAAAAAACAGGAGGATAGCTTAAGGAGCTGTGGGACTACGTGAATGTAACAATATTCAAATAGCAGGTGTGTCAGAAGGAAAAGAATGTTTGCAAGGGATAGAGAACCTGTTTGAAGAAATAATGGCAGAAAACTTACCTGTCCTGGTGAAGGAAAATGTCTCAAGTTCCTAAGGCACAGAGAGTCCCAAGTAAGAAGATCCCAAACAGGCCCACACACAGACACATCATAATTAATGCCAAAGATTAAAGACAGAGAGAATCTCAAAGGCAATAAGAGAAAAGCAATTTGTTACCTACATAGGAGTTCACATAAGGCTGTCAGCTAATTTCTCATTAGCAGCTCTACAAGCCAGAAGGGTATGGCATGAAGTACTCAAGGCAATGAAAAGCAAGGATCTGAAAAAAAAGATTACTATATCCAGCAAGGCTATCATTCAGTATAGATGGGGAAATAAAGAGCTTTTCAGACAGAAAAGGGCTAAAGGAGTTTATCACCACCAGATCAATACTATAAGAAATGCTCAAGTGACTGCTGTAATGAGAAGTAGAAATAGAGAGAGAGTGAAACGTAGGCATAAAATGGGAATAAATAAGTACCTATCAATAATAACCTTAAATGTTAATGCATTAAATGCTCCACTCAAAAGGCCTAGGGTAGCTTAATGGATACAATAACATGACCCAATTATATACTGTCTAAAAAAAACCCGCTTGAGAACAAAAGTTAAAGAAGATTGAAATCATATCAAGCATCTTCTCAGATCACAGTGGAATGAAAATAGAAATCAATTACTAATTGATTTAGTAAAAATACCAAAAATTCAAACACATGGGATTTAAATAGCATGCTATTGAACAATGAATAGATATTGATAAGACATTGTGATTTTTGTCTTTCAGTTTGTTTATGTGATATATCATGTTCATTGATTTGTGAATATTCTCCTAACCTTGCATTTCTGGAATAAATCACACTTGGTCATGGTGTATTATCTTTTGAATATATTGCTGGATCCCATTTGGTAATATTTTTTTGAGGATTTCAGCATCTATGTTCATCAAGGATATTGGACTGTAATTCTCTTTCTTTGTAGTGTCTTTATTTGGTTTTGGATTGAGGATAATGATGGCCTCATAAAAAGAGCTTGGAAGTGTTCCTTCCTCTTGTATATTTTGGAATAGTTTGATGATTATAGTTTGAATATTTGGTAAAACTCTCCTGTGAAGCCATCCAGACCTGGGCTTTCATTTGCTGTCAGTTTTTTAAGTACTGATCCTATTTCAGCAGTTGTTACTGGCATATTCAGGTTTTCTGATTTTTTCTGATTCAGTTTTGGGAGATTGTATTTTTCTAGGAATTGGTCCATTTCATCCACATTGTCCAGCTTGTTGACATATAGTTGTTCATAGTATTTCCTTTCAATCTTTTGTATTTCTGCAGTGTCAATGGTTACTTCTCTGCTTTCATTTCTGATTTTATTTACTTGGGTCCTCTCTCTCTGTTTCTTGATGATTCTGGCTAATGGTTCATTAATTTTCTTTATTCTTTTAACCAACCAGCTCTTGGTTTCATTGATTTTTTTTTCTTTTTTTTAGTCTATGTCATTTATTTCTGCTCTAATCTTTATTACTTCCTTCTACTTACTCTGGGATTTTCTTGTTCTCATTCTGATTCTATAAGTTGTAGGGTTAAATAGTTTATTGTGGATTTTTCTTGTTTTTGAGGTAGGCCTGTAATGCTATGAACTTCCCTCTCAGGACTGCTTTTTCTGTGTCCCAGAGATGTGGGGCTGTTGTGTGTTCATTTTCTTTTTTTTCCAGGAAGTTTTTAAAAATTTTTTTCTTGATCTGGTTGGTAACCCATTCATTGTTTAATAACATGCTATTTAATCTCCATGTGTTTATATGTTTTGGGGTGTTTTTACTGTAGTTGATTTCTAATTTCAATGTGTTCTAACATGTGCTCTATCTTTGTGAATGATCCATGTGCACTTTAGAAGAATGTATATTCTGAAGCTTTGGGGTGAAATTTTCTATAAATGTCAATTAAATCCATCTGACCCAGTGTGTTCTTTAGAATCACTGTTTGATTGTGAAGTTTTTGTCTGGAAGATCTATCCAGTTTATTCAGTGGGGAGTTAAAGTCCCCTACTATGACTGTATTGTTGTAAATCTCATCCTTAAAGTCCTCTAGACGTTTTTTTTTTATATATATATTTATGTGCTCCTATATCAGTTGAATATAAGAGTTTTATCCTCTTCTTGGATCAATCCCTTTAGTATTATGTAATGATCTTTGTTGTCTCTTGTGATGGCCTTCATTTTGAAGTCTATTTTGTTGGATATGAGTATTGCTACTCAAGCTTATTTTCTTTTCCGCTTGCAGGGATAATTATTTTCCATCCCTTCACTCTTATCCTGTGTATGTCTTTTGTTCAGAGGTTGATCTCTTATAGACAGCATATAGTTGGGTCATATTTTTGTATCCATTTAGCTACCCTATGCTTTTTGATTGGATCATTTAATCTATTTAAATTTAAGTTTATTATTGATAGGTACTTACTTACTGCCATTTTAATTCTGTATGCCTGGTATTCTCTCTCTGTTTCTTCTTCTCATTACAGCAGTTCCTTTATCATTTCTTGTAATGCTGGCTTGTTGGTGATGTACTCCTTTAGCCTTTTTTTTTTTGTCTGGGGAACTCTTTATTTGACCATCTATTTTGAATGATAACCTTGCTGGATACATTAGTCTTGGTCTCAGATCCTTGCTTTTCATTACCCTGAGTACTTCATGCCATTCCCTTCTGGCCTGTAGGGTTTCTAATGAGAAATCAGTTAACAGCCTTATGGGAGCTCCTTTGTAGATAACAGTTTGATTTTCTTTTGCTGTCTTTAAGATTCTCTCTTTGTCTTTAATCTTTGACATTTTAATCATGTTGTGTCTGGGTATGGGCCTATTTGGGTTGTTTTTTCCTGGGGTTCTCTGTGCCTCCTGGACTTGTGTGTCTTTTTCCTTTACCAGGTTAGGGAAGTTTTCTTCCATTATTTCTTCAAATTCATTCTCTATCCAATTCTCTCTTTCTGCCTCTTCTATTTGAATATTGTTATCTTTCACGTTGTCCCACAGCTCCCTTAAGCTGTCCTCCTGGTTTTTTTTATTTGTTTTTTATTTGTGGTTCTCTGATTGAGTAATTTTTTTCAACCCTGTCTTCTTTTTCACTGATTTGATCTTCAGTTTCCCCTAATCTGCTGTGTATTCCTTCCAATGTTTTTTTTTATTTGTGCTATATCATTTTATTTCTGTTTTCATAGTTACTATATCTTTTCTCATGCTGTTGAGCATGTTTACCATCATTATTTTGTTTTTGTTGTTTTTTAAAAAAATATATTTTATTGATTTTTTACAGAGAAGAAGGGAGAGGGATAGAGAGTTAGAAATATCGATGAGAGAGAAACATCGATCAGCTGCCTCCTGCACACCCCCTATTGGGGATGTGCCCACAACCAAGGTACATGCCCTTGACCGGAAACGAACCTGGACCCTTCAGTCCGCAGCCCGACGCTCTATCCACTGAGCCAAACCAGTTAGGGCTACCATCATTATTTTGAACTCTGTATCAGATAAATTATTTCTCTCCATTTCATTTATCTCTTCTTCTGGAGAATTCCCTTGTTCTTTCATTTGGGGTTTTTTTTCTTTGTCTCCTCATTTTGGCTTCCTGTTTTGGTTTGTGACTGTGTATTAGGTAGATGTGCTATGCCTCTCAACCTCTAGTATGGGATAATGTCAAAACACTGATTCTAACGAATTCAATCAGGAAAAGATTCAAAGCCTCCAAATATTGCCTCTGTCTACAGACTGGTAGGATTTTTTTCTTGAATTGCACTCAGACAATCATTTGCAGGTGCCACAAAAGTTATTTTCAACAGGGTGGGGCAGTTTCTTCTGCCTGGAGGCTAATTGTTAGTCTCAGTCTCTTAATGGGCCTGAGCAACTCTGGACTGTGGGACAAGGTGTTTTCCAATAGGGTGGATCAACTGCCTCCCCCCCCCCCCCCCCAGGCAAGTTTGCCTGTGTAGTTAGTAAATGTGTGCCTGAGACAGATGACCTCCACTGTGTAAGGGAATGACCCAGCATAGGATACTGGGGTGTCTGCCTTCTGAGCTCTAACTCTAGAACTCCTATCCTGACTTCTATTTACACATCTCCTGTCCACTCTGCCCTCCCTCTGTTGAATCACAGAGTAGGTGGCTCCACAGGGAATTTTACGTGTTGTCCCTCTAAGAGGGTGCTGAATTTCCAGCTTCTTTTCCTGGCAGAGAACAATCCTGCTGCTTTTCACAGCCAGATTTTATGTGGGTACCATTGTCAGTTCTGATGCTTTCTGCTGGGGGCCTAGCTTGGTGATTAGACCCCAGTCTTTCCAGTGACAACCCTCCATAGCTGAGATATCTCTGTAACTTCAGTTGCTGTCTGTGGTAGCCCACCAGCCCTTTTCACCTCCGCCCCTCCTACTACTCTCTATGTGTTCTCCAGTTTTGATCCTCAGTTATCAGGGTTCTCTCTATTGAGTCTTTCATTGATTATTCTGGAAAATTTTCTGTATTTTAGTTGTAATTCCAGTTTGGTCCTAGAATGTCTGTGCAGCAGCCACCATTCTCAAACTCTCTCATTTATTACTTTTAATCCTCACTCAAGGATATGTTTTGAGAAAGAGAGGGGGAGGAGAGAGAGAGAGAGAGAGAGAGAGAGAGAGAGAGAGAGAGAGAGAGAGAGAGGACGAAAGAGAGAGAAAGATCAATGTGAGAAAAACACTAATCACTTGCCTTCCACACTTGCTCTGACTGGGAATCCACGGCCTTTTTGGCATACAGGCGACCCTCCCACCAACAGAGCTACTAGGCCAGGGCCTCATGTATTATTTAAAGTATGATTTCAAGACCAGAAAAATTCATTGAGCACTACCCTATTTACAGAACATTTATGGTTATTTTCCTTTAAACTTTAGCCTTGGCATTGCTTCCAAGGTCATGCTCCTCAGAGAGGAGAATGGGTCTGTTACATGAATCAACAATATGATTACTGATGATTTTCACAAGCTTCATGTAATTAAAAATAAATTTACCTAAGCCATAGTTATTAATTTCACTTCAGTCTCATAAGAAAAGAAAATATTTCTTTTGTTTTTGGGGAAATGATAAATCAGTAAACCGCTTTCTGTAGCCCCAATTGAAGAGTGAAAAATATTGTAACTTTAAAATCTGAAAACCACAAGGAATGTTTGAAGGTACAGGATGTGTCGAAGTTGTAAAATTGAAGTTTATATGTATAGAATATTTAGTATTTCAGAATATGACACTTTAAAAAGTGTTTGGAGTTTTTGCATTGAAACAAAGGGTTTCTTATGCTAGCATGGAAATATCCATTACTCCTGTAATTTTCATGAAATATTCTATATTTCTGCAACATAGGAATGTGAGCTTGCCAACACATTTGACCATCAGGTAAATAGCTTTTTCTGTGAGAGAAAGCCTTGGAGTTGCAGCTTAGCAAGGCAGGGATATGGTTCTATTCCAAGGCATTGGTAGATTCTGTGTAATTTTACTGAATTGTAATTGGCTTCGGTAGGGATTAGGTGGAGAGAGGACATTTACTTTTCCTACTCTGGAAAAAATGTGCTCGACAACCAGGTTTCTGTTACCAAGAAATAGTGAATCAATATGCACTTCTCAGCCTGGGTAGCTTTTGACACCTGATGATGTGGGGGTACATTTAGATGATAAGAAAAATCCCTTTGCCAAAACCGGTTTGGCTTAGTGGATAGAGCGTTGGCCTGTGGACTGAAAGGTCCCAGGTTCAATTCCAGTCGAGGGCATGTACCTGGGTTGCGGGCACATCCCCAGTGGGAGATGTGCAGGAGGCAGCTGATCGATGTTTCTCTCTCATCAATGTTTCTAACTCTCTCTATCTCTCTCCCTTCCTCTCTGTAAAAAATCAATAAAATATATTTAAAAAAAAAATCCCTGATCATGTCAGGAAAACCTGTTTTTTTCTGGTAAAAGGAAGTTTTCCACTCGACAGCAAAGCTTAATGGGGCAGTCTTGAATGTGGACAATTAAAGTTATAATTAAATAAAAAAATAATTCCTCATGATATTTATTATATACTAGTAGCCTGGTGCACAAAATTCATGCACATTAAAAGGGAATTAATTGCCCTAACCGGTTTGGCTCAGTGGATAGAGCATCGGCCTTCAGACTCAAGGGTCCCAGGTTTGGTTCTGGTCAAGGGCATGTACCTTGGTTGAGAGCACATCCCTAGTGGGGAGTGTGCAGGAGGCAGCTGATTGATGTTTCTCTCTCATCGATGTTTCTCTCTATCACTCTCCCTTCCTCTCTGTAAAAAAAATCAATAAAATATATTTTTTTAAAAGGGAATTAATTAGCAGAGATATTTTAATATTGCTGTTTGCCCTTTCTCTATAATAGAAGTGTGAGAGATGAAAGGAAATTAGTAAAATGTATATGAAAATAATATATAAATTTATTAATAAATAAACAGTAACAAAAGGATATAACAACAGAGGCATGATATAAAAATGACAAAAACATGATATGAAAACAAAAACTTGATATAAAAACAACAGTGATGCAAAAAATGACTGATAAAGTGATAAAACTTATCCTAATATCTCCCTGTACACCACATTAAGAATGAAAACACACTTTCAAAGTGCTTGACTAATTTCCCTTGTGATGAAGTATTTAGAACTTTAACTGTAACGTCACATGCTCTTCAAACTCGAGAGAAAGCAACATATAACTGACCATGTGCGAAAACGGGTTCAGGTAGGAATATGTCTACTCTGTCTAGAGTTTGTCCTTGTGATTTATTAATAGTCATCACAAATGCTGGCATCACGGGAAACCGTCATCAAATCAATTTAAATGGGAGGCCAGTGTCAGATGGGGACAAATCAATTCTTGGAATCAGAACAACCTCTCCCTCTGCAGATCCTGTTAATACTTCAGCTTTGATAATGTTAGGTCGTAATCTTTTGATAATAAATATGATACCATTACAAAGACCCCATTTACTATTGAGATTTCTCAAAAGCATGATGATTGCACCCACTTTCAACTTTAATTTATGACACGGCATTCCCGAAGGAGTAATACTATTAAGAAATTCTATGGGAAAATTTTCCTTTTCAGCATTATATGTGGAATCAATGGAATCATCACTCAAATATGTGTGAAAATCTCCATTGAGTATATCCAAATTTTCTTCATTTAATTTTTGAACATGCTCATTTTTTGGACAAAGAATTGCACATTTAGATATATTTTTAATATTATCTATAGATATAGTATTTCCAAAGGTAGCTTCAATAATAGATCCAGTACAAATCATTTCACTTCCACACTTCGCTCTGAGGGCGGGTTCTTGCCTGAAACCTCGCCCTCCAGGAAACAGCTGGGGGAGGGCACAGCCGTTTCCAAGACGACCCCTGCAGGACTGACTTCCTTCCAGTTGGTCGTGGTTCTGGCCATGATGTCACACCCAGGGTTTTTATATAAGTAGATTATGTTCTTAAATAATCTTTTAGATAAAAAGTACTGGCTTTATTGTAGTAGATTATTTTTTGTCATTGCAAATATAATCTTTAGGATTTTGCATATTGGCACTGCCTAATAAACTTCTATAAGTCTAAAGGAAAATATGTGTTTTTGCTTTGAAGTTTATCAATATAAGAATTAGAAATATTTGTTTCACAGAATGAAATTGAAGTGAAATAAGCCAGTCAGTATCACATGACCTTACCCATATGTGGATTCTAATGAGCAAAATAAAATCACATTTGCCAATCCTATATAATAAAAGGATAATATAAAATCTACTGAATGGTGGAACGACCAGTCGCTATGATGCACACTGATCACCAGGGAACAGACGCGCAACACAGGAGCTGCCCCACTGGTGATCAGTGAGCTCCCACAGGGGGAGCACTGCTCAGCCAGCAGCCAGGCTAATGGCTGGCAAGCACAGTGGCGGTGGCAGGAGCTTCTTCCATCTCCACTGCAGTGCTAGGGATGTCCAACTGACAGCTGGGGAGTGGGCCTACTAGTAAGCCATCAGTTGGACATCCCCCAAGGGCTCCCAGACTGTGAAGGGTGCAGGCTGGGCTGAGGGACCACCACCCCTCCTCAGTGTATGAATGTTGTGCACTGGGCCTCTTGTTTATTATAAATATAGCTCTAACTTGTTTCAAAAATACTAAATAGATACTTCTCCAAAGTGGACAACAGAAGGCCAAGAGACATATGAAAATATGGTCAAATTCACTAATCCTCTAAGAGATGGAAATAAAAATGTCAATGAAGTATCACCTCACACCTCACCTGTTAGAATGGCTATCATCAGCAAATCAACCATGGACAAGTGTTGGTGAGGATGTGGAGAAAATGGAACCCTAGTACAATGCTGGTGGGAATGCAGACTAGTGGCGCCATTGTGGAAGACAATGTGGCGTTTCTTCAAAAAGTTAAAAATGGAACTTCCATTTGACCCAGTGATCCCACTTCTAAGAATCCCAAAAGACCAGTCAGAAAGAATACATGTACTCCTATGTTCATAGCAGCACAATTTATAATAGGCAAGATTTGGAAACAGACCAAGTGCCTATTAGGAGATGAGTGGATAAAACATTTTGGTACATGTACACAATGGAATACTATGCAGCAGTAAAAAAAAAAGGACTCTTACATTTTCAACAGCATGGATGCACTTGGAGAGTATTATGCTTGGCCAAATAAGCCAGTCAGAGAAAGATCAGTATCACATGATGTTACTCATATGTGGAATCTAATGAACAAAATAAATCAGAGACATAGAAGCATGGAACAGACTGTTGAACCTCAGAAGGAAGGCGGGGGAGGGTGGGTGGATCTGATGAGATCAACCAGAGAACTTGTATGCATATATGCATAACCCATGGACTCAGACAATAGGTTGGTGAAGGTGTCAGGCTGGGTGCAGGGGAGAACTAGAAGAGGTCAATGGGGAGAAAAAGGGGACATATGTAATACTTTTAACAATAAAGATTTTTTAAAAATGTTGATGGCAAATTTTTTTTAATTAAATCTTTATTGTTCAGATTATTACATTTGTTCCTCTTCCCCCCCCCCCAAAACTCCCCTCCTCCCAGTTACTGCCCCACTGCCCACCCACTGTCTTCATCCATAGGTGCACGATTTTTGTCCAGTCTCTTCCTGCATCTCCCACACCCCTTTCCCCACCAAGAATAGTCAGTCCATTCCCTTTCTGTGTCCCTGATTCTATTATGATCACCAGTTAATTCTGTACATCAGATTATTTATTCACTTGATTCTTAGATTCACTTGTTGATAGATGCATGTTTGTTGTTCATAATTTGTATCTTTACCTTTTTCTTCTTCTCCCTCTTCTTAAAGGATACCTTTCAGCATTTCATATAATACTGGTTTGGTGGTGATGAACTCCTTTAGCTTTTCCTTATCTGTGAAGCTCTTTATCTGACCTTCAATTCTGAATGATAGCTTTGCTGGATAAAGTAATCTTGGTTGTAGGTTCTTGGTATTCATCACTTTGAATATTTCTTGCCATTCCCTTCTGGCCTGCAAAGTTTCTGTTGAGAAATCAGCTGACAGTTGTATGGGTATTCCCTTGTAGGTAACTGAGTTTCTTTCTCTTGCTGCTTTTAAGATTCTCTCTTTGTCTTTTGCTCTTGGCATTTTAATTATGATGTATCTTGGTGTGGTCCTCTTTGGATTCCTTTTGTGTGGGGTTCTCTGCGCTTCCTGGACCTGTAAGTCTATTTCTTTCACCAGGTAGGGGAAGTTTTCTGTCATTATTTCTTCAGATAGGTTTTCAATATCTTGGTGTCTCTCATCTTCTGGCACCCCTATAATTCGGATGTTGGTACGCTGAAGCTGTCCCAGAGGCTCCTTACACTATCTTCGTATTTTCGGATTCTTTTTTCATTTTACTTTTCTGGTTGGGTGTTTTTTGCTTCTTCCATTTCAAATCTTTGCCTTGATTCTTGTGCTCCTCTGGTCTGCTGTTGGGAGTCTGTATAGTATTCGTTATTTCAGTCCGTGTATGCTTAATTTCTAGTTGGTTCTTTATCATAACATCGAGGGTCTCATTAGATTTCTTGAGGATCTCACTACATTTATCAGCGGCTTCTAGACAGTTCTTGAGAGACCTTAAAAGTGTGGTTCTGAACTCAATCTCCTCCATTGACAGTTTTGTCCTGTTTTCTTTGTCTCCGCATTTTTTATGCTTTCTTGGTGCACCCCCTAGTGGTCTTTATGCGCAATCTTGTTGTAATTAAGCCTTGATTGTTGTCGGCAATACTGGGGGTGATTTGACCTCCAGGCTAATTGGCTATGAGAGTCCGCTGTGTCTGCAGTGGGAGAGCTTCTGTGCTGGATCTCTAGGGCAGTGCTAATCTAGCGTTTGCCTGAGGCTATCCGGCAAATGGCTCTGCGAAGGGCTTGGGCGAGGCGGGTCCCCGGGGATCCACAGGGCGGGCCGGTGCGAGCAGTTATGGCTGCTCTCAGTTCCGTCCCTAGGGACTCTGCCTCACAGAGTCCCAGCAACTGCTGCAAATCTCAGAGAGAAAGCTGCCTTCGAGTTCCGACCGAAGCCAGGCAGTCCCACTTCTCCAGTTTGAGTCTGGGTCCCTAGAGACTCGCCCGGATCTGGAGCTCAGAGTCTGAGACTCCCTCCCGATTGAAAACAACAACCCCGCCCTGCGCTGCCAGCCCGTTCCGCGCGCACTCTGCACCTGAGTATTTCACTTCAGCACTGCGCCTCTTCTGAGTCTGGGTATGATATTCTCTTTCCTCCTAGTTGTAGAATTTCCACTCAGCCAGCCTTCCTGTGGTTCTGGATGATGTCCGTTCCGTCGTTTAGTTGTTTTTTGAAGTGGTTGTTCGAGGCAGCATGATGGCAAAAATTTGTGTTGGTTTGGTTTTCCCTTCTTTAGGTTATGAAAAATAAGTTTTTCAAATACATTTAACTTAAAAAATGTTGACTTTTTTAAAAAAATTCTCACCCGAGGATATTTTTCCATTCATTTTTAGAGAGAGTGGAAGAAAGCTGGGAAGACAGAGAGAAATATCGATGTGAGAGAAACACATTGGTTGCCTTTTGCATGTGCCCAGACCAAAGCCCGGGCTTGGGAGGAGCCTGCTAATGAGGTACATGCCCTTGACTGGAATCCAACTCAGGACCTTCCAGTCTGCAGGCCGACACTCTATCCACTGAGCCGTACCGGCCATGACTGTCGACTTTCTAAAAATATTTATCTCCAGTTTGATTATTGAATAATGTAGATAGTCTTACATATTCATTTTTAAGACTATCATATTTTAAAAATCATTTACACAAAAAGAACTGTTTCCAGATTGAAAATAGAACATACTATGTACATTTCAATTGGATACAGTTAATTTCCAAACATATATTGTGAATTAGAAAATTTATGGAAAGTTATGATGTGAGCGATGCACTCACATCGTACATATGGTTTCATAGCTTTATAGGACTATATTCTCTGTATGTACTTGATCCACACTTCAGACAGAATTGTCAGCAAGATCATTGCTGGCTAGTAATACCTGCATGATGATATCAACAAAATGATGTATGTGTTGCATAGTGATTAATAATATATGTTATAAATTCTTCATTTGCCTGAAAATGACTGAAGACTACTGCATTTTTTTCCCCACACACACACATCACAAATAAATTAATATATGAATTCATCATTGACTTTACCATCACAAAGAAAATTAGGAAAACATTTTTGTTATGAAGGCTTAATGTCAGTTTCATTTTTTTTTACCAATTAACTTCTCAGAGTTGATTCTAAAAATATAAAACTGTGACTGTTTCAGGTGGACTTCAACATTTATCTGATTACCCTGTAGTGGTCTGCTGCATGAATTACATGCCATAGTTAATGTAACTGGAGATATTCCACACTGCTGTTTAGATGCAATTGGAAATAATTGCGTTTTCCACAGATATTGTATATACTGGATGTATGACATTCAATTGAAATAGGCACATAAGAATGGTTTATATCTTTTAGTGTAAATCTGAAAATTTTCTTATTACATTTCAGTGAAGTTTATCTGTGTCTTTTAGGCAATTCATTATCAATTTTTTTAACGAACTTATAGAAATATTCTTTTAAAGTATTAGTATTATGAAATCATCTGAAAATAGAAAACATTGTATTTAAGGAAAGCCATTTGAGTTGGTGTAGGACACTGAGCTGAGTGCTTGAGCGGAAAGATGCATGCTGATATTTTGCCTAGGTTTCACTGTGATAGTGGAAGTAGTTATTTAAAAAATGAAATAAATTATAACTTAGAACTATAATTAGAAGTAAAATTATAATATAGTGCTAATAAAAAGCATGACATTATCAGTTCTATTGATAATCATGGAGTGCTTCTTAGAAAAGGTAGACTTTGAACTAGGGGTTTAAAAGTAGTTTGGTTATTTTTGTTTGTTTTGTTTGTTAGTGTTTTGTTTTTCTTGTACAGAATAAATGTTTCTGAGGGTCTAGGTTCAGAAAGATGATTGAAGGTCAGGCAGACCAACTCACTTGCCTGTAGGTTCCTCTGTTACCTACAGTGCTTGTGCTAGGTGTGATGTGACCTAATATACCTTGTAGAAATGCCCTCTGTGGGACAGTCGCATAGATCATTGTAAGAGAGCATAAGACTTAGCCAGTGTCCAGGTCAAAGGCTGTAGTAATTTCAGATAAGAGACAGATTGGTCCTGAATGGGTGATAGTCAAAATGTAAAATCTTGGCAAAGAACAGCAGATTACCAAGACCTAGCAACTGTGGGGATTAGAGAGGAAGGAAATTATTGAAGAGGATTATGAATATTTTTCATTGATAGGTGAGTTTCATTTTGAATCTGTTAATTTTGAGATATCTTTGGGACATCTGTTGGAAATTTAGATCATGAATTCAGGAAAAACTTGAGAGTTGGTGACCTTTGCCTTGAAGTTGTTAGGGAGGAGGCGTTGATATTGTACACTTTTGAGCTTGTCCGTGGAGGCAGTAGTAAGCAATTTATAGAAAGAGTCAATAAGCGTCATTAAAGGGAAGAACAAGAATTACAGAGAATCAGCCGAAACCGGTTTGGCTCAGTGGATAGAGCGTCAGCTTGCGGACTGAAAGGTCCCAGGTTCGATTCTGGTCAAGGGCATGTACCTGCGTTGCAGGCACATCCCCAGTAGGAGATGTGCAGGAGGCAGCTGATTGATGTCTCTCTCATCGATGTTTCTAGCTCTCTATCTCTCTCCCTTCCTCTCTGTAAAAAATCAATAAAATATATTTAAAAAAAAAAAGAATTACAGAGAATCAAAAGGAATTTAATGGAAGTACTAGTAGCATACTTTGTTCTCGACACCAAGAATAGGAAGCAGTTTGTGGCATCTGGTCTCTCTATTTTAAATATATATTTTTCTTTTTGCAAATGGTATTTTGTCATTGTGCAGACATCTGGGTCAGTATTCACTTTTTACCTAACAGTTTTAGCATCCATTGATTTTCTTTGACCAAATGAGTTATTTCATTAGGAGTTAAAAATTGTGATTTTTGTAATTTTATTATTCTACTTGCACTAGTTGGCATTTTTCTGAAAAGACAACCTTTTTTCCCTTTTCCATTGACATTTTTGGCTTCTCTGAAATACGGTTTCTATCGAAAGTCAGAATATGTTTTTAATACTTTTTCTTTAATACTTTTTCCTCCTTAGTGGAGGAAAATCAATAGAACAGCCAGGTTCCTATCCCATGGTAGTTAGTCCCAAAATCCTTGACATAAAAATTCTACTTGAGTTTCTCTATACTTTCAACCCCTCTTGTCTTCCTGGACATTTAAGGTGCTGTCATTAGTAATTTTATGTGCCCTTTATGACTTATTTGAATTTCTCATGAGTATGGACTATCACGTGAAACTGATAGTTTTGCTTTGTTTTGAAGTTAACATGTTCATGTTTTAAGGAGGGGCTCCTAGTATTTAGGAATACACGAGCTTTAGTGTTTTTATTTGCTTCATTTTTTTTTTTTTTTTTTTTTTTGGACTTTGTCTCTGTCCTCTGTTTATTTTACCATTTCTGTGTTCCTATAGGCAAGGTCAGTCCCCAGTCTCTGGGCCAGGAGCAGCATCCAACTCCTACCAGCATTCTTCTGCACTCACATTTATGCTCTATCACAGCTTTCTTGAGCTGCTCTGACCAGAAATGTACCAATATTTTCTAGTAAATGTACTTGTTGCTAATGTTTAATGCTGCTATTGAGTTTTAAAAAGTTCATTTTCTGGCCCTAGCCAGTTTTGTTCAGTGGATAGAGCATTGGCCTGGGGACAGAAGGGTCCTGAGTTCAATTCTGGTCAAGGGCAGGTACTTAGGCTATAGGCTTGATCCCTGACCCTGGTCAGTGTACCTGTGGGAGGCAACAATTGATGTGTCTCTCTCATATCTATGTTTCTCTCTTTCTGTCTCTCCCCCAACCTTCCACTCTCTTTAAAAATCAATGGAAAAATTTCTTTGAGGATTAACAACAACAACAAATAGTTTATTTTCGTAGGTTAATTTAAAAAACCTTAAAAAATTTCATGTTAAAGTTAATTTGGTTAATATGTATAGATTAAAAGTTTTTTGTTTTTTTTTTCATTTTACAGTATTGGCATAGATCCAAGGCTATAAATTTATTTTTAAGTTTTATTATCTGACTAGATGCCCGGTGCACAAAATTCGTGCAGGGGGTGTGTGTGTCCCTCAGCCCAGCCTGCACCCTCTCCAATCTGGGACTCCTCGAGGGATGTCTGACTGCCCTACCCTGCAGGCCTGGCTCCCCCCAACTGCCCTCCCCTACAGGCCTGGTTTCCCCCAACCACCCTCCCCTTCTGGTCTGATCGCCCACAACTGCCCTCCCCTGCCGGCCATCTTGTGTCCACATGGGGTGGTCATCTTGTGTGTTGGAGTGATGGTCAGTTTGCATATTACCTCTTTATTATATAGGATGGGACTCATGAAGGAACACAAACAATATCCTAAACTTTGCTAAGGTCTAGACTCTAGACAATGCAAACCTTGCAAATAATTATTTTTCTATGTTTATATTCACTGTTCATGGTTTAAGTAGCAAAGAAGAATCAGTCATGTATGTAAGATGTATAGATAGCCTACCCTTCACAAAGTTATTAAGGTGAATGTCTCAGTACTTTTCTTGAAGTGGGGTATTGATGTAAGTGGGGTGAAGTCAGGTTAACATTTCTAATTTGTTTGTATAGGAGCTATTTAGATATTGAACTAAAATGTTTGCGTTTCCGACCTTGTATTAGCCTTCTCATTTCTTTTTAGAGCATTGAAATTAAGTTTTACAGCCTGATATCCAAAGAGAATTGTTTAAGCTGTGCTTCAAAGCAATCATTCAATAGCTTGTGGTTGCTCTTGATATTTTAACCCTTACATGCTGAGACATGAACATGACAAAAAGCTTCTCTCAGGGAACAAACAAAGGAGAAAATGCCAGTCACTTAACCTCCAGTTGTTAACATCTCAGGAAATTGTGCTGTGAATATTGTCCTGTTTTTGTTTTGTTTGTTTTTTGCTTTTGTTGCTGGTAAAATAGATGATAAGCCAATTTTAAAACATAAAGAGGCCATTAAGTGTGCTGATGTTGCTAAGGGTGGGAAAGTGCTCACAAAACAGTGATTACTGGCTATGGAAGAGATGGAAAAACTGTTGATTTGGATAAAGGAAAAGCAGTTAGCCAATGACAGCATTTTGGAGGCAGTGATATAAGAAAAAAGGAGGATGTTGTGCTCCTGGAAGGAGCACTGAAGGTGACTTGTTTAAGGCTAGTAGGGAGTGGTTTGATATATTGATGAAAAGAAGTGTTTGTTTATAGATTATACTGTACATTAGACATGTACTGTATATAAGAAAAGTTAAAACAGGGATTCATTTAGGGGTCTGGAACAGATTAATTCAATTTACATTATTTCTAATGGGGAAACACTGATTTATGTGGGTTTTTTTTTGTTTGTTTGTTTTGTTTTTAACGAATTGCTTCTCGAGCAGCCTTTCAGAACAAATTAAGTTTGAGAACCGAGGTCCCACTGTATTTATTAACTGACTAGTTTGTGTGTGTTTCCTTTCTTTTTTATTTTTTTAAGGAAATCAAATGTTTAATACTATTTGAAATAAGGCAAGCCCCTCAATTCAGGGGTCCTGGTAGAACACAAAACATACTCGGGAGCCAGGCAGCAAGGCAAATACCTTTACTCCTGCAGGAGAGTGCACAGCACATGGTCTGGGAGCATACGCACACCGAGCAGGCAGTCTGCTTGGCTTTTTAATCCTGACGCATGTGACCTGTCCCTCACTCTAGTTTGGAGCTCAGGTGCACAATCTTGCGTGATTGCCTAATTCAAAGGGATGGGTTGGCCTTTGCCGTTTCAAGATGGTGGCCCCCAGGGGAGCTGCAAGCAATGCGGCCAACATGGCAGCTGCCAAGTTATGTCCAAAATGGTGGCTGTCTAAGCTGTTCTTTGATAGAAAAGATGATTTGTTTTTTCTCACAGTACTATTTCCTTACACAATCAGTTTTTCAGGTTGTATCACATTTGTTCAGGGTTAATGGATACAGAGGATGAATATTATAAGTCAGATTGAAACTGACAATTGTGCATTGTCACAGAAGAGTATTAAAGATTCAAGTTATCACTCTAGCAATGGAAACAGCTTTCGTCTCCAACAGCTTAAAGATATCACTGTCATGTCACTGTGGACAATTATGTGTCTACTAGAGGCCCGGTGCACGAATTCTTGCATGGGTGGGGTTCCTTGGGGTGGCCTGTGAAGATCGGGCCCCAGGTCGTGCCCCCCAGCCTCACAGCCTTGCAGCCCCGCCTGGCACCCCACCTTGGTCTGGCATTGCCCCCTCACCTGCTCCACATTCTCGCCTGCTGGGTGATCGATTGGGGCCGGCCCCCTTCCCTGCCCCCCACTCCCAACCAGGCTCCCTCAATGCCTGGGAGCCAGGCGGCGGCCCCGCCCCTTGCCACTGGTCACGGTCTGCAGGACGATCAGCAGGTGTGATCGGGCCCCTTCTTGCACCCACCTTGGCCTGGTGCCGCCTGCTCACCTGCTCCATCATCCCACCAGGTTCCCACTCCCATCAGGGCTGGCAGGGGCTCATCACCAATGCCTGCCACATTTTGCTCTGTCCCCTGGTGGTCAGCACATGTCATAGCGAGTGGTTGAACTCCCCTTAGAACAATTGCCCGAGGGGACAATTTGCATATTAGGCTGTTGTTCTATAGGATTATGTACCATGTATTGGGATAGACTAGTTTTTTCCTTACTTAATGTTTGAAATAATGCTTACAAATAGCTAGTGAATATTACAAGCTCAGAACAGCAAAAGGGTCTTACATCTCTTTCTCAAAGTCATAAAACTACAAAGATCTAAATAGGGAGCCAAATTCATTAGTCTTTCTTATTTTAAACATTTTTTATAACTATAGAAAATACCTCAAAATATTATTGTGAGATTGGAAAGAAGAAGAGAAAAAAACCAGTAAAAGTTTTGTATGGGAAGTTTTTTTGTTGTTGTTTTTGGTGCATATATTTGGCTTGGGGAGGTTGATTTGGGAGCAAGTGCAAACCAGGTGCATCATTAATTTGCAGAATCTGTCTTTTACAAAACAACTTTTTGTTTCTTTCTGAATAGAAAGATGAAAATTACAGAAGCCTCCCACGAGATACTACTCACTGGTCTAACCAATTTCAGAGAGACAATGCTCGATCATCTCTGAGTGCTAGTCACCCCATGGTGGACAAATGGCTGGAGAAGCAAGAACAGGTAACATAAGAAATCCTTTACCATGCATTTTTGGTATAATATCCTAACCCATACACCAAGATATGTTTTCCTCCATTTCAATAATGATTAAAGGTAAATTATTCTAACAGAATTTAGTTAAGTAACAGGCTGTATGTCAGAGTTTGTCTAACATTAATGTAAAATATTTCTGTGGTGGTTCCTGAGCACAGGTTTCTCATAAGGAGTTATTAATATTTGTGATTCTGAAACATCACAGCTTTGGGTTTTGTTATGTGGCTGAGGCACAGATATTTGGCAGTGAATAATGCAATTTATAAGTAGGCTTTTAAGACCACTCATGGGTTCTTCTCTTCTTCTATAGGCAGTAAGTCAAAGGATCTGAAGAGGCAAATTAAAATTTCATTATACCTGACTTAACTTTATGAAAGAAATATATGCTATTGTGTTGTTTCAGAATTTAGATTGCCATGCTTGTGGATTTATCCTTTCTTATGTCAAGGAACTATTTTAGTTTTATACTTTTTAGAAGTGCTTAGTTCACTTTGCATGATCACCACATATAATTCATGAAATCGGCATTGTTTACCACTCAGTATAAATAACAGCTTCTTGTTTTGGGAAGAATTGTTTGCAAAGTTTTTATATCATTATTAGAGAGGCCTATTCTTCATATGAAGACTGAAATTTTATCTGGTTATTTTTGTTGTATAAAAATAAAATTCTGCCCTGCTGATGTCGCTCAGTGGTTGAGTGTCGACCTATAAACCAGGAGGTCAGTGCACATGCCTGGGTTGTGAGCTCAATCCCCAATGGGGAGCGTGCAGGAGGCAGCCAATCACTGATTCTCTCACATCATTGATGTTTCTATCTCTCTCTCCCTGTACCTATCTGTCTAAAATCAATAATATATATATTTTTAAAAAATTCTTTCAGTTTTCTTTTTTTTTAAAGTCTTATTTATTGTTAGTCACAGTGATTTCTTTGCAGTGGGAATGCCCGTTTTCTTTACAGTTTTAGTAGTTTTGATGTTAAAAATTCACTTATTAGGTTATTTCTTCATTTAGTTATTTTCTTAAAAGGTTAACATGGATGGAAAACTAGGGGAGTACTCAGTGAGAGAATGTTTTGTTATCCATTTCAGTAATTTCTAAAATTATTAATTTTGTTGTTTAGATACTGGAATAGCTATTTTTTAATTCAGATTAATGATATCAGTGGAAAGAAATACTTAAGTGTTTTAATTAATCCAAGTCTATGTTTTATAGGATAAACCTAAAATATTTTTTGAATGTAGGATGTTCTAATATGAAACTATTAGAAAGAACAGTTTGACTTTGATACCACTGATGGTAAAGCACATGCACTGATTTTTATCCTAAGTAAATATTAGCATACAAAAACATTGTGTGATTGAAATAATTTTGGAAGTTCTATTTAGGAAAAACATAATTTTCTCAAAATAATACAGATTTTAAACTAATTGGTATTAATTCATTATCACATTGAAGAAAATGTTGTTAAGACTTAGATTGTTTAGTATGGGCCTGGAGTCAGACCTGCTGATTGTTATCTTTTTACCACATACGAGATTTGACATGAGATTCTGTCACATTGGTAAATTAGTCCATACCTCCGTTTACTTATTTATCAAATGGGGGTAATCATAGAACCTTCCTCAGATGGTTGCTGTATCGAGTAATGTAATACTTGCCAAGGAGCTGGAATCCTGCCTTGTTAAAATTATCTGCCGATATTAGAAAATTTAGATTGTATAATAAGGAAACATTCATTACTCATTAACAAGAAGCCTGGAGGAAAGGAAGGGGGAGGCAGAGGTGGTAGTGGAGAGTGAGGATGTTCATTTGCAGCTCAGTGACCTCACTGTGAATCTGGATTCTCCATCTCTTCCAGGAGCCTTCACAAGGCTCCATGCTGTGCTCTCAAGCTTGTCCTTTCCTGCCAAGGACCCAACCATCATATCCTTGCATAAAGGAAGAGGAACAATGCTTTCTAAGATGTGGGGACTTGCATTATTTGCCTGTTCAGTTCTAAATCAAAGGGAGTAAGAGTACCAGTCTTGGTTTAGTTAGACTAATTGAGCTTGACCTCCTAGAGCTGGGGGTGAGGTGTAGCCAATTCTCTTCCCTGAAGTACAGCTGCTCATCAATGAATGTAATTAGGGTTCTGTTAAACAAGGAGGAATGTACAGTTAGCTAAATAAGTAAATATGACCATTTTTATTGCAAGATTAGGAGAAAAAATTTTCATCCCAGAGTTTTAAAAATATTATACATTTAATTATATTCTACTAGTAAAAACATAACTTTTATCTTACTACTGCAGTTGTAGACCTCTAAAGGAAGTAATAGTGTTTGTCTTTGTAAATTTGGTATAAAATAGTTTCTTTTTTAAGCAAAAGGGATTGCATGTAGAAGCCACATTAACATATTTCCCACAAAAACTCTTGATTTGTTTCTCTTGAAGCTATTTGAAGTATTTTTTTCATAATAAGCGAGCTTTGTAAAAAATAAGTGCTTTCTTAGTCTATGGAATCTAATATAGATGACATTAGCTATGATTCCTGAGCCTAAAACATCTTTTTCCTTGGCTTAAGCTTAAAAAATGATGATCCATTCACTAAATTTACATAAGCAGGATAATTAACTAGACTGAAATCTATTTAACTGGACAATAACAGCAAAAACTAATCAAACCTATATTAAAACTTAGGCTGAAAGTAAGCACAATTGTTTGTTTAGAAGAGGACTAATAGGTTATGCTGCATGCACTGGAAATCTCTTCCAGCTATTCTCATTTGTGAATTTATTCTTTTAATTGTTCCCTGTAGTCACCTGACTTTAATGGCCTGGTATCTCCTCTGTGGCTTTTTTCTAGTTAGTTTTTTTTGTTTGTTTTTTTAACATATATTTTATTGATTTTTTATAGAGAGGGAGGGAGAGGGATAGAGAGTTAGAAACATCGATGAAAGAGAAACATTGATCAACTGCCTCCTGCACACTCCCCACTGGGGATGTGGCCGCAACCAAGGTACATGCCCTTGACCGGAATCGAACCTGGGACCCTTCAATCCGCAGGCCGACGCTCTATCCACTGAGCCAAACCGGTTAGGGTGTCTAGTTAGTTTTTACCATTATCCTATATAATAAAAGGCTAATATGCAAATTGAATGGTGGAATGACTGGTCGCTATGATGCACACTGACCACCAGGGGGCAGACACTCGATGCAGGAGCTGCCCCCCGGTGGTCAGTGCACTCCCACAGGGGGAGCGCTACTCAGTCAGAAGCCCTGAGCTGGACTCATGGCTGGCAAGTGCAGCGGTGGTGGCGGAAGCCTCTCCAACCTCCACGGCAGTTGGACATTTCCTCTGAGGGCTCCTGGACTGCTAGAGGGCGCAGGCCAGGCTGAGGGATCCCCCCCACTGAGTGCATGAATTTTGTGCACTAGGCCTCTAGTAAATATAATAAAGAGAATGGTATCACATAGATAAAAGAATATTTTCTATGGTTTTAAAAAAAAATCAACCCTCTGCCTGTACAATTTGGGATCACCAGGGTAGAACTGATGGCTGCCTTCCTTATGCCATCTGGACTAAAGAGGTTAATAGAGTTCTAGATTTTATATGTGTCAAATGGTTTTGTCTTTGCTCTGTTTCCTACTAGAGAGCTTGTCTCTCGTTATCTCTGTTTTGTTCGAAGACAGTTATAACCACATCAGCTTTGCCAGTGGGAATAAACAGTAGGGATGAAAAGGACAAAAGAGTGTATAGAATGCTGAGTTGCCAGGCACCTCTGGAAGCTGAACATGTCTTTTTATTTTTGTGGGATTGGTCCTACATAAGGCAATATTGAATTTTCTTTCCCCCTGTTAAAATATTGGTAAGTTATGCCTCTATAACCAAAGATAAATGATGTATATTACTAGAACTCTGTACCAGGAAGCACTTGGCATCAAGCTCAACATTTTTTCCCAAAAATAGTAGTGTTGCTTTTCAGTGAGTAGTTCACTTTGCTCAGAATTGCCTATAGCTGAATCCTATATCAGGTTCATTTCAGAAGGTAGAGGATTATGTATCTTTCAAAGAAAATCCTTTCCTTATGTCAACCTTATGACTTCCTTTTTCTGAGAGATCTCAGAGGAAGCACAAAGGATTTGAAGAATAAGTGGGTGGTTGTTGTATTGCCTTGAAAAAGTGTTAATGCTTCTGCAATTTTGATTTCTCAGACCAAAGAAACTATAAAAGTAACAAGCCTTGTAATTTTGATGTTTAATATACTTTACAAAATCTGAATTCCTTTTAACCATTACCATTTCTCTGACTATATGTAGACTATAATTTAATGTTGGAAGTTAATAGATTACATGCCAACTTGTTCTTATATCCTCACTGTTTATTGCAACTAATAAATTCTACAAAAGAGGAGTCAGGAACTTTACAATACATGATTAGAAGAATTAAGGACCAGAAAGTAGATGGACTTTAAAGGAAGTTAAGCTAATTGGGATCCTGCTGTTTTCACTAATGTGACTTGGTGTACAGGCCTGAAACCAATTAACAAAGATAGCAAGGAGGTGCTAGTCACCTTCCAGCCACAGCTTAAGCTCTGTTATAGGGGAATGACTGCCCTAACCTTTAGAGAAAAATCGATGCTCTAGGTTTATTTTCCATTAAGCAAAACCTTTATCTAATTGGCAGATTATACTAAAGGAGACAAACTGTTTTAGGAAAACTATTTTAAATGTTTGGTGATGACACAATTCGCCTTTGTACCATTGCCTGCAAATCCCTCCATTCAGGTCAAGTCTCACAGTCTTGATATAAGGAGTTTTAGGAGCAATCTCAGTATATTTTTTCTTATTTTATGCACTTTTTTCACTGTCTCCTGCCATGATGCTTTTACTTCATCCTTCTTCATGCTGAACAAAGCATTCCTGACCTGCTTATTATTCCTTCTGAGATGAAGATGGCTAAATAGGAATTCTGTCTGTTCTTCATTAGCCTGTATTTGTTGAGTCCTTAGATATTAGGATTACAAAAT
Organism: Myotis myotis; assembly: GCF_014108235.1. Lineage (NCBI taxonomy): Eukaryota > Metazoa > Chordata > Mammalia > Chiroptera > Vespertilionidae > Myotis > Myotis myotis. The sequence continues at coordinate 121,720,052 of NW_023416313.1, forward strand.
AGCTAAGTGTTGGATAAATAGAAAACATATTTAAGTAAAATATTGCTACAGAATGAATGCTTATTTCTCTTATTTTCAAAGAAGAATAGTTAAACTATTCTAAAAGTATTATTTTGATACTTTTTAAACGTTTGAAAATATTTATGCATTGTAATGAATATTTACTTAATACACAATGAGTATATTTGGGTTTCATGGAGGCAGGTTTGGCTGCCTGCCTCCATGAAAACCAAACACATGAGACAGGTGCTGGTAAGCAAAAGGAAAGAGGTTTATTTAACTGCTGGTCACCTGAGAAGATGGGGGACTTTTATCCAAACCCCATCTTAGCATTCTCAGTGCAGGCAGGGGTTTTTGTAAGGAGGGAGAGGGTAAGCAAACAAAGAGGTCAGGAGGAGGGGCTCTGGACATGCTCGTCCCCATATGGACCTTTAATGTCAGCATACTGGAGCTGGTCACCTCCTGCCAATTCCGGCAGTTGGGTGATCTGCACCAACTGAAGTTATGGTCATGGCCTTTAAGGAAACTGTTAGTATGTGAGTTCCTTTTATCAATTTGTTACTACATTTTATTCTAATTCCATTTAATGGTTAGTCAGAGTAGCATAGAATTTTTATTCCCTGTTACATATTCACAAAGCCTGGGAATGGTAGGATTCTATGGAAGTGTTTCAATTTTATTTTATTTATTACTAGAGGACCGGTGCACAAAATTTGTGCATGGGGGGTGGGGGGAATAGAAGGTGTCCCTCAGCCTGGCCTGCCCTCTCTCACAGTCCGGGAGCCCTCAGGGGTGGGAGGCAACCCGGTGATCAGGGGAAGGCAATGCCCCCATCACACCTCTGCTGCTTCCACTGGCGGTAGCGCAAATGTTGGCCGGCCCTGGTTACCTGAGCCTTGGGCGGCCCTGGGTGGCTAGGGAGCTGAGGGGACTGGGGGACTCCAGAGGCAGGCACCCCAGCGGGGCTGAGGGGACTGGGCGCCACCATCTTGTGGCTGTGGGTGCTGCCATCTTTGAGGGTGTGGCAATTAGCATATTCCCTCTTTATTGGCTGTGGGCACCACCATTTTTGAGGGCGTGGCAGTCAATTAGCATATTCCCTCCTTATTGGCTGTGGGCACTGCCATCTTTTGAGGACGGGGCAGTCAATTAGCATATTCCCTCCTCATTAGATAGGATAATTTGAGGCCTTGGTTTTGAAAATCTAGGGCAAGCATGTCAAATTCAAAGGCTAACACGGGCCAAATAAACAAAGTTTAAGTTTATGTGGACCACACACACAAAAAAGCTTTAATTTTCATAGAAACGTAGGATTATTTCGATAGAACATGCTGAATACAAAGGGCTGAAATAAATGAGTAATCATTAATATAAAATAATAGAACATTTTAATAAAAATTAATACTTTTTCTTGAACATTAACTTACCAGACACTGAATAACTGCACAAATTAAATGTAACGCAAATAAAACTATTTTTCTTGTTCTCCGATAGCAAAATATTTCCTGTTGAGCACACCACACAAGTCAGTACAAAACTAATGATGTGGCAATCGGCTGCTAAAATATTCGCTGCTATTATTAGTGGAGAGAAATGGTGAGCCTGCGCGTAAGCATGTAAGGGAAATGAATGCAACACGATTATAGTAATCAGTCATTAGGAAACGTTGTAGTTCGATATTAATAATTAGGTATAACAGGCTATTGTAAAAATTAAGTTACAAATTTTTTTTCCTTTTTTCTTTTATTATGGTAAGATATAGATAACAAAGAACATGCTATTTTAATCACAGTTTAGTGGCATTAATTACATTCACAGTATTATGCAACCATCACCTCTAGTTTCAAAACTTTTATATCACCTCAAAGAGAAACTCTGTTTCCATTAAAGAACTCCCCATTTCTCTCTCCCACCAGCCCCTGGCAATTACCATTCTGTTTTCTGTTTTTATGAATCTAACTATTCTAAATACTTCATGTAAATATAATAATATAGTTTTTGGCCTTTTGTAACTGGCTTCTTTCACTCAGCATAATGTCTTCAGGGTTCATCCATGTTATAGCATGGGCCAGAATTTTCCCTTTTTCAGGCTGAATAGTATTCCATGTATGGCTAAATCCCACTTTAATTAACAGGTGGAAACAACCCAAGTGTCCACTCATGCTTCAGTGGACACTTGGGTTGTTTCCACCTGTTGGCTGTTGTGAATAGTGCTGCTGTGAATGTGACAAAGATCTCTTCAAGTCCCTCCTTTTGATTCTTTTGGGGATACCAGGTCTGCCAATTTTAAGCAGTAAGGTCTTGAAGCACTAAGGTCCCCATGCAGTTAAAGGTGTTCCCACCAAGTGCTCTTCGAAACTCCTCTTGGATGCCTCTGTCCATGGAGACGTTAGCATCGTCCGTGCTGTTGGCAGCCTGGTTCTGTGTCCCTGAAGCTGCCTCTCACTGGGACACTGGGATGTACTTCTGCTTTCTTCTTCACTGCGTTCCTCCAGTCTTTTCGGGGGGGGGGGGGGGGCTTCCACCCATGTATAGGTGGAGCACTACAGATTACTCTTTTTTTAAAAAAAAATTAATAAATCCTTATTATTCAGATTATTACAGTTGTTCCTCTTTTTCCCCCCATAGCTCCTCTCCATCCAGTTCCCACCCCAACCCATGCCCTTACCCCCCCACCCCCGTCCTCGTCCATAGGCGTATGATTTTTGTCCAGTCTCTTCCTGCACCCCCCACACCCCCTTCCCCCTGAGAACTGTCAGTCCACTCCCTTTCTATGCCCCTGATTCTATTCTATTCACCAGTTTCATGTTCACAGTAAAACACAAAACTATTTTTTCCCAAATATATTTTATTGATTTTTTACAGAGAGGAAGGGAGAGGGATAGAGAGTTAGAAACATCGATGAGAGAGAAACATCGATCATCTGCCTCCTGCACAACCCCTACTGAGGATGTGCCCGCAACCAAGGTACATGCCCTTGACTGGAATCAAACCTGAGACCCTTCATTCCACAGGCTGATGCTCTATCCACTGAGCCAAACCGGTTAGGGCAACACAAAACTTTTGAAGAGAGTTGTCATTTCACCTGGCTATATTAATGCCAATAACAGATTATTTTGTTGATCTTCAATAATACAATGACTGCTACATATCTTAAACTTTAGCTGAATTTTAAAACATATTGATTAAAGCATCCCATATGGATGTAACACAAAATTATTTTCCATTAGCCTTACATATTTCTACTTTTATTATCAATGAACTGTGGACTAGAAACATCAAGTGAAGAGACCTAGGGGCCTGGTAGAAATTCTTCTGAAGAGGACATACTCATTTCCAGGGGAGCCTTGCCAGCCACATGCAAGGCCTCCTTTGAGTAGTATTTTCTCCTGAGAGCTATAAGCAGCATTTCACCCTTACATAAATTCAGCATTGAAGACAGTGTGAGCCTGGAGCATGTGTACCAAAGTTGGAAACCTGCCCTTCCAAGGAGCGGGCCCTGTTGTCTGCCCCTCATTCACTGGCTGTGTGGCCTTGTCAAGGTTTTGTAAATTCCACAAACCTCATTTTCACTGTGTGTGAAAGGGGGAAAATAATACCTGTTGGGCAGATACTGGCTTTGTTTTTGAAAATAAGTGATGTAGCACATGTGAAAATGTGGGTCCTGTTTTTGGTGTAGTGTTATAGGCACTCATTGCATCCTACTTTCCCTCTTAATTTTCGGTAAGTATAGGTTTAGTGGTTATTCCTCAAGAGCTCTCTAGTATTAAGGAACTAATATTTTTCCTTAAGTAATATTTCCTCTTTCCTTATTGGAAGTACCATTTGGTATCCTGGGCTGGTTCCTTTTCATCCCTGGTGTATTTTTAATGTGCTCATCATCCTTTCAGAATTGGATTCTAGTTTCTATGGAATCTATACCAATAAAAGGGTAATATGCTAATTAGACTGGGTCAACCGGACATCTCCCGGTCGTCCGGTCTTCCGGACAAAGCCACGGTGGTGGGGGCCAAGGCAGAGGCAGTTAGGGGCGATCAGGCCGGCAGGGGAGGGCAGTTACGGGCGATCAGGATGGCAGGGGAGTGCAGTTAGGGGTGATCAGGCCGGCAGGACAGGGCAGTTATGGGTGATCCGGCTGGCAGGGGAGGGCGGTTAGGGGCGATCAGGATGGCAGGGGAGTGCAGTTAGGGGTGATCAGGCAGGCAGGCAGAGGGGTTAGGGGCAATCAGGCAGGCAGGCAGGTGAGCCGTTAGGAGCCAGCAGTCCGGATTGCGAGAGGGATGCCTGACTGCCTGGCAGTCAGACATTCCCCAATGGGTCCCAGATTGGAGAGGGTGCAAACCGGGCTGAGGGACTTCCAACCCCCCCCCCCCCCCCCGCACGAATTTTGTGCACTGGACCTCCAGTCTTACTATAATTAGAATAAAATGTAATCTTTTAAAATCATTTCTGAATAATATAAACTCACACAAACACATTAGTTTTCATCTCTATGTGTCCGTTTTTAATACTCACTTTTGGTTTTGGCAAGCATACATGATTTTAATGCAATTAAATCTAAGGATACTGTTTAAGAATGTTGAGTTTCTTAAAAAAGGCTATGCTTGGCTACTTGCCAAACATCTGGATTCCTTTCTAATATAAACGGCATTAGGGAGTCACAATGCTACTTACTGGCTTTTGGAGTGATTTATGTAATTTAAGGTGTACTCATCAGTTCTCCTGTTCCTTTATGACTGGCCATATTATTGCTTCTTTGGCCTGTGTAGCTAAAAGACTAAAAACAGCAGGGAAATGAGTCAGAAATTCTACTGAGTGAAAAATCTTTGGTGGTGTGTGGATTAAGCTGCATGTGGAATCTCTTAGTAGCTCATGATTTTCTTGCTTGAGAACACAGCTGCTAGAACTAGGCATTAAGAACTTGCACTGTGGATAAAGATATCTACATTCATTGTTAGTCATGACCCCCAGATGCCTTTTTATATTTTCATTGCAGGCAGTCATAAAGATGTTTGTTCTAAGCTGTGCAACTGAATCTGATGATGAAAATAATACATACTTTATATACTAATTCTCTTTATTCTCACTTATCTGTATGCCATTTGTTTTAGAAAATTTTTTCTTCTATGTTCAGTGAACAGTTGAGCTGCTGTTCTTTAAAAAATACTGGTTAAGAAATTGCATGAACATTTTCAGCCTACAGTATGTTGTTCTCACTAATTTCATGAGGCCTGCCTGTAAAATATAACCAACTCATAAGCCACTTTTAGTTTTGAAATAATATGATGCATATAACCAGTGCTATACCAGCTTTTTCCAGTTGCCTTTAACATGGTTCTGTAATGGTCATAAAAAAAATTTCTATTTTAAGTGCTAAGACATTGTACCCAATGGTTTTATGCTCTTTGTTCCCTCACTGAGGTCTAGGTATATATTCCCTATATTATTTTCATTTGGTAATTCTTAGAGCTATTTTTTTGTTTGTTTTTTCTTTCACATTTTCTTTTTTCTTTGCTCTTATGGCTGAAAGGAGATTATAGGTCAGCTTTTAATAGTTGAACAAATTATAAAGAAATTAAAGTACTGAAAATAAGCATGAAGGTTCCACAATAAACTCCTGATGATATATGGGGATGTTTTGGGGTAAGTTTTTGGGTTTCATTTCATGTATTGTCTTATTACGTTCTTTTACAATAAGCATGCATTAACACTTTAAATTTTTTAATTTTTAGTAAATCTGACTGCCTAAGATTGGAAGAGTGAGCATTTTTTTTCCTTTTCCTACAAATGCTATAATTCCCAAATTGTAAGATGAAATAGCAATATTGATATTTATTGGAATTAAGTTAAATCCTTTGAGAAGTATAGTCGCTTCCTACTATTAATAATCCCTAATTCTCTGAAGTAATTCATTAATTGGCCCTCTTGTTTATACTCCACTGAAGACATAGAAGCAATGTAATAGTAGTATCCTGTGTTCCCACTATCATTGTTTACAAGTTGTGCTCATCCTGCCCCTGTCAGTACTTGGAAAAACTCTCCTCACCTTTCACAGGGCAACTGACTTCCCCTATATTCTGTCAACCATCCCTTTTCAGTCTTAGGATTGCTTTATTCCCTAGTTCCTCTCTACACAGTACCCTGTGTGTGTGTGTGTGTGTGTGTGTGTGTGTGTGTGTGTGTGTGTGTATTAGATCTTTCAGATCACCAAATATATGTTCAAGTAATACATCCCCACTCCATCAGAAGGCTTTGCCTCCCCATTGCCTCTGCCTGGCTTGCTGTCCCTCCCAATTCATAGATCTGGTTTCTTCTTATCTTTTGTGTATCAAGTCACATATCTGATCCCCCCCAATACCTTCCCTAATCCCGGTGTTTGAAGGGGAGTGACATCCCTGCCCTCCAATATTGTCTTTTCTCTCACCACCCTTTTCTATTTATATTTAAAAATTTAAATTTGTCTTTTCTTATGTCTCTTCCTTTAAGCTAAAATGGTACAGGAGTAGTTTTGTTTACTGTTTGTTTGTAGCTCCTTATAAGCTCCCATGTATTTTGAGGTGAATAAATTCAAAGGAAAACATCCAACATGCCCTCCCTTTTTCTGATACTGTGTATGATGGGTGGATCTTTGTCCAGTGGATGAGATTGCGCAGTTATTTTATAATGCCCTATAATATGATATGATTTTTATTAATTATGAGGTAAAATCCGCAGATATAGGTAATTCAAAGAAAACACTTAAATATTAAGACATATACATATGTAAAGCTTATAAAACACAGTCACACATTTGAGTCATTGATGTTTCCTTATATCATTGCTTGTCACTTAGCATCTGTACTTGGCAAAAAGATTGGAAAATGATTTCAGACTAAAGGATCAAAACATGGAAAAATTTTCTATGTTTAGTCAAGGTAAAGCAATGTTTTACTTCAGATAACTTGATGTAATGGTGGAGAATACAACCTTCCTTATCCAAAAGTTTATTTAATCACTTCGGATCTTTCTCTGAGAGTGTCTTGTAATTGAACCTAGATTCAAGTGTTAAAAGGTGAGTTAATAGACTGTCAGGCTATTCCCAACAACCTCTCAGCATCATCTTGATTCCTGCTGCATTCCAATTGATGAAGTAACCCTGAGAAAGCCACTGAGTCTTTTAAGGCTTTACTGAGGAGGTAATGAGAGGGTAGGACTTGCTGTGACTTCCATAACTGAGGTTTTAGTGGAATATGATTTAAAAAAAAGACCCCCCAAATTTTGTTGGACCGGGATAGTCATGAATTCTGTTAGTTCTAAAAATATTTTATTACTTAAATGTTAAAAAATATTTAGTTATAAAATATTATTCTTTATAACTAAAGTGACATAATTTTTTGTTTTATTGGACAAATAATATTTGAACAAACCATTTTATTATAGTTTATATTTTGTGAACAATTGAGTTGAGAGCAGTATAGTTAAAATATTATTTCCTGGATATATTATATATTTTATTTGAGAGCTTTTTTTTTTTTTTTTTTCAGAGAGGTTTTGAGGTTATTTATTTTTATTAGAATGAAGACAAATTATACTGTTACTCTTGGGATCCCAAGATTACAAAAATTTACTTTCTTTTACAGATGAATTTTTTCATTTTAGAACACTGATGTTTGGTGCTCACGTGTATAATATACAATATATGCATTTTATTAATTCTCATCTATCATTGTTTTATATGTAGTATATAGAGTTTTGATATTACTGTCTTTATTCATTCCTTGAATAAAGCTTTTCTTTTTACACATGGACATTTGGTAGAATTAGATATTTGATATGAAATTGAGATTTAGAAATTATTTTCAAAGAGAAAAATAATATCCTTTTTTTCTTATAGAGCTGCACCAAAATTTTTTGGATATAGGAATTGATTTTGATCTCAAGATGACCCCACCCTGATTGTAGAGAGTTTTACTGTTTTTCTAAGTTGATAATGATAGTTGTCCCTGTTCCTTTCTTATTTTTCTCTGGACTCTTTAGAGATTTACATGAGATGAGCGATTTTTAATGAGGGGGTCTTTCCTGTTACCTTGGAAGACATTGGACTATATGGGGATATTTAAAATAGTTTGATAACACAATTATTTTATTTTGTGGAAAATGTTATTTGATTTTTGCATGGGTAATATATTCATAGTTCGAAAATCAAACATATACACAGATATGCAAAGTACTGCCTTCCAGTCCTGGTTCCTATCACCATTTTGATAACTTTTGAATCCTTTCAAATAGTACCATTCTTTAATGAGAAAATGTGAAAGTATACTCTGTTCACATCTTTACATAAATACTGTCTACTGTGTTTGTGTTTTATTTTTATTTTTGCTGAAGATGGCTTGGCAGTCTTTCCCATATTAAAATCTGAAAAGTGCCCATTTTGAATACTTGATAATTTTATTTTGTATAGATACACCATTGTTTTCTAGTGGACATGTATATTGTTTATAGTGATTTGATATTGCAAACAATATTGCAATTAATGACCTTTGTACATAAGCCTTTGCATTGAGCATCTCTTGGATAGGTACCTAACAGTTAAATTATACATTGGTGGATGTACATTTGTAACTTTGATGGATGTTTCCAAACCGATGTTGGACTAAGTTACACTCCTACCCACCAGCAACGCCCAAGTTCACTTGCCACTTTGTCACTTCACATTGTATCCTGAAGTTCCATGAAATCTATTAAACTTACTAGATGTGCCTTTAAATTAGTTCCTTTTAAGCATTATCTAAAGCAAAAGGCTGGTGACACAGCTAGATTATGAGCTGAAAATGGCTTAAGCACAAGCTACTCAATTTTCCTTCTTTCTCTAAGGAAAAGGAAGAATTTGGGAGGGGGTGGAGTTCTTGTTTTAGAGAGTTTTGTTCAGTTCTTTAGTGTTTGCACATTTGTGCTCAGAAATACCTCCGCTTGTCTCAATTTTTCTTTCTCTTTTAATCCTCACACAAGGATATGCTTATTGATTTTAGAGAGGCAGGGAGGGAAGGAAGAAAAGGAATGGAGAGAGCGAGAGAGAGAGAGAAAGAGAGAGAGAGAGAGAGAGAGAGAGAGAGACACATTGATTTGAGAGAGAGCATTAGTCGGCTGCCATCTGTAGGTGTCCTGACCAGGGACTGAAAACATACAAACTGGCAACCTTTTGGTATATTGGATCACACTCCAGCCAACTGATCCACACCGTCAAGGGCTCAATTTTTTTCTTCCTTAATTAACTTTAATTTCTCTATTTTTTCAAACCCCTAAATTATTTGGCAGCTGAGTGATCGCTGTCAGAGCTTAAATGTAGGGGAGCATTCAAACCTTATAAAATATCTATTTTTAAGTTATAAATATTTAATTTATTAAGATTTTTTTTTTTACTTGAGGGCAATATATTTGTAAATTTGTATCAGTAATCTTATGGGAACAAATTGATAAGGTTGAGTGTAAGAAATGATTTTCTTCAGTTGCCTCACTTGGAAAATTGTAAATAACATTTTTATTACTATTAAATACATAAAATTCACAGAAGTCAGATGATATTGTCTGATTTTTTTTTTTTTTTTTTACCTTTTACATAATTTTGTATTCTTTTCATATTTTAAATCTCAGGTGTTTCATACATATATATATTTTCTATTATGAATTAGAATTACCATATCCTCCCAGATGTCCCCCCATCCCAAATCTCCTAGTTGAGGACAATTGGTCAATAATTATTCTTATTTGCATAATTTGCTCTTAATACAAGTAAGTTCATTGATGGTACAGGCAAAGGACAAGATTTTTTAAAAATGAGTGGTTCACTAATTACTTCTTGAAAAATAAGTTTATGCTCAATTTGCAAAATAGTAACTTGTACACATAAATTGTTATAGCAGAATCAGTGTTGTTTTTCCTTTTAATGTAGCTCACTGTGAAGAGTTATTGAGATTTATTTCTATGTTAACATTTTCCCCCTGTTAGGCCTTGAACTATTTGAAAGACTTCAATTTCTTCTCAAATTTAAACATGTTGTGTTGTCCTCAACCACTGAGATATATTGAAAAGTCTCAGCTTCTTGAGATAAAGGATTTGTGTTGATGGAATTGGCCTGTTTGGGGTTTGAGAATGTTGGCCAACAGATATTAGCATGTTGCTTATAACCTTTCTCGTCCCATGAAGGATTGTTACCAATTTAGATTCACTTATTCTTTTATCACCTTATTAGGACCAGGTATTATTCTTTCTCTTTCTCTCATTGTTCTAACATTTCATGGTTTATGTAAATGTTTGAGGAATCCTGGCTGATCAAATCCCCTGCCTGTGGATGTACTGCCTGCAGAGTAACTGGTTTAGATTATCATTGTTATTTCCAAACATCTCCCATTCTGGTGCTTAGAAAGTTGAGGTGGTAAGGTAATGGTACCTGCAATTTCAAAAGAAAGTATCAGTGATAGCTACAAATGCAGTGATTTCCTTCTAAATTTTTTTCTGGTATTTATAGCATTAAAATGTAGACCAGAAATGGTTACAACAACACACACCAATAAGAATTAATATTACATTAATTATAGATATCAAATACGGAATTTCTAAAATTGCATTTAAGTTCTAGAAAGATGGAATATATGTCCCCATTTAAATGCCCTTTATAATTCCACTAGTGGCCCGGTGCACGAAATTCGTGCATGGGGGAGAGGGGGTTCCTCAGCCCGGCCTGCACCTACTCCAATCTGGGACCCCTTGAAGGATGTCCTACTGCCGGTTTACAGGGATCGGGCCTAAACTGGCAGTCAGACATCCCTGTCGCAATCTGGGACTGCTGGCTCCTAACCGCTCACCTGCCTGCCTGCCTTCCTGCCTGATTACCCCTAACCACTCTGCCTGCTGGCCTGCTTGCCCCCAACTGCCCCCTGCCGCTGGCCTGCTTGCCCCCAAATGCCCCTCCCACCAGCCTGATCACCCACAACTGTCCTCCCGCTGGCCTACTGCTTGCCCCCAACTTCCCTTGCCACTGGCCTGCTAGCCCCCAACTGCCCCCCAGCTTGCCTGTTCACTCCAAACTGCCCCCCCCTCCCCCGCTGTCCTGATCACCTCCAACTGACCCCCACTGATGGCCTGCTTGCCCTCAACTGGCCCCCCTGCTGGCCTGCTTACCCCCAATGGCCCCACCCCCCACCAGCCTGATCACCCGCAACTGCCCTCCCCTCTTCGCCTCTATCCTCCTCTACCTCCGCCCCGCCACCATGGCTTTGTCCAGAAGAACATCCGGAAGGTCTCCCAGTCTAATTAGCATATTACCCTTTTATTAGTATAGATAGAGGCCTGGTGCACGGGTGGGGGCCGGCTGGTTTGCCCTGAAGGGTGTCCCGGATGAGGGTGGGGGCTCCCTTGGGGCATGAGGCAGCCTGGGCAAGGGGCCTGTGGTGGTGTGCAGGCTGGCCACGCCACCATGGGGTGATGGTCCCCTCGGGGGGGTTTGTGACCAGCCTGGGTGAGGGGCTGAGGGCTGTTTTCAGGCTGGCCACACTGCCTTCAGGAGGGGGTCCCCACAGGGGTGCCTGGCCAGCCTGGGTTAGGGACTGATGGCTGTTTGCAGCCAGGCCACACCCCCTTCAGGGTGAGGGTGCTCACAGGGGTACCTGGCCAGCCTGAGTGAGGGACTGATAGCTGTTTGCAGGCTGCCCACGGCCCTGGGCAACCCAGGCCCCCAGACCCTCCTTGAGCGGAGGCCACAGTGACTGGAAGCAGGTATCTTGGCTTCCTCCATCGCCAGGGGCAACCCTAGCCTCCTGTTCGCTCCAGCTCCATGGCCACCGCCATCTTGGTTGGGTTTATTTGCATACTTGCTCCTGATTGGCTGGTGTGCGTGGCTTGTAGGCATGGCTTGTGAGTAGCAGAGGTATGGTCAATTTGCATGTTCCTCTTTTATTAGATAAGACTAGAGGCCCAGTGCACAAAAATTTGTTTACCCGGGGGGGTCCCATAGCCCAGCCTATGCCCTCTTGCAGTCTGGGACCCCTCGGAGGATGTCCACCTGCTGGCTTAGGCCCGCTCCCTGGGGGGATCGGGCCCAAGCTGGCAGTCAGACATCCCTCTGGCATCCCGGCAGACCTCAGGGGATGTCCACTTGCCAGCGGAGAGCAGGCCTAAGCTGCAGTCGGACATCCTTAGTGCTGCTGAGGAGGTGGGAGAGGCTCCCACCACCACTGCTGTACTGGCAGCTGTCAGCCTGGCTTGTGGCTGAACAGAGCTCTCTCTGTGGGTGCGCACTGACCACCAGGGGTCAGCTCCTGCATTGAGCATCTGCCCCCTGGTGGTCAGTATGTGTCATAGTGACCAGTCATTCCCAGTCTTTCTGCTGTTAGGGTCAGTTTACATATTTCCGTTTTATTATATAGGATAAAGGCCTGGTGCATGGGTGGGAGCCAGCTGGTTTGCCCTGAATGGTGTCCCGGGTCAGGGTGGGGGTCCCGCTGGAGTGCTTGGCCAGCCTGGGTGTGGGCCTGAGGGCCATTTTCAGGCTGGCCAAGCCCCCCCGGTGATGGAAGCTCCCAGCCTCTCCTTTTTTTCTTTTTTTTTATTCTGGGATTTATTTACCTTCTATAATTGAATCTTTGTAGCCTGGATGGGTGGGAGGGAAGCTTGGCGTACTCCATCGCCAGGGACAACCCACTCCTGCTCGCTCCAGCTTCATGGCCATGGCCTGTGGAAAGCAGGTATCTGGGGTTTATTTACCTTCTATAATTGAAACTTTGTTGCTTTAAGTGGAGCTCAGAGCCGGCCGTGACAGCTGGGAAGCTTGGCTTCCTCCATCATTGGGGCAACCAAGCCTCCTGCTTGCTCCAGCTCCGTGGCTGCCGGCCGCCATCTTGGTTGGGTTAATTTGCATATAGTCGCTCTGATTGGCTGGTGGGCGTGGCTTAAGGCATAGCAAAGGTACAGTCAATTTGCATGTTTGTCTTTTATTAGTGTAGACGTTCCATGGGCACTTTATATCAGTTTTCCTATTCCTTACACATAGATTAAAGTAGTTCTAATGTATTAAATGCTATGGTTGATAAAAATTGATATAGAATCTGGCTCAGAGTAGAGTCTTGTATAAATATGCATATATGTAGGTGTATGAATGTTGTTGTAATTATCTTACCTAGAAGCTATTTTTACTAAAGAAAATATAGCCTAGGTTCCTGTTTCTTGCATCTTCGATCAACCAGTGATATTTTAAGTATTATTCCTCACTTCTTCAATTTCTTTTCTTTGTACCTTTATTCCTGGAGATTTTCTTTCAAAATGTCCTTGAATCTACTCCTTCCTCTCCATTCTCCTTTCCCCCTCCCAAGTTCAGGTTGCAGTCAATCCTAATGTGGTCACTAGGAGAGCATAGCAAGCAGCATTCTCTCTGTTGTCTGTGTTTCCACTGAGGTCAGTGACATGTGATGAAGAACCATGCACCTTAGGGCTTTCACTATACTCCTGAGCAATCAGAGGCCAAGTGGTTAATAGCTGCCTTAAGTCAGAGTTATGTGGGTTGGAATTTCATAGCATGTGTAAATGCTAAGCAAATTTCTGAAGTTTCTAAGTCTGAGATCAGGTTTCATAATTTTCTAAGACCTATTTCAGAGGATTGTGAAAATTAGATGAATCGATTTATGTAAAACTTTAAAAACTGCATAACAAACAGTACAGGAAACAATAATGTTAGCTTTGATGTGGTGTTTTGTTGTGGTTGTATTCTCCTGTCGTTCTTTCACTGACTAGCTCAGCTGCTTCTCCCTTGCAATCCCAACTCTACTGAACTCATTCTGGTCTCTAGATTCATCTTGCTCTTGCACATTTGGCCTTTACATGTGCTGGCAGACTCTTCCCTTTTCTCTTCCTGATCCTACTTTTCTGGTCTCAATTTTGAGGTCTCCACCCTCAGGGTACTTTTCTTGACAGCTATGTATAGCCTGCTACAGTTTTTCACACTCCTCCCCCTGCGAAAACCAGAGAAAGGTGCAAATAGTCGTCCTTTTTCTTTTTAAAAAAATAATTTTTTATTGATTTTTAGAGAGAGAGAGGAAGGAGAGGGATACAGAGATAGAAACATGGATGAGAGAGAAACATCATCATTCGGCTGCCTCCTGCATGCACCCCCACTGGGGATTGAGCCTGCAACCCAGGCATGTGTCCTGACCTGGAATCAAATCCACCACCTCTTGGTTCCTGCATCGGATGCTCAACCACTGAGCCATGCCTGTCGGGCAACAAGTGGTCGCTTTTTATTCTTTTTCCATCATAGCACTTAACACATTTCGTTTTAGTTATCTATTTTTTTCCTTTTAATGAGGACATGAGCCATGTCTGTTTCTCGGGGGTTTTCTTTGTTTGTTTATTTTTGTGGAAGGCATGACCAAACTCTTGGTGGCATTAAATCTCGTTTATATCTTTTGCTTCTAAGCATACCATACTGTTATGAACACACTTGTAAAGATGTGTTCATGTGCTTGTAGTGTGTGTATGTAAAAATGTTCTTTTAGAACATTTTTATAGCAAGCATTTTGATTTAAAAATGTACCTTATTCCATAGATAGAAGTATCTTCCTTTATATTGAATCTTTAACTTTTCAAGAATCTCTTCTAGATTAAATTTGAGAAAGTTTGAGGGGAGGGCAAGGAATGTTAGACTATATCAACAGAAATCTAGGTTTTTGGACTTCATATTTTAAGTCCCTTGAGGAACTAATTTTCTGAGAACTTTGTATTTTAATCATAAACAGACCCAATGCAACAATACTTTTATTAATCCTTGGCTAAGACTTTGGTATTAATGTCCTGAACTCTTAGAAAAAGAAACATATTTTTGTAGGTTAGCCAAGAAAAATAGGTCTCAATTCAAGTAAAAAAGAATATGTTTGTTATTTTAAAGATGTTTTTTCCACTGAGCTATGCATTAAACTTCTTGCTAATTTAGTTTTCTGATATTGGACATGACTTAGGCAGTGATTTAAATTATTTTCTGTGGCTCAATTTTCACTTTTGACTTGAGTAAGATTTGTTAGTGTACATCAGAGGTCCTCAAACTTTTTAAACAGGGGACCAGTTCACTGTCCCTCAGGCATTCCACAAATGCGCACTGCGGGCCCGGGACGAGTCGGCTGCTAAGCAGGACAGGCAGCAGCAGCAAAAACACCCAGTGGGCCGGATAAATGTTTTCGGAGGGCCGCATGTGGCCCGCGGGCCGTCGTTTGAGGACGCCTGATGTACATATTATTGTTTAATGGTTAACTTTTTTTTTTTTCTGGGTTTTAATAAAAGGATGAATCCTATGTCTTATTTTCTTAAATATATTGAAATTGGTAAAATGTGCAAAGAATTCTCATTGACAGTGAAAATATTTCTTTAAGGTACATGTGGAGTTTTTCTCCTGCTGTTAGTAAGCGGCTAACCTAGCACTTTAAATCTACTGGATCCCTGAAAAATTCCCTCTTTGCTTCTCTGACATCCTTTTTCTAAGCTAACTCATTTTATCATTTACAGAACCATTTTTTTGTCTGTTTTGCCTCTGTGTGTGCAGGTTGTTTTTGTAGCTGGGGTTTCCTATTTTCTTCCTTGATGTGACATTTTAGTTTCTGTTCCTGTCCCTCCAGTCTTGAACTTAGCTACAAATACTAGCTGGGTACTTCTGTTATAAGTCTTTGAACTATCTTTGTACTTCTCCATAGTGTAACAGAGGGGGAGTGGTCCCTAGTCTGTAGGGCAGTGTGAGTTGTAACCCCTTGTTCTGGGTCTGATTCTCTCTGTGCAATACATTGCAGCCTCTCTATGTCAGAATGACCTCACCCCCTATGAAATTTCTTTTAATTTTGACACGAGTCTCCCAGGTTTCAAATTTTTTTCTTTTTTTTTCTACTTCTTCATGGTTTACCTATTGCCAAGTATTATATGTTCTGCCTTTATATGTTCTTGCTTATGTGTATGTATCTTTCTACTTTCTTTTTTTTTTTTTTTTTTTTTTTTTTTAAATATATTTTATTGATTTTTCACAGAGAGGAAGGGAAAGAGACAGAAAGCCAGAAACATCGATGAGAGAGAAACATCGATCAGCCGCCTCCTGCACATCTCCCACTGGGGATGCGCCCGCAACCCAGGCACATGCCCCCGACCGGAATCGAACCCGGGACCCTTCAGTCCGCAGGCCGACGCTCTATCCACTGAGCCAAACCGGTTTCGGCTCTTTCTACTTTCAAAACACCTATCTTCAGCAGTATTCCTTTAACTAGACTGATGTAATATTTGTCTTCTTCTACCATCTGTTCCTTCTTTGATCAATTCTGCATATTCCTCTTTTCTTAATTTTTCAAACCACAACTTGTATTGCATCATCTTTAAGTTTAAAAGAAACTTCCTACTGCACTGTCTTAAGATTAAACTCATCAGCTTGGTATACTATGTACTTTGCAATATAAATTCCAACTGAACTCTTTTAGGCCTCATCTCCTATGGTAATCTCATACATATCACATGCTTTATGGGCCTACTATTTTCCTTTCTTTTAAATAAATATTCTGTTCCTTTGCCTCATGTGTCCTTTACCTGCGGAATCAGCAGTGTGTCATTACTTAATTCAATCTCTAATCATCGGTGTATTGAAGCAGCTTGCTCTAAGACAGCGGTTCTCAAATTGTGGGTCGCCAACCTGTGGGTCGTGCCCTCTTTGGGGGTCGAATGACCCTTTCACAGGAGTCGTCTAAGACCATCGGAAAATACATACATAATTACATATTGTTTTTGTGATTAATTATGTTCAATTTGTAACAATGAAAATACATCCTGCATATCAGATATTTACATTACGATTCATAACAGTAGCAAAATTACAGTTATGAAGTAGCAACGAAAACTTTATGGTTGGGTCACAACATGAGGAATTGTATTAAAGGGCCGCGGCATTAGGAAGGTTGAGAACCACTGCTCTAAGACATCAGCATGCTTGAAGATAAAGTGGTTAGACAGAGATGTTAGGTAGACCAAATGTAATCCTAGCTCATACTTCTTAACTGGAATCTTGAGTAAACTACTTACTCTCTAGCTTCCTGGAAAAGCAGAACCTGGTTTGAAATGGTTACTTAATGAAAATGAATATTTCAAAAACTTCTCTGGAAAAATTGATGGTGGTAAAATCTTGTGGAAATCCAAATTATTTATTTCAATTAGTGATTTTTCCACAACATACCAATCAGTTTTTATTTCATTACTTGAATGTTTTTATGACAATGAGTAAAACCTCTTCTCGTGTTGCCTCTGTGTGGGGAGCTCTATGAGGGAGTGGTGTCTTCTGCCCATAATTCGAGGCTTAGATTCTACTTCCTCTGAGGGATTTATTGGCCTAACCTCCCTAAGCTGCCATTTCCTCACCTGAACAATTGGGGAAATTACCTCTTTCTTCCTAGTACAGTTTTTTTGAGATCATACCATAGTGGTCAACATCTTATTCTCTCAATCCATAAAAAGTTAGATTTCTGTTGCCTTTAGCTGTGGGACCTTGGTCACATTGATTTGACTTTTTCCTGTTTTGATTTTCTTATTTGTAAACACGATAGATAATAGAACCTTTCTCATGGGCATTTGTGAGGGTAAGATTAAGTCATGTAACACAATATTCAATAAATGTTCATAATTTTAATTATATAATGTGCTAATCAAAACCTAACTTTATTGTTGTTCTCTGCCACTCATCCTGTCCTGGTGATTGCTAAGCATTTTCTATACTCATGTTCTATTCATTAGGAACCCAACCTGTTTTGTATCTTTAGATATAGGCCTTGTTGGATAGAGTAATAAGCAAATTATATACAACAGTCTATTCTACTGTCAAAATTCTAGGTATTGATTTTTTGTATTTGAAACATATTTATAGTATATAATCTGTATTCTCTTTGTATTTTCCATAAGTATTAGGCAGTTATGCTTTTCATATATTTATATGTATGGTTAAAATCCTTTGATAATTAAAAATATATAGCCAAAATAGACAATTAGTATATTTTTCTACTAGCACTGAAAACTTTTTCCCAGTACCTATGTGGGACCATACATAGTTATTACAATATTATTGACTATATTCCCTATACTGCACTTTACATCCTCATGACTATTTTGTAACTACTAACTGTACTTCTTAATCCATTCAGCTTTTTCACCAAGTCCTCCAATTCCCCTCCCCTTTGGCAAACATCAGTCTGTTCTCTGAATCTCTTCCAACTTTTGTTTATTTTCTTCTTTAGATTCCACACATAAGTGAAATCATGTGGTATTTGTCTTTGATTGCTTAGTATAATACCTTCTAGGTCCATTTATACTATTACAAATACTAAGGCTTAATTTTGTTTATAGCAGCGTAATAGTCTATATATGCACTTGATCTTAGCCAAAAGGCCGAGAAGCGATAATAGTCTATATATGAATAATTCATTTGTGGATTGCTATCCCTCACATCCAAGTGTAATGTTTGAAATAAAAGCAATGTGTAGAATATTAGGCATTTTCAACAATGAAACAATCATGATTATTTGTGAGTAGACAAGGAAATTTTGTTGACTCGGGACTCTTTGCATTATCTCTGAACTTCCTAGGCCTATTCATAAGAACAATTACTAGTATGTAAGACAAACTGATTTAAAAATTCATGATAACTGGGGCAAGTGGAGATGGTAGAGGTTCTTACTCAATGAAGCTTCCTGTTTTGAAAGTTGGGACACTCATAGAGGTGCACTGAAAGATGGTTTTATTGTTTGAAGTCATGTACTGGGGAGTTGCCCACCTTGCAGGAACCTTGGAACAACTGCCCTTTCATAGCTTTTTCTGGTTGCCATTTTATATTCCAACTCCCTACCCAGGTTTTCCTTGCTTCCACATGCCAATATAAGGTGCTTGACTATTTTTTCCTTCCTATGCCATACTGTTGCTCCCTCCAGCCCCTAAGACACCCTAGATTGACTTCATTTGATTCTCCTTCATGGTTGTTATGAGTAATTTTTAAAGTAGAACTTAGTGAGGGCCTTCCACATTCTTTACACTGCAAGGGAGGTACATTTGTAAAAAGGAGCATTCATTTGAACGACACACATTTATTAAATTTAGTTCTTAAAATTAATGTGATATGATATTGTTATTTAAAATACTTAAAAAATTAAACATTTTATACTTAAAAAAAAAATGTCCAGAGGACATGCTCCCAATGTCTTAGGGAGAGAAGAAGGGGAGAGAAAGAGAAACATCAATGTGAGAGAACAACACCAATCAGGCACCTCCCACACTCGCCCCAACTAGGGATTGAACCCAAAACCCAGGCATGTTCCCTGACTGGGAATCAAACCTACAACCTTAAGGTGCATGGGACAGTGCTCTAATCAACCATGCCACCAAGTCAGGGCTATAAAATTAAACACTTTAATATAATAATAATGTAATTATTGATGTTTAAGTTGCCTTTTTTAACTTATAGAAGTAGATTTTATAGTACTACTAGAAGCCTGGTGCACGAATTCATGCACAGGTGGGGTTCGTAGGCCTGGCTGGTGATCAGGGACGATCAGGGCTGGGTTGATCAGAGCCTGTTAGCTGTGGGGAGGGACAGCATATAGGAGGTTGGCCACTTCCATCCCCAAGGAGGGAGCTGGCCCTCAGCCTCCCTGGGAAAGGGGCTGCATCTACTGCCACCCACCTCTGGTTCCCCATCCCAGCCTGGGGCCCAAAGGCCCTGACGGGGTTGGGAGAGGAGGCAACGGTCACTGGGCCTGGCATGGAAGGAATAGACTGCGTTGAGCATCTGCCCCCTTGTGATCAGTGTGCCGTCATAGCAAATGGTCAACTGGTTGTTCTGGTCATTCGGTTGTAACGGTTGTTTAGGCTTTTATATATAGAGATAAATTTTTATTCTTTTTTCCTTATTTCTTTTCTGCAAACGAATACTTTTTGCAAAGGATATTTTTAGTATAGAGTAAGCCAAAAGCGTATGCAAAGGGTGCATTCCTATTTAACATTTAAAAGTAGTTGAGTTTGATTCCTAAGCCAGTTGATTCTACAGTTGAAAATGTAGTATTAAAATTGCCCTTTTGTTTTTGTCCAGTTTTTTCTGTAGTATTGAAATACTGCTTGTAGGCATTGGTGCTCAGTATTCACCAAAATAATTCCACCCCTGCTCTCAGATACCTTAGAGTCTGCTGAGTCAGCAGAGGACTAGGATTATTTTTGTGCCTGTGAAAGACAAGTGAAAGGCATCGTATGACCATTTCAGTGGATTTGACAGTTGGGTATTTGGGATATTTGGGATCTTTACAAAGCACTAGGACTTTGGGGTAAATAGATGGTATTCACTTTGGGTTTTGAGGGATTACAGTGATAACCTGCTGGAGCCAGATGTATTCTTGTTTGTGAATAATGTGGTGCATTGAGAATTTAGTGTTCATGTGTGGAGAAGATGAATATTAGAATTTAAATAGGGCTCAGGTTGTAAAAGTATACAAATATGTAATATGCAGAGACAATATTGGTGGTGGAGCGAAGGGGGTAGTCTATTACATTGGTTCAAAATACATGTTTTTTTAAACCATTAAAGTATACTGAAAGTGGATTTGAGAAGAGAGAGCCCCCACTAGGAGTATAAAAAGTAATGTCCTAAACCCAGTGGAGATAGAAAGAATAAATGGGATAGATAATAAGAGATAGAATCCACTGGTTTTGTCAATAATCAGGATGTGATTTTCTATGATTGAGACATTAAAATTGGCTCACAATCCTGGCCAGATGGCTTAGTTGGTTGGGCTTTGTCCTGTACACCAAAAAGGTTGTGGGTTCGATCCCTGGTCAGGACACATATGGGAGGGAACTCATCCATGTTTCTCACCTCTTGCTCTTACTCTTGCTCTTGCCTTCCCCCTCCCCCTCTCTCTTCCCCTCCTCCTCCCCCTCCCCTTTACCATCTCTTCCCCTCCTCTTCCCCCTCCCCTCTCCCTCCTTTTCCCCCTCCTCTCCTCTCTTCTCCCTCTCTCCTTCCCTCTGTCTACCTCCTTCCCTCTTCCAAATCAATCAATCAATCAATCAATCAATCAATCAATCAATCCTCAGGCGAGGATTTAAAAAAAAAAAAGCTCACAGTGCCCTAGCCTGTTTGGCTTGGTGGATAGAGCATCAGCCTGTGGACTGAAGGGTCCTCCCAGGTTTGATTCTGGTCAAGGGCACATGCCTGGGTTGTGGGCTCAATCCCCAGTGGGGGGTGTGTAGGAGGCAACCATTCAGTGAATCTCTCTCATCATTAATGTTTCTATCTCTCTCTCCCTCTTCCTTCCTCTCTGAAATCATTAAAAAAAAAAAAAAGAAAAAGCTCACAGCAATCAGAGTAGAATGGAAGGACATACATCAGATTTCTAGGAGAGGGGAGTTGAGGAATAAATGGGAAGTGTAAAACATGTAATGCAAAGAGAAATGAGGAAAGTATTTAGTTTTTTAAATGACTTGCCTGCTGATGGGAATGAACGACTTACTCCTTGACAGGGCTATTTGCTTGAAATTTAAATCTAAGGAGAACCTTGATTCCCTTCCATTAATAAGCCAAATTTCATCATGTTTCATATTTGATTATTTATTTCCTTCTGCAGGTTTTCCAATATCTTTTTGGTTTCTACTGACTTCAATAGTTTTGTGTTGCTGGTGTTTATCTTGCTGTCTGGCTCATCACATTTCTGTGCATATACTGAACAACATTGGGCTCGATTCTCATCAGAAGTGATTCTGACTATTTAAATCTCTGTTCATGTTTAGCAACTTTTATTTTTATGTCTGTTTGTTAGAAAATATGATATAGCTGGAGATTTTATTTTTTACCCTCTGCATGTATAGCTTTTTTATTATGAGATTATGGAACTATTTATCATCAAGTTTTCTATTAGGTAAGACATTAATTTATAAATCATTATACTTTATGACATGTAACACTTGCAAATATAAAAATATACATGAGCTTTAAAATAAGAGGGATTTAAAGGTTAATATTCAATCTGTGTTTAGCTGCTTTTTGCTAGAATAATGTTGCTTAGGGACTTCCTGTGAATAAGAAGATAGAAATTTTACCAGAGTTTTATGGTTATTTTTCTTCAGTTTCCCAGGAGATTATAAATTTGCCAGGTTGTTAATGTTTGAACTATAATTATGATTCTGTGAATTTAAAAAATCATTGTGATTTTAAGGTGGTCTGGAAAACCTGGGTAATTGTTACATAATTTAATTCAATTTCTCTTTTCTTTTTTAATTTCTTTTTTCTTAACCTTTTATTTATAAAATATATTTTTATTGATTTCAGAGAGGAAGGGAGAGGAAGAGATAGAAACATCAATGATGAGAGAAAACCACCTTTCAGCTGCCTCCTGCATGCTCCCCACTGAGGGACCAGAGTCAAACCTGGGACCTTTCAGGCTGCAGGCCAGTGCTCTATCTACTGAACCAAACCAGCTAGGGCTTAACTCAATTTCTTGATACTCCAGTTCTCATAAAAAAAATTTTAAATATAATAAAAACATGGGCTGGCTTTATTTTATATTTTTTAACCTCAGGAACATGTGTGTGTGTGTATCTCTATTTTGTGTTTAGTTAGGGTAATTTTTGGTTAATAATAATTATAAAAACTACCATTTCTTCTATTACTATGTTGAACAGGAGTGGTGAAAGTGAACATCGCTGTCTTGTTCTGTTCCTATTCTTAGGTGAAATGGTTTTAGTTTTTGCCCATTGAGTATGATATTGGCTATAGGTTTGTCATATAAGACTTTTATTATGTTGATGTATGATGCCTCTATTCCCATTTTGCTGAGGGTTTTCATCAAGAAAGGGTGTTGGATTTCGTCAAATGCTTTTTCTGCATCAATTGATATCACTATGTGATTTTTATCTCTCAATTTGTTTATGTGATGCATCACGTTTATTGATTTGCGGATATTGTACCATCCTTGCATCCCTGGTATAAATCCTAGTTGGTCATGGTGTATAATCTATCTTTGATGTAATTCTGGATCCAATTTGCCAGAATTTTGTTGAGGATTTTGGCATCTATGTTCTTGAAGCCATAACAGTTAGACAAGAAGAAGAAATAAAAGGTATCCAAATTGGAAAAGAAGACATAAAACTGTCATTATTTGCAGATGACATGATCCTGTACATAGAAAACCATAAAGACCCCATAACAATTTATTAGACTTAATAAATGAATTCAGCAATGTAGCAGGATACAAAATTAACGCCAATAAATCTGTGGCATTTTTATACACCAATAATGAACTTACAAAAGAGAGATTAAAAAAACAATCCCATTTACCATGGCAGCAAAAAAATTAAGATACCTAGGAATAAACCTAACTAAGGAGGTAAAAGACCTGCACTCAGAAATTTACAGGACACTGAAAAAAGAGATAGAGGAAGACATAAACAGATGGAAGAACATACAATGTTCATGGATAGGTAGAACCAACATCATTCAAATGTCCATACTACCCAAAGCAATCTATAAATTCAATGCACTCCCCATTAAAATACCAATGGCATATTTCACAGTCATGAACGAACTCTCCAAAAATTCACCTGGAATAAAAAAAGACCCCCAAATAGCTGCAGCAATCCTGAGAAAGAAGATTAAAGTAGGTGGGAATCTCAATACCAGATCTCAAGGTATATTACAAAGCCACTGTTCTCAAAACTGCCTGGTACTGGCACAAGAACAGACATATAGACCAATGGAACATAATAGAGAACCCAGAAATTGACCCAAACCTCTATGCTCAATTAATATTTGACAAAGGAGGCCAGAACATACAATGGAGTCAAGACAGTCTCTTCAATAAATGGTGTTGGGAAAATTGGGCAGATACATGCACAAACATGAAACTAGACCACCAACTTACACCATACACAAATATAAACTCAAAGTAGATAAAGGACTTAAACAAAAGACAGGAAACCATAAAAATCTTAGAGGAATCTATAGGCAGCAAAATCTCAGACATATGCCAAAGCAATATCTTCACCGATACAGCTCTTAGGGCAATGGAAACAAAAGAGAAAATAAACAAATGGGACTACATCAAAATTAAAAGCTTCTGTACAGGAAAAGAAACTATCAACAAAACAACAAGAAAGCCTACTGCATGGGAGAACATATTGGCCAATGTTATCACAGATAAGGGTTTAATTGCCAACGTTTACAGGGAACACATACAACTTAAGAAAAGGAAGATAAACAACCCAATAAAAAAATGGACAACGGACATAAATAGATACTTTTCGAAAGAGGACATTTAAAAAGCCAAGAGACATATGAAAACATGCTCAAAGTCACTAATCATCTGAGAGATGCAAATCGAAACAACAATGAGTTACCACCTCACACCGGTCACTATGGCTATCATCAACAAATGACAAGTGCTGGAGAGGATGTGGAGAAAAAGGAACCCTAGTGCATTGCTGGTGGTAATGCAGACTGGTGCAGCCACTGGAGAGAACCATTTCGGGTGTCCTCAAAAAGTTAAAAATGGAACTCCCATTTGACCCAGTGATCCCACTTCAAGGAATATATCCCAAGAAAATAGAAACACCAATCAGAAATGATATATGCACCCCTATGTTCATAGCAGCACAATTTACCATAGCTAAGATTTGGAAACTGTCTAAGTGCCCATCAGCAGATGAGCGGATTAAGAAACTGTGGTATATCTACACAATTGAATACTATGCTTCGGTAAAAAAGAAGGAATTCTTTTGTGTCTGTATGGATGGAACTGGAGAGCATTATGCTAAGCGAAATAAGCCAGTCAGAGAAAGATAAATATCACATGAACTCACTCATTGTAGAATATAATGAGCAACATAAACTGATGAACAAAAACAGATCTAGAGAAGCATTGATCAGATGCTCAAACCTCAGAGGGAAGGTAGGGGAGGGTAGGAGTAAGGGGGAGAGATCAACCAAAATTCTTGTATATGCATGCATATAAGCCTAACCAATGGACACAGACAACAGGGGAGTGAGGACATGAGTGGGGGATGGGGGGGTCAGTGGGGGCATAAGGACACATAGCTTAATCCATAAAGAAAAATAAATAAAATAAATAAATAAAAAGAACATATATGCATAACCCATAGACACAGATTAAAACCCACTACCATTTCTTGAATTTTACTCTGCTAAATTTTTTAAAACTTACTTTATTTTATATTTTTGAGATATGTGACATATAACATTTTGTAAGTTTAAGGTATATAAGTGTTAATTTAACACATTTATATATTGCAATAGGCTGACCACTGTAGCATTAGCTAACATCTATATCACATCACATAATTATCATTTCATTTTTGTGGTGAGAACAATTAACATCTAGTTTCTTAACATTTTTGAAGTTCATAATACAGTATTGTTTGCCATAATCATTATTCTGTGCCTTAGATCCCCAGTGCTAAGCTCTTTATATGCATTGTCCTTACACATAACCTATGAGGCAGAGTTTAGCATTATTATACCCATTTTGTGAATGCAAAACATGAATTTTGTGTTATATAACTTGTTAAAGGTCACACAGTAAGTTGAATTCATTGCATTCAAATCTAGTTCTTTTTGGCTGGAAGACCCATGTTTTTATCTAGTTTGCATAGAAAAAGATAGATTCTATAAAGTAAGATTCTCTGGGATGGGGTTGGTGTTACTGGATGTGTTTTGGGAATTCGATGAAGTCTACTAGTATTCCGGGCATGCTCAGGCTCTGTGGGGTCATTGTTCTGGTCCTCTGCTGGAATACTCTTTCTCCACACTTCTCCTTGTTTACCACTTCCAGCCCTTTACTTCTTTGCTGGAATTTCACCTTCTGACACTTCTATTTACAATTTTAAATTGATGCCTCTGTTACATCCCCACTTTCTGCACTCCCTATTTATCTAATTTACTCTATTTTTTTAAATTTAAATTACAGTTTACATTCAATATTATTTTGTATTACTTTCTGGTGTGTGGCATTATGGTTAGACAATCATATACTTTACAATGTGATCACCCTGATATTTCAAGTACTCACCTGGCACGGTACATAGTTATTACAATACTAGAGGTCCGATACATGAAGATTCATGCGAGAATGGGCCTTCCTTCCCCTGGCTGCCGGCACCGCCTCAGCTCTGGCCGGAGCCGCCTTTCCGCATTCAATCCGGCCAGAGCTGCCTTTCTGCCTTTCCACGCTGCCTAGAGGCCCAGAGCCACTGGGGCGACGATGAAGGCCCTCATCATCGCCATGGTGACGACGCAAGTGTCCTGCCCCGTCTCCGGCCGTTTGGTGCCTGCGCATGCAAATTAACCTGCCATCTTTGTTGGGTTAATTTGCATACTCACTCCTGATTGGCTGGTAGGCGTTGTGAAAGTATGGCCATTTTGCATCTTTATTAGTGTAGATTATTGACTATATTCCCTATGCTATCCTTTACATCCCTGTGACTGTTTTGTGACTACTAGTTTGTACTTCTTAATCCCTTCACCTTTTTCACCTATTTCCCCTACCCGCTCCCATCTGGCAGTCATCAGTATGATCTATGTATCTATTATGTTCCTTACTCTGTTTTTTAATAGCACTTTCTTACACACATATAATTTACTTATTATACTTAACTGTATATTTTCTGTCCCTGACTATTAAAACATAAGTTTTAGGAAGGCAAAAATACCATCTGTTTTGTTCATTATTGATTTGAGAAGAGAGAGCCCCACTAGGGCTCTCAAGTGCCTAGGACAATTCTTGGCACATCATAGGCTTTGAGTAATCAAATAAATAAGTGGATGGATAGAAGAGAACTCCTGAATTCATGTGGAAGATATCTTGTTTTATGAGCTTGCTCCTAGGAAAAGGGTTCATGGCTTTACCAAGTTCTCACTTTAAAGTTTGTACCCAGTGTCTACCTCAAGGAGTAGTGATTTATATGGTCTAAACTGAACTAAAAACCATGAAACAAAAACACTAACTCAAAAAGGTATATGTACTTCCATGTTTATTGTACCATTATATTAGTCAAAATTTGGAAGCAACTTAAGTGACTAACTTAATTACGTATGTACACACACACACACACACACACACTCACTCACGCATTGGAATATTATTCAACCATAAAACAAATAAGGAAATCCTGTCATTTGCAACAATTTGGATAGACCTGGAGGCCATTATGCTAAATGAAATAAGTCAGAGAAAGACAAATACAGTAATCTCACTTTTATGTGGAATAAAAAAACAACACACACACAAAAACTGAACTCATAGATACAGAGAACAGAGTGCTGGTTACCATAGATTGGGGGTAGGAGTTGGAGAAATAGGTGAAGACGATCAAAAGCTATGAACTTCCAGTTATATAATAAATAAGTCCTGGCAATGATGTACTATGCAGCATGGTGACTATAGTTAATAATACTGTATTGTATATTTGAAAGTTACTAAGAGGGTAGATCTTAAAAGTTCACATCACTAGGAAGAAAAATGTCATAACTATTTGGGGTGATGGCTTTTAACTATCAACACTTGTTTTGCTAATTATTTCAGAATATATGCAAATATTGAATCATTATGTTATATATATGACATTTATAATGTTGTGTCAGTTATATCTAAATTAAAAAACATGGATGCCAGGTTTTCAGTTGTATATTATTCATTGAAATTGATAATAGCAAAAACTGGTATATACTAGATCTGATTAAACTTTTCCTTGGGATAATTTTGAAAAGTTAAATTTCAGATTTTAAGATTATAGATTGAAGAGTAACAATTCATGTTGAACAATGTTAAAATTATGAAGCGTTTCAGAAAGCATATTTAGTAATATCTTTCTTTGATTTTAAAATATTGCTAGTGGGAAGATAGTTACCTACAGAAATATTTGCACATAAATAAGCATGTTAATTTGTTACAGTAGAAATATATTGAAAACAATACCATTGTTTGTCAATGAAGGGGTGGCTCCATCAATTATTTTATCTTTGATCCTTGGGTTACCCTGCAGTCATTAAAACAATTGAGGTATCAATGTCTGTATAGGTATTGAAAGATTTCCAAGACGTGTTGTTAAGTAAAAAGAACAAATTTCACAGAGTATGTATAATATATGTCATTTCATATAAAAATTACACTTGAGTATATGGACATAATATATGACATCATAAAAAGTTAATTGGGGTGATGTTTTCTAAGTTGTAACCATGATTAATTCTAAAGAGGGGACTTGGAATGAATTTAGAGGTGAAATGGAGCTTCTAAATTTTACTCTATATACTGTGACACTAGTTTGACCTTCTCTGAAATGACATTAGTGGTGGGAAAACACTCCTATAACTTTAAATAATTACTGAAGAGACATACACACACCTCAAAACTGAGGTGGGTTGGTTTCCTCTGGTTTAAATAATGTTTCTTTGTAGTCTCTCCCATTTTTCCTTCAAAACCCAACATCTTTAAATATTATTTGATCAATTTTAAATTAATATATTAACTAAAAACTTTGGTTCTTATATATTCAGTTTTATAAATGTGTAGTGTCCTTTTCTCATTTTTTGTTAAATTTATTGGGGTGACATTGGTTAATAAAATTATTTAGGTTTCAGGTATATAATTCTACAGTACATCATCTGTATATTGTATTGTGTGTTCACCACCCCAAGTCAAGTCTCCTTCCATTATGATTTTCCCGCCCCTTAGCCTTTCTAACCTACCCCCAACCCCCTGCCCTCTGACAATCACCATAATGTTGTCTGTGTTCATGAGTCTTTCTTTTATTTCTTTGTTTAATCCCTTCCCCTTCTCACCCAGCTCCCTCCCCTTCCCTCTGACAGCTAGCAGTCTGTTCTCTGTATCCATGAGTCTTGTTTGTTGTAAATCATATGGAAATTGTTTTTCTCTGACTGGCTTATTTCATTTTGCACAATACTCTGCAGGTCCAGCTACACTTTTTTTTTTTTTTTTTTTATAGCATATGATATATTTATTTATTTTTATTTATTTATTTTTATTTTTTTATTGCTTAAAGTATTACAAAGGGTATTACATATGTGTCCATTTTATCCCCCCGCCCTAGACAGTCCCCTAGCCTCCCCTATCCCCCAATGTCTTATGTCCACTGGTTATGCTTATATGCATGCATACAAGTCCTTTAGTTGATCTCTTACCCCCCTACCTCCTGCCCCCCAACCCTCCCCGGCCTTCCTGCTGCAGTTTGACAATCTGTTTGAGGCAGCTCTGCCTCTGTATCTATTATTGTTCAAAAGTTTATAATGGTCTCTATTATCCATGAATGAGTGAGATCATGTGGTATTTTTCCTTCATTGACTGGCTTATTTCACTTAGCATAATGCTCTCCAGTTCCATCCATGACGTTGCAAATGGTAAGAGTTCCTTCCTTTTTAGAGCAGCATAGTATTCCATCGTGTAGATATACCACAGTTTTCTAATCCATTCATCTACTGATGGGCACTTAGGCTGTTTCCAGATCTTAACTATGGTGAATTGTGCTGCGATGAACATAGGGGTGCATATATCCTTTCTGATTGGTGTTTCTGGTTTCTTGGGATATATTCCTAGAAGTGGGATCACAGGGTCAAATGGGAGTTCCATTTTCAGTTTTTTAAGGAAACTCCATACTGTCTTCCATAGTGGCTGCACCAGTCTGCATTCCCACCAGCAGTGCACAAGTGTTCCTTTTTCTCCACATCCTCTCCAGCACTTGTCGTTTGTTGATTTGTTGATGATAGCCAGTCTGACAGGTGTGAGATGGTACCTCATTGTTGTTTTGATTTGCATCTCTCGGATGATTAGTGACTTTGAACATGTTTTCATATGTCTCTTGGCTTTCTGAATGTCCTCTTTTGAAAGGTGTCTATTTAGGTCCTTTGCCCATTTTTTGATTGGATTGTTTATCTTCGTTTTGTTAAGTTGTATGAGTTCCCTATAAATTTTGGAGATTAGGCCCTTATCAGATATGACATTGGCAAATATGTTTTCCCACACAGTGGGTTTTCTCGTTGTTTTGTTGATGGTTTCTTTTGCTGTGCAGAAGCTTTTTATTTTGATGTAGTCCCATTTGTTCATTTTCTCTTTAGTTTCAAGTGCCCTAGGAGCTGTATCAGTGAAGAAATTGCTTCGGCATATGTCTGAGATTTTGTTGCCTTTGGATTCTTCTAGAATTTTTATGGTTTCCTGTCATACATTTAAGTCCTTTATCCATTTTGAGTTTATTTTTGTGTATGGTGCAAGTTGGTGGTCTAGTTGCATTTTATTGCATATATCTGTCCAATTTTCCCAACACCATTTATTGAAGAGACTATCTTGGCTCCATTGTATGTTCTTGCCTCCTTTGTCAAATATTAATTGAGCATATTGGTTCGGGCCGATTTCTGGGCTCTCTATTCTATTCCATTGATCTATATGCCTATTCTTGTGCCAGTACCAGGCAGTTTTGAGAACAGTGGCTTTGTAATACAACTTGATATCTGGTATTGAGATCCCACCTACTTTGGTCTTTTTCAGGATTGCTGCAGCTATTCGGGGTCTTTTTTTATTCCAGATGAATTTTTGGAGAGTTCGTTCCAGATCTCTGAAGTATGCCGTTGGTATTTTAATGGGAAGTGCGTTGAATTTATAGATTGCTTTGGGTAGTATGGACATTTTAATGATGTTGATTCTACCAATCCATGAACACGGTATGTCCTTCCATCTGCTTATGTCTTCCTCTATATCTTTTTTCAACGTCCTGTAGTTTTCTGAGTAGAGGTCTTTTACCTCTTTAGTTAAGTTTATTCCTAGGTAGCTTAATTTTTTTGGTGCGATGGTAAACGGGATTGTTTTAATAATCTCTCTTTCTGAAAGTTCACTATTGGTGTATAGAAATGCCTCGGATTTCTTGGGGTTAATTTTGGATCCTGCTACATTGCCAAATTCATGTATTAAGTCCAGTAGCTTTTTGATGGAGTCTCTAGGGTTTTGTATGTATAATATCATGTCGTCTGCAAATAAGGACAGTTTTACTTCCTCTTTTCCAATTTGGATGCCTTTTATATCTTCTTCTTGCCGAATTGCAATGGCTAACACTTCCAGTACTATGTTGAACAGGAGTGGTGAGAGGGGGCATCCCTGTCTTGTTCCTGTTCTTAGGGGAAATGGTGTTAGTTTTTGTCCATTGAGTATGATGTTGGCTGTGGGCCTGTCATATATGGCTTTTATTATGTTGAGGTATGATCCTTCTACTCCCACCTTGCTGAGAGCTTTTATCAAAAATGGGTGTTGAATTTTGTCAAATGCTTTTTCTGCATCAATTGATATGACCATGTGGTTTTTTTCTTTCAATTTTTTTTTATGTGATGTATCACGTTTATTGATTTGCGGATAATGTACCATCCTTGCATCCCTGGGATAAATCCTACTTGGTCATGGTGTATGATCTTTCTGATGTACTGCTGGATCTGATTTGCTAAGATTTTGTTGAGGATTTTGGCATCTATGTTCATGAGGGATATTGGCCTGTAATTCTCTTTCATTGTGTTGTCTTTACCTGGTTTTGGTATTAGGGTGATGCTGGCTTCATAGTATGAGCTTGGAAGTGTTCCTTCCTCTTGAATTTTTTGTAGTAGTCTGAGGAGGATAGGTTTTAGTTCTTCCTTGAATGTTTGGTAAAACTCCCCTGTGAAGCCGTCTGGTCCTGGGCTTTTGTTTGATGGAAGCTTTTTGATGACTGCTTCAATTTCTTCCATAGTTATTGGCCTGTTGAGATTTTTAGATTCTTCCTGATTGAGTTTTGGAATGTTGTATTTTTCTAGGAATTTTTTCATTTCCTCCAGGTTGTCTAGTTTGTTGGAGTAGAGCTGTCCATAGTATTTTTTAACAATCATTTGTATTTCTGTGGGGTCTGTTGTTATTTCGCCTCTCAGGACTGCTTTCATTGTGTCCCATAGGTTTTGGATTGTTGTGTTTTCATTGTCATTAGTTTCCAGGATGTTTCGAATTTCTTCTTTGATTTCATTGGTAACCCAATCAATATTTAATAGCATGCTATTCAGCTTCCAGGTGTTTGAGTATTTTGGGTTGTTTTTATTGTAGTTTATTTCTAATATTATGCCATCATGGTCTGCGAAGACGCTTTTTATGATTTCAATTTTCTTGAATTTGGGGATACTTTGCTTGTGACCCAATATATGGTCTATTTTTGAATATGTCTTATGAGCATTTGAGTAGAATGTATATTCCCTGGCTTTCGGGTGAAGTGTTCTGAAGATGTCTATTAAGTCCATCTGATCTAGTGAGTCATTTAGGATTGCTGTATCTTTGCTGATTGTTTGTCTAGAGGACTTATCCAGTGCTGTCAGTGGTGTATTAAAGTCCCCTACTATGATTGTATTGTTGTCGATCTCTCCTTTAATATCTTCCAGGAGTTTTTTTATGAATTTGGGTGCTCCTGCATTGGGTGCATATATGTTTACCAGGGTTATATCTTCTTGTTGTATTGATCCCTTTAGTATTATGAAGTGGCCTTCCTTATCTCTTGTTATGGCCTTCACTTTGAGGTCTATTTTGTCCGATATAAGTGTTGCTACCCCAGCTTTCTTTTCCTTTCCATTTGCCTGAAAGATATTTTTCCATCCTTTCACTTTTCAGTCTGTGTGAGTCCCTTCTAATGAGGTGGGTTTCTTGTAGACAGCAGATGTATGGGTCATGTTTTTTTATCCATTCAGCCACTTGATGTCTTTTGTTTGGAGCATTTAGTCCGTTTACGTTTAAAGTTATTATTGAAAGGTACTTGTTTGTAGCCATTTCTGTTTTTGTGTGGCTGTTTTCTTTCTGAGCTTTTTATTTCTTCTTTTTATACCAGTCCCTTTAGCATTCCTTGCATTGCTGGCTTGGTGGTGATAACTCCCTTAGCCTTTTTTTGTCTGTGAAGCTTCTTATTTCCCCTTCAAGTTTGAACGATAGCCTTGCTGGATAGAGTATTCTTGGATTCAGTCCTTTGCTTTGCATCACTTTGTAAATTTCCGTCCATTCTTTTCTGGCCTGATGTGTTTCTGTTGAGAAATCATTTGACAATCTAATGGGAGATCCCTTGTATGTAACTTTCCGTCTCTCTCTTGCAGCCTGTAAGATTCTCTCTTTGTCCTGAACATTTTCCATGGTAATTATGATGTGTCTTGGTGTGGGTCTTTTTGGGTTCACCTTGTTTGGGACTCTCTGGGCTTGTGTGACTTTTTTCTTCCCCACCTCAGGGAAGTTTTCTGATATTATTTCTTCTAATAGGTTTTCTAATCCTTGTTCATCCTTCTGTTGTTCTGGTACCCCTATTATTCGTATGTTGTTTTGTTTCATGTTGTCCCAAAGCTCCCTTAGGCTCTCCTCCTGTCTTTTCATTTGTTTCTCCAATTGCAGTACATTTTGGGTGTGTTTTGCTTCCTTGTCTTCTAATTCACTAATTCGGTCCTCCGCTTCACCTAGTCTACTGTTGATACTTTCAATGGAGATTTTCATTGCAGCTATATCACTCTTCATTTCTTCTTGGGTCTTACTTAAGTTGTTGATTTTTTCATCTGTTTCTTCTAGCTTCTTCCATATGTTATCGATTTTTTCATCTGTTTCTTCTTGCTTCTTGCAGAGGTTGTTGATTTTTTCCTCCATCCGGTTTATGCACTCTAGGACCCTTATTCTGAATTCTTTTTCTGTCATGTTGCATGCCTCTGTATTACTTAGCTGCTTTTCTGGAGAGTCTTCCTTCTCTTTCCTTTGGGGGTTTCTTTGTCTACCATGTTTGATCTCACTGACATATCTAGACATTGAGTTGTTCAGTGGCTGCTCCCTTGGTGGCAGTGACTCCTTGGTCTGTGGTTGCTCTTCGGGCGGTTGCGGTAGCAGCTGCTCTTCAGTTGGCAGCAGCTCCTCTGGTGGGTGCTGTTCACAGCTGTGGTGGCTCTTCTGGCTGGTGCGGCGAGGTTTCACGTACAGCTGCTGTTCCTCAGCAGAGGGTGTGGTGCTCAGGAGGTTGCTGTTGCTTGGACCTGCTGCGTTGATTTAAAGGCACAAAATACAACACAACAAGGCACCACGTACCAGGCACTATACACAAATATATTCACGATATTAATAACCCCAAATAAAGGTGACCACCTGAATTAAGAGAATTAGGGGGATAAGGAAGAAGGAAGAGAAAAAGATAAAAGAGAAAAAAGAAAAGAAAAGTAGGGACCAAAAAAAAGGAATGCAAAAATGAAATTGGGAAAAAGGAGGGGGGGAAATAAAAGCTAGAAAAGAAAAGAAAAGAAAAAAAAAGAGCGAAAAGAGAGAATTAAGTGGAAGAGGGGAAGAGACTTTTTTATATGAGGAGAATACTCCTATAGAACAGCCATTAATCCCAACAAATTCCAGCAACAGCTCCCTGGAGATGAATACAAACTAGAAACAACCAATAATATAACGATGAAAATAGAATGGAGAACACTAATCCCAAAATAAAATAAAGAGAAAATAAAATGGCACTTTAAAAAAAATGGTAAAATGGTAGCAGTAATAATACTGGTTAAAAATAAGAAGGTAGTAATTAAAAGGGTAAAATCAGGTGATGGAAAAAAGAAGAAAAAAAAAGAAGAAAAGAAAAAAAAAGAAAAAAATTGGTTTCTTAGTTAAAAGGTGAAAAAAGAAAAAAAAAAATTGCAGTAGTGGAAGGTCCTTCGGTTCTTCTATTCTTCAGTGTGGCTCGCCTTAGACCTGCCAGGTATTCAGGAGAGTGTTGAGTTTCCCTCGATACACTGTTCCTCTGTGTTGTAAACCACAGTCCTTATTTTAAAGCAAGCCGCATTTGTTTCCCAGACTGCCTTATTTTGTGTTTAGCAAAGAGTCAGTTTGTGGGTCAGCCTCTGGTGGCAGTGCTCTGGGGTTGGCCTCTGAGGCTATAGGGCCTCTCTGTCCAGTGGAAGTTCACTGCCCAGAGCTGGCTGCGTAATAGTTACCAGTGCTGTGTTGTTGCTGGGATTCTACACTTTTGCAAAAGGTAAGATTTCCCCTTTTTCACGGCTGAGTGGTATTCCACAGCTTTTTATCTATTGATGGACACTTTATCAAATAGTTTAATGCACTCTCAGGGGACCAGATTGGAATCACATGCCCCCTGATAATCATCATTGTGTCTTGTGCCATCATTTGAAGGTGGTTACTCAATAAAGACTAGTAAATTAAAGATTTCTAAGACAGATTAAAGTAATTTTCCAAAGAGCAATAATCATGGTTATTTCAATAGATCTTTAATTTATTTGTTCCCATTTATGACATGAAGTTTCATGTCATAAATGGGAGCAAATGTCATTCTGGTACAATGACATTTTATATTCCCATTAAGAATGTAGATAATGTCCAAAATAAATAATCTATAATAATAAAAGCATAATATACTAATTAGACTAGACGTCCTTCTGGACATCCTTTTGGATGACCTTCCAAACGAAGCTGGGGCTGCGATGGAAGCCTGGGTCCCGGTTGCCTGGGTCCTGGGTACCAGAGGGAGGAAACCTGGTGCTGGCAGCCTTTCAAGAATTTTGTGCATTGGGCCTCTAGTGTATAATAAGCACCATTCATTGTACTTCACTGTTTTGAAAAGTTTCATGATAAGCACTAAAAATGTACTTTTTAATTCTGGTGTTCATTATTCATCTTGCATGTAGAATTATACTTTTTTTGGAAGTAGGACATCTAAATTTTTGAAAATGTACAATTAAGGAACATTAATTTTTATAGACTTAAGAAAATTTTTTATAAATATACTTTTTTTAAAATATATTTTATTGATTTTTTACAGAGAGGAAGGAAGAGAGGTAGAGAGTTAGAAACATCGATGACAGAGAAACATCGATCAGCTGCCTCCTGCACATCTCTTACTGGGATGTGCCCGCAACCCAGGTACATGCCCTTGACCGGAATCGAACCTGGGACCTTTCAGTCCACAAGCCGACGCTCTATCCACTGAGCCAAACCGGTTTTGGCTATAAATATACTTTTACTAAATAAAAGCTACATATTTATTCTCTATTATTTGATTTTAGACCTGCCTTGCTACTTTCCATGTTCTCTGAAAAACCAAACCTTAATCCTTTTTAGATTGGTCATTTTCCTCTGTGGAAACTTTTATAAAATTGCATTATATTCTGTTAAACCAAGGATGTTTTTATTTTTACTGTATTGAAAAAGCATCTATGGAATATCTGGGCCTTAATTTTTAATCTTTCACAATTTAAACTTAATTCTCTCTCTCTCTCTCTCTCTCTCTCTCTCTCTCTCTCTCTCTCTCTCTTTCTTTCTCCTCTCTTCTCTCTCTTATAGGTCTCTGTTCCCCCTCCCCCACCTCGCTCAAACATTGGAATAGTTGAACAGAAATAAATGCAGTTGGAAACCATTAAGATATATGCGCCTATCATTTCCTTACACAAATTTCTCCAAATTTAAAATAAACCTAAGAAATTGAATTTCATTTTTGAAAATAATTTATCTTCAAATCACCTTTGAAGACAACTTTATTCTTGATGGTTTAAGAATAAAACATGTAAGAGAGTACAGACAAATATTAGCCCTTAGTGATTTAGGTGAAGGGTATGTTGTTTTGAGTATATTCAAAATTCTGGAGGTTTGAAATTTTTCAAAATAAAAATTTTGGGTAAAGGAAATTGTATGTAATTCAAGGTCTTTTTATTTTCTTTTAAATTGCAATGTAAACTCATTGTTATCTGAATATTGACCGTTACAGCACATGAAATAAAGAGTATTTCACCATCCCAACTTATGATCTTTATTTAAGGAATATAAAGCCTCAAATTTAGGTGCTATTTCAACTTGTTTGTAGTCTCACCTTCCACATTCTGTTTCCACCAAATGGATGCTAATGCTAATGTCTGTCAGGATCCAGCCATATTTTCAGCTTCATTTTGCATTAGGTTTGTTACAGAATTTACCAGGCAACTGAAAAATACGCAGAAGTATGAGAGGCACGGGAAAAACCCATTTATTTCCAGACGTTTCACATGTACAGGACTCAGGGGAAGCTATTTCTCTCCAAATCCTGAGCAAATCAATATGGAGGAAGCTTTCCCTTTATACCCCTTTGGTTTCTTTGTCCCCCAAATATGGATTATACTTCCGGACCTTGCATGAGCTTTGCAAAAAGCCCCATGTGCTGGGATGGGGGCAGTGAGACCACATCTCAAGGCCTGGCCTGGCGCCAGCACTGATAACTCTGTCTGGGGATTGTGTATTGTTCATGGTTTATGGCCTCTCTAAAATGGGAGTAGTACTTTAGGTAAAAAGGTCTTGCAGGACCAGATAATTAAAGGGGCAGTGACTAGACTACAGGCTAACAAGAATGTGCATTAGGGTAATGGCACAGGTTCAAATTGCTTGCCCCCCAAAATGTCTCATTTTCCCCATCAGGCTGTTACCTTCGTAATGCAGTGCATTCTAGGAGAACTAAACTTCAAGTTAGGACACTGGAGTCGGGGCCTAACCTGATCCTTCCACTGAGCGTGCTCACTGGAAGTCCTTCTAATCTATGCAGGCTGCTTCCTCCTGACCTGGCCTCATTCAACCAGGGAGTTCTTGTTGCTCATTAGTAATGACAGTTTCTTCAACTTCTCCCCCTGCCCTCCTTGTAAATGTGTAAAGTATCATAGGATGGGGGTGTTCTCCTGGACCCCTTTATATGGTGCAGCTATTCTAGTTATGTCTGCTCAGAGCATAGCTGACTGAAATGGCAAAAGGACAAGAAAGATGATTGTGGGTGCTCTGCTCCTTACCTGCCTGTGAGATCTTCTCCAGTAAACTCATTTTGCATTTATACCTGGTGGTACTGGTCATGTGTGTGCTCTCAGGGAGCTCTCCTTTAAGTATGGTAGATTTTCATATGCACACCTGATTCACATGATTGGTAGCTGTGTGGTGAGGAATAGGTTACTTAGCCACTCGGGGCTGAAGTTCTCTATTTGTAAACAGGAACAGCACACACATAGTCTCTGGTACATTCATGAAGATGTTTACAGTTAATACCACTCTTGTTTTCTCTCTTTCAGCCCATCTTTATCCTCTGAGGCAATTGCTCCATATAAAGTTCTTTTCAGTGTTTAAAATATCTGTAAGATAAAATAAAATGCTTTCTCTAGAATGTATGCACTTAACAGGTATAATTATTATTAAACACCAAAAAGCCATTTTATGCTTTATGCCACTGCTTTTAGGTGTCTTGGTGAAGGGGAGAATTAGGTAAAATGCAGCCTGTGCTCTGTACCCCAAGCTATGAATCCTTCAAGGAGATGCCTTTCTGTAGTCTCACTTATTTGCCTCAGAGGTAGCAAATGCACTGCAGTGCCTAATCTCTTTCTAATGAGCCTTTTGCAATTCAGGTTCAGTTTTAAATAAGAACTGTCCTTTGTTGTTAGAATAGTGGTGGTTGTTATAAATTCGTGGGTTGATAGTTATTTATTAGTTGATTTAAATAATATTTAAACATCTAATATCTGAATAGTTCTATGAAGATATAAAATAAAACTAAGCAATGATCTGATACAGTATGATTAAGTGTCAGAGGTAGTGTTGATACTTTTTTTTTAAACAAAAGATTGCTTTATTAAAAGTTCAAGATAAAACAGTATGGTTTCTTTTATAAATTGTATATATTCATATAAACACACATATACATGTGTGTATAGGTTGATATTCATAAGATACTTTATATTCTTAATTTCCTTTATTACTCTTTTAAGAGCTCTTTTTGTTCTTCTAATAGTACTCAATGCAACTTTAGTAATTGTTACTAAGCTGGCGCTTACCTGATGGTTTATATGGCTTTCAGTTTAACTGTTTAGTGACATGTCAGTAGCTTGAAATATGCATGGGGAGGGAGGAATTTGTATCCCAGGTGTTGACAAGTGCTACACATTCATATTTTTTATTTTCTTTTTCAAGAGCCAGTGGTTAGATTATTTGTCAGTGCAGACCTGGTTGTGTTACATCTTCCCACCAGTTCCTAGAAGTTTTTTGTTATTCCTCTAAGTAAAAAATTTGGTTATCTTAAATGGATTTCTGTATGTCTATGAACAACTGCTTTAATCGCTCACCTCCAGCCCTCTCTCCAGGAGCCCCCAACAGTGGTTCTCAACTTTCTGGCCCTTTAAATACAGTTCCTCATGTTGTAACCCAACCATAAAGTTATTTTTGTTGCTACTTCATAACTGTAATGTTGCTACTGTTATGTAGCAACATTAATGTAATATAAATATCTGATATGCAGGATGGTCTTAGGCGACCCCTATGAAAGGGACATTCGAGCGCCAAAGGGGTCGCAACCCACAGGTTGATAAATGCTACTCTAGAAGAATTGTGATTAGGAGGGGTGCTCTTTTAGGTCTTTTCACGCTACATTTTCCCAGTGTATTGTTAGTGACATTGCTTTGATACAAATCCTAGGATCTTGACCTGAGGATGTGATTTACAAGTGACCAGTCCTACAAGAGAAGCAAGGCAGGGCTGAGTGTTCTTTGGGGTCTTTTAGTGTTAGCAGTGTCAGAGTTTTAAATGCTGAGAGGACACCTGCACCATAGAGTATCTCCTTAGACATGTGGAATGTGGTTTATGTGGTTCTATTTTTAACCTGTGATTTGTATCTTGCTGGTATTTCTCTATAATATCAGAAGAAATGAGCTCTGTAACTAATATCTCTGACTTAGACAGTCGCATGATTCAACTACGTTGATTATAGCAACATTATTACCAATATCACAAAATTTCAAACCATCTGACATGTTACCCTCAAGGATATTTATAGGCACAAAAAATAATCCTGAAATTGTATTTTTACAAAGAATTCTCATGTAGAAGTGATTTTCAAAATGATAAGAGATGAGAGAGACAAAGTCGTGTGGCCAATGAGAAGTGGGTTTTATATTTAACTAGAAGCCTGGTGCATGAAAATTGTGCATGGGTATGGTCCCTAGACCTGGTCTGCGATCAGGGCCAGCCCCGCCACCCAACACCGGTTCCCCGTTCACCATCAGGCGATTGGAACCTGATGGCCTGGGGAAGGGACTGGCCGCCCACTTCCCGGCCCCACCCCCACCCCCCACTGTCACCCACCCCAGATACCCATTTGCCATTGGGCGATCGCAGCCTGCCGGCTGGGGAAAGTGACTGAGAGGTTGTCAGTGTGCCTCATAGTAACTAGTCGAGCAGTCGTTCTGGTCATTCCTCTGTTAAGGTCAATTTGCATATTATCCTTTTATTATAGAGGACTAGAGGCCCGGTGCACAAAAATTTGTGCACTTGAGGGGGGGGGTCCCTCAGCCTGGCCTGTGCCCTCTCGCAGTCTGGGACCCCTCGGGAGATAACGACCTGCTGGCTTAGGCCTGCTCCCGGGTGGTAGAGGGCAGGCCCAATTCCTAGGTGCAGCCCCTGGTCGGGCTCAGAGCAGGGCCAATGGGGGACTTGGGGTGCCGCCCCCTGTCATGCACAGAGCAGGGCGGATCTGGAGGTTGCGATGCCACCCTCAGTCACGCTCAGGGTAGGGCCGATTGGGGGGTTGGGGCACTGCCGCCTGTCACGCACAGAGCAGGGCTGGTCAGGGGTTGGGGCGCTGCCCCCTGTCACTCACAGAGCAGGGCCTATCAGGGGGGTTGGGGCTCCATACCCTGTCATGCACAGAGCAGGGTCGATCAGGGGGTTGAGGAGCTCCCTGCATCACACACAGAGCAGGGCGGATCAGGGGGTTGGGGTGCCGCCACTGTCACACTCAGAGCAGGGCTGATGGGGAGGTTATGGCTCTACCCCATCACACACAGAGTAGGACCCATGGGGAGGGGTTGGAGCGCTGCACCCTGTCACACACAGAGCCACAGGGAGATCAGGGGTTTGGGGAGTTTCCACCATCAGGCACAGAGCAGGGCTGATCAGGGGGTTGGGGCGCCTTCCCCTGTCACAAACAGAGCAGGGCGGATAGGGTGGTTGTGGCCCAGCCCCCTGTCACACACAGAGCAGCAGGGCGATCAGGGGGTTTGGGCGCTGCCCCCTGTCACGCTGATCCCAGTGCCAGGAAGCCTCGCGGCTCTGCTGATCCCGGTGCTGGGAGGCATATTACCCTTTTACTATATAGGATAAAGGCCTGGTGCACAGGTGGGGGCCGGCTGGTTTGCCCTAAAGGGTGTCCTGGATCAGGGTGGGGGTCCCCACTGGGGTGTCAGGCCAGCCTGGGTGAGGGGATGATGGCTGTTTGCAGCTGGTCACACCCTTCAGATCGGGGGTCCCCACTGGGGTGCCTGGCCAGTCTGGGTGAGGGGCTGAGAGCTGTTTTCAGGCTGGCGGGTGACTGAAGCTCCCAACTGCTCCTTTTTTTCTTTTTTCTTTTTTTTTTTTATTCTGGGCCAGCTTTAGCTCTGAGGCTTGGCTCCAGCTCTTAGGCCTCTGCTGCTGAAAGCAGGTATCTGGTTTGTTTGGGTTCTATAAGCGAAACACTGTTTCAACTCCAGCTGAGATCCCCGCTGGCTGAAAGCAGGTTTCTGGGATTTTGTTTAGCTTCTATATTTGTAACAATGTTTCAAACTGCAAGCTCAGAGGCCGGCAGTGGCAGGTGGGGAACGTTGGAGTCCTCTGTCACTGAAGCAAGCAAGCCTCATGTTCGCTTCAAGCTGCCTGGCTGCCGGCCACCATCTTGGCTGGCAGTTAATTTGCATATCGCCCTGATTAGCCAATGGGAAGGGTAGCGGATGTACGGCTAATTACCATGTTTCTCTTTTATTAGATAGGATGTCTAAGGGATTGCCAGTGATGGAGAAATCCAACCAGCTGATGGAGATGCGTTAATCAAGCAACAGGGGTCACAGAGAGAAAGCAGAACCAGGATGAAAGAGCTGGGAGACTTTATTAGAAATTTCCTAATGACAGGTTCCGGGATTTGAATAGGAAATAGTATTTGTTATTCAAAAAATTTCTCAAATAAGAGAAAAGAGGTTGCTCTGGCCCTTGAAAAGCTAATCTGAGTAACAGAGGCTGAGCTAACTTTACAGGGAAAGTGTATTTCTCTTTGCTTTGTCATTATTTGCAGATACTATGCATTGTTCATACATATTAAACACATCCATTCTCTGGAGTGATGGCATTAAGTGGCTAGGTGTTGTGGCTTTAAAAACTAGGCTTACTGCCTAATATGTAAAAATTTATTTTAGTTTGTTATTAATTACAAAGCCTGTTTTCTACTGAATTGATGTATTGATGGATAAACTTTTTCAAGAGAGAAAATTTCCACTACTAGTAGTCCAGTTTAACCTGGTCTATTTGAAGAACAAGCAGATAGAAAGATACTCATTTCAGGATTAAATATTTCAAGAGTAAAACATTTCCTATGCCTGAGTATAACCTTAAATAAATATTTCAGATCTTTTTTTTTTTTTTGTATCTGAAAGTAACTAGTATCTGTTGTGTTTTATATTTGTCCTATATATAACTTTTGTATTCATTTATACTAAAAATTGTAACGAATCTCTTACTTTGAAGGCATCACTTTCTGATAAATATTGATGAGACAGTCTTTCATATAAAATGTGCTGAGATTTTTTTAGTGCATTTGCAAATCATGAATTCCAGATTTAATTATATCCCAAGGAAACAACCTAAGGAAACCAAGAGTACTGACATAATTAGATCAGATTGTGTAATCAAAAGCAAATGATGGAGTTATTAAATCTAATGAAATGATTTCCCAGCATTTAATTCATTTCTTTGATTCAAGAAACTTTGGCAATAATAAACTGTGTTGAAGTGGACATTCTAAGCAATCACCATTCCTTAACAGTTCTTTCCTTTAGACCATTTTTGGTTGGAAATATTTTTAAAGGTTACATCTAAAATGAGATAGTCCCTATACTTTGGGACATCAATGAAAGGAAAGGTGGTAGGAAGTGAATTTGTGTCCTTATTAAAGCCATAAGGAAAGCAATGAAAGAAGCAAATTGCTTACGTAAAGTACTGTTTTCTGGTATTATCACCTCCATTTTACATAAGATGAAAATGAACCATTTCACAAATATGATATATTCAATGTCACTAATAATCTTAAAGAGAATAGCAACATGATTTCTATTTTTTAATTTTTATTTAAAATTTTTTATTAAATGTCAGAGGAGATTTATACACAATTAACAAATCCTTTATAAAACAATTGCCAATCTTATCCAGTTGTAATTGTTTCTATAGAGTCTTGGAAATTTTGTAGTGAAAGAGGGTCTACAAAATACTTTTTTAAGAAAGCTTTAAAACTAATCTTAGGCAAAATTATGTTTAAAATTGAAATCTCTGTATGCAAGTGAGTGAGGTTTCAAACACCCTTATTCTTTATCCCAGTGACAATGTAATGGGAAAATGAACATTAAACTGACTGAGGAAATAATGAATAAGTATTCCATAAACTTGTCAAATTTTTAATACTTTTAGAGGCAGTGTCATTGCAAGGTATCAATAATCATGTACTCAAGTAAAATGAATGTTAATCAAGTTAACTTTCTAGGAATAAAAATACTGCTCCAAAGAGGAACCTCTTATTATGTTAAAGAAATCTTTATTATACTGAAGAATATGGTGCCAGCCATAAACTGTACAGGAGACAATCTCTGCACACAGAATAATGGTAATTTATTACTTTTAGAAGTGAATAACATCTCTTTGTAGTGTTGCTGGTTAAAAAAAAAAAAAAAAAGGCATATCTATATATATAAAGAGCCAGGGGCCATCACAACAGATTGGACGACTGAACAGGCTGCGTGGGGTGACAAGGCCGGTAAGGGGGTTAGTGAGGGACGACCAAATGACTGAGCAGCAAGCTGCGTGGGGTGTCCAGGTCGGCAGAGGGCTTTGTGAGGGATGACCAGACAACTGAGCAGCAGGCTGCATTGGGCAACCAGGCTAGCAGGGCGTTAGTGAGGGATGACCAAATGACTGAACAGCAGGCTGCGTGGGCGACCAGGCCGGCAGGGGGGGCAGTTGGGGGTGACCAGACCGGCAGGGGGTGGCAGTGAGGGGTGACCAGGCTGGCAGAGGGGGGAAGTGAGGGGTGACCAGGTTGGCAGAGGGGGTAGTTGGGGGCGACCATGGTAGAAGGGGGTTCAGTAAGGGCAACCAGGCCAGCATAGGAGCAACTAAGGGGTGACCAGTCTATGGGGGGGGCGGGGCAGTTGGGGGTGACTATGCCTGCAGGGGAGCAGTTGGGGGTGACCAGGCCAGCAGGGGGGCAGTTAGGTGTGATCAGGCAGGCAGGCAGGTGAGCAGTTAGGAGCCGGTGGTCCCGGATTGTGAGAGGGATGTCCGACTGTTGGTTTAGGCCAGGACTGGGCCTAAACCGGCAGTCAGACATCCCCTGAGCGGTCCTGGATTGGAGAGGTGCAGGCTGGGCTGAGAGTACGCCTCCCTCCTCCCCCCCATGAATTACATGCACTAGGCCTCTAGAGTGTGTGTGTGTGTGTGTGTGTGTGTGTGTCTGTGTGTGTATAACACACACACACACACAAGTTCAATATATGATGGCAACACACAAAAGTGGCCAATAGTTTTGGTCTTTTTCTGAGGAGTTACAGTCTATAATTTAACAGACTGGCTTTGAATCTTAATTTCAAAAACCATACTTCTTTCCTGATACCATTCCAGATAGCAGATTCCAAACCAACTTAGATGAGATATGGTTCAATGAAGAAAATAGTAACCAATTTACATCAAAGATTAGGAAGCAAAGTCATTATCAAAGTATTTGA
Source organism: Myotis myotis (assembly GCF_014108235.1). Taxonomy (NCBI): domain Eukaryota; kingdom Metazoa; phylum Chordata; class Mammalia; order Chiroptera; family Vespertilionidae; genus Myotis; species Myotis myotis. The sequence continues at coordinate 121,764,906 of NW_023416313.1, forward strand.
AATCACAAGGAATTTAAAAATTTGATACTTTGAAATGATCTCCCAGAGCTATGGATGCTTTTTATATACAGTAGGTCCTCGGGTTACATGGGAGATTCGTTCCTACGGTGCAAAGTAAGGCAATTTTCGCCGTAAGTCAGAAGCACCTACGTCACTCACATGGAGCACATGCCCAGCTGTTATGAAGTGAAACAGTAAAAAAAATTTAAAAGAAAGATAACAATTCCTGACCTTTACTTGAGGTAAATAAATAATAAAAAACCTAAAGCACATACATACATACATCAAAGTGACAGAACTTTTTTCTTTTTTTTATAAATTAATGGGAGATGGCAATGTAACCACTAAAGGACATATGTCGAGTCCAATGTAACCCAAGGACTGTCTGTTTGGTTGCTAGTAAAACGGATGCATTCCATCATTGGAAGTTGTACTTAGAAATGATGCTTGGTGTTGAAAATAGATGTTATGTTTTAGCGCAAAGTGGTAGGAATTAAGTTTCCTGAAAATTTTTGGCGAGACGCAATCCTGTCACCTTATTTTGTTTCCCTCCTCCATCCGAAGATTCTTAGAATATTCAAGTAATTTTCAGAGGAGAAACCAGAAGACCATAACAAAGGACCAGAAACGATCCTGCATTGCTTCTTCACCTATTGCATATCAAATCTCTCTTAGAGTTTGATACTGTATGCTCCAACAAGTGATCGCCACAGATGATATCTACCTGACAAGCTGGATCAAGTTCCATTTTTCTTCTGAGAAAAATAGTTGCAATAGTTGCTTTTCCTGAAACTTGGACAAACTTCTTTTCCAATGGCTTAAAATATCCCATGCCTTCATTAGCACCAATAAACTGTAGTATTAAAGACATATCAAGTTCAGGTGGAATCCAAGACTTTCTTAGATCTTCTCCTGCTTGAAGGGTTAGCTGTGGTGTAGGAACTTCTAGACGTCTTTCTTTATAGAAATCTTGCAGATGGTTTTTTTCTCTTTCCTCTAGGTTGATCACTAGTTTGTATACTATGCCTTGTAATTGTTGGTCCAACCTTATGTTACAAAGAGATTGTGCCTGATGTATTACTATGTTGGAAGCTTTCAAAAGACACGAGACTTCTGGGTCAGAGACAAAAGATTTCATTACTTTCAGCACTGTAAGAAGCACGAGCCTCTGTGTATTTCATTCCATTTCTTTTACCCCAAACCCTTGGAAGTGTCACCCGTGAGTGCAGATGGAGGCCTGCACACTCTGTGGGTTATGTTACAGAAGAGGAACCATGAGCTGAGTGTTATGCCCAGATTTCAAGATCCCCAAGAGCCGACCAGGGAGCCAGCAAGTCCAATGCAAAAGCAGAGAGTCTTTTATTTGAACTAGTTCGGCTCCCCGACCACACTCACCGATGCAACGGTAATCCAAGTGGCAGAGAGAGAGCTAGCCCGATGGGAGGAGGAGTTTTATAGGGGGGCGGAGTAATGGGAGGAGAGGTAACTGTGGGTCCTGCTGATTGTGTAGGTGCAAGTCGGTGTCTTGTCATTGGTTAGTTTAAAGAAATCCTGGGCGTGGCTAGCAGAGGCTTGGGCTTCCGGGAAGAAGGTACTTTCCTGAGCACATGGCTGCTGCCCCAAAATGGAGGATATGGGGCAAGATGGAGGGCATAGCCCTCGCCCTTTCACTGAGGAAACCTGACTCTGCTACAATGCACTATTAAGATGCCTGCCCTTTGCTTGGGACTTGAGAGGAAGATACTATCTCTGTTCTCAAGACATACAAACATGCAAGAGTTTGATGGAAAATTGTCTTCCAATACAGATAATAAAAGCTGTGAAATGGACAGTTTGATATGAGGCTCTATGGTAATACCAAATGGTTTGGTCCTTTTAGAAGGTAATTTGGGCCCTACCTGGTTTGGCTCGGTGGATAGAACGTCAGCCTGTGATTTGATTCTGGTTTAGGGTATGTACCTTGGTTGCAGGCTCCTCTTTGGCCCTGGCCCTGGTCTGGGTGCATGTGAGGAGGCAACCAATTAATGTTTCTGTTTTCTCCCTCTCTTGCACTCTCTCTCTGAAAATCAGTGGAAAAATATCCTTGGGTGAGGATTTAAAAAAAAAAAAAAAAAGAATAATTTTGCACTTAGTACCTTAAAATAATCATCACTTAAAACATTCTATTTTTCACTTTTTTCATGGAAAATAACCTAAATATTAAAATATTTTATTTAGAAATCCATAGTTACTGAATTTTAAACATGTGTTGTGATAAGTGAATTCGTGAAATAGTAAATCATTAAAAGTGGTTTCTTTCTGCAAACTTTGAAATAAAATCACACATTAATTAAAATATTTATATTTTATTACTGTATAAACAATGAAAACCTATATGATTTGAAAAGACTGAAAGGAAATATAAAGGTAAGGTAGAAGAGGTAGGAATCATCTGATATCAGCACATTGTTGTCTTAACATGGCAGACATTACTGTAATCAAGCTTTTGTTCCATGTAAAATAGGACATAGATTTATTTGTTTGTTTATTTTTGATCCTACATAAGGATGTTTTAGAGAGAGATTAACATTGATGTGAGAGAGAAACATCAACTGGGTGCCTGTGGTATGTGCCCCTACTGTGGGATCAAACCCACAACCTTTTCATACATAGAATGACTCTCAAACCAACTGAGTTACCTGGTTAGGGTGTAGACCTTATTTTTAAAACCAAATGACATGTTATACTTAAGGTTTTTTAAAATATATATTTTTATTGATTTCAGAGAAGAAGGGAGAGGAAGAGAGATAGAAATACAATGATCAGAGAGAATCATCGATTGGCTGCTTCCTGCATGCCTCCTACTGAGGATTGAACCCGAAATCCAGGCATGTGCCCTAACCTCCTGGTTCATAGGTTGATGCTCAACCACTGAGTCACACCAGCCAGGCAAGGTGTTTCTTTCTTTATAATTTATGTAGAAGGCAGTATTGAACACCTATATATCACCTAATAGCCCTGAGACAATGTTTAAAGTATTTTACATTAGTTAACTCTAAGATCCTCATAGAAACTCATAGATGCTATTATTCTTCCCAGCTTATAAATAAGTAAACTGAGACAGAAAGGTTCCATAATTTTTCAAAATCATTCAGTAGGCAGAATCCATTTTTTTTTAACCTAGGCTACCGTGCCATACCAAATAAAACACGTTTAATACTTTAAGTTAGTGCACTTGTTTAATATCTTCATTTATTTTTTTTAAATATATTTTATTGATTTTTTACAGAGAGGAAGGGAGAGAGATAGAGAGTTAGAAACATCGATGAGAGAGAAACATCGATCAGCTGCCTCCTGCACATCTCCTACTGGGGATATGCCCGCAACCCAGGTACATGCCCTTGACCGGAATCGAACCTGGGACCTTTCAGTCCGCAGGCCGACGCTCCATCCACTGAGCCAAACCGGCTTCGGCAATATCTTCATTTTTGTTTGGCATTTGTATCACATTCTGGATATTAGGGACAGTGCAATAATACACAGCAAATAAGTTTTATTAATGTTAATCCCTAAATTTATTTTAAATTTTTGAACCATGATTTAAAAATTTAGCATTCAGACTTATGATTTAAGATTGAGCATTTTAGACTATTATCATTGCTATGTACTTTGTGTCAAACATATTATTAACTTCCATTTTGTTTGAGGGAATATAACCTTTTTTTTTTTTAAGGAAACTTTTTTTATTTTTCATTGATTTCAAAGATGAAGGGAAAAGGAGATAGAAATAGAACCATGACTGATGAGAGAGAATGAACCATGGCTGATGAGAGAGAATCAATACTGGGGATGGAGTCCGCAACCTGGGCATGTGCCCTTGACAGGAATCGAATTGGGCCCCTTCAGCTGCAGGCCAATGCTCTATCTACTGAGCCAAACTAGCTAGGGCGAGAAAATACAACTTTGAACCTTGGGAAATTATCAACTTGCTTTTGCTTCATTAATTCAACTAGAAAATTGAATGAAATCAAGATTTTTTTTAAAGCCATTTAACTTTATCCAAATTATTGATTGGTTTGTGAAATTATAATATTGCATTGAAAAGTAATAAACCAGTGCAAACTTGAATAAATATTTACATGAGTGGATTTTGTTCTGCAAGCCATGTGTTACTCATTGATATTCAACAACTTAAATTAATGAGGTGTAGGATTTCTGGACTGCAAAATGTTTTCCTGTTGCTGTTTTTTTATTAATTAAATCTTTATTGTTCAGATTATTACATTTTTTTCTCCTTTTTTCCCCCCATAACTCTGCTCCACCCAGTTCCAACCCCACCCTCCTCCCTCACTCCCCATCCACTGTCCTCATCCATAGGTGCACGATTTTTGTCCAGTCTCTTCCCGCATCCCCCTCACCCCTTTCCCCCCTAAATATAGCCAGTCCACTCCCTTTCTAGGCCCCTGATTCTATTATAATCACCAGTTCATTCTGTTCATCAGATTATTCACTTGATTTTCAGATTCACTTGTTGATAGATGTGTATTTGTTGTTCATAATTTGTATCTTTACCTTTTTCTTCCTCTTCTTAAAGGATACCTTTCAGCATTTCATGTAATACTGGTTTGGTGGTGATGAACTCCTTTAGCTTTTTCTTCTCTGTGAAGCTCTTTATCTGACCTTCAATTCTGAATGATAGCTTTGCTGGATAAAGTAATCTTGGTTGTAGGTTCATGGCATTCATCACTTTGAATATTTCTTGCCACTCCCTTCTGGCCTGCAAAGTTTCTGTTGAGAAATCAGCTGACAGTCATATGGGTACTCCCTTGTAGGTAACTGATTTTCTTTCTCTTGCTGCTTTTAGGATTCTCTCTTTGTCTTTTGCTCTTGGCATTTTAATTATGATGTATCTTGGTGTGGTCCTGTTTGGATTACTTTTGTTTGGGGTTCTCTGCGCTTCCTGGACTTGTAAGTCTATTTCTTTCACCAGGTAGGGGACGTTTTCTGTCATTATTTCTTCAAATAGGTTTTCAATCTCTTGCTCTCTCTCTTCTTCTGGCACCCCTATAATTCTGATGTTGGTACGCTTGAAGCTGTCCCAGTGGCTCCTTACACTATCTTTGTATTTTTGGATTCTTTTTTCATTTTGCTTTTCTGGTTGGGTATTTGCTTCTTTGTATTTCAAATCATTGACTTGATTCTTGCAATCCTCTAGTCTGCTGTTGGGAGTCTATATAATATTCTTTATTTCAGTCAGTGTATGCTTAATTTCTAGTTGGTCCTTTATCACAACCTCGAGGATCTCATTAGATTTCTTGTGGATCTCATTAAGTTTATCAGCAGTTTCTAGAAAATTCTTGAAAAACCTTAAAAGTGTGGTTTTGAACTCTATATCCAGTAGTTTGCTTTCCTCCATTTCTGTCATTTGTGTCCTTTTTCTTTGTCTCCGCATTTTTTATGCTTCCCTGTGTTCATAAAGTGGTTTTCTGTGCTGAGTGTCCTCTAGGGCCCAGTGGTTCAGCCTCCCCAATTACCTAAGGAGGACACTCTTGGTGCACCCCCTTGTGGTCTTTGTGCACAGTCTTGTTAGTTAAGCCTTGATTGTTGTAGTTATCACTGGGAGGAATTGACCTCCAGGCCAATTGGCTGTGAGAATCAGCTCTGTCTACAGTCGGAGAACTTCTGTGCTGGAGACACCCCTCTGGGGCAAGACTTGCTTCAATGGGGCTTTGGTGTTCACTGAGTCTGCCCCCTGAGTGTGTCCTTTATGGTTTCATGGAGCTGCAAACTGGATGGTCCCACTCTGACCTCTGGGTTTCCTGGCTCCTGGATCTCTAGGGAGGTGCTTATGTAGCCTTTGCCTGAGGCTATCCAGCAAAAGCCTCCCTGTAGGGCTTGGGCGGGGCGGGTCCCAGGGGATCAACAGGGCAGGGCTAGCAGTTATGGCTGCTCTCAGTCCAGCCCTCAGAGGCTCTGCTTCTCAGTGTCCCGGTAATCGCTGCAAGCCCCTTGGAGAGAAAGCTGCCCTGGAGTTATGACCGATGCCAGACAGTCCCGCTTCTCCTGTATGAGTCTGGGTCCCTAGAGACTCGCCCGGAACTGGAGCTCAGAGCCTGAGACTCCCTCCCGATTGTAAAGGACAACCGCACCCTCAGCCACCAGCCCTCTCCACATGCACCTCTGCATCTTTGTATTTTACTTCCGCACCGCACCACACCTCCTCTGAGTCTCGGTATGCTTTTCTCTTTCCTTCTAGTTGTAGAATTTCCACTGAGCCAGCCTTCCTGTGGTTCTGGATGATGTCCCTTCCGTCTTTTAGTTGTGTTTTTGAAGTGGTTGTTCGAGGCAGCAAACTCCGGTGTTTACCTATGCCGCCATCTTGGTTTCTCCTGCAAAATGTTTTCTTATAAGGCCCTTCAAAATTAATAATGGTGAAATATGTTTTTGTCATAAAGGAAAATGCTAAAAATATATGCCTTTTGAAAGCTCCTTATGTTTATGTGGACCACAGAGCTCAATGATGAACTTGCCTTGTGTGATGTTTCTTCAGTCTTAACTTTAATTTATTCTTTCTTTGATTCTCTTGAATTGAAATTTCTTCCAGTTATCTAATTTATTTTATGTGGCAATTTACCTTATTTTTTTTTTTTTGTCTTAAACTTTTTTGCTATCTGAATACTATACCAAAATATTGATTAAAAAATCACTCTGCTTGACTTCTAGGACAAATTGAATATGATATAATGCATCAGTATTAATAATTATAGTTCCGTCTTTGTACTTCCCTATATTGTTCTATTTGCTTTCTAGGTCTTTGGTTCCTTCCACAGTTACATTTTAGAGAAATTATGATATAATGATATTATCTAAAAGAAAGTAATTTATAAAAGTATTGTAAGGTGTGTGTTTTTTAAATAGCCTTTATTTCTAAAATATTTTATGCTTAGTGTGTAAGTAGTAAATATTATAAACACACAGTAAAAATCTCTTATAGTCCTGCCACCCAAATATAACCACTGGTGAGATTTCCTGATGTTTCTTCTAAAATGACAATTTTCAAAACAAATATTTAAATAGTAATTTTCACCCTATATGAAAGTACATTTATTATATCATATATGTTTTTACAACATAAATTTTATTATGTTTTCCTCTCATAAATTTTGTCCCTAACATGTACTAGTTGGTTAGGGTCAGCTTTATTACTTAACTAGAGGCCTGATGCACGAAATTTATTCATGGGTATGGTCCTTAGGCCTGGCCAGCGATCAGGGCCGATATCCTGGGTAACTGGCCGGGCAGTTGGGGGACCCCGCTGGAACCTGTCTTGGCTGGCCTGAGGCCTGCAGGCTGGGGGCAGCTTCTGCGTTTAGTGTCTGCCCCCTGGTGGTCAGTGCATGTCATAGTGACCAGTCGTTCCACTGGTCCTTCCTCTGTTTGGTCAATTTGCAAATCGACCAAATGACCAAACAGCAGAACAACCGTCCGGACGGCCACGCTATGACATGCTCTGGCACCAGGCCAGCCAAGGTGGGTGGGATGTGATTTGTCGGGGGTCCCACAATCGCCCTGCAGAGGGAGGCCCAGGCCACTGGCCAGCAGGGCAATCAATTGGGGCGCTCTGCAATCACCACAAAGAGGGAGGCCCAGGCCACTCTCTGCTGGGTGATTGATGGGGGGGCTCTGCGATTGATTGCCTCGCAGAGGGAGGCCCAGGACACAGGAGGGGCTAATCAATGGGGGGATTCCACGATTGCCCCGCAGAGGGAGGCCCAGTCCACCCTCTGCGGGGCGATCGATCAGGGGGCTCCGTGGAACTGGGGAACCGGGTGTGTGTGGTGGCTGAAGGAGGCAGCGCCAGACAAAGGCGGGTGTGCGCAGGGAGGGCTGCGAGGCAGCCAGGGCTGCTAAGGCCTACCCTTGCACAAATTTCATGCATCGGGCCTCTAGTATAGGATAATCTGGCTTACTCTTTTCTGAGTAAAATTGAGTGAAACAGACATGGTGAAACTGAAGGACCACAGGCCTTGATGCAGTTTTTCAAAATCCCAACTATTACACTAAAGAGAAATGTGAAATATTTTTTAGGCCTAATTTCCTCATAATAAGAATTTTAGCTTTTTGTGATGATTAAATGAAACAATGCATATAGTTTGTGGTGCATTCTAGATGTTTAGTAAAAGTGGTTCTTTTTATTTTCCCTCAGTGATTTATTTTTATAAGTAAGGTGCTTTGCATACAGTGATATCCAGGAGAACATGACAGTAAGCTTATTAGATTGATTAAGTCATTTATAAAATTATAAGTTTTCTTTAATTAAATGGGCAAAAGAATGAAACTGGATTTGTTTGTTCCCATCTACAAAAATTAAATCACAGAGGCAGAGCTGCCTCAAACAGATTGTCAAACTGCAGCGGGAAGGCCGGGGAGGGTTGGAGGGCAGGAGGTAGGGGGGTAAGAGATCAACCAAAGGACTTGTATGCATGCATATAAGCATAACCAATGGACATAAGACACTGGGGGATAGGGGAGGCTAGGGGACTGTCTAGGGCGGGGGGGGGGGGAATGGACACATATGTAATACCCTTTGTAATACTTTAAGCAATAAAATAAAAAATAAAATAAAAAAAATTAAATCAAAATGATTCAAAGACCTAACTATAAGACCCGAAACGATAAGTTACATAGAAGAAAATATAGGTACCAAACTTATGGACCTTGGTCTTGGAGAACACTTTATGAACTTGACCCCAAAAGCAAGGGAAGTAAAAACACACAAAAAATGAATGGGACTATGTCAAACTAAATAATTTTTAAAATTCAGATTAAGAAAATAAGACTTGGAGAGAGAAATAAAGACATGGCAGAGGCAAACTGTTCTTTATGCCTCTGCACATGCTGGGTGGGTCCAGTACATTTCTAGATGTAATTTCATGGAAAATGTTTGATAAGCCTGGTAAACTTATATTTTGCATGCCATAATACAGCTCTGTTATCCAAAGAACATTGTGCTCAAATCATTGGAAACCTGTCATGTGGTTATGTTACTCAGTTATGTTTAGAAAAAAACTTTGTACATACTTAATTCATTAAAAATCCCATATATGTTATTTAATGAAATATGTTTAAAGATTGCGCTGAGGATGAAAGTGAGGAGTGAGGTTGTAGCCCTATTCAGTTTTTCTCAGTAGTTAGAGTATTGGTCTGTGGGCCAAAGGGTCTTGGGTTCAATTCCTAGTCCATGTACCTTGGTTGCAGGTACAATCCTCAACCTTGGTCTGGGCATGAGCGGGAGTCAACCAATCAATGTATCTCTCTCATGGTGATATCTTTCTCTCTCTCAACTTACCCCCTCCTTCCTCCCTTCCACTCTAAAAGTCCATGGAAAAAATATCCTTGAGTGAGGATTAAAAACAAAAGTGTGGTTGTATTGAGGAGTAAAGAAGCGGGTTCTACATCATAAGTCCTCAATATATACAACAATTACATGTTGTTATACATTTTAAAATTTGTACATATCTTGCCTTTTTAAGAAGTGATTTGTACTTATCACTAGCAATAAATATTTATTTAATTTTTATGTGTTTCTTATTGATTTAAATGTTTATTTAGAGATTATTTTAGTTCCTACCTTAATGAATCAATTATTAATTTTGAAGTCTTTTTTTTAAGCCAAAGGGAAATTGAAGGAAAAGTTCTACATTGCTTTTTTAAAATAATGGTCCTTTAGACCACTTAGTAAGATAAGTATTGCCAAAACCGGTTTGGCTCAGTGGATAGAGCGTCGGCCTGCGGACTGAAAGGTCCCAGGTTCGATTCCGGTCAAGGGCATGTACCTGGGTTGCGGGCACGTCCCCAGTGGGGGATGTGCAGGAGGCAGCTGATCGATGTTTCTCTCTCATCGATGTTTCTAACTCTCTATCTCTTTCCCTTCCTCTCTGTGGAAAATCAATAAAAAATATATTTAAAAAAAAAAAAAAGATAAGTATTATTTATTTACCCATGTATTACTTATTTCACCTCAAAAACAAAACAGTTTAGCCTGGCTGGCATGACTCAGTTGTTGAGCATGGACTTATGAACTGGGAGATCACAGTTTGATTCCCAGTCAGGGTGGGGCTCTGTCCCAGTCTGGAGGTTTGGGGGGGAGGGGGGAGACTGATTGTTGATTCTCTTTCATCATTGATGTTTTTATCTCTCCCTCTTCCTTCCTCTCTTAAATAAAAAAGAAAAATTAAAAAAATATTTTAAAATGTCGTTTCAATAAGGATTAGGATTTTGTTAGAAAAGAAAGATGGGTCAGATTACAAAATCTGTACATTTTAACAATTCAAAAGTCAATATTTTTTAGGAATTTTCAAAACAACAACAACAAATTGGTGTTATTATGGTAACAAGCCACATCTGAAACAAATTAATTGGACTGATAAAAATCTGAATTTAAAAATCTAACGGGTCACCACTTGGTCATTAGAGTGTGGTGCGGGACCTATGAATAGTTGCAACAGGCACTTCATGCAAAACAAGTGGCCATAGTATTGCTGAAGTCGTGATCCTTGCATATGCATCTGTTTGGGATAAATATGGATAGGAGTGAGGCAGATGATGCCAGGTGGCCTGCTGGTGTTAGCTAGCTATTGAACTCAGCCATTTTCAGTAAGCATTAATATGTAAAGCATCTAGAAAAGATGGAAGAAGGGAAGAAGGAGATTCTGCTATATGATTGAATATTGGAATAGATATCTTCTAATAAGGTAACTTCTTGTCCTGAAATTCTATTTATGAGAAGCAGATTTACATTTGGAAAATTAATTTTGAGATTCCACTCTGCATGTAAGAGGTGCAAAGGTACATAATATTTGTTATTCTCTGTAAGATAGCTGTCATAAATCAGCACCATCTGCTTTTTTCTCCTCACTAGGGAATTTTTTTTTTAAATTGAAATTTTTTATTGTTTAAAGTATTACATAAGTCTCCTTTTTCCCCCATGGACCTCTCCCCTCCTGCCTTCCCTCCACCCCCGTCTGTGTCCATTGGTTGTGCTCATATGCATGCATACAAGTCCTTTGGTTGATCTTTTACCCCCTCCCCCCAGCCCCCACCTTCCCTCATAGGTTGGACAGTCTTTCGATGCTTCTATGACTCTGGCTCTGTTTTTGTTCATCAGTTGCCATTGTTCATTACATTCCACAAATGAGTGAGATCATGTGATATTTATCTTTCTCTGACTGGCTTATTTCGCTTAGCATAATGCTCTCCAGTTCCATCCATGCTGTTGCAAATGGTAAGAATTCCTTCTTTTTTACAGCAGCATAACATTCCATTCTGTTGATGTACCACAGTTTTCTAATCCACTCCTCTGCTGATGAGCACTTAGGTTGTTTCCAAATCTTGGCTATTGTAAATTGTGCTGCTGTGAACATAGGGGTGCATATATCCTTTCTGATTGGTGTTTCTGTTTTCTTGGGATATACCAGTATTTCTAGAAGTGGGATTACTGGGTCAAATGGAAGTTTCCTTTTTAATTTTTTGAGGAAACGCCATACTGTTTTCCATAGTTGCTGCACCAGTCTGCATTCCCACCAGCAGTGCACAAGTGTTCAGTTTCCTCCGCATCCTTGCTAGCACTTGTCGTTTGTTGCTTTGTTGATGATAGCCATTCTGGCAGGTGTGAAGTGGTACGTCATTGTTGTTTTGATTTGCATCTCAGATGATTAGTGACTTTGAGCATGTGTTCATATGTCTCTTGGCCTTCTGTATATCCTCTTTTGAAAAGTGTCTATTGAGGTCATTTGCCCATTTTTTGATTGGATTGTTTCTCTTCCTTTTGTTAAGTTGTATGAGTTCCCTATAAATTTTAGAGATTAAATCCTTATCGGAGATAACATTGGCAAATATGTTCTCCCATGCAGTGGGCTTTCTTGTTGTTTTGTTGATTGTTTATTTTGCTGTGCAGAATCTTTTTATTTTGATGTAGTCCCGTTTGTTTTTTTTCTCCTTAGTTTCCATTGCCCTAGGAGCTGTATTAGTAAAGATATTGCTATGACAAATGTCTGTTATTTTGCTGCCTATGGATTCTTCTAGAATTTTTATGGTTTCCCATCTTATGTTTAAGTCCTTTATCCATTTTGAGTTTATTTTTGTGTATGGTATAAGTTGGTGGTCTAGTTTCATTTGTTTGCATGTATCTGTCCAATTTTCCTAACACCATTTATTGAAGAGACCGTCTTGACTCCGTTGTATGCTCTTGCCTCCTTTGTCAAATACTAATTGAGCATAATGGCTTGGGTCCTTTTCTGAATTTAAAGACTCCTCTCTTGCCTTTGGTTGTGTGGGTCATATTGTGTATGTTTTCAAAATAGGCAATATTTAATTTCTGTGGTAAATGGAAATTATATGGACTGTATTAAATACTATGTTTGCCATCCCATTTGGTCAGTATATGCTGGAGATAAGAATTTAGGAACCCAGATTTTGTCGAATGCTTTTTCTGCGTCTTTTGATATGATCATGTGATTTTTGTCTTTCAATTTGTTTGTGTGATATATCATGTTTATTGATTTGCAAATATTGTACCAGCCTTTGCATCCCTGGATTGAATCCCACTTGTTCATGATGTATGTTCTTTTGGATATATTGCTGGATCCGATTTGCTAATATTTTTTTGAGGATTTTAGCATATATGTTCATCAGGGTTATTGGACTGTAATTCTCTTTCTTTGTAGTGTCTTTATCTGGTTTTAGATAGCGCTGGCCTCATAAAAAAGAGCTTGGAAGTGTCCCTTCCTCTTAATTTTTTGGAATAGTTTGAGGAGTGTAGCTGTAAAACTCCCCTGGTAAGCCATCTACTCCCAGGCTTTTGTTTGCTGGGCGTTTTTTGATTACTGTTTTTGTTTCCTCCATTGTTATTGGCCTCTTCAGGTTTTCTGGTTCTTCCTGATTCAGTTTTGGGAGATTGTATATTTCTAGAGCTCCATTGTAGGTAACTAATTGCTTTTCTCTTGCTGCCTTTAAGATTCTCTCTTTGTTTTTAATTTGTGGCATTTTAATTATGATGTATCTGGGTGTGTGCCTCTTTGGGTTCTTCTTGCTTGGGACTTTCTGTGCCTCCAGAACTTATGTGATTTTTTCCTTCACCAGGTATGCTATTATTTTTTCAAACAGGTTGTCTATCTCTTTATCACTTTCTTCACCTTCTTGCAATGTTGTTAAGTTTCATGATGTACCACAGCTCCCTTAAGCTGACCTGCTGTTTTTTCTTTTCTTTTGTTTTTCTTTTTGGTTCTCTGACTGATTTTTTCCTACCCTGTGTTTTAATTCACTGATGTGATCCTTGACTTTCCGTAATCTACTGTGTATTCCTTCCAATGTGTTCTTTATTAGTGCTATATCATTCTTCATAAACCATTTTTCATGGTCTTTTTCTCATAATTACTATATCTTTTCTCATACTGTTGCGCATCCAAGTTATTTTGTCAGATATTAGTATTGCTACCCCAGCTCTTTTTTCAATTCCATTTGCATGAAAAAATTTTTCCATCCCTTCACTTTCATTTTGTGTGAGTCTTTTGTTCTGAGGTTAGTCTTTTATAGACAGTATATATATGTGAGTCATGGTTTCTTATCCATTTAGCTACCCTATGTCTTTTGATTGGAGTGTTTAAGCCATTTAAATATAAGGTTATTATTGATAGGTACTTGTTTGTTGCAATTTTTAATCTTTATGCATATGTTCCTCTCTCTATACATTCCTTCTTTGTACAATAGTCCCTTTACCATTTCTTGCAGTTTGGTGATGATAGACTCTTAGCTTTTTTGGTGGTGATAAACTCTTTTAGCCTTTTTTTGTCTGCAAAGCTCTTTATTTCACCTTTAATTTTGAATGATAGCCTTGTTAGGTAGAGTAATCCTGGATTCAGCCCCTTGGTATTCATTACTTTGTGTACTTTATGCCAGTTCATTCTGGTCTGAAGTGGAATGAGCTGATAGTCTAATGGGGGAGCTCCCTTTTAGGTAACTTTCTATCTCTCTCTTGCAGCCTTTAGGATTCTTTGTTTGTCTTTTTTGTTTACCATTTTAAGTATGATGTGTCTATGTCTGGTCTTTTTGGCTTCATTTTGATTTGGATTATCTCTGTTTCCTGAACTTCAGTGTCTTTTTTCTTCACTAGGCTAGGTAAGTTTTCTGTAATAATTTCTTCAAGCAGGTTCTCTATTCCTTGCTCAGATTCTTTAATGTTGGGGTTGTTTTTTTCTCCCCATTTTTGCTGTTCCTTTGTATTTATTTATATGTATTAGATGGAACTGCTATGGCTCCCAGGGGTCATCTTATTTAGCACTTGTTTTGTGGGACCCAATGATAGAGTCTCTTAGATCTCCTGAGCTAGGTGCTCTAGGAATGCCTTTGTTTGAGTTATTTGGGTTATTTTTGGGTATTGAATGTTGTCCCATTTGTGGATGGAATCTCCTCTCACTCTGGCTGACTGAAAGGCTCAACCCTGACCATGTCGTGCAAGCTTTTATGGAGGTGCTGAGAGAACAGAACAGAATACAATAATACGAAACAAGAAACGAAAGGAAAACATACAGAAGGTTCCTACAACAACATCAAAAGCAACCACAAAATAAGAAAGACTTAGGAAAAAGAAAAGAGAGCAAGAATTAGAAAAGAAAAGAAAAGAAAGAAAAAAGTACTAGTATAAAGAGGGAAGAAAATAGAATAGGAAGGAGCAGAGCACTAATAAAATAAAAATAAAGAATATGGGGAGGAAAATTGTATATTAGAAAACAGGAAAAAAATGGAAAAGAGAAATAGAGGAGTAAGTAGATAGGCACAAAATAAGGAAGAAAGGTGAGCAAGTGGGAGAAAGAAAAAAATAGAGTCAGAAAATGGAAGAGAACAATTATATATATGAAAGAAACAATATAGACTAAAATAATCTACACTAATAAAAGAGAAAAATGGTAATTGGCGTACGGGCTACCGTTTTCATTGGCTAATCAGGGCTATATGCAAATTAACTGCCAACTAAGATTGGCAGTTAACTGCCAACTAAGATTGGCACTTAACTGCCAACAAGATGGCGGTTAATTTGCATATGTAGGCACAATGCAGGGAGGCGAAAGGGAAAGCAGGAAGAAGCCCCCTGCCACTGACAGTGATCGGAAACCCAGGGGGGAGCTAAGCATGATCGGAGAATCAGGCGCCTTTTCTGCCCTGGCCAGTGAGAGCAGGAAGTAGGGGTGGAGCCAGTGATGGGAGCTGGGCACGGTCGAAGCTGGCGGTCCCGGGAGCTAGGGGTCCCTTGCCTGGGCCTAAAGCGGAGGCCACGATCGCGGGGCCGCTGCGACGCCCAGGCCAGAGGTGTTAGGCCTGGGCAGGGGCGGAGCCTGCAACCGTGGGGAGCTGGGGGGGCAGAGCCAGGGATTGGGGGGATATGATGGTCCCCTTGCCCAGGCCTGAAGCCTGGGTCAGAGGCGTCAGGCTTGGGCGGGGGGTGGAGCAAGTGATCAGAGGGAGATGGGGGTCCCCTGCCCAGGCATGATTCCTGGGCCAGAGGCCTCAGGCCTGGGTGGGGGTCAGAACCAGTGATCGGGGGGAGATGGGGGTCCCCTGTCCAAGCCTGACATCTCTGGCGGAGAAGTCAGGCCTGGGCAAGGGGCCGATCAGGCGATCGGAGGGTGATGGGGGTCTACGCCTCTGGCTGAGGCATCAGGCCTGGGCAAGGGCCAGAGCCAGCAATTGGAGGGGTCTGGGGGTCCCCTGCCCAGGCCTGATGCCTGGGCCAGAGGCATCAGGCCTGTGCTGGGGGCAGAACCAGTGATGGGGGGAAATGAGGGTCCCCTGCCCAGGCCTGACAACTCTGTCAGTGGCGTCAGGCCTGGGCAAGGGGCCGATCCTGTGATTGGAGGGTGATGGGGGTCAACGCCTGAGGGCTCCCAGTATGTGAGAGGGGGCAGGCTGGGCTGAGGGACACTCCCCCCCACACACACACCCAGTGCACGAATTTCGTGCACCTGGCCCCTAGTAAATAAATAAAGCAGATAGATCAAGAAGATAAATAAAAAAAGGAAAATAAGAAAAGTGTGAAGTTGTGTTCATCTCAGCAGAGCTCAGTCCCTCCTCATAGTTCCCTTTGAATCCTGCTCTTTTGATGACTGCAGCTGACTCTTCTGTCTGCCAATTTTTGGTTTCCTGGGAGGTAATTAGGTGCTAACCAATGGTAGAAACAACCCTCCTTTGGCTTTAGCAACCTGTTTGAAGCTCCAAGCAATCCACAGTTTTTGTCTGTCTCCACAGGCCTTGGCTACATGCTGAAGGGGGCTTGCTGCATTCTTAGGGTGGTTTGTTAGCATAGGGCCCTGGGCTGGGCCAGCAAACTTCCCCATGTTCCCAGGGCTCTCTGCCTGCCTTCACCTGCCAGCCAGCTGTCAATCTTAATCATTCAGAAGCCTATTTCTGAAAGGGCATTAAGTGGAATTGGGAGTACAGCCATCTGGGTTCTCCCATGTGGTGGAGGTGCTGTTCAGATTTCAGAGAAAGTGGTGGGTATGTTTTCCTGTCCCTCCAAAAGTGTTTCAGAATATTACCCTCTCCTCAGCTGGGTGGAGATCCAGTAGTATCATCTGGAAACTGGAGTTTCTATCAACTCTCCCATATGTAGGGGAAGCACCAGTCTGGTTCCCAGGATAGTGGATGGCCCATCCCCAATCAAGTCTCTGATGTGTCCTGAGACTGTTCAAACTTCTAAGCTTGGCCTCTGTGGCTGTCTACTCTACAAAGGTGGACATGCATGGTGTGGCAGGCAGGGCTCCTGAGAGTGGTGTGTGCAGGGTTTTTCCTTTTCCTGAGCTGTGGCTTCTGTGAGGGGCTAGTGCCTCGCAGGAAAAATGGCTGTTTTGGTTTTGGGTTGCAGCTCAATGCAGGTCTCCCCCTTCCACCGCCCCTCCCCACCTCTTCCCTAGTGCTTCCCACCTCTGCCTCCCCTTAGACACCTAGAGTCTGTACTGCCCTTCCCCCACCAAAGCCCAAAGCCTCAGGTGAGTAGCTAAGAAAAACTCCTGTGCTCTGGGTTTAAAAACAAGACAAAAGAAAAACCTTGAGGCTTTCTCTCTGACCAGCTCAGATCTACTGGCTCCAATTTCCTGGGCAGCCAGAAGCCCTGCTGCCTTTCATGGCTGGATGTTACTTGGGACTTTGGTCTTGGTTCTGGTGCTCCAGGCTATGGAGCCCAGCCTGGGTTCTGAGCCTCAGTCTTCTCTGGGAATTAACCCTCAGGAAGCCAAGTTATCCCTCCTGACTCTCGGCCTCCTGCTGGATCAGCTCTTCTTTTGACCTTGCCCTTCCTACTAGTCTCCAGTTGTTTTCTGTCCTTCCTTGATATAAGCCTCTTCCTCATCTGGACCTCAGTTGGTAATTCCAGATGAATTGTAATTTAGTTTTATTTCTAGTCTGGCCTTGAGAGAGATGTTAGAAAGCTTTGCCTATTCAGCTGCCACCTTCTCTTCTTTAGTATTTTTATTTTTAAAGGTCTTGTTTATTATCTAGTATTATCTGTCCTTAAAAGTATTTGAATTAAGTTATTTTTTTATACGTATACTAGGGGCCCAGTGCACGAATTCGAGCATCTTGAAAGGAACTGTGGGGCTGCGAGGCTTCGGTGGGCACAGGAGCGGGTCTTGGCCCATCCTCCACGCTTCCGCCTGGCCCCTTCCACCACCTTCCCTGGTCCCCAGACTGCAGTCAGCCCCACTCCCACTGCTGCCACTCCCACGTGCTGATGATGCCAGCCCTGATCGCACCAGCTGATGGCACGGAGCGATTGGGGCCGTCGCCCGCAGCGTGTGTGAGTGGGGCCAGCATTGTCAGCGGGTGTGAGTGGCAGCTGCTGCCCTGATTGCCCCTCAGGAGCAGGGGTAGGTGGAGAAGCGCTCAGGGGCAATTGGGCGGCAGCCACTGCTTGCACATGCCGACGGTGCCAAGCGATTGGGACCGGTTCCAGGCGCTGACAGTGGGTGCAAGTGGGGCCAGCACCAGGTGAAACCACAGTGCACAGGAGCAAAGAATTTTCAGTAAACACTAGAGGCTCACCCTGATGACAGACACTGGCACCCCGCCTTGGTTTGGCACCCCCGCTCATCTGCTCCACCATCCTGCCGCAGCTGATGCCTGCCATGTTCCATGCTCTGCTGCCTGCTGCCAACACCCACCATGTTCTGTGTGTGCCCCCTGGTGGTCAGCACACGTCATAGCAACCGGTTGTTCAGTTGTTCCGCCATTTGGTCTATTTGCACATTAGCCTTTTATTTTAGAGGATACTAGAGGCCCGGTGCACAAAAATTTGTGCACTCGGGAGGAAGGGGGGGTCCCTCAGCCAGGCCTGTGCCCTCTCACAGTCTGGGACCCCTTGGGAGATAACGACCTGCTGGCTTAGGCCTGCTCCCGGGTGGCAGAGGGCAGGCCCAATTCCTAGGGGCAGCCCCTGGTCGGGCTCAGAGCAGGGGAGTTGGGGCGCCTTCCCCTGTCACGAACAGAGCAGGGCGGATAGGGAGGTTGTGTCCCCGCCCCCTGTCACACACAGAGCCACAGGGCGATCAGGGGGTTTGGGCGCTGCCCCCTGTCACGCTGATCCCAGTGCCGGGAGGCCTCGCGGCTCCACTGACCCCGGCGCTGGGAGGCATATTACCCTTTTACTATATAGGATAAAGGCCTGGTGCACAGGTGGGGGCCGGTTGGTTTGCCCTAAAGGGTGTCCTGGATCAGGGTGGGGGTCCCCACTGGGGTGCCTGGCCAGCCTGGATGAGGGGATGATGGCTGTTTGCAGCTGGTCACACACCCTTCAGGGTGGGGGTCCTCACTGGGGTGCCTGGCCAGTCTGGGTGAGGGGCTGAGAGCTGTTTTCAGGCTGGCGGGTGACTGAAGCTCCTTTTTTTCTTTCTTTTTTTATTTTTTTTTATTCTGGCCAGCTTTAGCTCTGAGGCTTGGCTCCAGCTCTTAGGCCTCTGCTGCTGAAAGCAGGTATCTGGTTTGTTTGGGTTCTATAATCGAAACTCTGTTTCAACTCCAGCTCTGAGATCCTGGCTGGCTGGCTGAAAGTAGGTTTCTGGGATTTTGTTTAGCTTCTATATTTGTAACCATGTTTCAAACTGCAAGCTCAGAGGCCGGCAGTGGCAGGTGGGGAACGTTGGAGTCCTCCATCACTGAAGCAGGCAAGCCTCATGTTCGCTTCAAGCTGCCTGGCTGCCGGCCGCCATCTTGGCTGGCAGTTAATTTGCATATCGCCCTGATTAGCCAATGGGAAGGGTAGCGGACGTATGGCTAATTACCATGTTTCTCTTTTATTAGATAGGATTGCTACTCTAGTGGAATATAATGACTATGAAGTAAAATTATGTTATGCAATTACTGATTTTATTTCTTTGAAGGATGCTGTAGAGTTCTAACTGAAAGATAATTTTTTTCTTGATGTAAGAGGGATGGTTCTTTTATCTAATAAAATTTAATATTGTTAGTTCCTAATAATGAAGACATTATCTTAGGGCATTTCTTAATGATATTCCTAGGTTTATTTAGTTCATTATTAATCATATAAATGCTGCCATATGGCATTGCGTAGCAAACAGCCTTGGAACATAGGCAGTGTCTCCCTCCATAGCAATAAGCAAGTATCCTATATAATAAAGAGGTAATATGCAAATTGACTGTCACACCATCTCGCAAGATGGTTGCCCCCATGTGGTCACAAGATGGCCACCACAAGATGGCCGGCAAGGGAGAGCAGTTGTGGTTGATCAGGCCAGCAGGGGAGGGCAGTTGGGGGTGACCAGGCCAGCAGGGGAGGGCAGTTAGGGGAAACTAGGCCTGCAGGGGAGGGCATTTAGGGGCAATCGGGCTGGCAAGGGACCAGTCAGGCGTCGATCAGGCTGGCAGGGGAGTGGTTAGGGAGTGATCAGGCTGGCAGGCAGAAGTGGTTAAGGGCAATCAGGCAGGGAGGCAGGCAGGCGAGCAGTTTGAAGCCAGCAGTCCCGGATTGTGAGAGGAATGTCCGACTACCAGTTTAGGCCTGATACCACAGGGATCAGATCGGGCCTAAACCCGTAGCCGGACATCCCCCGAGGGGTCCCAGATTGGAGAGGATGCAGGCTGGACTGAGGGACAACCCCCACCCCCACCCCAGTGCACGAATTTTGTGCACTGGGCCTCTAGTTCTTAATGAGTGTATAAGAGATTCTCATTCTATAAGCTCATATTTCTTCTATGTGTGCCAGTGTCCCCTGGCCCTCTTCAAATCACCTTGTGAAAATTTTAGCTTGAAGAACCAGTGCATAAAAGGATGATACTCTAACTAATGCTATTGCTGTAATAAGCAGTTCTTTGTCTCAAACAAGGAGTCTTGTTTCTTAAGCTAGCACACATGGAACCATGGCAAGCTAACTTAGGACTTTTCAAGTCAGGTGAGATCCTAGACCCTTTTCAGCCCTTGACATCTGTTTTCTGTTTGAAAATTTCTTCAACCAGTCACCAATAGTGTTTTCCCCCTCCTGCCATTTAATTGATTGTATACTGTATTTGTTTGCTTATATTTTTTAATATTTTTTTTTATTCCAAAGGCTTTTTAAAAATTATATATTTTTGTTGATTTCAGAGAAGAAGGGAGAGTCTGAGAGAGATAGAAACATCAATGATGAGAGAGAATTATTGATCGGCTGCCTTCTATACTCCCCTACTGGGAATCAAGCCCGCAACCCAGGCATGTGCCCTTGACCAGAATTGAACTTGGGACCCTTCAGTCCCTAGGCCAATGCTTTATCCACTGAGCCAAACCAGCCAGGGCATTTTATAATGAAATTACTTTGTGTGCAGTAAAGCACAACAAATATCAGGTTTTATGCAAGTTTCTAGAATATACATGCTACATGATGTATTTGAATAGGTAATATGTTTAATATTAAATTGTATTGCAAGGCACAGAGTATGAATGGATGAATATGTATTCTTAAAATATCTTGGAGTTGTGTAAAGTTACTACAAAATATTTATTGAGGTATATTTTATATGTAATCTATTTTTCTTTTCAATAATAGTTAACATTTATTGGGCAATTACTGTATGTCAGGCACCATCTTATTCCTCCCAATTGTCCTATGAAGAAGATTTTTTCCCCCTATTTTACAGAAGAAGGGGGGATAGAAATATAAAGGGCTGTATAACTTGCCTAAGGATATAAAATTGGCATATGGTAGAGGTGGCATTGAAACCCAGGTCTGTTTAATTCTCTAATCTGAGCTCTTAACCACTACAGCCTCCTATGAAATGGAGAAAAGGGAAAGAATTTAAAAGTATATTGACTCACCTGGAGATTTTTTAAACATTGTGTACTTTGCATTAATACTATGGGCCTTCATTATTAATTTGACATAAATAACACCAATATTCATTTACAGTAGTCTCCTTTACCCATGGTTTTGCTTTCTATGGTCTCACTTATCCACTGTCAATAGCAGTCCAAAAATATTAAATGGAAAACTCTATAAATAAACAATTTATAAGTTTTAAGTTGTGGGTCTTCACATTTTGTCCCCCTTGGGACATGACTCACTCCTTTGTCCAGTGTGTCTAGGCTGTATACTCACCCTGCCCATTAGGCACTTATCAGATCCCTCATGTGAGGGGAAAGGGTGCCCACATTCACATAAATCTTATTACAGTATATTTTAATTATTTTATTTTATTATTTTTGTCAATTCCTTACTGTACTATATAACTTAAATTTTATCATAGATATGTATTTATAGGCAAAAAACAGTATATATAGCGTTTGGAACTTTCTGTGGTTTCAGTCACCCACTGAGGGTCTTGGAATGTACCACCTTCAGATCAGGGAGGACTACTGGACTGCTTATAATGGAATTCAGTGTATAACTCTTGTTAAAATTAACTATGTTCAGTCACTGCTTTTTAAAAGTATAAAACAAAAACTAAAGCAATATAGGAGCTAATATTTCCACATCCAGAAATTGGGAAATTCTAAGTTGTGGCTCCCACCATAATTGCAGCCCAGCCTCAGGTCAGTGAGTATTGCAATCTAAACTGAACATCATATGCAGCTTCATGAAATAATATTCTACTCACTCTTGGAGGCCTGATAATGGCCACTGTGGGAACAATGAGTGTGTAGACTATCAGTAACTGTTTACCACTGTCGTTTGGGGCATTTCATTTATATGACTGCTTTTCATAGTGCAACATAGGTGTTTCAGTTGCTCATATATTGTGGTATTTCAGTGGTGCTTAAATTATTCATAAATACTGAAACAAAGTGTCTTTGAATTGTAAGATTATCTTTATGTTTTTAATCTGATTTAGTCACTTGGCTCTCCTCCCCTATTTTCAATCCCAAAGGAAAAGCATACTTTTGGGAATTGTTTATTTCAAAGTGTGGTTCTTAGGGAGGTTCAAGATGTTGGTTAACTTTGAAATGTAAGCTGGTGCTGAAAAGAGGTAAAGGACTGCAGCAGGAAGGCCGGGGAGGGTTGCGGGGCAGGAGGTAGGGGGGTAAGAGATCAACTAAAGGACTTGTATGCATGCATAGAAGCATAACCAGTGGACATAAGACATTGGGGGATAGGGGAGGCTAGGGGACTGTCTAGGGCGGGGGGATAAAATGGACACATATGTAATACCCTTTGTAATACTTTAAGCAATAAAAATTAAAAAAAAAAAAAAAAAGGACTAAGAAGTGCATATTGGAGCCTCTAAAAGCACAGGATCATATCTTGAAGTAGCTTAGCTTTATGCAGTGACCTACCAGTGAGGCTATGTGGGCCCATCTACAACTCAGAAAAATTCTATTCTCAGAGGAAATGTCAGTTGGACATTATCAACTGCTTTACTTTGCCTTAATATTGCTTCAATAATCTGTAGTATTGTTTGACACTGTGAATTGAACATATAAGCTTTGCTTATCATTTTGTTGATTGATGTCTCTGTTGACAGCATTCACATTTCTATTATGAATCTCTCAAATACATGTTTAAACATATAAAGTTTTTGCTAATGATGGAATCTCATATAGGTGGTTGTATAAGTTCTTGTATAAAATTACTGTTATCTAATTTATATAGTTGAAAGGATAAACTTCACATGTTATTTGTATACATTAATTATATACATAAAATTCCAAGAAATACCAGTCGATTAAGTAAATTGTATTTAGGTATGGTTTTGTTTCTATTAGCAAAGTACTTACAGAGTATCTAGTAGGTGCCCAAAACATTGTGGTCCAAGGTAAACCCACAAGAGCCTCTTAGCCACTGTGTTTGGAACTCTGAGTCTTTCCTAAATATTCTAATTTGGTTAAGAAGACCACTGATGTCAGTCAGGCATATTTATCATTATTCAAAATGATCCTGAGAAGGCGGCTTAACTGTTAGTGAACTCCCTAGTGAAAAAACAATGACCACGATTATATAAAAAAAGGTATAGTCTTGGGTGATGTTTCATTTGTTTTTATAAACCATCACATTTATTCCACATGGCACCTTTTGGAGTATCAGCATCTTACCCAATCCCAATTTGTACAACATGTTGGAACATAATTTTTACATGATACTGCCTTTGTAAAAGTAAGGATACCAAGGTGAGTGTTGATTATGTTGCTCTGTGTGCTTTACCTTTTACTTGGTCCTTCATTAACAGAAGTAAGCAGAAGTGATTCTTTAAAACTAAGATCTTAATCCCTTTTCAGGTAACTCTAGTCAGTTGGCTCAGTAATTTTAAGTGACATTTCATAGGATGAAGGATTCAAGTCAAGTATTGTACTTACTGCACACTCATTTTGCCAAGCTGTGTTAGTGGAATTTAGGGACTGACAAATATGACTTTGCAAATTTTGGTAGTCATTAAGCATTATAATGGTCTCAACTGTTTAGATCAGGGGTCCTCAAACTACGTCCCGCGGGCCACATGCAAATACAAATATTGTATTTGTTCCCGTTTTGTTTTTTTACTTCAAAATAAGATATGTGCAGTGTGCATAGGAATTTGTTGATAGTTTTTTTTTTTAAACTGTAGTCTGGCCCTCCAACGGTCTGAGGGACAGTGAACTGGCCCCCTGTTTAAAAAGTTTGAGGACTCCTGGTTTTTATTAGTAAGAATTTTAAACATACATACTCAGTGTCATGTACATATATATTAATATACTATAACATTGTAGTAACATGTAACTACTTCCTAAAATATACACCAAAAAGTGAAGTAAAAATGATAAAGTTAACATTAAATAGAAGTTCTAATGTTTTCTCATTGCATTGGTATCTTTTCACCTCCCGGGAAATGCTAAATCAGTTGACTATTGCTTTGAAATGCAGCTTTTCATATATACATACCCATCTTATTATTAAAAGTCATCTTCAGTAGAGAAAATACCTAATTATAATATGATCATAATGCCTGCCAAACTCCACTTTTATCCAGCTTTCTTTCACATTTTAGAAATAGATCTAACACAGAGTGTGCTTCTCTTTGGGTCGTGTTTTTAGGATGAGGATGGGACAGAAGACAACAGTCGTGTTGAACCTGTTGGACATGCTGACAGTGGTTTGGAGAACATTCCCAACTTTTCTCTGGAGTAAGTTACTGATGGTTTTAATTAAATATGTAATATACCTGCAGCATCACTGATAGTAGAAAGTGTTCCAAAAACATATGGCATGTGTAGGATGTTTGTGCTGAGTTAAAAACATGCCTTGCATTAGTTTGTTTTCCAAAGAGCATCTTTCATCGATTGTTATTATCTAATCTAAAAAGAATAGCATGGAAATTCACATGTCTCTGTCCTGAGTTTCATGCCTTAGCCAATACTCTTAAGTTATAATATAAAATAGTGTTTGATTAAAAATGTTTGCTGAGTTTACAGCACTTCAACTGTTAATTTTGATTGCTTTGTATGTCAGTATTTTGGTCATTTGTTGTGCAACTTAGCTAAATTTAAAAAAATTATAAACATACTTTAACTGAAAAACTATTTGAATCATATAAGCATTAGCTATTTTAGCATATATATTTTGATTTGAAAAAATAGAATCTCTCAAAGGCATTTGAAAAATTATAGGTCATAGGTTAGGGACCTGAACATGATTTTAAGTATGAAAGGACAGAGTAACATTTTCTCATATTATTATCACAACTGTACAATTATCTTAAATATTGGCATGTTTAAATGGAAGGGGTTATCAGGGAGGTCAGTCATTTTGAATTTTTTACTTTGACTATCAGTAAAAGTTAGGGGATCTAGACATTAACATTTGAACTCTTTCTTCTTTGGGTCTTCCAAGAGAAGTTTCTAAGAACTTCCTCAGTGAGATTAGGCACTAGAATCAGATTATGTTTGGATATAGAGAAACCAGTATTTTCTTTTAAGAAATACTTGCCATGTCATAGTTCTTTTTAGAGAAAACGTAGAATAGCAATAATTATTAGAGTAACTACACTATTTTTAGTGGACAAACCAATCATTAAAAAATGTGTAAATTGTAAATAGTATCTAAAATAGGATGTTATAAAATTCTATGAAAATATTTTTTTAAAATAAAAATCCATTTAGCGTTACTTTAATATGGTTAATTTTTTTTTATTTTGTCCTAATTAGTATATGTGATTAAATCTATGCACATATTTTCAATTTTGTGTTTTTTTTGTTTTTAAAGTTTTTTTTTTTTTTAAATATATATTTTATTGATTTTTCACAGAGAGGAAGGGAGAGAGACAGAGAGAGTTAGAAACATCAATGAGAGGTAAACACCGATCAGCTGCCTCTTGCACATCCCCCACCGGGGATGTGCCCGCAACCCAGGCACATGCCCTTGACCGGAATCGAACCCGGGACCTCTCAGTCCACAGGCTGACGCTCTATCCACTGAGCCAAACCGGTTTTGGCTCAATTTTGTTTTCACTCAATATTCCTATCTTTATTTTTCTTTAGCTTTTGTCTTATATAACCAGAACATACATAGTACATAGGATGACCTCAGGCTTTTATTTAGGAAGTTTAAGAATTGGCATTTTCCATTATATATATAAGAACTATATTGTGACCTTTGTCAAATCCATTGATAATCATTTATGGTTGTTGGTGTTATTTAAACTAGATATTTAATTAAAATACTATTTCCAAATATTGCTTGTTAGATAAGTACTGCTTAGATTTCTATGCAGTACCCCCCCCCGCGCCCCCCCCCCCCCCCCCACACACACACACACGCACGCACACACAAGATCTACAAAGAAAGTGAAATCTCGTTTAAATGGTTTGGAAAGTTTACATTCTCTAAATTATACCAGCTTTCATTAAACTTGGGCTTATTTTATTAATAGTAAATTACTTTATTTATATAATAGAAGTAACTTCATATAATAGAAGTTACTTTATATAAATAGCTTCATTACTTTAATGTCCATTTGCAAACACTTTTATGAAAATGATTTGTTTTTTATTGCAAATTTATTGGCTTTGAAAAAGGAGTTTCATAACCTGCACTTGCAGTGGTTTAAGAAATGGCAACTTAAACTGTTATGGAATGGTGGGAAGTCAGGATTGCTGGATTACATCTGGACTGTCACCAGTCCTCAGGAGTAAAAACTTCAACTTTATTGGATTATTGGAAGGGTCAATGATGTGACATATTTACGAGCTCTTTGTAAATTATAAAGTGCTCTGTAGCTTGGAACACCTTTATTCAGTTAATCTTCATTGCCCTTGAAGTAGATATTGGGATGGAAATTTTTCATTGGAAATCTAGAGATTTGACTTGAAAATGTGTACTTGTATTACACAGAAGAGTATGGTCCCAGAGAAATGGTTCTGTGTCATTTTTAATGTAGTTATTTCTGATGATTGTTCTCCCTCCATGCCGTCAGACTAGTGTTCGGGTATGTAGTGTTTAATGTTGCCTTCATCACCATGCTTATATTCCAGAATGTGTATGTACGTGCTTGTGTGCTTGGTGGGATTTTTTTGTTGTTGTTCTCTTTTGTTGTTTATTGTGTGTCTGTGTTATTGTCTCTGTTTTTTTGTTGTTGTTGTTTGTTTGTTTGTTTCGGTTTGGTTTGTTTACAGTCCATGTTCATGCTCCCTCATTCATCATTGTCTCACAGTGATATGGTAAAGCTCGTACACGTCCCCAACGATGGAGGGCCTCTGGGAATCCATGTAGTGCCTTTCAGTGCTCGAGGCGGCAGGTAATGTATCTTGGGGGTTTTTAATTGAATCATAATGTGGAGTGTTTTATCTTCATTTATGCTCAGATATAGAGTGGTGTTGATTTAGCATATGCTTAATGGAAATATTTTCATTTGTGGCAACTGCCACTTAATTCATATGTATATATCATAATCACAGAAGGCACTTAAGCTGATGAAGAAATCAAGCATTCAAATTATCCAAATAAATTTATTGTTCATTACATCTGTACAGGCATTTTACTTTGCTATAAATCAATTTTACTTTGCTATAAATCTTTAGTGTCAGAACTCCAGATGAATTTGCAAAGTTGAGGGCAAGAGCTTATTGTTTATGTTTATTTAGTTCCTTAATTTTGTAGGATTTTTATGACTATGTTTGGTATTTTAAAAAGTAAGACAAGCTATAGCTTACTTCCTACTCTGTGGCCTATGGTTCCTTCTCTTCAATATCTGCACATTCAGATGTGAAAATTTTATATTGTTTGTTAATATGGCTTCATCCTTTTATAGATCATATATCCTTAAAAACTTAAAATGTTATATGAGTTTCTCTCATTCTGCTGCTTTTTCTGTGAAAGAATTGTTTTGTTTTAATATACTCAAATACATATTATGAATTGATTTTGCAGCTTGTGGTTGATGGGCTTCTGCTGTGGATAGGCAAAGTGCGTCAGGTCCTTCCCAGGGACACTAACCATACACATTTAACTTGTGGAAGTTTTACCACATTTTCATTTATTTACCCACCTAATGATTACATGGTGAAGTATTTATTTTATGTAGTAGTGGTGCCACTCACTATTATTCCTAGTGACCCACCAGCAATATTTTTTTCCAATATATTTTTATTTATTTCAGAGAGCAAGGGAGAGGGAGAAAGAGATAGGAACGTCAATAATGAGAGACTCTTTGATTGGCTGCCTTCTGCAGGCCTCCTACTAGGGATCGAGGCCACATCCTAGGCCAGTGATGGTGAATCTATGACATGCGTGTCAGAGGTGACACGCAAACTCATTTTTTTGGTTGATTTTTCTTTCTTAAATGGCATTTAAATATATAAAATAAATATCAAAAATATACATCTTTGTTTTACTATGGTTGCAGATATCAAAAAATTTCTATATGTGACACAGCACCAGAGTTAAGTTAGGGTTTTTCAAAATGCTGACACGCTGAGCTCAAAAGGTTCACCATCACTGTCCTAGGCATGTGCCCCAACCGGAACCTCCTGTTTCATAGGGCGATGCCCAACCACTGAAGAATATAGGCTGGGCTATTTTAACTTTGTTTACACTGTGAGAAGGAAAAGCTGAAAAGTTGCCTTAGACCAGTGACTGAGGACTTAGAACATGGTTTAAACTGTGGCTAAGGAATTACAAGCATCATGTGTTGTAAAAAACAGATGTAATTTAAATACAAGCATGTGATGGGTATTTGAACAATTGTACTACATTCCTTGTTGTATCTTCTTAACTGTGGCATGTCCAGATTTCATCTCTTTAGGGAATGTCTGGATGCTGAAACTTTAATTTACCCGGAGCTCAAGCCCAGAGTCTGAGGCTTGAATGTTAGTGTTTTAAAACAGGCTGTGAAATTGATCTTGAATTTGGGGATGGTGTTATATTCACAGAGTTGTAACTGCTTTCACTTTTTTCCTCCTCTTTTACCTTTTAAATGTTGGAGAAGCATTGATATTTCTTCAAAGAACTTTCAGTTAAACAAGCTTTGTTGTTTTCAAAATGGCTCATGTTTTTGTTTTCCTTTAAAATATATAATTTTAAATGATCTCAGAGTTAAATCATTTTTTCACTTATATCATAACTAGAAAAATAATATAAAATGTATGGCTTATAGCTTCCTAATACTAATGTGTCTTTAACCACCTGTGAAATATAACTTATTACAAAGGAGACTTAATTGTTTATGTACCAACTTTGAACCAGTATCTCAGTGACACACGTTATTTTCTGTCATCATATATTTCCAATGTCAGTGTGAAAGGATATTAGGATAAAATAAATCGATGAAAAGCCTAAAGCAAAAGGGGAATAAGAGAAAAATAAACATACTCTAGATTAATTCAATGGAAGGCATTTCACAGAATCCACTACAGTTACTGGTTACCATGGTGTTTAGTTTTGATATATAGAATGCATTTAAGTATACAAGTATCCCTTTGCAGAACTAGAAATTATTTTTCAGCCACATCATTTTTAAAACCTGTTAATTTGACAATCAGTGAAGAAATTCTCCTGCAGCTTTCCTATATAAGGGACAAAGGGATTAATAAAATCAAACTCTTTACAAACCCTATAGGCGTTACTGGTTTTCATATTGGGAAACAGAACAGAACTAATGTTGTTTTTCCAAAGCCTGTGTTGTATTTTTAAGCTTCCTCTTTGACCTAGTAATGGCCTCATAGAGGTAGGCTGACAATGGGAGTGAAAGCACAGGCAGGGTGCTCAGAAACACCCATCTTCCTTGTTCTCAGAAATGTTTACCAGTGGGTTCTTCTCATTCAGTTACATACCTTACCAAGCATTTAGGCTGTGGTAATTCCTTTTTTAAGTGAAAGTAAACAAAGATGAACAGGACTAAGTCTTTCTCTTTTAAATTATCTCAACGGTTAAATCTTTTTTTCACGTATTTGTAGTCATGGTGGAGTGATAACTAAGAAATCACAGAATTATAATAGAAATCACAGATACATGTTGATGTAGTTATATAATAGCTACTCTGTGAGCTGATAAAGTATTGTCTAAATTAGGTTATTGAAACTGGCTTGTGGGAAAAGATGATTTTAAATGTGATGATTGCTTATAAAGGGAACTTCATCATCTTCATGGTGGCTGCAAGGGCAAATTAGGCAATTTAATATAGGAGAAAGGAAGAAATTGAGTGGAACTTGTGAAGAAATTGCTCATTATCTAGTGTGTATGCAAAACTGCATATTCATAGGATGGAAAGTGAAATTTCCAAGAATAACTTCCCTTTTACGAAATTCCAATTCTACTTGGGCCATCTCAATTTTGGTGATAAAACCAATTGAATAACACCAAGTAATTATAGGAATATAGCAGGTCCTTATATAACACTAGAGGCCCAGTGCACGAGATTCGTGCACTCGGGGAAGGGGGGGATCCCTCAGCCCGACCTGCGCCTACTCACAGTCTGGGAGCCCTCGGGGGATGTCCCACTGATGGCTTAGGCCCAATCCCCGTGGGGAGGGGGTCTAAGCTGTCAGTCGGACATCCTTAGTGCTATCTCGAAGGTGTGAGAGGCTCCCGCCACCGCTGCTGCGCTCACCAGCCATGAGTTTGGCTTCTGGGCTTCTGGCTGAGTGGCACTCCCCTTGTGGGAGCACACTGACCACTAGGGGGCAGCTCCTGCATTGAGCGTCTGCCCCCTGGTGGTCAGTGCGGGTCATACTGACCAGTTGTTCTGCTGTTTGGTCGATTTGCATATTGCCCTTTTATTATATAGGATAGTTTTGTTCAACCTTGTTTTGTTATAATGTTGATGAGATGTGGTGGGAACTTAACTCATATTTAGCAATTAGCCTGTGGTAAATGTGTTGTTTTTATCACATTTCCATTAACTTATCAATGATGTTAAGTGAAGTCTTACTATACCTGGTTTTGTTGCACTTTACTTTATTGAGTTTTGCGACTATTGCATTCCTTAAAATTTAAGGTAGACCCTCCACCCACAAATAATTTATGACTCACTGAAGGATGAGGTGAATGTTAGCATTTTTAGCAATAAAAAGTATTTTGAATTAAGGTATGTACATTTTTCTTGTTGTTGTTAATCCTAAGGATATGCTGTTAACCTGAGGATATTTTTCCATTGATTTTTTTTAGAGAAAGTGGGAGGGGGAAATAGAGAGAGAGAGAGAGAGAGAGAGAGAGAGAGAGAGAGAGAGAGAGAGAGAGAGAAACCTCCATGTGAGAGAGATACATAAATTGGTTGTCTCCTGTACATGCCCTGACCAGGGCTGGTGATTGAGCCCGCAACTGAGGTTTATGCTCTTGACTGGAATAGAATCTGGGACCCTTTGGTCTGAGGGCTGAATGCTCTGTTGACTGAGCCAAACTGGTTAGGGCAAATTATGTACATTTTAAGACATAAATGCTATTGTATATATGCTAGATTATAATACAGTGTAAACACTTTTATATGCATTTGGAAACTAAAAAATTTATGTGACTCATTTTATATTGTGATATTTGCTTTATTGCTTTGGTTGTAACTGACCCTACAGTATCTCCGAGGTCTGTACTTAGTTTTATAAAAGTGACACATATGTCAGTGTTGCTTTCTGGTTTAGATTTCAAAGTCAAGGAGTCTAAGGAACAATACAGATTGGAATTATGTATCACAAAAAAACACCACAACACAATGCAGAACAATTCATATCCTATATAATAAAGGAATAATATGCAATTTGACGATCACACCCTTGCACAAGATGGCTGGTAGGGGGGGGGGCAGTTGTGGGCGATCGGGAGGGAGGGCAGTTGTTGGCAACCAGGCCAGCAGGGGAGGGCAGTTGGGGGAGACCAGGCCAGCAGGGGAGGGCAGTTGGGGGCAACCAGGCCAGCAGGGAAGGGCAGTTGGGGGCAATTGGGCCGGCAGGGGAGCAGTCAGTCGTCAATGGAGACAAATACAGGGTGTTCCCTCAAAAATATATATGCACTTTGAATGATTATAAAGTCAGTGTTTATTAACATACAGTTCATTTTCAAAATTTAGTAGGGCAGTTGGGGGAGACCAGGCCAGCAGGGGAGGGCAGTTGGGGGCAACCAGGCCAGCAGGGAAGGGCAGTTGGGGGCAATTGGGCCGGCAGGGGAGCAGTCAGTCGTCAATCAGGCTGGCAGGGGAGTGGTTAGGGGGTGATCAGGCTGGCAGGAAGGTGAGTGGTTGGGAGCCAGCAGTCCCGGATTTTGAGAGGGTTGTACGACTGCCGCCTAAACTGGCAGTTGGACATTTCCTGAGGGGTCCCAGATTGGAGAGGGTGCTGGCTGGGCTGAGGGACATTCCCCTTTCCCCACCCCCCCAGTGCACAAATTTTGTGCGCTGGGCCTCTAGTAAAATATAATTAGGAAAATAGGAACAATGTGAAGTCAGTGTTAGAGAAAATTTTAAATCCACTTAGGTATAATTATGGCCTGAGGTATAATGAAATCGTTTTGGTTTTTTTTAATAAAGATCTCACTAGGCCTATTTTAAAAGGCTGTTTTCTAGAGTAGGTTAGGTATTGGTCTTTGAATGGGGCACCAGTGACAATTGGCATGTAGTTGCTCATCCTTAAACCACTGCTTATTTCCAGAAATGGAGACAAATACAGGGTGTTCCCTCAAAAATATATATGCACTTTGAATGATTATAAAGTCAGTGTTTATTAACATACAGTTCATTTTCAAAATTTAGTAGAATCTATGCCTGATTTCAAACTGATAACTGTTCTGGTCCAGGCACTGCTGATAACTCGAAGCAATGAAATTACAAACATCAGGAACCATTTTGTTCAGTATATGAGTGCCCTCAATTCGTCCACTGTTGCAGGTTTTGTACCTTAAACTTTTTTATGTATCCCCATAAAAATAGTCTAGTGGCACTTTGGGATAAATTTTTTTTCTTCAAAGCTTAGTCTGGCTACACCCATTATTTCAAATCAGTTAAACCTCAAAAGGAGTGAAAATTAAGTAACTTATGAACTGTTAAAGTATGTATACATGTTTGGGGGATACCCTATAGATGCATAGAAAAGGCAGCCTTATCTTCCCCTTGATGCTGTTTCTCTTTAGTCATCATCTTTTATGTTATTCGAAAATTGTTAATTGATCTGCAAGCAGAACTATTAATTTTTATCACCTAGAAACCTATTTTCACTTCATACATATAAAATTTCAATTCATCCATATTTAACTGTCAAATATAACTTCCTTATTTAAATCACAATTATTACTAATTTCAGAAGAAAAAATTATTTCCTATGGCACATACCTGGTTTGCTATTTGTATCTTCAGCCTGGTAGGGCACATTCTGGAAGCAATCGATGTGTTGTTTTCACATCAATGTCTGTTTGTCTGTCTGTCTCTCTCTCTCTCTCTCTCCCCCTCTCCTTCACTACTTCTCTCCCTCCCCTTCCCTCTCTCTCTCACTCTCCTTTTCTCCTCCCTCCCTTCCAGCCTCCTGTGGTTCCATGGTTGAGTGTGGATCTATGAACCAAGAGGTCATATGGTTTGATTCCCAGTCAGGGCACATGACCAGGTTGTGGTCTCCATCCCCAATAGGGGTTGAGTACAAGACAGCCCATTTATGATTCTCTCTCATCATTGATGTTTCTATCTCTCTCTCCTTCCATTCCTCTCTGAAATCAATAAAAACTATATTTAAAAAAATAAAGCTCAATGGAAAAAATATCATCCAGTAAGGATTAACCAAAAAAAAATAAAAAATAAAGGTTAGAGTTAAAATAAAAGAGACCTCTTTGGAAAATATGTATTTATTTTGTCACATTAATATAGAAAAATCATTGAAATATAAAGCTTGTTTTTTGCATCAGATGCACATACTGATTAATTTTCCTCTCAAATACAAACCAAAGTTTTCATAAAGTATTTAACTAGCCTGTCTTCAAAAGTAGTTAGCAACTATCTTTTGAAGGTCTTGAAAATTCCATAACATTTACTTAATTATTTAGTCAATATCTGAGCTTGGCTTTCCCTTCTAAGATTAACATGGTCATAATTATTCTTACTTATAACACTTAGCTCATCTAACCTATACTTTATTAGTTACAGCACATCAAAAACAGAATGTTCATTTTTCTTTTCAGAATTTCTAGTTAGAAATGTATTACTTCTTTGTGTCAATTAGTTCTTACTTGAACAGATGCTAAGTTTCTATGTTATCATTAGAACAGTCCACACTTTGAGGCCAGGGATAGCTTTGAATGGAGCCTGGCTCTCTCGTTTTAGTAAGTGTGGCCTGGGCAAGTTAACTTCACTTATCCCTACTCTTCACACCTGAGGGATGAGATAGAGACTCCTATGACTTTGTATGGTTTAAATAAGAAAGGACTTATAATTATACATTAAAATGCATTTAACGTGGTACTTGGCATTGGCCATTAATGAGAATGAAATTTTCGTGTGCCCACCACCCAATGTCAGATCTTCTTGCATCACCATATATTTGACGTATATATATATATGTGTGTGTGTGTGTGTATATATATATATATATATATACACACATATATATATCATATATTCTATGATACATTATCTGTATACTTGAAATCTATGTGATCTTATTACAGTAACCATTGTCCGCCCAGTAAATTTAGTTTAAAAATAAAAAAGAATGATTTTTATCTTCCTGTATGTGCATTAAAACTCCCTCCTTATTGCTTTGTGTTCAGGTAAGTGCTGATTAGTGTATATAATAATAGAAAATAATCACTTTTCTATAATGAATCTAATATGAGGTTTTACTGTTATATCATAAATTTGAGAATATCAATACATACTTATCCTATATAATAAAGGGGTAATATGCAAATCGACTGAACAGCAGAATGACTGGTCATAATGTCCCACACTGACCACCATGGGGCAGACTCTCAATACAGGAGCTGCCTCCTGGTGGTCAATGTGCTCCAACAGGGGGAGCACTGGTCAACAAGAAGCTGGGCTCATGGCTGGCAAGCACAGCGGTGGTGCGGGAGCCTCTCCTGCCTTTGAAACAGCACTAAGGATGTCTGACTGTGAGAGGGCTCAGGCCAGTCTGAGCCCCCCCCCTCACCCCCACCCCTGCCGAGTGCACAAATTTTGTGCACTGGGCCTATAGTTATGTTAATAAAAATTATAGCCAATTTGGATTTTATGCTACCACTTCAGGTGTTAAAGAAAGCTTTATTTGAAGTTTTTATGTTTCAGTTCACTATAGAATTTTAAAATGGAATATTCCCTTTAAAAGAAAAAAAAATATGCTCTTGAACTTGAATACTCAATTTTAATTTATTTACTTTAGTAAAAACCAATTTAACTTGACTGTACCTGTTGATTTTTGTCTGAAAGTTTTTAATTGTACATTTTCAGCTACAGACTTGTTTGTTCCAATAAAGGACATAGTAAATGCATTTGTTTTTGAGAGAAAAGTTGTATTTTACATTTAGATTAAATTTTATTTCTTAAATGTAGTAGTATGATGCCTTGTCATTTGTGCCTTAATCTGAAGAAATTCTCTAGTTTTACTTACTCTTTTTTGTATCTATTTAATCTCATCCATTAAAAATTTTAAATCAAGATACTCCTTTAACTTGGAATTCCTTTAAACTTTTCTTTGTTTGTGTAGGCTAAGACAGTGGCTGTGGTTCTCAGTGATCCACTGTAGTTAATTGCCAGCCCCTCCTGTTTCTCATTCAGTGAGGTGAGAGGATCAGTTGATTGGATCCATTTTATCCATTCCTACTCTGACTTCACTAAAGTTGTGGTGTTGATACTGTGTCAGTTTTTATTAAGATGAATTGTGATAATTTTCACACAGCTGGGTGGCAGTTGTGGGAATTTGCATTATCAAAACAAAACTCAGACTTATTCAGCAATTTAGATGTCAATAAAACATTCCTTATTTATTTTCAGTTTTATCATTGGGCTTCTCTCGCACCCCTGGTTTCATTTGGAAGGTTGTCCGGAAAGATGTCTGGAAGGACATCCGGTCTAATTAGCATAGTATGCTTTTGTTATTATGACAAATACAGACTCCCACATGGGGAGGAGGAAAGAGTCCCACTGAGTTCCTTTTCCCTGGTTTATAAAGGCTGCAGTTTTTGTGCCTCAATATCCCCTCTTATTGGCCACTATTTGCCTTTGACTTGGTCAGTATAGCAACTCCTGAGCTCAAAGGTCAAACCTCACATAGGTAAGGCCCTCCTTTATTTTGTAAGTATAGACCTTTGACAACTCCTAGTTCCCTTGTCTTATGGAAATGTAACTTCTGCCTTTCCTTTGTCTTATGGAAATGTAACTTTTTGTAGCTCCATAGCCTGTGCTTTTTCTATGGACCCTTTTAATTTTTAAAAATTCCCTAAACCTGCCTATTTCACCCCTAAAAATTCCTATTCCAGGCCCCCCCTTCAATTAGAAAGCTCCAGCTACCATTGGAGACAGGGGATGCCGGGTCTTTCTGGCTGCTTCTTGTTGGCAAAGGGGTCGTAGTTTGGGGTTGGCAGTCAGGGTCCCATTGGAAGTGGGCAGTGTAAGGGTCCATGGACAATGCATGTAGCGGCCTTTTTTGTCAGTTCCATGCGAAGGACCATTTTAGCTTTAGGGCTTCTAAATATGAGGATATGAAACATAAACAGGTAATGGTTAAAGATGAATAATAAAAAACAGCATGAACAAGAGTCTGAGAAGGGGAGCTAGCTAATAGGGATGGCATCATATAATTAGTACCTGGACATCTGGGGAAAGGGATTGTGAGGTCTTGCCTTTCGCTAAGCTGCTTGCAGCAAGAAGTGTTATCCATAGCACAGACTCTGTTCTGTTCAGCTAACCAAGGGCTTGTCTGTGAGTAAGGACCATGTGTGTTAGAGACTATAGACTTCTGGATGTCCTTAAAATTCTGGTCAGTATTCTCAGAAATTTGAGAAGTAGTCCTGATTTGGTTGGTGGTAGTGGTAGCATACGTTGTCCTATAGACTAAGATTTAGTACATTTTATTCTAGGGATATGGGAGATAAATATCCAATTGAGATTATTTGACCCTGAATTTGGCTGCTTATAACATACTTAGTGGTTAGGGATTTGGGAAGCCAGAATGGCTGAAAAATTTGCTATGTCAGGGATACAAAAAGGAGCTATAAGTAGGAACATCTTATGGGGTTTCTAGGTCCCAGCAAGGGCAGAAAAGGTCTTCTTCAGGTACCAGCCAAGGGTTTAGGTGATACTTAAAAAAAGACAGAATAAGAACTATTAAAAAGATGAAAAGATTGATTTATCTAGAAATATCAGAGTATGTTACTTATCTGGTACTCATTAACTCTTTAGGATCCCATCAAAAGAGAAGTTTCTGGTCCTAGAGGCTCACACAAATAGGAATCTGGTGATTCAGTTGATGACAGTACAGTTTCGTCCTCCTCCTGTGCTGGCATTCAAGGCTCACTTGAAACAGATGGATTTGGGAGTTGAGGCTGCTGACCTGTTGGGAGACTTAAAGCTGGGGCCTGTAAAAGGAGCCTTTTGAGTTGTTTAAACACCTGCCTAAATAAATGAGGGCAATTCCCAAAAATCCTGAGGCAGTACTGACCATGTTAGCTGATGGCTTTGATTATTAGGGATCTTCTAAAGCAGTGGTTCTCAACCTTCCTAATGCTGTAACCCTTTAATACAGTTCCTCATGTTGTGGTGACCCCCAATTTCATTGTTACAAATTGAACATAATTAAAGCATAGTGATTAATCACAAAAACAATATGTAATTATATATGTGTTTTCTGATGGTCTTAGGCGACCCCTGTGAAAGGGTCGTTCGACACCTGAAGGGGTTGCGACCCACAGGTAGAGAACCGCTGTTCTAAAGTCACATAGGGACTGTGAGTTAGGATGTAGGGGTACATACAGAAAAAGGCATCCTTGAGATCTAGTACTGTAAACCACTTTGTGTCCTCCGGAATCTGGGCAAGTAGAGTGTAAGGGTTAGGGACCCTTGGGTGGAAAGGAATCACTGCCTTATTTACTAGTTATAAGTCCTGAACTAGTCCTCCTCCTCTATTACGCTCTTATACCCCTACGATGGGGGTATTGTAAGAACTATGACAGGTTTCGATAAACCTTGGGCTTCTGAAATAGATGGACTATTGGAGTATTGAGTCCTTCTCGAGCCTCAGGGTTGAGAGGATACTGTCTCTGAAGTGGATGTGAGGCTTTCTGCAGGATCAGGAAGGGATGGGAAAGAGGCAGCTCACCCCAGCTGCACCCTAAAGGCTGAGAAAAATATTTCTTTATTGCCTTTCCAGACATGTCTGTAATGACTACAGCCTCTGAGGATGATTTACTGAGGGTTTGGGAGGAGTACAGAGAAGGGGCTCCAACATCAGGGAGGAAATTAGTTTCCTTGCCCCCCACTATCAGGCTTACCCAGGGCTCCTGGGTGGAGGTGGCAGTCCCCTGAGGAGCCGGGTTGGGGGTCCCTCAGCCCCATCAGTTCTGTGGGGCCAGCTGGGTCACCAGCCCCACCCCAAGGGACCTCAGTCTCTGGGAGCAGTCCCACTCCCAGTGGTTTCCCTGACAGGACAGGGCTTTGGGGGTTTACCACACCCTTTGGGGCAGCTCGGGCGTATATGTCCGACCTGGCCACATTTGTAGCAGGTAAGCTGGACTGACCGTTCGCCTCCAGGCTCTGCCTGGGACTCCTACTCCCAAAGCACAGACCAAGAGCCTTGGTTTTGGCCTGGCTTCTCTTGTTTCTCCTTTTTCCTTATCCTGGTCTCTGTTGTGGAACACAGAGGTTGTAACTTTCAGGAGATTCTCTAAATTAGTCTTGGGACCAATAGCCAATTCTTGCAACCTCCTGATGTCTGGGACAGCCTGAGTGATAAAATTGTTCTTTAAAATTAGTTGTCCCAATTCTGAATCTGGGGTAATGTTGGTGTGCTTAACCAAAGCCTCCCTGAACCTTTCTAAAAAGCTGAGGGGGTTTTCATCAGCCCCTTGATGAATGGTGGTTAATTTAGAGTAATTAATAGGCTTTGTTTTACTACGTCCGAGGCCTTCCATAATATGGAACTGGCAGTGCTTTCTTTTCCACCTCTCAGTTTCAGGACCTTGCTTTTCAGCAGCTGAGAGGGTCAGGTTTAATATGAGCATAATGACTCTATATGAGAGGTCAAACATTTGAGGTTTTGGAAGATCTTAATATATTAGGGTCTTCCAAGAACTTTCCTAAATCACTTTTAATTTATTTCATGTCCCAGGGTGAGAAGGGGATCTGGGCTAAAGTATGATCAGATCCTTCATCTGTCTTGGGGCAAGTTAATGTTGGCTTATTCCTAGGTGGGGGCATGGCCTCCGCCTTCTCCCTTGGTGAACTTTGGGTTGTTATTGCCAGGAGCGAAGGAACAAGTTTATGGTTTTCCACCTGCCTCTGGCTTGTCCCCTAGAGCAGTGGTCAGCAAACTCATTAGTCAACAGAGCCAAATATCAACAGTACAACGATTGAAATTTCTTTTGAGAGCCAAATTTTTAAAACTTAAACTACATAGGTAGGTACATTGTTATTAACTTAATTAGGGTACTCCTAAGCTAGCCTTTGCTAAAAACGTCCTCAATCTGATTGAGGTACGTTCGCTGAGGTCGACCCCTTCCAACTCTTCCATCCACACTCATCTTGTATACTTGTTTCATCTATCTCCTTTCCGAAAACCGACTTCTGCACATGGGCCACGAAGTTTCAATCGCACTGTACGTGCATGCTCGCACGTGGTATTTTGTGGAAGAGCCACACTCAAAGGGCCAAAGAGCCGCATGTGGCTCGCGAGCCGCAGTTTGCTGACCACTGCCCTACAGTAAAGTAAGTCTGGACATATGGGACTTCCAACTATTTTCCATTTTTCCTACAGAAAAGATCTAATTGTAGGATGGTGTTATACTTGAGGCTTCCTTCTGGGGGCCAACTTTCCCCATTTGCTAGTTGGTATTGAGGCTAAACCTGAGTGCAGAGAAAAATCAGGCATTATTTCTTTAAGATTTGTGGGTCAAATTATCCTAATTTTAAAAAAATATATATTTTACTGATTTTTTACAGAGAAGAAGGGAGAGGGATAGAGAGTTAGAAACATCGATGAGAGAGAAACATCGATCAGCTGCCTCTTGCACCCCTCCTACTGGGATGTGCCCGCAACCAAGGCACATGCCCTTCGCCAGAATCGAACC
Organism: Myotis myotis; assembly: GCF_014108235.1. Taxonomy (NCBI): domain Eukaryota; kingdom Metazoa; phylum Chordata; class Mammalia; order Chiroptera; family Vespertilionidae; genus Myotis; species Myotis myotis. The sequence goes on from NW_023416313.1 coordinate 121,805,069, forward strand.
TGGGACCTTTCCTTCCACAGGCTGACACTCTACCCACTGAGCCAAACCGGTTAGGGCAAATTATCCTAATTTTTGAGGATGCATCCTAGGGGCTGTCTTTATGTAGTGTGGATGACACGCTTCCCATCTGAAAGAAAGAAGAAGAAAGAAAAAGAAGTGCACAAGGGTGATTCCTGTATCCATTGTACTCGCATAAGGATGTTTCCTGTATCCATTGTGCTCACAAAGATGTCCTTGCCAGTGGGGCATCCCCCACCTGGCCAAGGCTGAAGGGAGTTCCTCCTCTGAATCTAGGAGTGAAGGGTACCTTGCCCACGGAAGGTTGCAAACAAGGCTGCCGGGTGGACTAACCTCACTTACCACTGTGGTGGCCACCCGAGCTCACACACAAGCCGCCCTCCTGCCTCCCTATCTTGTGGGGGAAGTGTACCTCATGTCTTGCTCTCAGGCAAGCCCTTGTCTTTGATTAAAAAGGGCCTGAGATGGCTGTAATGTGTTTGAAGTACCTGCTGAACTGAATTTCCTAGGGATCTACTCTAGGATGAGGAATTAAGAGAATTTCCACAATACCCGGAACCCTGGTTCAGCCAGTATCCAGGGAAAGTATAAACAACTCCGGTCGCCAACCCTTGTATCCCCTTCGTCATTAAAGGATTTATCCTCTGCCTGATTTCTGAAGAAAGGATGGAATCTATTTCTAGCCAAATTTAGAATTTTAAACTTCCCTGCTCACTGGCTTAACTCTTAGTTTCTACTGAACCTCAATTTCTGCTGTTTTACTTCCAATCCTTAAAAATGCCACCTCAGAGATATAATTTTCTTTTAAACTGGGCAACCAACTTGTTTGCTCCCCAAAAAATGCCTGGGAGAGGGACATGCTAGTTGACTTTGCAGGGAATAGTTTAGGAAAAATGCACACCTTCTTAGTTTTTATTAATGGTGAGTACTGGTGGAAGATATTTTTATTTCCCCCTTTTAAGCTTAAATTTACCCCTGAATATCTAGTCTTCATCTATATATTTCACTTAGGTATGCTCAAAGGGGGTACCACTTTCTATATATACATTTTATTTTATTAAAATATATTTTATTGATTTTTTTTACAGAGAGGAAGGGAGAGGGATAGAGAGTTAGAAACATGGATGTGCCTGCAACCAAGGTATATGTCCTTGCCTGGAATCGAACCTGGGACCCTTCAGTCCACAGGCCAACGCTCCATCTACTGAGCCAAACCAGTTAGGGCGGAATTAGCCCTTTTCAATCTGGCTAATAAATTGTTATATTCTAGTAATGCCACAGAAGCACAGACACATACAATATGTTTTTGGACTATTATCCTTTGCGTAGAAAGGCTGGGAGGACACCCCTACTGCCTGCCTATTCCCTCGCCGCTATGCCCCCATGAGCACAGAAGCAACCAAGCTGTGACCACCACATAGCCAACCTCAGTTCTGCTTCAGCCGACCTGCGTGGTTTGGGACATCACAGGCAGGCACCAACCACCCCGTTCTGGCACTACTGATGCTGTGTACTGACTGCATACCAGGCGTGATTCTGGCAGGGCTTTGAAGATTTCCCTGCCCTGGCCCCTCCAGAGCGCCTGTGTGGGTTTTTTAAGTGTTGCCTCTCATTCTGCTGCTTTGAAACCTAAAAGATGCTTTTCAGGTTAAAACTGCCCCCTTTTCCTCTTCCTCCACCCATTTTGCCTCAGGTATGGGAGATAATGGTTTGTTAGCTACAGGCAGGCTACAACTTTAGCTAGTGGTCAGGCCTTTGTTTAAACTTCCCTGGATTAACACATTTCTTTTCAACCTTATCACATACGCAACCTTCACAAATTTTATACTTTCAAATTAGCCTTAGAATCTTAAAATCTTAACCCAGCACAGCAAAATGACCTTTGATTCTGAAGGGCACAAAGCCCACACAGCGCAGAAACAGAAGGTTCCTTATGTTCATAAAACGGTGAAGAGCAAACGAAACTAGCAAAAAACATCAGTAACCAAAGTTACGTTACAGACACACAGACAAAAAGTCTCTCAGAATTCAAACCCTGAATTCTTGGCCACTGATGCCTTAAAGTTCCTGAAATCCCTGCCATGTGTGCAACCTGTCCACAAGCAGCTGGGCCCCCAGCAAAGTGTGACATGCCCCCACTTTAAACAGATTGATCCAAACAACAAAGACACAAAATATCAACAGAGACACTCTTATACACAAGATTTACAAGTGTGCACAACCCACAGTCACCTCAGAATGCCTTTCATTAGCACATTAAGCGCCCAGCCTGTTTTGTCTTCCGTACAGAAAATATAGTGTCAGTCACTGGTGACTGACAGTGCGCTTAACGTGTTAAAAGAAAGTACCAAAGCAGAGCAATGTCTCCTGTCCCTGATTTGGGGACTGACCCTCCTCAGAACCTCAGCATTTTCCCAATGGACTGTTTTGGGGAATGCATTCCCTAGGTCTAGAATTTCTGTTTTTCATCCTCAGCAGGTCTTTTCTTACCTTTCGTGCAAACTCCGAGATTTGCTTTGTCTCTCTCTGACCATTTCCCTTGCGGGAGAACAGAACCGCAAATCAGAACTCCGCATTCACTTTATGTCCCAGACATTTCCCAGTCACATGTACCCGACCTCCAAGGATACTTAATCACCAAAATGACACTTAGTCCATTTTACCATTTTGGCCCATGCATGTGGCTTGCCTCGTGTATATCCCCCTTGTGTCATTTTCGCCATCTTCCAAAGACAAACAGTCTTGGGCCTTTTCTGTAGCATCCGTGAAGAGATGGGGCTTAGGCCAAGAGGCCATCCAAAATTGGGTGGTGTGGGTCTCCCCTTAAACCAGCCTTTCCCTCTTCACGCGTACAGAAGTCTCGGACGCATCCCCAAATTGTGAGAAATGGCTTACCTATTCAAATTTCAAATGACGGACCAGGAAACAAAAACATGGTGAAAATGAGACTTTTAATAACACTCCTGAGAGTGGGTGCCCATTTTACAGGATCACAATAAAGGCAAGAGACAAGCAACCTAGTAATTAATGGGCTACCTTAACAGCTGTGTCTGGCTATAATGCTGAATTCTCTGAAAGGCTAAAACTTCTACAAGGGTGGTGGCAGAAGTGGTTAAGGGCTGTGATTAACTTCTTTTACGCCTGATGGGAAGATCTAGGGCAGCTGTGGGCAAACTACGGCCCGCGGGCCAGATTCGGCCCGTTTGAAATGAATAAAACGAAAAAAAAAAAAAAAAAAAAAGACCTTACCCTTTTATGTAATGATGTTTACTTTGAATTTATATTAGTTCACACAAACAATTCATCTATGCTTTTGTTCCGGCCCTCCGGTCCAGTTTAAGAACCCATTGTGGCCCTCGAGTCAAAAAGTTTGCCCACCCCTGATCTTAGGGCCATACTCATATGCCAGGAGTGGAAAACAGTTGGCTGCCCCTGCTTATGTTAACTCTCGCCTAAAAGTTTTCCCTTAGGACCCTTACTAGAGAGGCCTGCACAAATGGAGACTGAGGAGTTAAGCTTAGTGGGATCTGGACCGAGGAGGCAGTGGTCTTGGCTAGATGCTATTTGACCTGACTGAGATAGAGAGCAGAAGAAAAAGGCAGATGATTCTTTAATAAAACCTGCTTGGGATCTGGGCCAGAGGAGTGGACATATGTAGTGGTTCAGAAACATGATGTTTTTGGAAACATGTCTGAGTTTCTCTCCTGGTGTCTAGACAGCTGTGAGGACCCAGGATGCTGGGTGACCAACCCTTGTATGCATCCCCTGGACGGGTCAGAGTTTAATTACAGGTGTTGTCTCTATGAGGCTGCCTTCACGCCATGGAGACCTTTCTCCCAGCGCCCCTGCGAGGTCCTTTACTCACTTAAAGACATTTGAGATTCTCGAACCCAGGGGAGGAATTTGCCTCTTTGGTTCTTTGGAACTTTGGAAGGGACCCATTCACTCATTCAGCCGATGGCCGGGCTTTGTCTTCAGACTGGTGGCAGCCTAATGCTAACCTGACCTGGCACCAGTTTATCCTGACTAGGGAGATTTTTTCTTTTAGTGGCAGTCGCCCTAGTGGCTTTTACTTGACTGACTCATGCCTGCTGTGGTTTTGGCCCTGGAGAATATATCCAGAAAGGAGCAGTGAAAGAGAGAGAGAAAAATGCCCACTTTTTAGATGACAGCCAAGTTTAAGTGGCTGGCAGGCATCCATCAGCCTCAAGATCATACATGGGACAAAAAAGGGACAGAATCTGTGGGTATACTCACAGTTCAACGTGAAGAGGGTTGCACCATTATGATATGGGATTTTTGGACTGGAACACGAAGTGTTCCCCCGGGCAGGATGGCTTCCCCAGATTCTTTGTCTGTCAGAGTCAAAGAATGAAATCTCAAATAGAAGATGGTATAGCAAAGGTGGAAATTTATTGAAGAAGTACAGACTCCCATGTGGGGAGGGAGAATGAATCTTACAGCACAGACTCCCACGTGGGGACGGGGAAAGAGTCCCACTGAGTTTCTTTTTTCCCGGTTGCATGCAGTTTTTTGTGCCTCAATATCCCCTCTGATTGGCCACTATTCCCCTTTGACTTGGTCAGTATAGCAACTCTGAGCTCAAAGGTCAAACCTCACATAGGACATGTGAGGCCTTCCTTCTTTATTTTTTAAATATAGACTTAACCCTAACCCTAAACCTGCGTATTTCACCCCTAAAAAATTCCTATTTCATTAGCATTTTTTAAAAGAAGTTTATTCAGAAGTGAGATTTGTGGATATAATATTCCCCCTGACACACACACACACACACACACACACAGTGGATGTAGTATTTTCCCCCCTCGATCTCTACCCCCCTAGCTCCCCCAACACACATACATACCCACAATTTTGAATAAGGTATAAGAAACAGTAGAAGAGAGGTGTGTTTCTGGATGTTTCAGATTTATAAGAAAAAAATATTTATTTGCTCAAAAAGCATGTGCCATGTTGGGTTTACATTAGATTCATATGGGAGGGCAAGGAGGTTTTGTATCACATACCCTGGAACCCTGTGGCCACATCTTCATAATTCTGCTGTTCCAGTAACCAGTACACTGAGTCTTCTTTCCATCTGGGTGGTTGTTTCTGTTCCTGGACTATTTCCCCCAAACAAAGTTTGACCAGTTCCTCATTTCCCTCTCTGTCTCTTATTTTTTTGCAAAGTGGTTTCTTCTTATGGAAATGGTTGCTCCTAATGAGGAATCCTGGTAATTGCCAAGGTGAAAAACTATTCTCTGTTCCAGCATATTTTGATGCCAAAATGTTTATTACCTTGAATTATTTTCATTACTAAAAGTGTTACAGGGACCACCATACCAGAGGTAGTCAATTCTTTATTACTTCAGGTCAAGTTCTAGTTCCTGGTTGAATTTGCAAAATATATACTTTAATTGTTTTTAATTATATATACTACTTGAGATACCTTTAGATTGAATGTGGGAGGAATAGAAATATGCCTGCTTGCACACACAAATTTTCAGGAAGATGGAAGCATCTGTTATTACTTCCTGTTGATTTCCCTTCAGAGGGTACTTTTCATTCTCAGTCTAGCTGTTACATTATCAGTTTAATTTTCTTGTGAAGTTTTTTTGATAGTTCATTTCCATTGTTTTGTAACCATTTTCACCTAGTGAAGCTAATGAGATAATTTTTGCAGATTGTGCTACTTTACTTTTAAGTGAATCCATTCTTTTTGAGAGAATGATTCTAATAGTGTGGTCAAGTACTTAGAAATCAGCAGGCTACTAACTTCTTAATTCAGTCTGTTCTTTCATTCCCTGATTACTTGCCATGTCACTCAGAGTGACAGTCTTCCTCTGTTGACTACCCCCACCCATCCTTTCTCTTATCTCTTATCTGCTGAGAAATAGGATTCTGATATTTTGTGACTATTTTAACAAAGTTGAATTTTAAAGCCTCATTTAGTAAACCTCAGTTATATTTTATGTAAGTGTGGTAGTTTATTTATTAATTGTAGTTTTGTTCTTTGTGGTTTATTTTTTAATTTCTGTTAGGATTGTTATGCCCAGATTTCAGGAACCCCAATAGACCACCAGGGAGCCAGCTGAGTCCGATGCAAAAGCAGAGAGTTTTTAGTCAAGCTAGCTTGGGCTCCCCGTCAGCCACACGTGCCAGAGCAGCGGCAAGCGGCCGAGAGAGCCCGAGCCCCTGTGGGAAGAGGAGTTTAATAGGGGGGTTGGAGTAAGGGGAGGAGAGAGGACTGTGGGCCCTGCCGATTGGCCGGGCGCAAGTCTGTGTCTTGTTACACAGGATGTGGTCATATCTATGGCACGCACATCCCTTGATTGTCATTGGTTAGTTTAAAGAAATCCTGGGTGTGGCTAGCAGAGGCTTGGGCTTCCGGGAAGAAGCTCCTTGCCGAGCACATGGCTAAGGCTGCTGCCCAAAAATGGAGCATCCGGGATAAGATGGAGGGCGTAGCCCTCGCCCTTTCAAGGATTATTGATGCATTTGGCCGTAAATGAAGAATGCCATGCGTTTTTACTGTAGATTATCATCTAGAGTGATTCCTAGAAAGAAAAAGTAAATTTTAAAAGAAAAATAATTATTTAAATGAATATAAATCCATACACCTGTTCATCTGAAAAATATTGATGCTACCTATAGAGTTAAATTATAGATTTCCAAGTTATATTATTTTAAACTGTCATAAATACTGAATTAATACTATTAGAGATAAATTTATAAACATAAATTATCAGTGTTAGGTAACTGCTAAGTAATTTCTGTTAAACGTCTATATTTTTTTTCTAAAAGTATTCTGTGGAATATTTTAAAATACACAAACTATTTTAGAATATATGAAAACATTATTACTAAGTTTAGGCTGAAGAAATGCTGTAATTATGATTTCACCAATTAAAAACTCATGGAGCGACTCTTGGTAGCCTGTATTTTTACTGCAGAAACCATGTTTTGTTTTGTTTTCTGTTTTGTTTTGTTTTTTAATCCTCAGCTGAGGATATGTTTTTATTGATATTTAGGGAGAAAGGAAGGGAGAGAGAGTGAGAGGGATAAACATTGATGTGAGAGAAACATCAGTCAGTTGCCTCCTGCATGTTCCCTGTCCTGGGATTGAACCTGCATCCTGGGTTAATGTCCTGACTAGGAATGGACCCTGCAACCTTATGGGACAACACTTCAACCAAGTGAGCCCCCTGGCCACTGCTGTATTTTTTTTTTTAAGTAGTCTCAGTCTGTAGAAGTAGCTTGTAGCAGCAGGAGTGGCACCACATTTGCGATTATGTCAAGATGGTCTGTGTATGATTGAGTCACCTTTTCCTTTGATGGTAAAATAGCTAAATGTCTTTTACTTGTTCCACTATTATCAGTAACTGAGATTTAATATGATTTCTCAAATTATTTTGTCCCATTCAACAGAATCATAGAGATATCTTAACTTGACTCCTCTTCTAGAATACTGTTCCATTGGACATAGAAACAACTTAAACAATAGAGAAGCATAGGGAGGTAGACTGTGGGTATGATGATATTTTAACAATAACTTCATCATTGGTGTGGCATATTATGAAATCTCTTTCATACCCAGCAAATACAGACTAAGACTGTTAAGTTGCTCATGCAGCTATACCAGTATACTTTATTCTTACCTTGAGCTCAGGGAATTTTTATATTGACTTATTTCCAATATATGGTAGTAAGCAACTAAAAATTGCTTACATCACTCACTAAATTTTTAGACTCTTACACTAGTAGATGCTAATCCTCAAATGGTAAAATTGAAATGGGCAATTTAAATATTATCTCCTCTTGTTATTCTTGCTAGTTGGTAGACTTGGCCTAGTAAAACACATTGCTTCTTTACTATATTTAATAATAAAAATTAGAATGAAGTTAAATGATGACTGTAAATGTTCATGAAAGAAACAAGATTAAATGGCAAAATAATTGAAAAAGGGCCTTTGCTGCAATTTAATTTATTTCAGTTCAATTATATATTTGGTATAAATGATACCTTCATGAAAGAAAGGATCTGAGTTTCCGTTTCATTTCACTTGTATTTTATTTTGCAAAAAGCTAATTAGAAATATGAAACTTGTTTGCCTCAGCTACACTCAGTCACCCACTCATTCCAGTCACTTATCATTTACTACTAGCTAAATGCTTGAGCTTATATTATTGAATCCCATCTTCTCCATCTTCTAGGAGCTTATAGAAAGAAAATGTGTCTATCAGTACCAATAACAGAGGAGTAAGATTAATGGCCACAGTACAGATAACAGCACTTACTGTAAAAAAAGAAACTATTTGGGAATAGGTCTACTGGAAAGATATGTAGGGTACTACAAATTGTATGCTATTGGAAAAAAACATATATATATATATTATATATATATGTGCTATTGGGAATGATGGTGTCTTCAACTATATATATATAGTTGTTTATATATATATATATATATATATATATATATATATATGTCATTGGGAATGATGGTGTCTTCAACTTTAATTTATGCAGGATTCTAAATTGTATTATCAATATGGGCATTTTTTCTCTAAATGTTATGATTATGAAAGAAAACACAAACTTTGGACAGGCCAAAAATAAGTTCATAAAAATGTTAACATGATTGTGATATAGAATTTATGCTAACCATCAAGTAAGTCACAGCATTAGAACTAAGTAAAAATTAGGTCACCTTATTCTGTGATCCTATAAAGTTCTGCTGTTTGCTCTGAGGAGTGACTACTGCCCTTCCTTGTCAGTCAAATAGTTACTGTTCTAGGCCATGTACACCAGTAATTTTTACTATTTCCCCTTCAGATTGGTCTCTAAAAGTTTATTCAGGCTTTTCTTTCAACCTGATGTTTGAGTATATATTGAAGAGATGAGTGTGTGGCATTATTTGAACCTGTTACTGGTTTTCTTCAAATGGGAATAATGGCAACAAGTTACTTTAGGGAGATTTAACAAGTTTTAAAATTCAGAATATTAGGTCAGATCAAATTCAGATGCCAGGATGGAATGTCTTCTATTTTTAATTCTTTCCTATTTTGCTTCTCAAATGTACCAAGTGCTCAGGTAGTCTTTCCTCCCTACCTTTACTTTCATGGTATGATGGAGGTTGCCATTAGCAGTATACCAGGTGGCGGAAAACAGAAAACTGACAAACCTATGCACAAATGCATGCTCATCCATGATCCACACTGCCTTATCCACTGAGCCATCAGGCTAGCTCTGTTTGAAGCATTTTTAAGCATAGAGAGAAGTATTGGTATATAGTTTGTTCCAGAAACACAATACTAACAAAACAGAAATGTTTTGTTATATTTTTTGAAATTATTCCTTTTTACATATCATTTATACTGTTTTACTTTTTCTGCGGTGTTGTTTTAAAATAGCAATTTAATATGCCCCTTTATTAGGAAGTCTCTATAAATATAATACCAGCATTAAAGCAGTGGGACATTGTACATGGTCAAAATATTACGTATGTAATGATTTGCATTCTTAATGTTCCAGAACCCTGGGGTTATTAGTAAAACGATTGGAGAAAGGTGGTAAAGCTGAACAAGAAAACCTTTTTCATGAGAATGATTGCATTGTCAGGATTAATGATGGCGACCTTCGAAACAGAAGATTTGAACAGTAAGTGTGTGCTGGAGACACTGCTGTGCTTCCATGTTTTAGGCATGATGGAGTGCAGTCATCAAAATGCTTTCCACACCAAATCTGGGATCTCTGTCTTTATACTAGAGAGTAGTATTTTCTGGTTTATGTTGCTTTTAAACATTTAATTAAATTGGAGCTAATTACTACCATCAGACTGTATTTTAAAATGTCCTCTGGCCCTGGCAGTTTGGCTCAGTGGATAGAGCATTGGCCTGCAGACTGAAGGGGTCCCAGGTTTGATTCAGGTCAAGGGCACATGCCTGGGTTGTGGACTTGTTCCCCAGTGGGAGGCATGTAGGAGGCAGCCAATTGGTGATTCTCTCTTATCATTGATGTTTCTATCTCTCTCTTCCTCTCCCTTCATCTCTGAAATCAATAAAAATATATTTGAAAAATGTAAAATGCCCTCTGACTGGTAGAGTGCTTCTTAAAATATTATGGCCCCAATTTAGGCTTTACAGTTTTGCTACTCTCACCTTTTGGAAAATTTACCAGGATACCAGTTTGTTTTATAATGTAACTCACATGTCCAACTTTGTCTCATATAATGTTTCTCAGGACAAATAAGCAAAGCTCCTTTGAACCACAGTGAATGGTTTGTCCAGATTTTCTTTATCCTGATTCATGTGTCCTTTTTTCAAATACAAAAATAAAGTTGTTCAGTTTTTATAAAATAAGGCAAGAGTGAGCAGAAATAAGGACTGGGCAATCAGTATGAGGCTGTGCAATTCCCGGACTGGTCATGGAGTAGCACTGGGCCAGTGACTCCTAACATTCTGAGTCATTGAGACTGTATTGTTCTTAGGATTTTTGTACACACAGACTTCAATTAATTTTGCTGATACATAATGTGCTTTCTATTGTTTTGTAAGTATATTTCTAAGTACATTTCTTTAAAACCTCGAATGGTTCCCTGTAAGGAAATAATTTATAAATTTTTTTCTGTGTTTTTTTTAAAATATATATTTATTGATTTTAGAGAGTAGGGGGAGAGAGGGGGGAGGAGGGAAGGAAGGAAGGAAGGAAGGAAGGAAGGAAGGAAGGAAGGAAGGAAGGAAGGAAGGAAGGAAGGAAGGAAGGAAGGAAGGGAAAGGAAAGGAAAGGAAAGGAAAGGAGGAGGGGAGGGGAGGGGAGGGAAGGGGAGGGGAGGGGAGGGAAGGGAAGGAAGGGAAGGAAAGGAAAGGAAGGGGGAAGGGGAAAGGGAAGGGGAAGGGGAAGGGGAAGGGAAGGAGAGGAAGAAAGAAAGATTAGTGATGAGAATCATTGATTGGCTGCCTCCTTCATGCCCCACACTGGGAATTGAACCTGCAACCTGAGCATGTGCCCTGACTGGGAATCAAACAATGACTTCCTGGTTCATAGGTCCACCCACAACCACTGAGCAATACCAGCTGGGCTATAATTTTTTTAAAGTGGTATTGGAGGTTGTAGAGAGGAGGTTGTATTTAATTTCTATTAATATTGAAATTATAATACTTCCATTGTACTTTAAACTATTATTTAATGATTTATAGTTTAGAGCACAGTATTTTATCTGTAGTTATGATAATTTTCTCCTTTTTATTTAGAGAATGAGAAATTTAAGTTTGGAGAAACAGTTATGCTTCTATCAGAGCTTGCAAACATGATTGATAAATGGGATATCAGAATTTCGGTTTTCAGTCTCAACAAAGTGTATCATTTCTTGTTGCTTAATTTGTACACTTAATTAAGCTCATAATATCCTCTAGTCTGCAAGTCTTAATTTGCTAATTTTCCATTCATTCTCAAACCCAGAGCACAGCATATGTTTCGACAGGCCATGCGTACACCCATCATTTGGTTCCATGTGGTTCCTGCAGCAAATAAAGAACAGTATGAACAACTCTCCCAAAGTGAGAAGAACAATGACTATTCAGGCCGCTTCAGCCCTGATAGCCAGTATATTGATAATAGGAGTGTGAACAGTGCAGGGCTTCAGGCACCACAGAGAGTACCCAGACTGACCCACCAGGCCGAACAGATGGACTCGCACCCACGACTACCTCAGAGTACACAGCCCTCTGGAAAGCCACCGGCAGCTCCAGCCCCAGCACCACAAGGTGTATTTGGAACAAGTGTAAGCAGTGGTTATAACACCAAAAAAATTGGCAAGAGGCTGAATATCCAGCTTAAAAAAGGTACAAACCTTGTTTTTGTTTGATGGAATTTATTCTAAAACTAAACCAACTAACCCAAAACACCCTATGTTTTATTCCATTATGTGAAAGAAGTAATGTAATGACTTTTTTTTAAAAGTATTTACAATGTATTTTTATTCTTTTCAGATGAATTTGGTTATATGAAAATTGAAATGATCAGAGAATAAGGTTTTAAAAAATAAGTTTCATATGAAGGTAGCAGTTACTATTGCAGTAAAATTTTTAAAATGAAGGAAAATAATTTCAGGATGTTACATTCAAACCCAAAACAGTAGTGAGGATTTGACTGTTTTGATCATCCCACTTGATGAGGATTTTAGAAAGGTCCTCCCATTTCAATGCTACCATTTGGGTTATTGGAAGTGATTGATTCCTCTGACACTGTTTAATGGCTTGCAGTAGAATGAAGAGAAACTAGTCCAATTTTCCAGGATATTATACTGCTTCTGTTTCTTAAGGAGACAGGAGGATTATAATTCTTTATTAATAATCCTTGCTAATTCTTTATTACATATACCTTATATCAACTTATTTCTTTAAGTATCCCTGTCCTATAGACTATGGATCCTTGTGTACAGGATCCATGACTTAAAGCATATGCTAGAATTTCTGATTACCAATTGCTGTCCTCTCCAGGCATTGAGATATACTTTTGCTATCACTGATCAATTTTAGCTGATCATTTTGATATGTTTTTAAATTGTCTTTCAAAATGGTGTTATTGTAAGAACTAGAGGCCCAGTGCATGAAAATTGTTCACAGGTAGGGTCCCTAGGCCTGGCTGGCAATAAGGGCCAATTGGGGCCTTCCAGCTGCCGGCCAGGGCCTCCCTTCCCTGGCTGCTAGCTGCTGGTTGTCGGCTGGGGACTTCCTTCATTATGCACTGCCCCCTGGTGGTCAGCATAGTGAGTGATTGAACTCCCGGTCGAACTCTCGAGGGGACACTTTGCATATTAGCCTTTTATTTATATAGATATTTTTCTTTTTATGAGCCCAACCAATTCCTGTAGTTAGATGGAAATGAACCCAACAGAAAGTTGAGCGATTAACTCACATCACCTGCCTGCTGGTGGCATTAGTTTCCTACTAGAACATTCCATATCTTGACATTTAGACAATTTTTCTTTCTATGTGGGGTAAGGTTTACAAGCTTGTAAGCTCTGAGATTCCTTGTTACTTTCTAAGTCATGTTCTTTCATTGAGGTTTATATAAACCACAGATTTCTTATTTCTGGTTATTGACTTTTAAGCTCCAACTACTTAGTTGACATGATTAGGAACTGACAGCTTTACTCCACTTTTGAAACCCATTACAAACACAGAATCATATCAGCATAAACCCCTTAAAGCTCTGTTAATTCCTAAATGAGAAATGGCAGATCCTCTTTCTTCCTGTTGCTCTACTAAAATGACAGGCCCTAATTTTTAAGCAGTCCTAACCAGTTTGGCTCAGTGGATAGAGCGTCGGCCTGTAGACTGAAGGGTCCCAGGTTCGATTCCGGTCAAGGGGATGTACCTTGGTTGCGGGCACATCCCCAGTAGGGGGTGTGCAAGAGGCAGCTGATCGATGTTTCTCTCTCGTTGATGTTTCTAACTCTCTATCCCTCTCCCTTCCTTCTGTAAAAAAAATCAATAAAATAAATTAAAAAAAAAAAAGAAACACAAATAGAGTTGTAAAAAAGATAAAATTCTGCTTGGGATCTCTCAACAAAGGATAAACATTTTACCTGGTCATTGTCATATAGCTATTAGTTCACAAATATCTTTACCTTTTTACAGTGATACAGGCATATTTACTTAGTTAATTACAGTTTTGGATACAATTCTTATATTTTAGCAATTCATGATATATGAACTTTGTAAATAAAATCATTTTTTGAATAAACTTTTATTTTAATAGCATTTTAAAAGCTATGATTACATTTTATACAAGCTAATTTACAAAGAATGTGCTCAATCAACATAAGAAAAATAGAAACAATGATTCTCTTTTAAATATTTTGCTGATCTTGAGTAATCTAAATATTATAGAGCTTTATAGATCTACCATGATTTTAATTTGCTGTGAGAATCCATGATAAAATGTTGAAACTGCCTGTGGGTTCCTGCCAATACTTACAAATATTTTACATAAAAATAGTTTACTGTGAATAACAGTGAAGAATGCTGATTGTCTTTGATTAATACTAAATACATCTATTTAAATAATAATTTCATGATAGTTGAACAAGCTTTCATTGTAGTTAATAGATGTTTTTTACCAACTATGTTACATTTAACATTTTAATTAATTAATTTATTTTTTAATCCTCCCTGGAAGATATTTTCCATTGATTTTTAGAGAGAGTGCAAGAGACAGGGAAAGACAGAGAGAAATATCTATGTGGGAGAAACACATTGATTGGTTGCCTCCTGCACGCACCCTGACCAGGGCCCTTGCTGGGGAGGAGCTCCCAACCCAAGTAAGTGCCCTTTACCAGAATTGAACCCGGGAACCTTCGGTCCACAGTGGGACACTCTATCCACTGGGACAAACCAGCTAGGGCACATTTAACATCTTAAAAAAGTACATAAAAGACTTAGGGTATGTCAGTGTTAAACTTTAAATTCACTTCTAAGTGACCTGACATGCTTTGACAGAAGCTCTTCATAAACCGAGATCAGTTTTAAGTACTTCAAAAAAAGAAGCCTTCATTATAATTCTTTGTCATAATTTTGGAACTATGCCATATAATATCATAAAATAGAATAGCCCCTATGTACTTGCTTCCATAATTATGATTTCTTAATATTTATTGCCATTTTGGCATTCTCAAATACCCCGCCCTTATGTAGAAATTAGCTTTTTAATAAAGTCAGAAGGGAAGATCAGTAATCTGTTTCAGTCAGCGCAAAATATTTTGTTGGCTTTGCTAAATGAAAATTGATATCTGTTTATCTTTCTTTTAAAGGTCATTGGTTGAACCTTTAGCTTAAAGATTTAGAGGTTATTGCTAATATTTTAGTAGTATTAAGGTTCAGTCAGCCTTTATAATTCATATAAATTAATATTGCAAAAGGAGAATAATTTAGAATTTTTTCTTAATAAATGTTATTGTAAGTCATTAGAGTTTCATGACAGCATGGAGACATATGGAAAAGTCCCAGCAGAATAATTAGGAAAATTTCATATAGACAATGTGCCCTTCAAGTCTTCAGCACAGAAGACTTAACCAGTTTGGCTCAGTGGATAGAGCGTCGGCCTGCAGACTGAAAGGTCCCAGGTTCAATTCCGGTCAAGGGCATGTACCTGGGTTGCGGGCACATCCCCAGTAGGAGATGTGCAGGAGGCAGCTGATCGATGTTTCTCTCTCATCGATGTTTCTAACTCTATCTCTCTCCCTTCCTCTCTGTAAAAAATCAATAAAATATATTAAAAAAAAAAAAAGAAATGAATAGGCCAGCCATATTAAAGTGACTTTAGATTTGCAGTAAATGAATGCTTTGTTTGAACTTGAAAATATTTACAGTAGTTTTTGATGCAGGTATAATTATTTGATATTTTCTTCATTTCTACTTTATGTTTCTTTAACTCACTTTTTCATTCATATTTATTTGCCCATATTTGTTTGTTTACTTATAGAATATATTTTGTTCCTCATAGTTTTATACTGAGTGCTGAATCAAATGAATGAATGTTATAAATTTTTCGCCTTTACACATCTCTTTATTCATTCTGAAATGAGCAAGTATGTGTTCGAATATCATTTTAACTGAAATGCAACCTAATATCTTAAGTAACTTTTTAAAAACTTCTAGTAGAAATTAATCATTATTAAAATATTACAAAAGTTCTTGAATTCATTAAAAATTTTTTTATCTTCACATTTTTTTCTAGGCTTATTCTGGCCTATTGCATGTTGGTTCTGGTGACATATAACCACCTTCTACACTGTGTTGAGCTTATAAGAGTGCCTGTCAAGAAAGCTGCCAAGTGACTTTGAATTTCAATCATACAAACCAGAATAGTAATTTTTAAATGCCTCATTAAGTTTAGCACCTTTAAATATGATGTTGATTTTCAGACCTGACATCTATGATCTGTGATCATTCTTTACTGGGTATTTTTGCCTTATCGGTTGTTTTTTTCAAATGTACATGGTCAGATTTAGGTGAGTTAGAAGAGAACTAGGCAATTATAATGGGTTTCATTCTGTTGGCAAATTGCTGTGACTAATTATAGTTTGGGGAGATTCTGTTATCTGTATCTCAAGAAAGTTGTCTTTATTTTTTTTTTTTTTATCTCCCTGAACATTTCTCTTCCTCTCCACTTCCTACTTGTCAAATCTAGATACCATTATTCCACAATAATACTTGCTATTGGAGGTACTGTCTATTTTAACAGAAGTTTTGTTTTGTATTATAAAGAAATTAAGTTTATTTTCATAATCAAAGGTTTAGACCAATTTAATAACTTTCAGCAACCATATTTCTATATATGTATATTATCTTTAGTCAGTCTTTAGATAGATTCCAAGTTTTTCTCAAAATAATGAATTTTTCTATGTAAAGCATTTAAACCTTTCAGATTTTAGTCTATTTTGAAAAATCTGTTGCAACTTTTAAAATACTAGAAGACATGTAGGCACTGTGAAAGTTATAAAATGTTAAGTTGGTATAGAGAATAATAACAATTATTTTAAATGTATAATATACTTGTAAACTTTGACACATCTCATTTTTTTTTCCTTTCATTTTCTGCTATATATTTAGGTACAGAAGGCTTGGGATTCAGCATCACTTCCAGAGATGTAACAATAGGTGGCTCAGCTCCCATTTATGTGAAAAACATCCTCCCCAGGGGGGCTGCCATCCAAGATGGGAGACTAAAGGCAGGAGACCGCCTGGTAGAGGTGAGAGGCTTCCAAGTCAGAAGTTCCATAACTCTTAGAAGTTATTTTTTTTTAATATTTTTATAAAATATAAAACTTATATTTTAGCAGAAGTATGCATCACGAAACAATGCATTTATGCTTTACTTCTACATTGTCCCATTTTATTTGATAAGAAATACCTTTTTTGTTTAGTGTACTCAAGTTTTAGTAACCCAGACATTTGTTTTATGAGGTACCACAACATTTTGATATTATATAAGTACAATGCCTGTGAGGTTATATTCTAGATAGCTTTACATTTATGTCTGGCAATATAGAAATTCTGTCTACTTTGTAATCAGAACAGAGACAGTTGAAGTAAATGAAATGGTATATTTTAATGAGAGGAACAGGAAGTTTTTAAATGGCAGCATGGAAAATAAATTGAGACATAAAAATCAAATGTCAGAAGACAAAAACAGTTTTCAAATTTTCCTTTCTATGCCTTATGAGTTTCGGTTCATTGGTCTTTGGAAATATATTTGACTTCCATAAATATACAGAATTTCTGTTTATGTGAATGTTTGTGCATATGGAAATAAAGGGGATAAATAGTGAGTAAAAGTATACTTTATTTGCCATTTTTTCTTAGTATTTTCTTCAGAAAACATACTCTGTATTCTTTTTTTTAAAATTTTTTTTTATTGATTTTTTACAGAGAGGAAGGGAGAGAGATAGAGAGTTAGAAACATCGATGAGAGAGAATCATCGATCAGCTGCCTCCTGCACATCTCCTACTGGGGATATGCCCGCAACCCAGGTACATGCCCTTGACCGGAATCAAACCTGGGACCTCTCAGTCCGCAGGCCGACGCTCCATCCACTGAGCCAAACTGGTTTCGGCGTATGCTCTGTATTCTTAGCAGCAGATATTAAATAGTATTCAAATTCTAATGTTAACATTTTTACCTGGCATATTACCCCTTTTCCTGTATTTTCATACATTTTTAAATTTTATTTTATTTTTCTATGATCTTATATCCCCTGTATGCCCTCTACCACCTCTACCCATCCATCCCCCTTCACCCCTGCAATCACCACACTGTTGTCCATGTCCATGAGTTCTCTCTTATTTTTTTTTTCAGTCCCTCTCCCCGCTCCTCCCTCTTACTAGAGCTGTCTGCTTGCTCTCTGTGATTCTGTTTCTATTTTTCTTGGCAATTTAGTTTGCTCATTAAATGCCACATATGAGTGAAATCACATGGTACTTGTCTTTCACTGACTGGCTTATTTCACTTAGCATAGTGCTCTCTAGGTTCATCAATATTGTCACAAAGGATAACATTTTCTTCCTTTTTACAGCAGAGTAGTATTCCATTGTGTAAATGTACACAGATATTTTTTATACACTCATCTACTGATGGGTTTTGGGGGCTATTTCCAATTCTTGGCTCTTAAATAATGCTGCAATGTACATAGGGATGCATATATTCTTTCAAATCAGTGTTTTGGGTTTCTTTGGGTAAATTGTCAGAAGAGGAATCACTCGGTCATTTGAACTCTCCATATTTAACTGTCCTAAACATTTCTTGATTTTTTTCATGCCTACATTTTGTACCTAGATTACTTAAATCTTAAGCTCTTATTCTTTTTTTTCTCATTCACATGACACTATATTTTAAACAGACATTGATAGAAGAGGCTAAATAAAAGGAAAGGTTTGAGTACAAATTATATTTAAGGTGTTTTTTATA
The DNA here is from genome assembly GCF_014108235.1 of Myotis myotis. Classification (NCBI taxonomy): domain Eukaryota; kingdom Metazoa; phylum Chordata; class Mammalia; order Chiroptera; family Vespertilionidae; genus Myotis; species Myotis myotis. Next base: position 121,823,559 of record NW_023416313.1, read on the forward strand.
AAAGGGACCACTTATCCTTGGTATATAAATTGTGTAGAATTGATCACTGAACAACGCAGTCGAAAATCTGAGTATAACTTCTTTTTTAATTTAATTTCTTATTGTTTGAAGTATTACATATGTCTTCTTTTTCCCCATTGACCTCTCCCACCCCCCAGCACATGCCCTCACCCTCCTACTGTCTGTGTCCATTTTATAACCAATGAGTATAACCAATGAGTAGGTGAGTTTTCCCCCATAAACTCACCTACTGGTATTCTACTGTTGTTCAGAGCCTTACCAATAGCATAAACAGTTGATTAACACATATTTAACATTATATGCATTATATACTGTATTCTTACAATAAAGTAAGCTAGACAAAATAAAATGTTATTGGGAAAATCATAAGGAATTGAAAATACATTTATAGTACTGTACTTATTTATTGAAAAAAATATCTGTAAGTGGCTCTGTGTAGTTTAAACCCATGTTGTTCAAGGGTCAACTAGAATATTATTTTTAGTCTGTATTTGTAGATTGTTTTATTTAGTAAGAATCTCAGCTGGGACTTGAATCTTTGCCTCTAAGTTCAAAAAAAAAAAAAAATATTATCTGTCCTTCTTTCCCAGACCTCTTCCTCTCCCTGAATTTGTCCCCGTGTAACCTTCTTTCTTTCTAAAGGTCCTTATTTGATTTTTGAGTCTCTCTTTCATCACATAATTGCTCTACTGTTTCCACATTACAAAGACTATTTTTTTATTTTTTTTTTATTTTTAGCAATGGGAAGGCCTGCAACCTGTATTTTTTCTGAGTTAGGTTTTATTTTTTATAGCTATTAGCATTCTCTTAAAATTGAAACTACATTTCACATGTTTTAAATCTAATTGTTTAGTATCTATACAATATCAGTAATTCTGTGGGTTTTTATGAGTATCTGGATATCTGGAAGCATATAGAAAAATTATCAAAGATGTTTTTATTACTTAGAAATTTTTTGCTTCCTTTTAACCTATTATTACTTATCTATTTCTTGCAATCCCTTAGTAGTATATTGAACTATATACAGGTAAGATGGTTTTTAATAGAGGGGAAAGGTTCCAAAACATAGTCTAATTACAGGAAGATTTCGGTATTACAATTTAAATAATATACTTAATTGGCTTGGACAAAATACTATTTTTGTGTAAGAAAATGAGATATAGTACTTTTATTTTTTTTTAATAAATTTTATTGATTTTTTACAGAAAGGAGGGAGAGGGATAGAGCGTTAGAAACATCGATCAGCTGCCTCCTGCTCACCCCCTACTGGGGATGTGCCCGCAGCCAAGGTACATGCCCTTTACCGGAATCGAACCTGGGACCCTTCAGTCTGCAGGCCGACGCTCTATCCACTGAGCCAAACCGGTTAGGGCAGAGATATAGTACTTTTAAAAAGCAAAATTCCACTCTCATTTCTGTTAAATACATAGTGCTTTCTGATAATGTTATTATACTTCCTACAAAATAAAAATGATGTAATTCTCAGGACTTGGCTGTTTTAAATCTTTTTGTTTTGGTAGAATTTTCTTAAAACATTGAAGAATATTGAGGTGAAATATTGCTATTCCTCCAAAATTATCTCCAGGATTATTTTGTGGAGATTCTTCTTTAATGTTAGCCTTTTAGGGATGAAAAAGTTTATCTTCATAGTTGTTAGTAGAATTACATTGAAAGTTAAAATATTTTTGCTCAAAATATTTTTGAGTGTGTTTTTACTGCCCCCTATAAAAGATACAACTTTTATTTTGGTATAAGAAAACCTATGCTACACAGGCCAACAAGATATCTCAGTTCACAGCCAGGAAGTTTTGTGTTAACTTGACATGTTATATAATTTGTTTATTACTTGTTAATGCTCTGGTGGCTGTAGCTTTTGATTTTTTGATAAGCACTGAAAGATTTACTACTTCATGTCTCACTTCTAGAAACCTGATCTGCATTTCTATATTAGCACAACAGCCTGGTGGTTATCAGATTATGCAGAATTTTACCATGAAATGAGTTATGTTTTATAGCAGATATGATCAGTTCTACAATGTGTGTCTTTTCTTCTGTTATCTGTTTGCACAGGATTACAGCTGAAAACTTTTTGTTTGTTTTAGGTAAATGGAGTAGATTTAGCAGGCAAATCCCAAGAGGAAGTTGTTTCCCTGTTGAGAAGCACCAAGATGGAAGGGACAGTGAGCCTTCTGGTCTTTCGCCAAGAAGATGCCTTCCACCCAAGGGAACTGGTGTGTAAATTTAGAGCACGTGAAAGATTTCTGATGCACATGAGCCAGGGTTGGTCTGGGCTACCTACCTGACGACCAATGTTTATTGGGATATTTTCCTAGTAGTTTCTATATTTTATATGTCTTTCAACCTTACAGGCATTCTTTTCTCAAATTTCTTCAGGTCTGGAAATAGATATCTACAATGTTGAGTGCAGGGTTATTTAAAAATCAGATTGCAGGGATATTTTCTAGGACAGCAAATGCTTATTACTGAATAATTTCTGATGGCCTGATTGAATACAGAGATGTTGATTATTTCATTACTGTCACTTCAAAGGCTCTTGTTGAAAGTTTGCTGTGTTCTCTACTACCTATGACAAACCTTCAGATTTCAGATTTCCATGGAAGCAAATAAAGATGCTTGCTTCTTGTAAGAAAAGGAATACCTTTAAAATATTGTTATTGAAAATAAAAAGACTTGAGTGTCAGTAAGCCCCATGACCATTAGTTACTAACATAAACATTATTGCAAATAACATAAATCAAATGAAAAAACTTTTTTTGCAAACTGTTTCAGTTTTTATGCATATATCAACACATCTAAATATTAAATAAGAGTATTTATGTAGTATTGGTGAAAAGGAAATATGTATATTAAGTTAGCATAGTTCTAAGTGTTTCTCTGCAATAAGGGCAAAGTTTACTTATATATAAAAACAACATAATTGGAGGAATCACCTTTACTTTTGATGTGGTGAAAATTGTTTTACTTCATGTACAAATGGTATTTTAAATATTCTAGCTGGATCATTTTACAACATTTGACATCTCTTTCAGATAGCTTTATAGCTTTGTCTAAAAAATAATTCATATTACCACAAAATACTGGCTCTTCCACAAAATACCGGCTCTTCCATAGAATACTGACTTCTGCGCATGGGCCACAAAGTTTCAGTCGCACTGTACATGCATGCCTGCACGTGGTATTTTGTGGAAGAGCCACACTGAAGGTGACAGAGCTGCATGTGGCTCGCGAGCCGTGGTTTGCCGACCACGGTCTTAAGCTAATACTTCAAGTATGGATGTGCCATGGTGAATAAAATGTCCCTTTTATTATAAGTCAGATAAATTTTAGTTATAAAAATGTCCCATCTCATGGTTACTAACAGATCCAAAATTTTTTGTGATTTTGTGGAAATTTCAGTTTTAATAAAACTGAAAAGTGAGCACTTTTGTTTTAAGTAGGTTTTGGAAAAATTTCTATTTTAAAATGTTTAATGCATTACTCTTTCCCCCACACTGTAATCTAATTTTGTGCTTAAAATGCCACCTGATCCTAAATCTGGAGATGTCTTTATTAAGTTGTAAATTTGCATTTAAAGCAAAACTAAGATTTAGATATGATTTGATGAAGCTTTAATTCTTACTCAGTATGTGAGTTTGGGTAATAGCATTATTAGATTGCCAAAGCTTGCACACACTCTTAAGCAGCCTTTCAAGAGTTAGTGCCAACATACAGTCAGCTTAAGGTTATTGAGGTTCTTCTTGTCCAATTTTGATATTACATGCTTCTGTTTTCCCCTTCTGCTACCTACTTTTTTTTTCTTGGTTATTTAATTTATTGCCTTTGAGCGTTTCATTAAGGAGTGAGCCAGTAGGCCGTCAGTCTGTTACTAATGTTGCATCTGCTTGTCAAGATTTAGAAGAATAAAATTCTGAAAACTTAAAGGGTGCATTTAAAATGATCTTTTAATCCAATGCCCAAACTCTTCCTTGGTTTGGGGTGTCTGTGTATAAATTCTGTGTCTACAATGAAATACTTTTATCAATATGTAGATTTTAAATTAACCTTGTAACTGTGTAATTAAAGCTACTCTGTAATATATGAAATAAATCACATTTAAAACATATGTTATATTTTAAAGTATAATACTTTTGGTTCACACTGTTATTATCTGATCTAGCTATCAAGTTATCATATAACATAACTTATCTTTAGTTGGAAAAATTAAAAATAAATTAGAAATAGTGCTATGAATAGAAGAGCTGCTTGGTGAGATTTGATTTTCTTTCTCTACTAAATTGATGATGTACTGTGAATGAGCAATTAAAAACATACATCTAGAAAAACGTAAAACACACACCCACACAAGATAACATAAGCATCCCAGTGAAAGTTTGGAAGACAGAGTAATACATCATCCAAAATATAATCACACTCTATTTATTTTGTGGATTTTAAAAACCAGTATAATTTCCTTTCAAGTAAACCTTGTGTCCCTTTGTGTTGAAGATGGCTTTGGTCAGTCTGTATTTATGTTTTTCTTCAATTCTTCTAGAATGCAGAGCCAAGCCAGATGCAGATTCCAAAAGAAACGGTAAGAGCTTTGTCTTTTTCAGGATGCAGAGATGTTTGAAAGATAAGTAGCACTAACTTCTTACTAATTAAGTAAATATGAAGTTAACTTGTCCTCCCTTTTCCTGGCACATATAGAGATTACCTAAGTTTATTAAATTGCAAAGTGGTATTGTCTTAAGGTGACTTACTGTTATTATCCCCAATATAGAATATTTCATGCTTATTTTTGGTTAGACAAAAAAGGGAGATAGATTAGATTAGTTTTCTATTAACTGCATAAGAGAGACCAAAAGTTGGTGAGTCTGGTAGTTTGACATATATGTGAAGAACTTCATGAGTTGTGAAATGCTATAAGTGGCTACAAAGTGAAAAAAACAAAAACAAAACAAAACTTGATTCAGACACAGACAAAATAGGGAGGACTAAAAGCACAATAAAAATGTGTCGTAATCAGGAAAAATAAAATGTCAGTAATTAGGCTAAATACAGAGGTATTTTAGTATAAATGATATTAGCCTATTATAAAGGGGTAACTTAATAAAAGTAAGTATTCCCAACATGGATTAAAATGCAAATCTAGTTGTGTTCTGTTTAGAAAACAAATCCTAATAGATACAGACTTGAAATCCTATCTAATAATAGAGAAACATGGTAATTAACTGTAACTTCGCTACCCTTCCCATTGGCTAATCAGCAAGATATGCAAATTAAATGCCAACTAAGATGGCGGCCGGCAGCCAGGCAACTGAAGCAAACAGGAGGCTTGCTTGCTCCAGTGATAGAGGAAGCTAAAGTTCCCCGCCTGCTGCTGCCGGCCTCTGAGCTTGCACTCTAAGCAACTATGTTGCAATTATAGAAGCTAAACAATCCCCAGAAACCTGCTTTCAGCCTTCAGAACTGGAGCGAGTAGGACCGCAACAGTGTTACAATTATAGAACCCAAACAAACCCAGATACCTGCTTTCAGCAGCCGAGGTCTCAGAGCTGGAGATGAGCCTCAGAGCTAAAGCCGGCTCTCAGCTCCAGTGACAGGCATAGAAGGTAAATAAATCCTAGAATAAAAAAAAAAAGAAAAAAAGGAGGGGTTTGGAGCTTCAGTCACCCGCCAGCCTGAAAACGGCCCTCAGCCCCTCACCCAGACTGGCTAGGCACCCCAGAGGGGCCCCCATTCTGAAGGGGCTGCAAACAGCTATCATCCCCTCACCCAGAAAGGCCAAGTACCCAAGCGGGACCCCCACCCTGATCCGGGACACCCTTCAGGGCAAACCATCCGGCTCCCACCCATGCACCAGGCCTCTATCCTATATAGTAAAAGGCTAATATGCAAACTGACCCTAACAGCAGAAGGACTGGGATGACTGGTCACTATGACACACACTTACCACCAGGGACCAGACACTCAATGCAGAAACTGCCCCCTGGTGGTCAGGGTGCTCTCACATGGGTGGAGCTCTGCTCAGCCACAAGCAAGGCTGATGGATTCCAGTACAGCGGTGGTGGTGGGAGCCTCGCCTGCCTCCTCAGCAGCGCTAAGGATGTCCGACTGAAGTTTAGGCCTGCTCCCGTCCCCGCTGGCAAGTGGACATCCCCCGAGGGCTGCCAGGCTGCCAGTGGGATGTCTGATTGCCAGTTTAGGCCTAATCCCCTGGGGAGCAGGCCTAAGCCAGCAGGTGGTCATTCCCTGAGGGGTCCCAGACAGCGAGAGGGCACAGGCTGGGCTGAGGGACCCCCCCCCCCCCGAAGTGCACAAATTTTTGTGCACCGGGCCTCTAGTAAAGAAATAAGTTGAATTCTACCAGACAGTACTAACACAGTGAAAGTAAGACATGCCATATGAGTTCTGAAATTTTTTTAGCATGGATGCCCTGCATGGGGCAAAAAAGAAAAGGTGTTTATGTTGATATATAATGTCATTTGGTAACATTCTAACAGTTAGGGCCTTTTATACATCAAACAACATAGCACAAAACATATCATTCCCAAACTCTGGTAAGGAGAAAGAAAATTTAACAAAACCATATCCACATGGTGATGCTAATACATATTTTCAAAAATTGTCATATTAGGTAGACCCAAAATGGTAGGGATATGAAGAATTTGAATAACATAATTAGGTTTGATTTTCTTTACAGATTCATAAATACGCAAATTTGAACCTAATAAGCAAACAAACAAAATATATAAAACCTATGTAATATTTTAAAGTACAGTGCTTGTGGTTCACACTATTATTATCTGTTCTAGCTGTCAAGTTATAACATAACTTATAACTTAGATTTAGTTGGAAAAATTAAGAATAAATTAGAAACAGTGCTCAAAGATTTCATAATTACAAAGATGGATGACAAATCAGACCTCAGAGGAAAATCAGTAAACAACCATAATAATATTATACATTCATAAGTATAGGTTGTAGAAAATTCATAGTCTTAATTTTTTAATTCTAAAATCAATAGATCAGTGACAGCTAATCAGAATCATGGTGGTGTGTGTGTATGTGTATGTATGTGTATTTGGTGGGGTTGGTTGAAAGGTAAGGGAAATTGAACAGATTGATTCTAAAGAATAAAGTGGGCACAAGAGTGATGTTTATACTATTTTAAAATGATGACAAAAAGTACTCTAAAACTAAAATACTTATTAGTGACTAGAGTCCCAGTACACAAAATTAGTGCATGGGGGCGAGGGGGAAGAATTGCCCCTCAGCCCAGCTTGCACCCTCTCCAATCTTGGACCCCTTTGGGGATGTCTGACTACCGGTTTAGGGATCAGGTCTGAACCGGCAGTCGGACATCCCTCTCGCAATCCAGGACCACTGGCTCCTAACCACTCACCTGCCTGCCTGCCTAATGCCCCCAACAGCCCTCCCCTGCCAGCCTGGTTGCCCCCAACTGCCTTCCGCTACAGTCCTGGACACTCCCAACTGCCCTCCCCTGCAGGCCTGGTCGTCCACAACTGCCCTCTTCTGCAGGCCTGGTCACCCCCACTGCCCTCCCCTACAGGCCAGTTCACCCCCAACTGCCCTCCCCTGCCAGCCGGATCTCGCCCCCGAGTGCTTCTGCCTCGGCCCCCACCACCATGCCTTTGTCTGGAAGGAAGTAGGACATCCGGAAGATGGCCGGTTGATGTGGTCTAATTAGCATATTATCCTTTTATTAGATTATGTAGGATAGGATTGCTTAAAGGGGGGGGGGGCATTTTTCAGCAGGAGGAGTTGCCTTTATCAGACAAAAATACATAACCCCTATATCAGAACTGATAGCCAGCCATATGCACTATCCTGCCAAACTGGTTATTAAAAAATTGAACCGCTTTCTTACACCTTACACCAAACAGCTGTTGCCCTTCAACCCCTCCTCAGCCCCCACCTTAGGTTCTGCCTTCGCAGTTCACCCAGATTAGGTTCTGATTGGTCAGCTTCTATGCCAGTCAGTGTCAAAAGCTCTGCCTCCTAGACAGCTATTGGCTCCTCACACTTCACCCAGATTTGGTTCTGATTGGTCGGTTTCTATACCCGTCAGTATCAAAAGCTCCGCCTCCTAGACAGCCATTGGCTCCTCTGGGAAATCCAGAACGGCCCCACTGACAACTGTCTCCCTTTCCGGGCCTATCTCTGGGCCTGATCCGCAGCCTCCGCAGCAGCTGCGGATCAGGCCCTTGCCGCTCTTGCCGTGCCCACCTCGCACCCTCCCACTTACCTGCTGGCCACCAGCCTTGCCATGATAGGAGCCTGTGGGCCACAGGGGAGGGAATGAGAGGTGCTCCATGCACTTCCTTGTGACCATTTGTTTGTTCATTTTGGTCGTTACGGCCATTGGCTTTTTATTATATAGATGATAGAAATAGACCTGCTGTGTAGATGTATGTTAAGAGTGGCATTTCAAAATAGTGGTAAGGTATGGTTTTTTTAATGTTTAAAACAATTAATTCGCCATTCAATTTAAAAAGTTAGATTTCTTTTTTTCTCACCATACAGTAAAATAAATCCCAGTTGATTCTGAAATTAAACCTAAAAAAGTACCAAAACATTTTAAGATAAAATATGTGAAAATCTTTTTGTTAACTTTGGAGGAAGAATGCTGTGCAAGCATGAAGAAGCCAATGTCCTTAGATAATAAATGCATGGTAGATTATTTGTGTATGAGTGTGTGCATTTGAATACTTCTCTATAGCAATAACCAAACCATGAATCAGTTTCAAAATAAATGCTACATGGGGGCAGTATTTCCTAGTGTGATCCCTGGGTAGAGGACACTCTTTGTTGTTAGAATCTTGATATCATAGAAATTTCTGGAAAACAGAATGACTTCAGACATAAAGTACATCTGTTAATGCTTAAGAGAGTTTGAGATAGGACATGATGCTGTAAGCAATAAAGATAGGTAGGTCATTGCTAGTGAGGGCATTGGTGATTAGCCCAGAACTTTTCAATCACTAAGGGGTAGCAGCAGCATGGACTTTTAATGTGGTATTTATTCCTTTGAGAATCTCAGGGTCCATTCTAATCCATTCCTCACCCATAAGCCCTATGTATTCATGAGAGCATGCCAGAGATAATGACAATCAGTCACCTAAACAGAAGTAGTACTATACATATGCTTGTTGCCTGGGATTCCCAATTACAAATATAATTTTTTTTTTTTCTGAGGAGAGTTTTCCAAGTAAATTAAAAAAGCATAGAGTCTTTTTTCAAATGTTTTCTTTTCAAAATGCGTCCTCATATTTTTGACTTTGTTTCTCTCTTGCTCTGGATGGAGTACCATTTTGGGTTGTGAAAGGCTTTCTATTAAAATTTTAATTTAGCAAACTGGCTTCCAGGGCCTCTCCCACTCTTTATACCATGTGATGACTAACCATTAAATTAATTTAAGTCTTGAAATTCTCTGCTATTATTTAAACTGTCATGTTATTGTAAGCACCTTGAGAACAGTTATGTTTTAAAGTTCAATTAGTTTGTTGACTGATTTTTCACCATGATCCATAACTGATTTAGTCTGAGAAATTAATAAAAGCACTAAGGTTGATGATTAGGGTAATTGCATAATAGTAGCTAATATACATTTTGTGTTTTTGTGATATAAATTTCCAATTACATTATTGAAATACTGTATTAATTAATGAGAGTGGGGAATCAGAAACTCTGGTTTTAGGTTACTGAATTCAGAATGGGACAGAATGCTGAATTACTCAGCGAAGTCTCAAGGTCACTTGTTCCACGTCATGAACAAACTCTTTGCCTTTGCAAAGTTCATTCACTTGATATAGGACACTCTTATGTGAATGTCCAACTTGGATAAGATATTCATGGATATATTAGAGCTCTCCAGATAAACAAAACCAATAGGATATGTATATATAAAGAAATATATTTAATCTAATGAATTGGCTTGTGTAATTGTGGATGCCAGCAAGGCTCAAGACCTAGGAGAGCCCTGTTCCAGTTCTATTCCAAAGGCTGGCAGGCTTTAACCCAGGAGAACCAGTGGTACATATGAAGAACAAAGTCAGTCTGTTTGTCAATTCCCCTTTGCTCTGAGAGGCCTTTTTGTTCTTCTGCTCAGGCCTTTAACTGATTGGATGAGGTCCACCTACATTGTGGAGGACAATCTGTTTTATTCAAAGTTTACCAATTTAAATATTTAATCTCATTCATAAATACCCTCCAAATTGATACCTAAAATTAACATTAGAATGAGGTAGTGAAGTTACCTGTTGGCTCAGGCCTTCACTTCCCAAAATGTCACTTTCTTCCTGGTCTAATGCAAACCTGCCTAGTAAGTAAGCCCTCCAAGAACTCAATAAGATCCAGGTAAGAATATAATTGTATGTTAAACAAATTCAGGGCTATTGGATTAAAGTAGAGCTTTAGAAAATATTACAGCTTAGAGATGATACCAGACCATAGAAATAAGATATGTTTATTTCATGGTTAAATATCATGTCAAAATGAATTCTAGAAAGAGTTAGTGGGTTCTTCTTACAGAAACTGTAGGGATTTATTGGGGAATTTTGGGGAACCTTCCTGAAAATCAGAAGGCTCCTTGATAAGCTAACTTCAGAAGGTATGAATAGACTTGATTTAGAAATTTAATGAGCAAGGCAATAAGCATTGTCATTAATAGTTTCAGTTGACTAATGGTTGTGGTAGAACAAGTAAATACTACCAAATTGACCCCCCCACCCCCCGTAAATTGAGAAAACAATTGAAGAAATTAAGAAATAAATTCCATTTGGAGTAGCATAGAAAAGAGTAAAATACATAGTTAGGAATAAATTTACCCAAGGAGGTAAAAGATCTAGATGCTGAAAATTATAAGACAATATTGAAAGAAGTTGAAGACACAAACAAATGGAAAGATAGTCCATATTCATGGATTTGAAAAATTAGTATTGTTAAAATGTTTGTTTTACCCATATGATAATACAGAATCATTGCAATCTCTATCATTTCAATGGCATTTTTCACAGAAATAGGAAAAAAAAAAATCCTAAAATGTACATGGAACTACAAAAAATCCCAAATAGCCAAAGCAAAGAACAGCAAAGTTGGAGGCACACATTATCTCATTTCAGACTATATTATAAAGCTATAGTAATAAAAACAGTATGGTATTAACATAAAAAGAGACACAGAGATCAAGGAAACAGAATAGAGAGCTGAGAAACACGTGCATATATGGTCAATTAATTGACAAAAGAACAGTGGGGAAAAACAGTCTCTTCACTAAATGATGTTGGGAAAATTTGATTGCTGCATGCAAAAGAATGAATTTGGCCACCGATTTCACATTATATACAAAATTCAACTCAAAGTGGATTAAAGATTTGAATGTAAGACTTGAATCCATAAAACTCCTAGAAGAAAACTTTTGGGGTAAACTTCTTGACATCAGTCTTAGCAATGTATTTTTTGTTGTTTTTTTGGATTAGATACCAAAAGCAAAGGCAACAAAAGAAAAAAATAAACAAGTGGGACTAAATTAAATATAAAAGCTCTGCACAGCAAAGGAAACAATGAACAGAATAAAAGGCAATCTGTGGAGTGTGAGAAAATATTTGCAAATCATGTATCTGGTAGGAGGTTAATATCTAAAATGTATAAAGAACTCATACAACTCATTAGCCAAAAAAAATAATCTGGTGAAAAATTGGGCAGAGTGATCTGAATACAATTTTTCCCAAAAAAGACATACTAATGGCCACCAGGTTAAGAAGGGGTACCCAGCTAATCAAAGCCACAAGATTTCATCTTATATCTGTTAGAAGAATGTCTTGTCAAAAAGATAAGAGATAATGTGTTGGTGACCATCTGTAGAAAAGAGAATCCTTGTTTACTGTTTGAAGAAATGTAAGTTCATGCGCCCCTCCCCCCTGAAATGTGTGCACTCTCTAACAACTGATAGCTTAATTTTGAAAATGAAATGTACTTTAATAAACACTGCCTTTATAATTATTCAAAGTTATGCATACATTTTTTTGGGGACATCCTATATATCCAGAGGAAATGAAATCAGGATCTTGAAGAGAAAGCTGCACTCCCATTTTTGTTGCAGCATTATTCACTATAGGCAAGTTATGGATAGACTTAACTGTACATCAATGGATGAATTGTTAAAAAAAGATATGATATGTGTGTGTGGAATATTACACAAAATGAAATATTATTCAGCCATGAAAAAGATGGACATCCTACCATTCGCAACAACATGAATCTACCTTAAGGGTGTTAGGCTAAGTGAAATAAGTCAGAGAGAGAAAGACAAATACTGTTTGATACATGTATAACTTACATATGGAATCTAAAAAGCCAAACTCATAGAAACAGAGAATACAATGGTGGTTCCCAGGGCGTGGGGGTTGGAGGGAAAGGGGATATGTTGGCCAAAGAGAATAAACTTATAAGATGAATAAGCTCTGGACAGTTCATTTATAGCGTAATGATTATAATTACAAATACTGGAATATATAGGGTGTCCCCAAAAATGTATACTCACATTTTAATAATTATAAAGGCAGTGGTTATTAAAATACATTTCATTTTCAAAATTGAGCTATCAGCTGTTAAAGTGTGTATGCTTGCTAAAATATAGTTCTTGCTAAAAAATAGTTCCTAAATATTCTTACCCCAAAAAAGAAATGATAGTTATGTGATGTTGGAGGTGATAGCTAATGCTATGGTGGTAATTTTTCAATATATAAGTTTATGAAATCAGCATGTTGTATACTTTAAAGTAACACAATGTCAATTATATTTCAATAAAGCTGGGGATGAGGAGAAAATAGATGAGCCAGACAAAGCAAATGGGGAACCTAATAGGGAAATTAATTGTGAGTCATTACATCTTTACTGAAAATTTGTACAAATTCTTTGAGATAAACCCCTCATCAAACATTTCTTTAGGCTTATAATGTAAATTAACTTTGATATTCTAGAGAACATAGATGAAAGTGTACAAAACTTTATAATTTGAGATTTTGTTGAAAATTTATACTATCATACACTAAATATGTTGACTTTAAGGTTTGTTTTTGAGCATCCAATGTTGCTATTGTCACAAAGAATTTTATAAAATGTGCTATTTCTAGTGTTTTAAATGCTCAAACTTATATTAAGCTTATGAAGTAATTAGATAAATGTAATTCAAATGATTCAAACTTATTTAAAAAACTTTTTGCAAAATATGAATATATTAATATTTTCATGATATTAAAAAATTCTAATGACTTCATATAGTGGTCTGTCAATGTTTAAGGATTTCATTTGAAATTGCTTATTATTACTATAGTTACACTAGAGGCCCAGTGCATGAAAATTCATGCCGGCCTGCCCCCTCTCACAGTCCAGGAGCCCTCAGGGACAGGAGGTGACCCTGTGATCAGGGGAAGGTGACGCCCCCATCACACCTCTGCTGCTGCCACTGTCGGTAGTGCAAGCCTCAGCCCTGGTTACCTGAGCTTTGGGTGGCCCTGGGTGGCTGGGCAGCTGCTATCTGAGGCTTGCCTATGCCTCGGGCCGGCCCTGGGCAGCTGGGGGTCTGAGAGCAGGTCCGGCCACACTGTGCACCTGCCGAGCCCTCCCCCACTCCCGCCCCTCCCCCCGGCTGGCCTGAAAGGACTGGGGGACTCTGGCAGGGCTGAGGGGTCTGGGTGCTGCCATCTTGTGGCTATGGGCGCCCCATCTTTGTGATGGTGTGACAGTTAATTTGCATATTCCCTCTTTATTAGATAGGATAAGGATTGCTTAATGTATGGTATATTTCTTTTTGGGAAATATATCTTAGTTCTTTTTTATTGTCTTTTTGTGGCATAGTGACAAAATTAATATCTCTAAAATTTAGTGGTTCTTTTCGCTATTGAACTCAGATTATTTTAAAGATTATGTTGGTAGTAATATCTGATTTAAAAATAACTATATTAGATACAGAAAAACTATTCTGAATAATTTAGTAGGTATAATTGTTATTCTGATATTTCAGAAGTTTCCAAAAAGTTTTAGAATTGTCCAAAGATCTTCAGCATACCCTTCACCTACTTTCCTCAATTGTTAATTTCTCATTTTTGATATATAACTTTCTTCTATTCCTCCCTCCCCTGCTTTTTCCTATTTTTGATATATAATTTTCTTCGATTCCTCCCTTTCCCACTTTTATATTTTGTAATAACATGCAGAAATGAATGAATGAATGTTTGAATGAATGCATAAGCATTAAAATCTTGTTCAGATTCCAGTTTAAGATCACACATGGGACTTAATCATGTCTCCTTGGTCTCCCTTAATCTGAAACATATCTTTAGTTTATATTTGGTTTTCAGTTTTGAAGAGCAAGTTACTTTGAGAATGGCCCTCAGTTTCGGTTTGTGTGACATTTCTTTGAATGGATAAGAATTTTTTCTGGCTTAATATTACAGATCAATAATTGTATGAATCATTTATTTTTCAGTATTTGTATTATCAAGGAACACATTTCTAAATTCTTTAGATTTTACACCCACTATTTGAATTAGAAAAGAGCACAATAATGCCAGATGTGACATTGTTAACTTTGTCAATAGGATAATTGACCCTAAAATATCATCACAAATAACATGCATAAACATTCATTTCACATATAGGATAAACTAAAATATTTAACATTTGGGAGTAAATATGACTGGAGGGGTTTTTTTTATGCAAAACATATAAATGACCTCTCTATATTTTTTTTTTAAATATATTTTATTGATTTTTTACAGAGAGGAAGGGAGAGAGATAGAGAGTTAGAAACATCGATGAGAGAGAAACATCGATCAGCTGCCTCCTGCACATCTCCTACCGGTGATATGCCCGCAACCCAGGTACATGCCCTTGACCGGAATTGAACCTGGGACCCCTCAGTCCGCAGGCCGACGCTCTATCCACTGAGCCAAACCGGTTTCGGCTAAATGACCTCTATATTTAATTATAAAAATTATCTTCTTAAAAACAGAAATGTTTACTATTTATGATAACAACATATTTCATTTTTGTATGTTGAATGAATTCTCCCTTTCACTTTTATAAGAACTTTTGTGAGGTGTGAGAATGTGATGGTAGCCACTATGGTGTAATTGTTTTGTAAGTCAGTGTTTCCCTTCTCAGCACGAGCCCCTGCCCATTTCCTTCTCTCCCACACTGTGTTTTTGAAGGAGTATTAAAGAATGGTACAGAACGGGGGTTCTATAATACACAAAAGTAATGTATATTGATGGTAGAAAATTAGGTCAAGCAGAGAAAAATATCAATCAATCACCTGCAATTACGTGACTTCAGTGCCACCATTTTGATGTGCATTTTAAAAAATGATTTTCTTCTTTACCTATGTAAGTAATATATATCATATCCTAGGCATATGTCATGTAGCTTATAAATGTTATGTCCTAGGCAGAATGAAAGACTGATATATCCCTTCCTCATGCAACTTTGACTGATAGGAAAAGACAGACACTGAACAATTTATAAGAATAGGATATCAAGGCTGATAGTGAGTGTGAAGTACTGGAAATTATGATAGTCCACAGGGTAAAACCCAATTTCTTAGTTATAGATGTTTTTGTCTCACTAAATGTTTTTAAAGAACACTTTAAAAGTTGAATGGTATTCCATTGTGTAGGTGTATCTTAATCCACTTGATATCATACATGTAGCTTATTTTCAATTTTTAGCTATTGTGATTATAGCAGTGTCCACCCTAACAGTTAAATCTTTTTTCCTGACCACAATTAGCTTTTTAATGATATATTATTAAAAGTTATATTTCTGGGTTAAGCAATAAGCATTGTCAAATTGGCTTCCATATATAGTGTAACTTTATATTTTCACTAGCAGTGAAAGCAGTGAAGAACATTCCCATTTACCACACCTTCTGAATTCTTGAATATCATTACTTAAAATAACTTATTTTTTTAGCAATTTGATAACTTTCATTGATTGTGTGTCTTGTTGCAAGTAAGATTGAACCTTTTAGTTATTTTTTGGTCCACTCATCTTTAATGAATTTCTCATCCATATCTTTTTCCTATTTTTTTGTGGGAATGTTCACATGTTGTTATTAATTTATCGTGAACTATGCAGTAAAAATATTAACTCTTAATTGGGCATTTAATCCCTTTATATTTGAAGTGATTATTGATAGGTTCTTGTTTGTCGCCATTTTTATTCTTTATGCCTGTGTTTCTTCTTCCCTTCCTACTTCTTTTTACAGCAGACACGTTAGCATTTCTTGCATTGCTGGTTTGGTAGTAATAAACTCCCTTAGACCTTTTTGTCAGTGAAGTTCCTTATTTCACCCTCAATTTTGATTGATAGCCTTGCTGGGTACAGTATTCTTGGATTCAGACCCTTGCTTTGCATGACTTTGTATATTTCATTCCATTCCCGTCTGGCTTGATGTGTTTCTGTTGAGAAATCAGTAGATAGTCTGGTGGGTGATCCTTTGTGGTTGGGGGTCAACACAACATGAGGAACTATATTAAAGGGTTGCGGCATTAGGAAGGTTGAGAACCACTGATCTAGGAAAAAAATCTTAAGAAACAGGAAAAGAGCCTAACTTTCTGTCTCTCTCTGGCAGCCTTTAAGATTCTTACTTTGTTATTGGTGTTTTCCAATTTAATTATAGTGTATCTTCGTGTCGGTCTTTTGGGGTTCATTTTGTTTGGGACCCTGTAGCTTCTTGGACTTGTGTGAGTTTTTTCTTTCCAACACCAGGGAAGTTTTCTGTCATTATTTCTTCAAACAAGTTTTCTATTCCTTTCTCAGCTTCCTCTCCTTATGGCACTCCTGTTATGCAGATGTTGTTTCGTTTTGTGTTGTCCCAAAGTTCCCTTAGGCTCTTTTCCTGTTTTTTTAAGATTTTTTTCCTAGATCAGTGGTTCTCAACCTTCCTAATGCCCCGACCCTTTAATACAGTTCCTCATGTTGTGCTGACCCCCAACCATAAAATTATTTTCGTTGCTACTTCATAACTGTAATTTTGCTACTGTTATGAATCCTAATGTAAATATCTGATATGCAGGATGTATTTTCATTGTTACAAATTGAACATAATTAAAGCATAGTGATTAATCACAAAAACAATATGTAATTATATATGTGTTTTCCAATGGTCTTAGGTGACCCCTGTGAAAGGGTTGTTCGACCCCCAAAGGGGTCGCGACCCACAGGTTGAGAATCGTCCTAGATGCTGCTTTTCTTGGGTATTTTTTCCTACCTTGTCTTCTAGCTCACTGATGTGGGCCTCCGCTTCTTGTAGTCTACTGTTGATGCTTTCTATTGAGTTCTTTATTGCAGCGATGTCATTCTTCATTTCTTCTTGGTTCTTCTTCATTTCCTCTTGGTTCTTGCACATATTGTTGAATTTGTCTTTCATCCTTTTCAGTGACTTTATGACCATTTCTCTGAATTCTTTCTCTGACATATTGATTCCCTCCATTTTGTTTACTTTCTTTTCTGGCGATACCTCCTTTTCTTTTGTATGCAGGTTGTTTCTTTGTCTCCCCATGATCACTACTCTCCAGGTGTCTGGTTATGTAGCTCTCTCCTGCATTGACTTAAAGTCACAAAATACAACACAACAAGACACAACTCACAAGGCACCAAACACAAATGTATTCATGATACTTGCCGGGAGCCAAAGATCCTGGACTGAACCTGACTACAGAAACTGGCAACAGAACCTGACTAGAACTTGGTGACTGAACCAGGCTGGAGAACCTGGACAGAACCTGGTTGGAGAACCTAGCGAGGGAACATGGCTACAGAACCTGGCTGGAGAACCTGGAGAACCTGGCTGGAGATCCTAACCAGAACTTCGCTGGAGATCCAGACCAGAACTTGGCTGGAGATCCTGGCTGGAGATCCTGGCGAGGCTGCTGATCAACTGAACGCTGTCTCCATGTCATTCCTTCTTCGCCGACTCCGTCCACACCTTTGGGGACCCCTGGACCCGCTGGGGTTGGACCCCGGCAGATACTAATAACCCCAAATAAAGGTGACCACCAGAGAAAGAATTAGGGGATAAAAAAAGAGTGCAAAAATGATATTGAGAAAAGGAAAAAATGTAAGAGAGAAAAGAATGAGAAGAAAAAAGAAGGTAGTGCACTGACCACCACTCCCTTCACATATGTGTATGTGAGGAGAAAACTCCAATAAAACAACTAATCCCAAAAATGCAAACAACAAACACCCAGAGATGAATGCAAACCAAAAACAACTAACCCAAAACATGCAAACAACAAACACACAGATGAAGCTGAGGAGGCAGAGCTCATTTCCAGAAGTTAAGGTCAAAGAATTGAATGAATGGAGAAATAGCCAAAATTCAGTGTAGAGGAGCTAGAAAGAGAATGTTTATATAAGAAGAAAAGTGAAAAACAAAATACAAACATGAAAATATATATATATATAAAACTATCTACACTAATAAAAGACATGCAAATTGGTCATACCTCCGCTATGCCTTAAACCACGCCCACCAGACAGTCAGAGCAACTATATGCAAATTACCCCAACCAAGATGGCGTCCGGAAGCCATGGAGCTGGAGCAAGCAGGAGGCTTGGTTGCCCCAGTGATGGAGGAAGCCAGGCTTCCCCCTGCTGCGGCTGGCTTTGAGCTCCACTCAAAGCAACAAAGTTTCAATTATAGAAGGTAAATAAACCCCAGATACCTGCTTTCAGCTGGCTGTGTCCACAGAGCTGGAGCAAGCAGGAGGCTTGGTTGCCCCTGGTGATGGAGGAAGCCAAGCTTCCCTCCTGCCCGCCCTGGCCGGCTCTGAGCTCCTCTCAAGGCTACAAAATCTCAATTATAGAAGGTAAATAAATTCCAGAATTAAAAAAAGAAAAAGAAAAAGAAAAAGAGGAGAGGCTGGGAGCTTTCGTCACTGGGGTGGCTTGGCCAGCCTGAAAATGGCCCTCAGCCCCTCACCCAGAAAGGCCAGGCACCCCAGAGGGGACCCCCCACCCTAAAGGGGGTGTGGCCCGCCTGAAAACAGCCATCAGCCCCTCACCCAGGCTGGCCACGCACCCCAGTGGGGACCCCCATGCTGAAGGGGCTGTGACCAGCCTGCAAACAGCCATTAGCCCCTCACCCAGGCTGGCCAGGCACCCCAGCGGGACCCCCAACCTGATCCGGGACACCCTTCAGGGCAAACCAGCTGGCCCCCACCCATGCACCAGGCCTCTATCCTACATAATCAAAGGTTAATATGCAAATTGACCCTAACAAAAGAAAGACTGGGAATGACTGGTCACTATGACACACACTGACCACTAGGGGCCAGACGCTCAATGCAGGAACTGCCCCCTGGTGCTCAGTGCACTCCCACACGGGGAGCTCTTCTCAGGCACAAGCCAGGCTAATGGCTGCCAGTACAGTGGTGGTGGTGCGAGCCTTTCCTGCCTCTTCAGCAGTGCTAAGGATGTCCGACTGCAACTTAGGCCTGCTCCCCGCTGGAAAATGGACATCCTCCGAGGGCTTCGGGCTGCCAGAGGAATGTCTGACTGCCAGCTTAGGCACAATCCCCTGGGGAGCAGGCCTAATCTAGCAGGTGGTCATCCCCCGAGGGGTCCCAGACTGCGAGAGGGCACAGGCCAGGCTGAGGGACCTCCCTCGAATGCACAAATTTTTGTGCACCGGGCCTCTAATATATATATAAAAGAAAATTTATATATACACATATATATAAGTTTTCCCCTTCTTTAATCTATCTATATATGTATTTCTTAACTATTGGAAAAGGAGACTAGAGACTAGATAGGCCTGAATTGGTGATTGGAATTAGTTAAGCTATTAGTAGAAGAAGATAACAGGTGAGACAGGAAAAACAAGCAAAAAAAAGAAAAACAAACAAAAAACCCAAACTCATCAACAAACAAACAACAACAATAAGACAGAAAGAAAAAGGCAACACAAAAATAAAAAAGGGAAGAGAAAATAAATTTGGATAGTGAAGAAAGAGAAGAGAGAAGTGTGTATGGACTTGGAGCAGGGGAGCAGAAATTAGATAGTAAGATCAATTTTTAAACAGGGAGTAAAAAGAAAGGTTATGGGAAAACTAAAGGAGGAACAGGGTAAGAGAAACATGACATAAAACGGAAAAAGTGAGGAAGAGAGTGTTGGCATAAAGAATAATTGAGATAGAGTAAAATAATGCTAAAGGAAAAATAAAAATAGAATGTAGGACACTAATCCCAAAATAAAATAAAGAAAAAATAAAATAAAACTTTTTAAAAAGGTAAAATAATACATGGGGCCTTGACTTACGAGTGTCCCAACTAACGAGTTTTTTGAGATATGAGCCATCTCTCGGCCGATTTTTTGCTTTGAGTTGCAAGCTAAAATTCGGGTTACGAGTCAGCTTCAGATACCCCACTGCTAGTTGGCGCAGCGAACGTCACAGTGAGCGCCACAACATCAGCACAGCATCACTCATTCACTGTTGATTTGACATACGAGTAATTTGAGTTACAAGCTCCGTCACAGAATGAATTAAACTCGTAAGTCAAGGCCCCACTGTAGTAATAATAATAATTAAAAATAAAAGTATAATAATACAAAAGATAAAATCAAGTGAGAAAAAATTAGTTTCTTAAGTAAAAGATAAAAAATAAAAATGTGAAGTAGTGAAGGTCATTCACTTCCTCTACTGTTCTGTTTGGCACGTATGCTTCCTGTCACGTAGTCAGGACAGTATTGAAGTTCTGTTCGATCTACCGCTCCTCTGTGTCATAAGCCACAACCCTGTTTTCAAGCAGGCAGGTTCTCTTTGTTTCTCAGCCTGCCTTTACTTGTATTTACACAAGAGTCAATTTATGATACAACCCCTGGGTGGCAGTGTTTTTGTATTAATATCCAGGGCTTAAAGGCCTCTCTACCCAGTGTTTACATTGCTTTCCCTGATGTACTTAATACTGGGTTGAGAGGATGGACTGCCCCAGTTCTAGTTTTCTGTTTGCTTCTCCCCACTCTGATCCCCAGGTTCCACAAAAACAACTTTCACCTGCAGTCTCCGTGGGTGTTTTTAATTGGAAGATCCTATGTACTGGGCTTAGTAATCAAAAGCAAGGATTTAAAAAGGAAAACCAGAGTAAGCGTGCAGACTCGCGTCTTTTTCCCCTGGCACTGCGCACGTCTCTGCATGCATCTTTTCCCCCTGGTTCTGCACAGCCAGTATACTGGTAGAACTTCAGGCTGCCTTTCTGGGCCCAGCCCAGCTGTGGGTTGATTTCTAGAGACCCCTTCTGCCAGTAGTTCTGTGGAACCCCTTCCACATTCGCAGGCTACACTGACCCCACTGGCCGTGGATTTTGTGGGGGCACATTCTTCCTCTGGGACTCTAGATCCCGCTGTGCACGTTTCTCCCTCAAGTTTGGCTCCCAGATCTCACCTTTCTCTAGGTGATATCTGACTTTTCCGTCTGCGGAATGCCTCACCAGCTGTGTTTAATTTGCCATTTCCAGGTGGGTGTTGTTCGATTCAGCTGTTCCTTCTATCTGCTCTGTGAGAAGGTGCAGGGCTCCTCTGTGTATTCGTGCCGCTTTGTCTCCCCCTTGACAGATTATTTGTTCATCCGAGATTGGATTCCCTGTGCTTATCGGTTTGCAGTTGAGGCAGCTGGTTCCTGGGCATTGTAGTTGTAGGGTCCCAGGAGATATCCAAGGTCTCCCCGGTTGAAGGTAAGTCTGGGCTTCCGATTACAGCCACTTTCCCCTTCAAGATGGCACGGTCTCTGTGGTAGAGCCGGCTGCTCCAGAAGATATTTCAGCAGCAGTAGAGGCTGCCCGGCCTTTAAAATGTCCATACTACCTAGAGCAATCTACAGATTCAATGCAATTCCTATTAAAATACCAATGGCATATTTCAAAGACCTAGAATAAACTCCAAAAATTCATCTGGAATAAAAAAAGACCCCAAATAGCCACAGCAATCCTGAGAAAGAAGAACAAAGTTGGAGGGCTCACAATACCAGATATCAAGCTATATTACCAAGCCACGATTCTCAGAACTGCCTGGTACTGGCACAAGAAAAGACATATAAGACCAATGGGATAGAACAGAGAACCCAGAAATCAACCCAAGCCATTATGCTCAATATTTGACAAAGTTGGTAAGAGCATACAATAGAGTCAAAACAGTCTCTTTAATGAATGGTGCTGGGAAATTTGGTTAGATACATGCAAAAAAATGAAACTAGATGACCAACTTACATCATCCTCAAAAACAAACTCAAAATGGCTAAAGGACTTGAATGTAAGACAGGAAACCATAAAAATCCTACAAGACTCCATTGGCAACAAAATAGCAGACATATGTTGTACCAATATCTTTACAGACACAGCTCCTAGGGCAATGGAGACTAAGGAAAAAAAAAAAAATGGGACTACATCAAAATAAAAAGCTTATGCACAGCAAAAGAAACCATCAACAAAACACTACATGGGAGAACATATTTGCCAATGCTATTTCAGATAAGGGTTTAATCTCCAAAATTTACAGAGAACTCATACAACTTAACAAAAGGAAGATAAAAGATCCAATCAAAAAATGGGCAAAGGATCTAACTAGACACTGAAAAAAGACATACAGAAGGCCCAGAGACATATGAAAACATGCTCAAAGTCACTAATCATCCGATAGATGCAAATCAAAACAACAACTTACCATCTCACACCTGTCAGAATGGCTATCATCAACAAGACAACCAAGGACTAGTGCTGGTGAGAAAGTGGAGAAAAAGGAACCCTCCTGCACTGCTGGTGGGAATGCAGATTTGTGCAGCTACTGTGGAAGACAGTATAGAGTTTCCTGAAAAAGTTAAAAATGGAACTCCCATTTGACCCAGTAATCCCACTTCTAGGACTGTATCCCAAGAAACCAGAAACACCAATCAGAAAAGATATATGCACCCCTATGTTCATAGCAGCACAATGTATAATAGCTAAGATTTGGAAATAGCCTAAGTGCCCATCAATAGATGAGTGGATTAAAAAACGGTGGTACATCTACACAATGGAATATTATGCCACTATAAAAAAGAAGGAACTTTTACCATTTGCAACAGCATGGATTGAACTAAAGAGCATTATGCTAAGTGAAATAAGCTTGTAGGAGAAAGATAAATATCACATGATCTCACTCATATGTGGGATATAATGATCAACATAATTTGATGAACAATAATAGATCCAGAGACAAATGTCAGGGGAGGGAGGGGGTTAGAGATCAACCAAAGGACTTGTATGCATGCATATTAGCATAACTAATGGCCCCAGACACTGGGGCAGTGGGGGCTTGCCCGTTGTTGGAATGGCCGGAAGGGGGGTGGTCAATTGGGGAAAAATGAGCATATGTAAAACTTTACACAATTAAAAAATAACTCTATGGAGAGGGAGGGAGTAACAGAAATCAGGAAATTAAGGTTAATCCATGAGCAGGAACAAACTGCTGTATTTCTCTACTCACACCTACCAGATGTGTGAGCTTTTCTACACCAAGTATTTCTGACATTAATCTGGAGTTATTGTAGACCCCACAAATTAAAGACTTAGTCCCACAAGACTGTCACCCCCTTCAGATGCCAATGCCAAGGAGTGGGTCCCCAAGTTACACACAACTTCTAACTTTCTCCTTGAGTTCAATAATTTGCTAGAGCAATTCACAGAACCCAGGAAAACAGTTTACTTACTATTGTTGTTTTATTACAAAGGATGTTTTAACCATGTGAATGAATGGTCATTTGAATGTGTCACCTTCCTAGCATGTGGATATGTTCATTAAACTGGAAGCTCTTTGAACCCCATACTTTTGGGATTTTTATGGAGGCTTCATCATGTAGGCATGATTGATTATTAACTTCTTTTCTATCCCCTCTTTTCTCATTGGAGAGTGGAGGTAGGTATGAAATTTCCAAGCTTCTAATCATGGCTTGGTCTTTCTGGTGACCTACCAAAAATAACCTCATTAGAACAAACGATGCTCTTATCACTCAGAAAATTCTAAGGGGTGGCCAGCTGTCATGGCTCAGTGTTTGAGAATCGACCTATTGTTCCAGGAGGTTGTGGTTCAATTTCAGATCAGAGCACATGCCTAGATTGTGAGCTCGATCCCTAGTAGGGGGTATGCAGAAGGCAGTTGATCAATGATTATCTCTCATCATTGATGTTTCTATCTCTTCCTCTCTATTCCTCTCTGATATCAATAAAAATATATTTTTTAAAAAGTTTAAAAAATAAAAAAATTTGGGGTATTGCCGACAACAATCAAGGCTTAACTACAACAAGACTGCGCACAAAGACCACTAGGGGATGCACCAAGAAAGCATAAAAAATGCGGAGAAAAAGAAAAAGGACAAAACTGTCAGTGGAGGATATTGAGTTCAGAACCACACTTTTAAGGTCTCTTAAGAACTGTCTAGAAGCCGCCGATAAATGTAGTGAGATCCTCAAGAAACCTAATGAGACCCTCAATGTTATGATAAAGAACCAACTAGAAATTAAGCATACACGGACTCAAATAACGAATACTATACAGACTCCCAACAGCAGACCAGAGGAGCACAAGAATCAAGGCAAAGATTTGAAATGCGAAGAAGCAAAAAACACCCAACTGGAAAAGCAAAATGAAAAAAGAATCCGAAAATACGAAGATAGTGTAAGGAGCCTCTGGGACAGCTTCAAGCGTACCAACATCCGAATTATAGGGGTGCCAGAAGAAGAGAGAGAGCAAGAGATTGAAAACCTATTTGAAGAAATAATGACAGAAAACTTCCCCCACCTGGTGAAAGAAATAGACTTACAAGTCCAGGAAGCGCAGAGAACCCCAAACAAAAGGAATCCAAAGAGGACCACACCAAGACACATCATAATTAAAATGCCAAGAGCAAAAGACAAAGAGAGAATCTTAAAAGCAGCAAGGGAAAGAAAGTCAGTTACCTACAAGGGAAAACCCATACGACTGTCAGCTGATTTCTCAACAGAAACTTTGCAGGCCAGAAGGGAATGGCAAGAAATATTCAAAGTGATGAACACCAATAGCCTACAACCAAGATTACTTTATCCAGCAAAGCTATCATTCAGAACTGAAGGTCAGATAAAGAGCTTCACAGATAAGGAAAAGCTAAAGGAGTTCATCACCACCAAACCAGTATTATATGAAATGCTGAAAGGTATCCTTTAAGAAGAGGAAGAAGAAGAAAAAGGTAAAGATACAAATTATGAACAACAAACATGCATCTATCAACAAGTGAATCTAAGAATCAAGTGAATAAATAATCTGGTGATCATAATAGAATCAGGGACATAGAAAGGGAATGGACTGACTATTCCTGGAGGGGAAAGGGGTGTGGGAGATGCGGGAAGAGACTGGACAAAAATTGTGCACCTATGGATGAGGACAGTGGGTGGGGAGTGAGGGCGGAGGGTGGGGTGGGAACTGGGAGGAGGGGAGTTATGGGGGGGGGGGAAGAGGAACAAATGTAATAATCTGAACAATAAAGATTTAATTAAAAAAATAAAAAATAAATAAAAAAATTTGAAGGAGTTTAGGAGCTCTGTGTCAGGACCAAAGGCTAAAATATTAACAGGAATCAGATTTCACAAGTGATAAAATATGTGCTGAGTCACTCATTTCTTTTCAGTGCCCCATATCAGATATTTTATTCATATCTATAATTTTATGGACTCCTGATATTATCAAATCATATTTCTTTGGCCTCTCTTTACTATTTTTGTACACTAATCAAAATTTCCATATGTTGAATCTCAGATTCTGATGATTATTCTTTTGCTACTTAATATAAGCAACATTTATTCCCTCTGTTAGCAGATGCACTGCAGACTCAGAGTGACTTGGGGGTCAGAGTGTTGTTGGGGAGGAAGGAAAGTTGAGCCTTTGTGTTGGGACTTGTGTCTGCTTTTGCTGTCTTCACTGCAGATAGAAGTATGTGTCTTTTCCTCTGTTCTGAGGATAATAGGGAAGTAAATAGTTTATATATTGCCCATCCCGCAGGTTCTTTGCTTTTAATATGCTCAGTAAAAATGCCCTTTTTTTTTCTGGGCATTAAAAGGGCAAAATGTCAGTAGAATAATGAGCAAAGGAAGAACTGTCTGGTTGCACTGATGGAAAAAAATCACTGAGTGTATGATGGAAAAAATCACTTTGAGTGTACATGTATGTATATGAAGGACACAATCATGTATATGGTTTGAAGATAAATTCTGTAGAAACAATTTGACTCAAGAAACTTGATAAAGTACAGAATCTGTATGGAATAATAATTAAGGTGATAGTAAATTGGCTCCTCCTTTGTATCAGAATGATGAGATCCTATACTCTGAAGACTTTGTAACAGTTCTCTGTAATGAAGCATTTAAATGGTTTTTAAAGAGCAAATAAGCATACTAATTGATCAGACCGAAATGGTCCCAGCCAAGCATTCTTTTTTTCATCTTTTCAAATGCAAGTTTCCCAGGAATATCAATACTGATTTACAAAGTACATTTTATCTTTCAATTACTTTGGAATTTAAAGGAGAAGATGATTGTGTTTTACTTCTATTTTGTATTTTAAACATGAAAATTTACCTATATATTATGTTTTTATAATAGATTTTATTTTGGCATAGGTATATTCATTCACACAAAGTCATTATTTAGTATTCTTAATTGGTTTGGATGATATGGACAAAAAAAGCTTTTAGAGAAAAACAGTATATAAAGATGTATGTGATTAATGATATCAGCATACTAAATATGTGAGAAATAATATCAGTATAATAAATATGTGGTAATGACATCAGTATATAAATATGTGATAATGGTATCAGTATAATAAGTATGTGATAATGATGTCAGTATAATAAATATGTGATAATGATATCAGTATACTAAGTATGTGATAATGATGTCAGTATAAGTATGTGATAATGATGTCAGTATAATACATATGTGGTTATTATATCAGTATACTAAATATGTGATAATGATATCAATATTCTAAATGATATCAGTATTTAGATGTGAGTACTTAATGTTTATTTCTCTCCAATACATTGATTTTGTTTGAGCTATATCTATTCTCTAGGAATGTTTTAAAGATAAGAAAGTCTTATAATGAGCTGACTTAGGCTTTATATTTACTGTGATACCAAAATTTATTTACTTTGTATAGTTAATGTAGCTTCTGCCCTGTATCTTTACAAAGCTATTCTTATTTTATATCTTTATTATATAGTTTTCCTGTCTTAATATAAGCAATATTATTTTGTGCCTTTGAAATGTACCTTGTTCTCATAAGTATGAGCTGTCTGTTGAGCTGGCACAATGAATGTCCTACCATAAAATGTTAACATTGAATATTAGTAAATTAGGAACACTACTTTACAAATTGCATTATTATGGATTTAGCTATGTAAAACTAGCATACATCTTATCCTAAGCATACATCTTATCCTATATAATAAAAGGCTAATTTGCAAATCGACTGAACAGCGGAATGATCGGTTGCTATGACATGCACTGACCACCAGGGGGCAGATGCTCAATGCAGGAACTGCCCCCTGGTGTTCAGTGTGCTCCCATAGGGGGAGTGCTTCTCAGCCAGAAGCCAGACTCCTGCCTTTAGGGCAGTGCTAAGGATGTCTGACTGATGGCCGTCAGTTGGACATCCCCCGAGGGCTCCCAGACTGTGAGGGTGCAGGACAGGCTGAAGGACCCCCCCCTCTACGCGCCCCCCCCCCCCCCAGTGCACAAATTTTGTGCACTGGGCTTCTAGTGTTAAGATAAGCTATAAAAATAGTTTCTTACTGATAAATTTTGTACTTCCAAAAATTATTTCGTCTAATTGAGATATTTCAGCTTGCATGTTAAATCCCTAAATTCCTTTAAAAAGTATTTTATAATTATGTTAATTTTGATTGTTTTTAGAAAATTTTAAAAGTTTGTTGGGATACAAAGAGAATAATTGAAGTCTACCCATTACTATACACTAGTCTGCTTTCATGTGTGTAATTGAACCATTCTCTAAATGCACAATCTTTAAAGGATTCATTATATTCCAGCCTAATTATGCACTGCTATATACAGGGTGTCCCCAAAAATGTATGCACACTTTAACACGTGATAGCTCAATTTTGAAAATGAAATGTACTTTAATAAACACTGCCTTTATAATTATTCAAAGTGTGTGTATACAATTTGGGGGGACACCCTATATTTAGCCATTCATCAATTATAATTTGATAATTCCAATTTGAGTGACTAGGTCAGTGGTTGGCAAACTGCGGCTCATGAGCTCTTTGGCCCCTTGAGTGTTGCTCTTCCACAAAATACCAACTTCTGTGCATGGGCCATGAAGTTTCAATCACACTGTATGTGCGCGCCCGCACGTGGTATTTTGTGGAAGAGCCATACTCAAGGGGCCAAAGAGCCGCATGTGTCTTGTGAGCCACGGTTTGCCGACCACAGGACTAGGTGGATGCTGGTCTAATATTTCAAAATTGGGGAAAAAGGAGGATAAATAGGATGTAGTACTAGATGAGGCATTTAATTGTGATTTGAGGAGCTCCTGGTACATGTTCATTATGTGGTTGGAAATGCTAAGTTTGAAAAAGATTTCTAGCCTTCCTCATTGGGAGGTGACAGGTATAGATATCTAGGTGGTTGAAGTCTTGGCCATGGGTGGGATTACTGAGGAGGGGCACAGGAGGCACACTGCTGCATCTTGTGGTGTACATTTTTTTCAATATATTTTCATTGATTCAGAGAGGAAGGGAGAGGGAGGCAGAGATAGAAACATCAGTGATGAGAGGGAATTATTGATTGGCTGCCTCCTGCATGCCCCCTACTTTGGATTGAGCCTGCAACCCAGGCATGTGCCTTCATCAGAATCGAACCCGGGACCCTTCAATCTTCAGGCTGATGCTTTCTCCACTGAGCCAAACTGGCATGGGCAATTTTTATTGATAGAGTATGTCATCTCACTGCATTTAATTAGGTTAGACTTTAAGCTTTCATTTCTTCTTTGCTGTTTTAAGATGGGCAAAAGTTGATGTAAGTTAAAATATGTTGTATTCTAAAACAGTCTTTTATGCCTTGATGACTGCAATTATGGCATTAAAGCTTGCATATACAGCTATTTCATCTTTCTGTGCAGTCACTGGTGGGAAGCGCTTGTGAGTGGGTCTGAGGGCTGAGTTGGTGGGCTTAGAATGCGATGGAATGCAGGTGTGCCATCAGGACAGTTTCCATTCCTTAATTAAACAATATCACCTGAAAAATTCCATCTATAGTATGTGAAAGGTTAACAGTGGGTGGTATGCGGGCAGGCTAAATAGCCATCTCAGACAGTGGATAAAGGAAAATTGAATTTATTTAAAGAAAGGGGATAAAGGATGGAATATCCAAAGGGAAGGGCTGCATGCACTAAGCCAAGGTGACATTGGGTCGATGATGGAAGCACCCAGGAGCTGGAGTTTCATCATTCTGTGCAGTCACTGGTGGGAAGCGCTTGTGAGTGGGTCTGAGGGCTGAGCTGGTGGGCTTAGAATGCAGATGGAATGCAGGTGTGCCATCAGGACAGTTTCCATTCCTTATATGGTCTGACTCCTGGTGATCAACAAGTTTTTCCTAGTCTTTGTTCTCCTGTGGCAGGAAGCTTACAAAAAAATGGCTGTTAAGGATTGTATCTATAGTCCTAACATTATGTATGGTACAGTATTGTGAAAAATCTTCTCTGCATAAAACTATTAATAACATTGAAAATCCCTAATGAAAAGCAAGGGACAAATGAGTTTTATTTATTTTGATTCATGTATTATTTTTCTCCTGTGGTTTAGAATATATACAGGGTGGAGCAAAAGTAGGTTCACAGTTGTTCATATTGAAAATAATACAATGATTAATAAATAACTCTGTTCCAGGTACTCACAACTGTATATCTACTTTTGCCCCACTCTGTATAAACAGAAATCCTCCTGCTTCTCCCGCCCCCCCACCCCCCAAAAAAATCCCAAACTCTGGGAGTCTACATGTTTTCAGTCCTTTTCACTATATTTACCCCTATCTTTCTGATAATCTGTTTTGGGTTTGTTTCACTATTTAAATAAATGCTGCATATAAATAATCGCTGTCCCTAGGAATCCTTTGAAGGGGTACAGATGCACTGCTATCCTGGATTTTGTCATGGAACTCTGGTGGAGATACTGTGCCTGTTATGATTAAGAACTGCTCATTAGCCCTTTAAACATATCTGTGAGGAAGAAACACTGGAATTTAATGTGCTTTGCAATTTTGTTCCCTATTAGAAAGCAGACGAGGAGGATGTTGTTCTCACACCTGATGGTACCAGGGAATTTTTGACATTTGAAGTTCCACTTAATGATTCAGGATCCGCAGGTCTTGGTGTCAGTGTCAAAGGTAACCGGTCAAAAGAGAACCATGCGGATTTGGGAATCTTTGTCAAGTCCATTATTAATGGAGGAGCAGCATCTAAAGTAAGCAAATGTCAACTTTATTGAGCTTATGTCCATTAATACAAATGTTTAATTTTACCCCTATAACTATTTTGGAAATGTATACACTACAGAGGAGGACAGACTTTATATACCTCATAGATTCTGTTTCTGGGGCCTATTAGTTAATCTTGGGTGACAAAAGACAGATTAACAGGAGAAAAAGGTTAACATTTTATTGAAGTTAATATTTTAAATTTTACATATATTGGGGCTCCACAGAAATAAAGTGTAAACTGAAGAAACAGCGAGACTTGGAAGGTTATATACTATTTAAGCAAAGAGCAGTACATTGTGTTTTATAAAAGGAAAAAGGGTTTGGGCTTCTAGGAGCTGTAGATTTTGGGAAGGTAATTATATCAGGGAAACTAATGATAAGGTTTATTTTGTAAGGTTTGTTTATGCAGACTAATCGCTTTGCCATCTCTGTCTCTGGTGTTGAACATTGTCCTTCCTTCCCTGGTTTGGGAAAAGTGAGGGGACACCTTCATAAAGGAAATGCATGTCCTGTGTTCAGGAAGAAAGGGGAGAGCAGAGAACACCTGCTGTGTCTGCCATTTCTCAGTTGCCATCAGCTCAGAATCATTCTTATGCCAAAGTGGTATATTTTGTGTTGGCATATTCTGATATCCTATAACACTTAACAAATATTTTGTGTGTGTGTGTGTGTGTGTGTGTGTGTGTGTGTAAAAAACAGTGACCTCTCATTTTGGGGTGATGTCCATGGCTTCAACTCCCCATTTTTTGTCTCATAGATTTTACAACCCATAATCATTCTAGTTAAATGAAGATAATCTATGCAAAGACCTAGTTTAGGTTCTGGCTCTGAGCTCCATATAATAAAGGTTAATCTTTTTTCCCCTTCACTGTCTATGGATCACTTATCCTATTTCCCAGTCTAGAGGAAATTTCCTGGTTGTTTGTTAAGAGGGCACTTCTCTCTCTGCACTTGTCTAATAGCTTTGAGCTTTGGCATATCTTGGGTTGTAAATAACCTCTGTGGGTGTCTCTGGAAGCAAGAAAGTAATCACTTTGTATCCTTTGAATTAGTACCCTATTTTGGTAAACAGATTATGATAATGACTTGATTTACAAATGTATAAATGACTGAAATGGACAAAGGCTACAGTGACTGGACAGTATGCTAGTATTCAATTGGGAAAGTCCATTAGGATTAAAGTCTGCCCCCCCTCTTTTTTTTGGTGTTGTTTTTATTTTTTTTAACTAACATGAAAGCAACTTCTTTTATAACAGACTTGTTTTTACCTGTTTGCTTCTCAGGATGGAAGGCTTCGGGTGAATGATCAGCTGATAGCAGTGAATGGAGAATCCCTGTTGGGCAAGACAAACCAAGATGCCATGGAAACCCTCAGAAGGTCCATGTCCACTGAAGGGAACAAGCGAGGAATGATCCAGCTCATTGTTGCAAGGCGAATAAGCAAGTGCAGTGAGGTAAAGAATAAATAAATGAAAAGACCAAAGACACTAGTTTTCGAAATCATAATAAGACGGAGTTTCAGTCCTGACTTTGGACTGAGCATGGCAAGTCCTGGAACTTTTCCTTGAACCACTATAAATTATCTTGGCTTGCTGTGGTTTTCTTGTATTATCAGTGAGTTGTGATGTGTTTTCCTAGTTCTGTGCCCAAAATATTCTTACTTGCTCATTCGTATTTCTGTTGCCAACTTAACAGATAAGATGGGGACCTTAAAGGCACCTTTAGCTGAGATGACACCTTTCTGCTCAGAGCCAACAATTCTGTTCTGTTCAGCAGTGTTGTAGCTGGTAGGGAGATGCACAAAACTAGAGTTGTTCAGTTGTTTATCAAAAAAAGGATGCCTCTTTCAAAGCCCCTTTATCCCTTGGCATTGTCAAAAGTGTGAGCCTCCACTTCTATCTGCTACCTCCTCTTTCTCCTTCACTATAGGTTAACTGTTTTTCCCCTTGAGTGCCTGCTTTTTCAGTTTTATCTATTATGTAATACATACTTAGTTGAAAATATATGCTGTACTATGTAATTAGGGGTAGTAGGAATGTTATGGTCATGTCTTCCCAAATAAATAAAAACATATGTTCTTTTTTAGCAGGGCATTTGAAAATTAAAGGTAAAACTAAATTATATATATGTAATAAATAACTAATATTGGAACCTTAAATAAATTTCATAGGTCTATTCTAAATTATGTGCCATCAATAGTTGGCACCGGATAAGTTTATGAAGAACAGAACTTACCGAAAATGTGGTTTATTTTTATTGATGCTAAAATTCCCACATTTTTAAATAAAGTAAGGAAAAATTACTAACAAATCACGCAAATTGAAAATGCTATCAAAATAGCTTGTGTTTTTCTTAATTTTAAAGTCCGTGTTTAAAAAAGTAGCTAAAGCAAGCTTTCTAGGTTGTGATGATCACTCATCTGATTCTATAATACAATCATATTTTGAAAAAAAAATGTACTCTTGAGCTCAGTGGGTAGTCAGTGTAGAGGCAACCACATTTTGAAAGGTTATTGACCATTGCTTGCTTTTGTGTTGTTTTTAATTTCTAAATGGAGAATGAGTTAATAGTAATTAAATTAATTTTCATACCAATAAGAGAATAATGTAACTGTAACTAAAAATCTCACAGTGGAAAGCAGTGTGATGTAGAAACATTCACTTTTATTATATAGCTATAAATGCTAATCCCTCATACTAGGCTACTGGACTAGTTTTCTTGAATTATTTGGTTGTCAAATAATTAACTGGTCTTTTTAATGGAAGCCCTTTAAAGTGCTACATGAAAAATTCTCAACAGTAAGTTTACCAGATACATTGATCTTTATTAGGTTTTTTTT
Organism: Myotis myotis; assembly: GCF_014108235.1. Classification (NCBI taxonomy): domain Eukaryota; kingdom Metazoa; phylum Chordata; class Mammalia; order Chiroptera; family Vespertilionidae; genus Myotis; species Myotis myotis. The sequence goes on from NW_023416313.1 coordinate 121,857,007, forward strand.
TTCCTGAAACTATAAGTGCACATTCCTCAAACAGTACATGTAGGCTGTCCCAAAAATGTATTAACAGCTGATAACTCAATTGATGTTTCTTTCTTTTCAAATTTAACCCATTGGAATTAATAATTACTCAAAGCATATTTACATTTTTGAGGACACACTGTAATTATTAAACAAATGTTTATTGAATATCCACTGTTTTAAGAAAATGTGTTAGATCCTGGGGATATGGAGGCAAATAAAATAGATGTGACCCTTCTCTCATAGAACTTATACTGTACAATTGTTATGCTATTAGACTCTTTAAAAGATACTAAAATTAGTAACCCCTTGTAAAGTTCTCCATCAGAGAAAAACGTTGAGTGTTATAGGGAAACTTAAAAACACTAAGGTCAGTGTCCTGGAGAAGCCTTTTATACCGACAGGGTTAAACTAAAACATTATGCAAAGACAGAAGGGCCCCATTCAGCTTCCCATAAGGCTTAAGACATAATTTTGCTGCTGTTGTAATTATATTACCTTTGGAAAACATCCCTTGGAGTTAATGGGAGGGTATGTGTACATTATATTACAGTAAATATTGATATAAACATAGGGTGTATTGTCATGAATGAACCTCAAGCTAAACAAAGTGCTTGAGTTCTCTCCTTCTGGATCTGTTAGAAAGCTATATAGTCCAGTCTTTGGAATATTATAAAACTGTATTTTATAAACACTTCCTTATATCAAGAGTTTGTATACTTACTTTCATGCTAGAGAAGATGAGAATTTGCAAAAGAAAATCTTCTTTGTCACAACTTTCCTTGCCCTTATATGTGGGAAGTGCTGTACATATATTATTTTAGTATTTTTTAAAATAAACTATTTGTCACATCTCTATATTAGGTATTAACTTACCCTGTGTTTCACAAGTATTTATCCCTCTACAGCACACTGGAGGTTTTCTTTGGAAGGTATTTCTCAATCTGTTTTGCTTGACATTGCAGGAATCTTTAATACCACCTCATTCTTGAATCATTTGTTATCTGCTCTCTCTCTATTCTTCTCCTACTTTACTCCAGCTCTTCTCTCTTTCCTCTTTCTGCCTGTCCTTTTATTGTTAGTGTTCCTCAAGGCTCTTCCTGGGCTGTTTCTTCTTCCTGTGCACATTCTCCCTGGGTGATCTCCACTTCCTGGTCTTTAGGTACCACCTAGATAAGTGCTCCATAACTCTGTTCTAGCTCAGAACTAGTCTTGTTCCAACTGACCATGGAGGTATTCACTGGTATGTCTCTCAGGCACCTAATTCCAGGGTACTCCAAACTTTATGCTTTTTCCTCCAAAACCAATTCCTCCTTGAGGTACTTCATCCTAGTCACCACGTCCCCATAAATGACACCACCATTCCTTCAGTTGTTGAAACTAGAGATTTGGGATACTCTTTATCTCTCAAAAACCTTTACTATCTCTTCTCAATCCATTTTTTTCTCCCTCCTCTGACACTGCCCACATTTGTGCCCACTATTTCCCTGAGCTCACTGCTGCTGCTCCAGTTAGGAGTTCTCTCTCACTCCATTCTTTACACTGCTGGCAGGCAGATTTTTCTACAAAAACAAAGTGGCCATGTCACTCCCGGCTGAGGACCCTTCAGGAGCTTTCCTTTAGGACTGGTGCCAATCTACTCCCCAGTGTCTATTAGGGCATGTAAAACCTGTACCCCTTCCAGCCTATCCCTGTGCAATCTCTTCTCTAGCTCTTCTATACTACTTGCAGTTTCTCAAATGTTCTGTGTTCTATCTTACCTCCAGGTTTTCGCCATGAATTTGTCTTGCTTCTTATCCTGGCAAAGATAACCTTTAAATTTCAGTTTTCTCTCTCAAAAGTATTTCCCTAGTTCTGTATACTTACCTTCACTCAGGACTGTCATCATTTTCTTCGTGGTTTTCCTTTGCTGGAACTATAAATTCAGAGATGGCTGGGCCCTCATCCATGGGCCAGGTTCGTATTTCTGTCACTAGTGTCCAATCCAGGACTGACACGTTTCATTGTACGAAATGATAAAGGAGACAATTTTAGAAGAAAAAGATAATTTAGTTACTGCTAGAGAGTGAAGATCTAAGAAAACCATCAGGCAGGTAATAAAATTAATATTGTGACAGAGATTTGGATTTTCTTTGCTCCTCAGATCTAGTGCTCTTACTTAAATATATCATCAAACATTTTCTAAGCAATCATCGTTTCTTAAAAAAAAAGAGAGAGAGAGAGAGAGGGAAAGAAATGGCTTCCCCTTATTTTGTGCACATCAAGGATAGATTAATTTTTTTAAAGAACAATTTCTTTAGCCCTGGCATTCTTTTTCATTGAAAAGAATACAAAAAGCAGGCTTCCAGTCAAGATGGCGAGTAGGAAAACACTTTGCTTGCCTCCTGCCATGACCACATCAAAATTCCAACTCAACTACAGAACAGTATCATTGAAAACCACCTGCAGTCTAGCTGTATAAAAGTCCTATAACTGAGGTTTTAAAGAAGAAGCTGTGTGAAGATTGGTAGGAGAGACAGACTCCTAATGGGCTAGTCATACACCTCTTGTGGTGGTTAAAAATCTGGAGAAATATCTTGGCTGCAGAGGTTCTCCTTGAAGAGCAAGGGATTCCAGCTCTATATCAGGACCCCCAGCCCAGGGTTCCAGTGTTGGGAAGAGAAGTCCCAATAACTTCTGGCTGCAAAAACCAGCAACGATTTTGGTTGAGTGAGACAGAGCATTTCCAGAGTCCCAGGTATTTCTCTGAAAAGCCTACACTTTCATTTACTTGGTCTCACTCTCTCTGAGATACCTCGCTAGGGTGACAGCTTGAAAGTCACCAGGGACATGCAGGGAGAAACTGAATTGTATGGCTTTGGGTTGGAGAGGTAGCTTATTCTCAGACAGAAGTGCTGGCAGAGGCCATTATTCCTTTGCTGAGCCCTCTCCCCACAGAGCCCACAGGTGGGTGCCACATCTAAATCTCCATAACCTGGTTAATAACATTTGACCTGCCTTGGTGATTCCTTGAGACCCTGCCCCACCCAACTTGTAGGCCAATTCAAGCCCTTTTTGGTGGCTTTTCCACACAAGCAACCTATCTTAGCTCTTGATGAGGATTTTCCTAAAATCTCACTAAGGCTCACAAACCCCATGCAGCAGCATCTGGCCTCAGCGTGCCCTGTACTTCTTGTTAAGTGACCCCAACCCCTGCATGAGGGGCAGCCAGACTTGGTTTGCAACTTGACCTTTTTGGGGAACCTCAAAGTCCAGCACAAGAAGCTGACACCTGCAGATTGCTTTATATCTCATGCTGAATGGCCCCAGGCAGGGGACAGGCATCTGACTTTGGCCTGCATCAGAGCCCCTCCCATGATGCCCCAGAACTAGCACACCAGGTGGCCAGTTTCAGACCACATCAGAGTACCACTCAACCATCTCAAAAAATGACACACCCAAAGTGTAGATTCAGCAGGCATTGAGCCCCAATAAAACAAATCCTGCTTCATAGAGTTGGCCCCTTTATAACAGCTCCTCCACTCTTATACTGTCATAGCCAGTCCTTTCAACCAGTCAGCCCAAGGGTCAATCCTTCCCATTGATATGCCAGCAACAATCAAGGCTCAACTACAGCAGGAGGACACATACAACAAATACCAGGGACACATCTGGACCTCACAGCTTAGGTGAGTAACCAGGGAGATTGCACCACTAGTTCCAAAAGGACAACTACTACATAAGGCCACTACTCTATGAAGTCTGGGAGACATAGCAGATCTACCTAGTACATAGAAACAAGCAGAAGGAGGCAGCTAGAATGAGGAGACAAATATGTCCCTAATGAAAGAACAGAACAAAACTCCAGAAAAAGAACTAAACAAAATGGAGATGATCAATTTTCCAGATGCAAAGTTCAAAACACTGTTTATCAGGTTGCTCAATGATATCATAAAAGTAGAGATAGAAAACATAAAAAAACCAGAAATGAAGAATATAATTACTGAAATGAAGAATGTATTAATGAAAATCAATAGTATATAGATGAAGGAGATTTGGAAGATAGGTAGCAGCAGAATATTCCCAAACAGGGCAGCAAAAATAATCCAAAAAATGAGGATAGTTTAAGGCACACCTGGGACACCATCAAGGATACCAATATTCACATCATAGAGAACCAGAAGTAGAAGAGAGAGAGCAAGGAATTGAAAACCTATTTGAAGAATCAGTGACTGTTATATTCCCTAACTTTTGGAAGGATATAGACATACAAGTGCAGGAAGTCCAGAGAGTTCCAAACAAGATAAACAAAAGAAGCCTACACCAATACACATCATAATTAAAATGTCAAGGGTTAAAGGCAGAGAATCTTAAAAGCAGCAGGAGAAAAGCAGTTAGTTACCTTCGGGGAGCTTCCATAAGACTTACCAGCTGATTTCTGAACAGAAACTTTGCAAGCCAGAAGGAATGGGCATGAAAGATTCAAAGTGATAAAAAGCAAGGACCTACAACCAAGATTATTCTACCTAGCAAAGCTGTCATTTAGAATTGAAAGACAGATGATAAAGATCTTTCCAGACAAGAAAAAGCTAAAGGGGCTCATCATCACCCAACAAGCATTACAAGAAATGTTAAATGGTCTACTTTAAGTAGAAGAAGATAAACAAATATGAATAATAAAATGGCAATGATTACGTATGTATTAGCTATTTAAATGTAAATGGAATAAATGCTTCAACTAAAAGACATAGGGTGGCTGAATGAATAAGAAAACAAGATTAATTTATATGCTGCCTATGAAAGACCTACTTTAGACCAAAGATACACATACAATGAATGAAAGAGATATTTCATGAAAACAAAAACAGAACAAAAAATGGTGGGGTATCAGTACTCATATCACACAAAGTAGATGTTAAAGGCTCTAACAAAAGATAAAGAAGGACCCAGCAATTATACTTCTGGGTATTTATTGTAAGAAACCATATGTTTTTTGCAGCATTATTTACAACTAGAGGCCCAGTGCACAAAAATTTGTGTACTCGGAGGGGTTCCTCAGCCCAGCCTGTGCCCTCTCGCAGTCAGGGACCTCTTAGGGGATGACCACCTGCTGTTGGAGATTAAACCTTATCTGTGATAACATTGGCAAATACGTTCTCCCATGCAGTGGGCTTTCTTGTTGTTTTGTTGATGGTATTTCTGTGTGTGTTTTTGCTGTACAGAAGCTTTTTGTTTTGATGTAGTCCCATTTGTTTATTTTCTCTTTAGTTTCCATTGCCCTAGGAGCTGTATCGGTGAAGATATTACTTCGGCATATGAAACTGAGATTTTGCTGCCTGTGGATTTCTCTAATATTTTTATGGCTTCCTGTCTTATATTTAAGTCCTTTGTCCATTTTGAGTTTATTTTTGTGTGTGGTGTAAGTTGGTGGTCGAGTTTCATGTTTTTGCATGAATCTGTCCAATTTTCCCAACACCATTTATTGAAGAGACTGTCTTGAATCCATTGTATGTTCTTGCCTCCTTTGTTAACTATTAATTGAGCATAGTGGTTTGGGTCAATTTCTGGGTACTCTATTCCATTGGTTTATATGTCTGTTATTATGCCAGTGTCAGGCAGTTTTGAGAACAGTGGCTTTGTAATACATCTTGATATCTGGTATTGAGATCCCTCCTACTTCGTTCTTCTTTCTCAGGATTGCTGCAGCTATTTGGGGTCTTTTTTTTTATTCCAGATGAATTTTTAGAGAGTTCATTCTAGCTCTGTGAAATATGCCATTGGTATTTTAATGGGGAGTGCATTGAATCTATAGATTGCTTTGGGTATTATGGACATTTTAATGATGTTGATTCTACCAATCCATTAACACGGTTTGTTCTTCCAGATGTTTATGTCTTCCTATATCTCTTTTTCAGTGTCCTGTAGTTTTCTGAGCACAGGTCTTTTACCTCCCTAGTTAAATTTATTCCTAGATATCTTAATTTTTTTGTGCGATGGTAAATGGGATTGTTTTTTTAATCTCTATGTAGGTTCACTATTGGTGTATAAAAATGCCAGAGATGTTGGCGTTAATTTTGTATCCTGCTACATTGCCGAATTCATTTATTAAGTCTAATAATTTTTTTATGGAGTCTTTAGGGTTTTCTGTGTACAGTATCATGTCATCTGCGAGTAGTAACAGTTGTACGTCTTCTTTTCCAGTTTGGATGCCTTTTATTTCTTCTTCTTGTCTGATCACAATGGCTAGTACTTCCAGTACTATGTTGAACAGGAGTGGTGAGAGGGGGCATCCCTGTCTTGTTCCTGTTCTCAGGGGAAATGATTTTAGTTTTTGCCCATTGATTATGATGTTGGCTGTGGGCTTGTCATATATGGCGTTTATTATGTTGAGGTATGATCCTTCTATTCCTACCCTGCTGAGAGTTTTTATCAAGAAAGGGTGTTGAATTTTGTCAAAAGCTTTTTCTGCATCAATTGATATGACTATGTGATTTTTATCTCTCAATTTGTTTATGTGATGTATCACATTTATTGATTTGTGGATATTGTACCATCCTTGTATCCCCGGGATAAATCCTACTTGGTAATGGTATATGATCTTACTGATGTAATGCTGGATACGATTTGCCAGAATTTTGTTGAAGATTTTGGCATCTATGTTTATAAGGGATATTAGCCTGTAATTCTCTTTTATTTTGTTGTCTTTATCTGGTTTTGGTATTAGGGTAATGCTGGCTTCATAGAATGAGCTTGGAAGTGTTCCTTCATCTTGAATTTTTTTGGACTAGTTTGAGGAGGATAGGTTTTAGTTCTTCTTTGAATGTTTGGTTAAACTCCCCTTTGAAGCTATCTGGCCCTGGGCTTTTGTTTGCTGGAAGCTTTTTGATGACTGCTTCAATTTCCTCCATAGTTATCGGCCTATTGAGATTTTAGATTCTTCCTGATTGAGTTTTAGAAAGTTGTATTTTTTAGGAATATGTCCATTTCATTGAGGTTGTCTAATTTGTTGGAATAGAGTTATTCATAGTATTTTTTTTTTTTTACAATCATTTGCATTTCTGTGGGGTCTGTTGTTATTTCGCTTCTTTCATTTCTGATTTTGTTTATTTGGGTCCTCTCTCTTTGCTTCTTGGTGAACCTGGCTAGAGGTTCATCAATCTTGTTTATCCTTTCAAAGAACCAGTTCTTGGTTTCATTGATCTTTTGTATTTTTTTTTTTTTTTTTGGTCTCTATGTCATTTATTTTTCCATTGATCTTTATTATTTCCTTCCTTCTGGTTACTCTGGGCTTTTCTTGTTGCTCTCTTTCTAATTCTTTACGTTGTAGAGTTTGATGATTTATTAACATTTTTTCTTGTATTTTGAGGTAAGCATGTAGAGCTATAAACTTCCTTCTCAGGACTGCTTTCATTGTATCCATAGATTTTGGGTTGTTGTGTTTTCATTGTCTTTCATTTCCAGGATGTTTTTCAGTTCTTCTTTGATCTCTTTGGTAACGCAATGATGGTTTAATAGCATGCTTTTCAGCTTCCAAGTGTTTGAATTTTTTGGATTGTTTTTATTGTAGTTTATTTCTAATATTATGCCATTGTGGTCTGAGAAAATGCTTGATATGATTTCAATCTTCTTGAACTTGGGGAGACTTTGCTTGTGATCCAATATGTGGTCTATTTTTGAAAATGTCCCATGTGCACTTGAGAAGAATGTATATTCCATGGCTTTGGGGTGAAATGTTCTCAAGATATCAATTAAGTCCATTTGATCTAGTGAGTCATTTAGAATTGCTGTATTTCTGCTGATTTTTTGTCTAGAGGATTCATCCAGTGATGTAAGTGGTGTATTCAAGTCCCCTACTATGATTGTCTTGTTGTCGATCTCTCCCTTGATATCTTCCAGGAGGTTCTTTTTTTTTTTTTATGTATTTGGGTGCTCCTGCATTGGGTGTATATCTGTTTATCAGGGTTATATCCTCTTGTTGTATTGATACTTTTAGTATTATGAAGTGTCCTTCCTTATCTGTTGTTATGGCCTTCACTTTGAGGTCTGTTTTGTCAGATATAAGTATTCCTACCCCAGCTTTATTTTTATTTTTATTTTCATTTGCCTGAAAGATATTTTTCCATCCCTTCACTTTCAGTCTGTGTGAGTCCCTTGTTCTGAGGTGGGTCTCTTGTAGACAGTATATATATGGGTCATGTATTTTTATCCATTCAGCCACTCGATGTCTTTTGATTGGAGCATTTAGTCCGTTTACATTTAAAGTTATTATTGTTAGGTACTTTTTATAGCCATTTTTATTTTTTGTGTCTGTGTTCTTTCTTCCTTTTTTCTTTTTCTTTTTACACCAGTCCCTTTAGCATTTTTTGCATTGCTGGCTTGGTAGTTATAAACTCCCTTAGCCTTTTTTTGTCAGCAAAGTTCCTTATTTTCCCTTCAATTTTTAATGATAGCCTTGGTGGATAGAGTATTCTTGGATTCAGCTCCTTGCTTTGCATCACTTTGTAAATTTCCTTCCATTCCTTTCTGGCCTGATGTGTTTCTGTTAAGAAATCATTTCATGATCTAATCGGAGATCCATTGTACGTAACTTTCTGTCTCTCTCTTGCAGCCTTTAAGATTCTCTCTTTGTCCTGACCATTTCCCATCATAATTATGATGTGTCTTGGTGGAGGTCTTTTTGGGTTCATCTTGTTTGGGACTCTCTGTTCTTGTGTGATTTTTTTTTTTCTTCCCCACATCAGGGAAATTTTCTGACATTATTTCTTCAAATAGGTTTTCTAACTCTTGTGCCTCTTCCTGTCATTCTGGCACCCCTATTAGTCATATATTGCTTCGTTTCATGTTGGCCCAAACACTCCCTTAGGCTCCCCTCTTGGCTTTTAATTTTTTTCTCCAATTGCAGTTCAGTTTGGGTGTGTTTTGCTTTCTTGTCTTCTAATTTGATAATTTGATCCTCTGCTTCTCCTAGTCTACTGTTGAAATTTTCCATGGTGTTTTTTATTGCAGCTATATCACTCTTCATTTCTTTTTTTATAAATATATTTTTATTGATTTATTCAGAGAGGACGGGAGAGGGACAGAGTTAGAAACATCGATGAGAGAGAAACATCAATCAGCTGCTTCCTGCACACCCCGTACTGGGGATGTGCCTGCAACCAAGGTACATGCCCTTGACTGGAATCGAACCCGGGACCCTTCAGTCCACAGGCTGACACTGTATCCACGAAGCCAAACCTGTTAGGGCTACTCTATTTCTTCTTGATTCTTACATAAGTTGGTGATTTTTTTGTCCATCTGGTTTATGAACTGTATGACCCTTAGTCTGAATTCTTTTTCTGACATATTGCATGCCTCCATTTCACTTAGCGGCTTTTCTGGCGATTCCTACTTTTCTTTCCTTTGGGGGTTTCTTTGTGTCCCCATTTTTGCTCTCACTGAAGGATCTAGGTGTCGAGTCATGCAGGGGCTGCTCCTCGTGTGGCAGCTGTTCCTTGGGCCGTAGCGGCATTGGCTGCTCCTCAGTTGGTGGCAGCTCCTCTTGTGGGCACTGCTCACAGCAGTGTTGGCTCCTCTGGCTGGCGGGGCCAGGCTGCTTGTGCAGTTGCTGCCCCTTGGACAGGGTTGGGCTGCTTGCGAGACTACTGCTCCTTGGATGGGGGCGGGCTGTGCAGGACTGCCACTCCTCAGCTGGGGTGGGCTGCTTGCAGGCTGCTGTTTCTCAGACACGGGCAGGCCACGTGAGGCTGCCTCTCCTCAGACTGGGGCGGGCTGCTCGTGGGGCTTCTGCTCCTTGCACAGGGGCAGGCCATGTGAGGCTGCCGCTCCTCAAACCAGGGCGGGCTGCTCACATGGCTGCTGCTAGCACGGTCGCGGTGCCCTGGGATAAAGTGTTGGGCTGGCCAGAGGGGAGCACACTTATGAAGTCACAGGGGCCTGCACCCATGGTCACTGGAGTCTCAGTGACCGTGAGACCAAAGCTGAGGTAGCAGGTACCTGGTGGAGGTGGCTGTAGAGTCCTGAATGTCATCTGAGGGCACCCTGGGTGATGATGAGGCTGGGATCCCAGTCACAGAAGCTCTCCCCTTCAAAAAGGTGTGGCCTCTGTGGAAGACTTGGCTGCTCCGGGACTGTTCGCAGTGGTAACAGAGGTTGCCTGGTTGGGCGAGCCCAGTCAGCCTGCCCCCAAAGGTCCTGTGGGATCTAACTGTGACACGTACACACACTCCTCTTTTGCTCTTTCACTTACTCATGATCTCTCCCTCACTGCTGCCCTCTTTCTGCCTCTGTAGTTGGGTCTAGAGCAGTGATGGTGAACCTATGACATGAGTGTCAGAGGTGACATGCGAACTCATTTTTTTGGTTGATTGTTCTTTGTTAAATGGCATTTAAATATATAAAATAAATATCAAAAATATAAATCTTTGTTTTACTATGGTTGCAAATATCAAAAAATTTCTATATGTGACACGGCACCAGAGTTAAGTTAGGGTTTTTCAAAATGCTGACACTCCGAGCTCAAAAGGTTCACCATCACTGGTCTAGAGTGTTATTGACCCGTTCATGGATGTAGTCTCCTCTCCAGGTGACTGGTTATGTGGCTCACTCTCTACCACATTGGCCAAACAGGATAAAATTCACTTCAACAAGACACATCACAAAAGGGAACAAAACACGAATGTACTTACGACACCGATAGCCTCAATGTAAACGACCACCAGAGAAAAGAGAACTAGGGGAGAGAAAAGAGAGCACAAATGATATAGCAGAAAGAAAAAATGGTATGAGAGAAAAGGAAATGAAGAAAAAGGAAAAAAAGCCCATATATATATATATATATGGGGAAAAACACCAGAGAACAAACAAATAAACCAAAACATACAAATACCAAATACCCAGTAAAGAGGATGGTGGCAGAATCTTATATACAGAAAGTAAGTTTAAGGAATTTGATGAATATGGGGAGGACCTCAGTTCAGTATAGTGGGAGTAGGAAGAGGATGAGTGGATAAGAATAAAGAGAAAGAGAGGGAAAAAAGAAATTAAAATTTTTTTTTAAATGTTAAAAAGCAGGGTAAAACAAAAAAATAGAATGATGACAAAAATAATGTGAAAAGAAATAGAAAATAAAGAAACAAACAAAAAAAGGAAAATAAAAAAAGAGATAAACAAAATAATAATAAAATAAAATAAAAATAAAAATGAGGGCTGGTTTAAGATCCCACTCTTCTGTACTGTCTGCCGCTTCTCAGTTTCCTCTTGCTGGGACTGAAGGCCTCTCTTTAGGCCAGTCCCTGTAGGCTCTCAGGAACTATTCAGATTTTTTTGTATCCTTTGTGCCACTCGGTGTAGTCTGGGTGAGGCTGTATTGGTTGCCTGGAGACTGCAGGGAGGGGCTGTCTCCTCAGGAGAAAATGGCTGCCTAGGTCCAGTATGTGTGATATGACTCAGCTCCAGACTTGCAGCCACCTCTTCCTGACCCTCTCCTTTCCCCGGCCTCTCCCCAGACTCCACAAGTCTGCACCTCCACCTGCACCTCAGCCACGGGTGAGTATCTGTATTTTTAAGGTCCTATGAACTAGGTTCAGTGAACAAAAGCAAGGTCAAAAAGAGGGGAAAGAGCTGCAAGCCCCTCTCCCACTGGCACAGCGTGGCCTGGGCAGGCCCCTCTAGGCTCAGTCTTTCGTGGCTTTTGGACCCAGATCTAGAATCCCCTGCTGCCAGCAGTCCTGTGGACCTCCTTTCTATAGTCAGACGCTATGCGTGTCCCAAGGGACATGGCCTTGGTGCCATGCGGTTTCTGTCTGACCCTCTGGGCTCCGAGGTCTCGCAATTCTCTCCAGCCCATATCCTTGATTTTACTGTTCTCCAGGCGTCCTTTTCCTTTCCCGTCTGCGAATTGTCTCACCAGCTGTGTCTACTTTGCCAATTTGGGGTGGATGTTATTCAATTTAGTTGCTCATTCTTTCTGCTCCGGGATAAGGCTTGGAACACATCCCTTTATTCCACCGCCATTTTGTCTCTCTCCACAATTATGCTTTTTAATGCTCTAATGAAATTAATATTTGTAGAAGTTATTGTTAACATAGCTTTTAGTCGTTTCATTATATCTCTGTTAGACATGATCTCTTTTTAAAAATATATATTTTTATTGATTTGCTAGAGATAGAAACATCATGAGGAAAGAGAATCATTGATAGGCTGCCTCCTGCAAGCTCCCCCAACTGGGCTTCGAGCCATGACTGGGAATTGAAACAGCGACCTCTTGGTTAATGCGTTGACGCTCAATCACCGAGTCACACCAGCCGAGCAAGACATGATTTTATAAAAAGTCTTGTCTTAGTACCAACAAAGAATATGAGTAGGTGAACTTTTGTCTTAGACCCCATACTGAAGGATTTAGTTGTGTCAAGCACTGTTTTAAAATGAATTCTCTCTCTAGGTTTAATCCTCTTGGAATTTGAAAGTACTAGAGGCCCGGTGCACAAAAATTTGTGCACTCAGGGGGTTCCTTCAGCCTGGCCTGTGCCCTCTTGCAGTCTGGGACCCCTTGGAAGATGTCCACCTGCTGGCTTAGGCCCGCTCCCTGGGGGATCGGGCCCAAGCTGACAGTCAGACATCCGTCTGGCAGCCTGGCAGGCCTCCAGGGATGTCCACTTACCAGCAGGGAGCAGACCTAAGCTGCAGTCAGACATCCTTAGTGCTGCTAAGGAGGCAGGAGAGGCTCCCATCACCACTGCAGTGCTGGCAGCCGTCAGCCTGGCTTGTGGCTGAGCAGAGCTCCCCCATGTGGGAGTGCACTGACAGCCAGGGGGAAGCTCCTGCATTGAACATCTGCCCCCTGGTGGTCAGTGTGTGTCATAGTGACCAGTCATTCCCAGTCGTTCTGCTGTTAGGATCAATTTGCATATTACTCTTTTATTATATAGGATAGAGGCCTGGTGCAGGGGTGGGGGCAGACTGGTTTGCCCTGAAGGATGTCCCAGATCAGGTTGGGGGTCCCGCTGGGGTGCCTGGCCAGCCTGGGTGAGGGGCTTATGGCTGTTTACAGCTGGTCACACCCCCCTCTGTGGGTCCCCACTGTGGTGCCTGGCCAACCTGGGTGAGGGGCTGATGGCTGTTTGCAGGCTGGTCAAGCCCCCTCTCCCCCCAAATGGGGACCCTCACCCCATGGAGGTTTGGCCAGCCTGTGTGAGGGGCTGATGGCTGTGTTTTGGCTGGCCACACCCCCTTTAGGGTGGGGGGTCCCCACTGGGGTGCCTGGCCAGTCTGGGTGAGGGGCCGAGGGTCATTTTCAGGCTGGCCAAGCCCCCCGGCGAGGGAAGCTCCCAGCCTCTCCTTTTTTTTCTTTTTTTCTTTATTCTGGGATTTATTTACTTTCTATAGTTGAAACTTTGTAGCCTTTTGCAGAAGCTACAGCTGGCCATGGGAAGTTTGGCTTCCTCCATCACTGGAGCTACCAAGCCTCCTGCTGGCTCCAGCTCCGTGGCTGCTGGCTGCCATCTTGTTTGGGTTAATTTGCATATAGTCGCTCTGATCGGCTGGTGGGTGTGGCTTAAGGCATAGCAAAGGTACAGTCAATTTACATGTTTGTCTTTTATTAGTGTATATATTTTATATATATATCACGTTCAAAGGCTGTTAAATCGCATTGTTTACCCAGATCTTCAGAAAAAAATCACTTCTGTTGTGGTAAACAACCTGCTTCCCTATTTATAATGGTCTGGCCCTCTAGTAACTTCAGCGTGAAATTATAGCTAATTTGCCTACAAAGGTCAGGTTGTCATAATAATCTGGCCACTCAGTGTATATTAAAATGTAAAGTGGTGTAAGACATCATTTATGATTCTCTTCATTTTATGTAATAAGGAATAAATCTGGAGAGGTCAAACTATTTATTTAATAGCTGTAAGGCCAAAGTACTGATGAAGTAATTTAGTGTTCCTTCCTCTTATGCATGTAAGTGGGTCTAATTGACTATGAATGTGTTGTTCAGGCAATTTGTATTCTGATTGTATTGGGATGTAGTGTACAATGAAAGCACAGACTTTATTAATGTTTTTATTGATTTTAGAGGGAGAGGGTGACGGGTGAGAGAGAGAGAGAGAGAGAGAGAGAGAGAGAGAGAGAGAAAGAGAGAGAGAGAAGAGAGAAGAGAGAAACATCCCCTGCATACCCCTCCTGGAGATTGAGTCTGCAACTTGGGAATGTGTACCAACCAGGAATCAAGCTGATGTCCTCTTGGTATATGGGCCAACACTCAACCCACTGTGCCACATCAACCACAGACTATATTATTACACAGAGTCAGTTACACTCTGGTTCTTCCACATACCGGTAGAATAACTTGGGGAGATTCCTTCACCTCTCTGATCCTTGCTGTTGTCCACATGTGGATTGAAAGGAAATTACGTTTGGTCCTGCATGAAAGCAGAACCTGAATCTGGATCCTAAATGTCCTGCCACTGTCCTCCAAAGATAAACCCTGTCTATTCTTTTTCTGTTCACGTATCCTTTGGATGTGAGTATTTTCTCAATGTATAATTGAAATCTAGGTCAGTTTCTTTTAATTTCAAATTAAAAGAACTCCATCAAATTTAAAGGCCTACTTCTTTGTGGCCTAGTGTATGTAAGATCTCTATTAATCATTTTAAGGAATCTCTGAGTCATTGACTTCGAATTAACTTTATTCATCTCATTATTCAATCAGTGTGTGCTCTGTGCCAGGCATTGGGGATAACAGGTCAAGTCCATGATGACTGAAATATCGAATAATGAGATCATTCCAAATACTAAGTAGGACCCACTTCTAAATTTGTGGAAAGGGGTGAGGGTCATATCTATACCAGCTTTTCAGTGTTTATAGTCGAGATAGTGGGATACATTTTTTAAATGTGAAAGACATCATTCAACCTGCTAATGCATACTTTAAACAACATGAAATTTTACTAAACCCCACAGAAATTGTATTAGTTTTATATAAGAAACCAAGATTTTAACATTTCCTAATAAGAAGGGAAGGCCAAGTATATAATGAAAAGCATATTTGCTCTGACTGGTTTGGCTCAGTGGATAGAGCATTGGCTTGTGGACTGAAGGGTCCCAGGTTCGATTCTGGTCAAGGGCACCAAAAAAAAAGAAGAGCATATTTATTGGACAATATCTAGCTTTTTGTTATTAAATATCATGTTATTTTCTGATTATAAAAGCAAAATATGATCATTTGAATATCTTTTTAAGGAGCATATTATTTATATTATTTTTAGATTTTGAGATCATTCTGTTTTTATACCTTTGTAAATAAAGTTCTGAGAAATATTGATTCCCTTGAATCTTTATTATTCACTTTGCTTATTATTTCGTAAGGATAGTGAAAACAAAGTGAAATAACTGGCCTGGTGAAACGTATAAGGTATTTTTTGAACCGTGATATACATTTCCACAATACTTTAGGAAAAGACAGCATCACTTTACACTGCTACACGTTATGTTAATCTTGCTTCAACCTGGAGCTTATTTGTCTTCAGCAGTTGTCGAGTTTTCCCATTTGTAGGGATAGAGCTCTGTACTGAATGAAGCTGGGTTGAGTAACATTTTTGCACTTTAAACAACAAAGGAAAAAGTGAAAATTGCAGTTCATTTCTCTTTTTTTCTAATTAAGCTTAATTTTGATAATGTTTTAATATAAGGAGTCTTAAAGGGCCTGGGAGCAGCCTGAATTATAGAAAGGCCTGGACTGCTCTCCCAGGGCCACCTGGCTCTGCCTCCTCCCCTGAGAGCTGAGTGCCACACTTCTTGTTCTTAAGCTTGTTTTCCAGTACGCTCACACAAATCATCAAAAGATTTTAAATCAGGTTTTGTTTTGTGTTTTTTGTATTTTTTTTAAATAAAAAGGCATTGTATCTTCTGTTAAATATTGATATAGTAGTTCATTGATTTCTCCATTTAAATCTGTCTTTTGAGATGCAAATTAGATATGGTTAGTGAGGCAGGGGAGGTGTCTACTCTTTCCTAGGAAAGTGGTCAAGTTGGAAGTTCTATCTGAGCAGGCATCTTACTGTTTTTCTCAAAAAGCCCGCATGGACAGTTTTTTTTAATCTAATTTGTATTTGACTTTGTAAAATTCTAAAGTAGCCTCTTGGTATATTTAGGACTTTCTCATAAGAGCTTTATAAAGATTTTATCGTCTAAAAAACTGCAGTTATATAGTTTAATTAAACATACTGGTTAAGCAAACTTGAGGATGTCTTATGATGAAATAAATTGTTGCATAGCAAGTGGGTCTTATGTGTAGAGCATCTATTGTATAGCAAGTCTCTTTAAGGTATGTGCTCATTTTAAAAATTCAAATGTACTTGTTCTTAAAGATGTCCGGTATTTGTTTCGTTTGCTTTTGTTTTTATGTCCCCAAAGTACCTTGGAGTTTAGCCTTATTATTCTTTCAGAAAATATTCTTTTATTCTTATACATCAGAGACCTTGAATGTTTCATTTACTTTTCAGAAGAGCTGTCAGTTGTAATCTGCAACTTAAAAAAAAAAACCCTAATAAAACAAATGCTCATTTCACAATTTAAACCTTATTGAGTCTAATTCACTGGCGCTGTGAGTTTATTTTTCTCCTGCAGTTTGACGTGCCTCAATTGTAATTGTATTGACCCTTCAATGCATTAAATCTCCCCACTGCTTATCCGACTGGGAGAGATAAGTCTACAATTCGGAACTTCATTAAATATCTCATTTATATTAAACAGATGATATCTTCTTATAGAAATCATAATTTGTTCAGGCAACAGAACTGCCACAGTGGGATTTCATCTGTTTGGAAAATGCAGTCTCCTTCCAGTTTTGCTGTGTTGTGCTGGGCTGCCCTGCCTCCCAAGCACTCTCTGCCTCTGGCTGCAGCCATCACCCAAACGTCCTAAGATATTGGTCCCTGGGTGAACCTCAGAGCCCACATTGGGAGGAGTGTAGTTAAGTGTGCTTTGTTCCTCCTTGAAGCAGATTTGTTTCAAGGCCTTACTAACATAGGTTTTTTATTCATATTATCTTTATGGGGAATATGACTTACAAGGCACTGCTGTTTTAAAGAATGCCACATGTAATTTTACTCATAGTGATAGAAATTGACTCATGTTTTGCTTATTTAGGACATTGTATATGTTTGTGAAATACACATCTTTGCCTATTTCGTTAGAATATTATTTGTATACTATTAAAGTGCTTTTCTCAGTTATTCACTGTCTCATGCTTAAGATTACAATCAGAGAATAGGATGATTATTCCTAATGTCTAGCAGAAGAAATTCAGGCTCAGTGTATTGTTCAAGACACATGAGCTGACAAGTGGTCTTTAAGTCTTATAGCATGAGTAGTAATTCTACCAGCATACACACAGACTGTAAGTGTAAAAGTATAGTTTAATTTCCAGCTTCCATTCTGATATTGCATGCCTTGTGCAAAGCAACATCTTATGAAAAACTTTGAATTAAATCTTTACAAATTGACTTCAAATAGATACTAACAGTCAAACTGAAAAACTTAAGCAACAAGATAAGTTCTTTTTAAAAAACTTTTAATATACATATTTTTCCTCTAGTGGTTGAAATCTGTCAGAACTTAATGGGAGGCACAGTGTAAAGTGGCCCAGAAAGTTGGTCATTAGGCAGAGCTGCCATCACAAATTATTATGGTATATGGTGAAAAGTTATAGTTTTTTGGTACCCCATTGGATCTAAGCCTTGGGCAAGTTGTTATAATATCCCCATGCTACTAACAGGCCTCTAGTCCTGACTCTCCCCTGTCCCCTTTCTCTACAGCTGAGGTCACCTGGGAGCCCCTCAGCACCTGAGCTGCCCATTGAAACTGTGTTGGATGATAGAGAACGAAGAATTTCCCATTCCCTCTACAGTGGAATTGAGAGGCTCGATGAATCCCCCACAAGAAATGCTGCACTCAGTAGGATAATGGGTGAGTCAGGTAAAGCTGTTTATCACATCTTATTTTTATGCTTTAACTGGTTCACACAGAGGTTATTAATGTAATAGTAATGTAAAAGAGGGCCATGTTTTCAAGAGGAAAAGGGCAGGTTCATTATAATCACTCAGGAAGTGTTCATGTGAAGAGAGTAAATCAATACATTGCTTTTTTAACGTGACTTTTAGATCCTGTGATGTGGGAAGAAGAATAAAGGGATCCCATGGAAATGTTTCCCAGTGATCAAGGTGTTTTTAGCTCGTTTGAGATAATAAATGAAGCCATGTTTTTAAAAAGGTCAAAATTTAGTGATTTATGGCAAGGAGGCTTCGCAGTAGCGCTGTTCGGAGCGGGAGGAAAAATACGTATGTGTATATAAGATATTCACATTTATTTGGTTTACACTTAATCGGAGAGTACCATTTTTTTTCTTGCATCTCTACTTTTTCAAAGCCTTCATTTTAATATTCTGAAACAAGGTTTTTCATCCATTGTTTAGATTTAACATCGAGCTGTATGCAAGGCCCACAGTGGGTAATGAGGTTTTATGCACTTGCTCTGTAGCAGTATAGCTTCTACTAACAGACCCAGTTAATAAAGACTTATTTTGCCACAGGACTGGTTGGATGTACTGAGTTGCTCATCTTGGTATTACCTTGGGAGTTTTCAAATTTAAAATACAGCAAGCTGTTTTGATTAAAATAGCAACTGACATAAAACACTTTTATTGCTGGTATATTTTGCTAATATAAAGTAAAACCCTAAATTTTACTCTATTTTGAGTACAATAAGTATAGATTTAGTACATTTAAATTTTCCATCGTGAAGCTTCATTAGAAGAAGGATTTACTTCATTCATCAGTGGATGTTTATTGGCAAGACATTGTATATACACTTTTGTTATAGATACAAAGATGAATATAAACAATCTGTGCCTTCAAAGAACTTTCTGCTGCATGATAGGAAAAATACATAAACATGACTGCTAGAATTTTCTGTTGTTCTTTCTCTAATTCCTCTAGCTTTCTAGTTTAGAAAAATTGCTAAATTCTCATTTATTTTGTTACAAATAGAATTTAGACATGCCAACTGTAGTTTTATTTTGTCACCATTCTTCCTTTTCCATGGTTGGCATAAGTGAAAGCAGAGGAAGATGGTAAAGATATTGTGCACCTTTTAGGTGACAGGTATCTCATGTAATTATCACATTAATTTATCACTGCTGTTGGATTTTCCATACTTTCTTGGATTTGGTAAAAAACTTTATCTTTGCTAAATACTTTTTATTGATAAAAGTTCAGACCCCTTGAGAGAGAGAGTGCATGTGTGCCTGGATCTGTGTGCATACAAAGTGATATGCTGTAATTTCCCCTCTATTATAGGAACATAGGACTTGCCATACTGAATCAGACCATTGGTCCACCAGTTCCTGTAACCGGCGTCCTGCCTCCAATCCCTGATGCTTCAGAGGAAGGCGAAAAACTAAACTAGAATACAAACCAAAAACCAAACAAAATTCACCTAGTAACCTTTTGAAATGCTGTATATTTGGGTTGAGGATTCCTTCATTTTCATTATAGTCTGTTGCCCTGATTTTGTTAGCTATGGATTCATTAGTTTGCTTACTTTTGCTTTGTCATTGGCGTTGTTTTTCCTTCCCTCTGCTAGAGATGTAATGGACATTTAAAACTCTATATGCTTCCTCCAAGGTAGTAACTTCCCTCCCAGCTCTGTGCTTTGTGACATACTGTGCATGCCCTTTAGGCTGGGGGTGACAGATTCTTTACGTTGGATGATAGGCCAATTGATGTTGAATGATTAGATATTTTCTTAAGACCATATTTTTACATGTTGTACTGGAATCTAGGGATCCCATATAGTTTTACCCTGAGAAATACATGTACTTAATGTGATTCATTTTTAGTTTTGAAAATCTGAGAATTCCTCAGTCTTTGTCAGCCCCTATTTCAATATTATTGACCCTAAAACACAAATACACTTTAAGTCAGTTCCCTTTAAAGTTAGAAATCTTGCAAAAGATGTTACCTTACAACAAAACATCAAAACAGGATACCAAATATAAAATATTAGAGCACTGAATTTCTATTCATCTCCACCAATTTCTATTCATCTCCAGTAGAATTTATTGATTTGCATAGTATCTAGGTACATAGAAATTCCTCAGATCTTGCTTAGTAAATGCTTGTCTCCTATGCTTTTAGATTAACTCCTGTTAGACACCAGTGGAGGTGATGGTGTTTACTTCATGATCAATTATGATTCAGTTAGAACTTGGTATTGAAATTCCAGCTGACTACATTAAGAAATGATTTATTTTATGCAAACAGGGTTAATTTTCACATAAAATATTTCTCATGTAGGCCTGACTCTAGACCAGAATGAGCTTTGAGACTTTCTGACTCATATCTATGGGAACATATCCTAGGAAAGAAGCTACTAAAATATAGATTTAAAAAGGTAGAATTGTTAGAAATGGAAGGATATCAGATGTCATCAGCCATACTTTCCCAATTAACAAATAAAGGAATGAAATCCCAAGATACCATTATGATTTTTATTTTGTTTTTATTTATTTTCTGGGGAATACTGAGATCACACAATTTGTGACATTCATTCTTTATTCTCATCAATTTATAAGTACTCACATCTTTAAGCAAAAAGCATTAGACAGTCTTTAAAATCTATTCCATTTTGGCAACCACTGTGATTTAAAAATCAAAGAAGTTAATCTTTTAAAACAATGTTAGAAATCATGTAGTTCAACATCCTTATGTTCTGTTCAAGGAATTATAGACCAAAGAAATTGACAAGCTGCAAAGTTTCTGTGCTTCTGAACCAAAATGACGATGTATATTTTTGTGAGTCATGAGTCCCACATTACTCAAACCTGTTCCATCTCCTTAGCTTTTGATGGGGTCAGCCATATTTGCCACCAAAGGCAAGATGTCTCCAAACGTCATTCGTATTGGCTGACTTTCCTCTATTGTGCATTTTAAAAGAGTCATCCTGAACTTTCATCACAAAGAAATCTGCAGTGAGCCTGCATAGGATTTCTTTATTTTAAAAGCCTTAAAAATATTTTACAAATTGTTAGACCAGCCTAACTAATTAATAATAACAGTACTAGGCATAGCTAATTTAACCAATATATTCATTTCATAAAGTTACAAGCTGACATTTGGGAGCATTGAACCTTAAATTTTTACAATGTCTTAATCTGAAGAATTTTTCTATCTAAAGTAAAACCGAAATCTGTTGTATCCATTTTAGAATTTAATCTTATTTTCACACATTTCTGGTGAGTTTAAAAAAATAATTATGTTAATATTATTTCATCTTGTTAGAAATTCAATATAGAAAAATGGAACATTAATATTTTATTGTGAGTCAATCACTGGAAAAAATGTCCTCATTTCATCTGTTTTTAATATCATGTATGGCATTGCCTTCTATGTACATGTGCCAATGAATAAATGTTTAGTAAACAATCATCCTGCATCTCATTGTTTCCCTCCTCTTCAGGATATTGACTGGTTGACATTTTAGTTTGTAGTTGTTAGTTAACTAGTTGAGGACAAGGGAATATTTATCCATCAAAAAATAGATCAAAGGCTTCTCAAGTCATCCTTCAAAGGTTTCACATTTATGATGTGCCAAGTACAGCAAGCGTAATTAAGAGGTATTGACTAGGTGGAGTTTGGTACAATGTGGAGTTAGATAATTTAGTCATGCATTACCCCCAATATATTTCTGGAGTCAGAGTCTAAAACTATATTCCTAGCAAGCATGTTAAAAAGTAAAATATTGATGGAAATATGAATTCTCAATTTTTTAAAGATATTAGCCTCCAGAATCATGGGTGAGACAAAATAGCCAAATTCTTATCTCACTATTAGGGAAATTTCTTGCCATTCATTTATGCGTATTTTTTGGATCACTAAGGTACAATATTGCTACTAAAAATGTCTTATGAAAAAGGATTGTCATCTGAAGAACCATTCAGTGTTCCATATTGCTTATTAGGCTGTCTCTCAGAATATATTGTGTAAACCCAGGAGTTTTAGTTGTGTTAAAAATGAGTGTACTGTAATTACACCATAATATTTCCTTCCAATGTATTTTGCCTTTGTGGGGTTTTGGCATTTAATGCTTTGACACATGCCTTGTCAATGGCAAGCTGTCAGGGAAAATTCTGGTTTTGCCATTCTGTACACTTTGGGGGGGGGGCGGGGAGTATGTCTTGAGAAGGAAATATTTCTTTGGGGAATAGTGCTAGACTGTCTGACCTTATTTATGAATGATATTTTATTGAACAGATTTCTGTCTTTCTGCTAATATCCTAAAACTCTAGTGGGAATAAATGAGTGACTTGAATTCAGGAAAGGCAAACAATTAAGTACTAAATATGACTTACATTTTTATTATGAGTATTCGTAAGAGGTTGCTAGTTTTTATAGTTTGTCAAAATGAATGCATTTCAAAACAAAGTAGAGTGTTTTTCTTAATAAAATGCCGAGTAGAACTTTTAGTGAACATGTAGTATTTCTATAATAGGGTAGTTTATGCTAAATAATGAATGCATCTGAAATTTCTAGCAAGGTTGCTTTTGTGGGTTATTCAGAAAAGATGTATATGTGATCTAATTTTTGCACCTTTGTTGAAATGTCCAGTATCATTTATATTTTAGAAATCCTTAAAGATCATATATTTGTCATCCCAAAATTTCCATAGTACGATTAAAACAAAAATTATTATTTACTTTAAAATTTAAATCGTAAGATCAATGTTAAAATGTTAATAGAATTTCTACACATTGCTCTTGTGCTGTTTTAAGCAATGCTTTATAATTCAGGAAAAGTGTACTCTCTGTAAAATGGTGGCTAATCAATTTTAATGGTAATAAGAACTAGTATAGCTGATTTAACAGATTTGGACATTGGAGTTAAAATGAGAGTTTTCTCATTCTCTTGTAAGGTGATAGGGAAATTGTCTATTTTCCTTGCTTTGTTGGAAAAGCCAGGCCAGTGGATCCATATCATCCATGCTACAGATTTCTCTGCGCATGGCCTCCCACAAAGTATTCATGTGTATCAAAGCTTGGTTCACAGTTCTTTCTCATAATTATGGCACAAGGTTTTGGTAGTTAGCCAGAAGAAAAGTAGGCATTTTGGGGAGGAAAATGGCATCATTTGGACCCTAGCTTTATCTTTAAGGATTTAGAGCCTGGAATCATAATTTTATCCTAAGAAATGTAAATACCTGTCATGCTGATGTGTGAACCTGAACAGATTTTCCTGAAAAAGACTGATCAGTGTAGACAGTTTTGGGTCTTTCCTTACCAAGAACACTATATCCTAACTGAATAAATCAAAACTATAATCTCCCCTGCCTTAGGCTGAAAATCCCTGGGCAGTCAGATTCTTTTTTTTTTTTTTTTAAATTCTTACCTGAGGATATTTTCCCATTGATTTTTAGGGAGAGTGGAATGGAGAGGGAAAGGCAGAGAGAAAGATCTATGTGAGAGAAACACATCGAATGGCTGCCTCCTGCATGAGCCCCGACCATGGCCCATGCTGGGGAGGAGCCTGCAACCAAGGTATTTGCCCTTGTCCAGAATCGAACCCGGGATCCTTTGGTCCTCAGGTCTATGCTCTATCTGGGCCAAATTGGCTAGGGCTCAGATAAACCTTTACTTTTCAAGATCAATTGTGCCATCTTCCCCCAAAGCCTTGATTCTGCATGTGCTCATCTTTGAAGCATCACTTGAATGTACCATGGGCATTTCTGCTTCATGCATTGAATGATGATCCTGCCGATGAAAAAGACCTTATTAATCATTCAAAACCCAACTCTGATGTTAACTTTTGTTAAGATTCTGAGCATCCTCTGTCTCTAGTTACCCAGGCAGTAACAGCACTAGAGAATGGCACAGGACTTCTGGCACGTCACTCATAGCACCAATCAGTTCTCAACTTTTAAATGTCTATCTCCTTCTCTAGGGTTTGAACAATTTAGGGGCAGAAATTAAGTCTTTCTTACATACCTACTACATGAATGAATGGGTGAATGGTTGATGTAAGTCTGCAGGGCTTCCCTCTAAATTTCCTGGTAAAAAATTTCAAAGGACTTACATAATGTAGAAACTATGTAGCATTTTCACATTAGAAGACATTCTGGAGATCATCTCTGGCTTTATGAAACTTAAAACCAGAGAAATTGAGTACTCTGACCAGAGCTACATAGCTCTGGTGGTAGAGGAAGGAATAAACTTGAGGTCTCCATTTGACATTCATCTATGAAAAATAAATTGCCTTAATTAAATTTTCTTCTATCAGGTTGAACAGATGTTTGGAAATTTAGGGTTTTTTTTTTTTTCTGATGTAGCAAAGTATGAATGCACATTAACACTTAATATGAGTCTAGAATTTCCTTCTTTTTTTTTTTTTTTTTACTGGACAGGTAAATACCAGCTGTCCCCCACAGTGAATATGCCCCAAGATGATACTGTCATTATAGAAGATGACAGGGTACCAGTGCTTCCTCCACATCTCTCCGACCAGTCATCTTCCAGCTCTCATGATGATGTGGGCTTCATGACAACAGACCCTGGCCCCTGGGCTAAGGCTGCAATCAGTGATTCAGCAGACTGGTAAGTTCACATTCCATGGAATAGAAGACATTAGTGAATTACAGTCACAGTTTATCTGTGTTTTTAAAAGCCCTATCACTGAGCACAGTTAATCTTTTTTTTTTTTTATAGGTGTGTTCTGTTTTCATGGTTTGAATACTCTTATTAATTATCACTCTTTTAATAAAAAATTTTCTCAAAGCCTATAAACTTGCCCAATTGTTTTAGCCTTTGCAGGGCTGTATAATAATTTAGCCAAAACAGTAACAAAACTACCACTAACCAGAAAACCCTATTCATTTGTTAATTTACTATTTATTATATTTTATCAGTGTCAATTTGATGAATTGTTTTTCTATTAAGTAAATAAATTTTAAGCAAATCTCTAAGGTAACTCAAAATTTGTCATAATTAGATGACTTTG
The DNA here is from genome assembly GCF_014108235.1 of Myotis myotis. NCBI lineage: Eukaryota > Metazoa > Chordata > Mammalia > Chiroptera > Vespertilionidae > Myotis > Myotis myotis. The sequence continues at coordinate 121,882,047 of NW_023416313.1, forward strand.
GCCAAATTAATAGTTGATATGTTCTGAGAATGGGAAGATTTATTTTAAGAGTGCTGTAGCTATACTATTCATTTTTCATGGGCTTTTATTTTTCTTTCTAATTGAATTTATTGGTGTGACATTGGTTTACAAAACCATACAGGTTTCAAGTGTACAACTCAATAAAACATGATCTGCTCACTGCATTGTGCACCCATCACCTTTTGCCCACCTCCACCCCCACTTCCCTCTGGCTGTTCCCACTGTTGCCTGTGTCTATGTATAAATATATTTTTTGGTTAATCCCTTCACCTTCTTTCATCCAGTCCCCCAGTTCTTGCTTGTAGCATTGTGACTTTGTGGGCAGTCTGATGCTATTTTTTTCTCCTATATCTTTCAAAATTGAAGTAAGCTTTTGATATTATTGAGTGAATGTGTGGCCCATGAATGTGGATTTGGGTTTTAATTTGCATGCCTGGCAATTATATAAATCAATAAACAATAGGAAAGTGCTGCTTCTCGATGACCTTGTAAGATTGTAGTGATAATTAACACAAACTGTGTGAAGCATTATACCAGAATTTTCTCATTGCCCTGTCTCTGAGATCTTTATGGAATACATCAGCAAAATTATATTTTAATATTATAGTGTCGTTCCTTCACCACTTAACCATTTCTGTTTCCTCCTCTTCCTCAGACTTGCATCAACATTAAGTATTAGATAGGAGGAGTCCTGGTGACTGGCATTTATTTGTGTTAACATTTTAGTGATGACCTTAACAAAATGAACAACCCCCACAGTCCTCTTCCCCCATTCCTCTCATGAGCTCATGAAAACACAGCCGGGTCATGGGTTAGTTCTCCATGGGTCAGTGTTATTTGAGAACAATCTTACATTTTATTTGCACCCTTGAAAAGTCCATATCTATCTTTTTTCCTCCCCTCCCCTCTCTTCTCCTCCCCTCCCCTTCCCTCTTCTTCTTTTTCTCTCTCTCTCTCTCTCTCTCTCTCTCTCTCTCTCTCTCTCTCTCTCTCTCTCTCCCTCTCCCTCCCTCCCTCCCTCCCTCCCTCCCTCCCTCCCTCCCTCCCTCTCAATTCTCTTATTGAAACACAGGATTTAAAAATAGACCTCCACCCCAGCCAGTGCGGCTCAGCAGTTGAGCATTGACCAAGAGGTCGCTGGTTCAATTCCTCCATCAGGGTACATGCCCAGGTTGCAGTCTGGATTCCCAGTAGGGGGCATGCAGGAGGCGGCTGATCAATGATTCTCATCATTGATGTTCCTATCTCTCCTATCCCTCTCCCTTCCTCTCTTTAAAGAAAAAACAAAATCAATAAAAATAGACCTCCAATTGAGCCCCCATGATAATAACTTACCTGAATGTGTTTTTTGGTTCAACTTGGAGGGAAGTTCCAGTGTAAAGTAAACTCCCATTTGAACTCCACAGATGACTTTACATTTGCTGCTGCAGATTTTATCTTTCTGAAGTGAGAGCAACAACAGGGAAAAGCATTCATCTTAGGGACAAAAGCCTTTGAATCTCCACCATGATGAGAAATTGTGAAGGTGGCAGAGGAATAGATCCATGGGGGGCTTTGTGTTGGTGAAAGTAAATAAATAACTAGCAGGGATTAATTGTGGCATTATCTTCCCCAAAGGGATTCCTGAAATGGCAAGGACTTGTATGATTTTTCTGTGGGGGAAGTGGGGCAAGGAAAACAATATGAATAAAGGGTTATCTAAACAAGAATGGCAGCTGTTCTGAATCACAGCAGAAAATGTAAGCTTTTCAGCCAGACAATATCTCCCTAATCCTTGATGAAAATGTTATGAAAACAAAAGGGAAATAAGACAGGATTAATAACTGGAATTTTAATAACATTGGGGGTCAGGATATGGTTACATTCTTTAAAGAGTCAGCTGTTAGTCCTGAAGTCTAACTTGTTAAGTATTCTACTGTACTGTTTATTGTGTCTGAAAGTAGTTTAATGGGTCTATTGATAGGGAAGAATTAATATGTCATGGTTTAAGAATATTTAGTTATATTAAGATTCATTAATTCACCAACTCATTTGACATTTTAAATTGTGTGTGTTTACAGTTCACTGTACTGGAAGGATAAATATGTCAAATGGCTAAAATTTTAATTTGTTAACTAATAGAATATACTTTTTTCAATCCATTAGTTGATTTAGGGAACATTAACAATGGTCTATGGGGAAAAAAGTACATTCTAATTTTAATGACAACATAACTTTAGAGGAGATAAAATTAGTTTATGAAATATGATAATATGTAGTTTTCAAATGACATTAGCAATAACAATTTGTATTTCTTTGAAAAATTTTTTTACTAGTAATTTTATTAAAATTGTATTTCAAATTCATTCTGTTAACCAATTTGATACCTTATTGGAGTTCAGGTTTTAAAATATTCCACATGATACTAAAACAAACAAACATATGCAGAATGGTTGAAGAGATCAACTTTCAACATATAAAAAGTAATTTTATTGAAAATGTACTGTTTAGAGTTTTTCATTACTGATTGGATTTTAATTATCATATGGGTTTTAATTTTTCACTTCTAAGACTGTGTAATTAAGTTGGGATGTATGTGCTCTGGAAATTGTAGGCATAGTAGTATCTGAATACTACTATGTAAGCATAACATACAAGCATATATATTTATGAAATATGCATAAATAATATACAATTATATATCTAATGCTCACTATTGCTGTACATACCTACATACACAGTACAGTTGACCCTTGAACATCATGGGTCCACTTAACATAGTTTTGGTGTTTTTTTTTCAATAAATACTGTACTGTTTTCCATCTGTGATCGGGAGTCTGCAGATACGGAGGGCTGACAATATGATTGCTGTACACCATTTTATATTGAGAAGTTGAGTATCCATGGATTTTTGGTACTTGTGGAGGGTCCTGGAACCAATCTTTATGAATACTGAGGGACAACTTAAGTTTTGGGGGATTCAAAAATTACATATGGATGTTTGACTGCTAGGTGGCGGGGGGAGGTGGGTTAGCTCCAGTAACCACAGTGTTGTTCAAATATCAGCTGCCTGTAAGCATCCTTGGATGTGAATGGGCACAGAAGGCTTTAAGATAAAAGAATTTATTCAAAGTTTTATAGGAAAATATATGTTAAAAATGGAAAGAGTTAGTTTAGAATGTAAACAAAATAACTTCATTAGGGCATATATATGATGGTGTTTTACAAAACAAAAACAAAAATACATTGTTATTGCCTTGGGCTCACCTCCCAGTCTCTGGGTATGTCCTTTTTCAGTACCTGGGCCAGGACTAGGGTGAGGCAAGGTAGTTGCCCAGGGTTCAGAATGTAAGGAGGCACTCACTCGCAGGTTCCAACCCTGAACTTGCATGGCCCTGAAATTGAGTGCTGCCTTAAATCCAGAGCCCTAGGCACTTACCTTGCCTCATTCTAGGGGCCTGCTTTGTATTTGGTGGAAAAGATTGAGAAAGAGTATTCCTTTGTGTGGTTTTTAAGGATCCTATTTCCATTATCATATTTTGTATTATCTTTATAATTTGAGAAAGTCTTTGTTGGGAAATAATAAGTTATTTTGTATAGGGTTTTGTAATTTACAAAGGGCTTTCACCCATGTCATTGAATTCTTTCATGGGCCTTGTGAGATGGATGAAGCAACTAGTATTCTCACATGTGGGCAATACATTTCAGTTCACTTAGCGTGATATCAGAGCATTTTCCTTGATGTCTTCCTTTTCATCGGTTTTGGTTTAGCTACTCTGTAAGAGCCAGTTATTTTATGCTCAGTAAGTTGTAACTTAATTTCTGATACATATCCAAACTAGATCACTATCCTTTTCCCAGTATGGAGGATAATTCTCAAAAAAGGCTCGTGAAGCTTGCTTCTGTCAGAAGCATAAGGAAGGTTGTTATAAACCCAGCTGACATAGTGGAAGTGACCCCCTCACATTCCAGTAGATTAGTTAACTGGGGAGGCACATTCTGCTACCTGGTCAGATAGGTAAAGTGGCACAGCACTGACATAGGAAAGCTATTTATTTTCTCGGTGTACCCAGAGGAAAATGATTTTCATTGTATGCACTGTGCTCAGAAAACCTGAGATGCTTTTTAAAGTCTTTACAAGTTTTTACAAATAGGGGTGATTTCCTATTATCCCTGCCACTTCCATTGGGAAAACACATCAAACTGTATCCTGTTCCAATGGTTTGCCATATACTTCATCATCTCTGCTTCAGTCACTGTGTTGGTATTACCATATCAAATATCATCTAGTCTAAGTCATGCTTTTCCTGGCTTCCTCATTCTCTCATCTATGCAGTCACAGCTTCTGCTATATACTTCTGGTTTGGTATTTTTCTTAGGAACTCAGAGATCAGAGATATTTTTCTTTCTTAAAAAATATATTTTTATTGATTTCAGAGAGGAAGGGAAAGAGGGAGAGAGAGATTGAAATATCAATGATGAGAGAGAATCACTGATCAGCTGCCTCCTGCATGCCCCACACTGGGGATCGAGCCTGCAAGCCAGGCATGTGCCCTGACTGCGAATCGAACCATGACCTCCTGGTTCATAGGTCAACGCTCAACCACTGAGCTACGCCGGCGAGGTGAGATGAGAGATCTTTTAATTTTTGTACCCAGAAGGATTCCTTAATCAGAATAGGTTCTAATAAAGATTGTTGAGTTGACCTTCTCAGTTTGATTAAGTATTGCAGAGAAACTACATCCTTATGAAACTACATGCCATAAGGTGCTTTTTTTTTCTTTTCTGTAACCCCAGATAAAGGATATATAAGAAGACCAGAATACATATATCTTTTTTAAAATGTCTGTTCATTTTCAATTTATATAGTTACTTGTTTGCTGCCAATATTTGTATTAATATATGAAAAGTTTCCTGAAATTTTCAATCATTTTAATGTCTAAAAGATATAAGGCTTATTTTTGATAATCACTTAAAAATAATAATGTGTTGTCAAGTAGAGTGAGGAAATGTCAGAGGGAAATAGAAGAGGAGAGAACTCACATGGAGAAAGAATTACTAAATGTAAATTAATGTTGTATTTTCCTATTACTATACAGCCACAGTTTTTTTTAAAAAAATGTATTATATTTGTGTAATTTAGTTTAAATATTTTTGAGGAATATACATATGTACACACTCATACACACAGGTATATATGAACTTTCCTAAATTGAATGTCTTCTATTTTTAGTAAATATGTTTATGTTTTTCTTTCTTTTTACACCAGCTCTTTGAGTCCAGATGTTGATCCAGTTCTTGCTTTTCAACGAGAAGGATTTGGACGCCAGAGTATGTCAGAAAAACGCACAAAGCAATTTTCAGATGCCAGTCAATTGGATATCGTTAAAACACGAAAATCAAAAAGCATGGATTTAGGTAGTGAGTACAGTCTCCATGAATCTTTATCTAAATAGATGCTTTCATATTAAAATTGATTGTCCCAAATACATGTTGTTTACTTGGAGCAATAGCGAAAATAAATGTGAAATGTGATAATTTGGCAAAAATTAATTTTTCTCTGAGTTTGAGATAAAAATATTTCTAATAAATGGCATGTTTATATAATGTGCAATATGTTAATATTTATGTTTTCTGATGAGAAAAGAAACAAACACATGTGCATATCATACATGAAAAGATATATGCATGTATCTTTATTTGAAGCAATGAAATGTTTTAACACTGGCTGTTTAAAACCAATTTCATTGAAATAATATTTGTTTGGTTTTGGCATTCTGAACTAAAAGAAAAAAGTTTTGGAGAAAGATCATTATCTCAATCCATGTCTAGAATTTGGGTACTTCATATTTTCCTTTTAATGCTATTCTTTAAGGTTTATTTAATAGAAACTCTCATGTGTTGATAAGAAAGGCATTTAATTGAATAATAATTTGAGAGACTATTGTAGAAAGTATTTGAAGCAAATGAGAGCAGGAAAATAACCATAGTTATTCAATCAAACACCAGTCAGGTAGTGTCCCTTTTTAAATTCTAATCTACCAAAACAAACAAACAAATAAAATAATCATGCCTGTAAACTGATTGAATGATTTTTAAACCCTTTGTTCATCAACTGTAACTTATTTATGCTATTCCTTGGTGGCTTTTTATACTTCAAGACTAAAAGCATTAATTTAAATTAATTAAATTTTACATGCATAAAAGAAAAATTTGTCAATACATTGCTTTGGCTAATTATGATATGCTAACATAAATAACATTACATGTCTGTGAAATGAAATGACTGGCATATTGCATGGAGACACTGCTTCCCCCCGCCCTTTTGATTATATATATTTGCTTGAGTTTTCATATTATTTGCATGAAATATTACCTAAGAATTATCACATAACTGAAAAGATCTGGGAATGGTTGAAGCATGTTGGGGTGTGGGACTAACTGGGCTAACCATTATACATTTACCTTTTAACAGTAGCTGACGAGACTAAACTCAGTACAGTGGATGACCAGAAAGCAGGTAAGAATGGACCATTAAACTGTTGCCATAGAAACTGTGGTCCAAGGAGCTTATCATAATTATAGAGCTGCCAATCATATTGTATATACACATAAATATTTCAGTCTTGCATGGATGTTTTCATTGTAGGAAATCAAATTATACAAGAAGAAAAAGTTTCTGTTAGGAGAAATTTATCAGTGTAGTACATCTAAATGGAAATGTAATTTAGTGCTTCAAAAATGCTTAAACAATCCAGATTTTTTAAATTTTATTTGTGTAAGAATCTTTTGTAACAATTTAAGAAAAATCAAAATCCTGAAGACATGATCTCTTGGGTAGATTCTTGTTTTTAAGTTATTTCTTTTGCCTAGATTAACATCCAAAGAAATACTTTCAAAGTGGTGACTTTTATTTGAAGGGTAATAATAGCACAAGTATAAATATTTGTCATCGAAGGACAATGTCTAATAATTGCTATCATTATTCACTCAGAAAACCTTTTTTTTCTAATGCAAGAATTAGCTCATAGTTACCTGACATTGAAATTAGACTGTATAATATATATTGCTCCTTATCTTAACTTTGTGAACCTGTTTAAAAGTTTTTGTGCTCTAGCCTATTTGGCTCAGTGGATAGAGCTTTGGCCTGCAGACCAAAGGGTCCCAGGTGTGATTCTGGTCACATGGTTGTAGGCTCCTCCCTGGCCCAGGCCCTGGTTATGGTGCATACAGGAAGCAACCAATCAATGTTTCTCTCTGTGTCTTTCCCTCTCTTCCACTCTCTCTAAAAATCAATGAAAAAATATCCTCAGGTGAGGATTAATCCTATATAATAAAGACGTAATAACATCCCCCAAGGGGTCCCAGATTGGAGAGGGTGCAGGCTAGGCTGAGAAACAACCCCCCCCCCCCCCACACACAAGTGCATGAATTTCGTGCACCGGGCCTCTAGTAAATAAATAAATAAAATAATAAAAGTTTTTGTTGTTGTTTTGTTTTGTTAACTATTTAGGATAACTTCAAAATGCTTTCTAAATTATTCCATAGAAACAGTTGTTTATATTGAACTGGGATTTTGCATTATAGTATATTTTACTTTTTATGTTATTTTATGAAAATAATAAAAGGAAAGTTTTTATTTACAATTAAAGTGCTTTGTACAATTGAGAATAGTGTTTTAATTATTCTAGGTCCAGTATGATGTAGCAGTTATACCACTTACTACTAATTAGGTTCAATTCACCTTTTTAACCTATAGTAGTAATTGGTTTGAAAATGTGTATCCCACATATATATGTAAAGATGATTGTGAATTGGAGTTTTCACAATCTGTAGAGGAAAAGGTAGATTGTAAAAATTATATCCAATAAATCATGGATTCACTGTAGTGCAAAGCAATTGACTATAGCCTCAGCTGTTAGTAAGTAGTTTTTTTCTTTTATTAAACAAAATTCATTTAAATTTTGAACTAAGGTGAAAGAAAATCATTTTTGATAGTTTCCATATGTAAAATAATTATTAGTTTTTGGACATATTATTTTACAGTACTTTTAGGAAGTAACTTCTGTCCAAATTAATGTTCATAAAAACCAAAATGAAAAAATTCAATAAAGACCATGAATTTTTACATTATGACAATTAGGTAAAGTAAAGGAAAATACTTAATTTAAACAGCTCACTATTACTAAAAAAGAATAGAACAATTCATTGTGATTAAAATATAATGATATTCAGATTTTAACTGGAAACATTATAACTTTCATGGTGAGAAGGGAAATTTTATCACCTTAATTGAATCATGTTTATAGTGTTTTAACATCCTAGATATAAAGAGCTTTTTTTCTCTTTATTTACTACTAGAGGCCCGGAGCACAAAAATTTGTGCACTCGGAGGGGGGGCGGGTAGCAAGTCCCTCAGCCCAGCCTGCGCCCATTCACAGTCCAAGACCCTTTGGGGGATGTCCACCTGTCAACTTAGGCCCACTCCCCAGGGGATCAGGCCTAAGCTTGCAGTCAGACATCCTTCTAGCCGCCAGGGAGCCCTCAGGAGATGTCCGACTAAAGACTTAGGCCCCCAAGGGATCAGGTCTAAACCGCTAGTTGGACATTCTTAGTGCTGGATGGAGGTGGGAGAGGCTCCTGCCACCACCATTGCGCTGACCAGCCATGAGCTAGCTTCTGGCTAAGTGGCACTCCCCATATGGAAGTGCATTGACGACCAGGGGGCAGCTCCTGCATTGAGTGTCTGCCCCCTGGTGACCAGTGGGCATCATAGCAACCGGTCATTCTGCCGTTCAGCCAATGTGCATATTAGCCTTTTATTATTATTATATAGGATGTGCAGTCCATCCTACAAATTAAATTGGAAAAACTTGGGCTGGGGCAAAAAATAAATTATTATATAGACAACAAATTTTCAGTTATTTTTCTCATTTCACTTCACTTGAATTTTTAAGATTATCATGATTTTATAGTTTAGTCCAGAGTTTTTTGGTAGAGTCATAGTGACATTTTTAGCATAGATTGTCTGTCTAGCCATAAGCCTTTTATAATGAAAACTGAATTCCATTTCTCTTTGCCCTTGCAAAAGACATTCTCTACTTGTTCTTCAGAGGGGTAGGAACAGAAAACGAGACCTAGGGAAAACAGTGTGATTGTTATTTTCATTTAATTCATGGAATTACGGGTTTTGTGATATTTGGGAGGTAAATTTACTTTCTGAAAGAAAAGAGAGGACAGGAATTAGAAGATAATTGGGTTGCTAACAGTTTAATCCTTGAATAGAAAAAATAAAGTATCCTAACGGACTAAAAGATTTATATAAGGAGCTTTAAATATTATTTAAAAATGAAAAGATAATTGATTTTTTTGTGTTTTGTAAATACCACTAATTCTTTGCCCAAACAAATTTTCAATTTTCCTTACTAGTAAATGTGGAATTTTTAATATTAGGGATCTCACTAACCCTCATCCAGGAATTTAAACACATTAGTTAACTAAACCTTTGTTAAAGTTTCTTTGACAAATATAATACTTAGGTGAATAATAACAATTTTACAGATCAAGAATCAGCAAGCTCTTTCTGTAAAAGACCAGATAGTAAATATTTACATAGGCCTTTATAGCAGTTACTTAATTCTGATGTAACGAAAAGCAGCTATAAAATATATGTAAACAAACAGGCAAGGCTTGTTTCAAAATTTTTTTCCAGATTTGGCCCAGATCTACTGATCCCTGATATAGATTCACAAATTATAGATGCTTTGTTTTTATAATATTTTATTGTGAAAATTTTTAACCATATATTAATATAGAGACAGTAGTTCATTGATCTGTCATATATCCCATCCACACCATTGATAATTATCAACATTTTGTTAAAATGTTATTCTACAGTATAACCTCTGATTTACACTTACAAAATATCTATTGCTTGTTTAGTTATACTTTGTTTTGCTTCCCAGATTTGCCTGCGTTTATGTATTTTTAAAATTTATTTTTTGTTAACTATCACCCAAGGATATTTCTTCCAAGTTTTTATTTTTTATTTATTTTATTTTTTAAATTTATCTTTATTATTGAAAGTATTACAGATGTCCCCTTTGTTTTCTTTTCCCATTGACCCTCTCAACCCCACACCAGCCCCTCCTAGGCCTTCACTACACAATTGTCTGTGTCCATGGGCTATGCATACATGCATATTAAGTTCCCCAGTTAATCTCTCCCCCTACCCACACCTTCCCTCTGAAGTTCTTGTCTGTTCTATGCTTGTATGTCGCTGGATCTATAAATGTTCACCAGTTTATTTTGTGCATTTTTTGAAACCAAGAAATCACCAAATATTTGCTTTATTCATTTTGGTTCCTTGATTTCTTAATTTTTTGTTCAGTTACTTGGAACAAAATTTGTTTCCATCCTGTGACATAGCTTTTATGGGTATTTAGAACACAAACTTGTCAAAAGTTATACTAATGTTATCGAGAGAAAAAGTATTATTGATCATTCTGGAAAGAAATAGTTTATGTGAATTTTTGTCATAAAATAATCTATATATATGCAAACCTACATTGAGAAAGTTAAATAAATCATCTTTTTCTTCCCAAGCACAATAATTATGGGATAATATTTCTTCATTGGAATCGTCTGCCTGTCTTTCTGCCTGTTACATTTTTAACATATTTAAACTTAAAATTGCCATCTCATTGTGAAAATTAGGTGAATATGTAATGTAAATGAATCTTACAAAGATTATTCTTGTTTTGACTCTCTGAATTCAATTTTTACTCAGCTTTACACTCTGAGCCATAAAAAACCTATGTCATCATCATATGTCTTTTAGTAATACCTTACCAAAGCTACTCCTGAATTTTTAATCAATCTAGGAGCTGATGACCCATGTAGAGACAAACTAGTCTCTCCTACCTGCCCATTTGTTTGCATGAGTCTTTCTAATCATGTACGTGAAGAACTAATTCTGTAACTTGGATTTCCGAGGTGGTAGTACAAAGCAGGTACTTCAGTAATCTAGAGCCTAAATTTATCTACTTTTAAACCCCAGGTTAGGCAGTGATGGATGACACTTGCTTACCTACTTAAAGAAATCTGTGTTGATTGCCTTCTAAAGCATGGTACTCTTGGTGTTATCTCAGGCCTTTCTGCCCTCGATCTCAAGAAATAGGGGCAAATTATGAATTCTCTGAGTTCTTCCCTCCATCTTACTGAAAAGTTTTTTGTTAATTGGTTAGCACTTATTTCTCAAGGAGATATTATTTCCAGGCCTGGAAGTCTTAACTCCTCATGTCAGCTCTTCAGTCTCTCCTTTGTTACCTCTATCTAGGGCGAGCCCTTACGTAATTTGTTTCTGTTCAAGTCTTGTATTGATTCTTTCCATGGAATGTTAATACTGCCCAGAACGAGGTTTCAGCCTGGTGTCAGGGTGCCCTAATGGTATCGGTGACATGTAGTCTTTTGTGCTCTCTTTAAGTTGTGAACATGCACTATACTTGATGGAGCTCATTGATATGAAAGTATAACTTCTGTTAAAAATTCGAAATATATTTCCAAATTTTGAACTATCAAAAACTAATTTCAATGAAGTTAAAAAGAGTACTCTTGGTTGCTTACCTTAGCCTTCTCATTATTTGTGCTCTACTAGTGAGCCTTTGGGTTATTCTGGTTCTTTTAGATTATTTACATAACTAGGAGCAGATGAATTGACAACAATTTCACTTGGGCTAAAAATGGAAATTAATAACTTAAAGCTTAAAGTTTTACCTCATGAAAATAAAGAAAATAGACAAAATTTAATATCTATTTGGGAAAAATAAAAATGACTTAATTTTTTCCTTAATTTATAAATGTTCAGGAATATAAATTCCACCACTAATTCTAATTAACATTTTATTTTTGTAACCCTCCAAGGTTCCCCCAGCAGAGATGTGGGGCCTTCCCTAGGTCTGAAGAAGTCAAGCTCATTAGAAAGTCTTCAGACAGCAGTGGCTGAGGTGACTTTGAATGGGGATATTCCTTTCCATCGCCCACGACCTCGGATAATCAGAGGAAGGGGGTGCAATGAGAGCTTCAGAGCTGCCATTGACAAGTCTTATGATAAACCCACAGTGGATGATGATGATGAAGGCATGGAGACATGTAAGTTTATAATGTAAGAAAGAAAAGCAGTTGCAAATAGCTCGATAAAGCAGCAGTTTTTTAAAGTGTACCTCAGGGAACCCTGGGGTTCACAGTACCCTTCACAGGGAGGTCTAAACTACTTTCATAATAAGAAGTTATTTATCTTTTTATTCTTATTCTCTCACAAGTATACAGTGGGGTTTTCTAGAGGCAACATGTCATGTGACATTGTGGTAGAATGAATGCACATCAGATAGAAAAATCTGTCTTTTCAGCCAGGTTTTAATGAGATTTGCTAAAATATAAAACAGTGCCATTGTTCTCACTATTATTTTTGGAAAAAGAGGTATTTTTTGTAAAAATATAATTTCTGTTAACATGAAATTTTATTTTTATAAAGTAATTAATATTTTTAAGCTTTCTGTTTTAATACAGTCAATATTGATAATACATAATATTTTTATTTTGAGTTCTTAATAAATTTTAGGATCATAAAGGTATATTGAGACCAAAATGTTTGAAAACCACTGCAACACAGTATATGTATAATGTGATGTCTTCAATGACTATATTAATAATCTATGATTTTAAAAACATTTTTGTTTTGTTTTTATGAATTTCTCATGCTTTCCTTGAACTAAACTAACAAGATATTTTTGTGAGTGTGTATTTCCAAATCGCAAAATAGTTTAAGCCAAGACAATTAAAAGTCAAAGGTTAATATGAATGAGCAATATGTTTTCCATCATATATTGAGAAAAAAATTAACATTTATAAACATGTACAATCGTATGCCTCAGGGAGTTATCAAACATTTATGGTATAAATATAACCATTCAATTTAAAAGTTAGGGAAGAACTCTACTAGTTTACTTAGAAGAAAAAGGGCTTAGGAGTTTTAATAGTAAAAACTGTTGATTAGCTTATATTGTTCATAACTACTAATTTACATTGTAAGAAAAGTTGGAGACACCACATCTTGAAGATAAAGCAAAGACCAGAGATAATTAAAGTGGATTGCAAACTACTTACAATTTAATGTTTGGATGGAATTCGTTCTCATACATATATAAGGAAAATTGTGGCGAGGAGGAAGAGTTTTTTGTTTTGTTTTTTAATTTAAATTCTTTATTGTTTAAAGTATTACATGAGTCTCCTTTTTCCCCCATTGACCTCTCCCCGCCACTCCCACCTATAAGCACAAGCCCTCACACCCCCTACTGTCTGTGTCCATTGGTTTTGCTCATATGCATGCATGTAAGTACTTTGGTTGATCTCTCACCCCCTTATCCCCCAGCCTTCCCTCAGGTTGGACAATCTGTTCGATGCTTCTGTGTCTCTGGTTCTATTTTTTTTCATCAGTTTATATTGTTCATTATATTCCACAAACGAGTGAGATCGTGTGATATTTATCTTTCTCTGACTGGCTTATTTCACTTAGCATAATACTCTCCAGTTCCATCCATGCTGTTGCAAATGATAAGAATTCCTTCTTTTTTACAGCAGTGTAGTATTCCATTATGTAGGTGTACCACAGTTTTTTAATCCATTCATCTGTTGATGGGCACTTAGGCTGTTTCCAAATCTTAGCTGTTGTAAATTGTGCTGCTTGAACATAGGGGTTTGCATATATCCTTTCTGATTGGTGTTTCTGGTTTCTTGGGATATATTCCTAGAAGTGGAATCACTGGGCAAAATGGGAGTTCCATTTTTAATTTTTTGAGGAACCTCCATACTGTTTTCCACAGTGGCTGCACCAGTCTGCATTCCCACCAGCAGTGCACAAGAGTTTCGTTTTCTCTGCATCCTCTCCAGCACTTGTCGTTTGTTGATTTGTTGATGATAGCCATTCTGACAGGTGTGAGATGGTACCTCATTGTTTTGATTTGCATCTCTCGGATGATCAGTGACTTTGAACATGTTTTCATATGTCTCTTCACTTTCTGTATGTCTTCTTTCAAAAAGTATCTATTTAGGTCCATTGCCCATTTTTTGATTGGGTTGTTTATCTTCCTTTTGTTAAGTTGTATGAATTCACTATAAATTTTGGAGATTAAACCCTTATCGAAGATAACATTGGCAAATATGTTCTCCCATGCAGTGGGTCTTCTTGTTGTTTTGTTGATGGTTTCTTTTGCTGTGCAGAGCTTTTTATTTTGATGTAGTCCCATTTGTTTAGTTTCTCCTTTGTTTCCATTGCCCTAGGAGCTGTATCAGTAAAAATATTGCTACAACATATGTCTACTATTTTGCGGCCGGTGGAGTCTTCCAAGATTTTTATGGTTTCCCTTCTTACATTTAAGTCCTTTATCCATTTTGAGTTTATTTTTGTGTATGGTGTAAGTTGGTGGTCTAGTTTCTTTTCTTTTCTTTCTTTCTTTTTTTTTTTTTGCAAGTATCTGTCCAATTTTCTCAACACCATTTATTAAAGAGGCTGTCTTGACTCCATTGTATGCTATTGCCTTCTTTGTCAAATATTAATTGAGCATAATGGCTTAGGTTGGGTTCTGGGTTCTCTGTTCTGTTCCACTGGTCTGTATGTCTGTTCTTGTGCCAGTACCAGGCAGTTTTGAGAACAGTCCCTTTGTAATATAGCTTGATATCTGGTATTATGATCCCTCCAACTTTGTTCTTCTTTCTCAGTATTGCTGCAGCTATTTGGGGTCTTTTTTTACTCCAGATGAATTTTTGGAGAGTTTGTTCTGGGTCTTTGAAATATGCCGTTGGTATTTTAATGGAGATTGCATGGAATCTATAGATTGCTTGGGGTAATATAGACATTTTAATGATGTTGATTCTACCAATCCATGAACACGGTATGTTCTTCCATTTGTTTATGTCTTCCTCTATCTCTTTTTATTTTTATTTATTCATTTTTATTTTATTGCTTAAAGTATTACAAAGGGTATTACATATGTGTCCATTTTCCCCCCCGCCCTAGACAGTCCCCTAGCCTCCCCTACCCCCCAGTGTCTTATGTCCATTGGTTATACTTACATGCATGCATACAAGTCCTTTGGTTGATCTCTTACCCCCCTACCTCCTGCCCCCCAACCCTCCCCGGCCTTCCTGCTGCAGTTTGACAATCTGTTTGAGGCAGCTCTGCCTCTGTATCTATTATTGTTCAGAAGTTTATAATGGTCTCTATTATCCATGAATGAGTGAGATCATGTGGTATTTTTCCTTCATTGACTGGCTTATTTCACTTAGCATAATGCACTCCAGTTCCATCCATGACGTTGCAAATGGTAAGAGTTCCTTCCTTTTTAGAGCAGCATAGTATTCCATCGTGTAGATGTACCACAGTTTTCTAATCCATTCATCTACTGATGGGCACTTAGGCTGTTTCCAGATCTTAGCTATGGTGAATTGTGCTGCTATGAACATAGAGGTACATATATCCTTTCTGATTGGTGTTTCTGGTTTCTTGGGATATATTCCTAGAAGTGGGATCACAGGGTCAAATGGGAGTTCCATTTTCAGTTTTTTGAGGAAACTCCACACTGTCTTCCATAGTGGCTGCACCAGTCTGCACTCCCACCAGCTGTGCACAAGTGATCCTTTTTCTCCACATCCTCTCCAGCACTTGTCGTTTGTTGATTTGTTGATGATAGCCAGTCTGACAGGTGTGAGATGGTACCTCATTGTTGTTTTGATTTGCATCTCTCGGATGATTAGTGACTTTGAGCATGTTTTCATATGTCTCTTGGCTTTCTGAATGTCCTCTTTTGAAAGGTGTCTATTTAGGTCCTTCCTCTATCTCTTTTTAAAGTGTCCTGTATTTTCTGAGTACAGGTCCTTTACCTCCTTGGTTAAGTTTATTCCTAGGTATCTTAATTTTTTGTTGTAATTGTAAATGGGATTGTTTTTTTAGTTTCTCTTTCTGTGAGTTCATTATCGTTGTATAAAAAAGCCATAGATTTCTGGGTGTTCCTGCTACATTTCCGAATTCATTTATTAAGTCTAGTAGTTTTTTGATAGAGTCTTTATGGTTTTCGATGTACAATATCATGCCATCGGCGAATAATGACAATCTTACTTCTTCATTTCCAATTTGGATGCCTTTTATTTCTTCTTCTTTCTGATCGTTATGGCTAGGGATTCTAGTACAATGTCAAACAGGAGTGGTGAAAGAGGGCATCCCTGTCTTGTTACTGTTCTTAGGAGAAATATTTTTAGTTTTTGCCCATTGAGTATGATGTTGGCTGTAGGTTTGTCATATAAGGCTTTTATTATGTTGAGGTATGATCCTTCTCTTCCCACTTTGCTGAGAGTTTTTATCAGAATAGGTTGTTGGATTTTGTCAAATGCTTTTTCTGCATCAATTGATATGATTATGTGATTTTTGTCTTTCAGTTGTTTATGTGATGTATCACATTTATTGATTTGCGGATATTGTACCAGCCTTGCATCCCTGGTATAAATCCCACTTGGTCATGGTGTATGATCTTTCTAATGCAATTCTGGATCCTGTTTGCTAGAATTTTGTTGAGGATCTTGGCATCTATGTTCATCAGGGATATTGACCTGTAATTCTCTTTCTTTGTAATGTCTTTATCTAGTTTTGGGGTTAGGGTAATGCTGGCGTCATAGAAAGAGCTTGGAATTGTGCCTTCTTTTTTTTTTTTTAATTAAATCTTTATTGTTCAGATTATTACATTTGTTCCTCTTTTTTCCCCCCATAACTCCCCTCCTCCCAGTTCCCGCCCCACCCTCCGCCCTCACTCCCCACCCACTGTCCTCATCCATAGGTGCACGATTTTTGTCCAGTCTCTTCCCACACCCCCCACACCGCTTTCCCCCCCATGAATAGTCAGTCCATTCCCTTTCTATGTCCCTGATTCTATTATGATCACCAGGTTATTTATTCACTTGATTCTTAGATTCACTTGTTGATAGATGCATGTTTGTTGTTCATAATTTGTATCTTTACCTACTTCTTCCTCTTCTTAAAGGATACCTTTCAGCATTTCATATAATCCTGGTTTGGTGGTGATGAACTCCTTTAGCTTTTCCTTATCTGTGAAGCTCTTTATCTGACCTTCAGTTCTGAATGATAGTTTTGCTGGATAAAGTAATCTTGGTTTTAGGTTCTTGGTGTTCATCACTTTGAATATTTCTTGCCATTACCTTCTGGCCTGCAAAGTTTCTGTTGAGAAATCAGCTGACAGTCGTATGGGTTTTCCCTTGTAGGTAACTGACTTTCTTTCCCTTGCTGCTTTTAAGATTCTCTCTTTGTCTTTTGCTCTTGGCATTTTAATTATGATGTGCCTTGGTGTGATCCTCTTTGGATTCCTTTTGTTTGGGGTTCTCTGCGCTTCCTGGACCTGTAAGTCTATTTCTCTCACCAGGTGGGAGAAGTTTTCTGTCATTATTTCTTCAAATAGGTTTTCAATATCTTGCTCTCTCTCATCTTCTGGCACCCCTATAATTCTGATGTTGGTACGCTTGAAGCTGTCCCAGAGGCTCCTTACACTATCTTCGTATTTTCGGATTCTTTTTTCATTTTGCTTTTCCAGTTGGGTGTTTTTTGCTTCTTCGCATTTCAAATCTTTGCCTTGATTCTTGTGCTCCTCTGGTCTGCTGTTGGGAGTCTGTATAGTATTCGTTATTTGAGTCCGTGTATGCTTAATTTCTAGTTGGTTCTTTATCACAACATCGAGGGTCTCATTAGATTTCTTGAGGATCTCACTACATTTATCGGTGGCTTCTAGACAGTTCTTGAGAGACCTTAAAAGTGTGGTTCTGAACTCTATATCCTCCATGGACAATTTTGTCCTGTTTCTTTGTCTCCGCATTTTTTATGCTTTCTTGGTGCACCCCCTAGTGGTCTTTGTGCGCAGTCTTGTTGTAGTTGAGCCTTGATTGTTGTCGGCAATAGTGGGGGTGATTTGACCTCCAGGCTAACTGGCTATGAGAGTCCGCTGTGTCTGCAGTGGGAGAGCTTCTGTGCTGGATCTCTAGGGCGGTGCTAATCTAGCATTTGCCTGAGGCTATTTGGCAAGTGGCTCTGCGCAGGGCTTGGGTGGGGCCGGTTCCTGGGGATCTACAGGGCGGGAGGAGCAAGCAGTTATGGCTGCTCTCAGTTCCGTCCCTAGGGGCTCTGCCTCGCAGAGTCCCAGCAACCGCTGCAAACCTCGGAGAGAAAGCTGCCTTCGATTTCCGACCGAAGCCAGACAGTCCCGCCTCTCCCGTTTCAGTCTGGGTCCCTAGAGACTCGCCCGGATCTGGAGCTCAGAGTCTGAAACTCCCTCCTGATTGAAAACAACAACCGCCCTCCACCGCCAGCCCGCTCCGCACGCGCACTCCGCACCTGAGTATTTCACTTCAGCACTGCGCCTCCTCTGAGTCTGGGTATGATATTCTCTTTCCTCCTAGTTGTAGAATTTCCACTCAGCCAGCCTTCCTGTGGTTCTGGATGATGTCCGTTCCGTCTTTAGTTGTTTTTTGAAGTGGTTGTTCGAGGCAGCAATCTCCGGCGTTAACCTATGCCGCCATCTTGGTTTTTCTCCCTGTGCCTTCTTCTTGAATATTTTGGAATAGATGGAGAAGGATAGGTTTTAGTTCTTCTTTGAATGTATGGTAAAACACCCCTGTGAAGCCATCCAGTCCAGGACTTTTGTGATTACTGTTTCAGTTTCATCCGTGGTTATCAGCCTATTCATGTTTTTTTATTCTTTCAGATTGAGTTTTGAAAGGTTGTATTTTTCTAGGAATATGTCCATTTCTTTGAGGTTGTCCAGTTTGTTGGAATTGAGATGTTTGTAGTATTTTTTTACAATCCTTTGAATGTCTGTGGGGTCAGTTGTTACTTCACCTCTTTCATTTCTGATTTTGTTTATTTGGGTCCTCTCTCTTTGCTTCTTGGTGAGTCTGGCTAGAGGTTCATCACCCTTCTTTATCCTTTCAATGTACCAGCTCTTGGTTTCACTGATCTTTTGTGTGTGTGTGTGTTTTTTTTTTATCTCTATGTCATTTATTTCTCCTCTGATCTTTATTATTTCCTTCCTTCTGGTTACTCTGGGCTTTTCTTGTTGCTTTCTTACTAATTCTTTAAGTTGCAAGGTAAAATAATTTATTACCATTTTTTCTTCTTCTTCCTTTTTGTTTTTACAGGTAGGCCTGTAGAGCTATGAACTTCCCTCTCAGGACTGCTTTCATTGTATCCATAGATTTTGGGTTGTTGTGTTTTCATTCTCATTTGTTTCCAAGACGGTTTTTTATTTCTTCTTGCTCTCTTTTGTAGCCCAATCATTGTTTAATAGCATGCTATTTAGCCTCCAAGTGTTTGATTTTTTTTTCATTGTTTTTATTATACTTGATTTCTAATTTTATGCCATTGTGACCTGAGAAGATGCTTGGTATGATTTCTGTCTTCTTGAATTTAAAGAGAATTTGTCTGTGTCCTAATATGTGGTCTATCTTGAAAATGTCCCATGTGTACTGGAGAAGAAGGTATATTCTGTAGCTTTGTGGTGAAATGTTCTGAAGATGTCAATTAAGTCCTTCTGATCTAGTGAATCATTTAAGATTGCTGTTTCTTTGCTGATTTTTTGTTTAGAGGATTTATCCAGTGGTGCCAATGGGGTATTAAAGTCCCCTACTATGACTGTATTGCTGTCGATCTCTCCCTTGATATCTTCCAGAAGTTTTTTTTATGTATTTGGGTGCTCCTGCTTTGAGTGCATATATGTTTAAGAGAGTCATATCCTCTTATTGAATTGCTACCTTTAGTATAATGAAGTGGCCTTCCTTATCTCTTGTTATGACCTTTACTTTGAGGTCTATTTTGTCAGATATAAATATTGCTATCCCAACTTTTTCTCATTATCATTTGACTAAAAAATTTTTTTCCATCCCTTCACTATCAGTCTGTGTGAATCCTTTGTTCTGAGGTGGGTCTCTTGTAGACTGCAAATATCTGGGTCATGCTTTCTTATCCATTCAGCTACCCTATGTCTTTTGATTGGGGCATTTAATCCATTTACGTTTAATGTTATTATTGATAAGTACTTGTCACCATTTTAATTCTTTATGCTTATATTCCTTCTTGCCTTTTTATTTCTTGTTTTTACAGCAGTCCCTTTGGCATTTCTTGCATTGCTGGCTTAGTGGTAATAATCTCTTTTAAAAAACCCCAACATGTTTTGTCCTAGCTGGTTTGGTTCAGTGGATAGAGCATCAGCCTGCAGACTGAAGGGTCTCGGGTTCGCTGCCAGTCAAGGACACATTCCCGGGTTTTGGCTCCATCCCCAGTGGGGGTTGTGCAGGAGGCAGCTGATTGGTAATTCGCTCTCATCATTGATGTTTCTCTCTTTCTTTCCCCCACCTTTCCTCTCTGAAATCATTAAAAAAATATCAAACAAACAAAAAAACACATTTTTATTGATTTTAGAGAGAGAAGGAGGGAGAGGGAGATAGAAATATCAATGCGGAGGAAACATTGATTGCTTGCCTCCTGTATGCCCACTACTGGGGATCAAGCCTGCAACCCAGGCACATGCCCTCACCTGAAATCCAACCGACAGCCTCTTGGTGCATGGGTCAGTTCTCAATCAACTGAGCCACACTGACTGGACAAGAAAGAAGAGTTTTGAATAAAAATCACATTCTTGATTTTGAAGATGGTGGCACAGGTAAACAAATGCCTGTACTCGCTACCTCCCACAACCACATCAAAATTACAACTAAAATACAGACCAATCATCATTCAGAACCACTGGAAAGCTGGCTGAATGGAAGTGCTACAACTAGAGAAGTAAAGAAGAAAGCACACTGAGACTGGTAGGAGGTATGGAGGCACAGAACGGGCTGGTCCAGCACTCATGCGTGCTGCTTTTTTAATCAGGATGGATATCATCTATGCGGAGGGTGCCCTGAGGAGCAAGGGGTCTCAGCCTCACACCAGACCCCTGGCCCAGTCCCAGAGCTGGGAAGAGAAGTCCCTATGGGCAGTAAGAACTATGGGCTATAAAAACCAGTGTGGATTGGGGACACAGAGACTTCTGGAGACCTAGCTGTTCCTTTTAAATGGCCAGCACCACAAACTGAACTTACAAGATCCTGTTTCCTCTGAGCTCCAGAACCAGGGCAAGGCTCTTGGGAACACAGACACATATAAGCAGGAACTAGATTGTGTAATGTTGAGGCAGGAATTCAGTGGGGCAGCTTTCTCCCTGATGGAGGTGTTTGCAGGGATCATTGTTCCTATGCTGGGACCCCATGGTCGCAGGGCTGACGGGCAGCCTTTTCTGTTTGCTCCACCCTGGTGATTCCCTAAGAATTTACCTCATCCAGTTTACAACTCCACCCATGCTGTGTGCAGCGGCTTTTGCATATGAATGGCCTGTCCTTGCCAAGGCTAAAATCTCTCAAGCAAGCTGCATCTGGGTCAGGGAGCCTCAAACCTATCAATAAAACGCCCAAGACCCGACACCAGCACCAGCCTGCCTTGCTTCATAGCTGGGCCTCATCTGGGCACTTTCAAACACAATACAAAGAGGAGGAATCTGCAGATCTCTCTGTAGCTCCTGCCGGGTAGCCCCAGGCAGTTGCTGGCTTTGCACCTCCCTGGACACCCTAGTGGTCAGTGTCAGACCATACCAGATTACAATTCTACACATCCATAAGTGACACACTCAAGGGACAGACTCTGTGAGCACTAAAGCCCCACTGAAGCAAGTTGTGCTCCATAGGGGTGTTTCCTGCACAGCTGTTTTCCCACTGTAGTCACAACTGGTCCCCACAGCCAATTGGCCTGGAGGTCAGTTCCTCCCAGTGTCACCAAGAGCAATCTAATCTCAACTACAACAAGACTGTGCACACAGCCACAGAGGGGTATACCTAGATCTTCCAGCTCAGGTGACTAGGGAGGCTGAGCCACTGGGCCCTATAGAACACCTAAACAAGGCCACTCTACCAACTCAAGGAGACATAGCAGCTCTACCCAGGGAAGCAATCAAAATGCAGAGACAAACATGTCACAAATAAAAGAAAAGGAAGAAAGAAAACTACTGGATATAGAGTTCAAAACCACGATTAGAAGGTTAATCAAGAATCTTCTACAAACCTTCAAAAAAATGGAAAAGGACCATTCAGAAATTAAGAATACACTGACTAAAATAAAGAATAATATACAGAGATTCAACAGTAGAGTAGAGGATTCTGAGAATCAAATTAATAATTTGAAATATAAAGAAGCAAAAAACACCCAACCAGAAGAACAAAAAGAAAAAAGAATCCTAAAATATGAAGATAGTGTAAGGAGCCTTTGAGACAACTTCGAGTGTACCGCCATTTGCATTATGGGGATGCCAGAAGAAGAGAGAGAGCAAGATATTGAAAACCTATTTTGAAGAAATAATGACAGAAAACTTCCTCTACCTTGTGAAAGAATAAACTTACAAGTCCAGGAAGCACAGAGAGTCCCAAACAAGAGGAACTCAAAGAAGACCACACAAAGACACATCATAATTAAAATGCCCAGGGCTAAAAACAAAGAGAGAATATTAAAAGTAGCAAGAAAAAGCAGTTAGTTACCTACAAGGGAATGTCCATAGACTGTCAGCTGATTTCTCAACAGAAACTATGCAGGCCAGAAGGGAGTGGCAAGAAATATTCAAAGTGATTAATAGCAAGGACCTACAACCAAGTTTACTCAGCAAAGCTATCATGTAGAATTGAAGGTCAGATAAAGAGCTTCACAGATAAGAAAAAGCTTAAGGAGCTGATTACTACCAAACCAGTATTATATGAAATGTTGAAGGGTATTCTTTAAGAAGAGGAAGAAGAAGAAAAAGAAAAAGATCAAAAATATGAACAACAAAATGGCAACAAATACATACCTATCAACAATTGAATCTAAAAATCAAAATAAATGAATAAGAAATCTAATGAACAGAGCAAACTGGTGAATAAAATAGAATCTGAGACATGGAAATGGAACAGACTAACGATTCTCAGATAGAAGTGGGTTAGGGGGCCGAGAAGAGATTAAACAAAGATCTTATATGCACTACCTATGGACACAGACAATAGGGCGGTGAAGGCATGGGGCAGGGCAGGAACTGGGTAGAGGGAGGCAATGGGGGGGAAAGAGGGACATCTACAATAATCTCAACACTACAGGTTAAATATATATATATATATATATATATATATATATATATATATATATGAGTTTCAAAGCAAAATTATATAATTTTTGCCTGTCGCATATAATGTGTTTCGGAAGATGAATATTGCTGCCATAATGTAACATGCAAAGCAAAACTCAGAAGATTGCTCCACCTCGTCCCCCTCCCAATTCTCTGTCTATATCTGGACAGTTTGTGGTGTTTCTTTTTCACTTCACCCAGCCAGTGATTTCAAATTTATGCGGCCTATTCTTGCTTGACGAAGAACGTATTTTTTTTTTTTGCTGCCTCGCCTTGTCTCCAATATCCTGAGTCATATGAGCTTTCAACCTTCTTGAGTTTTTCCCCATTGTAACCATGGTTCCTTAGCATCCTAACAAATATGACTTTTGCAGCTCTTCTAAGGCAGGAACTGTGTTATCTGTAGATGTTGCCTCTGTCTCTCCTGGGTATATATTTAATAAGAGATGTAGTACTTGGCCCCTCAGTATTTGTTTCTTAAGCATCTACAATTTATGATGCTTCTGAACATGTTGTTAAAATGTTATTTAAATTCCCTTGTTTAATGAAGTTTTTTCATTTATATTACTCATTTAAAATGCAACAGGGGATGAAATCTTAATTCTATAGAGACAGCATCCAGAGCTTCCCACCAAAGTGGACATCTAAGTTTGTCCCTATATAAACTTAATTTCCTTTTTAAATTGGAGATAACATATTTATGAATATTATATTAAAGCTTATTCATCTAACTATCATCAATACCAAAAAAAGTAAATAGACTAATTGCAATTTCTGAGCCCAAAGTAAAGTTCTGGACAAGGCTGGCAATGATACTTGTAACATGAGCACTTACAACTACAAAGTACCCTGTTTTCCAAAGTCTGATTTGAACAGACCAGTCTTCTGAACTTTGGATGGCAAATGAAAGGCAACTATCATACATTTCTAATATTTGCAGTTTGAATTTTTGAAATTTAATTAATAGAGTGGTGCAAACACTGACCTGGAGTTCAGATGATTTGCATCCTAGTCTACATTCTTCTAACCAGCTTGGAATTTTGGTCAAGCCATTTAAAATCCGTGAGCTTTAATGTTCTCACTTGTGAGACTGAAGATTTGGACAACTAAGTCACTGATTTTCAGGTTGTGTATGGTGACATCTGGTCAGGAGGGGCCCCTCAGTGCTTTGGGGACAATCAGGAAGCAAATGAGAGGCTAAGCAGTTGCACTCTACAAAGGCTTCATGCCTCCCTGGCTGCCACCACTTATCTCTTGACAGTTGTGGGTTTTTTAAACCACTTTTAATACACTGTGGTTCTTTATAAATTTTAATTTTAATAAAAGGTAGTTTGCTGTTATTCATAAAAATTTTGAAAAGCTCTGATTTAGATGGTTTCTGAAGACCCTTCTAGTTTTCCCATTTCATGATTCTATGTATACTTGTCAGTTACCTCCCTAAGTCCTGCCTGCTATCCTCTCTCACTTCTGTAAGGTCCATGAAGGAGAACATCATTATGTCTATTTTATTCCTGCAGAACCAAGCACAAGGCTTGGGAAATTGTAGGATTCAGTGCATATTTGTTATATCAGTAAGTGAGTTCCTATATAACTAGCACCATTGTATGCCTGAGAGAGAAAGGGAGAGGGAGAGAGGGGAACTTTCAGAATGCAGTATATGGAATGGTCGTGACATTTTGCTGTTTCTGTTTGTGCTCCCACACTGGACCTGCATGTCACTGACCTCAATACCTCAGCAAACTTTTTTTCTTAAAAAAAGAAGAATATATATATATATATTATATTATATTATATGTATATAATCTGTCAAGGTTTGTTTTACTGCTTGTAGTCATTAGGCTGTCACCTTCACATGTAACTAGAAAGAAAAAGGTGTTTCATGGCTCCAATCATGAGAAAGAAGTCAGCTCAGCTAGCTCTTCCTTTTCCGAACCTGGCTTGTAGAGTCTCACAGCACACTTCCTGTTGCTAGGCCTAGCCACCATCTGTGTTCCCATTTCTGGTTGTGCTCCTGCATCCTTGCCTTGCAACATGACCCTTGCCGTGTGCCCAGTGTCCTGCCATTGTCTGTGCTCTGTAGGACTCTGGCAGAGTGTGCTTCCTTATAAGGTGGTATGACAGCTGCAATCACCTGTTGAAATGAAAGTGCTATCACTATTGAAGGTTGCTTTGAAAGGACCACTGTCTGAGCAGAGCATTTTTTTGTTATCCAGGACATCTTGTAAGGATGAAGGTAGCGCACCCTGGAAACATTGGGATGGGGAGGGCCAGTTGTTGAAAAGCTGCATAAGGAGGGAGTCCAGGCTGGGTGGTGTAGGCAGACTTTGTTTTCTTCCCTCACTGAGCCCTTTTCATCTTAGGCATGGGTACCATTGATTGCTCTTGTCACTTGGGTTGTGCATCTCCCCGGTGGCTACATTTCATGGCTCTACACAGGCTTGTCTCTTCTCAGCAGTGTTGAAATTATGGCATTGGCACAACACGGGGGGCCAAAAGACAGGGGCAGGATCCATGTGGTATCTGGTATCTGTCATCTTCTGTAACACTTACGCTCTTCCCGTGGCGATGGCAGAAATCAGTGTTTTAATCTCTCATTTAATCCATCTGGTCTCTCCATGTTGTATGTTCGTCTGGATCAAGATGGAGCTTTGTGCCCTGGGACCCATTATCTCTAAGGTTGTAGCCATGTTTGACAGGTCAAGGCATATACAATCTGTTCTCTCTTTTATGCAAATTACATACCCTGCCTGGCTCTCAGCAAATGGCTTCCGCATACCCCATAATTAATCAATTTCTGTTGCTCCCGAGAAAATGCATGCAATAACATTTCTTTGTTTTCTTTTTGAAAAATATGTAGTTCTGCCCTAGCTGGCTTGGCTCAGTGGACAGAGCATCAGCCTGAAAACTGAAAGGTCCCAGGTTCGATTCCAGTCAAGGGCACATGCCAGGGTTATAGGTTCAATGCCCAGTAGGGGGCCTCCAGGAGACAGCTGATCAATGACTCTCTCTCATCATTGATGTTTCTATCTCTCTCTCCCTCTCCCTTCCTCTCTGAAATCAATAAAAATATATTTTTAAAAAAGAAAAATATGTAGTTCTATTTTTTCTCAATTAAAAATTGGGAACTGTTTTTGTTGGGGTCAAGGAGGTGAAACACAACAAAACCCAATACTATCCTATTAATTATACCTATTGATTTTAAGATATATGTAGCTTAGAATTTTAAATGTGAAAACCTGTATACCTTAGAACATAGAGATAAATTGCTTTTGAGTAGCTTGCCTACTTTCTTATGGTACTTTCATTAGGAGAAAGAAAAAGCATTGTTCTATAATATACATAACTTAGGTTAGCAGTATGAGATTTCAAGAAATTAAATTTACTACATTAGTAAATCAGCTAATATGATAGCTTCCTTGTGAATTATTGTTTGTTTTATTAGCTACAAGATAGCATATTGCATTTGATATCTCGGATTTTCTACTCAGCGTTCTGCACACTTCTAGCCACCTTTGATTACTACCTATTTGAGCAAAAATAATGTAAGCTAAGTCTAATTTTATGTTGAGCAGAGCCTTCAGATATAGCAAATATGTTGAAGAAATCAGGGAATAGGTATCAAAGTCAAAGAACTTTGTAAAATATTTTCTATTTGGTTATTATTTTAATGAGTATTGATGGATATTGATCTATAAAAGGTTTTTTTCTGAAATGTTAGGAATAAGAGAACCTATTTTATCTTTTGATGTCAATTTGTATACTTAGATATCATCTACAGTTTAAGAAAAGCAGCCTTGATTAGTTTTGGGAAGTTTTTGAATGCAGTATGTATGTTCCATTCCTTTTGCAGGTGAAAAGTAACTGAAGCTATAACGTACAGGGAAAAATCACCTCTGAAGTGTATGAATTACAGACTCCTCACCTTCACCATTTTCTTGATAAGAAAAACATATTTAAATAGTTGACCAAGGTCTTACTTAGGAATTAAGTCATAGAATGCATACCTTCTGATTCTCAGTCCTATGATTTTTCTACAATATTAAACTTCCAAATGGGAAAGACAATTACATTAAAACCACTTTAAATTAGATAAATGTGCTTAAGTGCCTCTAAGATCTGATATTTAGCCTCTACATTCCTGAGGGGTCAGGGGTGATTCAACCCAGTGGATAAACCAACATTGAGAAGCAGTGTAATTAAGGAACATTGTAATGCACAGTTACCATGGCACCAAAGGGTTCCATACCTGCTCAGCCTCTGGAATTAGAGTGGAGAGGGAAGTAAGGGGAGAATGTTTCCTAGAAGAGGTTGTTGGCTGAGATGAGTGCTGTTACTTGAGTGGTCTTCAACAGGGTGCACGGGGAGCATCTCTGGACTGCTGCAGTTCTATTAGGTTAATGTGTATAGTGCAGGTGAAGACATAGTGAGAAATGGGATTTCACATGTAGGTGGAGAACAGATCACTGATGGCATAGTTTAAATTATTTGTTTTACACTAAGGAAGATAAAGAGCATTTGAAGAATATCAAGTAAAAGAATATGATTGTTGGGACCATGAGATCAAGGATGGGTTATCAAGGATGGGATGTTAAGTAGCAGTGTTGGTGGCAAGATCAGTTATATGATAGTGATACAATAACCCAGGTGAGTAATGATGCTTCGCAATGCTGGAGGAAAGGGAGAAACTGCATTTACACCCTTAGCATCTCTCATACGAAGATGGACGATGATGATGTGATTTTTCTCATTAGCACTTCCAAGCTCAGAAACTTAGAATAATTATCTCATTGCGTAGTCACTCCATTACCAAGCTTTCTGAAATTTCCCCCCTAATTTCACTCCTTCTGTCCAATCTACTCCAATTCCTCATTATATAATATCTGAGGTTATGGTTAGGATCTCCTAACTGGCTCTACTGTCTTTAGATTTGCTGAGTGAGCTCTATAATCACATTTTTTTTATTTTGTTTTGTTTTGTTAATCCTCGCCCACGGATATTCATTGATTTTTTTAGGGAGAGTGGAGGAGAGAGGGAAAGACAAAGAGAAACATCGATGTGAGAGAAACATATGGTTGCCTCCTCCATGAGCCCTGGGCCTGGGCCAGGAAGGAGTCTGCAACCAAGGTATGTGCCCTTGACTGGAATTGAACCTGGAGCCCTTTGCTCTGCAGGGTGAAGCTCCATCCACTGAGCAAAACTGGCTAGGGCTATAATCATATTCTTATTCTCAGTCCCCCAAGCTTCCATGCACATTCTTGCCCAAGCCATGCGCTTTCAGTGAGGTGTATCTTCTTACTGCCCTCAAACTTTCCTCCTTTCATGTGTACATTAGACCTTCTTCTTCAAGGCAAGGAACCTTTTTCTAAATAACCTAGTTTTTCCTTGACTTTTTTAAAAATTGATTTTTAGAGAGAGAGGAAGAGAGAGGGAGAGCAAGAAATAAACATGGATGTGAGAGTGTAACATTGATAGGCTGCTTCCTGCATAGCCCCCACCAGGGACCTTGCTGCAACCTAGGCATGTGTCCTGGCTCAGGAGACTGCCCAACCAGCTGAGCCACACTGGCCAGGGTTCACTTGACTTTCTAAAGCCCTAAGTGATTATATAGAATGTAGTGTCTGAAACAGTAGTACAGTAAGCCCTCAATTTTGTGGATCTCGATTTAAAAAACTTCAGATTTAAGGAATAAAATTTCTGGTCCATATGTCATATGTGAAAATTAATACCCTGTTAATTTTAAAATGCTTTTAAACAAGATTTTCTTATAATTAAATTAACAGGTTATTTTTTTGTTATTAATTACTGTTATTTTAAACATATTTTAGCAAATAGGCCTTGTGTTGGGATAAAACACTAGTAATTTCGCCGACATAAATAAATATTCCATATCTACAACTACAGTCTACATACATAAATGTTCGGCAAATGATTTAGCATGTGATCACACCACATCACACGTGGTAGTTGGTTCTGTTGTCGGTGTGATTTTCTGTAGCAGTTTTAAGGCATGCAGGCCCATGTTCTGACATGCACTAAGCCACACCCCAGTTGTGTGCATTTGTTTTCTCATGATGACTGGTGAATGCACGCATTGTTCAGTATAAATTAAAAATTACAGTAATACATATAGAAAACTATTCTGTAAAATTAAACTTTTCATACATACTTAATTTTAATTATACAAACGTGTCTACATAAGTAAAAATAGGAATACTAACTTGTCAATTATTGAACATATGCATTCAGAAAGCCTACTTTGTTATACAATGGACTTTCAGCTTTAATAGACTCTCCCTCCCAGAATTAGTCTCTTCTATTGAGGTTTTACTATATACACATTTTTTAATCAGGAAATTTTTGTGGGTGCCCTATATGGATTGGGTGGCATGGGATTTAAGAGCATTGGACTAGGGGAAACAGCCATTTTGAATTCTCAGTAAATATCAAATAGGGTATTGCTAACCATTTACTATTTATCACATTTGTAAATTTTTGTTATTTTTTGTTTTGTTTTTCACTTAACAAAGTCATAGCAGTAACCTGGAATGTCTTTCCTTGACACTATTACTAATATTTGTATAATGTTAAAACATAAATTTGACACCAAGCTCACTCCTTTGATAAAATAAAATTTCAGTTTCAATAGCAGGGTTATTATGAATGCTACCATTTTGATTATGTAACCAGTCAATTCTGTATGTTGAAAGGAAAGCCTTCAGCTTCCATGTACATTGTCCCCATGGACTGGAAACCATATCCATGTGGACCTTCATTGAGTATAAAAATTGGCTGGATACCAAAAGCAATTTTGCAATGATTCAGAAAATTGAGGGTGTTACCCTCATTGTACTTGTTCTGCAGCCCTCTCTTGGGAAAGGTGAAATAATGGAGGTGTTATTCTACCAGTATCTTCATGAGCATTTTACCTGGTTCATTTGGAGAAAGCATTATAGAGAAGTTTAGACTGTAGAGTAGAAGTGAAGAATCGTTTATGGTAATAACTGTAACATTCTTTGGGAGAGTGATCTTACTGTTTTTATCTTCCCACCTAGTCCCACCCCAACATAAACTGAGATATATAAAATGTACTTTTAGAATAGAATGTCTTAGTAATTATTTTTTTGAACTTTCCTCCAGTTGCTGAAACCTCTTCTATATTTATCAATGGATAAATATCACCCAGTTCTTTCATATCTTTTTTTTTCTTTCATGCTCATACTCTTGGTTCTTCAGTTATTATTTCTACCCC
The DNA here is from genome assembly GCF_014108235.1 of Myotis myotis. Taxonomy (NCBI): domain Eukaryota; kingdom Metazoa; phylum Chordata; class Mammalia; order Chiroptera; family Vespertilionidae; genus Myotis; species Myotis myotis. The sequence goes on from NW_023416313.1 coordinate 121,912,584, forward strand.
ACATTTAAGCAGAAAACTTCTTAATTCTTCATATTTCATGCCAGGTTTGTGTGTATGGGTTCTTTTTTTAATAGTGTTCTAAAAATGCTGAGTTTTTCCATTGTCAGTAGCTCATCATTCTAATATTAAAAGTCAGAGTCCAGAAAAGCAGACCCTTTTATCGGACACCATCTGTATCACTAGCTGTTCATTTTCTACATCTTTCCTCCTTTTCCAAAGTCAAAATATTCAACTAAAATAAAAAAAATAGTAATATATCTCCAATGTTTTTAAATTCTACACAGGACTTTGCATTGCCCAGAAGTCTAGTCCTCACTTATTTTTTGTTACATTGTGTTTTATTTAACACTTATCAATAGAAATTAGAAGTAATCAGTGGATTTGCTAAGTATAGTGAAATTTTCCATTACTAATGTCTTATTTTAACTTAAAATTATTTTAAGTTTTGTTTTATGAAGATAGATTCTGAAGACTGTGTCATCCTGTTTATAATTATTATGTTCAATCCTTTGTCTTTCAAAGTAAATTATAAATTATTCAAAAAATACTTGTTTCTATCATTAAGTATTTCCAGTATTGGGGGTAATTCTATCTAATAAAGAGAGAATATGCAAATTGACCATCACAAAGATGGCAGTACCCACAGTGGAGGCGGGGTTTCCATAACACAAGATAGTTGCACCCACAGCAGAGGCCGAGTTCCCTTAACGAGCCTTAACGAACAATCAATAGGGACCTGAGGCTGCGTGGCGCTGGGCCAGGGCAGGGGACCTGAGGCTGCGCCCCCGTCCAGTGGGGCTTGACAAGGGACCTCAGACTGTGCCCCCCACTCCAGCACCAGGCCGGGGGACCTGAGGCTGTGCCACCTGCTCAGCGGGGCTTGACGGAGAACCTAAAGGTGCACCCCTTGTCCTGGTGCTGGGTCGGGGGACCTCAGGCTGCTCCCTCCACCCCGGACCGAGGGACCTCAGGCCGTGCCCCCCACCCCAGTGCCAGGGGTCCTGAAGCTGTGCCCCCTGCCCAGCGGGGCTTGACAGGGGACCTGAGACTGTGCCCCCCGCCCGGTGCTGGGCCAGGGGACCTGAGGCTGCGCCCCTCTGCCTGGCAGGGCTTGACAAGGGTGGGGCCGGCTGGGTCTGGATCTCACGCAATTTTGAGGCGCCAAGGGTGGGTGGGGACTTGACTTTGGGTCCCACAGCATGCCCCAGACTCTAACAGGAGGAAGATTTTCATATACATTTTGATAATTTTCTTTCATCTCTGACACTTCTATTATAGAGAAAGGGCAAATAGCAATATTAAAATATTTCCTTTAATTAATCCCCTTCTAATGTGCATGGATTTCATGCATTGTTCTTTATAAATCGGAAGTAATAAAGAATAGTTTTCACATGGTTGGCTTTTTATTCACTCTTTCATTCACTCAACAAATATTTAAGGATGCTTCTTTGGGCTGTGCCTGCAGAGGGGAATACTTGTTTACTAATGAATAAGAAGTAATGCTATCATTTTTATTTTGTATTCTTCTGTTTATACCTATTGAACAATTCATTGACCTCTAGTAAAAAATCTGAACAAATTATTTAATTATAGTAAAATTGTCAGAGCTGCCTATAATGACATTCACTGTTAAATCTTACACTTGTGATAAATAGCATTGTAGATATTTCAAAGTTGCTGTAAAGTCTGATTTATATAATGTACTTTTATATAATGTACTTATTAGGATGCTTTTAGTTGCATTCAATAGAAAATCCAATTCAGAACACTTTGCACCATTAGAAAATACAGTCTTACATAACTGAATTCTAGAGTTAGTTGGGCAGTTTCAGGGATTATTGATTCCGCAGCCTTAACTTTGTTATCAAAGACCAACATCTTTCTGCCCCTTTGGTTGTACTGTTCACAATCCAGAGGGTAACTGCAGAGGCGTTTTACTTTCTTGTTCATATCCAACAGAAGGGAGTGAGCCATCTTCACAAGCATGGAATATGTCCGTTCAGATTAATGGGGTTATTCTGGGTAATAATAACACTGGGCTAATAAATCAATAAGTTAGGCTCATGTAAACTTTATAATGGATTTACCCTTTGGAGCTAGATTGCATTCCTGAACACAGTCAGAGTCCCATTAGGAAGAAGAAAGGGAAATTGGGTTTTGAATAAGCAACCAGCAGAGATCAACAATAGCATTGCTTCTTAATGGTGAGGATGTGGGGAAGATCATTGACCATGTGGCTCATAGTCAGCTTTTGACAATATACTGCTTGTGATGACTAGATAGAAATATTTATTTATGGTATAAGATACAGAACCTTGGGTTTCAATTGAAATCTGAAGTCATTTTTTCCATAATCATTAACAGTTTTTTCTAAACTTCTTGGTGACTCAGTCCTAACAGGATACCTTGCAGAATTGAGTAGCTTAATTTGTAACACAGACTAGAATTTTAATTGAGCTTTATTTGCATTTGTTGAAAACATGGTAATTAAATGTCTTAATTGTACAATGAGTGTGCTGCATTAAAGATAAATAAGCAGCTTCACATTATAACTTCTTTAAAAAGAGAAACTTGAGAATATCTGTTATAGGTAATCACATGGGAAAATAGCTGATAGTTCAGTGCATAGAGTTAGTTAGAATAGGCATAAATGTTCATCAAAAATAGAAATTTCTATTTGTTTGGAAGGAGATCATATTTCCTTGTGTAGGCTCTCTGCAAAGGGAAAGGTAATAATCTGTAAAGATGAGCAAAATTAAAGAGAAAAATTGTAAAATTTATATACCACTTAAAATAGTAAATTATCTAAATAGAGGTTTATGGTTAGTTCTTGCACTGTAATTTTCTGTGTGAACACATAAATCAAGCCATTTGTTGCTAATATATTCTCAGTAGTTTTCTTACTTGAAAAATTATTTATATGGTTTCTTATTTTATGGATGTTGAGTTGTATCTTATTATAAAGCTAGTATTAAATGTACAGAAATAATTTTAAAACTTTAAAATAACCTGACTAGTATATCAGGGACCTTGAGTATGATTATATATATTTACACATATATATAAATTAAGCATGTGTAGCCAGTTCAAGTTTTTAAAAGAGTAATCTTATGGGGTAAAGTGAGATATTCCTATTTTTCCCCCTGTCAAATAAATTTAGACTTTGAAACATATGTAATGCAATACTTTAAAAGAACATCTTATGTTTGTACATATGAAGCTACATATTGCTAAATACTTTTAATTAGTTAGCATCAAATGGATTAGTGAAATAAGTACACCCCCAGAAGAATTTCTGTGATAATGTATTATCAAAATTAGAATGTTCAAATTAAGTATAAACAATTCTCAAATGTCCAAGTATCATCTTAAATAGTTCACTGTCTTGGGGCAGGAAACTGAGCTAGGATATTTTATTTTATCAAATGTGTTTATAAAACCCAAAGTTAATAAATGACTTAATACTAATTTTCTCTGTTTCACCCAATTTATAAAATAATTGGTATTACATACACCAGAAAATTACTGTGATTATGAAAAGAATTGGCAACAAATGTAACTTCAGTGCACAGTTAGTTGTGATGGCTCTGCCTTTATTCTATTACCAAGCCAAGAGCAGACATATGCCCTGTACTTCTGCCAACTATCAGGCTGAGAACTAGCATTCATGAGTTATGGTGATGGCTGTTGTGGAAGACAAAGTCGTTTACATTTACTGGGCGCATTTTTTTATAGTTTCGAACATTGATGAAGGTTGTGTAATCCATTAGACAATACATACAGCACTAGCAATAATATAAAAATATACCAGAAACTGATGAGAGCCGAAGCAAGTACAGTTGACCCTTAAACATTGTAAGTTTCAACTACCCAGGTCCACTAACACATGGGTGTTTTTCAGTAAATAAGTACAGTACTGTAAGTGTATTTTCTCTTATGATTTTCTTAATAACATTTTCTTTTCTTTAGCTTACTTTATTGTAACACAGTATGTAATATATGCTATACAAAAGCTGTAAATTGGCTGCTTATGGTATCAGTAAGACTTCAGTCAATAGTAGTCTATTAGCAGTTAAATTTGGGGGGAGTGAAAGTTACATGTGGATTTTTGACTGTGTGGAAGTTGGTGCCTCTAAACCCCATGTTGTTCAAGAATCAAGTGTATAATGGGCCTTCCCGGTGTTACTGTAGTTGGGGTCTGGCCAGTTTTTTCAGGCTTTATTAGAGAAGAGTGGGCATTGTTCTGAAGCGAGAGGAATGGCAATACCCAGAGACTGCATAAATGCTTGTGTGGTTGGGATAAAGTCATGAGTCAGGTACCAGTAATCTTTGATTTAAACAATCTTTTATGAGCAGTTGCTGTCTGCCTGGCATTCCTCATTTTAGGAACTTAGAGAGTGGGAGACAGACATATGTGAAGTGTGACAATAAAAGTTTGTTACAGATATGGAAGTATAGGTAAAAGGAGTTTTGCATGTTGTGAAGTTTAGAAAATCCACTACCATCCATCTGTTTAATTTAAGTATAACAACCGACCTAGGTTTGTAGCTCCCAAGAACTTTTGAGAATTGTTTTATAGTGATTTGGTCAATTATCTCAAAGTTGAGGCCACAACTGTTTCCCAAAAGGTTGAGGGAGTGATTGGCAATCAGCGCATAGCCATATCAAGGGTATTGACAAGGTGCTGCAGCCCTACTAAAGCTATATTTACATTCTCCTGGGGGGCTGTCATTGAAACAGCTTCACATAATTAGCAAACTCTTGAGCAGTGATGGGGAACCTTTTGAGCTCGGTGTGTCATCATTTTGAAAAACTTAACTCTGGTGCCGTGTCACATATAGAAATTTTTTGATATTTGCAACCATAGTAAAACAAAGATATATATTTTTGATATTTATTTTATATATTTAAATGTCATTTAACAAAGAAAAATCAACCAAAAAATGAGTTCGCGTGTCACCTCTGACACGCGTGTCATAGGTTCGTCATCACTGCTCTTGAGACACTAGGCCAGAATATTCTTTCCCTCCTCTATGTAGACCACAAAAAATTACAGCCTTAGCTCAGCATTTATTTGCAAGGCTATGGATTTTTACTAGCATTGGCCATCTGAAAATTGTAACTGGCTTCCTCCAATAAATCTGCACAATTTCTATTTATGCATTAGTTGAAAAAGAGTTAAAGAAACAATTTTTTTAAAAAACCTGCCATGTTCATTGGAAGAAGAGAGTGGCTCACATTTAGATAACTCAGTACAGAAAAAGGTCAATCTTTCTGAAGTCATTTTTACAGTTGCTAACCCATCCTAGAGCCACTGCACAATTGACCTTGCTTCTTGAGTGATTTCATCAATGTGAGCCACAAATCACAGTATTCAGTTACCATAGGATTGACAACAGGTTTCTGAAAAATATTTCTGACTGCTGTAATTATCTTCTGGGAAGACTGTGTAATTACTGGTTGATAGATTGCTGAAATATATGCTGAATGAAGCATAGAATCTAGCAATTACAAAGAGTTGACTAAAAATTCATGAAGGTCTTGCTAAAGTACAACTGTACAAGGATATCATAATAGAAAGACCCCCAGGCGGGGAGTGTGCTGGACCCAGATCTTTCTGTTTCCTCAGCATTTAGAGGAAGAAGTTGGTCTAAATGACCTCCAGAGTACCGCCTGGATTTAGACTCGGTGATGTTCTTACTCTTTGGCTAGACCTAGGGTACGACCAGCTGGAATGGGAAATATGTTGGCTCATGTTTTAACCAAATGTGTCAACAAAGGAATTATTTTAGTATTATGGTAAATAGCTGGCATTAATAAAAGTATCAGTTGGCTGTACTCATGTCATCATTTGATAGTCTCTTTTCAGATGTGTGGGGTTTAGTAGCATAACACTAAGATATTGAGTTTGTTTTAATATATCTTATTATACTCTTGTTATTGTGTATTGCTAACTTAAGTGCCCCTCACTGAATTTATTTGAAGATACATTAACTTTATTTAGAGATCTGTTCTTTGTGACAGACAAAGAAGAGGCCTAACTGTTCTATTTGGCTCTACATTAGAAGAAGCTTAAAAATATTGATTCATACTTTGTTTGTTGCTGGAGAAAAAAAAGATGACCTCTGAATTCAAGGGGTAACACAAAGCCCCAAACCATAGGCCATTAATCTCAGAAAAGATCTAATGAGAATGGCTGAATATGTGTATCTATTGCTTCCCAACTTAAATTCTGAAAGGTTTTTTTGGTAGGTGGAAACCCACTCTAAGTTACTTGTCATTCTTTCAAATTCAAACAGTTTGGGGTATTGGACCATATTCTTATGAAATGTTGGTTCAAAGGTTGGAATCTTGTTATAAGTACAGCTTTTATCTACAAAGTTCAGAGGAGTAAGAGGTTACTGAATCACACCTTTTCATGACTCTATCCAACTGTTTACCTGCCTTTGTGTAGACTCACATGCAAAATTATTTAGGATAAGAAGATGTAGTACCATTTGCTTGTGATGTTGCCTTTTTAATAAAAACATAAATAAAAGCTGCAGAGGCTGTGAAGATCCAGCCTATTTGTAGAAATGACAAATAGACATGTTTGGGAGCCTGAGGAAACAATTTCTTGTGCTACCATTGGTGTGCTAATTAGAGAGTGGTATAATCCATTAATGAGGGGCCAGGGTGGATCCACTTCATCCGTACCCAGGAGGAGTGTAAGCACTTGGGGAAGGACTGCTTATTTTCATTTTGCAAATATGTAAAAAGGACCATTACGGATCTGTGCTGAGGACCAGCCAGTTCCCACAGCAATACATGTTCTGTGTCAAGTAAGATGTTACTCCAGGGAAATCAGCACCTGACTGAAAAGCAGCTCTATTGGCACATCATTTTCCCATAGGGATACACATGTGCATAGAAGTCATCCACATCACATATTCAGTTTTAATTCCATGCAAAAGTAAACAGCTCTGCAACCCATGTTAATAGCAGGACTGTACAGTACAACATGTGGGAAAATAAAATCCTCACATATATTTTAGCTTCCTTATTTTTGTTCCTTTGGTTCACTGTATTCCTTATCTGTTTTTGTTTTTGTTTCCTTCCAAGTGGAAGAAGACACAGAAGAAAGCTCAAGATCAGGGAGAGAGTCTGTGTCCACAGCCAGTGACCAGCCTTCATATTCTCTGGAAAGACAAATGAATGGAAACCAAGAGAAAGGAGATAAGATTAATAGGAGAAAGGATAAAACTGGAAAAGAGAAGAAAAAAGATAGAGATAAGGAAAAGGATAAAATGAAAGCCAAGAAGGGAATGCTGAAAGGTCTAGGAGACATGTTCAGGTAAGTCTTTACCAACCCAAATTGGATCATTCCTCAATATATATATGAGGTTAATAAGAAATACTAAAACACAAATTTGAAAACATTGTTTGAGGTTAACCAAAATTCTTTTCAGTCTTAGCTACTTCATTGCTATATTCTTAATGATTTCACTTTCGTTATTTTAAACCATTTTATCAACCTTAAAGATGATATCTTGCCAACTATGGAAATGACTATAGAGAGGAAGGAGGGACAAGTCTATACCTTAGCTATGCATAAGAGTAACAGCCCCATTGAGACAAAAGACTGTTAAAGTAGTGTTTGTTCTTTTGTGAGTATGAACAATGGTTCATTATTTAAATTTAACATAGAGTTCAAGTTAGAGGTAGCATTTAACGTTCATTAATAACAAGTCTAATAAAAAATCTTACAAATAAAGGTTTAATTAAACCGTGTTGATTAATTTAATTTATGTTATTTCAATAGTAAAAGTTTAATTAAATGTAGTCTCTGGCTGTTTTCTGACAGAAGTTTTTGTGTCCCTAAATTATATCATAGGATTACTTAGCATATCATGCTTTACAAATCATTGCCACACAATAAAAGTGACAAGTTTTTCTTAAGTTGCACTGCACCTCTTCCATAATTGTTCATCTAATGTGAACAATAATATTCAGGTCTTTAATGTGCAATATAAAGATTAGTTGATTGTTCCATAAATTAAACCCCTAAACATATGATGATATTTTAAATTTGAAAACATACAGCATAATCATTCAACTCTTCAAAAAGTAGTTATCCTACATTATGAATCCCTTCCTTTTTTAATTGAAAATGTGAATGAGCTTTTCTTTTCACAGAAATTTTTTATTGATGATCCTGAAGTTGCCCTCAGTAACTCAAGGAATTATAGATATGTCAAGCCTACAAAATTGAGGACTTAGGATCCTGCCTTCACAATAGATATGTTCTGTAGATGTCTGATTAAGTTAATTGCATGAAAGAAGTAAGCTATAGATGGAGATAACACAAAACCTGGTCTATTAGCCCTGTCAGTTTTAATTTAAATACAATTGGATTTCCATCTCCAGTGCCTCATAACATTGGGTTTTTCTTAGTTTTACATTAGTTTTTCTTGCTTATATACTGATCCTTCTGAATCCATTTTCAGTCAGATCATCATTTTTCATTATATTCCATGTCCAAGAACACTTGGGGTGAAGTTGCCTTAATTGCCACTTTATTTCAGTTTCTTCGTTAGCCAGGGGTTTTTTCATTCCTTATATGCAAACTGACAGCTCATAAATGGTCACTTACATAACACACAGAAATAAGGTGGTTGCCTATCAATTAAAGTGGAGGATTTTATACTACTGTCTTCAAATTAGAGAATATGAAAGGGGAGCAAGTCTCCCCTGAGACTTACAGAGCCCACTTAGAGCCCAGTCACATTTCCAGGGTTTCATCCCGAAGTCTTATTGAAAGCTAATGGCTTGTTAGTTTTTATTCATCAGCTAACATTTATCTAATAGACACAGTGCTCTGTTATTCTCATGGAATAGAGAATAAGCAAACTTTTAGTTTGTTTATAAATTATTTTAATTATAAATGCTTTTTTTTTTTAACTTGTAACTCCAGAATCAGAGAGACCTTATAGTAGAGTTTTCTTCTGAAGGCCAGAGGAGTGGAGAGTGTCAGGGCCGTGGGGAAATATATATTGTTTCAAAGGGACCCTGAAGTACAACACAGTTCAACCTTCTTTTTGCTACAAGTTCTGTGAAATACTATATGATGTTTTTTCTAGATCAAATATTATAGCTTATACCTATAACCAGCTTTGTGATGAGGAAGTGGACCCATTTATACTCTGAAGGCTTGGGTATTCTTGAAAATCAACTTCTGTGTTTAGGTGCCAGGGCTGAGAGTTTTTTCTAAGAATTAAGTTTGTGTTCTTGCAGTATTTAAGAATGGCTGTTAAGAAAATGAGAGATGTCTATACTTTTCTGGGTATATAACATATAAATAGTCTGCTAGAGTCAGCCTACATTGGCTTGTGAAAGCCAGTTGTTCAATTTTTAGAGATTTTTGCCAGCCAGTTGTTAAATACAACCATTACAAAAAAATAAGTTCTATAAAATACTCAAAAACTGTCACTTCCTAATTATTTTATTACATTTTACTATAATCTCTGCTTCTGAGGTTATTTACACTGATTGTGTTGGCATGGTGCTAGTACTATATGGTGTGCTCTTCTCGGCTTCAGCTCTGGGACATCATGCTGCCAGCTTGTGGGAGGACTTTCACCATGGAAGTATGTGAATTCCACAGAACTGAGCTTTTTCTCCCAGGAGAGCACCACACCACATGGGGAAGAAAAATAAATTCTCTGCTACCCTTCTAAGTTCTTCCAGTTGGAGAAATGAACAAAATTAACATGAGACAGATTAACAAGAGAAAATGACCAGATTTATTACCTATACACATATGGGGTCCCTAAGAACATGGAACCTGCCTCTTTAACAGTGGGACACAGAAAGGACTAACTAAATGGCTCTTGATAGGTTCTTCCCTGTCTATCACACTAGTTCATATTAAAATATAGTTATCTGTGATAATTGCTCCTTTAGAGCAAGTCCTCTATCTAAATTCTTTTAGACAGTTAGAGGGAAGACCAAAGGTTTTTCCTGATTCTGTCATTCCTTAAAAATAACTAGCTTAAAATAATGTCTTAAAAAGGGGCATATTTTGGGGTGGCAAACTTGGCTTCCCCTCACCATGGAGAATGTAAATATGACTTAAGCAGAGTTCTTCTATCTTGTCTACTTTTCTTGATCGTGACTGTCTTCTTTCTGACTGCAAACCAGTGCTTCATCCCTCTGGGAAATGGTTGAAGCTTACCAAACACTCTCCTTGGAAATGAGTTGAGAATAACATAAAATAAGCTTTTTGTTTTACTATTGGCTCTCAGTCATTTCTTTATACCATTATTATATCACCATAGTATTTCAGAAGACTTTTAAAGCATTATTAGTTTTTTTTAAATATTTTTTACTGCCTTTTATACCTACTGGATCTAATTATTTAGACTAATAGACTCTCAGATTGATGCTTTTATGTGTTTTTAATAACATAGGGAAAATAGTAAGATTTTAAAATTAGTCCCTTCCCTTCTCTTTGTTCTTTTAAATAGTATGTGATTTCCTTAGCAAGGTTGGTTTTAAATAGCTTAATAAAAATGTGTATGTGCCTATAGATTTTTTAGAATAGTTTGTAAGGAGATTCAAGTATAGCTTGCTCATAGTTGGCCTAAACTACAAAGCAGGAGTGTGTGTGTGTGTGTGTGTGTGTGTGTGTGTGTGTGTGTGTTATGATTTTGTTTCTGTGTTTTGGTTCAGATAATAGAAAAAGGTTTTTTTTTTCTTTAGTTGCTTGAGAAAATAATAATGTGTTTTCCTTCGAAGATAGGCTCACAGGCTTTCCTCCCCCGCAACCCCCCCCCCCCCCCGCCTCAACCCCACCCCCACCCTACACCTCTTGGAAAAAAACAAACCACACACTCTATTCCTACCCCTATAGGGTGTATGTGTGATTTTTGGTTAAATTTGATGAGGGCCTAATAGATGGACCATATTTTTAAAACTCTATCTACGAGAGGAAGCTGTGGAACATGGAGCAGGTATTTTAGTTCATTTGTATATACAAATGACGTTGTTTTCTGTTTCACACACTGAATGATAGTCACAAAAATGATTTAATTATTTTTGTTTTTAGTCTAAAATATTTTTTCATCTTCACCTGAGGATATTTTTTTATTGATAAGAGAGAAGACAGAGAGAAACATCAGTTGATTGCCTCCTGTACATGCCCTGACCAGGGATTGAACTGGCAACCTAGGTGCCCTGACTGGGAATCAAACCCCCAACCTTTTGGTTGTACAGGACAACATTCCAACCCATTGAGCCATATGGCCGGGGCAAAAAGGATTTAATTATTGATAACTTTGGGAAAGAATGTTGTGTCATATGAATTCTGTCAATAAATTATGGAGTATATAAAGTGCAAAGTTGCCCTAATGCAAGTTTTAAATCTATAAGGAATCAAATAACAAATATAAAGTGTGTCATGTTTGTATGAATTTCTCCTTGAATATATAACATCTTCTTTTGCATGTATGGAGCTCCTATTGCCTTAATTAAAGAGGCTTAGTAGCTCAGAAAGCTGTGTGTACTTACTGAACAGGTAACATGATTTGTTAATGCAATCATTCTGAGTGCAAAGTACAGAGTGGGGGGGCCAGCTGTACTTTTGAGTCTGTATATGTTTGATTCTCAGATGTTTGGCTATTCAAATTTAATACTCTAAAATATTTCTGAGAATTCTGCAATTTTATGAAATTGGCACCAAAGAGGGACAAGTATCTATTGTGTAATGTTTTAAATGCGTTCATTTTTAAATGAAAATAATAGCATTATTATTTTTTAAATTGATTTCAGAGAAGAAGGGAGAGAGAGAGAGAGAGAGAGAGAGAGAGAGAGAGAGAGAGAGAGAGAGAAATATCAATGATGAGAGAAATCATTGACTGGCTGTCTCCTGGATGCCCCACACTGGGGATCAAGTCTGCAACCCGGGCATGTGCCCAGACTGAGATCAAACCTTGACCTCCAATAACAGCATTATAGAGCAACATGTTTTTGCCTGTTTCCATCTCCAACTTGAATAATCAACAAGATATTAAGCATTTAAAAATACTTTTTTTTCAGCCCTAGAGTAAGTGCAATTTGATATTGCTTTTCTTGAAAACTCAGAATTATTATAATTTGAATGTCCAAGAATTGCATACACTGAAGGTTCTTAGAGCTGACCTTACTGTGCACGTATGAGGTTATTTGTGCTGTTGTCCTTTTGTGGTAGCTATAGCTATGTCAATGGAAGCTCAAGCAAAAGTACTGTTGCAATATTCACATTATTAAAATAGAATCCTCCAATTACATTTAAAATGATTACCTGAGTCCCTGTGGCATTATTTATTCAGTTCTGTAAGAAGACATAGATCATTTAGTTTAAAATCTTGTTTGGTTTAGAATATAATTGTTTTCAGAACACAGTGAACATGATCAGATTTTAAAAGTTAATGTTACACCAGCTGGTATTGGCTCAGTGGTTGAACATCAACCTATGAAACAGGAAGTCACTGTTTGATTCCTAGTCAGGGCACATGCCCTGATGTTTCTATCTCTCTCTCCCTTCCTCTGTGAAATCAATTAAAAAATATATTTTAAAAAAGTTAATGTTGTAGTTGGATTATACCTTTTAGACTGTTGAGAGAATAACAAACACAATTTACTATTGCTTCTTCCCTTACCTGTGCGTACTAACTGTGTGTCTGTACCGTGTTTCTTGTTCAGCCTTGCCAAACTGAAGCCTGAGAAGAGATGAACAACAAACCAGATTCAAAAATGGCTTGAAAAGCACATGTTGCACAGTTGTTTTTAAACAATAAATTTACTTTTAATGAATTCTTAGTGGCTGTTGACAAATTTTGTTTACGACATCAGCAGTTTTGATGGTTTAGTAATTTCCATATTAGTTAATTTGGAACTTTTTTATTTTGTTTTCAATCTTGGTGTTTAAATCACTGCTTGGAAAGGCAGAGAAGTGTTTTTCTTTCCTATCATTTTTATTAGCCCCTTTTCATAGTGGAAAACCATAGTCCTAGCTGCTGGCGTATTCAGTAATCATCAGAACACACTAATCAGATGTAAGAATCAATGCTTTCAAGAGTATGCAATGTACCAATTTGGTTTCATTATATAGGTCAGTGGCTAGGGACACAGGCAGGCAGCGGATGAACAGTTCAAGGACAAGGAGGTGTGTCCATTGGGATAGTCACTCATCAGTTGATGACCAAGTGGGCCAGTTAGAAAGTGACTTTTGGGCAAAGAAAAGTGCCTTCATGGGTTGTGGAATTTAGATAAAAAATGAAGGGTTAAGAAAATAAATATCTGTGTTCAGGGATGGCTGAACCAGCAAGTACTTCCAATGGGAAAAGTAGAGACACTTTGACCAGTAATCCTGACGTTTGCTGAGACCATAGGGAATGGAGGCACACTCTTCTATAGAAATCTTTCTGGAGTGATTTAAATGTTTCTGGAGTCTGCCTGGGTAAGTGCTCCAATCACAGCTCCAAGTGCCGGCCCAGGTGGATCAGTGTCCTTACTTTAGAATGAAGTTTTCTAGTGGGAAGAAGGCTTTGTTTTTCATGGCCTCTAAAGATTTCACACACAGACTGCATTTAGCTAGCTCTGTTTGTCTGAAAACCTTATGGTTACTACATTCCACTTAGAAATGACTGTGATGATGAAAAAGAAAACCATTTAATAAAAGGAGAATTGGGTTGTGTGCCGTGAGAAGGATTTCACTCTGCAGACATAGTAGCAGCTTGCTACCCCACCCTCGCCCCACTCTGCCAAGTGGAATTTACCTATATTATAGGAGGAACACACAGAAAACAGGGTTTATTTGTTTGTGTCAGAAGTGTTGGGACTTGTAGTTTTTTATGACTCAGGCCTTGTGGATTAATGTGACCAGTTTCGTGTTGGTAAAATCAATTGGCATCTGGTACAACCTGCTGGGGATGTAGCGAATGCAGTTTAATTCATCCAAATGAGGTACAGAAGCAATACTGTGTCATGGAAAAGACTGAACTCTAAGGGAATGATTCTGCATAATCTTACTTGTTTTCTTATTTCATCTGGAATAGAACACATGTTGTTCTATAAGTACACCTATTGGGAGGTTTCCTTGGAATAAGTTCCAAATTTGTAAATCCCAAGTACTTACTGTATGCTTCTTTTAATTTGAATGTAAACAGAGGTTCCCGTTTTTAACACAGGAAAATAAGTGTCAGCCTGACCTGTTAGCAAAGACAAGTTCTAGAGTTACTGATATTCTACTCTTCAAGTATTCTTCTTTTCCTTGTTGGCAGTTTTAACTAGAGAGCCTCTGACTTCTACAGCACTGAAGCTGACTGCAAAGGGAGCCGGAGGGGCACAGAGCATGACAGCTAGGCCTTTCTGAGGCCTTCCTGACGCTTTTTAACGTTTCTTTTCCATAGACCTGCAGCATGAATATAGAATGCAAGTATCATGAATGACACTTACTTTATAGTTTCTGCAAAGCAAACCTTCTTGTAAAAGAAATTTTTGACAGTTCTGAGATGCTAAGTCAATTTCAATTTCAATTTCAGACTGGATAAAATATAGAATTCTTTTTTTTTTTTTTTTTTTTTTTGCAACTGATGTGAAAATCGAAGGCTAGTGACTATTCACTCTCTAATAGCACAGGGTAAATAAATACTATCACACCATTGAATAATGTACTAAAAGACAGGCTTGGCTAATGACATTTACCACAACATATATTGGCAATATTATATCTGATGTTTTTTATTTGTTACCATTAGAAGTTCTATATCTTTTACATTACAAATAATGGATCAAAAACATGTTCTTTCTAAATGTATTTTTATCATGCCACAAATCTGATATAATAAAAGAGAAACATGTAAATTGACTGTCCCTCCACTACACTCACCAGCCAATCAGGAGTGAGTATGCAAATTAACCCAACAAGGATGGTGGGTTAATTTGCATACACAGGTGCCGGGCGAAGAGCAGAGTGGGAGAGCCAGCAGCTTGCGGGGACATGGCTCCTTCAGTCGCTCCCAGTGACCAAGGGAGCCACGCCCCCCCAAAGCCACTGGGCAGAGAGCAGAGCAGGAGAGCCGGCAGAGGGTGGAGCAGCTTGGGGAACTTGACTCCCCAAGCAGCCAGACAGAGAGCAGAGAGGGAGAGCTGGCGGCTTGGAGGACTTGGCAGAGTGGGAGGCCGTGGGACAGAGACAGAGCAGGAAGAGAAAACCAAGAGCGCGGGAGCACCAGGAATTTTTGGAAGAGTAGTTCTGGTGGCAGCCCTAGGACCTGAAGCGGAAGCCCAGAGCTGGGGGAGCACCAGGAATGCTGGGAATCATAGTTCTGGTGGCAGACGGATCTCCTAGACCAGTGATGGTGAACCTATGACACGCGTGTCACCTCTAGTGTCCTAGACACTAGAGCAGTGATAGCGAACCTTTTGAACTCGGCGTGCCAGCATTTTGAAAAACCCTAACTTAACTCTGGTGCCATGTCACATATAGAAATTTTTTGATATTTGCAACCATAGTAAAACAAAGACTTATATTTTTGATATTTATTTTATATATTTAAATGCCATTTAACAAAGAAAAATCAACCAAAAAAATGAGTTCACGTGTCACCTCTGACACGCGTGTCATAGGTTTGCCATCACTGCACTAGAGCAAAGTGAACCTGGAGCAAGTTACTGTTGCAGTGGGGGATGGAGGGAAAGCAAAGGTGAGAGACATAAGTAAAATCAGAATGCCTAGGAAAAATTAAAGGGAAGATATCCTAAAACTTCCAGGAAATCTCCTCCAATGAAGCAAAGGAAAAAAAAAATGCCTCTATTATTCTGTGAGTAACAAACCAAACTGGGTTGGGGGTCTCAGACAATTTGCTCATATGATTGCAAAGACAGCAATTCCCGGATTGAAGAAGGCTCCCCTAAGGGCTCCCAGATTGGAGAGGGTGCAGGTCGGGCTGAGGGACCCACCCCCAGTGCATGAATCTTTGTTCACTGGGCACCTAGTTATTATATAAAGGTAATTGTTTGATCCTTCCAAATAGTTTTTTGAAGAATTCACTGGGGAAGTGACCTCTTTCATAATTAAATGTAAGATGGTTTTCTTTTGACCTATCTTTAATAATAGCCAATTTAGAAACAGAAGACAAATTGGATTAAATTTCATATCATAGCAAAATAACCATGTCTCCTGTTAACATTTCTGCTTAACATTTTATTTTAGGACGAGAGGCCCAATGCATGAAAATTCGTGCAAGAGTAGGCCTTCCTTCCCCTGGCTGCCGGCACTGGCTTCCCTCTGGTACCCAGGACCCAGGCTTCCCTCCTCTGGCCACTGGCATGCACCCAGGACCCGGGCTGGCTTCCCTCCGGTCCCGGCTTCGTCAGGAAGGATGTCTGGAAGAAGACGTCCAGTCTAATTAGCATATTACCCTTTTATTATTATAGATGGGTGAGCCACCATGCTTTATGCCAGCAATTTTCAACTTTTTCAACTCATGGCACACATAGACTAATTACTAAAATCATGTGACATACCAATAATATATATATTTTGCCAATATGACAAAAAATAGGTATAATTTTAATTCATTCATACTGGACAGCTATTGTTGTGTTGGCTGTTATCATTTTTTATTTGACAATCTAAGGGAAAAGAGTTCAGTGCCCCTGACTAAATAGTCAGGTATTGCACATTTTAAAAATTCTTGTGGCGTACCAATTGAAAATTTCTGTTCTACGCTAAGGCCATGCCCCCAAACCCATTCTGATCCTTTCTTGCCTATTCCAGAACTTTTGCCTATCCACAGTTCATTCTTCTCTCTCCCACATCATCAGGGATTGCCCTTCTCTACTAGACTATTTTCACGTTGTCCTACACTCAGCTGTTATTTTCTCCATCTCAGAGACAAGTCTCTCTTCCCCTACCTACCCTTTCAACTGCTACCTCATTTTCCCTTCCACTCTTCAGAGCAAACCTTTGGATACATTTGTACTTGTTGTCTTCATTTCCAGTTCTCTCTTAAACTCCCTGCAATGAAACCTTCATCCTCCATGGTTTCATAAAACCTGTTCTCATCTAGATCACCCATGGCCCCTTCATGGGTGAGTCTTCCCTGTACATCCTCAACCCCAGGACTGCAGGTGCACTTGGCACATCAGCTCTTACTTTCCTTGGAGATCACCCTTGCTATTTCTCCTTCTTCCTCTCTGCACATTGTTTCGTCCCCTTTGCCAATTCTGTGTCTAGCTCTGTTCTCCTGATATTGGAGTGCCTCAGGACTCAGTCCTTAGTCTCATCTCTTTTTCTCCTTTCAGTAACACAGAATTTTTATACTCCTAGGAAAGAGAGCCTTAGGGCTCTAAATACAGCTTATGAACAGATGACTCCCATGCGGGAAACCACTGTGAACTCTAGATTTGGAGGTCCAGCCATCTTCTTAATATATTCACTCATATGTCAACCAGGCATCTGGAACTTAACATGCTCCCAGCTCAGTTCCAGACATTTTCCCCCAAACTTCTGTTAGTCTTCCCTGTCTCAGAAAATGGCAGCTGTGTTTTCAGTTGGTTTGGTCCAAAACCTTGGAGTAATCGTAGACTCCTATTTTCACTTACACCCCACATTTAATTTATTAATGTTCAAAAGCCAAAGCCCATTTGATCTGGTTTCAGTACATATCTCTGATCTTAGCACTTTTGTGCCCCCACTGCTGCCACCATTGATGAAGCTCTCATCCTCCTTACTCTCCCTGATTTCAAACAGTAACTTAACACACCAGCTAGAGGACACATTACTTCCTGCCTCTCTTCAACTCCCTAGTAGCTTTCTGAGTCACTCAGAGTAAAAGTTGAAATCTTTAGAGTCACCTGTTGGACCCTATAGGATTTGCCCCCATCCTCTCTGACCTCATTCCTTCTACTCTTTCCTTAGCTGACTTCACTCTAACTACACTGGCCTCCTCTTTTCTGAATCTGTCAGGTCCACTAGAGACTTTGTCCTTGCTCACTCTCTGCTAAGAATAATCTTTTCTCAGATAACCACATGTTCTCTCTTGTGCCTTTAACATCTTTACTCAAATGTCAGCCTTTTGGAAGTCAAGCCAACATCACAGACTTTGCTCCCTCCCACTTTGATATTTCCTGCCTCTACTTTTTGGCATTGTTTGTCTCCTCTGCATTCATTACCAGGTAATATATACTTATATTCCCCTGACTTAGGTTAATAATAAACCAAGAGTGGCAGGGCTTGTTAACCCTTTTTCCCCTACGGTATCCCTAGCAAACTCCCAGGGGCATAGTCAGTACCTAGTAGTGTAACAGATGCTAAGTCACCAGCACCCCTTCAGTGCATCCTCTGACTTCCAAAGGCCAGTTTCTGCTTCTGTGCCCGAGAACTCTTTGGAGCCTAAGAAGGAAGCTCTGCTTCTCTGTGCAGGACTGCCAGTATGCCCGGGAATGACACCTTTACAGAGCAGTCCTCAAACAATGACCCAAGAAAAACAGTGTAAAACCAGGTACTTACTCCATTCCCTGTGGCCCCTAAGAATATAATGCTAAGGCTTAAGTCTATACCCTTAGCCCTGAAAGTGGGTCCTTCGACTAGGAACATGGAAGGACCTGGAACCTGTCAGAGGTGAAGAAACGCAGGCCTCTCTCCAGATGAACTGTCATCAGAACCTACAGTGTAACAACCCTGGGTATGTCTGTGAACGTTACAGGTGGAGAGCTGGCCTGTGGGGTTGAGCTCTCCTGGCCCACGGTGATAGCTGGCTTGAGAACACTTCCTCTGGGTTGCCTTTCTGCCCTCTGTCACATCTCTACTTCCCTACCATGATTCTTGCAGCTTTCATAAAACCTCTGCCCTAAATCTCTGTCTCAAGATTGCCTTCTCACGAGATACAGACTAAGATAAGTGTTGTTTAAGCAAATGAATAAACAAATAAAATTTCTAGAGTGAGGGGTCCTATATGTGAGGATTTTCTACCTGGTGTAATTTTATAAGTTATGACAAGTTGTCACTCCTGGGCAGTGCTAGTGCTGGTGTTTGTTCTCATCTTTGAAAGATGATGCACTTCCAGAGTCAGCCTTGTCTAAGGAGAAGTAATCTCCTGGAGAGTAAGCCTTGTCATGCTCTATAGCAAGCATGTCAAACTCAAAGGCTAACACGGGCCAAATACACAAGGTTTAAGTTTATGTGGGCCACAAAAAGCAAAAGCTTCAATTTTCATAGAAACGTAGGTTTATTTTGATAGAGACATGTTGAATACAAAGGGCTGAAATAAATAAGTAATCCTATACAGTGGGGCCTTGACTTACTAGTTTAATTCGTTCCGTGACTGAGCTTATAACTCAAATTACTCGTATGTCAAATCTTAAAGTGAACGAGTGAGACACGTGATGCTGGGCTGATGTTGTGGTATTCACTGTGACGTTCACTGCGCCAACTAGCGGTGGAGTATCTGAAGCTGGCTCGTAACCCAAATTTTAGCTCGCAACTCAAAGCAAAATATCGACCGAGAGACGGCTCATATCTTAAAAAACTCATTAGTCGGGACACTCGTAAGTCAAGGCCCCACTGTATAATAAAAGCCTAATATGCAAATTGAACGGCGGAACAACCAGTCGCTATGATGCGCACTGACCACCAAGGGGCAGACACTCAACAGCAAGAGCTGCCCCCAGGCCGCAGGCCCCTACCAGTGGAGGCAGTGGTGGAGGGCGAGGCTGGCAAGTGGGCGGTGCCAGGCCAGCCAAGGCAGGTGCCAGCAGGTTACCCCCCCAACCCCCCCATCGCCCTACCAGTCGCCTGCAGATTGGCCCTGATTGCCAGCCAGGCCTAGGGACCCTACCCATGCATGAATTTCATGCACCAGGCCTCTAGTCATTAACATAAAATAATAGAACATTTTAATAAAAATTAATATTTTTTTCTTGAACATTAACTTACCTGACACTGAATAACTGCACAAATTAATAAGCATAATGCAAATAAACCTATCCTTGTCCTCCGAAATAAACCTTGTCCTCCGAAAGCGAAATATATCCTGGTGTGCACACTAAACAAGTCAGTACAAGACTAATGATGTGGCCTGCATATAAGGCAAATGAATGCAACACGATTATAGTAATCAGTCATTAGTGCATGTTGTAGTTTGTTATTAATAGTTATGTATAACAGGATATTTTAAAAATTAAGTTATGAAATTTTTATTAAAATGTTTCTTATGTACCATGATATTGGCTGGGCCACAAGAATATTCATTGTGGGCCGTGTGGGCCGCGAGTTTGACATGCTTGCTCTACAGATTCACAGCTTGTTATTTGGTTTGTTGTTGAAGCTACCTTTTTCTTGGCTCTTAGTAGCCATAAATGATTTAATTATTTTCTATTACAGCAGATTTGCAAATCTTGATTTCCAGATTAAATTTATTTCGAGCAGTTGCCATCCTTCAGGCTGCGAGTTGTTTATTTGAGGGGTCACGCCCAGAATACAAGTTAAATTTGCCCTATTGATGTATTTGTAAGCCTCAAAATGCCAGTCTCCAGGAGATGGTGTAAGATTCTGTCTCTAAAAAGTCAGAACCTTGACTTTATTCTTCACAAGCTTTGTGAGCAGCTGCTGCATGGAGAATGGACTCCTCCTCTGGAGGCCAGGCTGGGCAGTTAGCAGACTGCTCACCCTCGCTGATACTCTGGAGCTTTCCCGTTCCTCCCATCAGCCCCGTGCATTGCTGAGCACCTGGGGCCCGGAATCCTCCTGATTCTTAGGTGTGGCTTCACTGGGGGTAGAGACAACCTCACCTCCTTAACTTCTCCTTCCATAACACCTATAATATTTATATTATAACTTGTATTTCTTCTGTAAACATTATTTCTCTCTCTTTGGTTATTTAACAGTTCCAGTTCTTTAAAAAAGAAAACAAAGGAATAACTTTACATTCTCTGTCCACACAAAGAAATAGAGACTTTGAAATGAACTAAACTAACACAAACTAACTGCAAAATGTCCCTTCTTTCTGTACTGGAGTGCCTGCTTCTCTAGGTGACTTCTAAGTCACCAGTTCCCATTTCTGAATGTTTTGGGTAACTGCTGGTCATTATGTCTTCCCTAAGGAGAAAAGCATGCAGTGATTCCCCTCAATACTAGGGCTGCTGGTGGCACTTACTGAAAGTTAACACTACCAAACAGTCTGCTAAAACTATCGTTTGCAATAATCACTCAATCCATGTAATATCCCTCAGGTAGGTGCTCTGTTAGTCCCATTTTATGGATGAAGAGACTGAACACAAAGGTTCAGAGAGGTAAACTAATTACCAAGCTCACACAGTGGTTGCATGTGGAGCCACACTGAACCCACTTCTGGATTCGGAATACTGGTCCACCTCTAAGGCACATGCAGGCCCCCTCTGCTGAAACAGCCGAGCCTTCTTAGCCTTTTCCACTGTGTTTTGCTGCTCCTAAACCTGTGTGGGAACCAAGATTGCTATGTAGTTAAGCATGTGAGGCAGCATTGCTTCTGTGTGCTAGGAAAAATATAAATCCTGCTTGCTAGCTGGGAAGTGAGGAAGTTAGTATCCTTTGAAGCTGACTTTTTGTTTGTGTTCCTGTCCTATTTAATTTCTGTAGCTTTCTGTGTCTGAGTCCTTTCTTATGCCAAAATCATTCCTAAGGACTCGGGATTTTACTGTTAATTTTAAAACTACCAACTGCCATATTCCCTCACCAACAACTGATTGACAGACCTGCCAGACAGGATCAGGAACCCTAAAGGAGATGAAACAGCCAAGTCTAGTGTTCCTCCTGCTCTTTTCTCAGGTGACTGTTGTAAATGCTCTGACTCCTTGCCTGTTTTGATAGCTCACTTCCCTTCCCTTTCTACACACTTTCTTGTACCTCAACTTTGCTCCACTGCTCCTGTACTTTTATCGTCCCCTATTAAAATAATTGTGAAGCCACGCTTCTTTTCCTCAGGCTGTGTTGGAAGTCTGTGCTTTGCCTGCTAACCCTCTGGAGCTTCTTGTGTCTCTTCGCCCTTGAACCCTGTCAGCGCTGCCCAGACCAGCAATCCTGCCTGACCCTACAGATGACTCTGAGGCCAGCTCACTCTGGGGCTCAGTGGGAGTTGCCTGCCTCTAGGGCTCCTCTGTTTACATGTCTGTCTGGGATCCTCACACCTGGACTTGGTGAATTTCCTCTGCTGCTTATAGGAAAATAACTTCTTATCTAACTTCTGTTTTTATAACTGATTTTAGTCATGAGGAAAGCATTTCCAGTTAGTTTACTTTTGAATTCCTAGAATTTCAGATTTCATTTCTTTCTTTTTTATTTCCTTTTAGAATATAGTCATAAAAACATTTTTTTATATTGAGTAAGTGATATAATCTACATACTTTTCCTCAGTATAGGTTGATTCTGAAACAACTGGAAGACAGTGAACTTTAGGCCAGCTGTCAGTAGGCACTCTCACGGGAAGGACATTTCCCTCTGGCGTTCTTTATAGAGCACAGCAGCAGCCAGTTCCTGGTGTTACTTAGAGCACAGTGGGAAGCATGGGTAATCATCCATGCAGGATGCTCTCTGCTGCACACCTGAATTGTCCTAGACACACTGGGGGGAAGGCTATTGCCCTGACATAAACTTGGTCTGCCGTGTCTCAACACCCAGGTAAGTATAAATGAGTAGTAAACTTCCTGATGGGAAGTCATATTTCAGCACTTAATGATAAGTATCCTATTAAAGATTAGCTTGCACTACTCCTTTGCCAATTGGCAGGTGAGAGCTGCAGATCTGGAGGTAAAGAAATCTACAGTTTGTGAAGTGAAGCCTGATGAGCATGTTGGCCACTCGGTGCTTCTCGTGGGAAAGGCCAGTAACCTGCTGTGGGGAGGGTGTGGACTTGTGGCCCTGGTTACCTCTCAAGGGAACAGCTTCGTTCCCTTACCATATGCAAATTCCGCTTCTGTTCCCCTGTCCACTGTAGGGCTATGTGGCTCTGAGGCAAACACAGGGAGTAAATACATGCATGTGTCTTACACAAAGAATCACTTGGGCAGTGAAGTAAATTAAGGATTTTACTGTTCACCTGGCAAGAATTGTTTCTGGTGATGAGTAGGTGGAATTTTTTCAATTCTGGTTGTGGAATGTATATGATTCTTTAGTAATTGTAAGGTAAAACCATTAATTTACACATTCTACCAATATTTAGCAGAGGCCTACTAAATGCTAGGCCTCATGCTAAGTGAGAGGACTTTAGTGGTGGGTGTAACTCAGCAAGCAGGTGCTGAGAAAGGGCCTGTGGTCATGGTTGTGTGAAGGCCGTGCCCAGACTAGGAGAGTCAGCCTCCCTCTGGAAGCTGCTATTGAAACTGAGACCCAAAAGGTGTTTTGAGTTCTCTGTCTGAGGAGGGCTCTGGGGGAAGGGAGTATTCAGACTCTTTTGATATGATCTGCAGTAAGAAATCATTTCCACCTTGCAACCCTATGTACACATACATACACAAGTAACTAAAACATTGCACAAAGTTAATGCTTGTTCTTCCTCTCTGTGACGCGCTGTGATGGGTATTGCTGAGAGGCAGCGGGTTAAAGGCCTGGACTCTGAAGTTAGGTCACCTAGCTCCAAATCCCAGCTGCACACTAATCAGCCGTGTGTTTGGGCAAGTTAACAAACATCCTTTTGTTTTACTTTTCTCAATTGTAAAGTATGAATAGTCATGGTGCCTGCTTCACAGGGTTGTTTTGAAGCTACAGTGAGTTAATATGTACAAAGCACTTTAGAACCCCTCCTGGTACAAAGAATGCACTGTGTGAAATGTTAGCTGCTGGATTTGTTACCATTATTATTCTGTAATTCATTTAAAAAAATATGAGTAATTTGTATTACTAGTTGCAAATACTGGGTTGCAACACACAGTTTGAAAAATACTGTTTAGATGGTGGAAGTCCTCTAGATTTGCCAAGGGTAGAAGGAAGGAGCCTGGATGGGCCTGAAAGGCAGAGTGGCCTAATATTAAGGCCAATTGAAAGCCATTCAAAAGAATGACTTGATAAAATATACACTTTTTAGAAAATTAAAAGATTACTGTAACTACAGTGTGTGGAATAAATTAAAGGGCTGAACCAGAGTGAATGCCAGGAACTTTGTTAGGTAGTTATTGTAAAAATCATGGCCAGAAATGGTATTGGCTATGGGTACAGAGATTCCGTATATATTTCTCAGGAGGAATCTAGGAGTGTTGGTTATTTGGTTAGATGTGTTAACATAAAAAAAGAATTCAGACGTATAAAGAATTTTTGTGAGTTTATTTGAGCCAAACTGTCGACATATGCCAGGAAGCAGAAACTCAGTGAATTGAGATAATGCTCTGGAGAATGGCGGGTTACATCTGTATTTATACATTGCAATCAAAGGAGGGACATAGGTAGGTTACATGAAATCCATTGGTGATAGATTAAGGAGGTGGGATAAAGCGAGGAAACCTCTGGGATAGGGTAAAAAGTGAACTGATGGACATGTGCTTCTTTTACATAGATGGATAGAGGATAGTTTAACATAACAGTTGACAATTAACTTGATAACAATAACAATGAGGGAATGTCCTGGTGCCATTTGTTGTGCCCTGAGGGGTGGGGAGGTGGGGGGGGTGAAGAAGTTACAAGTTACCCAGACATCTCACAGATATGTTATCTTAGAGGCAAATGGGCTCAGTAAAGATCTAAGTTGATCTTTGTTAATGAAAATACTGGCCTAGGACATGACTACCCACTATAACCTGTTTGTAGTTAAATATTTAATTTTTCAGACCATCTTTTGTGGTTATTTTAGGTCTCTGAGTTTGCAAGACTGCCACACAGGCCTCCCCTGAGCTTCTCAGATTAGCATATGGCTCCTTTTAGCCACAGATATAAGAAAATGAGAAAGAAGGAAGAGTAAGAAGTAATTCTCACAGTTTTGACCTGATCAACTGGGTGGATAGTAATACACTGACTAGAAAACACGGAAGGAGGGTCATATTTGGAGAATCATGATATGTTGAATCTGACTTTCACTTGTTTGCAGTCTGCCCAAGTGGAGGTGCCTGATGGGCAGAAGAGGGGTAGGGGCTGGCCCGAAAAGCTGATAATTGACACCATGGCAGTACTAGTGGAGGGTTGTCTGAGAAGCCTGTGCAGGGGAAGAGGAGCAGGCTGAGGCCAGAGTTCTGAGGATTCTTCAAATATAGGGGGCAGCTCAGGGTAAGGAGTAGACTGGGCTGGTGGAAGATGTTGATTATTGAGAAGAGGCTTCTGTAGAGAGAGGTAGAAAATGACAAGAATATGGTCATTAAAGCCAACGCTAGGGTATGTTTTTATTAATTAAGTACATAGTCAATGGTGTTCCTGCAGAGAGGTCAAAAGGTACTCATGGTCTCAGCTGCATTGGAATTATCGATGACAGTAGGAATCACTGGACCAGTTGTGAATGGTTACTCCTTGTTATGTGATACACTTTACTGTTTCTGCATGATGCCAGTACAGACAATTTCTTGATGCCAGTGTTTCTTCCAAGTTAAGGATATTATATATTAATTCCTATTTTAAGAAGCAAAGCTCTTCCCTCCCCGCCCCCCCCCCCCCCCGCCGCCCCCGCCACAACACTCCCTACAGAAACCTGTGCCAGATTCCCATATTTTTGAGACATTTGTTACTTAAATGGAATTTAAATAACATTAATCCCAATTGTAGTTTTTAACAAAGGATTATAGAAATTAGGGTGCAATTTTTTAAAGTAAATTATTACCAAAATATAAGTTGGAGGGAAAATAAATTTAATGATTATTTTTACTGATATGGGATTACTTCTTACCTTCAGTGACAAGAAAATCTATCATCCATCCCCTATCTGTTTCTCTTTTGTCTTATGTGGTGGCAGTTGTGGTATTGACCAGAGTTGGTGTGGATCCTGATGACATCAGCTACTCTAAGTTAGAATAGTACTTAGTTCCAATTTTCGCTTATATTTATAAAATAAGTACTTAGGTCAGCTGTATAGCTTGTTTCATCAAAATTACTGTTAAATTACTTTCATTGAAAAAAATGTTTTTAAAATTATGGCATTTAACCATTATAATACCTTATCAGGAGTCCTCACTCTATACTTGCATACATTTCAGACTATGTTTTCCCAAGGTTTGTGGGTATTTTCATTCTCATGGCTAAAAAAGAAAGAAAGAAAGAAAAGAAAAAGAAAAAGAATGATTTGTGCTTTGCAGATGTCGTTGTTTTTCAAGGCAACACTGTGCACTTCTTATGTTCTGTTTAAGTGGGTATAAAATGTTGGGTGTGTCCAAGCTATTAATGCTTTACAAATAGGCTATTGAAACTGGTTTATTGAGCATGCCCAAGATTTTAGTTAGTCAGCCCTTTTAGAAGGGTCCCTAGCTGTGCTCTGCATACTTGCATAATTTTTAAGAATTGTTTTGCTCTTTTTACATGCATTTTAAACATGAATCATTCTATGTATTATATACTTTATGGTAATTGTTGTATTAAAAAACACTTCAACTAGTTTTCTTCCTGGAAATATATTTCCCAGGAAAGTGTAGAATTACATATTTTTCCTGCTGTGACACACTTTGGATTTTTAAAATGTAGAAAACATAATTAGTTAATACTTGTTTGGTCCTAGTCAGATACCATTACAGAAATAGGTTATTACTGATTTTAGATCTGCCTTTTCAATTTTAATAGACAAATAGAAATAAGTTATAAAACATTTTTTCTGTGTAACTATTTTTTGGAACAGTCCCATATTTAAATATAGTTTTATCCATATGGGTCTTATTACCTTTACTGTCAAAGTTCTACAGTTTTAATCATGGAGTAGACCCCAGTCTATTTAGTTGAGCCAAACTCCTATGAGATAGAAGTCATATAATTCACTAAAGCAGAATTTTCATACTATTTCCAATTAGTCTTGTCAGCAGTAGAAAAGAACCTTTCTATTAGACGTGTCTTCTGCTGTTCTGTATACATACAGCTGATGGGCAGCCATCTAATTAGAGAGAAACCCCCATTGACAGCCAAAATAAAAGAAAGTATGTGAAGCCATCTCTACTCACTAACTGGCATCTGAAACAATGGAGATAACATTAAAATCATTTCTGGCTCATGTAATGCTGTTTTCTTCTTGTCTTCAGACTGGAAAGCTTTGTCAGCTGGAATGGCGCCTTGTGCTGAATAGGTGGGGCTGCATGTGGGTGGTTATTTTATCAATTAGTTCTCTTACACTCCAGGAATGCTGTAGGTGCCATCTTGCCCCCTGTTGGCCACATAATTTGACTTTGAGCATAACGTTTTGACTATAGGACTGAACCAGTGAAGTATTGGTGTGAAGATGGAATCACTTACAAAGATGTTATAAATAATATATTTTCCTTTTCTCTGTCTGGGAGTTCAAATATGTAAAAGGAAATAACTTTTTCTTGCCTTTTTAGCTCTGTGATTTTATCTGTGAAAAATTGTTTAGTTGTAATACAGACCCAAGTAATTACGGTTTAAACATGACAGCACTTATTATTTTTTTTTTCTAATTTAAAAGAAATCTGGAGATGGTACTCCAAGGCTATGTGGTGGTCCTAGAGCAGTGATGGCGAACCTATGACACGTGTGTCAGAGGTGACACGTGAAATCATTGTTTTGTTTCATTTTTCTTTGTTAAATGGCATTTAAATATATAAAATAAATATCAAAAATATAAGTCTTTGTTTTACTATGGTTGCAAATATCAAAAAATTTCTATATGTGACACGTCACCAGAGTTAAGTTAGGGTTTTTCAAAATGCTGACACGCCGAGCTCAAAAGTTTCGCCATCACTGTCCTAGAGCCTCCTTTTGATTCAACCATGCTTAAAATGTATTTCTTTATTTTTTTTAAATCATGGTAAAATTTACATAACATTCATCACCTTAGCCATTTTTAAGTGTTTAGTTCAGTGGCATTAAGTACATTCACATCGTTGTGTATTCATCTCCAGAACTCTTCATTTGGCAAAATAGAAACTGTGCCTTTTAAACACTAGACCCATTCCCCCTTCTATCTTCTGTCTCTCTGAATGTGAGTACTCTAGAAACTTCATGTAAGTGGAATCATACAGTAATTACCTTTTTTTGTCATTGGCTTATATCACTTATCATAATGTCCTCAAAGTTCATCCATGTTGTATTCCATTGTATGTGTATGCCATATTTTGTTTATCCACTCATCCATTGATGGACGCTTAGTTTGCTTCTACCTTTTGGCTATTGTGAATACTACTACTATGAACACAAGTATCCTCACATGTATTTCTGTCCTCACTGTCACTTCATGGTTACAGTTCTATCCATTTTGTCAGAATTCTAAGCAGAAAGGGGAAATGGCAACTTCTAGTGGAGTTGGCCCCCTTTTTAAGGATCTTTCCTAGGAGTCCCATCATCATTTTTTATGAACCAGAAGTAAAGAATAACAATGATGATAAAATAGTTAATATTTATGGAAAGCCTATATGTGCTAACACCCAGTAAATGTATAATTCATTTAATTCTCAAAATAAACCTGTGATATGGTGATGGCTATGTATTATCAAAGAGAAATTGAGGCTCAAAGAGGATGAGTTGTCTGAGTACAGTGATTCACATGTCTGTACATCACTTAGCTAGAAGGGGCAAAGCTAGGATTTTGATTCAGGAATCTGGCTCTGTCTTCTCTTCCTGTTTTCAAAGGAACCTGGAAGAGTAGTTTTATCTCAACCAGGCATATTTCCTCTCTCTACCAAATCAAGGCTCCACTTCTAAGAAGAGGGGGAGAATGTACTAGTATATTGGGTAGGCAACTAGGATCACCCATTGTGGAGTGCCTCCTCCTGGGAACTGCCTCTCCAACTCACTGTTTCTGAAGCCAAGTAGCCTCAGGCTTCTGACATTGTAACTGCTTCATAGCACACTCTATTGTGCTGGCCAAGACCAACCACTACTGGCCAGATCATTTTGGCTTAACCAAAAAGATGGGGAATAGTCCACCAGTACTGAAACATATTTACCACTTAAAATGGCCATGATCTTTCCAACTTAGGGAACCTAGAGGAGCTACCTGAAAATGGAGGAGGGAAGGGATGACTATATAGATATTTTTATTAGAAAAGTGTATCTTTTTTTCTTAGAGTTAGGATTTCTGCAGTGTGCTTCATGTTTAAAAACATGCTCATATTTAATCTTTTATACTACTATTTTATACTACTATTTTATAGATATTTTATTAGTATTTAATATTGACAGTTGTTACACATCAAATAACTGATGTCTTTCTGATTTTTTAGTATAAGTTCTTAATCAGTGTTCTAATGTACTGACTTTGATGCCTTTTTAATGTACTGGTTTTTATGGCTACATTCCCCAAATATATTCTTAGGTTACAGTATGCTAGAGCTTGTCATCTAAGACTTAGCTGGTCATTTGCATTCAGCTTTATCCATTTCAGTAGAGTCTTGCTTCTTCAGCTTTTAGAAAGTAATAGATGGAGCATTGAGGGTAAAGACCAATAAACCTCCCACTGTCCTTTGAATTCTGTTCTTCTTCTTCTTTGAAAATACGGAAGATATCTCATTGAACGTAGTTGTCTTAAACGCTAACCCAGGGTACTCAACCCATCAGGGTTTTGCCTTTGGCAGTCTCCGGTGATTTATTTAGTTGTCACAGTGGTGAGGGGGTACTGCTCTCATGTAGTTGCTACAGATCAGGGATGCTGCTAAATATTCTATGATGCACTGTAGAGCCCCGCTCTCCCCTCACTACACAGGATTATCTGTCCCAAAATGTCAATGATGCCAACCAAGGTTGAGAAACCCTGCCCTTTTCATCTCAGCTGCCGTGTGATATGTAATTTTGTTGATCTTCACATAAGTTATCTGAATTTTCAGTATTTTATGCCTACTTGTCCTCAGGTCCATCAACCAGCAGCACATCTCCATCATTATTCTGTGTGGAGGAATATTGCACCATGCGTTTGGGTGGGCGCTTAAGAGTTAAAATTACATAGCCTACTTTCAAGTATTTTACAGTCTGGTTAGTATTAACACCATTTAGGATGCTTCCATAGTGATCTTCTTTTTCTTTTCTTTTTTTTTTGAACCTTTTAAGATTCTCTCTTTGTCTTTTGCTCTTGGCATTTTAATTATGATGTGTCTTGGTGTGGTCCTCTTTGGATTCCTTTTGTTTGAGGTTCTCTGCGCTTCCTGGACTTGTAAGTCTATTTCTTTCATCATGTAGGGGAAGTTTTCTGTCATTATTTCTTCAAATAGGTTTTCAATATCTTGCTATCTCTCTTCTTCTGTCACCCCTATAATTTGGGTGTTGGTACGCTTGAAGTTGTCCCAGAGGCTCCTTACACTATCTTCACATTTTTGGATTCTTTTTTCTTTTTGCTTTTCCAGTTAGGTATTTTTTGCTTCTTCATATTTCAAATCTTTGACTTGATTCTTGGGATCCTCTTGTCTGCTGTTGGATCTCTGTATATTATTCTTTATTTCAGTCAGTGTATGCTTAATTTCTAGTTGCTCCTTTTTCATATCCTCAAGGGTCTCACTAAATTTATCGGCAGTTTCTAGAAAATTCTTGAAAAACCTTATAACCGTGGTTTTGAACATTATATCCAGTAGTTTGCTTTCCTCCATTTCTGTCATTTGTGTCCTTTTTCTTTGTCTCCACATTTTTTATGCTTCCCTGTGTTGATAGAATGGCTTTTTGTGCTAGGTGTCCTATAGGGCCGAGTGGCTCAGCCTCCCCAATTACCTGAGGTGGACACTCTTGGTGCACCCCTTTGTGGGCTGTGTGCACAGTCTTGTTGTAGTGAAGCCTTGATTGTTGTTGGTATCACTGGGAGGAATTGACCTCCAGGCCAATTGTCTGTGAGAATCAGCTGTGTCTACAGTGGGAGAACTTCTGTGCTGGAGACATCCTTCTGGGGCCAGACTTGCTTCAGTGGGGCTTTGGTGCTCACTGAGTCTGCCCCCTGAGTGTGTCCCTTATGGATCTGAGGAGTTGTAATCTGGATGGTCCCACTCTGACCACTGGATACACGGGTTCTTGGATCTCTAAGGAGGTGCTAATTTAGCCTCTGCCTGAGGCTACCCAGCAGGAGCTACGAAAAGATCTGCAGATTTCTCTCCATTGTTTGGGGTTTGGAGGTGCCCAGATGAGGCCCAGCTGTGAAGCAATGCCAGCTGTTATGGGGCCTTGGGCCTTCTTTTGGGTGTTCTGGATTTCTCTGACCCAGCTTCAATTTGTTAGGTAATTTTAGATATCAAAGGGCTAGGCCATTCATATGCCAAAGCCTCTGCTAGCAGCTTGGGTGGGGCTCAAGGAATCAACAGGGCGGAGCAAGCAGCTATGTCTGATCCTCAGTCCTGTCCTAAGAGACCCCCAGGTCTCAGTGTCCCATGTCAGTGTCCTGTGGTAATCACTGCAAGCACCTCTGAGAGAAAGCCGCCCTTGAGTTCTGCCCACTGCCAGACAGTCAAGTTTCTCCCCATATGAGTCTGGTTCCCCAGAGACTCGCCCGGAACTGGAGTTCAGAGCAGTCGGGAGCTTGAGACTCCCTCCCGATTGAAAAAGACAACAGTGTCCTCAGTTGCCAGCCATTTCCACGTGCGCTGCGTCCTCAGTTGCCAGCCCTTTTCGCGTGCACCTCTGTACCTCTGCACTTTACTTCCGCACCTCCTCTGAGTCTCAGTGTGCTTTTCTCTTTCCTTCTAGTTGTAGAATTTTCACTCAGCCAACCTTCCTGTGGTTCTGGATGATGTCTGTTTTGTCTTTTAGTTGTATTTTTGAAATGGTTGTTCGAGGCAACAATTTCAGGTGTTTACCTATGCTGCCATCTTGGTTTCTCACCATAGTGATCTTCTTTAAAGTTTATTTTTAATATGATTTCAGTGTAATAAATAAGGATTATACTAATTCATGAACTCTTAACATGTAAAGTAACATGAAGAACCTATGAGGCATGTGAAGAGATTGAGGCCAATCTGAGAGGGAGAACAGTGTTCTGTCATAGATGGAATTTGGGATTTAGACTTTGAAGTTCTCGCCTCTCAACCCAGCTCCACACCTCTGGCATTTAATCTGACAGCCTCAGTTTTCTCATTTCCATGTTCTTCATATTTCATTTTAAGAACTAAAATAATGTGTATGAAAAGCTTTTGAAATTGAAAGTATTGTACATCTGTCAGCTTCTTATTTAAGTTCTTTTCACATGAGCTTTCTTTTCTTAGATTAATTATTTCTGCATTAGTTTGTAGATAGGTATTCTGTATGCTTTGATAAAAGATTATATGTGGGTTATTTCTACCTTTTGGGATATAAATCTATAAATAGATACATAGACATACTGTCCTCAATGAAGTGAGGTTTGCTAATACACCATGATTATATATACTAGCTTGAGCCAGACAGCTTCAAACTTTAGCCAAGGAAAAACAACATAATGATATGTTGTAAAAGCAGCCATAACTGGGGAGACTTGAGGATTTAAACTGATATTGGTGGTATTGGCTCCAGTTGCAGGACAGCTTATTGGACAAACACGTCTGCTCTTCCAGAGTTCCACTTTTTGCCAGCATGTCCATGAGCCTCAGACCACACAGCAGGCTGTGCAGATGTGACAGTTCTTAGGAGATGGGAATGAGTTGGGATGAGAGGAATTCCAGGCCAGTACACAGATCAACAAGTTCTATATTTGAATGCTTGCTGAACTATTTAGTCAGATAAGGAAGAATATGGTGGTTTACCATTTATCGAATTTCGTGTTTCCCTTGACATGAGGAGTGTGCTGAATGGAGCTGAGATACTAAGCAGGTCTCCTTGTTCTAAGCCTTGTCACTCAGTCCCTGAAACCATCCCAATATTTCAGGTCCTTGTTACCAGCTGGGTTCTAACCACGGTTGAGTCATAAATAATCTGCAGAGCTGTGCATCCTGGTCTAGTGAAACTGCAGCAAAGAAGCGTAAAGAATCTTCTGGAAAAGAGAGGTTGCCATATTTAATGCCACACGATCAAATTTACCAGGACCCAGGTGTGCTGCGAAAACACGGAATTTAACCAACTGTGTGTGCCCTTTAGTCCCTCATTCTTCAAGAGGCTGCTGTGACTCAGATAGGCAGTAGTGTTGGCAAGGAGGCCTGGGAGTCTGCAGCCTCTGCAGGAATCTGCTCTCTTCCCTATTCTGAGTATTAGGCGTGGCCTCCAGCTCTGGGCAGCTTGCCCCCAGAGCCCAATATGTGAATCAACTGAAAGATAAAACATGGAAATCTGCACCTCTTAATTTACTCTGTAGAGAGCATTCTCCAAGAAATGGGAATCAACAGAAATTTGTTTCCTATCATCTACAGAAAAAAAAGTGCTAACACCTTAACTTTACAGATAATGAGGTCTTTGGGGAAGTTTTAATCTTTCAGTTTCCAGGAGCTTTACAAATAGTCTGTTCCCCTCCCTTCCCACGTCAATGACCATTTTCCACCTGCCTTTATCATTTTCATTTACTCTGTAAACAGAAGCATGAGAACATACTTGAGGGTGTTTTAGCTGTGCTTGTAAGTAGGTCTCACAGAGGTACTTAGAATGTTGATTCCCAATGTGTATTTAATTGAGGGTAAATATTTCTAACTCGAAAAAGATATGCATATAGCCCTGTCTGGTTTGGCTCAGTGGATAGAGTGTCAGCCTGTGGACTGAAGGGTCCCAGGTTTGATTCAGTCAAGGGCACAAGGCCGGGTTGGTCACCAGTGGAGGGCATATAAGAGGCAGCCAATCAATGACTCTCTCTCATCATTGATGTTTCTCTCTCTCTCTCTCTCTCTCTCTCTCTCTCTCTCTCTCTCTCTCTCTCTCTCTCCCTCTCCCCTTGTCTCTGAAATCAATAAAAAAGATATATTTTTAAACAAATGTATGCATGTATTAATTACCTCATAAGCATTTACAAACTGGAGGCCAATTTGATTATCAGATAGGCAACTGGTAACAGAAATTTTTTAGAATAATTATCATTGCTACTAAATACCCTTGATTCTTTTTCCTAAAAGGAAAGGAGCTGTGGTGTAAAATATTGTTCTACCTTTTTACTTTTTCTTCTTTCAACTGTCCTTTTAAATGATGTGTTGTTTTTTTTTTTTACTTCGGTCTCATTAGCATATCACACAGAGATTGCCTTTGCCAGTACTGCGTACTAAATTGTTGTGATGCTTTAGGAAAAGGAAAACCATGGTAACCAGATGCAGGGTGTAATTATTTGCCTCTGGCCTGACAAAGTCAGGGTTTAATAAAAGAAGTTTAATAGAAATGTTCAAATGGACCCTTCTCATCACTTGGGCTAAGAGCTCAATCAGTCTCTCATTATTATCAGAGTTATTTGAGCAAAGGCAGTAGTGATAGTATTTTTCATAATCATTCCTTGAGTCAACTGTAATTGCAATTTGTAGTATTATATTATGAAACAATTATGTAGTAAAATGAGCAGAGCAAGAGTTGGTGGTAAGGAAGGACCCAGAAGAGCTGTGCGAAAGGCGCTCTCAGCGTCATTTTAAGTGGACGTCTCTGATTTCAGTGCCAAATTGAACATGTAGAAAAATCAGAGTTACATGTTGTTTTAACCGTGTTTAAATGTGTATAGACACATATTTAATTTTACATATAATATATATTATTTATTATAAAGTCAAAGTAGAGGGGAAACAGAAAATATAATTTGCAATTTACTTGCATTTGTATGTTTGGCTTTATAGGGTTATTAGTGTGGTTTGATTATTTGTGAAAAAAATAAAGTATACCAAGCCTTATAAAAAATCTTGTATAGAGCAGTAGTTACTAATTGACCCCTTTTAACAAAGAGGGAATTTAATTGTGCAGAAAATATGTTATGTGATCTGTGAACTAGCTGATGCCTGAAAAACTATAACAGTATAAGTAAGATATACCTCCACTAGTTTTCTGTCATTTTACTTGAATAGCTCTAAGTATATATTATAAACGTTATTTCTAGAATTACTTAGGTATTTATCTTGTGTTGTGAAGGATTACTGTGTTTGCTTGGGTTTGTTTTTCTTTTCTTTATACCTAGATCCCACAGGTGTGTTTGTGTGTGTGTGTGTGTGTGTGTGTGTGCGCGCGCACACACACGCGCACGTGTTTTTTGTTTTGTTTTTTTTTGAGTTTTTAGCTTTTTTTTTTTTAATATATTTTATTGATTTTTTACAGAGAGGAAGGGAGAGAGATAGAGAGCTAGAAACATCGATGAGAGAGAAACATCGATCAGCTGCCTCCTGCACATCTCCTACCGGGGATGTGCCCGCAACCCAGGTACATGCCCTTGACCGGAATCGAACCTGGGACCTCTCAGTCCACAGACCAACACTCTATCCACTGAACCAAACCGGTTTCGGCACGTGAGTGTTTTTTATTTTGTTTTTGAGATCTTTGGAGTTTATCATAATTCTTGTAAAGAAAAACTGATAATGTGCTGGTTCAGTTAAATTTGATTTTTTAAATATTTTATTGTTTCGTATCCTTCTAGGGCTACTAAAGTGGAGAGTGAGTAGGCATGTCAGTGCACCTTTGTTTAGATATGACAGGCTGCAAGGGGACAAGTGCACTTATATGGACATTTAATGGGAGTCCTGAGAAGAATATGTTCATTAAGGGTACATTGTACCACCTGGTCGGTGTTGCTTAGTGGTTGAGCCAGGAGGTCACGGTTCAATTCCTGGTCGGGGCATCACTGATGTTTCTACCTCTCTTTTCCTCTCTGAAATCAATTAGAAAAAATTTTAAAGGGTACATTGTACCTCTCAAGGCTGTTCTAGCTTGGCTGTGTAGAAGCAATATTTTCTTTATAAAAAGTCACTTCCACCAGGCTGGTATGGCTCAGTGGTTGAGCATCCTCCTGTGAACCGATAGGTCATGGTTCAATTTCTGGTTGGGTCACATGCCCGGGTTTTGGGCTCAATCCCCAGTGTGAGGCATGCAAAAGGCAGCCAATCAATGATTCTCTCTCATCATTGATGCTTCTATCCCTTTCTCCCTCTCCCTTTCTCTCTCTCAAGTCAATAAAAATATATTTTTAAAGAAAAAGAAAAATCACTTCCTTTTCCCTGAATGCCAATCAACAGAAATTTAGTTTATTAAATCTAATCAGACTAGCACTGATGAAAACTGCACACAATCAATGATTCTCAGGTTTGTGAATTTTTGTTTAAAGAGAACCCCTGCTAAACTCCATCAATTTAGAACTGCATCCCATTTTGCAAAAGCACTACTGAGTTGTCATGTACCTTTTTCTAAGGCTCCCTTCTCATACTGTTGATTACCAAGTTGTTGGGGTTTTCTTTTTTATCTAAATGGGAGCTCTCTGCTCTTTATAATCAGCCTGCTCTTCCCTGATTCACCCAGCATTGCCACAATGTATTGCTAAGCACATTAGTATTCAATCATGGCCATGATTTCTTAAAATGTTACTAAAATATGTAAGATCCTGTATGGGAAGAACATATTAGACATTACTTATTTTTTTCTTTGTCTCCCTTATGAAATGGAGGCTGAGGAACAACAACAACAAAAAAAGATATGGCCAGAAACCATGAGCATATCATTATAACAGATAAATGCATGCAGTGAATTTTTGCTTTCTTATCCTGTGATTGGGTTTGGCAGTTTAACATGTTTCTGCTATTACCTGGCAGTATTTGCATATGTCAGTAAAGACAGTTTTGACTTTTAGAGTGTCATTGCATTTAGGAATATTGGCCATGCCTTGGAATGGTGTTGTGGACAGATTTTACTATTCTTTCCAATGGGAGGATTGGTTGCATACAGATGCCAGCCTTTATAGATAAATTCCATTTGGGAACAATGTCCCCTGGATCTCATTGCTACAGGCAGTGCAAGATTTATCTCATTTACTTCAACCAAGATGT
Source organism: Myotis myotis (assembly GCF_014108235.1). Lineage (NCBI taxonomy): Eukaryota > Metazoa > Chordata > Mammalia > Chiroptera > Vespertilionidae > Myotis > Myotis myotis. The sequence goes on from NW_023416313.1 coordinate 121,949,574, forward strand.
TTTAACCATCTGCTTTCAGTAAAAAGAACAGAGTGGCTGACTGTTTTGGTTCCTAAAGGTTTTGGTTTTTGAGGTGGCTGGGTGTGGTAAAGAGAGTCTTGGGTCTGAAATCTACATTTGTGATTTCTTGCTGTAAGAACCTGTTAGATTATTAAATTGCTCTCTAATTCTTGAGGTGGCCCTTAAATAGAAGGATGATAGTGCCCACTTCACACATTGTTTGTGGGAATCAGTGAGATAAAGTCTATAATAAGAATTCAATAAATTCTGGTTAAGTGTAATTAAATAATCAAAAGGGCATTCAATAAGTGCTCAATTATATGTCTCAGGATTTACAGAAAGTGAACTTCAGAGGTCGGAGAATTTTATTTCCTCTAGGAGGATCCAAGTTCAGAGCCACTGAGATATCTAAACTAGCTGTGAGGTGACCCGAGTGCAATTTCTAGCTCACATTGTGACTTTGGGCACCTCTGCATACCTCCTGGGCCTCATTCCCTTGTTTGCCAAAGACATTGGACAAGGTGACTATTCTCTAGACTTTGATTTTCCATAACATGTGTACTTATACCTTCAATGCACATGGACAAAAGTACAATAGAACAAGCTACAAAGATTTAAGGTTAGCTCTGTCCAGTTGCTCAGTGTTTAGAGTATCAGCCCCTGGACCAAAGGGTTTGATTCCCTGTTAAGGACACATGCCTCAGTTGTAGGCTTGATCCCAAGACCCTGTCAGGGCTCATGCAGGAGGCAACCAATCAATGTATTTCACATTGATGTTTCTCTCTCTGTCTGTCTGTCTTTCTCTCTCTCCCTGTCTCCCTCCCTCCCTCCATCTTTCCCACTCTATGGAAATCAATGAAAAAAAAAATCCTTGAGTGAGGATTAATTTTATTTATTTTTTAAAGAATTATGAATTTATTAGATCATCTGGAAAACCAGGTGGTCTGAGCCCCAGAATGGCACCAGCCTTGGGTAAAGATTTAAAAAAAAGATATATGGCTAGATTGATTTAAATATATTTTTATTGATTTCAGAGAGTAAGGGAGAGGGAGAGAGAGAGAGAAACATCAATGATGAGAGAGAATCATTGATTGGCTGCCTCCTGCATGGCCCCTACTGGCGATCAAGCCCACAACCCAGGCATGTGCCCTTGACCAGAATTGAACCCAGGACCCTTCAGTCCACAGGCTGACGCTCTATCCACTGAGCCAAACCAACTAGGGCAATTTTTTTTTTCTTTATATAAAATTTAGAGCAATTACCTTTTAGAGCTTTAAGACAAAGGTAAGTTCATAATTGCATTAGAAATCAGAGTGATGGGTTGAGGAGAGTGAAAGCTCACACCAAGATGTGGAATTGAAAAAGATTTTCTAGAGAAAATTGGATCTAATGCCATTTAGAAAAAGTAGGACTCAAAGGACTAGAGAATAATGATGTTAAAAGCTCATGGTATTGCTTTGATTTGAGTGGACAGTTTGCTCCCAAGGCATGCAGAGGGGTTAGGACGCAGGACGGACACAATACAGAGTATGGGATTTTGCTGTACAAGGTCTTGAACTCAGCTCATTGGGCAGCTAGTATCTCTCAAGGATCCTTAGGGCAAATGACAGAATTATCACAGCAGGCAGTAGTCAAAGACAGATTAGCACAGTGGCTTTCACACATGTGTGTCCACCAAAAGTAACTGGAAGGTTACAGAAAGAGATAAGAAAAATGGAGAATGGCAGCGATTGAATCATGTGATGATCAAATATGCAGAAACAGGGGCAACATTCAGGGCACGGCATTGAGTTAAATGACTATGTTGACTATTTCAAGGCTGGAGCTGGATTTGGGGGAAAGATAGATGGCTTCTGGTAGATGACATGAATTTACATTTGACCCATATTCAGTCCCCTTCCTCAGCCAAGCAGTATCACTGAACCTACACATCTTAGAATAAATAGTAAGACAAGTATTGTAGAAAAGCCTTTGTTGCACATGAAGACCTCGGTAATACAGATTTCTAGGTGACATTTTGTGTGTGTTTTTGGTTTGTTTTTTAAATCTCAATTTTAAATATTATTGCTCAAAACTTCTAAGATATTTAGTTCTGGATAGTCTCTTCATCTACTTTTAAATATGACCGCAGGTTTTTAAGACTTTTCTTTTGCTGCATTGTTTTTAAATGTAAAGTCCTTTCATTATGAAACCAATTGCATTTTTATGTTATCATTAGCATATTTTTTCTAAAGATCTCTAATTTTATTAAATATGGTAAAACATTTTAATGTCATTTACACTGCAGAGAGAATTAGGCTTACTAAAAACCAAAATGATTGTTTAATAGCATGAAACTCTTATCAATAGTTAATTTTTACTAAAAGTTCTCTCTATATAAAAGCAATAGGATTTCGTTCCAGTCCTTTGTTGCTGCTGTGTGTTTGCTTTTTCCCATGCACCCGTGCACATTTACCCATCATCCTGTACTGTTCAGTCTGTGGCTGATCTGGCAGATGGCAGTGATCTCAGTTGTGAGACATCACAATACAACCCCTTTAACAAATTACTTTGAGACACTTTGGCTGAATAAAACATTGCTGTATTCTCTATGAAGAAAGCCATATAGTTATGAGATGTTACAATCAGTTCTCTTCTGATGATACATGGCTCATCTGTATCTTTCTGTTACTGTCTTTAGTGGCTTTTTGGCATTTTTTCAGTGAACCTTCTCTCTTTATGCAGCAGTACCTCTAAAGCATTTTTTTCTATCGACTTTTTTTACAAGCTGTTTTTCTTTATTTGAAAAAAAAAAAGTCAAGGGGTCATATGTGACCACTTTCTATTTCAGCATCATACCTGCTAGATCAGGGTCCTCAAACTTTTTAAACAGGGGGCCAGTTCACTGTCCCTCAGACCATTGGAGGGCCAGACTATAGCTTAAAAAAAAAAAACTATGAACAAATTCCTATGCACACTGCACATATCTTATTTTGAAGTAAAAAAACAAAACGGGAACAAATACAATATTTGTATTTGCATGTGGCCCGCGGGCCATAGTTTGAGGACCCCTGTGCAAGATGGTGGTTTCCCATGTGAACATTTGTGTGGGTTAGTCAGAAGGCAGTTCATGAAACTGATTCTCTGCTGAGAATGGGTTTGCTTCCTGGACATACTATTAGTTAAGTATTTTTTCAGCTATTCTGTTCCTTGGGAAGTGACCCATTTGAAGTTCACCAGTGGCTTTTACAAGATAAAATAAATATAAATGATATCTTCTAAGTATCCTTGGTATTAAGTGATTGTCTTCATAGGTTGGTTACTGATTTCAGCTGTGAAATTGACTTTTTTTGAGTATGTGCAGCTGAAAATTTTCAATGACCCCACCCCTTTTTTTTCAGGAAGAGTTAAGCAACTATAAATTAAGAAGAGCACTAGAATATATTGGGAAATAGAGTGAATGAGGGTATAGCTATATAATTTCTCCTTTTCATATTCTAGAATGGTTGGTATATTTTTTAACTTAGTCTTTTTTCACTTTTTCAAAAAAATTATAGCTGAGGGATTCATTTTTATCACAATTTTAAAGTAATATTCTGTGATTTCATAGTTTGCTTAAAGAAATTACATAATTTATTAATTAAAGTGGTACTAAGGGAAATGCCCCAGTGCCAATGTATAAACATTTTATATGTAATAATTTCTTTACTTTTTCATACAATAATCTTGACTTTATAATTTCAAAAAGGAAAGTATATTGTAACAGTTTGATAACAAATTTACAAATAATAAAATAGATTATGGAACAGTCTAGCAAACTAATATTTTAATACAATACAATGAGAAAAATGTGATTCTTAAATGTGAGTCAGGATTCTATTTTTTTTTTTGTTTTTCAATCATGTGTCTCTAAGATAAAAGGCTGAAAGTTGGCAGACTTAGATATGAAACTAAAACTTTGTTTACAGTACAACCAAGACCACTATAAAAGAAATGTAATACAGCTAATTAAACTCACTGTTAGGTTTACAGCTGAAAATATATAAACTGTTTTGATACATGGAAAATTCACTCTCAGATTTTCATTTTATTATTAACTCATGATCTTCTTGTAAGATGAAATTATACCTTTGGTACGGATATATAATGTATTCTGTGTCACACCTGTCAGAATGACTACCATCAACAAATCAACAAACAAGTGCTGGCGAGGCTGTGGAGAAAAGGGAATCCTAGTGCACTGCAGGTGGGAATGCAGACTGGTTCAGCCACTATGGAAATCAGTGTGGAGTTTCCTCAAAAAATAAAAAATGGAACTGCCATTTGACCCAGTGATCCCACTTCTAGGAATATATCCTAAGAAGCCAGAAACAGCAATCAGAAAGAATATATGTACCCTTATGTTCATAGCAGAATTATTTATAATATCTAAGATCTAGAAACAGCCCAAGTGTTCATGAGTAGATGAATGGATTAAAAAAGCGGTACATTTACTCAATGGAATACAATGCAGCTGTAAAAAGGAAGGATCTCTTACCCTATGAGACAGCATGGAGGACCTGGAGAGCATTATGTATATAATAAGCCAGTCAGAGAAAGACAAGTATCACAAGATCTTAACTATATGTAGAAGCTAATGAACAAAATAAACGGATGAACAAAAAAGATCCAGAGACATTGAAGCATGCAACAGACTGACATAGAGGGAAGGGAGGCAGCGGGTGGGGGTGGGGGGGTAGATTAAAAAAAAACTTACATTAGTGCAGGAAAGGCCTGCTGAGGGGACGGGAGTGGAATGGAGGGGGTCAGTGGGGGTGGAAAAGGGAACATCTGTAATACTTTCAACAATAAAGGTAAATTTTAAAAAAATGTTCTCTGTATCTCTGAGTCTATTTCGGTTCTGCTTGCTCCTTTATTTTGATTTTTTAATTTTTTAAAATGTTTTTATTGATTTCAGAGAGAGGAATGGAAAGGGAGAGAGAGCTAGAAACATCAATGAAGAGAGAGAATAATTGATTGACTGCCTCCTGCACGCCCCCTATTGGGGATGTGCCCTGACTGGGAATCCAATCGTGGCCTTCTGGTTCATGAGTGGAAACTCAACCACTGAGCACAGTGGCCAGGCTAGATTCAATTATTGATACATGTATTTATTGCCGTTTTTCATATTTTTAAAATTTATATCTATTGCTGAAAGTATTACAGATTTTTCCTTTTTTACCCCCCATTGTTTCTCTCCATCCCGCACCCAATGTTCCCTCCAAGCCTTCACCACACTATTATCTGTTTCCAAGGGGTATGCATATATGCATATAAGTTCTTTTCTTATTTTTTATCTTATTTTTTCTTCTTCTTCTTAAAGAAGACACTTTAACCTTTTGTATAAAGATACAAGGGCTTCACTTCCTGGTACTGGAACCCTGGGCTGATGAAGGGGCTGATGAGGAGTTGGGACCCCTTCCTTTTCAGGGAACCTCCGCAGCCAAGATATCCCTCCTGATTAAAAATTGCCAAAAGTGGGTGTGGGGCCAGCCTGTTCTCTGCCTCCACTCCCACCCCTCCCTACTAGTCTCCATGTGGCTCCTCTTTAATTCCCTAGTTGTAGGACTTCCATTCAGCCAGATTTTAGCCAGTTCTGAATGATAGCTGTTCTGTAGCTTAATTGTAATTTTGGTGTGATTGTAGGACTGGGAGGAGGTGAACACCTCCTTTACTTACTCCACCATCTTGACAAAAAATCCAAGAAATTAATACATTATATATTTCCGGATGCCTCATTGTTGCAGAATTTTTAGGATGGGAATTCACATGGGCTTTAAATACTGTCTACATGTTGATGACACTGGAGTTAATCTGTCTAGCCCTACCCGCTCCCATGAACTATTTTTTAAAAATAAAGTTTTTCTCTTTAATGCTCTGTGGATGTTCAATAAATTTTTGTCAAATGAACGTACATTGTGTTTTAGATATTGACTTGTACTAGATGTATACATTTTAAAATATTCATTAATTTATAAACTTAATCGTTATGCTTAACTTTTAAACATTATTAATAAAACAAAAATTAAAGAAAGAGAAATTTTTTATTTAGGAATAGATTCCAAGAAACTAGAAACACCAATCAGAAAGGATATATGCACCCCTATGTTCATAGCAGCACAATTTACAATAGCTAAGATTTGGAAATAGCCTAAGTGCCCATCAGCAGATGAGTGGATTAAAAAACTGGTACATCTACACCATGGAATACTATGCCGCTATGAAAAAGAAGGAACTCTTACCATTTGCAACAGCATGGATGAAACTGGAGAGCATTATACTAAGCGAAATAAGACAGAGAAAGATAAATATCACATGATCTCACTCATTTGTGGAATATAATGAACAACATAAACTGATGAACAAAAACAGATCCAAAGACAGAGAAGGATCTATCAGACCGTCAAACCTCAGAGGGAAGGGTAGGGGTAAGGAGGAGAGATCAACCAAAGGACTTGTATGCATGCATATAAGCCTAACCAAAGGACACAGTCACGGGCGGGAGGGCGGGGGGAGGAGGGGGGGAGGGCATGGGTGGGGTGGTGGGGGCAATGGGGGAGTAAGGACACATATGTAATACCTTAATTAATAAAGAAATAAAAGTTAATAGAGAAACTAACCAGGAAATATAACTGGGGATAAGGAGTAAATGGGGCAAACTTGCTAGTCATCCTAAAATACTAGTATTTGATATATTCCCATTTGGTTACATTACTGTAATAAAATATATTTTAAAGCTAAAAAATGCTTTTAATTTAATACTTTCAAAAGTATATTTTATCCCTTGTTAGAATTGGTTAGATGCTGGACTTAAGTTATTGGGATTATTTTTTTCTTTTCAGTTGAAATGATCTTCTAATTTCTAAATAATATTAACATTTAAGTGTAGATATATTTTATAGAAGTTAATTTTACAGCCATTTTTGTGCTATCTAGTACTTTACATACTTTTTAAAGTAATAGTGGTGGCGTTGTTTTAACTTTTCTATTTTAACACTTTAAGGATGCTTTCTCTTCCTTACATACCTTTGCAGAATGTTACTTCAATTAACATATGAGATATTGTCATGCACACTTCACACATCAACCAATATTTGACATCAGATTTATAGCTATAATAATAAAAGCATAATATGCTAATTAGACCGGACGTCCTTCCAGACGACCTTCCAGATGAAGCCATGGCTGCGAGGGAATCCCGGGTCCCAGGTGCCGGCAGCCGGGGGAAGGAAGGCCTACTCTTGCAGAAATTTCATGAATCGGGCCTCTAGTTAATAAAATAATGGCCTATTCTACTAACCAATGCATTAATTGAAATGAAATATTTTTCTCTCTTTTATTTCAAATTTGGACCTACCCTTCACTCCTCTCTTTTTCATATGATTGTCTCCAAAACCAGGTTTCTACATTGTCCTCAGATAGAAATATCAGTACACTTTACATATTTATGAATGCTTATGAGTAACTGTCTCTAAAATATTTCTTTTCTGAAACATCTGGAGAGCAAGTCACTATAGATGAAGATTATCTGAGGGTATGGAGCACATGTGTTTCAGACAACATGTCTTTTATTGGAGAAAATAACAGAGCAGGAAAAAAACCTGATTCCAAGTCTGATGTCTCTTAGTGTTTTCTTAGAGAGCCTCAAGCTCAATGTCTATCTGTGGAAGTTTGTTTGGACTGTTTTGAATCATGCATGTGTGTTGTTTTTTATCAGATATAGATTTCCAAGTGAAAGAGTCCACCTTCAGCAATTGCTTTCCATCAGATTTAGGAAAAGAATTTGTTGAGAATGCCTTAAAGCTTTCAGTTTTATAAGCTAAAAGTATTTTAGCACTGTAAATTATCCTTTGTACTTTAAACTTTGCAAACATGGTCTGGTTCGTCAGTTTTTAAACCATGATGAATGTTTCCAATAAACCTGATTATGAAAATAAAGAACTTTTGTTATGGAGAGGTTATTAAACAGATGATTGTGCATTATCATTCTCTTATCCTAAGAGAAACCCACTCCAATGCAGACTTTTATCCTCCATTATCTGAAGTATTGGGCACTCAGTTCTACACATTTATTAATTATTTGTTTAATAAGGATGAACTTAAGGGTTCTGTTATTGTGTTGTTGTTTATTTTTGTTTTACAAAAGAAAAATCGGTATTGAGGCCATTTTCCAAAATGGTTTTCCCCGGGAAGTTTTAATGAATAAGGAATAAAATAATCAAGTTAAATATGTTAACACTGGGCAAAACTAGCAAACCACAGGAGACAGTTTGGCCCTGATTTTTAGGGAGCTCACATTTGTTGGGTACATATGTCTTTATCACAAAAGAAGAACTCGTTTTGGATATATTGACAAGTTAGAATTTTTTGTTGTCAACAGGTTTGGCAAACATCGAAAAGATGACAAGATTGAGAAAATGAGTAAAATAAAAATACAGGACTCCCTTACTTCAGAAGAGGAGAGAATACGAATGAAGCAGGAGCAGGAGAGGTAGACATCAGTTATTTGATTAAACCTCATTAGATAGAGGTTCTTCTTTTCTTTCTACTCTTTCTTATTTTTTTTACGTATAAAGAATTTGGCCCTGGCTGGTGTGGCTTAGTTGGTTAGAGCGTTGTCCCATATACCAAAAGGTGGCCGGTTTGATTCCCAGTCAGGGCACATACCCAGGTTGTGGGTTTACTCCTTGGTATATGTGGGGGTCTGTGCGGGAGGCAGCTGATCAATATTGTTCTCTCTCTCTCTCTCTCTCTCTCTCTCTCTCTCTCTCTCTCTCCCTTCCTCTTTCTAAAATCTATAATTTTTTTTAAAAAATAATAATTATAAAGAATTTACATTCAATTGATTTTTATTTTTTCTGCATGAATCCAAATACTGATGGTTATGGGATGAATACAATGCAAAAAAGGTTCAAATGAAAGAAAAACTTACACTTTTTTTTAGGGCATTAAAATTGATTTTATTGGTTTTAGTTAAGCCATTTTGCACAGGAAGTAGTAAGACATTACATGCTTGCATCTGGAAGAAATAAAGAGTGTTTAGTCAGTTGACTTCAAATTTAGTGTTCAAGTTCCCAGAATTCTGACATCAGAATCAGAATCCATGTAATTCAGGTAACCTTTGCATTTAGGTCACACATTGTCATTGAAACAGCTTGACTTTTAAAAATTAATCTTTTTATAGAAAAATATATTTTTCTATAGCAGAGTTTTTCATATTTCCTCTGACCTCTTCAATCAGAAGAAGCAAATCTAAATGGGATTAGTTTCATCAAGCATTTTATACACACACACACACACACACACACACACACACACGAATGTATATGTTTATCATGAAGAGTAACAAAAATTTTTAAGCATTTACTATTTACTTGAGCCAATTGAGCCTTATTTTTCATGAGAGCTGATTTAGGTGTATTTGGAATTGTACCATCTCTGAGTTGGAAAAAACTAGGTGCTTTGATGCTTGTGAAAGCCCAAACATAATGTGAGCAAATGAGTGTCCATGAGTGTGTGTGTGTGTGTATGTGTATGTGTGCACACGCCTGTATTTTGGTTAATTAAATATTCTAGTATTTTATTAGTAAGTGTAAAAGGGAAGTTTTTGTTGTTTCACCATATATTAAATACAGAATCCTATATAATAAAAGAGTAGCATGCAAATTGCCCCCTTGACCGGGAGTTCTTCCGGGAGTTCAACCAGGGGGCACGGCCGGCCAGGGGAAGGGAGGGAGGCCCTGGTGGCGGCAGGCAGCCAGGGCAAGGGAGGCCCCAGCCAGCTGCCACCAGCCGCTAGGGACCCTGCCAGTGTACCAATTTTGTGCACTTGGCCTCTAGTATAATATAAAATGTTTATTTTTATAACATTCCCTTTCTCAGGAGTCTCTTACCTTTGTTAAGAAAAGGAAAAGATTTTAACATTAACAAATTGATATAAGACAATATAATCAATTGTGAAAATAGGTGACTGTAGAGTTTGGGGAAGGGAAGAGATTGGTGGGGCTAAAGTTAATAATAAGTGCTTTATAGAAATGGTTATTTGGATCTAGGTTTAGCTCCCAAGAACTTACGCATTTAGAAAAATGGAAAAATTCTGTACCCACAGCCAGTTCCTCCCTATCCTTCACCCCACACAAGGGTTCTGGAGAGTGGGCAATCTTTTAAATGCTTATATTCTTTAAACATTTTGGTTGTATTAGTGGTTAGTAGTATCTCTATGAATGCTTTTCTTCTATTTCTTTAAAAATTTTAATTATTTTATCTGGTATCACCTCATTTTAGCATTAAGGGATGAAACAACTTTTCCTCATATCTATAAGATAGGTTATAGATCTTTAATCATAGAAATTTGAAGATCTAATTATCCCTATTGAACAATTCATGAATCAGACAGCATCTCATCTAGCAAGTAAACAGGTACTCTGAGGAACCATGAAAAATAGAAGGTTTTTGTAGGAAACTAGGCTGGACAAGAAAGCCATTAGCGAAAGAAAAGAAAGGATTGTTTTAGGCAAGGTCACCTTCCCTAAAGAAGGTGGGGGTCTTCTCAGGCAGATGGTCTCAGCTTCCTTTGGGGAAGATGGAGAGGCCCACAGGACAGATTACATCATTAGTGTTGACCAGAAAATTCAGACTCACTGATTGAGACTACATTTCCAGAGAAGGTTCGAAACCACAGTTGGTATCAAGGTGAATCAAGTCTAGGTTCGGTGTTATGGGCTTTAGCATGATAGGGCCTCCATTTGGGGCCTGTGGTTTTCTCTTTAATAGGTATCACTATTGATTTCAATGTGTGTTCATCCCTTGAATTGGAAATGTGTCTTTAAAACAGTTGTTCCTACTTGAGAAAAAAAATTTTAGGACCCATTTTGAATACTGTGTAAGTCTTTTCAATGAGCTTTTATTCCAATATTACAAAAATAATAAAAATCTCACTTAAAATTATGACTTTTTTTCTATTGATGGTTTTTACTGTTATTGCTACTGAAATGGCATATTGTACATATTTTTAAAGTAAGAAATTTAGTGAAATATTGTCCCTCATTTGGGAATTCAGTATAGACACCAAGTTGGCAGCTTACATATTGGTGGATGGCGTTGTTTAGATTTCCCTAGCAAGGTAAGCTAAAGTTTTGATGGGTTGAGCCATAGTATTTCTGTCATTTGCAGAAGTGTTTTGAGGAGCATATAGAGTATTTAACTAGTTGACTAAAAACTATATTGAACTGTTTTTTCCAGTTGTCTTGTAGCATAAAATTCATTCTTCTGTGAATTTAGGTTTTATTTAATGAATTTTTGTAATACTGATTTTTACACACAGGAAACAACAGGAACTTTCTTATTGTTTCTGGGTGGCAGTACAATAATTTTGGGTAAAATGTTTTCCAAAAGAGTTGATTGTACGATCTTCAACATCGTTTTGAAGGTGATTGATTAACAAATATCTAATATGTAGCAATCTGAAATTTATCTTTAAAATTTTTGGTACACTAATATTAGTACATTTTATCTTCTGTAGACATTAACAGCATTTTTAAAAATTAAAATCATTTAAGGTCAATTTCTCTTTTTTTGAGTCTTTCGAAAAAATGTAACATTGATAGTTTTATGTATTGAAGCTTCTTAAGCTTTAGAGATTGAAGTATTTGGGGTATAATGGAGTAATTTAAGTATGCAATTGATTTTCCATCCTTAGGAGTTGATCATTCCTTTTTTGGACATAAAAAGATTTTACTTCATAGTCATAAAATAGTTATTCTCATCTTACTCCATTGCAATTAGTGATAAAACCATCTACACTAATAAAAGAGAAAAATGGTAATTGGCGTACAGTGCTACCCTTTTCATTGGCTAATCAGGGTTATATGCAAATTAACTGCCAACTAAGATGGCGGCTAATTTGCATATTTAGGCACAATGCAGGGAGGTGAAAGGGAAAGCAGGAAGAAGCCCCCTGCCACTGACAGTGATCGGAAACCCAGGGGGAAGCCTTTGCCCTGCCCCCCAGCCATGATCTGAGAATCAGGCGCCTTTGCCTCCCTGGCCAGTGATAGCAGGAAGTAGGGGTGGAGACAGTGATGGGAGCTGGGCACGGTCGAAGCTGGCAGTCCTGGGAATTAGGGGTCCCTTGCCTGAGCCTAAAGCGGAGCCCACGATCGCGGGGCTGCTGCAGCTGTGGGTCCCCGCTGCCCGAGCCGGACGCCTCAGCCAGAGGCGTTAGGCCTGGGCAGGGGCGGAGCCTGCAACCGCGGAGAGCTGGGGGTCCCCTGCCCAGGCCTAATGCTTCGGCCAGAGGTGTTAGGTCTGGGCAGGGGCAGAGCGGGAGATTGGCGCTGCTGCCACTGCGGGTCCCCACTGCCCGGGCCGGACGCCTCGGCCAGAGGCGTTAGGCCTGGGCAGGGGCAGAGCCTGCAACCGCGGGGAGCTGGGGGTCCCCTGCCCAGGCCTGACACCTCTGCCGGAGGCCTCAGGCCTGGTCAAGGGGCCGATCCGGTGATTGGTGATCGGAGGGTGATGAGGGTCAACTCCTCTGGCCGAGGCATCAGGCCTGGGCGGGGGCCTGGGGGTCCCCTGCCCAGGCCTGATGCCTGGGCCAGAGGCATCAGGCTTGGGCGGGGGGTGGAGCAAGCGATCAGAGGGAGATGGGGGTCCCCTGCCCAGGCATGATTCCTGGGCCAGAGGCCTCAGGCCTGGGCGGGGGTCAGAGCCAGTGATTGGGGGGAGATGGGGGTCCCCTGTCCAAGCCTGACACCTCTGGCAGAGGCGTCAGGCCTGGGCAAGGGGCAGAGCCAGCAATCGGAGGGGTCTGGGGGTACCCTGCACAGGCCTGACGCCTGGGCCAGAGGCATCAGGCCTGGGCTGGGGGCAGAACCAGTGATGGGGGGAAATGAGGGTCCCCTGCCCAGGCCTGACACCTCTGTCAGAGGCGTCAGGCCTGGGCAAGGGGCTGATCCTGCGATTAGAGGGTGATGGGGGTCAACGCCTGAGGGCTCCCAGTATGTGAGAGGGGGCAGGCTGGGCTGAGGGACACTCCTCCCCACACACACACCCAGTGCACGAATTTCGTGCACTGGGCCCCTAGTCTATAATAATAAAAGAGTAATATGCTAATTAGACCAGATGTCCTTCCAGACTAAGCCAGGGCTGTGAGGGAAACCCAGGTCCTGGGTGCCAGAGAGAAGCCAGTACCGGCAGCCAGGGTGAGGAAGGCCTACTCCTGCACGAATTTCATGCATCAGGCCTCTAGTTTATTATAAAAGCAAAAATCCTCATGAATAGAAATGTTACAGGAACAGAAGTCTTGTATGTTTTATCTTCATCATGCATCATCCATCTTAATTAGAGAAAAAGGGTGGTGAACACTGTGACAAGAGTCTGGAATGAAAATCATTAATTGATGTCAAGCTGGAGAGACTGTTAGTATGAATTTAGTGACAGCGGGGCAGAAATTAACCTTATTTATTTAGCATATTACATTATTTTGTGTATTATTTTCTATGCAGGTTCAAGGCCACTTCATTACCATCATGGAAAAGACTCTTTTTTTCCAATTACAAATTGAAATGATAAATTCTTTTAAATTGTAGTAAAAACATTAAAGGTTTTAAGCTTTCTTCCTCCTCCCTCCCTCCCTCCCTCCCTCCCTCCCTCCCTCCCTCCCTCCCTCCCTCCCTCCCTCCCTCCTTCCTTCCTTCCTTCCTTCCTTCCTTCCTTCCTTCCTTCCTTCCTTCCTTCCTTCTTTTCTCTCTTTCTCTCTTTACCTTTCAAGGCTCGGGAAATAGTCCATGATGGTACTGCCCGGCAACATTAGTCAGTATAGCTATCTGTGATCATTTAAATCTCAGAATAGCTCTGTTGTTTATAAGTAGGAAGGAGTTTCTGAAAGCAATATATATTTATTTCCTTTGCTATGTTTTGGGCTAATCAGTTTCTTCTGTCATTGTTGAGGTTTGGCCTCAGATAAATAAGATGAATGCTAAACAGCAACCTGACACTTCAGAAAAAGAAATGGCTCATATCTTAGAGATAATTTTTGACTTCAGGGTCACAAAAAAAAAAAAAATAGATGGGGCTGTTTGTTTATGGTATTGACCATCTGGAACCATTGTGGGCTCAACCGTAAGACACTATCTTTTTTAAAAGTTTCCTTAAGGAACTATACTATTTTTATTAGGTCCCAAAAATATTTTCTCCCCTCAACCAATTATTCCTTTCCTGAAGTAAGTTTCTCCACAAAGAAGGGAAATATATAATATGTAAATAAAACTCTGGTTGGGTTACAAAGTTTATTTTCTCAAATCAAATCATAATAAGCAAGACATTCAAGTATAAAAGTATATAATAAAACCATTTGTGTATTTTGTTACTTTGACTTAATTGTCACTAAAATTCCCCAATCTACAATACATTCCTAGTTTTTAAAATCTACTTTTGAGTGACATTTGCACAGCAAGCTTCCTTAGTGTTTCCTTCTACAGTGAACTTTAAAATGTACAGTAATTCAGGCTAACCATCAGATTTGGTAGCCTTGTGCAACACTTCTCTCACCTTTGTGGGCTGCAGGCATGCTATAGTTTTAGTGTAATGTTTTCATTACAAGTATGAGCCACCAGGGTAAAGGAGGGGTGCATACAACTTTTATAACTAAATTTATAACTAAATTCATTGGTGATGACAATGTTAACAATAAAAATATAATTTCTTTTGTTATTGGAGCTTATAAAAAATCAGAGTTTATTGGAATCTACTATAGATGTGATTGTAATGTTTATTGGATTCGATGATTAGTAGCAATTGGTAATATTATGTCAATTTGAGTAAGAGAAAACAATTAAGAACAGAGCTTTATGAATAGTATTTCATGCTGCTGAGCATTTCTTCTGAGCAATTGACTTGGTAGAAATTGACCCACCAATGAGCATTTGTTTCTGAGTGATTTGGCACAAAGGAACATTCAAATCCAGAACTCGTCAATAATATAATGACACTAGAGGCCCGGTGCATGGGATTCGTACACTGGTGGGGGGTTTGGCCTGTGGAGATTGGCCTGCTGTGGGAGCACCACTCATCCCGGTTTGCCGAGCTACTGTGTACCCACCCTCTGAGCAGCTGCTCCATGGTCCAGCATCTTCCATGGAGCTGAAGCACTCAACTCTCCAGAAGATCCAGTTGGGGCTGGGCCCAGGGACAATAGCACTGAGAGGCGGTGGAGTAGGCCTCAGTCCCATAGCAGCCACGAATCCACCTCCCAACCTTCAGGGTCAGCTCTGCAAGTAGCATACTGACTACCAGGGGGCAGCTCCTGTGTTGAGCATCTGCCCCCTAGTGATCAGTGTGCATCATAGCGACAGGTTGACTGGTCATTCTGGTCATTCAGCTGTTTGGTTGCTGGGCTTTTATTATATAGACTAGAGGCCCGGTGCACAAAAATTTGTGCACTTGGTGGGGGGGGGGGGGCGTTCCCTCAGCCCGGCCTATGCCCTCTTGCAGTCTGGGACCCCTCGGGGGATGTCCACTTGCCAGCAGGGAGCAGACCTAAGCTGCAGGCAAACATCCTTAGTGCTGCTGAGGAAGCAGGAGAGACTCCCACCACCACCGCTGTGCTGGCAGCCATCAGCCTGGCTTGTGGCTGAGCAGAGCTCCCCAATGTGGGAGCGCACTGACAACCAGGGGCAGCTCCTGCATTGAGTGTCTGCCCCCTGGTGGTCAGTGTGTGTCATAGTGACCAGTCATTCCCAATCATTCTGCTGTTAGGGTCAATTTGCATGTTACCCTTTTATTATATAGAATAGAGGCCTGGTGCACAGGTGGGGGCTGATTGGTTTGTCCTGAAGGGTGTCCTGGATCAGGGTGGCGGTCCCACTGGGGTGACTGGCCAGCCTGGGTGAGGGGCTGATGGGTGTTTGCAGGCTGGTCCCACCCCCTTCAGGATGGGGGTTTCAACTGGGGTGCCTGGCCAGGCTGGGTGAGGAGCTGAGGGCCATTTTCAGGCTGCCCACACCCCCTTCAGGGTGGGGGCCCCCATGGGGTGCCTGGCCAGCCTGGGTGAGGGGCTGATGGCTGTTTTCAGGCTGACCAAGCCCCCCGGCGACCAAAGCTCCCAGCCTTTCCTTTTTTTTTAATTCGCTCCAGCTCCGTGGCCATGGCAACTGGAAGCAGGTATCTTGGGTTTATTTACCTTCTATAATTGAAACTTTGTTGCCTTGAGAGGAGGCAGCAGCCGGTCGGAAAGCTTGGCTTCCTCCATCACTGGGGCATCCAAACCTCCTGCTTGCTCCAGTTCTGTGGCTGCTGGCCGCCATCTTGGTTTGGTTAATTTGCATATAGTCGCTCTGATTGACTGGTGGGTGTGGCTTAAGGCATAGTGAAAGTATGGTCAATTTGCATGTTTGTCTTTTATTAGTGTAGATTTGCCAGTAAATTTGGGTAGGTTATTTAGTTCATGTTTCCCTTGAGAAGAGAATATCCATATTTTCTTTTTCTGATGGCTTCCTTTCTTAACACATTGTATGTGGGAAACATTTATACGTTTTATACATTTTACGTTGACTGGTAGTAGAGCGCGGGACACATATTAATACGTTTTTTATAGACTAGCGGTAGAATGCAGGTAACATATAAGTACGTAAACTAAAGTTATCATAATTTTACTGAACGTTGCCATTTGCGCAAAAAATTAGCAAAAATGGCCCGCGCCACCTGTTAGCGCATGATAAAAACTACCCGCAAACAATGTGTTAACAGGACTGCACTTTCCAACATAAACTAGATTGTCTCACTTTTAATGAAGTGAGCACCATATAGTTCACTCATTTATAAACCAATCTAAGTTACTCCCTTTGATTTCAGGGTGTTCTCTACAAATTCAGAGCTTTTGGCTTTATTTCTATTATAGTCCTTCATTTTTCTTCAGGTTCCCAAATTTCAAGACTTATGTGAATGTCCAGTTACTCTGAGCACCTATAATATTAGGTGATTATCTGATATAACCGAATATAGTAGTAAAGTGGGTTGTCAGATAAGTGATCATAATTGAGCTTCAAATTAATATCCCATTGTGTTGAAGAAATCATTTCTCTTTCTCTGTAGTTTTTCTGGCTGAATACAAAGTCAAAAAGTATCGTGCAAAGAATAAAATTATCTAACTTTTATAAACATTTCATATGGATAGATAGTATTTAGTGGTAATCAGCTTATATAATATCCGTGGCTGTCATCATGCTCCTAAATAAGTAGAATATAGTAAAAAAAAAAAATCTATAAATTTAGCTAATTTGACATTAGATTTTGAATTGATATTTCTGTTACAAATATTGTGTCTATGGGACTTATATTTATTAGAATGTAGGACTCTCCTGATAAAAAATTCAAATTTCCCAACATTCTCTTATTAAGAAAGTCATTGGTTCTCAACTCAGGAAATAAGTTCTCCCAGGGAAATTTTGGGTACCTGTGTACCACTGGGTACACTGATGGATGGGGGGTGGCTGAAACCAGTTGTGCAAGGAGTTCTACACAACAAATTGCTCTTTCTCAAATGTCACTGGACCCCTGTTGAGATACTCTGAGCTAAATGAATTTAAGTACTTCTATTTTATACCTGGGAAATTAGAGAAATTTGACCCTGTAGGTCCAAAATTGAGAAAGCAAGCCTGTCATGATGGTGATAAAAGAAAAAAGGTAGAAAAATGCAAATTTTGCTTGCAGTGCTATGGGACAATTTTTCACCATTTAATAAAAACACACAAACTTTTTATTTTGTAATAATTTAGGTTCACAGGATGTTGCAAAGATGATACAGATTGGTCTTGTGTGCTCTTCATTCAGTTTTCCTCAACTTATGTGACAATAATACAATATCATAGCCAGGCACCATCTGTGTATATAATTCTGTGTCATCTTATCACATGCATTGCTTTGGCACACTTGTGAGAAATCAGTTGCTTGTACTTGTTGGCTGTTTCTGGGTTCTTAATTCTGTTTCATTGATCTATGTGTCTATCCTCCACACAGTCTTGATTACTACAGATGTATTACAGTCTTTCAATCATGAGTTTGTTTCCTCCCACTTTATTTTCACAGTTCTTTTTCACAGTTGTTTAGCTATTCTATTCTTTGCCTTTTCATATAAATTTAAAAATAATCTTGTCTATAGTTACAAGAATCTTGCTGGGGTTTTTATAGGAATTACATTAAACCTATATATCAACTTGGGGAGAATTGACTTCTTTACTATGTTGAGTCATCCTTGATCACAATATGTCTCTCTCCTTTTTTTAAAATATATTTTATTGATTTTTTACTGAGAGGAAGGGAGAGAGATGGAGAGTTAGAAACATCGATGAGAGAGAAACATCGATCAGCTGCCTCCTGCACACCTCCTACTGGGGATGTGCCCGCAACCAAGGTACATGCCCTTGACTGGAATCGAACCTGGGACCCTTGAGTCCACAGGCCGACGCTCTACCCACTGAGCCAAACCAGTTAGGACCTCTCTCCTTTTTTGATGTTTGATTCTTTCATCAGTATTGTGTGGTTTTCAGCATGCAAGTCCTGTACAGGTTTTGTTAGATTCATATATATATATATATATATATATATATATATATATATATATATATATATCAGCCTTTATATTTATGTATCTATATGTTTCATTATAAGTGATTATAAATTGCAGTGTATTTCTCATTTCAGCTTCTGTCAGCTTATAGAAATTCAGTAGATTTTTGTACATTTAAGTTCTATCCTGTTATCTTACTGAATTTGCTTTTTAGTTCTAGGAAATTTTTATAGATTCCTGAGGATTTTCTATATAGATAATCGTGGCATCTGTAAATAAAATGGTTTTATTTCTTCCTTTCCAATCTGTATGCCATTTATTCCCTTTTCTAGCTTATGGCATTTTCTAGAGTTTCCAGTGCTATTGCTGGATTACAGTGGTATGGACAGATATTCCTATCTTTTTTCTAATCTTAAGAGAAAACATTCAATCTTTCTCTAATATGTATGATATTACCAAAGGTTTTTTGTAGATGCTTATTATCAAGATTAGGAAGTCCTTTTCTATTACTAATTTTTTTGAGAATTTCTGTCATGATGAGTGTTGAATTTTATTAAATACTTCTTTCTGCATCAACTAATAAAGCATGTGATTTAATTCTTTATCCTATTATATTGATTGATTCTTGAATATTGAACCCTACATCCCTACATAAGCATCACTTGGTCATGCTGTATAATTCTTTTTATATATTACTAAATTATATTTGCTCATATTTAGTTAAGGATTTTTACATCCTTAACATATTCATGAGGAATATCATCCTGTAGTTTTCTTTTCTTTTTAAATATATTTTTATGGATTTCAGAGAGGAAAGGAGAGGGAAAGAGAGATAGAAACATCAAACATCAATGATGAGAGAGAATCATTGATTGGCTGCCTCCCACATACCCCACACTGTAATCTACCCCAACCTGGGCATGTGCCCTGGCCGGGAATTAAACCATGACCTCCTGGTTCATAGGTCAGTGCTCCACCACTGAACAACAACATCTGGGGCTTTTTTCTTTATTTTTTTTTAATATCTCAAGAAAAGCTATTTTAAATATAATAATGTTACATGCAATAAACACCAATTATTAAAGAAAAATTATCTTAATTGTA
Source organism: Myotis myotis (assembly GCF_014108235.1). Lineage (NCBI taxonomy): Eukaryota > Metazoa > Chordata > Mammalia > Chiroptera > Vespertilionidae > Myotis > Myotis myotis. The sequence continues at coordinate 121,969,261 of NW_023416313.1, forward strand.
ATAATATTACATGTAATAGACATTAATATGCCGAAACCGGTTTGGCTCAGTGGATGGAGCATCGACCTGCGGACTGAAGGGTCCCAGGTTTGATTCCGGTCAAGGGCATGTATCTGGGTTGCGGGCACATCCCCAATAGGGGGTGTGCAGGAGGCAGCTGATCGATGTTTCTCTCTCATCAATGTTTCTAACTCTCTATCTCTCTCCCTTCCTCTCTGTAAAAAATCAATAAAATATATATTTAAAAATAAATAAATAAATAAAATAAACATTAATATTTCAAGAAAGAAGAATTTTAGTATAATAATATTATCAAAACTGTACTAACGTAGTATGATATCACAAAAGTTGTAGGAAATATTAAAAATCTGCAAATAACAGGATTACTTCTATTATATTCTAATTTTTTTACTTCTGGCTCTATTTTTGTTCATCAATTTATTTTGTTCATTATATTCCACAAATGAGTGAGATCATGTGATATTTATCTTCCTCCAACTGGCTTATTTCAGCACGATCTTCTCCAGGTAATTCCATGCTGTTGAAAATGGTAAGAGTTCCTTCTTTTTTATAGTAGCATACTTTCCCATTGTATAGATGTACCATAGGTTTTTAATTCACTCATCCATTGATGGGCACTTTATTGTTGAAAGTATTATAGATGTCCCTTTGTTTTAGTTTTTTTTTCCCCATTGATCTCCTCCACCCTGCACCCGCCTCTTCCAGGCCTTTGCCAGACTATTGTCTGTGTCCATGGGCTATTCCTATCTAATACATAAAAATTTAGAAAGATTTAGAGAAAAGAAGATAAAAGATATGCCAGGTAAATATTGAACAGAAGAGCTGAAGTTGCTGCATGAATACTGGATACAGGCTTGAAGCCAAAACACAACTCATGAGATAAAATTAGTCATTGTAACATAACAAAAGGTTCCTTTCACTAAAGAGATAAGATGGTTCCCAATACTTATACACATAATAGAACAGTGTGGGGGTTCAGAATGAGTCTCACCAAGATGTGTCTCAGTGGTATGTAGATTTTTGAGCTAAGGGGAATTTTAGCTTCAGGCTCAAGTGAAAATTCTGCCCCTTACTTTAACTACCTAAAAAAAATTGTATTAGAGGCCTTGCCCATAATAAGACATTATTCTATATAATAAAAGGCTAATATGCAAATTGACCGAACAGCAGAATGACCTATCACTATGACACACTGATGACCAGGGTGCAAATGCTTAATGCAGGAGCTGTCCCCTGATGGTCAGTGTACTTCCACAGGGGGAGCGCCGCTCAGACAGAAGCCAGGCTCATGGCTGGCTAGCACAGCAGCAGTGGTGGGAGCCTCTCCCGCCTCTGCGACAGTGCTAAGGATGTCCGACTGATTGCTATCAGTCGGACATCCCCTGAATGCTCCTGGACTGCATGAAGGTACAGTCCGGGCTGAGGGACCCCCCGCCCTGAGTGTACAAATTTCGTGCACCCGGCCTCTGGTTGGTGTATAAAAAAAAGCTGTAGATTTCTGGGTATTACTTTTGTATCCTGCTACATTGCCGAATTCATTTATTAAGTCTAGTAGGTTTGATGGAGTATTTGGGGTTTTCTATGCACAATATCATGTCATCTGGGAATAATGACAATTTTACTTCTTCTGTTCCAATTTGGATGCCTTTTATTTCTTCTTCTTGTCTGACCACTATGGCTAGCACTCCCAGTACTATGTTGAACAGGAGTGGTAATAGTGGGCATCCCTGTCTTGTTCCTGTTCTTAGGGGAAATGATTTCTGGTTTTGCCCATTGAGTATGATGTTGGCTGTAGGTTTGTCATACAAGGCTTTTATTATGTTGAGATATGCTCCCTCTATTCCCACTTTGCTGATAGTTTTTATCAAAAATGGGTGTTGTATTTTGTTGAATGCTTTTTTTAAGTCTATTGATATGATCATGTGACTTTTGTCTTTCAATTTGTTTATGTGATGTATCACATTTATTGATTTATGAATATTGTACCAGCCTTGCATTCCTGGAAGAAATCCCACTTGATCATGGTGTACAATCTTTTTAATAGATTGCTGGATATGATTTGCTAGTATTTTGTTGAGGATTTTAGCATCTATGTTCATCAGGGATATTGCCCTGTAATTCTCTTTCTTTTTAATGTCTTTATCTGGTTTTGGAATTAGGATAATGCTGGCCTCATAAAAAGGGTTTGAAAGTGTTCCTTCCTCTTGGATTTTCTGAAATACCTTGAGGAGTATAGGTGTTAGTTCTTCTTTGAATGTTTGGAAAAACTTCCCTATGAAGCTGTCCGGACCTGGGCTTTTTTTTGTGGGAGTGTTTGTTTGTTTTTATTACTGCTTCCATTTCATCAGTTGTTATTGGCCTATTCAGGTTTTTTGATTCTTCCTTATTCAGTTTTGGGAGATTGTATTTTTCTAGGTATTTGTCTCTTTCATCCACATTGTCCAGCTTGTTGGCATGTAGTTGTTCATAGGATTTTCTTACAATCCTTTGTATTTATGTGGTGTCTATGGTTGCTTCTCTACTTTCATTTCTGATTTTATTTATTTGGGTCCTCTTTCTTCGTTTCTTGATGAGTCTATCTAACTGTTCTTCAATTTTGTTCATCGTTTCAAAGAACCGGCTATGGTTTCATTGATTTTTTTTTTTTTTTTAGTTTCTATGTTATTTATTTATGCTCTAATCTTTATTATTTCCTTCCTTCTCGTGACTCTGGGCTTTTCTTGTTGTTCTCTTTCTAGTTCTTTAAGTTGTAGGGTTAAATAGTTTATTGCTGATTTTTCTTGTTTTTTGAGGTAGGCCTGTAGTGCTATGAACTTCCCTCTCACGACTGCTTTTGTTTTGTCCCAGAGATTTTGGGTTGCTGTGTGTTCATTTTCATTTGTTTCCAGGAAGTTTTTTATTTCTTTCTTGATCTTGTTGCTAACCTATTCATTGTTTAATAACATGCTATTTAGCCTTCATGTGTTTGTATGTTGTTGGGTGTTTTTATTGTAGTTGATTTCTAATTTCATTCTACTGTGATTTGTGAAGATGCTTGTGATGATTTTAATCTTCTTGAACTTGTAGAGACTTGTTTTGCGTCCTAACATGTGGTCTATCTTTGTGAATGATACATGTGCACTTGAGAAGATTGTATATTCTGCTGTGTTGGGGAGAAATATTCTATAAATGTCTATTAGATCCATCTGATCCTGTGTGTCCTTTAGAGTCTCTGTTTCCTTGCTAAGTTTTTGTCTGGAAGATCTTTCCAGTGAAGTCAGTGGGGTGTGAAAATCCCCTACTGTGGCTGTATTGTTGTCAACCTCTCCATTAAAACACTCTAGAAGTTTTTTATATATTTAGGTGCTCCTATATTGGGTGCATATATGTTTACCCAGGGTATATCCTCTTGTTGTACCAATCCCTTCAGTATTATGTAGTGACCTTTGTTGTCACTTGTGTTGGCCTTCATTTTAAAGTCTATTTTGTCAGATAAGGATTGCTACTCCAGCTTTTTTTTTTTTTTTACCTTTTCAATTTGCATGGAAAATATTTTTCCCATCCTTCACTTTCATCCTGTGGGTATTTTTTGTTTTGAGGTGGGTCTCTTGTAGACAGCATATAGTTGGGTCGTTTTTGTGTCCATTCAGCTACTCTATGCCTTTTGATTGGAGCATTTAATCCATTTACATTTAGAGTTACTATTAAGAGGTATTTATTTATTGCCATTTTAATTCTGTATGGCTAGGTTTCGCTCTCTGTTTCTTCTCAGCAACCCCTTACAGCAATCCCCTTAGCATTTCTTGTGATGATGCTTGGTGGTGATGAACTCCTTTAGCCTTTTCTTTTCTTTTCTTTCTTTCTTTTTTTTTTTTTTTTTTTTTTTTTTTTTTTTTGTCTGGGAAGCTCTTTATTTGACTGTCCATTTTGAATGATAGCCTTGCTGGATATAGTAATCTTGGTTTCAGATCCTTGCTTTTCATTACCTTGAGTACTTCATGCCATTTCCTTCTGGCCTGTAGAGTTTTTGATGAGAAATCAGGTGTCAGCCTTATGGGAACTCCTTTGTAGGTAACAGTTTTCTTTTCTCTTGCTGCCTTTACAATTTTCTCTTTGTCTTTAATTTTTGGCATCTTAATTATGATGTGTCTGGGCATGGGTCTGTTTGGAGTTCTCTGTGCCTCCTGAACTTGAGTGACTTTTTTCTTTACCAGGTTAGGGAAGCTTTCTGCCATTATTTCTTCAAACATGTTCTTTATTCCTTTCTCCCTTTCTACCTCTTCTGACCCACTGTTATTCTAATATTGTTATGTTTCATGTTGTTCCACAGCTCCCTTCAGCTGTCCTCCTGTTTTTTTTTTTAATTATTTCTTCTTTTTGGTTCTCTGATTGAGTGATATTTTCAACTCTGTGTTCTAACACACTGAGTCTGTGCTCAGTTTCCCCTAATTTGCTGTGTATTCCTTCCAATGTGTTCTTTATTTGTGTTATGTCATTTTTTTTATCTCAGACTGTTCTTTTTCATAGTTACTATATCTTTTTTCATACTGTTGAGCATTTTTACTATCATTACTCTGATCTCTGTTTCAGATAAATTTCTTATTTCTGCTTCATTTATCTCTTTTTCTGGACAGGTCTCTAGTTCTTTCACTTGGGGGTCATTTCTTTGTCTCCTTATTTTGGTTGTCTTTTTGGGTGTGTGACTATGTTTTAGGTCAGTGATGGCGAACCTTTTGAGCTCGGCGTGTCAGCATTTTGAAAAACCCTAACTTAACTCTGGTGACGTGTCACATATAGAAATTTTTTAACATTTGCAACCATAGTAAAACAAAGACTTATATTTTTGATATTTGTTTTATATATTTAAATGCCATTTAACAAAGAAAAATCAACCAAAAAAATGATTTCGCGTGTCACCTCTTACATGCGTGTCATAGGTTCGCCGTCACTGTTTTAGGTACATCCTCTACACCTCTCAATCTCTAGTTCAGGACAGTGTTAAAGACTATTTCTGACTAATTGGATCAGGCAAAGACTCAAAACCTCCAGAGACTGCCTCTGTTTACAGACAAATAGGATCCTGACTTGAATTCCCTTAGGCAATCATCCTAGAGTTTTTTCAACAGGGTGACACAGTTGCTTCTGACTGGAGGATAATTGTTATTTTTAATCTCTTAAGTAGCCTCAGGGCAAGGTGTTTTCCAATAGGGTGTGTCAACTGTCTTCCCCCAACAAGGCAAATGTCTCTGTGGGAAAGATGTCCTCCGCTGCATGAGGGAATGACTTAGCCCAGGAAACTTGGTGTGTCTGCCTTCTGAGCTCTATTCCCGGATTCCCCAGTTCTGGGTTCTGCTGTCACAGCTCCAGTTCACTTTACACTCCCTCTGTCAGAGCACACGGTGGGTGGCTCCACAGGGCATTTTTGTGCATTGGCTCTTCAAGAGGGTGCCTGAACTTTCAGCTGCCACTCCATGGCAGACAGCATTCTGCTGCTTTTCGCAGCTAGATGTTATGTGGGTACCCTCCTCAGATTTGGTGCTCCGCTGGGGAGCCCAGCTTGGGGATTAAATCCCAGAGTTCTCAGTGGCACCCCGCCCCCCCCACCACACACACACACACAGCTGAGATCTCTCTGGGATTTCACTTGCTGTCTGTGGGCACCTGGCCAGCCCTTTTGCACCCCTGCCCCTCCTACCAGTCTCTATGCAGTCTCCATTTTCAGACCTCAGGTATCAGGGTTCTCTCCTGTGATTTCCTTTTTTCTTTTATGTACTGTCTTTATCTCATGTTTATATCTTTTCTGTATTATTTTGAGTATATATTTATGTGTCATTTATGCAAGCAGTGGTTTATTTCAGATATGAAAGAAGTAAATAATTTTGCAATAAAACATTAAACTCAGTCTAAAATATTGTTTTATTAAATTAGATCATTTTAAAATATAGTTTTACATTTGTATTTTCCCCATTAAACATTATCAAATATTTGTGCAGCAAAAATAATGAAAAATTATCAAAATTCTATTTTTAGCTAAGTAAGATTGACTTAGAATAACGTATATCAATATCTCCTTAGTTGAAGAGAACTTTATACCAAGTAGCTTAATAAAATCTTAGGAAATATTTTAATTCATTCTAAATGGAAGTAGTCATTTAAGGTCACTTTCGTAGTTATAACACAGCAAAATTTTATTGATCTTTTGCTCCTAATAATCATGTTGTAGATTCATGTTTAAGCTCCTATCACTATATTGAATGTGTATGATATATTTATAATGAGTAAGACATATACATTATTGTGCTCAGACATAAATGTATGCATATATATATATATGTCCATATATATATATATATATATATATATATATATATATCCTATATAATAAAAGGCTAATATACAAATCAGCCGAACAGTGGAACAACCAGTTGCTATGACATGCACTGACCACCAGGGCACAGATGCTCAACTCAGGAGTTCCTCCTGTGGGAGCATCGCTCAGCCAGAAGCCGAGCTCACAGCTGGCGAACACAGCAGCATGGCGGGAGCCTCTCCCACCTCCATAGCAGCACTGAGGACCCCTCGGGGGATGTCCGACTGCCGGCTTAGGCCTGCTCCCGACAGTCGGACATCCCCCAAGGGGTCCCGGACTGTGAGAGAGCACAGGCCAGGCTGAGGGACCCCCACCCCAGTGCACAAATATTGTGCACAGTGCCCCGTGTGTGTGTGTGTGTGTGTGTGTGTGTGTACTAGAGGCCCAGTGCATGAAAATTCATGCACTGGAGGGGGGTCCCTCAGCCTGGCCTGCCCCCTCTCACAGTCCAGTAACCCATAGGCGGGGAGGCAACCTGGCAATCAGGGGAAGGCAACGCCCCCATCACACCTCTGCTGCAGCCACTGCTGGTAGTGCAAGCCTTGGTCGGCCCTGGTAACCTGAGCCTCGGGCGGCCCTGGGAAGCTGGGCAACTGCCATCCAAGGCTTGCCTATGCCTTGGACCCATCCTGGGCAGCTGGGCAGCCTCCATCTGAGGCTTGCCTGCGCCTCAGGCTGGCCCTGGGCAGCTGGGGGGCTGAGCTTGGGTATGCCCACACCGTGTGCCTGCCACCCCCCCCAGGTGGGGCTGAAAGGACTGGGGGACTCTGGCAGGGCTGAGGGGCCTGGGCACCAGCATCTTGTGGCCTTGGGCACCACCATCTTTGTGACAGAGTGACAGTCAATTTTCATATTCCCTCTTTATTAGATAGGATAGTTTGTGTTTGTGGCAGGGGCAGTAACTTTTTAGAATCACTTCTTGCCTTACAGAAGTTCATGAGGAAAACCTAATTAGATGCCTAAAACTCTCTGTTCTTTGTGGATTTTTAAATCTACTTAATAAGGGACAATTTAAATTAAGGTGTACATCATGACTATACAGTATTCACATTAACAAAAGCTATCTAACATTATTTTTGAGCATCCATGATAGTCTGAAATGAATATAACACGGTTTATACCATAAATTTTCATATACTTCATGAAATAAAATGTATTTTACAACATAGTTTGATGAATGTTTCTATATGCAGTTCTTAGAGAAGACATAACTTTTCTTATTTCAACTTTGCTCTAATTTTACAGGATTCAAGCCAAAACTCGAGAATTTAGAGAACGACAAGCTCGGGAACGTGACTATGCTGAAATTCAAGATTATCATCGGACACTTGGCTGTGATGATGAGTTGATGATGTATGGGGGAATTTCTTCCTATGAGGGTTCCATGACTCTCAATGCCAGACCCCAAAGCCCAAGAGAAGGACATATGATAGATGCTTTGTATGCCCAAGTAAAGAAGTCGCGGAATTCCAAACCTTCACTTGTAGACAGGTAGGTTCTAGGAGCAATCAGGATATTGCTTTCAAATCAATCTGATACAGTTTTGACAAGGGAGTAGATTGCTCATCAGTTCCTAAACCAGGACTGCCTTTTATTAATGACCTTAAAAAAGCTGTTGTGTCTGAAAGTATTTTTACACAAATTGAAACCTAGTGGAAAGAGCAGCAGATATTTTGATAGCTTTCTAATAATGCCAACATATTTCATCTTGTTCTTAAAATGCTTTTAGACCAGAGAACTAACCTTTAGTTTATAACTCAAATAAAAAGCAAACTTGAAATGATGGCTCTTGTACTAAAGCTGTATTTGCCTTTATTATTAGGAGAGCCTCTAGTTGTGGTAATTAAATAGATGGTGACTGACATGACTTGTTCTAATTATGATTTGTTTGGGCCACTTTTTTTGGTGACATGATTTTATATGATGAAAGAATTAATGAATGAGGTATACAGTATAGCCAATTTTCAACTTGTTTGTTAATAGCCACAGATGCATGTCTGTTTATGTATCAGTGTATCTCAAAGTAGTATAATGCTGACTACATGTTAATGGCTATATACTTATTTCAGATTTTATCTGAAACAGTTTAAACACAGATCTTTTTAAATTCCTTCATTTATATATTTAAACACCCTTCAGATATATATTCAAACCCCATATAAAGTTTAGTTCACAAAGAAAATAATCTTAATTTCTTTTCCATTATGCATATGCATGTTATTGTCATAAATAATGTGCTAATCCCATCACATCTTATAATGGTTTTATTTTACTTTTCCTTTTTTTATTACACTTATTGAGGTGACATTGGTTAATATGATCATATAGATTTCAGGTATGGGTTTCTGTGTTACAAGATCTGTATATTGCTCTATGTGCCCACCACCCAAAGTCAAATCTTCTCCTATCCCTATATATTGGGACCTCGTATCCCCTTCACTCTGGCAACCACTACACTGCTGTTTGTTTTCATGAGTTTCAGTTTTATATCCTATATGAGTGAAATCATGTGATTCTTAGCTTTTCATGACTGATTTCACTTAGCATAATATTCTCAGGGTCCATCCATGTTGTTGCAAATGGCGCCATTTCATCTTTTCTTATGGCTGACTAGTATTCCCTTGCGTATATGTACCACATCTTCTTTGTTCAGTCCTCTGTCACAGGACACTTTGGTTGTTCCCATGTCTTAAACTCCGTGAATAATGCTACAATGAACATAGGGATATATCTTTTCACATTCATGTTTTTGAGTTTTTTGGGTATATACCCAGGAGAGAAATTACTGGATTGTATGGTAGCTCTATTCTTAATTTTTTGAGGAATTGCCAGACTGCTTTCCATAGTGGTTGCACCAATCTACATTCCCACTAGCAGTGAATGAGGGTTCCCCTTTTTCCACAACCTCTCCAACACTAGTTATTGCATATTTTGTTGATAATGGCCACTCTAACAAGTGCGAGGTGGTATCTCATTGCAGTGTTGATTTGCATTTTCCTAATTACCAGTGAGGTTGAACATCTTTTCATATATCTACCAGAAGCCCAACACACGAAAATTCGTGCAAGAATAGGCCTTCCTTCCCCTGGCTGTGGGCACCACCTTTGCTCTGGCTGGAGCCACCTTCTGCCTTCATGCGCTGCCCAGAGGCCCAGAGTAGCTGGGGCAAGGTGGAATGCCTGCATTGTCACCATAGCAACAATGCAAGCGTCCCGACCCAGCTGCCACCATCTTTGTTGCGTCAATTTGCATATTCCCTCCTTATTGCCTGTGGGCGTCACCATCTTTGTTGTGAAGTGATGGTCAATTTGCATATTCCATCCTTATTAGATAGGATTGGCTGTTCTTGTGTCTTCTTGGGAGAGGTGTATTTTTTTTTTAGGGTGTGTACTTTTTTAATTTTTATTATTATTATTTTATTATTATTATTAGTTAAGGTATTACAAATGTGTCCTCATCCCCCCCATTAACCCCCAACCTCCCCCCTCCCCCCTGCCCCACACACTCATGCTCCCATCCTCCTGTTGTCCATGTCCATTGGTTTGGCTTATATACATGTATACAAGTCCTTCGGTTGATCTCTTCCCCTTACCCCCGCCCTCCCCTACTTTCCTTCTGGGGATTGATAGCCTGATCACTGTTTCTCAGTCTTTGGATCTGTTTCTTTTCATCAGTCTATGTTGTTCTCTATAATCCACAAATGAGTGAGATCATGTGGTATTTGTCTTTCTCTGACTGGCTTATTTCACTTAGCATAATGCTCTCCAGTTCCATCCATGCTGTTGCAAAAGGCAAGAGTTCCTTTTTTTTTACACCGCAGCATAGTATTCCATTGTGTATATGTACCACAGTTTTCTAATCCATTCATCTGCTGATGGGCACTTAGGCTGTTTCCAAATCTTAGCTATGGTGAATTGTGCTGCTATGAACATAGGGGTGCATATATCCTTTCTGATTGGCATTTCTGGTTTCTTGGGATATATTCCTAGTAGTGGGATCACTGGGTCAAATGGGAGTTCCATTTTTAGTTTTTTGAGGTAGCTCCATACTGTTCTCCACAGTGGCTGCACCAGTCTGCATTCCCACCAGCAGTGCAGAAGGGTTCCTTTTTCTCCACATCCTGGGAGAGGTGTATTTTCAGGTCCTCTGCCCACTTTTTGATTTGGTTGTTTGTTTGGTGTTGAGTTTTATGAGTTCTTTAGATATTTTGGAAATTAAACCTTTGTTAGAGTTTCTGTTTGCAAATATCATCTCCCATCTGGTTGGCTGCCTCTTTGTTTTGTTCTCAGTTTCTTTTGCTGTGCAGAAGCTTTTTAGTTTGATATAGTCCCATTCATTCAATTTTGCTTTTACTTCCCTTGCCTTTGAGGTCAAATTCATAAAATTTTCTCTATTACCTAGTGCATAAGTTTGGTACCTATATTTTCTTCTATGTAACTTATTGTTTCCTGTCTTATAGTTAGGTCTTTGATCCATTTTGAATTAATTTTTGAACATGGGGACAAACTGTAATTCAGTTTCATTCATTTGCATGTAGCTTTCCAGTTTTCCCAGCACCATTTATTGAAGAGACTATCTTTACTCCTTTGTGCATTTCTGGCTCCTTTGTTGAAAATTATTTGTCCATATACATTTGGTTCTATTCTGTTCCATTGCTCTGTGTGTCTGTTTCTCTGTCAATAACATGCTGTTTTGATTATCGTAGCTCTGTAGTATAATTTGAAGTCAAGTAGTATGATACTTCCACCTTCATTCTTTTTTTCTCAGGATTTCTTTGGCTATTTGGGTTTTTTTATGGTTCTAACAAATCTGATTATTTCTCTTTTTATTTCTTTTAAACATGACATTGGGATTTTGATGGGGATTGCATTAAATCTGTATTTTGCTTTGGGTAATATGGCCATTTTAACTGGGCTGATTATTCCAATCCATGAACACAGGACATTTTTCCATTTGTTGTGTCTTTTTCAATCTCTTAATAATGCTTTGTAATTTTCAGTATATGGGTCTTTCATGTTCTTTGTTAAGTTTACTCCTAGGTATTTTATTATTTTGGTTGCAATTGCAAAATGAATTTTTCCCCCTTCTTTTTCTAAAATTTTGTTGTTACTATACAGAAAGGCAGTACATTGATTCTGTAACTCGCAACTTTACTGTACTTGTTTATTATTTCTAATAGTTGTGTTTTATTGGTAAGTTTTGGAGTTTTCTGTATACAGAATCACATCATCTGCAAAAAGTGACAGTTTTATTTCTTCCTTCCCTATTTGCATGCCTCTTATTTTTTTCTCTTGCCTTATTGCTCTGGCTAGGACTTCCAGAACTATGTTGAATAAGAGTGGTGAGAGTGGACATCCTTATCTTGTTCCTGATCTAAGAGGAAAGCTTTCAGTTTTTCACCATTGTATATAATATTAGCTGAGGGTTTATGGCCTTTATTATGTTGAGGTACTTTCCTTCTATTCCTATTTTGCTGAGTGTTTGAATCATAAATGGATGTTTTATCTTATTAGATGCTTTTTCTTCATCTATTGATAAGATCATATTATTTTTAACCTTTCTTTTGTTAATGTGGTATGTTATATTAATTAATTTGTATATGTTGAACCATTCTTTTGCCCCTGGAATGAACCCCACTTGATCATGATGTATTATTTTTTGGATGTACTGTTGTATTTGATTTGCTAGTATTTTGTTTAGGATTTCTTTCATCTGTAGTCATCAGAGATATTGGTCTGTAGTTTTCATTTTTTTATGTTATCCTTGCTAGGTTTTGGTATCAGGGTTACATTGGCCACATAAAATGTGTTAGAAAGCATTGCCTCTTGTTCAATTTTTTGGAAGAGTTTGGGAAAGATAGGTTTCAAATCTTTTTGAACATTTGGTAGAATTCACTGGTGAAGCCATCTGTTCCTGAACTTTTATTTTTTGGGAAGTTTTTGATGGTTGTTTCAATTTCCTCACTGCTGATCAGTCTATTTAGATTTTCCAATTTTTCATGATTTAGTCTAGGGAGGTTATATATTTCTAAAAGTTATCAATTTCTTCTAGGTTATTGAATTTGGTGACATATAGTCTTTCATAATATTTTAGTATGATCCTTTGTATGTCTGTGGTGACTTCTCTTTCATTTCTGATTTTGTTTATATGGGACTTTACACATTTTTTCTTAGTCTAGCTGGGGTTTGTCAATTTTAATAATCTTTTTCAAAGAACCAGATCTTTCTTTTATTAATATTTTGTATAGTCTTTTTGTTCTCTATTTCATTCAATTCTGCTGTAATTTTTATTATGTCCTGTCTTCTGCTGACTTGGGATGTCTTCTTTTTCTAGTTCTTTAAGATGTAATGTTAAGTTATTTACTTGGAATTCTCTTGTTTCTTGAGATTGCCTGTAATAAATTTCCCTCTTGTTACTGCTTTTGCTTATAATGGTTTTATATCATCATTGATCTATATGGAACATGGACTTTGAACAAGTTTCATTTAAAACTAGTGCTTCTGAAGCTTTAGCGTGCATCAGAATCACCTGAACACAGATTGATTAACCCTCCCCCACATTTTGATACAGTGGGTCTGGAGTGGAGCCTACAATTTGCATTTCTAATAAGTTTCCATGTCTCACACTGGTACAGTTGGTCTACAATACCCATGTAAGACGACACATGTACTGCAATTATGTCATCTATAGCATTTATGTGTTATTTACCTGCTGCATTTTGCAAGGAGTCTGTTTTATTTATTTACTGCCAGCTATTTTTTCCAAAAAAAAAACAATTTTAAATATAATAATCCTATCTAATAAAAGAGAAACATGGTAATTAGCGTACGACTGCTACCCTTCCCATTGGCTAATAGGGCAATATGCAAATTTACTGCCAGCCAAGATGGCGGCCGGCAGCCAGGCAGCTTAAAACTGACATGAGGATTGCTTGCTTCAGTGATGGAGGAAACCAACGTTCCCCGCCTGCCTTGCCGGCCTCTGAGCCTGCAGTTTGAAACATTGTAACAAATATAGAAGCTAAACAAAACCCCAGAAACCTGCTTTCAGCGAGCCGGGATCTCAGAGCTGGAGTTATACATTGTTTTGATTATAAAACCCAAACAAACCAGATACCTGCTTTCAGCAGCAGCAGAGGCCTCAGAGCTGGAGCCAGAGCTAAAGCTGGCCCAGAATAAAAAAAAAAAAAAAAGAAAAAAAGGAGCAGTTGGGAGCTTCAGCCCTCAGCCCCTCACCCAGACTGGCCAGGCACCCCAGTGGGGACCCCCACCCTGAAAGGTGTGTGACCAGCTGCAAACAGCCATCATCCCCTCACCCAGGCTGGCCAGGCACCCCAGTGGGGACCCCCACCCTGAAGGGTGTGTGACCAGCTGCAAACAGCCATCATCCCCTCATCCAGGCTGGCCAGGGACCCCAGTGGGGACCCCCACTCTGATCCAGGACACCTTTCAGGGCAAACCAGCCAGCCCCACCCATGCACCAGGCCTCTATCCTATATAGTAAAAGGGTAATATGCCTCCCAGCACTGGGATCAGCGGAGCCGCAAGGCCTCCCAGCACCGGGATCAGTGGAGCCGAGAGGCCTCCCAGGACCAGATCAGTGTGACAGGGGGCCATGCCCAAACCCCTGATCACCCTGCGGCTCTGTGTGTGACAGGGGGTGGGGCCACAACCTCCCTATCCACCCTGCTCTGTTCGTGACAGGGGAGGGCGCCCCAACCTCCTGATCAGCCCTGCTCTGTGCCTGTTAGGGGGGAGCTCCCCAGCCCCCTGATCACCCTGCGGCTCTGTGTGTGACAGGGTGCAGTGCCCCAACCCCCTGATCGGCCCTGCTCTCTGTGTAACAGGGTGCGGTGCCCCAATCCCCCGCCCCCCCACGGGCCCTGCTCTGTGTGTGACAGGGTAGAGCCATAACCTCCCCATCAGCCCTGCCCTGAGTGTGAGAGTGGCGGCGCCCCAACCCCCTGATCGGCCCTGCTCTGTGGGTGATAGAGGACGGCACCCCAACCCCCTGATCCGCCCTGCTCTGTGTGTGACGGGGTGGTGCCCCAACTCCCCTATCGCCTCTACTCTGTGCGTGACAGGGGGGAGCTCCCCAACCCCCTGATGGACCCTGCTCTGTGCGTGACGGGGTAAGGAGCCCCAACCCCGCTGATGGGCCCTGCTCTGTGCATGACAGGGGGTTGCGCCCCAACCCCCGGATTGGCCCTGCTCTGTGCGTGACAGGGTAGAGCCATAACCTCCCCATTGGCCCTGCCCTGAGTGTGAGAGTGGCGGCGCCCAACCCCCTCATCTGCCCTGCTCTGTGGGTGATAGAGGGCGGCGCCCCAACCCCCTGATCCACCCTGCTCTGTGTGTGACAGGGGACGGTGCCCCAACTCCCCTATCGGCTCTACTCTGTGCGTTACAGGGGGGAGCTCCCCAACCCTCTGATGGACCCTGCTCTGTGCATGACGGGGGGAGCTCCCCAACCCCCTGATCGACCCTGCTCTGTGCATGACAGGGTAAGGAGCCCCAACCCCCGTGATGGGCCCTGCTCTGTGAGTGACAGGGGGCAGTGCCCCAACCCCCGGATTGGCCCTGCTCTGTGCGTGACAGGGAGTGGCGCCGTAACCTCCCCATCGACCCTGCCTTGAGTGTGACAGGGGGCAGTGCCCCAACCCACCAATCGGCCCTACCCTGAGCGTGACTGAGGGTGGCATCGCAACCTTCCGATCTGCCCTGCTCTGTGCATGACAGGGGGCGGCACGCCAACTCCCCAATCGGCCTTGCTCTGAGCCCGACCATGGGCTGCACCTAGGGATTGGGCCTGCCCTCTGCCGCCCAGGAGCAGGCCTAAGCCAGCAGGGCCTTATCTCCCTCGGGAGATAAGGCCCCAGACTTCGAGAGGGCACAGGCCAGGCTGAGGGACCCACCCTTCCCCCCGAGTGCACAAATTTTTGTGCACCAGGTCTCTAGTATTATATATAATAAACATTAATATTTCAAGAAAAATAATTTAGATATAATAATGTTACCAAACTGTACTAACATAGTATAATATTACAAAAGTTGTAGGAAATATTAAAAATCTACAAATACAGGATTACTTGTATTATATTCTAAAATATTTTTTTTCCTGTGGCTCCATTTTTGTTCATCAGTTTATGTTATTCATTATATTCCACAAGTGAGTGACATCACGTGATATATATCTTTCTCCAACTGGCTAATTTCACTTAGCATAATACTTTCCATGTCTATCCATGCAGTTGAAAATGGTAAGAGTTCTTTCTTATTTACAGCAGTGTAATATTCCATTGTGTAGATGTACCACAGTTTTCTAATCCACTCATATGCTGATGGGCACTTAGGCTGTTTGCAAATCTTAGCTATTGTAAATTGTGCTGCTATGAACATAGGGGTGCATATATCCTTTCTGGTTGGTTTTTCTGTTTTCTTGGGATATATTCCTAGAAGTGGGATTACTGGGTCAAATGGGAGTTCCATTTTTAATTTTTTGAGGAAACACTATACTGTTTTCCACAGTGGCTGCACCAGTCTGCATTCCCACCAGCAGTGCACAAGGGTTCCTTATTCTCTGCATCCTGGCCAGCACTTGTTTGTTGATTTGTTGATGATAGCCATTCTGACAGGTGTGAGATGGTACCTCATTGTTGTTTTGATTTGCATCTCTCAGATGATTAGTGACTTTGAGCATGTTTTCATATGTCTCTTGGCCTTCTGTATGTCCTCTTTTGAAAAGATTCTATTTAGGTCCTTTGCCCATTTTCTGATTGGATTGTTTTTCTTCCTTTTGTTAGGTTGTATGAGTTCCCTGTAAATTTTGGAGACTAAACCCTTATCGGGAGTGATATTGGCAAATATGTTCTCCCTTGCAGTGGTCTTTCCTGTTATTTTGTTGATGGTTTCTTTTGCTGTGCAGAAGATTTTTTTTTTTTATGTAGTCCCATTTGTTTATTTTCTCCTTAGTTTCCATTATCCTAGGAGCTGTATCAGTAAAGATATTGCTATGACATATGTCTGCTATTTTGCTGCCTATGGCTTCTTCTAAGATATTTATGCTTTCCTGTCTTATCCTTTATCCATTTTGAGTTTATTTTTGTGTATGTTGTAAGTTGGTGATCTAGTTTCATTTTTTTGCATGTATCTGTCCAATTTTCCTGATACCATTTATTGAAGTGACTATCTTGACTCCATTGTATGCTCTTGCCTCCTTTGTCAAATATTAATTGAGTATAATGGCTTGGTTCAACTTCTAAGTTGTCTGTTCTGTTTCATTGGTCTATATGTATTTTCTTGTGCCAGTACCATGCAGTTTTGAAAACAGTGGCTTTTTAATATAGCTTGATATCTGGTATTGTGATTCCTCCAACTTTTTCTTTTTTTCTCAGGACTGCTGCAGCTATTTGGGTTTTTTGAAATTCCAGATGAATTTTTGGAGAGTTTGTTCTAGGTCTGTGAAATACTCCGTTGGTATTTTAATGGGGATTGCATTGAATCTATAGATTGCTTTGGGTAATATGGACATTTTAATGATGTAGATTCTATCAATCCATGAACACGCTATATTCTTTCATTTGTTTATGTCTTCCTCTATCTATTTTTTCAAGATCATGTAGTTTTCCTAGTACAGGTCTTTTACCTCCTTAGTTAAGTTTATTCCAGGTATCTTAAATTTTTTTTGGTGCAATGGTAAACAGGATTGTTTTTTTACTTTCTTTTTTTGTGAGTTCAATATCTTACCTAATAATAGACAAACATGTAAATTAACCATCCCTCTGCTACACTCACCAGCCAGTCAGGTGAGTGTGCAAATTAACCCAACAAAGATGGCGGTTAGTTTGCATACATAGGGGCGAAGCAGCGGAGTGAAGACTGAAGGCTCCGTCTGGAGCCACGAAGACTGAAGGCTCCGTCTGGAGTCGCGAAGACTGAAGGCTCTGGCTGGAGCGAAGGCCTGGGTCCTGGGTGCCGGAGGAAAACCGGTGCTGGCAGCCAGGGGAAGGGAAGGCCTATTGCACGAATCTCTTTGTGCAATGGGCCTCTAGTCCTATATACTAAAAGCCTCATATACTAAGTGTCCAGTCATCTAGTCATCCATTCAACCAATCAAAGCATAATATGCTAATGATATGCCAAGGCTGCTCAACTGCTTGCTATGACATGCACTGACCACCAGGGGGCAGACAGTCAACCAGTCACTATGATGTGCACTGACTACCATGGGGAAGACACTCCAACTGGTAGGTTAGCTTACTGCTAGAATCCGGCCGATTAGGACTGAGCAAGATGGGCCGGACATGCCCTGGAGCCCTCCAGTGATCCCTCCCCAGCTGGCCAATCTCTTGCATCCCTTCCTGGCCCCAATTGTGCACTGGTGTAGTCCCTCGGCATGGCCTGTTCCCTCTCACAATCCAGGACCCCTTGAGGATGTCAGAGAGCCAGTTTCAACCCAATCCTGCAGGCCAGGCTGAGGGACTAGTGTATGAATTTGTGCACCAGGCTTCTAGTTGGTATATAAAAAAGGCGTAGATTTCTGGATGTTAATTTTGTATCCTGCTACATTGCCAAATTCATTTATTACATCTCGTAGTTTTTTGATGGAGTCTTTAGGGTTTTCGATGTACAATATCATGTCACTTTTACTTCTTCTTTTCCAATTTGGATGTCTTTTATTTTTTCTTCTTGTCTGATCGCTATGGCTAGCACTTCCAGTACTATGTTGAACAGGAGTGGTGAAAGTGGGCATCCTGTCTTGTTTCTGTTCTTAGGGGATATAGGGGAAATGGTTTTAGTTTTTGCCCATTGAGTATAATGTTGGCTGTATGTCATTTATGTCCTTCGTCATGTTGATATATCCTCCCTCTATTCCCACTTTGCTGAGAGTTTTTATCAAAAATGGGTGTTGGATTTTGTTGAAATTTTTCTCTGCATTTATTGATATGATCATGTGATTTTTGTCTTTCAATTTGTTTATGTTATGTATCACATTTATTAATTTGCAAATATTGTACTAGCCTTGCATCCCTGGAATAAATCCCACTTGATCATGGTGTATGATCTTTTTAATGTATTGCTGGATATGATTTGCTAATATTCTGTTGAGGATTTTGGCATGTATGTTTACCAGAGATATTGGCCCATAATTCTCTTTCTTTTTAGTGTCTTTATCTGGTTTTGGAATGAGGCTAATGCTGGCCTCATAAAAAGAGTTTGGAAGTGCCCTTCCTCTTGGATTTTCTGAAATACCTTGAGGAGTATAGGTGTTAGTTCTTCTTTGAATGTTTGGTAAAACTCCTTCTTTCTACTTACTCTGGACTTTTTGTTGTTGTTGTTCTCTTTCTAGTTCTTTAATTTGTAGGATTAAATAGTTTATTGCTGATTTTTCTTGTTTTTTGAGGAATGCCTGTAGTGCTAATAACTTCCCTCTCAGGACTGCTTTTGCTGTGTCCCAGAGATTTTGGGTTGTTCTGTGTTCATTTTCATTTGTTTCCAGGAAGTTCTTTATTTATTTCTTGATCTCATTGCTAACCCATTTATCCTATCTAATAAAGAGGGATTATGCTAATTGACCCTCACTGTCACAAAGGTGGCAGCGAACACAGCCAATAAGGAGGAAATATGCTAATTGACTGCCACATCCTCAAAGATGGTGGCACCCACAGCCAGAAGATGGCTGGCAGGGGAGGGAAGTTGGGGGCAACCAGGCCTTCAGGGGAGGGTAGTTGCGGGACCAGGCCTGCAGGGGAGGGCCATTGGGGGCAACCAGGCCTTCAGGGGAGGGCAGTTAGGAGCAACCGGGCCAGCAGGGGAGGGCAGTTAGGGGTGATTGGGCCAGCAGGGGAGCAGTTAGGCATCAGTCATGCTGGCAGGGGAGTGGTTAGGGGTAATCAGGCTGGCAGGCAGAAGCAGTTAGGGGCAAACAGGCAGGCAGGCGAGTGGTTGGGATTGTACAGTTCTATGCATTTGTCCCCCCCAAAAGGTATTTGGTCTAGAGCATTTCTTTTATTTTTAAAAAATACACACATTTTTTTCATTTTATTTTTTTCCATCACTATTCATTCACTCTATACTCTTTCCACCTCCACCCACCCTGCCTCTCCCTCCTGCAATTGTATCCTAGAGCATTTCTAAGACATTTACAACTCAAGGGAGAGATAATTTTTTTTTAAAAGGATCAGAGAAATGTACATTTAGGTTTGTTTGTTTGTTTGCAGAGAGTAAGATGCCATTAAATGGCTATATTTCTAATCCAAAAAGTGGGGACTTAGTGCATCTGTGAAGTACTTCTTCACAAACCGGGAATTTAATATAAATTTGACTTAGAAATAATGGCATCACCTCTGTTGTCTTTTTCTGTCAGAGAGAAAACTGTAGAAAAGTGTTTCTTAGACTTGAGTAGTGTAGAGACTCTTAAAAGGAAAGTCTTTCGATACTGCCATATAGAATTCAGTTGTTTTGATTAAAATGTTACTTAAATGTATAAAAATAAAATAGGACTAAACTCATTCTGCTTACAGCCATTATACAACTGTAAAACCAAACATCTTTACAAGTTAAATATAAACATAACAGCAAAACCATTACATCCAAATGAGCGACATTAATTTAATATGGTCAATAATGTGCGTGTTTTTAATCTAAACTCTTTCACAAATCATAAATATGGTGGCTGCTGTGTGGCAGGTTCCTTTGAGATTATTTGCCTGAATCTACAAGCCAGGGGCTGCCTCTAATTTTCTTACTCCGGTCTTGCAGTTCCTTTGCAGGTCTGTATGTGGTGATTTTCGACCTGTGTATGCTTCATCAATGCATCGTTTATGCAGCAAGTCCAACTTGCTTCTATTTTCATTAAAAGACGTAGAAGTGAATAGACAGTGAAAGTAACATTTCTTGATGCCTCATATTTGTAAACTCAAATGGAGACAGTGAAATAACATACCAATAAGATGACCTAGAATATGCTTCTGTTAACTCTTTAAAAAATAATTATTTAAATGGAAAATAAAACTGAAAGGTCCTCAGAGAGTATAGCTTATATGAAGAATATACATGACAAAGAAATTCCTATCAATTAACTAAATTTCACCCAAATTTGCAGTTGGTGTCTGATGAACTTTATAATTTGGATTTTTTTATTTTATGGGAGTCTAGGCAGTCAGTTGACAATCTGAAGCATAGCCTGAATTTGTTCTGAGATTTTCCTTGTTCGGTGAGAAAGCGGTATTCTGAATTTCATTGCTTAATCAGTTTGATTAATCTTATAGTCAGAAATGTGGACCTGGTAGCCCCACATGGAAATAGCCAGGGATAATGTATTAAATACTGTGAATTTAATGTTGAAATAGGACACTCTCTTGATTTCATGTGTTATTTATAAAATACTTTTTATAGGAAAGCTTCATATGATGTCTAGAAATATTTTCATGCCTGTTTAATCTGATTGACTCATGAGCTATTATCTGACTGTATGCTTTGGTCACAATGTCACTGTTGCCAGTATTTTGTATTTTTCATGCCCTTGGTAACATTTTGATTTTTCCAAGAGAAGCTGACCCTGCCCTTCTATTGTATATGAATAACAAGGCTGAAACTCACAGAATTGTTGGTGTACTTATCTTTTATCTTGCTCATAACCAGAGATCTCAAAGATTTAGCTATTGTAAATAATTCATAATTCTGTATTTCTTTGGCAAGAGTGCATTTTCTATTTGGTTTTTGTGTCTTCAGCTGGTGAGATTGCAGTCTGATACGGTACTCTCTCTTTTCCCATCTTTCTCCTCCACTGTGGAAGACACTTCTAGTTGCCTGTCTTATACCTCTTCTCTTTTCTTCCTTACTTAATAGAATCCTAATTTTGTTCAGGCTGGCAATATGCCCAGCTAAAAATTTCAATATCCCAGGCTCCCCTGTAGTAAAAGGTGACCATGTGACTAATGAGTTAGAAGCGGGTCTAGGATTGGACTTCCTTACAAAGCTTTTTTCTGATTAAAGTGGCTCCGATTCAGCTTTTTCCCTTCGCCATTCTTCCTTCTCCCTTCCTGGAATTTTGATGGGTGCTCCAAGGTGGGGTTCACATGAAGGCCACATGGAGCAAGAAATAAACAGCCTCATCTATTCCTGGCAGGTGCAGCCTCTATTCCTTATTATCTTTGGAACTGAGCCCCTTACTTTTTTTAAAGTATGTCTTTATTGATTTCAGAGACAGGAGGGGAGAAGGAGAGAGAGACAGAAACATCAATGAGAAAGAAACATGATATCCCCAACTGGGTATCAGGCCCACAACCCAGGCATGTGCCCTGACTGGGAATCAAACTGGCAAACTCCTGGCTCATGGGATGATGCTCAACTAACTGAGCCACACCTGCTGGATATGAGCCCCTTACTTTTTAAATCACCCTCCATTAGCTTTTTGTTTCATGGAGCCACAACCAATCTGAGTGCAGTGAATCATGCACATAGGAGCTCAAAGGAAATTATCATTTTTAGATAAAAAGAATTGTCTACATATTGGAGAACTATGCCCTGGTCAAAACATCTCCACAGTATTTTGTAAAATCAAATAATGGTCAGAACTCTCCATTGCTGCTCAATTTTTCGTTTTTTGTTTAGCTTTTACTTAAAGAAGTGTTATAAATCAGGTTTACTAGCATAGATCCTTAACTCTGATATACTACTATCTGCAGGCAACTGCTCCCGCTAGCAACAATTCTGCTCTAAAGTAGGAGACAGCTGAGTGTGAAGTACAAGAGCATGAACTATGGAGCCACACTGCCTGCATTTGATTCTGGGCTTTTCCACCATCAGCTGTGTGAACTCTATGCTTTATTTTCCTCATCTGCAAAATGGGATAATAACAGACTCAGGCCTCTCGAGCTTAGGGAGGACTGAGTGTGTTAGCACACATAAAGCATTTAGCATAGTACCTTGTCCACAGTAAGCACTGTTGAAGTGTTTGATGTTGCTATTGTTAGTTAGGAAACAGGCATTTGGTCTCAGGAAAGCACTGCATTCTTATCTGGATGCAGAAACAAGCAAGGAATAAAACAGAAATGAATAAAAATAGGTTTTTTTCCTTATACTTTACAAAGTTTGGGGATGCAACTCAGTGGATACCTCTTCAGTCATTAAATAGC
Source organism: Myotis myotis (assembly GCF_014108235.1). NCBI lineage: Eukaryota > Metazoa > Chordata > Mammalia > Chiroptera > Vespertilionidae > Myotis > Myotis myotis. The sequence continues at coordinate 121,991,769 of NW_023416313.1, forward strand.
TTGACCTCTAAGTGTTCTCCATAAATCACATCAGATCTTGAAAAGTTTTCTGTTTAACTTAGGAGTTACTGAGTTCAGTAGAACAAATGCCTTGACAGTATAAATGTTTGGAATAAAAGTGCTGCAAATGGCTTATCTGAGAGTGACTAAGGGGATAGTGGTGTAAAAACATGATCTCAATCAATTTCCATCTGTCTTTTGACAATTTGGAAGTCTCCATTTTGTACTTTTATGGAATTATTTGAAGTTCTTCATATTCTACTTTCATAAAATTCTTGCTGATTCCAAGCTTATAATGCTCAATGGAGATATGGAGGCTTAAACAGCTCAAACCTTGTCTAAAATGTTGATATTCCTATTTATATCATTATCTCTAGGCAGGGTAGGCAGACAGGAATCTTGATTTTTAAAAATTAAATATATTTGGATAATATTGGTTAATATTATATAAGTTTCAGGTGTACAACTTTATCACATAACATCCACTCCACTGTGTCTCCCATCACTTAAAATCTAATATCCTTCCATATGTTTTTTTTTTTGTTTTTTTTTTGTTACTATTTATTTATGACAAATATTCCACATCTGTGAGATAATGCTATTAGCCTTGGCCAGAGAATGGAGTTTTCTGACTCACCCATTCTGCAAAAGGTCCCACAGACAGCATAGGTTTTAAACTGGACATTGAACCAGCCTGTCGCTTTGTCAACTTCAGCCATGCTCATCTGGATGGTGTGGTCCTTGGTGTCAATAATGCATTTGCATGAACAGGTCCACAAACCTGCCAGTGTCATTTTGCATGTGGAGGTCACACCTGGTGACACCATGACCTGAGCAGTTTCTTGATTCATTTCTTCAGCTCTGTGACCTGAGACTAGGTTGCACCAACGACAGCTTCTGAGAAGAACAAGACAATAGGGCTAAATGCTTTCTTCCATGGCAACAGTCCTGATTGGAGCACTTTGCATATATTAAACCACTCTGCTAACTTGGATCAGGTGTTTTCTGGTGTTTAACTAGAGCGAATGGTACTGAGTGCAGTCCCAGTGCCCATTCCCATGACTCACAGCCTTATGGGGCTGCTTGCTTAATCAAGAAGAGGTGAGTGTATGTGTCATATGGAGAACCTTATCAGTTGTCTTGGACCCATCTTTCTTCTGTAGTTAACACAGCCTCTGAGCAAGTCAGCCATGCTGAAGTTGGCCTTCTGGGCTCACTCCATAAAGTATCTGGCCAAAGGTCCCAGCTCTATCTTTGTTTCATGTCCATAGAAATAGCATGTACCTCTCACTCCTGATCTAGGCACTTCTACACTCTGGCTCCAGTGCTCATTCTCCTCTACTTAAGTTCCCAGTTATGGGCCTCTGCCATCTAAATCTCATCAGTTTTTTTTTGGGTGATTAATATATTTTATTTTATTTTATTTTTTAAATTAAATCTTTATTGTTCAGATTATTACATTTGTTCCTCTTTTTTCCCCAAAAAAACTCCCCTCCTCCCAGTTCCCGCCCCACCCTCCGCCCTCACTCCCCACCCACTGTCCTCATCCATAGGTGCACGATTTTTGTCCAGTCTCTTCCCGCATCTCCCACACCCCTTTCCCCCCCAAGAATAGTCAGTCCATTCCCTTTCTATGTCCCTGATTCTATTATAATCACCAGTTCATTCTGTTCATCAGATTATTTATTCACTTGATTCTTAGATTCACTTGTTGATAGATGCATATTTGTTGTTCATAATTTGTATCTTTACCTTTTTCTTCCTCTTCCTCTTCTTAAAGGATACCTTTCAGCATTTCATATAATCCTGGTTTGGTGGTGATGAACTCCTTTAGCTTTTCCTTGTCTGTGAAGCTCTTTATCTGACCTTCAATTCTGAATGATAGCTTTGCTGGATAAAGTAATCTTGGTTGTAGGTTCTTGGTATTCATCACTTTGAATATTTCTTGCCACTCCCTTCTGGCCTGCAAAGTTTCTGTTGAGAAATCAGCTGACAGTCGTATGGGTATTCCCTTGTAGGTAACTGAGTTTCTTTCTCTTGCTGTTTTTAAGATTCTCTCTTTATCTTTTGCTCTTGGCATTTTAATTATGATGTGTCTTGGTGAGGTCCTCTTTGGATTCCTTTTGTTTGGGGTTCTCTGCGCTTCTTGGACCTGTAAGTCCATTTCTTTCACCAGGTGGGGGAAGTTTTCTGTCATTATTTCTTCAAATAGGTTTTCAATATCTTGCTCTCTCTCATCTTCTGGCACCCCTATAATTCTGATGTTGGTATGCTTGAAGCTGTCCCAGAGGCTCCTTACACTATCCTCGCATTTTTTGATTCTTTTTTCATTTTGCTTTTCCGGTTGGGTGTTTTTTGCTTCCTCGCATTTCAAATCATTGACTTGATTCTTGCGCTCCTCTGGTCTGCTGTCGGGAGTCTGTATAATATTCGTTATTTCAGTCCGTATATGCTTAATTTCTAGTTGGTTCCCCAATATAACATCGAGGGTCTCATTAGTTTTCTTGTAGATCTCATTAAGTTTATCGGCGGCTTCTAAACAGTTCTTGAGAGACCTTAAAATTGTGGTTCTGAACTCTATATCTTCCTTTGACAATTTTTTCCTGTTTCTTTGTCTCCGCATTTTGTTATGCTTCCTTGGTGCACCCCCTAGTGGTCTTTGTGCGCAGCTTATAGTTAAACCTTGATTGTTGTAGCTAATACCAGGGAGGGTTTGACCTCCAGGCCATGTGGCTATGAGAATCAGCTGTGTCAGCAGTGAGAGAACTTCTGTCCTCTAGGGAGGTGCTAATCTAGCCTTTGCCTGAGGCTATCCGGCAAATGCCTGTGTGCAGGGCTTGGGCGGGGCAGGTCGCACAGGATCAACAGGGTGGGCCAGAGAGAGCAGTTATGGCGGCTCTCAGTCCTGTCCCCAGGGGCTCTGCCTCTCTGAGTCCCAGCACCCGCTGCAAAGCTCAGAGAGAAAGCTGCACTCGCTCTGACCGAAGCCAGACAGTCCCGCTTCTCCCGTTTGAGTCTGGGTCCCTAAAGACTCGCCCGGATCTGGAGCTCAGAGTCTGCGACTCCCTCCCGATTGAAAACGCCAACCGCGCCCTCCGCTGCCAGCCCGCTAGCGCACTCCGCACCTCAGAATTTGACTTCAGCACTGCGCCTCCTCTGAGTGTCCGTATGCGTTTCTCTTTCCTCCTAGTTGTAGGACTTCCACTCAGCCAGCGTTCCTGTGGTTCTGGGTGATGTTTGTTCCGTCTTTTAGTTTCACTTTTGAAGTAGTTGTTCAAAGCAGCAAACTCTGGCGTTAACCTATGCCGCCATCTTGGTTCTCCTCTCAAAATCTAATATCCTTCCATATGTTTGACCCCTTTTACCCTCTTTGTCCTATCCCTACCCTCTGGTAACCATCCTTCTGCCATTCTGTTGTCTGTGTCTATGAGTTTGTTCACTTGTTGCTTTTTGTCTTATATCCCACATAAGTAAAATCATATAGTTCTTGTCCTTTTCTATCTGACTTATTTTACTTATGACACTCTCACGATCCATTCATGTTGTCACAAATAGCAATATTTCATCTTTTTTTGGCTGGGTAGTATTCCTTGTATATATGTACCATATCTTTATCCAATTATCCATCAAAGGATACTTCAGTTATTTTCATGTTTTGGTTATTGTGAATAATGCTGAATGAACATAGGGATACATATTTTCTTTATGAATAAGTATTTTCAAATTTTGCGGGTAACCATAAGAGGGATTGCTGGGCCCTATGATATCTCTATTTCTTTTTTTCTTTTTTTGAGGAGCTTCTATACTGTTTTCCATAGTGACTGCACCAATTTATATTCCTCTCCAATGCTTTTTATTTCTTGTTTTATTGATAATAGCCATTGTAACAGATGTTAGGTGGTATCTCATTGAAGTTTTGATTAGGGTTTCCCATAAACATCTTTTCATTTATCTGCTGGCTGTCTCTATGTCTTCCTTGGAAAAGTCTCTATTCAGGTCCTCTGCCCATTTTTTAAGTTGGATTGTTTGTGTTTTTGTTGTTGCATTGTATTTGTTCTTTTTTTTGTTTTTTTTTAAATGTATTTTATTGATTTTTTACAGAGAGGAAGAGAGAGAGACAGAGAGTTAGAAACATCGATGAGAGAGAAACATCGATCAGCTGCCCCCTGCACATCTCCTACTGGGGATGTGCCAGCAACCCTGGTACATGCCCCTGACCGGAATCGAACCCGGGACCCTTCAGTCCGCAGGCCAACGCTCTATCCACTGAGCCAAACCGGTCTTGGCTGTATTTGTTCTTTATATATTCTGGATATTAGCCCCTTATCAGAGGTATCATTTGCATATATCTTTTTCCATTTAGTTAGTTGCTTTTTTTCAAATCCCCTCAAAAGATATGCTCTCATTGATATGAGGGAGGGAGGGGAGGAGGGAGGGAGAGAGAGAGAGAAAGAGAGAGAGAGAGAGAGAGAGAGAGAGAGAAAAACATCGATCAATTGCCTCCCAAACATGCCCCAACTAAGAATCAAACCCAAAACCTTTTGATGCATGGGACTGCACTCCAACCAACTGAGCCACACTGGCCAGGGCTGCTTTTTTGTTTTGTTTATTTTTCATTTGCTGTGCAGAAGCTTTTTAGTTTGATGTAGTTCCATTCATTTATTTTTCTTTTACATCCATTGCCTTTGGGGTCAAGTTAACAAAAACCCCTCTGAGACCAAAGTTCATAAGTTTAGTGCCTATATTTCCTTTTATGTATTTAATTGTTTCAGGTCTTATGTTCAAGTCTTTTATCCATTTTGAGTTAATTATTGTGTATGGTGTCAGACAGTAGTCTAGTTTCATTCTTTTGCTTTGACTTTCCAGTTTTCCCAGCACCATTTATTCAAGAGGCTTTCTTGCCTCCATTGTTTTCTCTGCCTCCTTTTTCAAAAATTAGTTACCTATATATGTGTAGGTTTATTTCTGGGCTCAGATTCTACCAAACATTAAAAGATGTAATACCTATCCATCTCAAATTTTTCCAAAATATTAAAGAGGAGGCAATACTTCTAATTCATTTTACAAGGTCAACGTTACCCTGATACTAAAACCTGGCAAGGACAACACAAAGAAAGAAAATTATAGGCCAGTATCTCTGATGAATACAGATGCAAAAATCCTAAACAAAGTACTGGCAAAATCAAATACAACAATAAATTAAAAAGATAATAATACATCACTATCTAGTGGGGTTCATGCCAGGGATGAAAAGATGGTTCAGCATACAAAAATTAATCAATGTATACCCCACCTTAACAAAATAAAAGATAAAAATTATATGATTTATATCAATAGATACAGAAAGAGCATTTGACAACATCCATTTGTGATTAAAATATTTAATAAAATGGGGATAAAAGGAAAGTACCTCAATGTAATAAAGGCCATCTATAACAAACTCTCTGCCAATATCATACTCAGTGGTGAAAAAAATGAAAGCTTTTCCTCTCAGGAATAAGACAAGGATGTCCATTCTCACTACTGTTGTTCAACATAGTACTAGAAGTCCTAGCCAGGGCAGTCAAGAAAAAGAAATAAAAAGTATCCATGTAGGGAATGAAAAAGTAAAACTCACTTTTTACAGATAATATGATTGTATATATAGAAAACCCTAAATGCTCCACTAAAGGACTATTAGAAACAATAAACAAATATAGTAAAGTTGCAGGATACAAAATCAGTTTATAAAAATCCATTGTGTTTCCATGTACTAAAAATGAAATACCAGAAAAAGAACTGAAGAAAATGATCCCATTTACAATTGCAACAAAAAGGATAAAACACCTAGGCATAAACTTAACAAAGGAAGTGAGACCTGTATACTGAAAACTATAAGACATTGTAGAAAGAAAATGAAGACACAAAGAAATGGAAATATATTCTATGCTCATGGATTAGAAGAAAAAACATTGTTAACATGGTCATATCTATAAAGCAATATACAGATTTAATGCAATCCCTGTCAAAATCCTAATGGCATTTTCCACAGAAATAGAACAAAAACAACAAAAAAATCCTCAAATTTGTATGGAACCACAGAAGACCCTGAATAGCCAAAGCAATCCTGAGGAAAAAGAACAAAGATGGAGGGAACACATTCCCTGACTTCACACTATATTACAGAGGTCTTATAACCAAAACTATTGCCTTGGCGGGAATCACGATCTTAAGAATTGTCACAGACAGTGTTCCAAAATAGTGACTTTTCAAATTTTAGCACATATACAAAGGACCTGGATGACATGTTTTGCACAGATGCAGTTTTGTTGACCTCCTCTCAGAAGAAGTATTCTGATTCAGTAGATCTGCTTGGGGGCTAAGAACCCACCTTTTCTTTTCTTTTTTTAAATTTATTTATTTTTGGTGCCCGTGATTGGAGTGGAACCTGGGATCCTTGAGTTCACAGGCCAACGCTCTATCCACTGAGCCAAACCAGTCAGGACATTCTTCTTTTCTTTTTTTTTATTGTTTAAAGTATTACATATATCTCCTTTCCCTGCCCCCCCTCCACCATTGACCCCCGCCCATTCACTCCCACCCCCGAGTGGAAGCCCCCACTGCTGCCCCAGTGTCTGTGTCCATTGGTTATGCTAATATACATGCATACAAGTCCTTTGGTTGCTCTCTAACTCCCCTCCCATCCCCTGCCATTTGTCTCTGGATCTATTTCTGTTCATCAGTTTATGTTGATCATTATATCCCACATATGAGTGAGATCATGTGATATTTATCTTTCTCCCACTGACTTATTTCGCTTAGCATAATGCTCTCCAGTTCCATCCATGCTGTTGCAAATGGTAAAAGATCCTTCTTTTTTATAGCAGCATAGTATTCCATTGTGTAGATCTTCCACAGTTTTTTAATCCACTCATATGCTGATGGGCACTTAGGCTATTTCCAAATCTTAGCTATTGTAAATTGTGCTGCTATGAACATGGGGGTGCATATATCCTTTCTGATTGGTGTTTCTGGTTTCTTGGGATATAGTCCTAAAAGTGGGATCACTGGGTCAAATGGGAGTTCCATTTTTAATTTTTTGAGGAAACGCCATACTGTTTTCCACAGTGGCTGCACCAGTCTGCATTCCCACCAGCAGTGCACAAGGGTTCCTTTTTCTCTGCGTCCTGGCCAACGCTTGTCTTTTCTTGATTTGTTGATGATAGCCATTCTGACAGGTGTGAGATGGTACCTCATTGTTGTTTTGATTTGCATCTCTCAGATGATTAGTGACTTTGAGCATGTTTTCATTTGCCTCTCAGCTTTCTGTATGTCCTCTTTTGAAAAGTGTCTATTTAGGTCCTTTGCCCATTTTTTGATTGGATTGTTTCTCTTCTTTTTGTTAAGTTGTATGAGTTCCCTATAACTTTAGGAGATTAAACCCTTATCGTAGATAACATTGGCAAATATGTTCTTCCATGCAGTGAGCTTTCTTGTTGTTTTATTGATGGTTTCTTTTGCTGTGCAGAAGCTTTTTATTTTGATGTAGTCCCATTTGTTTATTTTATCTTTAGTCTCCATTGCCCTAGGTGCTGTGTCTGTAAAGATATTGCTACAGCATATGTATGCTATTTTGCTACCTATGGAGTCTTGTAGGATTTTTATGGTTTCCTGTCTTACATTTCGGTCTTTTAGCCATTTTGAGTTTGTTTTTGTGTATGGTGTAAGTTGGTGATCTAGTTTCATTTTTTTTGCATATATCCGACCAAATTTTCCAACACCATTTATTGAAGAGACTATCTTGACTCCTTTGTACCCTCTTTCCTCCTTTATCAAATATTAATTGAGCATAATGGCTTGGGTTGATTTCTGGGTTCTCTGTACTATTCCATTGGTCTATATGTCTATTCTTGTGCCAGTACCAGGCAGTTTTGAGAACTGTGGCTTGGTAATATAGCTTCATATCTGGTATTGTAACCCCTCCAACTTTGTTCTTCTTTCTCAGGATTGCTGCGGATATTTGGGGTCTTTTTTCATTCCATATGAATTTTTGGAGTGTTTGTTCTAGGTCTTTGAAATATGCCATTGGTATTTTAGTAGGGATTGCATTGAATCTGTAGATTGCTTTGGGTAATATGGATATTTTAATGATGTTGATTCTACCAATCCATGAACATGGTATGTTCTTCCACTTGCTTATGTCCCATAGATTTTGGATTGTTGTGATTTCATTGTCTTTTTTTACCAGGATGTTTTTTACTTTGATCTTTTTCTTAACCCAATCATTGTTTAATAGCATGCTATTTATCCTCCAAGTGTTTGATTTTTTTCATTGTATTTACTGTAGTTGATTTCTAATTTTATGCCATTGTGATCTGAGAAGATACTTGATATAATTTCTATCTTCTTGAATTGGAAGAGACTTTGCCTGTATTCCAATATGTGGTCTGTCTTTGAAAATGACCCATGTGCACTTGAGAAGAATGTAGATTCTGTGGCTTTGGGGTGAAATGTTCTGAAGATGTCAATTAATTCCATCTGATCTAGTGAGTCAATTTAGGATTGATGTTTCTTTGCTGATTTTTTGTTTAGAGGATTTATCCAGTGGTGTTAGTGGAGTATTAAAGTCCCATACTATGATTGTATTGCTGTCGATATCTCCCTTGATATCATCCAGAAGTTTTTTTTTATGTATTTGGATGCTCTTATATTGGGTGCATATATGTTTACCAGAGTTATATCTTCTTATTAGAACCCACCTTTTCAACAAGCTCCTCAACTGACCGTGATACCGTCAGCCCATACAACCTTTGAAAAGCACTGCTCTTGGGCTAATGAAAAAATAAATTGGGACTCCAATGTAAGTTAGTTTATTAAGGTCTCTTAATAGTGAAGCTGTTAAATCCTATACAATAAAAGTCTAAAATGCAAATTGTCCCCTCGACTGGGAGTTCGACCGGGAGTTTAACCACTCACTATGACATGTGCTGACCACCAGGAGGTGGCACAAAATATGGCGGGCGTCCGCGATGCGGAGCTGGCAGCAGGGGGCAGTGGAAGTGCTGCTGGTCCCAATGGGCCCCGATGAGAGCAGGACTGCAAAAGAATGGTGGAGCAGGTGAGTGGGCAGTGCCAGGCCAAGGCTGGTACGAACGGGGCCCCATTGCCCCACAGATGGCGACCAGCAGCTGCGGAGGGGGACAGGGCCACCGCCCAGCTCCCAGGTGCTGAGGGAGCCGGGTGGGGGCACAATGACTCAGCCGAGGGAGGGGCGCACATGAGGGTCTGGGGACCCAGGGCTGTCCAGGGCCCAGAGGTCAGCTGGGACCTGTCCTTCCATGCCAGATGCTCGCATTTCGATTGCCAGCCAGGCCTAGGAACTGCACCCATGCACGAATTTTGTGCACCAGGCCTCTAGTAAATTATAATTCCCATATTGGACACAGCTTTATCTTGGCATTAATAAATTTCCATTGTTCACCTATGACTTAATAATTATTTTATTTAAAAGATCAGCCTATCGTAATATTTGTAAACATTATTGAGTATTTCCTTTTTTAAATTAATTAGTTTATTTTTAATCCTCACCTGAGGATATTGATTTTTTTGAAAGAGTAGAATGGAAGGAGGAGGGGCAGAGAGAGAGAGAGAGAAACATCAATGTGAGAGAGACACATGGATTGGTTGCCTCCTGCTTGTGTTCTAACTGGGATCGAACCTGCAACCAAAGTATGTGCCCTTGACTGGGAATCGAACCCACAACTCTTCAGTCTGTGGGTCAATGCTTTAACCACTGAACAAAACTAGTCAGGGCTATTGAGTATTTCTTGACACCAAAAAATTTCTTTTCATATGAGTTATACAGTTTCAATTAAAAATTTTAGTATGCTTTGAATTCTAACAAAGAAATGATGAAATAAATTTTGGTTAATAATGCTTTTTTTTTTTTACTTGAGGATACCATGTAATTCATATTTTTATATCCAAATACCAGAATGTGTAGTTAAAAACCTCACAGAAAGACAGCTCTAGTAGACATTTGCTAACTGTCACTATACAATCGTATGCCACCAAGAGTGCATTGTCCTCACATATAATTGAAATAGGTACTGTGCTGCTATAAATTTAAAGAGCAGGAAAATAGTAGGCTACACTCCCCCTGCTTGTTGAGGGCACCTTAATGGAAACGTAAATACCATAATCATATGCTTTTTACATGTCTTTTTACCACTAAAGAGAAAAATGATGATTTTAAATGAAAAGACCTTTGTGAACTTGTTTTTCCATCATTAAAACTGGAATTCAGCTGTGTCAAAAGGAATTCTGCCAAACACAGAACAAAATTACTTTCCTTAGATACAGACAGCTATTAAATGCGTGCTCTTTTAAAATGTTGGGTCATATAACAAAGTTGTATTTGCTATTCAAAAAGTCAAATACCACTTTATTTACTTATATTTACTTGGTATTATTTATCTCTGCTTTTCTTGAAATGTAAGAAAGTAATTCTCAATGTAGTCAATCTCATTGTTGCATGAGGTTTGCATGTTGGAACTATTGCCATTGCTAATCAACGTGCTCTACCTTGGCCCCTCTCCAGATCCTTAGCTGTCCATTTCTTATCGTGGCCAGCTCCATTCACCTCAGCAAATGTTCCAGACTTTGTTGTTCCTTTCAATATACGTCGCATCTTCACACCTACCACCCACCTACATCTGCACCTGGGCTACATCTTTCCCTGCTTCAGAACCAGCTCTGTGAACACTGCCAGATTTCAGCCCTATTCCTGCCTCTCAGCCCTTCCTTTAGCCTGTGCCTCTCTGCTGACACTTCCACATAGCTGGTAAACATGATAATATCTTTATCATGTTAAGAAAATCCTTTTTTATCCTCTATTTTCCTCCAATTTTTCCTCTTCATTTATAATCCAAACTTCTTGAAAGATTAATCTAGATTTGATATTGACTGCTGCATTGCTGCATCTTCTTTCCCACATCTTGTTTACTCTGGTAGGCAGAATGATAGTTCCCCAGAGATGCCCACACCTTTATCACTGGAATTGTGAATGTGTTACTTTGTATAGCAAAAAGGACATTGCAGATCTGATTAAGTTAAAGATCTTAAAATGGGGAGATTTTCCTGGAATATCCAGATGGGACCATTGGAATCTTTGTAAGTGAATAAGGGGCCAGGAGAGTCAAAGTCAGAGAGGGTTTGGAGATGCAAGTTAGCTGCTAGCTTTGAGACAAGGATGCAAGTGGATTCTAGAAATTGGAAAAGGCCTGGCTCCCCAGAGCCTGCAGAAGGAACTCAGCACTGCCCACACTTTGATTGGTCCTAGAGAAACCCATTTTAGACTTCAATCTCCAGAACTATCCTATATAATAAAAGGCTAATATGCAAATAGACCGAATGGTGGAACAAACAAACAACCAGTTGCTATGACATGCACTCACCAGGGGGTGTGTGCAGAACATGGCGGGCATCAGCAGCAGGTGGCAGAGCACGGAACATGGTGGGCATCGGCTGTGGTGGAATGATAGAGCAGATAAGCAGGGGCGCCAGACCAAGGCAGGGCACCAGTGTCATTGGGCCAAGCCTCTGGTGGTTACTGAAAATTTTTTGCTCTCATGTACCATGGTCCCGCCCAGCACTCACACCTGCTGCCAGCACCGGCCCCACTCCGACCGGCTGCCAGTGCCAGAGCTGCTGCTCACACTCACTGCCGGTGCCCGGCGCTGGCCCCGATTGCTCAGAGCCATCAGCGGGTGCAAGCGGCAGCTGCTGGCACCAATCACCCCTCAGGGCTTCTCCACCTCCCCCTGCTCCTGAGAAGTGATTGGGGCCTGCAGCCACCTCTCGCACCTGCAGCTGGTGCTGGAGCCGCTGCTTGCACCCAGTGCTGGTACTGGCCCCAATCACCCCAAGCTGTCAGCAGGTGTGAGCGGGACAGGTGCCATCCGCACGTGGGAGCAGTGGCAGGAGCTGGGCTGCAGGAAGACAGGGGACCAGTGGCCATGGGGGTAGGGGCCTGGCAGGGGTATGGAAGATGGGCCAAGACCCGCCCTGTGCTCACCGCAGCCTCGTGGCCCACAGTTCCTTTCAAGGTGCACGAATTCATGCACTGGGCCCCTTGTAATATAATAAATGTGTATTATCATAAGGCACTAGTTTGTGGGAGCTGGTTATAGCAGTTAGTTTCCTAATGCCCCCTTAATTCCTAATTCAGTAAGCACTGCCATTCTTTTCATTTCAGATCTCTCTTTGGCATTCTTGAAACTGTTCTCTTAGCTTCCATGGGTGCTACTGCCCTCTCTTGCTTCTGCCTTCCATTCTGATTATTGCTTAACCATTTCTTTAAAATTCTCTTCCACTTGACCCCTAATGTTGAATTCCCTAGGAAAATAGCTGCATACTACTGCTATACCCTAGGTCTGTGGTCGGCAAACTGTGGCTTGCGAGCCACATGCCACTCTTTGGCCCCTTGAGTGTGGGTCTTCCACAAAATACCACATGCGGGCACGCACGTACAGTGCGATTGAAACTTTGTGGCCCATGCTCAGAAGACGGTATTTTGTGGAAGAGCCGGTATTTGTGGGAGAGCCACGCTCAGGGGGCCAAAGAGCCACATGTGGCTTGTGAGCTGCAGTTTGCAGAGCCGCAGTTTGTCGACCACTGCCCTAAGTGTTCTTTTGGGTTGGTTTAGCTACCAGGTGGCACTGATACTATCCTAGCCCTCTCCTTGAAGCCCCAGGTTCCTGGAGCTAAGGACCAGCTGGGAAAGTGTGCTTCCTGTGTCTCTCAGGCACCTGAATGCCTAAACCAAACTTAATTCAAAGCCAGAGTCATCATTTTCTTTCCAAACCTCCTGTAGTTTTATGAGCCTAATGTCAGAGAATGCTATCACCACCTACACATCTGCTCAAGCCATAAGCCTTTCTTTGCATCCGGCTTTCCCCCTCCCCCCCACAGGATCAGTCAGTGACAAGGCTTACCAATTTTACATTCTAAATCACTCCAAATCTTTTCTCTCCTTCATACCACCACACATGGATACTGGCAGTAGTCTCCTAATTTTCCTCCCTGCCTTTATCCCTGCTCTCCTCAAATCCCTACTTCACCCAATAGCTGAAACTTTCTATCTAAAATAGAAATATAACATCTCATTCCCTAGTTTTAAATTACCCTATGGTAGTTTATTGTCTCCACGATGCAGTCTAAGCCCTCAGCATGGTGTTTGTGGGCTCTAAGACCCCCCCCTTTCAGAATCAGCCCTAATTATATCAGACTACGTCATATTGATTCATGTCGTACTTTTCTAATAAAAGCTCAGTTTTAAAGGGTAAATCTATACATGTGTGAATTAAATGGCCCTGGTGTTATATGTTCTGCAAATGTTAAATCTTGGTGAGTAAAAACAAGTAATCACCATTCATTAAGCTATTCTAATATAGTTAGAGATGCATCAGTGAAATTAAAGGCTGAGGTGACATAAGCAACCCAACAAATGAAATCTTAAAAGTAATGACACCATTAATAAGGTCATGGATAATTGTAAAGCCTTCTTGTTTAATTCTTTTTGTTGATTAACATTGCCTAAAACCACAATTTGTTTGTAGAAGAAATGTGTAATGGGGTTGTTTTTTTTATATATTTATTTTAACCTTAGGGAAAGTTTAAATGTTCTGTAGAAATATGAGAATAACAGCAAACTACTTTAGACCTTGATAGCAGTCATCAGGCAAATAGTCTTCCAGCAGAGAGTTTTAGTTTTTGTTTTAGAGTCTTTTCCTCTTCAGGGCACTGAACTTTTGGGTATTTGATAATGAGCTGACCACACTGTGATCAAAGTCTCCTTGAGCTGCTTGGTATTTCATTTGACTTTAGCCTCTAACAGACATGCCAAGATCCTGCTTATCTGAAGCTTGGCATAATAACTCATCTTATTATCTGACCCAACCACCTGGTTCTTCCATTACACAGGCCAAACCCATAGATTCAAGTACCAATCTTACTGGTATAGTGGTCTTAGGTTGGTGTTATTTTCTTTCTTACTCCTGCACAAGGATGAAATATCAATCAAGTACAAATTTAAATTCCTGAGGATTTATGTGAAGCCCCGTTGTGAGATGTATTTTCAACTTCTTGGGAGACTTTGTCAAGATTTGAATCTAAAGTCCATTTTTATTTTTATTTTGTTAATCCCCACCCGAGGATATTTTTTCCATTGATTTTTATAGAGAATGGAAGAGGGGGAGGGGGAGAGAGAGAAAGAGAGAAAGATAGATGAATATATATCAATGTGAGAGATTCACATCAATTGGTAGCCTCCTGCTTGAGCCCTGACCAGGGCATTGGATCAAACCTGCAACCCAGGTATGTGCCCTTGACTGCGAATCAAACCCATGACCCTTCATTCCTCAGGCCGTTTGTTTGTTTTAAATATTTTTATTGATTTCAGAGAGAAAGGTAGAGGGAGAGGGAGATAGAAACATCAATGTTGAGAGAGAATCGTTGATGTGCTGCCTCCTGCATGTCCCCTACTGGGGATCAAGCCCACAACCCGGGCATGTGCCCTGACCAGGAATCGAACTGTGACCTCCTGGTTCATAGGTTGACGCTCAACCACTGAGCCATGCCGGTCGTGCTCACAAGTATTTTTAATTTTCAGTACCAATTTATGCCTTTCCTTATTAGTTCTACCCAATAAACTATATAGGGGTTATATTGTGGAATCCTTAGGAATGCAGAGTTTTAAAAATATATGTTCTCAAAATACTTTGGGGCCAGATAATTGTCTCCAAGATGATTCCTTTGGCAAGGGGCAGGGTAGGTGGCTAGCTCTTTGAGCTTAACTGTTTTACAAATTAATTTACTACAGTGACTAACTGGGAGGGAGGAAGAAGGGATGACTGTCACCATTTTCCTTGCAGGAGCTAGGGTGGGCTTATTGGAGACTGGTTGGGCTTTGCCTAGTGATTGCCCAGTGTCCCTCCTTGGAAGGGAAATGATTGGGAGGAGTATGACAGGATGGGATGCTGACAGCTTCTTGGGGCTCTGGGTGCTAGCTGAGGCCTTTGGTGGTGGCTCTGCTTTCCTGAGAGCTGCTGTGTGTGAAGCAGCAACTGTCAAGCCTCTCCAGTCACCGGGCATCACCATTCAGTGGGATCCTGAGCCTCTTAGCCCTGCTGAAGCTTTGGAGGAGCTGGGCAACGGGGCAATGGTTTTGGACTCTGCTGGGAGACACCCCCAATTCTTTTGCACTTTCATGTTGTTTAGGTTCAAAATTTGAAATTGTCTTAAGGGTGTCACTACCTTCTTTTTCACTTTACCTTTTGTATGAGTCTCTAATTAAAGGAAAGCCAAAAGGGTGGGAAAATCATTTCTTCAGGTTCCCCAAAGCTAGTAAGAATGAATATAAATTCATTGTAAAGCTTAGGTAATATTTTTGTAGGTCTCAACATTAACTTAAACTATTGGAAATACTAGCCATTTCAGGAGTATTCAGTAAGTTCATTTGCTTTGGCAACCAGGCTGAGTAAAGAGATAGAAGCTTATAGATTCAAGGTTTGTTAAATCGGGTATTCCAAGTGTCAAATTGAGTTATTAAGAGAATTAGGAGGCCAGGAGGTTTGTGTTGTGCTTGCAAAACTCGGAGAAAAACTGAATGATGTTGGATTTAGTGTCTTTGGCATTTCAGGTGGTTAAGAAATGGCCAAAGGGGTAAATCAAAAGGAATTTAAAAATAGCCCTGTAAGTGAGGATAATTAAAATGTTTTGATTGACCATTGAGATTTTAATGGTACCTTATTTCTTGGTGGGGCATGGGGGGCAGGTTGATCCTAATCAAAGTTTACTTGCATTATTGGTGCCCAAACGCCATTTGAAGGAAATGGGACTTTTGCGTTTTGTTTGAATACATGTTACTTAGGCGTTTAAATGAGTTATTTTTTATGCCCTTATAAAAATAAAAAAATGTGACTCAAAATTGGATTAGGTTACTTGTAACTGAAGGAATTGGCTCATTTAAAACAGTCTCATACACAATCGATAGGTTCCTTTTGTCATACGGGAGTACAATATAAGAGCTCGGATAAAAAACAGTGTTTCTCTTTTATTTATTTTTTAAGTGTTTTAATTTATACTTTCTGTATCTTCCGGGTGTTATATCTGTATTTGGTAATCAGAAAAGTTATTAAGCCCATAGCTCAGTTGGTTAGAGCATCCTCCTCATACTCCATTATTGTGGATTTGATTCTGGTCAGGGTACATACAGGAAGTAACCAATGAGTGCATAAGTAAGTGGAACAAAAAATTGATGTTTAAAAAATGTTATTAAAAGAATCATAATATTTTTAAAAAATAAAATAAATTTACAATAATTTTAAAAGTTAAACAGATATCATTGGGTAAAAAAAAAAAAAAAAATAACCTTGGCCTGAATTTGTGCTGCTTTATCTCCCTTGTATTAACTGAAATCTTGTTTACCTCCCCAAGAGGCCCACCTGGCTCAGCCTCAGGTGATATGAACCTTCCCAAGGTAGAGCCCGACTGAGCCTGTAACAACCAAAGAGCAATAGGCCACAGAATACTAGTACAGCTCATAACGAAACCCTGGCTATCCTCATGAAATGGAAAATATTACCTTAATAAACTGGACCTGAATCAGTCACTTAGAGTAGTAAAGTAAAATTTTAACTCCAAGTTTGCTTTAAATTCTAGTGTCACTTTGAATTCTTAAAGAAGTTTGCAAGAGAGGGTGGGTGGCATGCAAATGGAATTGGGGAATGCTGGGGAACATAGGCTATCAGTGGAACAAGTTGTGGACTACACAACTCTAGGGATTTCCATAGAACTACTAATTATTATGAATTTGGACAGTTATGGTGATTTTTGTGTTGGATGGAAGTCGGTGAAGGTTTTCTTTAAATTTCACCAAGTCATTGTGTGGTCTGTGGGGGAAAGAAGGAGGACCTAGATAAGTGACTTAAATTCTATATACTTATAATTCAGGCACAGAAGACCTTTTTTGTTTGTTTGTTTGTTTTTGCAAGCCGCAGTTGCAAAATTTTTAAAAAGCACCTGCTTTGTAACAAAATAAAGCTGAGGATACTTATTTCTAATTATTCTCTTTTTCTTCCATTTCCTTCTTTTCTACAGTTTGTATATTTAAGCTTTGTGAAATAACCAAAGGCTTAAACTCTTTCAACAAGGCCAAAGTTCTTGTGCATGTTTGTATTCTAGCCTCTGTGACTGTCCTGGGAGGTATTCGGCGGCTGCTGCGGAAGGTGTCTGGGTCACAGAATGAACAAGATCTGACTCACCTCCCAAGTTCCACTCACTTGGTGCCACATGACAGATCACATGCAATATATTGTACAAAGAATAATAGGAATGAAATAGGATTCTGAGAATATTGACTCAGAGAAGAAGGGGCTTCTAAGAGGTACTGTGCTTGAGCTAAAAGGGTCAGAGCTGTGTTTTGTATACTATATATAATATGCCTAGTTTTTGACTTGAACTCACAGTATAGTTTAATTAAGGTGCTGGATTTATGTACTGCTGGTGAATATTAAATTATGGTGAACACTTTACTCTGTAAATTCCTTAATACCTCCAGCCCCTAAAAGTCATTGGCAGAACTGGTATGACTTTTCTTGAGTGTCTGATATTTTGAAAAGTTTTATGGGATTTCAGCAAGTAAGGCATGCTCAGCCTCTGAAGCTCTTGGTGTCTTGAACCCTCAAGCAAGTGGGGCAGACACAAGGAGATGCTACAACCCCATTATGTAGCATCTGGTTTGGGCTGGGGGGTACCGTGTGTCCAGGATTCAGGTGCCATAAGTGACAGCTGTAGTTGGTGATACTGTCTTTATGGATCAGTTCCAAAGTAGGGATGTGAGAATATTAATGTCTTTAATATGGTATCACTTTAAGCATTTGAGGAATTTAAAATTCTTGTTTTGGGTATTCATGACTATAAATGACATGCGAATTGCAGCATTGCTAGGGCCTGCAGGCTTCCCTGGAGCACAGAGGGAGAGGGAACTACATGAGTCACTGGCAGTTATCAGTTGAGCATCTGCTAGACACAAACTACTCACCAAGCCAGTTCAGAAACCTTGGTGGAACTCATAAAGTCATGATTTAGTCAACCTCTTCTTTCTAATGTTAATTCTAAAGAATCTCATTTGCTTCTGGGAGAGTCCCATTAATCTTCTTTGTAATGGGTGAATTCAAAGAGCACCATCCTATTTTCTTTTAAAGTCAGAACATCTGAATTGTGTTGGTTGTTATAGAAGAGAGCTTTTATATTAGATCAAGGCAAACTGGTTGTAGGTGTAGTGTGGCCCTTGCTGACTGAGTGGCTTTACACTGTCCAATAATCCTGGCATACTTATAGTTGACACAGTATGTTGGTTGACTTTCAAAGGGCAGGCAGTGCCCTGATTGTTTACTATTATTGTGTGAGGGTATTACTTCCCCACTTTTATATCTGGATAAATCTTGTAACAAGAATATGGCCTGCTGGAGGATTCAAGACACCAAGAGCTCTAGAAGCTGAGCGTGCCTTACTTGCTGAAATCCCATAAAACTTTCCAATATACATCCTGATTTTCAAAAAAGAAGATGCTAAGGAGTGCAGTAAC
Organism: Myotis myotis; assembly: GCF_014108235.1. NCBI lineage: Eukaryota > Metazoa > Chordata > Mammalia > Chiroptera > Vespertilionidae > Myotis > Myotis myotis. The sequence continues at coordinate 122,010,397 of NW_023416313.1, forward strand.
TATAGGACCATTGCTCTAGTTTCCCACACAAGTGAAGTGATGCTTGAAGTGATGCAACAAAGGCTTCTGCCTTAGAGAGAGCCAGAAATGCTGGACAGTCAAGCTGCATTCAGAGAAGGAAAAAGCACTTGAGATCTAATTGTGAGCATTCACTGGATAATGGAGTGCTGCAAAGACTCTCAGAAAAAGGTTAGTCTATGCTTTGTAGACTACAGTAAAGCCTTTGACTATGACCATCATGAAAAGTTCTGGGCTGCTCTGAAAGCAATGGGCATGCCTCAGCACTTGATTGTCCTAATGTGTAACCTGTACTGTGGACAGGAAGTTGCTGTCACAGAATATGGAAACAGAATGGTTTCCTATAGGCAAAGGTGTCAGGCAAGGGTGCATTTTATCTCCCTATCTGTTTACCTGTACACAGACCATATCATAGGAAAAACTAGGCTAGACTCAGAGAAAGGAGGAGTGAAAATTGGTGGAATAGCAATAATTTAAGATATGAGATGACATCATCTTACTTGTGGAAAGTAAGTGATTTGAAACTTCTGATGAAAATGAAAGAAGAAAGTGCCAAAGCAGGGCTGCATTTGAACATGAAAAAGAGAAAAATCATGACTACAGAAGAAATACACCCTTTAACCCAGACAGTGAAGATATTGACATTGTTAAAGATTTTACCTTGGCTCAGTCATCAATGTCAGTGGAGACTGCAGCCAAGAAATGAAAAGAAGGCTGAGACTTGGAAAGGCAGTAAATGAAGAATTAGGAAAGATCACCAAGAGCAAAGATGTGTTATTAGAAACCAAGACTAAGATCATCCACCCTCCTATTTCTAATTACTGCGTACAGATGTGAAAGCTGGCAGTAAAGAAGGCTGAGAGGGAAAAAATGGATTCACTTGAAATATGTTGTTGGAGGGTAGTTCTGTGGATACTAGAAAGACAAACAAGTGGGTCCTAGAGCAAATTAAGTCTGAAACATCTCTGGAGGCAAAAATGACAAAAATGGAACTGTCCTACTTCAGGCATTTCCTGAGAAGGTTCTTTGGGACAGATGGTGATACTGGGGGGAAAAAATAGAAGGCAGCAGGAAAAGAGGAAGAACAAATATGAGATGGATTCAATCCATAAAAGAAGCCACAGGCATGATTCTACAGGAGCTGATCAGGGCTGCTGAGATAAGACATTGTGGATGTCACTCATTCATAGAGTCTCCGGGAATCAGAGCTGACTAAACAGCATGTGCATCACACACACAGGAGGGAGGGAGGGAGGGAGGGAGGGAGAGAGAGAGAGAGAGAGAGAGAGAGAGAGAGAGAGAGAGAGAGAGAGATTTTGAAAATGTTTAAAAGTAAAGTCACAATGCCAGTACAATTCACATGTATGTACAAATGGGTTGGATGAGATTGCATTCCTAAGAGATAGAAACTGTGGTAAAAAGTAGCAAAGTTTCCTGTAGGCACTGGTGATAAGCTCCACCATCAAGGGAGAACTTGGGCCTGAGACAGATACAAGCCAGGGCTCTGCCAGTTTCCTATCACAGGACAGGTATGTGGAGTCAGGTGTCTCTTATTTTTACAAACTGAGGCCCTTCTTTAGTGCGTTCAGGGCTCTGGGCCATGCTTGCCCATGGCCACCAGGGTGACTTTTCTTATGTGGGCTTCCTGCTTTCCCCTTCTCTACCAACAGTGGGAAGGAGGGCAGCAGAGAAGATGGTTGGTTAGGGAGAGGAAGATGGGCCCGGTGGCAAGTTGGTTTGCATTCCAAGCAAATTCTGGGCCAACCATTGCAGGAGCCTCAGCCCTTAGGAGGGAGAGTCACAATGCTTCTAGGTGGAATGCCATGCTGTCTGGAGCACTCACCTTGGAAGAGCCCAGCTGCCTCTGAGGGGACCTGGCTTTGTCCTCACAGCAGCTGTGGGGGAGGGTGGTGCAGGCAATGCCACCAGCAGTGACTAAAGCTAATTGATATGAGGAAATACAAATAATTTAAAATCTCAACTTTGCCTTCCTTCTCCTTGAACTCTCTAACTGCCTTTCCTGCTGTTTCTTACTAGTGCTTATGATGTGATGGTGTGGCATCTTCACACTTTAAAGTTTCGTTTGCCAGTCATCTCCAACAACTAGAAGGAAGTTCCATTTTAATGTAGGACTTTTTGTCTCTCATCCATAGCTATATTCCAGAGCCTGACACATAGGTATTCAATTATGTTAATTATATGAACAAATGTGTAAATCCAAGTCTTCATCAGCATAGCAAACACCATTTATGGAGTGTAGTATATGATAAAGAAAAATGGAAGCTGTATTTATTTATTTTTTATTTTTTTTAAATAAATCTGTATTGTTCAGATTATTACAGTTGTTACTCTTTTTTCCCCCCATAGCTCCCCTCCACCCGGTACCTAGCCCATGCCCTTACCCCCCGCCCCCCACTGTCCTCATCCATAGGTGTACGATTTTTGTCCAGTCTCTTCCCGAACCCTCCACACCCCCTTCCCCCTGAGAATTGTCAGTCCACTCCCTTTCTATGCCCCTGATTCTATTATATTCACCAGATTTTTTATTCACTTGATTTTTAGATTCACTTGTTGATAGATATGTATTTGTTGTCACTTTGTAGTTCATAATTTTTATCTTTACCTTTTTCCTCTTCTTCCTCTTCTTAAAGAATACCCTTCAGCATTCATAAAATACTGGTTTGGTGGTGATGAACTCCTTTAGCTTTTCCTTTTATTTGTGAAGCTCTTTATCTGACCTTCAATTCTAAATGATAGCTTTGCTGGGTAGAGTAATCTTAGTTGTAGGTTCTTGCTATTCATCACTTTGAATATTTCTTGCCACTCGCTTCTGGCCTGCATAGTTTCTGTTGAGAAATCAGCTGACAATTGTATGGGTACTCCCTTGTAGGAAACTAACTGTTTTTCTCTTGGTGCTTTTAATATTCTCTTTTTGTCTTTTGCCCTTGGCATTTTAATTATGATGTGTCTTGGTGTGGTCCTCTTTGGATTCCTCTTGTTTGGGGTTCTCTGCGCTTCCTGGATTTGTAAGTCTATTTCTTTCACCAGGTAGGGGAAGTTTTCTGTCATTATTTCTTCAAATAGGTTTTCAATATCTTGCTCTCTCTCTTCTTCTGGCACCCCTATAATTCGGATGTTGGTACACCTGAAGTTGTCCCAGAGGCTCCTTATACTATCTTCATATTTTTGGATTCTTTTTTCTTTTTGCTTTTCTGGTTGGGTGTTTTTTGATTCTTCATATTTCAAATCTTTGACTTGATTCTTGGGATCCTTTAGTCTGCTGTTGGATCTCTGTATATTATTCTTTATTTCAGTCAGTGTATGCTTAATTTCTTATTGGTCCTTTTTCATATCCTTGAGGGTCTCACTATATTTCTCAGAGGTATCTAGAAGATTCTTTGAACTCTATATCCAGTAGTTTGCTTTCCTCCATTTCTTTCATTTGTGACCTGTTTCTTTGTCTCCACATTTTGGCTGCTTCCCTGTGTTGATAGAGTGGCTTTGTGTGGTAGGTGTCTTATAGGGCCCAGTGGCTCAGCCTCCCTAATTACCTGAGGTGGACACTCTTGTTGCACCCCTTTGTGGGCTGTGTGCACACAAAATTGTAGTTTTAGTTAAGCCTTGATTGCTGTTCGTATCACTGGGAGGAATTGACCTCCAGGCCAACTGGCTGTGAGAATCAGCTGTGTCTACAATGGGAGAATTGCTGTGCTGGAGACACCCTTATGGGGCAGGACTTGCTTCAGTGGGGCTTTAGTGCTCACTGAGCCTGCCCCCTGAGTGTGTCTCTTATGGATGTAAAGAGTTGTAATCTGGTATGGTCTCACTCTGACCACTGGGTACACGGGCTCTTGGATCTCCAAGGAGGTGCAAAGTCAGCCACTGCCTGTGGCCACCCAGCAGGAGCTACAGAGAGATCTTCAGATTCCTCCTCTTTGTTGGGGTTTGGAGGTGCCCAGATGAGGCCCAGCTGTGAAGCAATGCAGGCTGCTGTTGAGCCTTGGGGCTTCTTTTGAAAGCTCTGGTGCTCTCTGACCCAGGTGCAGTTTGTTAGATTTTAGATTGCAAAAGGCCAGGCCATTCATATGCAAAAGCCTCTGTGCACTGCTTGGGTGGGATCATAAATTGGGTGGGGCAGGGTTTCAGGGAATCACCAAGGCGGAGCAAACAGCAATGGCTGCCTGTCAGCCCTACCCCGAAGAGGTCCCTGGGTCTCTGTGTCCTGCAGCACCATGCAGGAACAATGATCGCTGCAAGCACTTCTGAGAGAAAGCCGCCCTCATGTTCCAGCCTGATGCCAGACAGTCCAGTTTCTCCCCGTATGAGTCTGGGTCCCCAGAGTCTCGCCCGGAACTGGAGTTCAGAGCAGTCAGGGGCTTGTATCTCCCTCCCAATTGAAAAAGACAACAGTGTACCCAATTGCCAGCCCATTTCCGCACCCCTCCATACCTCCACACTTCCGTACCTCCACACGTCCTCCCAGTCTCAGTGCACTTTTCTCTTTCCTTCTAGTTATATAACTCCACTCAGCGAGCCTTCCCATGGTTCTGGATGATATCTGTTTTGTTTTTTAGTTGTAGTTTTTATGTGGTTGTGCGAGGCAGCAAATTCAGGTGTTTACCTGTGCCACCATCTTGGTTCCTCCCTGGAATCTGTATTTAAGTACAGAGTGCCTGCTTTAGAAAAGAAATGTGGAATTTCAGCAAAATATTGTTAAACATTTTCATTGTTTAAATCCCCTTCGCTTACAGGTCAAGTCCATGATTCTTATAGATTTCTTGAAGTTTATATAATTTTGAGAAAGAGAGAGGGAGAGAGATGTGATAGGGTACCATACAACATGACATGCTAATAGGATGTGATGTAAGTATGGTTAAGAGCACAGGTTCTGGAGCCAGCCTGAGTTCACAGCCCAGCTCTGCCAATAAACCTTCTGTGCTCCACTTTTTGCATCTGTAAATGGGGATAATAGTAGTACTTACTTCATCAGGGTTTATGTAAGGATTAAATGAACAACTACATATAAGTCACTTTGAATACTGTCTTGCATGTAGGGAGAGGCCAGGAGGTATTAGTGGCTGCCATTACTATTATTATTATTATTATTATTATTATTATTATTATTATTATTACTACTAGAGGCCCAGTGCATGAAATTTGTGCACGGGGGTTGGGGGGGAGTGTCCCTCAGCCCAGCCTACACCCTCTCCAATCTGGAACCCCTTGGGGGATATCTGACTGCCGGTTCAGACCCAATCCCACAGGGGCCTGTTTAGGGCCCGATCTCACAATCCAGGACTGCTGGCTCCTAACCACTCCCTTGCCTGCCTGCCTGATTGCCCCCTAACTGCTCCCCTGCTGGCCCAGTCGCCTCCAACTGTGTCCTCTGTAGGCCTGGTCCCCCCCCCAACTGCCTTCCCTTGCAGGCCTGGTCACCCCCAACTGCCCTCCCCTGCTGGCCATCTTGTGACAACATAGGGGTGGCCATCTTGTGATGGCCATCTTGTGACGATGTGGGGGTGGCCATCTTGTGACAACATGGGGACGGTTGACTTGTGATGACGTGGGGCAGCCATCTTGTGATGCGATGGTGTGAGGGTCAATTTGCATATTACCTCTTTATTATATAGGATACCACCACCACCACCGTCATCATCTATATTCTTGAGCTCCAGGACATTTGGAAATTTCAGTTTGCTGCATGTGAATGATATATTTTATATGATGACTAGAGGCCCAGTTTATGAAATTTGTGTATGGGGGGAGGGGTGTCCCTCAGCCCAGCCTGCACCCTCTCCAATCTGGGACCCCTCGAGGGATTTCCAACTGCCCATTTAGGCCCGATACCACCTAAACCAGCAGTCGGACATCCCTCTCACAATCCAGGACTGCTGGCTCCCAATCGCTGACCTGCCTGCCAGCCTGATCACCCCTAACCACTCCCCTGCCAGCCTGATCGATGCCTAGCTGCTCCCCTGCTGGCCTGATTGCCCCTACCTTCCCTCCCCTGCAGGCCTGGTCACCCCCAACTGCTCTCCCCTGCAGGCCTGGTCACCCCCAACTGCCCTCCCCTGCCGGTCTGGTCACCCCCAACTGCCCTCCCCTGTAATCTGCAGGGATTTGATGGAGTGTTTAACTTGAACAGCCATAGATTCGTTTCAGAGCAGGAGACTAAGGTGAATGAGGGCTGTGGCATTAGAGGACGGATGAAGCTGGTGCAGGCCCAGGCTGCAGTCGGTTTTGCCACAGCCTGTGATGCAGCCTGTGCATGTTCCCACCTTGGGAGGAACTATTTGCTGCTTCCCTCTGGGAGGCCTGTGGTGGAATAATGACAATAAAGATAAACTTTAAAAAATGAAAATAAAATACACACAAAAATAAATTGATAGCTCTTTGATATATTGAAATAAAACTACCATGTAATTGTGTAATATCCTATCTAATAAAAGAGAAACATGCAAATTGACCATAACCCCGACACCCTTCCCATCGGCTAATCAGTGAGATATGCAAATTAACTTCCAACCAAGATGGCGGCCGGCAGCCATGCAGCTGAAGCGAACAGGAGGCTTGCTTGCTCCAGTGATGGAGGAAGCCAACGTTCCTAGCCTGCCGCTGCTGGCCTCTGAGCTGCACTCTAAGAAACTATGTTGCAATCATAGAAGCTAAACAAGCTCCAGAGACCTGCTTTCAGCCAGCTTCGGCCTCAGAGCTTAGAGCTGCTGTGATGGCAACAGAGTTTCAATTATAGAAGCCAAACAGACCCAGAAATCTGCTTTCAGCCCTCAGAGCTGGAGCCAGCTCTCAGCTCCAATGACAGCTATAGAAGGTAAATAAATCCCAGAATTAAAAAAAAAAAGAAAAAAAGGAGAGGCTGGGAGCTTAAGTTGCCCTCCAGCCTGAAAATGGCTCTCAGGCCCTCACCCAGACTGGCCAGGCACCCCAGTGGGGACCCCCACCCTGAAGGGGATGTGACCAGCTGAAAACAGCCTTCAGCCCGTCATCTAGGCTGGCCAGGCACCGAAGCGGGACCCCCACCCTGATCGGGACACTTTCAGGGCAAACCAGCCGGCCCCCACCTGTGCACCAGGCCTCTATCCTATACTACAGGCAGGGCGGGACAGTGTGAGCTGCCAACCGGGCCCCATGTGCAGCCCTGGGCATACGCCCCACCCCCAGCCGGGACTCCTGTGTGCCACCTGAGCCCCCAGCCGGGACCCCCGTGCTGCCTAAGCCCCACACTGCTAAGCCCTGCCCCCAGCTGGGACCCTATGACTATTGGAGAGCAGGAAAGTGCCGCTGGGCCTTGGGTCACTGTGGTGATCCGGCCATCAGTAAGTAGAAAAGTGCGGCCTGTAGGCAGCCCCCAGCTGTGCCTGATCCAGGAGCAGGAAAGCAAACCCGGCCTGCGGGCAGCCCCCAGCTGTGCCTTCTCCCTGGTCACCATGAGGATCCGGGAGCAGGAAAGCAAGCCTGGCCTGTGGGCAGCCCCCAGCTGCGCCTTCTCCCTGGTTGCCATGAGAATCTGTGAGCAGGAAAGCAAGCCTGGTCTGCGGGCAGCACCAAACATTCCCTGCTCCCCGGTCGCCATGGTGATCCGGGAGCAGGAAAGCAAGCCTGGCCTGTGGGCAGCCCTAAGCTGGGCCTGCTCCCCAGTTGCCATGGAGACCTGGGGGCAGGAAAGCCGAGCCTGTGAACAGCCCCCAGCTGGGCCTGCTCCCAGGTCGCCATGGCGATCCGGGAGCAGGAAAGCCCGGCTTGTGGGCAGCACCCCCATCCTGGCCATAGCTCAAGGGAGAGTACAACATGCAGTGGAGACCAGGAGCCTGAGAGATCAACACAGAAGGGCTCCTGCTCCAAGCCTCCATGGTGTGGCTGGGGGCAGGCCCCCAGCAGACACACACACACACACACACACACACACACACACACACACAGCCTGCTCTGAGCCTCCAATGTGGCTGGGGGAAGATTCCCAGTGGACACACACACGGACACACACACACACACACACACACACACACACACACACACACGGCAACTGCTTCGAGCCTACATGGCGCAGCTGGGGGTAGGCCCTAGCAGACAGACAGACACACACACACACACACACACACACACACACACACACACACACGGGACGCCTGCTCCAAACCTCTGCTGCCAGACTGTGGCCATCAGTAGGACATCCACTGAGGGCTCCCAGACTGTGAGAGGGACAGGCTGGGCTGAGGGAACCCCCCCCCCCCCCCCGTGCACCAGGCCTCTAGTTAGTATTATAAATGCCTTGTATCCATTATATCAACAAATTTCAACCTTTTTCATCTCATGGCACACATAAACTAATTACCAAAATTCTGCAGCACACCAAAAAATATATTAGCCCTGGCCAGATGACTCATTTGGTTGGAACATTGTCTTGTACACCAAAAGGTTTCAGGATCAGTTCCTGGTTAGGGCACATACTCAGGTTGTGGGTTTGATCCCTGGTCAGGGCACATATTGGAAGCAACCAATCAATGTTTTCTCTCTTACATTGATGTTTCTCTCCCTCCCTTCCTTCCTCTCTCTCTAAAACAGTGGTTCTCAACCTTCCTAATGCCATGACCCTTTAATATAGTTCCTCATGTTGTGGTGACCCCCAACCATAAAATTATTTTTGTTGCTACTTCATAACTGTAATTTTGCTACTGTTATGAATCTGTAATGTAATGTAAATTTACTGTAATGTAAATATCTGATATGCAGGATGTATTTTCATTGTTACAAATTGAACATAATTAAAGCATAGTGAGTAATCACAAAAACAATATATAATTATATATGTGTTTTCCGATGGTCTTAGGTGACCCCTGTGAAAGGGTCGTTTGACCCCCAAAGGGGTCGCGACCCACAGGTTGAGAACCACTGCTCTAAAATCAATAAACATCCTCAGGTGAAGATAAAAACAACAACCATATCCTCAGGTGAGGGTTTGAAATATATAAATTATATATATATGATGATTTTGATTCATTCACACTGGATGGCTATTATTGTGTTGGCTGTTGTCATTTTTAAGTTGGCAATCTAAGGAAAAAGAGGTTAATGCCCCTGACTAAATAGTCTGATATTGCATGTTTTAAAAATTCTTACAGCACACTGGTTGAAAAATCACTGCATTATATGATAATTAATTAAAATAAGGGTCATTGTTAATATATAGTACAGAGTATTATTGATGTTATATTTATGGTAAACAACAAATAGCTCGAGTGGGGTTTTTTTGTTTGTTTTTGTTTTTTTAATTCCCAGCTTGGACATGATAGATCCAATATTTGAAAGATGCTAGACTTTTATATAATATATCTTTTTCTGGCACATTTTGTCCATCACCTGGGATCAACTATATACATACTTCACAAAATGAAGTCTCATTATACCCAAGGACAGCTAAATGCCCGTCAAGGAATAAATGAATGCGTTTGAGTTGTTTTAAGTAGCTAGGTGTGATTTAAAGGTTGCTGAAATAAAAAAGGCTTATTCATTTTTCATCAATAATCACTTACCTTAATATATCATTAGAACCCGCTGATTTGCAGACCTCCTTCTGGGTTTAGATTTATTATAATGGCAGACATAATTTAACTTTCCCTCTTTTTCTCATTCTGTATTATACCCTTTTTCCTCTGAGACACTGTTAAGATGTTTCTAACATTCACAGGATTGCTAATGATCCAACTTTTTAAAAATTGTACTTAAAATTAAGAGTTCTAGGCTGTAGAAATGTGTGTGTGTGTGTGTGTGTGTGTGTGTGTGTGTGTGTCCAGGCAATTTTCTTTCATCATTTGAACAACTGGTAGTAAGGTGCACACTTCCTGTTTCATAAGTTCTGAGAGTATGTACTGATTTAGCATATGCAAAAGTCAGGAAGTAAATAGTTTGGTCATATTCTTAGAGTATGCCATCAATTTATAAGAACAAAGCATCTTGTGTGTGGCATACTCAGCAGATGAGATCAATATCTGTGCATGTACCTCATTTTCAAAACCTTTCTCTGGCTGCTGCAGACACAGCCTTTCTCTGGCTGCTGCAGACACAGCCTCACATTTGCCCTCAGATGTTCATTGTGCCTGTGTATCCTCAGGTAGCGTCACTGTCCTGGGCTTCTGTGCTGCCACCTAGGGAGCGCTGCTCATCACAGTGAAGTCCAGAGCCTACCCTCACTTTCATATGATGCATGTGCAGAAAAGAGCCATTTCTCTTCTTAGACTGTCCACTGGTTGGATGTGAATGACCACAGCTAGAGATAGCCCAGGCAGGGTAGGGAATCTGATTGGAACCTTTGCAAAACCAAAATTCCAAGCACCTCTCCTTAAATGCACAGATTTAGTCTAGGTTTTTAGAAGTAACTAATCTAGAACCTGGAAACACACCCAGTACAGACTGCGATTCTGACATCTAATGCTGGCAATGAAAAAAAAAATGAATAGAGTAAGATAGATATTTTCTTTTTTCTAGATTATAAACTACCATGTCTGTATTTTATACAGCCATGTTTGACAGTTTGTATAAAGTACATATTATTAATTTTCACTAGCTATACCAGTATTGATGCTGGGTAAAAATTGCTAAACATTAAGAAATAAAAATGTGTAAACTTAAACATTTGGAAAATGTGTATATGATCAGAACTATACATACTTTCATTGGACAGGAACCTTTCTTCCCTGTTTAATATTTCCCAGAAAACTCAATGCTTACTTTCCTCATGTCCCAGATTTTTATCCCAGAAACATGTTTAAAAAATTAGTGAACCACCGGTAGATATATAAATATCTACTTATGGAGAATTAAAAGAACACTAATGTGTGTGAGGAAATATTAGCCACCCTTAAAATTTATAAGTCCTTGTTCACCCAGAGCTACTCTTTACATTTTGCTTAGCTTTGGAATCTGTGTTGATAACTCTTTCCATAAAATACATACATTTTGTTACATATTAGCATTACTGTGACTTGCTTGCTTGTGTCTCAATAATTCTGTTCTTTGCTTACGATACTCTTCAGGTTTCCAGGAAGAAGTTTTAAGACAGTGTATAATATTTCTTTTCTGGACTTCTCCTTTATCTTTGTGATCTCAGCAGCCTTTGTTCTAGTGTAGGAGCAAGTGCAGCCAGGTGATCAAGGAGACCCATGTGGCTTTATATTCATGTCTTGGCTCTGACACTTACTTGGATGTTTGGCAAGTTATTTAACTTCTGTGAGCTTCATTAAACTCATCTGTATTTTAAATTTTTTGCCCCATTGTTAGACCATATGTCAGCTGTGTTTTATATGCAGAAAAGATGTTCTTTATAACTATGCTTCATGATCTGTGTTAGAAAGTATTGGGGCTGAAAAGAGAAACCCAGATCCAATCTCTGATAGTAATGCTCTTCCAGTCTTTTGGGAGAATAACAGATGGACTTAAATAGCACAACCAGTTTTATTGACCATGCTGTTTATTTTAATAGCTAGACCAGAATGGTTTGATTGACTTTTTAAAAATCTGGTATTTTTTTTACCATATGGACAAGGCCATATCTAGAGTGCCAAGCTAATAAGCCTTCTTTTCTCTGACAACGAACCATGAAAATTGTTAGCAAAATGTTTTATTTCGAATTGATCCATGCTCTTGGTGATATAAGCACCCAACTTAAGAGATAAAATGCAGATTACCATTCATCGGTTGTTGGAAATTTGTTGCACCAAAGAACTGTAGGCAACCAGTATGTGAAATGAGCTAGAAATGAATGTAGTTGGGGTGACTACAAGTGTAATAAAACTACCTGAAATCAGTTGATTGTGGGTATACAGGACAGATTGCTTTCTTTAAATGGTGTTGTAACACTTGAAGAATGTAAAACATGAGAGTTTAGAAGTACTTACAGTAACATTTTTTAAAAGATAATTAAGGTTTAAAGCAGAAAGACTTTTTTTCTCATTTTTACAATGGGCTCGGTAGACAAATCATTCTGAATCAGAACACCACTAATTCCTGTGTATAGTATTGAAATACTATAACAGCATTAGGTTGTCTTCTAACCTAATCAGTTCTTAAGTATTCATTGCATCCCTAGCCTCTTTGGTACAATCACAGTATTTGTACCTTTCATTTATCTCCTCATGTTGGTGTATTCCTTTACATCCTTTAGCATATATACTGAATCTAAAGTCCCTTCTAAAATGTCATTTTCCCTCTAGTTCCATCATAATGACCCTTTCTGAATCTTTCCTATTGTCTTATTTTTCTTCTGGTTGTGGATCACATTTTTTTCTCCTTCTTATATCTGATATTTTTTATATGATGTCAGACATTTTGAATTTTATGATGTTGAGGCTGGGTTTTGTTGTGTTTTGTAAGAGTGTTGTATCTTTCCTGGCAGGCCATTAAATTACTGGTTAATTACTGGCTGATTGTTTCTTATTTTTCTGTGTTGCTATTTTTTTTTTAAATCCTCAGCCAAGGATATGCTTTTATTGACTTGAGAGAGAGAGGAACGGACAGGGAGAGAGACAGAGAGAAAAGGGGGGGGGGGTTAGAGTGAGGAGAGAGAGGGAGGGATAGAGAGACAGAGAGAGAGAGAGCATTGATGCGAGAGAGAAACATTGATCAGTTGCCTCCCATAAGCCCAACTGGGGATCGAACCCGAGACCCTGTGGTGTACAGGACACTTATTTTTATTTTTAGGGGGCTTTTTAATCTCTTTGAGGCGAGGTCCCCTTTCATCCTCATTGCCCCCTGAAATATTTAGTCTTGATGACAATTCCTCCACATGATTTTGAGAGGGCATCCACATTCAATTTGCAGAATGTTCTTCTTCCTTGGTCTCTGATGCTCTTATGTATTTTCTTTGCTGACCTCCACCTTTTCAGAAGATTCTTTGGTCCCCTATATATTGCAGTTCTCAAGCACCTACTCTCTCATCTAGATTTGGAAGTAAGCTGGTATATTTCTGAGTGCCAGACCTACTTTTTACATGTGTCTCTGGGTATCCTGACAGTACCACAAACTCAACAGGAACAAATATGGTGTTATATTTCTTGTCAAAGCTGTGGCTACCATGGTGTCCCCTCTCTCTGCTGTTTTCACCACCATCCTCCTTATCTCCTGTGCTTTCTTCATCTCCTTTCTTTATCTCTGTACCTAGTTGTGAGGTTTTATTGATTCTGTTTCTAGACTGTTTATCTTAGTTTATTCCCACCTCTTTCATTTTCCCAATTTAGGGATGCATTATCCCTTGTCAGGTATAACAACAAAGCAGCACTTACATTTTCACACCCCTCTCCACCGCCCTGTGATCTTCTTACACAGTCCTGTCAGCACTTTCATCCTAAAGTCCACTTCGCGTGGCATTACTCCTGCACAAACAAACCCAACTGCAGAATCAAGTCCAAACTTTTTGGTGTGGTATTTTCCTAGAGATCCACCAGTCTTACTCCTCTGCACTTGTCCTCATCAAAACTCTAGTCACTCTAGGTTGTTTCCTATCCCAGAACACGTCAAGCATTTTCCTACCCCAGACCCCATTATGAATGCTTTTTTTTTTCAATCAGTAAGGAACTGATGCATATAGCCCTCAATATCTCTATTGTTGAAATACCAGTTCTCCAAGTACCATCTCCTCTGCAAATTTAGTACATCTCATTGGAATGACTCTCCTCTTACTTGGATTCAAAGCAATTTGCATGCCTACTAAAGATCTCCTTCAAAGTCTATACAGGATAGTATCTCCTCCCCTCTTTGCATGGTTTGTGTTTTTCCTCATGTTCTTCTGGACATCATCTTTAGTGATGGTGGGAGATCATCAAGGCCTTCCCATGAACGTCCCTGCTTACAGTAGGACTTATGCTGCTGCTAGAAAGCAATCTTCTACACGGGGACCTTATGGCTCCTAAAGGAGATCAGGATAAGGCCATGCCTTATTCACCCTTATACCCTCCAAATGCTTCTGTACATTTTTTAGAATTTAAAGATGGGGATGTAAGATGCAGGAATGAAAAAAATTGACTTAAAGTTGTTTAATGACTTGATTTATAAGAAGATTCCATAACGTGGCATGTGACTTCAGCATGTAAAGAAGATTCAATTTATAAAAATTAGGTATATGTTACTTTAGTAACATATCAATGACATAGAACAGAATATATTGCTTTACAAATCCATTATTATACTGTAATTTTTTGCGAGGACTCCCCCCCCCCCCCCGACCTAAAAAAAATTGTAATTCAGAAGTGATAAAGTTGTGTGTGTGTGTGTGTGTACATGTATATACTAGAGGCCCGATGCACGAGATTTGTGCAAGAGTAGGCCTTCCTTCCCCCAGCTGCCAGCACCGGCCTCCGTCCGGCACCCGGGACCCGTGCTTCCCTCGCAGCTCCAGCTTCGTCTGGAAGGACGTCCTGCCTAATTAGCATATTACACTTTTATTATTATAGATATGTGTAAATTTCTTAAGCCAGTGATCATGATATATCCTTCACTGATAATGTTGATTAAAGACCAGGCATCAGAAGGAAACAAAGAGTGTATGTTATTTGGAGATCCTCCAATATCTTCACTCTTGTCTATGTTTTCTTTCTGTGCAGATATTAAGATATTATTGGGCACTATGTTTAACTAGACACAACATTTTGCTGATTTTCTTTAAATGTTTCCTGAAAAGAAACATTATTTAATCAGTATCTTTTGAGATATCTGTTTACACTAAACAAAGTCCTATTCCAATTAGTTTCAAGTTCTAAGCAAAAGCTCTGGTAATTAAACATTGTCTGATGGAACATCTTGTTAGTGTACTGCAATATTGAAGTTGAGTTGCAGTAGAAATAATATTAAGCTTATTAGCACGCTTATCAATTTAATTGATCAACCACATACAAGGACTATATGCTGACATAAGGATTTTTTTTCCCTCTGAAACACTGAATTTGGGAAGCTTAACACCTCCATTTTGTCATCTGTAAAATGAAATACTATATATGAATAAATAAAAATCACTATCTCGTAGCATTGTATAGGATAGATGAGACAATATAGGTAAAATATTTGACATAGTGCCTGCTTACAGTATCATAAATATATTTACTTGTGGTGCAGATCAAGTCTCAGAACAAAATTATTTTATGATAAAAAAATCCTTCTAATGAGTAGATCTTGAAAATTCAATAAGTAGCATATTTACTTGAAGCAGCATTCAGTTTTAGCACATTGTAAAATTTTGGACAACTTTGTGGACTTAATTTTTTCCTTTTTAAAAACTTTTATTGTTGACTCTATTACAGGTGTCCCCCATTCTCTCTCCACCCAGTCCCTGCTCCCCCTCAGGCCTTCACCACTTTATTGTCTGTGCCCATGGGTTATGCATATATGCATGTATGTTCTTTGGATGAACTCTTCCCAACCTCCCCACACTCCTCACCTCTGAGATCTGTCAGTCTGTTCCATGTGTCCATGCCTCTGGTCTTGGACTTAATTTTAAATGCAATTTAATCTATGCAAACTCCTGGCCAAATTGTATGTAAGCAAAATGAAGTAATCTATGAACATGACATATTTTGCAATGTACTTACTCTGTACTGCACATGCATAATAACACTTTGTATCTACCTATTGTAATGTTATCCAGATACTGTTGTGAATGTGGGCATCAGCTAAATGAGAGCATTTCAAACTTCTGTCTGTAGATAAACCACTATAACATTAATTGGCACTAGAATTTATTTCATGTGTATGATCTGTTGTAGTGGTAAAATAGATTATTTTTAGATGCCCATATAAAATTGTTTTCTCATTAGATAATTATAGTCAGCTCTGTGTGTAACATAAATTTAAATATTTTATGTTATTAGTAACATCAGTGTAACACAGGAATTAGCAAGATAGCAATGCGAATACATTTCCTTGTTTCTTAAACTGTGCTGCAAATGGAGAATTGGTTCTGTAAATTATTTTTAATGTGCACATTTTTTAACAAGGTCCTTAAAGTGGTAATCATTTCCTGAATTCCACCATTGCGGAGTAACAATGCTTTGACAGCTTTTGTTGGTGATAAAATATTTGTTTTCATTAAATTTTATGTTAAAAACTTATTTAGAATCAGAGATTTTTACCTTGTTATAGCTGGAAGGAACCTGATCTAACAGGCCTTATCTTACAGAAGTGGGAGCAGAGGGATGGGGGTGCAGATGAAGGTGGTTGCTGCTTATGTTGTGTTTACTTTTAAGGAAGTATTGGTACCACAGCAAGAAAGAATACCTGACCTGGAGTCAGGAAACCTCGGGGCTTCAAATAGGTGTGCTGCCTTGTGTGAGTCACCTCTTTACACATGTATCAAATAGGAATGATCACACAAGGAAGGGAATACTGATCAAATAAAGTTTGTGTGAGAGCATACTTAAAAATATAAAATATGCTATTATAATTACCCTGCTGATTGACCTCTTCCCAGACCTCTGGAATTGTGGAGCGAGTTGATTCAAAGAGAAGATGTACGTGATAGCAACTTTAAGAATTAGAGGATGCCTTCCCATGCCAGCAGGTTATTGGAATACTAGATGTTTCTGTAATAATACCCAGGCAAGGGTCTTAATGAACTTCAAATGAGAAGGGATTTTTTTAAAAAGAACTTAAAATGCACAATATAGGTAGTTATAACCAGATTTAGTTCAAAGTTAAATCAACAGAACTATTTGTGAGAGTAAACAATGCAGTGTGATTTCAATGTTTGCCATCCTTTCTCATTTGAACTTGGTAAGGATGCTCTGGCTTGGGATGTCTGTGTCCATTTCCTCTGAACTCCATGTCATCCTGACTCTTCCACTGGCCCATGTGGTTGTGGGGCCCTTTGCTGTTGCCATTTTTCAGGTTGTTACAGATTCTTGTGAAACATCCCCATGTCCCTTCATTGCAGTGTTACTGACATGTTAACCCTGTTCTGCATTAAGTGCTCACTTTTCCTGCTTTCTTTGCTCTGGCCCGGGCCACCCACTGCCCTGTCCTGGGCCACTGCTCCCCAGCACTCTCTTTATCCAGCAATGATAGCCTCCTCAGGGCTCCTGGACCAGACCAAGAGGAGTGGTCACTTGCAAGAGTCTTTTCATCTGCTGGATGGCCTGCCTTGGATCTTGACATGATGGCTTCTTCTGTCAGCCAGGCTTGGCTCAGAGGTCCCTTTGCGGAGCAGGCTTGTTGGCACCCAGTCTAAAGCAGCAGGCTGCCCTCCTCCTAACCCTCTCTAGTCTGTTCCTTTCTTCAATTCTATGCATACGTGTATCACTATCTCACATTGCCCTCTTCATTCATGTGTTTTATTATGTCTAATTCTGCCCTCTTGACTATTAGTCTACAAGAGCAGAGACCCCATCTGTCCTGTCTACATGTGTGTCTGTAAATGTAACAGTGGCTGGCAAGCAGTAGGTGCTACTTGATATTTGTTTATGTATGAATGTATGTATGTGTGTGTGTGTATTTATGGATTTTTGTGTACATATGTATGTGTTCATATCTCTATGTTTGCATGTTTGCATACTCTCATGAATGCGTGTATGCTTATATTTGCATGTATATTTTATATGGATGGATGTTTGTTGTACATATGTATGTTTGTATGTTTCTGTGTATATACTTGCATGTATGTGTGTATGTTTGTATGTATCTCTGTGTGTTTGCAAGTGTGTGTGTGTTTGTGTGTGTGGTGTATGTGTACATATATGTCTGTGGGGTGTGGGCTTCCAGCCCGTGCACCCTTTCCTTTCCTTGTTGGGTAAGCTCTCTCAGGCAGTCCTCTGTGCCGTCTGCTCTAGTTCCTCAGTTTACAGTTTTGAACACTGCCTGGTGGGAGGGACTATTTGTCTATCCTCAGTAAACACTGCTGGGTGGGATTGGCTGACTCCTGAGTGTGCCACCAAGAAGATACCCCTACCAAAAGCAAAATATCTCTATGGTGCTTTCCATTCCTTGTTTTTAGAGTACTTCCTTTTCACCAAGTCCAAAATTCTACAAGCTTTAAGGCAGATGTATCTATCTATCTATCTATCTATCTAGCTATCATCTATCTAGCTATCTATCAATCTGCCTATTCATCAAAGATTTTGCTTTAAACCCTTCATGAGTGCCTTCTAAAAAAATTCCTGGGTCACATTTAGTGGAGAGCTTCTGGAAATTGTTGTCATTTAATTAACATACATTACTAGTATGACTCCTTTAACTAAACCTTAAAATTAACTTAGTATTAAAGTCATACTTTTAAAATAAAACAGAAAATATAGAAAAGGAAATGATCATCCTGTTATACCCAGATTTCAAGATTCCCAAAGCCCACCAGGGAGCCAGCGAGTCCGATGCAAAAGCAAAGAGTCCTTCATTTCGAACTAGTTCGGCTCCCCGACCACACTCACCGATGCAACGGTAAGCCCAGTGGCAGAGAGCGAAGCCTGATGGGACTGTGGGTTTTATAGGAGGGTAGAGTAAGGGCAGGAGAGGGGACTGTGGGCCCCGCTGATTGGCCAGGCACTAGTCGGTGTCTCATTACACAGGATGTTGTCATAGTGATGGCGTGCACTTCCCTTGATTATCATTGGCTAGTCCAGAGAAATCCTGGGTGTGGCTAGCAGAGGCTTCTTCCAGAAAGAAACCCTGCGGAGCACATGGCTCTGTCCAAAAACGGAGGACCCAGGGCAAGATGGAGGGCGCAGTCCTAGCCCCCCGCCCTCCCAGGGCGAGCTGAGCCCGGGCTCCAGGGGCCAGTCCGGTTGCCGGGGGTCCAGCAGATCGGCCAGTTCCAGCCCAGATAGGAAGTCCATGTCCTCCGTCTCGTCCCGTGGGCGCCAGTGATCGCCTCCTTAGGCAACCTGGTGGCCCCCCGCTCTCGGGAGGTCACCATATTGATGCCGAACTTAGTGCGGACACCCGATCGGCATAGCACACTACAGCCCAGAACTCCTGGGCTCAAGCGATCCTCCAGCCTCAGCCTCCCGAGTAGCTGGAACTACAGGCACGCACCACCGCGCCCGGCACTGCTGCCGCGGCTGCTCGCGGCACGGCGACCTCTTCCTCCACCGCCGCTGTCACGCGGGTCCGGTCCAGGGGTGGCGGACGGGTGGCGGCCTGCACGGGGCTCTCGCTGCGGGCTGGGGCGTCGGTGCCCAAGGCCGCCAGCAGCGTGGTCAGGCTGTGCCTCATGGGGCCCCGCGGCTGGCTCACGTAGGCCCCGCGATGACTCGCCCTTTCAATCCCACCACAAAACAATAACTGTTAACATTTTAAAGTATATTCTTACACGCACACACAGGTTGATATTTGTATAGTGAGCTTATTCAAAACTAAAATAGCACTGTACTGTACATAGTCCTTCAGTAACCTGCCATTTTACTTAATATGCCACAGACATCTTTTCATACCAGTAAGTATTCTCTTACAAAAGTATTTTATAAATGGCTGTGATATTTTATTTTATGGCTTTATCTTGCTTAAATGCTTAACCAGTTTTCTAGCCTAGAGGGCTTAATGATCTTGCCTTCAGTAGTCTCAGGGAATTAAAGGAGAAAGTGCATATAAAGCACTGAGAACAGTGCCTGTCAAATAGTAAGTGCTCAGTGATCAGTCCCTGTGGTTTCTATTGATCCATTTTCTACTATCTTTTACAACTTAAAATACATTTCATCAAGCCTACTGTTTCTTATACATCCAAATGTTTACTTGTATTTTATCAGTAAAATATTTTAAACTCTAAAAATAAAAATTTTCTTTATTTTCAAATAATATTATCAAAAATGATAGAGCAGTTTCAATGAAAGCTAATCCCAAATTAAAAATACTTTGGTTTTATAAAAAGGATTGCCTCCAGGGTTTCCATCAGCGAGTAGAAGTTACTCCCACTTCCCTCATCCTCTCTCATCCTTGGCTTCTGCTGCCTCTTCCACCTAAACTTTGACCTTTGACCTCCAGCTACAGGTTAGTTGCCAATTCACTGCAGATTCCCACCAGGCCGGTTCAGAACACAGCTCTGGGCCCTCCACGATGGCTCAAATGATCTTCTCCTTAGTTCTCTTTTTTTTCCCTTTTTTAAAAATTAAATCTTTATTGTTCAGATTATTACAGTTGTTCCTCTTTTTTCCCCCCATAACTCCCCTCCACCCAGTTCCCACTTCACCCTCTGCCCTTACCCCCTGCACCCCCACACTGTCCTCATCCATAGGTGTACGATTTTTGTCCAGTCTCTTACCACACCCCTTTCCCCCCAAGAATTGTCAGTCCACTCCCTTTCTATGCCCCTAATTCTTTATATTCACCAGTTTATTCTGTTTGTCAGATTTTTTTTCACTTGATTTTTAGATTCACTTGTTGATAGATATGTGTTTATTGTTCATAATTGTTATCTTTACCTTTTTCTTCTTCTTCTTCTTCTTAAAGAATACCCTTCAGCATTTCATATAATACTGGTTTGGTGATGATGAACTCCTTTAGCTTTTTCTTATCTGTGAAGCTCGTTATTTGACCTTCAATTCTGAATGATAGCTTTGCTGGGTAAAGTAATTTTGGTTGTAGGTTCTTGCTATTCATCACTTTGAATATTTCTTGCCACTCCCTCTGGCCTGCATAGTTTCTGTTGAGAAATCAGCTGACAATCGTATGGGTACTCCCTTGTAGGTAACTGACTTTTTTTCTCTTGGTGCCTTTAAGATTCTCTTTTTGTCTTTTGCTCTTGGCATTTTAATTATGATGTGTCTTGGTGTGGTCCTCTTTGGATTCCTCTTGTTTGGGGTTCTCTGCATTTCCTGGACTTGTAAATCTATTTCTTTCACCAGGTAGGGGAAGTTTTCTGTCATTATTTCTTCAAATAGGTTTTCAATATCTTGCTCTCTCTCTTCTTCTGGCACCACAATAAGTCGGATGTTGGTACGGTTGAAGTTGTCCCAGAGGCTCCTTACACTATCTTCTTATTTTTGGATTCTTTTTTCTTTTTGCTTTTCTGGTTGGGTGTTTTTTACTTCTTTGAATTTCAAATCTTTGACTTGATTCTTGGGATCCTCTAGTCTGCTTTGGATCTCTGTATAATATTCTTTATTTCAGTCAGTGTATGCTTAATTTCTAGTTGGTCCTTTTTCATATCCTCAAGGGTCTCACTAGATTTATCGAGAGTCTTACTAAATTTATTGGAAGTTTCTAGAAAATTCTTGAAAAACCTTATAACCGTGGTTTTGAACTCTATATCCAGTAGTTTGTTTTCCTCCATTTCTATCATTTGTGACCTGTTTCCTTGTCTCCTCATTTTGGCAGCTTCCCTGTGTTGATAGAGTGGCTTTCTGTGCTAGGTGTCCTATAAGGCCCAGTGGCTCAGCCTCCCTAATTACCTGAGGTGGACACTCTTGTTGCACCCCTTTGTGGGCTGTGTGCACAGTCTTGTTGTAGTTAAGCCTTGATTGTAGTTGGTATCACTGAGAGGAATTGACCTCCAGGCCAATTGGCTGTGAGAATCAGCTATGTCTACAGTGGGAGAACTTCTGTGCTGGAGACACCCTTATGGGGCAAGATTTGCTTCAGTGGGGCTTTGGTGCTCACTGCGTCTGCCCCCTGAGTGTGTCCCTTATGGATCTGAGGAGTTGTAATCTGGATGGTCCCACTCTGACCACTTGGGTACACGGGCTCTTGGATCTCTAAGGAGGTGCTAATTTAGCCTCTGCCTGAGGCTACCGAGCAGGAGCTATGGAGAGATCTGCAGATTCCTCTTTTTTGTTTGGGGTTTGGAGATGCCCAGATGAGGCCCAGCTGTGTAGCAATGCAGGCTGCTGGGGGGGCTTTGGGCCTTCTTTTGGATGTTCTGGGTCTCTCTGACCCAGCTGCAGTTTGTTAGGTAATTTTAGATTGCAAAGGGCCAGGCCATTCATATGCAAAAGCTTCTGTGCACAGCTTGGGTGGGGTGGGGTCTCAGGGAATCAACAGGGTGGAGCAAACAGCTATGGCTGATCCTCAGTCCTACCCTAAGAGGCCCCAGGTCTCAGTGTCCCGAGGTAATCACTGCAAGCTCCTCTGAGAGAAAGTTGCCCTCAAGTTCCACCTACTGCCAGAGAGTCCAGTTTCTCCCCGTATGAGTCTGGGCCCCCAGAGACTCGCCTGGAACTGGAGTTCAGAGCCGTCGGGAGCTTGTGTCTCCCTCCCAATTGAAAAAGACTACCGCGTCCTCAGTTGCCAGCCCTTTCCCCGTGCGCCTCCGTACCTCTGCACTTTACTTCTGCACCTCCTCTGAGTCTCAGTGTGCTTTTCTCTTTCCTTCTAGCTGTAGAATTTCCACTCAGCCAGCCTTCCTGTGGTTCTGGATGATTTCTGTTTTGTCTTTTAGTTGTATTTTTGAAGTGGTTGTGCGAGGCAGCAATTTCAGGTGTTTACCTATGCCGCCATCTTGGTTTCTCCCTTTAGCTCAGTGGTTCTCCTCCTTAGTTCTCTTATTTCTTATCCCCTCTCTAGGCTCCAGCCTCAGGGTGGGGTTAGACTAAAACATTGTCTGTTAGTGTGAGTAATTCACCAACAGTCTTTAAGAGTGCATGTGACCTTAACTAAAAAGTTTTTTGATTTTATTTAAAGTGAACCTTCTTATTTGAATCTTTTTTATCATTGGGTTAAGCATGTAAGTAAACAAATTTAGAAATGTTGAACTGTTTCTGTTATTTTGCATTATTTTAAAATTTCTAATAAAGATCTATTTCTAATAAAGATCTATTTCCCTTTTAAAATATGTCAAAGTTAAATTTTGGTCTGAATATATATATTAAAAATCTATCTTCATAGTTTCATGATACAGTTATAAAGAACTGGAAAGAAAGTATTATTTAGGTTTTAAGTTGGCACTGTATATCTGTTACTTTTTCTCCATTTTTATGAACTACTCAAATCTTTCTAGAAGAGGCTAAGGTAGGGTAGAGAGATATATTCCTTCACAGTAGAGCCAGTAAAGTGAGCATCTGTACCCTTGATGACTGTTTCTCAGGGATTTAATGTGTTCTGCACTGCATAGGTTTTTCTTAAAAGCATTTTCCCTGCTTTGGAAAATATTTTCTTATGTTTCTCTTTAAAATGCCATATCATCTTTTTCATATTTCTCTTTCTTAATCATTCTAAACCAATTATTGGCTACCAGCTCCTGGGCCCCTATGTTTGGGAGATATGTGAGATTGTAGGAGTTTGTTAGCCCTATGAACATTTGTATTACCTAAGTGGAAATGGCTATTGAAAAATGCTAACACAAAACCTCAGCCATTCCTTTATTCATGCATTAAAGATCTTGACCAAATTTATAATCCAGGAGAATCTTGTTAAGCCTGAATCTGTTAGGCTCTGAAATGCACCCTGGGTTTTGAAGAAGTGAGCATATTTATAGCTTTAATTATTCATTCGGGATACTGCAGTCTGTTGCCAAAGCCAGTTATCATCAGCTTTGATTAGAAATCACGAAAGACAGCTGCTGAAATGCAGCGTGAAAAGAATTGTATTGGATTAGAAAGGCATTCTTTTGAATCTGAAAGAGAAGGAAAGTATCTTTGGGAAACATCTGAATATGCATTTATTTTAATAATGGAATGGCTAGAGGTATAGTACAGTACATTGTAGGTTGAAGTGGTTTTTATTATTAAATTAAGCGCCTTTGTTCAGTTCATCTGGATTTTCTTATTGGATGCTGTAGCCTTTGTCCTCTTTTAGCTCCATTTGCTGCAGTGTTGAATCCCTATTTGTGGTTGAAATGTGTCAGTATTCATAAACTAAACTCATGGACCATCTTCCCAATTAGTTGGGCTGATGAAGCACCATTTACCAGAATGAAGCCAAGCCAGGAGGGGCATATAAAACCACATTCAAATGCTAAGCATAAAAAGGCAGTGTTATTCCTTCCCAGTCCCGTGTATGCGGAGGAGCACTAGTCTGAGCCATGTTATTTTAGCCATGGATTTCAGTGTACATCAGAGTAATGCTGTATGCAAATGCTCCTAAGTAAATAAAAATTTCAGAGTTCAGTTCAGAACATGGATATGTTCATAGTTTCCAAAATCAAAAGATGTGTCAGGAAGATTTGCTTTCTGCATTTGGAAGCTGTTTGAGATATTATATGGCAACTTAAACTAGGCTATATACTCCTATCTTTAGTTAAACTTTGTTAAACAGCAGCATTTCTTCTATTTCTACAAAAGAGGATTCTATTTGCTTAAAATATATCTATATCTATATCATCTATATATAAATAAACAGTGTACATAAAAGTATGTCTATCCTTTAAATAGCTATATAAGCACTAAGAATGGTTGTATTTGTGGTCATATTTACAGGAGAGTAAACATTTATACAAATATACTAAGAAAGATTATCAAACACTTTTTCTCCATGTCGTACTCCAGCTTCAAAGTAAAGCTGAGAATTTTCACCCAATTATTTAACTCTAGGCAGTGTAATGCTTTCAACAAAACAAAGATAACATTCTGTACCTACACAATGGATCAAAACAGCTTCCTTCATCCTCACTTTGGACCATCTGTTTAAAAGAAACTAAAAACCTTCAGGAAGTAAGCCTCTAATCTGTGGTTAAGAGTTTAAAGACACGTGCTCCTTCTGACAATCAGCACAGGGCTCCTGGTGCTGTAATAGTTTTGTATTAGCTGTACTAGTAAAAGGTGATATGGCTTGACCTCAGCATCTGTCAATTACAGCTTCTCTGCTCTTGGTAGGGTTTTAAAAATTCTTTTCATAAAACATCTAAAGCTATGTTATTTTTAACACCAACTGTTATAAATATTGGCAATAATATTTTAAGAGGTAAATTATTCTTAAAGTTTCCAAATGCTTTGAGAGTCATACTTCTCAGCCCACCCACTGCCTGTGTGATGAAAGGAGCCACAGATAGGTGCCAGTGACCTATTGGCACAATTGGAGTCTGTCAGCCTTATTGGAGAATAGACTTGATTGGTGCTAAGAGAATGGTGAAGGCCTTTATCCCACATTATTCCTTCTTAAATCCCTCTAAAACTTTTGAAAATTTAACCTTGGCTCAAAGATTTTGTCATCCAGGAACATTGGCAGTTAGAGCATCAGCATGGGATAGAGCCACTTCTTGTGAACAAGTGCTGCAAGACAACTTCTATATAACACTAACCAGGAAAACAGCAACAAAGGCACCTTCTTTACTAGAGGTGAAATTATATTTTCCATAATTAAAGCTTTTCATTATTTATCATACTAGAGGCCCAGTGGATGAAATTCTTGCACAGAAAAGGTCTGTCCCTCAGCCCAGCCTGCACCCTCTCCAATCTGGGACCCCTCGGGGGATGTCTGACTGCTGGTTTAAACCAGCAGTCAGACATCCCTCTCACAATCCAGGACCGCTGGCTCCTAACTGCTCACCTGCCTGCCTGCCTGCCTGATTGCCCCTAACCGCTTCTGCCTGAGAGCCTGATTGCCCCCTAACCACTCCCCTGCCGTCCTGATTGACACCTAACCACTCCCCTGCCAGCCTGATTGCCCCCAACTTCCCTCCCCTGCTGCAACCCGCCTCCTCTGCCGGGCCCAACCTCCACTGTGCACACGGCCATCTTTGATGGCCATCTTGTGACAGCCATCTTGTGATGACGTTAGGGCGTGATGCGTGAGGGCGTGATGACCACCTAGACCAGCGGTTCTCAACCTGTGGGTCGCGACCCCTTTGGGGCTCAAACAACCCTTTCACAGGGGTCTCCTAAGACCATCAGAAAACACATATATAATTACATATTGTTTTTGTGATTAATCACTATGCATTAATTATGTTCAATTTGTAACAATGAAATTGAGGGTCACCACAACATGAGGAACTGTATTAAAGGTTTGCAGCATTAGGAAGGTTGAGAACCTCTGACCTAGACCAGTGGTTGGCAAACTACGGCCCCTTGAGTGTGGCTCTTCCACAAAATACCACATGCGGGCGTGCACGTAGTGTGATTGAAACTTCGTGGCCACACTCAAGGGGCCAAAGAGCCGTATGTCGCTCACGAGCCACAGTTTGCCGACCACTGACCTAGACTATTATTAGTATAGATACTCATTGTAGGAAAATGCCATTATTTTTAGTCTTATATTTGAACATAGTTAAGTAAATTATTTGTTCTTTATTATAATTATGCAAAAACTCTAGTAAAAATGGCAATACAACTGTACTGACCAGGCAGCCCTGGAAACTGAAGGGGGATGGGGGTGGGGAGTAAAAGTAACTTTCAATGTCTGAGTGGAAAAATAAATATACACTGAGTGGCCAGATTATTATGACCACCTGACGTTTGTAGGCAAATTAGCCATACACTGCACTGTATGGGATATGGAAGCCGAAGGCCTGTTCGAACACCTTTGCTGTCTGCAGTTACCAAGAAAAAACGTCTCCAGTTCACACAGGAACACAAGGTTTGGACAGTAGAGCATTAGAAAAAAGTCATGTGGTCCGATGAATCATATTTCCAGTTGCATCATGCAGATGGCAGAGTGAGAATTTGGCGGAAACAGCATGAAAGCATGTACCCCACATGCATGAGTACAACCCCTCAAGCTGGTGGGGGCAGTGTTATGGTTTGGGGCATGTTTTCCTGGCATGATTTGGGCCCTTTAATTCGTGTGGAACAACGTCTGAATAGCACAACATACTTAAGTATCGTTGCTGATAAAGTTCATCCTATCATGTTATTGGTGTATCCCAATGGAGATGGCTTCTTCCAACAAGACAATGCACCATGCCACGGTGCTCCTATTGTGCAGAAGTGGTTTCAAGAACATAAGGGAGACTTTACCTTGCTTAGGTGACCCCCACAATCACCAGATCTCAATCCAATTGAGCATTTGTGGGACGAAGTTAAAAGCCATCAGGCAGCTGGTTCCACAACCATCAAATCTCACAGAACTGGACAGTGCTATTCATCAGGCATGGTGTCAGATTCCTCACATCACCTTTCAACATCTTGTGGAGTCAATGTCAAGAAGAATCGCTGCAGTATTGAAGGCAAAAGGTGGCCCAACAAAGTACTGATGGGGTGGTCATAATAATCTGGCCACTCAGTATAATATCTATTACTGGATATTTTTCTTTGATTGACATTCTGTCACTGGACCACAGGCTGTCTAGATGTGGAATCTAATCATTAACCTTCCAGAAAGTGCTCTCTCCCCATTTCTCTAGAACATAAACCATGGATTATTTATATGCTAGCCATCACAGACCCTGACACCAGCCCTGCACTTTTTGTAGATGGTTGGATTGGACACAGTCTTCAAAGTTTTTCTAACTCTGACTCTCATGTTGAGTATTCACCAATTATGGAACAGATGACATTGTCATACTGGCACCCTTTAGTTGTGCAGGATTTTCTTGATATCTTCTGTCTCCATGATACAGACACCATAAAAAATATATGAATGTTCTTATCTGGTTGCATACTTTTGAAAGAAAATATTGTGTTTGGAAGAATTTCAGCTGGAAAATGCATTGCAGTAAATATTTTAAGACATTTTCTTAGAACAAATAAAAATCATTTAATACTATGTAAAATATCAAAGACATGCACAAACAGATGCAATTATTGTAACCCTCAATTGTGTAACTAGGCATCACTAATTGATACTTAGCCCAACAAAACCTCAAGTGAATATCATTAGTCAGAACTTGGCAAAACCTGACTTTATGCCAGTCACATTCACACACACACACACACACACACACACACACGCGCGCGTTCCTTTATGTCAGTCATCAGAATCCAGTAAATGGCAGTGGTAGTAAATGTGGCATAAACACTGTAGATGAATTAGACGTAGTAAATAGTGAACAGTTGTAAATAATGCCTTATCCATCAGAACAATATCTGTAAGTAGGAGAAAACATGACAAAGGTGAACAATTTGAGTGAATGTTTACAGAAAGTCAAAGTGTAGACTCTAGAAGGATGCCTAGAACCTTTCCGGTCCCTGAGCCAGTTCTGAACCAGCTCGTTTGTGCCCAGCAAGAGCAGTGGGCTGACACTGCAGAGCTCTCATATGCTCCTTCCCTCTCTCACCAAACAACACATTTTGTATTTTCAGGAGAACTTGTGACATTCCAACCTATGGAATTGAAGGAGTGTTTATAGTTCTATAACAAAATAATCGTACTTTAAAAAATGAATGCAAGAAATACAGCAAAAGTTAATATAGTCACATTAAGTAGGAGCAAGACCTAACTAAATTATTGGCCTGAATTATAGAATCTTAAAAGAAATTAATAGTAATTGAATGACTTTCCAATTCGTGGAGTTCCTTGGAGAAATTGCTTTGGTAAGTAGATAAGAAAAACAGCATTTCAGTTGGTAAATAAAGCAATATTTCTAAAGAATCCACCAGGGACTAGTATTTTTAAGTGGTTTCCTCCCTGGAGTGTAAGTATGTTATTAATTGGCCTTGCAAAATCTTTCTTTATAAGAAATAAAGAGAAATATTTCTAACTTTTAGATTATTTGTGGTGTTTGGAAGTCATTCATTTACAGAAACATAGGAATGGTAGTCATTCATTTATTTATTCATTCATGCCCTTTTTTATATGCAGAGGTCATTTTACTGGGCATACTGTAGTAAGTTCAACAAAGTCCCTGCCTCTTGTATCCTGGGGTTGGGGTTTAATGAACATTTAAAAAATGAATAAACATTTAATTGCAAGATATGATAAGAATGTAAACAATATACAGAAATACTTTAATAGGAAGGAGATTTTTTAAAGAAAGTTCTATTTGGACTGGCCCCTGAAGGATGTGTAGAAGTCAGATGGGGGCAAGGGGAGCATTTTAGGCAGAGGAGCTGCGTGAACTAAGTGACAGGCAAGGGAAAATTCAGCATGTTCCAGAAATTAGAAGAAACCAGTTTGAATGGGATGAAATCGGAGAGAAATGTGTACATTGAACCTACCTGGGCAAAGCTTACAAAATGAGTTTTATTCAGGGTGTCATGGAGGAGCCATTATAGTGTTCTGTAGATTATAAGCACAGTCTGGTTTATAATTTTAAAATATCCCAATGACTGCTGGGTGGGAAATAGATTATAAGGTGAATATGTCAGCCAGGAGAACAGAAACTACACTAGGTATTTTGACAGGTGGGACTTAGTATAGGGGCTTGGTTACCAAGGTGTTGTGAGAGGGAAAAGGTAGGACAGAAGTATCTAGAGATAATAAGTGTAGGAAGCAGCTCCAACAACACAGAGCAGAGTAGGAAAGGGTGGCTTTGGAGCCCAGAGATGATAGATAAATACCAGCTCTGTGGACAGTAGCAGGCACAGGAAAACTGTTGCACTTGGTCTAGAGATGAAACAAGGCAGGCTGGGACTAGGTGGTGGGATGGAAAATTAATAGATTTGAAAGAGATTTTGGAGATAGAATCAAGAGGACCTGCTGTGACGATTGGTGTAATTGAGTAGGAAATCAAGATTGACTTTAACAACTGAATGTATGGTGGTACTGCTTATTGAAGTGGGGAAACCATGAGGAGCAGGTATGGGAAATTTAGTGGTGAGTTTAGAACATGGGAAGTGTGAGATGTCAAGTGAATCATTTGATATGTGAGTATGGATGTCAGGATGTGTAGGCTGAGATACAAGTGTGAGAATCATCAACTTGCAGATGGTACTGAAAACGATGGAAATGCTGATAGCATCTAGGGAGAAGATGAAGAGAGGGGCTATGTCTGAGTGCTGTGAATCGCCTGTGTTGAGAGGTCAATGCAGGAGTGGGAGGGAGCAAAGGGAACCAACACAGGATAGAAAGATGATAGGAGGGAAGTCAAGAAAGTATGGGACTGTGGAAACCACAACAGGAGGGGTGCAGTGGTCAGTGTTTCTGTAAGAAATAAGGCGAGTCCCCAAATTCAGGGGTCCTGGTAGAACACAAAGCATACTCAGGAGCCAGGCAGCAAGGCAAATATCTTTACTTTTAAGTAGAAGGGTGTGCACACCAAGCAGGTGGTCTGCTGGGCTTTTTAATTCTGATGCACATGACCTGTCCCTCACTCTTGATTGGAGCTCAGGAGCACAGTCTTTCTGATTGGCTAATTCAAAAGGAGGGGTTGGCCTTTGCTGTTTAAAGATGGCGGCCTCCAGGGGAGCTGCAAGTCACGCAGGCCAAAATAGCGGCTGTCTAAACGGTTCCACAAGATGACTTGTTTATTCTCACAGTTTCTAATTGTGCTCAGAAAGTGGAATAAGATGTGGACAGGATTTGACTACATTTAGAAACACGAAATTTGGCTACATTCCTGATGAGGTGGAAGGTGGAAGAGTTTACAGAAGTCAGGGGCACTCCATCCTGACACAAGAGTCCTAGAGGATGTAAAAGCCAAATTGTATCTTCAGCTTAGGTCCCAGCCAGAGCTGGGGAAAAAATGTTATTCATATTTGACCCTGATGTGTTGCATTCTGATAGTGTCCCTAGCATGAATTCTATACCTGCTATCAGTCAGAGATCCCATCTACTCTTCCAGGTCGCTGCCTCTACATTATAATCTGGGGACCAAGTGGTTATTTACACTGCACAGCATCCATTACAGAAAAACCTCCATATAACAGACTATTTCGGGCGAGGGGGTATTCGTTAAAGCTGAAAGTACAGTATGTAATAAAGTAGGTTTTCCAAATGCATATGTTTAAAAATCAACAAATTAGCTAGCTTACCTGTTTTTACTTATGTAGGCACATTTGCATAATTAAAATTAAGTATGTATGAAAAGTTTAGTTTTATAGAAAAGTTTTCTATATGTATTACTATAATTTTTAACTTATACTGAATAGATCTAGTAAATGTGTGTATTTATCAGTCACCATGAGGAAACAAATGTGCACCTCTGGGGCGTGGCTCAGCGCATATCAGAATCTTGGCCTGCATGCCTTAAAACTGCTACAGAAGTCACACCTCAGAGGGAAGGCAGGGGAGGGTGGGTGAGAAGAGATCAACCAATGAACTTGTATGATATGCATAACCCATGGACACAGACAATGGGGTGGTGAGGGGTGGGGAGTAGGAGCAGGCTGGAAGAAGTCAATGGGGGAAAAAGGAGGACTTAGGTAATGTAATACTTTCAACAGTAAAGATAAAAAAGACAGACATCAAAAAATAAAAATAAATTAATAAAACTGCTGCAGAAAGTCACCCACGGACCTTAGAACCAAGTACTGAGTGCAATTCAGTGTGAACACATGCTAGTAATTCACCAAACATTGTTTAAAAGGGGTAACTCTTGGATTTCAATGTGTAGATTATAGTTGTCGATATATAATGTTTATTTATGTTGGCAAAATTACAGTGTTTTTTCCAACATATGAACTATTTGCTAAAATTTGTTAAAAATAACAGTGAATTAATAACAAAAATAACCTGCTGATTTAATTATAAGCAAATCTTGGTTAAAAGCATTTAAAAATTAACAGAGTATTAATTTTCAAATATGACATATGGACTGGAAATTAAGTCTAATGAAAGGTTTGCCTTTTCTAAGTGCCAAAGTGAAGTCACACTGCAGCATTTGCATGTTTTTGGAATTCTGTAGGTCTTCTCTGGATGCCAAAGATCAGTGCTACTGTAATCTTTCTAAGCTTTTCTTCCTATCTGTCATATCCAGGTCAAGCCATCTCAACTGAAAAGAGAGGGTGATAAAACTGCAGTTGATTGGAGTCTTTGGAAATCAATATTTTGTCAACTTTATTCAGTCCTCAAATATCCCATCTGGACTAAAAACATACCTTAGGTCAGTGATGGCAAACCTTTTGAGCTCGGTGTGTCAGCATTTTGAAAAACCTTAACTTAACCCTGGTGCCATGTCACATATAGAAATTTTTTGATATTTGCAACCATAGTAAAACAAAGATGTATATTTTTGACATTTATTTTATATATTTCTCGGGGATTGCAATTATTCCCCATGAACGAGGATGTCCGGGGCTGCACGCTCGCTACACTGATTGGCTCAGTGTGTGCCTACCCTACGCCGGCAGGCGCGGGTAACCCGTTGAACCCCATTCGTGATGGGGATCAGGGATTGCAATTATATATTTAAATGCCATTTAACAAAGAAAAATCAACCAAAAGAAATTAGTTCGCGTGTCACCTCTGACATGCGTGTCATAGGTTCGCCATCCCTGCCTTAGGTGTTGCTATTGTCTACATATAAGACTTTTTTCCTAGTAACATTGTGTCAGTGACAGTAGCATCTGCCTCTGCTCTGGGAGCCAGCATTGGAAAAGGGATTGTTCTAAATGATTGATTAATATTTGAACCTTTATTAGTTTTCCATGGAATGCCTGACATAGCACTGAGAGGTCTAGACTATTACCTCTTCTTGCATAAGTTATCTTTCAGTTTGCTTCGCTACCATAATTAGAGGGATGAGAGCAGACATCCTATTTCTTAATCAAAGTGCTATTTTTATAGCAGGACAAAACATGCATTGTTTTACTTATCACCAGGCCACACTGCTATTCACTAAGGTTGTGTTTAATAAGTATGTTCTGTTGGACCAAAATGTCAAATCTATCCCTAATGAGTTCAATGACATCAGCGAGCGTGCTCATGTTCCTTGCCAATAGTCTGCATTGTTGGAGCAGATCACATTAGCTGTCATTCAAGCACAGATGCCTGGGTCAGGGCATTAATAAGCAAGAGAGCCTCAGAAAAAAGATGAAGATTTAAAGCAAAGTCTGTCCTTGTCAGAGGACAATGGGCGACTGTTTAGAGGAGAGTGGTGGAGACTTTCCAGGAAATGCATTTGCCTCAGACATGTTTTCTGTGCATCTCTGCCCTGTGAAACTTGTGTAAGACAGTGATGGACCTGAAGATGCCTCTTTAAGCCACAGCTGCCACTATGAATGTGGGGTTTCAGAATATGCTGCAGACAGCCCTGACATTCTAAAACTGATTGAAATTTTATGACCTTCAGAAGTAACTAATATATTTCCAGCTAGTGTGACTTCTGGAAATAATAAAGTTCAGCCAACAAAAGTTGATTCTTCACAGCAAATAGTACATGAATGCAGTTCTTCCGTTTTATAACACTAAAATATGTATCAAAAGGGAAATAAACCTCATATAATATATACACTGAGTGGCCAGATTATTTTAACCACCTGATGTTTGTAGGCAAATTAGCTATAATTTTGTGCTGAAGTTCCTAGAGAGCCAGATCATTATAAACGTCTGAATAACAAAACATACCTAAGTATCATTGCTGATAAAGTTCATCCTATCATGTTAATGGTGTATCCCAATGGAGATGGCTTCTTCCAACAAGACAATGCACCATGCCACGGTGCTCCTATTGTGCAGGAGTGGTTTCAAGAACATGAGGGAGACTTTACCTTGCTTAGGTGGCCCCCACAATCACCAGATCTCAATCCAATTGAGCATTTGTGGGACGAAGTTAAAAGAGCC
The DNA here is from genome assembly GCF_014108235.1 of Myotis myotis. Classification (NCBI taxonomy): domain Eukaryota; kingdom Metazoa; phylum Chordata; class Mammalia; order Chiroptera; family Vespertilionidae; genus Myotis; species Myotis myotis. The sequence goes on from NW_023416313.1 coordinate 122,043,868, forward strand.
ATCAGGCAGCTGGTTCCACAACCATCAAATCTCACAAAACTGGACAGTGCTATCTGACATCAGGCATGGTGTCAGATTCCTCGCATCACCTTTCAACATCTTGTGGAGTCAATGTCAAGAAGAATCGCTGCAGTATTGAAGGCAAAAGGTGGCCCAACGAAGTACTGATGGGTGGTCATAATAATCTGGCTGGTCATAATAATCTTGCCACTCAGTGTATACTTCCCCATAAGCATGGAGTTTATAATTTCATTTCAAGAAATGTTGTTTGTTTGTGTATATGTGGATATCTAATCTAATTGGACAAGCCTTGTCGGATTTTCGTGGCTGGATGAGCCTTTTGGGGACAGCTAGAGTAACTTAGTAATGAAAGGAACCCTAGGGGAAATTGGTGTTTTCTTTTAAGTTATTGCTTGTACATTTTCCTTTCTGACCTTGTCATTTTTAGGAGAATAGAGAAAGAGTTCTTGTGTTCCAGGTGACTGGTTTGCATTGTAAAAGGCCAAAATGGAGCAAGACATCCCCAGTATTAAGTTGACTGAAAGATGCATCACTTGGAATTGATAGAGCCATTCCAGTTCTCTAAGTGTTTAGAGGGATTTGCTAGGCATGGAAAGCTTCCAGTCTGTTTCTTCCCTAAACCAACATCTAGATATTGGCTATATTGAAATGTTGTTTTACTATTGCTTTTTGATAAATGTAAACAGAATGTGATAAATGTGACAGAATGCTTAGCCTTACCAACATGAATTTAGAAGGAAACCTGTCTTCAGATAGCAGCATGGGGTGGAAGGAGTGGGCAAGAATGGATGGGTGTGCAGCACTTCAAGGCCAGCTGGGGCTGTGGAATGGGCTGGGCAGTGCCTGCTGTATTTTTCTTTGGTCTGGAAATTGACAGCTTGAGGCTTTCCTGGTTTCTGTGTTTGGGTTTGTTTATGTTCTATTGTATGTATTTCTTTACTGGTTGCAGTCTTTGATTTGTGGTTGCGCAATGTATTAAATAGAGCCAAAAGGCCAAGTTGTTTCATCAGCTCAGGGCCTACCCTGAGCTGAGCAAGGAAAAGTTATTCATATTTGACATTAATGTATATGAGTTTTCTGTCTCACCTCATAGCTGATCAAAGGCATAAATATGAACTAAAGCTATGTTGTTTTCAAACTACCCAAATGTAAATAGTTAACATTAGAGCCACATGAGAAAAGACTAGTAGATGAATAGTTTGCACTGAAGACTTTTCTTATGTATCTAAAAGTATTTAAACAGACAAATTGGATTAATCATTTAAAAAGAAAGAAATGTTTCTTGTTGCATCAGCAGTTCATTTATTCATTCCTTTGGTCATTTGTTCATTTATTTCCAAATAACAAAAATGCATTATGTGCAGGGCATTGTTTATGATCTTTAGTTTTTAATCTGGTTGTAGACACACACACACACACACACACACACACACACACACACCAACTAGAAAATAACGACAATGGGACATATGAATAAGAGCAAAATTAAAGAGGCATTTTTGGCTTAATAGTTGTGAGATATGTTCTGAAAGAAGAGTGTTAAGCCACATTTGGAGAAACAGACATAGGTGCTCTGGAAACTAGGAGGGGTGGTCCAGGTAGAGAGAGTCCTGTGGCTGATGCCGAGAAGCTGAGCTTGAGAGCCCACTTGCCAGGTGTGTTAGTGAAATGGAGTAGCTGTTTGGGGGGATGCAGCTTTAGACCAAATGATACAGAAGAGCTGGTTGCTGGAGGTTTTGAGGCTGAGGAGAATTATCAGGAAACACTTCATCTCTTCTGTTTCATAAGAAACAGGGACCAGGGGACTTGAGTAATCCTCTTTAATAAAGAGGTAATAGGCAGATGGACTGTCATGCCCCCACACAAGATGGCCACCCCCATGTGGTCACACGATGGCCGCCACAAGCTGGTCAGCAGGGGAGGGCAGTTGGGGGCTACCGGGCCAGCAGGGGAACAGTTAGGCGTCAATCAGGCCAGCAGGGGAGTGGTTAGGGGGTGACCAGGCTGCAGGCAGAAGTGGTTAGTGGCAATCAGGCAGGCAGGCAGGCGGGCGAGTGGTTGGGAGCTAGCAGTCGGACATCCCCCAAGGGGTTCCAGATTGGAGAGGGTGCAGGCTGGGCTGAGGGACACCACCCCCCCCCCCGTGCATGAATTTTGTGCACTGGGCCTCTAGTCCTCTTTAATAAAAGGCTAATATGCAAATTGTCCCCTCGACCAGGAGTTCAACCAGGAATTCATACACCGGGCCTCTAGTTTAGATATAAAGAGCAAGAAAGCAGTCACAGGCAAGATAAGGTGACTATAGAAATGAAAAGCAGGAAGGAGAGAGAATTCCAAATAACTCTCAGTTACTCTTCAAGCACAAAAGTACATGTGAAAAGAGTTCTGCACAATTGAAGATATTTATCAGCATATGTTGGAGGCATGATGTTCATTCTTTATGCATTTGTTTCAAAAATTTTATCATGCACTAGACTAATTCAGCTACCATGCTGCCTAAAAATTCTCATCTTTCCCTCCTATTTTTATCCTAACCAATAATTTTAACAGTTTTATTGAGATATAATTTATATGCCATAAAATTCACTTGTTTTAAGTGTATAATTGAATTATTTTTAGTTAATTTATAGCATTGTACAACTACAATCCAGTTTTAGACAATTTTCATCTTCTTCAAAAGATCCCTTATGCCTATTGGCAGTTATTTTCTGTGCTCAGCCCCAACCTCAGACAACTACTTATCTGCTTTCTGTCTTTATATGTTTGCCTTTTCTGGACATTTCATATAACTTGAACTATAATACATGATATTTTGCATTTGGTTTCTTTAACTTAATGTTTTTCGGTTCATCCATGTTATAGCATATATTAATAGCTTATTTTTATTCCTTCATAGTATTCCACTGTGTAGATACACTCTATTTTGTTTGTTCAGTCACCAGTAGATGAATATTTAGATTTTTACAGTGTGGAGCTATTATGAATAATGCTAAGAACTTTTACATACAAGATTTTGTGTGGACATGTTTCATTTCTTTTGGGCAGATACCCAGGAGTGGGATTGCTGGGTCATACACTTACTGTATATTTAATGTTTCAAGAAATTGCCACAGTTTTTCAGAGTGGCTGTACAATTTTATATTTTTACCAGCAATATGAGAGTTTTTTCTATTTTATTCACATCCTCACCAAAACTTGTTATGGTCTTTTTCATTATAGCCATCCTTTTGGGTGTAAAGTAATATCTTATTATTTTAATTTGTATTTCCCTAATGACTAATGATGTTGAACAAATTTTCATGTACTTAGCCATCTGCATATCTTTTTGGTAAACTATTCATACATTTTACCTATAGTTTGATAAGATTGGTTATCTTGTTATTAGGGAGTTATAAAAGTCCTTTGCATATTCTGGATATAAATATTTTAATACAGTGGTCTGCAAACTGCAGCTCGCGAGCCACATGTGGCTCGTTGGCCCCTTGAGTGTGGCTCTTCCACGAAATACCGACTTCTGCACATGGGCCACGAAGTTTCAATCGCACTGTACGTGCGTGCCCACACGTGGTATTTTCTGGAAGAGCCACACTCAAGGAGCCAAAGAGCCGCAGTTTGCCGACCACTGCTTTAACAGATATATGATACACCAATATTTCTCACAATCCAGCTTGTCAATTTTCTTAATGATGTGTTTTGAAGTGCAAAAGTTCTTAATTTTAATTATTCCAATTGATCAATTTTTCTTTTCTTGATCATGATTTTGGTGTCATATCTAAGAATTCTTTCCCTAACCCAAGGCCATGTATATTTTCTCATGTTTTCTTCTAAAAGTTTTATTTTTAGCTCTTTGTTTAGGTCTTTGATTCATTGTGTGTGTGTGTGTGTGTGTGTGTGTAAGGAACTGAAGTTATTTTGTTTGAATGTGGATATCCTAACCAATAATTACATAAAAGATAGACAAGAGTCTGCCTGACAACATTCCATTCATCCTTCATAACCCATCTTGGATATTTAAGTTCTCCATGATGTTTTCCATGTCCTCTCTTCTCCATTCTGATAGAACTTACTCCTTTCCTATCTCTTTATACTACTGTTGAATGTAAGACCCTGTATTGTCATGATATGTTTATGTCTGTCTTTCTTGTCAGAATATGAACTTCTTCATCTCTGTATTTTCAGTGTTTGAAACATATTTGGACCCAAAATATTTCTGGTTTAATTTTGGTAAATTTCAACCTCTATGATCCTTGAAAATCCCTATCTCTCTCTCTCTCTCTCTCTCTCTCTCTCTCTCTCTCTCTCTCTCTCTCTCTCTCTCCCTCTCTCTCTCTCTCTTCCTCTCTCTCTCTCTCAATGTAAAACAGGCTAGCATTAGAAACAACAGCAACAATGACAATAGTCCAGGGAACCAGCTTATTCAGGAAAAGGAATTAATCATTCTAGCTGACAGTACCCAGATTTCTGCAGAGCTGCTTGGTAGCTTTCTGAGAGAGACATATGAAAAGAGACAGTGATTTGATGGGACTTGAATATGGTGATGGATAGCTGCCACAGTCCTAATGAAATAGTACAGCTAAGGAAACCTGGAAGCCCTCGGATGACAGCAGACATGCACACAGTTCTCTCTCTATGATTTACTTGCAGTCTTTCTGTGCTCTGTTCTGCTCAGGACTTTCTTTGTCCCTGTTGATCACAAAGACATGCCCTTTTCTTTCTCCCCATCCCATCACACTTCCTGCTGTGGCTTTGAGACACCATTGTCTTAGTCCACAAGGTGAGACAACAACCAGTACCTTGGGATTTATTTTAAACTCGTACCAACAAAGATTTGTTTATAGTATTTCTTTATAATCAGATGAGAGAAAGTTCAGCTTATTTTTTCCATACCTATTTATTGAGGATTTAATACGTACTAAGCTTTTTGCCCCGTGCCCTGCATAAACACTTACTTGAGTGAGATCTGGCCCTTCCCCCAAGGCAGGGCATGGTTCAATAAGTTTAGAGCATTAACGAAAGAGGAAGAAACATTGCCCCAATTCCCCTATGTGCCTCTGTAAAATCTTGTGAGATTTTCCCAAATCTGACTGAGAAATAATCTTTCCATATTGTCAACTTAAGCAGGATTCAATGAGTGATCTATTTGGATATTGATCTTCTTAACTATGTCTTATGGAAAGCTTTTAAGTCAGTCTCTTAAGGTTCATTGTTTTTTTTGTTTTTTTTTTTTTAATTTTTATTGCTTAAAGTATTACAAAGGGTATTACATATGTGTCCATTTTATCCCCCCGCCCTAGACAGTCCCCTAGCCTCCCCTATCCCCCAATGTCTTATGTCCACTGGTTATGCTTATATGCATGCATACAAGTCCTTTAGTTGATCTCTTACCCCCCTACCTCCTGCCCCGCAACCCTCCCCGGCCTTCCTGCTGCAGTTTGACAATCTGTTTGAGGCAGCTCTGCCTCTGTATCTATTATTGTTCAAAAGTTTATAATGGTCTCTATTATCCATGAATGAGTGAGATCATGTGGTATTTTTCCTTCATTGACTGGCTTATTTCACTGAGCATAATGCTCTCCAGTTCCATCCATGACGTTGCAAATGGTAAGAGTTCCTTCCTTTTTAGAGCAGCATAGTATTCCATCGTGTAGATGTACCACAGTTTTCTAATCCATTCATCTACTGATGGGCACTTAGGCTGTTTCCAGATCTTAGCTATGGTGAATTGTGCTGCTATGAACATAGGGGTGCATATATCCTTTCTGATTGGTGTTTCTGGTTTCTTGGGATATATTCCTAGAAGTGGGATCACAGGGTCAAATGGGAGTTCCATTTTCAGTTTTTTAAGGAAACTCCATACTGTCTTCCATAGTGGCTGCACCAGTCTGCATTCCCACCAGCAGTGCACAAGTGTTCCTTTTTCTCCACATCCTCTCCAGCACTTGTCGTTTGTTGATTTGTTGATGATAGCCAGTCTGACAGGTGTGAGATGGTACCTCATTGTTGTTTTGATTTGCATCTCTCGGATGATTAGTGACTTTGAGCATGTTTTCATATGTCTCTTGGCTTTCTGAATGTCCTCTTTTGAAAGGTGTCTATTTAGGTCCTTTGCCCATTTTTTGATTGGATTGTTTATCTTCCTTTTGTTAAGTTGTATGAGTTCCCTATAAATTTTGGAAATTAGGCCCTTATCAGATATGACATTGGCAAATATGTTTTCCCACACAGTGGGTTTTCTCGTTGTTTTGTTGATGGTTTCTTTTGCTGTGCAGAAGCTTTTTATTTTGATGTAGTCCCATTTGTTCATTTTCTCTTTCGTTTCAAGTGCCCTAGGAGCTGTATCAGTGAAGAAATTGCTTCGGCATATGTCTGAGATTTTGTTGCCTTTGGATTCTTCTAGAATTTTTATGGTTTCCTGTCGTACATTTAAGTCCTTTATCCATTTTGAGTTTATTTTTGTGTATGGTGTAAGTTGGTGGTCTAGTTTCATTTTCTTGCATATATCTGTCCAATTTTCCCAGCACCATTTATTGAAGAGACTATCTTGGCTCCATTGTATGTTCTTGCCTCCTTTGTCAAATATTAATTGAGCATATTGGTTCGGGCCGATTTCTGGGCTCTCTATTCTATTCCATTGATCTATATGCCTATTCTTGTGCCAGTACCAGGCAGTTTTGAGAACAGTGGCTTTGTAATACATCTTGATATCTGGTATTGAGATCCCACCTACTTTGGTCTTTTTCAGGATTGCTGCAGCTATTCGGGGTCTTTTTTTATTCCAGATGAATTTTTGGAGAGTTCGTTCTAGATCTCTGAAGTATGCCATTGGTATTTTAATGGGAAGTGCATTGAATTTATAGATTGCTTTGGGTAGTATGGACATTTTAATGATGTTGATTCTACCAATCCATGAACACGGTATGTTCTTCCATCTGTTTATGTCTTCCTCTATATCTTTTTTCAACGTCCTGTAGTTTTCTGAGTAGAGGTCTTTTACCTCTTTAGTTAAGTTTATTCCTAGGTAGCTTAATTTTTTTGGTGCGATGGTAAACGGGATTGTTTTTATAATCTCTCTTTCTGAAAGTTCACTATTGGTGTATAGAAATGCCTCGGATTTCTTGGGGTTAATTTTGTATCCTGCTACATTGCCAAATTCATGTATTAAGTCCAGTAGCTTTTTGATGGAGTCTCTAGGGTTTTGTATGTATAATATCATGTCGTCTGCAAATAAGGACAGTTTTACTTCCTCTTTTCCAATTTGGGTGCCTTTTATTTCTTCTTCTTGCCGAATTGCAATGGCTAACACTTCCAGTACTATGTTGAAGAGGAGTGGTGAGAGGGGGCATCCCTGTCTTGTTCCTGTTCTTAGGGGGAATGGTGTTAGTTTTTGTCCATTGAGTATGATGTTGGCTGTGGGCCTGTCATATATGGCTTTTATTATGTTGAGGTATGATCCTTCTACTCCCACCTTGCTGAGAGCTTTTATCAAAAATGGGTGTTGAATTTTGTCAAATGCTTTTTCTGCATCAATTGATATGACCATGTGGTTTTTTTCTTTCAATTTGTTTATGTGATGTATCACGTTTATTGATTTGCGGATATTGTACCATCCTTGCATCCCTGGGATAAATCCTACTTGGTCATGGTGTATGATCTTTCTGATGTACTGCTGGATCCGATTTGCTAAGATTTTGTTGAGGATTTTGGCATCTATGTTCATGAGGGATATTGGCCTGTAATTCTCTTTCATTGTGTTGTCTTTACCTGGTTTTGGTATCAGGGTGATGCTGGCTTCATAGAATGAGCTTGGAAGTGTTCCTTCCTCTTGAATTTTTTGTAGTAGTCTGAGGAGGATAGGTTTCAGTTCTTCCTTGAATGTTTGGTAAAACTCCCCTGTGAAGCCGTCTGGTCCTGGGCTTTTGTTTGCTGGAAGCTTTTTGATGACTGCTTCAATTTCTTCCATAGTTATTGGCCCGTTGAGATTTTTAGATTCTTCCTGATTGAGTTTTGGAATGTTGTATTTTTCTAGGAATTTGTCCATTTCCTCCAGGTTGTCTAGTTTGTTGGAGTAGAGCTGTCCATAGTATTTTTTAACAATCATTTGTATTTCTGTGGGGTCTGTTGTTATTTCGCCTCTATCGTTTCTGATTTTGTTTATTTGGGTCCTCTCTCTTTGCTTCTTGGTGAGTCTGGCTAGAGGTTTGTCAATCTTGTTTATCCTTTCAAAGAACCAGCTCTTGGTTTCATTGATTTTCTGTATTGTTTTTTTGGTCTCTATGTCATTTATTTCTGCTCTAATCTTTATTATCTCCTTCCTTCTGCTCACTCTGGGGTTTTCTTGTTGCTCTCTTTCTAATTCTTTGAGTTGTAGAGTTAGATGATTTACTACCATTTTTTCTTGTTTTTTGAGATAGGCCTGTAGAGCTATAAACTTCCCTCTCAGGACTGCTTTCATTGTGTCCCATAGGTTTTGGATTGTTGTGTTTTCATTGTCATTAGTTTCCAGGATGTTTCGAATTTCTTCTTTGATTTCATTGGTAACCCAATCAATATTTAATAGCATGCTATTCAGCTTCCAGGTGTTTGAGTATTTTGGGTTGTTTTTATTGTAGTTTATTTCTAATATTATGCCATCGTGGTCTGCGAAGACACTTTTTATGATTTCAATCTTCTTGAATTTGGGGATACTTTGCTTGTGACCCAATATATGGTCTATTTTTGAATATGTCCTATGAGCATTTGAGTAGAATGTATATTCCCTGGCTTTCGGGTGAAGTGTTCTGAAGATGTCTATTAAGTCCATCTGATCTAGTGAGTCATTTAGGATTGCTGTATCTTTGCTGATTATTTGTCTAGAAGACTTATCCAGTGCTGTCAGTGGTGTATTAAAGTCCCCTACAATGATTGTATTTTTGTCGATCTCTCCTTTGATATCCTCCAGGAGTTTTTTTATGAATTTGGGTGCTCCTGCATTGGGTGCATATATGTTTACCAGGGTTACATCTTCTTGTTGTATTGATCCCTTTAGTATTATGAAGTGGCCTTCCTTATCTCTTGTTATGGCCTTCACTTTGAGGTCTATTTTGTCCGATATAAGTATTGCTACCCCAGCTTTCTTTTCCTTTCCATTTGCCTGAAAGATATTTTTCCATCCTTTCACTTTCACTCTGCGTGAGTCCCTTCTAATGAGGTGGGTTTCTTGTAGACAGCAGATGTATGGGTCATGTTTTTTTATCCATTCAGCCACTCGATGTCTTTTGTTTGGAGCATTTAGTCCGTTTACATTTAAAGTTATTATTGAAAGGTACTTGTTTGTAGGCATTTCTGTTTTTGTGTGGCTGTTTTCTTTCTGAGCTTTTTATTTCTTATTTTTATACCAGTCCCTTTAGCATTCCTTGCATTGCTGGCTTGGTGGTGATAAACTCCCTTAGCCTTTTTTTGTCTGTGAAGCTTCTTATTTCCCCTTCAAGTTTGAATGATAGCCTTGCTGGATAGAGTATTCTTGGATTCAGTCCTTTGCTTTGCATCACTTTGTAAATTTCCGTCCATTCTTTTCTGGCCTGATGTGTTTCTGTTGAGAAATCATTTGACAATCTAATGGGAGATCCCTTGTATGTAACTTTCCATCTCTCTCTTGCAGCCTGTAAGATTCTCTCTTTGTCCTGAACATTTGCCATGGTAATTATGATGTGTCTTGGTGTGGGTCTTTTTGGGTTCACCTTGTTTGGGACTCTCTGGGCTTGTGTGACTTTTTTCTTCCCCACCTCAGGGAAGTTTTCTGATATTATTTCTTCTAATAGGTTTTCTAATCCTTGTTCATCCTTCTGTTGTTCTGGTACCCCTATTATTCGTATGTTGTTTCGTTTCATGTTGTCCCAAAGCTCCCTTAGGCTCTCCTCCTGTCTTTTCATTTTTTTCTCCAATTGCAGTACGTTTTGGGTGTGTTTTGCTTCCTTGTCTTCTAAATCACTAATTCGGTCCTCCGCTTCTCCTAGTCTACTGTTGATACTTTCAATGGAGTTTTTCATTGCAGCTATATCACTCTTCATTTCTTCTTGGGTCTTACTTAAGTTGTTGATTTTTTCATCTGTTTCTTCTAGCTTCTTGGAGAGGTTGTCGATTTTTTCCTCCATCCGGTTTATGCACTCTAGGACCCTTATTCTGAATTCTTTTTCTGTCATGTTGCATGCCTCTGTATTACTTAGCTGCTTTTCTGGAGAGTCCTCCTTCTCTTTCCTTTGGGGGTTTCTTTGTCTACCCATGTTTGATCTCGCTGACATATCTAGACGTTGAGTCGTTCAGTGGCTGCTCCCTTGGTGGCAGTGACTCCTTGGTCTGTGGTTGCTCTTCGGGCGGTTGCGGTAGCAGCTGCTCTTCAGTTGGCAGCAGCTCCTCTGGTGGGTGCTGTTCACAGCTGTGGTGGCTCTTCTGGCTGGTGGGGCAAGGTTTCACGTACAGCTGCTGTTCCTCAGCAGAGGGTGTGGTGCTCAGGAGGTTGCTGTTGCTTGGATCTGCTGCGTTGATTTAAAGGCACAAAATACAACACAACAAGGCACCACGTACCAGGCACTATACACAAATATATTCACGATATGAATAACCCCAAATAAAGGTGACCACCTGAATTAAGAGAATTAGGGGATAAGGAAGAAGGAAGAGAAAAAGAGAAAAGAGAAAAAAGAAAAGAAAATTAGGGACCAAAAAAAGGAGTGCAAAAATGAAATTGGGAAAAAGGAGGGGGGAAAATAAAAGCGAGAAAAGAAAAGAAAAGAAAAAAAAAGAGCGAAAAGAGAGAATGAAGTGGAAGAGGGGAAGAGACTTTTTTATATGAGGAGAATACTCCTATAGAACAGCCATTAATCCCAACAAATTCCAGCAACAGCTCCCTGGAGATGAATGCAAACTAGAAACAACCAATAATATAACGATGAAAATAGAATGGAGAACACTAATCCCAAAATAAAATAAAGAGAAAATAAAATGGCACTTTAAAAAAAAATGGTAAAATGGTAGCAGTAATAATACTGGTTAAAAATAAGAAGGTAGTAATTAAAAGGGTAAAATCAGGTGATGGAAAAAAGAAGAAAAAAAAAAGAAAAAAAAGAAGAAGAAAAGAAAAAAAAAAAAGAAAAAAAATTGGTTTCTTAGTTAAAAGGTGAAAAAAGAAAAAAAATATATTGCAGTAGTGAAGGTCCTTCGGTTCTTCTATTCTTCAGTGTGGCTCGCCTTAGACCTACCAGGTATTCAGGAGAGTGTTGAGTTTCCCTGCGATACACTGTTCCTCTGTGTTATAAACCACAGTCCTTATTTTAAAGCAAGCCGCATTTGTTTCCCAGACTGCCTTATTTTGTGTTTAGCAAAGAGTCAGTTTGTGGGTCAGCCTCTGGGTGGCAGTGTTCTGGGGTTGGCCTCTGAGGCTATAGGGCCTCTCTGTCCAGTGGAAGTTCACTGCCCA